>NC_080024.1:114470303-117271195 GCF_030020395.1 Manis pentadactyla | reverse complement strand
TAAAGTTCAGAGACACTTAACAATATCTAAAGTGTATGGTTACTAAAAATTGAAACCAAACTCAAACTCATCATTCAACTCCAAATTCCATTATTTCAAGTACACCACACACACACTTAGATAGAAGGTAGATATAGATAGATAGATATAGATAGATAGATGATAGATAGATAGATAGATAGATAGATAGATAGATAGATAGATAGATAGATAGATAGATAGATAGATGATAGATAGATAGATAGATGATAGATAGATAGATAGATAGATAGATAGATAGATAGATAGATAGAGATACATGGATAGAGATCATTTCTTTTACCAAGAAACCAAATAAAGTTCCCTCATACAAATTTAGAAATAATAAAGAGAACACCATAAATTCCTCAGATCAGATCAAGCTTCATATTGATCTTCTGCCCCTCATGCTTAAAGCTGTGGTTTCACAAACGTCTTTTAAAACCAAAAACATCCAAGGGCATTCCTCTGAACCCATGGCTGCAGGCATCTTTCAGCACATACAGACAGAACATGTGCCTCTTTGACCTCAACTGTCTGGGAACATGGAATGTAACTGCTTGCCTCCTGCAAAGCACCTGAAGCCCATTGGCTCCAACCTTTGCTGCAACCAGCAGGTTCCTCTGCTTGGGTTACTCTTTTAATGAACAGAGCCAGATGGTGGCCAGTGAATGTACCAGACAATAGAAGCTTCCTTTCCCATGAAATCTGACTCCGTTTTTTATAAACAAAACACTACCTCTTCTTTTCCATACCTTCTTATAAACTGATATTCTCAGTACATTCAGCCCTTAAGAAATTTCCAAAGATGTTTTTCAACCAAAATGACTTTTATCTCATGTCATCACATGTGTGCATGCTTTATTTCATCTAGACTATATAAATTTTAAACTACAGGAACTGAGATAGGACTGGGTTTCCTTACCCCTTCACAACCCCAAATAAATACTAATTAAGAAAATGGCAAAAGATTTGAGTAGACTTTTCACCAAGGAAGACATATAGATAGCTAAAAAATACCTGAAAAGATGCTCAACATCAGTTGCCATTGCACAGAAAAAAATTAAATCACAAAGAAATGTAACTACATATACACTATAATAGCTATAATCAGAAAAACTGGTGATGCCAAGTGTCGGCAATGATGTGGAGATACTGGAACCCTCATATATTGCTGGTGACAATGCAAAATGGCAGGCTTTTTAGAAAACAGTTTGGTAATTTCCTAGAAAAGTTTTAAGCATAAACACAGAAAATAACCCAGCAAGTCCACTCGTAGGTATCTACCCTAGAGAAAAAAGAACATTTATCCTTACAAAGACTTTTACATGAATATTCATAGCATCATTATTCACAATAGCCAAAAACTGGAAACAAACCAATTGTCTATCAACTAGTGCATGGATAAATATAAGGGAGTAGTAGTTAGCAATCAAAAATAATGAACTCCTGATATTTGCAATACAGATGAACCTTGTCAACACTATGCTATGTGAAAGAAATCAGACCCTAAAGACCACCTGTTGGCATGATTCTATTTATGTCATGAATTTAATAGTTTAATTTTTTTTTTAAAACTCAGAGACCAACAGTACATCTGTGGTTCCCTGAGTTCAGGACTGGGAACAGTGACTGATAGCAAATGGGCACAAGGGAACTTTTGGGGTAACAGTAGTATCCTAAAACTAGATTTGGATTTGAATTATTTATAATGGTTGAATTTTGGGGTTAAAAACCATCAAACACTAAGGAATAGCTATGGAAATTATATATGTAGAGCTGCCTCTGTATGGCAGATGTTCCACCTTTTACTGAGGGTAGTCAGAACCAAATTAATCTGACTCAAATGTGTCTTCGTATTAGACAGAACTCCCAATCCTAGCTTCCCTAGTCATCACCATTATATTTCCATCGTTCCCCCTAAAATATTTTAGGCCAATGACAACGAAACCTGGGATTGTTTCTTTTCCCCTACTGGTGAGTACATGAGAGAAGCAAGATGTCATCCCAGCGGCACCAGGAGAAACGCGCAGCCACCATCCACTGCCACTTTGCTGCTGTAAGTTCTGTGATCGCTGATTTATTCTGTTACCCTTTCTGTCTGGATGGACCAGCTCATCACTCTCAACCCAAGGAGCAGCATCAGAACCATTTTAGGATGCTGGCATTTGGGGTTGTTTTCTTCCAGAGCACAACCTATTCAACCCAAACGGATACACTCTGTGTGTAAAGATGCTGTACATATTCCTTCTGCTAGTGAACCCAGCCTGAGGCACCGACTCATAGGACACTGTGGACAGCTGCCAAGGCCGTCATGTCATGTCTTCCACACAAACCCTGGTCATCCACAGTGCCACAGTTACACTACCTTCACTCCAACACCAGTATCGTTATCCCTAGACAGTGATAGGTTAATGACTTCTTGAATATTCCCAAAAAGTCAATGAAGGATTTGAGATTTGAACACAGCTCTCCTTACTTCTCAGAGTAACCTGTTAGCTTCTCTGTGTGCTTTGTAACCAATAATGCACAATTTAAAATGTGATTTACACTCTTCTCCTGTCCTCCGCGATCCCAGAACTTCTCTTCTGCCAGTGAACTCTTTCAGAAAGTTATTGTATCTTTTTTTTCAATCATATGTGAAAGAAAACTTCTGATAGTGGGAGTATAATTTATGGGTTTTCTGAGAGCTGTTTTTGACATCATATAACAAAAATTATTCATCATTGTTACACATGCCTCCCTCAATTTAGTATAGAATCAGTTGTAAGCAAATTCTAAATATGGAGTCAGAGACTGAAAAATGTAAAAGAACACCACAGCAAAGAATTATTCCCTCATTTCTGCTCATGTAGACTAATCTGTTCAATAGGGACTAGGCCTTTCTTCAGGATTTTTGCATTGTATGATTTTGGGCATTAGTAAGACAAATTCTGTTTTCAATTTATTTCCTAATCAAAACTCTTTCCACTTTTATCAAACCTACCTAGACCTAGCAAGGGACAGACTTCCGGCACTGAAGCTGTATGAAATTGTCTCCCTGAAAGCCACAGTTAGAACTTTGACCCTCCAATTGTTGAATGTTTCTTTCACTCTGAAAACACTGTGATCATACAGAAGAATCTCAACATTATCATTTGAATAACAATCACTGTTCTGCTTGGCAAATTACATAAACTGCTGTGGGTTGGCAACCAAGGTCAACAGCTTCTTTGCACAACCCCAGAATAAAAATTGAACCCCATCATTTCAGCATTTTAAAGAGAGAAAATTTGACTTTCTATAATATGTTTTTAAGTTTAAAATACTTTCTATAATATGTTTGTAAGTTTTTAAGTTTGTCAATTGTAACACTTATAAACTGTAAAGACTCAATAAATTTGAAATATCCAGTTCTTTCATAAAGAGAATTTACCACATTTCTGAGGATTTTATATTATATTAAAGCATTGCTTCCTGCTTTTTTGTAAGATCAAGGAAAATCTTAACTCCACTTGGCTATTCTTTGTTTCACCACCATGCAATTAAAACGAACTGATGACTTACAAAATTGTGTTTGCTTTATTTAAATCAACAATGATCTCAAGTAAGTTCTTGCTCTTCTGAAGTTTACATTTGATTTCACATAGTGTTTTTCTTCTCTGATATTAATATTTATACTTATCTCATTTCTACTTTATATTATATGCATTTCTGACAGTTTAGGAATCTATAATTATTGTTATTAGAAGAGGTTGGGTTTTTTTTTAGCCACCTACTGTCATAGCCTGCAATCAACGTATTCATTTCTCAGGTTCTTTTGTAGTCATCTTTACCAAAGTGCAATAATAATGTTTGAAATAAAATGATCCTCCTTTATTAATGTAATTTGTGATAATCAGTTAACACTCAGTTTGAATTTCACTAATGATCTTATATTTCACTTATCTTGCACTTTGCAGTAAAGACTCCAATTCAGCATATATTTTTTTCTGTACTGAGTTACTCTAGAAAGAATTAGCAAATTCAATAGAACCCTAATTATTGGATATTAGCATAACAAAATAGAGAATCTCCGTACAGTCAGGCCTTTCTTACTCAACCTTTCCATTTTCCACATTCCTGTTTGTTTTCAGTACTGCCTCATGATGAACTGCAACTGCCCAATAAAGAATGGCAGTTTCATCAGGTCACATATAACCAAAGAGGTCTGCAGATAACAATATGATTCCTGACTATAGGGGTTTTCAAATGATACCATATATTGCCAAGGAATGTTACTGCATAGTGCCACAACAATATTCAAATTATCAGCAAAGGCCATTAATATAAAAGCAAAACCTAAATCTAAGGTTTATAAATATGTATGTCTGTGTGATACCTCTGTTTCTGTGTACATGTGCATGGTATCTGCGTACATGTGTGTGTGTGTGTGTGTGTGTGTGTCTCTATGTTGTTTACAAGTTCGGGTGGGCATAATGTCTGTGTGTGCGTGTATGTGTGCATGTGTGAAGTCTGTGTGTGTGTGTGTGTGTGTGTGTGTGTGTGTGTGTGTGTGTGTGTGTACAGGAGAACAAAGGAACAGAAATGAGAGAGAGAAGGAAAGAAAATAGATGGTAGAAAGCCAAAGACCATTTTCCTTCTTTCAGAGCTGATCTCTCCCATGGGATCAGGGAGCTGTTGAGGCTAGAATGCATGGGAACACAGTCATTTCACAACCAGCCCCTGTCACCTAAGGAAGTGCTCTGATATGAGGAAAGTTCCAGAATCCCAGCCCAGGGCAGCTTTCATATCCCCACTAAGGCTGCATGGTCACAGGTTATTTTCAGTAGTTTGATTTTTTTTTTTATTTAACTTTGTGGTGATGTGTATCTGAGAAAGTATAGGTGACACAAGGATTGGGCCTCTAAAAGCTGAAACCCTACTGAGTATAAATAGAAAAGAATTGTGTCAATACCCATTGTAGTTCTCTGTGACTGAAAAAAAAAAAAAGACGGCAGCAAGGGCACATATTCCAGGAGACTAGAAGCAGGTTTGCTACTGAACTGCCTTGATCAACTTTTAAATTAATATTTTATGTGACAGGGAAGTGCCCTGTCCTCCCCACCCCCATCTGAGGATTTATTAAAGCTCTTCCCAAGAGACCAGCTGGAAGGGCAGCCCCAAATTACATGAATTTTCCTTGGCTGTTATCTATCAAAGCTGTCTCTTACAACAACAGCTATAAACTCGCAGATATGGAACCAGATACATTCAATTCAGTTTTTTCCCCCCTAACGTATATTATACCTCAAAGGAAAATTGCCTGTGTGTCAGCAAATCCAAGCTGAAAATTGTCTATTGTTTCATCAACTTCCAATTAACAAATCCAAACAGAAAAAAAACTAATTTCACCAACAGCCCTGCTCTGTCCTGGGGTCCTGCCCCAAAAGACCTTCCAAGGGACCACGAAAGCGAGTTGAATCTTTGGGCTCAAGTATGTCCAGACAGGCCAGGTGTCTGAAAGGGTCCGTCCTCAGGAGCACGCACTCCTGCACTCACAGGCAGCCTGCCTGGCTCGCAGCCCAGGCCAGGATGCAGGTGGGCTTCGCCACTCTCCCCAAACCTACCAGCCTGAATCTTCTTTCCCAAAAGCCCTGACTTCCTGACCAAAGATTACTTAGGTCCACTGAATAATTTCTTAGGAAGACAAAATATAAAGAGAGAACACAGAGTAGAAATCTTGCAGATTTCAAGAACTCATTTTGTTTCTTCATCCTTCACAGTATGACCATCAAGAATGAGGTTGAGTTGCAGAAATAATAACAAGGAAAATTTTATTGGAAATGAGGGGTTGGCAGGGGAAGAGAAAAAGATTAAGTCTGTAAGAAAGTACACATATAATCATCTCTTCAAATACATCTATGAGAGATTACTAAAACCAGAAAAGAAATGTATACCATAACCCCTTATTGTTCAATATTTAATGTTTGCTTGACACCTCCCATAAGCTTGATGCTATAATGTGACACTGGAGAAGTAATTACACTTGACAGTGGTCATAATATATGGATCAAATTATGTTATATCCTCACCTAATTATAACTGAAAATAGAAAACATGACTGTGAATTGTTTTTAGGTTACTAGAAGATAGAGATTACACAAACACATTTATCACTGCATTTGACCTTTTTTAAACTATAATGCAGAGCTTTTAACAGAGATGAGACACAGATAAGGCCTTTCCAATGTGCCAAAGCCAATTGTGAGGCAATAAAATGGAATCTTCCAGAAGAGATATTCCTGAGATGAGAAAGGAAATAAAGGGCCAGGTAGAACATAACAGAGAAGATGGGAAGATGCAAAATTACAGATACAAGAAAGTAAAAATATTTGAAAAATACTTTCTCTAGAAAGGAGAAAAAGAAAAGTAGGCTATTACAGAAAAAGTCAAAGAAAAACTAGAATGTAAGCAAATTAAATTTTACATGGGAAGAGGCTTGTGATTGTTTCTGTGGCTTATTTTTCCTATTTACAGTATCAGATTCCCTTTGGGGAAAATTTAGAAAACACATCAGAGTAAACAGAAAACAAAATAATATCCATAATCCTACAATACAAAGACAAATGTTATGAATATCATAGTGCATTCTCATCCATATTTTAAATGCATTTTATGTTGTTTTGAAACCATCACATTTAAATCTGTATTTTATTTTTATCCCTTAACAGTTATTAGAAATGCTATACAAATGTTTTTGGTATATATTTATTGTATAGACATACCACTATCTTTTTCTACTTTGGGGTATTTATGTTAAAATGTATTAAATTTTCTGTGTAATTCTTCTATCAATTTACACCTGGAAAGTTCTTATACATATAGTTGTCAGCTTTTTCTGTATGTATTCTTCTGACTTTTTATAGTTTGATAGTTCTAATCAGCTACTCGGGACAGCTAAATTTCTTTTGAAAATTATAAGACTATTAATGAAATTTATTAACATTTCTAGTAGATTTTCCTAATTAGCTATGCAACTTATAAATTTTATATTTGTTCATGATGCCTACTTAATCATCTATTGCTTGGGTATATATTAGTCTGTTTCTCACCTGACCCTTTCCTTGGGCCTTTCTGTCCATTTTTCTTTTAGAAACATACTTCTAGTCAATATTAATTAACAATATATCCTATTATATGTCAATTAAGTTCATTATACATAATTCTTCTTTTTAAAACTTCCTTGCATATCTTGCCCATTTATTCTTCCATATAAACTTCAGAAAAATAGTGTCCTGTTCAGAAAATAAATCTTAAGTGTACTTAATTGGAACTGTATTAATATTATATATGAAATTAGCATAAATTAATGTTTACAGTACTCATACTTCCTATAGATAGCAATTCTTCCCAAATTTATGTATGGATTGAATTCAGTCTCAGTCAAATACAGCTAAGCTATATATATTTTCTTCATATGCTTCTCACACATTTTTTACTAAGGTTATTCACATTTTTTATCATGAAAGAAATCATTTTGTTAATATATTTTATAGCTATTGTTAGTAAAAGGAAAAGTCTTTATGTATGTATTGATATCCAGTCATTCCTAAACTCTATCATTATTTAATTTGTACTTTCGGGTTTGATGATAATATAAGCAGTTTATACATAAAAAGTTAAAATTATAATTTTCAGTAACATTATTGCTGTTTCATCTTTTAAAATCCTGGTTATTTTCATTGCATTGAGAGGGAAACCTGAGATGCCATCAATTGTGTAAGGATTTCCAAATATTGCTAGCTGAAAAAAAAAGTAAAATTTGATGAAAAACCCTACAGTTATTACAAGTAGAATGGAGTTCAAACTAGAGCCAAATATTTAATCAAAGAAAAGATTTTTAAACATCTCCCCTTTTGGGATAGAGGGAAGGGATGTCTAGGGTAATCTCACAAAGCAGTCAGAACAGAAGATTAATTGAGGAGCACTGAAAAAAGCTCCCTGTGTAAAAGTAAACTTTAAAACTCTTTGAAGAAAGCAAAAGGCAAAAGCTTCATAACATTGGGTTCAGCAATAATTTCTTGGGTATATACCAAAGACACAGGCAACAACAAAAATAGGCAAATTTGACTCTGTGGAAATGTTCAAGTTTTATGCAGCAAAAGTCAACAAACAGGCAACCCACAGAATGGGAGGAAGTATTTGCAAATGATATATATCTGATAAGGGATTAACATCTTGAATACATAGAGAACTCCCCAAACTCAACAACCATAACAAAAACCCCAATTCTATTCCAAAATGGTCAAAAGACTTGAATAGACATTTCTCCAAAGAAGATATACAAATGGGCATCTATATTTCAATTTAAAAAAAAGGATTAGTAAAGAGAAGGAATCAAGTCTCTAATCTGTCTTTCCTATATAACCAATGGGTTTATTCAATTTTAAACAAGAACTCAATATTTACTTATGCATAAAATATCAGAATTTATCATTCAGACTGATCTTCAACTTTATTCCAATATTACCTTTCAGAAATAAGAAAAAAATAGTTGGAAAATAAATATTTCTCATACCTGAGCCATAGATCTGCTGTATATTCTCATAAAACAAAGAAAAAAAAAGTCTCTAATGCACAGAACCACTTACAAATGGCTAAAACCAGAACAGTCATCCTTTTAGGGTGAGCCACATTATTAATGAAAAATGTTCATATCTGCTACAAAGTCATTTAATATATTCTCTCCGTTTGGTACCCTCATTCCCAAATTATGTTCCAAAAACTAAAACAATTCTCAGTATCTGTTTACATGCCCTAAAATGACCTAGTCAGTTACTTTCTGCTAGAATGTTGACCAGTATAGACAATCTTGGATGGAATAAACTGTAAGAAATTTTCAAAATTTCCAAAATTAAACTGTGGCCCACACATAATGTAAGCATTAAGCCAGTTGTTCTTATTTCCTGTGTTTCCCATTTCCTCAAAGCTTTCTAATCACTATCTCCTGCCCACTGTGTATACTTTACACGGTTACTAAATGAGGTCAGAACAGGGAGCCTAACAGTTCTTTGGTTTTGTTGCTCTTGTTCTTTTTCTCCTTAATTAAGATACAGGCTTTCTGAAGGCCTGGCACATCCTTTAAATTCTTTTCTAATATTCCAGTCTTTAACCAAGAAAAGCCATTAACATTTCCCTTCATTACAGAATTTCTCAGCCCTAGTAGCTCTACTCTGAAAGTTCTGTACCTGTGGATAGGTTAGAGGGCTCTGCCTCTGTTAGAAATCTTTTAGTTGCAGGTGGGAAAGAAAATATCAAATTGGCTTAAACAAAAATGTATTTACTATTCATGTAAATGACAAGTCCACACTAAGTAGTGACTTCAGGTGTGGCTTCATCCAGGATCCCCCCACATGATAACACCAATTTGCTTCCTCTGAGTTGACTCCATTCTCAGGCTCCCTGCACCAGCTCCTGCAAATTCGGGTTCCCATCACCAATCACATGCAGGCCACACCAGAGGGAGAAGCCAACAAAAGCTGAAACTAAAGTTTGGATTGAGTCTTCTTGGTTAAATTGGCCAGGCTGGTGGTGCTGACTGGCTTAGCTTGGGTACGGGCTCCTGCTCTGGAGTCCAGGTGTAAAGGCAGCCCCACCAAAGCTTGTGGGCCAGGAGGGAAGGTCGAGTGGCTTCCAGGCAAAAGGGAGGTGGCAGGATAGGGACAAGGGAACACAAAACCAATCCATAGTCACTTATAGAACTATATCCACTTTTCAGGTGATTTGTTGTTTTTCCTAGTGATGAATTTGGTCAGAATAGTAACCCTCTGTGGGATCTGTATTATGCTGCCATGATGTTCCTTAATAGCAAGCACATTCTACAGAACTACCAAACAAAATTCGTATTGGTTCTTCCAGAAACCATTTCCAAATTTGTATAATATAAAAATAATAAATATATTGATAGTGTATCTCAGCTTCCACTGTCCTTTAGTGTGGTCTTCTCAAGATTTTAATATAAAAAAAGTTTTGAGCTCTTTTTCATTATCTACTTTTGACATTATGAACAACTGTCATGCCATAGATAAATACCTTCCATTAATTTACAGAGTCTAACTTTTTATTAGTTGTCTCCAATTCTTAATAGAGGTTCTACAATATTTCCTTGAGTTAACAGTTCTTGACTCATGATTTGAGTTATTTTTACCCTTTTCAATATGGCACTAAAAGCTCCCTGTGGCAAGGGGAAACGTGCAAAAATTCTGTTGTTAATGTATCCCATTTCTCTTAAGAGGTCCATTCCTTTTAGCACTTTAAAGCCTGGTGACTGTGTTCACCAATGCCACTCACTGCTTTTTTCTCTTCTGTAAATACTTGAGAAAGTTGTCATCTGTCGTTTTATCACTTCCTCTCCCTCTTGCTTCCCATTAAATATTTTTGAGGGCAAAAAAAAAATTTTCTGGAAATACATTTAGATTTATTTATCCATGAAGCCTGTATCTTTTGCATACTATAGGATATTTTTAAGAAACCTCAAAGGTTTTCTGAGTTTCATGTTTTCTGGCCTCTTGGCAATTTATTCCCACATTTACTCCTTTTCATAGTTGACTTTTTTTTCCATTCAAATTTCTGTCTGATTTTAACTTGTCCTCTCTTCTTTCCCTTAAGGCACATTAGTACCTCATAAAGATAGCTTCTCCAAACAACTTTTCAGACTAGGATACTAATTGAATGAAAAATCACTACCTAAAAATTATGTTTTTTTATCCACATATCCAAAAATGCAAACTGAAAGAACTATAGAGTTGCAAAATAAAATATTCTTAAACTTATTAATATGTCATGCTTACATATAAAAATACTATGAGTCCCAAAATAGGAATTTAAACAACTGGATTTTTTTGTCTATTGACTTTAATTAAATTTACTTTAGGTTGTCCGGATCTCAAGTAAGACGGAAAGGAGAATAGATGAAAAAAATCATGAGCAAGCTTTTTATCCCAGCTCTTGGAAGAAAAAACTAATAAGCCACCTCCACAGTGAATTTCTAGTGAATCATTAACCAGGGATTTGTTGCCTTGGTTACTGAGCCAGGTAGAGATTCCAGTAAAAAAGCAATGTGACCTATGAGTTCAGGAACCTGAAGAAGTGAAATTTCTGCAGGCTGATATTTGCAGTTTCTACAGAAAGAAGTGAAAGGAGTAAAAACATATATTAAAATAAAAGGAAAAAAAGAATACCTTGATTTCTGACCCAATGTCAAGACACACACACACATACACACACAATAGTAGCACCGCAGTGTGTGTTTTCTTGCAAGGTTTACAAAACATTCACCATTTCCAATATATGAGATTACCCATCAACCTAGAAAATAAAGCACTCTGCTTATCAGTAGTGGCTGGACATTCCATCAGTAGAGAATATCTTGATAACAACACATTTAAAAGATAAGTATTGCAAAAGCAGAATAATTGAGTAGATTTTCCAGGTAAAATGCCTCTGTGGCTTTTTCATCGAGTAATTGGTCTATGGTTCTTCCCATTGTACTGTACCAAAATAGAAATCACTTGAGTATTGGTACCAAATGAAAAGAGGCAGAAACAAGCAGCACAATTTGAAGGCATGACTTCAAGCATCACCCTTATCTTAGGCTGCAACAAGCATTATTACTAGACTCAGGATCATACTGAAGATATCAATTGTCTATTAATCAACCTCCAGTGATGGCAGAGACTACAGTTGTCTATCATGGCTCATTTTGTTCTGGTTTTCTGGAGGACCTTGACTAAATCAGTATCGAAGCCTTACTTCCAACTTTTTCATGCTAATTCTTCAAGACAGTCCAGTTTATGCTAAAACTAACCAATGATAGAGGTTCGTTTTAACATAATGACAGCTGTCCAATGGCTGAAAGAGAATGAAGCATGAGAAATAATTAGAAACAATAAGAAACTTAAATTCTGCCCAGGCAGTAATAACCAGGCAACATGACACAGGCAATAGAATGGGGCTCTGGCACCAGCTGGCATGGGTTTGTATTCTAGCTCTACTACTTACGGACTGGGCGTCCCTGAAAGTGTAAGTAACCGCCTGAGCCCTGGTTCCCTAGCTATGCAAAAGGACCAGTTATACCTACTCCAGAGGAGTGATTATTACCAAACTCAGAGATACAATACATATTAAGACTTCCAGCTCAATAAAAATTGGTATCTTTCCTTCCTCCTATTTCCCACAAGGACTTCTCTTCAATTTTTAATCTAAGAAGTCAGATTTTCTGAAATGTTTAAACTGGGAATTCTAAAATTTACAAAATTTTCCATGTACACTCTTTAAGTGCTATTTTTTTCATAACAACCACACAGAAAAAGAATTTATTTCAAGTGATTATCCAACACAGTTCTTTGTACTTAAGTAGGGAGGAAGCATTCTAAGGACAAAAAGTATTACAAGGAATATTAGTTTGCTCAGATTATGAAAGGTTCACACATTGTGATTGGCGGCTATGTCTCTTAAGTCTTTTTCAATCTATCTGCTCCCCACCTGCCTTCTTTTTTTTTCAACTGCAATTATTTATTGAAGAAACCAGGCTGTTTGTTCTGCAGAGTTTCCAATACTCTGGGTTTTAACATCAATAATGTTTAACATTTTCCTCTGTCTTCTGTATTTCTTACAAATTACTAGCTGGATCTAGAGGCCTGTTCAAATTCAGATTCCATACTTAATTTTTGGAGAACAATGCATCATAGGTAGTGATCATGTGCTTCCATCAGGAAACACATATTGTCTGAATATCTCTCCTTTTTGTGATATGAGCAGCCATTGATGATTATTGACTAACTCTATTAATTCACTAGGGAAAATGATGATATTCTAGTGTTATCATTCCTTCTTTATTTATTACCTGGAACATTTTTATAGAAAGAAATTTCCCTTTCCAAACCATTTGGTTATATAGGAAAGACAGGATAGAGACTTGATTCCTTCTCTACTAATCTTTTTTTTTTTAATTGAAATATAATTGACACATAGTATTATATTAGTTTCAGGTGTGCAACATAGTGATTTGACATTTACATACACCACAAAATGCTTACCACAATAAGGGTAGCTAACAATCTGTCACCAAAATTTTTACAGTAGAATTGACCATATTTCCAGTGCTGAACTTTTTCATCTCTGTGACTTATTCCTTTTAAAACAGGAAGTTTGTGTCTCTTAATCCCCATCACCTATTTTGCCCATCTCCCCACCTCTCCCCACTCTGGCAACCTCCAGTTTGTTCTCTGTATTTGTTAGTCTGTTTTTGTTTTTGTTTGTTTATTCAATTGTTTTGATTTTTATATTCCACATATAAATAAAATCATACAGTATTCATCTTTCTCTGTCTGAGTTATTTCATCTAGCAGAATACCCTTTAGGTCCATCCATTTTCTTGCAAATGGCAAAATTTCATCCTTTTTTATGGATAACGTTCAATTGTATATATATACGTACCATATATTCTTTATCCATTCAACTATCAGTGGACACTTAGGTTGCTTCCAAATCTAGGCTTTTATAAATAATCCTGCAACAAAGAGAGGGGTGTACTTATCCTGTGAATTAGTGTTTTCATTTTCTCTGAGTAAATATCAAGAAGTAGAATTACTGGATTATATAGTATTTCTATTTAATTTTTAAAGGGATCTCCATACTGTTTTCACAGTGCTCCACCAATTTACATTCCCACCAGCAGCACATAAAGGTTCCTTTTTCTCAACATCCTCACTAACATGTTATTCTCCTTAATAGTAGCCATTCTGACTCGTGTAAGGTGATACCCCATTGTGATTTTGATTTGAATTCCCTTGATGATTAGTGATGCTGAGCATCTTTTTCATGTGTCTGTTGGCCATCTCTATGTCTTATTTGGAAAAATGTCATTCAGGTCCTCTGCCCATTTTTTAATGAGATTGCTTGGGGTATTTTTTGGTGTTCCATTGTATGAGTTCCTTATATATTTTGATATTAAATCCTTAGCAGAAATATGATTTGCAAGTATCTTCTCACATTCCAGAGGCTGCCTTTTGTTTTCTCGATGGATTCCTTCACTGTGCAAAAGCTTTTCAGTTCGATGTAGTCCTGATTTTTTATTTTTGCTTTTGTTGTCTTTGCTTGAGGAGACAGAACTAAAATAATATTGCTAATACCAATATCCAACCGTTTACTGCTTCTGTTTTTTTTTAGTAGTTTTATGGTTTCAGGTCTCACATTTTGGTCTTTAATCCATCTTGAGTTTGTTTTTGTATATGATGTAAGACAGCGGCCAAGTTCTGCTCTTTTGTATGTAGCTCTTTAGTTTCCCCATCACCATTAATTGAAGAGATTGTCTTTTCCCCATTGTATATTCTTGCCCCCTTTGTCATAAATTAATTGACCATATAAGCACAGGTTGATTCCTGGATTCTCTATTCTCTTTCATTGATCTCTGTGTCTATTTTTGTGCCAGTACCATCTGTTTTGTTCCACTTTTATTCAACATAGTGTTGGAAATTCTAGACAGGGCAATTAGACAAGGAAAAGGAATAAAAGGCATCCAAATTGGTAAGGAAGAAGTAAAACTGTCACTATTAGCAGATGACATGATACTATACATAAAAAACCCTAAAGATTCTACCAAAAACATTAGAAATTATAAATTAATTCAGCAAAGTTGCAGAATACAAAATCAATATACAGAAACCTGTTCCATTTCTATACACTAATAATAAACTAACAGAAAAATTAAGAAAACTATCCCATTTACAGCTGCATCAAAAACAATAAAATACCTATGAATAAATTTAACCAATGAGGTGAAAGACTTGTACACTGTAAACTATATGACACTGATGAAAAACTGAAGAAGACACACATAAATGAAAAAATACTCCATGTTAATGAATTGGAAGAATTAATATTGCTAAGATGTCCATATCACCCAAAGCAATCTAAAGATTCAATACAATCCCCATCAAAATACAAATGACATTTTTCACAGAACTAGAACAAAGAATCCTAAAATGTGTATGGAACCACAAAACACCCCAAACAGCCAAAGCAATCTTGAGAAAGAACAAAACTGGAGGTATCATGTTCCCTGATTTCAAACTGTACTACAAAGTTATATAGTAATCAAAACGGTATGGTATTGGCAAAAAAATAAAGAAAGGCCCATAAATCAATGGAACTGAATAGACAGCCCAAAAATAAATCCATATATATATGGCCAATTCATTTAAATACAGAAACCAAGAATATAAATGGGGAAAGGACAGTCTCTTCAATAAATGGTGATGGGAAAACTAGACAGATGTACATAAAAGAATGAAATAGGACTGTTTTCTTACATCATATGCAAAAATCAATTTAAAGTAGAGTAGAGACCTAAATATAAGATCTAAACCATAAAACTTATGAAGAAAACAGGCAGTACACTCCTTGACATTGGTCTTAGTGCTGAATTTTTGGATCTAACTCCAAAAGCAAAGGCAACAAAAGCAAAATCAGTTAGTGGGACTACATCAAACTAAAAACCTTCTGCACAGCAAAGGAAACTATCAACAAACAAACAGTCAACCTACTGAATCAGAGAAGAGATTTGCTAATCATATATCTGATAGGAGGTTAATATTGAAAATATATAAAGAACTCATACAACTCAATAACCAAAACACAAACATTCCTATTAAAAAATGGGTAAGGATGTAAATAGAAATTTTTCTGAAAAAGATATGCAGATGGCCAACAGGCACATGAAAAGATGTTCAGCATCACTAATTATCAGGGAAATGCTACTCAAAAACACAATAAGATGTTGCCTCACACCTATAAGAATGGCTGTTATCCAAAAGACAAGAAATAACAAGTTTTGAAGATGCAGAGAAAAGAGAACCATTGTACACTGTTAGTGGGAATGTAAATTGGTGCAGAACTGTGGAAAACAGTCTGGAGTGACCTCAAAAAATTAAAAATAGATCCACTATATGATCCTGTTATTCTACTTATGTGTATTTGTCCAAAGAAAACAAAAACGGTAATGCAAAAAGAAACATACACTCCCATCTTTACTGCAGCATTATTTGCAATAGGCAAGATTTAGAAGCAACCTAAGTGTCCATTGACAGATGAAATTACAAAGACTTGGTGCACATATACATATTTACATTTATATTTAATGAATACTACTCAGCCATTAAAAAGGAAACCTTGCCTTTTGCAACAATATGAATGAATCTTGAGGGTATTAGTTAAGGTCCCTTAGCATAGTCAGACAGAGAAAGAGAAACACCATATGATTTCACTTATCAGTGGAATCTAAAAAACAAAATAAAACTCATAGATACAGAGAACAGATTGGTCATCATCAGAGTAGAAGTGGGTTGGAGGTGGGCAAAAAGGTGGAGGAAGTCAGTTGAATGGTGATGGATGGTAACTAGGCTTACTGTCATGATCACTATTTAGTGTACACAAATATGAGATTATGTTGTAACGTAAAAGTAATATAATGTAACATGCCAATTTTAAAGAAAGAAAGAAGGAAGGAAGGAGAGAGAAGAAAAGAAAGAAAGAACAGAGAGAACCATTCCTAGAGGGGTTCTTTCAGTTGAAGACCATAGGAGGCCAAAAGTACTCATCAGGAATGACTCAGCCCACACCCAACGGACAAGAAATGCAGTTCTAAGAGGAAAGTATATAGCAACTGAGGCCTATTTACAGAAGGAAGAATAATCCCAAATGAACAGTCTAAACTGACAATTAATGAAACTGGAAAAAGAAGAGTAAATGAGGCCCAAAGTCAGTAGAAGGAGGGATATAATAAAGATCAGAGAATAAATAAATAAAATTGAGAAGAATAAAACAATAGAAAGAATCGATGAAACCAGGAGCTGGTTCTTTGAGAAAATAAACAAAATAGATAAACCCCAAGCCAGACTTATCAAGAAAAAAAGAGAGTCTACACACATAAACAGAATCAGAAGTGAGAAAGGAAAAATCACTATGGACACCACAGAAATACAAAGAATTATGAGAGAATACTATGAAAGATTAGATGCTAACAAATTGAAAACCTAGAAGGAATGGACAACTTTCTAGAAAAATACAACCTTCCAAGATGACCCAGGAAGAAACAGAAAATCTGAACAGACCAATTACCAGCACAATTGCATAAAAAAAATAAAATACCTAGGAATAAACCTAACCAAGGAAGTGAAAGACCTAGACCCTGAAAACTACAAGACATTCCTGAGAGAAATTAAATAGGACACTAATAAATGGAAATACATCCCATGCTCTTGTGTAGGAAGAATTAATATTGTCAAAAGGGCCATCCTGCCTAAAGCAATCTACAGATTCAATGCCATCCTTATCAAAATACTGACAGCATTCTTTAACAAACTGGAACAAATAGTTCTAAAATTCATATGGAACCACAAACGTCCCTGAATTGCCAAAACAATCCTTAGAAGTAAGAATAAAGTGGTTGGATTACGCTCTCCAACTTCAAGCTCTATTACAAAGCCAAAGCCACAGTAATCAAGACAATTTGGTACTGGCACAAGAACAGAGCCATAGATCAATGGAACAGAATAGAAAGCCCAGACACAAACCCACACATATATGGCCAATTAATATATGATAAAGGAGCCATGGACATACAGTGGGGAAATGAGAGCCCCTTCAACAGCTGGTGTTGGCAAAATTGGACAGCTACATGCAAGAGAATGAAACTAGATTACTCTCTAACTCCGTACACAAAAGTAAACTCAAAATGGATCAGAGACCTGAATGTAAGTCATGAAACCATAAAACTCTTAGAAGAAAACATAGGCAAAACTCTCTTGAATATAAACATAAGCAACTTTTTCATGAACATATCTCCTCAGGCAGGGGAAACAAAAGCAAAAATGAACTCACGGGACTACATCAAACTTAAAAGCTTCTGTACAGCAAAGGACACCATCAGCAGAATAAAAAGACATCCTACTGTATGGAGAATATATTCATAAATGACATATCCAATTAGGGGTTGGCCTCCAAAATACATAAATAGCTCACATGCCTCAACACCCAAAAAACAAATAACCTGATTAAAAAATGGGCAGAGGATCTGAACAGACACTTCTCCAAAGAAGAAATTCAGATGGCCAACAGGCACATGAAAAGATGCCCCACATCGCTAATCATCAGAGAAATACAAATTAAAACCACAATGAGATATCACTTCACACCAGTTAGGATGCCCAACATAGAAAAGACTAGGAACAACAAATGCTGACAAGAATGCAGAAAAAGGGGAACCCTCCTACACTGCTGGTGGGAATGTAAATTAGTTCAATGTTGTGAAAAGCAATATGGAGGTTCCTGAAAAAACTATAAATAGAAATACCATTTGACCCAGGAATTCCACTCCTAGGAATTTACCCTAAGAAAACAGGATCCCAGATTTTAAAAGACATATGCACCCCTATGTTTTTTGCAGCACTATTTACAATAGCCAAGACATGGAAGCAACCTAAGTCTCCATCAGTAGATGAATGGATAAAGAAGATGTAGTACATATACACAATGGAATATTATTCAGCCGTAAGAAGAAAACAAATCCTACCATTTGCAACAACATGGATGGAGCTAGAGGGTATTACACTCAGTGAAATAAGCTAGGTGGAGAAGAAAAGTATCAGATGATTTCCCTCATGTGTGGAGTATAAGAACAAGGGAAAAACTAAAGGAACAAAAGAGCAGCCAACTCACAGACCCCAAGAATGGACTAGTGGTTACCAAAGGGAAAGGGGTTGGGGAGGGTGGGTGGAAAGAGAGGGATAAGGTGATTAAGGGGTATTATGATTAGCACACATAACGTGGGCGGGGGGGCACAGGGAAGGAAGTATAGCACAGAGAAGACAAGTAGTGACTCTATGGCCTCTTACTATGCAAATGGACAGTGACTGTAATGGGTTATGCAGGGGGACTTGATAATATGATGAATATAGTAATCACAATGCTGCTCATGTGAAACCTGAGCATAAGATTGAATATCAATGATACCTTAATAAAGAAAAAAGAGAGAACAGATTCACAGAAAAGAAATAAATGCCTCTGTACCCTACAACAATACAGGTTAAAAGACAGTCCTCCTAGTGAGAAAACTGGAAGTTCTCTTAAAAACTCAGTAAAACCCACAGCTCAGAGAAACAGAAGCTAAGCACCGCAAAGGGCTGTGGGTGGTACCTAATGGGATACCAGAAAAATCAGTGTACTACACCAATGTCCTTCACCATTTTGAGTAGCTGATGACACAACAAAATAGTTATGACCCATTCTCTCTGAATTCCTGTATCTATTCTACTCATCTTTATATCCCAAAATTCTTGTTTCCTTTTATTGGCTCATCTTTTTTCAAAAAATCATATTATCCAATTTGATTATTTATCTTATTGATCAGTTGTTAATTCAAAGGACTTATATTTTCCAAAACCCAAATCTCCTCCCACTTCTGAAAGAAAAGGTTTGCTGCCATCAATTACATTCAAAAGAATATGCTGCAAGACTTCATTATGACTTTCCCAGATGGCTATTTGAAAGAAGAAATGGTCATTTGCATATACAGCCTCGTGTGTGTGTGTGTGTGTGTGTGTGTGTGTGTGTGTGTGTGTACAGTTAATTTTTATTGCTTCTTAGTTACTAGTCATTCTGTTAAACATGTTGTGTATATACATATCACAATACCATTACAATAACCCCATGAGGTACAAATACTATTATCATTCACGTTTTAGAGATAAGAAAAAATGAGGCTTTCAAATGCTGTAAATAACTTTCCAAACTTCCTAGCCTGCCCAGTTAACAAGCACTGAGCCTAGATAGTTTTGACTGCAGAGCCCCTACTCTTTAAACTTTTGCCCAGAGTTTACAAACTGGCTGCCAATCCAGGAGATGGATTTGAGCCCATACAGCTGTTTTGTTTGGGCTGCATGGAGTTTTGAAGAAAGAAATGTACTTTAAATGCCTCTAGGAGGTGTGCATGTTCATTCCAACACAGCCCTCGCCAGTCCTTGGAGCCTCCATCCTTCCCCCTCAACATGGAACTTACACGCTGCCCCAAGTGCATGTGAGTTGGTGACACTTGCTGTATTATATTCTCCCTTTAATTCATTGAAGAGTCTGTTAAAGGTTCAGCGTGACTTCAGGGTCTAGAATACATATTTTACTTCTCATACATTCACACACACACACACCAGCACCACCACCACCACCACCACTAACACCAACACCGCCATCAGGAAAAATAAAGCAAAATAAGGTTGTCTTTTCTTTCCATCCTTAATACTTTTTCCTGTTACGATCATTCATAATGCCTAAGATTCTCTCCTAGATTTACCTCTCCAAAGCTAATTCAAATCTAATTTCCACAACCTAGGAGCAACTTGGTTTCTGCCTAGAAGCATAGCTGTGCCCTAAGCATGTTTCATAACAGGAGGGATTCATCCCCCAAAAGATGTATCATCTCATCGTTTGTTTGATGCTGTCATTGCCCCTTCCCTCTGAGCAGTAGCCTGTGATGCATATATGTGTTCTAAGTGCAAATGGATTCAAATTATTTTTGTTTTGAAGTGGCAAGGCATCTGCTGTTAAGCATTGCCTTACGAATTCATTCTTAACTGCATACCCTTATACATTCAGCACATAATAAGAATATTCTCTTAAATTACCTGTAGTGGGAAGCTAACATTTTCCTTTAACTGTTCTGGCTCTTGAGAACTGGTAAAGGCCCTATGGTTGTGTCTCCTTTTGGGGTTTGGGTTAGGGAGAGAGGTCTGAGTTCGGTGTGTAACCATTTTTTTTCTTTTTGAAGAAAGCAGGAAGATACTTAAGCAAAGGCCAGATTAAAATCCTGTTTGCTGTCAAAAGAAATGATTAAAATATTATTTATTTGTGGACCTAAACTCTTGGGAATATTATCTTAACAAGGTATTAAAACCAGTTTTTCAGAAGCTACTCTTTGCGTTGCGAGTTCCAGCAGAGCAGAGATACAGACCGGCGCTGAGCTCTGAGTTGGGCCGGCTGCGCTACCCATCCAAGGGGGCTAGTGTTTGCACCTGGGGCCAGGAAGGAGCGCACAGCTCTCAACCTCTTTTTTTTTTCTTTTTGTCAGAGGAAGATCTTTTACCCTTCTACATTTATACACAAGAGATTACTTTAACCTTAAGCCTAAAGAGTCACCTAGTACATGTTTAATAATTCAATTCTATAATTACACCAGGACTCATTCTCATTTACAATTTATTAAATACTTCAAACATATAAAAAATAACAATACACTCTGCCATGTTTCTACACACATTAACAGATATAATTCACAAAGTAATTCTCCTAATAAAGAGCCATTATAATTATCCCCACTTCATACATAAGCAAACACAGAGAACAAAGTGACCCTCCAAAGCGCACACTCCCGCAAGGGAAGCAGTGGGCGCTGAATCTGGAGAGGGAGATCAAGCAGAGAAAATGCCTTGGGAAGACCAGAGGCTTCTGATGAGAGGCTCTGAATCAGCCTCACAGGAAATGACTCCCTGAAACAAATATCCAATCAGCACTCTCCTCCCTCCCTCTGCTCTTTTACCAGGGCTCCCCACTGGCCAAACCCACCTGAAGGCAAAGGGAATGAGAGCAACACAGGTTCACCTCCTAGGGCAAAAGGCAGGCTGGAGAAAGACGGAGAGGGGATCCAGAGGAGCAGAGGACTGAAAAGAAAACCTCTGTCCATTTTCCAATGTCTTGCAGAGGAGGAATTTTTCTTGGGTTTACGTTTAGAATGCTAATTATATAGCTATCAACAAATCCTGTGTTCCTCTAGCATGGCAGCAGAATATCTGAAAGATGAGTGCGATTCTGGAACATGGGGGAAACAAGAACGGAGGAAATACAGACAAAGCAAAACACCCAGTAAAATTGTAAATGAACACTTTTAGGAATTATGTTAGAAAAACTCTTTAGACTTCTTCAGAAAGTCTTTAGAATTTAGGGATGGCTTCATGACTTGTGTCACATGTACACAAACACACACATCAGAACTTCTGACACTAAAAGCATCTTTTATCTCTTTTTCGGGGTTTAAAATCTGCCTATATACAGAATTGTACTTCAATAGTCTCTTTTCTCTACGTGCTATATTTCCTCAAAAAGGACTGTTTCAACCTGAAAAATATCATATTCTGTTATTAATTTCTACTGCTTAACAACAGTATAAAATTTTTTTCTTATCAATTTATCACAATATTTCCAAAGGTGTTAGATTTCCATCCAGCATTTTCTTGAACTACTTGATATATTTAATACAAAGCATGGTACTTAGTAAGTGCATAACGTTTAAAGTTAGTACAGTAGTAGGAGCTATTTGTTGCTCTCATTTGTTCCTCTTTTGATATAGCATATTTTTTCAAAGCACAAATCCAGAAATACACTCTTAAGTGTGAGTTTAAAATCAAAATTATGTCTCATAACATGTACTGTTATGAACGCAAAATGTTTAAGGAAAAAAAGGGACTACATTCTCCAGATGTTTATCTTGAAGTTTAGGATAAAGACACTAAAAACTAAAACCTAAGAGGCCACAAATATTCTCGGTAAGCCAGACTGTCAGACTCTAAAATCAACTCCCAAATATAGTTATTTTATTTATTAATTTATTTATTGGAGCATAAGATCCTGCCTTCTTCCCAAAAACATGAAATGTTTCATTGTCATTTCCTCCTCGTTTTCTCTGTCTTTCTTTAGATTAGCAACTGACAGCTTAGATCACGGCCTGGCAGAGCAATGAAACCACAGCCTTGCCATATGTTACTTAAAGACCTGGATTTCATTCGCTGTAGGTGAAGCTGACTGAACTGAAAGAGCCTGATTTTTATCGCTGGGCTGCCAGCAGGATAAGGATCACAGCCCCTGCCTCCCACTGTGAACAAGATCTATAAAGGAAGCTGAGCCTCTATTTTTCCACCAGGGCACTCATTTCACACAGTACCAACTGACAGAATTTTCAAGAGCCAAACTTCAACTGGTAAAACAATAAGGTCCCTCTAAATGGCTTAGAGTGTAATTAGTCAAAAGATTAGAAATATGGGAAATACAGATTCATGGCATGACTTCTCTCTAATACTAGACAGGTAACAGGTGCAGTCAAAAAGTGTCTGTTACTTTGAACCTGAGATTGCTAATGCCATTCCAAATGAGAGCTGTATTTGCTAAACTTTCATTTGAAATGCAAAGTTTAAAATGCTTTTCCCATTCACTGTCTCATGATACTTTCATAATCAACCTATCTTTATACTCACTGTAAAAGTGCTATTTTAAAATATGCCAGTCCTCTCACCAATAGCTTGTAATAGCCAATGTCTGTCTTAATTGGTCCTCTACTACACTAATTTGAATAGCTCCTTGTATGTACATATTGTCAAAGTACCTTTAATTAAGGACCTTCATCAAGTTTTTTTTATTATTAAAGATATCAAATTAAATGCTACATTTCCATTTCTACTCAGAGTATAGAAAACCATAGAAGAATATTGTAGCTGCCACAATAAGAAACACCCGATAAACTAAAAAGTATGCTTTTCTTTAAAGCCATCAAAGAATAATGGACACAAAGAATTCAAAATTCCAGAGGACAGTGATCCCTTATTAAGTGAATAGACTGATGATTGCTTTCATCCCTTGCAGTCTGTCTAATCTGGAGATAAAAACAGGTAGAGGAGCTGGACTGTCATAAGCATTTCTTTGTTGGGACAAGGAGAAAACAAAACAAAACTACATGACTGCATGAACTGAAGAGACGGTGTTTAATTTGGAAGAGCCCCATATCAAATGCCAGTCTTCCTGATCCAACAATTCTTCCCCAGTCCCACTTGTAAGTAGGAGCTGAGGGCAGGGTTCAAAAAAGAAAAAATATCATAGACTTCTAATTCCTGAATCATGAAGTCCTGCTCAGGAAGTGCACCTGAACACACCCATAAGATATCTAAAAACCGAGATGATCTGAAACTGATTAAAGCTTCAACTTAGCACTGATACAGCTCAACTCTAATAAAAATAAGCAATATCACCTCTTCCGCCTAGCTTCCTCACAAAGGAAAAGGCATGTCCTCTATAAAAAAATTAATTTTGTTCAAGCTTTCCCATTTTTTACATATAATATCCAGCATCCAGCATGCAATCAAAAATTATGACACAAGCTAAAGCTTGAAAATGTGACCAATAACCAAGGGAGAAAAATGTTAATAGAAGCAAATCTGCAATTGATCAAGACATTGTCATTAATAGACTAGGATTTTTAAATACTGTAAATATTTAAAGGACAGAGAAAAAGATGGACAAAATGAGTAATCAATAGGGATTTTAGCAAAGAAAATGGAAGCTTTGAGAAAGAAAGTAAAAATCCTAGAAATTAAAAATTTTTAAGTTGAAATAAAGAATTTATTGGATGAGCTGAAAAACACACTGGGCTTAGTAGAATAAAGGATCAATGAACTTGTGGACAGATAGAATTACCCAATCTGAAGAAAAAGGAGATAAAATAACTAAAATCAAATGACACCAAACACCAGAAACTTGTGAGACCATAACATTCATGGAATTGAAATTCAAGAATACAGCCTGGGATAAAAGAAGTATCAAAAGTAATGTTCAAAAATATTTCAAAATTAATGAAAATCATCAGTCCAAAGATTCACAATGCTTAGCAACTATCAATCAGAATAAATGTAAAGGATACTATACCAGGGATATCACAATCAACCTCCTGAAAATAAAAAACAAAATGAGTATCTTAAAAACAACCAGAGTAAACAAAAAATACATATATTTGAGAGAATCAATAGTAATTTGAGAGTAACAAAAACTTCTTATCCTAAACAATGAAAGTTTGATGACATTTTTTAAATGCTGACACACACACAAAGTCAATCTTGAATCCTATATGCAATATCAATTAAGATGAAATATATTTTTCAGACAAACTAAAACTTAGAGAATTCATCACCAACAGACCCACACCTCAAAAATTACTAAGGGGAGCTCTCCAAGCTGAAAAAAATGATCCCAGATGAAAGCCCAACTTTGCAGAAGTGGTAACTGTGCATAATTATAAAAGACTGTATTTCATATCTTTATAGAAATTTGATTGTTTAAAGTAAAAAGGGCAATAATGTATTGTGTGATTACATTATACATACATGGCAAAAGGCCAAGCAAGCTCTCAATTGGCTTGGCTGCCAAATCCTTTTGAAATAATATCTACTTATCATCACACAGATTTTGAGGTACAGATCCAGTCCAGTCCTATCACTGTACACTTTAGCAATTATTTCAGATCATTGTTTCACTCCAATTGTGAGCACTTTAAAGGAAAGATTGTCTTCTCCTGTTTTTTTCTCTTCCATTAACTATAGAGTACAATTCAACATATTATAAGTTAAGTGTTTTCTCATTGTCTGGCTAGTGAATAAATAAATATCAATGAGCTGTATTTTATTTTCTCTATTCTTGATACACTCATTTGATATATGAAAAGGAAAATGAAACATTGTTTCTCAATAATCAAATTAACCAGATGTTAAAAAATTCAAAACAATACATTCTAGTATAAATAATAAACTTTCCTTCATATTTTAAATACCCCTAATGATAATAATGTCATTTATTGAATATTTACTTTAAGACAGGCATTTTCCCATTTAATTTCATCACAATGCTAGTACAAATTTTACAGACAAGAACACTGGATGGAGGGTATGGAAAGCAATCAGCTTCCCCAAGGTCACAAGGTAAAAATGCAAGGGAGCTGGGATTCCTGGGAAGATCTTTAAGTTCCCATGCCCTTGCTGATCGTAATTCCCTTAACCAGTGTAGGTGAGGGAATAGCACAGGTACAGAAGTATACCATTCACCCAGATGGTCTGCATTGGAGCATCAGCTCCTTGCTCATCACTAAGTCCTGACCTCTACCATGGCCTGCATAGAATAATGCACAATGGTCTGCACCATTCTGTAAAACCTGGCCCCATCTGTATCTCTGATCTCAGCCTTATCTTACTTACAGTGGACTACTGGCTGTTCCCTGAACACACCAACTTTACTCTCACCTCAGAGCTTTGTAGGAATTATTCACCAAATATCCTAATGGCTTTCACCACTATCTCTTTTAGATCTTTGCTCAAATGTTACCTTCTTAGAGAAGATTTCCCTGCCATGGTATCTAAAATTGCAAATGCACTCCAACATTGTCTATCCCCCTTATTTCCTCTTTAGCATTCATCATCATCTACCATAATTAAATTTTACTCATGTATCTCATTTCTATGTTTGTTCTTTATCTATATAAGCTCCATTAAAGTACCAAATGCTTTGTTCACTCTCCTAATTGAAATGATGCCTGCCTCAAAGTACATACTCAAAACCATTTCTTGAATGCACATGTAGAATGGCTTTTCAACTTGGAATCAGATCTGATGATAGAATATCTGTTTGCACAGAGCCATGAGATTTCCTACATAATAAATGACTCCAAACTCCCAATCATATCTACCATGTATGAGTATACAGAGAGAATATTTTGGTGCTAAACTCTTACATGCCCATTTAATCCTCACAACCATCTTAAAGTAGGTATCATTATCCAATTTTATTTCAGAAAACTGAAGTTTAGAAAGTTAAACTAAATAGCCCTCTCATCAGAGTACCTAAAGAAATAGACTTGGAGCCGAAGGATTAAAGATGGCAGCGTGAGAGATGAGACAGAGGCTTCCTCCTAAAACCACATATAATATGAAGATATAATTAATACAACTAATCCTGAAAAAGCAACAGGAAAGAGGACTCCGCCAGACTGCATACATCTGGAGAAAAGAGCAGATCTCACGAAACAGGGTAACGTACCAAAGCTGTGGCCTGGTGGGACCCAAGCCCTTCCCCCACCCCAGCTCACAGGCGGGAGGAAGAGAAACAGAGCAGGGAGGGAGTGGAGGCCTGGGACTGCTGAATACCTAACTCTGGAGATCTGCTCTGAGAGCACAATCCTACATTTCATGGTGCTTTCATGATACTCTCATGATAAGGGGGTTGGAAAGCTAAGACAGGCAGAATTCCTGGAGAGACTGAGATTCCAGCCACTTGTGGAAAACAGAAATCCATATCCGGCTGCTCTGGGAAAGAAGAAAGGCGGGCAGTCTGAGAGACTTCCTAACAAGGAAGCCCTTAGCAAGAGGGCTGCTAAAGGGGCAAGGATTGCACAGAGCATACTGCTCAGGAGAAAGGACAGGTAGACAAAATTGTTCAGGAGCACTCTGCCCAGCAGGTTGGGAGCTTTCACAATCTTCAGGTGCTCCAGCTCCCTGGCTGGCTACACAGCTCCAAGGACCCCCTTGTGATACGCAGCCTACTGCACCTTTCTCCCAGCCAGTCCTACCTGGCTCACAAACTGGCAAACCCTACCCTGGCATTAGGCCAGCCAGAGGAAAGATTGGTCTACAGCAACTACAAACACACAGCATAGAGGCTTATACTTGTGTGCTCGGCCCACAGTCTCAGGCAGTGGAGACAGGCATAGCAGCCGGGAAGCAGGGAACAGGTCTTTCCTCCCACCAGGCACAAATATCACTCCCCTGCAATCCCCCATATTGCTTCAGGGGCTCAGCAGCTCCAGAGAGTAGAGCTTCTGGACATTAGAGGGTGCCATATACAAATATGAAAAGCCAAAGGAACCTGGCCCAAAGCAAAATTATTAATACAGCTCCTGAGAAAGATGACATTGACTTCATGAATCTTCCTGAAAGGGAGCTCAAAAGAAAAATAATTAACATGCTCATGGAGGTACAGAAAAATATTCAAGAACTCAGGAATGAATTCTGGTTGAAGATCCAATCGTGGAAGAGCACAATGAAGATGTATTAAAAGCAGATTAGATACAGTGGAGGAGACGATAAATGAAACAGAAATTAGAGAAGAGGAATTCAAAGAAACTGAGGCCCAGAGAGAAAAAAGGATCTCTAAGAATGAAAGAGTATTGAGAGAACTGTGTGACCAATCCAAACAGAACAATATTCACATCATAGGGGTACCAGAAGAAGAAGAGAGAGAAAGGGATAGAAAGTGTCTTTGAGGAGGTAGTTGCTGTAAACTTCCCCAATCTGGGAAAGGAGATAGTGTCTCAGGCCATGGAGGTGCACAGATCTCCCAACACAAGTGACCCAAGAAAGACAACACCAAGACATATAGTGATTAAAATGGCAAAAACCAAGGATAAGGTCAGACCATTAAAAGCAGCCAGAGAGAGAAAATAAGATCACATACAAAGGAAAACCCATCAGGCTAACATCAGACTTCTCAGCAGAAACATTATAGCCCAAAAGGAAGTGGCATTATGTATTTAATGCAATGAAGCAGAAGGGCCCAGAACCAAGATTACTTTATCTGGGAAGATTATCATTTAAATTTGAAGGAGGGATTAAACAATTCCCAGATAAGCCAAAGCTGAGAGAAATTACCTCCCAGAAACTACCACTACAGTGTATTTTGGAGGGACTGCTATAGATGGAAGTGTTCCCAAGGTTAAATAGCTGTCACCAGAGGTAATAAAACCACAGTAAAGAAAGTAGAACAGCTAATTACTAAGCAAATGCAAAATTAAATTAACTATCCCCAAAGTCAACCAAGGGATAGACAAAGAGTACAGAATATGATACTTAATATATAAAGAATGGAGAAGGAAAAAAATGAGGAGAAAAAGAAAAGAACCTTCAGATTGTGTTTGTAATAGCATATTAAGTGAGTTAAGTTAGACTCCTAGATACTAAGGAAGTTAACCTTGAACCTTCAGTAACCACGAACCTAAAGCCTGCAATGGCAATAAGTGCATACTTATCGATAATCACCCTAAATGTAAATGGACTGAATGTGTCAGTCAAAAGACATAGACTCACTGAATGGATAAAAAACAAGACCCATCTATACACTGCCTAGAAGAGACTCACTTTAAACCCAAAGACATACACAGACTAAAAGTGAAGGGATGGAAAAACATATTTCATGCAACTAATAGGGAGAAAAAAGCAGGAGTTGCAGTACTTGTATCAGACAAAATAGACTTCAAAACAAAGAAAGTCACAAGAGACAAAGAAGGACATTACATAATGATAAAGGGGTCAATCCAACAAGAAGATATAACCATTATAAATATCTCTATGTTCTGAACACAGGATCACCTACATATGTAAAACAAATACTAACTGAATTAAAAGGGGAAATAGACTATGATGCATTCAT
Organism: Manis pentadactyla; assembly: GCF_030020395.1. Lineage (NCBI taxonomy): Eukaryota > Metazoa > Chordata > Mammalia > Pholidota > Manidae > Manis > Manis pentadactyla. Next base: position 117,241,879 of record NC_080024.1, on the reverse strand, counting down.
TCTAGGAGACTTCAACACTCCACTCACTCTGAAAGACAGATCTACCAGACAGAAAATAAGTAAGGATACAGAGGCACTGAACAATATATTAGAACAGATGGCCCTAACAGACATCTACAGAACTCTACACCCAAAAGCAGCAGGATACACATCCTTCTCAAGTGCACATTGAACATTTTTAAGAATAGATCATAAACTAGGCCACAAAAAAAGCCTCAGTAAATTCAGAAACACTGAAATTGTACCAACCTGTTTCTCAGACCACAAAGGTATGAAACTAGAAATAAATTATACAAAGAAAACAAAAAAGCCCACAAACACATTGAGGCTTCACAACATGCTTGTAAATAACCAATGGATCAATGAGCAAATAAAAACAGAGATCAAGCAATATATAGAGACAAATGACAACAATGATTCAACATCGCAAAACCTGTGGGATGCAGCAAAGGCCGTGCTGATAGGAAAGTATATTGCAATACAGGCCTACCTCAGGAAAGAAGAACAATCCCAAAAGAACAGTTTAAACTTACAATTAACAAAACTAGAAAAAGAAGAACAAATGAGGCCCAAAGTCAGTAGAAGGAGGGACATAATAAAGATTAGAGCAGAAATAAATAAAATCAAGAAGAATAAAACAATAGAAAGAATCAATGAAAGCAAGAGCTGTTTCTTCAATAAAATAAACAAAATATATAAACCCCTAGCCAGACTTATCAAGAAAAAAAGAGAGTCTACACACATAAACAGAATCAGAAATGAGAAAGGAAAAATCACTACAGACACCACAGAAATACAAAGAATTATTAGCAAATATTATGAAAAATTATATGCTAACAAACTGTATAATCTAGAAGAAATGGACCACCTTCTAGAAAAATACAACCTTCCAAGGCTGATCAAGGAAGAAACAGAAAATCTGAACAGACCAAATACCAGCAAGGAAATTGAATTGGTATTCAAAACACTACCTAAGAACAAAACCCCTGAAACAGATGTTTTCACTGCTGAATTTTATCAAACATTTAGTGAAGACCTAATACTCATCCTCCATAAAGTTTTCCAAAAAGTAGAAGAGGAAGGAATGCACCCAAACTCATTCTATGAGCCTAGCATCACACTAATACCAAAACCAGGCAAAGACACCACAAAAGAGGAAAATTACATACCAATATCCTTGATGAACATACATGCAAAAATAATCAACAGAATATTAGCAAACCAAATCCAAAAATACATCACAAAGGCCATCCATCATGATCAAGTAGGATTTATTCCAGGGATGCAAGGATGCTACAACATTCGAAAATCCATCAACATCATCCACAACATCAATGAAAAGAAGGACAAAAACCACATGATCATCTCCATAGATGCTAAAAAAGCATTCGACAAAATTCAACATCCATTCATAATAAAAACTCTCAACAAAATGGGTATAAAGGGCAAGTACCTCAACATAATAAAGGCTATAAACGGCAAACCCACAGCCAACATCATACTTAACAGAGAGAAGCTGAAAGCTTTTCCTTTAAGATCGGGAACAAGACAAGGATGCTGACTTTCCCCACTTCTATTCAACATAGTACCGGAGGTCTTAGCTATGGCAATCAGACAACACAAAGAAATAAAAGGCATCCAGATTGACAAGGAAGAAGTTAAACTGTCCCTGTTTGCAGGTAACATGATATTGTACATAAGAAACCCTAAAGAATCCACCCCAAAACTACTAGATCTAATATCTGATTTCAGCAAAGTTGCAGGATACAAAATTAATACACAGAAATCTGTGGCATTCCTATACACTAATGATGAACTAGCAGAGAGAGAAATCAGGAAAACAATTCCATTCACAATTGCATCAAAAAGAATAAAAGACCTAGGAATAAACCTAACCAAGGAAGTGAAAGACCTATACTCTGAAAACTATAAGACACTCATGAGAGAAATTAAAGAGGATACCAATAAATGGAAACACAACCCATGCTCATGGATAGGAAGAATTAATATTGTCAAAATGGCCATCCTGCCTAAAGCAAAATCTATAGATACAATGCAATTCCTATCAAAATACCAACAGCATTCTTCAACAAACTAGAGAAGAGGGTTCTAAAATTCATATGGAACCATAAAAGACCTCAAATAGCCAAAGCAATCCTGAGAAGGAAGAATAAAGCAGGGGGAATTACACTCCCAACTTTAAGCTCTATTGCAAAGCCACAGTAATCAAGACAATTTGGTACTGGCACAAGAACAGACCCATAGACCAATGGAACAGACTATAGAGAGCCCTGATATAAACCCAATCATATATGGTCAATTAATATATGATAAATGATTCATGGACATACAATGGGGAAAAGACAGCCTCTTCAACAGCTGGTGTTGGCAAAACTGGACAGCTACATGCAAGAGAATGAAACTGGATTATTGTTTAACCCCATGTACAAAAGTAAACTTGAAATGGATTAAAGACTTGAATGTAAGTCATGAAACCATAAAACTCTTAGAAGACAACATAGGCAAACATCTCCTGAATATAAGCATGAGCAACTTCTTCCTGAACACATCTCCTCAAGCAAGGGAAACAAAAGCAAAAATGAAGTAATGGGACTAAATCAAACTGAAAAGTTTCTGTATGGCAAAGGACACCATCAACAGAACAAAAAGGCATCCTACAGTATTGGAGAATATATTTGTAAATGACATATTCAACAAGGGGTTAACATCCAAAATGTATAAAGAACTTACACATCTTAACACCCAAAAAGCAAATAACCTGATTGACAAATGGGCAGAGGATATGAAGAGACAGCTCTCCAAAGAAATTCAGATGGCCAACAGACACATGAAAAGATGCTCCACATCACTAATCATCAGGGAAATGCAAACTAAAACCACAATGAGATATCACCTCACACCAGTAAAGATGGCCAGCATCGAAAAGACTAAGAACAACAAATGCAGGCGAGGATGTGGAGAAAGGGGAACATTCGTACACTGCTGGTGGGAATGTAAGCTAGTTCAACCATTGTGGAAAAAAGCAATATGGAGGTTCCTCAAAAAACTAAAAATAGAAATACCATTGACCCAGAAATCCCACTCCTTGGAATTTACCCAAAGAATACAACTTCTCAGAATCAAAAAGACATATGCACCCATATGTATATTGCAGCACTTTTTACAATAGCCAAGATGGAAGCAACCTAATTGTCCATCAGTAGATGAATGGATAAAGCAGAGGTGGTACATATACACTATGGAATATTATTCAGCCATAAGAAGAAAACAAATCCTACCATTTGCAACAACATGGATGGAGCTGGAGGACATTATGCTCAGTGAAATAAGCCATGTGGAGAAAGACAAGTGCCAAATGATTTCCCTCATTTGTGGAGTATAACAACGAAGCAAAAGTGAAGGAACAAAATAGCAGCAGACTCAGAGACTCCAAGAATGAACTAGTGGTTACCAAAGGGGAGGGGTGTGGGAAGGCAGGTGGGGAGGGAGGGAGAAGGGGACTGAGGGGTATTATGTTTAGTACACATGGGTGGGGGATCACAGGGAGAACAGTGTAGCACAGAGAAGGCACACAGTGGATCTGTGGCATCTTGCTGCACTGATGGACAGTGACTGCATTGGGGTATGGGTGGGAACTTGATAATATGGGTAAATGTAGTAACCACATTGTTTTTCCATGTGAAACCTTCATAAGATTATATATCAATCATACCTTAAAAAAAAGAAATAGACTTGGATTTACAATTAATCACACGATGAAGTATTTAAATAAGCTAAAGTTAGAAAATGCTGCAAAAGGCAACTCTTATAAATACATTTCTTTTAGGAAGGAGAAAGAGATGAAAGACATTTAGAGAAAAACAGCTGAATATCAGGGAAAAAATACAACACAGGAAACAACAATAATAAAAGGAAAGCACTGAAACTCCTTGGTTTGCTCTCAGTCATATGATGTGATTGTTTTCTTCTTTTTTGTTTTTTATACACAATTGAATATGTACAATCCATGCAGAAGTTAGAAGAATGGATTAGACCTATAATGCTAACATAGAAATATGCCTAATACCTATCATTAAGTGTGAAAAGAATGTTGAAGAGGAGCATGTATTTATGAACTCATTTATGGAAAAGCACTTTTAACCAAACCAATATATCACTATGAATATGCAAACACCTGGGAAATGTTTGGAAGAATATATACCAAACTGCAAAAATGGCATGCTCCAGGATGGAACTCTGGTTAGTGTGGGAGAAAAGGAACTTTGACAGTTATTCTAGGTATTTGTGTTGTTGAAATTTCCAATATAGATGCATGTATATATTATTTGCGAATTCACATAAAGAGTACAAATATATAAATGTTTAATATATATGCACAACCTCTTCTTCAATGAATAGAACTGTAGACTAAAGCATATAAAGCCTTAGAGCTGTTTGGAATTCAGTCCCAATTCTATCCTGATTAGATGTGTGACCTTAGATAAGTTATCAAATCTGAATTGAAGGATTTCAATGTCCTCATAAGTAAAGTAAAAGGAGTAAATTCAGTGACATCATAAGCTCCTTCCTACCAAAGGGTTTATAAATTTGCAATGAAAAGAGAGATTCTAAGCCAATTAAACTGTTCCAGCTTTTGTTTCTTGGTAGTATTTTTCTCTCTAATCAAAGCTTATAATGACTTATATAGTTCAAAATGTTCCATTTTTTTATACACACTTACACAGTGCACTTATACACACACATACATCCTTCAGGAAGAACTCAAGATCAAAGTCATCTTCTGCATCTCTCTACAACCCTAACTGCAGTACTTAATGAAATAAAGTCTTAGATTTATTACCAAATGCAAGGAAGTAATTAATTTGTCTTTATTCACCTCCGCTGGTGTACTTCAATTCAACCGTGATATGAACCAGTTGGAGTTAGTACAGAGCCCACAGGTTAAAGCATCTGGTCTACAAGAATACCCTTACTTCAGACCAACCAGCTACAAATCTGGGGCATTCTTACAAGCCCCCTAAAGTTTGATAATTCACTAGACTGACTCACAGAACTTAGGAAAACACTATACTTATGATTACAGTTTTACTATAAATGATATAACTCAGGAACAACCGAACAAAGAGACACACATGGCAAGGCCTGGGAGGGTCCCAAACATGGAGCCTCTGCACCCTGTCTTCGTGGAATCGAGGAACATCCTCCTCCTAACACATCAATGTGTTCACCAGCCAGGAGTTACTAAGCTTTGACGTCCAGAGTTTCTGTTGCGGTTCCATTACATAAGCATGACTGATTACATCATTGACCACATGTCCCTCCACAGAGGTCAGGCTGGCTCAGTTTTAACCCTCCAGTTAAATGACTGGTCTTTCTGAAGCTACCTAGGAGCCTACCATGACTCCCTAAACTCAGAAGGGATCCAAGGGGCTCATGAATAACGAGGATACTTTCATCACTTGGGAAGTTCCAAGGGCTTGAAAAGCTCCATGCCAGGAACTTGGGACAAAGACCAGACAAATTATCATACAACTCCAAGCTTGTTGGGGACAGAACTTAAATTTGACAAATTCACCATTTTTATGCTACCAGTCCAGAACTGCCACCAATATAGCATCCTTGATTACTTATTACACTGATTAACTAACCCCCAGCAAATAGTTTATACTTCAAATTTGTAGTTACTTTTATCTTTCTACAATCCTGACAGGTAAGACAGCATTGCAGTTAAGTGTTGTAGGCTAAGGAACTGGAGTTTTTGGGTTCAAATCCAAGGCTCTGCCACATCTCTTAAGCAAATTACCTCTGCATGCTTATCCATCAGAAAATTGGGACATAAAAACTGTATTCATCTCTTCTCGGCCTTTTGGCTAAGATCACGTATAGTATCTGTTCTTATCAGTTTAATATCTGTTACGTTCTCTATCTGAGGACAATATATTAAATGAATTTTTGGAGCAGGAAGTTGGAGTAGGAGCTTGCTCTGTCCACTTCATGCATTGGCCTGGTAGTGCAGTACTTCCAGGAAAGGTGCACCCCTTCTTTCACCGTGATTGAATATTGGAACATTGAATACAGGTAACAAAAGTCTCCTACAAAAGCTGTATATAATGCCAGACATTGGAACCATCCAGACTCAGAAGAACTACCTGAGCCGCCAGTAGTAAAACCTCCAAGTGTCCCAGTGAGGCTGTCTTCAAAGGAACCAAATCAAAAAGATGATGGAGTTTTTAAGGCTCCTGTACCACCACCCAAAGTGATAAAAACTGTGACAATACCTACTCAGCCCTACCAGGATATAGTTACTGCACTGAAATACAGAAAAGAAGACAAAGAACTATATACTGTTGCTCAGCATGTAAAGCACTTCAATGATGTGGTGGAATCCAGTGAAAATCAAGAGTTCACTGATGACATTGAGTACTTGTTAAGTGGCTTAAAGAGCACTCAGCCTCTGAACACACGTTGCCTTAGTGTTATTAGCTTGGCTATTAAATGCGTCATGCCCACTTTTCAAATGCACCTGAGAGCACATGGAATGGTAGCAATGGTCTTTAAAACTTTGTATGATTCTCAGCACCATCAGAATCTGTCCCTTTGTACAGCTGCCCTTATGTACATATTGAGTAGAGATTGTTTGAACATGGATCTTGATAGAACTAGCGTAGATCTAGTGATTCGACTTCTAGAACTGGAACAAGATGCTTCTTCAGCTAAGCTACTGAATGAAAAGGACAAAATCAAAGAAAAAATTCGAAGGCTCTGTGAAACTGTACACAATAAGCATCTTGATCTAGAAAATACGACGACGGGACATTTAGCTATGGAGACATTCCTATCCTTTACTTCTAAAAGAGCAGGAGACTGGTTTAAAGAAGAATTCCAGCTTTCGGGTGGTCTGGATCATATTGTAGATAAAGTGAAAGAATGTGTGGATCATTTAAGTAGACATGAGGATGAAGAGAAACTAGTAGCCTCATTATGGGGAGCAGAGAGATGTTTATGAGTTTTAGGAAGTATAACAGTGCATAATCCAGAGAATCAAAGCTATTTGATAGTATATAAAGATTCACAACTCATTGTTTCATCAGCTAAAGATTACAACATTGTGAAGAATTGATTCAGCAATATACCATGCTGAGAACAGTATACGTTTACCTGACAGTAAGCCTCTGCCTCACCAGAATGTAACCAGCCACGTGGGCAAAGCAGTGGAAGACTGCATGAGGGCCATCATTGGGGTGCTGCTCAATTTGACTAATGATAATGAGTGGGGCAGCACCAAAACAGGAGAACAGGATGGCCTGATTGGCACAGCTATGAACTGTGTGCCTCAGGTTCCAAAATACCTGCCTCAGGAGTTGAGATTTGATATTCGAGTGCTGGGCTTAGGTCTACTGATAAATCTAGTGGAGTATAGTGTCAGAATCGACACTGTCATGTTCTTTTGATTCTTCCTTCTGTAGCAGAGAAGGAGATGATAGTTTAAGGACAGATGGACAAGCTCATGCTGCTCAGGCTTGAGTGCAGCTACTCCTTGAGCGAGAGCGAGCAGCCCAGTTGGCAGAAAGTAAAACAGATGAATTGATCAGACGCTCCCACCATTCAGCAGGATAAGAGTAGAGAGTGGCAAGAAACAAGTGGAGAGGTACAGTAGGTATCAACTGAAAAGCCCGATGGTACAGAAGAGAAACAGAAGGAGGAGGAGGATGAAGAACTTGACCTCAATAAAGTTCTTCAGCATGCTGGCAAACACATGGAGGACTGCATCGCGGCCTTGTACACAGCGCTGCTTCTCGGGTATCTCTGCCAGGAGAGTCCAATCAATGTGACTGCCGTGTGGGAGTCACTGCCAGAAGGGGACTTTTCAATAATGACAGAGATGCTCAAAAAATTCCTGAGCTTCATGAATCTTACTAGTGCGGTTGGAACCACAAGCCAGAAATCTATCTCTAGAGTGACTGAATGCTTGGAACACTGCTAGCTGCTTTACCTTTGCTTCAGGTGCTCGGTAATGCTGGAGCTATTCTTACACAAAGAAAAGTCATGAAAGACGACCTTGAAGATAGACCAGGAAAGTTCATCAGTACCATTCATGTTTGGATTTTTAAGGCCACCTGATTTCTTCATCATACTTTCTGCATTTGCTAAATGACAGTTACTATATCTGTAACTATCAACAGTGAGGGAAAAGGTTCAGGCTGTTAACAATTTCATGCAGTACTTAAAAACACTCACTTTGGCAGAGTTTATACTCTCCCCTTGTTGTCTGGCTTTTTTCTGGGCAAGTTTTAAGGGGAATATTTGTGCTGCTGTTAGTGCAACTGCTGTGTATGTTGAGCCACTGTTGTCATGCCCCCCAGGTACAGAGGCAGCCTAGCTACTGAGGTACCGATGTTCTGAGGACATTCTAGATAACAGGTTAGTTCCTTTTTCAGGCTCATTTGCTTTTGCTTTTTCATTGAATGATTCCAATTGTAAATAAAGCTTTCAATAATCTTGTGAATTAAAAAAAAATTGTACTCATCTCCTATGCTGATTGTAAGGATTAAATGTGATAACATATGCAAAGTGTTTATAACAGTACCTGGCACTCCATTAATGTTCACTTTTATTGTTTTCATCATCATGGAAATAATGAACACAATTTATTAATTATTTTATCTTGGCACAAAGAGATTTAATGTTATCCTAATCATCCAAAAATAAGGGGGTTGGACTAAGCAATCTATCTGAAGGTCTTCTCCAACTCAGAAATGTTGTAATTATATAACTAGCCTCTTGCCATCCAAAAGAGTTCTGTGTAACCTACCTGGTGTCACATCTTTATACATTACCTTAATTTCTCTTATATTGACAACTCATTGCAAGTGATCATGTAAAAATTCTAATATAGTGATTCAGAACTGGTTATCATACAACTGTAAGCTTTTTTCAGGATTGTTATTCAAAGCATAAAAAGGAATTTCTGCCAGTACATCCTAGACAGGTTCTATTTCAGAAACATAGAGCTGAAATATCAGACAAAGGCAGAGAACATACCCAGATCCACTGGCATCTATCAAGGTGTAAAAGAGCTACTTTCTCTTCTCTCCAGAGGAAAGTTCACTTTATCCTCCCCCTGCTTGGGGGCAGAGAATGGAGCTGCCATTTGCCAAATTCATCCTCAATTATTAAGCAATACCCCTCAGTGTTTGTCTTTCACTCACCTTTTTTTTCTCCTGTCTGGAAATGGTTCACAGCACTTGATGTGACAGATCAGAAGATTTTTATTAAAACCATTTAGAATTTCTAGCATCCTGCCACGTCTTTGCCTCTGATCTTTTCTTATTATTTCACCCATAAGCTAGAATCCCACAGTTACATTTGGGTGGGAGAAAATTAAATCAAACAACTCCTCCATTTCTATAGATCAATACCTTGAAGATGAAATTAATACTTTCTTTTGGTTTCTTTAGAAAGCAAACATTCACATGTTAAGAACCATTCAAGCTTGGTGCTGCAGACACATAGTTCTTAATTCTCAGACCAATAATCAATAGGTAATCATTTCCTTGGGTGTATATCTATGTTTCAGCAAATCTGCAGCTCTGTGTTCATTCAGAGTGCCTCAAACTGAAAACAGAACAGAGTAAAGAGAGTGGATAAAGCAGTAGCTGGCGGCAGGGGGTGGGGATGGGGCAGGGAATAAATGACAAAATGACTTAAACATAAATAAAAGTAATAGACAAGAAATCAGAAAAAATCTTCTAATATTTAAGAATGGAGTATTATACTGGGGAATGCCATCTATATCATATACCTTGATTTTAGACATCTTTGCTATGAAAATGTGAGTTTTTTGGTGCATGTAACTAAAACACTAAAATCTTGGCTGCATGACAGTAGAGTTCCATGGATTCATGGCTAGCAGACTCACATAAAGTAAACAGTGTTGACTAATGGCAAAATATCCACCTAGAGGAAGGACTTTTGCATATGCCACAGGGCTTCAACCAAACTTCTGTCTCATACAACAGTTTGCAATTGTTTTTATCTAAATGAGAACACATTTCTCACAGAAATCTAAATAAAGCCTTGATGTGATATGATGGGCTCAATATTCAAAATTATCTTGCTGTCTTGAACCAACATCAAAAAAAACTGGACAACAAATAAATGTAAATCCTGCATTTAAATTTTAGAATTTTTTAATTGCACAAATACAGCATGAGGAGATATTCTTTAACTACATTTATTATGAAAATTACCTGCTAATTTGCTTAATTATAAAATCAGTATGAACCAACAGTATAAACCAGCCTAAAGAGGATAATGAAAACTTAAGCCTCATTAGTTAAAGTGATCCAGATCAAGAATTTGAGAATATTGTGTACTCATGGTGTTTAGTTTGAGTTCTGTTTTGGATAATTAACACTAGGTCATTAAGAGAAATACTGACCAAGAGTATATAGATTTACATTTCAAGATTCTTTATCATTGACACTACCACAGACAGCTTTTCTCCAGTGCTTCTTAGAAACCAAAAACAATAACAACCTATTTTTCTCCTCCATCTTATTCTGTAAAACAAAAAGAAATAAATGGGGAGGAGGAAAGAAAAGGCACTGATGTTTCCTCTTGTTATTAACTTACTTAGCAATATTAAAAGTCAGAGATGTCCACAGAAATGGGAAGTGAAAACCATCTTCAGAGCTGCTCCATCCTGAAATGGCTTTGTGAAATAAAATTTTAAAAATTTTGGATCTCCATGGTATTCCCACAGGCAAGGAGAGCTGAACAAATTGTAAAGGCCCTAAATCAGCCAAATCAACTCAGGCTGTGCTGTGAAGATGCCATGCAGCCATTCTTGCGTGGGTCAGCAAGACCACCACAGCCCCCCACCCATTGTTGAGAAGAGAAACAGCCTGGAATGCTCAAAGAAGATAAGTACATGGGAGCAAAGAAGATAAACTGGATGAGAGTCTGTTTCTCACGTTCTTTGTAGAAATCTTTAGAAGAATGGTTAACAAGCCTAATCCTTGTCTCCTCTCATATAGATAGCATCAGAGTGTGCATAGTATGTTCCTGTAAGACACCTGATGTCTTCTGGACACACTGTTTGATGTATTCATTAATGTATTGTCTTTCCTGCACATGTTCCCTCTTGTAAAAAGGTATATAAGCCACACCAGGCAAAGGGCTTAGGAACAGTCTATTCAGAACAGTCTGACTGACTGTCCTCCCAGGCTATACAGCAGCTATGTCCACAGTTTGACTCTGAATAGACTCTCTCTCTTTTATACAATAGCTATGTTGATTTCAGTTAACAGCTTTTTAGAGAATTTTACATCCTTCACTGAATGTAGTGAGCAACCTGTGCTGGCTTATCCTCACTGCACCTGACAAGGAGTGGACCTATATTCCTCATCTGACTTGGAACTCAGGAACCCTTGCCTACATGGATGGCTTTTATGTGGTATCACAGACTTGTTTTGTTTTGTTTTTGGTACACAATTCCAGTCCCCAACATGTGTGTAATATTTTTATTTAACTAGCATTGATGCCATCCTCTTAGCAGTTAAGAATTTGTACTATACAGATATCACATATATTCTTACTACAAATGCCTTTCTGCTTTATAATTTTACACAATTCATACTCATAAACTATATTTGCACAGTTTTCTGAGAAAGGAAGTGATTTAAAAGGATATTGGGTTAATTAAAAAGAAGAGATTACAGGTTAAAATTTTCCTCAGAATCTTTTTTCAAAATAGAGATTACAAAGGAGGAAAATGAATGGAAAAGAATTAGGTTAGACATAACTCTTCAAAGTGCTGAAAAACTCTCATGGAAGAGGAAATAGGCCCACTTTCATTACATCAAATAATTAGCAGGAATAATGATGGAGCTTATATAAGAATTCTCAACAATGAAAAGAACTTCAGCCAAAATAGCAAGTTCCATGTCACTGGAAGAGTTAAAAATAGGAGTCAGGTCATGTTTTAATGATATGGTAAGAAGACACAAAATTCATGGGGTTCAAGGTTGACTAAAGAAATCTAAGGAATTTCTGACATTTGTGGTCTGTACTTATGATGAAGCGCAATAAAAACTTTTAGAATGTGAAAATTATTAAAGAGAAAACTTCAAGATTTTGCTGCAGAGCTTTATAATAGATTTACCTGAAACATGACTATTGTTGATGAGTTAAACAACAGTGATATTATAAAGCCAATAGGCTGCAGTATGTGTTCTCCACGTTAAACACTGAGGGTGTATGCACATGGGTTAATTAAAAAGAAGAGATTACAAGTTAAAATTTTCCTCAGAATCTTGGGCCTTCAGAAAGGATGACAAACTTTTAAAATATCCTGCTTTCTTGTTCAAAAGACAGATATAAAAGAGAGATAATGAGACAAGAGTTTTAAAAGTATGCTTAATGACCTTGGGAGAAAAAGAAAAGAAGAGCAAATAAAACATTACCTGACGATTGGAGCCAAGATGGCGGCATGAGTAGAGCAGCAGAAATCTCCTCTCAAAACCACATATATCTATGAAAATATAACAAAGACAACTCTTCCTAGAATAAAGACCAGAAGACACAGGACACCATCCAGACCACATCCACACCTGCAAGAACCCAGTGCCTTGTAAAGGAGGTAAGATACAAGCCCCCGCCCCGCGGGACCCGAGCGCCCCTTCCCCCAGCTCCCTGCAGGAGAAGAGTAGGCAGAGCGGGAGGGAGACGGAGCACAGGACTGCTGAACACCCAGCCCCAGCCATCTGGGCCAGAGTGCAGACAGAGTGCATGCGCGGGGGGCCCTGGATACTAGGGAAACAGGGCAGCAAGAACAGTGAGTGGGCACTGGAGGACATAAGAAAAGCAAGCGGACATTTTTTTTTTTCTGTTTTGCTTTTTGGAAGTCTTAAAGGGATAGGGACCCCAATACTAGGGAAACAGGGCAGCAAGACCGGTGAGCAGATGTCTGAGGCTGGCGCCAGAGAATAAAGAAAAACGAGCGGGCATATTCTATTTTTTTATTTTATTTTTTTAATTTTGCAAATTTTTTTTTTTTTGTGGTCATTTTGTTTTGGTGGGTGCTTTTTGGAAGTCTTAAAGGGGCAGGGTGGGACACTTAATCCAGAGGTACAGAATACGGGGATCTCTGGGCACCTAATCCCCTGGGCTGCAGGGAGCTCGGAGGCCCCTTACGGAGATAAATAGCCTCCAGGCCACTCCCCCTCCAATGGGAATCCACCATTTTGGAGCAGCTGCCCGATCCAGGCCACGCCCACAGCAACAGCAGAGATAAACTCCATAGCAGCCGGGCAGGAAGCAGAAACCCTGTCTGGCGCAGCTACCCAGCACAAGCCAATTGAGGTCGCTGTTCTCCCAGGAGAGGAGGGCCACAAACCAACGAGAAGGGAAGTTCTTCCAGCCATCACTCGTCCCAGCTCTGACAACAATTCCTATCATCATGAAAAGGCAAAACTACAGGCAGACAAAGATCACAGAGACAACACCAGAGAAGGAGACAGACCTAACCAGTCTTCCTGACAAAGAATTCAAAATAAGAATCATAAACATACTGACAGAGATGCACAGAAATACGCAGGAGATATGGGATGAAGTCTGGAGGGAGATCACAGATGCCAGAAAGGAGATTACAGAAATGAAACAAACTCTGGAAGGGTTTATAAGTAGAATGGATAGGATGCAAGAGGCCATTGATGGAATTGAAACCAGAGAACAGGAACGCATAGAAGCTGACATGGAGAGAGATAAAAGGATCTACAGGAACGAAACAATATTAAGATAACTGAGTGACCAATCCAAAAGGAACAATATCTGTATTATAGGGGTACCAGAAGAAGAAGAGAGAGGAAAAGGGATGGAAAGTATCTTGGAAGAAATAATTGCTGAAAACTTTCCCAAACTGGGGGAGGAAATAATCAAACAGACCATGGAAATACACAGAACCCCCAACAGAAAGGATCCAAGGAGGACAACACTAAGACACATAATAATTAAAATCGCAAAGATCAAGGACAAGGAAAGAGTTTTAAAGGCAGCAAGAGAGAAAAAGGTCACCTATAAAGGAAAACCCATCAGGCTAACATCAGACTTCTCAACAGAAACCTTACAGTCCAGAAGAGAATGGCATGATATATTAAATGCAATGAAACAGAAGGGCCTTGAACCAAGGATACTGTATCCAGCACGACTATCATTCAAATTTGATGGTGGGATTAAACAATTCCCAGAAAAACAAAAGCTGAGGGAATTTGCTTCCCACAAACCACCTCTACAGGACATCTTACAGGGACTGCTCTAGATGGGAGCACTCTTAGAAAGAGTACAGAACAAAACACCCAACATATGAAGAATTGAGGAGGAGGAATAAGAAGGGAGAGAAGAAAAGAATCTCCAGACAGTGCATATAACAGCTCAATAAGCAAGCTAAGTTAGGCAGTAAGATACTAAACAGGGTAACTTTGAACCTTTGGTAACCAAGAATTTAAAGCCTGCAATGGCAATAAGTACATATCGTTCAATAGTCACCCTAAATGGTAATGGACTGAATGCCCCAATCAAAAGACACAGAGTAATAGAATGGATAAAAAAAGCAAGACCCATCTATATGCTGCTTACAAGAAACTCACCTCAAACCCAAAGACATGTACAGACTAAAAGTCAAGGGATGGAAAAACATATTTCAGGTAAACAACAGTGAGAAGAAAGCAGGGGTTGCAGTACTAATATCAGACAAAATAGACTTCAAAATAAAGAAAGTAACAAGAGATAAAGAAGGACACTACATAATAATAAAGGGCTCAGTCCAACAAGAGGATATAACCATTATAAATATATAAGCACCCAACACAGGAGCACCAGCATATGTGAAACAAATACTAACAGAACTAAAGGGGGAAATAGACTGCAATTCATTCATTCTAGGAGACTTCAACACACCACTCACCCCAAAGGATAGATCCACCGGGCAGAAAATAAGTAAGGACACGGAAGCACTGAACAACACAGTAGAGCAGATGGACCAAATAGACATCTATAGAACACTACATCCAAAAGCAACAGAATACACATTCTTCTCAAGTGCACATAGAACATTCTCCAGAATAGACCACATACTAGGCCACAAAAAGAGCCTCAGAAAATTCCAAAAGATTGGAATCCTAACAACCAACTTTTCAGACCACAAAGGCATAAAACTAGAAATAAACTGTACAAAGAAAGCAAAAAGGCTCACAAACACATGGAGGCTTAACAACACGCTCCTAAATAATCAATGAATCAATGACCAAATCAAAATGGAGATCCAGCAATATATGGAAACAAATGACAACAACAACACTAAGCCCCAACTTCTGTGGGACACAGGAAAAGTAGTCTTAAGAGGAAAGTATATAGCAATTCAAGCATATTTAAAAAAGGAAGAACAATCCCAAATGAATGGTCCAATGTCACAATTATCGAAATTGGAAAAAGAAGAACAAATGAGGCCTAAGGTCAGCAGAAGGAGGGACATAATAAAGATCAGAGAAGAAATAAATAAAATTCAGAAGAATAAAACAATAGCAAAAATCAATGAAACCAAGAGCTAGTTCTTCGAGAAAATAAACAAAATAGATAAGCCTCTAGCCAGACTTATTAAGAGGAAAAGAGAGTCAACACAAATCAACAGTATCAGAAACGAGAAAGGAACAATCACGACGGACCCAACAGAAATACAAAGAATTATGAGAGAATACTATGAAAACCTATATGCTAACAAGCTGGGAAACCTAGGAGAAATGGACAACTTCCTAGAAAAATACAACCTTCCAAAACTGACCCAGAAAGAAACAGAAAATCTAAACAGACCAATGACAAGCAACGAAATTGAAGCGGTAATCAAAAAACTACCAAAGAACAAAACGCCCGGGCCAGATGGATTTACTTCACAATGTTATCAGACATACAGGGAAGACATAATACCCATTCTCCTTAAAGTTTTCCAAAAAATAGAGGAGGAGGGGATACACCCAAACTCATTCTATGAAGCTAACATCACCCTAATACCAAAACCAGGCAAAGACCCCACCAAAAAAGATAACTACAGACCAATATCCCTCATGAATGTAGATACAAAAATACTCAACAAAATATTAGCAAACCAAATTCAGAAATACATCAAAAGGATCATACACCATGACCAAGTGGGATTCATCCCAGGGATGCAAGGATGGTACAACATTCTAAAGTCCATCAACATTATCCACCACATCAACAAAAAGAAAGACAAAAACCACATGATCATCTCCATAGATGCTGAAAAAGCATTTGACAAAGTTCAACATCCATTCATGAAAAAAACTCTCAGCAAAATGGGAATAGAGGGCAAGTACCTCAACATAATAAAGTCCATCTATGATAAACCCACAGCCAACCTTATATTGAACAGCGAGAAGCTGAAAGCATTTCCTCTGAGATTGGGAACTAGACAGGGATGCCCACTCTCCCCACTGTTATTTAACATAGTACTGGAGGTCCTAGCCACGGCAATCAGACAAAACAAAGAAATACAAGGAATCCAGATTGGTAAAGAAGAAGTTAAACTGTCACTATTTGCAGATGACATGATACTGTACATAAAAAACCCTAAAGACTCCACTCCAAAACTACTAGAACTGATATCGGAATACAGCAAAGTTGCAGGATACAAAATCAACACACAGAAATCTGTGGCTTTCCTATACACTAACAATGAACCAACAGAAAGTGAAATCAGGAAAACAACTCCATTCACAATTGCATCAAAAAAAATAAAATACCTAGGAATAAAACTAACCAAAGAAGTTAAAGACTTATACTCTGAAAACTACAAGTCACTCTTAAGAGAAATTAAAGGGGACACTAACAGATGGAAACTCATCCCATGCTCATGGCTAGGAAGAATTAATATCGTCAAAATGGCCATCCTGCCCAAAGCAATATACAGATTTGATGCAATCCCTATGAAACTACCAGCAACATTCTTCAATGAACTAGAACAAATATTTCAAAAATTCATATGGAAACACCAAAGACCCCGAATAGCCAAAGCAATCCTGAGAAAGAAGAATAAAGTAGGGGGGATCTCACTCCCCAACTTCAAACTCTACTAAAAAGCTACAGTAATCAAGACAATTTGGTATTTGCACAAGAACAGAGCCACAGACCAATGGAACAGACTAGAGAATCCAGACATTAACCCAGACATATATGGTCAATTAATATTTGATAAAGGAGCCATGGACATACAATGGCGAAATGACAGTCTCTTCAATAGATGGTGCTGGCAAAACTGGACAGCTACATGTAGGAAAATGAAACTGGACCATTGTCTAACCCCATATACAAAAGTAAACTCAAAATGGATCAAAGACCTGAATGTAAGTCATGAAACCATTAAACTCTTGGAAGAAAACATAGGCAAAAACCTCTTAGATATAAACATGAGTGACCTCTTCTTGAACATATCTCCCCGGGCAAGGAAAACAACAGCAAAAATGAACAAGTGGGACTATATTAAGCTGGAAAGCTTCTGTACAGCAAAAGACACCATCAATAGAACAAAAAGGAACCCTACAGTATGGGAGAATATCTTTGAAAATGACAGATCCGATAAAGGCTTGACATCCAGAATATATAAAGAGCTCACACACCTCAACAAACAAAAAACAAATAACCCAATTAAAAAATGGGCAGAGGAACTGAACAGACAGTTCTCCAAAACAGAAACACAGATGGCCAACAGACACATGAAAAGATGCTCCACATCGCTAATTATCAGAGAAATGCAAATTAAAACTACAATGAGGTATCACCTCACACCAGTAAGGATAGCTGCCATCCAAAAGACAAACAACAACAAATGTTGGCGAGGCTGTGGAGAAAGGGGAACCCTCCTACACTGCTGGTGGGAATGTAAATTAGTTCAACCATTGTGGAAAGCAGTATGGAGGTACATCAAAATGCTCAAAACAGACTTACCATTTGACCCAGGAATTGCACTCCTAGGAATTTACCCTAAGAATGCAGCAATCAAGTATGAGAAAGACCAATGCACCCCTATGTTTATCGCAGCACTCTTTACAATAGCCAAGAATTGGAAGCAACCTAAATGTCCATCGATAGATGAATGGATAAAGAAGATGTGGTACATATACACAATGGAATACTACTCAGCCATAAGAAAAGGGCAAATCCTACCATTTGCAGCAACATGGATGGAGCTGGAGGGTATTATGCTCAGTGAAATAAGTCAAGCGGAGAAAGAGAAATACCAAATGATTTCACTCATCTGTGGAATATAAGAACAAAGGAAAAACTGAAGGAACAAAACAGCAGCAGAATCACAGAACTCAAGAATGGACTAACAGGTACCAAAGGGAAAGGGACTGGGGAGGATGGGTGGGGGGGGAGGAGTGGGGGGGAGAAGAAGGGGGGTATTAAGATTAGCATGCATGGGGTGGGGGGGAGAAAGGGGAAGGCTGTACAACACAGAGAAGGCAAGTAGTGATTCTACAACATTTGCTATGCTGATGGACAGTGACTGTAAAGGGGTTTATAGGGGGGACCTCGTATAGGGGATAGCCTAGTAAACATAATATTCGTCATGTAAGTGTAGATTAATGACACAATAATAAATAAATAAATAAAGGCAGTTCCTGTGTGGAGACCTCCAATGAGTTCTACACAAGGGTATATAGGGCATATAAAATGTAGGCAAAGGGTCTGTTTGTGTTTATACAGAGGATCAAAGCCTAATTGGGCTACCCCGAAAATGAACTACGATACGATATGAGAAAGAACTTCCAACATCAGCACTTTCTGGAAGAATCATGCCAGAAGATGATCATCAAAAAACCCCAACAAAGATCCACGCACTGCTACAGCTGTAGATGCACTCATCCCACCAGTTCCTGGACTTGCCATGGGAATGAAGAAGGAGATATCTAAGCTGGCATGTGCATACAGTAAAACAACAAATTTGACTGGATCTATACTGTTGGAACTCAACCAAGAATTAGGAGAAGTGCAAATTGTAGCACTCCAAAATCTTACAACTACAGACTATTTACTGTTAAAAGAACATATGGGATGTGAACATTCCCCAGGAATGGGTTGTTTTAATTTGTCTGATTTCTCTCAGACTGTTCAAGTTTAGTTGGACAATATCCACCATATCATAGATAAGTTTTCACAAATCCCTAAGGTGCCTAACTGGTTTTCTTGGTTTCACTGGAGATGGCTGGTAATTACAGATATGCTTTGGTTATGTAACTATACTCCTATTATGTTAATGTGTGTGCGCAATTTAATTAGTAGTTTAAAACCTATACATGCTGAAGTTATTCTACAAGAAGATATGTCAAAGAAATAATCAATCTTCCCATGTTTTCTTCCGCCTGCCTCTTCTATAGCTTTTCTTCTTCCTTCCTAATTACAACCCTTAAATAGAATTCGTGCCTCATATCAAATTTACCGAGTATCATAATTCTTCCAAGTAGTAAAGATACCTCAAGACAAATGCTGGGCATAGAAGCCACAGGGCATAAATATGCAAAGAAGTAAAAAGCTAACCTTTTCAAACAATAAGGCTTCTCTCTCACTTACCAACTTTACATTTTCCTGTATGGCCCCGGAAGATGACTGGTTAGCCAGAGACGGGTAAGATTCCTCAAGGGAGGAACAACCTAAGACAGGCACAGTCGCAGGGGGGCCATCAGGTGAGAAATTGGGGATCAACAGAGGTGAGGCTTAGGACCTCACCCCCCCTGTTCTGAGTGAAATCTTCTGCATACGTGGATGTTTTATTGCCCTTGTCTAGCTTGGATTAACACATAGTCTACAGGCACACACCTGATCATCTACATTTGCTCTCTTACAACACTAAACTATGTTTTCTACCTTTATCTTGTATCTACCTACCACTTCAGCATTTTATTAAAAATAATAATAATAAAGAGAGAAACGTGGTATCCACATATAAATCAAGTATAAAAATCAAATGAGTATTCATATTTGAACTGACTGTTTATAGTTCATAATGTATGAGCAAAACCAAAAGTTTCTGTGATGACTGCCCTTGTACTGCTCACCATGTAACTTATTCAATATGTGAGAATTTGTTCTCCATGTAAGAACTTGTTCATTATGCTTCAGAAGATTGGAGACTGACGGAAATTAGGCTTGGGGTGGATTAATGATGGTGCATTGAGCATTGACTCCCCTATACAGAATTTTATTGTTGTTAACAACCATTGGATCAATAAATATGAGAGATGCCCTCACAACAACAACAACAAAAAAAGTACACACTTCCAATTGTAAAATAGATAAGTAACCGGGATGTAGTGTATAGCATAAGGAATATAGTCAAAATATGGTAACAATTTGGTATGGTAATAGCTGGTACCTAGAATTATCATGTATATAAATGTTGAATCACTGTGTTGTACACCTGAAACTAATGTAATGTAACACTGTGTGTCAATTACCCTTCAATAAAAAAAAATTATCTACCAAAAAAAAAAAAAATTACCTGAGAGTACATGAATACAATACTTCTTCAAAAATTGAGGGATAAGTCCCATCAAAGACAAGGTGAATCTAAAAAAGAATGCCAAAACAGAGAAGCTCTGGAAAAGGATGAAAAAGTGGGAAGCTTTGAAATTATTTATATAAATACAGACAAAAGGCTAAATAAACATAGGAATTATGGTTACATATGAAAAGGTACCCTCCTTGCACCAGGAGGACAGAAGATATCCCTATCCTGGGCACAGGGAATTTAGGACTGAGAAGACTGTGTAAACAAACCTTGTTAAACTAACCCTTATCTTCATAGTTACTCACCATTTACTACCCATAGCTCAAATCACTTTGTCTTGTCAATTCTTCATAAATTTATTGTTTCCTTGTCTAAAAGGTATAGGTTTCCTGCTCTGGTCACTTCTTCAGCTTTCATTTTCTAGTGAAAGCTCCCATGTACATGTAAAAATTCCATGAATTGTATATGCTTTTCTCCTTTCAACTTGCTTATATCAGTTTAATTCTTAGGCTCAGCCAGAGACCAAAAGAGGGAAGAGAATTTTTCCTCCCCTACATAAGTCATTTATGTGAATATAAATTCATTGCTCTTCTTCCTCCTAGGTTATTGTGTGCTGATATTATTTTGAAAAATAGTTTCCCTGAATTTTCTGATTTTTTAAAAAATATGACTCTTCAATATAAAAGTTTAAAGAGTATGCCAACCTTGATTAATTGCAAAATAAATAATTCACTCATGAAAAAAGAAATCTATTTAACTATCTCCCCCAACAAACCACTAGTAATTTCTTGGGTAAGACTTCCACTTATGGTAGAATTTTAAGGTTTTAACATCACAAGATAATGATAACAAATGCTATGCACAGTGTATGAGGCTGTTGTTCACAGTTTAAATGGAATTCCTTGATAAAAGAAAAAAAAAAACCTTCACCTGGGATGCCCAAGGACCCTTTCAAAATGCAAGAAATATGCTTAGATAAAGAAAGGGAAGCAGAAAAGTGACAAGTGGCCAGAAGACCTAAGCCAAACCTGTTACTGGAGTCTTTGGCAAAGAGGAGACAAATTCAGTAAGTCTGGGACTTAGTAACTGGCTAGACAACTGAGATTCAAGAGAAGATTAATAAATGGTAACCACAAATTTACAATCCTGAGAGTAAAAAGGATGGCAGTGCGTAAATCAGAATAAAATTAGAGGTAACGGTGTATGTGGAAAACTTTGTCCAAAACATGTTTTGTTTCTGCGTGATCAATAGGCATCTTAGACAGCAAAAAGCAGAGTATTCAGAAGAGGATGGGAGTGGGGATCAGTATTACAGAGGTACATTTATATTTCAGTGTCATCCCAGACCCCATGATGGTCTAAATGTTCCCCTTTCCCACCCCAAGGCATTATGAATTTATGACTAGATTGCAAAACCTACAGAAATTACAAAAATCTCAATTGGCTTAAGGGCAGAAAACACAGAACGAAAACCAGGGAAAATAATTGCTTTCCACATTTTCTTCTAAAGAAATATTTACAATATAAGAAAAGAAAAAAAATGCTCTCCAGTATAGTCAAATAGACTATAACCTTAGGATGTGATTAAAGTCTATTGGTGCTGATAAGAAAAGCAACACTTAATTACATGGTGCTTTTCATCTTCTAAGCACTTTACAAGTACTGTATTAACTAATTAACGATGGAAAACCTGATGTTTCTCGGAAAAGACTGCTATCGCTACTTTTTTCACCTTTTAGATGAACTTTCTTAAAATTTTGGAATACAACTTGCACAAAATGGGTGACATTTAAACTTTTCGAACTAATTATTACAGCAAGCAGTTCATTTTCCTGGTACTTCAGAGTTGAATTACAATAAAAAAGGGTGTAGGTAAGGTACCTAAAAAGAGAAACAACTCTACTGGCTCATGAAAGCCCATCTGGTGAGCATCGCTAAGCCCTGATAAATGATGAAATAGCAGGAATGTGAAGACGCTTACTGTTGGCCTATGGCTTCTAGATCCTCCAGAAGCAGATGGGATAAGGGCAACTATTCCCACATGCCTTGAACACTCTTGTGTGGGTTCCAATTCAGTTTGTCTTCTTTACCTTCAGTAGTTTTAAAATTAGTGATCACCAAGTATCTGTCAAAAGAAAATTAAGCTAACATAGTGTTTTCCCTTTGAAGACAAATGTTTTTGGTTCATGAAAAAGTCTCTTAAGCATTCATTTAAGAACCTGGATCAGACTATTCAGCTATTCACTCATTCAGCTACACAGTTTTAAGTACCCATTATGACTAAAATCCTCGTTTTAAAATTAGTGATCACCAAGTATCTGTCAAAAGAAAATTAAGCTAACATAGTGTTTTCCCTTTGAAGACAAATGTTTTTGGTTCATGAAAAAGTCTCTTAAGCATTCATTTAAGAACCTGGATCAGACTATTCAGCTATTCACTCATTCAGCTACACAGTTTTAAGTACCCATTATGACTAAAATCCTCCAAGAGGGTGGTTTAGAGTTGCAGAGGCCTATCTTGAATCACCTGAGAGCTAAGTGATGGGTCCTGTGTCCCTCTGATCACTTTAAGAGATGGGTGGTTATTCTTACATACATGCCTCGTGTCTGTCCATAACAGTCCTGACTGCCAAGGCTAGGCTGAAATGCCCGGTCTAGAGGAAAGCAGCATGAGAGAAGGAAAATCATCAGAGTTGGGTTTATATATGAGTTCTGCATATACTGCTCCAGCAGTAAAAACTTAGGAAGGTTATTTACCTCTTCTGGACCTCTGTTTCCTCATATATAATAAGAATGAAAATACTTTCATAAGTATATAAGCAAGAGCCTGTAAATAGAGTGTAATTGGCTTGGTTCCTTTGATTTTGAAAAATGCTTTTTTCCATTTCTTATATTGTTGATTGGGTTCCTTCTGCTGAAATGGTTGAGGTTTCTGGGCAAATTATAATAATAGCTTTTTTGTTGACTGTGAATATTAAATAATGTAAGAAAATAATGTAAGGAAAATGCCTAGCCAGTTGTATAGTGTATTAAAATGTAAGAAAATAATGTGAGGAAAATGCCTAGCCAGCGGTATAGTGTATTAAAATATATAGGATTTGGATCCAGGTAGACCTGGATTAATTAGGTTATAAATCCTAAATATAGCTTTTAGTGAGTAGGAGCCATGTATTACACCTTCACATTGCTAAGTACATAGTAAAAATTCCTTAAACTTTTATTGACTGACACTGATTTACTAGCCAGTCAAGAAAAATACACACGTGCCAATGTACATTTATTTACCTCCCTCCCACTGTATAGTAACAGGTGAGTTCTAGCAGAGCCTTGGAGGTCTTCCTGAGTAAGTTTAGCCCTCAAGACATGAGGTTACAGAAAGAAGTTGGCATCTTCATTTCTGAAGTACCCATATTCTTAGCTCAGAGGCTCCAAAATGACCTCCTAGAGGTAGTATTAGGCCTGCTGCTTATCTTGGGAGTTGAGCTCTAAGAACAGAGATATATAAAAAAGAAGAACACAGATATAGTGAGCTCTCAGCATCTAATAATATTCAGTCTATGTATTGTTCTAACTCAGATATGCAAGGAATATCCTTTCTGACCTCTGCTTGTGTGCCCTTCAGTAATTATTCCAGGGGTAATGGGTTACAAAGACATGGATTTTAATTCCAGCAAATATTTTCTCTAAATTATACTTTTCTTTCATTCTCCCCAGTCATCCTTTAATCAAAGGAGATCGGAGCAAATATGCACAAATTCTAATTTGTTCCTTCCAGACAAATTTTCAACCCCTCTTACCTTTTCTAACTTTATTATTTATATTTATGATATAATATAAGCTATATCTTTATACATCTAGTAAAAAGCAATTTCAAAATTTATCAAGAATTCTCTTCAGAAAAATAATAAGCTCAAATTGTTAGCATCTATCACCATATGATGTAATCATATAAAAGCCTTTTCTAGCCTCATTCCCATAAGGTACCTCTCTATTACATTATAGTGATAAATGGCTAAAGGTTTTGCATGACACCAAGCTATTACAGAATTCTACAGGGAATGCCAGGATTCTACCAATTTTCTGGCAAGCAGCTACAGCTAAAAGTCAGCATCACAATCTTAAATCAACTGATCTCTTTCATAATATTTGTTTCTGGCCAAATAATTTACAACTGAACAAAGGAACTCTATCACAAGGTCCATTAAAACATGTATCAGGAGTAAATACACAATGGTGTTTAAAGAGTTAATAGTTAAATATTCAGATGGATGTGACACTTTATTTCAGTTGAGAACAGTCTAAGCCAGTCACATTATTCTATCCTGCAAACCACCTAATTCCCAATTATCTCTGATGATTAGATTGGAGTAATTAGGATTCACAGATAAAGGCGAAATTTATATTAGCCAATACTTAAATCCCAATCATCCATCACTATTTAAAGGAAGCATTACCTTTGGAGCGAATACAAATATTGGATAATCTGTCCCTGAACCTTTCTTCTATTTTGTAGCATTCTCAGATTAGCCGTTAAATCACAATTCAGTCTTTTCTATATATTATTCCATTTATGACAACATAGTGCTATTATGTCTCTTTGATTTTTTACGTTAAATTAAAAATCTTTGTTAAAACAAAGCATCTATATATTCATATATTCTATGCATCTTTATTACCAGATCATTTTTTAAATTTTGTACCTTAAGAGTGAAAATCATGAACATTCAAAATATTTTTTATCTTTGAGAAACTTTTTCTTTTCAAAACCTGACAATTTTTATACCTTCTCTGGAGCTCCTGTTGATATTCTCAAGTATAACAACTATAATAGTGAGGGCTTATTGGGTATGTAATCTGTGCCAGCCATTGTGCTCAATGCTTTGCCTCCATTACTCATTTAGCCCTAGGCAGTGCCATTATTATCCTCATTTTATATACCAGACATCTGACAGCCAGAAAGGCTAAATAATTTTCCCAGCCTGAGCCAGGTACTAAGACATGGGACAGAGAGGCGCACTGAAGCAACTGATCCCAGAGCCCATGTTCCTAACTACCTCATCATATTTCTTCTTCACAGCTGCTCATATTTCAATCTGTCCATAGCCTTAGCTGATATATGTCTATGACATATTCAAAACAATTATATTTATAAGGCACATACTAGCTTCTCAGATCAAGCTGTACTGAAAAACAGCTTAACCAGTAAGAGGCATGACAAAACAATACCAGCCAACTGAAAACCCAGCAGCAGGACCACCACCAGGACTCAAGTTCTTTCACTGTCCCACTCTGGTCTCTCAGTATTGCCTCCCCTCATGGTCCCAACAGGCTGCAATTCTAAGCTTCGCAGGCAACAGATAACATCCAGGTAGGAGGGGCATTCCACATTGAGTATCTGTTTTTGTTTATTTATTTACTTTTAATTAAAGAAACTTTTCCAGAAGCTCCCAAGCAGACTTGCCCTTGGGTTCCATTGTCCAGGATTGGGTCATTTGCCCATGGCCAAATCAACTAGCAAGGAAAATAAGACCACATGACTGACTCTTTGTGGATAGATAGATGATAGATAGTTGGATAGACAGATATAAGATAATAAGCACAAACTGTTAGCTTTTGTCACCATGACATAATCATATAAAAGCCTTTCTAACCAAATTTTCAGGAAAGGCCTCCTCCAGCAGAGTTATTGCCATTCACCCTGAGAAATCAATGTTATTCCCTTATATTCAAATAAGAAGCTGTTAGGAATTACAATGAAAGCTTGGGTCCTGACCTGACAGTTAAGATTAGTTTCAGAATCAAAACAGAGACACCAGTGCATTAATATTATGTCTGAATGTCAGTGAATTCCACTAGAATTTCAAAGTCTGTTGTTCCTATCTTCATTAAGAACTTGTATCTCCCCTCCCTCCCAAAAAAGCTTTGCATTCTTTGTACTGGATCTTCTCAAGAAAGAAGGAAAGACGAATAGTCTGGCAACGGTGGGAGTGTTGACATGACTGTAGAAATGACATAGGACAGGAAGGAGGAAATAGCAGGGAGAAGCAGAGAAACTGAGAAGGCTTCATGGGAGAAAAGAACGAGGAGTTTAAAGGTCCAGGAAAGAAAGAATGTTCTCAAAGAGCCTCCAGTCCCTGCCTCTGCAAACCAGAGGGCTTCTTTTAGAAACCAGAACCATTACACTTTCCACGGGAGGCAAAACCAGTGCCTATACAAAACCCCAAAGACCCTTCTCACTTCTCTTTCCCCTTAGCATCCTTTCAGCATACTCCCCACATCAGAGCCTGTCTTTGGGATCATCCAGTCTCACTCTTCTCTTTTCAACCTCTGAGAACCCAAAGAAATATTTTGGAATGAAATTTACATGTCAAGTCCTAGCCAGGAGGTAAGGCAGGCTGGCACATCTAGGTATAAAAGCAACTACTGACAGTCCCCCACTTAACACTGGATTTGCTTTTGATCCCCAGAGAAAATATATGGAAGCTGTGTAGTCCTTAAAACTATAATATACATATTTTTGTATCTGTAGAAAGTTTTCATCAGCAGCTTTCTGATTTCATTCTCCTCAAGCAGCTGGGGCACAGAATACAGGTTGATCAGTTCAGCTGCAAATTCATTTCTCTGGTCAGATAAAAAAGAAAAACAAGAATCTGTAGTTGCATTCCATGGCACTGAGCTAGCATAGGGGTTTTTTTTTTTCATCCATTGCTGATGGAATCTCTAAAAGCAAGAGAATGTGCAGAGCAGAGACCCACACAGCAATTCTAGAGTAAAGACTGGATGGGTGGTTAAGTAGAGAGGCACATATGAAAAGCCCACAAGTTAGAGCCAGGGAATGAGAAAGCAAGGAAGCCCAGAGCACCGGGGTGAGTGTGTAGCTGAGTGCACAGAACTGCACAGGACAAGCCTCTGGGCCACAGCCAAGCCAGGTCCTACAAGATCAGGATCCTGAGACTATCAGGATCCCAGCAACCTTCAGCAGCTGGCTATCCTGTACCCCACAGTGCTCTCACTGCCAAAAATGCTCCCTTCACTATTTCCTTCCCATCGCTCTACATGAGCTACTCCCTCATCTTTTTTCCTCACCATTTTCATAACACTTACAGAGATTAGCAAACAGAAACATCTGTATTTATACCCTTTCTGTATCTCCTTTCTGGTTCTATTTATTATTAAAGGAATTATTCTTCCCTTTTTCCTCAGATTTTTTTAACTGGAAGAGGGCACACTCTTGGGGCCAGAATAAGGGCACTAACAGGGCTTTGCCTCCTTTCCATTTGTCCCATCCCTCACAGCAAGTCCCAAAGTTCTGACATCAATAGAGCTTTTGCCTCTTTAACCCTTTTTTTGTCTGTTACTGAAAAATTGGAGCAAGAAATGAAGCTAATGAAAGGCTACTCAGAAGCTCAAATTACCTGTGAAAACTATCAAACCAATAGTTGGCTTGTAAGCATGGTAATTCACATGGAACATCAAGTACTTCACAGTTTGCCAGAAACGTCACGCTTGTCTGTGTCTTAAGAATTTCCAGAAGCACAACTTCAACATTCTCACCCTTTCCCATCCCTAAAGTTTCTTTACTAGTGCCCACTTTGGAGCAAGGAATAAAACCAATCCTCAGAAAGGTCATAAGCTATTCCATAAATAAAAGGAATTCTCTCTTTTGAAGATTTATGAGTTGAATTGGGTTCCCCACCAACCCACATTCATATGTTGAAGTCTTAATGCCCTGTACCTCATACTCTTATTTGGAAATAGGTTCTTTACAGAGATATTCAAGTTAAAATGAGATCATGAGGGTAGACCCTTCTAATCCAGTATAACTAGTGTCCCTTTAAAAACTAGAAATTTGGACACAGAGATGTGCATAGAGGGAGAACAATAGGAAGAGGTATAGGGAAAAGACAGCCATCTACATGTCAAGGAGAGAAGCTTGGAACAGATTTTCCTTCATAACCCTCAAAAGGAACCTGCCCACACCCTCACTTTGGACTTCCAGCCTCCAGACTGAAACAGTAATTTCTGTTGCTTAAGCCACCCAGTCTGCAGTTTGTTGTTATTGCAGCCCTAGCAAACTAATACGGAAACATCTGAAATCACACCAGAAGACAGGATAAGGTAGGATTACAGGGGCAGTAGACCATCTGAAACATTGCATCCCAGTGAAAGATAAAGAAGTAAGATGATGTGAGTACACAATATGATGCTTGGTACATAGTCAAAATTTATGGGCTTCCACCACAATTGCAGGAGTTAGAGGACACACACCCCACCCTTATTGACCTGTGAGGTGAGCAACAGGCTCATCTTCCCAGACAGAATCCAAGCCTCTCCTACAAGGTGAGAAAACACACATTCAGTCCACACCATCAGCTACAATGAAATATCACATGAACACACTAGGATGGGTGTTACAGGATAGATAAAATTAACAAAATAAATTGCTTTTCCCAAAGGGTAGAGATTCAGAAATATCATCAAAATAGAGACCATGAGGGGGAAGGAAGCTGTAGGTTCATTATCATGAATTGAGCATGTGCACTTACTTCACCAAAACATCACTTTCAGGTCCCAATAGTCACAAAAAAGATTAGTCAAAGAGACTAGTCCCTGCTTGATAGGAGCCCAGCACTTCCTGCAAGAAAGCAAGGAATAAATCTGCCTATGCTCATGTTTCACAAGTAACAGGCCCAGAAGGACAAAGAAGCCAAATGGCTCAGCACAAAGTCAAAGCATATATCTGTTTTGGAAGTTCTAGTACATTAATTTCTCATTTCTGTGTCCAGATAAATACATTGTCTTGAAAAAGGGTTTTATTACACATTTTGAACATACTCAACAGTAAAGAGAAGGATAAAGTAACCCCCCAACGCCCATGTGTCCATCGCTCATCTCCACATCATTTTCATGAGATGATCTCATAACACCTATATCCCATCCACTTCCTCACACACCAGATTATTTTACTTATTTTTTTATTAAGGTATCATTGATATATACTCTTATGAAGGTTTCATAAGAAAAACAGTGTGGTTATTATATTCACCCATATTATCAAGTCCCTCCCCATAACCCATTGCAGTAAGTGTAGTAAGATGCCACAGAGTCATCCCTATTTGTCTTCTCTGAGCTACACTGTCTTCCCCGTGACCCCACACACACCATGTGCACCAATCATGATACCCCTTCTCCCTCCCTCCCCACCCACACTCCCACACCCCTCCCCTTTGGTAACCACTAGTCCCTTCTTGGAGTCTGTGAGTCTGCTGCTATTTTGTTCCTTCAGTTTTGCTTCATTGTTATACTCCACAAATGAGGGAAATCATTTGGTATTTGTCTTTCACTGCCTGACTTATTTCACTAAGCATAATACCCTCTAGCTCCATCCACATTGTTGCAATGGTAGGATTTGTTTCTTTCTTATGGCTGAATAGTATTCCATTGTGTATATGTACCACATCTTCTTTATCCATTCATCTACTGATGGACACTTAGGTTGCTTCCATTTCTTGGCTATTGTAAATAATGCTGCAATAAACATATGGGTGCATATGTCTTTTTGAGTCTGAGAAGTTGTTTTCTTTGGGTAAATGCCTAGGAGTGGAATTACTAGGTCAAATGGTATTTCTACTTTTAGTTTTTTGAGGAACCTCCATATTGCTTTCCACAATGGTTTAACTAGTTTACATTCCCACCAGCAGTGCAGGAGGGTTCCCCTTTCTCTGCATCCTCGCCAGCATTTGTTGTTCCTAGTCTTTTCTATGATGGCCATCCTAACTGGTGTGAGGACACACCAGATTATTTTAAAGCAAATCCCAAACATATCATTTTGTTCACAAATATTTCAGTATACACCCCTATAAGACAGGACACTTAATCAAATACCACACTTAAAATTAGTAACAGTACCTTAATACCAACAAAGTTCCCCAATTGTTTCATAATTTTTAGAGTTCAGCATTTTTATAGTTTGTTCTCAACTATTAGGTTTAGTTGATTTCTCTTTTAAGTGTCTTTAACCTATTGTTTTCTTCTCCCTCTTTCTTTCTTGTACCATTTAGTTGTGGCAGAATTGGATCATTTGTCCTGCAGAATTTCCCACATTCTGGATTATTGATTGCATCCCTAGGGAATAGTTTAACATGTTCCTGTGAATGGGTGCTTAAATCTAGAGGCCTAATCAGACTCAAGTTCAGTATTTAAAAGAACATATAAGGTACTGGAAACTCAGTGTCTGGTTATCTCACTTTCTGTAACAATGACATGAACCAGGAAGCTCATGCGTTGTCAGCCTGATCTATCCATTATAGAGTTTCTGTCCTACTTTTGTTTCTCCCAAGCAGAGTCTGGACCAAGAACCTGGATGCAGCAGGTTTATTTGGGAGATTTCAGGGAACAGCAGTGACGGAGCAAGGCCAGTGACAAGAAAGGATAGAAAGCAATGAAAGTGTGCATTAGCAATTCCACTGAGACTTCCTGGGAAGCATGCAAAAGACCTCTAAGGATGGTCCACTTAGAAACTAGGAGGCAAAGCATTTGTCCTTCAGCTCCCACCTCCTGTTTAAGGGTTGCTCCTGGGGACATTAACTGTTCCACACTCATGGCTGATTAAATGCTGGAGCCCAGAGAACTCAAAGGGTAGCAGAGAAGGCTCTGGAGCAGGGAGCAAAGAGTCCATATGCATTCAGCAATCCTGGCAGTGGGAGAAGAATCTGAGTACAACAGATCTGCCTACAGTACTGAGACTAAATTCAGAGTTGGTTCAAGAGGATGCTGCATGAGCTTCACAGACACTTGCTGCAGTCCCCAACAGCCTTTCTCTAATGACTTCAGCAACCAATAATGATCATCGCCTGGATCCAAAATATAACTAAATTAGAGATGTAAAATGAAGATAGTCTAATTATGTTATTCCTCTTTCATTTGTTAGCTGGTATTCCTTAAAAGAGAATTTTCCCAACAAACTATTTACTATTCAGTTACCTGAATTAGTGTTTGTTAAGGAAATAGAATTTGTTCCCTAATTTGATTCTTTCTCTCTAGTCACCTATTTTCAGAATAATAATATAACCAATAAGTGTTTTTGTAATTTATCACCCTTATATATTCATGGATTTTTAAACATAGTTTATATGTTTCAATCCACTGAGGTAATTAACCCTTTTGATTTTCAAACTGTCCAGTTATTGGCTAGTGGGAGCTTGAGACCTTTCCACATGACCCACTTGTCTTTGCCAGCCTCCTCACTTTTTGATACAACCAAATATTTCAAAGTCATCTTACATAATTTCTAAGATCTGATATTAGCTATTTGTTCAAGGAATCTTGGTTCCTTTTAGGTGACATGATATTCACAGACATAATCAAGGCAGGTTCGGTCACTGTTTCTAGCCTTGTTTGTAGGCAGATAAAAAATACCTCATGAGCCAATACTGAAATTTCCAATTCAATTTAAAAATACAGTAGGTTTACATAATTATTCGATTTTATATTTGTATCTCTTTTCCTAATTGCTTAAAAACCAAGGTTTTTTATCACATTATCAAAACTCACTTAAGCCAACTGTGTGCATAATATATCTTTAAAATAAGGATAAGATCAAAATATTTTTAAATAATAATTGGCATTATTACCAACGGTATGAATCCTGAAAAAAGCTTAAGATTTCTTTTTGTCTTTAAAATACGCCCCACCAGGGATATACAGTGACAAATTGATGTGCCTTAAAATCACTTGAAATATTTGTCTCAGTGTGGGTAAGCAACTTTGTGCACAAGTTCATTTGTTTCATTTTCCTCTCAAATCGTTAGAATTACTCTTTAACGTTGATTTAATTTTGTTTCTTAATTACAAAAGAAATTTATATAATTCCAAAGTCAAAATTAAACTACAGTATATCCTGAGACTTCAGACTTTCATATCTATTCCCTCTATTCCCCTATAGGGAACTACTTTTTTAAAAATCAGTTTGGGAGTTTTTTCTTTCATTTATTTTTTAAATATAACCAAATATATTCTGTATTATATTCTATATAGTTGTGATGGTTAATTTAATATGTTAACTTGGTTGGGCCACAGTACCTAGATATTTGGTCAAACATTATTCTGGATGTATCTGGAGGAATATTTTTTGGATGAGATTTACATTTAAATCAGTAGACTCTGAGTAAAGCAGACTGTCTTCCACAGTGTGTGTGGGCTTCATCCAACCAGTTGAAGAGCTGAACAGAACAAAAGACTGACATCCCCCAAGCAAGAAGAAATTGTGCCAGCAAACTGAAACTTGAACTACAGCATCAACACTTCCTGGCCTCCAGCCTGCTGGCCCACCCTACAGATTTGGGATTTGGCAGTCTCCATGACTGCATGAGCCTATCCTACATATATATCCTGCTGGTTCTATATCTCTAGAATCCTAATACAGTGGCATTGATTATTACCTATTGTACACTATATAGTAAATGTTCCAAACTATATATTGTATGTAATATGTAAATATTCTTATGCCCCCTCATTTCTAAAATAAAAGGCAGTAGACTGAGCATACTATTCTGTACCTTACTGTATATACTAGAGATCTTTCCATAGCAGTGTATAGAGATCTTACTCATTTCTGTCTACATCTACATAGCAGTCCATTATATAATTGCTCCTATATTTATTTACCAGTCCCTATTGATGAATAATTGAGATCTTTCCTGTATTTTCTACTACAGATGGTGTTGTGAT
This sequence comes from Manis pentadactyla, assembly GCF_030020395.1. Classification (NCBI taxonomy): domain Eukaryota; kingdom Metazoa; phylum Chordata; class Mammalia; order Pholidota; family Manidae; genus Manis; species Manis pentadactyla. Next base: position 117,208,549 of record NC_080024.1, on the reverse strand, counting down.
AAATCACCTTGTACATCAGTCATTTGTGTTTTTGCCAGTGAATATTAATAGATACCTAGAACTGGAATTGCTGGATCAAAAAGCAAATGTGTGTGAAATTTGCTAAGTATCACTATATCCACCCATTGGAGTTATACAACTTTGCATTCCACCTGCAATATATAAGAATGCTTATTTCTATTCAGCTTCCCCAACAGAACATGGTATGAGTATCAAACAATGGTATTTACAGGAAATGTTACTTTTGATAGCTAAGAACAATTATCAGCATAATTTTGACTTGTATCTCTCAATGCAAACAAGATTGAATGTCTGTTTACACGTTGCAGGGCATTTTTACTTCTTTTCCTACTAACTGCACATTCAAATCTTGTGCCAATTTTTCTGTAGGGTTTTGGTATTTCTCTCCTATATTTTTAAAAGCTCTTGTATATTGGATGTATTAACCCTTTATCTGTGACATAAGTTTTATTACATTTTCCCAGTTTATTTTTTCTCCCATACAAATTTTTTTAAATTATCATTATCATTATTCATCCCTAGTAATTATATCACATAAATGTCATTGTGTGTGTTAACAATTGAGGTGTTACTAAAAGTTAACTCCAACCACAGAGAAAACCAAGCAATGGCATTATACCACTTATGGCTGTGAAATGTGGTTCTATTTTCCACTCTCCCCATCCAATTCCTGCTTTGGTATTTCACATAATCTTCTGTATCATATACCACAAGTATTTAGGATCAAAGTAAAGTTCACTATTATAAAATAGAGCCTCTGCTCTTGTTTATCTCCTAGAAAGTACCTTTACCCACAGGATAACATAGGTAATCCAATCAGCCTACATACCAGTCCCTTAAATTATTGGCTATGAATAGTAGAAGGGCCACATTTGTCTTTTCTGAGAATAATTTTGAAATGTGCTATAAAGAAATGACTTATTTGGGAGAGAGAAGCCAAGAAGGAAGTGTGAGTAGGACAGCAGAAATCTCCCAAAAACATATATATTTTTGAAAATACAACAAATAGAACTATTCCTAAAAGAGAGACCAGAAGATACAGCACAACAGCCAGGCTACATAAACATCTACAAGAACCCAGTGCCTCACAAAGGGGGTAAGATACAAGCCGCGGCCGGCGGGACTCTAGCGCCACCCCTACACCAGCTCCCCAGAGGGAGGGGAGGAGTCAGAGAGGGAAGGGAGAGGGAACCCAGGATTACTAAATACCCAGCCCTAGCCATCTGCACCGGGAGCACAGACACACAGTGTGTGGTGTGCTGGATACTAGAGAAACAGGAGAGTAAAACCTGTGACCGGAACCCAACAGCCGGCGCCCCTGGGACAAAAGAAAAGTGAGTGCTTTTTGAAAGTCTTAAAGGGACAGGGGCATCACAACTGGATGGAAGCATCCCGGGACACTCAGCCCAGCAGCTGGGAATCTCGAGGAACTCGGGGCGACCTAACCCCCGGGCAGCAGCACAGCTCTGAGGCCCCTCACGGTGATAAACAGCCTCCTGCCAGTTCCCCCTCTGGCACGGCTCTGCCATAGCAGAGCAGCAGCCTGAGGATGGCCACATCCACAGCAGAAGCCCCAGCCAGACTTAGAGGCCCCACCTCCACACAGCTGCCCAACACAAGTCGCTAGGGGTCGCCGATCTCCTAGGAGAGAAACGCGAGAAGCAAGCAGGAAGGAATTTTGTTCTCCCAGCTGACACATGCACCATCTGCCCATCGCCATGAAAAGGCAGAAGAATTTGATTCAGACCAGAATCACACAGACATCCCCTGAGAGGGAACCTGGGGAGATAGACCTAACCAATCTTCCTGAAAAAGAATTCAAAATAAAGGTCATAACCATGCTGATGGACTTGCAGAGAAATATGCAAGAGCTAAGGAGGGAGAATACATAAATAAAACAATCTCTGGAAGGACTTAAAAGCAGAAGGGATGAGATGCAAGAGGCCAATAATGGAATAGAAACCAGAGAACAGGAATGCAGAGAAGCTGATACAGAGAGAGACAAAAGGATCTCCAGGAATGAAAGAATATTAAGAGAACTGTGTGACCAATCAAAATGGAACAATATCCGCATTATAGGGGTACCAGAAGAAGAAGAGAGAGAAAAAGGAATAGAAAGTGTCTTTGAAGAAATAATTGCTGAAAACTTCCCCAAACTGGGGGAGGAAATAGCCTCACAGACCACAGAAGCACACAGAACTCCCAACATAAGGGACCCAAGGAGGACAATACCAAGACACATAATAATTAAAATGGCAAAGATCAAAGAAAAGGACACAGTATTAAAGGAAGCCAGAGAGAGAGAAAAGGTCACCTACAAAGGAAAACCCATCAGGTTAACATCAGACTTCTCAACAGAAACCTTACAGGCCGGAAGAGAATGGCATGATATATTTAATGCAATGAAACAGAAGGGCCTTTAACCAAGGATACTGTATCCAGCACAATTATCATTGAAATACAAAGGAGGGATTAAACAATTCCCAGACAAGCAAAAGCTGAGGGAATTTGCCTCACACAAACCACCTCTACAGGGTATTTTAGAGGGACTGTTCTAGATGGAAGCACTCCTAAGGCTAAACAGATGTCAAAAGAGAAAATAAAATCACAGCAAAGAAAGCAGAACAATCAAATACTAACTAAAGGCAAAAAATAAAATCAGCTACCCACAAAAGCAGTCAAAGGAAACACAAAAGAGCACACACCCACAAAAAAAGAAACACCTAATATACAAAGAATGGAGGAGGAGGAATAAGAAGGTAGAGTAATAAAGAATTACCAACAGTGTTTATAATAGCTCAATAAGCAAGTTAAGTTAGACAGTAAGATAGTAAAGAAGCTAACCTTGAACCTTTGGTAACCATGAACCTAAAGCCTGCAATGGCAATAAGTACATATCTTCCAATAATCACCTTAAATGTAAATAGACTGAATGCACCAATAAAAAGACACAGAGTAATAGAATGGATAAAAAAGCAAGACCCATCTATATGCTGCTTACAAGAGACTCACCTCAAACTCAAAGACATGCACAGACTAAAAGTCAAGGGATGGAAAAAGATATTTCATGCAAACAACAAGGAGAAAAAAGCAGGTGTTGCAGTACTTGTATCAGACAAAATAGACTTCAAAACAAAGACAGTCACAAAAGATAAAGAAGGACATTATATAATGATAAAGGGGTCAATCCAACAAGAGGATATAACCATTATAAATATATATGTACCCAACACAGGAGCACCAACATAGGTGAAACAAATACTAACAGAATTAAAGGAGGAAATAAAATGCAATACATTTATTTTAGGAGACTTCAACATACCACTCACTCCAAGGGACAGAACCACCAGACAGAAAATAAGTAAGGACACAGAGGCACTGAACAACACAGTAGAACAGATGGACCTAATAGACATCTATAGAACTCTACACCCAAAAGCAACAGGATACACATTCTTCTCAAGTGCACATGGAACATTCTCCAGAATAGACCACATACTAGGCCAGAAAAAGAGCCTCAGTAAATTCTAAAAGACTGAAATTCTATCAACCTACTTCTCAGACCACAAAGGTAAAAAACTAGAAATAAATTGTACAAAGAAAGCAAAAAGGCTCACAAACACATGGAGGCATAACAACGTGCTCCAAAATAATCAATGGATCAACAACCAAATCAAAATAGAGATCAAGCAATATATAGATACAAATAACAACAACAACACAAAGCCCCAACTTCTGTGCGACGCAGCGAAAGCAGTTTTAAGAGGATAGTATATAGCAATCCAGGCATATTTAAAAAAGGAAGAACAATCCCAAACGAATAGTCTAAAGACACAATTATCAAAATTAGAAAAAGAAGAACAAATGAGGCCTAAAGTCAGCAGAAGGAGAAACATAATAAAGATCAGAGAAGAAATAAATAAGATTGAGAAGAATACAACAACAGAAAAAATCAATGAAACCAAGAGCTGGCTCTTTGAGAAAATGAACAAAATAGATAAACCACTAGCCAGACTTATTAAGAGAAAAAGAGAATCTACACACATCAACAGAATCAGAAATGGGAAAGGAAAAATCACAACGGATTTTTTAAAATGGGGAGATGATAGCCTCTTCAATAGCTGGTGTTGGCAAAACTGGACAGCTACATGTAAGAGAATGAAACTGGATCATTGTCTAACTCCATACACAAAAGTAAACACAAAATGGATCAAAGACCTGAATGTAAGCCATGAAACCATAAAACTCTTAGAAAAAAATATAGGCAAAAATCTCTTGGACATAAACATGAGTGACTTCTTCATGAACATATCCCCCCTGGCAAGAGAAACAAAAGCAAAAATGAACAACTGGGACTATATCAAGCTGAAAAGCTTCTGTACAGCAAAGGACACCATCAATAGAACAAAAAGGCAACCTACAGTATGGGAGAATATATTCATAAATGACAGATCTGATAAAGGGTTGACGTCCAAAATATATAAAGAGCTCATGCATTCAACAAACAAAAAGCGAATAATCCAATTAAAAAATGGGCAGAGGAGCTGAACAGACAGTTCTCCAAAGAAGAAATTCAGATGGTCAACAGACACATGAAATGATGCTCCACATCGCCAGTCATCAGAGAAATGCAAATTAAAACCACAATGAGATATCACGTCACACCAGTAAGGATCACCACCATCCAAAAGACAAACAACAAATGTTAGCGAGGTTGTGGAGAAAGGGGAGCTCTCCTACACTGCTGGTGGGAATGTAAATTAGTTCAACCATTGTGAAAAGTAGTATGGAGGTTCCTCAAAAAGCTCAAAATAGAAACACCATTTCATCCAGGAATCCCACTTCTAGGAATTTACCCTAAGAATGGAGTAGCCCAATTTGAAAAAAACAAATGCACCCCCATGTTTATCGCAGCACTATTTACAATAGCCAAGAAATGGAAGCATCCTAAGTGTCCATCAGTAGATGAATGGATAAAGATGTGGTACATATACACAATGGAATATTATTCAGCCATAAGAAGAAAACAAATCATACTATTTGCAACAATATGGATGGAGCTAGAGGGTATTATGCTCAGTGAAATAAGTCAGGCAGAGAAAGACAAGTACCAAATGATTTCACTCATCTGTGGAATATAAGAACAAAGGAAAAACTGAAGGAACAAAACAGCGTCAGAATCACAGAACCCAAGAATGGACTAACAGTTACCAAAGGGAAAGGGACTGGAAAGGATGGGTGGGAAGGGAGGAAGAAGGAGGGGGAAGAAGAAAGGGGGCCTAACGATTAGCATATATAATGTGGGGTGGGGCACGGGGAGGGCTGTGCAACACAGAGAAGACAAGTAGTGATTTTATAGCATCTCACTACGGTGATGGACCGTGACTAATGGGGTATGTGGGGGGACTTGGTGAAGGGGAGAGTCTAGTAAACATAATGTTCCTCATGTAATTGTAGATCAATGATACCAAAATAAAAATAGTAAAAAAAAAAAACTAAAAGCAGAACTACCATATGATCTGGCAATTCCACTTCTGGGAGTTTACCTAAAGAAAACAAAATTTGGAGCAATATTGTACCCCTATGTTTCTTACAGCATTATTTAAAATAGCAAGATATGGAAGCAACCTAAGTATCTCAATAGATGAATAGATAAAGAAGGTGTGGTACATACACATAATAGAATGTTACTCAGCCATAAAAAAAAAAAAAAAGAAATGACTTATTTGGAACCTTGATCCTAAATGATATACAGTCAGGAAGTCAAGACTATGGGAAGACCAGCTCCTTTAGGGAGCACATATAACAGCTGGCAACTCTGACAAGGGCTCTTTCTGATGCCTAAAAAAGAACTCTGAATGGTGGCACAGGTTGGGGGGAGAGATGCAACATTTCTGTATTGGCTCCTGAGGGCCAAACTATTCTTACAACCCACCATTTCCAGGGTCTTTCACCCGTCATGAGGCATAGGCACCGGGGGGGGGAAGCTCTGATACATACTCGCACTAAAAGAGCAGGCAGTAGAAAATTAAAATCAGAAGGGAAAACTGTATGAGCAGCACCCCTTAATTCACTAAGTGAGCAGGTACAAATCATAACTTCTCCAGTTGACTAATATTTTTAAAATTTGTTTTCAGTGAGAAGAAAACCCTTGATTCCTCCACTTAGGAAAGAAAACCTTTGAATGTAAATACTCACAGAGGAGATTCTGTGTAGTATTGACTGTAGGGTCATTAAGATAGCATTCTTATACCTAAGAGCAAGTTTTGATGGGGGTGGCGGGAGGGAGGGCAGCTGGTGACTGAAGGGGAAGGTGAAAAAGGGAGGCTCTGTGGTGGGAGAGCAGAAGGAGAAAGGGAAACAGAGCTTGAAGACACTAAAAATCAACTTCTCAGCCTTACTGCTTTGCCTAGAGCAAGCCCTGGGTGTATAACTTCTTAGCCTGCCTAAAAAAATGAAAAAGACTTCCCCTTAAAGCTTCATTAACTACACAAGCCAGTGATTACAGCAACCTTTAATATAGAAAGAATGGCTTCCCTTTTCATTGAAACCTTAAGGGAAGACACCTCAAATCAACTTTAGAAATGACTGAATGAGAAGAAATGGGAAGGAGCAGAAGAGAGGTTGAGAGGGTGAGGGAAAGAGGGAAGGTAAGTACGGAAGGGGGAAAGGGAGGATGAGCAAGAAGCAACTCACTGAAGAGGAGAGCAGGCACTACAGTCATGTGGGGGGCTCATGGAGATTATCTAACTTTGAGATACCCCTCAACAAAGCAGATGATCCCACAGGTTAATCATTATATATGGCAGAAGTGCAGCCATGACATTCTAAGAACATCAGCTACACTGGACAAGTATCATTCTTTTTGGCTGCTAAACAGCTGAACCCCCTTCCTAGGTCATGGGACTCCCAACCCTGCCAATCTTGAAGAGAAGCTAAGCCATCTCCTGCCACAAAAGCTGAAAATGCCTGCTATTTTGTTCCCCAGCCTCCTTGGCAGGTATGACTATGTTACATAGACAATCCCTCCTCAGACTTTGGTGCACATACTGTACGTCTGAAGACTTCCCAAAGACAGCTTGTTAAAATACCAACAGAGATTCTGACTTGCTAGGACAGTGGAGCCACATAATTTGCAATTCTAGTAAGCTCTCAACTGATGCTGATCTGCTAGTATTTGGTTTATGCTTTCAAGTAAACTGACAGCTGCCATTAATCTGATGAACACACCTTACATTTCAAACTTGGCGCTAGTGATGCAAAGTAAAAACTGAAAAAAATTCTCCCTGGTGACAGAAAGGGTTTGCAGCAGGTCCAAGTTCCTGGGGTTATAAGGGTAATTAATGGTGGTACTGGTGGCACCCACTTTCCCAAGGCTTCAGTGTTGAAGGTGCAAGTATGTATGTATGGGGGGTAGGAGAGTGGGAGGGATGGGGGCTTCAGAAGCATCTTTGCTGAATCAGTTCTCTAGCACAGACCCCAGGTCAGTTTGCCTAGTCCTCTTGGTGATTTTGTGAGCCAACAAATCATTTTTTTCTATTAAAATCTGTTAGTCAGACCCTGTTGTTTACAAATAAGGGCATTGAAGGAAATAAAAACTATTAAAATACGGAAAAGACCTCTGATATCTATTCTCACACTTTGCATATCACCATGAAATCGACAAAAGTGAATTGTTTCGCTATTGTCATTTGTTATTGTTATTACCTAGACAATAAACAGATCTCAACAGTAATCCATCTCATGTATTTTTTTAATTGTACAAGTCTCTTCAAAGATATAAACATGTATAAGAAAAGGATGAACTTAATTTTGCAGGCCCCTCTTCACTGACCTTCAACTCTCCTCCCTGTCAGCACCTTTGGCCTTGAAAAGGTAAAAGAAAAGGGAGAGGAAACTGAAGCAGGCAAGGTGGTAGAGTCAATGCCATTGATTTGGGATGAAACTTAAAGGTTATGATCAGTTATAGAGAAGAGGAGAAAATGTTGATTATGCTCCAAACAAATATTCAAAGAGTAATATCCTAATCAACATCTGTAAGAAAAATGTACAAAGCACAGTGTTCAGCAGGTTTGGCAGTTGTCTTATAAAGAAAGGTCCTGGTAGGATTATGTGGCAGAAAGAATATTATTGGATTTAAGGGCTCAAACTTAGACTGACTTTCTAGCCTGGTTCTATAGGTGATCATCTAGGTGAACAGAGCAAACATCTTCAATATTGTGACTCTCTAGTCTCATCTCAGAGGGTAGGGATCTTAACCTACTCTAGCTTCCTTTCATATTATTGTCAGGACCCACATGTAATCAGCTTATTGACATCTTTGTAAATAAATGATAGATTATGGTGCCAATAACTGAAAGAATAATAGTAATTATAATAACAGCCATAGCAAGAGCTGACATTTATTGAATGCTACATACACAGTGTTTAAAGCACAGATATCTCGTTTAATTTTCACCCAAAAAAAATCTATTAGGTGACTACACTGAAAACTATAAGACATTAATAAAGAAATTGAAGAAGATACAAATAAATGGAAAGATATTTCTTGTTCATGAACTGGAAAGAGTTAATATTGTTAAACTACCAAAGCAATCTACAGAATCAATGAAATCCCTATCAAATTCCAAAGCATTTTCCACAGATATAAAACATATCTGTAAATTTGTATAAAACCACAAAAGAACCCATAAAATCAAAGCAATATTGAGAAACAAGAACAAAGCTGGAGGCATCATGCTTCCTGGTTTCAAATTATATTGCAAAGCTATAGTACTCAAAACAGTATGGTACTGCCTATAAAATAGACACATAGATCAATGGAACAGAATAGAAAGCACAGAAATTAGCCCATGCATATATGGTCAGTTAATTTATAACAAAATTTATATTATAATTTATAACAAATTTATAAATCAAGAATATACAATGGGAAAAGGACAGTCTCTTCAATACATGGTATTAGGAAAACTGGATAGCCACATACAAAGAATGAAATTGGACCACTATCTTGCACCATACACAAAATTAACTCAAAATGGTGTAAAGACTTGATGTAAGATGTGAAGCCATAAAACTCCTAGAAGGAAATAAAGGCAGTAAGCTCCTTGATGTTAGTCTTGGTGATTATTCTTTGGATTTGACACTAAAAGCAAAAACAAATAAGTGGGACTAAAAGTAAAAAGCTTCTGCACAGCAAAGGAAATCATCAACAAAATATAAAGGTAATCTTCCAAATGTAGAAAATATTTGCAAATCAAATACTTGATGGGGTTAATATCCAAAAACTCATATAACTCAATAGCCAAAAACAAACAATCCAATTAAAAATGGAGACAGGATCTGAATAGATATATTTCCAAAGAGGAGATACAAATGGCCAACAAGTACTTGACAAGGTACTCAACATCATTAATCATCAGGGAAATGTAAACTGAAACCACTATGAGTTATCACCTCACACCTGTTGAAAGGGCTATTGTCAAAAAGGCAAGAAATAACAAGTGTGGGTAAGGATGTGGAGAAAAGGGAACCTTTATTCACAGTTGGTAGGAATGTAAAATCGCTAGCCACTGTGGAAAACAGTATGGAGGCTTCTCAAAAAATTGGATATAGAACTACCATATGATTCGTCAATTCTACTTCCTAATTGGTACTCATCCAAACAAACTCAAAAAGATATGCACACCCCTATGTTTACTGCAGCATTATTTATAATAGCCAAGACATGGAAACAACCTAAGTGTCCACTGATGGATAGATGGATAAAGAATTTATGGTACACACAAACAAACACACATACACAATGGAATATTATTCAGCCATATAAAGAAGGAAATCTTGCCATTTGCAATATGGGGAGACCTTGAAGGTATTGTGCTAAGTGAAATAGTTATATAAAGATTAAATGCCATATGATCTCAATGATACATGGAATCTAAAAAAAAAACTGAGCTAAGAGATATAGAGGATGGGTTGGTGGTTGCCAAAGTTGGGGGGTAGAGCACAAAATAGATGAAGGGGACCAAAAGGTATGAACTTCCAGTTATAAAATAAATAAGTCCTGGGGATGTAATGTGCAGCATGGTGGTTATATTTAATACTGTATTGCATATTTGAAAATTGCTAGGAAGGTAAATCTTAAAAGTTCTTATAACAAGAAAAAAAATTTGGTAACTAAATGTGGTGAGGGATGTTAACTAGATTTATTGTGATGATCATTTCATAATATATGTAAATACCAAGTCATTATGATGTATAGCAGAAACTAATATGATGTTGATGTTAATAATATCTCAATAAAAATAATTTTTTTAATTTTTTAAATTTAAAAACTACTCTTTTCCCACTTTATATGACCTTAAAGTAATCACAGTAGCTACCTTAAGGTCACACATCCCTAGTGTCTGATTTCAGGACCCTCATTCCTATCCACTACATTCATGTTCTCCTCAAGAGAGAAACCTAAGAAAAAGAGCAGTAGAGGAAGATAATTAGTTTCACTGAGAAAACTGCTATGGGGTGAACTGTGTAGCCCCCCCTCAAAAAGACATTGAAGTCCTAACTCCCAGTGCCTCAAAATGTGACATTACTTGTTAAGTAGGTTATTTGCAAATTTAACCAGGTTAAAATAAAGTCACAAGGGTAGGCTCCAATCCAATATGACTGCTGTCCTTAGAAAAGGGAAAATTTGAAAACACACACACAAAGGACAAAGAAATGAAAACACAAGGATAACACCATGTGACAATGGAGGCAAAGATTGGAGTGATACAGCCATAAGCCACAGAATATCAAGGATTCCATATTTTCCATTCGTTTCTTTCACTCTAATTTCAACTGGGTTTTCATGTTTTGACTGAGGTATATGTGCTCTTTATAAATAGAAGATATTAATCTTTTACCACACAATAACAAATATTTTTCTCAACGTGCCCCTTACTTTTTCATTTTTTTAGGATACTTTGGTATCTTAAATGGGAAGAGCCACAATTTCTCACTTACTTGGGGAAAGGTCCCTAACTCCTTGAGAATATGATGTCTTCCACTAGAAAAATGAACATATATGCACAGACTTTACAGTTTTAAAGAGTTATGGACGTCTTGAATTCCATCTATAGACTCTTTTAATTATGTTACTCATTCATTAATCTGGGTCCTAAACACCTTACTGTCCTAAAAGGGTGGCATAAACTCATCGCAGCTTCTTACCAATTTTAATGTTGTTGAAAAGAATGTAAACTATATTGTGTGCAGTATTGTGTTAGAAAGAGGCAGTGTGCATGCAGTGTGTTGAAGAAACAGTTTTAGAGATCAGAAAACCTGAGCTCTAAGGCTAATTATGTCACTAGCTAAATGAGCTGGGAAAAAGAACTTAATCTTCATCTGTAAAGTATGCATGTATATGTGTGTTCCTCTGCGTGTGTGTGTGTGTGTGTGTGTGTGTGTATGTGAGTGTGTAAAGTGTATGGAGAGAATTAACATTCTCTTTAAAGTCCTTCCTATTTCTAAAAAGTGCATATATTCAATCCCAAAGTGATGTTCTGCAGAACAACACTTTTGTTTTGAAGCCATTAAAAACCATCCTGGAAAAAGGAGATTTGTAAACTCCAAACAACACAACTGGGACTATTCAGCACTCCTTAGTTACAAGTAGTTATACCACCATGCAATGGTACCATTAAAAATGCATTGTCACCATAGTAACTGCAACATTACAAGACACCAAATCTTTCCCTGAAATACTCATGCTGAGCCGCATACATTGTCTTATGTAACAGTTCCTTCCACCTTTTATTTTTTTAACTGAGAACACATAGCTTCCCTTCTTCCTCAATTTATTTACTAAGAAAATCTATAAGAATCTGCTTTAAAAAAAGAAAACTTTCTGATACTTGGAAATATACAGTCCAGTCACCAACAGTGCTACTATCTTGTGGATTGGGAAACAAAAATATTTCTACTCTAGACAAAATTCTGATGTAATCCTCCTCTCACCATGTTTTCTTTCCTTGTCCCTATTTTTGCTCAATGTTGGCCCTTTGTCCTTTGGTTCTGCTTTTTCTTTCCTCACCAGTTCCCGCCACACTGTCACTTCCATCCTCTATCCTATTTCTCCCTAGGTGGTCCCTAAGAACCAAAATATTAGCTGATATTGATCTGAGAAGTGAACTCACAAGGTTATTTGCACTTGAAGAGAGGAATCTTGATGGCTACAAATCTTTTTTTTATTCAAAGAAGTGAAGCTTTAATCATCATGGGACAGATAATATGGTCAGTAATTTGGAACAGAGTAGCCCCGTCTCACGTCCCCTCAACTAACCCTGACAAGCTACCTTCTACTCCATCTACTTTTGAGGTCCCTCTTTCTTTCCATTAAAAAATGTTTGTAGGACTTGGTGATGGGGGGAGTCTAGTAAACATGATGTTCCTCATGTAATTGTAGATTAATGATACCAAAAAAAAATGTTTCTTGAGAAATTAAAATCATGGTTGTCAAGGGTTGGGGTGGAGGGGAAGGAGGAGTTAGTGTTTAATGGGTACAGAGTTTCAATTTGGGGAAAATGAAAAGTTCTGGGGATGAATGGTGATGCTGTTTGCCCAACAATATGAATATACTTAATGCCACTCAACTGTACATTTTTAACTGGTTAAAATGGTAAATTTCATATTATATGTATTTTACCACAATAAAACATAGGCATAAGGAAAAAAATGTTTGTTGGGCACTTACCTGGTGGCAAAGAGGCTACACCAGCCAATGTGACAGACAAGTGCATATAACAAACACATTTCCATTTAGTTCAAGGGGAGACAGAAAACCAAAAAGTAAATACAAAGGACAAATTCAGCCCTAAAGGTCTAAAATAGGTTTCCAAGTAGAGGGACACATTGGTGCCAAGTCCTGAGATAGAGAAGAATTCCACATGTTTTTGGAACAGTAAAATGCCAGTTCCAGGAGTATGAAGAGGAAATTGGTTAGGGATGAAGTTATAGAGTAAAATGTGGGTAAGCCCTGTAAGATCTTGGAGACAAAAATGAGGAGTCTTGATTTATTCTAAATCTGATGGAAAGTCAATGGAAGATTTCAAAGAGGAGAGTAAAATGACCTGACTTACTTTTTGAAAAGACCACTCCTGGCTTTTACATGGAGAATAAACTGTAGCAGGAGACAAGGGAAGAAAGGAGACAAGCTTGAGAAAATTTCGGTAATCAAAGTCAGGGATAGCGGTGGTCATAACTGTCAGCAAGGGCAATGGCACAGGTACCAGAAGCTTCTTTTCAACTAAAATGAAAAGCCTTTGACTAGGATATTATAGTTTTTTGGCTTTCACATTTTCCCAAAATTGCCATCATGGCAGCTATTACCTAGTCCAGATTCTGATAGACAGGTGAAAAGAATGTAATCATACCTCTTCTATCCCATGACTTCTGCATCCTGCTCTGATTTGGTCAAATACTTAAGTGAAGCACAAACCAGAGTCTCTCAGAACTTTTAATAAACCATAGGCAATAAGTATGACTTGCACAAAATGGAACAGTTATAACCAAAGGCAGAAATTCAGCATTCCTACCCCCCAATTGTAGTTCTATCTACTAGCCCATGCTTCCAGTGATTCCAGGTATGTTCCATTATACCTCTTAATACTGGTTCCAGAAATCCTTCTTTGTGCAGCAGTCACCCAAAAAGAATGCAACAAATAAGTGAGGGGAAAAATTAAGTAGCTAATTAACCTTAAGGTGTCATGAGAAACTTTAGCAGAGTTTGCCATTATCTTTTTAACAAAACTGAATCTATTCCTCATTTATGTCTATATTATGTGCTACTTTTATTTGGAATTATAGAATGACAGATTGTCATAGTGACAAAATCTTAGAGTTTATTCTTATAAAACCCCTGGTTGAACAAATCAGTATATTTAAACAATTTTCCCAAGATCATAATGCATACTAGAATCAGGTGCTAAACAATAACACACTGGTACCTTCCCTCACAAGGTTGTATTCAGTCATTTATCTTTATCCATTTCGAAAACTCTAACCTATCTCATATTCTCACTTCCCCCTCTTTATTAGTCTGTATCCTTTGGACATCACTGTAGCCATACCCTTGCACATATTCTGAATTATCTTGACCCTCTGCCATACTCTAGGCCCCAATCATAATTAAATCCAATTCTCTATGTACTCCACATTTGTACCTAAGCATCTAAAAAGTCTGGAGAAAAGCAAACAGTTGACAGGTATCAGTTAAATGTAGAAACACTAACTTCAAGCGGCTTCTGGTGCTTCCCTGTGACTCTACTGAATTTCCATAGTCAATTTCTCTCCCACTCTTCAAATCACACCTTCTCCTTTAGCCTCAAACTCGATGACCCCCTATCACCTTGATATCTTCACACTAAGAAAATGGGAACAATAAGAAGAGAAACCGTGAAGCATTCCCCACCAAAACTGCCCTTTTTATCTTCATATGTACACATACATCCTTGCCTTCCCTTCTGTTGAGAGGATGAACCCTCTGATACAGCTAGTTCCTTCCTTTCATGACTAGATTTCACCACCTCTTTCCTACTAAGAAAGTTGCTCCTGTCATTGTCCCACTCTAACTTGGTTTTTCATTTTCCCTTTCTACTGAAGATAAATGTACAACTGTTCATGATTCTACAATTTAGACTGAGTTCAGATGGGCAGTTCCTCTGATGTGTTTACTTATGAAGTCACTTATATAGCTGCAGTCACCTGGCAGGTCAACAGAGCTGGAGATCTAGCATTATCTCACTCCTCCATCTGGTGGTTAGCTAGAGCTGTTGGCTGAGGTGTCTCAGTTCTCTTCCACATGGCCTTTCTAGCAGGATGGCTTCAATTTCTAGTGTGGTGATGGAGCACTCTAAGAAGGAATGAGCAGAAACTACAAGACACCTTAAGCCTTGCTGAGAATTCTCACATCACTTCCACTGCATTATATTGCCCAAAAGAAGTTACAAAGCCAGCCCAGATTAAAAGGGAAGAGAAAGAGACTTCATCTCTTGATAGGAAGGGCTACAAATAATCTATGGCCATATTTAATCCAACACAATCAAGGTAATTAAGAAAATGTCAATGCCTCATTTGCTGAAAGCAGAGAGAAACCTCCTTAAACACGATCCTGACATCTTTAAGTGTTCTTATTAAACTTTGAAACAGAGAATTATTCCCCAGGCTAGAGCCATATTAATCATCTTCTCCCAGAACTCTCCTTCTCGATAACACTGGGGACAATTTCTTAGTTTTGTTCTTTCTTCCTTTCAAATATTCTGCCCTCTCAGACACACTTCCATTTTGACAGCTAGGTCATCGCCCAGAACGATGGGGCAAGTAGAGAAAGGTGGGAGTGACGAAGGGACTGCCAAGTATGGTAAATGCAAGGATTTTGAGTTAAATAACAAGTCGTTTCAAACATTTCACTCAAATCTAAAGTAAGTGGAAGTGGTGAAGTTTCAAAAGGTCTTTAACAACAAAATGAGTATTTAGATAGTCAGCTGGAGAAGTAAGTGGTAGATTCTGATGAGAGGTGTTATCTAGGTTTGCATGGAATACTGTGTGGAAAAAAAAACATAATAGATATAAACTAGCTGCTCATAATAAAATGTGCTGATTTGGGTCTTGAAAATGATAGTAGGGGGCTTGGTTAATGAGGAGAACAATCTAAAAATACTGCAGGTGTTCTAACATTCACAAATGGTATATTCTCTTAGCAGCTGATACAAAAATTCCTTTGCAGGGAGAGCATTGCCTTTATTAAGATGTTCTGATAAGCCTCTTTGCAATCAAGACAAACTGGCTGGGCTTTGGTTTCTTGAAGAAGACAGGAAGTAGTCAGCATTTTTTTAAAAAAGAGAGTAATAGAAATGTTTTGGTTGAGTGAGTGGAAGAGAGGGAAACCCAAGGTTGCCCAAGGCTGATGGAGGAGACACTGGTCTCAGGGGAAGGAGAAACTTTGGGGCAATAAGACGATGGAAGGAGGTATTTAAGGGAAATAATGTGTAAGACTCTTCCTCCCCCTACCCAAAAAAAACCAGCAAAGCCCACCAAAATTCATGAAATGCCGCATGTGACTGAATTCTCTTCCTTTACAGACTCTTTATGGTCTATGTGGGTAAAAAAAAAATCCTAATCCTAAGTAGTTTAGGAGAAAAAAAAAGATGGGGGGAAAAGTAGAAATGGAACTGGAACCAGAAACGGGGACACATCACACCTACCCATGTGAACCTAATCTGCTACTTTTTGCCTATTAGCAAATTCCTCTCATATATGGTATGAAATCAAACCAACCCTTTAGGCTTCAAGTTACCGACTCCAAGTCTTTCTTGCTTCTTTGGTCTTAAAACAGAAAACAGTGATGGTCTGGGGCAGCTAAATATAAAAAGGAAGCAAAAACAATCAATATCCATCTTTAAATGATGAGATTTTACCCATAACAATAACTATCATCTTATAAAGGTAACCCTCCAACTTCTAGCTATACATGCTACATGCCCCAGGGCATTCATTTGTCAAGAAGCAACTTCACCACCACAAACTATACTCAACAAGAAGGGAAGAGAGAGACTGCAATGACTTCTAGGTAGTTTGTGACCAGAAAGATCTCATTGCTTCAAACAGGAAGTACCACAGCCACTGCTGAGATTTTCTCTGCTGGTAAATCACCAGGAAGGAGAGACACCATGAAATTACCTCTTTTTTATGCTCCCTATCAAAAAAGGTCCTCTTTTCCATGCCTTGTTAAATGTCTGTCCAGGGGATAACACAGGACACCAAAGAGGAAATAAGCTCACTGCTGAGAAAGAGAGGCTGTTTAGATACATTTCAAGATAGAGTAATCACGCCCAGGCTCATCTTTTCTTATCCTTTTCAAGGGGATGATTGCTACAGATAAGCCTGCCACACTTTTCCTACCAGGCATTCAAGTAGTAGTTGTCCTGAGATTTTAAACGGAAGGTGTACTGCTTAAAATAGAGTCCTATCCTCAGTTAAAGGAGCTTTCCATTTTAGTCACTCGTATTGTACTTGCATTGCTGATCCAAGCAAAACCACACAGCACATGAGATAGAGAGAGGCCTAAGCAGAGTCCTCCCTAAAGGGGGTTGCACACCTGTTCTGCCCATGTGAAGAACTACAAATGTCAGCCAGAGGACTTAATGCAATTCAGGCATCTCTCCTGAATAATATCAGATGGCTTGGAGCTTTTGTTTGTTGGTTGTTTGGCTAATTGATCAGTCGGCTGGCTCAGCTATCTTGAAAATACAACTAAAAACAATATCGAGAATGACTAGCACACTCAATGGAGTGCATGACAGAGAAGCTAGGAATAGATATTGAGACATAGACACAGCATAGACAGACCTCATGCCACAAACATAACAGAGCCGTCCTGGTACTCACCACAGCGCCTCTCTGCTGAGGTTCTTGTAGAAGCATCACCCAGGAGCAGCTGAGGGGACCAGACCTATTCTGATTCTGGAAAGAGCCTTTTTTCTTGCATAATACAATATGTATAATTACCTAATACTCTTTTGTGCACACATAGAACCATGTTCTATCTGCATGGGTCACTTCCTTTCACTAAAGCTGGTGGATGTTCTCTGCCTGAAATTGCCCACAGTTCAGATTCATAAACTTTTCAACTATTATAGTCTATTCAGTTGTTCCTAAAACAGTGCAGTTTTAGGCAGCTTTCCTTGAATAACCACATGGCTCCTTTTCCTTCTTCTCTACTTGTGGTGATCTTAGGGGCCACTGTTCCTCACACACACCCCCAGGAAGAATCAAACACTTTTGGGTTAAGTACAACCCCAAGGACTCTTTTCTCCTTACTCAAAATAAAAATCACTCGAGGATTTCTTCCTCTGTCAAACACCCCCATGCTTCACATTTGTTGTTGAACAATTTCAGGCCCATTAATGAGGGCATTAAAAAATACATTACAAAATCTATAAAACACGGAAATGTGTTCACTGAAAAATTCACTTAACACATTATTCTGGCTTCTTGGAATTTTGAATTTATTTAATTTTACATGCCACATTTTAGGATCACGTTATAATAAGCAAAATTGGTTTGCACTCTTTCTAAAATACAATTTCATTCATTTACAAACATGCATTGCTACCTAGGGCTGTACTACATTAATGCTGGAACAAATCGATGGAGCCCACGACCACAACCTACTCCTTCCACAGCAGGGTAAAGATTAAAGCTCTTTCTACAAACCCTTCACAGGACAGTCAAGTGACTTGCAAGGAAAAAAATAAAGACTATCTCTAGGGGACACTATTTTGTGCCAGATGGAGACTCCCATATCCAAATGGCAGACTACGCAACCTGAAAAACTCCTACAAATGTTAACTTTAATATACTCATACCCTCTTAAACACATTCCTGAGAGAACAAGAAGGTCAGAGAATTAATTCCCCAAAGCTAAAAAATACCAAGGCAGTTCAAAGTTTTACTGCTTCAATAAATTAAGGTCACAAGTTTTAATGACCATATGGAGAGATAAAATTAAGACCTTGGGCTCAGTCAAGGAAAGATGTTGTAACTGAGACCTTCACATCAGCCAGAACCCTCAAAGGGCAACATCCTTGGTAAGAGGTACACTAGGAAAATTTCTGCTTGCAACAAAGAAAACAAGAACTCTTATCCATCTCACCTTGACTCTGTGCATCAGTTACCTACCAGTGCATAATGAAACGCTGCGACTTAAAGCAACAATGATTTACTACTTCTCAGAATGTTGTGGGATCACTGGGTAGTGTTCTCCTTGTCTAACCTAAGGCACCCCTGCAGTTGTAGTCAGATGGCAGCAGGAACAGCTGGAATGGAAGATCCAAGATGATCTCACCCACAGGTCTGGAGCCTTGGTGCTGGATCTATTCCATGTGACCTTCATCCTCAAGACGATTAGATCAAGTTTTCTTACACACTGGCTCAGGCCAGACTGGCATCATGGCCTGACAGCTCCCCCAGCTTCCCCTGCTCCCTCCCTACCCTTTCACATAGGCACTTTCCTACAAAATCCCACCTTGGTGTCTGCTTCTGGGAGGACCTGGATTAACTCACTAATTCACAGAGTATAAATTAGTAACTGATTAGTTAGTTGATTAATAAAATAATCCTATTAACTAATTAACTCCCTTTTTTATTTTGTAATTCTTAAAACTTCAGTAAAGTACTAATATTAACATAATAAACACTTATGCACCCAACACCTGTAATGGACTAAACTTGGTACATTTTACCTGACTTGACTTAGATACAATTTTTCGGGAAGATGCCTACTGAGTTAGACAAAGCATGATTAGATTAGTGTGTCTCAGAAATATCCTTCTCTGTTCATCTCTCCAAATTCATAAGCCTCTAGGACAGCTCAGGAAAGCCTGTTGTCTGATTCCTCAGTGTTCTGAATAACAAAAATGCTAGAGGATTACAATAAACAGTCTATCATGTGTTCACATCTATTTGGAATAACAATAAAGATAAATATCACTTCTTAATTCCGCAGCCCCGGACTTTCTTCTAAACTTTGACAGTGTAGTTTTAGGCAGCTTTCCTTGAATACAATCTCCTACCTGCTTCTTCACTAGGACACCCCTGAAAATGCCAAAAAAAGTTCAAGTTGAAGAACCTAGGTTCTTATGCCTGAATGTGTTTGTCATACGCCTGAGCAGTTCCAAGACAACCGTGCTTCCAGTTCTTCTGTATTATCAAGGACAGACATTCAGCTTTCCTACGGGAAACTTTACTTGGTCACCCTACCGAGTTTCCTCAGCTGTGAGTTCAGGATAGGATATCGATAAGAAACACCAAGACAACCAGAATTCCGAGACATGGGCAGGAATCTCTGATATCACTGCCCCTTCTGCCTGAATCTTTTCTCCAAAGAGTCTTTTTCTCCAAAGAGTGCTGAAGAATTTACATTTAGTCACTTTAAGAACAAAACCCTCAAAGATTAGTATCTTCATCCATTCAAACTGCTGTAACAAAATACCACAGACTGGGTAGCTTATGACAGCTCTGGAGGCCAGAAGCCCAAGATCAAGGCACCACCATAGCTGTGCTTTAGTATGGGCTGTCTTCAGATTCACAGCCAGTACCCTCTCACGATGGCCAACACTCCATTGCATTGGCCTGGTGAGGACAGCACTGGAACTCACAGTAACTGAGAGAGAGGCCCAGGTGGCACTTTTTCTCTCTCCACTCAAAGATTAGATAAGAGTTAAATATATTCTCAACTGGAAAACTAAAAATTTTAATTTTAATTTCAAAAAAGTAACAGATGCCTCTTTCCCTGTGCACCTCTGGCTGACTTCAATGGCTTCTCCCATCTACAAAAAGAAAGAACAAAATTCTGAGATATTGACAGAATCTCCAGGTGGCCATGTAGACCTTCTAGTATGCTAGAATATGGCAAGAGCATTCCTCATGGCCAACAGTTTACACACCTCTGTCCAGAAGACATATGGCAGGAAAAAAAGTTGATGCAATGATTATCATGAGCTTTGCTTCCTCATTCTCAAGCATGAAGATGTGGATACAGTTGGAAGAATTAAGACTTTTAACTCAGACAGACCTGGGTTGGAATGCTTATTCCATTATTTACTGCCAGCCTTATAAATTAGTTATCACATTAATTACCCTAACTGAATCTGTTTCTTCATCTTTAAAATGGGATGACTGCACCTAACTTGTAAGGATATATAAACATTACATCAGTGTGTCAAACACCCACTGTGCCTTTCTCATATTCCCTTGTATCATTTCACTCCATGGATCCCACAGTTTCATGCAGTGTACCAGCTTTATGCAAAATAATCCAACAGCCAAAGAAATCTATGTAATGTGCAGGGCCCAGTGAAAAATGAAAGTGAAAAGGCTCCCTGTTCAAAAGTTGTTAAGAATTTCAAGACGATGACACAAGACATTGAGCCATACAGAGCCCCGTGCGGTGGCATGTGCTGCGTGCCCATGGAGCGGGGCCACTGCTCCTCCTCTCCACCGCACAGGCATCTGTCCTTTCCTGCCCCAGGGCTTTGCTCACTCTGTGGCATGCACATATGTGCCATGTGGAAGCTTCAGTCAATTATAACCCATGGGGCCACCCTGGAGAAATGGAGGATGGAAGCCAGTGAATAAATGCCACCCTCTTTGTCACTCAGGGGGACAATTCATGCTACATGAGTCCCTGTAGCTTCCAGTAGGGTCCAGCTTTAGCTGTCCACTTATGATGAACCTGCAAAAATGGCCTTCCCTCTTTCCCTCATGCACACACACCTCAGACTCTGCTCCCAAGCGCACTTTCGGTAAGGTGCTTTGGTAAGCCCTGGCTCTCCCTCTCCTCTTCTGAGTCACAGGAGGGTGACCAGAGAAGTGAGGATCAAATTTTGACCATGAGTCTGGAAGAAGAAAACAAAATGAGAACTCTATGCTCATTCCACCTCCCTAACCATTCACCCTTCTTTGCCTCAACACCATATACTCGTATTTTCTTTAAAACCTATCTTGTTACACGATGATACAAGATTCTAGAGATTCTGTTTATTGAAGTCCCATTTTTCCTGACATTCATTTGGCCTTGATTCTGTAATAATCTTGCTGGAAAAGAAAACATGATCATGACTCAGGCTCTGAATGAGGAAGGAGAACAAAATACATTATTTTACCAATAATATAATAAACTAATTTAAAGGAAGTAAAATACTCTCAAGATACCACTTCAAAAGAGTAATGGGCAGTTGGATTCCTGGCTAGCTAAGAACCACATTCTGATAATATAAAATATTTATATATTTTACTTGCTTCACAGCATATGTTAAAGTGTTGTCCTTTGTTCCCCCAAAATAGTATACTCTTTCACAACTTTTATTCATCAGCACAGTTATTCAATAACCTCTCTAAGGAGTTATATTAGAACAGGAAAACTGTATAAAACAATAAAATGACATTGGCCAACCAGACTGATTGACCATCCAACCTGGGTTCTGCCACCTACTAGATGCCCACCCTTAGGCAAATGTCAATAAAAATCCAATAAGCCAACAGGGTCCAAACTGATACAGTACAGTCATCAGTATTGGATCTTTTATACTACTGAGTACTACACCAGTGATACCATGGATACCAAAATACATCTCAGTTCTGAGCATCAAATCTGCAATAAGCACTTTGATATTATGATACTGTAACTAACCAAAAATATATTCTAGAAACTACTGAATACAATGGATTATCATTACAGATTAATAAATTAACACCTATAAATATTATAAATAGTGTAAATATTAGTTTTCTTTTTTACAAGGTACTTAGTAATACATTAGTATATATGATAAGTCATTGCAGGAGAATAGGATGCATAGTATCTTCACTAAAAACATTCATATAAACTTTAAAAATTATTACATCTATAACATAAACCAGTTCTTTTGCTCCCCAAAATCATGACACCCTATTTAGGTAATTCTAAATAAATGTATTCACACACTAATTCATTCAATAAATATTTTCTGAAGACTACTATGTGCCTGGGAAGGAAAATAATACATAAAATAAAAATGGATCCCAACCTTCAGGAATGTATAGTTCAGCCAGGAAAACAAGTAACAGGCAATCAGAATACAGAGCAATGTGTGTCATGCTGGGGAATATCCAATCTTCTTTAGCAGTGCCTGAGAGAAGCACTTAACCCATATTTGAGGGGTCAAGGAAGCTTCCAGAAGGAAGAGACAATTAAGCTGAGACTTGTGAAATGAGGAGTAGGGGTTGGTCAAACACAGGAGAAGGACAGAGATGGAGAACATTTAAGGTAGAGTAACCACATGTTCAAAGGCCTAGAAGCAAGAGAGTAAGGTATTTTTCCATCAGTACCTCTTGACAATGATGATAACTGATCTTTTGTCTCAACATAGTAAGTTTCAGATAATGCTGTAATACCAAATTTAATTTCTTCACTGTATATGCTTTTATTATTTTCAGTTTCTGAGGCATCATCAGAAAATCCTCTTGATGATCTGTTTATCATTGAAATTCATAACCAAAGAGGGTTTGAAGAGTTAAAAAACTGGATATAAGAATTATCTGGCTTATTTTCAAATAAAGAACTATTTTTGGCTAAAACCTAGACCACTCAGATCTGTACACTACAGAATGAAACATTTTCACTTTTTCACTTTTTTAACCTCTCCTATCTCAGTTTCCTCACCTGTCAAGTGGGGAGAAATGTCCACTTTACAATCCTCACAAATGAAGACTACCTACTGTTAATAAAGGGAGCTCACTGTTTCAGGTAAATAAGGGTATAATACAGAACAAAGCCCAAATCATAATTTTACTGAGGTATAATTTATACACAATATTATATTGGTTTCAAGTATACAAAACAGTGGTTCAACAGTTACCCATATTATTAAATCCTCACCTTCTCTAGTGCACTTACTATCTGTCAAGATAGAAAGATATTAGAGAACCACTGGCTATATTCTCTGTGCTGCATTTACATCCCTGTGATCAGCTTAATTATGACTGAGATTTTTGTGCTCCTTTATCCCCCTCACCCACCCCACTTACCCACCCTACCACCTTCCCAGTAGTAACTACCAGTCAGTTCTCAGTGTCTCTGAGTCTACTGCTGTTTTACTCATTTTTATTTGGTCTTGTTTCTAGATTCTACAAATTAAGTGAAATCATATGGTATGTGTCTTTCTCTGCCTAGCTTCTTTCACTTAGCATAATACCCTCTAGATCCATCCATGATGTCACAAATGGCAGGAGTTCTTTCTTTTTTGTGACTGAATAATATTCTATTATATATATGTACCACATCTTCTTTATCTGCTCATCTATTGGTGGACACTTTGGTTGTCTCCATAACTTGGCTATTGTAAATAATGTGGCAATAAACACAGGGGGCATATTTTTTTTGAAAAAGGGCCAAAGCATAATTTTTAATCAAACAAAATGAATTCCCTAAATGAAATGCAAATGCAGGTCTTTTAAGAAACTAGCAGTTTCCTAGGAGAAAAGAGCTTATATTTCCAGACAGCTGCAAATTTTTCAGTGCTCATTTGTCTCCATTTATAGTAGCACAATTCAAGATTTCTTCTGATGTGGACCCAATAACTCCCACGGAGTTTTATCAATAAACCAACCAGAAACAGACTCTCAATATAGTGCACTGTTTTACAGATTTCCTTTCAATGATTCATCAACTTTTTCAGATGTAGCCAAGGAAAAAAGATTCTTAACCTCAATACATGTAAATTTTCAAAATTAACTTGCTACTATCTTGATCTCAAGGGTAAGCACTGTGTCTTAGTCCAGGGTTGGGCACATAATAAGATTAAATGAAGGGAAAAAAATCATAGACAATGTATCAAGTTCTCTACTTTGGAAAGAATTTCCAAAAAATTGTTAAGGAAAAGACCAATAAACTAGTAGGAATATGTACAAAATAGATGAACAGTTTATAGAAAAGGAAAAAGAATGGCTCTGGACTATATGAAGTAATGTACTTTACTCAAGAGAAGTGCAAATTAAAACAAACTCAGCCACCATTTTTCAACAATTAGGCAACAACTAAAACTTCAATAACATATTGGTAAGTGTTTAGGGGAACAGGCACATCATATATTGCTTGTATGAATGTAAACTGACTCAAACTCTATGAAGTACAATTTTGCAATATATATTAAGCAATCTACTCTTAAACACAGAAAACTTTCCTAGAATTTATCCTGTAGACCTAGTCAAACATGTGCAAAGTGATGTATGTATAAGACATATTACTATAGCATTATCTGATACAGCAAAGACTGGAAACAACCTACATATCCATCAACAGATAATGGTTCAAATAAATTATTATATATCCATTCAGTGAAATATACTACAGCCATAACAACTAATGAGAAGACATTCTCTTTTTGTGACAATATGGAGTGATTTAAATGTTGAGTTTAAAAAGCACAATACATAAAATACCTAGGAATAAACAGAACCAAGGAAGTGAAAGGCCTATACCCTGAAAACTACAGGACACCCTTAAGAGAAATTAAAGAAGACACTAACAAATGGAAACTCATCTCATGCTCTTGGCTAGGAAGAATTAATATAGTCAAAATGGCCATCCTGCCCAAAGCAATCTACAGATTCAATGCAATCCCTATCAAATTACCAACAGCATTCTTCAACAAACTGGAACAAATAGTTCAAAAATTCATATGGAACCATCTAAGACCCTGAATAACCAATGCAATCCTGAAAAGGAAGAATAAAGTGGGGGGGAATCTCGCTCCCCAACTTCAAGCTCTACTACAAAGCCACAATAATCAAGATAATTTGGTACTGGCACAAGAACAGAGCCACAGACCAGTGAAACAGAATAGAGACTCCAAACATTAACCCAAACATATATGGTCAATTAATATACAATAAAGGAACCATGGACATACAATGGGGAAATGACAGCCTCTTCAACAGTTGGTGTTAGCAAAACTGGACAGCTACATGTAAGAGAATGAAACTGGATCTTTGTCTAACTCCATACAAAAAAGTAAATTCAAAATGGATCAAAGAACTGAATGTAAGTCATGAAACCATAAAACTCTTAGAAAAAAACATAGGCAAAAATCTCTTGGACATAAACATGAGTGACCTCTTCATGAACATATCTCCCCAGCAAGGGAAACAAAAGCAAAAATGAACAAGTAGGACTATATCAAGCTGAAAAGCTTCTGTTCAGCAAAGGACACCATTAATAGAACAAAAAGGTATCCTACAGTATGAGAGAATATATTCATAAATGACAGATCCAATAAAGGGTTGACATCCAAAATATATAGAGAGCTCAGGCACCTCAACAAACAAAAAGCAAATAATCCAATTAAAAAATGGGCAGAGGAGCTGAACAGACAGTTCTCCAAAGAAGAAATTCAGACAGCCACCAGACACATGAAAAGATGCTCCACATCGCTAGTCATCAGAGAAATGCAAATTAAAACCACAATGAGATATCACCTCACACCAGTAAGGATGGCTACCATCCAAAAGACAAACAACAACAAATGTTGGTGAGGTTGTGGAGAAAGGGGAACCCTCCTACACTGCTGGTGGGAATGTAAATTAGTTCAACCATTGTGGAAAGCAATATGGAGGTTCCTCAAAAAACTCAAAATAAAAATAGCATTTGACCCAAGAATTCCACTTCTAGGAATTTGCCCTAAGAATGCAGCAGCCCAGTTTGAAAAAGACAGATGCACCCCTATGTTTATCGCAGCACTATTTACAATAGCCAAGAAATAGAAGCAACCTAAGTGTCCATCAGTAGATGAATGGAAAAAGAAGATGTGGTACATATACACAATGGAATATTATTCAGAGATAAGAAGAAAACAAATCCTGCCATTTGCAACAATATGGATGGAGCTAGAGGGTATTATGCTCAGTGAAATAAGCCAGGTGGAGAAAGACAAGTACCAAATGATTTCACTCATATGTATAAGAACAAAGGAAAAACTGAAGGAACAAAACAGCGTCAGAATCACAGAACCCAAGAATGGACTAACAGTTACCAAAGGAAAAGGGACTGGGGAGGGTGGGAGGGAAGAGAGGGATAAGGGCGGGGAAAAAGAAAGGGGGCTTTACAATTAGCATGTATAATGTGTGTGGGGGGCACAGGGAGGGCTGTGCAACACAAAGAAGACAAGTAGTGATTCTACAGCATCTTACTACGCTGATGGACAGTGACTGAAATGGGATAGTCGGGGGGCACTTGGTGAAGGGGAGAGCCTAGTAAACATAATGTTCTTCACGTAATTGTAGATTAATGATACAAAAATAATATTTAAAAAAGCACAATACAAGGTGTAAAATCATGAGAGGAGTATGCTACCATTTGTATGAAAAGAAAGGAGGGGAATATCTACATATATATTTATTCATGCATAAAATTTTTCTGTGAGTACATTTTCAAAACTGATAGCATGGTTTGCTTCCAAGGGGGGAATTTGATGGCTGAATAATGGAACCAAACAGAGATTCTCGTTATAAGCCCTTTGTAATTTTTGAATTTTTGAGCCACATAGATGTATTTCCTATACAAAAAATATACACAATTTTCATTTAAAAAAAAAAACACCCTAGTCTGAGCATCAGGAGTTCTGATCACTGGTTCTACCTCAGTCTCTGGGGCTTACATCACCTCATTTCTCTGTGGCTCATTTTTCCCTTCAAAAAATAAGGAAGTTAGACAGGCAAATGTCTAAGGTCCCTTATAATTGCAGAGTTTCAGGCATGTGTGGAAAAGCACAGCTTCAGGGGGAAAACAGAGTAACACTTTCATGCATTTCAACATAAAAAACTAATGGTGGCTCTGCCAACATAACTAGAGTCATTTCTTCATAATCATATAGCAAAACCCCAAATTCCATGCAAACAGTCCCACCCTCTTTTTATAAACATGTGACATCAACATGGTCTTCACAGGGATTGGATGCATGCATGAAGAACCCCAGTTATCACATGCCAGGCAAGTAGGTGCCTGACATTCTCTGACTCAGGACTCCAGGAGATAGGTGGGTCTTACTTTTTAACACAGCCCACACAGGAATCCCAAAGACCCCAACCCCAAGACCCATCCATCTCACTTATTCTCACTATAGTGTACATCTGCTTCATTCAGTATGGAAGTATGCTGGTTTATTTGTGTGCATATACAACTTAGTACTACATATATACATAATGGAGTGGTTGACATATACAACTATATACATAAAATGTATTATAATAATATATTATGTATATTTACCTTAAGTCATATATACTAATAAATACTTATTATCTTAAAGTAATAATATACCTTAAAGTCCACTTATGATGAAAAGTAAGGGCCAAGAATATAGTCATTGCAAATACACTGCACTGTAAAGTTAACCAAAGAACTCACAATACTCTAAGAGTGGTTTATAATTACAAAGCAAAGGAAATATTATACTCAAAAAAACAGGGATGATATAGGAATAACTACATGTTTCTCCTTGATATTGTGGAAATTTCAACTATTCACATGGGAATAAATCCAATAGGAATTTTGTAAACTTGCCAAGAATTACATAGTAGCTAGACTCTTCAGCCTCAAATATACTACAAACTAGAGCCCTCATAACTCATTTAATAGATTATTAATAACTAGCCCTTATAACCTAAAAATGAAAGTCTATGGAACATGTCATTTGCCTGTTTTCCTTATTTGAAAACAGTAAAAGTATTTATTATAATTATTATTTACTTATAAATTTATAAATGTATTTAAAATATCATTTTTATCATTTTTGTTATTTTTTTGTTATTCATGATTACTCCTACCTCCAAGATTATTTTGAGTATCAAATGATAAAAAAGCTTATAACAATATTTTATAAACTGCAGTGGGGTTGATATAATTTGCAAATGTAAACTATTATTGATAAATTCTAAGATGGTGCTGGCTGCAACAGCCATGCATCTGGAGCTACTCTGGAAAATAACTTGAATTGTTAAAGGTCTCAAAGGATCCTTGCAGGATTGATGAATTTTGACAAATGCTAATGTCTAGTTGAGTAACTGAAATTAAAGTTATGTAAAAAACATTGTTTAGAAAATTATATATTGAGGGTGAACTGATAGATGCATAAAATATATACCTACATTTGATCAATATAAATAAATTACTAACAAGTGTGATTTGCACTTAATCTCTAGTTTCTTTCTGATAAACAACTGTTGAATAAGCAAAGCAAACCAAATTTTTCACATTTTCCACTTAGGAAATAGTCCCTGTAGATATTTAATAACACATTCTGGTTTTTTTGAAGTCATCACATTACTATATACAAACTTACCTCAAGACCTATTTTAATCACAAATATGTCATGCATAAAACATGTGGAGTCATTTTGGTATGTTCATTATCCTTTGCACTCCATTCTTCAAGTCACAAGGCAAGTTTGATTGCGGTATATTCATCAAGTCTTTAGTCTGAAGATTTCTGCAGATATTAGTTCAGCTGAAATTTATAGGAATAGTCCTCGGGCAGATTACCCGATTGGGTTCTGCTTGAGAGGACAGTCTTAATCAATGTACCAGAAAACACGTCAGCACCAAAACCACCTTAAATCTAAACTCCATCCCATAGGGCTCTGATTATGGAAATAGATTCACATATTTCAGTGATAATATTAGCAGCCACAATTCTTGCTCAAATGAACCCTGAAGCAGTCATGCAGATTAGCACCAGTTTAACATTTTAAACCTTGTTTTTAATAGGGCTTGGGAGAAAGTAATGACAGCCTCCCTGCTTATTTATTCTCCCTACTTCACTAGGGTGACATGAAGCTTAATTAGACTTATGTTGAGGCTATTTGCTCCTCTGAAGTTTAAGTTTCTATGAATGTTGAATCATTAAATACTTGCAGAAGAAACATTTTTAAAAATGCTTTCCCCAAATCAAAAGAGTCAAGAAATCCCAAGCTACCTAAGGCTGGAGGAATCAAAATGTAATTAGTTGGTAGATACACTAATTATTTCCTTGAGATAATGGATTAGAATTTGATTTTCAGATGAGGAGCCAAAATAAAAGCCACAGAGAGTGAAAACAAAGGGGCAAACTTGTAAAGAAAGCTAGAGAACTTCGGGAGAAAAACAGAAGTATGAAGTTATTAGAATTGGGTGGTGGTGTTAAGCACTGAGGGCATCTTAGGTGATTTTTTATAAGGGTGAGATGCGCTGAGGAAAGAGGGTCTAATTGAACTGAAGTTAAGTGGCTGAAAGGAAAGCAGTTTTGACCAGCCACCAAAAAGTGGTTTTGAGACCCAGATGAAAAAAGAAAAACAGCATTTCTTTCCCAGTAAGGAAAGATGAGACCAGAGAGAAACAGCTCTATCCATACTCTAGGGCAATTGTTTAGTATCCTTTTTCTCACCAAGACACATATAACAAATGATGTCTTCATTTAAGACACATCTTCCATAAGCACAAAAAAACTAGCATGTTAAGATACATGCAGTGTCTCCTATTTCATCCCCCTTTCTTCAATTTTGGAACTTTAATATGTGACTACCATCTTTGTGGGATGAGCACTCTAATACATGGGAAAAATTTATGATTCATTATGTGGAAAATACCTCACCAATGAGTTTGACACCTCAGGTTGTTACCATACCTAAGCAGAGGTAGGACAACTTAGGAAGAGCAATTGGGAATTCCTAGAGAAGGCCAAATTATCTGACCACTTGTCAATAAGCTGATGAGAGCCCACAGGTTAAAATAATTCGATAGTCCCCAAAGACACTCTGGATCTGAGCCCTGTCACTCACACTACCAATCCTCCACGCTAGGAGCCAAGATATCTCTACTGAGCTCACACTATCTTCTATTTTGAGGGTAGGAAATCAGAATAAACAAAATCCAAATCAAATTTTAAGTTTTGGAAATCATTTGAAAAATCCATCAGTTCACCACCATGTTGGAGAGGAAATTTTTCTTCTGCTCTTCAAGGTTCTTCTACCTGGTCTTAGAATTAAAATAACAAGAGACAGATTACCAGAAAAAAAACAAAGTTTAATTACGTGTGCACAGAGACCCAATGACAAAATTAAGACCTAAAGAAATGACCAAGGCAGGCAGGTTTTATACTTTTTAGACAAAGAAACAATAAATCTGTGAGGAATTGACAGGGCAAAGAAGATGTATGCTCAGGAGCTTCAACAAGTAAGGAATTCTAACCAGAATTTGGGCTGGGGTAGTTATTTAGTAAAAGTAACAAGGTGTGTTTATACAGCTTCTCTGCTCTGAATTCCCTACTTCTGCTGATAAGGATGTCTCTTTACCTCCTGGCACTAAATCTTTCACATGGGAGATTTACTTCCTGCTTTCTGGGGAGAAAGGGGAGTCAGAGTGGTCTTACACTGGCTGTTTCTTAAGTAAATTTAATTCAAAATAATCAATATGCCAAAGCGGCACACTTTGGGGCAGTGTGCCCTCCGTCCCCACACTCCCAATTAGAATTTTCTAAACAATGCCCTATAAAGCACAGATTGTGAAAACAAAACTTTAGCCACCCAGGGAACCTACCTGATTTGTGTCTGGTCAAAAATATGAAATTAAAAAGCTACCACAGGGCACTGAAATACACAGGGAAAGATTTAAAAATCTCCTTCCACATCTTTTAGGGAGCTTATTTTATGTATATCTCCCTTATCTAACATACAGTAGTTACTGTTGTTAGTATTCACACTGGCATTGAAGCACACAATCCCTTGCAAGTTTAATTTTTCTGCTTTGTCTTATCTCTCCAATTAAATTGCAAATTTCAGATAATCAGAATTGTTCCCCTCCCAAACCTTCTTGTTGGGAACCAAGAAGCCACGCTGTTAAATTCTTATATGATGAATTAATTAAGCAGGTTTAATTAATTACATTCCTCCAAATTGTTTTCTTACTGTGTGAATTAATTTAGATACTACTGCAGTTAAAGCAAACAAAAAAATATATGGAGGTATATGTGCATGTGTGGTTGGGTGTGGGTGTGTATAATACCTGTAGACTACGGGCAGATGCTGTAAACTGGGAATTAAGAAAAACATGGCTGCCTTTCATCAGATACATCTTCAAAAACTAAATATACCACACTTTTAATCTTGGACAGCAACTGCTTTTAGGATGGGAATGTGGGCAAGCTCTTGGGATAAACAGACCAAAATGTATAACTGAAACAAAGGAACCTCTTTGCTCTAATATTAAACTCCTGATGACATAAGCTGTGTTTATATTAATGTATCATTCAAATGGTTTCCTTTTGCATCAATTTTATTATTGGAAGTTATCTTCTTACTTCTAGTGTCAGTTACTTAAAAAAGCTCTTCTCAAGACAAGGTTGTGAAAATTTAAATCTAAGCAAGACAACTTAGAATAACTTAATCTACAGAGATTTGCATTTACAGCCATATTATTAGATTCAAAATTAAAGATGAGCATTGCCTAATCATATGTCCCTGGCCAGTTTTGCAGAAATCCCAACTTAGAATAGCACAAAGGCCAGCAACTTGATTTTTACTATTGTACAGGGAAAATTACAATGAGGAAAGAGTTCAACAGATATCCACATGTAGATAACCTAAATTCCTCAAGGAACAGAGAAAAATATTAGGTTAGATCAATGGTTCCCAACACTCACCGAAAGTTCAAACCTGAGGAACTTTACAAAAATCCCAATGCTTGGTCCTAGTCCAAGATTCTGATTCACTTGTCTGAGAAGGTTCCAGGCATCTGTAGGTTTCAAAGTTCCTCAGATGATTGTAATGTAGGCCAGAGATAAGAACCATTAGGTTAAATGATACAAGATTACAAATAAGCTTTCTTTAAAAATTCTTACATTTTCTCTCTCTACTTTCAGTGGGAACTCAAGCAAAGTTTCAACTGCCCTTTGAGTACAGCCTGCTTTATGTAGACAAACAAAAATCAACACACACACACAAAAAATGTGTAGGTTTCTCATGAAAACCATTTGTCAAAATTATACTTTGTGTATGCAGTGAGTCAAAACTGTAAAGACTGAGTTTATAAATAATGGTAACTCTTTAATTCTATTGTATCTCCTTAGGCTCTTTTGGTCTGAAGAGAGAAAAGCTATAATACTCTAAGTAAAAGAAAAAGGGAGAGTGGATTTATCAGCTAATAACTGTAAAGGACCATAACAGATCTAGCAGTATGCACACTTGATCCATGACTCAAACAACATCTCCAAGACTTGTTTTCTCAGTCTCTCCGATACTTTCTTTCTTCCTGCTCTTGACTCTGCTTTTCTCTAGATACTGGACTCAATCTCTGGCAATGAGTGTCCTCCAACTGACAGGAGCTCCAGGTTCACATCTGTGCAGGATCCTGATCTGAAAGGCAAGCAATGGTCTTGCCCACTCCTCTGGAAGAAAAGTCCCAGGCAATGACTCTGATTGCTCTAAATTGGACCACAAGCCAATTTAAAATCTAAAAATCTCAAAACATTACCTATCTACAAGTATATCACTCAACAATTGAGTTTTAAAACATTAATAGGAATGAAAATGGAGGAAAAGTAGAGAAAGAAGATCAATCTAGACAACTCCATTTACAGCATAATATACCTTACAGGAGATACAAAACAGCTGAATTACAAAAACAGTCAAAAGTCATATCAAAAACAGACTTTGATCTTAAAGAGATGAATTTGATTTTTATTCTAAGAGATGGTCACAAAAGGATTTCAACAGAGGAATGAAATGATCAGATTTGTTTTAGGAAGATTACTTTGGCATGTGGGGATAGATCCAACAGAATGCATTTTAAAAATAGAAACCAGTTACAAAGACACTGCAGTTATCCACATGAAAAAATCTAAACTTGTACTAAGGCAATGATAAGACAAACAGGAAATGACTCAAGAGATTTTTAAGGAGGTGGTACCTACAGTAACTAGATTATGTATGGAGAGCTCAGAAAGGGAGAGGATTCAGTATAGCTCAATGACTGATGGTTTGAGAAACTTGGAGGGCAGCAATGCTATTAACTGTGAGAATTTAGGAAAAGAAAGCAGAGTTGGAAGGAATAGATTATAAATTCAGTTTAATATTTTAAATTAGAGTTATCTATAAGATAAAAATTGAAGTCAATTCGTATTGTAAATTCAGCTGTAAGATCCACTTTAATTATAAAGTCGTGGTGTTAGATTAATAGTGCATAAATCATTGAAGTCACTACTCAGGATGTTTAAACTAGGAGCAGCAAGCAGGATGGTTAGCTATTTGATCCTAATAAATGTGGAGGTGGGGCAACTTATTACAGAACCCAAACCAGAAGGGTATAAAGGATATTCTAGCCACCAGCAAGAGCTCTCAAAAAGATCCAACATGAGAGGAGAAACAAAGGCTTTTAAGTGGTAGTAAGGACAAAATGGATGTGGACCTCAATCTCACCCATTCCCAGATCTGTGGTTTCTAACACTGAGAAGAATGCTAAGGGGCTAGAAACTTCTCATGAAGATTTCTTTTTGGCTGTCCGGTATCCATACCCCAGGGGCAGGCAGAGCTTGGCCTCGGAAGGGAAGAAGCAGCCAAAGAAGAGGAGACCCTCCTTTCCCCAGGGACTGCAAAGAAGGCACTCACATGTGAGCCAGGTTCAGCCAACTCCACATCCCACACTCCACCCTGAAGCAACCACACAAGGATGCAGCCACCTTGAGAAATCCTTCAAGACACACACAGCACTTTACATGACAAGTAGAATGTGAGGTATAGTGTAAATATGAAGTATTCCAACATATAATATCCCCTAAGCATCAACAGGATAGGAAAGGACTCCCAATACTTACTTCAGACTTAGAGGTACCATTTTCTGTTAGGTCAACGTATTCTTTTGTCTAGTCTAATTTGATCATTTGGGCAAGAGTGGGGTGGAGAATGGAGAGGTATGACAAATTGAAAAATAGCAGGTGGTACAACTGTAACCATAAAACATCTTCATGTTTTTTAAACTCTAAGAACTGATTTCCACATATACTTTGTTAGTTAACTAGAAAACATGATGGCCAAGGGTCCAAGAACAGCAGTGTTGGAGGTGTGACCCAATGGAAGCCCCTAAACAAAATGGCACAGTGCCAGACTTGGGCTGTGATTCCAGCTTTAGCTGCCAAGCATCCTCTTGGATGCTTGGGTTCCTGCCCATTTTCAGAGCCTGGTTCTCAAGCTTTCCCATTATCGGATATCAGTGCAATAAGTTCCTTTTCTGCTTAAGTTAATCAAAGCTGGTTTCTGTTGTTTGCAACCAAGAACTCTTAACAGCTACAGGTGACAAGCACTTCAAGAGGCTACAGTAGCTGCCTCTGTTAAGACCCCTAAATTGTACTACTGGGAGTTCCACAAAATTTCTGAACATGAAACCAAAAGTACAAAGGAGAAAACCAATGTGACAAAATTAAAAGTAAAATATCCCTATGTCAAAATAGACCATAACTAAAATTAAAACACAAACTAAAGAGTACATAAGAAAATGTCAAGGTGTCCCAGGGCTTTCCAAAATTAGAAATGTCTCCTTTCTCTGGCCAAGACTGTGGTGTTTGTTGTTTGTTCCTCATGAGAAAGAAATTACACAAAAGACAATACTTGACAAAAGATTTTACTCTTTATTTCTTATCCAATGTGGGGGTCTAGTAGTACTGCCTGCACAATTCCTACCCTCTGCCTGAAGGTGAGATTCTACAACCATGTAAACATTCCTGCATCTGAGATGGTGAAATTCCTTTGGCAATGAGTTTCTTAGGCGACTGACAGACGGATGGCCTTTGACCTAGACAAAGGTCACTTGTCACTCATTTCATGAGTGAAAAGGATCTTACCAAGGCAGGGCAAAGGGTAGAGGCAGGGAAAGGAAAAGGATAAAGCTCCCACCCCATTAACTGTTTCATTAACTCTCAGACAAGAAATTATTATTTCAACCATATCTAGTTATAAGTTTCCTTTACATGGGCTACTGAAGGAAACATACGTAAAGCAAAAAACCATGATTACTAAGTGAAAAGGGTTTTCACTGGGTGAGCAGACCTTCCATGATTTCTCATGTTGACTGCACAGCCCATCTCTGGAAAGGGAATTATTAAAAAACAAAATACAACTAAATAAAGTTAGAGACCTAATTGGCTCTATTAAACAATAAAAAATTGGGCAACATCCCATCTAGCAAATAGAAGGGAACTCCCAAGAGTTGAACAAAATGGAAGGTTTTTACAGGCAGGAGCAGGGTAGGACAAGGAAGTTAAAAGAGTAGATTATTTTAAGCAGGTTACATTTCCCTTAGGAAAAGGCAGTAAGTCTAATCATGGAGATTACCTCACTGGTGCTGATCAGGAAACTCTAGACTGATTGATTAATATTCTACTCGTGGGAGAGGCTGAAACTGCAATTAGGTTAGATATTAAGTCTCTGAGTGGGTCTCAGCAAAAGTTACTACACTTCAGGACTGCTGTTTCTTTTTTATTATTATTAAGGTATCACTGATATACACTTTTATGAAGGTTTCATGTGAAAAACACTGTGATTACTACATTCACCCATATAATGAAATCACCCCACACACCCCATTGTAGTTACTGTCCATCAGCATAGTAAGAGGTCACAGAGTCACTACTTCTGTTCTCTGTGCTACACTGTCTTCCCCAAAACTACCCCCACACCATGTGTGCAAATCATAATGCCCCTCAATCCCCTTCTCCCTTGCTACCCACCATGTTGTTCCAAATGGTAGGATTTGTTTCTTTCTTATGGCTGA
The DNA here is from genome assembly GCF_030020395.1 of Manis pentadactyla. Taxonomy (NCBI): domain Eukaryota; kingdom Metazoa; phylum Chordata; class Mammalia; order Pholidota; family Manidae; genus Manis; species Manis pentadactyla. The sequence continues at coordinate 117,172,162 of NC_080024.1, read as the reverse complement.
ATAGTATTCCATTGTGTATACGTACCACCTCTGCTTTATCCATTCATCTACTGATGGACACTTATATTGCTTCCATATCTTGACTATTGTAAATAGTGCTGCAATAAACAAAGGGGTGCATATGTCTTTTTCAATCTGGAATCTTGTTTTCTTTCGGTAAATGCCTAGGAGTAGAATTCCTGGGTCAAATGGTATTTCTATTTTCAGTTCTTGGAGGAACCTCCATATTGCTTTCCACAATGGTTGAACTAATTTACATTCCCACCAGGAGTGTACAAGGGTTCCCCTTTCTCCGCATCCTTGCCAGCATTTGTTGTTCCTAGTCTTTTCTACGATGGTGTTAGGTGATATCTCATTGTGGTTTTGATTTGCATTTTCCTGATAATTAGCTATGGGAGCATCTTTTCATGTGCCTGTTGGCCATCTGAATTTCTTCTCTGGAGAAGTGTCTGTTCTGATCCTCTGCCCATTTTTTAATCGGGTTATTTGCTTTTTGGGTGTTAAGGCATGTGAGTTCTTTATATATTTTGGATGTTAACCCCTTGTCAGATAACTCATTTTCAAATATCTTCTCCCATACTGTAGGATACCTTTTTGTTCTACTGATGGTGTCCTTTGCAGTGCAGTTTTTTAGTTTGATGTAGTCCCATTTGTTCATTTTTGCTTTTGTTACCCATGTCAGAGAAGATGAGTTAAGGAAAAAGATACTCATGTTTATATTCAAGAGATTTTTGCTATGTTTTCTTCTAGGAGTTTTATGACTTCATGGCTTACATTCAGGTCTTTGATCCATTTTGAGTTTACTTTGGTGTATGGAGTTAGACAATATACAGTTTCATTCTCTTGCATGTAGCTGTCCAATTTGCCAACACCACTTGTTGAAGAGGCTGTGATTTCCCTATTGTACATCCATGTCTCCTTCATAGCATATATTTATTGGCCATATATGCTCAGGTTTATATGTAGGCTCTCTATTCTGTTCCATTGATCTATGGGTCTTTTCTTGTGCCAGTACCAAATTGTCTTGATTACTGTGGCCTTGTAGGAGAGCTTGAAGTCAGGAAGCATAATCCCCCCAGCTTTATTCTTCCATCTCAGGATTACTTTGGCTACTCAGGGTCTTTTGTGGTTCCATATGAATTTTAGAACTATTTGTTCTAGTTAACTGAAGAATGCCATTGGTATTTTAATAGGGATTGCATCAAATCTGTAAATTTATTTAGTCAGGATGGCCATTTTGACAATATTAATTCTTCCTATCCATGAGCATGGAATGTTTTTCCACTTATTGGTATCTTCTTTCTCTCATGAGTGTCTTGTAGTTTTCAGAGTATAGGTCTTTCACCTCCTTTGTTAGATTTATTCTTAGGAATTTTATTCTTTTTGATGCAATTGTGAATGTAATTGTTTTCCTGCTTACTCTTTCTGCTTGTTCATTGTTAGTACATAGTAATGCAACAGATTTCTGTGTATTGATTTTGTATCCTGCAACTTTGCTGAATTGTTATTAGTTTTAGTAGTTTTAGGGTGGATTCTTTAAGGTTTCTTATGTGCAATATCATGTCATCTGCAAACAGTGACAGTTTGACTTCTTCCTTATCAATCTGGATGCATTTCTTTCTTTGTGTTGTCCAATTGCCATGGCTATGACCTTCAGTACTATGCTGAATAAAAGTGGGGAGAGTGGGATTCTTGTCTTGTTCCCAATCTTTGAGAACCTTTCAGCTTTTCATTGTTAAATATTACGTTGGCTGTGGGTTTGTCATATATGGCCTTTATTATATATATTTATGTACTGCCTCCATACACATTTTGTTGAGAGTTTTTATCATGAGTGGATGTTGAATTTTGTCAAATGCTTTTTAAGCATCTGTGGAGATGATCGTGTGGTTTTTGTCCTTTTTGTTGATGTGGCAGATGATGTTGATGGACTTTTGAATGTTGTACCATCCTTGCATCCCTGAAATAAATCCTACTTGATCATGATGGATGATCTTTTTGACGTATTTTTGAATTAGGTTTGCTAATATTTTATTGAATATTTTTGCATCTATGATCATCAGGTATATTGGTCTGTAATTTTCTTTTTTGTGGTGTTTTTGCCAGATTTTGGTATTAGAGTGATACTGGCCTCATAGAATGAGTTTAGAAGTATTCTTTCCTCTTCTCCTTTTGGAAAACATTAAGGAGGAAGGGTATTAGTTCTTCACTAAATGTTGGATAAAATTTCAGCAGTGAAACCATCTGCTCCAGGGGTTTTGTTCTTAGGTAGTTTTTTGATTACCAATTCAATGTCATTGCTGGTAATTTTCTATTCAGATTTTGTTTCTTCCTGGGTCACCCTTGAAAAGTTGTATTTTTCAAGAAAGTTGTCCATTTCTTCTAGGTTATACAGTTTGTTAGCATATAATTTTTCATAGTATTCTCTAATAATTCTTTGTATTTCTGTGGTGTCTGTAGTGATTTTTCCTTTCTCATTTCTGATTCTGTTTATGTGACTCTTTTTTTCTTGATAAGTCTGGCTAGGGGTTTATCTATTTTGTTTATTTTCTCAAAGAACCAGGTGCTCCTTTCACTGATTCTTTCTATTGTTTTATTCTTCTCGATTTTATTTATTTCCACTCTAATCTTTATTATGACCCTCCTTCTACTGACTTTGGGCCTCATTTGTTCTTCCTTTTCTAGTTTCATTAATTGTGAGTTTAGACTTTCATATGGGATTGTTCTTCTTTCCTGAGGTAAGCCTGTAGTGCAGTATACATACCTCTTAGCATGGCCTTTGCTGCATCCCATAGATTTTACGGTGTTGAATTATTGTTGTGGTTTGTCTCCATATACTGCTTGATCTCTGTTTTTATTTGGTCATTGATTCATTGATTATTTAGGAACATGTTATTAAGCCTCTGTGTGTTTGTGGACTTTTTCACTTTCTTTGTGTAATTTATTTCTAGTTTTATACCTTTGTGGTCTGAGAAGCTCGTTGGTACAATTTCAATCTTTTTTAATTTACTGAGGTGCTTTTTGTGGCCTTGTATATGATTTATTCTTGAAAATGTTCCATGTGCACTTGAGAAGAATGTGTATCCTGTTGCTTTTGGATGGAGTGTTCTATAGATGTTCATTAGGTCTGAAGGGCCCCCACCCATAAGATGGTGAAATTCCTGCTTCTCTTCCAGGTCCTCGGTTCCCGCCAGCACCACCTGAAGCCCAATCACCCCTTGCCCCCCTAATGCCAGCACCTAATCAATAGCCACCAGCCCCGTAGAAGTAACACCACAATCACCCCATGCACCTTCCTATATAACCCTGCACTTTTCCCTAATAAAGGGGAATTCTCCGGTGAATTGCTGCTGTGTGTCGCTCATTTCCTTTCATTGGTGCCGAAACCCAGGAGACGGGACACCCCAACTGGGCCCCGTCTTCCCCCTGACACCAGCAGCATCTTGCCCTCGTCCTCTTTTTCCAGCACTGGCTCCTCACACTCACCACTCCTCTCTGGCCTTTGGGTAAGTTTTCCCCCAGAGTGGGCTGCTCTTCCCCGAGCTATCGCAGTGCCATTGACCATGATCGTCCGGCAAGGCCCTGATGCTCGGGGACGAGGAGGGAACTCTCCCCGCCTCCGGCCTTCACGGCTGCGGTGGACCCTCAGGCCCTCCTCCATCAGCCATAAACGAGGTGACTCCTTTGCGGATGAGAACGCTCCCTTCCCCCCTCCTCCTTCCGTTCCTTCCACCGAAAACTCCTAGTACTAGGTTCCTCGGACTCCGGCACTCTGCCTTCTTAGAGAAGTCTGGGTGACGACCCACACTTCCTAAGAAACCGACTCATATACGAGTTTCCGCAGACCACCAAGGATCATCGGGGACGCCCTTTGTCTCCTTGCCGTCTGCTCCCAGTCCAAGGATCTCCGTTCATCTTCCCCTGTTTGTCTCCTTCTCTGTCCTTTAGCCATGGGAGCCTCCTCATCCCTCCCTGGAAGCTCACCTCTTGAATGCCTGCTCAAGCATCTAGCCACCCTCTCCCTGACACCTGATATAAAACCAAAACTTCTCCGTAAACACTGCTCCCAAGATTGGCCGACATACACCCTAGACAATAACAACCAATGGCCCGCAGGGGGACCTCTTGATCCTAACATCACTCGCGATCTCTTTAACTACTGCCAGCGCCTGAAAAAATGGAAGGAGATTCCCTATACCGAAGCTTTCCGCCTCCTCCCCCCGCCTCCCCCCAAGTTCTCCTAGCCTGCAAGCCGTCTCCCCCGCAGAAGCCTCCCGCCCACTCCCTTCCCCCTCCTCTCCTACAACAGCCCCTCCCCCTTCCTCCACCACCATCTCCTCCCCCACCTCACCCCCCTGCAGATCAAGCCTGAGCCTTTCAGCCCCCCTCTAAGTCCCAGGAGCCTCTTCCGTCTTTGCCCCTATCACCTGTTTCTCCCCCACAGACTGAGCCAGAACCCTTCAGTCCCCCACCGCCGTGGGTCTCCGCTCTCGAGATATCTTCACCTGCTGCTTAATAGCAGGTCTGAAAAACGCAGCTCATAAAGTAGACAATTTTCAAAAGCTCTAAGACATAATTCAAAGGAGTGAGGAAGCTCCCTCCGAGTTCTTAGACAGACTCACTCAAGCCCTATTACAGTATACCAGCCTGGACCCAGAAACGCCTGACGGGAGACATGTCCTTATGACATACTTCCTGGCTCACAGCTACCCCGACATTAAAGCTAAACTCAAAAAGTTAGAACAGGGCCCGGCTACCCCACAGACTGAGATCCTAACAGTGGCCTTTAAAGTCTTCCATAACCGGGAGGAGGAGAAAGAACGCCGTAAACAAAAGGCTGATCAGGCCAATTTCCAAATGTTGGCCCAGATGATAAAACCACAACCTGGGCACTCCTCTACAAACAAGGCCCCCTCAGGAGCTTGTTTCAAGTGCGGAAAAGAGGGACATTGGTCAAGGGCGTGCCCCTCCCCCAGATCTCCTACCACCTCATGCCCCAGATGCCACAAAAAGGGCCACTGGGGGTCTGATTGCCCAGCCACCCAAAGGGGAGGCTGGATGAACAACCCCCATCCTAAGCCCGCCGTAGTGGGGCTGGCAGAAGAATATTGACAGGGCCCGGGGGCGTCTTGCCTGACCATTTCCATCACCAAACAGGAGCCTAGGGTTACTTTAATAGTAGACGGTCACCCCATCTCCTTCCTCCTAGACACAGGAGCCACCTTCTCAGTCTTGCGGGAATACCGGGACCCTACCACGCCTGCCATTACTCCTATAGTCGGGGTAGGAGGTAAACAGATTTTCCCATTAAACCCCCCCCTTTTATGCACAATCCAAGACAATCCCATACCTTTCTCCCACTCCTTCCTGGTTATGCCCCAGTGTCCCATCCCCTTACTAAGACGGGACATCCTTTCTCTCCTCCGTGTTTCCATAACTATATCCACTCCCACAGCCCCCAGTACTCCCTTTCTGATGGCCCTCATAGCCGACGACCCCCCTCTACCCAATGAAAACTCCAGTTCCGCCCTCATACACCCTATAAATCCCAAAGTTTGGGACATTACAAGCCCCTCCGTGGCTCTATGTCCTCCTGCCTCTATCAAATTACGTGACCCCTATCAGTATATCTGTCAGGCCCAATACCCCCTAACCACTTCAGCCCTCATAGGCCTTCAACCCATCATTCAAGATCTTTTAAACAAAAATTACCTCAGACCCACTCACTCCCCATTTAATACCCCCATATTAGCTGTTAAAAAAAACCAACGGATCTTTCCGCCTCGTCCAAGACCTTTGCCTCATCAACATAGCCATCATCCCTATCCATCCCTTAGTCCCAAATCCATACACCCTTTTATCACAGATCCCTGCCTCGGCCTCCCACTTCTCAGTTCTAGATCTCAAGGACGCATTTTGTTTTTCTATCCCTCTGGACCCCTCCTCCGAAGATTTTTTCGCCTTCACCTGGACGGACCCATACACAAGACATTCTGAACAACTCACTTGGATAATTTTGCCACAAGGCTTCTGAGTCCCCCTTATTACAATATGTGGACAATCTTCTACTCTGCAGTCCCTCGTGGGAACAGTCTCAACTTGACACTGCCTCCCTACTTAACCTTCTAGCTTCCAGAGGTTACCGGGTATCCCCTGTCAAAGCTCAAATCTCTTCCCCTTCTGTCACTTACCTCGGATTTCTTCTATCTCAACAAAGAAAGTCCATTACCTTAGACAGAAAATGGCTCCTCTCTGACCTGCCCGTTCCCAAAACCAAGACAGAAATCCTTTCCTTTCTAGGCCTGGCTGGGTATTTTAGAGCATGGATCCCTAACTTCTCCCTGTTGGCAAGACCCCTTTACGACCTCAGCAAGGGCCCCCCTGAAGAACCATTATCCTCCTCACCCGAACACTCCTTCATTAAGCTCCGTCGAGCCCTTATGGAAGCCCCAGCTCTCCATCTTCCTGATTTGTCGAAGCCCTTCTCATTATACATTCATGAGACGTCCAGTCAAGCTCTAAGAGTCCTAAGCCAATATTATGGCCCATCCTTTGCCCCAGTAGCTTATCTTTCCAAGCAATTAGACCCCAAAGTTCGGGGATGGGCCCCCTGCCTACGGGCATTAGCCGCTGGACAGCTCTTGCAGAAGGAAGCTCATAAACTGACATTCGGGGCGCCCCTTACCATTCTGTCCCCACATCACCTAAAGGATCTCTTAACTTACAAAAGTTTACAGACTCTCCCTCCCTCCAGACTCCTGACCTTACTGTCCTCTTTCCTCCAAAATCCCGTTCACCCCCTTTGCCATCCATACCCGAATCATGACTTTTTCCTCCTTTACTGCTCCCTCGCTCTCTCTCACTTTTTTCCCTCATTCCTATTGTCTTCCCTGCCACCCCAGCCTCCTTTGTATGGCGATTCAAAGTCAGACAGACTTACACACAGCATCAAACAAAAGTTACTGCCCTCATTGCCACATCAGACTGCCCTCTGGAAGGGTGCTCCGAGCCTTTATACCTCCACTTTCCTCCCTCCACCGAAGTGTTCACTAGCAGCTACCTTTATTCTCCCTACCTCTGCTTCCTCTATGACCAAAAACAAGCCTATTGCAGGTGATGGCCAGACACCTATGGGGGATGTCCCTACATCTTCTTCTACATGTAGAAGTGTAGGTCTTGCATCATTCACTACATGGGTAACTCCCGGTACCCACAGTATTACTCCTCCAACCCATTCTCTTCAATACTAACAAACCCATCCTTACCTGGCTTTGGCCCATTGCAGGCCCTATAATAATCATTCTCCTCACCTGTTTCTTCTTGCCTTGTAAAGTTTATCAAATCCCAAGTTGGTAAAATCTCTAATCAAACTTTCAGCCAGCTGTTACTCAGGAACTACCAGCTTTTAGCCACAGAAGATCCCTCACCCTCATGTAACCTCCTCACCACACGCTGAGATAGACCCCTCTCTCCACTGGAAACTGTTCCTGGAAACAATGGCCACAGTCGCCTGGCTTCTGGCACCCGTATCCTCTTGGCACCATTAGAATCAACAAGTCCTCGACCTATGGTTACAGGGAACCTTCATTGATTTCCAACCTGAAGAAGTCCACATCTACTCGTGCTTACTGTGGGGAGTCCTATCAACCCTTTCCTCCCAGTCCTCAAGCCCTCACTCCCTTCTCCGCTCCCGTTCAGCAGGAAGAAGTCAGAGAGAAAGCAACATCCACAACCCCATAGAGGAGAAAGGGGGGAATGAAGGGCCCCCACCCATAAGATGGCGAAATTCCTCCTTCTCTTCCAGGTCCTCGGTTCCCGCCGGCGCCACCTGAAGCCCAATCACCCCTCGCCCCCCTAATCCCAGCACCTAGACAATAGCCACCAGCCCCATAGAAGTAACACCACAATCACCCCATGCCCCTTCCTATATAACCCAGCACCTTTCCCTAATAAAGCGGAATTCTCCGGTGAATTGCTGCTGTGTGTCGCTCCTTTCCTTTCAAGGTCCATCTGTTCTAATACATTGTTCAGTGCCTCTGTCTCCTTACTTATTTTCTGACAGGGTGATCTGTCCTTTGGAGTGAGTGGTGTGTTGAAGTCTCCTAAAATGAATGCATTGCATTCTACTTCCCTATAATTCTCTTAGTATTTGTTTCACATATGTATGTGATCCTTTATTGGGTGCATAGATATTTATAATAGTTATATACTCTTGTTGGACTGACTCCTTTATCATTATGTAATGTCCTTCTTGGTCTCCTGTTACTTTGTTTTGAAGTCTATTTTGTCTGATACAAGTACTGCAACTCCTGCTTTTTTCTCCCTATTAGTTGCATGAAATATCTTTTTCAATCCCTTTACTTAGTCTGTATATGTCTTTGGGTTTGAAGTGAGTCTCTTGTAGGCAGCATATAGATGGGTCCTGTTTTTTTATCCATTCAGTGACTCTACATCTTTTGATGGGTGCATTCACACCATTTACATTTAGGGTGATTATCGGTATGCATGTACTTATTGCCACTGCAGGCTTTAGATTGGTAGTTACCAAAGGTTCAAGGGTAATTCTCTTACTAACAGTCTAATGTAACTCACTTAGTATGCTATCACAAACACTACTTAAAGGTTCTTTATTTTCCTTTTTCTTTCTCCTCCATTCTTTATATATTAGGTATCATATTCTGTACTCTTTGTCTATCCCTTGACTGACTTTGGGGGTAGCTGATTTGATTTTGCATCTGCTTAGTAATTAATTGTTCTACTTTCTTTACTGTGGTTTTATTTCCGCTGGTGACAGCTCTTTAGCCTTAGGAACACTTCTATCTATAGCAGTCTCTCCAAAATACACTGTAGTGGTAGTTTTTGGAAGTAGATTCTCTCAGCTTCTGCTTATCTGAAAATTGTTTAATCCCTCCTTCAAATTTAAATGATAATCTTGCTAGATAGAGTATTCTTAGTTTAAGGACCTTCTGTTTCATTGCATTAAATACATCAAGCCACTCCCTCTGGCCTGTAAGGTTTCTGTTGAGAAATCTGATGATAGCCTGATGGGTTTTCCTTTGTATGTGATCTTTTTTCTCTCTCTGGCTGCTTTTAAAAGTCTGTCCTTACAATATCCATTATATCATTGATAAGTTTTCACAAATGCCTAGGGTACCTAACTGGTTTTCTTGGTTTCACTGGATATGGCTGGTAATTGTAGGTCTGCTTTTGTTATGTAGCTGTATTCCTGTTATGTTAATGTGTGTACGCAATTTAATTAGTAGTTTGTTAGTACCTATACATGCTTATGTTACTCTACAAGAAGATATGTCAAAGAAATAATCAATCTTCCCATGTTTTCTTCTGTCTGCTACTTCTATAGCTTTTCTTCTTCCTTCCTAATTACAACCCTTTAGTAGAATTCATGCCTCAAATAGAAAATTACCGAGTACATAATTCTTCCAAGTGGCAAAGATACCTCAAGACAAATGCTGGGCATAGAAGCCACAGGGCATAAATATGCAAAAAAGTAAAAAGCTAACCTTTTCAAAGAATATTGCTTCTCTCTCACTTACCAACTTTACATTTCCCTGTATGGCCCCGGAAGATGACTGGTTAGCCAGAGACGGGTAAGATTCCTCAAGGGAGGAACAACCTAAGACAGGCACAGTCGCAGGGGGGCCATCAGGTGAGAAATTGGGGATCAACAGAGGTGAGGCTTAGAACCTCACCCCCCATTTTGAGAAAAATTTTCTGCATCTGTGGATGTTTAGTTGCCCTTGTCTAGCTTGGATTAATACTTAGTCTATAGGCACAGATCTGATCATCTACATTTGCCCTCTTACAGCACTAAATTATGTTTTCTACCTTTATCTTGCATCTACCTACCACTTCAGCATTTTATTAAAATAATAATAATAATAATAATAATAATAATAATAATAAGGGAGAAATGTGGGATTCACCTATAAATCAAGTATAAAAATCAAACGAATAATCATATCTGACTTGATTGTTTATAGTTCATGATGCATGATCAAAACTGAAAGTTTCTGTGATGACTGCCCTTGCACTGTTCACCATGTAAGAACTTATTCACTATGTTAAGAACTTGTTCACCATGTAAGAACTTGTTCGTTATGCTTCAGAAGATTGGAGACTGTTGAGAATTAGGCTTGGGGTTGATTAATGATTGTGCATTGAGTCCCCTATACAGAATTTTATTGTTGTTAACAACCATACGATCAATAAATATGAGAGGTGCCCTCTCAAAAAAAAAAAAACTCAGTATTCTGATTAGTTAAAATAAGCTTCTCTAAAAATTCAGTAGGGTAAGACCCACATAACAAGGATAAAAGAACCCAAATTCTATTAGTGATCAGTGAAGAATGGCACCATAGCCATTTATTTGAAGTTAGACACCTGTAAGGAACCTGGACAGAAGAAACACATCAAAGCCCCAACAAAGCATGACTTCAAAAGGCACAGATGTGAACTTCTGGGAAACAGCCCACTCGGACCCAGGAGCTCAAACACAGGGTTGGCAGCTCACTTTCAAACTAGAGAAGACTAGAAACAGTATCACCACAAATCATTTTCATAATAAGCTTCCACACATTTAACTGGCAGAGGTTTCCTTTTCACTAATGGAAAAACTAAGAATCAACACAGTGTGTAGTTAAGGACCACAGTCCCAGGGTCCAGTGGCCTGGCTTCTCCAGCTCAACTATTTACTACTTGTGTGAATTACTTTGGGCAAATTATTTAATCATGCTAGAACTTGCCTTTTTCAGGGTTGCTCTAAGTATTAAAAGCGACTTTAGTTTAAACATTACTACAATGGCTGGAACATACTAAGTCCTATTCTTGCTTGAAAATAATTAAAGAGTTTTTCTTTACTGTCCAAGTCTCAAACAAGACCTAGGTATCAAAGTAAATGGAAAACTAGTTCCTAAAACAAGACAGGTAATGTGTATGTTTTTTGTGTGTGTACATGTAAAATGAAAATCATTAAACTTAAAAGGTCCTAAAAAAAAAAAGTCTGTCCTTATCCTTGATCTTTGTCATTTTAATTATTATATGTCTTGGTGTTGTCTTCCTTGGGGTCTCTTGTGTTCGGAGATCTGTGCCACCTCCATGGCCTGAGAGACTGTCTCCTTCCCCCAATTGGGGAAGTTTTCAGTAATTACCTCCTCAATGACACGTTCCCCTTTTCTCTCTCTTCTTCTTCTGGTACCCCTATAATACAAATATTGTTCCGTTTGGATTGGTCACACAGTTCTCTCCACATTCTTTCATTCTTAGAGATTCTTTGTGCCTCAGCTTCTTTGTATTCTCTCCTCTAATTTCTATTCCAATTACCATCTCTTCTACTAAATTGAATCTGCTTTTAAATCCCTCCATTGTATGTTTAATTTCAGATATGGAATTTCTTAATGATTGAATCTCCATCCTATTCCTCCCTGAGTTCTTGAATATTTTTCTGTACCTCCATGAGCATGTGTATGATTTTTATTTTTAACTCTGTTTAAGGAATATTGGTGAGGTCAGTTTCACTCGGTCCTTTTTCTGGTGTTTGCAAGATTTTGGTTTGAACCAGGTTCCTTTGATGTTTCATATTTGTATATGGCACCCTCTAGTGCCCAGAAGCTCTAGTGTCTGGAGCTGCTTAGCCCCTGGAGTGATGTCGGGGGTTGCAGGGGAGTGGCACTGGTGCCGTTTCCTGAGGTCTGCTCTGTTCTCCAGGTGTATGCAGTCTGACACAGCCTTCTTTCCTGTTGCTCTTTTAGGATTAGTTGTATTAACTATATTTTCATATTATATGTGGTTTTGGGAAGAGTTCTCTGTCTCACCTCTCATGCCACCATCTTTAATCCTCTGGCCAAGTATTTTTTAATGTTTGGTTTTCCTAATAATTTTTAAATGTAGATTTTGCAAATAAAGATATCTCTTAAGTAATGAAAAAATACAACAAAGCTTATGGATTGATCATATCTGATTTCAAGACATATTATAAAACTACAGCAATCAAGGTAGTATGGAATTGGCATAAATAAAGACATAGTTCAATGGAACAAAACTCAGAATGTGGAAATAGACACAGATATCTTTATCATTGTTTTCAACAAAATGCCAAGGTAATTCAATAGTGGAAAAGATTTATGAGCAATTAGTGCTGTGTTAACTGGTTATACCTTTGGAAAAAAATGAGCACTGATCTTTACCTCACGTCACATATAATAACAACTGGAAATGAATTTAAACCAAATTCCATAAAGTTTCTACAAGAAAATGTAATAAAGAGTATTAATGATACTAGGCTTATTAAAGATTTTTTTTAAGTAGGACATAAAGATCACAAACTATAAAAGGAAAAAAGTCAAAAATAGGACTTCAACAATATTTTAAACATTTTCTCTTCAAAAGACATTTTTGTACAACTTGGAAGAATTAGATCAATTCTTCAAAAATCACAAATTATCAAAATTCTACCAAGATCAAACAGATAGTCTGAATAATCCCATAACCATTAAACTTAATTTGTAATTCAAAGTTCCCTGAAAAAGAAATCTCCAAAGCCAGATGATTTCACTTACATATCCCACCAAACATTTAAAAGAACTAATACCAATTTTATATTTCTTCAATAAAAAAGAAGAGAAGGGAACACTTTCCAACTCACTTTACAAGCCAGTATTATCCTAGTATTCAAACCAAAGACAATACAAAAAAAGAAAACTACAAACTAACATCTCTCATGAATTTTGACATAAAAATCTTCAAGCAAATAATAGCAAGTCAAAACAGCAGTGTATAAAAAAGAAGCATAGACCTAATCCAAGAGGGATTTATTCCAGGTATGATAGGCTGCTTCAATATTTGACAAGGAATGTAATACAGCATATCAACAAACTAATGAAGACATATCATCATACCAATTGGCACAGAAAAATCACCTGATGAAAAACAACATTCATTCACAATAAAAACTCTGACAACAGATAAAGAAGAGAACTTCCCCAAGTTGATAAAAAGCATCTATAAAATGTACCTTACAAGATTATAGTTAAAGGTAAAAGACTGAATACTTTTCCCCAAAATCGAGAAGGCAAGGATATGCACACTCATCACCCATTCACCATTGTACTAGAAGTTACAACCAACTCAAAAGCACAAGAAAATATGACACATTGTTGACTCTGAAGATGAAGGGTGTGCAGCACTTAGGAGCTGAAAGCAAACCCTGCTGTCAGCCAGCAAGGAAATACTGGTCCTTAGTCCTACCCTCAATCTGAATTCTGCCCTGCATCTGAAATTAAGAAGCAGATTCTGCCCGAGTCCAGCTTGACCAATGTTTTAGCCTTGTGAGTGCCTAGACAAAGAACCCAGTCTAGTCTGTCTGAAATTCTTACCCTATAGATTTGTGAGATTATCTTAAACAATGGTGTGTTTAAACCTCTGTGGTAATTTGTTACACAACAGAAAACTGTTATTTTGTTACCAAGAAATGGGGTGCTGTGAAAACAAATACTTAAAACGTGGCTTTGTAACTGGACAGTGAACAGAGACAGGAAGAATTTTGAGGAGCATGATAGAATTCTTGAATAGAACATCAGTAGAAATACAGACATTAAAGACAGTGCTGGTGAGGACTTACAAAAAAAAGAGGAACATGTCACTGGAAACTAGAGGATGGTAAATATTTTGTTACACAGAGGCAGAAAGTGCATAAAAATTATATCCAGCAGGAAATGTGGAAAGCAGAATTCAGAGGTGATGAACTTGAATATTTAGTTAAGGGGATTTCCAAACAAAGTGTTGAAGGTGATCCCTGGTTTTTGTCTTGCTGCTTATTGGAAAATGCGAGAGATCAACTGAAGAAAGAACTGTTAAAGAATCAGGACTTCCTGATTTGGGAGATTTTGGCCTGTACAAATAGCAAAAGATGCTAAAAGTGAGATTGCTTCTGAAATCATGGCATAAAGGAAAGACTGGGGTATGTGATTGTATAACCCTTTGCTTAAACATTGAATAGATCAAAGGGCCAGAGTATTCAGCCACACAAAAGATCCTTCCAACAAATTAAGGGAGATCAACTCAATTCCTAATAGATCTTATCAATCTATCAAGAGGGCCTCAAGGAAGTTTAATAGCATTAGCTGTGATTCATCTCAGCAGAAACTAAAAAATAGAGAAGAGATTCTATTTAAAAGATCTGTGGATTTGGCTGTTGTCTGATGAGTGAATCCCCTTGAATTCCAAACAAGATCCACAAGGTTCTTGAGAATTTTATATCAGCAGATACAATACCAGCTTGGATTTAATGGGAGAGAGTATAAAATGAAAAGGCAGCTGTCAAATCCCCCAAATTCTACTGAAGAGTAGACTGATAAAGTAACTCTGCTGTAAACACATGCTACCTTTCATAGAAAAGAATGACACTCAAAGGATGAAAACAAAAGCCAGGGGAGCTGAACTAGAACTGGGTGGAGCCAGGAGCCCAAACTGTGAAGCCAAGGATATCACCAAGACTTACTGACCTTACATTGAAGTTCTTCTAATCAAGGAAATCTGCCAGGAATTCACCTAGCTGGATTTTTAAACTGCTTTGGGTAATTAGACTTTTCTTCCCCAAAACCCTCTATTTTTAACTGGAATAACTCTAACTATACCCGTCCCACTATTTTAAATTGGGAGTTTGGGAGGCACGTCACTTGTTTCTTTAGTTCCACAGGTCCACAGATGAAGAGCAATTTTGCCCAGAAGCTATACCTAATGGATTACACCACAGAAACCTCTGTTCTAACCTGACTTAGTTGATTTGGATGATAAGACTTGACACTTTACAACACACAGGATTTAGATGAGATTCTTGATTTTGAACTGAAGCTGTAATGGAATGATATCCCTGGAAACCTTGGGATGAGGTGAATGTATTTCATATGTGGGACAGACATGGATCACTGGGGGCCACAGGATGGCCCATGTAGGCAAAATTCTAATGACTCCCAATGACCTTCACACTTACATCTATTCTTTGAGTTTTGCTGGAAACTGAATATGATGAAATATCACTCCCATGATTATGTTACATTGTACAACAAAAGGCACATTTTCCATGTGGGCCCAATCTAATCACAAAAGCCCTTTTAAAGCAGAGAGTTTTCTCTAGATGGCAACACAAGGGAAGTCAGAGAGTCGAAGGGCAAGGAGTATTATTGTGCTATTCAGTGTGACTTTGAAGATGGCAGGAGCTGTGGGCAAAGACTAAAGAGCAGCATCTAGAAGTTAAAAACTAACTCCTAGCCAACAGTCTGCAAGGGAACAGAACTGAATTCTGCTATCCACCTGAATGATCCTGAAAAATGAATTCTTCCATAGCACTTCAGCCCAGCAACCACCGTATTTAGCCTTGTGAGATCCTAAGCAGTGAACCCAGCTGAGACTGCCCAGACTTCGGACCTACAAAGCTGTATGGTAATATGGGTGCTGTTTTAAGCCATTATAATTGTGATCATTTTTTATGGCAGCAATATAAAACTAATATGTGTATAAAAAAGATGTGATATGTCTGTACAATTAAATGCTACTCAACAACAGAAAGGAATGAATTGATACACGCACACACAAAAAGAGTATATTCTGTATGATGTCATCTATGTACAATTCCATAAAATGCATACAACTCTACAGTGTAGAAAGCAGATCAGTGATTGTCCAGTGATACGATGGGGAGGGCTGGTTAGAGAAGATGGATAATACAGGGCCATGAAAAAATCTAGAGATGATTATTATGTTTAAGATCTTGTTTGTGATGGTGGCTTCATAGGTGTACACATTGGTTAAAGCTCATTGAATTGTACATTATAAATATGTGTAATTTATCTACATCAATTATACCTCAACACAGCTATAAAAATAATTTTAAAAATCCTCCTAGACAACTGTAGAAGAGATACCCAAATAATATTTTCACTCAAAAGGTGGAAAATGAAGAGGTAAAAAATCCTCAGGTACTTTAGCCTCTAGTTATATTGATAAGGTAAGTTATGTGCACCAGTATCTTCTATATTTCTACAAAAAAAATTAAAAGCTTACAATCTAAAAAAACAAAATCCTTTCTTTGTAACTCTTCTAAACTCATACATTTCAGCTGTCTAGTAACATCATTACAGTCACTACCTAGACTTAGAAAATAAACCAAAGTTGAATCAGGACATGGTTCTTTGCTCTCCATTTCTCACACTGCTTTGTGATCTCTAAGAGGTCTGTTTCTCTAAACTTCTGCATCACTTTCCATCTGTTCCTTGGCTTAGTATTTGTATACCGTAACTTGTTATGCTCTAATGGTTTCTTGCAGGAGCCTTGTTTACTCAACTGAATTAAAAACACTTGGAAGCCGAAAGTCAGTTCATTCATTCATTAAATATTGGCAGTTCCATAATACGTTGATAGGGGGAACCTAAATAAAAATTTGCCCTACTTCTCACAATCTATTGAGAGAGAAGATAGAGAAGATAGTCTTCTCTCTCTCAATAGATAATTTTAGAAAGTGGGCTACCTACAGAATAAAACAATTTTTGCTTATATGATAAATGTGAGGAAAAGCCTAGATGGATAACCCACATTTGTGAAAAGTGGCTCTAAGAGCAAGAATAAAATCTTTTAGGATAAAAATAAAGAGTGGATCATGAAATAATAGGTGCTGCCAGGAAGAAAGACTGTAAATAAGGAGAAATGAGTATATACACTGAATATCTTTTCTAGATACCAGGTAGGCCCTATGCTAAGTAAAGCATAATATTGCTTCACATGTTATTTTACTTCATCCTCAAAATAATCCTACAAGGTCCAAAGATTAGCCTTATTTCTCAGAAAAGGAAACAGAACAGCATATTTAAATAATTATCCAGCCACTCAGAAGCTAAATATCAAGACGCAATATATAGGTCCAGCTGATCACAAAACCTAGTTTTTTCCTGAGGAAGAGTCCATGAGCAAAAGCAGAGTCCTAAATTAAGTAACAAATAATCCAATTTGACTAATGTTCAGAGTATAAGTGGGTAATGTTGAGAAGGTAAACATCAAGCTAGGTCCCATGTTTGTCCTTAAAGATATTGACCAAAAATAATTTTTATATTGTAAATGACTATCCATTTGCCTTAGCTGTCATCCAAAGCTATCCTATTGTTGTGTCAGTTATCTGATAATTAGGCCAAAGCCTAATCAGAAAAAGTAGATGAAAAAAGTTTTCTTCAATTTATTTTCATACGGTCCTAAGGATTGGGACTAATACTAAAAAAGCCCAAGTGGTTCCACTCAAGTTCAGAGAAGCCCCAGAAAATCTAGGTCAACTCCTAGGAATATCTGGGGGGAAAAGACTGACTATGGAGTTACCATGGTATTCTGACATGCTTTCAAGCTGGAGCAGACTGGTCAATAAAGCCATGATTTAAGACCCTCTATGGAGTTCTGGGTTGGTCCACACATCCAAACACTAATAAAAAATCACTATGCTGCATAAAATAAAATAACTTGTACTTACCTTACTTAATCTCTAACTACTTGAACAGGCACCTTCAAGTCCAAATCTATATTTTGCAGAAGAGCTTCCTTAAAAATGTGAACTTAAAAAGGGCTAACCTGATTGAGGAAAATACAACTGCATGGTAATGTGCTAATGGTTTATGCAACTATTTCACAGCCCATCTGATTCTGCGTGATTCTGAGTTGCACTCAGCTATCAGTTCAACTAATGTCACTAAAATCTCTAATGAAAGACAGTGATAACCCCAGGCTGATCGTATGATATGGATTGAGAAAGGTATGTTTGGATGACTATATATCAATCATTCTAAATTTGCTTCAGGCCACACAATGGGTCCTCTGATTAGTAGCTGATGAGCCTATTATTAAGATCTCCGGTTCATTAGCAAACATGGTACAACACAAAATGCCCTAACTTAGGAGTAAGAATAGAATTCAAGTCTCGGTTATCACTTACTAGCCATGCCAGCTAGCCTCTATGAATTTATTCCCTCCTTGTAACTACGCCTTCTAAGACTGCTTTGAGGGTAAAGTGACATAATTGAGGTAGAACACATAAAACAGTGCTGTAGTGCTTCCCTGGGGGTGGAGGAAGGCCAGTGGTGCGTGATATGAGTCAGAGGAGGCAAATTGGGCACATCTTCAGGGAAAGGAAGACCTTCTAAAGTGACTATAATCCTCCTCTGATTCACATTCAGTAGAAAACCCAAAGTCTCACTGAAGCTGATATATAAAAACTCACTGAAGATGTCTCTACAGTACCCAGCTTTAAAAGGTAATTGGGGAACCAGGATTTTCTGGTAAGAATGAGTTGGGGGTCACAGAATTTAGAGGACTAGAGAACAAGGTAGATAGGGCCAACAGCAAGGACAGAGCAAGGACACCAAAATGTGAATCAGGGACTAGCCTCCCTGCCCTCCTCCAAGACCACACCCCACAGTGATACTAGCCTCCCTCAAGTGTTGACATCCAAGAGAAACCTATTCCCCATTGGTGCCTTTCAGACCATCTGAAGAAACAGGACTTATGTGCTTGGCCTCCACCTTATGAACTAGAAAATCCATTGGATGCTATGTCAGTCAGTTCTGGGGTGCTGTAACAAATTACCACAGACTGGGTGGCTTAAACAACACACACTTATTTCTCATGATTCTGGGCCTTGGAGCATGGTCAGGTTCTTGGGGAGAGCCTCTTCCTAGCCATATCTTCAGATGGCCTTTCCTTGGTGCTTACATGCAGAGCACATGGGACCCCATGTCTCTTCCTCTTTTCATAAAGATATTATCAACATTATGAGGGCCCCACCCTGATGACCATATAACCCTAATGAACCTCCCAAAGGCCTCACCTCCAAATACCATCACACTGAGGATTAGGGTTTCAGCAATTTTGGGGGATCAAGTTCCTGGTATCTCCAGCAAAGTATAAAAGACTTATTTTGAAAATTAATGTGGCATGAGTCTAACATCTCTGAAGATAAAAGAAATATCAGAAAGGCCACCAATTAACCACCTATGGAAACCATCAAAGAACAATGTAGAGTAACAATGAAGTTCAGAGTTTAGCACAGCAGTATACAATCAAGAGTAAAGCAATACATGTGGCCTTTGTTTTCATTTGTTTCTAATTACAGTTGACCCTTGAGCAATATGGGTTTGAACTGCATGGGTCCACTTATACCCAGATTTTTTTCAATAGATAAATTGGAGCAATTTTTGGAGATTTGCGACAGTTTGAAAAAACTCACAAACCACACAGCCTAGAAATACTGAATAACTTAAAAAAGTTAGCTGTGTCATGAATACATAAATTATAGCTCTATTTTATCATTTACTACCAAAGATCTGTTATAAAAAGTTAAAATTTATCAAAACTTAGGCACTTACAGACCATACATGGCAACATACCCAGTTAAGAGAAATGTAAACAAAGTGCAGCTGCAGTGTTAAGTCATAAGTGCACAGATTAACTGTAGCACATACCAGTATCACTGTGATCATGTGCAGCACCACCTGCTGCTATTACAGTGAGCTCAAGTGTTCCAAGTATCCACTTAAAATACCATGTGAGACTCATCATCTCCGTAACAGTTCATCTGAGTAAACTGCATGTCAAAGTGAAAAAGTGATTTCTCATGGTTCTCACATATTTCTCATTATGTTTAGTGCAGTACTGTAAACTCTGAGTAACAAAACAGAACCCATACAAAGTGCCATTGATGATACTGGATGTGTTCCCAAGCAGAGAAAAGTCATGACGTCACAGCAAAAAGTTCAGTTGCTTGATATGTACTGTAGATTGAGGTCTGCAACTGCAGTTGCCTACTATTTCAAGATAAATGAATCCAGTGTAAGGACCACCATAAAAAAAAAAATCTGCCATCACTGCAGTGACACCAGGTGTGAAATCCTTGTACTTTGTTTTTTCAAATATCTTTTTACCCTGTATTGAAAATGTAGCTTTTATGTGGGTGCAGGATTGCTATGAGGCATACCTATAGACTCTAATATGATTAGAGGAAAAGGGAAGGCATTATATGACAACCTAAGAACAAGGTGAAGGATCTAAAACTGGATAATTCAATGCCAGCAAAGGATGGTTTGATAATTTTAGAAAGAGGCTTGACTTTAAAAACGTCAAAGTAACAGGAGAAACAGCTTCTGCTTACCAGGAGGCAGCAGATGGCATTAAGAAAGTCATTGAGAACAGGTATCTGCCTGAACAGGTTTTTAATGTACACAAAATGCTCTGGGAAAAAAAAATGCCACAAGACATTTATTAGTAAGGATGAAAAGCAAGAACCAAGATTTAAAATAGGAAGGGATACATTAGCTCTGTTTTTGTGCAAACAAAACAGATTTCTGACCAGGATTGTCCTTATCTATAAAGTTGCTAACCCCCAAGCCTGGAAGGGAAAAGATAAACACTGGCTACCAGTCTTTTGGTTGTACAACAAGAAGGCCTGGACAATGAGAACACTTTTTCCAATTAGTTCCACTGATGCCATCGATGCTGAAGTCAGGAAGTAGCTTACCAGTAACAGACTGCCTTTTAAAGGTCTTTTGATATTGTACAATGCCCCCGGCCACCCAGAACCCCACGGGTTCAACACCAAAGGTGTCAAAGTGGTCTACTTGCCCCCAAACACAATGTCTCTCAATCAGGCTCTAGATCAGGGCGTCATAAGGACCTTGAAGGCTCATTACACATGGTACTCTATAGACAGGACTGTCAATGCTACAGAAGAGAACCCCAACAGAGAGAACATAATGAAGGTCTGGAAAGATTACACTATTGAACATGTCACTGTTACAGAAAATGAATGAAAGCCACCAAGCCTGAAACAACAAATTCCTGCTGGAGAAAACTGTGTCCAGTTGCACATGACTTCACAGGATTTATGCCAAAGACAGTCAAGGAAATCGTGAGAGATTATGGACATAGCAAAAAAGGTGGGAGATGAATGAAGGGTTTCACGATACAATCTTGGAGAAATTCAAGAGCAAATGGACACCAGACCAGAAGAATTCACACAAGACAACGTGACGGAGATGAGTGCTTCTGAACCAGGACCAGACAGTAAGGAAGAAGATGTAGGAGAAGCTATGCCACAAAGCAAACTGACATTAGACAATCTGGCAAAAGGGTTGATTATTCATGATTGCTTTTTACTTCTTTTATGATCTGGACCCTGTGTGATATGGACATTTGAAGTAAAACAAATGATGGGAAAATGATTGGCACTATATAGAATCATTTTTAGAGAAATAAAAAAGTAAAGTCAGACAGAAATTACAATGTACCATAGTACTGAGTATACCTACCTCTCCTGCCTCCCATTCACCTCCTCCACCTACCCCCTTCACCAACACGGCAAGACCAACCCCTACTCTTCCTCCTCAGCCTCATTAGTATGAAGAAGATGAAGACCTTTATGATGCTCCATTTCCACTAAATAATCACCATGCCATAGAGTTAATAAACTTATCTGCTGTGTATGTGTGTCATGGGAAAATCTAAGTAACTACATATGAAGAACTCTGAGATGTTTTTGTGTTATCCTCCTCATCATCACCTAACTATTTATGTAGAACACAGTGTGCGAGACTTGCATGGAAGCAGATAGCATATCCTTACATAAGCATAAAGTGAGTGATATTTAATATAAAATAATTATGTCAGTTTCTTTTTTTACAACTTTGCATCCAAAGCATTACATTACCATACAATTATACCTGTCTCATAAGTGGAGAAACTGCCTATCAGCCTATCAACACAGGTGTTTTCTTTAATGTAACATTTCCAATACTGTATTATGAATATGACCAATATTGTATGCCAAATACATGTTAAAACCATTCATTAGTGTATAGTCATGAAACAATCATACTGGTGCTTCATCATCAATGCATGAATCATTATATCTGTAAATAAATGTTTCATGTTATCTTTTCACTTTTGATGTCTAGTGTAATGCATAACATCTAGTGTTTCATATCACATAGGACAATAGTAACTTAGGTACTGATAAATGACTCATATCTTGTAAACAGATGATGTAAACTTACAGTATTGATACAGCATAGTACAAGTATTTTTGTATGATTTTCTTAACATTTTATTTTCTCTAGTTTATTGTGAGAATATACTATATATATAAGACATATATGTAAAATGCGTGTTAATCGACTGTTATCAGTAAGTCTTTTGGTTAACAGTAGGCTATTAGTGAAGTTTTTGGGGAGTCAGAAGTTACACATGGATTTTTTATTGTGGGGGAGGGGGACTGGCACTCCTAACCCCCACACTGTTCATGGGTCAACTTATTTTTGTTTTTAGGCAGGACCACAATGGGAATTAAGTAAGATTTCAAAGCTTCCTCATTATGAAATCAGGTGCAGGCTAGGAAACTGATCTCAAGAAAAAGATTAAGAAAACATGATTAGACAGAAAAACTCTACGGGCATATTCAGGTGAATCCCTCAAATTAGAATATAGATTGTGATAGGGAACTTTGACCTGAACTTGAAAAATATGCAAGGGGTTCAAACATTTACTGAATGCTTAAAATATTCCAATCACTGTTCTAAATACCTTGCATGCATTAACTCATTTAATCCTCATAACAATTCTATGAAGTTAAGTATCATTGCCTGTACCTCTGGATGGAGACCTAAAGCATACGAACTTTAACTTGCCCAAAGTCAATAGCTAACAGCTGAAAACGTTGGCATTCAAACCTAGACAAGTTGGCTTCAGAATGCACTGATTGCCACAATGCACTTACTGCCTTACATACAGAAGACCCTGTGCCTATGATGGGCAAGAGAACTAAAAGAAACAGTCAAACTTTGACTAGAGGGTACAAATAGATACCGACAACAAAGATCCAACTTAAAGAGGATCTGCATTCAGAAGAGTAGTTAAATGTTCTGTGGTTTTACTTTAATGGACCCAGTGTGGGAGAGTGAAAGGGTATTCAGACGAAGTCCATGAATTCCAAGGACATGCTCTTCCGAGGCAAGATTCCCCGAAGTTTCTTGAGTGCTGTCAGCAGTTAGCCCTGTGTAAGTGAAATGGCTGGAAGGCTTTTTGTGGAGGTTGACCAGAATGCCCATTGATTGCATGGCCGGTAGGTAAATCCAAATCAAACCAAAATCTAGGACTAGAGGGAATGTCCAGAATGCAATGATATCACTTTAGAAATCCTTAGTCATTTGCTCAGTTTTCCATGTTTTTATATGGAAATAGTAGTTTTCAAAACTTTCTGTATGTTTTCGGGCAAAATAGTCTCCTTGGCCTCAGTTTTCTTGACTATTAAATGAACATAATATCTCTCAAGACTGTGCAAGGATTATATGCAATATGTAAGAAACATAGCAAAGGTAACACACTACTCAACATATGTTAGTTGATCCCTTTGCCTGGGCATTTCCAAGAGTCCCAAACAACCTTAAGTCTTCAAAAAGAATGTAAGAATAAAATTTTCACAAGGTTTAGAGATAACATAAAAAGCTCTGAGTGAAAACATAATGTTAAATAAATTGAATAAGAAAGCTTATTAGGTCAATTTGCTAAAACTCAATGGTAATGGAGTCAAAGTTCAATGCTCTCAGTGTGGCCATTTTGTTCTCACAGATGTGTTATTTTTTCATTTTGCAGAATCATCCTTTGTTCAATAAAGAGCTAAATAATAAACAAGTGCTACAAACAAGGCCCAGAGGTTTTATAGCTTAGGAGTAGAACTAAGGCGAGAACTCCTCTTGAGTACTGGATTCAGTAAATACAAATTCTCTCCAAGCAAAACTGAAAGCCCAAAACCTTAGTAAGAATAAAATGTTTCCACAAATTATCCAAAATCTTTAAGTACTACAAGAAGCTAGAAAGAATTTCAAATGAGGTTGTGAGAAATTTGCTTCATGTTTAATACCTTTCTCCTTGTAAACAACAAGCCAGCACACCTCTACAAATACAGAATGAAGCCTCTGATACAATATTCACAGATTCAAAAAATGAACAAAGTTCAAATGTAACATTTTTCTCTGGCAAAATCAGTAAATAAATTGGCAACCTTGTCAGTCAGATAATCATTTCAATCTAGCATTTTACTTGGTAGAAAGATATTTGTAGAAAATCTATAAATAGTATGCTTCCCCCAAAATGCTATGTGAAAGATGCATACACAAGAAATTACATACTCTATGATTCCATTTATGTGAAATTGTAAAAAAGCAAAAGTAGTGATAGAAAACAAATTATTGTTTGCCAAGGGCCAGGGGTGGAAGGAGAGGACTGACAGCAAATGGACACAAGTTTCACAAGTGAAATAAATGCTCTGTATCAAAATTATGGTGGTGGATCGACAATTGAATATATGTTTTCAAAACTCACTGAACTCTATATTGAAAACTACAGTTTCATTATGTGATAATGGTACCTTAAAATTTTTAAAAAGGTTATACATAAATCAACATGTTTCTCAAAAAATAATTTCATTAAAATTTTTTACATAAACAATTTGTAAAAAATCTGCAAATAATACTGTTCTCACAATTATAAGCAGTGTTTACTTCTGACATTTTTATAAGAAATATTTGTTCAATGTTCTTTTAAACAAGCAAAACTAAGAAGTACTTGAAAGTCACCTTGAACGCAACTTAAAATCCTCCAAAAATGTTTCGTACGCTTAGTACAAAAGGACACAGTACTTGTCAGGTCTTTGAATACTTTTTCCAGAATATAACAGCAAACCATAGGTTGTAAATCTGGGTTGTAGGCAATCTAACTGAGTGGCACAGAGCAAGTGGTACTGTGGCAAACTGAGCACATGGTCCCAAGTGAGCTGCGATCCCTGGGTCCTGTGGGTTGATGCCAGGGAAGAACACAGGCTGCAATGCAGCCAGACCTTCTGATTTTTAAAGAGAAGGAGAAATAAGGACGTTTAGGAGAAATTTCCTGATTTTTTAGAACGATGGTTCAAATTTTTTTTACAACACTGTATGGGCCAAACAAAACATCCCATAGGCAGAATTATGACCTCTGGTCCACAGTGCATGCTTTCTGAACTTTTTCAGTGACCAAGTATTGCCATCTTTCTAACTGCTTACCTCTTTATTTGTATTAAGTCTAAAATAATGTGGAATACTAGAACAACTAAAGTAAAATTCATCTCAAAATTATATGAAGACTAGTCACTTCTGCTCATTTTGCTGAAAAACCAAGTCCTGTTTACATTTCTAAGCATACTGGCTGGTAATAAAAGGAAAAATCAATTAGAACAAAGGAAGAAGAGGTGAAGAAAATCATAGCTTTAAGACCGTAGTCAGCTTCTAGAATCCACAGAAATAAAATAATCCACGTGTTGAAATTTGAGAACTTCATTGCCCCAACTAGTCCAACCTGGCTGTAAATTTCGAGCAAATAATTCCAAACATTCCCCATCTGGCTTGATATAGTCTTTAAGAACCTCTGTTCAAAAAAGAGAAAAAACAAAAAAATTACTAAGAAAGGAATCAATTTCCTCTTAGCAGTTCAGAACAGAAAAGCAGGGGTATTACCTTTAAAAAAAAAAAGACAGCTAATTA
Organism: Manis pentadactyla; assembly: GCF_030020395.1. Taxonomy (NCBI): domain Eukaryota; kingdom Metazoa; phylum Chordata; class Mammalia; order Pholidota; family Manidae; genus Manis; species Manis pentadactyla. The sequence continues at coordinate 117,146,552 of NC_080024.1, read as the reverse complement.
ATTTCAAGGACTTCATCAAAGGCATTACTATTTATAGTTAGAAAGTCATTTGAAATAAGCACCCTTGAAATTGAGAACAATACCATCAGAACTTAGTAGTCCTGATTTATCAATTTTCATTTATAGATGAGAAATGAGGATTTTAACACCCACACAGGTGACTTCAGTTTTCCATTACTGCTTATGTGTCTCCTGAGTCTAACTTGATTCAATTTTTAATAAATGTAATCCACGCATGAAAAAGAAGTCCACAGGAACAAAGACAACCCACTTAAAAGACTAAGATAAAATATTAGTCTCTGCAAACATATACTTTAATGAAAGGCAGTAAATGAAGAGTTAGACACAAATAGAAATATTCAAAATATCTAAGAAATAACCATACCACCTTACTATAACTTGGTAGTACTAAAAACATTCCTCCACTTCCAAATTATAGATTCTTCTTTACCTAAAATTTCACCATATTACTTTTAGTTAAGTATTCCTTATTCATGTATTAATAATCATTGAAAAATCACATTTTGTTGGGGAAAAGGTACCTAATATATATGTGACCTATAATAACAAAAAGAATACCACATAGAAGCTTTTTTTAGAGCACATGCTCATTTGTATGACAAATATTTAAATCAATTTAACCTTAATCATATTGCTGGCTAGCTATATTAACCTATAGGAACTGAGTATAAAAATAACAATTCAGGGATGAAAGGTCACTAGAACAGGCAAAATAGAGTTCTTAATTGCTATACAACATTGAGCCTGGAAGAAATCTATCAAATTCCCTTTAGGAATGATAAGGGTTTCATAGGAATACTTGATATAGGGAAGATTTAAAAGACAGTATGTGAAAAATTCTATGTTTCATAATGTTCAAATGCTCTCATAGCAAAATAATTATTTGTCAAAAGCCCTGGGCCTGTTTATCAAAAAAATTGATGAAAAGTATTGTCTATAATTCAACTGAACTCAAATTTGGGCTTTGATAGCTTCTAAGAGATGCTGACATGAAACTTTCAGTCCTTTCTTAAGTATACAATCAAATACTACTAAACTTGAAAGAGAAAGATTTCCCCAGAATATTAGAGGACAATAAACCTATATCACTTTTCCATTTTTTCCCATGAATTCAATGCCTCACCAGCTTTAATTCACTTTTAATGTGGTCTAAGGTTTTACTGAAGCAAGGTTTTGTTTGTTTGTTCCATTTTTTTGGTACAAAGATGTTAGCAAATCTATTTTGGAACTTTAAACTGGAGTCTGAACTGGAGTAAATCAGGCAAAATGTTTACTATTCTGAGTACCCACTGTAATCAGTGTCTGGGACCTAACAAAGGAAACAGATTCCATGTTTTCTAAGAGTTCACAATTTAACAGAGACAGCCAGGCACTTGAAGTGGCAAAACATAAAACTAAACCCATTTACCACTTCCCTCCTTCTCAATGTACCACAGTTCTGCATGGCTTTTTTTCTTTCCAGTGGAGAAAAAAGAAAATGGAGTAATGCTTTTACAATGCTAACCACATGTTTAATTTTAAAACAAGGAAAAATAAAAGCAAATTAAGGAAATGCCTTATTCTTACTAATTTTAAATATCAATTTAAAAATAAATGTAAGATCTTAAAAAAAGTTCTTATCACAAGAAAAAACAATTTTGTAGCTTTGGTAATGGATGTTAACTAGACTTGCTGTGTTGATCAGTGACCATTTCTCAATATATACATAAATGGAATCATTATTTATATACCTGAAACTAATATATGTCAACTATATCTTCATTTAAAAAAATAAATTCAAATATGTAAGTTTAAATATGAGCATGATATATGTATACTTTCGTAATTATGTAATATCTGGCATTACTAAAACATACTTCTAATCCATGAAGAAATAATCTGTGCATAGCCAGTCATCCCACTTTTGCTCAAGGAATAAGGGGCAGGGCTTGAGGAGAAGTGGCTCAAACATCAGTGGATGGAATCTCATCAGACTATGTTTTGCTCTTCAACAGAAGATATTAGTGAGTGAAGAAGTAAAAAGAAGTGTAAACTCCTCTAAGGTAAAACATGAAAAATAAAATTTTGACTCAAATACTTTCATTTCACAAATTTCCTACCTTAAATTAGACATAAGAATGTAATTTATGTTAGGTAGTAAGCCAAAGCTATTCATGGCTTATCTTTTAATTGATAGGAGGAAACTTCAAAACTTAATTTAGAGTAAATGTATCATTTTGAAATATAATATGCTGCCAATCTGGTCTTTTTTTCTTTTTTTCTATTTTGCAGCAGAAGTAACAAAACTTTCTAAGTACATGTTTCTATAAGCAAGAGAACAATTCATTTTATGAATTTGCATAAAGCAGTTTAAGAACATTTACATGTAAAAGTTCTAAGCATTATATATAGAATGTGTATTATCCCAAATCCTAGAGTTATGATTCCAGATAAAATATACTATAAAAATATGGAAGTTCATTTCTGGAGGCTTTAACTTATATAGCTTTATACCTAAAGTACATGTACTTGCTACATAGTAACATGAACTCAAAAATAAATTATGACAAATACTTCTTGTCTACCACTCACTACTTAAATCAAAACATAAAGATTATATATATCAAGTCATACAGACTCTTTCCCCCAAAATCTAATTTTTCTTTTTAAATGTTCTCAATCCTAAAAGTGTGGTCATGCTGCTCTCTACTGGAAATGTGACAGAATTGCATTTCATAGATACAGGCTATAAATGGTAATTTTTATTAGTATTAATAAAAGACTAATTTTTATTCACTATTTTAAAACCGTGACTCTTAAAACTAAACTTTAAACACAATTTTACTCTACTTAAAATGAATTGATAAGTAGTTTATCATTTGAGAATGAGACTTGGGTCTTAGCTTTTGGATTTTTAAAAGAAAATTAAACCCTAAGACAAACACTAAATTAAAGCTTTGGTACTCACCAAATGATAAACAAAATTCAAATGAGAAGAACATAAATCAGACTTCCTCCACTGAGTATAACTGGTACCAAACATAATTTTTTTCTCTAAGAACACCAGAATCTCACTTTTCATTTAAGTCATATATTTAATGCATTAAAGAGTCTATGAAGTCCAAAGTTTAAGGGCAATTATTCACTAAGAATCCTTCTCAAGGAATGGATCATTGGTAGACAACTGAATATTTCTCAAATGAAGTAATAAAGACCCACCTTCATAAGCAATTTAAAATGACAAAAATCCTAAGTACTACCAATAAAAATTACCTTGGGAATTTGTATTCACTTCCCTATATATTCTAGCTCATGCACTATCTCATAGTCTACAAATTAACATGATAGGCTGGCAGACTGTATTTTCCCAAGTGATAGCTTGAAAATTTCAGATTTTTTAAGCAGGAATCACCAAACTAATAGAACATATGTTCTTGAAGAAATTTTTGAATAGTAGACTTCGAGTATCAAATTCAGTATCTCTCCAGGACTTAACATCCATATTTTTTTTAACTCACTTGAAAATTTAGCATTTACTAAGCTTCTGTATGCTAAAGAGTTTCAGATATATTACAACCAATCCTCACAACTCTAAAAGATGAAGTATCATTATTCCCTTTTTAAATGGGGACCTTTGAGGTGGAAAATAATTAATGACTCACTTAAATAGCAGAGTCAGGATTTAAATTCACATTAGTCAATCTCCAAAGCCCAAAATTTCCACAATTCCTTGCTTCCTAGTTTCACTGAATGATGAACATTACACTAAAGCATTAAGACTAGTAAGAACTACAGGCTGTAGCAACTACCTTTCCGGTAGTTGAGAAAAGCAACACTACCTCAACATAAAACTGGGAGTCTCTACTGAATATCAAGGGGATTCTAACCATCTTTCTGCCTGCTATTCTAAGCTCCTGGTTTTGGAACAAGCAATGAGTAGAGCTCTGCAGATAAAATAAAGCCCCTAGCTAAACTACAGTCCTTAGACACCTCATCAGTCTTCAGTCTGTCAAGGCCAGTGACAGGGCAACAACTGACAGTAAGGGGAACCTAAAAAAATGGCATAAGAGGGAAGGCTGAGGTGATATAACAGTAATCTATGCAGTGTGCTGGCAGTCCTGCAGATCTGTCTCTCTCTTCAATGGTGTTTGAATGGAACAAACCCAGGGACTCCTCTTCTTCCAGCTTCTGACCATCCTCCAACCTACCTCTGCCACCAGCCAACACCATTTCTCACGGTTAGCTCCACAGTGCCAACAAACCATGAGCTCCCAAATTCATCAGAATTATTCTAGTGAGGTGGAGGCCACCATCAACCACCTGGTCAACCTGCATCTGCAGGCCTCCTTATACGTACCTACTCTGGGCTTCTATTTCAACTTTGAAAATGTGGCTTTGGAGGGCATGGGCCACTTCTGAGAGTTGGCTAAGCATCTCTTGAAAATGCAAAATCAGCCCTCTCCCAGGATGTGAGGAAGCCCTCCCAAGATGGGTGGGGTAAAGCCCTGGAGGCCACAGATGTTACTATAGCCCTGGAAAAGAGCCTGAACCAGGCAGGCCCTTTTGGATCTGCAAGCACTGGGTTCTGTCCATATAGATTCCTATCTCTGGATTCCTGGAAAGCCACTTCCTATATGAGGACTAACCTCTGTAGGCTGACCAGCCCCAGGCAAGTGTCTCTTCAAAAGGTTCAACACCAAGCACAAATAAATAGCCTTTGAGGAGGGCCCTCTGCATCCCTATGGTTCAGGGTTTCTGCCTAAGCCTCTCCTGGCCATCATTAGGTATCTTTTTAACCACTTTGGAGCCCTCTCTCAAGCTGTGGACCAAATAGAAACAAATCATCTTGCAGGGGAAAAAAAAATCATAAATTCTGCTATATAATTTCAAATTAAAAGAACACACAATAACACTGATTTAATTTCCAAATCACTAGACTATTCAATGTTAAATTCAACCTTTCTCAATTTCACAGAAGTCACAGCAATTCTATTTTATAAAAACATACCAGCAAGAGATGGCTTGTGTGAGTGAAGAGTACACGGCACACTGACAATTAACTTGTGATCTGGAATGGGGAGCACTTTTACATCTGCATTCCTAATTAAAGTAGAATGACAAAGTAAATTATATTTTAAATGACAATTTTTTTACATATAAGCCATAGTTGCCCTAATTTTTTTCACCTTTCAAATTAAGGGAAAGAAAATTGTAAAATTAAGAATAGAATCAATAATAGAAGTCAACAACTTAAGTATTGAGACATTTCCAATAATTTCTTTTTCTATAATAATGACATTACACAATAGGTAAAACAAAAGATGATATAAAATTTCATGAGGCATACCATTCACACTTTCTGGTTTGGGCCATTTTCGAGTTTCAAAAATACAAATGTTAAGGAAAATAAATGACCATTGTATTATTATTAAAAGCCTAAAACTTATTACATTCATACAATTTTGAAAAACCACTTCTCCTACCTTATTGGTAAAGCAGCTTTTTCTTGAACTCTCCCCAGTATAAGACCTTCATAAGGCTTTTTGTGTGGAGAATCCAATGGGAACACAAACTCTCCTGAATTGGTGATCTGATAGGAGTCAAAAAACAACAAAAAAACCCCACACATTTGTAAATATCCAAGAAACAATTTTTTTCCCTATCAGTATATAATTTCTACCAAAGAAAAAGAAATTATTAAACCTCTAGGCTAGTGCTATCCAACAAAAATATAATGTGAGCCACGAACATAATTTAAATTTTCTAGTAGCAACATTAAAAAAAGTAAGAAGACCACAGTGAAAGATTTTTAACTACACATTTAATCTAACAACCAAAATGTCATCATTTCACTGTGTAATCAACTCAAGAAAGTTATTGATATACATCACATTCTTTCATTCATCCAGTTCTTTGAAATCAAATGTATATTTTATACAATACCACATTTCAATTTTAAATAGCCACATTTCAAATGCTCAAGAACTATGGCTAGTGACTACACTGGACAGAGCAACTGTATCAGACTAAAAAACACCACTTCATCATCTTGCACATAAAAAACTCTACTTTTCATGAAAATTCATTTCTAGAAACTGTGCCATCAATTCATTTACTCATTCATTCAAAAAACATTTACTGATTATTGGCAGCGTGACTAAGTAGATCATAATAAAGTATTTTTCTATACTTATAAAAAACAGTGCCATTAAATACAGTCAGAGCTAAAACTAACAATGAAAGAAGTTGGGGATCAATACGATAAATACTTGGTCCAATTTCTTGGCATTATAAATCCAGAAGTCAATTCATTTTACCCTGGAGTGATCAGACTCTCAAAGACTCATTTCAGCTAACCAAACTCAAAATGCAATTTATAGTAATATCTCAATTCATTAACCATGGAGATGTATGTTTTCATTATCAGAATATTTATGTCTTAGATGTATGAACTCATTTACCCTATTCTGAGGAACCTAAAAAGCCAAGCCAATAAAGTCCTTTTGTCACCTCTAGGGCACATGAGAGACAGCATCTCTGGCAAATTCTTATTCTTTGGATATCCTTTATCCAGAGTGAAGATTATTCCTTCTGTTATAACAATATGTATAATTACCTAATAGTGTTTTATATAATCTACTGTATTTTGTTTTAAACTCTGGTCTTATTATCATGCCAACTCTTAGAACTGATTACTACTATAAATAGTCAGTTTTTAAGTATTAACATTTCCCAGGTTTTGATTTCTGAAGGTAATATTTTCCTGACTTTGGGCCCAGTCTCTGATTATGTAAGAACTGTCAAATGGACAGGGCAAAATGGGGTTTTATATTCCTGTCATGGTCCTATACCAAAGCAACCAAAGCTAAGCCCAAAGTATGATGTGAAAACAAAGAACTGCAAATGTTTGTTTGCCAAGTGCCAATAAACAACACACATGGCTACTAGAGGATATTTCAGCAGACTACAAAGTACCCACAAAGCATATAAAAATAGAACTCTCCTGTATATAAAATGAATATACAGCTGTACAAATACTAAACATTCAGTTGACAATAACTTGGCTTATCTTTTTGAAATGTAGGAGGGCTTTTGTTGGAATTCATCTAAATAGGCAATGCTTCTTTAAAAGGATGTCCAGTGAATTCTGAACTGATGCCTATTTTCCATATTTTTTGGTATTCTTAGAGCAGAGATGTTAGAGATCATTCAACCAATCCAAAAGTGGAATCCTTTCTTTCAGAATAGGCACAGGAGCATGTAAGATACTGAGGACCAAGGCTAAGATTGAAAGCATGAAAAGTTTTTGGTTCTAGCATCCTTCCCACCTCTTCCACACTGGGTTAGTTTGCTATTCTCCCTCCCATCCCCAGCAACATAAGGAAAAAAGAAAAGAAGTCACAAAGGGTAACTAAAATTGTAGATATGTAGAGAGGAAGAAGATGAAGGGTAAGACATTTCACGTGTAGTGATGGTCAGATTACCCCAAGTTTTTGTTTTTGTTTTTTTTAAACTACAGAATCAGAGCTTTTTAAACTGTCATTCTGTTATCTCCCTGAGTGATTTCCTAAGGCCAGCAGTTTAGGACTCTACTAGAAAGAACAAACAAAAATAGGGAACAAACAGGTAAAAAGTCTTGCGATTAAGATTTTTTTTAAAAGTAGAAGTTTCAATTAGAGCATGTTGAAGGAATAGAGCAGTGACATGTTAAGCATTTAAAAACAGATTCTACTGTCTTACTATGCTGATGGACAGTGACTGTAATGGGGTATGTGGGGGGGACTTGATAATAGGGGGAGTCTAGTAACCATAATGTTGTTCAAGTAATTATAATTGTACATTAACAATATCAAAATTTAAAATAAATTTAAAATAAATTTAAAAAATAGATGCTACTGTTATGTAACTTACATGTCTTGCTACATTAATAAAAAGTTAACTTCTGAACTTACTTTTACCCAGTGCCATTCAGCAACTACATCCACAGACCAAGAAGGATAAAGCTCTTCCTTTATAAAACGTAGGTGCTTCTGTCTATTAGTCACCCAAGTAATAACAAGACAGTTTGGAGCAGCCAGTTTAGAGATAGGTATTTGCTTTATTTGCAGAGGTGATAAGTAACTATACCTAAAAATAAGCAGGAAAAACGTTAGCAGATTTCACTGCAAAAAAAAAAAAATAAGCAGGGAAAAGACATTGACTCCAGTAATACAAAGCTCCAATAGCTATTTATTTGTATCTCTAAATACGAAGCTTCAGTGACATCCAGTGGACACATTATTACATGCAAGTGAGAACTTCATTTTTTTAGTTACCAGTTTTAAAATGTCAGGCACTATTTATCATTTCTAAATGTATGATATTTCAGTAACTTTACTAATATTTATAAGACTTTCTCCCATTTAAAATTCAGTAAATATTATTTGGTTCCCATACTCTGTACATTACACAGAAACTTCATCACGTGCATCTTAAAACTGTCTCAGTATTCTACTACATTTTCAACCCTCAGTCTATCCTGCTTCCTCTTCCTTTCCAATTAATTCCACTAGGCTCCCTGAAACCCTCATGCTTTCATTACCAACAACAACAAAAAAAAAACACTTCTTTATTTTAGTCTTGTATGTAGTCATAGTATGAAGCCTAGTTTCTCTCCCTAGAACACCACCTACTCCACAATACCCAATCAAATCAATGTGACCCTTTCTCCAACATCCAACACACACAACAGAGAGGTCAGTAGTCTCCTAGCTCCCCTACCCCAGCTTCCAGGCTGTAACTCATCCACCTTTGCATAAAATCCCCTTCTCTTTGGGAGGTATGCTGTCCAGCAGTGCAAGCCTCTAATGTTCCTTTTTGAACCCCTTCCATCTCACTCTCCATATTCAATGAGGGTTTACCACTCTGAGATCCTTCTACCTCACCAACACAAGTCTTGCCATTATCCTTGCCAATTTCAAAGAGTAATCTATGTAATGTGCACACCTCCACCATTCCCCACCCTAAACAACCATGACTGCATTCATCCCACTTCAGTAATTCATTCTGGAGGCCATAACCTGAACGGACCTTGTCATTAGTCACCCTAGCTCCATCTCTGAAACCATGAACACTGATTTCTAGCTATAACCTCTTACCCTTCACCTATTCTCTGACCTTACAAAGCATCCAGTTCTTCCACTTTCCTGAATCTATCAGTTTCTCCTGCCCACATGCTCCTCTTCACCACTGACAACCAATCACCAATCACTTACTGCCCTCTCTCTAGCACCCTCAACTCCCATCCCCCTTTACCACTGCCCCACAGCTCCATTAAACCTCCCAACTTAAATTCAATGCAACTTCAACACAATTCAATTCAACTTCTTCATATGGAGAAAATGCAAAACTTAAGAAATGGGTCATTTAAATCCATTCTCAAGCTCTCAGAACTATTCAACAACGCTTTTACTTATCCGTGGCCAACTACTACAAACCCTCATCTCCTTTCAAGTCCCTGCCCAAACTCACTCCTAACAGATGAAGTGAACTTGTACACTGGTAAGAATAAAGGTGACCAGACCCCTTCGGCTACCTAACTCTCCCCTTCCTCCATATACTTTCATTTATCTATTACCATACATTTCCCCTTTCAAAAATGGCATGGTTCCACCTATTTAAAGCTTATCCCTCCAGCTGTATTCTCTTATTCCTATCTTCTAGCATCTTGTAAATGCTAAGTATTCACCTCCTGTATTTCAACTTCCCTAGTAGTTCTTTACCATCAGCCTAAATAGGTTTACACTGTCCAATTTTAAAGGAAGAAAGAGGAAAGAGGAGGGAGGAAGAAAAGAGAAAAATTCCCTCAATTCGGTCTTCTGTCTACATCTAAGCTAAGAACTGGAATGCATTTAGTCTTTCTTTCTCTCCTTTATTTTATTTCTCAATTGACTACAATGAGGCTTCTACTGGTATACCTGTTCTACAAAAAGTAAAACAAATTTAAGAAGGAATTAGACAAATTTATTCATAGTAGGTTAAGGATAATTATATTTTGACACATTTCTAAAATTAAGAGTTTGATATAAAAGAAGGCAAAAATGTTGCTGTTCATGTTAAAGAATATCTCTGAACTGGTTGATCAGTAACCTTAATCATGAATAAATAAATTACTCTTGACATTCTTACTACAAGAGAATTATCTGGTTAGGGGAATTAAAAATTTTAAACTAAAATGTTTCAGTAGTTTCAAATAACCTGCATCACTAAGTTACACTTTAAGCATTTGTAACTAGAAAGTACAAAGGTCAATAGCTTTTAGAAAGCATATCCTATTAGATAATATATTTACACTTACCTATTACTTCTTTTAACTGATTTGTTCTGCCATGGTGGATCTATCACAATTACATCATATGTTTTCCTGCCTGAAAACACACATACAATTTCAGAAAATACCTTCTGTATGTGATTGCTTTAAAAACTAAACATGTTCTTCAAAACTGAATCTCAGAGGGATTTTAACTTAATTTCACCTATTGTTATTTTTGCAAAGACTACCTAAAAATAACTATACCTCACTTGGCTGGACACCAATGATTTGTAAATGCGCTGTTAAGTCTTAGCAGCCATATTAATGTGGTCCTTTCAATCCTATGTGGGGTTTTCTTGTTTTACTTTTTCTTTAACTTTTTATTTTGAAATAATTTCAGTCATATAACTGACACATTGACCAGATATAATATTTCCCTAATCCACTAGAGTCCTTTTTTCAAATCCAGGGTCCAAACCAGGATCACATTTTGTATTTAGTTGCCATGTCTCCAAATATCTCCTCTAATCTGGGAAAGTTCTTCAGTCTTTATCCTTTATAACCTTGACACTGTTCAGATTACTGGTCAGTTCTTTTAGAGAATGTCTCTCAATCTGGCATTGATATTTCATCATGACTAAATTTAGGTCCTTTATTTTTTGCAAGTACTACCAGAGTAATGCTGGGTCCTTATCAGCACTGTGCCTCTCTGATCAGCATTAGAGCAACATTGCAGGAAGTACAGGATGTCATATGCCTCATTGGTGAGACTACTTTAGTCACTTGGTTAAAGTGTTGTCTGCCAGGTTTCTCCAGTTTTCCATTTAAAATTATTAAGTATCTTGTGGGAAGATATTTTTAAGACCATGAAAATATCCTGTGTCTGATATTTTCACCTACTATTTTGACATCCAATTACTACAGTGTTTGCCAAATGGAATTTTTCTAGTTCTACCATTCTACCCATATTTATTAACTGATATTAAGTGTAAGGAAGAGCAGTCCCTTTGTCCGTTCTCCTGCTTTTATAAACATAGGTGTATTTTCATAAATGTACAATCTCATAAGTAATCAAAAGAATGCTAATTAAAATAAGAATACAACTAAAATTTAAATTAAAAATTATAGAAGTTTTTAAACTATGAGAGTGACAAAGATCAAAAAGAATGGGGAAAAAAAGTGTTCAAACATAGCATGATTTCCTCATTAGTTGTTATCCTGTCATTTACTCTGAAGAATTTATGACACTATGACATGAATAACCACTCGTGTAAGTTGGCTTGATAGCAATGAAAAGAAGCTTTTCATTAACAAGCTATGTTACTTAATAACTTAAAACTTTGCTATAAAATGTTCAAATAAAAGCGGATTAAATTCAACTTGACCAATATACCTCTTACCTACCTCATACCTTATAGTATTATAATAGTTATAGTTTATTAAAAATATATAAATTACTGAGATAAATGACTGATGCAGACTATCTTGTTTAATCCTCAAAATGACCCTCAGAAGTATGTACTATAGTGAGACAGGGACCATGGGCTTAGACAGTAGGGTGAGGGCCTCCGGAAAAAGCAAGGCAAGATATTTACAGTCAAAAGAACGTAACAATGTAAAGTCCTACTGAAACTCTGTGTTCAGCATTATGCAAAGTCAAGGTCACACTAATAGACTAGGAATACAGACATCTTCAGTGAGATCAGTTAAAGGTCAAAAGGCCAGGAGCAACTTGGCCTGAAATGTTTGAGTGTTCCGCAAGGGTATCTCAGCATAACCCGTGACCTCACTGTAAACAGCCCTAGCAAACAGACAATAACCCAGCCCACCTTGAGGGTGGGGCAGGTGGTACAAGTCCACACCCTAAGCACTCAATTCCCAAAAATCCTCACTGCCTATAAATCCCCTAGACAACGCACCACCCCAGGCTCTCTTGTCCCCTCCTGGCTCGAGCCAGGAGCTGTGTCCCCTCACTTTATTTCTAAATAAAAGCCTCTGCCCTGGCTCTCCTACCTTGGGTGTCTGCTAAGTTGATTCTTTGACTCCACAAACAAGAACCCCGGCATCAATACTATACATTTTATAGGTTAGGAAACAGGCTCAGTTTTATGAAGTGAGTAACCCAAAGACTCACAGTTAAGCTTCAGAATCTAAATTCAAACTCAGGTATGTGTGACTACCTGTATTGAATATAGACTTCAATATTTAGATTTTTTATTGTTTTACAGGAAAATATTTCAAGAAATTTCTGACAATAAACTTGACCATTAGCTTAAAATGTAATAATCTAAAAGGCTAGGAATGGTTTAAGGATTAATATCCATATCCAAAGTGTTGCTGCTTTGCTATAAATAGAAGTTAAAGTTATTTGGTCAAACCCTACTCTATCCTGAATTCCTCAGTACAGGGCAGTAACTGTATTTGCTTTCTGGGAGGCTAATTAGCTTTAAATCCACTGCTCACAATAAGAATTGCAACTTTTTTTTTAAGAAGTCAGCACTTTAATACCGAATTTAAAAGAAAAATTACACTGAGAAATTAAATGTTTATTCTATCCTCATAAAGTGTTGACCTCATTCAGCATTCAAACTCTTAATTTTGGGGGCTGTAGAAATATTCTTTTTCTAATAATAAACATAATAATTACTTACAATTCACAAGTGGGTGCATACAAGAAATGTCAGACAAAAGAAAACTGCTTTTTGGTGGTAGCAGGTATTTCTGTCCCATTAAAGTAATCATTTTGGTAAAGCTAGAGTTGTTTTCAACAACCCGTGAAAATAAATCCTGTTCCGTAACAGACATATCATCTTCCATCAATTGCAACGTCTGAAGTTCCATTTCATTCAGAGAAGACAAATGCTTTGCCATTTCACATAATTCTGACAGTTTACAAGTATCAAGTGGTAAAGTAATGGGCTCAATACACTTGTCCTGTTTTTCAGAAAGGGGACGAAGAAAGCCACTTTTGAGACCTTCTTGGATTAACTGTGAAGAACCATCCAAAATCAGCCCCCTGATCTGTAAGAAAATTTAAGTACATTAAAAAGGCATTGACATCAATACAATTTTCTAAATACTGGAATTCCTACCTTGCTTTGAATATCTGAACATATGGAATGAAATTAACATGCTCAATGTTTACACCAAAATAATTTTATATTACAATGAAAAGATAAGAATGTGTAAGTAGACCTGTGAATTGCTGTTTGTTAATTGTGGAATGAAACAAACTTCACAAATTCACTTACAATTTCTGAATAAACACACCTTTAATTTTATAAAATACTGCTTAAATTATTTTTAAAAAAGGGGGATAACTGTTACATGAACATATAAATGAAGTTTTACAAAAATACAACTACAATAATTATAAATTAAAAGCTGTGTTCTGCTTCTGGACAGGATAGAGTACCAGGAATCAGATTTAACCTTTCACCTGAAATTACTTTAAAAATTGTATAAAATGTGTTTTTTAAAAAAGGCTTTCAGACCTTAGGTGGATGTCAAGCAGTACAGAACAGTGGTCCCTCAAAACAGAGAAACAAATGAGTGCTCCAGCTCACTGCACCGAGAATGCTTCCAGGCAGCAGCACAGGGAGACCTACTCAGAGTCCAACAGACTCTCTGAGTTAAGGGCATGGAGCTGGAAGTCTGAAAGGCCAAGGCAGTAGAGTCTGCAGGGCAGAATACCAATGGGGAGCGAGCTTCAGGCAGTCCACTCAAGCCTCCAGCTAAACACCAAGCAGCACACACACGTGCTGAAAATACCCAAGTTTCAGAGAAAGAACCAGATGAAATGATCAGAGAGAATTATCTCGCAGAGCTCGCAGACGGCTGGGCACATTTAGTGCTCCCACAAGCCAAAATGGAAAATCATGTAATTTATGGGCATCAGGTCAACTACTCAAAAGGTACTGCCTCCATATTGGGGAAAAATAATAGCTCTAAAGTCTGCTCTGGTCCTAACTTAAAAAGCTCAATCAAAGTCTTAAAACCTTAAAGGAAATATCAAAAGGATTAATCAGTTTCAAAATAACTTTCTCTAAGAACAAAGCTCAAGAATATTTATAGGAATATGAAAATATCCAGTACCCAACAGGTCAAAATCAAAATGACTTATGAAAAATTAAAAATTAGCAGGAATATAAAGCCACAAGAAATTGCAACACATTATGAAAGGAAAAATCACTCAATAGAAACACATAGGAATGACAAAGATGATACAATTAGAAAAGGCTGGGTAGGTTTGCCTGCAGCCCATTTAAAAAGATGAGGAAAAAAAAGTAGAAAAGGATATTAAGGCACTTGTTACAACCACATTCAAATTCAAACGTGTATAGAAAAAAAAATGAGCATGTTAACAAGAAACATGGAAACTGTTTTTAAAAAGATGAAGCTGAGCTTCTAGAGATGAAAACTACAATACAGAAATGAAAAATACACTAGACTGGATTAACAGCAGACACTGAAGACGAAGAGGTGAGTGCACTTTAAAATAATACAATAATCTTTCCAAAATGAAGAGGGAAAAAAATATCTGAAGATGTAGTGGCCAGAAATTTCCAAATTTCCTGAAGACTATGAATTCACAGATCCAAGCTCAATAAACGGAGAAGAAAATTCAATAAGGAACATCATAACCAAATTGCTGAAAATCAAGACAAAAAAGAAAATGTTCAAAGCAGCCACAGGCTTCCACTTCCAACCAAGATGGATTAACAGGAACAACAGTTCTCAAGACACTGGGTATCTTGACAGACAATAAAGAATAGCGAAAGAAATCAGAAGTAAACCCGAGACTGCCCTAGCTAACTGCCCTGAGAGTTTCCAGGCCACAGGAAGAATCTGGGCAGAGCCTGGCAGAAATCCAGAGTTGCGGAGACAAAGCTGTGAACATGGGGAGCCCAAGAGAGTTCACAGGACAGGATACCAGAGAGAGAAAGGCTACAAAGAGAAAAAAACTCTGTAGATCTGCAGGTATCACACTGGAGAAATTCCCCTAAGTACTCTCTGCTCAAGTGTGTAAGGGACCTACCCAGGCCAGGAAAAGGGCTACCCAAAAGGACTAGAAAAACTGCTTGGAGCACAGGGCCAAGAGTAGTACTTGTTTCTAACATTCAAACTCTTGATTCATAGGGAAACAGGGAGACAAATCACCATGGGTCTGTGTATGAGAAGAGGCACTGACAGCTGGAAATGGGGACTGCATCTCCCTCCAAGGCAGAGAGCAGATCTGTTTGCTGTTCAGGTTAACAAAGGCTCCCTTTGGGGCAAAAGGTTGGATAGGTTAAAAGACTGGAGTTGCCAACCTATCACGATGTGAAGTAAATAATGATGACAAATAACACTGCTGATAACAAATGCAGAACACTACAGCCACTTTTGAAAACAATTTGGCATCTTTTTTATAGAGTTAAAACATTTCCCATCAATCCAACAATACCACTCCAACATGATAATTTAAAACTTTTACTAATGATTCTTAAAGCAGATATCTAGAAAATCAGAACATTTTAATGAAATTTCATATCATGACAAAACACAACTGATGAGAACCTATGGCATGCTATGGTGCCCAGAGAAAATTTCATAGCATTGAATATTTTCAATAAAAAAAAATTCATTAAGACAACTCAGAAAGTCAGAAAACATATAAAGCAGAAATAAATTAGGAAATAAAAATGTATGATAAATTTCAAAAACAACTAGCAAATTAAGTAAACCATTTGCTAATCTATTGAGAAAGAGTAAATACACAATATAAATAATGAAGGTAAAATAACCACAGAAACAGACTAAGCATAAATTTGAAAAACTGGATGAAATGGATAATATTCTAAGATAATAACAATTTACCAAGATCGGCTAGGACAGAATTTTTTTTTTATCTAAAACTGATTTCCAAGAGGAAAAAGGTAAAGTTGTCAAGAAGTATCCCCAGAAAAGGCAACATGACAGGATGGTTCAAAGGGGAGGACTAACCAACTTTTAAGTAACAGATTACTCCAGAGAACTGGGGAGGAAAAATGGGGAAAACTTACAACATCTATTGTTGATATTTGTAAATATCTGCATATAATTATACATATCAAACAAAATATACATATATTAGATCAATCTCACTTATTACTGTCTCAAGTAAAATGTTAGCAAATAAAATCTAGCAGAACATTTGGAAAATAATACATCACAGTCATCTGGGATAAATACAACAAATGCAAGGTGGTTAGATAAAAGGAATAATTAAAGAAAAATATTAGGAGAAAAATCATCTATTCAATCTCCATAGATGCTAAAAAAACATTAGATAAAATTCAATAAGCATTTCAAAAAAAAAACCTAGAGCAACTTAACAAGAAATTTGCAAGACTTCTATAATGAAAATTTTACAGAATGACAACAGAAACCTAAATGGATGGAAAGACATAGTCATGTTTTGGGGGAGGAGAACCACTATTTAAATATATCAATACTCTCCTAACTTAATTTACAACTTGATGCCATAAAAATCCCAATAGGTCTTTTTCCTAATCAAACATTAAAATTGATCCTAAAGTTCACACTCCCTGACTTCAAGCTCTACTACTACAAAGCCACAGTAATCAAAACAATTTGGTGGTGGCACAAGAACAGACCCATAAATCAATGTAACAGAATAGAGAACCCAAATATAAACCCAAATATATATGGTCAATTAATATATGACAAAGGAGCCAAAATACATGAGGAAAAGACAACAACTGATGTTAGGAAAACTGAACAGCTACATGTAAAGAGAATGAAACTTGATTGTTGTCTAACTCCATACACAAAAGTAAACTCAAAATGGATCAAAGACCTAAACGTAAGTCATGAAACTATAAAACATAGGCAAAAAGCTCTTGTGCATACATATAAACAACTTTTTCCTGGAGACTTCTCCTCAGGCAAGGGAAGCAAAATAAAAAATGAACAAGTGGAACTACATCAAACTAAAAAGCTTCGGTACAGCAAAGGACACCATCAGCAGAACAAAAATGCATTCTACAGTATGGGAGAATATATTTTTCTGCGATTTATCTAAGGGATTAACATCCAAAATATATAAAGAGCTCATATGCCTCAACACTGTAAAAACAAATAACCCAGTTAAAAAGTGGGCAGAGGATCTGAACAGACACTTATCCAAAGAAGAAATATGGATGGGCAACAGGCACATGTAAAGATTCTCCACATCACTAATCATCAGGGAAATGAAAATCAAAACTACAATGATATATCACTTCACACCAGTCAGGATGGCCACTTTCCAAAAGGCAATGTTGGCATGGATGCAGAGAAAAGGGAACCCTCATACACAGTTGGTGGGAATGTAAATTGGTTCAACTGCTGTGGAAAGCAATATGGAGGTTCCTCAAAAAACTAAAAATAGAAGTAACTTTTGACCCAGGAATTCTACTACTAGGAATTTACCCAAAGAAAACAAGATCCCTGATTTGAAAAGACATATGCACTCCTGTGTTTATTGTTGCACTATTCACAATAGCCAAGATATGGAAGCAAACTAAATGTTCATCAATAGATGAATGGATAAAGATGTGGTACATACACACAATGGAATATTATTCAGCCATAAAAAGAAATCCTGCCATTTGCAACAACATGGATGGACCTACAGGATATTATGTTCAGTGAGAGAAGTCAGGCGGAGACAGACAAATAGCAAATTATTTCACTCATTTGTGAAGTATAAAAACAAAGCAAAACAGAAGGAACAAAAAAAGATGTAGACTCAGAGATACCAAGAAGGGACTAGTGGTTACCAAAGGGGAAGTGTTGGGGGGAGGGGGAAGAATACAATTAATGATTATAACATCTTACTATGTTGATAGACAATGACCACAATAGAGGAGGTGAAGGCTTGATAATATGGGTGAATGTTGAAGAACTGTTTTGTGTATGTGAAACCATCATAAGACTGTATATCAATGACCCTTTATTTTAAAAAAATTGATACTGAAGTTTATGTGAGAGAAATAAACAAATAGAAAAACAAGGAAAACTGTAAAAGATGAACAATGAGGACAGCATAAGGGACAGTGATAAGCATTAATAAATATTAAAACATTCGTATTATAAAATCTCAAGAGACTGGCAAATAAAGAGACAAATTCAAGAGACTTAAAGTCCAGAAATAAACTCAAAAACATAAGTGAATGTAGTATATCTAGCATCTCAAATCAGCGAGGAATAAACTCAGTTAACGATGGTGAGACAAACAAGTAGTCATCCAGAAAAACAAAGTTGGATCCATACCTCACCTTTTATACCAGGATGAAATCTAAATGGATCAATTATGTAACTGAGAAACAAAACCATAAATTGTTTTAGAAAACATGGCAAAGTTCTTTTAAAGCCTTGAAGGAATACTTTTCTAATTACAATTCAAAAATAAAGAAATCACAAAAGAAAAAAATGAGTAAATTCAACTAAATAAAAATATATTCTGTGTAAGGCAAAAAACTAACAAAAAACACAATTAAGATTAAAATGACAAACTGGTAAAAACATATTTGCAATTTATTTCATAGGACAAAGGGCTAATTTCCCTAACATATAAAGAGCACCTATAAATTAATAAAGAAAAGAAAAACCCTATTTTTTATAAATGTGCAAGGGAAACAAATAGTTCACATAAAAAGCAATACAAACTGACAAGCGGAGGCAAGATGGCGGCGTGAGTAGAGCAGCGGAAATTTCCTCCCAAAACCACATATATTTTTGAAAATACAACAAAGACAACTCTTCCTAAAAGAGAGACCAGAAAACAGAGGACAACATCCAGACCACATCCAACCTGCGAGAACCCAGTGCCTCACGAAGGGGGTAAGATACAAGCCTCAGCCGGCAGGACCCAAGCACCCCTCACCCCAGCTCCAGGCAGGAGGAGAGGAGTTGGAGCGGGGAGTGAGAGGGAGCCCAGGATTGCTAAATAGCCAGCCCCAGCCATCCACACCAGAGCACAGACACAGTGCGTGAGTGGGGTGCTGGGTACTAGGGGAACAGGACAGTAAGACCTGTGAGCAGGTCCCCATAACCGGTGACCCTGGGACAAAGAAAAGCGAGTGCTTTTTGAAAGTCTTAAAGGGACAGTGACCCCACAGCTGGACGGAAGCGTCCCGGGACACTTAGCCGAACAGCTGGGAATCCCAGGGAATTCCGGGCGCCCTAAACCCCTGAGAAGCAGCGCAGCTCGGAGGCCCCTCACAGAGATAAACAGCCTCCCGGCCGTTTCCCCTCTGATGCAGCTCTGCCATATCGGAGCAGTGGCCTGAAGCAGGCCACGCCCATAGCAACCGAGGAGCTTAAGTCCACAGCAACCGCAGAGCTTAACTCCATAGCTACCGGGCAAGAATCAGAAGCCCCGTCTCTGTACAGCTGCCCAGCACAAGCCACTAGATGTCGCTGTTCTCCTAGAAGAGGAAGGCCAGAAACCAGCAAGAAGGGATGTTCTCCCAGCCGTCACACATGCCAGTTCCACAAACTCTTTATCGCCATGAAAAGGCAAAACAATTTGATACAGACTAAGATCACAGAGTCAATCCCTGACTAGCCAGCCCTAGCCATCCGCACCAGAGCGTGAGTGGGGTCCTGGATACTAGGGAAACAGGACAGTAAGACCTGTGACCAGGTCTCTGCAGCTGACACCCTGGGGACAAAGAAAAGCGAGTGCTTTTTGGAAGTCTTAAAGGGACAGGGACCCCAAGCTGGATGGAAGCGTCCTGGGACACTTAGTCCAGCAGCAGGGAACTCCGGGCACCCAAAACCCCTGGATAGCACAACAGTTCAGAGGCCCCTCACGGAGATAAACAGCATCCTGGCCGTTCCCCCTACAATGCAGCTCCACCATATCGGAGCAGCTGCCCGAGGCAGGCAACGCCCACAGCAACAGCGGAGATAAACTCTATAGCGGCCGGGCAAGAATCAGAAGCTCCGTCTGCGTGCAGCTGCCCAGCACAACCCACTAGAAGTCGCTGTACTCCCAGGAGAGGAAGGCCACAAACCAACAAGAAGGGAAGTTCTTCCAGCCGTCACTCGTGCCAGCTCTGCAAACTATCTCTATCGCCATGAAAAGGCAAAATTTGAGGCAGACAAAGATTAGAGACAAAACCTGAGAAGGAGACAGACCTAACCAGTCTTCCTAAAAAAGGATTCAAAATAAAAACCATAAACATGATGGAGGAGATGCAGAGAAATATACAAGAGCTAAGGGATGAAGTCCGGAGGGAGACTACAGATGTTCGGAGGGAGATTACAGAAGTGAAACAAACTCTTGAAGGATTTATAAGCAGAATGGATAAGATGCAAGAGGCCATTGATGGAATAGAAAACGGAGAACAGGAACGCATAGAAGCTGACATAGAGAGAGAAAAAAGGATCTCCAGGAATGAAACAATATTAAGAGAACTGTGTGACCAATCCAAAAGGACAAGTATCTGTATCATAGGGGCACCAGAAAAAGAAGAAGAGAGAAAAAGGGATAGAAAGTGTCTTTGAAGAAATAATTGCTGAAAACTTCCCCAAACTGGGGGAGGAAATAATCGAACAGACCACGGAAATACACAGAACTCCCAACAGAAAGGACCCAAGAAGGACAACACCAAGACACATAATAATTAAAATGGCAAAGATCAAAAACAAGGACAGAGTTTTAAAGGCAGCTAGAGAGAAAAAGGTCACCTATAAATGAAAACCCATCAGGCTATCATCAGACTTCTCAACAGAAACCTTACAGTCCAGAAGAGAATGGCAATATATATTTAATGCAATGAAACAGAAGGACTTGAACCAAGGATACTGTATCCAGCACGATTATCATTTAAATATGAAGGAGGGATTAAACAATTCCCAGACAAGCAAAAGTTGAGGGAATTTGCCTCCCAAAAACCACCTCTACAGGGTATTTTAGAGGGACCGTTCTAGACGGGAGCAGTCCTAAGACTAAACAGATGTCACCAAAGAAAATAAAACCACAGCAAAGCAAGCAGACCAACCTAATACTAACTAAAGGCAAAAAATAAAATCAACTACCCACTAAAAGCAGTTAAAGGAAACACGAAAGAGCACAGAATAAAACAACCAACATATAAAGAATGGAGGAGGAGGAATAAGAAGGGAGAGAAGAAAAGAATCTCCAGACAGTGCATACAACAGCTCAATAAGCGAGCTAAGTTGGCCGTAAGATACTAAAGAAGCTAACCTTGAACCTTTGGCAACCACGAATATAAAGCCTGCACTGGCAATAAGTACATATCTTTCAATAGTCATTAAAATGTAAATGGACTGAATGCACCAATCAAAAGACACAGAGTAATAGAATGGATAAAAAAGCAAGACCCCATCTATATGCTGCTTACAAGAAACTCACCTCAAACCCAAAGACATGCATAGACTAAAAGTCAAGGGATGAAAAAACATATTTCAGGCAAACAACAGAGAGAAGAAAGCAGGGGTTGCAGTACTAGTATCAGACAAAATAGACTTCAAAACAAAGAAAGTAACAAGAGATAAAGAAGGACATTACATAATGATAAAGGGCTCACTCCAACAAGAGGATATAACCATTGTAAATATATATGCACGCAACAAAGGAGCACCAGCATATGTGAAACAAATACTAACAGAACTAAAGGGGGAAATAGAATGCAATGCATTCATTTCAGGAGACTTCAACTTGCCACTCACCCCAAAGGATAGATCCACAGGACAGAAAATAAGTAAGGACACGGAGGCACTGAACAACACACTAGAACAGATGGACCTAATAGACATCTATAGAATACTACATCCAAAAGCAACAGGATATACATTCTTCTCAAGTGCACATGGAACATTCTCAGAATACAACACATACTAGGTCACAAAAAGAGCCTCAGTAAATTCCAAAAGATTGAAATTCTACCAACCAACTTTTCAGACCACAAAGGTATAAAACTAGAAATAAATTCTACAAAGAAAACAAAAAGGCCCACAAACACATGGAGGCTTAACAACATGCTCCTAAATAATCAATGGATCGATGAACAAATTAAAATAGAGATCAAGGAATATATGAAAACAAATGACAACAACACAAAACCCCAACCTCTGTGGGACGCAGTGAAAGCAGCCTTAAGAGGAAAGTATATAGCGATCCAGGCACACTTAAAGAAGGAAGAACAATCCCAAATGAACAGTCTAACATCACAATTATCGAAACTGGAAAAAGAAGTACAATTGAGGCCTGAAGTCAGCAGAAAGGGGGACATCAGAGAAGAAATAAACAAAATTGAGAAGAATGAAACAATAGAAAAAATCAATGAAACCAAGAGCTGGATCTTTGAGAAAATAAAAAAAATAGATAAGCCTCTAGCCAAACTTATTAAGAGGAAAAGAGAATCAACACACATCAACAGAATCAGAAATGAGAACGGAAAAATCACGACAGACTCCACAGAAATACAAAGAATTATTAAAGACTACTATGAAAACCTATATGCTAACAAGCTGGAAAACCTAGAAGAAATGGACAACTTCCTAGAAAAATACAACCTTCCAAGACTGACCAAGGAAGAAACACAAAAGTTAAACAAACTAATTACGAGCAAAGAAATTGAAACGGTAATCAAAAAACTACCCAAGAACAAAACCCCCGGGCCAGAAGGATTTACCTTGGAATTTTATCAGACATACAGAGAAGACATAATACCCATTCTCCTTAAAGTTTTCCAAAAAATAGAAGAGGAGGGAATACTCCCAAACTCATTCAATGAAGTCAACATCACCCTAATACCAAAACCAGGCAAAGACCCCACCAAAAAAGAAAACTACAGACCAATATCCCTGATGAACGTAGATGCAAAAATACTCAATAAAATATTAGCAAACCGAATTCAAAAATATATCAAAAGGATCATACACCATGACCAAGTGGGATTCATCCATGGATGCAAGGATGGTACAACATTCGAAAATCTATCAACATCATCCACCACATCAACAAAAAGAAGGACAAAAACCACATGATCATCTCCATAGATGCTGAAAAAGCATTTGACAAAATTCAACATCCATTCATGATTAAAAACTCTCAGCAGAATGGGTATAGAGGGCAAGTACCTCAACTTAATAAAGGCCATATATGATAAACCCACAGTCAACATCATACTGAACAGAGAGAAGCTGAAAGCTTTTCCTCTCAGATCGGGAACAAGACAGGGATGTCCACTCTCCCCACTGTTATTTAACATAGTACTGGAGGTCCTAGCCACGGCAATTAGACAAAACAAAGAAATACAAGGAATCTAGATTGGTAAAGAAGAAGTTAAACTGTCACTATTTGCAGATGACATGATATTGTACATAAAAAACCCTAAAGACTCCACTCCAAAACTACTAGAACTGATATCGGAATACAGCAAATTTGCAGGATACAAAATTAACACACAGAAATCTGTGGCTTTCCTATACACTAACAATGAACCAATAGAAAGAGAAATCAGGAAAACAACTCCATTCACAATTGCATCAAAAAGAATAAAATACTAGGAATAAACCTAACCAAGGAAGTGAAAGACCTATGCCCTGAAAACTGTAAGACACTCTTAAGAGAAATTAAAGAGGACACTAACAAATGGAAACTCATCCCATGCTCATGGCTAGGAAGAATTAATATCGTCAAAATGGCCATCCTGCCCAAAGCAATATACAGATTTGATGCAATCCCTATCAAATTACCAGCAACATTCTTCAACGAACTGGAACCAATAGTTCAAGAATTCATATGGAAACACCAAGCACGCCGAATAGCCAAAGCAATCCTGAGAAAGAAGAATAAAGTGGGGGGGATCTCACTCCCCAACTTCATGCTCTACTACAAAGCCATAGTAATCAAGACAATTTGGTACTGGCACAAGAACAGAGCCACAGACCAGTGGAACAGATTAGAGACTCCAGACATTAACCCAAACATATATGGTCAATTAATATTTGATAAAGGAGCCATGGACATACAATGGGGAAATGACAGTCTCTTCAACAGATGGTGCTGGCAAATCTGGACAGCTACATGTAAGAGAATGAAACTGGACCTGTCTAACCCCATACACAAAAGTAAATTCGAAATGGATCAAAGACCTGAATGTAAGTCATGAAACCATAAAAACTCTTAGGAAAAAACATAGGCAGAAATCTCTTAGACATAAACATGAGTGACCTCTTCTTGAACATATCTCCCCAGGCAAGGAAAACAAAAGCAAAAATGAACAAGTGGGACTATATCAAGCTGAAAAGCTTCAGTACAGCAAAAGACACCATCAATAGAACAAAAAGGTACCCTACAGTACGGGAGAATATATTTGTAAATGACAGATCCGGTAAAGGCTTTACATCTAAAATATATAAAGAGCTCACCCACCTCAACAAACTAAAAACAAATAATCCAATTAAAAAATGAGCAGAGGAACTGAACAGACAGTTCTCCAAAAAAGAAATTCAGTTGGCCAACAGACACATGAAAAGATGCTCCACATCGCTAGTTATCAGAGAAATGCAAATTAAAACCAGAATGAGATATCACCTCACACCAGTAAGGATGGCTACCATCCAAAAGACAAACAACAACAAATGTTGGCAAGGTTGTGGAGAAAGGGGAACCCTCCTACACTGCTGGTGGGAATGTAAATTAGTTCAACCATTGTGGAAAGCAGTATGGAGGTTCCTCAAAATGCTCAAAATAGACTTACCATTTGACCCAGGAATTCCCCTCCTAGGAATTTACCCCAAGAATGCAGCACTCCAGTTTGAAAAAGACAGATGCACCCCTATGTTTATCGCAGCACTATTTACAATAACCATGACTGGAAAAAGAAGATGTGGTATACATACACAAAGGAATATTATTCAGCCATAAGAAGAAAACAAATCCTACCATTTGCAACAACATGGATGGAGCTAGAGGGTATTATGCTCAGTGAAGTAAGCCAAGCGGTGAAAGACAAATACCAAATGATTTCACTCATCTGTGGAATGTAAGAACAAAGGAAAAACTGAAGAAACAAACAGCAGCAGAATCACAGAACCCAAGAATGGACTAACAGGTACCAAAGGGAAAGGGACTGGGGAGGATGGGTGGGTAAGGAGGGATGAGGGGGAGGGAAGAAAGGGGGTATTATGATTAGCATGCATAATGTGGGGGGTGCTAGAAAGGGGAGGGCTGTGCAACACAGAGAAGACAAGTAGTGATTCTATAACATTTTGCCATGCTGATGGACAGTGACTGTAATGAGGTTTGTGGTGGGGACTTGGTGTAGGGGAGAGCCTAGTAAACATAATATTCTTCATGTAATTGTAGATTAATGATAACAAAAAAAAAAGGAGAGAAAGAAAAGGGGGATTACTCCCTGATAGGATAAAACTAACTGCAAATCAACAATTAATGCATGGTTTACATATCCTTAATTTTGATCTTTTAAAGGGTGTCAGATGATCAGCTATGGAAGTACACTTTTCTGATAATATTCCTTTCTCTTAAAAAGAAAAAAAGCAGTTCCTGTTTGTTGATCTCCAATAGGTTCTTCACAATGGTATAAAGGGCATATCAAAGTGTGGGCAAAGGGTTTGTTTGTGTTTATACAGAGGATCAAAGCCTAATTTGGCTACCCAGAAAATGAACTAAGATACGATATGAAGAAGAACTTCCAACATCAACATCCTCTGGAAGAGTCATTCCAGAAGATGATCATCAAAAAACTTCAACAAAGAACCTGGCACTGTTGCAGTTGTAGCTGCATTCAACCCACCGGTTCCTGGACTTACCATTGGAATGAAGAAGGAGATATCTAAGCTGGCCTGTGCATACAGTAAAACAACAAATTTGACTGGATCTATACTGTCAGAACTCAACCAAGAATTAGGAGAAGTGCAAGTTGCAGTGCTACAAAATCGTGCAACTATAGACTATCTACTGTTAAAAGAACATATGGGATGTGAACAGTTCCCAGGAATGTGTTGTTTTAATTTGTCTGATTTTTCTCAAACTATTCAAATTCAGTTAGACAATATCCATCATATCATTGATAAGTTTTCACAAATGCCTAGGGTACCTAACTGGTTTTCTTGGTTTCACTGGATATGGCTGGTAATTGTAGGTCTGCTTTTGTTATGTAGCTGTATTCCTATTATGTTAATGTGTGTACGCAATTTAATTAGTAGTTTGTTAGTACCTATACATGCTTATGTTACTCTACAAGAAGATATGTCAAAGAAATAATCAATCTTCCCATGTTTTCTTCCGTCTGCTACTTCTATAGCTTTTCTTCTTCCTTCCTAATTACAACCCTTTAGTAGAATTCGTGCCTCATATGGAAAATTACCAAGTATCATAATTGTTCCAAGTGGTAAGGATACCTCAAGACAAATGCTGAGCATAAAACCCACAGGGCATAAATCTACAAAAAAGTAAAAAGCTAACCTTTTCAAAGAATATTGCTTCTCTCTCACTTAACAACTTTACATTTCCCTGTATGGCCCTGGAAGTTGACTGGTTAGCCAGAGACGGGTAAGATTCCTCAAGGGAGGAACAACCTAAGACAGGCACAGTCGCAGGGGGGCCATCAGGTGAGAAATTGGGGATCAACAGAGGTGAGGCTTAGAACCTCACACCCCCTGTTTTGAGAGAACTCTTCTGCGTCTGTGGATGTTTTGTTGCCCTTTTCTAGCTTGGATTAATACTTAGTCTATAGGCACAGACCTGATCATCTACATTTGCCCTCTTACAGCACTAAATTATGTTTTCTACCTTTATCGTGCATCTACCTACCACTTCAGCATTTTACTAATAATAATAATAATAATAATAAGGGAGAAATGTGGAATTCACCTATAAATCAAATATAAAAATCAAACGAATAATCATATCTGACTTGATTGTTTATAGTTCATGATGCATGATCAAAACTGAAAGTTTCTGTGATGACTGCCCTTGCACTGTTCACCATGTAAGAACTTATTCACTATGTAAGAACTTGTTCACCATGTAAGAACTTGTTCGTTATGCTTCAGAAGATTGGAGACTGTTGAGAATTAGGCTTGGGGTTGATTAATGATTGTGCATTGAGTCCCCTATACAGAATTTTATTGTTGTTAGCAACCATTTGATCAATAAATATGAGAGATGCCCTCTCAAAAAAAAAAAAAAAAAAGCAATACAAACCGTTTTTAAACATAAGTAAAAATGATTAACTAGACTCATTTAATAAGAGAAATTAAAATTAAAACCATACTGAAATACTATTTTTTACCTATCAGTCTGCAAAGATCAAAAATAATAATATACTATGATGGTAAGCATGTAGGAAAACAGGCAAAATTACACATTTCTGGTGTGCAAATGAGATGACAGACCCTCCACAGTAACAATCTGGCAATATCTGTCAGAATGTTTAAATCCTCTGTCCCAGAAATTCAATTTCTTGAAATTTATTCTGCAGATACATACACACGTGTGGGAAATGACATGTATAATATAATTCATATTCATATTCATAAAAATATTAAATAGTTTGTAAAGTCAGTTTAAGTGAAGGGAAAAAAAGCAAGGTGCAGACACATGTGAAGTTGGCTACCGTATGAATAAAAAAGGGGAATGGGAGTATATATACATATTACCTTCAGTATATGAACAACACAACTGGATAAATACCTTGGGGATAATAAGAGGACTTTTCACTGTACACTTTTCATACATTTTAAACTTTACCATATGAATGTTTTATCTATCCAAAAATAAATAAGATTAACATTAAATGAATGAAATGAAATGCAAATCTGATGTCATATGCTTTCAATAGCTTTCCACTACCCTTAGAATTAAGTCTAAATATCTTAAGACTTAAAGAACCTTACATAATAATATGCTATTTTTCATCTCCGCAGTTTCATCTCTAAATACTGTCCTTCACATTCCACAGTCCTAAACATTTTTCAGTTACTTAAACAAGCCTCGCTCCATTTTGCTTCTGAACTTTAGCAAATGCTCTTATTCTCTAAACCTAGAACACTCTTCACCACCCTTATCACATGATTTATGCCTACTCTAAGGACTCAAACAAAATCACTGCTTCCATAAAGCTTTTCCTGATATCCCAACCCCAAGTCTGGGTGGATGCCCATAGTATATGCCCTCACGGTATCCTTTCCTGTCATAGTTCTTTGTATACTATTTAGCTTAACGGTCTGTCTCCCTCAAGAATATAGGAAGTCCTAGGATAGAAGCACTGTATCTTCACAACCTCTATTGAAACCCTAGGGCTGATACAGTGTCTGGTATACAGTAGGCATTCCATGAATATTTTTAAGTAAACTGAATTGAATTAATGAGCAAGTGCATGGACAAATGTATAAGTAAATAAATGAACTAGACAGTAAGGAAGGGAGGGTCACAGATAGATTCAGTGAAGAAAGTAATAACACAAGCTCTACTCCACCTAAAAATGGTTAAAATGATAAATTTTGCATTATGTATATTTTACCACAAAAAGAGAAAAAATATATAAAATCCTACTATCACATTAATTCACATGTCTAAATTTGTACTTATTATCATCCCTTCTAAGCCAAATTCCAATCCCAATTTTCCCATTTTGAAGGTGCTCCTTAAAGAGTTAAGCTTAAATTGTGAACCCTGTTTCCTCTCATTTCTTTAATTCCTAGATCTTACTTATCTCTACATTCTATAAATACGTCCTTCACATTATTCATGCCTTCTTTGCCACTACCTAAATATTTTACTTATGGGCAACAGGCTTTAAAACTTACCAAATTTCTAAACCAATACTGTGTAAGTTTACTTATGTTAAATATGTAAAGCTAAAAGAAGTACAAGAAGCTTTAATAAAAACTGGTTTGAACTGTTATTATAAAAGTAACAACAAATAATTATTAAATTAAAACCTTGTTTATAAAACAATTGCTTAATCTTTTAAGAACATATTTACAATGTCCATTTATATTACTTCGTATTAACTTTTCAATGTCGTTAATGAACATTTTACATCTTACCTCTGTATGGTATTCCATAGCATCTAATTCACCTTGATTGAATACAACACATCTTTTACGCTTCTAAAAAGTAAATTACAGAAAGATTATTATGTTGCCATCTATTACAATATTGGTATTGTAAAATATATTAGTATTTCTTTTATTTTTCACATTTTCAGCATGGTGTATTTCAGTCCTTAAGAGGTAATAATCGACTGAGATCAAAATCAATACAAAGGATTTAGACTATGGAGGTAAGCTTTCCCAAATCATAATAATTATTATTTCTACAAACAATGGATGAAAAAAGGTCACCTCAACCTTATCTGCTATTAATAGGAATTGGTACCACATGATGAAATGGAACAGAAACAGTATAAACAGGGTCATCTATCAGATATATATATATATATATATATATATATGGATATATATATATATGGCATAATTATTCTCAACTTTCACATCGAAGGAGAGGAAATTTCCATGTATTATCATCAAAAATTCCAATCTACTTTTAATAGGTCTTTATGACTGATGTGAGGACTAGTGAGATACATTAACACTGTTCTACATCTAACAACTCCATGGTAAGGAACAAGCAAAAAGGTGCAAAAGAGCAGTGACTTTGTACTTCTTACGGCTGAAACCCTGGTACTTAACACGGCAGCAAACTCCTAGCATGCTAATGATAAATTTTGGCTAAATAAATAAATGGACTTAAGGTTAAGATAACTGTACAATCTTCTTTAGCATATCAGAAGGTAAGTTTTATAAGATAACATACATTACATATGCTCACCTCTATTTTCTATATTAAATTGAGAAATTTACCCAAAGTAAGAGTCTAAATATTAAAAGATGTCCATACTCAGTAAACCACAAAGTCCATTACAAATGCTTACTTGTCTGAATTAGTAATAGTGATCATAAGTTATCTATATGCTATTTTACTAGGATCTCAGAAACACTATACGTTTTCTTTTCTATGCCGGACACACAGATGATCAATATTCTTTGAAAGGGAAAAAAGATACAAGAAATCACAAGAATATTAAAAGTTCTACTTCAAGTAACTATAACAATGTGATACATTATCTCTATTACTTTCCTTATTCTAATTCTTAACACGATATCTTATATAGTATCTTTCTTCCCCACTCAATTACAAGATCCAAAGAGGCTGAGATGGTGTTTACTTTGTTTCATCCCTATATGTACAATGGCATGTAGAAAGATCTATGTACAAATGGGTATTATACCTATCTCTAACAAAGAAAATGTTCACATAATCTCTATGAAATATACTTTGTATCATCACCTCTAAGCTCTTCAGACATAGCACACATTTTCCATAGTAGTTTTCTACTTTAATCACTAGAAACTTTTCAAAAATAATCACCCTTCATCCAAATTTTATTATACGAGTTTATCCCCAAGAGACAGGTCCCTAAAAATCTCCCAAAATCCATATCCTGCTTTAGAATTCTGCAGAGAAAGCAGCATATTTTTTAACAAAAGCAGATGTAAAAACATGTAGTTAATACAAATGCCTAAGCAAACAGGTTTTTTCGCCATGTAGTTAACTTATTTTACAGAGCATTCACATCTGAGTCAACTTGCTTACTTTTGAAATATGCAAATTTGATCTGCTAAGAATGGTACAATGTTAGGAAAGAGTTAAAAATTATACTGGATATGCTAAAGTCTTCTTATGCTTTATTATTTTTTATACTTAGTAAATCACAAGATATTTGAAATACTGGAAATTTCTCCTGTGTGTTCTGCAGAAAAATTAAAATTTCTTAAAACTTTCTACCTTCCCAATAATAGAAATGAAGTTTTCTTTTTTAACACCATTCATTAGATCTTCCTTTTCATTCCTTTGTTGGCCTTCTTTGTGTATAGCTGGAGTTATATAAGGTTTGGTGACATCAAATAGTTCAGATCGAAAAACATATTTTTGTATGAACATTTCACAATTTCCTCCATCGTCATTATCTTCCTTAAAGGTAGAGTCAAAAGCAGTAAATGTAGCAGAGGCTCCAAAAGAGGACAAAGAATCTATTTGAAGAGAATCAGAATGTATAGAAGAAGTGGGCTCATTTTTACTGCAACAGGGCTCAAGTTGCTGGTGAAGTTGATAGTTTATCTTGTTAATGAAAGAAAGATGATCCAGTAACCATCCAGCTGACAGCTGATGCACCACAGACATTCTCTTCCTTAAAAACGGGGGGAAAAGAGCCCTCTGGGAATTAAGGACTAGAAGTAAAACCCAACTTTCCAGAGTCTTTAATGTCCTGTATTTCCAAGAAAATATTCTTCATATAAACAGGTAGATTTGAGGTACACAAAAGAGATTTTAACATATGTTAAGAAAAATGGCAATGTTTAATATAAACTTTCAATTTCAAGGCTGATAATTCAAAATTCTCAGCAGACTTGGCAAAAGAGAGTTAAAACCTGATCATATTCCTAGAATCCCAACTGGATCCTTCCATTTTCCTGGACCCTCCACACAACCTCCTGCTTGGTCCTTGGCTCTAACCACTAGGTCCACATCCTCCAAGTCAGGCAGTCACTGAATCCTTAAAACGTGGGAGTGTCCTGTCAAAGCAAAGAATAATACATTACCTATGTGAATCATCACCCTTTTTAATGAGATAAACCTAGAGAGGGTCACAGAAATTCAAGAGTTGTTGTTAGATAAGCCCTTGTTTTTTCAAATTCTATCTGCAATAGTAAGTCAGTGCATTCTCCAGTACACATTGCACTACTTAAGCCCTGCTAACAGTAGAGTGCAAAAAGGGTTAAAAAAAAGCTTGATCAAGGCAGAGCAAAATGCAATTTAACAGCACATCAGAAGCAATAAACCCTAACGAAATTTTAAGACTAGAGTCCGATTATTGGTTCTCAGCAGTCCTCCTCCAGAAACTAGGTTTTTCAGAACTTCCTTATCTTTTTTAAAAGATGGTTTTCAGTTCTGGATATTGCTAACTAAATGTAGTGTAGTGGAGAACTTAAGATAGGGACAGGATAAGATGTACGTAAGTGGTTAACAGCAGAGTTAATAAAATCATTTAGTTCAAACTTCTCACCTCAAGCAGTATTAGCAGTATGACTATGGACAAGTCATTTGATCACACTGAGCCTCAAGTCCTAATTTTTTATATCTCAGAGGGTAGTTTAGACAATTAAATGAAATAATCTATGTGAAGTGCACATTGCCTGACACATAGCAATCGCTCAAATAAATGCTTCTAGTGATGGTACTTCTACGTACCGGTCCTTTAGTCACCACCTGCGGTGCGGAGAAACTGAAAATGGCTGGTGAGTGCAAGAAATTTAGATAAGGCTGAAACTCGACAGGGTCGGTGATGTACCCCAAATTCAATTCTAATTAATGGCACAATTGCTACAAAAATCAGGTATCCAGACTTTGGCTCTGAGCTCTTCTACCCGCGCCACTCTCCAGGTATTGGGCAGTGCTGGTCTCTTGAGTTCAAATTCAGAGCAGCGGGGAAGTCCTATTTTAGGAAAGTAAACTACCGTGCTTAGTGCACCTCTAACTCTCCTACTTTTCAGCTTCCCACTCAGCCCACGCCCACCTCCTCGGATTCCTCCTAGCCTGTCACAGGCCATCATCAGAGGACCGCGAAACCCTAGCGGCAGTCAAGTTCCAAGCCCGAATCCTGACCGCGGGCCACACCGGAGCGGTCCTTGCGGCTGAATGCATTCACGCTCAGCAGTCACCGGCTCATACCTCGCCACTTCCCTTGTCAGAAGAGTGGGCGCCGCCTTCCCCAACTTGCATCATGAAAATAGAACCCAGCTAAACAGTGATCGTGAAAGACGCCCCTTTCGGGGCAAAGGAAAAACAATTTCCTTTCCTAAGAGCAACCGGGCGCGGCCATGTTGCTGTACGGAAAAAGCGTTTCCAGAGCAACTCGGAGCACCCTGCCCACTACTGAACGAGGCAGAGCACTGGAGTCCTCGAAACTAAGTTTAGGGCCGAACCAGACTTCATTTGGGGCGCTCACACTGACCCGGAGACGCCAGGGAGGCGGGCGAGGCGACCAAGCAAGATGAACTCGCAGAGTTCCGGCGACTTGGAGCGGCGCGTAAAAATGCGCACGCGCGCACATGAGCGTGATGACGTCCGCGCCGGCGGAGATTTTAAAATTCGAACGGCGGCGGCGGGCGGAGGCAGAAGCTGGTGTTTGGCGGTCGCTCTTCTGTATAACAGGCGATTGCACGGGTTGCAAAAATTGGGTCCCTGGATCACATCAGCAAACTGGAAGAAAGGTGACTAAAACTTTGGGTTAATTTTTTTCCGGCAGTACTTCCTGGAGGGAGAAAGCGATGGCGCCAACAACTTAGATTTAGAGGCCCGGAGAGACGTTTTAGTGTCAGCTGTTGTGAGGGGCGTCTGGGCCGAATCTGCGAGACGCTCGTTTCCCAGAGTCCAGTAAATTTCCACTGGCAGTGATTTTCCAAGGGAGAAGGGGAGGGCTAGCGGCACAATGGTGGGGAGAAGAGGGGCTGGAGAGAGGAACGGGGGGAGGAATTGATGGGAGCGGGGAAGGACAAGAGGAGCAACTGTTTGGGGTGCTGCCTTTGAGAAACTAGTGTAATATCCTAGTGGCAAATAAAGAGTACATCTGGAACACTTAAATTACATTTTAGGTGAAGATTAGGAGTGGAGATATCTACAGGTGAGAATGGAAAAGTTGAGTGGGGCGGGGCACGGGGAAGGTAGTATAACAGAGAAGACAAGTAGTAATTCTATAGCATCTTACTACGCTGATGGACAGCGACTGTAATGGGGTATGTAGTGGGGACTTGATAATGGGGAAGTCTAGTAACCATAATGTTGCTCATGTAATTGTACGTTAATGATACCAAAATAAAAAAAAAAAGTTGAATAGATGCAGAATGTGTAATGAAGGAGAAGAAATTAAGTGCCAAACCAAGGAGGAAAGAGTGTAATCAGATTAGAAAAACAAAAGAGAGCACAGACAGGTGAAAGGATAACCTCATAAATGTCCACTTTCCCAGAAGCCAGGGCACATCCTAAGAAAGCTAGAAGATGCCTAGTGTCTAATGCTGCGGAGATGAGGTAGGATCAAAAGATTTGTCAGTAATGAGTATCCTAGGAAGCAATGGTTTCAGATGTGAACAGAATGAGATGTGGATGTGGTCTGAGAAAATGGAAGCAGCCTGTAGAGTGCTTTGTGGACCAAATAATTTATTCTTGTTGAAAGGGAGATTTAAGCAAGAGGTGCAATAATTGAAGAATATAAATGGGAAACAGTGGGTTAAGGACAGAGCAAGAGAGATGGACGTTGGGAAAAAGAAAACAGAATAGCTGTATTGTCTGAGACCAAAGAAAAGGAAACATCTTGAGGTAGTTCTTCTCAGCCAAAGACTTCACAGTAAAATAGACACAGCCAAGAGCAGTGATGTGGTCTGGGTTAGGATTCAGGGCTTTCACTACCACAGACACCCTTGTAAAGGCAGAAATCACATCTTATTCACTTTTGTATTGTTTGCATTGCCTTGCACACTCCCCTGTACATAGTAGGCGGTTAGTAAGTGTTTAGGTGTGTTGAATATTTTTAAGTGAAGTTTAATAGATACTCCCTGCAAATGAGTACTTCACATTACATAAACAAGCAAAAAGAGCCCAGGGAAAGGTCTTAAAGAAACAACGAAACTTGGCTGCCTCTCTGTTTGAGGACAAAGATAATAGTTATGCTTCATGTACCTTCTAGTCTAGGAAGATTTTTTTTTTTAATACTGAATTCATGAATGCAGGTCATAAGCATGAAGCGCAGTTCAGTTTCCACTGGTGGTGCTGGCCGCCTCTCCATGCAGGATTTAAGATCCCAGGACTTAAATAAACAAAGCCTCCATACCCCTCAAACGTAAGTACCTCATGCCTTATCATCTTGGGTGAAGAAATCTATAAAGGTGGTTAATACAAAGATGCAGTGTGAGTGATGCCTCTTGTCTGTTCCAGTGGTACCTAATTTTGTATCATTGAAGGCTAAAGGTGAGTATGTCACTAGGTGCTATGTTTTATCTCATTTACTCCTTAAATTCCCAAAGCCATATCCTTTGCCATGCAACCTCTAAAGGGACTGTTTAGTTCCCCTTCAGTATTCTTTCTTTATTTTCCTTCTTTATTCTAGAGCTGCTTATTTAAGCAGGCTATATGCTATAACTTTCAATTTGTAACTAGCAAAGTTCTCAAAGGAATTGTTTGCTCTAACGATAAGGTATGTTTAGTAGCAGCTTATACAAACCACATCTCCAAACTATTTCCTCAAGATTCAGTGGAAGAGTATCCAAAAGAATTTGCTCTCATAAACTAGTTTTTCCCTATAAGTGATTTTCTTCCAGTTGAGAGAAGGCTATTTGTAAGCCACTGGAGAGCTGTATCAACCTTTTGTGGGTACAAGTTACCTGCTAACTATTTTTAAATTACATAGGTTTACATAGTATGAGCCTGTACTACTTTCAGAAATTTGAAATAGTTATATATTTTTCTTCTGAAATCAGAGAAACTTTTTGTACTATTGTTCATTCTGTACACCAAAATATTTATGCTTTAAGTTGTATAGAAGCTAAAAGGCTACCATTGTCAATATTTTTGGTCTGTGAGTTAGATGATATATACTCTGTAAGTGCAGCTACATTTTGATAAGAGTAGGCCCTATAGAAATAATTTTAAATGTAGCTATTCTATGACTGAAAATATCTATTTTTAAATGTTTTCCTTAGAGTTGTTATCCATAAATGTACATCTTTTTCATAATTAGATTTTTTCTGCTTTCTTAACATTTTAGCATTAAGCTATGGTGTTAGCCTCTCCTACTTATAACAGCTCTGATTGCTGCAAAAATTTTTCATGATTTTGAATTATTTTTATAGGTAACAGAGAAGAGGTGTTAATCCCAACATATTTCCAGAAGTTCCTTGAATTAATATTTTTTATTTGTTTTAAAGAGTTTGTTCTTCTCCTTTTCTCAAAGCAAAGAGAAACCAGCCTTTGGAAAGCTGAACTTAAACAAACCCACTTCTGAAAGAAAAGTCTCTATATTTGGTAAAAGGTAATGATATTTTTTTCTATTAGTTCTAATGAAGGGATTCTTATAGCCATGCATTGGACTGGATGCTTTCAAATTACAAAAAATTAGATGACATGGTCCCTTTCAAGAGAAAGTTATAATCTAGTTTTTCTCTGTTTTAAATGATTATATCTGCTTTAAATAATACTAAGGGATATATCAGTATGCTGAGACCACTATTTCATTGTTACAAGTGAAGAGTTGATAGAAAATTCTATGATGAAAATTCTTTCAGATCTACAGAATCATGGCATTTTAAAATTAGTAGGAACTGCCATCTAGTTCCAACATTTTATTCCAGACTTGTTTATACTCTTACATACTAAGGACTGAAAGAGCTGATATTTTGTAGGTGATATGTATTAACCATATTAGAAATTAAAATAGAAAAATTTTTAATATATATTCAATTTAAAATAATAAACCATTACATGTTAATATAAATAACATGCTTTTAATTTTTAAAAAACTTAAAGTACAAAATTATTTCAGTAAGAAGAGTACCATTGTTTTACATTTTTGCAGATCTCTTCAATGTCTTGCTTAACAGAGGTAGCTAGATTCTCATACCTGCTTCCATATTTAATTTATTATAATATCAATGTCATATAGCCAGCCTCTGGAAAACTCCACCATACACACACAATGAGATAATGTGAATGAAAGAGGCAAGTAATACTTAGTTTTATTACAAAAATAGTTTTGACTTCTCAGATCCCCTAGATAAACTTTGAGAACCACTGTCTGGAGTAGATCAATGGTTGCCTGGTCTGTAATAGGGCAAAGATTGACTATTAAGGGTTGTAAGACTTTTGGGATGATGGGAAAGTTCCACGTTTTAATTGTGGTAAAGATTACAAAGATGTATACATTGTTAAACCTCATCAAACTGTACACCTTAAATAGGTACATTTTATTTTTAGCAAATTAGACCTCAATTAAGTGGGTTGGGTTTTTTGTTTTTTGTTTTTTGTTTTTTAAGAAATGTTTGACCACAAAATTGGGAAAATAAACTGTTCTTTTATCTCACCAAATAAATATAACTTTAAGACAAACCTGTTTGTACAGTTGGTCGAACGTATTTAGAGATGAAATATTTGTTACCTTTTGAAAAATCTCTGCCATGAAACTGAGTTAAACTATTTCTGGTATTCATTCCAGTTAGTGAAAAATGTTATGGCTTTCTTGAAATGTAATTTTCATCTCAGAGCTGAGCTTCAGAGATAATTATAGTGGTAATTATAAAAATCTAACATTTGATAAGCAACTTTGTAAGTCAGACACTGTTTTAAGGACTTTATATTAACTCTTTTAGTCAGTCCTCAGAACTGCCCTATGAATATTGTTGTTGTCACCATTTTAGAGGAAAGGAATTGAAGCACAGAGAGGTTAAATAATTACCCAAAATCATAAAACTAGTAACAGAGACAGAATTTGAAATCACAGAATCTGATTCTAGACCCTGTACTCTTAAACTATAAATCAAATGATATAGTATATTTTGATTGGTTGGGAAATTCTGTTATAATTTAAAGAGATACCTATTACTGCAATTTTGTATAGAATAGAGCTAAGCCCATACATGTATTCCTTTTATGATAAAAAAGAAGTTAAAGATTAATAGCAGTATGTAGAAAAATTGTTCTCAAATTAGTAAATTCTCAGGGAAAATTTTAGCTAATTAAACAGGGCAGTGCAGTGAGAGGATCCAAGCTAAGGAACTTTTAGAGCCTGGACAGAAGAGAACTTGAAAGCAGCAAGCAAATTTGCAAGGAGAAATGGAGTTTTGATGAACAGAATTCAGGTGTTACAGCAAAGTTCATTGTAACTCAGTTTTGTGGCATCTTGTCCAATAAGGAAAAATACTGTTCTGAGGATACTTAATAAAATACAATGGTTAGCTAAAGTGAGCCACAAACATAGGCAAAAAAACCATTGTAAAACTTTAAACAAATGAATTTTGTTTAGGGAGAAGGTGCTTGGAATGGAGCATTGTGCTGTAGCCATTAATGACTAAAAAGTAGCACCATATGTATTTATGGTAAATAATCAGATATATAATATTGCATAACACAAAGAATGCTCATGAGAAAAAGCATGCACAATCTATTTTAACACCACAAAGGCAATTTCCCACAAGAAATAATTGCAGATGAAGGGGTTGGGAATGAAGGAGCAATCATGGAGGTGTAACTAGGATGGTAGAAGGACTTAGGTCACTGAATACACTTAGAGAATGGTTGGTGCGAAGATCTAGTGGACTCAAAAAGCACACTCTTAGAGGGTGGTGTATGTGTTGGTCGTGCCAAGTACCAGAAGTGTGTTTTCTTCCCACTTCATTTTATACTTGAGTTTTCATTATTTGCTCTTTTTCACTGCTTTGAGTAAGAGATATCTGTTTAGATAAGTAGACATTAAAGAATTGGACTTTAATGCTGATGTTAAAATAAAAATCACCTTGAAATAATTTAGACTTGACCGGAGAAGGAAATAACTTTGACTTTTTTAAATTACGTTCCCAGAACTAGTGGACCTGGATCCCGGAATAGTCAATTTGGTATATTTTCCAGTTCTGAAAAAATCAAGGACCCACGACCACTTAATGATAAAGCATTCATTCAGCAGTGTATTCGACAACTCTGTGAGGTATTTCACAATTTTAAATAGTTTAAGTTGTGAATATTCCCTTAAGTATTTTCTGATATTTTCTATTTAAAATGTTTGATGTTTCATAAAACATATTGTAGTTTCTTACAGAAAATGGTTATGCATATAGTGTATCCATGAAATCTCTACAAGCTCCTTCTGTTAAAGACTTCCTGAAGATCTTCACTTTTCTTTATGGCTTCCTGTGCCCTTCATATGAACTTCCTGACACAAAGTTTGAAGAAGAGGTTCCAAGAATCTTTAAAGATCTTGGGTTTGTATGTTATATTTCTCATTAGCCTGAAGAGATTGTTGGGATACAGAAGGATCAAACTCAATATATTTGTAAAGATTTTGAGTTAAAAGAAATAATATATTTTAAGGTGGTCACTGGAGGCAACATATGTAGGATAAATTTAAAAGGCAAAAAAATGACTGTTTAGAGGTTATTACTGAACTAGATCATAACTGTGGTCTAGTATTATGTCAACTCT
The DNA here is from genome assembly GCF_030020395.1 of Manis pentadactyla. Lineage (NCBI taxonomy): Eukaryota > Metazoa > Chordata > Mammalia > Pholidota > Manidae > Manis > Manis pentadactyla. Next base: position 117,106,926 of record NC_080024.1, on the reverse strand, counting down.
GAAATGACAGGAATAGATAGAATGGGCTGAATACCACAGATCTTACAGAAGCAAAAAAGGCAGGATTGAAGGCCTGGTGAAAATGGGGTGAGATGAAGTAAAAAACGGCTGAATACACAGTAAAGGAGTGGATTTGAGGGTGAGTACATACATGTGGCTTATTTGGGGTACACTGAGTTGGATATAACAAGTGATCTTTTTAGTAGAGAAGTTCAGCATATTGGTTGTAAATCAAGTTCTGCAATATAGAGGATGCATGTACATAGTAATCTCCAGAGAAGAAATCAAAATCATTTGAGCATAAAATGACTAAGGACAGAATCTCAAAAAATCTTACTTCTGAAATTTTTGGTATACACATGGAATTTTTCTAATGTAACTTCTTAATCTGGCCGTTATTTTTACCATATTAACATTATTTTTTTTTCTGATTTTTCATAGGTATCCTTTTGCATTATCCAAAAGCTCCATGTATACAGTGGGGGCCCCTCATACATGGCCTCACATTGTGGCAGCCTTGGTTTGGCTAATAGACTGCATCAAGGTATGTGACTTCTCATTATAAAATATATACATAGGAGAAGGGGGTTTTTTCCCTCAAGGTATTTCTATTTCTCTCTCAGTCTTTATTTTGCCAATTATCTCAAAGTTGCACCAGTTTTCATTTTTCAAAGAAAATTTGATTTTCAGTTCTTCCGACTGTTAATACATGATCCCAGAGGTGAGGGGAAGAAAGTATCACATTGGCAAGATGATTTGTTTTATTGAGGTTTTATAGCTCAAGAAAAAAAAATGAGTTATTGGAAATTATTTCTCCCCTAGCATTCATTTGTTTTGTTTTTTCCTTTTTAAATTAAAATCCATATGCATTCATTTTCTCTCTCCTCCGTGATACCCATGGATACTGGGTCATCGGCCCTCTGTTCCCACCACCAGCTACCCCTGTTGTCACTAGAACACTTTACTCTTGTCTGCGTAAGCAGCTTGTGTCATTGTTATGTAATTAGGAGATAGCATTTCACAGGGATACAGGAGATCCTGGAGTACCTGCTGTGGCTTCTGTCAGGGAAGGACCCCTGGAGATGCCTCCAAGTCCATTATATAAGTTCACATCCCCAACCTTCTTGGTTTGCTTGAGGTGGTAGAACTGAACACTAGCAGTGCAAGAATCAATGGGAGGCATATGTTTCTTGTTCTGATTTTCTTCCCACTTAACAGAAACCTGGAAATTTAACCACACTTAGGTTGGCCTTCTTTACTCCACTTTTTCCCTGGTATTTTTATGGCTTCTTTTTACTGTGTTTAAATCTTTAGTCATCTGCAGTTTATTTTCACATTAAAAAAAAAAACTTTATCTTTAAATGACTCATTCATATATCTGAATACCATTTAGTGAATAACCCATCTTTTCCCCTCAGTTTTGTTTTTTGTTTTATTTTTTTGCTTTTTTGTCTTTCCTATGGAGATAAAATTGACAGAACTATGTAAATTTAAGGTGTACAGCATAATGACTTGATTTACATATATTGTGAAATGATTATCACAGTAAGTTTAGTTAACAGCCATCATCTTATAGATACCAAAACAAAAGAAAAAAGTGGTTTTTTTCCTTGTGTTGAGAACTTTTAGGATTTACCCTTTTAGCATTTAGCAACTTTCAAATATGCCAAACAGTAATGTTAACTGTAATATTGTACATTATATCCCCAGTACTTCTTTACCTTGTAAGTGGAAGTTGTACCTTTTGACCTCCATCCAATTCCCCCACTTACCCCAACCCTCCATTTGGGTATCCATAAATATGATCTCATTTTCTATGAGTTTGTTAATTTATTTGTTGATTTCTTTTTACAATTTACATATTAAATGAGATCATACAGTATTTTCTTTCTCTGACACTTCACTTAGTTTGCTGCCTTCAAGGTCCAGCCACATTTATTGTCACATATGGCAGGATTTCCTTCTTTGTTATGGCTGAATGGTATTCCATAGTGAATATAACCATTTTAACCATTCTTCCATAAACACTTCAGCTGTTTCTCAAGACACAGCTACTGCAAGTAAGGCTGTGACCAGCAGGGGTTGCAGTTACCTCTTAGAGAGTAATTTCATTTCCTTCAGATAAATACCCGGAAGTGGAATTGCTGGATCCTATCATAATTCTATTTTTAATTTTTGGGAAATCTCCATACTTTTTTTCTACAGGGGCTCTACTAATTTACATTCAAGCCAAATGTGCCCAAGAATCCCCTTTTTCAACATACTTTCCAGCCTTTATCTTGTATCTTTTCAATGCTAATCATTCTCACAGGCATGAGGTGGTATCTCATTATGGTTTTGATTTGCATTTCCCTAGTAGTGATTTTGAACACCTTTTTGTATACCTTCTGGCCATTTGAATATCTTCTTTAGAAAGGTTTCTACTCAGGTCCTTTGTCATTTTTTAATTGGATTTTTTGCTTTTCTGCTATTGAGTTTATGATTTCTTCATTTTGGATACTAATAGCTCATCATATAAATGATTTGCAAATAATTTCTTATTCCATAGGTTGTCCTGTTCTTTTGTTGATCATTTCTTTTGTTGTACAGAAGCATTTTAGTTTGATATAGTCCCGCTTGTTTATTTTTGCTTTTGTTGTCAAATCCAAAAAAAATGTGTGCTAGGACCACTGTCAGGAAGCTTACCTGCTGTGTTTCTTCTAGGACTTTTATGGTTTCAAGTCTTACATTTAAGTCTTACATCCAATGCCAGTTTACTTTTGTGACTGGGGTAAGATAGGGGTCTAGTGTCATTATTTTACACATGAATATTCAATTTTCTCAGCATCATTTATTGAAGAGACTGTCTTTTCTCCTTTGAGTATTCTTGGCTCCTTTATCAAATGTGAGTTAATCACATATGCATGTGTTTATTTCTGGGCTTTCTATTCTGTGGTCTCTGTGTCTGTTTTTAGGCCAGTATCGTAACTGTTTTGACTATATTTTTTTTATTATCATTGATAAGCAACCTTATGAAAGTTTCACCTGAGCAACACTGTGGTTACAACATTCATCCATATTATCAAGTCCCCCACACACACCACATTGCAGTCACTATCCATCAGCGTAGTAAGATGCTATACTTGTCTTCTCATTACTTGTCTTCTCCATGCTATACTTCCTTTACCGTGACCCACCTACATTATGTGTGCAAATCTTGACTACCATATTTTTATAATATAACTTGAAATTAGTAAGTGTTTCAAAATGCCTCCCACTTTGTTCTTTCTCAGCATTGCTTTGACTATTAGTGACCTTCTGTGGTTCTGTATAAATTTTAGAATTGTTTTCTCCAGTAAAAAGTGCCATTGAAATTTTGATAAGGGTTGCACTGATCTCTAGACAGCTTTGGGTAGTGTGGACATTTTAACAATATTAAATCTTCTAATCCATGAACACAGGATATCTTTCCATTTGGTTGTATCTTCTATTTCTTTCGTCAGTGTCTTGTAGTTTTCAGCATAGAGGTCTTTCACCTCTGTGGTTAAATTTATTCCTAAGTGTTTTATTGCTTTGATGCTATTGTAAATGGTGTCATTTTCTTTATTTCTTTTACATATAATTTGTCATTAGTGTATAGAAATGTTACTGATTTTTGTATTTTAATTTGCCATCCTGCAACATTACTGAATTTGTTAATGAGATCTAACAGGTTTTTTGTGGTACATTTAGGATTTTTCTATATATAAAATCATGCCATCTGCAAATAGAGATAACTCTACTTCTTCTGTTACAATTCTGTTTCTTTTTATTTCTTTTTCTTGCTTCATCACTCTGGCTAGAACTTCCAGTACTATTGAATAGGAGTGGTGAGAGTGAGCACCCTTGTCTTGTTCCTGATCTTAGAGGAACTTTCAACCTTTCATTGAGTATGTTAGCTGTGGGCTTTTCATATATGGCCTTTATTATGTTGAGGTATGTTCCTTCTGTAACTACTTTGTTGAGAGTTTTTATCATGAATGGATGTTGAAATTTGTCAAATACTTTTTCTACATGTATAGAGATTATCGTTTTTTTTCTTTCATTCTATTAATGACATGTATCACACCTTATGGTTTGCATAGGTTGAATCATCCTTGCATCCCACAATAAATTCTACTTGATCATGGTGAATTATCCATCAATGTGCTGCTGAATTTGGTTTGCTAGTATTTTATTGAGAATTTTTGCTTTATATTCATCAAGAATATTGGCCTGGCCTATAGTTTTGATTTCTTTTAGTGTCTTTCTCTGGATTTTGGTCCCAGGGTAATTCTAGCCATGTAAGATGAGTTTAGGCATATTCCTTCAATTTTTTGAATACTTTAAGGAAGACTGGCATTAATTCTTCTTTACATGTTTGTTAAAATTCACTGATGAATTCATCCGAACCTGGGATTTTCTTCACTGGGATATTTTTTATTACTGATTCTATCTCTTTACTAGTAGCTGGTCTACTCACATGTTCTATTTGTTCCTGATTCAGTAATATAGGTTTCTAAGAATGTATCCATTTTTTCTAGGTTGTCAATTTTGTTGGCATACAGTTGTCCATAGTAGCCTCTCGTGATCTTTTGTATTTCTGTGGTATCTTTTTAATGCCTCTTTTGTTTATAGTTTTGTTGATTTGAATACTCTTTCTTTTTTTTCTTGGTTAGTTTAGCTAAAGATTTGTCAATTAGCTTTTTTTCAAACTAAGTCTTATTAATCCTTTCTATTGTTCCAGAATAGATTTTCAAAGATTTTTTTTTAAGTTTTTTTTACTTAGAATCTTTCCTTTTTTATTTGATGTACGTGTTTACAGTTATAAAGTTTTGGTATGTTGTGTTTCCATTATCATTTGGCTCAAGATAGTTTTTTATTTACCCTTAAATTTCATCTTTTATTTGTTGGTTGATCAAGAGATTGATGTATTCATGAGTTTTCCAGTTTTTTTCTTGTTACTGATTTCTAGTTTCATACCATTGTGGTTAGAGAAGATATTTGGTATGATTTCTAATGGAATTTGCTAAGACTTATTTTGTGACCCAACATATGATCTATCCTAGATAATGTTCCATGTATTTTTGTTTCCTATTACTGTTGGATAGAATGTTCTGTATATGTGTTTTGGGTGCATTTGATCTATACTGTTTTATTTTTTTTCTGTCTGAATGATCTCTCTGTTGTTGAGAGTGTGGTATTAAAGTCCCCCACTATTACTGTGTTGCTGTTTATTTCTCCTTTCAGCTCTGTTAGTATGTGCTTTATATATTAGGTGCTCCAGTGTTGGTTACATAAGTATGTACAAATGTTACATCTTCTAAATGACTCATTATCATCATTATATAATGACCCTCGTTCACTCATTTTACCATCTTAGTTTAAAGTCTATTTTGTCTGATGTAAGTATAGCTACTCCTGCATTTTACTGGTTACCATTTGTTTGAAATACCTTTTTCACCCTTTCACTCTCAGCCTACCTGTATCTTTAAAGCTAAAGTGAGTCTCTTATAGACAATATATTTCTGGATCTTAATTTTTTATACATTCAGCCATTCTGTGTCTTTTGGTTGGAGAATTTAATCCATTTACATTTAAAGTAATTATTGATAGATAAGGACTTATTGCCATTTTTCTGTTTGGTAGATCCATTAGTCCTTGATTCTTATCTTACTTTCTCCTTTTGTGATTTGAGGACACTTGGTATACTTTGACTTTTTATCACATTCTCTTGTAAAACTACCTCATGTTTCTACCTTGTGGTTGCCATGAGGCTTACATAAAATATCTTAAAAATTATAACACCCTATTTTAAACTGATAACTTCAATATACTCCTAAACTATAAACTTTTATTCCTCCTTTTTACATTTTAGGTTATTGATGCTACTCTTTATACAACTTTTTATATTGAGTTAGTTAAAAAACAATTAAACCAAGTAAATTTAAAGATCTACTTGGTTTTATTAAGTGATTCATGAATCAGGAAGTATCCTATCCAGCAAGTAGAGGAATGCTTCAAAGAGTTGTACAAAATGGAAGGTTTTTATGCATAGGAGGGTGGGGCAAAAAAGTTATTAGCAAAAGAAAAGATGAGAAATGTTTCAGCTGAGGTCACCCTACCTTAAGAAGAAGAGCAGGGAGTCTTATGCAGATTACCTCATCGGTGATCAGAAAATTCTAGACTGTCAAAATGACTAAATTTTAAGGCTCAATAAGATAGGCTCTCAGGAAACTCTGTCATTCAATAATGTAAATGCTTCTAAAAATGACACTGAAAATGAATTTGAGAAAACATGAAAATTACGTGTCTTTTGCATAAGTTTAATCAACTTAAATATGTTGTTTGTGTGCTAATTAGTTACATACTGCTATGAAAGAAAGCCCACCTTTATTTGATGATGGACATCCTTGGGGAGAAGAAACTGAAGATGGAATTATGCATAATAAGGTACTTTAGCATAACCATTTTAGTTATGTCAGAATTATTAACTGTGTCACTATCGAAATTAATATATTCTTTGAAGAGCTTATTTTTCTCCTTCCCGGAAAACTTCTAAAATTGACTTTTTAGTCAGTGGATTTACTCTTGGAATCACATTGTAATTTCCTAAAATTAACTAGGCATGGAAATTGGAAAATATTAACTCAGTAAGTAAAAAATGCAAGGAAATTGGAATTAAATCATAACAAGTCATTGTTATATGTATAGATGTAACATTTCTTTTCCTCCCCTATCTTTTAGAATGAAGATAATCAATACTAGCAACATAATTTCAGTAGAATTCTTTGTCAGTACAAAGCAGAATAGATTGGGTCTTAAAGTATTGCATGTGGGGTTTTTATTTGTTTTGGCCTGTTTAGTTAGGCATATTGCCACTTAGATAAGAGTTACAACTTCCAAAAGTTATTGAAATAAAAATAAATATGTGGTCTGAATTGGTTCCAAACCATACTTTATTGGAATCTAAACTGTGTAACTAACCCCACTCTATTTCCTAAAATACACAAATTTATATATCCAAGTGACACAGACACCAAACTCTAAGAAATAAATTTATCCTGTCGAGATTAAACATTTACATACCCTTGCATATGTAAAAGCCCAGTCACCATGCAGGTGCCTAAGAAGAAAAATTGTATTCTGCTTTAATTCTAATTCTTCACTCTTTAGAACATTTGGTATAAAAAGGAAATATCATCAATCCCATCTTTTATTACTACCTAGGAATAGGTCAAAGATGTGTCATTGCTTTTTTTTTTTTTTTTTTTTAAAAGAATAACCATGTCCTTTTACTATTTCATCAGGGATCCCTGCTGGAGAAGCAGTTAGAAAGCCTTCAATCCTCTCTCTTCAGAGAGTTTCTCCTTCCATTTTATACTATCTATACTTGACTAGATTTATTTGTACCTCCGTTTTCACCCAAATACAACACTATCTATTAAATATTAAATTTCTTGACATTCATCCTAAATGTTTAAACCAAAGTTATTCTTGCTATTTTAGCTATTACTTCAGATGACAATATATAGGAAAGCACTTTGGAAACTATGCAATACTATTTTCAATCAAAAAGATTTATCAGAATATCCAACTTCACCAGATTCTGAGCCTTAGCTTTGTGAGTCCAGAAACAATTTTTTTTAATATTCAAAATTTACCAAGCTTAAGGAAACTGATTTCACTCTTTACAAATTCATAAGAGACTGATCTGAAATAGAATGAAAGTAAATTAAGTTGCCATCAGTGGTACACCTTTCCAGTTACAGAAATATTTGTACGGCCTATTTATGGTATCCCTTCCATATCAACCAAATTGTAAGAAGGTTGCTTAGTAAGCAGAGAATCAGCACAAAGGGAATTGGTTTGTCTTGAGGGACATTTATTTCTCCTAGGCTGTGGAAAATTCTGATCAGCCATCCCTGCCTCCTGACAAAGTATGCATCCTTAGTGACCAAAACACATCATAACTTAAAAAATAGTTACTTTCTCTTGGATAAGTATTACAAAAGCTAGTATTCTACTGTTTAAAACTGTACTAACCAAGCCATTTTTCAGCCTGAAGTTACATTGTAATTATAGCTTTATTAATTATGTTCTGGTTTTCACAACTAGAGCTTGTCAGTTTAATTGGACTTACATGATCAGCAATTCATTTGTTTTTCATAAGGTAGGTTATCCTTAAAGATGAATTGCGTTTTATGTTGAATTGTATTTATTAATAAGCTTCATTATTTGACCTCAAAATTCTGAAGGTATGGTTTCTTTAACTATTTACCAAGTATCACCTTTATCCCTATTTAAGTGTTCTTTTCATCTTCATTAATCACATTAGAAGTAGCAGACTGAGTGCATCTCTGCAGCATAATTAATAATGTACCCTAGGTTTATGTCTAATTTATAGGAGTTCCTGTAATTACTTAGTATTCCTAAGTCGTATTTTAATTTTTTGAATTTAAACTTAAGTTTTCACTTACAAAATTGAAACAAACTGAAGAGTCATGGCTTTATTTTTTAATCTGCTTAACCCAATTAGCTGTTTTTGGACTACACCATAAAATGCTATGAGAGTTTCATGACTGGTGCTGACAGCTTTGAAGAGATGAACGCAGAATTGCAGTCAAAGTTGAGTAAGTGTTCTCATTCCTAATGTGCTTGGTTTTTGGTCATTTATTTAACTCTGCTCATGAATTGTAGCTTAGCTTAACATACCCAATGTTTATATGTGCTACTTAAAGTGCATTTGGTTGCCCACTGATTTTTATCCTCATTGCCTAGTGAAAAGAAGATTTGTTGAGCAGAAAGAATACTGGTGTTGAAGTCAGATCTGAGGTATAACCTCTTGCTGGCTGTGTGACCTTAACAAAGTACTTAATCCATCTAACAAAGTTTTTCAAGATTAGATGGCCATGTTTCTAAAGGATATTACAAACACAATACCAGGAGCATAGAAAGCAATCAACGAATATTATTCCTCCTGGGGGACAATATCCCTGTGAGATCCTTGTTCTGTTATTTGAGAAATTAAAGTACCACTTACTCAAAAGAACTAAGGTCTCTTTTTAAATTTTGGGCTATAAGTTAATGGGCTTTATATTTTTTTCCAAAGAAAGAAATTCTTTATTTTTCTATTCAGCTATAATCTAGTGCCGTTCAGTATTTACTAACTTTAAAATGTTCCAGAAGTATTATTTTACATTGTTGTTCCTTTTATTGAGATAGACTTGTATATAAAATGCCAGAATGTTAGATAAAATAGATAAATTTAAGGTATGGAAAGCTATTCCTCCCAAAACAATGGAATCAATCAAAACAGGAGAATTTATCATACAAAAGGTAAAAGCATTCCCTGATATTCCCATGAGATGTACCCTCCTGAAGAGTAACCAGGACAATTTCAGCTTCTCCCCATGAGAAAGCAAGCCAGATAAATGATGTTTTGTTTTAAAAGAAGAAAATTCATTGGTATTTCTGTTTATAATTAAGCATAGAAGTTGTATATATTTATTCAAACAATGTTTATTGTATACGTGCTGTATGCCTACCACCATTTAGGCACCAAAGATACAGTAATGAATAAGAGATAAAAATCCCTGACCTTAATGAGCTTATATTATTAGACAGAGACAATAATCAAATGAACAACTATATGTCAAATGGTGATAAGGGCAACAGAGAAAAATGAAGTAGGGTAAGGAGGTAGAATATGTAGTGGAATAAAGGGAAGAGTTTGCTGCTTAGAGGGTGGGATGTCTTCTACTGCTAGTGTTTTGAGCAGAGACCAAAAGTAAGTGAGGGCGAAAATCTGGGGAAGAATGTACTAGGCAGATTTGAGACCTTATAAAGTTTTTGGGTTTTTGTCTCCAGAGGATGTATTTAATGTAGATGCTTCCAAGCTGGAATCATTAGCAGCAAAAAACAAAGCATTGAATGAACAGATTACAAGACTGGAACAAGAAAGAGAAAAAGAACCGGTTAGTAAACCTGCTTATCGTCAATAGGTTTATACACTTCGCTTCTTTAGACTCTCAGGTCTCCTTAGAGAATATCAGCTACTTCTTTATCAAAAAATTGTTTACTAGATGAACAAAATAAGCTTTTTAAAAGTCAATTTTTTTTTTTACATAGGACAGAATTCGCAACAAAAACATGTTTGCTATCTCTGGGGCTTTGTTTTCCCTTGTGATCTATCAGTCTTGGACTAATGGTGTTCAGAATATGATGAAAGAATCTTACCAATTTACATAAGACCAAAAAGATCTTTAGAACAAGGTCCCCATGTTATATACCTCACGGGAGCACTATTTATGAGAGGCCCTGAGTTTTGTAGTTGATGGAAAAGGAGTGGTAACAAGTAGGTTTATATAACATACTGTTTCCTAATGGCTTTTTTAAAAGCTAACCAGTAATATCCAGATATCTCATAAGATTTTGTGTATTCTATTACTGAAGTGCCTATACTGTTCTATAAATAGCAGTTTTTAAATTCTTGTGCTTTTTCATTCTGACCCTTAACTTTCTCTATCCCAAACTGACTTCTTGAAAAGTACGTCTTAATTAGGTAATAACAGTAAAGTCCCTTTTTAAATCTTTTGACTCCCTCTAAAATTGAAAGGAACACTCTAATTTACATTTCTTTAAGCTTAAATAATATTGCTTTTAAGTATGAAATAATTATGGATGAGGCTAACTAACTTAATTTTCTTTTCCTTTAAAGAATCGTCTAGAGTCACTGAGAAAACTGAAAGCTTCCTTACAAGCAGATGTTCAAAAATATCAGGCATACATGAGCAATTTGGAGTCTCATTCAGCCATTCTTGACCAGAAATTGAGTGGTCTTGATGAAGAAATTTCTAGAGTAGGTAAGCACAACTAATGCTAAAAGAGGTCATTCAGACTGGGATGGGGGCCTGTGTGGGATTGGTCAGATACAGTAACAGCTTTCTCATCCTTATCTCTTTTCTTTAAATGTTTAGTGGCAATAGCAGGCTGCCAAGTTTCCAGTGCTTTCTTCATTAGTTTTTCAAAGCTGCTGCAAGAAATTACTACAATCTTGGTGGCTTAAAACAACAGAAAGTTACCTGTTCACAGTTCTAAAGGCTAGAATAGAAATCTAATACCCAGCCAGTCCAACTCCTTTGAGGACTTTAGAGGAGAATCCATTACTTGCCTCTTCCAGCTTCTGGTGTCTGATGGCATTCCTGAGTTATGGCCATATCACTCCAATTCTGCATCCATCCTCACATTGCCTTCTCTGTGTGTGTCTCTCCTCTTTTATATGTGTTAATTTCTCTATTTCTACCTCTATTAAGGCGTTTAAGGCCCACCTAGATAATTAAACTAATCTTATCTTGAAATACTTAATGTAATCATATCTGCAATTATTTGATTGCCTTTTCCAAAAAAGGTGATGTTTACAAATTCCAGGACTGTATATCTCTGCATGGCCATTATTACCTCCTAATCCACTACACCTTCTAACATGTTCTCAGGTACCTGGCTTCTTGAAGCCAAGAGGCACCTAACCTAAGAACAAATGCTGCCTGAATATAAATATATATTCTATTCTCCCTTGTAATTAGTAAACCAAATTCTTAACTCTCTGTTGGTGTCAGTCTGCTGCAGTTGTCTTCTCCTCCATCACAACCTCTTAAGCTACTCAGCAGCTTAAGCTGATTGAAAATTAGATGAAAAGATGCAAGTACTACAGTTCTTTGGAGCAGAAACCCAACTAAAAGAAAGTTTGTTTATATCCAATGTGTTCCTAAACTTTTTTTCATAAGCACAAATCAATCTTAATCATAAAACTCTGAAAATACTGTGGCACATAAAGTGATTTATACTTCCAAGGTGCCAGAAGGAGAGGAAAGGAAGGTATCTATAAATCACAGAGCCATTGCTAATTTCTTATTATAGCAATATTTGTAAGCAATTAAATGAATATATCATGATATTTATAGTTTATCTTTCTTAATTGGAGTTTAATCCAGAAAATTTTTATCCACCTTGTGAGAATTTTTTCCCAATAACTGCAAACTGAGTAAGTGAGAGAAAAATACTTGAGCAATCATTTCCATTCCAGAGTGATTTCGTTTGAGATAATAATTTGATAACTGTTAACCAGAGATATTTTTACTCTGAGTATTTTAACTTTCTTGATTATTTAAAGCCATTCATGGCCAAGAGTGAAAGAGATGTATCTAAACTCAAGATACTGTACATTGTGGGGTTTTTGTGGATTCCTAAACTTTAACTTAGGCCAACCATTAATTTTGAGCTCAAGTGTGAAGCTCCCCAACTAAGTGCTACAAGTGGATTATAACAAAGCCAAGACCTTGATACTCCCAGCCTCATCCATTTCCCCAACCTGCTTAAATACACTGTCATATCCTTTATAAGCTATGAGTCACAAAAGGTTGGAAAACACTACTCTATATAACCCCAAATATATTTAATTTGATAACTTTTCTTCCTCTTGGCATGATCATATGCTTTTTGTAAGTACCATATTCTCTTGGTACAATACAGGCATACCTCTGGGAAACAGCAGATTTGATTCCAGACCACCTCACTAAAACTAGTATCATAATAAAGGGAGTAAAATGAAGTTTTGGTTTTCAATGCATATAAAAGTTAGGTTTACACTATACCATTAGTCTATTAAGTGTATAATACCATTATGTGTAAAAAATCATAATACCTTAATTAAAAAATGCTTAATGGCTATAACCATAATCTGAGCTTTCAGCAAGCTGTAATTACTGATTACTGATCACAGATCACCATAACAAGTATAATAATAATAGTAATGAAAAAGTTAGATACTGCATGAATTACCAAAATGTGACACAGAGACATGAAGTAAGCAAATGCTGTTGGAAGAATGGTACCAGTAGACTTGGTTGACACATGGTTGCCACAAACCTTCAATTTGTAAAAAACAGTATCTACAAGGCATAAAAAAGGAGAGCACAATAAAATAATGTATGCCTTGTATAGTCATTCTTGAACACAAATTTTGGTAAATGCACAAACAAGAACCTAACCACCAGGGTTACTTTGATATCTGATGAAATCACTGAAATGTAAATGTCAGTGAAATAAGAATAAACAGATGTATTTTATGTAAATATTTTTACGTTTATCAAAAACTTGTGAATTTTCTAACTTATTGCAGAGAATCATGCAGGAGTATTGAAAGCATTTGAAGTGTACATTTACAGACTGTCCTTCTAAAGTGTAATGATTCTTAATCATAATGTTTGGGGTCAATATTCTTTATGCAGGTAAAACTTTCTGAAAACCATAGCCTGCCAATAGAGAAATAAGGTTCTAACAACTTTAATTCTATTATCTTTCCAGAATGTTATTAAAAAAGTGGGATCAAACAATTATCTAAAAAAGGGAAAAAATACATGTACATACTTGGAAATTTAGACATCTTAATCAACTCTTATATAATGGCATCAATTTCTTTGTAGGAATTAAGGAACTTATATTTATTTTTTTCACATAGAACTAGAATGTGAAACAATGAAACAGGAGAATGCTCGACTACAGAATATTGTTGATAACCAGAAGTACTCAGTCGCAGACATTGAAAGAATAAATCATGAAAGAAATGAATTGCAGCAGACCATTAATAAATTAACCAAGGACCTGGAGACAGAACAACAGCAATTGTGGAATGAGGAACTAAAATATGCCAGAGGCAAAGAGGCGGTATGTCATACCATTTCCAGAGTGACAACTCAAAGCTGACCTTTGTAAAGGTCTATCCCAATTAAGAAGAATTAAGTGGGTAGAATAAATTGGCTAAAGAGGCAAAGTATTTTAGCATTGACACATCCCTTTTTGTCAATTCAGTAACACTGCAGTTTATCTCAGTCAAAATAATTTAAGATAGCCTGTATTTTTTTTTAATGGAAGTAGGGTTGATATACTGTCTTATATTAGTTTCAAGTATCATACAACACAGTGGTTCAACAGTTACCCATATTATTAAATTCCCACACCCTATAATGCAGTTACTATCTATCAACATAGGAAAATGTTACAGAATCATGGGCTATATTCTCCATGCTGTACTACTATCCCCATGACCAACTTGTATTATGATTGAGAATTTTTGAACCCCTTTATTCCCTTCACCCTAGCCACACCAACCCTAACCCCTCTGCCATAGTAACCACCAGTCACTTCTCAGTGTCTATGAGTCTACTGATATTTTGTTCTTTTTATTTTGTTTTCTTTTTATATTCCACAAAATAAGTGAAATCATACTGTATTTATCTTTTTATGCCTGGCTTATTTCACTTAGCAGAATACCCTCTAGGTCCATACAGGTTGTCTCAAATGGTGGAATTTCTTTCTTTTTTATGGCTGAATAATATTCCATTGTGTATACATACCACATCTTTATCTGTTGATCTAGTGATGGACACTTTGGTTGTTTCATATCTTAACTATTGTAAATAGTGCAGCAGTAAATGTAGAGGTACATACATCTTTTTGAATCAGGGATTTTGTTTTCTTTGGGTACATTCCCACAAGTGGAATAACTGGGTTATATGGTTTCTATTTTTGAGAAACCTCCATATTGCATTACACAGTGGCTGCACCAATTGACATTTCCACCAACAGTGTAGGAGGGCGCCCATTTCTCCACATCCTCACCAACACTTGTTATTTCTTGTCTTTTGGATGGTGGCCATTCTGACTGCTGTGAGGTGCTATCTCATTGTGGTTTCGATTTTCATTTCCCTGATGATTAGAGATGTGGAGCATCTTTCCACGTGCCTGTTGGGCATCTGTATTTCTTCTTTGGAGAAATGTCTTCAGGCCATCCACCCATTTTTTAATCAGGCTATTTGTGGGTTTTTTGGTGTTGAGTCATATTTAATTCTTTATATATTTTGGATATTAATCTCTTATCAAATAAGTCATTTACAAATATATTCTCCCATACTGTCAGTTGCCTTTTTGTTCTGCTGATGGTGTCCTTTGCTATACAGAAGCTTTTCAGTTTGATGTAGTCCCACTTGTTCATTTTTTATTTTATTTCCCTTGCTGAAGGAGATGTGTCCAGGAAAAAACTGTTTATGCTTATATTCAAGAGATTTTTGTCTTTGCTTTCTTCTAGGAGTTTTATGGTTTCATGCCTTAAATTTATGTCTTCTATCCATTTCGAGTTTACTTTATGTATGGAGTTAAGACAGTGATCCAGTTTTATTCTCTTGCATGTAGCTGTCCAGTTTTCCCAACACCAGTTACTGAAGAGACTGTCTTTTCCCCATTGTATATTTATGGCTCCTTTATTGTATACCAATTGACCTTATATGCGTGGGTTTATATCTGGGCTTTCTATTCTGTTCCAATCGATCAATGGGTCTGTTCTTGTGCCAGTACTAAATTGTTTTGATTACCATGGCTTTGTAATAGAACTTGAAGTTAGGAAGCATAATCCGCCAGCTTTATTCTTCCTTCTCAGGATGGCTTTGGCTGTTTGGGTCTTTTGTGGTTCCATATGAATTTTAGAACTATTTGTTCTAGTTCATTGAAGAATGCTGTTGGTATTTTGACAGGGATGCATTTAATCAGTAGATGGTTTTAGGCAAGATGGCCATTTTGACAAATATTAATTCTTCCTACCCATGAGCCCAGAATATATTCCCATTTATTGGTGTCTTTTTTAATTTCTCTCATGAATGTCTTGTATGTTCAGGGTATAGGTCTCTTCCTTGGTTAGGTTTATCCCTAGGTATTTTATTCTCCTCAATGCAATTATAAATGGAATTTATAATTCTCCTGAGTTCTCTTTCTACTATTTCATTGTTAGTATATAGGAATGCAGCCGATTTCTGTGTATTAATGTTGTGTCCTGCAACTCTACTGAATGGTAGCCTATATTTTTTAGTAGTGAACCAACAAATAAGCAAAAAAGTTACTAAGCCCATGAAAAAATTTTCAAAAATCTTACGCATTTTATTTTCAAAGAGGATATGACCCAACTGTTTACCTATTCACTACTCAAACATTTATTTAACATCTATGTGCCTCTTACCTTGTTTTTAGAAAGGCTTCCTTGAAAAGATAACACCTAAACTGAATTGGGATGTGGAAGGCAGAGTTAGTATGGCAAGTGTAGATGAGTCAGCAAACAAAAAAGCAGCACATGGGAAAACTCAGAGAGAAAATAGCATGATGCATTGTGGTATCCTAAATTTTTCATGTGACTGGAGCCTAAGCAGGGATGAGAGCAAATAGCAAAAGATGAGACTCAAGAAACAAGCGCAGACCAGATGGTAAAGATCCCTTTCATGTTTAGAAGTTTGGGCTTTATCCTGAAAGCTCCAAGAAGTCCTTAAAATTTTTAAACAGATATATCACATTTCAGAAAGATCTTTTTTGCTAATATGAAAAATGGTTTGGAAGGGAGCAAAATAAATAAGGATCTGTGGCAGTACTGTGGTGAGAATTACAAACTGGATTTAAATAATGCTTATGGAGATTCAAAGAAGCGTGTAGATTCTGACTACTTAGGAGGTAGAGTAAATAAGATTCTGTGACAGGGAAGCAGTCACAGTGTCTGGCTGAGGCAGTGGGACAAGTGGTGAATACCACTAACTTGGGAATAGGAGACAAGGAGGGGTTGCCAGTCAGGAATGGGAATGGTATGCTGAACCTGTTGTGTCCAAGTGAAAATATTTAACAGGCTGTTGTATATGGGTCTGTTCCTTAACATAAAGTATCTAGGTTTGCAGTTAGATTTGGCAAAAATCCATACAACTGTGATTGAAGCCACAAGGGTCGGTGATGCGTAGTAGGAGGCTAGAACTCTGGGAACACCACCATCGTGGAGTGAACAAAGGCCCCTTAAAAGAGACCTAGAGAGGAACTGAGGACTAGCAAAAGAGGTCAAGAGAAGAGAAACTGAGAGAGAAAAGGGTTAGGAAGGAATTGGTGTCAAATGCAGTAGCAGGGTTCAAAAGTTTCTGTTTGATTCAGTAACAGCAGTCGCTAGTGACCTTCATCAGAACCAAATTATTCGACTTCATTGTAATTTTTTAGGGAGTATATTATCATTTTAATCAACTTTGTTGACAAAGTGGGCCTATCAACCATATGAATTTACTAGGTAATTAAAGTTTGTCCCTATTTTGTTTGGCAATCTTTTATAAAGACTCTATATTCTGCCTTATTTAACTATACTCTATTTACTCTTTTAAATGCAGCTCTCAGTAGTCATGAAGTTTTTCTTAATGATTTAGCTTAGTCATGGAAATGACACCAACATGTTCTAAAAGTAGTAAGTTAACCGGTTGTCTAGGGACATTTTTCTTATCAGATAGTTTCACAGCTGTCTTTTCTGCTATGTACACTATTTGTAGTCCTAAGAAAACTTACATAAGTTACAACTTTCTCTTTTTTTGAAGAAAGGTAAGAAAGCATGTCTTTAGCCTCTTTTATTTTCTTTTTTATAATGAAGAAAAATAGACTAGAGAATTCCAAACTTTAATTTTGGTTTGAAATTTTTTCTCCCACTATTTTCACTTACCATGTTTGAACATTGTTAGGTATAGTTCTAAAATTTAAACCTCACTGAAAAAAATTTATTCTCTATCTTTTGCTACAAAAGTAATGGGTTTTTTTATCCTATTACTTCCAGTACTTTCCATAGTATTTCTTATATATATTTATTATCATTGTTAAAATGAAAAAAGTAGTTCAAACAAAGAAGCTGTGTTTGCCTAAGGGGGGAATACTGGTTTTTCACCCTGGTCATGTTATAAAGTACATTACAGGCATAATGCAAATAGTTTCTTAATCATTTAATTGTTTTGCATTGTTAAAAATCTGTGTTTTATACCTTCACATGTAATTCTTAATGTGGAATGGATAGTTCAGTATGAACAGTCAGCATTGCCTCCTTTTTTGGCCCTTTTCCACCATACTTCTGCTTCACCTTAACCATCCAAACTCCCTCTTCCTCTTGACCCTCTTGGTAATCTCTTTCCCCATGTACTGAGAAGAAAAATATGCATTTATAGGAAATGGGGCTGTTGGGTGATCCCAAGAATCTTTGAACCTAGAATTTGGTTAAAGCTATGTTTTATCCCTGGATTTACCACCACACACCTGTCATGTCATCCATCTAACCTCACATAGCCTCAGTTTCCTTATTAATAAAATTAAGTATGGTTAGACTAGATCAATAATTCTGAACTTAGTTACTTCAACAGATATTAATGAATTATTTTTTGCTCTCAAACATTGTGTGGGAAAGGGGAAGTTAATGAATCTCTGGACTATGTGAACTCTGAGTTTAACAGGCTAAAATTAGCTGTATGAATGCTGTTTTTGACTTGGAGTATTAGGCTGTGAAGAAAATTATCTGAGAAGTAGATAAGCAGCCTAATGAGGGACTAGAGTAGGGCCATGGACAGTGAGAAGAAAGCCTTTGGGTACTCATAAGAGAGATTAAAGAATAGCAGCAGAATGCAAAAGTACAATGTAAACATTTCATCCATCATCTTTTTTTCTGGACTAATTTTTATTACACATGCCACCTCTGACTGGTAGTAGCTTTCTGGAGCTCTGTGTCAAAATGGACATTGAAGCTGCATCTACACTCATCAGGAAAGAGTGTGGTCAGTTTTCACTGTCTACATTGGTTGTAGGAAGGAAAAATATTTGCTCTCCCTGCAGTTAGACATGATAAAGTGCAGGGGCTTGTGAGAGCTGTTGAAATGCTCGTGAAGAACAGAAGGAACTACAGAAGGAACAGAAAGACTTTTAATATAAGGACAAATAGACTTACATAACTTAATAGTTCCTAGAGAGCTACCATATTACAAATTATTGAAATTACTTCCTGATCCATTAGTAAGAAATCTTAAATATAACATGTAATACCTAAGTAGTATTGCTTTTGAGACCTGGTAAATTTTTAGAAATTGCATATTATTCAAGTTTTGATGGGTATACTCTTGCCATTGCATTCCTTCACTCAGAGTACTCATTTTTATGGATGAATAACATCAGTGAGAAACTAAGTATGTATTAAATGGAGAAGCAGTATGAAAGTAAATTGCCTAGACTGCAAATTCATTTACTTAATCAAATACTAAGTATCTGCTAAATACCAAGTACTGTTCTAGGGGCTGCGGATGTAGCTGTTTTCATGCAGTTTATATTCAAGTAGTAACAATGAACAAATAATATGGCACGTAGTAGTAAGGTCCATGAAAAAAACAAAGTAAAAGGATAGAAAAATGGGGCAGGGGCAGCAGGTGGAGGCTGTATTAGAGGGAAACCTTTCTGATGATATGATTTGAACAGAGCACTGAAGGAAGAGGAGACCAAGAAATGTGGAATATGTTACTAAAATGTTTTTTATCAAAATAGTTAAAATAACATTTTGAGAATTAAATTATTACATTTCACTTATTTTGGATAAATGAAATATTTTATAAACTGATAAAACCAAGGTTTTTGTTTTTCATTTATAATATCTCTATCTGGCACTTTGAAAAATGAATTTATTTAATACCTAAAAATGGACTCTTATTCCCAACTATTTATCAGATAAATAGAAGAACTATTGTATATTACTTAGTAATTATATATTCTTAAAACTGTCTTAAAATTGTCCTATAAATTTAGTGTGAATAAAATCTTTCATTCTTTGTATTTTAAAACTGCCATCCTTACTACTAAAAAATACTAAATCATTAAACTACATATTAAGTATAATTTTTATATAAAATTATAGAAATGCTGATTGAAAACCACATGGGATAGGGCTGTTTGGGTTATTTTTTTAATGTTTCTTTATGTGTTTTCTTCCTACAGATTGAAACACAATTAGCAGAGTATCACAAGTTAGCTCGAAAATTAAAACTTATACCTAAGGGTGCTGAGAATTCCAAAGGTTATGACTTTGAAATTAAATTTAATCCTGAAGCTGGTGCCAACTGCCTTGTCAAATACAGAGCTCAAGTTTATGTAAGTAATCGTGAGTGCTTCAAAAGGCTTTTAAGTGGTATGATTGATATCTCATTCGTGTATTTGGTTCATGATATCTGGTATCATGTATGCAAAAGTAAGAGTTTAAACTGCAATATATCCATAACTCAGGACATACTGAGTCAAAGTCTAAACTGTAGAAATATAAGTCTGAGACTTTTTCTTCTTCATAGTAGTAAAAATCTCTCTATTGTACCTTATCTTTGGAATTTTAAAGCCATTTTTTCCTCTCTACCTACTTTATTCAACTATCCAAAAAAAATTCAACTACATGTGAAATAGACACTAGTATTATAAAGATAAAAATGACCCAAACCTTGCTCTCAAGTAGTTACTAGTCTCCTCGGAGAAACAGAAAGATATAAAAAAATAATTGCTACATATCTGCTTTATGAGTAGTCTTTACAAGGTAATGGTAAGAAGATCAAGTCTTCCCAGAATTGAGGGGAAAAAAAAGAAAGTCTCCACAGAGATGGTGAACCTAGAGCAAAAGCATGATAGGTGAGCTATTTATGGATGTGGGTCTGTGGGAAAAAGTTCAAGGCACAAGGACCCACATGCAGGTTTGGAATATAATAGATCAATAATGAGAAAGCTGCACCTAATTTTTAAATAATGACCAACGATGTAATTTGGGAAAGAAAAATTTTTAATTGTTCTATTGCACCTTTTGACTTATTCACAGACTTTAGTATTTTAGTGCTATTCCCTAAAAGAAATGTCAGTTTTCAAAATACTTAGTTTTTGAACAGAAGAATGTCAAAGTCTAAAGCTACGCACTTTTTTCCTTGAGAAACATTCATTTGCTTGATATATTTTTCATCGAATACATACTATGTTCCATGCCACCTAGGTTCTGAAAATAAAATACCCAGGAAGATACAGTCATGACTTTCCCAGAGATTACAGTTTATTGGTAAACAGAATTTGATTAATAAAGCTTGACTTATTTTCAGTAGGAAAAAAAAATGCATCCAGTAAGCATGTAGTCTTTTACTGAATTGTTTCTTAAGTAATAACTAGGTAGGTGGGTGGGTGGGTAGGCAGTCAGGCAGCAGTTTATTCATCATTATTTTGAGTAGTTTGACTTGGCTGGTGCAAAAGAATAATTATCTGAATCAAATCACTGTAGAAAAGACTAGCCAGCGCAGAAATAATTTACTTGCTCAGAAAGGAAGGAAAGTTTTTCTTTGCTATCTGGAAGTAATTTTACATTACTTAGTAAAACAGTAACAGAAATAGCACCAAAAAGGTGCAACCCCAACTGTTTTAAGTCACATATGGAGAAAAGCTCTTAAAGAGATTAAATAGGCCATTGCATCTTTCAAAAGAAAAGCAGCCAAAATTAAAACTCAGCAGGGACTTTAAAAGACCTCCGAAAACATAGGAATGTAAAGGGTTTTCTTTTGGAATGATGAAAACGTTTTGGAACTAGAGGTGATAGTTATACAACAGTGCGAATGTACTAAATACCATTGAATTGTACACTTTAACAGTTAATTTTATGCTAAACTCACTTTAACTTTATTCAGTTTAACCACTTTAAAGTATGAGTTGCACCTAAATAAAAAAAATTATGGGAAACAATGAAATACTTTGTTGAATAAAACCAGTAAACTAGAGAGTACATGTAAGAAATAACAAGCAGGTATGAGCTTCCAAGTTGATAAACATGTGGAGATGCAAGAAAAGTGACACTCCCCAAGTGGGGAAGCTCTGTGCGCCTTCCAAATACCTTGCTTTATTTATAGAGCAGCCCACCCTCCAGGCCCTCTGCAGAGGTGTGTTGGGATCTTCCTCATGCTGTTTGCTGCCTCAGCATCCTGCATTGCATGACTTGCTCTGCCAGTCCCTGCTGATGGACATTTGCCATGACAATGGAGTTCCAATGAATGGCAAAAAAAAAAGAAAAAGAAAGATAATCATAAGACTAAACGGTTGAAAAGGATTAAGAGAAAAATGATGCATCTGGAGAACATAACATAAAAATACAACCTACATATAACTTGTTTTCAAGAAAACAAGGATACTTACAAATGTTCAAGTAATAGCAGTGAATTTTTTGAATAGATGAGCAATTCTAAAATTTTGCAAGTATTCAAAACCAAAAGCAAGTGGCATTCGTATAAAAATTATATTAAATTAATTTTATTTTCTTATTGATGGTATATTAATAGATTAAAAATATGCCTTCATTTTTTTTCCCCAAAAGTGGCTCCTCCTCTCCCAAAGTATAGATGCCTCATGAGAGAAATTTTGTAACTACATATGCCATGTGTAACTCACATTCCTATATATTTTATAGGTACCACTCAAGGAACTCTTGAACCAAACTGAGGAAGAAATTAATAAAGCTCTAAATAAAAAAATGGGACTAGAGGACACTTTAGAACAAGTAAGTGGTGAAGCATAGAATCATTAAAAGCAAAAATAAGATTTTTAAAACTTAAATGTGATTTGTTGTTTCTGACTGCTTAAGGGATACGTTTTTAATAAAATATTATAAAAAATAAGAGTTGGGTACACCTTGACTTAGAAATATTTGAAGTGATTCTTTAAGTAACTTAAACATCCTAGGCTTCACATATCATTGATGGTGAAATGATATGAAACAGTAAATTTACCTTTTTTTTTTTTAATGGAGAATTTCCTCCTTTACCTTCAGATAATTTAATATCTCCTTTTATATGAAAAGGGATTTGAGGTGGGTACCTTATATTAGAGACTCACTCTGGTAAAGTAGAGATTTCTCTTTACCAAATTTTTCATTCTGGACCGTGGAATTCGGGGGGTACTCAAAATTAAGTATCTACAAAAGTCTATTTCCAAAAGTAGTTTTCAGAAAGTTCCTGCTTCTGAGATATTTGAAACATAATGTCACCAATATCCCTGAGAAAACACTACTATCTGTTCAATAACTGTTAAGAGTAAACTTTGTTATAGTTGAGTAAGAAAAGTTAAGAAGGTACTTCTCAAACACAAACAAAAGGTATTATTTATATGATACCAAACAAAGGAAACTCACAGTTAATTCAGCTCTTCAATACCTATTATGTTCTGGCATCTCAAGATTTCAAGTTACTTAAAAAGTCCTATCTTTTCTCAGAATAGAAATTGGTTTATTTTTTTTCTCCTTTGGAAATAAAATCTGTGCATTTCAGAAATAATAATGCCAGAACCCACTTTTTTAGTATTCACAAATTCTGCCAAGACTTCTTTGTACTATAAAAATTTTTCTACTCCTCAAAAAAGCAAAAATTTTGTAACATTAGATAAGTGAGGAGTTTCATGGTAATATTATTGTTATGATTGGGGTTCTGTAACATGGAAAGAAGATAAGGAATCAGGACTACCCTAACAGGTGCTCCACAGCTGTAATGGTTATTTGAGGAGAAGTCTTTCTTTAGTCTGCTGTAGTTTGATTTCTCTCTTTGGTTGAAATGGGCACTCAACTTAGATGCTCAAAAAGGTGTGACTTCTAAGCAGTAGGAACCTGTGACTGAACCATCTTTCAAACTTAGTTGAAACCTTTTAAAAGCTGTTGACACGAAAATGTGAGGGTGAGAGGAGGGATTATAAAATGCCTGCTAGCTCATTGTGGCCTACACCCTATGTTAATCTTCTGAAAATAATGTAACTAAAGTTTATGTGAAATACAAACTCCCATTTGGAGAAAAAAGACTAACATGCAGTTTTGCTAATCAGATTTGCATTTTTGCAAAACCCTTTTGAGCATAGAAAAAAGTGACTTTGGGGGAAAGCTACTGAAATTGTTAAGAAGTTAAACCAAAGTATTACACTAGAAATACGGGAAAGGGGACAGATTTAGGAAATGTTGAGGTAGAACCCTAGCATTTCCTGGCTGACTGTGAAAACTAGGAGGGAAAGACTGTCCACAGTGACTTCCACTTTCCTGTTGTAGGCAACCAAGGGAAGGAAAAGTGAGTGCAGGGAGTGGCCAGGACAGTGCAGGAGCCATTGAGCTTTGTCTGTAAGACACAGGCATCCACAAAGCAGGTGCAGCAATAAATGCAAAACATAGGAGAGAGATTGGATCTGAAAATACAGATTGTAGGGTCTTTACCGTATACATGGTGGTTGAAGCCAGGAATGAGGGATACCTCTTAGAATTTGTAGAGAAAATAGGAGAGGATTGAGTCTTGAGAAACAATACTTAAGGGGTTGGCACAATGAAGGAGATTCTGGAAATAACACTTAAAGAAGTGCACGACATAGTTGAAGAACAATCAAGAGAAGAGAATATGCTATAAAAGTCAAAGTAGGGAAGACCTGGCAACTACAAAATGAGATATTGATATACTATAAAGACAAGGGGAATTTATTTGAATTATGAAGTATACAATGTAAACAAAAATCTATATTTAAAACATACCACTTATAAGTCTAGTGTAACTGTCAGTCCAGTCTGACAAAGACATCAGAAAAAAAGCAAAATTAAACTAGTCACACTTATGAATATAAACATAAAGATTAAAATTAAATATTAGCAAATGAAATTTATTCAGCAAATTTTTTTTTAAGAGTCTGCCATGTGCCTGGTACCATAATAGATGTTGACATTATAGTATCTGCTTTGTGAACTCTATTTCTAGTGGGAAGGTGGGCATGAAAACAATAACTTTCATTGTAACCCTTTTGTAGTGTAAATACAGCATGCTGTGGATTCTCATAGTACAACCTAACATAAGCACAGTTCTTTCTGAAGTAAGTGGTAGCTGTGCTGAGTTGTAAATAACAAGTAGGAGTTGGCCCATGGATACCCAGAAGGATACACACACAGACCCACGCACCTGCGTCTGAAGGCCCAGAGACCAGAAAACAAAGCATGTTCGCAAATTACCATGAGTGTGAGTAGGATAAGGGAGAAGCTTGGAGAAAGAAGAACCTAATTCTGAATGAGCTTATATTTTCTTACTGGTTGAATTTTTACGCTATAGGCAATGGGGGCCATTGAAGATTTTTAAGCCAGAGAATAACCCCTGTGTATTTTAGTTTGCTCACAATGTTGGCATTTTGAAGAATAAGTTAGAGGTACATGAGACTAAGAGACACGCCAATAAAAGACCTAACGGTATCCTGAATGATAAATCGTAAAGACCCAAACCAAGGCTATTGCAGTGAGGATGAGAAAAGAGATTTAAAGATTGAAACAACATAATGTGTTAGTCCGTTTGGATGTGAAGGTTAAGGAAGAGAGAGGAATTAAGAATGTTCAGGTGTCCAGCTTTGGTATACAGTGTTAAAGAAAAAGGAAAAATCACTCATGACACTTCTTAAAGGCAGTAGACAGACATTTTTCAAGGAAGGGCTGTTATAGTGAGGTTTTGTAGTAGGCAAGAAAGATTGGGCTCATATCCAAACACAACAAAGAAAAGTGGGAATTCAAAGGGCAGGGTGGCAAAAAGTGGGTGGAAATTACTTAGGGAATCTCAGGGTAAATAGAGATTCTGGCTCAACCAACCTAACAGGGTTCATGCTGAAGGCAAGCCAAGGTGATCAGACATCACCTAGGCAGGTGAGGGGGTGGAGGATGAGGAACCTGATCTGATAGTAAGGATACATGATTCCGATTAAATTGACTTAGCAAGAGTCTTGCTAAAATTGAATAATGCAGACAAACACAGGAGCCCAAAAATCAGCTTCATTGAAAAGTCAGAAAAGCCTGAGTAGTTTGGTCAAGGAGCAAATCTTTGTCAGTGATGATATTCTAGAACCTTGATAAAGAGTACAAGAGAAGGGTTATAGAAGAGAGAATTCCAGGCTGGGATATGGCAAGTTTCAGATCTCTGGAACATCAAAGTGGAGAATGTCCAGTAGGCAATTGCAGGTTGGAGATATGTAACTATAGATAGATATAAATTAGCATGCAGGTAATTAAAGCCAGGTGTGACAGAGACAGAGCTCTCCCAAGT
Source organism: Manis pentadactyla (assembly GCF_030020395.1). NCBI lineage: Eukaryota > Metazoa > Chordata > Mammalia > Pholidota > Manidae > Manis > Manis pentadactyla. The sequence goes on along the minus strand of NC_080024.1, from coordinate 117,080,965 downwards.
GAGCAAATGAGAATACAGCCAAGATCAGAATCCTGGGAGAACATCCACCTCCAAAGTACAATCAGAGAAAGAAAAGTGATGGAATTCCAGTCTGGTAGTGGCTTCTGTCTTCTCCATGACAGAAGAAAAAAATCATCTAAATTATGTAATTAATAATATCTTTGATTATAAGCATTGTGAGAGCTCTTTATTGAAAGAAAGAAAAGAGACAAACAAAGTAGCCAAATATTAATAGTGATTCTTTTAGGTTGCAGAATTATTGGTGATTGTTGTTTTCTTTAATCTTTCCTCTACTTAATACAATGGAAATACATATTTTTGTAATCAGGGGGGAAAAAAATCCTTAATTGATGAAACTTTAGTAAAACAGACATGAAAAGCAGAAGCTGCTCCAAAGATAAGTCAAAACATGATTTTGACCAAATATGAGGGCCTACTGGAAGTTCTGGTTCTTTGGATGTCTACTGGTCTTACCGAAGGTGAATTTAATAAACAACTTGTTTAACTTGGTTTAATTTACTTCAGAAGTAACATATATTTACAATGGAAGCAAAACTCAGTAACTCTAGTCTTTAAAATAATTTGAAATGCAGGTGGTATAGAAAAAGTCCTTGAAGTTAAAACATCTAGTTTTAAGGTCTGGGCATCTGTGAGTACATGATCCTGAGTAAAAGCATTCTTTTCCGTCCATTCTTCTCACTTGTAAAATAAGAGACGAATGACCCTTACAAGGGCATATTGATGGTTGAATGAGAAGTCTATGCAAGTTTCTGTATTAAATGTAGTGATTTTGCCAGTCTATCTTCTGGCAAATAATAGCTTCCCTAAATTTTTACCAAAATATATACATATAATCGTTTCATGTATGTATAGGATCATCCTTTTTAAGAAGAATGTCAGCTTATTTACACATTTTATTATTTTCTATTTCCTGCTGGAATTATTTTCCTCTTGGTCTAGCTGAAAACCATTACGTATTAATTATTGGTATCAACTGGTATCAGCACTCGTCAACAGGAAATGAACTTAGAAACACTTTTTTTTCTTCAGTTTTGGTTTCAACAGATCGTAAAGCTCAAGCTTTAACAGAATTAAATGTAGTCACTTCATTACACTTTGGAAGAATGCATTGGCTAAAACCAATTAGCAAACGTTATCCAATAAAATCAATATGAATAGTCTCTTTAACATCCTAGAAAGTGAACACACAAATGGAAAGAAGGCAACTAACATAAGTAAAGCCTAAATAAAGCTAAACATCAAAACAAGAGAGTAAACCAACTCATACTTATTAATAAATTAACATAAAAACAGTAATATATATAATATGTAATATATGACAGCTTAAAAAGCACTCCCCCAAACATAATTTTCCTTGAAGTTAACCCCTTTTTGTGGAGTAATGAATTTTTAGGACAAATGATAGGTGAAAGTCCAGAAGGACTAGATGAAATAACATGGTTGAGTTGATTGATAGTATAAAAGTTATATAACTTATTTAAATTTTTTTGATGTATAGTTATGATTTCTCAACAACCTTTTATTCCCCAAGTTAAATACAATGATAACAGAAAGCAGGAGAAGTGTAAGAACTTTGAAAGAAGAAGTTCAAAAGCTGGATGATCTTTACCAACAAAAAGTTAAGGTAAGAACTTGGCCATAGTTTGTATAGGTTAGCCAAACCTATGTCATGACTGACTAGGCACCTGTTCTGACATAAAACTGAAATCTTTATGCTATATCCTGTAACCTGTGTTTTAGTGTAGTCTTCTCTTCTAAACTGTACTGTAAGGGTTCTTTTGTTCTTTTAAAGGACTTGTTTCTGAAATTGGATTGTTTCAGAACATGAACGTAGAACGTCTCTTCCATTAATATTTTATACTTGCATTTGTGAAAATTTTTCATTTGACCTGTATTATATTTAGAGGCTATACATTTTTTTAAGTGTGAAATTTTTAGAAAATATACCACAATAATATCCTACAGGTGAAAGTTTGAGGCACTTGGTAATTTTGTTTTTCATATATTCTCCATGACAATACTTGAGTTTATGCTCTAAAGTACTTTTAAGTGAAAGACTTTATCATATTTCACCTTGAGAAGCATGAGAATTGACGAAACCTACTTTGCCTGTACACAATTAACACATATGCGAAATAATGGTGGTATGAAAGTTACCCACATTTTGACCTATAAAAGCCTTCTTCAGTGCTCATGGAAAAAATTTAAACCAGAGTATCATAAAATTACCAGTGGAGCAGAATTTAAAATATTGCTGCATGAATTCTAAAAAGGTCTGTGAAAATGTCACATGTTTACAGTATGAAATGTCCAAAGGAGCATTTTAAAGTCTCATGTGTAAAGCATACACACCCTGAGAATACAAATGGTGATGCATCCTGCTTTTTTTTAAATGCTTTACATATATGTTATTAAATCCACCTGGGCTATATAGAATGTGAATATCAAAATCCATAACCATGACTTTATCCTGATAGGAAGCTGAGGAAGAAGACAAAAAATGTGCCAATGAGCTGGAGTCCCTGGAGAAACACAAGCACCTGCTGGAGAGTGCTGTTAATGAGGGCCTCAGTGAAGCTGTGAATGAATCAGATGCTATTCAGTGGGAGTAAGTTCATGTTACCAAGACTGACATTTATGTTCAGTTTAATTATTTAACATTTCTGTAAAACTAGATCTGTGTTTATTAAATTTCTGTTATAGAACTATTTGGGGACAGGGTGTGGTGAATAGAACTTAAGCAGAACAGCTTATAACTTGAACTACTTTGCCTATACAAATATATTCTGCTGCTGTTATAACTCCTGCCCCCTAAGAAATCATTCAGTTTCAGAGCTACGTAGTGAATGACTTCTAATTCCTGAAAACAACATAATATTTTAAATCAATTCAAATAACTTTGGCTGTATGTTAGCACATTTTTTTAAATCCACTAAGCTTTAATAAACTCCACTAAGCTCATGTTTTTAACATGTTTCCTAGAAACTACATACATTATATACTAAACTATAATTATACTATAAATTGTGTAGTCCATCTGCTATAATACAACATGTGCCTTCATAATAATCACCACACTGCAAAATCGTACAATAAAAATCACAGAACTCATAGGAAAATTGGTTGGGTTGGGAAACTCATAGGAAAAAGTTCTGCTAGGGACACGCATAAACAAAAGATGGGAACCTAATAAAAATGTTAGCACAGCTGTACATGTATTACATAGTTAAGAAATACATAAATGCTGCAATAAATATTATACTCTACCTTAAAAAGACCTGAAGTTTGTCTGGGGAAATGGGCATTCAAGGAGTTGCAGCTTGTGCTTTATCGAGAAGAGGTGGAAGAAGGGCTCTCTCAAATCAGATGGAAAGTTGTAACACCAGATGTGCGATTGTAACACAATCGCAGTGAACTGAGGGAGCTGGTGCACATTTGAGTTGTGTGTTTATATGTATTTTGTGTATTCCTTGACATCTTAATTCAGCTGAGTGCAGTTTTCTGCATTCACCTAGTGTTTCTGAAAGGACATTGGCATAAGCAAATGGGAAATTTGCTGTGTTCAAATTGCTACCTAATATATCAGTAATGTTGGAATAAATATGTTTCCATACAAGGATTTTGGCATAATTGACTGTATATTGTGTTACATTTCTTAGAAGTTCTTCATTATTAAATTGTACATTGTCAAGTTTTCCCTATTGGTTTCTCTTATTAAAAAAATTAATAGGAAAAATCTTAGCCACACTAATTATTTTTAAAAATGGCATCCTTCCTTAAAGCATAGTCCGCTTGCATGGTATAATTCTCTTGTGCAGCCTATATAAAATCAGTATACTGAATAATCTGTAGGCTCTAAGTACATTTATATTAAATAGGCTTTTTTAAGTCTTAATTAAGTGGCCCTCAAATAACTAAAGAAAATCTTACTACTCTAAGGTTAAAAGTACAACCCTTAAGAAAATCAGACCCCTTCATTTCCTGATTTGTAGCCTAGAGATAGGAAACTCAGTTGAAGGGTTTTTTGGCTTGCAGTTTTCATTTTGAATTTGAATTTAGATGCTGAAAGGTAAAACTTCTACTCCTCCATTGAAATGTATTTAATGTATTGCCCCTAAAGGCAATTAAGTTTATAATCATTTTGGAGAGACTCAAGAAGACCATTTGCTCCCAAGCTTTGTATGTTAAAGCATTAGGTTTGATGCTGTTTTTTTGTTGCTTGCCAAATATCTTTAAGAATGTTTTTATTTCTGTTTGAATGATTGAGAGTTGAACCACTGTGACTTATACATAGAACAAATACCACATATGCCATTCACAGCCTGTTTTTTTTTTTTAATATGAAAAAGAAAAGTGAGCCAACTAGAACAGATATATTAGGTTTTTTTCCTAGACAACTCAAACAAGAGTTTTTACTCTACAGGTACCAACTGGTTGTGCAAACCACAACTGAAGAAAGACGAAAAGTGGGAAATAACTTGCAGCGTCTCTTAGAGATGGTTGCTACACACGTGGGATCTGTGGAGGTAAGTTCTTTCCAATATTCTAAAAAAGCTTTTTCAGATATATTTCTATTTTTTTTTTCCTCAGAAATTAAATGATAAATTTTATTTCTGTGGAAAATGTGATCTAGTAAAACTTTATCAGAAGAATCCTATCTAGCAGTATAGTAAGGGGCCTTTGTGCCTTTTAAGAATTTAATCTGTTTTGTTCACATGAATGCCATACAATGGTATTTATTACATCAACAGTGTATAATGGTGTTGTAGCAGGGCACATTCCACATGTGTAAAACACATTAGTACATTCAAGAGTTCAGTAAGATATGAAAGAGTGTATGTTATGACAAATATTTTTCCTTTCTGTTAATTTCATATGAACACAGAATAAAGTATTTCTGAGACCTGAAGTTTATCTTTAACCCCATCATTTGCATAGCTTGAAAGCTCAACAGTAAAACTCTTCCTCCAACCTGCTGTACAAAGCCTAAAGCTAAGATAAATTGCTAAACTCTAAAACTCCTGAGTAATTTATTGGGTAATAATGTATTTCCAGTTGTGAATGTTTTAAGGGAAAAAATTCATATCACATTAATAGGCTTCCATTTATTGAAAACAGAGCATGTGACATCCTACTTTCCCTCAGCTCTCCTGAGAGGCACTGAGCTGCTGCTTTCCTGCCCGCCAGTGCTCTTCACTGCTTAGTGAACTTAGAAACATTTCTTAGAACTAAGAAATGCATCCTAGACATCGCATCAGAAAACCTGGATTCTGCCAACTTTTCCTAATTCAACCACTTAGTGGCTCTAAAGCTTTCACAATTCCTTCAACCAGTAATGTTCATCTAAACCACAGAACAAAAATGATTTGAGTGATTATTTTCTCATTCTCCCAAGGATGCCATTATAATGGTTCCATTCTAGGTGCATGAGAGAAAAGTCTATTCATGACAGACAATGGTTGACCTATATTGAGAAAATCTGCTTGTATGTATCATTTTTATTTCTTTAAGTCTTCATTTTCCTTATAAAATAAGAGGGTTATACTAAATAATTTCCAACAACCTCTGCACCTCTTTATAACTTTTAGTCTGACTTCAGTACTAATCCAGTAGTTATTTGTCACTTAGGGGTTTATGTGGGAAGTGACCACAACTATTAAAGTTTTAATCAGCTAATATAAAGTTATATCTGAAATTTTCTAGATAGATTACTGCTACTTTTTAGTTACTTTCTGTATAGTTCAGTGGTGCTCAGTAAGATCAGACTGAATTCAGAATTTACTGAGTACTTACTCTGCACTATGCACAATTAACAATTAGCCAGTAAAGTATGGAAGCAGCACAGAAACTCAACTGATCATCATTAAAACGTATGTGGAGAAATTTTTAAAGTAATAAAATTGGACTAAAGAAAACAGGAATTTGGACCCCTGGTATCTTTAGATGGTATATTTTCCTATGGGACAAAGTGTTGCTTTGAGCAGTTCCTGGTTGGAGTCCCATATGTCCTCCATGCACCTTGATGTTCTAGACCAGAAGATAGCATACTACAGCCTGCCGGCCACAGCCTGCTTTTATAAATAAAAGTTTTATTGAAACATAACTACCCATGTCATTCACTTCTGTACTGTCTCTGGCTGCTTTCCCACTACAACAGCAGGGTTGAGCAGTTGCAACAAAAACCATTGGGCCTGAAAAGCCTAAAATAGTCATTATATGTCCGTTTATAGAAAAAGGTTTATGACTGCTATTCTGGATACCTATTTTCCTGAAAAAAAAAATGTTTGTTTTTTTTTTTTGTCTGCTTAGATGTTCCAAAAATTATTATCAGCATATAATAACTAAGACATTATAGTATGGATGCATACAAACCAATCTCTCTGTTTAAGTCCAAAAATAGGTGTATGAGCAGAGACAGGAAACCAACATGAGAGAGGTAGTATTACAGAATAACGGGGTAAAATGAAGTGTTCGATTAATGGGCTTGGATTCCTACCTTAAACCCTAGACAGAAATCTGTTCCAGATGGATTAAGAAATTGATGTGAGGCTAAATTTTTAACTTTTAGAAGAATTATAAAACTATCTTTATACCTCAAGAGTTGTAGAGGAGTTCTTAAATTAGACACAAAAAGTTCAAGCCACAAAAGAAATTATAAATTCAGCTTTGTTAAAATTAAAATCTCTACATCAAAAGACAGAGTAGGAAGGCAAGCCACAAAATGATAGAAGATATTTTTTGTAACTGATAAAGAATTAACATCCAGATATAATAATGACCTCCAAAAAATAAATGCAGAAAGTAGCCAAAAGTTTTGAATGGGAATTTCACAAAGAGCTAACATGGCTCATAAATACACAAAAAGATAGGCCATTTCCCACCCTAAAGAAATCGGCAAAAAAAATGAAAGTTTGATAATATTAAATACCAGCAAGGATGTGGAAAAATAGGAGTTCGCATCTATATTGCTGAGGTTGTGAATTGATGTAACAAGTGTAGAAGACAATCTAGTAATCCCTGATAACTATGCAATTTTGTGTGCTAGCATAGTGTATTGGGTTGAATAGTATCCCCAAAAATTCGTGTCTGTGGAATCTCATGATGTGACCTTAATTTTGAAAGTTTCTGTGGATATAATTAATTAAGACAAGATCATACTAGATTAGGGTAGGCCCTAAATCCAGTGACTGGTATCTTTACAAGAAGGCCATGTGAAGGTAGAGGCAGAAATGAGAGTGATGCAGCCGCAAGCTAAGGAATGCCGAAGATTGCCAGGAACTGCTAGAAGCTGGGAAGAGGCAAGGAAGGGTCTTTCCCTAGAGCCTTCAGAGAGAATATGGCCCTGCCCACATCTTGTTTTGGGACTTCTAGCCTCTGGAGCTGTAGGAGGATAAATTTCTGTTGTTTTTAAGTCACCTAGTTTGTTGTAATTTGTTACAGTATAATATCTGAAATAATAAAAAAAATAACCAGGTACATTTGTTTCCTATTGCTGCCATAATGGATTACCACCAACTTAATGGCTTAAAGCAACACAAATTTGTTTTCTTACATTTCTGGAGATCAGAAGTCTAAAGTGAGCTCTTCAAGGCTGCAGTCTTTCTAGAGGCTCTCACGTGAAGTCTACTTCCTTGCCTTTTCTGCCTTCTAGAGACTACCTACAGTCTTTGGTTTGTGGCCTCTCCCTCCATCTTCAAAGCCTCCTTCTGTCCTCTCTGACCTCTCTCTTGTCCTTATATCCTCTCTCTCTGTCTTTTACACTGCTGATTCCCTCTTACATTGGACCCACCAGAAGATGCAGAATAATCTCCTTTTCTCAAGATTCTTAATTTAAAGACATCTGCAAAGATTCTTTTGCCATGTAAGGTAACATGGTCCCAGGTTCAGGGGGATTAGGACGTGAACATCTTTGGGGAGGCTACTGTTCAGCCTTTCACACCTAGAAACAAACAAAAATTCATTAACAGTAAAATGGATAAGTAAATATTGATACAGTCATTCAACAGAATACTATATAGCAGTACATGAATAAACTGTAGCTATATGCATTAACATGAATGAATCTTAAAATACTGGGTAAAAAAATAAGTCATAGAACATTAATTACATTTAATATCATTCAATAAATATGAAGGTTAAAACTAGGCACCACTGAGCTAGTATATTGTTTAGAGATACATACATGTATATCTATATGTGTCTGCATGTGTGGTAAAAGTATAAAGAAAATAAAAGCACCATTCTGGAGAGTGGTAGTCTCTAGGGAGAAGAGAGGGCTAGATTAGGAAAGGGCACAGAAGGACCCACATGGTAGATACAAGAGTACTCCTTTTATTCCTACTCTTACAAATATTACACTCTTGTTTGTAAATTTCACAGTTAAACACTTTCAAAGAAATTAATGTTTTACAATTAATTAATAATTGCTGATTGTTTACACTAGAAACATCTTGAGGAGCAGATTGCTAAAGCTGATAGAGAGTATGAAGAATATGTGTCTGAAGATTTCTTGGAAAACATTAGAGAGATTGGAGACAAGTATAAGAAGAAAGCTGCTCTACTTAAAGCTTCTTCTGATGAATGAAGATAAAATGTTGACTAAGCAAAAACTTTGTGAATGAACAGTGTAAATTTTTAAATGTCCTTCGTAGGTTGAAAACTCTCTAATGTATCCTATACCCCTCCTTACAATGAAGTCTCATGACCATATCTTCCCAAGCCTAGAAATATTTTTATATCTTTTCTAAATCTAGTTCATTAACTTAAAGTATGTAAAACCTGAAATTATGATAACTTGTTGAATTGTTATCTTTAGATGTGAAAGACCGTTGTATTATGTACCCAGAGTTAATAAAACTGCATCAGTAAAGTATGTTTCAATGCCTACTTTCAGATGGTTAGAAGACAGGTATTTTTATCTAAACCAGGAATTGTCAAACTAACTGTGGGCCAAATCCAATCACACCCATTCATATACCATCTATGACTGCTTTCACACTACAGTGACAGAGTTTAGTATATGTGACAGACCAAATGGCCCACAGAGCAAAAAATGTGTACTATCTGGCCCTTTACAGAAAATGTCTGCCAGTCCCTGGCATAAGCCATACAAAGGTTGGTACTGTTTTTAAAAAACTGTTTTAAAAACTTTCTTAATGACTGACACATAGTCTTACCCACTCCTTATCCAGAGCCAAGAAACTAAAGTGCTTTTTGGCTTCATGCCACCTTTACTCTGAAATAAGCAGAATATGGAATGTGAGAATTAGCAGAAATAATAAAATAGTCCGGTTCAACCCCCTCATTTTAGAGATGAGAATTCATTCCTAGAGAAGTTCTGCTTTACCACTTGTCACACCTCTGGGTGTGGAAGAAGCCACCTTGGAACTTACTTGAACCTGTACACAATCCTGAGTACAGACACAGGATCCATGAAATATCAGCTCTGGATGCTGAGGAAATCATGTTAGAATATGAAAATATTAGGTCTAAACTGCTAGAAAACTCCTCTAAGTTGAACTGACATCTGCCTCCAGTTGAACCTTCTATTCATTAAACTTTATTCTAATTCCAGTGCAAGTCAGAATAAAGAACATGATAAGATGAGAAGTAAGCAATATTCTATGGGAACTCAGAATGGAATTCCAGCAAAGTTTCATGAAGGGAAGGCATTCAGCCAGAGAGAGCTGAATGAACAGACTGGTCATAGTTAATGGATAACTCCCAGATCTGACAAGATTAATAGTCACCAGTGTATTCAAAAATCTTGACTACTGACATCCAGTAGAACTTTCTCTAGTGATGGAAGTACTCGATCTGCACTCTCCATTATGGCACCAGCCATGTGTATCTAGTGTGCACTCAAATGACACATGTTTATGACAAACGACACAAGCTTTGCCGCTAAACACAGTGTGGAAACAGTGGGAGCACCATCGGCCCACTTGCTCACTAAAAATGCAGACTTGGCCCCACCCCAGACCTACTAAATCAGAATATGCACTTTTTGTAGTGTATTGACATAAGCTATGTATTTAAGCTTCTCATAAGTTTTGACATATATACACCCATAAAATTATCCCATCTAATAAAGATGTCATGACTAAAAGTTTCCTCATTGTCCTTTGCAATCCTTTCTCTTGCCCCACACCCATCCTCAGGCAAACACTGGTCTCCTTTCTGTTACTATAGATTCATTTGCATTTTCTAGGATTTTATATAAATAAAATCATAGAGTATGTATACTTGTATAGCCTCTTCCATTCAGTATTTTGAGATACACTTTGTACTATATATTAGTAATCTGTTCCTTTTTATTGCTAAGTGTTCCATTATATATGAATACATTGAGTTTGTTAATTCATTCACCTCTTGATGCGCATTGGGTTCTTTACGGTTTTGGCTATTACAAATAAAGTCTGAATATTCATGTACAAGTATTTGAGAGTATTCTTTCATTTCTCTTGGGTAAACAGGAGTGGAATGACTAGTTCATATATGGTAGGAGCAAATTAGCTTTTATGAAATTTCAAAAATGTTTTCTAAAGTGGTTGTAACTGCAATATATGGGACTTCCATTTGCTCCACACCCACACTTGGGATGGTCAGTTGTTTTATTTTTAAACATCCTAAGGGTATATGGTTCTATCTCATGATATTAATTGGCATTTCCCTAATGACCAATGGTGTTAAGCACCTTTTTGTGACCTTATTGCCAGTCATATATATTCATGTCTGTTCAAGTATTTGCCCATATTTTTACTAATTGTTTCTTATTACTGATTTGCAATAATTTTTATATATTATAGATACAAATCCTTTGTCTGATACATGTTTTGGAAATATTTTCTCCAGTCTGATTTGCCTTTTAATTTTCTTAATAGTATTTTCTGAAGAGCAAGTTTTTAATTTTTTTTTTTTTGAGAGGGCATCTCTCTTATTTATTGATCAAATGGTTGTTAACAACAATAAAATTCTGTATAGGGGACTCAATGCTCAATGCACAATCATTAATCCACCCCAAGCCTAATTCTTGTCAGTCTCCAATCTTCTGAAGCATAACGAACAAGTTCTTACATGGTGAACAAATTCTTACATAGTGAATAAGTTCTTACATGGTGAACAGTACAAGGGCAGTCATCACAGAAACTTTTGGTTTTGATCCAAGTTTTCAATTTTGATGAAAACCAGTTTATTGCATTTTTTTAAATACTTGCATTTTGTTTAGTATTTAAGGAATTTTCTCCCAAACCCAAGAAATCTTTGCCAACGTCACTGATTTTCACTTCTTTTATTCTAGTTATTTTATAATCCTGACTACTGAATCAAAATCAGAATCCAAATGTGTTTTTAAAAAGGTCCCAAACTTGTTCATATGTACATTAAAATTTGAAATGCACTACTTTAAAAGAAAAAGTCACCACTTAATAGTATCTATAATGTAATACTATTTAATAGTGACATTAGGAATGACAGAAAAATCTTAAAAGTTCAACCAAAGTGATAACCATAGCACAACTTGGGATGTGTTTAAGAGACAAAATGATCAGTGTACTTGCAAGGGCACTTTTAACATTTTTTTAGCTCCCTCTACAAGTTTTCTTCCGAATGCCTAAAGGCATGCTTATCTTCAGAACTAATGCCATTGAGGGTGATATTATTCCAGTTAAAAATTCCAAGAATCCTAGTAGAGTCAGAAGGTTTTTGTTACACAGTTCAGTTTCCCAATCCATCAGGAGTACCTCCCATGGCATTTTTGTAAATGATTACCTAGCCTTGTCTGAATACTTCCAGTGATAGGACTGCTTCCAAACTGTTCATTACTGCAAAGTAGCTGATGGTTGAGCAATGCTGCTTACCAGAAGATTCTGTCATATGTTGGGCCAAAATCTGCCTTCATGCTACTTCCTCTAGTTTCATCTTTTTGTCATAGGATAGTTGGGTTATCAGTTTCTGATTCCATTTAGGGACATAAGTTATCTATTTATTATTGGTCACCATATTTAATCCTACATATGAGTAAATCATTCCCCAGTTGTTTTGATAAGCTATTTTACCTTGCTTTCAATGATACTATTTTAAGTCTTTCTTCAATGGAAGTATTTTATTTTAAATTTTGGGATAATTTGACTTTAAAAAGGAATAAGACTTAATACAAATTATCCCTTTTCACATAAATTCCATAGCTAATATTATACTATATCATTCTCTCCCCTGCCCCTATCTATCTTGACTCACCTGGAAGTTGCAAACATGATAGTCCTTTACTTTCAAATACTAAGTGTATATTTCCTAAAAACAATGACAATCTCTTACTTAACCATAAGACTGTTATCTAAAACAGGACATTAATATTGGTACATTAGTACCTAATCTACCAAACTTAGTCAAATTTTGTCAGTGTCCCAATTATGTCCTTTATCAGGATTTTTTTCCTTGTCCAGCATCTAATCCAGGATCACACATTCCATTTAGTTGTCAAATTTATATAATCTCCTTTACACTGGAAGAATCCCTCATTTTGTCTTTGACTTTCACGACCTTGACATTTTTGAAGAGTCCAATAATTTATTTATAATAATTTAGACTGTCCCTCAACTTTCACTTAATGCATTCTCATGATTAGATAGGGATGTATTTCTGGCAGGACACCACAAAAGTATATAATTGAAATTGATACAGTTGGGATTTGGAGCATCCCCACCTGGATCCCTGGTATGTAGACTAGGAGCCTGAATAGTGAGGAAAGCCATAAGGAAACTGCTTGAACTGCCTGTTTGGCCAAGATAGTAAAAAAATAACATCATATGCCAAGCAGGATGCAGAGATTAGGGCCACCATTAAAGACCTAAAGGGTTTAGGGTGGTGAGCCGTATCATAACATTTAATTAACTTGTCTAGCTCTTTCAGAAATGGGATAGACCCTAGAGAATGATGGGATTGCCACAGACTTGACCCAGTAGCAGCTCCGATCCCATCTCCTATACCAGATGTGGTAACACAGCTAGAGCCCATTAATAAGGCCTCGGGTAGGTGGTAGGCAGCCATTGCTTTGGTGACTACATTCTTTACAATGCCAATTAGGAAAGATCAGAGAAGTCTGCAATATTGTGAGATGGACAGCAATATTCACTAACAGTCATTTACAGGGTTATCACAAGCTGTGGTAACTCTCCTACCTTCTGTCATAACATATCTGGACCACCTGGACAATGTACTGATTCATTCCATCAATGACATCCTGATTGGACAGGATGACTAAGAGCTGACTAGGATACTAGTGGCATTGGTAATATACATACCCTCCAGAGAACTGGAGATAGTCCCTAAAGAGATTCAGGAGCCTACCTCTTAAGTGAAGTTTTTAGGGGTCCTTAAGGCATGCCAGGATATCACCTCCGAAACAAAAGACAAATTGCTACATCTTTCATTCCCTACCATAATGAAAATCAGTCCCTGGTTGACCTCTCTGAGTTCTGGAGACAACACAATCCTTACCCAGAAATATTGTTCCAATCCATATATTGAGTGACGTGAAAGGCTTGATTGGACCAAGAACGAGGCCCAGGCCATGTGTGATCAGCCCTCCTTGTTGAATCACAGTCCTGCAGACCCTGTGGTGTCAGAGTCATCAGTAGTAGGAAGAAATATACTATGAAGTTTATTAAAGGTCTAGTGAGAGAATCAAGTGGGAGATCTCTGGGGTTCTAGAATAAACTCATGATATCCATGCAGAAAAATGCTTTAATTGAGAAAAAGCTCTTGACATGTTACAAAGCCTTGGTAGAGACAGAACACTTGACCATGGGGATATTAAGTGACTGTGTATCTGGAACTTCCCATTGTCACCCACCAGGACATAAAGTCAGGCCTAAAAGCAGTCCATCATAAGATGGAAATGGTACATCCAGGACCCATCTGAACAGGACCAGATAATGTGTCCAAGCAGGCACTTCAGATCCTCATGTGACCCACTAGTGTTCCTTCCCCATTTTTCACCTATGGACACAGAGGATCCCACACAAACAGCTGAAAAAGAGGGAAAAAATCCCAAGCTTGGTTTTTAGATGGGTCAGTTCACAGGTGGGGTCCAAACATAAAATACTCAGCAGGTGCATTGAAACACATTCAGAGGCAACCCTGGGAAACTGCCAAGGAAAGTTCATCCTAAAGGGCAAAACTATGAACAGTACACCTGGTCATCCACTCTGTAGAAGAAGTGGCCTAAGATGAGAATATATACAAATTCAAGAACAGCAGCAATGACTTGACTGTCTGGTCCAGACCTGAAAGGCAAAGGACTAGAAGATAGGAGACAAAGTTATCTAAAGGACAGCCATTGGATGAATGTATATGAGTGGGCACCAATGTAAAGGCTTTTTAATCCCATGTTAATGCCCTTCAGAAAACATCTACTACAGAAGAGGCACTGACAAATCACTCAGTTAGAACTGGTATGATGGGTACTTGAGGGGAATAGTCATGTCAGAGATGGAAGCACAGGGCCAACAGCAGAGACTCCCACTTACTAAGATTAATCTAGTTACCTACCTATGAATGTCCATCTTGTCAGCAAGAGACCAACACAGAGCCCCTGATACAACACTATCCTTGGAGGAGACTAACCAGACACTGGGTGACATATTGACTATATGAGGCCCTGTCATTTCAACCTCACAAGGAGAGTTACCTATTTTGGTTAAGAGTTTACCTTTCTTACCCTTATAGCCTCAAACAGTGCTGCTATCTGGGGCTTATGGAATTCTTGATTCACACGCATGGAATTCTGTGCACAATAATATCTGATTGGTAAAGAAATACGGAAGTGGCCCCTAGCCAGACTTATTAAGAGAAAAAGAGAATCAACACACATCAACAGAATCAGAAACAAGAAAGGAAAAATCACAATGGACCCCACAGAAATACAAAGAATTATTAGAGACTACTATGAAAACCTATATGCTAACAAGCTGGAAAACCTAGAAGAAATGGACAACTTCCTAGAATAATACAACCTTCCACAACTGACCAAGGAAGAAACAAAATCTAAACAGACCAATTACCAGCAATGAAATTGAAGCAGTAATCAAAAACTACCCAAGAGCAAAACCCCCGGACAAGATGGATTTACCACGGAATTTTATCAGACATACAGAGAAGAAATAATAATACCCATTCTCCTTAAAGTTTTCCAAAAAACAGAAGAGGAGGGAATTCTCCCAAACTCATTCTATGAACCCAACATCATCACACTAATACCAAAACCAGCCAAAGACCCCACCAAAAAAGAAAATTACAGACCAATATCCCTGATGAACATAGATGCAAAAATACTCAACAAAATATTAGCAAACCAAAATCAAAAATACGTCAAGAGGATCATACACCATGACCAAGTGGGATTCATCTCAGGGATGCAAGGAAGGTACAACATTCAAAAATCCATCAACATCATCCACCACATCAACAAAAAGAAGGACAAAAGCCAAATGATCATCTCCATAGATGCTGAAAAAGCATTCAACAAAATTCAACATCCATTCATGATAAAAACTCTCAACAAAATGGGAATAGAGGGCAAGTGCCTCAACATATAAAGGCCATATATGATAAACCCACAGCCAACATCATACTGAACAGCGAGAAGCTGAAATCTTTTCCTCTGAGATAGGGAACAAGACAGGGATGCCCACTCTCCCCACTGTTATTCAACATAGTACTGGAGGTCCTAGCCACGGTGATTAGACAAAACAAAGGAATACAAGGAATCCAGATTGGTAAAGAAGAAGTTAAACTGCCACTATTTGCAGATGACATGATATTGTACATAAAAAACCCTAAAGACTCCACTCCAAAACTACTATAATAACGGAATTCAGCTAAGTTGCAGGATACAAAATTAATACACAGAAATCTGTGGCTTTCCTATACACTAACAATGAACTAATAGAAAGAGAAGTCAGGAAAATAATTCTATTCACAATTGCATCAACAAGAATAAAATACCTAGGAATAAACCTAACCAAGGACATGAAAGACCTATACCCTGAAAACTACAAGACACTCTTAAGAGAAATTAAAGAGGACACTAACAAATGGAAACTTCATTCCATGCTCTTGGCTAGGAAAAATTAGTATTGTCAAAATGGCCATCCTGCCCAAAGCAATCTACAGATTCAATGCAATCCCTATCAAATTACCAACAGCATTCTTCAACAAACTGGAACAAATAGTTCAAAAATTCATATGGAACCATCTAAGACCCTGAATAACCAACGCAATCCTGAAAAGGAAGAATAAAGTGGGGGGGAATCTCGCTCCCCAACTTCAAGCTCTACTACAAAGCCACAATAATCAAGATAATTTGGTACTGGCACAAGAACAGAGCCACAGACCAGTGAAACAGAATAGAGACTCCAAACATTAACCCAAACATATATGGTCAATTAATATACAATAAAGGAACCATGGACATACAATGGGGAAATGACAGCCTCTTCAACAGTTGGTGTTAGCAAAACTGGACAGCTACATGTAAGAGAATGAAACTGGATCTTTGTCTAACTCCATACAAAAAAGTAAATTCAAAATGGATCAAAGAACTGAATGTAAGTCATGAAACCATAAAACTCTTAGAAAAAAACATAGGCAAAAATCTCTTGGACATAAACATGAGCAACTTCATGAACATATCTCCCCGGGCAAGGGAAACAAAAGCAAAAATGAACAAGTGGGACTATATCAAGCTGAAACGTTTCTGTACAGCAAAGGACACCATCAATAGAACAAAAAGGTATCCTACAGTATGGGAGAATATATTCATAAATGACAGATCTGATAAAGGGTTGACATCCAAAATGTATAAAGAGCTCACACACCTCAACAAACAAAAAGCAAATAATCCAATTAAAAAATGGGCAGAGGAGCTGAACAGACAGTTCTCCAAAGAAGAAATTCAGATGGCCAACAGACACATGAAAAGATGCTCCACATCGTTAGTCATCAGAGAAATGCAAATTAAAACCACAATGAGTTATCACCTCACCAGTAAGGATTGCCACCATTCTAAAGACAAACAACAACAAATGTTGGCAAGGTTGTGGGAAAGGGGAACCCTCCTACACTGCTGGTGGGAATGTAAACGAGTTCGACCATTGTGGAAAGCAGTATGGAGGTTCCTTAAAAAGCTCAAAATAGAAATACCATTTGCCCAAGAATTCCACTTCTAGGAATTTACCCTAAGAATGCAGCAGGCCAGTTTGAAAAAGACATATGCACCCCTATGTTTATTGCAGCACTATTTACAATAGCCAAGAAATGGAAGCAACCTAAGTGTCCATCAGTAGATGAATGGATAAAGTAAATGTGGTACATATACACAATGGAATATTATTCAGCCATAAGAAGAAAACAAATCCTACCATTTACAACAACATGGATGGAGCTAGAGGGTATTATGCTCAGTGAAATAAGCCAGGCAGAGAAAGACAAGTACCAAATGATTTCACTCATATGTGGAGTATAAGAACAAAGAAAAAACTGAAGGAACAAAACAGCAGCAGAATCACAGAATCCAAGAATGGACTAACAATTACCAAAAGGAAAGGGACTGGGGAGTATGGGTGGGAAAGGAGAGATAAGTGGGGGGAACAAGATAGGGGAAATTATGATTAGCATGTATAATATGGGGAGAGGCACAGGGAGGGCTGTGCAACACAGAGAAGACAAGTAGTGATTCTACAGCATCTTACTACACTGATGGACAGTCACTGTAATGGGGTTTGTTGGGGGGGGACTTGGTGAAGGAGGGAGTCTAGTAAACATAATGTTCCTCATGTAATTTTAGATTAATGATACAAAAAAAAAAAAAATACAAAGTGAACCCAAGGCCATGGGACAAGGTCCTATCAAGTACTGCGCTACCCAGAGAACTCCTAGATTGCTACAAGAACCTTCTAAACATGCAAGTGAAATAGCAGTTTAGAGGAAACACTCTGAAGGGATAAAGCCCCATCCTTCAGAACCAAGCATATTTATTAAATCAAAGAGCTCTGTAGGGATATGTGCCCCGGTTAGGAAGGCTGCATGGGATCAAGGAATGGAGGCAAGATTTGCTCCACTTGTCGTCACTCCCAGTGACCCACTGGACATTCTGTGCTTCCCATCCCCCCAAGTCTGCCAGGCTGGAAGTCCTGTTCCCATAGTGGACACCTTCTTACCAAGGGACACAGCAAGAATCCCATTGAACTATTGGTTACAGCTGCTACCAGGACACCTTGGACACCTTGTCCCTGAGGAGCAGCAGGAGAGTAAAGGATTTGCCACCATGGGAGGGACAAATGACTGCTCAGCAGGAGTTGCTGTAGATGCTTTTACAAAATAGTGGCAGGACCAGGTGATCCACTTGGGCACCTCCTGGCATGACCTTGTGCCACTGTAACCAAGAACAGACAGTTCAGTTAGGGGGTGGAGCAATCCCAACTAGATGAATATGACTCTCATGTGTACAGGCTCTTTGGGAATGAAGGTTTGAATCATGCACCAGGTAAGCCCAGGTGATATTGAGGGTGAGGGAACAGTGAAGTGGCAAGACAGTGGATATCCTTGTCTTGTTCCTAATTTTAGTGGAGATTCTTCAAGTGTTTCCCCATTAATCATAATAATAGCTTTTGTACTGAGATATAACATGTTAAGTAAGAACCAATTTTTTTATTTTATTAAGCTGTTTTTTCTTAATAATGGTTGTTGAATTTTATCAGAAGATGTTTAAATCTATGACATTAAATATATAATTTTCCACCTAATATTTTCATGATTGTTTTCCCAACATATAAACAGTCTTGCATTCCTAGAATAAATCCTTAGTCATGATGTATTTCTTTATTTTTTTCTTTTTCTTCTTTCCTTCTTTTTTTATGTGCTGCTGGATCCTGTTTGTTCATATTTTATTCGAGATTTTATTTTTGCATTGATATAAGTGAGATTGCTGGTCTTGTACATGTTTTAAAATTTTTGTCAGGTTTTAGTATCAGTGTTACATGCACTACAGATAAATAAATTAGACATGTTCCTTCTTTTTAAGGTGTTTCTGAAAATAATATAAAAGGATTTGAATCATATGGTTTTAAAGTTTGGTAGAATTCCCCATCTGGGTGTGCTTTTTGTGGATGTAACTTTTCCTATTTCTTCTACAGAAATCAGGTTAAGTCTATATTTTTTAATCTCTTCTGTAGTTTTGTTAAATTACATTATTTTAGATGTTTTCTATTCAATGTAGTATTTCAAATTGATTTGCACAGAATTGGACAAGTTCACTATGGATTCAATGAGACCAAAGAAATGACAGTGGAACTTTTTTGGGGTGGAAGGGTTTATACCCAACTTTATTCCCCTGGTGGCAGGTCAATCACTAGAATCCCATCCACTCAGGGCGAGTCTGTATGCAGCAAGCCGGTCTCTGCCTCCGGGCCTCTCTACCCCGCAGCCATCTCTGTTTCTGTCTTCAGTGCTTCCACCACTCCAGTCTCGTCTCTGCTCTCCTGCAGCCTTTGCAGCCGTGTCACTGTGTCGCCCAGAGCACTGGGCAGAGCTCTTTATATAGAGTCAGTAACAAAGTATTGCTCACACGTGTGTAGTGAGCTAGCCAACCAGGGCCAGGGAAGAATCCTGGCCATAGGAACCTTCACTTTATCCATAATAGTTAATTGCAATTCTTTTCATTTTCTGGTTTTTGGTTATTTCTCCTGTATGGTATTTTTGCATATTTGCTCTTTCTCCCTTTTTTTCCTAGAATCAAATAGCTATTGTTTGCTCTGTGCACTAGCCTTTTTAGCTTAATCCATCTTTCTGTTTCCAACCTTATCTAGTTTTGCCTTTTCTTTACTGAGCAACTCCTTCCACTTTTCTTCCATTTATTTTGTTGTTGTTTTTCCCTAACTTTTTAAATTAGATTCATTCTGAATTCATTTATCCTAATTCTTTTTTTTTTCTTCTTAATGTAAGTAGTTAAGACTATAAATTTTCTTCTGGGTTCTACCTCAGTAGTAGTCCACAAGTTTTTTGTTCGTTTTTTTGTCTTTTCTGGTTTAATGCACGACTTTATTTTTCTTACACGGTAATGTGCAGCTGGGGCCCATAGTTTTCACCTGATAGTAAGAAACCAAGACTTGTCATCTCTTAAAGAATTGGAATTCCATACCAAAACTTTACATAAGTTAAAAGGATGAATAAATTTACAGGTGTAAATGCCAGCTGTTCTCCAATTCAAGGCAAGTAATGATTCAGGGTGTTCAAGCAGGAAAACATGAGGTAAGAACTCTGGGTCTGAAGAAGTCTTGGACTTTCCCAACCCTATTAGACTAGCAAGACAGAAATGCCGACTGGTTCAAGGACTCTTGCCAGCCTCTAGAGAAATTCTGGAATAGTTAGCTTTTTGCACATTAAATACCCTGCACAGATCAAGAAATTGATGGTCTCATAGATTCTCACAAAGCCAATGGATTGCTCCTCCATAAACATGTCCTAGAAAGTGATTGAGCCACAGATGCTAAGGTTTTAAAACAAAGATATATACAAGGTACTAAATATATGCCAAAGGAAGAGTTACTTTGAATATATCATCAAAATCAGCAACAAGTTCTAAAATCCAGTGCTAATATTAGATACAACCTCCAAGGACAAATTTCTTTCCAAAAGCTTATTCCAGTTTCCTGAGAATAGCATGAGGAGGGGCAAATGTATACTTCTGAGTTAACTCAGGCAACAAATGCCACACATCTTCTCACCATCCATTTGGAAGCATTTGTGGTGTGGATGGATAGGCCCTATTCATCCTCCTCTTGCTTGCTAATCCACAGCAGCTGGGAAGTGTACAGTGAGGCCAGATGAAGCTCCCAATTCACACTGAGTACTTGCACTCAGGAGTGATGACCTTGACCTTCATTGTGCTGCCAGCCAGGACCTTCATCTCCTTCTGCATCCCACTGGAAATGCCAGAATACATGCTGGTCCCACAAGACAGCACTCTACTAGCACACAGGTTGTTCAGGATGTCAACATCACACTTCATGATGGAGTTGAAGGTGGTCCCCTGGATGTCACAGGACTCCATACCCAGGAAGGAAGGCTGGAAGTCACCTCCGGACACCAGAAACACTCATCGCTGATGGTGATCACCTCACAGCTCTTCTCCCAGGAGCAGGAGGATGGGGTGGTAGCCACCTTCTGCTCCTCATCCAGGGCAGCATAGCAGAACTTCTCCTTGATGTCATGCACGATTTCCCACTCCACAGTGGTAGTGCAGCTGTATCCACCCATCCATGAGAATCTTCATGAGGTAGTCAGTCAGGTCCCAGACAACCAGGCCCAGATGAAGGAGAGTGTGGTAGATGGAAACAGTGTGTGTGACTCTGTCTTTAGGGTTCATGACGATACCAGTTGTTTGGCCAGGGGTGCACAGAGACAGCACAGCCTGGATGACCACTACACAGCCCTGGTGCTGAAGGTCTAGAACATGATCTGAGTCATCTTCTCTCTGTTGGCCTTCAGGGGCCTCAGTTAGCGGGACCAGGTGCTCCTTGGGGGCCACATGCATCTTGATCTAGAAGGTGTGGTGCCAGTCAGGATGGTGTACTTTGCTCTGGGCCTTACCACCCACATAGCTGTCCTTCTGCCTCATTCCCATCATGACACCCTGTTGTTAGGGCACCAGACAGTGGAAGGGAACGCAGCTGAGGGTTGTCGTTACCAGCAAAGCCAGCTTTACACATGCCAAAGCCCATTGTCAATGACCAGCAAGGTGATTTCTTCTTGCATTGTGATCCCAGAGGCTGGGGGTAGAGGAGTGGGGAGGCTGAGCCACAGAAGCACAGCCTGGTTGCAGCAAGTGACTGAGAAAAAGAACAGTTCAGTTAATTCTATAAAATTCCAATAGTAAATGTTAAGTTCTTAAGTAAATGGCAAAACTGAATTCAGACAATCCGATTTCAGAACCTCAACTCTTAACTATTAAGTTAAGGTTAATCCATCTTTAACCATGCTAGTGTTCATGAGATTTTTCTCTGTGTGCTTTCATCTGGGTGTGAAACCATTCAGTACAGGGAAGAGACATCTCCCAGGGGAACAACTTGAAATCAATAAAAAGTATTGGGAGGACTCATGAGTTTGTACAGCAGTTTAACAGGAAGTCACATAATTCTCTAAGGATCAGAGTAGTTGTGCAAAAAGAAACATGACTAGAGTGAAAGGAATATCGGTCAATCAAGTTGCCAAGGGTGTGGCATACTTAGCAAGGGGTGGCGGGTTGTGGGGGTCAGAAGGGATGATGTTCAATTCAGGATGGTAAGAGGCCAACATCAAGCAATGGAGTAAGTGGGGGCAAGCTCCCCCAATCTGTAAGTGGGTTGGGTTTGACAGTGGAATAGTTTATGCCTCACAGACCTTCCACCTCTGACTGGGAAGGAAGATAGCAGACCCGAAGTGGGAGGCTCCAGCTGCCAGGAAATGGGGGCTTGGAAGGGTAAGATACAAGTGGGGGAGGCCCATGAATGGAAGGTGAGAGGTTCATTGTGCTGGAGGGCAGGATAATGAGTGGCTCTCCACTGGCTCATCTTTCAACTCCTAAGAAAGGAGAAAGATGTTTGCGCTGAGGAAACTAGTCTGTTCACACGGAAATGAGACCACCTGGGGAAGTTTTGGGGTAGTATTTCTAAAAGAGGATACAACCCAGAGCAGTGTCATTACAGGAAAAAAATTACTCCCTGCTTATCTTTTGGCCTCAGAAGTAGAAAGAGTATCTATTCCCTGCAAATTTGAGAATAAATTAGTTGCCCAAGCACACAAGAGAAGGCTTTTGGGTACTTTGCTCACAGAGATGAAAAATGCAAAACTCCTCCTGTATGTTGGGAGAGAAATGGAATGATTATAGAACTGCTTCTCTGAGTATCTGATGGTTTGGGGTTAGGGATGTGGAGATTGGGTCTGTTTGAGAGACCTGGTTTTCTTGGCAGCAGGAGAGTCAAGGTCCAAGTTGTATGGACACTGGAAAAGCAATTTCCCATGTGTGCTCATACCTACACCCTCAGGCTTCCCCTCCTGGAAGACAAACGTGGAGAGCGGAACAGCACATTCTTTAAAACGGTCCCTGCTCAGGCGAGCAAGGAAATTGGAACTGAATCAGGCCAGAATGAAGTGACCATTGGCTGTGGAGTAGGGGAAAGGCTGGAGGGGCTTTGACATGCCCAGCAGGGAAGCTGTGGTGGGCGGTGGTGGGCCAGGAGGAGGAGACCCTGTAAGCAGCAAGCCGCCACCCCCCGTGAGGGGGGCCCTCAGTCTGTGGGTGAAGAGAAGATGAGTAGTCGGGAAATGCGGATTGGATTTGAGACCAGCCCATCCTGGGGGCTTTCCTTAAGGATAGCTCTCTCCTGGGGCAAAGAAAGAGAATGTGGGGCACATTATCAAGTAGGAAAACGTGGCCTCTCAGGGAAGGGAAAGTAAGGAAATGCCTGTTCTAGGGCACAGTCACTCTGAGAGGTTAATGAGTCTCCCAGAACTAACAAAAGCCATCAGTCCAAGAAAAGCCCACCAGGCCATGCCAGCTGAAAAGAGCTGGCTTTATTGGACTTGCTGCAGTTGGGAAAACTGAGCACGGGATGTCTCAGTTAGCTGTACTGTGGTCTGGGCTTGTGCTGGTTGATCCCGAGAAGGGACGGATTGTTTGTCATTTTTGCAACTGCAGGGGCCCCTTAAATCTGTTTGATTAGAAACATTGTTCTACCAGCCTTCCTGTATCCTGTTGGAAACATGGTTTATCGCAGTCTGACTGCTGCCAGACTTGCTTCCTACTCTCTCAGACCCATGTTAGATGGAATGTCCGGGTTGGGGAAAGTAAACGGGAAGGCCTGGAGAAGCCTCAGGAAGGCTGTGGCTGTCGAGGAGCACTCCTGGGAAAGTCCCACTAAAGCAGAGGAAAACGGGGACTAAGGCTTGTGTAGAGGCAGGAGCTGCTCAGCAGTTGTTGACATATACTAAGGTGAACCTTACCTTAGATCCCCAGAAGCTGTTTCCTGTACTTTGTGGATGCTCTAACGCTGTGAGAAGACTTAGGCACACGGGAAGAACAACAAAATCATACTGAGTGTAAGATATCATGTACTTCCCCTTCCTGTGCGGTTGGTTTTGAGCTAGAGCACCTTGAGGAATTTGGCTTTCAGTTTCTCTCAAGCTGGCACAGTTGGAGATGATACACTATTTAGTACAAACTTCCCTTGGTTCTGAGAAACTAAGAGGTTCGGACAGACTTTATTTTGCAAATGTAAGGCAAAAATATTCTCTATAGTAGAAAGTGTTGAGATGCTGTGAATCTAAGATTCTGAAATGTCTGTGGGACCCTGGAGGGCATTATGTGTGCCTGTGGGCATGTGTTTGTGGCTCTGCTCAACAAACTTCTTTCTTCTTTTCTGAGAGGCCTTTTTTTAGGTTTCTATCATAGGAACAGGAGGAGGGACACACCCAGCAGTTGTAGAAGCAGGAAACATCTACTCTAAAACTGAAGAGCAAAAACATGAAAATGGAGAGTATCTGTGTGTATTTTGTCCCAACTGACTTTCTTGAAAAAGTCCCCATTTCATCTATGTGTGATTGGGAGTGGGGGATGCGTGGTTCTTTTTGTGCCATGTACCCAGCATGATTTAGGCAGTCTAATCTCTGCCAGTTGAGTGTTTCCTTGGGAGCATTTCTTTTCTGATCACATTCCAGGAGTATTAGGAGCTCCTCAGGACAGCAGGGGGACAACGGTGAGAATGATGCTCACCTCAAGCTGGAGGAGGGTCCCTGAGGAGGGGCTGGCCTGGATGTGGCAAAGGGCAATATTAATTAGCTTTTGATGGGAGTATATAGACCAAAAAAGTATAGATCCTGAGGAATGTGGCAGATATAAACTGTCCATGATTTCATAATTTATGTGATTATGTAAAAGCAAATGAGCTATTTGCTATAATAAATATCTGTGTATCTCTTCTGGGGATGCTGCCTTCCAACTAACAGGCGAACTGCCCTTAAGGGGAAGAACTTAGTTATTTCCAAGAAAGTGAAATCTAGATAGCAAGTCTAGATAGCAAATTGAAATGTAGTCCATGGGGAACTTGTGCTTCTCTCTAAGGTTTGTTTGGGGACTATTTGAAATAAGATAGACATGCTTGAAGGGATACAGACTCTTAAAGGAAGACAATCTCTGCCCATTTGAAAGCAGGGGCTATGAGTTGCAAATGGCTCAGCTGTGTCTTGTAAATCAGACTCCATATTCTTTTTTGTATTCATCAAACTTTTTCTCCCCTTAGCCCAGTATTTCTCAAAGTGTGGTGTTTGGACTATCTCCATTAGAATCACCTGGAACTTGTTAAAAATAAAAAATCCTACTCCCATATGGTACAAACAGACCTCAGAAATATTGTGTGTTTAATTCCAAACCACCTCGATAGAGTGAATAGCACAGTAAAATAAGTTAAATGAAATTTCCTGTGACCAGGTGCATGTAAAAGTCATGTTTATACTGTAGTCTATTGAGTGTGCAATGGCATTTGGGCTAAACAAAACCCAATGTACATCCCTTAATTAAAACGTGTTTCGTTGCTAAAAAAAAAAATTGCTAAACATCATCTGAGAGTTCTCAGCAAGTCATAATGTTTTTGCTCACGGAGGGTCTGGCCTCAACGTGGATGGCTACTGACTGACCAGGGTGCTGGGTGCTGAAAATGAAGGTGGCTTTGACAATTTCTTAAAATAAGACAATAACAACATTTGCTGCATCAGTTGACTCTTCCTTTCAGCAGTGATTTATTTGAGCATGCAGTGCTCTTTCAAAATCAGAGTCAGTCCTGTCCAATCCTGCCACTGCTTTACTACTAAATATAATAATATACTAAGTCATTTGTTGTCATTTCAACAATCTTCACAGCATCTTCCCAAGTAGATTACGGCTCAAGAAAGCACTCTATTTACTCATCCAGAAAAAGCATCCCTCATCCATTCATGTTTTACCATATTTCAGAGATTCAGTCACATCTCCAGGCTCCACTTGTAACTCTAGCTCTCTTGCTATTTCCACCACATATGCAGTTACTTCCTCCACTGAAGTCTTGTACTCCTCAAAGTCATCCATGAAGTTTGTTCATATTTTGATATTTTGACATCTTTCCATGAATCATGAATGTTCTGAATGCCATCTAGAATCCTTTCCTGAAGATTTTCAATATACTTTGCCCAGATCCATCAGAGGAATCTTTCATCTACAGCAGCTACAGCCTTACAAAATGTATTTCTTAAATAATAATACCTGAAAGTCAGAATTACTCCTTGATCCATGGGCTGCAGAATGGATGTTGTGTTAGCAGGCATGAAAACAACATTAATCTCATTGTCCATCTCCCTCAGAGCTCCTAGGTAACCAGGTACAGTGTCATTCAGCTGTAGTATTTTGAAAGGAAGCTTTTCTTCTGAGCAGTAGATCTCTACAGTGGGCTTAAAATATTGAGTAAACCATGTTATAAACAGATGTGCTGTCATCCAGGCTTTGTTGTTCCATTTATAGAACACAGGCAGAGTAGATTTAGCATAATTCTAAAGGGTCCTTGCATTTTCAGAATAAATGAACATTGGCTTCAACCTAAAGTCACCAGCTGCATGAGCCCCTAACAAGAGTCAGCCGGTCCTTGGAAGCTTTGAAGCCAGGCACTGACTTCTCTCTAGTTATGAAAGTTCTAGCACCTTCTTCCAACAGAAGGATGTTTCACCTTCAGTGAAAATTGTTGTTTAATGCCCTCATTAGTTGTCTTCACTAGAATCTGGATGACTTGCTGCAGCTTCTGCCTCAGCACTTACTGCTTCACCTGCACTTTTAATGGAGGAGCCTTCTTTCCTCACACTTCATGAAACAACCTCTGCGAGCTTCCAACTTTTCTTCGGCAACTTCCTCCCCACCTCAGCCTTCATAGAATTGGAGAGAGTGAGGGCCTTGCTCTGGATTAGGTTTTGGTTTAAGGCAATATTGTGGTTGGTTTGATCTTCTATCCAGGCCACTAAAACTCGAGCCGCAATAAGGCTGTTTCACTTTATCATTCGTGTGTTCACTGGAGTGGTACATTTGGTTTCCTTCAAAAACTTTTTCTTTGCATTCAGAACTTGACTGTTTGGCACAAGAGCCCATCTTTCTGCCTGTCTTGGCTTTTGACCTGCCCTCCTCACTAAGCTTAATCATTTCCAGTATTTGATTTAAAGTGACAGAGACATTTGCCTCTTCATTTCACTTGAACTTTTAGAGGCCATTGTAGGGTTATTAACTGGCCAAGTTTCAATATTGATATGTCTCAGGGAATAGGGAGGCCAGAGGAGGTGGGGAGGGAGTGGGGGATCAACCAGCTGGGGTAACAGTCAAAGCAAACACAACATTTATTAAGTAGGCGGTCTAATATGGGTGGGGCTTATGCAGCCCCAAACAGACTAATACATAAATAAATAATAAATTACAATAGTAACATCCAAGATCACCAATCACACATCACCATAAAAAATAAATAATAATGCAAAAGTTTGAAATACTGCAAGAATTACCTGTAACACAGAAACACAAAGCAAGCAAATGCTATTGTTAAAATGGTGCCGATAGACTTGCTCCACACAGGGTTGCCACAAGTTTTCAATCTGAAAAAAAAAAAGCCATTATCTGTGAGGCTACAACAAAGCAAAGCACAATAGAACAAGGTCTGCCTGTACTTGACTGATTTAAAATATCTGGACATGGAACCTAGGAATTAGTATCTTAAATATCTCTTCCATGTTTTTCTCATGCATGCTACAGTCTGAACACCCCCAGAAGGCTGTGCTTCCAGGAATGAAGGAGGGGATCTGTGTTTATGATGGTGATAGTCTTAAAGAGGCAGATGGTGGTGACAGTAACAGAAAGATACTCAAGTGGAAACTGGATCTTCAAAGTCTAGCTTTTCCACAGAGACTGTGCACAAATTTACCTTCTGCCAACCGTGGAGCCTTTAGTTTATTGTTGCAGGAGATAATGATTTCCTGCAGACTTTGACTCTTTATTTCTAGAAAAGCCTAAACACACACACCATTATCTATTTGCCATGAAATGTAGCTTGAGGCTTGCAAGTTGGGCTGCTTTTAAATCCTTATGAAGGTGATCTTTGAGGCAGTATCTTTCTACAACCATTTGAGCAGGATCCGCCTTGGGCACTCAGTTCCATCTTCTCTAAGTACTACAGTGACTCCCTGTGAACATTTTATTTGGAGCCCAAGTCAAAGTTGGAAACTACTGACCTGACTCCTGTGTGGCTTCACAGGGCCTCTGGTGTACCTGCTGCTCCCACGGTGCTGATGGGAGCCCCAGTAACAGTGGACACTTCCTCCTTTAGTACTCTCTCCTTGCCTCATATAACTGCCATGCCCAACCCACTATATGTTTACATACTAGCAGTCCCATCCTTTCCTCTGCATGCTTTATTCTGTTACTAATCTCCCGTGAAAGTAAAACTGACACTTTTTCTGCCTCTAGTGTGATTAAGCACATCACATAGATAGGAACAAATAGAACCACTTTGCACTCTTTAGATAAACCGAAAATAGTAGGGTCATCCTGACTGATTCTGGTTTCCAGAATAATTAACTCTGGAAATTTTCCTGCAAACCTGGACTCTCAAAACAATGTTATCCCTGGTTTTTGTTATACATCTGTCTGGAAACATAAATGGTCTTTGTTACTATGATAGTTGAGTGAAATATTTGTTTGTTTTTCCATCATGAACAGACTAATGAACACTTGGTAGCCTTGATAATTTTGCTGTTCTTTCCCCTTAAATACTTGTGTTTTGAATTTGTTCAGCCAGTCTTTCTCGCTTATTCAAAAAGAAGTCTGCCACTCTTGCACTTGATAACAAGTAAAGTTTGTCCTTCCTATCCTAAATGTGAGTCTCTTGAGTATTCCTTTGGCACTCATTTTCAGCTCTTTCTATTGTGCCTTCCAGAATCCCTTCCATTGCACTAAGATCCCTTACTTCTCTCCCCATCTCAATAAAACCCAAAACCTGGTAGCCATCTTTGACTCCTACTTCTCACTCCCGTCTCTGAGAAGTCTTTCATATCAGTACATAACACATCCATGACTTCTTTTATTTTGTTAATCTGTTGCTTTTTTGAAAACATCTTTATTGAACTATAATTCACATATGTAAAATTCATCCATTAATGCGTGCAGTTTGATGTGTGGGTTTTTTTTGTATATTCACAGAGTTTACAACCATCACCACAATCTAATTTTAGATATTTTTATCAGCCCAAAGAGAAATTGGCACTCTTTAGCAGTTAACCACAATCTCTTGGGTTTCTGTAACATTCTCCAACAAGTTATTAGGTTATGTTATTATTAATCCAGGCAGAACAGCCTGCTGGGGTGTTCAGACTGTAGGATCTGACCCCTATCTTAATGCAGGGATATACAGTATTTTACAGTCATCTGGGGACTATGATGGATCTCAGAAAATTGATGAGCCCCATGAATACATATGCAAAGGTTGATGTGTACTCCTCCCATAGAGAGAAGATGATAAATTGCTTAGATTTTCCAAGGTCTATAATGTCTGGAAGAGTAGATTAATCATATATGGTTTTATTCATTTTATAGTTTTGCATTGTTTGTATTCTTTATTTTATTTGTGGAGTGAAAAATGCAATCATATTCTCAGAGTTTGAGGTTTCCAAAGCCCATTCTGGCCTTGGGGGCAGTGGAGGTGGTGATGAGAGGGAAACCATGACAGAAAAGCCATTCTTGGGGAATAAGGTGTAGAGTGAGCTCAATTAGTTAAATTAAGATTGTTGGAAAGTGGTTGGTAGAGTAAGAAAGAGCTGGAAGGGCCATGGAAAAGGGAGAGAGAAGTCTAGGAGGGAGGAGGCGCACGGGTGCACAGTGAGGCAGGTCAGTGTTCCCTGGGTCAGGGTGGTGGTGCTTTTTCTTGTTCATCTTTGGAGCCCCAGTGCCCGGCACAGGATAGGTATATGATTGGCAACAGTGCTGAATGGTTAATGAATAAATGCATGAATGCTTCTAATAAGGCATCACAGTTATTTTTGTCTCTGTGACTGTTTATTCATCTCTGCCTCATTAATCTTGTGCTCAATATTTGTGGAATTGCCCTTAATTGTGGAGCTAGATAGAGGTTAGGTTTGGCACTTGGGAGCACATTTTCTTATTTTCTAGCTCAGTTTTCTTGTCCCTAAACCATGTCTGTTCTGATGTACAAGTGAAAATGAAGCCTGCTTCTCCTCTGAGTGCTTCTCAGAGATTCAGAAACAACAGTTTCTTCTCTGATAGTTTCATTTATCTTTAGCCACACGTCTTATGGGTAGACAACATTTGTTTTTAAGCAGTGAGTTTCAAATATTGAAAACCTTGTATTTTAGGTATATATAGATGTTTGATCTAATTTGTTTGAAAGAGCACAAAAAGGATGTACTTTCAAATCTGTCATTGCGCTAATAACGTCTCAGTGGCATCTGAAGAAGAGCTTGGTGTATTTGCCAATATAGTACTGTGCCTCCAACTTCTAACTGATTGAAACAAGGTCTATTAAAACTGAAACTTTCAGAAAAACAACAGATTTTGCCCAAATTTTAAGCAATATTAACAAATATTAGAATTTATTTTAAATTGGATTTATGGTTCTTTCCATACTATTAAGTTTTCAAAATAATGACACACCTTAATATTTCAGGACTAAGTTCGATATTTTTAGATGATTTCCAGGAAATTTGATACTTTTTGTTCATGTACTTTGAGGTGTGTAGAGAACTGAATTAATGGAGAAATGATTCAGTTAAAAATATTATATTAAAGATTCCTCAAGGGAGTAACAACCTAAGACAGGCACAGTCGCAGGGGGGCCATCAGATGAGAAAAAGGGGGATCAACAGAGGTGAGGCTTAGAACCTCACCCCCCCTGTTCTGAGAGAAATATTCTGCATACGTGGATGTTTTATTGCCCTTGTCTAGCTTGGATTAACACATAGTCTACAGGCACACACCTGATCATCTACATTTGCTCTCTTACAACACTAAACTATGTTTTCTACCTTTATCTTGTATCTACCTACCACTTCAGCATTTTATTAAAAATAATAATAATAAAGAGAGAAATGTGGTATCCACATATAAATCAAGTATAAAAATCAAATGAGTATTCATATTTGAACTGACTGTTTATAGTTCATAATGCATGAGCAAAACCGAAAGCTTCTGTGATGACTGCCCTTGTAATGTTCACCATGTAACTTATTCACTATGTAAGAATTCATTCTCCATGTAAAAACTTGTTCGTTATGCTTCAGACGATTGGAGACTGACGAAAATTAGGCTTGGGGTGGATTAATGATTGTGCATTGAGCATTGACCCCCGTATACAGAATTTTATTGTTGTTAACAACCATTTGATCAATAAATATGAGAGATGCCCTCACACACACACAAAAAAAATATATATATATATACACACTTCCAATTGTAAAATAAATAAGTAACCGGGATGTAATGTATAGCATAAGGAATATAGTCAAAATATTGTAACAACTTGGTATGGTGATAGCTGGTACCTAGAATTATCATGTATATAAATGTTGAATCACTGTGTTGTACACCTGAAACTAATGTAATACTGAGTGTCAACTACCCTTCAATTAAAAAAAAATATTATATGAACCCTAAATGAATTATTATAGTATATTAGTGTGTTCAGGATTTGGAGCCAAATAAATTTGGATTTTAGTCCCAGCTCTGTCAATTACTAGCCATATGACCTTGAGCAAGTGATTTATCCTTTATGTCTCAATTTCTTCACTTTTAATATAGGAATAATATCTGTCTAGCAGAATTAATTGAAGTGTCTCACCACTCAATGTACAGCAGTTATTATTATGACAACATTCACAGTAGGAATATCGATCTTTAATGTATCAATCAGGACTTTAAGTTGCAAGGAAAATAAACTGTTTCTAGCTCTTTTAAAAAGAGAAACAGTGTTTTTGACTAGGAAACTATGTAGCTTGTAGGTTTGCTCGGAACTTGGCAAATCTGACTTGAAACCTACATAGCCAGAAGCATAGCTAAAATTCAGAACTGGTTGCATAAGAATACCACTGCCAGCTGTCCCTTACACAGCAGACACCACTCCACCTCTGGGCAAAGGGTGAGTCTGTTGCCTCCACTAGCTAGATGCTGCAGTCACTCCCCATTAACATCTGGTCACAGGCATGCATTTTAGTGGCCTAGGAGACTGGAGCAGGTTGTTTTCATCATTTGCAGCCAAACCTTCAGTTGGAGATGGGCTCTGTCTGGCACCCAGATTTACCTGATAGGGAATCCTCCACACGTAGGAAGGGACTGAGAGGCTGGGTACATATGCAAGTACACTATACCTCCCAGGGAGCCACAAGGTTTAGAGATTGCCTTAATTCCTCTCTTTTTCCCACACTGCACATGCAAACCATTAGCAAATCTATCAGCTTCACCTTCAAAATGTATCTAGAACATGACCACTTCACCTCAGCTCCACCACTACCACCCTAAATTAAACCCTTATGACCCCCTGCTGGGATTATTGAATCAATGTCCTGACTGGTCTATTAGTTTCTGCATTTGGCCCCTTACAGTCTATCCTCAACCCAGCAGCCAGAGCAATTCTTTTTTTAAAAAATATGTCAGCCCATATCACACCTCTGCCCAAAATCTTCCAATACTTCCTGTTTCATTCAGGGTGAACACCAAGGTGACCACAGGGACCTACAAAGCCCTTCCATTATTCCCTCTTTCCCTCATTTCTCTCTCCATTCTCATCTTCTGTTACTCTCTATCACAAGGCCAACCATGTTCAAAACTCAGGATCTTTGCAGTTGTTTTCCCTCTGCCAGCAACGTTTGCCTCATAGATCTTTACAACTTGCTCCTTCATTTCCTGCAGCTTTCTGCTCAAAGGTCACCTTATCAGAAAATGTTCTCTAACCATGATATAAAACTGTGACCTTCTGGCCCCTGGATCCTTTTAACATTTCTGCACAGCACACTAATCACCATCTGACATTCTGTATATTCGTTAAATTGTTTCTGTCTCCCCCTATTGAATGTGAGCACCAGGAAGACACAGACTTCGATCTGTATCCTCAGCGTCTAATTGGCACAGAATAGTATTTGATGAATGAATGAATGAATGAATGAACGATAATAGATCTTTAATAACTGTCACTTTGTCTTCTAAATAAGGTAACTTATTTACTGTACAAAATGTACAAAATGGTGTCAGCACAGAAATGGTGTCCCTCCTTTAAACTTTTGCCAGAGTTATATTATTAGACAGATCTTATAATGCTGCTCACTCATGTAAAATTTTTCAGTTGATTTTGAGTGCCAATAGCGATGCTTCTCATTTGGGCTACGAGAGGATGGAGAAGTCACAGGATAAGGAGGCACATCATTCCAGTCCAGAGGGTCAATTTTACTTTTAGAATTTGAGAAAGATTCCAGTTTTTTCCTTTTAAGAAGTTTTGCCACATGCATATGTGTATATATATATATATATATATATATATATATATACACACAAGCAAAATAAGCAGAATCATGTTTTATAATTTAGTTCAAATCATGAAAATCCAGGAAGGAGACAATTTTTTATAAGCAGTGCTTAGAAAATGTTTTCCGTATGTTAGGGAACCTTGTCTATTAATGCCATAATTGAATCAGAATGCACTGGGTAATTAGGAACAATATGAAAAAGAGCTTGTGGGACCCCATAATGAGCTTGATGTGGAGGTAAATAGCAGCTTTCCAAGCACAACTAATCTATGAGTAAACAACACCAGTCAACTTTAAAAGCTTATAATGTGCTCAGTTCCTCAATAATTATGGGTTTTGCTACTATGGAAATGCAGTGGACCACAATCTCAGGCGTCTTTTATGTGAGAGAACACTGAGTAAAAAGAGAAGGAAACTTAAAAACCAACTACATGACACTCCTGAAGGAAAATAAGGTGAGGTGGTTTGTTCTATAGGATATCAAAACATAACATAGCCAGATAGTTAAGGCAATGCAATATTATCAGAGAGGAAAAAGCATTAGCCAATAGAACAGACTAGAAAACGCAGGAACAGAAGCATGTGTTTATGGAAAAATGGTATGCAACAAGAGTTATGCAGGATATAGCCAGGAAAAGAGAGACTGACTATGCAATATATGATGGTCAGTAATTAAAAAATGAAGTTGGGTCCCGTTTCAGTATGATACATACAAATCAACTCCATGCAAATAAAAGACTTAGATTTTAAAAGTGGAAAATAATTAAACTTTAAGAATAAATATGAGAAAATTCTTAAGGAATTCTTAAGAAGAGACCTAAAATCACTAACCATAGTGGAAACAATTTATAAATTCAGCCATATCAAGATCAAGTACTTGTGTTAATTAAAAGATTGCATAAGAAAGAAAAATACAACCCACAAATTGGGGGAAGATGTTAATAAGACATATAACTGAGCAAAGTTTACTAGCCATGATATAGAGAGAACTAAATATCAACAGGAAAAGTCAAACAAACCCATAGAAAAATGCGCACAGAACATGAACAGGTTATTTCACAGAAGAAGAAGAAACACAATTGGAGAATAAACACATGGGAAAATGTTCAATCTCATTTACAAGGAGGGAAATAATTTGGCATTACCTGGGAAATTTGTAAATACACATACTCTATGACACTTGACATATATCCTAGGCAATATATCCGTTGTGTAAGAAAATCAGGATATGACACACAACTATTTATAGAAGCCTGATTTAAAAAACACAAAAACAAGAAAACCAAATACTAGAAATAATTAAAATGTCCATTGGTAGAATAGAAAAATTGTGGTATATTTATATCAAGAAACACTATATAGAAGTAAAAAAAGGAATGAACTACATACAGCTACATTCTTCAACATGACTGAGTCTCACAAATGTGTTGAGTGAAAAAAATAGTTGCAGAAGAGTGTATAAATGTATATGTGATATTATGATTTACAATATGAAATATATATTTGGTCTTACTGCTCCTGGCACATAAACTTAAAACCCTTGGAATTTCATAAGTGGTAAGAGTGATAAAGGTGTCTGTTATTAATCCTAACAAGCCCCTTTCAACTACATCTGAGTTTATGTTCATGAGGGGGTTTGGAAAGCTCCTAAGGATGGGGGCTGGTTGTGAGGAGAAACAACCAGGATTAGAGGAGCATTCAGTGCCTCCTCCCCACCACCTCATGGGAAGGGAGAGGAGCTGGAGGTTGAATCCAGTGGCCAGTGACTTAATCAATCATGCCTACATAATAAAGCCTCCACAAAAACCAAAAGGATAGGGTTCAGAGAGGTTCTGGGTTGGTGAACACACAGATGTTCTGGGAGAGAAACCCAGAGCGAAGATGGAAGCTCCTTGTCCCTACCCCATACCTTGCCCTAGGTATTTCAGCTAACTTCCTGTGTTACATCTTATGGTAAACCTATAATTTAGTAAGTAAACTGCTTTCCTAGGTTCTATGAGCTGCTCTAACAAATTAATTGAACCCACGGAGGGGGTCTTGGGAACCTCCAATAGCCATTGGGTCAGAAGCATAGATGATAACCTGGACTAGTGATTGGGTGCCTGAAATGGGAAAGGGGACAAAGTCCTGCAGGACTGAACCCTTAACCTGTGGGGTCTGACACTTGAATTAAACTGTAGGATGCTCAGCTGTGTCACAGAATTGGTTGATGAGTGGAAAACCCACACACCTAGTGTCAGAACATTATCAGTAGTAGTTTGGTAGAATATTGAGAGTAGGGGAGACACACAGTTGAAGTGTGTTGTTTTTCTTTCACACTATATAAAATCCAAAAACTCTGAAAAACCAAATAATCCACTGTAAACAGAATGAAAAAAATACCTTCACATTTCAGAATGGAAATTACCCCAGTATTAGAGAGGAGCCATTCTGGGACGGGCATACTTGGGCCAAAAAAGTATTAGGAATATACTTTTTTTTTAAGTTGAGTGCTTGACTATACAGGTGTTTATCTTACAATAGACATTTAGATTATATATATTTTTTCATATGAATTTCTCATGACATAAATATAAAAATGGAAATACAGATTGAACAAGGACATACAAAGTCTTTGTGGAGGTATTAGCAATTTAAGAACTCAATAAAAACTAAGTAATATATTTCATATATAAAGAAATAATTCAACTACATAGATTTTTGAAGGAAAAATAATCTGTATTTTATAACCACGGAGTGAAAACATGAGCAAATTAATTTACAATGTACAAATTTCAAGGTCTTTTTATTTAAAGTTCCATAAGTGATATTGAAATCAAAGCTAATGCATGAGGAGCAAGTTGGTAAAGGTCTATATAGTTTGACATATATTTTGAGATATTAACCTATATAAGTTCTTCCTTGTTTGATTTTAGCCTTAACCAACCCCCACCAAATCACTAACCCAATTCAGTAAAATAGCAGGCTGTGCACTTTCTTGACCCAGAAGAAATTTGTCACCAAGGATTATTGGAAGAACCACATCTCTCATATTCTTGCTTGTGCCATCACCCCTTCTTTTCAGTCTAGGATGGCCCCGTGACCTCCTTTAACCAGCAGAGTGTGGCAGAAGGGATGCTGTTCCAGTTCAAGTCCTAAACTTTAAGAATGTCTGTAAGCTTCCACTTCTGTGTATTAGTCTGGCTACCCTGAGACCGCCTCTGTGAGAATCCCCTCCAGCCATGGGAAAGAGATCTGAGGGGCCAGGCCAACAGCCCCAGCAGAGCTCCTGGCCAGCAGCGGCACTAACTTGCCAGCTATGTGAGTACTGCATCTTGCAAGTGACTCCTCTAAGAACTGCCCAGACTGATGTCACCAGGAACAGAGAGATCTGGTTCCACCATGCCCTGCCCAAACTGAAGAATCACAAGCAAATAAAGGAAAGCATTTTTGATTTAAGGCACTAGGTTTTAAGGTAATTTGTTATACAGCAATAGATAATTAAAATGAGGTGCAGAGTAGAAAAGATACTTTCCTCCTGGGATCTTTTTTTTTTCTTTCTAAAAATCTAGCTCTGAGGAGAGGGCAGAAGGTTTGGAGAGGGGGCAAAATTGAGAAAAGGACTTACAGGCAGTGATAGAGTGAGTACCTTGGAGAAAGATAAAGAGAAAAGGATTTTCTCTAGATTAAAAAAGAGATTCCCTCCAGGCTGGTAAGAAGAGATGGTACGCCCTAGTCTCCTAAATAGCTACATAGTACAAGATGGGATCAGCTTTGCAATGATCCCAAGCCCCAGGTGTCACAAAAGCAACAGGAAGCCACCAGATCTAAAAAGGCCACAGGATGAGCCTCTCTTTCTACCACCCAGAGCTGGGAACTTGTTAAAATTGGAAACAGAATAAATCCAAGATGTTCTTTGCCTGTCTGGTAGATTGGGCTTAGAATCATAAACTGTACTACAGAAAATGTTTTAGCTGGCAAAGTGTGAACTCAAATCACTGAAATTGTCCTTACCTTTCCAGAAAGACATATATATATATATATACCTTTAAACAAAATTGAGAAGACAGGAATATTTAAAATGTCACTTTCCTTCTAATTTATTGTCTATATATTTTTATTTGGGGGGGAATTTATCTCATCAGCAAATCCTAACAAGACTGCACCTCCACCCTTCTTTTTGCCAGCTATCATCTTTCTGTAATGCTTTTCAAACTGGCCTCATCACAGTATACAGAGCACTATCCTCCTAATTGGCGAGGGTGGGCTTCCCTCTGTTGTGGGAGGGGACCACTCAGAGCTTTGACAGACACTTGCACAGTGGAGCTTTTTCTTTTGAAATTTTATTGACAGCCAAGAAACCACACTTTCCTATTAGAGATACCTAAAAAAGAGAACTGAGCTTTGGTTCTCAACTGCCTCAGCTGCCAGCCCGGTGAGGGGGACCATCATGGACAGTCAGCCCAGTCAAGCTGCTAGATGACTGCTGCTGTATAATGGGATCTCATGTAAGACCAGCAGGACTGTCCCATTACACTCAGCTCAAATTAAAGAATTATGAACAAATAAACGGTTCTTGTTTGAAGCCACTGGGTTTTTTAAAATATAAAATGATTTACTGACCACTGTTCACCGATATTTACACTAAAATGAGGAATATTCAGTTGGACAACATTATGATTACTACAAAGTTAACTGTCTTTCCTGACTTCTGCTGACCAATACATATAAAGCCTACATATAAAGAATGGGTAAAGAAAAAACATGCAGATTGAGTTTCGATTGTTAAAAATTTGTTCACCCAATTTTTGTTAACACATCCTAACCCACAAATCATCTGGTTTCATGAGCAAAGACATTCCATCAATCACGATCTTCTAGTCAACATAGCACAAGTATTTCAGCATTTCATAAAGGAAGGTTCCCTAGAAGGAACTTTAAATGCTCATTTAACTAAGCCTTGTTGGGCTAATTAAAACACGATTATTTGTTTAGTTTCCTCTTCTGACTGGAAAATTATTGATAATGATACAATTTTTCCTTTCCAGGAAGTTTTACAAATAAACCATTGCATTTATATAACTATAGTTATAGATAAAATTTTGGAAAGTCTGCTCTAAATCGTCCCATTTAAATTATTTATACTTAAGTTGTCCAATTAATTACAGAATCATCTATTTGATTTGAGAGGTTATGGCTTCAGGAAAATTTTCAGTTTAACTTGAGGTGACCTGTATCCTGAATTTCTCAGAATGATGGCATCCCAGAAACATGGACTTGCTTATGATTGTGAAATGCTATTTTTGGTGAATGTAAAAAGAAAAAAAAAAACCAAACCCACAACCACCACCATTTACACATGTATTTACATATACACAACGAAAACACATTAAAAAATATCCAGACTAGTCCTTAGTCATTATAGGTTAAACTTAAACATGAGTTCTGATTGAATAAAGACTATGGAACATTCAGAAAAGTTGCTCTTTAATGCAGAGAAAAATAATATTCTGGAACATCAAGTGCTCTCTTTCTTATAAAGGAACCTACTCCAGTAAGATTTATTTGTTCAAAATAACTAGTGTTATTAATGCAAAAACCAACACAAACCAATAATTCCCTCACTACTACTCTAAAAGGAAAGTACCAAACTTGATTTTCATTAGTAATTCTTTCTTTCTTCACAGTAATAAGTCATAAAATCAGGACCCAGGTTTTTATACATATATAAACAATTATTGAGCATTATCTGGACAAGAGTGCCAACTTTGTTTCTCTTTATAAAAGGCAGTCACAATTTGAGGACACTCATGTTTGCCTCTTTTGCCAGCACTTGAGGACACTCAAGTCTGTCTCTCCTGCATCTTTCCATTTCATAAGAAACATTAATTCTCCACTGCTGTCTGTAACATCAATTATTCATTCAGGATCAACACTGCCGGCAAAACGTCTTGGTTTGTCAGCAGCATCTTTTCTTTGAGTTGCTGTCATCAGATTCACTCTAAGATAAAGCTTTTCTTTTTGAACTAACCTTTTCTTTCCCGGCGTTTTGGAAATTAAGAAATACTTCAATTAACCCTGGATAATCTAAGTTTTCTTCATGTTTTCAAGTATTGTCAGCATCTGTCTCTTCCACTTAAATACTCCACCTTCCCTTTCACTACTTATCAGTCCATACCTTTTCCAACACCAAATCTTTAAGCTCTGCTCTTTGACTTTTTTACTCTTTCCATTCTGTTTATTTTCCATTTTGTGCAAAGTGGTTTTACTGGAGGCCACTTTCAACTGTGGACTTGAAGAGCTCCTCCAATCTGGATCTTCAGCATCTCAGATTATGGGGGCCATACCCCAAGGGGAAAGCCAGGCAAAGCCATGCAAGTGGCCACTAAGTTTTGGGGTTTTATGTAGCAATAGGTAACTAAAATAGGGACACTTAAATATTTATGCTGTATATGAAAAGATGGCTGATGGAAATAAAAATTGGGAGTCAGTTGAAGAGAACTAATTGTGGTACTGAGCCACTTCAAACTCATTAATTTGTGAGGAAAATTAAAGATCAAGTTTCTTGAAAAAGTTCAGTTTCTCTCTGAGAATGAAAGTGAAGAAATGGTTCCCAGGCTGTTCAGACTGTCACATAAAACACTGTGTCAGACTTCACCTCTTGACAAGAAGATACATCAGTGTTTCCACCAATAGCTGCCCATTACATTGCAGTGCATGTCACTGGCAGTTTTGGATCTCCTCTTAGCAATTATTCTGAAATCCCTTCTAAAGACAAGAAGAGTTTCTGTTGGTATCTATGTATAATTTGGTGTAACAGAGAAATAAATTGCTCTGATGACGAACTTCTGGCCCTCGTTCCAATGTGATGACTTAGGCAATTCATTTTACCCATTAACTAATAATTAGAAAAACAATCTGTATTTTTCTTGAGTCATTTAAATCAAACACTATTACAGTATAGAAGAGAACGAAAATTTCACATGAATCGGAAAGGTAGAACAGAAGTCAAAGGAATGTAATTGGAGCTGGGTGTTACTTTGGTCTCTACCTTCCCCCACCTCTCCCTTCAGGAACAAGAACCGCATTTGGCCACAACTTGCCTTTTCCCAATTCTATCTTCCACCATCTAGGGCTCCACTGCCCCCACTTCCAGCTCTTCGATTTATGGTCCCTAAATACACATGTCTTAACACTTTGGTTCCAAGTGTGTCTTCTATAGTATCTTTTATGTCTAGCCAACCACACACACACACACACACACACACACACACACACAGTCACGTATGCGCGCGCCTACAATTCTGGAACATCTTTATACGGACGAAGAAATCTAATTTCTAACATACAGCAACGAAAACAGTCTATCCCTTGGGCTTAGTGAATTTGCATGTCGCTCGCAAGTACAAAATTCTCGCTAAATATTTTTAAGAGTTGGCGAGTCAATGACAAGCCTGGCGCTCCAACAATGACAATACCATTTGTTGCCCAGTTAG
Organism: Manis pentadactyla; assembly: GCF_030020395.1. Classification (NCBI taxonomy): domain Eukaryota; kingdom Metazoa; phylum Chordata; class Mammalia; order Pholidota; family Manidae; genus Manis; species Manis pentadactyla. The sequence goes on along the minus strand of NC_080024.1, from coordinate 117,039,848 downwards.
GGTACTACACGCCCTCTGTAAAGATATCTGATGAAATGCAATAAAGCCTTTCAGAAGGCGGGCTGTATGTTATGCATTTCGCAAACATTATCTAACTTAATCCTAGTAACTCTCTGGCGCAGGTGTTCTCATTCACAATTTTCAGAAAGATGACGGCGGCGGTGCAGCGACGCCTGTGGTCCTAAGGGTCCGTCCCAGGCCCTGTGGCGCGTTCGGCGTTCCACGACCCTCGGAGGCCGCCGTGACGTCACGGAACCCCGGCGAGGCTCTCGGGGTGGGGGGATAAGCTTTGTCTCGGTGGCCCACACTGTCGCCCTCATAGAACCCCTGGGAAAAGGGGCGGAAAAGGCTGCGCATACTCTCCAGGCGATTGTCTCCTCCACGTGGGGACGCACGTGCTCGCTGTGGCGTAAATTTCACCCGCGAGGCCCGCGGGCCAGCGGCATCTCCCCGCCGTTCCGGCGACCCGGCTGCGGGGGGGCGCCGCCAAGGCTTGGGCACTGGCGCTGGGACCTCAAGGGCAGGCGGGCACAGTCGGAATCATGGCGAGGTGGGAAGGTACCGGGACCCGCTCCACCAGGAGATAACCAAGCCGCGGAAGACTCAAGCCGCTCCCGCGACTGGCTCCCCCGCCTCAGCCCGGGTTCGCCCCTCAGAGCGCAGGCGCCCGCGAAGAGGCGCGCGGCCGTCCGACTCGGCGAAGGCGCGGGCAAAGGAGGCGGGGCGTGCCCCGCGCGCCGCAGAACCGCCCCTGCCCGCGCGGCCTGCCGGATTCGCCCCGCCTCCTGCGCGCCGCGGCGGCCCCTCTTCCTCCTGTGCTACAGTCCGGGCGGCGGCCCTGATCGCAGCGAGGCTCGTGTGGTCTGCGGCGGGCACGGGTCCGAGCCCGAGGTGCGCGCCCCCTGCGCCCCAGGAGCGGCGGGCCGCGGAAGTGACGTGCTGCACGAGCGAGAGTTCGTTTGAATCGGTTCCCGGGTGATCCCGCGCCTGCCGTGCTCGGCCACCGCCGCCGCGGCCGAGGGAGGGGCTGCAGCGCGCCGGGGTTGAGGCCTCGCGTCGCCCTGGGCACCAGAACCGAAGTCGCTGTGCGGAGCCCGCACCTCGGTCCTGAGCGTGGCGGCGGCAGGCGCCGTCGCTGCTGATTCTTCTCCCTTCCCCAATATGGCAGCCGCGGACGGCGACGGCGCCTCGGTGGGGACTGGAGAGGGCTGCGGAGACGGCGACGGCTGCAGAACAGTGTACTTGTTTGACCGGCGCGAGAAAGAGTCAGAGCTCGGGGACCGTGCTGTGCAGGTCGAGGAGCGCTCGGATTACGCTGGGTTCCGCGCCTCCGTCTGTCAGGTGCGCGGAGGGCCGGAGGAGGGATATGCGGGTGCAGTTTGGAGTGGGAGGGTGACGGAGAAACCCAAGTTGCTCACCGAGGGCAATAAAGCTGTCACTCGGCTCTGGACCCGCGGCCTTGGCTTCTCTCTCCCTGGGGCCGCCATACCCGCGGCCGGGCGGCCGGAAGCCCAGGGTCGGCCCCAGTCCCCAGCCTGGGGTGCAGAGCGCGCCCCTCCGTGGGCCGCTTTCGGCCCCGGCCCTTCTTCAGGGGGGGACTCGCCGCCAATGACTTGATACCAGGTTTAATTGGCCTGTGGCGACCTTAGTACCCAAAGGCCTTAGAGCTCATCTACAAGCAGGGAACGCCACTGGTCTTTCGTGTGGAACTTTTTTTTTAAAAAAAGAAGAAAGCAGAGTTATATCCGATGGCTCTGTTAGGAGTGTTGGGATGGTGAGAAGTTCTGGAATCGCTGGAGTCGATTTACCAGGTTCATTAAATGATGTGCAGTAATTTCTCGAGTGGTCCTGTCAAGGTGGTTTGCAGGCCCGCCCCGGCAGGGTCCTTCCGTAGTGGAAACACTTGTCCTGGTCAGCTTCGCAGGTGAGGCTGCGTTTCCGATTTTCTGAACCCTAGCCCTTGGGAGTTCCAAAACTAACTCGAAAAGTGTCCATGGGTAGCTGCGGGACGCCGAAGTAGGGCATATAGCTGTATATGCCTGCCCTAGTGTTTTGCTTTAAAATTAATGATTATGTAGAAAAGCCTACTTTAAACTGTGAAGTTTTTTGTACATGTGAGGTGATGGTGCCTGAGCTTTAAAGAAGGAATATTGTCATGCTCTTCGTTAACTACGTGAGGTGCTTTTTCAGCTATAAAGAACACTTAGCTTCCAAAGAAGAAGAATTTTGTGTGGTGCAGTGTTGTAACTTGATTATAGTTCTCTTGCTAGAGGCGTAGTTCTGTATGGTTGCTGAAATAATTGAAATCAAGATCCATAGAATAAAAGCAGCTTGAAAGCAAGGACTTTAATTTGTTCACAGCTGTATTTCCTGGTTCCAGAACTGTGCCTCGCACATCGTAAACGTCCAAATCAGAATGTATATTTGAATGAAAACAAAAATCTATAACTTGCAGGTTCATTCTGTTTCATTCTGTGCCTGGCTATCGCCGGTTCCCATGTGTTTGAAAAGTGAAGAATGAATGCTCATCTTTTTTGATGGATGTTTTGTATTCAAAACCATCCTGCAGAAAGGAAACTATTACTTTCATTGTAACAACAGCAGCACATTAAAGAAAATATGGAACCAGAAAGAAGAAAAATAAACTTTTACTCACTAAAGTTTAGAACCATTGTTAGCACTTAGGGTTCTTTCTTTGTATCCTTACCCCTCATTTTTCAGAAGAGCTGTACTACATGTTTTTACTACATGTTTCTATTCTGTATTTTTCACTTAATTTTATCGGTATTTTTCTATTTTAGTGCAAGTCTTTATAATCACAGTTTGAAATGGTCTGTTTAGTACCACTGTTTACGTAACCAAATCTTTTTGGTGACGTTTACATTACTTTCAATTTTAAGCAATTCAGTGATAACTTTGAATGCATAGTCTTTTATGCCTTTATTATTATTTTTTAGTTTATCAGTGAAATTCATGGTTCAAAGGTTAGGAACATTTTTAAAGCTCTTGATATGTATACTTAAATTGCCTTTCCAATAGGTTATACTAATTCACCTTGCCTCTGGAACTACATTGCCTTGTGAGAAGTTTCAGTATCTGTGTCAGATGGGGAAGTAATAGCCTCTTGCTGCAGAAGTGGAAACTCGTATTTTGGAGATGGTGACTCACTCAAGTCAGATAGTAGTCAAATTAGGATTCAAACTCAGAACCCATACTCTTCTGTTAACACCGCTCTGCCTTAAATAAAGTTCTTTGTTGCAGGGAGCAGATATTTATTGAATTACTTCAGTATTTTGCCCTGAAAAGCTAAGGAAAATATTTCTTTTGACTGATTCTTTTCTCACTTTTTTGCTGGAACAGGTAAATGTTAAATTTGATTAAGGAGTGAGAGGGAAGAACTCGTAAGAAAAAGGAAGGCTAAGATTTTGAAGATTGTATTTAAAAAATACAAAACTCTAGTGTTGACACAATTTACTAAAGCCTTCATTTTCCTTGTTAGGGGAGGATGCAAAATAGTATACTAAATTAAAGTGTTCCATTAAAGTTTAAATTCAGTAAGTTTTTGTAGTGCTATAAAGTATGGATCCTAAACTGGGGGGAAGCTCACCCTGTGGAATAAAGGAATCAAGAAGGAAGAAGAAAGGGTAGATCTGGAAGAAGACTTGTGATAACAGCTTTTGACTCACCTGAGCCATTGGGCTTTGCAGAATCAAAGGTTAGAAAATGAGTGATTTGGCTAGTTCTTAAGCCCAAACATTACATCTCATGTATTTAAACCACCCCCCAACCCCAATTATTTTTTCCTTTGTGTGGTTCCACTAAACCTGGTACCCTACTGTGGCACTTGTTAAACCATCATACATTTTTCTGTATGCTCTTTGAGGTCAAGAGCCTTATCAAATTTTTTATAGCTGTTTCATTAAATGAATCCATCTCTTCCTTCAGAAAAATATTTGTACATAGGATACATATGTTAGAAATCCCAAAAGAAGAAAAGTAAAAGAAGACAGATATAGGAAAGAATAGAATAGTAACCTGGAGAGAGTAAATAAATGGAAGTTCATTTGATAATACCCAGTACCAGTGCTGAGCCACGAAATTAGCTTTGTGTGTCTTAGAGGCGAAAACAAAAGAGGAAAGATGATTGATACAAAATCCACAGTGTGTGTAAAATAAAGCATTCCAACGGCTAGGGAAGCAAAGCTTTAATTTAAGAAGTATTTCTCCCTAGATTCCTCACAAATCTGATAAAATGGATAGTGTCCGTACAGATAGAAACGCGTGCTTCGCTTATCTTTTCCTTTAATGCAAAGTAGGATGTTTGTTATTTAGAGTAATGCATTCTGCTTTAACTAGTAACCACCGAAGTTTTTGTAGAGATTATTCACTCAAGTGCATTATGGGTGTTTCTGGTCTGTGGGTGATTCAAGGACAGAGCCACGGACATGCCAAAGCACAAATCATTATAGGCTAGTTGGCACAGTTTCAGAGTGATGCATTGAAGTGTATAGTGTCTGACTGATTTAATCCATGGATGAAATATAAAGTATTTAAAGATTTTATGGACTGCAAATTAGTTAGCCCTTCGTAAGTATTTCTTAAAACTGGCTTTTGAGAGACGTTGGGCAGCAGGTAGTTTCAAGCTGATCTGAAGAGAGGGCAGTTACTTCGTATTTCCCATTCATTAAAGGCAGATCCATCTGCTTTAGTAATAAACCCAGATAAAGGTGGGATTGTAGTGCTTGTATAAAAATTAAAAAGCCTACTCAAGACTCTTGCCCAAATAGAATGTTATCCTGCTTTAATATAGAGAAAGACAGAAGTATATCTGTATTCAAGGCCAGGATAGTACAAATACATGAAAGACTTTAGTCTCTGCCTAGGATTTTAGACTAAAAATATAGATCATGACATTCTGAATAAAAGCATATGAATAATGTAAAAATATTTAAGTTTGTAAACTATCAGAACTATAAAATATTTAGAAAATTATAATTTAAGAAAAAATTTTTATACAGAAACTAGATAAAGGTAGCTTATGTATCTTAATAGAATTATGGAGAGATGGGAATAGTTACATATACACACTTCAGATGTACATAGATCCTAAAAATTCAGTTTGGCACATTTATTTTCACTAATTATAAATACAAAGTATGTTCTACAGGATGTATAAGCGCATGATCTAACTTGGGACGTTGTAGAAATGAAGTAGTAAGGAACTAAACAATAAAAATGGGTCATAATTACCCAGAAGCTAATAAAGATCTGTAAAGACAATTTTTTATTTCTGTTAAACAAAATCTTATTTCTCATCAGTTTATGTCCACAGCTTCATTTCTGTAGGGTGGAATTGCGTAGGATATCAGTATCTTTTATTTTACTAAGTATGCCAAATTGCTTTTCAATATGGTTTACTGATTTTCAGTCCTATCAGCAATGTTTATGGTCCAATTTTCTTATATGGAGTCCTGTAATTTATATTATCAGGGCTTAACATTTTTGCCACCCTTGTGGTAATGATAATCTTGTTTTAATTTCTCTTATAACTAGTGAGAATGAGCATATTTTCAGGTTTCCTAGTTTTTTAAACCCTTATGATTATGGCTTGCACTTTTTGTGTATTTTCAGAAATCCTTTTCTCTGTCCTCTCAAAATTATTCTCCTGTGTTTGCTTCTAAAATTTTGGATATACAGCTGCTTTAATTCTCTTAGAATTTTTTTTTGTGTGTATGTTGAGATGGGAATTTTATTTATTTCTTTGCAGTTAACTAGTCTCAATATCATTCATTTATTATTATTATTCTTTCCCCACCAATTTGTAATGTCACCTCTCCTGTTGTCCAAACTTCCATGTTTGTATGTGTGGAACTCTTTCAGTGTCCTCTGTTCTCTTCCACTGGTATGTTGTAGTGTATTTTACATTAGAAATTTTTCTTACAAAAGCATTAAACATATACAAAGAGGTAATAATCTCACATATACTGATCACTCAGATTAACAGTTACCAAGTACTAACCACTCTAGCATCATTTTTGTCTTTTGTAGCACATGTAGGTTATAGTCCACTTTGCTCCTATGTATTTCAGCATGCATTTCTATGATCACACCAACAAAACAAACATTTTTAATATTACCTAATTGCTCAGTCCATATTCAGATTTCTCTGATTGAAAAGTGTCTTTTTTGAGTTGGTTTGTTTAAAGCAGGATTCCAACAGGGTTCTCATATTGAACTTGGTCATTTATATTTCTTAATTCTAATAAAATTTAGAGCATTTGAGCAAAACTCTTTTTGCAGTCTCTTTAGTTTTACCTGACATTGATCTCTTAAAAGAATCAAATAGGTTTTTCTTTAATATTCTCTATTTGTCTGTGCTCATTTGTGGTATCATTTAACTTGTTCTATCTCTACATATCCTTTCAGCTAGATGTTATTTTTAAAGGCTTGTAATTAAAATTTAGTTCCAACATCTTTGGGATGGAGAGGCAAAGAATACCTCATAGGTGGAGCTGGTACTTCATGTTATATCATGTCCCGAGGCACATAATACAAGACCAGCTTTATCCTTTCATAATAAAGTTTGATCTGATAGTTCATCATTGATGGTGATATTCTGATTGCCATCCCTTTTGTATTTATTATCTGGAATTCTTTAAAGCACAACTTCACCTCATTAATTTAGAACTATTTGCCTACCCTGAAATAGGATTGGTACAAGAATGCAGGATAAATGCTTTATTCTTTTCCTTTAATCCGTGAGTACCCAGAGTAAGAAGTTGATATCTTAATCAGTTTCAGTTGTGACCAGTAAGGGTTTTAGTATCACTGGAAGATATGAGTATCATTAGTCTAGATTTTCTTTAGATGTCTTCAGTGGTAAGGTTGGTCTAGGTTAACTGGTCCATCATTACCTGAAGCAGAAGTCAGCCTTTTATCTTAACTGTACATTGTTGTAGTCCATAATTTTAGAATGTGTCTCTTAGTTTTAAAAATGTATAAAATTTTAATGACAGCGTTAACTCATTTTTTAAATTCTCATTTTTTTCATTAGTTGTTAAATTTCGGTTTTTCTTGGTTCATCATTTATTTGTATTTTTTCCTTTTGATCATGTCTTTTCACTCTTTTCTTTGTTGGTCTTCATCTTGATATATAAAGAATTTTTGTCCCCTAAGGATGCTAACTCTGTCTCCTATTGGAATTTCCTCCCATAATTTATAATTGAACTTAATTTTATATACTTAGTGGGTATAAAGATTCTTTAATACAGATACGTTGTATAACATGGCTATCCTTATGTCAGTATTTTAATATTAGCCTCTATTTTTTTTCTAAGACTTTTGTTTATATGTATTTAAATATTTAAGCTGTAGGAATGTAAGCATTACGTTAATGCTTTGCTCCAAATAAGTTTGTTTATATACTGACATGAAATAACATGGCTTTTGTCTGGGAGGGTCCTGCTGATGTTAAAAATCCTTTCAAAATGTCTCACCTGATCAGGGAGGGTCCTGCTGATGTTAAAAATCCTTTCAAAATGTCTCACCTGATCACTCATGTTCTTAGGTGGCCTATGTGCCACAAGGAGACGAAATAACCTTGTTAAGCAGATAGGTAACTCACAGATTGACTTGAGCTTAATTAATTATGCAAAGGCAAAAATTGAAAATATCAAGATATTTCTTAGGCAAATAAATAGAGTAATTGTTATCAAATTATGGTATACATATGGGTATTTTCTTGTTCTTATAAACTCGAATAGTGCATTTATTTCCTTTATGTAATAGTTGATTTTATTCCTCTTATTTTGGATAGACGCTTGGCATTTCACCTGAAGAGAAGTTTGTTATTACAACAACAAGTAGGAAAGAAATTACCTGTGATAATTTCGGTGAGCAAACAATATTAACTTAAGTTCATGCTTTTATATTTAGTATGTTCTAGTATTCATAGGGCAATATGTATTTTATTACAAAGATAAGCATCTAAAACTTTTGATGATTTTGGTTACTTTGTTGAGATGGGGGAGGAAACTGGTTATATGTTTGTGTACAGATTGTGCAAAAATCATATTTTCCAAGCAAGTTTATAGAAGAAAAGTTCTCAGTATGGCTACAGAAGATAGGATCTTGCCCAACACCTAGCCACAGGTCTTCAAGTGGGCCTCAAAAAGCTAATTCTCTTAACCAACTTGGATTTTTCTGTTACTTTTTTGTCCAATTAGATTCTAAGACCTGCCAGTTTTTCCTACTGATTCCTTTTAAATTCAGCCATTTTCTCCATTCATATTAATACCACTGTAATGTAGGTTTCCCGTGGTAGTGAGCTTACCAAGAATTGAGTGTTTCAGATGAATGGAACTCATTTGGGCCTATTTTACTGATACATGACACAGGTATCAGTAAACAAGTAACAAAACACAGGTGAATTTATAGATAGATCCATTGTTTGGGGGTTTGTCTGTAACATCTTTAAAGATATTTTATAGGTACAGTTTGTATATTCAGAATTATAAATTTATTGTTTTTCTGACACTAGCCTAGCACTTAAGATATTGCCTCTTGATTACAGATGAAACTATTAAAGATGGAGTCACTCTGTATCTGCTACAGTCAGTCAATCAGTTACTACTAACCGCTACAAAAGAACGAATTGACTTCCTACCTCACTATGACACACTGGTTAAAAGTGGCATGTATGAATATTATGCAAGTGAAGGACAAAATCCTTTGCGTAAGTATTCCATTTTTACTAATTATGATAAGCTATTACGTTACTCTATCCCTTGACCACATTCCTTCACTTTTTAAAAATTCTCTTTTTACTTTATTAGAAGACTATGACCATTCATTGTGAATTTTCTTACTTCAGCCTCTTCATCACAATATATTTATTTTTCTACCCAAGTCATCTTATATCAGAGTAAAGATACCTCTCCTTTAAAACTAACCTAATATTAGGATCCAATCCTTTTCAACTCATAAGGAATCTTGTACTTACACATCTTTCCATCTCCTGTATACTCTCCTCTCCTGATTTATTATTCCTGGCCTCATATAGACCTCTCCCAGTTGAAATTTTTTTTTTTACCTTGTGAATTTGTATAGTTGAACTGCACAAGTAAGTGGTTTGTGTTTTGGTCTCCATTTCTTTATTCTTTTCACTTCTACTTCTTGCCAGCTTTTATCCTACCTTTGGATTGCTTGCTAGTGATCTTTACAAATCAGTTGATTTAGAGAGTTTATTCTCTCTGGACCCCACCAAAGTGGTTAATATTACTTAGATGTTCATTATAAGCATTCTTACTAAAAATATTTTCTCATTGCATATGCATTAAATTTTATAGGAAATTAGAAGACATAGATCAGCAAAAGATCTATGAGCATAAAGAACGTCCATATCTAATACCAGATATAATCACCATTAACATTTTGTTGTTTATCATTTCAGACCTTTTCATATTGTTTTTTCTTTTTCTTTAGTAGTGGTTTTACATGGTACTTAACCTCTTAACCCACTTTTTGCTTAAAATGAACATTTTAATATGTATGTCAGTATATGTTCTTAGTGGTTACACACTATTTAGATAGCAATTTATTTGAACAGTGTTCTGTGACTACACATTTAGGCTGTTTCGGTTTTCTTATTGTTACAAATGACTGAATGTTCTTGTGACTAAATCTTTGTTGTGCACATCCTTACCTTAAGTACCGTTCGTGTTATCAGCTGCAGTAACAGAAACTACACTAAGTGCTTTATGATCATTATCTCAATCCTTAATCCTCTGTGGTAGCTGACATTAGGTAATGACCCTATTTTGCAGAAGAAACTGAGGCTGAGATTTTAGGTAACTTGCAAAAGGCCACATTGTTGTAGCCAGGATTTTTTCTCTTAGCAGAGGAACTTCAGAGCTTGAACTCATAACCAGTGTATTTATTACCTCTGATATTGTTCTTTACATACAGAAAAGATATTTTTCACATCTTAGTGTCTTAATCTTCTTTTACCAGCTACTACCCAATTTTCCTGTTGACAGTAAAACTTCTCAACAGTTGACTGTATTTACTGTCAGTAGTACCTCTCCTCTTCCCAATTCTTTCCCATTCTCTATGCTGTACCTATTCATTTAAGGTCACCAGTGACTAAATCCAGTGATTAATTTTCAGTTCTCATTTTACTTGAAGCACTGATACAGTTTATCACTTCTTCCTCCTTGATATAATCTTCCATTGACTTTTCAGAGACCATACTCTTTTCTTTCTGCCTCACTGGCTGCCTCTCCGCACCTTCTTGTTCTTTTTTTGAGAGATAATTGACATAACTCCCTGCCTTCTTAATGTTCAAGAGCTTCTGTGTTTAGTGCTTGGCCCCTTATCTTCCCTTCCTCAGTGATCCCATCCAGTCTCATGGCGCCTTCTTCATGGCAGTGGCTCCCAAATGGAGGTGATGAGAAATGATAATTTTTAGTTATATATTGAAAATAATGCCAGACTTATTTCCTGGATTCCAGTTTTGTCCAGCTGCCCATTTGGCATCTCTACTAGAATATCTAAGATGGGAACCCCAGTCTGCTCAATGACTGCTAACTGCACATATTTTTCCTATCCAAGTTGATTATCACTCTGTCCCTCCAGCTGCTTAGGCCAAAAATCAAATTGATTCTTCTTTGTCTCATACCTTTTATTCAGTCTATTAGAAAATTCTGTTGGCTGAGTCATCAGCGTTTATCTAGAAATGACTGTCACCACTTCTGTTGCTAAAACCTGATCTTGAGGAACTAAGTGGCCTCTTAACTTGTCTTTCTTCATGCCTGTCCACATAGGGTTTGAGAACTCAGATTGTGTTACTCTTCTACTGAAAACGCTCATGGGTCCCCATTTCACTGAGTAAAAGCCTTTATAATGACCCACATGGCCTTTTCAGCTCTGCTTTGTTGCTCTGTTTCCACAACTCTTCTCCTTGCTTGTTCCCTCCACCCCAGGGCCAGCTGAATTTTCAGCTTAGAGCCCTCTGCCTGGAATGTGCCTTCCCCAGATAGTTCCTGTCTCATTCCCTCACCTCAGTCAGGTCTTGTTTAATCTGTACCTTCTCAACAAAACAACCTTGATCACCCTATTTAACATTGCAATTGTGTTCCCTCTGTGCTTTCACTGTTATTTGATCTCTTTTCTTTGCTCTTTTTTTCTATCAATATACCACCTACTAACATGCTAAAGAATTTACTTATTTGTTATGATTAGATTTCATTTCCCATCTTCCTCTACTAGAATGTTAACTCCACAAGAACAGGACTTTTGTCTGTTTTTCCCTGTTCATAGAACACTGCCAGGAAAATAGTAGATGCTTAAATATTTGCATATTGAATAAATTTTAATTCTTTCTCTGGGGATAAATTTCTAAATGTGTTATCATGGAGTCAATAGATATGTTCATTTCTAAGACTTTTGCTATAGATTAATTACTTCCAGATTGGTTGTACCAGTTTTCAGTCCTGCCATCATTATGTGAGTATGCAAAGACTCTCATTGTTTAAACTCTTGCTTTGATTACTGTGACTCTACACTGCGTTCCTGGATCTTTTCTTTGTTTCCATTTCCTTTGTCTTGGTGCTTTTTCTGGTTATTCTTGACCATATGGTGGACATTACTTCAAGTCATGTTGGTCTTGTCTTTTTATACTTTTCTCTTTAGAGAACTGATCCAAGCCTTAACTGTTGCTGTCAGTGAAGCAAAAATCCTCTCTGGCTGTCTTTATTCTCTCAGTTAAGCATGGTGTGTGTTTCAGCTCTCTGTGGAACACCTCTCCTCACTGAGTTTGATATGGGGCAGGACAGCACATTTAAAGCTCAATTTTTGTTTCTCTTCCTCTCAAAATTTTCTGAAATGATCATTTATGCAGTCTTATAAAGAGCAAAGATTCAAAACCGTCTTGGATTTCTTTTTCTTTCTTTTATATCTAAGCAGATACTAAATTCTACCATTTCTTCCACATTTCTCTTAACTCTTTTTTCCTTGCATTTCCTACAGTGTCCTTTCTTTTCCATTTCCTACAGTATCCCCCACTTCTCCATTTTTTAGTTATTACCCTGAGCCAGATCCTGTGCATACCTGATCTGTGGTAACTTTTTTCTGATAGTTTATAAGCACAGCCATCCCCTGAGTTCGGAGTGTGGAAGTGCTTGCTGGGGTACTACTCACTAGTGATTCCAGTGTTAGGTGGGTTATGTGTCAGTGGAAGTCAGAGACATAAATTTGGTATGTTCCTCTTTTTAATTAAGAGAGTAAAAGTGGGAAATAGTTTAAGTAGTGACCTAAAGGAAAGGAGAATATTAGTTGATGCTGAGCCAGTGGTAAACTGAACATCAAGTTGTTTGCGTAGTAGGAAGTCAGTAGCAGTTCTGTGTCAGTTAGGCAGACATGTTCTGCCATTTGACAAGTTTTCTCATTGTCTTCCAGCATTTGCTCTTGCAGAATTGATTGATAATTCTTTGTCTGCTACTTCTCGTAACACTGGTATTAGAAGAATACAGATCAAACTGGTAAGAAAATAATACTATAAAGCAATTTAAATTTTCCAGAAGTAATGCAAATTCAATGGAGAAAAATTCGACAATAAACTAAAAGTATAAATAATTATATGAGGTCTCTTCATTGTTAGTTTATTCATGTGCCCTTTTTTCTCTGTGTATATGTACACATGTCTGATCATAGTATACATTTTGTTTTTTGTATTTTTCTACTTTCCCTTAACAGCACATGGTTAACATTTGGTGGATGTTCTGCAATATAAAATTCCATTGCTGCAGTTTGGTTTATTGGCTGTGATATAAATTATGTAATCAGTCTACTGTTGTTGAACATTTAGATTTTTTTTTCCTATGTCTTTGCCACTGTAAGGCATGCTGGCATCCATTGTTCGTACATGTACAAGCATCCATGTACAAATCTGTCTTTGTACACAGATCAGTTTCTTAAGCTAAATTCTGAGAACTGGAATTTCTGGGTTAAAGGATGTGAAGAATTCTAATGTCTTTGATTCATACAGCTGAAATGCCTTTCATAAAGTTCAATTAATTTACACTTCCACCAACAGTGGATGGGTGAACCCAGTGAATCACTTTTATATTTAACTCTTCATGTATTTAATGTTGATTTGACCTTTTGAGCTTACGTTATTTCATAGCTTTTTGATGAAGTGCAAGGAAAACCTGCTGTTGCGGTGATAGATAATGGCAGAGGAATGACCTCTAAACAGCTTAACAACTGGGCCGTGTATAGATTATCAAAATTTACAAGGCAAGGAGACTTTGAGAGGTTAGTAAACATTACTTTTTTTGATGGGCAGATGGGTATTTTAAGGATAATTCTAATTTTGGTACACATGATACATTGGATGTTTGGTGTTATTAGCACACATATTTAGATTTTTACATTATAGAATTTTTATGATCAATACTTAGAAATAGTTAAAATTACATAATATTGTGCTTCCCATTGAACAGTTCTTTTTGTGCTTCCTGAGGTATGTAGGAGTTAATGTAGTTACGTTGAGTCCTTTGGAGCTTTTCCCCCTTTCCTTTTTTTTTTTAAATTTAATTAATTAATTTTATTTTGCTGTCATTAATGTACAGTTACATGAACAACATTATGGTTACTAGACTCCCCTTATTATCAAGACCCCACCACGTACCCCATTACAGTCATGTCCATCTGCGTAGTAAGATGCTATAGAATCACTACTTGTCTTCTCTGTGTTATACTGCCTTCCCTGTGTTCCCCCCCACACCTACATTATATGTGCTAATCGTGATGCCCCTTTGTCCCGCTATCCCTCCCTCCTCCCCAGTCCCTTTCCCTTTGGTAACCGTTAGTCCATTCTTGGGTTCTGTGAGTCTGCTGCTATTTTGTTCCTTCAGTTTTTGCTTTGTTCTTAGACTCCACAGATGAGGGAAATCATTTGATACCTTTCTTTCTCCACCTGGCTTATTTCACTGAGCATAATACCCACTAGTTCCATCCATGTTGTTGCAAATGGTAGGATTTGTTTTCTTATGGCTGAATAGTATTCCATTGTGTATATGTACCACATCTTTTTTATCCATTAATCTACTGATGGACACTTAGGTTTTCTCCATTTCTTGGCTATTGTAAATAGTGCTGCAATAAACATAGGGCTGCATATGTCTTTTTCAAACTGGACTGCTGCATTCTTAGGGTAAATTCCTAGGAGTAGAATTCCTGGGTCAAATGGTATTTCTAATTTTAGTTTTTTGAGGAACCTCCATACTGCTTTCCACAATGGTTGAACTATGTTACATTCCCACCAGCACTGTAGAATGGTTTCCCGTTCTCCACAAACTCGCCAGCATTTGTTGTTACTTGTCTTTTGGATGTTGGCCATCCTTACTGGTGTAAGGTAATATCTCATTGTGGTTTTAATTTGCATTTCTCTGATAATTACGGATGTGGAGCATCTTTTCATGTGCCTGTTGGCCATCTGAATTTCTTCTTTGGATAAGTGTCTGTTCAGATCCTGTGCCCGTTTTTTAATTGGATTATTTGCTTTTTGTTTGTTGAGGTGCATGAGCTCTTTATATATTTGGATGTCAACACTTATCAGAAATGTCATTTATGAATATATTCTCCCATGCTGTAGGATGTCTTTTTGTTCTACTGATGGTGTCCTTTGCTGTACAGAAGCTTTTTAGTTTGATATAGTCCTACTTGTTCATTTTTGCTTTTGTTTCCCTTACCTGGGGAGGTATGTTTATGAAGAAGTTGCTCATGTTTATGTCCAAGAGATTTTTGCGTATGTTTTTTTCTAAGAGTTTTATGGTTTCATGACTTACATTCAGGTCTTTGATCCATTGAGTTTACTTTTGTGTATGGGGTTAGACAGTGATCCAGTTTCATTCTCTTACATGTAGCTGTCCAGTTTTGCTAACACCAGCTGTTGAAGAGGCTGTCATTTCCCCATTCTATATCCATGGCTCCTTTACCATATATTAATTGACCATATATGCTTGGGTTTATATCTGGGCTCTCTAGTCTGTTCCACTGGTCTGTGGGTCTGTTCTTGTGCCAGTACCAAATTATCTTGATTACTGAGGCTTTGTAGTAGAGCTTGAAGTCAGGGAGTGTAATCCCCCCTGCTTTATTCTTTCTTCTCAGGATTGCTTTGGCTATTCAGGGTCTTCTGTGGTTCCATATGAATTTTAGAACGATTTGCTCTAGTTCATTGAAGAATGCTCTCAGTATTTTGGTAGGGATTGCATTGAATCTATAGATTGCTTTAGGCAAGGCAGTATGGCCATTTTGACAATATTAATTCTTCCTATCCATGAGCATGGGATGTCTTTTCATTTATTGGTTTCTTCTTTAATTTCTCTCATGAGTGTCTTGTAGTTTTCAGAGTATAGGTCTTTCACTTCCTTGGTTAGGTTTATTCCTAGGTATTTTATTCTTTTTGATGCAATTGTGAATGGAATTGTTTTCCTGATTGCTCTTTGTGCTAATTCATCCCCCCCCCTTTCCTTTTTTTTTTTTTTTTTTTTTTTCATCTTTATTTTTTGATTTTTTTTTTTTAAATAAGTATTTTTTATTGAAGGGTAGTTGACGCACAGTATTACATTACATTAGTTTCAAGTGTACAACACAGTGATAAAACATTTATATACATAATTCTAGGTTCCAGCTATCACCCTACCAAGCTGTTACAATATCTTGACTATATTCCTTATGCTATACATTACATCCCGGTTACTTATTTATTTTACCATTGGAAGTCTGTCCTTTTTTATTTTTTTATTTTTATTTATTTATTTATTTATTATTTTTTTTTGTGAGGGCATCTCTCATATTTATTGATCAAATGGTTGTTAACGGCAATAAAATTCTGTATAGGGAGTCAATGCTCAATGCACAATCATTAATACGCCCCAAGCCTAATTTTCGTCAGTCTCCAATCTTCTGAGGCATAACTAACAAGTTCTTACATGGAGAACAAATTCTTACATAATGAATAAGTTACATAGTGAACAGTACAAGGGCAGTCATCACAGAAACTTTCGGTTTTGCTCATGCATTATGAACTCTAAACAGTCAGTTCAAATATGAATACTCATTTGGTTTTTATACTTGATTTATATGTGGATACCACATTTCTCTCTTTATTATTATTATTTTTAATAAAATGCTGAAGTGGTAGGTAGATACAAGATAAAGGTAGAAAACATAGTTTA
Source organism: Manis pentadactyla (assembly GCF_030020395.1). Classification (NCBI taxonomy): domain Eukaryota; kingdom Metazoa; phylum Chordata; class Mammalia; order Pholidota; family Manidae; genus Manis; species Manis pentadactyla. The sequence goes on along the minus strand of NC_080024.1, from coordinate 117,023,607 downwards.
GTGTTGTAAGAGAGCACATGTAGATGATCAGGTGTGTGCCTGTAGACTATGTGTTAGTCCAAGCTAGACCAGGGCAATAAAACATCCACGTATGCAGAAGATTTCTCTCAGAACAGGGGGGGTGAGGTTCTAAGCCTCACCTCTGTTGATCCCCAATTTCTCACCTGATGGCCCCCCTGCGACTGTGCCTGTCTTAGGTTGTTCCTCCCTTGAGGAATCTTACCCGTCTCTGGCTAACCAGTCATCTTCCGGGGCCATACAGGGAAATGTAAAGTTGGTAAGTGAGAGAGAAGCCTTACTGTTTGAAAAGGTTAGCTTTTTACTTCTTTGCATATTTATGCCCTGTGGCTTCTATGCCCAGCATTTGTCTTGAGGTATCTTTACCACTTGGAAGAATTATGATACTCGGTAAATTTGATATGAGGCACGAATTCTATTTAAGGGTTGTAATTAGGAAGGAAGAAGAAAAGCTATAGAAGTAGCAGGCGGAAGAAAACATGGGAAGATTGATTATTTCTTTGACCTATCTTCTTGTAGAGTAACTTCAGCATGTATAGGTTTTAAACGACTAATTAAATTGCGCACACACATTAACATAATAGGAGTATAGTTACATAACCAAAGCATATCTGTAATTACCAGCCATCTCCAGTGAAACCAAGAAAACCACTTAGGCACCTTAGGCATTTGTGAAAACTTATCTATGATATGGTGGATATTGTCCAACTGAACTTGAACAGTCTGAGAGAAATCAGACAAATTAAAACAACCCATTCCTGGGGAATGTTCACATCCCTCATGTTCTTTTAACAGTAAATAGTCTGTAGTTGTAAGACTTTGGAGCGCTACAATTTGCACTTCTCCTAATTCTTGGTTGAGTTCCAACAGTATAGATCCAGTCAAATTTGTTTTTTTACTGTATGCACAGGCCAGCTTAGATATCTCCTTCATTCGCATGGCAAGTCCAGGAGCTGGTGGGATGAGTGCATCTACAGCTGTAGCAGTGCGTGGATCGTTGTTGGGGTTTTTTGATGATCATCTTCTGGCGTGAGTCTTTCAGAGAGTGCTGATGTTGGAAGTTCTCTTTCATATCGTATCTTAGTTCATTTTCGGGGTAGCCCAATTAGGCTTTGATCTTCTGTATAGACGCAAACAGACCCTTTGCCTACACTTTTATATGCCCTTTATACCCTTGTGTAGAACTCATTGGAGGTTACCACACAGGAACTGCCCTTTTTTTTTTTTTTGGTATCACTAATCTACACTTACATGACGAATATTATGTTTACTAGGCTCTCCCCTATACCAGGTCTCCCCTATAAACCCCTTTACAGTCACTGTCCATCAGCATAGCAAAATGTTGTAGAATCACTACTTGCCTTCTCTGTGTTGTACAGCCCTCCCTTTTCTCCTACCCCCCCCATTGCATGTTAATCTTAATACCCCCCTACTTCTCCCCCCCTTATCCCTCCCTACCCACACATCCTCCCCAGTCCCTTTCCCTTTGGTACCTGTTAGTCCATTCTTGAGTTCTGTGGTTCTGGTGCTGTTTTGTTCCTTCAGTTTTTCCTTTGTTCTTATATTCCACAGATAAGTGAAATCATTTGGTATTTCTCTTTCTCCGCTTGGCTTGTTTCACTGAGCATAATACCCTCCAGCTCCATCCATGTTGCTGCAAATGATTGGATTTGCCCTTTTCTTATGGCTGAGTAGTATTCCATTGTGTATATGTACCACATCTTCTTTATCCATTCATCTATCGATGAACATTTAGGTTGCTTCCAATTCTTGGCTATTGTAAATAGTGCTGCGATAAACATAGGGGTGCATCTGTCTTTCTCAAACTTGATTGCTGTGTTCTTAGGGTAAATTCCTAGGAGTGGAATTCCTGGGTCAAATGGTAAGTCTGTTTTGAGCATTTTGATGTACCTCCATACTGCTTTCCACAATGGTTGAACTAACTTACATTCCCACCAGCAGTGTAGGAGGGTTCCCCTTTCTCCACAGCCTCGCCAACATTTGTTGTTGTTTGTCTTTTGGATGGCAGCCATCCTTACTGGTGTGAGGTGATACCTCATTGTAGTTTTAATTTGCATTTCTCTGATAATTAGCGATGTGGAGCATCTTTTCATGTGTCTGTTGGCCATCTGTATTTCTTTTTTGGAGAACTGTCTGTTCAGTTCCTCTGCCCATTTTTTAATTGGGTTATTGGTTTTTTGTTTGTTGAGGCGTGTGAGCTCTTTATATATTCTGGATGTCAAGCCTTTATCGGATGTGTCATTTTCAAATATATTCTCCCATACTGTAGGGATCCTTTTTGTTCTATTGATGGTGTCTTTTGCTGTACAGAAGCTTTTCAGCTTAATATAGTCCCACTTACTCATTTTTGCTGTTGTTTTCCTTGCCCGGGGAGATATGTTCAAGAAGAGGTCACTCATGTTTATGTCTAAGAGGTTTTTGCCTATATTTTCTTCCAAGAGTTTAATGGTTTCATGGCTTACATTCAGGTCTTTGATCCATTTTGAGTTTACTTTTGTATATGGGGTTAGACAATGGTCCAGTTTCATTCTCCTACATGTAGCTGTCCAGTTTTGCCAGCACCACCTGTTGAAGAGACTGTCATTTTACCATTGTATGTCCATGGCTCCTTTATCAAATATTAATTGACCATATATGTCTGGGTTAATGTCTGGATTCTCTAGTCTGTTCCATTGGTCTGTGGCTCTGCTCTTGTGCCAGTACCAAATTGTCTTGATTACTATGGCTTTATAGTGGAGCTTGAAGTTGGGGAGTGAGATCCCCCCTACTTTATTCTTCTTTCTCAGGATTGCTTTGGCTATTCGGGGTCTTTGGTGTTTCCATATGAATTTTTGAATTATTTGTTCCAGTTCATTGAAGAATGTTGCTGGTAGTTTCATAGGGATTGCATCAAATCTGTATATTGCTTTGGGCAGGATGGCCATTTTGACGATATTAATTCTTCCTAGCCACGAGCATGGGATGAGTTTCCATCTGTTAGTGTCCCCTTTAATTTCTCTTAAGAGTGACTTGTAGTTTTCAGAGTATAAGTCTTTCACTTCTTTGGTTAGGTTTATTCCTAGGTATTTTATTTTTTTTTGATGCAATTGTGAATGGAGTTGTTTTCCTGATTTCTCTTTCTGTTGGTTCATTGTTAGTATATAGGAAAGGCACAGATTTCTGTGTGTTGATTTTGTATCCTGCAACTTTGCTGTATTCCGATATCAGTTCTAGTAGTTTTGTAGTGGAGTCTTTAGGGTTTTTTATGTACAGTATCATGTCATCTGCAAATAGTGACAGTTTAACTTCTTCTTTACCAATCTGGATTCCTTGTATTTCTTTATTTTGTCTGATTGCTGTGGCTAGGACCTCCAGTACTATGTTAAATAACAGTGGAGAGAGTGGGCATCCCTGTCTATTTCCCGATCTCAGAGGAAATGCTTTCAGCTTCTCGCTGTTCAATATAATGTTGGCTGTGGGTTTATCATAGATGGCCTTTATTATGTTGAGGTACTCGCCCTCTATTCCCATTTTGCTGAGAGTTTTTATCATGAATGGATGTTGAACTTTGTCAAATGCTTTTTCAGCATCTATGGAGATGATCATGTGGTTTTTGTTTTTCTTTTTGTTGATGTGGTGGATGATGTTGATGGACTTTCGAATGTTGTACCATCCTTGCATCCCTGGGATGAATCCCACTTGGTCATGGTGTATGATCCTTTTAATGTATTTTTGAATTCGGTTTGCTAATATTTTGTTGAGTATTTTTGCATCTATGTTCATGAGGGATATTGGTCTGTAGTTTTCTTTTTTGGTGGTGTCTTTGCCTGGTTTTGGTATTAGGGTGATGTTAGCTTCATAGAATGAGTTTGGGAGTATCCCCTCCTCTATTTTTTGGAAAACTTTAAGGAGAATGGGTATTATGTCTTCCCTGTATGTCTGATAAAATTCCGAGGTAAATCCATCTGGCCTGGGGGTTTTGTTCTTTGGTAGTTTTTTGATTACCGCTTCAATTTCGTTGCTGGTAATTGGTCTGTTTAGATTTTCTGTTTCTTCCTGGGTCAATCTTGGAAGGTTGTATTTTTCTAGGAAGTTGTCCATTTCTCCTAGGTTTCCCAGCTTGTTAGCATATAGGTTTTCATAGTATTCTCCAATAATTCTTTGCATTTCCGTGGGGTCCGTCGTGATTTTTCCTTTCTCGTTTCTGATACTGTTGATTTGTGTTGACTCTCTTTTCTTCTTAATAAGTCTGGCTAGAGGCTTATCTATTTTGTTTATTTTCTCGAAGAACCAGCTCTTGGTTTCATTGATTTTTGCTATTGTTTTATTCTTCTCAATTTTATTTATTTCTTCTCTGATCTTTATTATGTCCCTCCTTCTGCTGACCTTAGGCCTCATCTGTTCTTCTTTTTCCAATTTCGATAATTGTGACATTAGACCATTCATTTGGGATTGCTCTTCCTTTTTTAAATATGCTTGGATTGCTATATACTTTCCTCTTAAGACTGCTTTCGCTGTGTCCCACAGAGGTTGGGGCTTAGTGTTGTTGTTGTCATTTGTTTCCATATATTGCTGGATCTCCATTTTGATTTGGTCATTGATCCATTGATTATTTAGGAGCGTGTTGTTAAGCCTCCGTGTGTTTGTGAGCCTCTTTGTTTTCTTTGTACAGTTTATTTCTAGTTTTATGCCTTTGTGGTCTGAAAAGTTGGTTGGTAGGATTTCAATCTTTTGGAATTTTCTGAGGCTCTTTTTGTGGCCTAGTATGTGGTCTATTCTGGAGAATGTTCCATGTGCACTTGAGAAGAATGTATATCCCGCTGCTTTTGGATGTAGAGTTCTATAGATGTCTATTAGGTCCATCTGCTCTACTGTGTTGTTCAGTGCTTCCGTGTCCTTCCTTATTTTCTGCCCAGTGGATCTATCCTTTGGGATGAGTGGTGTGTTGAAGTCTCCTAGAATGAATGCATTGCAGTCTATATCCCCCTTTAGTTCTGTTAGTATTTGTTTCACATATGCTGGTGCTCCTGTGTTGGGTGCATATATATTTAGAATGATTATATCCTCTTGTTTGACTGAGCCCTTTATCATTATGTAGTGTCCTTCTTTACCTCTTGTTACTTTCTTTGTTTTGAAGTCTATTTTGTCTGATAATAGTACTGCAACCCCTGCTTTCTTCTCACTGTTGTTTGCTTGAAATATGTTTTTCCATCCCTTGACTTTCAGTCTGTACATGTCTTTGGGTTTGAGGTGAGTTTCTTGTAAGCAGCATATAGATGGGTCTTGCTTTTTTATCCATTCTGTTACTCTGTGTCTTTTGATTGGTGCATTCAACCCATTAACATTTAGGGTGACTATTGAAAGATATGTACTTATTGCCATTGCAGGCTTTAAATTCATGGTTACCAAAGGTTCAAGGTTAGCCTCTTTAGTATCTTACTGCCTAACTTAGCTCGCTTATTGAGCTGTTATATACACTGTCTGGAGATTCTTTTCTTCTCTCCCTTCTTGTTCCTCCTCCTCGATTCTTCATATGTTGGGTGTTTTGTGCTGTGCTCTTTCTAGGAGTGCTCCCATCTAGAGCAGTCCCTGTAAGATGTTCTGTAGAGGTAGTTTGTGGAAAGCAAATTCCCTCAGCTTTTGTTTGTCTGGGAATTGTTTAATCCCACCGTCATATTTGAATGATAGTCGTGCTGGATACAGTATCTTTGGTTCAAGGCCCTTCTGTTTCATTGTATTAAATATATCATGCCATTCTCTTCTGGCCTATAGGGTTTCTGTTGAGAAATCTGACGTTAGCCTGATGGGTTTCCCTTTATAGGTGACCTTTTTCTCTCTAGCTGCCTTTAACATTCTTTCCTTGTCCTTGATCTTTGCCATTTTAATTATTATGTGTCTTGGTGTTGTCCTTCTTGGATCCTTTCTGTTGGGGGTTCTGTGTATTTCCGTGGTCTGTTCGATTATTTCCTCCCCCAGTGTGGGGAAGTTTTCAGCCATTATTTCTTCTAAGATACTTTCCATCTCTTTTCCTCTCTCTTCTTCTTCTGGGACCCCTATAATACGGATATTGTTCCTTTTGGATTGGTCACACAGTTCTCTTAACATTGTTTCATTCCTGGAGATCCTTTTGTCTCTCTCTATGTCAGCTTCTATGCGTTCCTGTTCTCTGATTTCAATTCCATCAATGGCCTCTTGCATTCTATCCATTCTGCTTATAAACCCTTCCAGAGTTTGTTTCATTTCTGCAATCTCCTTTCTGGCATCTGTGATCTCCTTCCGGACTTCATCCCATTTCTCTTGCGTATTTCTCTGCATCTCTGTCAGCATGTTTATGATTCTTATTTTGAATTCTTTTTCAGGAAGACTGGTTAGGTCTGTCTCCTTCTCTGGTGTTGTCTCTGTGATCTTTGTCTGCCTGTAGCTTTGCCTTTTCATGGTGATAGGAATAGTCTGCAGAGCTGGGACGAGTGACGGCTGGAAGGACTTCCTTTCTTGTTGGTTTGTGGCCCTCCTCTCCTGGGAGAACAGCGACCTCTAGTGGCTTGTGCTGCGCAGCTGCGCGCAGACAGGGTTTCTGCTTCCTGCCCCGTTGCTATGGAGTGAATCTCCGCTGTTGCTGTGGGCGTGGTCTGGCTCGGGCAGCTACTCCAAAGTGGTGGAGTCGCGTTGGAGCAGGAGCAGCCGGGAGGCTATTTATCTCTGTAAGGGGCCTCCCTGCTCCCTGAAGCCCAGGGGTTAGGGTGCCCAGAGATCCCCGGATTCCCTACCTCTGGATTAAGTGACCCGCCCTGCCCCTTTAAGACTTCCAAAAAGCACCCGCCAAAACAAAACAATGACCACCAAAAAAAAAAAAAAGAAAAAAATTTTTAATTAAAAAAAAAAAAGGTGGTCGTTCGTTTTTCTTTATTCTCTGGTGCCAGCCTCAGGCCTCTGCTCACCGGTCTTTCTGCCCTGTTTCCCTAGTGTTGGGGTCCCTATCCCTTTAAGACTTCCAAAAAGCGCTCGCCAAAACAAAACAGCAAAAGAGCAAAAAAAAAATGGTCGCACACTTTTCTTATGTCCTCCGACACCCGGCCTCCAGTGCCCGGTCACTGTTCTTGCTGCCCTGTTTTCCTAGTATCGAGCGCCCTGCACTCTGGCCCGGATGGCTGGGGCTGGGTGTTCGGCAGTCCTGGGCTCCGTCTCCCTCCTGCTCTGCCTGCTCTTCTCCCGCCGGGAGCTGGGGGGAGGGGCGCTCGGCTCCCGCGGGGCCGGGGCTTGTATCTTACCCCCTTTGCGATGCGCTTGGTTCTCTCAGGTGCGGATGTGGTCTGGATATTGTCCTGTGTCCTCTGGTCTTTATTCTAGGAAGGGTTGTCTTTGTTATATTTTCATAGATATATGTTGTTTTGGGAGGAGATTTCCGCTGCTCTACTCACGCCGCCATCTTCCACCCCTCTCTCCCCCCTTTCCTTTTTAACGTAAAGGAAACTTAACTTGCCTGTGATGAAAGCTGTGTAGCCCCTAGAATAGTAAAATGATTTTGACCTAGGCTTTAGAATCATCTGCTAGCACTTGCCCAATGCCTGATGAATCCATATAGCTCTGTTGAGTTCGCTATTGCTCTGCTTTCAGTCTCGACTGTACAGAAGAGTCACATGAAATAGAATCAGGGAATTGGAATTCCGATTCTAATTGTTAGGGAGTAGAAGCTACTCAGGAGTTTAGTATCAGAATTTGCTTGTAGAAAATATCCTGAATGAGAATGTTATAGGGCGCATAAAGTATACCAGAAACTATCAGGGATGTAAAGATTTAGGTCCTTGGAATACAAACTGAGTTCTGTCATGAGCAGTGGCCCATAATATAAGTCTTGACATCTTAGCTATGTTGGGTACTTCAGGTAACATACTTGGGAAGAATCTGTTAGCATTTTTATTGAGTAGTATTTGTTCATGTCCAGTTTTGTTCTTCGCTGTGTCAAGGAAAGTCACTGAATTTAAAGATCAGTCTCTAATGTGTGAAAAATTAATACAGTTAGCATGTTTGTCTTCTCATTCTGAAATTTAAGCACCCACAGAATTTCCATAAAATTTGTAAAGACTTAACAGTCTCATGATGAGAGGCAATATAATGAAGAAGAAGGGCTCGAATTATTTGGCCTGCTTTGAATTCTAGCCTTAACTTGTTGTATGACATTGGTCAAGCCACTTCTCTGCGTCTCAGTTTGTATATCTGTAAAGTGTGGGTAGTACCTCTTGAGGGTTTGTGAAGATGAACTAAGTACATTGTGTAAAATTCTTAGGATAGAGCCCGGTGTGTGGTAAGCAATCACTAAATATAGGCTATCATTTTAGTTACTACTTTCTCATTCTTGGCTTCAGACTTTTCTACACCCCTTCGTTTTCACAATATTCATGAGTTCATGCCACTTCAGGGGTTGATAAGCCACAGAAAAAGCAAAGACAACTGTCTTTTATAGTCTAAGGATAGAAATTAGCATACAACAGAAGTATTAGGTAGAAGTGAAAAGAGAGCAGGTGAGATTAGGCAAAAAGATTAGAAATATCTCAGTGATATCAAATGGAGGAGTAGAAGGAAGTAGAATATGCAGTTTATTAAAATAAAGTTAAATCCTAACTTGATTAATGGGACCTGGACTCTGATTCTTCTCTAGATCTTAGCATAGTGTAAACTTTAAACTTAACCCAAATGTTGGGGAAATTTTAATATTTGTTAGAAATGTATCTATGTGGATTTTGGTCCTAGCTTTATGGGCATTGGGTCAGTAAACAATCAGTTGTTGTTATACTTGTTATGTACTCACTATTCTATTGTCTTTGAGTCCAGTATCAGTCCCTTGACCCATTCCAGTTTCTGTTAAGCATTAGATGTACTACTGCCTGTCTCCCCACCCTGCCCCCATCTTCTACTGTAGAAAAAATTATTAGTTGCTTTACTATTTCCAGTTTAGTTTTTATTGGTTACAAGGATGGATACATAGGAGACAGGCTTTGGAAGAAAAGGAAGGACAGACTAATAGTACAAAACAGTTGTCTGTTTTGGCATGCAGCTCATGCTGTAGTAGAGAGAAATAAAAGACAAAATTTATAAGCTTTTCAGTTGTTATTGCTGTTAAGCAACTAATTCAGTAATATGTTAGAGTCTGATAAGCATCTCTTTTAAGTAAGGTAGTTAGAGAAGAGGGCCCCTTTGAGGTTGAGTTGAGGCTTGAATGATTAGAAGAAAACAGCCAAGTGAAGACTGGGGGAAGAGTATTCCAAGTAGAAACGACAGCAGCAAAGACAAAGCCCCTGAACTTGTGATCAGCTTGTTATTTGCAAGACGTAAGGAGACCAGTGTGGTTAGAGCATAGTATATGAAGGGAAGAGTAGAGGGAGGTGGGGTAAAAGTTCTGATTTGGTGATATTCTTTATAACTGTCTCTCACCTTGGTCCTACTCCTCCTCCACCCTTTTTATTTTGAAAATTTCAAGCCAACAAATAAATTGTAAGAACAATATTAGCACTCCAGTGTCCTTAATCTAGATTTATCAGTTAACATTTTGCCATATTTGTTATCTTCTAGTTTTGCGCGCGTGCGCACACACACACACACACACACACACACACACACACGCATGTCCTGTATTCTCTTTTCCAAAAGTATTTGAAAGTAAGTTGCAGACTTTTAGACATTTCACTACTAAATACTACAGATTGTATATCTCCTTCACAAAAGGACTTTCTCACAACCATAACACCGTTATCACACTCAAGATATTTATTACTGATTGAAAATACGTAATGTCTATAGTCAGATTTTTCCCCTTTGTTTTGTCTCTCTGGTCTCTATTATTCTATAGCAATTTGCCACATTTGTGTCTTTTATGATACTGTCACATTTTTGTGGAGATCTACAACCTGGATCAGAGAGTTTCCTGACCACTGTTGTTTTCCTCAACATTTTATGAACATTTTGAAACAGAGAGAAAGGTTGAAGTTCTACAGTGAACACTCACATAGTCATACCTAGTATCTGCCATTGACAGTTGCTTTACTAATGTATGTTTGAGCTACCAACTTTTAGTTCATGTTATTTTTTCAATTCAAAATAAATTACAGATATCTGTAAACTTTCTCCTAATGCTTAAAGCATTGATATTTCTAGAATTCAGTTTTGGGTTTTTTTGAGGTAAAGTTTATGTACAGTGAAATGGTCATGTCAGGCTTTGGTTTATTTTCAGTGAATTTAGTTTTTATAGACATATAATTCATATACCATAAAATTCACTGTAATAAAGTATGCAGTATATACTTGACTCTTGAGTAATGTGGGGGTTAGCAGTGCTAACGACCATACAGTAAAAAGTAAACCAAATCTTAAATCTTTTTATTTAGCTCTAAGCTTTGTTTTCCTATTTGTTTCATTATTATTTACCTTTCTTATTTATTCCTCTGGAACTAATAGTTGATGTTATGATTCCTAGAGCTATGCCTTCCTGTGCCTGTTTAGGGATGTGAGTTTCCCAGCACCTCATAGGAGATGTCTTGAGCACTAGCTCAAACAGGTTGTTTTTGTCTCCATTATTGTCTACATCTGTTTTTAATAGATGCCATGCTCTATTATATTTCAATGAGAATAAAAATGTAGCTTTAAAGCTTTTTCCCCCTTCACCTGTTTCTCCTATCTCCCATCTGCTGGCAACCACCAGTCTGTTTTCTGTGTTTATGAGTCTATTTCAGTTTTATTTCTTTGGGGTTTTTTTGTTGTTGTACCACATGTAAGTGAAATCACAGTATGTGTCTTTGACTTACTTCACTTAGCATAATACCATCTTGGTCCATCCATGTCGCAAATGACAAGGGTTCATTCTTTTGTATGGCTGAGTAATATTCCACCATTTATGTATATCAAATCTTTTGTATCCACTCATCTGTCAATGGACATACAGGTGTTTTAAAATTTTTATTATTTTTTGTTGTATATAATGCTGAGATAAACATTGTATTTTTTATCAAGAGGGTATCTTTTCAGATTGATTTTGTTTTCTTTGGTTAAATTCCCAAAAGTGGAATTGTGAGTCATATTATATTTATGTTTTTAGTTTTTTTTGAGAAACTCCATACTGATTTCTTTAGGGGCTGCACCAATTTACATTTCCACCAACAGTGTGGTAGGAGGTTTACCTTTGCTCCATATTCTTGCGAACACTTGTTATTTCTTGTCTTTTGGATAGTGGCCGTTGTTACTGCTGTGAGGTGGTATCTCATTAAGGTTTTGATTTGTATTTCCCTGATGATTAGTGATGTTGAGCACATTTTCATGTGTGTTGGCCATCTGCATATCTTCTTTGTAAAAATGTGTATTTGGGTCCTTTGCGTATTTTTTAATCAGATTGTTTTTTTGGTGTGGAATTGTATGAGTTCTTTATGTATTTTGGATATTAGCCCCATATCAGATATATCTACATGTCACTTCGACTCCCCTAAAACTTAACTACTAATAGCTTGTTGTTGATCTGAAGTTACTGATAACAGTTAACACATATCTGTATAAGTACTATATACTGCATTCTTGCAATAAAGCAAGCTAGAGAAAAATGTTTTTTCAAGTTGGTATACATCTCCAAAAAATTTCCAGTCTATTTATTGAAAAAAAAATCCTTATATAAGTGGGCCCATGCATTTAAAACCCATGTTGCTCAAGGGTCAACAGTGGGTCCCAAAGTTGTGCAACCATCAATACTAATTCTGGAGTATTTTAATCAACCCAAAAGAAACCCTGTACCCATTTGCAGTCACTCTTATGTCACTACCTTCTCCCTCACTCCTGGCAATCACTAACATACTTTTAATAGCTTTTAGTCTGTTGTTTTAGTTGTTTTTCTAGAGTTTACAGTTAATATTTTAATTTATGACAGTCCAGTTTGGATCAATGCCAATTTAATGTCAATAATATACGAAAACTTGTATAGACTTTCTTTCATAGCTACTTCAGGGCAGATCTACTAGTGACAGATTCCCTCAGTTTTTGTGTATCTAGAAATGTCTTACCACTCTGCTTAATTTTTGAAGGCTACTTGCACTGAATAAAGAATTCTTGGTTGACAGTCTTTTACCTTCCTCACTTTGTATGTGTTAGCCTACTGCCTTCTGGTTCCACAGTTACTGAATTAGCTGTTAATCTTATTGAGTATTCCTGGTATTTGACGAATCTCTTCCTGTCTGCTTTTAAGACTGTGTCTTTTTCTCTGGCTTTAAGTTTGATACTAATGTGTCTACGTTTTGGTCTTTTTTAAGTTCATTGTACCTTGTGTTCATTGAGCTTCTTGAATTTATGGATTATTTTCATGAAATCTAGGAATTTTTTAGCCTTTTTCCCCCCAGAAAAGGAATATATTTGTTGATTTTCTTGAACACTTCCATAATATCTTTTTTCAGGCTGAATATGTTTGATAGCCTCTTTATATGATGACAGTTTGTTTCATCATTCTCCATAATGAGAATAGAAAGGTAATTTAGTCTTTTTTTAGTCAGGAACTGGAACCTAGATTTCCACTAAGTGTTGTGGATAGGCAGACAACTAAACTAAGGCCCTTGACCCACATATGTTTCTGTTGGTTTCTTTTATAACCCCATCCCTAACTCAAGGGCTTCCATAAGACCCGAGACCACCCTACCACCCAATACTGAGCATGCACAACCTGAGCACCGCCCATTATTTCAAATACTTTTTCTCTCCTTCTGTGGTTTCTATTCATCCATATATTTGATGTGTTTGGTAGTGTTCTGTAGGTCCCTGAGGCTGTGTTCATTTTTCTTCATACTTTTTTCTTGTTGTTCCTCAGACCAAGTAATCTCAATAGCCCTGCCTTTTAGTTTCACTAAATCTGCCAACTCAAATTTGCTCATGAGCTACTTAACTGGATTTTTTTCATTTCAGTTCTAAATTCAAGCACTTTTATTTGGTTCTTTTTTTGTTTGTTTATAATTCCTGTCTTTAATGTTATTCTCTGGTGAAATGATGTTCTCACCTCTCTAGACATGATTTCTGTTATTCACTGAATACATTTTAAAATACCTAATTTAAATGTTAGTCTAGCAAGTCCAGTGCCTGGGCTTTTTCTGGGACAGTTTCTGCTGACTGCTGATTTTCCTATGTGTGGGTCATATTTTAGTATTTCTTGGCATGGTTCATGATTTTTTTGTTGAGAGCAGGACATCTTCAATAATATAATGTTGGAAGCTTGGAAATCAGATTCACCCCTCTACTCAAGGCTTGTTGATTCTTCTGGTTTTTTGTTGTTTGTGTGGTGACTTCCCTAAACTAATTCTGCATAGTCTGTATCCTTTATCTGGTGTTGCCCTGAAGTCTCTGCTCAGTTAGCCTGGTGGTCAGCTAATGATTGGACATTTCCTTAAATCTCTGGAACCATTAAGTCTCCTGACTTTTGCTTAGGGGTTCTGTTTGCATATTGGGGTATGTTTTTAATGCCCTGCTAGGAGGTTTACAACTCTTGTCTTAACCTTTACATTTTGCTTGCACAGAACCTCAAAAGTCAGCCAGAGATGAGAGATTAGGCCCTTCTCCATTCTTTTCTTGAGCATGTGTGAAGCCCTGCATATGAGTGTGACCTTCTCTGTTCTCATGAATAAGTTGGAGCTCTTAAAACCCACTATGACTCTCTCATTTCCCAGTTTTTCCTTGTAAGTTTTTGGCCAGGTTCTTGTTCACTGCCTTTGTCAGCTGTGATGATAAACAGTTGCCACTGATTGTTTTTGACAAATGACCAGCAGAAAAAGTTGTAGACAGGGAGTAAGTTCTGAGGCAAATAAAGATAAACTGGAGGTTCCTATCTATCTATCTATCTATCTATCTATCTGTCTGTCTGTCTGTCTGTCTGTCTGTCTGTCTATCTATCTATCTATCTATCATCTATCTATCTATCATCTATCTATCATCTATCTAATCTATCTATCTATCTATCTATCTATCTATCTAATCTATCTATCATCTATCTAATCTATCTATCATCTATCTATATCTATCTATCTAATCATCTATCTATCTATCTATCTATCTATCATCTAATCTAATCTATCTATCTATCTATCTATCATCTAATCTATCTATCTATCTATCTATCTATCTAATCTATCTATCTAATCTATATCTATCTATCTATCATCTATCTATCTATCTATCATCTATCAATCATCTATCGATCTATCGATCTATCGATCTATCTGTCTATAAACTGGAGGAACTATCAAATAGATCCAGTGATGACAGTTCTATGCAGAAGGCACTTTTGAGGAAATAAAAACTTATTCCAATAACTCCTAGGCTACTGTTTTTCACCATGATTGCTAGGCTGTTGATTTTCAAGGCTTCTGTGGACCTACTGAGGGGAATGGGGCATAACATGTTAAAACATCATTGAGCTCACTGCTCTTATCAAGATTCAACTGTGTGTCTTGAATAAACATGCCTTGGATTGTTGTAAGCCTTTGGTTAATACTTAAGAGTTCTGAAAATGGTGATTTTGGCAATTTTTCAGGTGTTTTTGCTGCTTTATCAATGAGTGGCTTTCATAGGTTCTTACTCTGTTACTCTGGAAGTATTCACTCCATGAACTAATTTTTGACAAATGCGTTCACCTGTGTAATCCAACCTCCTATTAAGATACAGGACATTACATGAATCTAGAAAATTTGCTCTGGCTCAGGCACTTAATAGTGCCTTAGAAGTTAAATTAGATACTAAGCAGAAAATGGAAATTCAATGGCCAGGATCCTCACCTGACCCTAAAATACTTTATGTAACTGGCCTACTGCTAGGCCAACTAATGCTTCCACACCTGTAGACAATAAGCTATTACTGACTGAGTCACTATGTAAAGAACTCTGCCCAGTGCTCTGGGCAGAAGCAGAGATGGAGGAGGATTACAAACCTACACACTGCTGGATGCAGATGTGATTATAGTGCTCGACCTGCCACCAGGAGAATAAAGCCAGGTATAAACCCTTTACCACAAGAACATTCTATTGTTATTTCTTGGTCTCACTGAATCCATAGTGAACCAGCCCCAGGCTGAAATCCTCAGGCTAGACAGTTAGTGTAGTCAGCAGGATTCATTGTAGACTGAAGGACAGAACAGGCTGCCCTCATGGGAGGGGTGCTTCAGTGGGCTGCACCTATGGATGGGGAGACATTCAAGTGTTCCCCAGTGGGCATGTGGGCTGAGGTGGCTTGCCTCCCAGAGGACTGGGCCCCTCCCCAGGACTGGGGGGAGGTGGAGGTAATGCCAGAGGCAGTACAGGTGGCCCTCAGCATAATAAGGAGGTCCTTTGAAAAACAGAGTGCCCACAAGGCGGGAACAGAGGTGTGTTGGCTGTTTCTAACAGTATTAAAAAAGGCTACAAACAAGAAGAGTGTGCTTCTGCGAGAGACACGAGAAATGGCAACATGAAAATGTGAGCTGTAAAGTTCTGTGGATTTGCTGAAGAATGAAATGGCATTGATATGAGAGGAGGCAGCATGAGAATAACGAGCTACAAGCTGTGGAGGAAGTACAAGATTTGTTAAAAAATTGAGTGGCATTGCTGTGAGGCACTGTGGAAGAGGTGAAGAGGTAAAGGCCATGAAGGAGAAGGATGTACCCCTGCAGAAAGCACAAGAAGAGGTAGCATAATGAACTCCAGCTGTGAGGTGCTATGGAGAATGTAAAAGATTCTTTACAGAATGAGACAGTGCTGCTGTGTCTTGCCAGTGGGTTTCAGCCCTGGGCAAGTTTGCTATGGGTTCAATGTGACCAAAGAAAATGATAGCAAAATGTTCTTGGGGTGAAAGGGTTGTACCCAACTTTATTCTCACAGTGGCAGGTCAGTCACTAAAATCCTGTTCACTCAGAGCAAGTCTGCATGCCACAGGCCGGTTTCTGCCTCTGGGCCCCTCTGTCCGCACAGCTGTCCTCCGGGCCTCTCTGCAGTCGTCCTCTGGACCTCTCTGCACAGTCGTCCCGCACAGCCGTCCTCTGGGCCTCTGTCCTTGGTGCTGCCACCACTCCAGCCTCTCCTCTGCTCTCCTGCAGCCTTGCCGCCCTGCCACCGTGTCATGCCCAGAGCACTGGGCGGAGCTCTTTTTTATAGAATCAATAGCCATGTATTGCCCACAGGTGTGCAGTGAGCTAGTCAACCAGGGCCAGGTGAGAATCCTGGCCACAGTAACTCTTACTTTATCAACACACTGCAACGCACTGTCGAAGAGGCAAAGGCCATGGAGGAGAAGGACATACTTCTGAGGGAAGCACAGGAAGAGGCAGCACGAGAACGGCAGCTGCGAGGTATTGTGGTGAGAGTAAGAGAGCTGTTGAAGACTGAGGTAGTGGTGCTGTGAGGCACTGTAGGAAAGGTAAAGGGTGTAGCAGAGGAGTGGAGAGGAAAGTGCTGTCAGCCCTGGAAATGGAGCTACTAGCCCCTTGAATGGAGAATGCCAACATTTATTGGGACCAGTGAAAGGCAGGAAGAATTTACTTTAGAGCCATTAGTAGCAGAGGGCCCTTATTGGCAAGAGCCTCTATATCTGAAGATGCATGGTACACAGATGGCCTCACCTTTGGGCAGCCCCTGAAATGGAGGGCCATAACTTTCCCTCCTAAGACTGAGACAATGTGGGTGAAGATGGTGAGGCAACAAACAGTCAGTGGGTAGAGTTGTGGACAGTGTGCCTTGTGATCAGCCAGGAGCCCTCCCCAAGCACTGTCTACACTGATAGCTGGGTGTCTATTGGGGCTTGACCCTGTGGCTACTGACATGGCACCATGCCAACTGGATGGTTGGTCACTGAACCCTTTGGGGTAAGAGTTGTGGCAAGAGTTGTGGGCCTCTCGTCAGACTTCAGTTACAGTATATCATGTGATAGGCCATTTGCTATTGGCATTCTCAGGGAATGATGAAGCAGACATATTGGCCCAGGTACATTGGCTAGAAGGAAAGCCTGCCTCTGATGTGGCCCAACGGTGATAACAGTGTTGCAAAAGACAATGTGGGTTGTAGTCTTGTTGATGGGGCTTGCCTTTGACCTTTGTAGAAGTCAGCAAAGCCTGCAGGAGTGCATTGTATGTTCTAAAAGGGTCTTACACTGAGTCCTTCAGCAACATGGGACAATAGCTAAGGGGCCGATACCCCTCATCATATGGCAGATAGACTATACTGGGCCTCTGCCTGTGTCAGAAGGGAACCAGTATGCCATGACTTGTGTGGACACAGCTACTGGAGTTCTGGTTGCTTTTCCTGCACATTGTACAGATCAGTGGATGACCAAAAGAGGTCTGGAACATCTCTTTGCAACCTAAAGCTGACCACAGGTAATTGACAGTCATCAAGGCACCTGCTTTACTGGACATGCACCACCAGAATGGGTGCAACAATTAGAAATCAAATGAAAGTTTTATGTACCATATACTCCTACTTTGGTAGGCATGATAGACAGGTACAATGGTTTGTTCAAATCTGGCCTGAAGTCAAACACCAATAGTCTATAGGGATGGTCAGTTCACTCATGGAGAGTGCTAGGTGTTTGAGTGAAAAGCCCTGGAAGGGGACATTGAGCCCCCTAGACATGCTAACACATATTGCTGGCTCTTCTATACAACTGCAAGTACAAACCAAGGAGGAATTGTTGAAGCCAAGGTTTGGCCACCAAAGTTATCTTGGTGCAAACACCAACTACACTAAACCCTGGAGACTCCATTCAGTGGACGGGGCCTTGGACATTTTGACACATGAATCAGCAATTCTGGCCCTCCTGGCACCTTAGGGACAAGACCTGGAGGTTGGCCTCTGTGTATTCCTGAATTAACAATAGAGTGGCCCCAAAAGATCATGGTACTATATCCTAAACAGCTGGAAGATAGGACCATCTTATTGGGGAGTTTTGTTTTATCATTATGGCCAGTGCACACACCTCCAGTAGCACTATATATATATATACCCCTCAGTATCCCCACGAGGAGAAGGGTAAAGGTATGATATACTAGACCCGGAAGGGACCCCCTTCCTACCACAGTCCTATCACAGGACTGCTCTCTTGCATGCATCCTACCTGATGGACAAGATATGCCTGTGTTGGTGTCATTAAAACATGTCTTATTGCCCTTAAGGTTAATCTCCTCTAATGTCTTTGTGGATTGGACACCCACCCTAGCAAAAAACTGCTACTTGCTGGGGTGCGTGGAACCTCCTTATCAGTACTGCTGCTGGCCTCCTGTGGAAAGGACGAATTGTGAACTGGAACTGGTTTGAATACAGCTGGGATAACCTCAGGCTTGAGGGTTATTATAAGTTTTATTGCCTGTATCAAAATCTTGTTGTATCTTAATTATTGTTATTATCTGCATGTTGTTATTCTCTGTTGCTGTTGTGGACTCTGGTTACAGTGCTCCAGCTTTCTCATACAGGATCCATTGCAGATTGAGAGCATGTAGATTGTGAGGCAAGAATGCTGGAGGGGTGGAGTGTGGGGAAAATGGAAGTTCCTGTGGCCAGGATCCTCACCTGACCCTGAACTACTTGATGATGTAATTGGCTTACTGCTAGGGTAATGCTTCCACACCCTAGGCAATAAGCTTTTACTGACTGAGTCAATATATATTTAGAGCTCTGCCCAGTGCTCCATGCTCTGGATTGAGGCAGAGACAGAGGTCAGTTACAGACCTGCAGACTGCTGGATGCAGTTGTGATTCTAGTGCTTGACCTACTGCCTGGAGAATAAAGCTGGGCATAAACCCTGTTACCCCAAGAATGTCCACTGTCATTTCTTGGTCTCATTGAATCCATAGTGAACTTGCTTGGGGATGAAACCCTCAGGCAAGACAGATAACTAAAACATAATTGTAATATTGTGTTTTCATTTATTTACTTTGTGTAACTAAAGTGTGACATTACTAAGGGTGATATTAGTTAGGTCCCCTGGTTGGCCATAATTCCGGTGTGTTGGGTCAGTGCTACTTTGTGCACTTTCAACTTTCTCAGCAGTTAAAATGCTGTCAACTCAAGGAGCCACATAAAAATAGCATGCCACATGGCCCACCTCACATTTTTAGTTTGTGGAAATAGACTCCCAACAAGATTTTTCCTATAGAAAAAGCTACCTTTTTTCCATTTTTTTCTGCAGATTAAGATGAGTTTTCATTTACTTGCTCGTATTTGTATTATTTAAATTTAGGGAATGAACATGTAACATTTCAGCATCCTTTGATTATTTCCATTGTGTCCTACAGATTTATTCCAGAAGCTCTTATGGGGGCTGTGCCTATTTGTCAGCTTTTTTTGGACATGAAACGTTCTTCATTGTGGCAGTGTTTTTCCTTTTGGTAGATTTGAGATAGTGAGATGTAAATATACATACTTAGTTGCTCTGCCCTGCGTTCTGTCTCCTATTTCCTGGCAATCACATACTGTTTATAGATTTTTTATTTTTACTAATTTGGTTATCTCTCCAGTTCCTTTTTATTTCAACACCTTTTGTGTTTGTTTCCGTGCAGATTGTGCTTCTCTCTTCTAATCAATACCCTTATTTCACAGAGATACAGTGTCCTCTTAACAGTATATCAAGAATGTGACTTTTCTAAAATTCTTTTTGTTATTTGATATAAATTTATTCCTGAGGGAATTGGCTTCCTAAATTCTCCAGAGGACTGCTTCTGTGACAGAAAATTATTTAAGTTCTTAGGTTGTTCTGCTTTTATTTCTTCACTAAGATTTAGGCATTTTTCTAGAATTACTTAGAAAAGTCTGAAACCTTCTGGAAATTTGTTTCCAGCCCTGTTTGCTCAGTAGAGTTTTTGTCTACTCTAGGTTTGCATGGATGATTTGGATTGAAAAAGGATACTTAACTGCCAGGTAATCATATCCATTCCTGATCAGTGAACAGAATTACTTAGTTTTGAATCAAACTACATATTTGTGGTTTTATATCTGAGCTTCCCTTCCTTTACATTTTCATGTATTTCCCCATATATTGTTGTTTTTTTTTTTAAATTTTGTTATCATTAATCTACAATTACATGAGCAACATTATGTTTACTAGGCTCCCCCCATCATCAAGTACCCCCCATATACCCCATTACTGTCACTGTCCATCTGTGTAGTAAGATGTTACAGAATCACTACTTGTCTTCTCTGTGTTGTACAGCCCTCCCCGTGCCACGCCCCACACATTATGTCTGCTAATAGTAATGCCCCTTTTTTCCCCCTTATCCCTCCCTTCCCACCCATCCTCCCCAGTCCCTTTTCCTTTGGTAACTGTTAGTCCATTCTTGGGTTCTGTGAGTCTGCCACTGTTTTGTTCCTTCAGTTTTTTTCTTTGTTCTTATACACCACATATGAGTGAAATCATTTGATACTTGTCTTTCTCTACATGGCTTATTTCACTGAGCATAATACCCTCTAGCTCCATCCATGTTGTTGCAAATGGTAGGATTTGTTTTCTTCTTATGGCTGAATAATATTCCATTGTGTATATGTACCACATTTACTTTATCCATTCATCTACTGATAGACACTTAGGTTGCTTCCATTTCTTGACTGTTGTAAATAGTGCTGCGATAAACATAGGGGTGCATATGTCTTTTTCAAACTGCGCCGCTGCATTCTTAGGGTAAATTCCTAGAAGTGGAATTCCTGGGTCAAATGGTATTTCCATTTTGAGTTTTTTGACAAACCTCCACACTGCTTTCCACAATGGTTAAACTATTTTACACTCCCACCAGCGATGTAAGAGGGTTCCCCTTTCTCTGCGTCCTCACCTACATTTGTTGTTGTTTGTCTTCTGGATGGTGGCCATCCTTACTTGTGTAAGGTGATATCTCATTGCGGTTTTAATTTGCATTTCTCTGATGATGAGCGATGTGGAGCATCTTTTCATGTGCCTGTTGGCCATCTGAATTTCTTCTTTGGACAAGTGTCTGTTCAGATCCTGTGCCCATTTTTTAATTGGATTATTTGCTTTTTGTTTGTTGAGGTGTGTGAGCTCTTTATATATTTTGGATGTCAACCCTTTATCAGATCTGTCATTTATGAATATATTCTCCCATATGGTAGGATGCCTTTTTGTTCTACTTATGGTGTCCTTTGCTGTACAGAAGCTTTTTAGTTTGATATAGTCCCACTTGTTCATTTTTGCTTTTGTTTCCCTTGCCCAGGGAGATAAGGTTCATGAAGAAGTTGCTCACATTTATGTCCAAGAGATTTTTGCCTATGTTTTTTTCTGAGAGTTTTATGGTTTCATAACTTACATTCAGGTCTTTGATTCATTGCAAATTTACTTTTGTCTTTGGGGTTAGACAATAATCCAGTTTCATTCTATTAATGTAGCTGTCCAGTTTTGCCAACACCAGCTTTTGAAAAGGCTGTTATTTCCCCATTGTAGATCCATGGCTCCTTTATCGTATATTAATTGACCATATATGTTTGGGTTAATATCTGGACTCTATTCTGTTCCACTGGTCTGTGGGTCTGTTCTTGTGCCAGTACCAAATTGTCTTGATTACTGTGGCTTTGTAGTAGAGCTTGAAGTCAGGGAGCATAATTCTGCCTGCTTTATTCTTCCTTCTCAGGATTGCTATGGCTATTCGGGGTCTTTTGTGGTTCGATATGAATTATAGAACTATTTGTTCCAGTTCATTGAAGAATGCTGTCAGTATTTTGATAGGGATTGCATTGAATCTGTATATTGCTTTAGGTAGGACGGCCATTTTGACAATATTAATTCTTCCTAGCCAAGAGCATGGGATGAGTTTCCATTTGTTAATGTCCACTTTAATTTCTTTTAGGAATGTCTTATAGTTTTCAGGGTATAGGTCTTTCACTTCCTTGGTTAGGTTTATTCCTAGGTATTTTATTCCTTTTGAAGCAATTGTGAATGGAATTGTTTTCCTGATTTCTCTTTCTGCTAGTTCTTCGTTAGTCTATGGAATGCAACAGAGTTCTGTGTATTAGTTTTGTATCCTGCAACGTTGCTGAATTCAGGTATTAGTTCTAGTAGTTGTGGAGTGGAGTCTTTAGG
The DNA here is from genome assembly GCF_030020395.1 of Manis pentadactyla. Classification (NCBI taxonomy): domain Eukaryota; kingdom Metazoa; phylum Chordata; class Mammalia; order Pholidota; family Manidae; genus Manis; species Manis pentadactyla. The sequence continues at coordinate 117,001,539 of NC_080024.1, read as the reverse complement.
GTTTTTTATGTACAATATCATGTCATCTGCAAATAGGGACAGTTTAACTTCTTCCTTGCCAGTCTGGATGCCTTTTATTTCTTTGTGTTGTCTGATTGCCATGGCTAGGACCTCCAGTACTATGTTGACTAGAAGTGGGGAAAGTGGGCATACTTGTCTTGTTCCCGATCTTAAAGGAAAAGGTTTCAGCTTCTCGCTGTTAAGTATGATGTTGACTGTGGGTTTGTCATATATGGCCTTTATTATGTTGAGGTACTTGTCCTCTATACTCATTTTGTTGAGAGTTTTTATCATGAATGGATGTTGACTTTTGTCAAATGCTTTTTCAGCATCTATGGCGGTGATCATGTGGTTTTTGTCCTTCTTCTTGTTGATGTGGTAGATGATGTTGATGGATTTTCGAATGTTGTACCATCCTTTCATCCCTGACATGAATCCTACTTGATCATGGTGTATGATCCTCTTGATGTATTTTTGAATTCAGTTTGCTAATATTTTGTTGAGTATTTTTGCATCTATGTTCATCAGGGATATTTGTCTGTAATTTTCTTTTTTGGTGGTGTCTTTGCCTGGTTTTGGTATTATAATCATTCTGGCTGGCTTCATAGAAAGAGTTTGGAAGTATTCCCTCTTCTATTTTTTGGAAAACTTAAGGAGAGTGGGTATTATGTCTTCTCTATATGTCTCATAAAATTCAGCAATGAATCTGTCTGGTCTGGGAGTTTTGTTCTTGGTTAGTTTTTGATTACTGATTCAGTTTCATTGCTGGTAATTGGTCTGTTAGATTTTCTGTTTTTACCTGGGTCAGTCTTGGAAGGTTGTATTTTTCTAGGAAGTTGTCCATTTCTTCTTGGTTATGCACTTTGTTAGCATATAGATTTTCATAGTATTCTCTCATAATTCTTTGTATTTCTGTGGTGTCTGTAGTAATTTTTCCTTTCTCATTTCTGATTCTGTTTATGTGTGTAGATTCTCTTTTTCTCTTAAGTCTCGCTAGGGGTTTACCTATTTTGTTTATTTTCTCAAAGAACCAGCTCTTGGTTTCATTGATTTTTTTTCCTACTGTTTTATTCTTCTCAATTTTATTTATTTCTTCTCTGATCTTTATTATGTCCCTCCTTGTGCTGACTTTGGGCCTCATTTGTTGTTCTTTTTCTGGTTTCAATAATTGTGCCTTTAGACTATTCATTTGGGATTGTTCTTCCTTCTTTAAATAGGCCTGGATTTCTACATACTTTCCTCTTAGAAATGCCTTCGCTGCATCCCACAGATGTTGGGGCTTTGTGCTGTTGTTGTCATATGTCTCCATATATTGCTAGATCTCTGTTTTAATTTGGTCATTGATCCATTGGTTATGTAGAAGCATGTTGTGAAGCCTCCATGTGTTTGGGAGCCTTTTTTTTTTTCTTTGTATGATTTATTTCTAGTTTTATACCTTTGTGATAAGAGAAGTTGGTTGGTAGAATTTCAATCTTTTTGAATTTACTGAGGCTCTTTTTGTGTCCTAGTATGTGGTCTATTCTGGAAAATGTTCCATGTGCACTTGAGAAGAATGTATATCCTGCTGCTTTTGGGTGTAGAGTTCTGTAGATGTCTGTTAGGTCCATCTATTCTAGTGTGCTGTTCAGTGCCTCTGTGTCCTTATTTTTTGTCTGGTGGATCTGTCCTTTGGAGTGAGTTGTGTGTTGAAGTGTCCTAGAACGAAAGCATTGCATTCTGTTTCCTCCTTTAATTCTGTTACTATTTCTTTCACATATATTGGTGCTCCTGTATTGGGTGCATATATATTTATAATGGTTATATCTCTTGTTGGACTGACCCCTTAATCATTATGTAATGTCCTTCTTTATCTCTTGTTACTTTCTTTGTTTTGAAGTCTATTTTGTCTGATACAAGTACTGCAACTCCTGCTTTTTTTCCCTATTGTTTGCATGAAATATCTTTTTCCATCCCTTGACTTTTAGTCTGTGTATGTCTGGGTTTAAGGTGAGTCTCTTGTAAGCAGCATATGGATGGGTCTTGCTTTTTTTATCCATTCTATTACTCTGTGTCTTTTGATTGGTGCATTCAGTCCACTTACATTTAGGGTGATTATCGATAGATATGTACTTATTGCCATTGCATGCTTTGGATTCATGGTTACCAAAGGTTCATGGGTAGCTTCTTTACTATCTAACCATCTAACTTAACACCCTTATTAAGCTATTATAAACACAGTCTGATGATTCTTTATTTCTCTCCCTTCCTATTCTTCCTCCTCCATTCTTTGTATGTTAGGTGTTTTATTCTGTACTCTTTTGTGTTTCCTTTTACTGCTTTTGTCAGTAGTTGATTTTATTTTTTGCCTTTAGTTAGTATTTCATTGGTCTGCTTTCTTTGCTGTGATTTTATTTTGTCTGGTGACATCTATTTAGCCTTACGAGTGCTTCTATCTAGAGCATTCCCTTTAAGATATCCTGTAGAGGTGGTTTGTGGGGGGCAAAGTACCACAACTTTTGCTTGTCTGGGAATTGTTTAATCCCTCCTTCAAATTTAAATGATAATCGTGCTGGATACAGTCTCCTTGGTTCAAGGCCCTTCTGTTTCATTGCATTAAATATATCATGCCATTCTCTTCTGGCCTGTAAGTTTTCTATTGAGATGTCTGATGATAGCCTGATGGGTTTTCCTTTGTTGGTTATCTTTTTTCTCTCTCTGGATGCCTTTAATACTCTGTCCTTGTCTTTGATCTTTGCCATTTTAATTATTATATGTCTTGGTGTTGTCCTCCTTGGGTCTTTGTTGGGATATCTGTGGGCTTTGATCTTCTGAGAGACTATTTCCTCCCCCAGCTTGGTGAAGTTTTCATTAATTATTTCTTCAAAGGCACTTTCTATCCCTTTTTCTCTATCTTCTTCTGGTACCCCTATAATCCGGATATTGTTCCGTTTGGATTGGTCACATAGTTCTCTTAATATTCTTTCATACCTGGAGATCATTTTATCTCTCTCTGCCTCAGCTTCTCTGTGCTCCTGTTCTCTGATTTCTGTTCCATTAACAGACTCTTGAACCTCATCCAGTCTGCTCTTAAGTCTTCCAGAGATTGTTTCATTTCTATTATTTCCCTCCGGACTTCATCCCTTCACTCTTGCATATTTGTCTGCAGGTCCATCAGCATGGTTATGACCTTTATTTTGAAATATTTTTAAGGAAGATTGGTTATATCTATCTCCCCAGGCCCTCTCTCTGGCATTGTCTGAGTGATTCTTAACTGGACCAAATTGTTCTGCCTTTTCATGGCGATAGAGGTGTTCATAGGCAGGTAGCGTGTGTGTCAGCTGGGAGAACAAAGTCTCTTCCTGCTTGCTGGTCGCCTTGCCCTTCCCTGCTGCCTGTGTCAGTTACTCGCAGACTGACTCTGGGTCAATCACCTGAGTTGCTGTGGGTGGGGTGGCTCTCAGACTAGTCCATAGCCCTGCAGGGCGTGGCCAGTGCACCGGGTGTGTTCTTCTGCGAGAATAGTGCCCCTTCGTGCCTTGCCCCGGCTTCCTCTGTGCGGGGCAGCTGTGCCCAGGCAGCCAACTCTGCATCTGTCCTGGTTAGCTGTGTGCTGGGAGGAGACTGGGTAGTTGCTGTGGGCGGGGCTGCTCTCCAGCTGCTCCACCTCTGTGGCAGGTCAGCCGGTTTGCTTGTAGCACCAGCCAGAGGGAATGAATGGCAGGTTGATTATCACCGTGAGGGTCTTTTGGGCTGGGTTACTGCCCCCACCCCAGGGTTTGGGGTACCTGAAGTTCCTTAGGACTCCCAGCCTGCTGGTCTGAGTATGCTGGGATGATTTTGTCCACCTGTTAAGCCCTTGTCCCTTTAAGATTTTTAAAAAGCACCCGCTTTCCTTTTGTGCCAGAGGAGCCAGCTGTCGGGACCCGCTCGCAGTCTCCATCTCGGATTTTACTGTTCCGTTTCTCTAACATCCAGTACACCATGCAATGTGTGTCTGTTCTCCTGGTGCATATTACTACGCCTGGTTATTTAGCAGTCCTGGCCTCCCACTACCTCCCTGCTCCGACTCCTCTCCTCCCACTGGTGGGCTGCGGTAGGGGCTCGCTCGGGTCCCACCGGGCCACGGCTTGTATCTTACCCGCTTCGTGAGGCGCTGAGTTCTCGCAGATGTAGATGTAGCTGGCTGTTGTTCTGTGTCTTCTGGTCTCTCTTTTAGGCGTAGTTGTATTTGTTGTATTTTCAAAAATATACATGGTTTTGGGAGGAGATTTCTGCCGCCCTACTCACGCCGCCATCTTGAGCCTCTATCCCCTCCGATACGTTATTTTATGGATAATATTTTAGGGGAGGATATTTCCAGCCTATTTTCTGGAAGTATTGCCATAGTAATTAAAGTCTTAGGATCCATTTGTTGTCCACAGAATTTGATTAATCATAATTTTTGGTTTAAAACAATTTGTTAGTTCAGACATTGTTCTTTTAAAGTTGACTTACTAAAAAATTTAATAGGTTGACTAACCAGAATCTATTACCCAAAATCAGTAAGTAGAAACTTTTTGGAAATTACATCTTTGTGTTCCTACCTTCTTCTGTTTCTTTTCTGCCCACTAATGTTAATTGCTATCTTTTTTTTTCCCTTGTTTTTAAAAAATGTAAATATCTAATTTAGCTTGTTTTTTTGAGTTTATGAGAAAGGATATGTTGGTCTACAAGAGACTTGCATTTTCATTTAATATTAGGTTACTAGGATTTCATCTTCATGTGGGTCTGTAGTTCATTCTTTTTCATAACTATATAATATTTTGTATTTTGTATACCAAAAAAATCTGTGTATTTGTCCCATCTCCAGACATTTGGCTTTTCCCTGACATTTACTGTCTAAAAAGCTGTACGATTGTGTGTGTGTGTATGTACATGTTGTATATATTATTTGGCCCAAATGAATATAAGTTCTTCAGTATGTCCCTAAGAGGGAATTTGTGGTTTAGAAAGATGAAAGTTCCAATTTACAAGGTAATGGAAAATTGTTTTTCAAAGTGATTGTATTGATTGATACTTCAGCCACTTAAGAAAATTTGATGAAACTTACTTAGGGAACCATTTGGGTCTCATGTTTTTTTGTGGGAGGAATTTTTAACTATTACTTTGATTTCTGTAATAGAGTTATAAGAATATTTAGGCTTTCTATTTCTTACTGATTTAGCTTCGGTAAGCTAATATTTTACTAGGAATTAGTACATTAAATTTTCAATTTATTAGTATATAGTTGATAATGTCTTCAAACAATGCTTTGATAAACTTTATTTTTCTGTTTTCAGATTCTTTGATTTCTGCTCTTATCTTTATTATTAGGACTGTCTTGTTTTAGGATTATTTTGCCCTATTTATAGTATCTTATTGTGGAATCTTAGATTATTTATTTGGTACCTTCTTTTCTAAGATGAATATTTTGTGCTACACATTTTCTTACAAAGTGCTTTTACTGCATCTTGTTATTATGCTGCATTTTCACTTTCCTTCAGTTTAGTGTATTTTTTATTTCCCTTGCAGCTTGCTCTTTGATCCATGTATTGTTTTAGGAATGTTTGTTCAGTTTCCAATTGTTCCCAATAGATTTTCCTGTTCTCTTTATGTTTATGTCTAGTTTGATTTCATCATGGTCAGAGAACAAATCTTAAGTTTGTTGAGATTTGTTTTATGATCCAGGATATGATGTTTTGTAGAATTTTCTGTGCCATTGCAAAGAATATGTATTTTGCTGTTGTTGGGAAGAGTGTTCTGTAAATGGCATTTAGATTCAGCTCTTTTATATCCTTGCCGATTTTCTGTGTGGTGACAGCTAAGAGATGGATATTGAAGACCCCATTTATTTGCAGATTTGTTTCTCTTTTCAGTTCTCTGAATTTTTGCTTTGTTTATTTTGAACTTGTGTTATTGGTGCATACAGTTAGTTAGGATTGTTATGTCTTCTTGGTGAACTGACCCTTTTATCGTTATGGAGTGAGTGCTACTCTTTGTCCATGGTAATTTTCTTACTCTGAAATGTATTTTGTGTAATATTAAGAAAGTCACTCCAGCTTTCTTTTCACTCATATCTTTTTTTCTGTCCATTTTCTTTTAACCTTCTTATGTCATTTTATTCTGAAATGAGATTCTTATAGACAACATACAGTTGGGTCATTTTTAAAATTCACTTTGCAAATTTTATTTAGTGTATTTGTTCCATTGCATTTACTGTCATTGATGTGCGTGTGTGTGCTTATGTCTTAACTTTTCTATTTGTTCCCTTTATTTTTCATTTCTGTCTTTTTTGGCCTTTTTATTGTTTGCTTGAATATATTTACTCTTCCACTTTTTTTAAAAAGTGTTTTTAAGTATATATTTTTTAATGGTTGGTGTAGAGAGTACTAACTTACTGCAGTCTTACTAGTAAGGACATTTTACCACTTGAAGTATAAAATTTGTACAGATCTTACCAAATTATTTAGGTCCTTTAACTCCCATTTATAATTTAGTTTTCTTAAGTATTATCTCTGAAACCATTGAGAACCATATCAGGTACCTCATTTAAGAGAAATCATATATTATTTGCAATTTTGTGTCTATTTTTTCCCACCTAGCATAATGTTTTCCAGGTTAGTCCATGTTGTGGCATATATCAGAAATTCATTCTTTTTTTAATGGATGAATAATTTCCATTATTCTACTATAGTACATTCTGTTTATCCATTTATCCCCTCAAGGGATGATGTACATTTGGCTTGTTTTAACCTTCAAAGGTTAATGGATTATTTTGTCTGTTGTGAGTCTTGTTGCTATGACCATTTGCATACAAGTATCTCTTGGAGTCCCTGAGTCAGTTTGGTTATCCAAATATTTACCATTTCAGGTGGTCTTACAACTTTATGTAGATTTATCTAAGTATTGTTTACCTTCCTGAAGGTCCTTTTAACAGTTCTGTAACTCAAGTTTGCTCTTGATGAACTTTTGTGTTGTTATAGTCTGCATTTCTCTCTCTGTTTCCCATCACTGTAAAGACTTTTTTGCTGAGTTTGGAATTTTAGGTTGATTTTGTTAAAATTTTTAGCTCAGTAAAAATGTCACTCCTTTTTCTGCTGGCTTGCATAGTTTGATAAGAAAGGTACTATCATTTTTTAAGTATTTTTCTTAAAAATGTGGGAAAAAAATGTACAGAGTTTGCATTTTAAAGTGTGTAATCCAGTGGCTTTAATTATGTTCACTGTTTTCTGTTATTTTACTGGTAACTTTTGGATTAGTATACATCTTCAAGTTGTCAGACTTGCGTCAAGCAATAATATGCCACTTCATGTATTAGCACATTAAAACAGTACTCTCTCTAGTGTTTCTGTTCTCTGACTCTTTAAAAAAAATGTTCTTTTCTTCATTGGTGTGTGTGCTGTGTGGAGTTGAAGTGTGCTCATGCACGTTGTGTTGAGTGGGTGTTGTGTTGAGCTGTTTGTGGGGGCACAGGTTTGTGTCTGTGTTGTGTGGAAAAGGGTTTGTGTGTGGCAGTGGTGTGTATATTGTGAAGGGGCAGTTTTTTTGGCGTGCTTTCTTTTGTAGGTCTGATACTTCAGTGTCTTACCTGGTCTTCGTTGTCTTTATTCTGATTATTGATATATGACATGAGGACTTTTTTTTATTTTTTTATTTTTTTAATTTTTTTGAAGGGTAGTTGACGCACAGTATTACATTACATTAGTTTCAAGTGTACAACACAGTGGTAGAACATTTATATACATAATTCTAGGTTCCAGCTATCACCCTACCAAGCTGTTACAATATCTTGACTATATTCCTTATGCTATACATTACATCCCGGTTACTTATTTATTTTACCATTGGAAGTCTGTCCTTTTTTTTTTTTTTTTTTTTTGTGAGGGCATCTCTCATATTTATTGATCAAATGGTTGTTAACAACAATAAAATTCTGTATAGGGGAGTCAATGCTCAATGCACAATCATTAATCCACCCCAAGCCTAATTTTCGTCAGTCTCCAATCTTCTGAGGCATAACAAACAAGTTCTTACATGGAGAACAAATTCTTACATAATGAATAAGTTACATAGTGAACAGTACAAGGGCAGTCATCACAGAAACTTTCTGTTTTGCTCATGCATTATGAACTCTAAACAGTCAGTTCAAATATGAATACTCATTTGGTTTTTATACTTGATTTATATGTGGATACCACATTTCTCTCTTTATTATTATTATTTTTAATAAAATGCTGAAGTGGTAGGTAGATACAAGATAAAGGTAGAAAACATAGTTTAGTGTTGTAAGAGAGCAAATGTAGATGATCAGGTGTGTGCCTGTAGACTATGTGTTAATCCAAGCTAGACAAGGGCAATAAAACATCCACGTATGCAGAAGATTTCTCTCAGAACAGGGGGGGTGAGGTTCTAAGCCTCACCTCTGTTGATCCCCAATTTCTCACCTGATGGCCCCCCTGCGACTGTGCCTGTCTTAGGTTGTTCCTCCCTTGAGGAATCTTACCCGTCTCTGGCTAACCAGTCATCTTCCGGGGCCATACAGGGAAATGTGAAGTTGGTAAGTGAGAGGGAAGCCTTATTGTTTAAAAAGGTTAGCTTTTTACTTCTTTGCATATTTATGCCCTGTGGCTTCTATGCCCAGCATTTGTCTTGAGGTATCTTTACCACTTGGAAGAATTATGATACTCGGTAAATTTGATATGAGGCACGAATTCTATTTAAGGGTTGTAATTAGGAAGGAAGAAGAAAAGCTATAGAAGTAGCAGGCGGAAGAAAACATGGGAAGATTGATTATTTCTTTGACATATCTTCTTGTAGAGTAACTTCAGCATGTATAGGTTTTAAGCTACTACTTAAATTGTGCACACACATTAACATAATAGGAGTATAGTTACATAACCAAAGCATATCTGTAATTACCAGCCATCTCCAGTGAAACCAAGAAAACCAGTTAGGCACCTTAGGCATTTGTGAAAACTTATCTATGATATGGTGGATATTGTCCAACTGAACTTGAACAGTCTGAGAGAAATCAGACAAATTAAAACAACCCATTCCTGGGGACTGTTCACATGCCATATGTTCTTTTAACAGTAAATAGTCTGTAGTTGTAAGACTTTGGAGTGCTACAATTTGCACTTCTCCAAATTCTTGGTTGAGTTCCAACAGTATAGATCCAGTCAAATTTGTTGTTTTACTGTATGCACAGGCCAGCTTAGATATCTCCTTCCTCATTCCCATGGCAAGTCCAGGAACTGGTGGGATGAGTGCATCTACAGCTGTAGCAGTGCGTGGATCTTTGTTGGGGTTTTTTGGTGATCATCTTCTGGCATGAGTCTTCCAGAGAGTGCAGATGTTGGAAGTTCTTTTTCATATCGTATCTTAGTTCATTTTCGGGGTAGCCCAATTAGGCTTTGATCCTCTGTATAAACACAAACAAACCCTTTGCCTACACTTTTATATGCCCTTTATACCCTTGTGTAGAACTCGTTGGAGGTTACCACACAGGAACTGCCCCCTTTTTTTTTTTTTTTTTTGCTTTGTTTTTGGTATCACTAATCTACACTTACATGACGAATATTATGTTTACTAGGCTCTCCCCTATACCAGGTCTCCCCTATAAACCCCTTTACAGTCACTGTCCATCAGCATAGCAAAATGTTGTAGAATCACTACTTGCCTTCTCTGTGTTGTACAGCCCTCCCTTTTCTCCTACCCCCCCATGCATGTTAATCTTAATACCCCCCTACTTCACCCCCCCTTATCCCTCCCTACCCACCCTTCCTCCCCAGTCCCTTTCCCTTTGGTACCTGTTAGTCCATTCTTGAGTTCTGTGATTCTGCTGCTGTTTTGTTCCTTCAGTTTTTCCTTTGTTCTTATATTCCACAGATAAGTGAGACATGAGGACTTTTTTTACCAATTAAAATATTTTTATTTTTCCCATCTTTGGTTTGCTCCCCCTCTTCTTAAAATTCATTGCATTCTTTTTGTTGCTGTTTTTCTTGTTCCACCATTTTTTTCTTTAATATTTTAGAATTTATATATTTTCTTGGTGGTCTTTGAAAATTTTTAATGCATATTTAACTTTAGATTTCAGTATTAAGGAATTAGGAGTACTTTAGTTCTGATAATTTTCTTCCTCAAATAATACTTTTGTTGTCCAGTATTTCAGGTCTGACTTTCTAGAAATCTCACAATTTATGCACACCATGTTTTTCCAACAACACATTAAAAAAAAATCTAATACATACTTAAAAATTCCCTGTATACTTACCGTGTGATGATAACCTTGATGTCATATCGTGCTTGTAAGAACATTCCTTTAGAACAGATCTCTTGGTGATAAATTTCCTTGGTTTTTATCTATAAATATTTTATTTAGCTAGAGTTTGCAATTCTAGGTTGACAGATTTTCTGTGGCCAGTTTGAAGATAATATTCCACTGTCTTTTACTGTTGCTGTCAAAGCCTGCTAACCTGTTTTATCCTGTTTTTTTTTTTTTTTTTTCTCTCAGCTGTTTTCTAGTTCCTCTGTTTTTGATGCTCATTGGGTTGTGGATTTCTTTTCATTTACCTGTTTTGGTTCCTTTGGTCTGTATCTGTGGAGCCATCTCTTTTATTGGTTCAGGAATATTTGCAGCTATTCTTCATTTCCTCCTCTCTTCCTAGATACGCTTAAATTTGTGTGAGATACTTTCCTTTACTTATTCATGCCTTTGTACCTACTTCGATACTTTCTTTTCCTTTCTTTCTTTGTTTCTTATGGTAAGTTCTTTGAATGTATCTTTGTGTTCTCTAATTCTTTCCAGCCATGCCGTGACTGCTCTTTAATCTTTATATTGAGTATAAGAATAGTTTCAGCCTCACCTCTAATCTCTTTATATCTGATATTGGGAAATGGTTTCCCTGGAGACTTTGCCTATATTTTGAGAGACCCGGTATGCTTAGTCTCTGGAGTGTTGTTATGGTGCAGTAGGAGAGGTTCATTAGTCATCATCCATGGAATAAGACTATCTTAAAATTCACATTATTCTTCAGATAATATTTTTGAAAGTTTTGCACCAGAAAACAATTTTGAAGGGATGGTTCTGGAGTGGAAAGATATATAAGGCTACAGATATTTATTCTTGTTTGCTGAGAGATTTTCTGATTTCATGGGGTGGGCCCAAGAATGTACATTTATTGGAGTTTCCTGGTGATATTGATACATCTGATCTGAGGAATACACTTTGAGAACCAATGGACTAGGTGAAGTCTTGATTTTTGGTTCTAATTCTTTTGACTTTGAGTAGGGGTGTTATCTAGCTTGGGAATCATTTTATTAACACTAAATAGAAGTCCTATAACAGTTTCCTTTGGCACCCAAGTAGCTTGTTTAAAATCATTGCATTAATTTAACCTTTTATTTTAGTGACCATTCAGGATATGTTCGTCCAGTACCAGTGCCACGCAGTCTAAATAGTGATATTTCCTATTTTGGTGTTGGGGGCAAGCAGGCTGTTTTCTTTGTTGGACAATCAGCCAGAGTAAGTAAAAAGATTTCTTATAAATGGAAGTTGATTAAAAATATTTTGGCATTAACCATCTAAATGTATTTAGGCTTTAAAACCAGTTTAACTTTTAGGAATTTTTAAAGTACTCTCTTTACTATTTAACAGATGATAAGCAAACCAGCAGACTCACAAGATGTTCATGAGCTTGTGCTTTCAAAAGAGGATTTTGAGAAGAAGGAGAAAAATAAAGAGTCAATATATAGTGGATATATTAGAAACAGAAAGGTACGTTTTAATTCATTAATTATAAATTTATTACCTTGGATGGATGATAGGACAGGAAAGTATTTTCTGATTTCTATTTAAGATACTAATGTTGTTGCTTTAAATCTTAAAGCTACAGAATTTTCAAATTACTTAATTTTCCTTTAATTGTGTGACTAGCAAAAGTGATGATTTGTGTTTTTTCAGGCCAGAAGTCTTCAGACAAGTTGTCTTACAAAGCCTAGTATGCCTCCTAGAAATTACTCATAAGATTGTCATTATTTTCCCTTGCATTGAGATCTTTGCTGTATAATCATCACAAAACTAGAGTAGGAAACACTAGTAGATTTTTAGCAAATCAGAGCTCCAGCCAAATAAATGAGTGGTTTATGTATAAGTTTCCATTCAAATTCTAATTTTAATAAACAATGTCAACAAATTTGAATCTTGGTGGTGAGTATGTGGTATTGTATTGTTTGACTTTTCTCCATTTGATTCATTACAATAATTTACTTTAAAACCTTTATTTTGAAGTAATTTTGAGCTTTTTAAATTCTTTTCAGATTCTAAAGTTGTAAAATATTTATAGGAAAGTATAAAGAAAATAGAATAAAAATAGTCCATATGCCATAAAAACATAAACTGAATTTCTTTCTAGTCTGACTTTTTAAATTATATACTTAATAATTTTAAGCCTACCATTTTTTTTAACATTTTAAGAATTTTTTCCATTTCATAAAATATTTTGGTGCACACATACTTCTAATAACTTCATAGTATTTATTTGACTGAATGTACTACGGCTGTTCTGTTGAGTATTTAACTTATTTAAAGGGTTTATGATTACACTGCCATGAATATCTTTTCATAACATTTTGCCTGAATTACAATTTTTTCTTAGCATAGATTGTTAGAATTTTAATAGCTATGACGAGTTTGGGCTTTTCAAATGTTCATGGTATGTATTACAAATTAGCTTTTGTGAAAGTTTGAACCCAGGTACACTCCCAATAACAGTATATGAAAGTGCTGTCTGATTATTTTTTATTTTTAAAAAGAGGGGAAGGCAGCAAAATGCTGGCAGTTTGATAGGCTTTCTTTCATTACTAATGGGTTGAATTTTTTTTCCATGTTCATTAGCCACTTTTATTTTCTCTATAACTTTACATTCTCCTCTGTCCAAGAAGTTTATTTTGTTCATTTCACTTTTCCCCCTTTAAATTTATTGCATTTATTAACAATTTACATATTTAATATATTTACATAACAGTATTCCATCTTTTTCCATTATATCTTACCATCACAAAACCATATAAAGTGTATTTGTGGAAATATTATTTGCCATGTTAAAAGTGGTGAAAAACAGGAATTGAGATTTTAAATGATTTTCAAATCTATATACGTATGATAAAGCTTGGATAGAACTGAGTTCTCTTGGGTGATCATGTCTGCTAGCTTTTTGCTGTTTTGTACTTAGTTTGTTCCAGCAATATTTGATGGGTACCTATAGGTTCCTAGTCCTTTTCTTTTTCTGACCTGTCCTTTCCAGCCTATTTTTTGGCTCCTCCTCTATCCCTGACCTATTAGCAGTTATTACAGTGTGTATGGGTTTGGTGGTTCTTCATCGATAACTTGCAGTCTTGCTTTTTCTATAGGGCAATATAAATAAATAAATATGTGTGTTTGTGAGTGTGTGTGTGTGTGTGTGTGTATGTATACATGCTACTTAATACCAGTAGTTCTCAAATCTGTATTTCTTTTCAAGACTTTTCTCTTAAGACACTGAATCAGGCTGGACTCCATAACAGGACAAATCATCCTAGGCACTTTAAAGAGTAAAGGATTTAATGAAGGGAATTAGATGTTTACGTGATTATTGGAAGGGCTAAAGGAATCAACTTGAGGCTAAGCCATGTAGAATAGTGCTGCAACACTCTGAACTAACCTTCAAGGATGGTGCAACATCTGTTATAACCGTAGCTAGAGGAGCACCACTGGATCTGAAATTCAGAAACACACTGCTTCATCTGTGATCCAGGAGGTGGAAAGGTCTTGCTGCCACAGTTGCTCCAACACTGGAACACAGAATTTCTGGCCATAACCAGTGCTGTCTCAGTGCTGACATGTAAAGCTGATCTTTCAGTACGTTGCATGATGATGGAAAACCTTCAAGAAACCTTAGGAAATGACCTCTCATTTTTCCCTTCTAAATCCTTTGGGTAGTACATCTAATTGGTGAGCCGCAACCCAAAATATAAGGGAGTCTTAGAAACACTTTTTTGGCTTCCCACTCTATGTGGTTGAGGATGGAACAATAAACGGTTGTACAAAGGGATGCTGAGTACCAACTGATCATATCTAGCCCATTCGTTTCCAATTTCAGTTAGATGTCCTTCCCAGGTGTTTGATAAATAACTTTTGGTACATCTGAAAACAGATATTACCTATACACCTTTCTTATTCTCTCCTTTACTCTCCCTTTCCCCCAACCATACTTTTCAATTAACAGTATTCCCTGGCCAAGTAATTAGTATTGTAATCCTTGTTGTTAATCATTCACCACATTTAATTCTGTCTTCTAAAATAGTTTCTTTCATCTACCTTCTTTTCCACCCATTTCCACTGCTTGATTTTAGCCTTTCTAGCCTCATCTTTTCATCATATTTATCATATATTCTAAACTGTCTTGTTTCTCTAATACTCCAAATACTTATGTTCTCATTGGTCTGGAATGTTCTTATTACATTATCTGCTGGATGAATGTCACCTTTTTAATTCTGTAGCTCTTGGTTCATATCTTTATAAGGATACATAGTTTTATAATCAATGTTACTCATTTCTAACCAGGTAGGATTTGTAGTGAGGAAGGGCACTATCTTACTTACCTTTAACCCTATCTTCCTTTCGTCCATGTTGAGTCATAGGACTTACTAGGTACTTGGTAAATATTTGGGTAATGCACCTGCATCATTTGCAAACTCAACCTAATCTGCTAACTCTCAAAGTATATAAAATGTTCCTTGTATATTATATGTTGTAGCTGTAATATTAGTGATTTAATGTGTAGGGATGTATTGGAATAGCATTGGGGGGTTTGTTTTTATTTAATAAAGTAATAATATATGCTTATTAAAAAGAAAATCAGTTTCCTAGACACGGTAGTTCAGTGTGTATCCTTAAGTTTTATATACATAACAACATACAAAGTATATATATCCATATATCTGTGTGTATATATATATATCACATATGCTACAATTTTAATACATATAGACTCACAATGAAAATTGAGAAGTTCGTGTAATTCTTATCCTCAAACACTCCCTCACAATTCCCGCCCCCCCATTTCCCTTCTGTAAGCTATAGATACTCTCTAAAAGTGCCCTGGAATCCAGGATGGTTTTACTCCCTTTTAGACACAGTGCTTTTGGGCTAAGCCACCTGGGTTCAGGCTGTATCTTAGTTTTCTTGAACATGGAGGTCTGGGCATTGGTCCTGACCAAATCAAGTGATAGGTATCCCAAGCAAGGACTCATTGCATCCTAGGGTAAGTATCCTCAATTTTTTTTTCAGCATTTTTAGACTCAGTATTTATTTTTCTTTACTTTTACCTTTATGATTCTAAAATCAGTTCAACGTTATGGTATAGGATACTCCTTTATGTATGTATGCCAGTTTAGCAATATATGTAAAAAGCTCCCCTGTCCTCACAGCATTGCTACACACTCAGCTGATAGGGTCATTTTCCTACAAAAGTTTTTTGAAGCCTGTTTCTGAAACTCTTCAAGTGAGTCACCTTAAAAGTCAATGTAAATGCACAATTGCATCAAAAAGAATAAAATACCTAGGAATAAACCTAACCAAGGAAGTGAAAGACCTGTATTCTGAAAACTACAAGACATGCATGAGAGAAATTAAAGAAGATACTAATAAATGGAAACACATCCTGTGCTCATGGATAGGAAGAGTTAATATTGTCAAAATGGCCATCCTGCCTAAAGCAATATACAGATTCAATGCAATCCCTGTCAAGATACCAGCAGTATTCTTCAGTGAACTGGAACAAATAGTTCTAAAATTCATATGGAACCACAAAATACCCTAAATAGCCAAAGCAATCCTGAGAAGGAAGAATAAAACAGTGGGGACTACACTCCCTGACTTCAAGCTCTACTACAAAGCCACAGTAATCAAGACAATTTGGTACTGGCACAAGAACAGACCCACAGACCAGTGGAACAGAATAGAGTCCAGATATTAACCCAAACATATACGGTCAATTACTATACGATAAAGGAGCCGTGGATATACAATGGGAAAATGCCAGCCTCTTCAACAACTGGTGTTGGCAAAATTGGACAGCTGCATGTAAGAGAATGAAACTGGATCATTGTCTAACTCCATATACAAAAGTAAATTCAAAATGGATCAAAGACCTGAATGTAAGTCATGAAACCATAAAACTCTTAGAAGAAAACCTAGGCAAAAATCTCTTGAATATAAATGTGAGCAACTTTTTTCCGAATGCATCTCTGTGGCAAGGGAAACAAAATCAAAACTGAAAAAAATAGGACTACATCATGCTAAAAAGCTTCTGTTCAGTAAAGGACACCATCAGCAGAACAAAAAGGCATCCTACGGTATGGGAGAATATATTTGTAAATGAGATATCTGACAGGAGGTTAACATTGAAAATATATAAAGAACTCACACACCTCAACACCCAAAGAGCAAATAACCCCATTAAAAAATGAATGGAGGATATGAACAGACACTTCTCCAAAGAAATTCAGATGGCCAACAGGCACATGAAAAGATGCTCCACATCGCTAGTTATCAGAGAAATGCAAATTAAAACCACAATGAGATACCACGTCACACCAGTAAGGATCGCCATCATCGAAAAGACAAACAGCAACAAATGTTGGCGAGGTTGTGGAGAAAGGGGAACCCTCCTACACTGCTGGTGGGAATGTAAAATAGTTCAACCATTGTGGGAAGTTGTATGGAGGTTCATCAAAAAACTCAAAATAGAAATACCATTTGACCCAGGAATTTACCCTAAGAATGCAGCAGCCTAGTTTGAAAGAGACATGTGCAGCCCTATGTTTATCGCAGCACTATTTACAATAGCCAAGAAATGGAAACAAACTAAGTGTCCATCAGTAGATGAATGGATAAAGTAAATGTACATATACACAATGGAATACTATTCAACCATAAGAAAGAAAGAAATCCTACCATTTGCAACAACATGGGCGGAGCTAGAAGGTATTATGCTCAATGAAATAAGTCAGGCAGAGAAAGACAAATACCAAATGATTTCCCTCATTTGTGGAGTATAACAATGAAGCAAAACTGAAGGAATAAAATAACACTCACAGACTCCCAAGAAGGGACTAGTGGTTACCAAAGGGGAGGGGTTGGGGAGGGTGTTTGGGGAAGGAGGGAGAAGGGGATTGTGGGGTATCATGATTGGTGCACATGGTGTATGTGGGGTCATGGGGAAGACAGTGTATCTCAGAGAAGACAAATAGGGACTCTGGCATCTTACTATACTGATGGACAGTGACTGCAATGGGGAATGGGGGTGGGACTCGATAATAACCACATTGTTTTTCTTGTGAAACCTTCATAACAGTATATATCAATGATACCTTAATTAAAAAAAGAAGTAAATGTTATTTGTGTAATTACAATCAAGATGTATCTAATCTGTTTTATTTATATTCACTTTTATAGCCATCTGATTCTGTTCACATTACAAATGATGATGAAAGATTTCTACATCATCTTATCTTAGAGGAGAAGGAAAAAAATAGTTTTACTGCTGTGGTTATCACAGGGGTACAACCAGAACACATGCAGTACTTGAAAAATTATTTCCATCTTTGGACAAGGCAGTTAGCGTAAGTAAATTATTTATTTGATTTAGGACATGCTGTTACTTGTTTTTTTTAATTTTTTTAAGACAGGAAATGTTAGAGATACATTGAAGCCTTTTGGTGGTCTGCTTTGCTCCTGTCCCATTTCCCTCTCTTCGGTGCAGTAACCAATATTCAGATGTTGGCATTCAAATAGTTCTCTGTTATGTAACTATTGGTTGATCACCTGTATTATATTGGCTATTGTTTGAGGCACAGGCTTTTCGACACCTATTATAAAATTTAAAATAAACTTTAGAATTTATCAAATTTGGCACCATCATCTCTATGTCCCTCTTTTGTGCGCTTGTAGTGCCTATCATAACCTTCCATACAATGTATTTTTACTTATGTTTTTGTGTGTATTACTCCATTGTAATCTTTTCTATGCATTTTTATAATCTCAGGGTTTCCTATTCTAAAGTAGATGCTCAGTAAATATTTATCAAATGAATGCATCAGGTCTGGTAAAATAAAAAATACGCAAATATGCCTATATATATATTAGTAATACTTAAATCTTTGTGTATCTATTCTAGGAAAACTTTTTAGGTAGCATATATGTTCTATTAGTTCAAGTCACAGGAATATTTATTTAATGGTGCTAAGTTTTGTTCTGTAGCTACATAGTATAGCTCATTAACTGTATTGTTTCCATCATTTGCCTCAGTCTGAGTTATTGAATCTTGCAAAAATGCGTACATCTGCACAAAATTGTTTTTTTTTTCAAAGTATCTTTTCATATTTACCCAAAAGTCTAGTACACTTAATTTGAGATTCTGTATTTTAAAATTGTTTGTCTTGTGTGAAAATAAATTTTATTTTAGGAATACTCCTTTTCTTCTTTACTAATGTTTATTATTTGCCATGTAACCTGAGTTTTAAATGAGACCTTGGAACTTTTCTTCTCTTAGTATATATTTTATTAGCCATTTTATAGTTTCTTTTAAGTAAAGTAACTCAATGTACATAATATATAATTAGAATATGCTCTTGCTCTCTAACAAACAATAACATAAAACTTTAACAACTTATTTGAAACCTTTTTTAAGCTATTTATAGCACTTTTTCTTAAGGTATTGTAAACTTACTGTTGATAATGATGTTAACACTGTTGAGATGTCTGAAGAAAGAGCTAAAGAATTTCAGTGATAACCTTTTATTTCAGTAATATTTTGAAGACTAGCTATGATAATTAATATCTTAAAATTCATATGAAGAAATATTGCAGATTCCTGTTTGAGGAATTATAGATGTGATATGTTTTGGCCCTAAGAAATCTTACCAAATGTAAGCTTTTTAAACTTAAAAATGAAGTAGCAAAAATTTCTGAATTGGTGGTTTTTAATGGGATAATGTTTTTGTTTGTTTTGGAAATGTTGGAATAAGAATGTCTAGATGCTAAAGGAGAGGAGAAATGAGAGTTATAGAATGATATTTTCATTTTGAGGAGATAATTTAAAAATAGCTAATCTTGTATACTCCCTGGTATTTGAGTCCTTTCTATGACATCTCTGACGTATAGAATTACAGTCTTCTAGTTTTTACTTTTTGATTAGCTATACTTCTTGAAAGTATGAAGTATGTGGGCTGTGAAGTTGGAAAGTCCTGGATTGCAACCCACCTCTCCTAAACTCTAGTTCTGTAACCTTAAGTAAATTATATAAACTCTTGCACTCTAATTTTTCTATCTAAAAAATGAGGTGCAATATACCTGCATTTACAAAATGAGGTGCAATATACTTGCATTTCAGCATTATTTTTACCATTAAATGGAATACCATATTTAAAAATGCTTAATATATAGCACTTGGCACCTAGTAGTATTGCCAAAGAGTAGTTACAAATTTTTTTTTGGTACTATATTACATGAACTATAGTTTTATGTGCATTAAAAATATAAAGTTATTCTTTTTTTAAGGCATATTTATCATTACTATATTCATGGCCCAAAGGGAAATGAAAAACATACATCAAAAGAAGTTGGACCTTTCAACAACATTGATATTGAAGTAAGATAAAATTCCTTCTTAAAATATGAATTATTGTGTATCTGTTCTGGTTCCAAGTGACTATGGATAAGAAAAATCAGTCAACAACTAGACAACCCTTTCTTCTTTTACCAAAGTACTTTGGTAATTTGATATTTAAGAGATGTTTCCTGGATGTATGTTTCTTGAACCTCTGTTTACTACAGTGTTTGGTTTCTCTTTTTCCTCTGTCTCTGTAGAGATATGAGTTAGTGCTTCAATCATGTCTCAGAGCAGGGAGAGAAAGGGATGCAAATACTTCCTTTTGTTCACAGAAGTGTTATGACAATGAAGTAAAATTTACAAGTACATAACACTTAAGTATTGGGTTCTCAATATCCTTGCCCCAATATTAGAATTTCATGTACATCATTTGTCCTGCTTCTAACTTCTAGCAAAAAACTTTGAATTAAATATACCTGTGACTTAATCTGTCTTCCAGTTTTGCTTTGCTCTTTGTTTACATTCTGTTTTCTAGTAGTATATTCCTTATTGAGATGCTACTTATAGCTATTTAACCCATATATGAATACATATATTTCATTAAGATAGATGATTACTTATATAAATAAAAGTAGTTTTTGTCTGTTCTGTTGTTGGATCACAGTAAAGTAAAAGTCACTATAGAATTCAATTTTTGTTTTATTTTTATATTAGATTTCTATGTTTGAAAAAGGGAAGACACCTAAGATTGTCAACCTGAGGGAAATGCAAGATGACATGCAGACGTTGTACATAAACACAGCAGCTGATAGTTTTGAGTTCAAGGCTCATGTTGAAGGAGATGGTGTAGTGGAAGGGATTATCCGCTATCATCCTTTCCTATATGATAGAGAAACTTACCCTGATGATCCATGCTTTCCATCAAGTATGTTAATCTGTTTATCTTAGCTTCAAAATGTGAACTTGTGACTTAGGATAGTGATTTTTTTTTTTAATGATTATTAATTGGGCTATTAAGGCCAGAGAAATGTTAAAACTTTTTTCCTCGGGCATAACTTTTTAAGTCAGGTATTTTTAATATTTGTAATTTTAATTTTTGTGTATATTCACTTCCAGATGAATAAAACATGGCTTTAAGAAATATTTTTTTTTCTCAGGGATCCCTTACTGAACAGAACTTTCTACTGCATATTAATCCTTTACATATTCTTCCCGTATCTTTGTAGGTATTTATAAAGAAATTTTTAACTTGATAAAGTCGTATCAGTTTTTTCTTGATACTTTCTGATTTTTGTCTTGTTGTAGAAAGTCTTTTTATACTTCTAAATTATTAAAGGATCCTATAGTGTTTAAAAAATCATTTTATGTTTAGATCGTTAATATATCTATAAACTCTTTTTTGTGTTTACAATGAGGTAGGGTTTTAACTTAGTATTTTCCATGTGGCTGTTTGGTTTCCTAACACCAATTTTTGAATATTATCATTTTTGCAGTAGTTTGAAATACTACTTTTTATAATGATATTAAGTCCCCGTAGTACATAGATCTGGATTATTGGTATTGGTGTATTTTATATTTTTATAATGAGTAGTGATACTGTTTTATAGCTTTATGTGTATTGATATCTTTAGGGCAAGAAACTCAAATTTTTTTTTGAAAATTCTTTATCTATTCCTCTTCTAGATAAACTTTAGGATTACTTTGTACATTCACTTGAAAAAAGTCTAGTGGAATTACTGAGATTGAATTGAATTCATAGATTAACAATATTAAACTTTCTCATTCAGAGTAATTCTTTAGTATATCTTGAGTGTTGTGGGGTCTGGAACCATATTTCCTAATTTGAATATAATCTTTGCCTCTGTCTATTGAGTAAACTTTGACAAACTGTTGCTTACCTCAGTTTCCTTATCTGTGAAGTGGAAGATAGTTATGCCCCTTAGGGGTATTGTGAAGACTAAATAAGAAACTGCTTCAAGTTCTTAGACTAGTGTTCAGCATTATCTAATAAGTGCTCATATAGATTATTCAGTGGCTCTGCCTCCTATGATGTCACTGACCCCTTTTTATTTTGCCATTTCTAATTTTTGTGTGCTGTAGACAAAAAGATAAATCCAAATGATATCTTAAAACAAGAATCATAAGTTGAATGATCAGAGGGATTCTCTAAGAGCAAAGTGATTTGGTTTGATTGAAAGATACTTTTATGTAGAATTTCTTGTGAGGGTTTTTGGGGGTAAAAAGGGTTTATTTTAGATGGGTGGCAATGCCAGAATAACTAAAGTGTAACTATACCAGGATCAAAATGTTTGATCCTAATTTATCTGGATATGTGAAAATATATTGCTAACAAACATGAAAATGTTATAGAGAATCATGCTTTTGATGCTTTGTGAAGTAATCATAGCTGTATCACCTGAATCTGATCTTTGAAAATTTTATAGTTCACATAAACTTAAATTCAGTATTATTAACTAATTTGTACTAATTTGTTCAAACTTGGCAAAGTTGCTGCTACTAGATGACATAGATTTCCCAGGTGATTTTTTGTGAACATACTCGTTTTGACAGAGTTGTGAAACTTGTATTTTAGGCACAGGATTCAAGCTCTTATATTTGTAGGGAGGAGGGATTCTGCTGTAGGGCATAATCTCTTTGGATGTATGACTCTTGTACTCTATAATTAGAATTTAGAGATTGTAGATTCAGCAGCTAGTGTAGTGCTCCTAACACAGATTGATTGGTATATAAGTAATTACTGACCTTTAAATGAGAAACACCATTGGTAATGTGTAACCACTTTGGAAATCTGCCTAAAAATAAAGCTACTTTTAGGTTTTAAAGAACACAGTAATAAAGATCATGTGAGTATTTGTTACCATTTCTCTGAAGCAACTTTAGTATTTCACTTACAGAAATTTATTTCTTAGTGAAAAAAAGTTGCATATGCTTTATATCAATAAACATTTTGTTATGCTTACACCTTGGCTCTAGAATTTAAAGATGAAGATGATGATGACGATTGTTTCATAATTGAGAAAGCAGCAAGAGGGAAAAGGCCTATTTTTGAATGTTTTTGGAATGGACGACTAATACCATATACATCTGTTGAGGAGTAAGTTTTGATTTTTGCTGAAATTACGTTGTTTCATACCCTGATCTTTTTACTAACTAATATTTGTTCTGTTCAAGCTTTGACTGGTGTACTCCTCCTAAGAAGAGAGGGCTTGCACCAATTGAGTGCTACAATAGAATATCTGGTGCATTATTCACTAATGACAAATTCCAAGTCAGCACAAATAAACTCACTTTTATGGATCTTGAGCTAAAATTGAAAGATAAGAACACCCTTTTTACAAGGATTTTAAATGGACAGGTATGATTTTAAATATCATGTTCTGAATATTTGCAAATGTTCTATTTTTAGAAAGTCAGTGGTAGTATAGATTTATACCAACAGTTTGTATACTTCTCAATCAGGAGTATGTATACATTTTTCTTCGTAAGCATTTATGTGTTCACATTACGCAAATGTTTCAAACTGATTAGACTATGTTTAAGATTTACACATCTTTATTAGTTCTTAAGATCTTGACATGGTGAATAGAAGCTACAGAAGCATATCCATTTGATGAGAGGATATAAGAACAATTTAACGGCTATATACTTTGAAATACAGTATAAAAATTTGTTAGGCTCAAATTTTTGTTTTACTGATTGAGATATTGATCCTCTAATGGCAAGGTGGAATAACTTAAAAAGGTGACGGCATTTTTAATTTTGCCACATTTTCATTTGGAAGTGGTATATTATGGAGTAAGATATGTAGGAAGAAATGAACTTCTTTAACTTGATGCATTCATTCATTGTCTGCTGTGAAAGCATGTGATATGGAGATTGTCTTCTCTACTTGTTCTCCTAAAGACAAGCATTAAATAAGTATATAGCAGCTTAATTCTCTATGCTATCTCCCAGCAGGGTGAAGAATGATAAGCAACAACATATTTTCTTGTATTATTATAAAGCACTTTATTTTAATTTTTTATTAAATTTTTTTGAATAGGTAATATATATATACATTAACCAAAAGGAAAAATGTGTTTTTCATGCAATGTTTCTCAACTTTTTATTCATTATTATCCTCTTAAGGAACCATTTTGGACTTTTTCCCCAACTGCTCACTCTGACATATTAAGAGATCTGCAGTACATGTGTTTATGTCCTGTATGTATATATAGATAGCTGCTTGATGAATAAAAAGAGATTTTTGTTGTCCTCTTAAGAATGTGCATGGTTCATAATGAGAAGGCTTCCACATACTCTTTTTCCATAGCCAGCTAGCTCTCCTTCTAGGCAACCAGTATTCATCATTTTTTTGGGTATCCTAGGACTTAAAGCACAGAAGAAAAGCTTTGTTGTTGGTATTGGCCACTGAGACCTTGGTTCCAAAGATGGTAGCAAAAATTTTCTTTCTTTAGTAGTGCTTTTGTTAGAAGTCTAAATTTTATGAGAGAAAGTACCAGCAAAATATTTCAATTTTTTATTAGGTTTTCTGAGGTGGGGTTTATGGAAGGAAGAATGGATTGAATGACAAGTGTCTATGGTTATATTTGTTTACTAGCAGTTGTATTTCATAGAATGTTAAAAAATTTTTACAGGAGCAGCGAATGAAAATTGACAGAGAGTTTGCTTTATGGCTGAAGGACTGTCATGAAAAGTATGACAAACAAATAAAATTTACATCTTTCAAAGGAATAATTACACGTCCTGATCTTCCTTCTAAAAAGCAAGGCCCCTGGGCAACATACTCAGCAATAGAATGGGATGGAAAAATATACAAAGCAGGACAGCTGGTAGGTTTAACTTATTTTTAGATTCAGTCATTAGTAGAATTTGAAACTAAATTAGATGTATTAGAATTTAACAATAACCAAAAATAATGCATATATTGGCTGGCTCCTCAGGAACAAAGAAAGAATGAAAAGGCCAAACTGATTTTAATTACATAATTTAGCATGGCATTGTTTTTTTTAAACCTGTTTGTTGCCAAATGCTCAATTAGCAAGGTTTTTATTGTTTCTTACACTAAACTGCTGAGATGGAGAGTCTCAAATTTTTTTTTATGTGATACGAAGTAATGATTTTTTAGTAAATTTTTGTTGAGTACTTGTTGCTTATAAGTTAACTCTGCTTATTGACTGCATTGTGGAGGATGCAGAAATCCAAGAGATGTGTCTTGTGAGATATATTACAGTCTAAAAATGGAAATAATCCAAACATAAATAGTAATAGGTAAGGGGATAAGTGTTATGAATAGAGAGGATGAATACTGTTTGGGCAGTTTAGGAGAGGAGAGAATTTTCTGACTTTGGATGGGGCTGGGATGAGAGGAAATTCTGAACTTCTTTGGGCAAGAGGTGACATTTGTATGGTCCTTGAAAGAGATAGAGGCATGCGTTTACACAGATAATTATAAGTGTAGAAGGGCGTCCATGCACTCCATAAATGGGAGAATCATTATGTAAATATTTAAAGCCTTCGAATTGGATGTGATTACCTATAAGTAGTATGGTTAGTTAGAGCCTGGCTTTTTCAACATTTAGGGGTTAGCATTAAAAGGATGAGCTGGCAAAGGAGAACAAAAGGAATAAGCTGGTAAGAGAAGGAAACTAGGAAACTTCATGGTATCCCTGAAGTCAAGTGAAAAGTCACAAAAAGGAGGGAGCGATCTGTTTTCTCTAATTCTGTGTGGTGGCTGAGTAAAACGCTTTGTCAGGGATGATAATCAGAGCATAGACAAAGACATAGGTGAGTGCAAGGAAACAAAGTATTAAGTTGGGTTGTTCTGCAACCTACTGTGTATGTGTGAAAAGAAGTAGTTGAGAAATGAGGTTGAGGGTAAACTCTTGTAGCCCTTGTTGGAACTTTCTGAATTGGGCTAATAGAAATTACCCTTAGACTTTTCACCCAACTCAGAAAAGGCAATATCATAGGCAAGTTTTGAGCTAATTTAGATGAAACAAATGGTAACTGGTCAGAGTTAATAAGTCACTGTTCATAGTCTGAAAGCAAGATTTTAAAGGGAAAAGGTTTAACTTTGAAGGAGTTATAGACCTTCTATACATGTACATAGCTATGACATTTTTATATGAAGAAACCCCTGTATCTCTACAAAGATATGTTAATAAGTGGAGAATCTCACAAATATAACTTCATTGGAATATTGAATGCTTTTTTCATTAATTTTTCATCAGTACCAAGTTTTTTTCCTTATATAAAATATTTCTGTGAAATAATATTGAGCTGTTTCTCTAAGTAAATATTAATACTAAAACCTTATTAAAAACTATTAGGTCAAGACGATCAAGACACTTCCTCTCTTTTATGGAAGCATAGAAAAATTTTTTCTTTATGGTGATCATGATGGAGAAGTGTATGCTACAGGAGGAGAGGTTCAAATTTTAATGGTAAGACAGCAACTAATGAAAAATGTTTATTCAAAGTCTCTTAGTACTGCTTAAAGTGTTGAAATAAAGATACAGTATTTGATATTTCTCTTACATTTGGTTTTTCCATTGGATAAAGTAGTGTTAGCATGAATTTTTATGTTTCATACTTGGTATTTTAAATAATCTAGAGAATTTTGCATCAGTATGCCCAATTTCTAACAAATAATACGTTATTGCTAGTTATCACAGTAATTTTGTAAAGTGTACGTTTTGTCCAAGGCCTGCAAACTGGTAAACATTGGAACCAGAATTCTATTTTAAGAATGAATAACTCCAAAACGGAGCAGGTTTTGTCCCTTATAACATGCTTTTTGAATATTTAAGTAGTAATTAATTAGGCCTAAGGAGGTTACATGAAAAATGGAAATAAACACTGTGGTATAGTGTAATATTAGCTATTATGATTTATATACTTAATGGGTAAAATATATTTCTTTGAAAGAATGAATGTTTTGCAGCTTCATTAGTTTTTTTTGAAATGTTGGTATAAAATTTTTTTATTCAGGAACCTCAGGCATTGTATGATGAAAAAAGAACTGTGCCAATTGCAAAGCTGGATAGGACAGTTGCTGAGAAAACTGTAAAAAAATATGTAGAAGATGAAATGGCAAGGTAATTCATAATAGAAGATGCAGGATGTGAATAACAAGAAAAATAAAAGAGAAATCATGGTGTTTTTAACTATTCTTGAGTGTTCTTGTTATATTCTTCCAATAGGGCATTTAGTAGTTTTAAATGAATATGTTGTGACAAACTTACTGCCATTAAAAAAGAAAATGAGAACTCTAATT
Source organism: Manis pentadactyla (assembly GCF_030020395.1). Classification (NCBI taxonomy): domain Eukaryota; kingdom Metazoa; phylum Chordata; class Mammalia; order Pholidota; family Manidae; genus Manis; species Manis pentadactyla. The sequence continues at coordinate 116,974,590 of NC_080024.1, read as the reverse complement.
ATGAAAGCCGAATCCTATATTTATTTTGTAGTAAAAGGAAATTCTATGTGTTGAAAGTGTCATTACAGGCACTGTGATTCAGGTATGTTAAAAAAAAAACTTGGTTTGACCTATAACTAGAAGGAAATTGTACTAACTGTTGGGAGGGAAAGATTAGTTAAGAAGAAGTAAAGGAAGTAGGAAAACAGAACTTTTGTTTGTTGCTCTTTAATAGCTAATGATGCTGTCATTTTGATTCTTACTGAATCTCACTGGTAATGTGTACTGTAAAGGAGTGGAAAAAAAAATTACAAAAGATCGATAATTCTGGTAGTTCATACCAAAACATTTTGTTTGTTTTTTTTCAGTAGCCATATGATGGTTGGGGGGGGAATTTTTTAGATACTTAATCATACAGAATTGCAGATTTAATCTTTGAAAATATATCAGAAATAAACATTAAAGTTTCTAGTAAGTTTTATTTTTCTAATTAAGACCATAATTAACACAATTCATAAAATGCTAATATGCTGGTTTCATAATAGGCTTCCTGACAGATTGTCAGTAACTTGGCCTGAAGGAGATGAATTATTGCCAAATGAGATTAGGCCTGCTGGAACCCCCATAGGTATGTTTTTGTTTTTGTTTTTCTTAGTACTGAAAGAAATGCTTTCTGTGTGTCTTACCTTTCCAATATGTGAAAGACCATGAAAAATTAAAATCTAATTCAAGACCTTTCAGATTGATTAGATTATTTTGGTATAACTAAGACATTCTTCTTTTAAATTTTGGACTAATAGGTGCATTAAGAATTGAAATACTGAATAAAAAAGGGGAAGCAATGCAAAAGCTTCCAGGAACAAGTCATGGAGGGTCAAAGAAACTTCTGGTTGAGCTCAAAGTTATACTACATTGTAAGTATGTGAATTAATTTGTATATTTAATATTATTCTTAAATGTGGAATACAGGTTTTAATATCTTTATATAATCATCAAGACCTAACAATCTGATAGACACAGTGGATTTGCTTAAAAGTTAGGAATTTCAAGTGTGTTATTTTTCTGAGCTTTTTTTTTTTTTAACACTTCATACTGAATTTTCTCACATAGGTAACTATGAGCCTAAGTAAAGATTTGGTGTATATATGTAAAAGAATTGTACTGGGTAGGATTTTAGATTAAGTAATCCTTAAGATCCCTTCTAAGTCAAAATCCTTAGGCTGTGAACCTGTGGGGCAGAGGTACTTGGTTCTGATAATAGGCCTAGTGAAAGAAGAGAACTGGGTATTATGGCTCATTTGGTAGTTCCCTAATTTGAATCACCTTGTTTCTTGTCCATTGTTTTTGTCTTGACTGCCTAAAAGTATTTTCACCTTATATTTTCAATAATCTGTTCCGTCACTATGTACTTGTGTGTTGTTCCATTGATTTTGAAGATACAGTATTTTACTCAGTATGTATTTATTTTCAACATTTAAAATTAGTCAGTGATAGTGTATATTTAGTATAAACATATTGTTAGGACTCAGTAGCATTGAACAGTTTTGAATAATTTATTTTACTGATATACTCACTTATTTTTAGCCTCTGTAACACCCTGGATTTTTCCTTTTTGTGTGTGTGTGTGGCTTAAAACAACACATATTTATAATCTTAGAATTCTGTAGATCATACATCCTAGACAGGTTTCACTGGCTAAAATCAAAGTGTCAGCAGGATTGCATTCCTTCTGGAGGCTTGCTTTGTCTATCTTCTAGGAGCTGCCCACATGCCTAGGCTTGTGGCTCATTCCTCCATCTTCAAAGCTGGCCATGTAGCATTTTCCATCTCTGTGACCCTGGCCTTCCTGCCTCCCTTGTACTGAAAAAATATATAATTTTTTTTAATTGAAAAAAGAGTTACTGTGGTAAAATATATATAACAAATTTACCATGTTAGCTAACCATTTTAAAATGTATAGTTCAGTGGCATTAAGTATGTTTGTATTCTTGAGCAACCATCACTATCCATCTCCAGAATGTTTTCATCATTTCAAACTGAAACTCTATTGTAATAAGTTCCCATTATTCCCTCCCCACATGTTCTACTTTCTGTCTCTGAATTTGACTATTTTAGGTATCTCACATAAATGGAATCATATAATATTTGAATTTTGTGTCTAGCTTATTTTACTTAGTGTAACATCATCACATTGCATCCATGTTGTAGCATGTGTCAATTTCCTTTCTTTTTTTTGGCTGAATAATATTCCATTGTGTGTATATACCATGTTTTATTATCCATTCATCCATCAGTGAATGCTTGGGTTTCTTTCACATTTTAACTATTGTGAATAATGCCACTGTGAACATTGGTGTACAAATGTCTCTTTGAGTGTGTGATTTCAATTTTTTTGAGTATATACCCAGATGTGGAATTGCTGGATCATATGGTAATTTGAGGAATTGTCACACTCTTTCCACGGTGGCTGCATAATTTCACATTCCTATCAGCAGTGCACACAGGTTCCAGTATCTCCACATCCTTCCCATACTTTTCTTTCCATCCTTCCCTTATTTTCTTTTTGCTGGGTTTGTTTTATTTTGTTTTTTGATAGAAATCACCTTCATTGGTGTGAAGGCTATCTTGTAGTTTTGATTTGCATTTCCCTAGTGATGAGTGAAATTAAGCATCTTTTTGTGGGCTTGTCCGTCATCCGTTTATGTTCTTTGAAGAAATGCCTATTCAACTCCTTCACTCATTTTTCATTCAGATTGTTTTTTGCTGTTTTTGACTTACAGAAGTTCTTTATATGTTTTGGATAGTAATCCTTTATCAGATACTGTATGATTTGCAAGTATTTTCTTCCAAATGTTTTCTCATCCTGTGCATGGTGTTCTTTGAAGCAGAAAATGTCTAGTCTGTCTATTTTTGCTCTTGTTGCCTGTGCTTTTGGTATCATATACAAGAAGTCATTGCCAAATGACAAAGCATCCTTGAATGTTTATTTCTAAGAGTTTGATAGTTTTAGCTCTTACATTTAGTTCTTTAATCCATTTTGAGTTTATCCGTTTTAAGTTAACTTCTTTTGCATGTGGATATGGAGTTTTCCTAGCACTATTTGTCAAAAAGACTGTCCTTTCCACATTGAATGGTCTTGGAATCCTTATCAAAAATCATGTGACTATATATGCAAGGGTTTATTTCTGGGCTTTCTGTTTTATTCGATTGGTACATGTCTGTTCTTAAGCCAGTACCACACTGTTTTGATTATTGTAGCTTTGTAGTAAACTTTGAAACCAGGAAGTGTGAGTCCTCCAACTTTGTTCATCTTTTTCAAATTGTTTTAGCTATTTGGGTCCTTTGAGATTCCATATGAATTTAGAATGGGTTTTCTATTTCCACAAAAAAAATGACATTGGGATTTTGATAGGTATTATACTGAATCTGTAGATTAATTGGGTATTGTCATTTTAATAATCTATGAGCATTATTTTGTATTTTGCAAGTTTACTGAATTTATTAGTTGTAACAGTCTTTGTTTGTGGAATCATTAGGGTGTTTTACATATACAATCATGTCATCAGTGAACAGATAATTTCACATTTTCCTTTCCAAAATGGATTCCTTTTCTTTCTTTCTTTTCTTTTTTTTTCCCTAATTGCTCTAACTAGGACTTCCAATAAAAAAGGTGGAAGCAGGCATCCTAGTTTTATTCCTTGTCTTAGAGGTAAAGCTTTCAGACTTTCATTGTTGAATATGATGGTACCCTGGGCTTTTCTTAACGCTGTGACTCCACACATGACTTAGCCCTGTCTCCTTCTTCAACTTTATCTGATAACATTTTCAACCTCACTCTCTGTATTCCTGGTCATAATTGCTGTCTTTTTGTTCCATACAAGCCCAATTTTCCCTTCTTTGGACCTTTACGTTTGTTTCCATATAACTTTTAAGTATTAGACCTTTGTCAAAGTTCTTTATTTTTCAAGTTTCAAATTAAGAGTCAGTTGGTCAGAGAGGAGTCTAATAATAATAATGATAGATATTTCCTATTTTTTCTAGTTTCATATTCATTTCCTTATATTTATTTGTATAACTAGAAATTCTGTTATTTCTTAAATGTGCCTTTGTTCTCTCGAACAAGGGGGGAGCTATTTGTAGAGGATCAGGCAGTAAATATTTAGGCTTTTAGTGCCATAAGTTCTTTATTGCAACTACCTAACTGGCATTCTAGAATGCAGACAGCCATGGGCAATAGTTTGCAGACCCCTTGCTCTAGAAGATAGAAGCTCCATGAAAGCAAGAATTTTATTTTCTTTTTTCTAGTGCCTAGTATAGGAGGTAATTTGTTAACAAAAAGGTTAAAGTGTTCGTTGAATTAAATACATAAGGAATACAAGATGCTTGGTCTTTTCTAGAGAACTTCTGAAGGTTGTTCACTCCCTAATTTCCATTACCAATTTATAATTGCAACATTTTTTTAAGTGAAATTTTTTATTATGAATGAAACAAAGAAGAATTCTGTAAGGGCCCTAATACATGTATCTAATATGGGTACATACGTATTATAAACCCGATATAATTATTGAAAAAGAACACTTGCTTCACATGTTCTTTTTGTGCTTGAATCTCAAGTGCATGCATCTTTAAAAACATACCTTTTTTCAGTTATCACAGTAATTCCTTAGTATCATCTAATACCTAGTCCAACTTTAATTTACCTGATTTTCTAAAATGACAACCTTTTATGGTTATTTTTTTTGGTATCAGGCACATGTATTACTTTCAGTTATTATATGATTTCTTAAGTCTCCTTTATTCCAAAGTAGAGACACTTCCTTTTTTTTTTCCATGCCAGTGATTTGCTGACAAAACCCAATCACATGTACTGTAGAGTGTTTCACATATTCCTGTTTGTTTCTTGGAGATGTCATTTAACTTGTCCCACTATTCGTTCTCTTCCTTGAAAATGAGAAGTTAGCCCTAAAAGCTTGAATAGATAGGGCTTTACCACTTTTTTCCCTAGAAGCAAAGAATCAGTACTTACAATTAATCTGTATTTCGTATGGTATTGTATCAAAAGGCACATGATGTTCCATGTGAAGTGCTGGGGTGGATCATGGAATTCACTGGGTGAATGTGATTATAGTACTCCTTTCACCTGTCATGGGATGGTCTCATCCATTCATGTTTTTTGCTTGAATTAGTTATTTGGTATGCAAAATGATAAATTTTTTTTCCTCATTCTTTGATTCCTTCCTAATTGAGTATCTAGAACTCATCTATGAAGAGATTTCCTTTATCAAGCAGGGTCATCGGTTTATTCTGAAGCACAGCTTTTACAGGAAAGGCAACACAAAGGCTTAATTCTTTTACTTTAATTGTAAATTACCAGTGAGGAATTGGTGTTGTACAATAATGCCAAATGATTAGTTTTGGTGAATTTATGAGGTTTTATATATTTTAACATGCTTCATTCATTTTGATACGCTTTCATTGTTGGCTTCTTTGTTTTCTTGATATGATACTTTTTGTCTTTGATAGGAGCTATTTTGCTTTCTGACTCAAGATATGCTAGAATCTTCTTGTACATGTTCTACCCTAGACCTGGATTCAGCCATTAATCCTGGTTCCTTTTGTGAGGAATGGCAGTTAGAGGTCATAATCTGTTAGGATTGCCACTTGGTGAAAGTGCTTCTGAGTTTTTCTATTGATAGCTAAACATGAATATTTTTGGAAAAGAAATGAATTCTTATTGGTATTTTGGGTTTTTACTTCACCACTTTGATTTTATGCATTTATTTCACTTGTTGAAAATCTTGATTCTTAATTTAACAATTACTTATTTGCTTTTTCCTACATTTAATTTCAAAATAATACTGATAGAATTACTAATAATAAGACTGTTGAATTAGATTTGACTTCTTTGTAACTGTTTGTCCTTAAAATGTATTTCTCTCTGATTAAGTAGTAAAAATTATTCTAAAGTCACTTGAAACAATGCTCTCTTTAAAAATGTAATCATATCACCTACCTGATGTGCATTTTGGTTTTTTTTTAATGAGTTTCTGTATTTTAATTCCATTTTTTGAATATTTAAAACATTTACATAATTCTAAAGTCAAAAATGAAAAGAAAGTAATATTTCAGAGAGGTCATGTCATCCCTATACTCAGTTTTCTTTCTCTTTTAGGTAGTAGTTTTATTAGTTTTTTGGCTTACTATTTCTGTTTCCTGTTAAAATGCCAAGCAAAAAGTGTACTTCTGTTTCTTCCCCTTCCTTTCAAAAAAGATAGCATATTTTATTTATTGATGTGTTTTTATTGCTTGCTTTTTCTTCATAACAGTAAATCACTAGATCTTAGAGATTACTCTATATTAAAGTATGCTATTTTACTTTTAAAGAAAACTTTTAAGGAAAATGAGTTTTAATATCAAAGTAAAATTACCTGCGTTCTGTTGTATCAGTTAAGCTTATTTACAGATACATTTTTAAGAATTGAAGTAAAGGAATTTTAATGAGCTGAATGAGTACATTTTCATTATGCTGTTCACTTGCATAGGATTACTTTAGATTTTTGGAAGTTTCAAAACAATTTTTTTTTTTTGTATCAGAGGAACACTATGTTTACTGGACTCCCCCCATCACCAGGTTCCCCCCACATTCCCCATTGCAGTCATTGTCCATCAGCGTAGTACGATGTTGTAGAATCACTACTTGCCTTCTCTGTGTTGTACAGCCCTCCCCGTGCACCCCCCCTGCACATTATACGTGCTAATCATAATGCCGCATTTCTTACCCCCCCTATCCCTCCCGTCCCACCTGTCCTCCCCAGTCCTTTTTCCTTTGGTAACTGATAGTCCATTCTTGGGTTCTGTGAGTCTTCTGGAGTTCAAAACAATTTCTAGAAAGGTATAGCAAAGATATGTGATGTCAGTGTGACTTTTCATATTTATTTTCTATATTCAGTTTCTCAAGGTATAAATGTTTCTTTTTTCCTTTTATAAAGCCTCAACTGGAAATAAAGAAATCATTTCACATATTAGTCAACATGGAGGAAAATGGCCTTACTGGTTTAAAAAAATGGGTGAGTTATTCTGAATGTTAAAGATTATATCAGTATTATATAGACTTGATTTTTAATTTCTTCTTTATTTATCCAGAAAATATTCAAAAGTTGGGGAATTATACCTTGAAATTACAAGTTGTATTGAATGAAAGTAATGCAGACACTTATGCAGGAAGACCACTGCCATCTAAAACAATTAAATTTTCTGTTAAAGGTAAGCAAACATGAATACATAACTATATGTGCTATATATGTAGGATATTTTAAATCAAGTCGGAATAGATAATTTAATAAAAAATGTTGACCCACTATTTATAAAGTCTTGATTTTAAAATGGCTTTATTATTTTGCTTGATAATCATATTCCTTCTAAACTTTGAAGGTATCATTATTTTCTGCCTTCTGTTGTTAATAAAGTCTGAAGTTATTCTGATTCCTGACCTTCACTTGAGAGCCCCTCTGCTCCCCTCCACCCCCATCTTCCCTCTTCCCTAATCCCCAGATGCTTGGAGAATGTTTTTGTTGTTCCTGTTTCTGAAATTTTAAACTCTAGAAATTTTTCCTGAATTATTTTGATTTCCTACTCTGTTCGTTCTTTCTACACTATCTAATACTAAGACATTGAACCTATTGACAGGTATACTAATATTTCTTTTTTTTCTACTTTCCATTCTTGGTTTTATTATTCTCCTTTATGGGAGATTACCTTAATGTGGTTTCTTCGTGCTGTCTAGTTTCTAAAATCTCCTTTATTCTCTAGTTATCCCTTTTTCAAAGTATTCTCATTCTTCTTCATGGATTCAGTGTTTTTATTAATTCCCTGAGGCTAGTAGTAATAGCGGCAGGTTTTCTTGAAGATTTTGAACTTTATTCACATGGTCTGTTCCCTTCATGTTACTTTTTTGTGTGTTTGCTCTGGGTTTTTCATGTTAGATGCTCTCTTACATGACTAGTGATTTGCTTACATTTAAGAATAGAACATTGGAAAGCTTTTATTTCATTTGGGGGGATTATGATAGACTTTAGTTTTTCTCTCTGACTATTCAGATTCCCCAGATTGGAGCGTTCCATTCTCCTGCCAGGAGTGTAAACACCTAGCAGCCAGCATTTTGGGAACCAAGCTGGGGAAGACTTTTGGGGGTCTTAGATTTAGTATATCATCTTTCACTTGATTTTCCTATTTTCAATAAACTCTGACACTGTTAGTAGTGCTGTGTAGCCCTGTTAGCCCTACTTTTTTACCTGCCCCAGAGAATAACCTTCCATCTCTTGCTGGGGATGAGGAAGGCAGTTGACTGGCTCTATGTCTTGAGAGGTGGGGTCAGGGGAACTATTTCTTAAACAGACTTCAACAGGTCTTCCTTTTTTTATTACAATTCCATTCCAACCTGATACAGCCATTTGTGAGACTTTGGGATTTGCTCTTGTGTGAATTAGATTGGTTCTCTGCTTCCTTTGTTGATGATTGAGGATTTGATGTTCTTGGATCTTTCTGCTCAGTCATTACACCTAACCATATATTCTCCAACTTAAAAATTCTATTAATGATTGTCATTTTTCTTGGCTCTTTGTAAGTTTAGGCCTCTTAAAAAAGATCTCTGTAGTGTCATTATTATGGGGTTTTTGGAGAGAGCTGAGCTAGGTACATATGATGACCTTGCCGTTAATCATTGTCCTTTGTGTACACATCTACACATTCTTTTAATGGCTGTGGAACACATTCCCTAGTATGTACATGCTATAATTTAAGCAGTTTTCTGTTGATAAACACTTTTTTTTGGTTTCCAATTTTTTTTGGCTATTACAAGCCATATTTCCATATGAAAGAAAATTATGCTGCTTTGTGTACATGTCCTAGAATTTCTCTAGGGTGGATACCATACAGTAGAATTGCCAAGGTGAAGTATATATGCTTTAACATTTTAATTATGTTTAATGTCAAATTGCCTTCCCAAAATATTGTGCCAGGGTACCTTTACCAACAGACTGTGAGAATTCCATGGTCCTTATGCTCATTCCTGACTGACCTGTATATTTATTAATCCTAGTTGGTAGTTAAATTATTTATTTAATTATTAGGTTGTGCACCTTTTCTAGCCTTTATTGGCACTGTGCACTATATGATCTCTGAAAGCCTATTCATTCACTGTGCCCATTTTACTAGTTTAAAGCTGTGATTCTCGGATTGAGTTTGTATATGAATCACCTTCAACGCTTATTAAAACAGCCTGCTGGGCCTCACTCCCAGAGTGTCTGACTCAATAGGTTTGAGGTGCGCTCTAGAATTTGCATTTCTAATAATTTCTCAGTGGATGGCTGAAATTGTCTGACTAGAGACCACACTTTTGAGAACTGTTGGCTTATAGGAGGTTTTTATATAGTCTAGAATTTTAATCCTTTGTGCATGTTGCAAGTATTTCCTTATATAAATTATCTCTTTAAATTTTGTTTATTGTACTTAATAAGGTATTTTAAACTTTATCAAATATATTATTTCATAGCTTTTGAGTACAGTATTACCCCAGATCCATGGGAGATAGGTTCCAAGACCACTCCCAGAGGGTGCTTGAAACTGAATAGTACCAAATACTATATGCTATGTTTTTCCTTATACATACATACCTATGATAAAGTTTAATGTATAAATTAAACAGATTAACAACAATAATTAATAAGAGAGAACATTTATAACAATATAGTGTAATAGTTATATGAATGGTCTCTCTCTGAATATCTTAATGTGCTGTACTCATCCTTCTAGTGATATGAGATGATAAAGTGCCCCATGCAATGAGATGAAGTGAATTGAATGATGTAGGCATTGTGTCTAAGCGTTAGGTTACTACTGACCCTCTGACAATATAATGGGAAACTAAAACCATGGATAACGAGAGACTGCTATATTGTGTTTAGCCTTAGCTTTCCCTGTGATAAGGTAATAAACATATTCTTACTAAATTATAATAATTTCATTGTTTAAAAACATTAATCTCTACCTCTAGAATTTTACTTTTATGTATGGTGTGAAACAAAGATCTACCTATTATTTTTCCAAGTGGGTTATAGATGCATACATTTCTCAGATTTAAATTACTATCTTTATCACAGTCCAATTTCCTGTATATAAGGTGATCTGTTTCTGACCTACAGTGAATTTTCTGACCAATAATTTGCTTTTCATGTTTACTCTTTTTAAAGAGGGTAAGCCAGAGAAATTCTCATTTGGTCTTCTGGATTCTCCTTTTCGTGTTGGAGTGCCGTTCAATATCCCCCTGGAGTTTCAGGATGAATTTGGTCATGCTAGTCAACTAGGAAATGATACTCAGCCAGTTTTTGAAGCAAGGTAATTTGAAGGATCTACTTATATTTGGCTTTTCATATTTGCTAAGCATTTACTCTTTCTTTTTTTAACTTAGATTATTGGTATGTTGTTAACTTCAGATTTATCATTTAAAATGTTTAGTGGATTTTATGATATCTGGGATTTACTTAACCCCATGCTATGCTCTGTGACTATAGTATGATATATAAATTGCTTCACTAAGGTTCATGTTTTGATTGAATTTACTATAAAAGTTGTTCAGGTGAGAATGGTAGTTTTCTCTCTCTTATCCATTTCTTTTAGCAAATATGATATGAAGTTATGGCCATTTAAACCTGCATTGCCTACTAGTAGGTTTTTTTTTTTCATTTTGTTATCATTAATCTATAATTACATGAAGAACATTATGTTTACTAGACTCCCCCCTTCACCAAGTCCCCCCTACAAACCCCATTACAGTCACTGTCCATCAGCCTACTAAGATGCTGTAGAATCACTACTTGTCTTCTCTGTGTTGCACTTCCCTCCCTATGCCCCCCCCCCCACATTATACATGCTAATTGTAAGGCCACCTTTCTTTTTCCCTGCCCTTATTCCTCCCTTCGCACCCATCCTCCCCAATCCCTTTCCCTTTGGTAACTGTTAGTCCATTCTTGGGTTCTGTGAATCAGCTGCTGTTTTGTTCCTTCAGTTTTTCTTTGTTCTTATACTCCACATATGAGTGAAATCATTTGGTTCTTGTCTTTCTCCGCCTGGCTTATTTCACTGAGCATAATACCCTCTAGCTCCATCCATGTTGTTGCAAATGGTAGGATCTGTTTTTTTCTTATGGCTGAGTAATATTCCATTGTGTATATGTACCACATCTTCTTTATCCATTCATCTATTGATGGACATTTAGGTTGCTTCCATATCTTGGCTATTGTAAATAGTGCAGCGACAAACATAGGGGTGCATCTGTCTTTTTCTAACTGGGCTGCTGCATTCTTAGGGTAAATTCCCAGAAGTGGAATTCCCAGGTCAAATGGTATTTCTATTTTGAGCATTTTGAGGAACCTCCATACTGCTCTCCACAATGGTTGAACTAATTTACATTCCCAGCAGCAGTGTAGGAGGGTTCCCCTTTCTCCACAACCTCGCCAACATTTGTTGTTGTTTGTCTTTTGGATGGTTGCGATCCTTACTGGTGTGAGGTGATATCTCATTGTGGTTTTAATTTGCATTTCTCTGATGACTAATGATGTGGAGCATCTTTTCATGTGTCTGTTGGCCATCTGAATTTCTTCTTTGGAGAACTGTCTGTTCAGCTCCTCTGCCCATTTTTTAATTGGATTATTTGCTTTTTGTTTGTTGAGGTGTGTGAGCTCTTTATATATTTTGGATGTCAACCCTTTATCGGATCTGTCATTTATGAATATATTCTCCCATACTGTAGGCTACCTTTTTGTTCTATTGATGGTGTCCTTTGCTGTACAGAAGCTTTTCAGCTTGATATAGTCCCACTTGTTCATTTTTGCTTTTGTTTCCCTTACCCGGGGAGAGATGTTCATGAAGAAGTCACTCATGTTTATGTTCAAGAGATTTTTGCCTATGTTTTTTTCTAAGAGTTTTATGGTTTCATGACTTAACATTCAGGTCTTTGATCCATTTCAAATTTGTTTTTGTATATGGGGTTAGACAGTGATCCAGTTTCATTCTCTTACATGTAGCTGTCCAGTTTTGCCAGCACCATCTGTTGAAGAGACTGTCATTTTCCCACTGTATATCCATGGCTCCTTTATCATATATTAACTGACCATATATGTTTGGGTTAATGTTTGGAGTCTCTATTGTGTTCCACTGGTCTGTGGCTCTGTTCTTATGCCAGTACGAAACAGTCTTGATTACTGTGGCTTTGTAGTAGAGCTTGAAGTTGGGGAGCAAGATTCCCCCCCATTTTATTCTTCCTTCTCAGGATTGCTTTGGCTATTCGGGGTCTTTGGTGTTTCCATACGAATTTTTGAACTATTTGTTCCAGTTTGTTGAAGAATGCTGTTGGTAATTTGATAGGGATTGCATCAAATCTGTATACTGCTTTGGACAGGATGGCCATTTTGACAATATTAATTCTTCCTAGCCAAGAGCATGGGATGAGTTTTCATTTGTTAGTGTCCTCTTTAATTTCTCTTAAGAGTGTCTTACAGTTTTCAGGGTATAGGTCTTTCACTTCCTTGGTTAGGTTTATTCCTAGGTATTTTATTCTTTTTGATGCTATTGTGAATGAAATTGTTTTCTTAATTTCTCTTTCTATTGGTTCATTGTTGGTGTATAGGAAAGCCACAGATTTCTGTGTGTTAATTTTGTATCCTGCAACTTTGCTGAATTCCAATATTAGTTCTAGTAGTTTTGGAGTGGAGTCTTTAGGGTTTTTTATGTACAATATCATGTCATCTGCAAATAGTGACAGTTTAACTTCTTCTTTACCAATTTAGATTCCTTGTATTTCTTTGTTTTGTCTAATTGCCGTGGCTAGGACCTCCAGTACTATGTTGAATAACAGTGGGGAGAGTGGGCATCCCTGTCTTGTTCCCTATCTCAGAGGAAAAGATTTCAGCTTCTCACTGTTCAGTATGATGTTGGCTGTGGGTCTATCATATATGGCCTTTATTATGTTGAGGTACTTGCCGTCTATACCCATTTTGTTGAGAGTTTTTATCATGAATGGATGTTGAATTTTGTCGAATGCTTTTTCAGCATCTATGGAGATGATGATGTGATTTTTGTCCTTCTTTTTGTTGATGTGGTGGATGATGTTGATGGATTTTCGAATGTTGTACCATCCTTGCATCCATGGATGAATCCCACTTGGTCATGGTGTATGATCCTTTTGATATATTTTTGAATTCGGTTTGCTAATATTTTATTGAGTATTTTTGCATCTACGTTCATCAGGGATATTGGTCTGTAGTTTTCTTTTTTGGTGGTGTCTTTGCCTGGTTTTGGTATTAGGGTGATGTTGACTTCATTGAATGAGTTTGGGAGTATTCCCTCCTCTTCTATTTTTTGGAAAACTTTAAGGAGAATGGGTATTATGTCTTCTCTGTATGTCTGATAAAATTCTGAGGTAAATCCATCTGGCCCGGGGGTTTTGTTCTTGGGTAGTTTTTTGATTACCGCTTCAATTTCGTTGCTGGTAATTGGTTAGTTTAGATTTTGTGTTTCTTCCTTGGTCAGTCATGGAAGGTTGTATTTTTCTAGGAAGTTGTCCATTTCTTCTAGGTTTTCCAGCTTGTTAGCATATAGGTTTTCATAGTAGTCTCTAATAATTGTTTGTGTTTCTGTGGGGTCCATCATGATGTTTCCTTTCTTGTTTCTGATTCTGTTGGTGTGTGTTGATTCTGTTTTTGTTTTAATAAGTCTGGCTAGAGGTTTATCTATTTTGTTTATTCTCTCAAAGAACCCGCTCTTGATTTCATTGATTTTTTCTATTGTTTTATTCTTCTCAATTTTATTTATTTTTTATCTGATCTTTATTATGGCCCTCCTTCTGCTGACTTTAGGCTTCATTTATTCTTCTTTTTCCAATTTCGAGTAATCTTGGTTCCTGGCCCTTCTGCTTCATGGCATTAAATACATCATGCCACTCCTTTCTGTCCTGTAAAGTTTCTGCTGAGAAGTCTGATGATAGCCCGATGGGCTTTCCTTTGTATGTGATCTTATTTCTGTCCCTGGCTGCTTTTAACAGTCTGTCCTTTTCCTTGATCTTTTCCATTTTAATTACTATGTGTCTTGGTGTTGTCTTCCTTGGGTCCCTTGTGTTAGATCTGTGGATCTCCATGACCTGAGAGACTATCTCCTTCCCCAGATTGGGGAAGTTATCAGCAACTACCTCGTCAGAGACACTTTCTATCCCTTTCTCTCTCACTTCTTCTTCTGGTATTCCTATAATGCGAATATTGTTCCATTTGGATTGGTCCCACAGTTCTCTCAATATTCTTTCATTCTTAGAGATCCTTCTTCCTCTCTGTGCCTTATCTTCTTTGTATTCCTTTTCTCTAGTTTCTATTTCATTTATCATCTCCTCCACCGTATCCAACCTGCCTTTAATACCCTCCATCGTGCTCTTCAGTGATTGGATCTCCAACCTGAATTCATTCCTGAGTACTTGGATGTCTTTCAGTACCTCCATTAGCATGTTGATGATTTTTATTTTGAACTCCCTTTCAGGAAGAGTCAGGAGGTCCATATCATTTCAATCTTTCTCGGGAGTTGTATTAATAATTTTACTCTGGACCAGGTTTCTTTGGCGATTCATATTTGTATATGGCGCCCCCTAGTGCCCAGAAGCTCTATTCTGGAGCTGCTCAGCCCCTGAAGGAATGTCATGGGTCGCAGGGGAGCGGTATTGGTGCCTGGGGGGAGGAAAGAGCTGTTCCCCGCTTCCCGGCTCCTGTGCCTGTCTCCACTGCCTGAGCCAGTGGGCCAAGCACACAGATACAAGTTTTTGTCCCAGAGCAGCTGGATATGATTCCCTGCTTTCCACAAGCAGCCAGAATCCCAGTGTCCCCAGGTACTCTACCTGTCCCAGCTTTCCAACCCTGTAATCAGAAGAGTATGGTGAAAGTACCATGAAATGTAGGTTTGTGCTCCCAGCTCAGATCTCCGGAGCTAGGTATTCAGCAGTCCCAAGCCTTCCACTCCCTCCCTGCTCAGTTTCTCTTCCTCCCGCTGGTGAGCTGGGGTCGGGGGAAGGGCCCGGGTCCCGCCCAGCCACAGCTCTGGTACGTTACCCCATTTGGTGAAGTCTGCTCTTTTCTCCAGGTGTATGCAGTCTGGTGCCATCCTCTTTCCTGTTGCTTTCTCAGGATTAGTTGTGCCAACTATATTTTCTAATTGTATTCAGTTTTAGGAGGAAGCCTCTCTCTCTCCTCACGCCGCCTTCTTTAATCCTCTCCCCTACTAATAGGTTTTTAACAGTTTTGTTTTGGTTTGTTTTTAAAACCACAGCAATGAAGATTATGGTTTCCATGGAAATTTGAGTCTTTCTTTAGAAATTCCCTTTACTTAACAGCCTTTTAGAGTGATGTGATTGGCTTATATTATAAAATAGCTCTTTGAAACTTAGCCGTGTTTCCAGTGATAGAATAGGATGTTCATTATTTTCCATTATGTCTTTCTGAGGCATCTAGGGACAAATTCTTGTTCACACTCAAGAGCATGAATGCTAAGTGTTTCTTTTATCCATTTTGGCAAATTTATCTTTTTGGGTCCACTTTTTATGTATGCTTTCTTCTGTTGCTCTTAGTATTTTTTCCCTTGTGTTGTAGTTTTTTTTTAATCATTTGAGCATATACTATATTCCAGACATTTACTTACTAGAGATATATAATAGCATAGTACTTTAGGAGGTTACAGACTAGTGCGGTAGGTAGTTTAGCATTGAGATTTCTGCCATAGTTAAGATCCTGAAAAGCAATACATAGTTATAAAAAATATTCAAAAGTTTTTCAGTTTTATGTTCTCTTAAGTTGCAAAAAGTGATTCTTATTCTTGTCTTTTGACATAATGCATTCATATGAATAGTAAACAGTAATGGAATCAGTGAATACTTAAACATGTTTAAGAATAAAACACTTTAAGTATCTCATCTGGTCAGAAATGGAAAATATTAGTGCTTTAGTCAACACCTGTTATCTATCATGTCTTCCATCTTTTCCTTGACAGGATATTCTTACATACAAAATTTCTGTCACATGTATATATTTATATTTCAGGTTTTAGGCTTTTAAAACAAATTTGATGGCATAGCCATGTAAGCTTATCTTCCATAAAATAAGACCATTGTCTGAGTGGGTTTCTTTATTGTTTTTGTTTTCCAATGTTGTCTAAATTTTAAAAATTTATTTACACATAAAGCCTAAAGAGTCAAATCATTTGGAAAGGTTTGCAAAAAGAGCAGTTCCTCCTCCCTGTGCCCTCTTCACCATACCTACAGTCACTTTTCAGAGACCACATTAAGTTTTTTCTGCTTGAATCTTCTGGTAACTACTGCCATATATCTATGTAAATTTTATATTGCTGCTTCTTAATTTTAGGCATTTAGTTTTAGGCATTCTCTCTTAATTTATGGCTATAGGAGGTGAGGACATTTTCTTAGTGCCACTTGGGTTAAAAATAATCTTCCTATTTCCACATTCTTCATTAAAGTTATATTCTGGCTTGATTAGTATTTTACTTTACTACAGTCACGTAAATGCTAGTCATTATTTCCTGTACAGCTTTGTTACTATACTTTTTCCTTTCAAAATTGATTACATATTAAACTCTAAACTCTGCCAGGTGTCTGGTGTCTTCTTAAGATGTTTAGGTGCACAGGTAATCTTGAAAACATGAATGTATGGGTTGTAGCCACTTATTGATATAAGGGAGAAAGATTTCCTTCAGCCTTACAATCTCTTTATCAGATTGTCAGTTTCATGTTCCTGGAGACATCTCCCTTGGAGCTTGCAATGTGTTCCAGTCAGCATGGATTGTTTTTATGCTTGTTGTTGCCATTATTCTGGGATCTTCCTTCACCTTCATCTCGGGGATTCTCTTTGTCTTCTGTGTTGAGGAAATGTAATTAAATTTTTTCAACCTAGAAAACTTATGCACAGAGGTCAAAGAGAAAGAAAACAATTTTATTCTGAATTGAGCATTAAACCAGAATGTGATACTCATCACGGGCAATCTGATAAAGAGATTGTAAAGGCTGCAGGAAATCTTTCTCCCTTATATCGATAAGTGGCTACAACCCATACATTCGTGTTTTTAAGATAGAATTGTTGAATTTCTTTATTGTTGACTATAGGGTTTGCAATTCAGAGTCAGCTGACCAGAAGTTAGGCCCAGGAAACTGGGAGGTAGGGCCTACTTTCTTTGAGGACTATACTTCTGAGATGGCTCTCAGGTCCCCGAGAAAATATTCCTGAATTGTGAGACTTATTAAGTGGCTTATTTTACTGAATATGTAACTTTTCATGTTCTCCAGTTTTTTTAAAAGAATCCCGTGTCCCTCTTCCTTTTATTGAGACTAGTTTCCTAGTTTCTAAGAAAGAGTACATATGAGAAAAAATTATTGCTCTGGAAATGTCTGTTCTACTGAATCACTGAATTGAAAGTTGGGCACTGTTTTCCATAAAATAATGAAAATGTAGTTTCATCTTTGCCTTGTAACTTCCAGTATTACTGGAAGTTCATTTTGATTTTCCCCTATATATTTCTATGTATTCTCTCTGGAAGCTTATAGGATCTACTTTTAATTCTCAGCAAGGCAGGACTAGTACTACATCTTAATGTCAGTGTCTTCATTATTGGAAGTACTTCTTTCTCCACCTTCCATACTCACTGTTTTCTCTTTCTGGGATCCTTATTTGTATGTTATTGAAATTTCCAGACTTCTCTGATTTTCCTCTGTTCTTATTTTTATTTTTGTGTTTCTGCTTTACTTTCTGACATATTTTCTCAATTTTATCTTTACAATCCTTCTATAAAGTTTTCCTTTCTACTGTATTTTTAATGTCAAAGAATTCTTTTTGGTTCTCTAAATTTTCCTTTGTAGATCTTGTTCTCATTTAGGAATGTAATACTTTAACTGATAAATAAATGGTAGTTTTAAAATAAAACACCTTTACCCACACAGTTTCTTTTTGTTTTGTTTTTTTTTTTTATATATCTCTTTTGTTTGGGTATCTGGTAATTATTGGTCCTCCGCTTTTAACTGAGTGGCTCAAATGCAGATGGGAAACTGAGAATGTGGATGAGGCTGTTAACTTGTGAACTCTACTATAGAAGATCTGTCTGTAATGCTTTGCTGGGAGAAAATCCTGTAGTCAGTATCTTTAGATACTTCTTTTTGGGCTGGGAGGTTTTCTCAAAAATCTTGTCTCTGGCCTGGAGGGAATAGTTTGGCTGTCCAAGTTATCAGTCCAGAAACAAGACAGGAGGGGGCTGGGGGGAAAATGGGGATGGGAAGGTCTCAGCATCCATGTGCATTCATTCAGGATTACCTTACCCCTTTTATTCTTTCAGCATTTTACCCTATCCTTCAAATAATCTGTGTACTACTTAAGAGATTCTGTGCTTTAATATTTTCAGAGAATAATCTTCCGGTCATCTGACAGAGGCAGAGGGGAAATCTGGACACCTTTTTCTTTTCTGCCCCCCCACTTCTAGAGGCACATAGTACTACCAACTCCCGAATGTTCCCTAGGAATTCTGTGGTATAAATTGATTTCCAGCTTTTTTCATTGCTGTTATAGGGTTCTGTTTTCTTGGGACTACTAAAACATTTGCTGCCTGTCCTGTTTTCTAGCAGATAAGTCTTGATGTCTTTATCTCTTCTTCTTACCCCCCTTTTCTTATTTTTGCCTTTGATGGTAAATGAAAGAAATCCCTTTGTTCTCAGATTAGTGAGGTATTAAGAGATAGTACAAGTAGATGTGCGTATTTAGTGCCCATCTTTCCAGGGAGTCTGTTTTATTTTATATGTTACTGTATAGCTTTTTTTCAAACAAGGCAAGTCATTTAATTTTTGCAATTTATTCAGGTAATACCTGTAAATATTTGAATTGCATTCATCTGAAAACTTAGGCTTTTAATCCTGATCATGGTATGTCTTCTCCCTTTTTTCCGTAACTTACCCTATGACAGAGTAAAATGTTTAGGATCTACAAGTGGTCTAAAGTGACTTAGGAATCAAATTGCTCATGGCAGGAGATTAGGAAATTTCAGCATATACATGTTCTAACAAAGTTATGGTATCATACACTTGATCATTTGAGTTTATCTGAAATTGCCATTCAGTTTAATAGATGCCAAAAATTCTCTCAAATTCTACTGAGTGAAAGATTTGAAAAAAATGCATGGCAAAGTCTGAAGACATCCTCAAACTGGGCCTTTGGATATTTTCTTCTCTTAGGCCTATATATATGGTCTAACATTTGATTATTTCCTGCCTTGTATATTAACTAATTCAGTATATGAAGTTTTGCATTTTATAATATATTTATCGTTTGCAGTGTTTGGCCCACTGGTATCACCAACCAATAACTTGTTGAATCATTTTGCTTTGTAAAAGAAACTCATGGAATTTGCTTCTGTTGAATTATTCCTGTTTTTAGAAATACTTTATTAGAAAAGTGAATGAGTAAGAACATGAGAATGATATTTGAGAAAATACACATTTTGCAGCTTCTTAGGAGGTAGTGCAGGGAAAGTTAAAAATCATTTATTTTTTCCAGTGGTTTATCTTTGCATTATGAAGAGCTAACCAAAGGACCAAATTGCATAATTCGAGGTGTTACAGCTAAGGGCCCTGTGAACTCTTGTCAAGGCAAGGTAAGCACTACATAAATTTTACATAGTAAAAAATGAAATTGGAAATTGAAAATTGAATAACTATTTTTTTAAACAAGATGGCAGTAATGTGGAGTGCTTAGGAATTAATCAAAATCATGTCACCCAACTTATCATTTACATCTCTAAGGAAAGTTAGCACATTCACTGCTGCTGACATTTATGAATTAAATATTTTTCAACTGTCTTCATCTTCATTCCACCTTTTTGGCATTCAAAGCCAGTTTTTCAACACAGTTATCCAGTACTATTTTGTTTCTTTTTTCCTTTCCAGCCTTTTCCACCTATTTTTGTTTTTCTTACAGCAAAAACAAAAACAGAAAATCTTTAGCTCACCTCTGTAAATGTACTGGGTTTGGTATTTGGATAAAGGAAATTGTTTCAGGAGGGATAAGATTAGGGAAAGGTAAATTCCAATAAGGTAATTTTTTAATCAGATATAGATAGCAGCCAATAGATGTACATTACTAAAAGTGAATGTCATGGCTAATACCTTAAGTGATATATTGCTTTTTATCCCCCTTTATCATTACCTTCAGTATATACTTAAAATTTTACCCTATCAAAATATTTAAAATAGAGCATGTGAATTTAAGTATATATGCTATCCTGCACTTATATAATCAAATCAAATTAAAAATCAAGTCCTGAATTCAGATTTCCCTGGAAAAAGGACTTGAAATCCATGCAAACTTGACTTTACTAAGATAAACTTACTTATAAAAAGAGTTCTAGATTTTATTTTGAAATAATGTTATATTTACAGAAGAATTGGAAAGATAGCATAGAGTTTCACATATACTTCTCATCCAGCTTCCTCTATTAACATTTAAATGACCATCCTATATTTATCCAAATTGAGAAATTAACATTGATATAATACTATTAAAACTATGGACTTTATTCCCCTATTCTGTAGTTTTTCCTTTAATACTATTTTTATATTCTAGGATCTAATCTAGAACTCCACATTGCATTTAGAGTTCCTAGATTTTTGTGTTTTTTTTCACATCGCTATTTTCCATATTTTTTATAATGCCTACCCTGATTCTGATCATTATTCAGAGGATATATCTTTTCAATTGAAAAGGCTATTTTCTATAAAGAAGCAACTTACGTCAATTTTTTTCACCAGCATCTTACATAGATAATACAAATTTAGACAATATAAATTTGCTGAGTAGATTTCTATAATGTTATGAAAATGAAAAGCAAGGAATCAGAATTAAGATGATAAACTACTTAACTATTTATTTAGGACTTGGATTTAATTAAAATAATTTTTTCCAACAGAATTTTAATCTGAAGGTTATTCTACCGGGTTTAAAAGAAGACACACAGATTTTAAAAATTAGATTATTACCAGGTAACATTTTAGTATTCTTAATATTTACCTTTAAAATAATATTCTTATTATAAAGTATAATGATACTTACAAAGATGAAGTGTTTTTTGGTTTTGTTATGGTATAAATCTTAAATACATGTGAATGTCAAACAGCACTGACAGAAATGACCAATTAAAAAACAGGAAAACATTTAGGAAGACTTTAGTGAAATTCTAAAAATAATCTTGAGAGAAAAATGTGACCATTAAAAATGTATTGGGGTACTGTTTTTGAGGACATACTAATTATGCTCATGTTGGAACTGGATATCTTTCACTACTTTTTCTGATATAACTAAATATTTCATATTTTAAGAAGAAAAGTTTCTCATGCACCTTTCAACTTGAAAATAAAGTTAAAGTAACACAAAATGCTGCCTAATTTGAGAGGCTGTCTGTTGTAGAGATTCTAAGAGTACATTCTGATATCAGCCCCTCTGGGTTTGAATCTAAGCTTTGACACTTATGACCTAGGTAAACATGTTGTGTGTCTCAGTTTCTTCACACATAAAATGAACTAATAATCTACTTCCTCAGGATTGTTGTTAGGATTAAATGAGTTAATACAGGCAGCCCTCACTTTGCACAATTTCATGGTAACTGAATGGAGGACACAGTTCAATGATGCTTGTGTACTCATTAACACTGTCAAAGTGAGAACTGCACGTGCTTGTAAAACTCCTAGAACAGTGTTTGGTATGACTTGTGGCTCTGATATGAACACCATCATGATCATGTCTTTGACTACATATGACCTTTTGTACTGTTTTTAAGTGAAAAGAAACATATTAGCTCTGTCCTTTTGCGGAGTCCAGCTCTGCTGAACCTGAGAGCCTGAGAGGAGTGGGTGGGAGATCAGAAAAACGCAGAGATAGATACAAGAAAGACACAGAAATCAAAGTTGGGATCCGGAGGTCTACTGACCACTGATGGTGGACCAGTCATGCAGTTTTATTTCACAACACAGCTTATATACACAGACTTACTTCCATGAGCCTCCCACAATGATCTCATTTCCAGGCTGGTCTCACATCTGGTGTTCTCATTTCCGGTGATCTCACTTTCAGATCTGGTGTTCTCACTTCTGGATCTGGTGTTCTTACTTTTCTGGCTCTCCACATCTCCCCCGTCTTTCTTTAATAGAAACTTCAGGTGGTAGATAAATACACTAAAGATTATAGCAGGCAGAGGGTCTCCCAACACAGCCCTTCCCCTCAGCTGCCCTTTCCCTATGGTACAAGATAGAGGCGGGAGAATGAGGGGGCAGCCGCTGTTGGTCAGGTTTTTGACAACTGCTTGGGTCCCGATCTGAGCTGGGCATGGGTAACAAAGTAGCCATGTGGGCAGGAGACCTCTTTCAGAAGTGGTGAAGGTTCAGGCTTCTACAGGGTTGGTGGGTGAGGGTCTATGCCCCACATTGAGCACCACGTTGCCCATTCCCAGGGGGCTCCTCACGTTGCTGTTCCTCATATTTTGGGGGCAACGATTCATTATCCCCAGAGGCTGTTGTATTGGCCAAAGCCTCATAACTGGTAACTGCTTGTTTCAATTGTCTTTCCATAGAGCCTCCCTCCTGAAGTCTGTCAGGCAAACGAGTAGCCTCAGGGGAGGGATCTAAACTTCCTTTCACTAAATTCCATAAAGCAGAAGTCTCTCTGGGAAAGTCCCAAGGCCCATGAAGGGTGAAACACTGTTTAAGCTGCAGCCCCACCTTTTGCCAAGTCTGCTCATTTATGGTTGCTTCTTCAGGGAACCAGGGGCAAGTTTTCTGCACAAAAGCGAGAAAAGATTCTAGCTGCCGCCTGTGCACATTACTGCTGTGGACGCGAAGCATAGCTTTAAGCATATGTATGAAGATTTCTCAATCCTTAGACCCTGACTATCCTGTGTTTTACTCCTGACTCTATTGCTCCTGCACTTCACTCTGGACTTTATTGCTTCCATACTTCACTCTGGGTTCTATTGCTTCCTTGCCTTATTTCCTGACATCCCAGAAGTCCTGATGCACATCTTTTATTGGGGAGTCTCCTCACTTCAGTTTTCCTTCACCCTGTTCTCAGGTCCCTGTTTGGGTGTCACTTGCAGAGTCCAGCTCTGCTGAACCTGAGAGCCTGAGAGGAGTGGGTGGGAGATTAGAAAAACAGAGAGAGACATACAAGAAAGACACAGAAATCAAAGTTGGGATCTGGAGGTCCACTGACCTCTGATAGTGCAGTTTTATTTCACAGGACAGCTTATATACACAGATCCCACCCACAACGATCTCACTTCTGGGCTGATCTCCCATTTGGTGTTCTCATTTCTGGTGATCTCACTTCCGGATCTAGTATTCTTACTCCCAGCTCTCCACGTCCTTTCACAAAATCAAGTAGTAGGATATTTCCTTCAAGCATGAGCCGATGAAGAAGTAAAAATTGGCACATTAATAGAAGTATAAAATAATTGTTAAATATTAATAAACACTTAAAATGCTTTTATTTTAGGAGTTAGCTAAAAAGTATAGATTTGGGTAGTGAAATTCTTAGGAACCAAGTAGTTCTGACCTTTTTTTTTTAAATTTGAGAGTGAAAGTGGTAAAGTAGGAAGTAGGATGGTAGAGTGGTAATGGTTATAAGGTTTCACATTACCCAGGAATTAAACCTGTGTCTGCCATTTACAAGGCCATGTGACCTGGGCAAAATACTCTCTGGATCCCAGTTTCCTCATCTATAAAATGGGGATAATACTACCTTCTTCATTAAGATTATTGTGAATATGATGATGATTATGAATATGTGATAAGATATGAAAATCGTGCTTAAAACTTCAACACTATATTTTTACTCTATTGCCTAGCATATAGTAAAAAAAAAAAGTATTAACTAATTATAAAGTAAAATCAGTGTTTGCAATAATTGTTCTTTGTAAACTTGTGTTTCCAGCATTTAGTATAGACTATACTTAAAAATATCTTAGAGGAAACTTGTAATGTAGCTTCCTTACAACATCAAAGTAGTGGGCAATCTCACAAGTAAATGACATCATTACTTGAACTGTTATATCATTACTTGAACTGTCCTTTCAACATTATTACCCAAAATATGTGCTTCAGAAGTCAGACATTGTGGTGGCAGGTGGGAGAGATGGTTAAATAGAAAGGCAAGGCAGAAACCTCCTCCCACACACACCAAAGAAGCCACTACAGCAAATACTGCTAAACCTGAAAATGACCTGAAGGCTGCAGAACAGACCACACAGAAAAGGGTAAAGTGACAGAGAGGCAATCGAGTGGACCCAAGCCCTTCCACCATCCCAGCCCACAGGTGGGAGAAAGCGGAATGAAGTGGGGAGGCCATAGGTGCTCAGTAATTCTGCACACCTGGCCCTGGAGATCTCTTCTGGGAGCACAAGTCCACATTGCATTGGGTTCTGGTGATTAGCGGGACTGGACACCAGGAACACTGGAACACTCTGGGAGGCTGAGACTCCAGCTGCTTGTGGAGAACAGACATCCTCCACAGGTCCAGCTGAGACCTAAAGCAGAGGTGGCAGTTTGGAAGATTTGCCAGCACTGGGAGGGGTGCCAGAGAGGCAAAGGTTAGACGGACCTCTTGCCTCAGGAGAAAGGGCAGGTAGATGATTCCTACCCAGCCTTCCCTTGGCCCAACTCTGTAGCCCCAGATACTCCATTCCCCTTGCTCATAGCTCAGCCCCAAAGTACTTTCCTGTCCACCACTGGTGAGACACCCTACTTGGACCAGCAGCATCAGAATTTGCTGCCTGCAAACAGAGGGAGACCCTCCCAGCTTTCATAGCCCTGTCTCATTCCAACTGGGGAGGCATCTGCAGAAGCCAGTTCTGAGAGCTGCTTCTTCTCCATGGGTGTCCAGGTCAGGTGGTGAAACTTGCTGCTGCAGTGTGCCCTGCTACCGCCACCCACAGGGGTTTGCACCTGCCCCAGAGCCACACAACTGATCCATCCACCCCATTAACCCAGAAGCCCTGCCATAGCTGTAGGGCAGGTGGAGGGCAGCACCACCCACAATGATCCCAGCAGAAGGCACTGCTGTGATCACAAAGGGCTGGCTGAAGCAAACTGCCATCTGCCGCAGACTGAGACCACTGCTGGCAAACAGACAAAAAGGCGACCCTGCCCATTGCCCACCAACAGAAACTGGGGTTACACCAGAAATGAGAACCAGGCACTGGAAAGTAGTCTTGAGTCTCTGGGCACCACAGGATGCCTTCTTCAGAAAGCCATTACTCTCTAGACCAGGAGGCATAGCAGATACAAAGGAAGAAACACAGAAACTCTGACAAAATGTTGAGGCAGAGAAATATGTTAAAGACAAAACTATAGGATAAGATACCAGAAAGAGGGCTAAAGAAAATAGATTATCAAACTTCTTGATAAAGATTTCAAAGTAAAAGTCATAAAATACTTCCTGATCTATGGAAAAGTACTGAAGGTCTGAGGGAGGACTTCAACAGAGATATAGGAGCTAAGAAAGCCACTCAGAGCTGAAAATACAGTATACACTGATAAGTGATAACAAGTATACACTGGAGGGAGTGAATAACAGATTGCTGCAAGTAGAGGAGACAGTCAATGAGATGGAAATTAGAAAAACAATGAAGCTGAGGAACAGAGAGAAAAAAGAATATTAAGGAATGAAAGAATGATAAGAGAGCTGTGTGACCAATCCAAATGAAACAATATTTGCAAAATAGAGATACCAGAAGGAGAAAAAGACAAAGGGATAGAAAGTCTCTTTGAGAAAATAATTGTTGAAAACTTGCCCAATTTGGGGAAGGAAATAGACACTCAGGTCATGGAAGCGTAGAGAGCCCCTAACAAAGAAACCCCAGGAAGACAACACTAAGACATATAAAAATTAAAACAGCAAAGATTAAGGTTAAGGAAAGAGTATTGAAACCAGCCAGAGAGAGAAATAAAATTATTTATAAGGGAAACCCTATCAGGCTATCAACAGACTTCTCAGCAGAAACTTTACTGTCCAGGAGGGAGTGGCATGAAATATTCAGTTTTCTATAATAGAAGGACCTTTAACCAAGAATCCATTACCCAGCAAGATTATCATTTAAATTTGAAGCAGGGATTAAACAATTCTCAGGTAAACAAAGACTCAAAAAATTTATAACTACTAAACCAGCATTACAGGATATGTTACAGGGACTGCAGTAGATGGAAATGTTCCTAAGGCTAAATAGTTTTCATCAGTGAAAATAAACCCACAGTAAAGATAGTACACCAGTTAGTACTAAGTAAGTATGACATTAAAATAAAAGTAGTAAAACCAACTATAAACAAAATTAGTCAAGGGATATGCAATAAGTGCAAATTATGACATCAAAACATAGAGTGTGGAGAAGGAAGAAAAAAAGAAGTACTTTAGATTGTGTTTGAAATAGAGCAGTCAGCAATTTAACATAGACTGTTATATAGTTAGGAATCTCTCCTTGAACCTTAGGATAATCACAAACCCATAGCCTATAATAGATACACAAAAAAATGAAAAATGAAATCCAATCACAACACTAAAGAAAACCATCAAATAAGAGAAAAGTGTAAAAGGAAGAAAGGAACAGAGAGGAGCTCTAAAAACAACCAGAAAACAATCAGTAAAATGGCAATAAATACATACCCATCAGTTACCTTAATTTAAAAGGACTGAATGCACCAATCAAAAGACATGGTGTCAAAATGGCTAAAGATACAAGACCCATCTATATGCTGTCTACAAAAAACTCATTTCAGACCCAAAGACAAAAACTGAAAGTGGAGGGATGGAAAAAGACATGCAAGTAACATGGAGAAAAAGGCAGGAGTGACAGTATTTATATGAGACAAAATAGATTTCAAAATAATGAGACAGAAGGTTATTAGATAATGATAAAAGGGTCAGTCCAACAAGAGGATATAACCATTGTAAATATCTGTGCACCCAACATAGGAGCACCTAAATATGTAAAACAAATACCAAAAGAATTAAAGGGGACAGAGCAGCAGGGTATATACGTTTTTCTCAAGTGTACATGGAATGTTCACCAGAACAGATCACATATTAGGCCACAAAAAGAGCCTCAATACATTTAAAATGTTTGAAATTTATCAAACAGCTTCTCAGACCACAATCATATGAAACTAGAAATTACACAAGGAAAACAAGCCTACAAACACATGGAGACTAAACAACATGCTTCTTAAGTAGTGGATCAATAAATAAAACAAGCAATACATGGAGACAAATGAAAACAAAAAAACAACAGTCCGAAATTGATGGATGCCACAAAAGCAATTCTAAGAGGAACATACATACCAATACAGGCCTACCTCAAATACTAACAGTCTAAACTTACAAGTTAAAGAAATTAGAAAAAGAACAAATGAAACCCAAAGTTAGTAGAAGGAGGGACATAATAAAGATCAGAGCAGAAGTGAATAACAGAAGAATAAAACAATAGGAAAAAAAAATCAACGTAACCAAGCACTAGTTCTTTGAGAAGGATAAAGTAGATAAACCCCTAGCCAGACTTAGCAAGAAAAAAAGAGTACAGAAATAAATAAAAACAGAAATGAGGAGGGAATAGTCACAACAGAGGCCACAAAAATACAAAGAATTATTAGAGAATTCTGTGAAAAATTATATGACGATAAATTGGACATATTTAAAAAATGGACAAATACCTAGAAAAATACAACCTTCCAAGAGTGACCCGGGAAGAAACAGAAAACTTGAACAAACCAATTACCAGCAATTAAATTGAATTGGTAAAAAAAAACTCCCAACAAACAACAGTGTAGGACCCAATGGCTTCACAGCAGAATACTACCAAACATTTAAAATAAGAGCTTAGCACCCATCCTTTTTAAGTATTGCAGAGAGTGGAAGAGGAGGGAATATTTCCAAACTCATTCTGTGAGGCCAGCATCACTTTAATATCAAAACCAGACAAGAACACTTTTTAAAAGATTACCAATATCCCTGATGAACATGGGTGCAAAAATCCTCAACAAAATATTAGCAAACTGAATTCAAAAATACATCAAAAGGATCATCCATCACGACCAAGTGGGATTTATTCCAGAGATGCAGGGGTGGTACAACATTAGTAAATCAATCAGTATTATACACCACATTAGTAAAAAGGATAAAAACCAATGATCATCTCAATAGATGCTGAAAAAGCATTTGACAAAATTGAACATCTATTCAAGATAAAAACTATGAATAGTATGGGTATAGAGGATACGTACCTCAACATAATAAAGGCCATATACAACAAACCCACAGCTAACACCATACTTCATGGTGAAAAGCAGAAAGCTCTTCCTCTAAGATCAGAAACATGACAAAGATGTCCAGTCCCACCACTTTTATTCAACATAGTACTGGAGGTCTTAGTCATGGCAATGAGACAACACAGATAGATAAAAGGCATCCAAATTGGTAATGAAGAAGTTAAACTGTCACTCTTTGCAAATGACATATACAAAAAAAAAAACCCTAAAGACTTTGCCAAAAAAGTATTAGAACTAATAACTGGTTTCAGCAAAGTTGCAGATTACAAAATTGATATGCAGAAATCTGTTGCATCCCTCTTTACTAAAAATGAATTAGCAGAAAGAGAAATCCATTTACAATTGCATCAGAAAGAATAAAATACCTAGGAATAAACCTAACCAAGAGTAAAAGACCTATACTCTGAAAACTGTAAGACACTCATGAGAGAAATTAAAGACAGCAATATGTGGAAAGCTATTCTGTGCTCATGGATAGGAAGAATTAATAGAATGGTCATTCTGCCTAAGGCAATCTACAGATTCAATGCAATCCCTATCAAAATACCAACAGCATTTTTCAATGAACTAGAACATATAGTTCTAAAATTCACATAGAACCACAAAAGACCCCCAAATAGTCAAAGTGATCCTAAGAAAGAAGACCAAAGTGGCTGGGGAAGGGGAGATGATTATGCTCCCTAACTTCAAACTCTACTAAAAAGCCACAGTAATCAAAACAACTTGGCACTGGCACAAGAACAGACCTGTAGATAAATGGAACACTATGGGGAGCCCAGATATAAACCCACACAAATATGGTTAGTTAATATACAATAAAAGAGACTTGAATATACTGTGGGGAAAAGACAGCCTTTTCAATAACTGGTGTTGAGAAAACTGGACAGCTACATGTAAGAATGAAACTGAATCACTGTCTAAATTCATACACAAAAGTAAACAATATGGATCAAAGACCTGAATGTAAGTCATGAAACCATAAAACTCTTAGAAGAAAAAAGCAAAAATCTCTTGAACACTCATATGGGCAATTTTTTTTACTGGAGACTTTTCCTTGGGCAAGGGAAGCACAATAAAAAATGAACAAGAGAGTCCACATGAAACTAAAAAATCTTCCATACAGCAAAGGACACCATCAGAGCAAAAAGGCATTCTACAGTATGGGAGAATATATTTCTGAATGATTTATCTGATAAGGGGTTAACATTCAAAATATATAAAGAACTCATCTGCCTCAAGATCAAAATAGTAAATATCCCTATTACAAAATGGACAGAGGACCTAAACAGATATTTCTCAAAGAAATACAGATTCCCAACTGGCACATGAAAAGATGTTCTACGTTGCTAATCACCAGGGAAATGAAAATCAAAACCGCAGTGAGACTCCACTTCACACCAGTTAGAATGGCCACTATCCAAAGACAAGAAATAACAAGTATTGGTGAGGATATGGAGAAGAGGGATCCCTCCTACACTATTGGTGGGAATGGAAATTGGTGCAGCCACTGTGGAAAGTAGTATGGAAGTCCCTAAAAAACTAAAAATAGAAACCGTACAACCCAGTAATTCTACTTCTAGGAATTTACCTGAAGAAAACAAGATCCCTGACTCAAAAAGATATATGCACCCCTATGTTTATTGCCACATTATTTACAATAACTAAGATATGGAAGCATCCTAAGTGTCACACCATCAGTAGATGAATGGATAAAGAAGATGTACATATACACAATGGAATATTGTTCAGTCATAAAAAAAAATCCTGCCATTTGTGACTATGTGGATGGATCTAGAGGGTATTATACTCAGTGAAATAAGCCTGGTGGAGAAAGACAAATATCATATAATTTAACTTATTTGTAGATGTATAAAACAGAATGAACAAAACAGCAGTAGACTCATACACACTGAGAAGTGACTAGTTGTTGTCATGGGGGAGGGGTTGGGATGGGTAGATGGAGAGAATGAGAGGGATAAAGGGGCACAAAAATTATCAATCATAATATAAGTTGGTTATGGGGATAATAGTTCAGCATGGAGAATATAGCCAGTGATTCTGTAGTGTCTTCCTATGTTGACAGATAATAACTGTACTAGTACGGGTGAGGATTTAATAATAATGGGTAACTGCTGAACAACTGTGCTGAATATTTGAAACGAACGTAAGATTGTATATCAGTGGTACTTCAGTAAAAAAAAAAAATAGGATTAAAGATGGCAGTGTGAGAGGTGACACAGAGGCTTCCTCCTAAAACCGCATATAATACAAAAATATAATTAGTACAACTAATCCTGAGAGAGCAACAGGAAAAAGGACTGTGCCAGACTGCATACACCTGGAGAAAAGAGCAGACCTCACAGAACAGGGTAACGTACCAAAGCTGTGACCTGGAAGGACCCAAGCCCTTCCCCCACCCCAGCTCAACGGCAGGAGGAAGAGAAATGGAGCAGGGAGAGAGTAGAGGCCTGGGACTGCTGAATACCTAACTCCGGAGATCTGCTTTGGGAGCACAAGCCTACATTTCATGGTGCTTTCATGATATTCTCATGAGTAGGGGGTTGGAAAGCTAAGACATGCAAAATTCCTGGAGAGACTGAGATTCCAGCTGCTTGTGGGAAGCAGGGATCCATATCCAGCTGCTCTGGGACAAAAGCTTATACCTGTGTGCTCGGCCCACTGGTTCAGGCAGCGGAGACAGACATAGCAGCCGGGAAACAGGAAAGAGCTCTTTCCTCCCCCCAGGCACCAATACCACTCCCTTGCGTCCCACGACATTGTTTCAGGGGCTGAGCAGCTCCAGGGAGTAGAGCTTCTGGACACTAGAGGTCACCATGCACAAATATGAAACGCCAAAGGAACCTGGTAAAGAGTAAAATTAATATAACCCCTGAGAAAGATGACATGGACCTCATGACTCTTTCCGTAAGGGAGTTCAAAATAAAAATTATTAACATGCTAATTGAGGTACAGAAAGATATTTAGGAACTCAGGAATGAATTCCAGTCAGAGATCCAATCATTGAACAGCACAATGGAGGGTATTAAAAGCAGATTGGATACAGTGGAGGAGATGATAAATGAAATAGAAAGTAGAGAAGAGGAATACAAAGAAGCTGAGGCATAGAGAGAAAAAAAGTATCTTAAAACTGAAAGAATATTGAGAGAACTGTGGGACCAATCCAAACAGAACAATATTCGCATTATAGGGGTACCAGAAGAAGAAGAAGAGAGAGAAAGGGATAGAAAGTGTTTTTGAGGAGGTAACTAATGAAAACTTCCCCAGTCTGGGGAAGGACATAGTCTCTCAGACCATGGAGATACACAGATCTCCCAACACAAGGGACCCAAGGAAGACAAAACCAAAATATACAGTAATTAAAATGGCAAAGATCAAAGATAATGACAGACTGTTAAAAACAGCCAGAGAGAGAAATAAGATCACATGCAAAGGAAAGCCCATCAGGCTAACATCAGACTTCTCAGCAGAAACCTTAGAGGCCAGAAGGCAGTGGCATGATGTATTTAATGTAATGAAGCAGAAGGGCCTGGAACCAAGATTACTTTATCCCACAAGGTTATCATTTAAATTTGAAGGAGGAATTAAACAATTTCCAGATAAGCAAAGGCTGAGAGAATTTACCTCCCACAAACCATCTCTACAGTCTATTTTGGAGGGCCTGCTATAGAAGGAAATGTTCCTAAGGTTAAATAGCTGTCACCAGAGGTAATAAAACACAGTAAAGAAAGTAGAACAGCTACTAAGCAAATGCAAAATTAAATTAGCTATCCCCAAAGTCAAACAAGGTATAGACAAAGTATAGAATATGATACCTAATATATAAAGAATGGAAGAGGGAGAAAAAGAAAAGAACCCTTACATTGTGTTTTTAATAGCATATTAAGTGAGTTAAGTTAGACTCTTAGATAGTAAGGAAGTTAACCTTGAATCTTTGGTAACCAGAAATCTAAAGTTTGCAATGGCAATAAGTACTTACCTATCGATAATCACCCTAAATGTAAATGGACTGAATGCACCAATCAAAAGACATAGAGTCACTGAATGGATTAAAAAACAAGGCTCATCTATATGCTGCCTACAAGAGACTCACGTCAAACCCAAAGACATACACAGACCTAAAGTGAAGGAATAGAAAAAGATATTTCATGCAACTAATAGATAAAAGCAGGAGTTGCAGTAATTGTATCAGACAAAATAGACTTCAAAACAAAGAAAGTCACAAGAAACAAAGAAGAACATTACATAACAATTAATGGGTCAATCCAACAAGAAGATATAACTATTATAAATCTATGCTCCCAACACAGGGGCACCTACTTATGTGAATCAAATACTAACTGAATTAAAAGGGGAAATAGAATGCAATGCATTCATTCTAGGAGACTTCAAAACTCCACTCACTCTGAAGGACAGATCAACCAGACAGAAAATAAGTAAGGACACAGAGGCACTGAGCAACACATTAGAACAGATGGACGTAACAGACATCCACAGAACTCTACACCCAAAAGCAGCAGAATACATATTCTTCTCAAGTGCACATGGAACATTTGCAAGAATAGATCATACACTAGGCCACAAAAAGAGCCTCAGTAAATTCAAAAAGATTGAAATTGTACCAACCAGTTTCTCAGACCACAAAGGTATGAAACTAGAAATAAATTATGCAAAGAAAATGAAAAATCCCACAAACACACGGAGGCTTCACAACATGCTCCTAAATAACCAGTGGATCAATGACCAAATAAAAACAGAGATCAAGCAGTATATGGAGACAAATGACAACAGTAATTCAACACCACAAAATCTGTAGGACACAGCCACGGCCGTGCTAAGAGGAAAGTATATTGCAACAGAGGCCTACCTCCAGAAAGAAGAACAATCCCATATAAGCAGTCTAAACTCACTATTTATGAAACTAGAAAAAGAAGAACAAATGAGGCCCAAAGTCAGTAGAAGGAGGGACATACTAAAGATTAGAGCAGAAATAAATAAAATCAAGAAGAATAAAACAATACAAAGAATCAATGAAAGCAAGAACTGGTTCTTCAAGAAAATAAAATAGATAAACCCATAGCCAGACTTATTAAGAAAAAAAGAGTCCACATATAAACAGAATCAGAAATGAGAAAGGAAAAATCACTATAGACAGCACAGAAATACAAAGAATTATTAGAGAATATTACGAAAAAGTATATGCTAATAAACTGGATAACTTAGAAGAAATGGACCACTTTCTAGAAAAATACAACCTTCCAAGGCTGACCAAGGAAGAAACAGAATATCTAAACAGACCGATTACCAGCAACGAAATTGAACTGGTAATCAAAAAACTACCTAATAACAAAACTGCTGGACCAGGAATTTTTATCAAACATTTAGTGAAGACCTAATACCCATCCTCCTTAAAGTTTTCCAAAGAGTAGACGAAAAGAGAATACTTCCAAATTCATTCTATGAGGCCAGCGTCACTCTAATACCAAAACCAGGCAAAGACACCAGAAAAAAAAGAAAATTACAGACCAACATCCCTGAGGAACATAGATGCAAAAATACACAACAAAATATTAGCAAACCGAATTCAAAAATACATCAAAAGATCATCCATCATGATCAAGTAGGATTTATTCCAGGGATGCAACGATGGTACAACATTCAAAAATCCACCAACATCATCCACCACATCAACAAAAAGAAGGGCAAAAACCACATGATCATCACCATAGATGCTGAAAAAGCATTTGACAAAACTCAATATCCATTCATGATAAAAACTCTCAACAAAATGGGTATAGAGGGCAAGTACCTCAACATAATAAAGGCCATATATGGCAAACCCACAGCCAACATCATACTTATCAGCAAGAAACTGAAAGCTTTTCCTTTAAGATGGGGAACAAGACAAGTATGCCCACTTTCCCCACTTCTATTCAACATAGTACTGGAGGTCCTAGCCATGGCAATCAAACAACACAAAGAAATAAAAGGCATCCAGATTGGCAAGGAAGAAGTTAAACTGTCCCTGTTTGCAGGTAACATGATATTGTACATAAGAAATCCTAAAGAATCCACCCCAAAACTACTAGATCTAATATCTGAATTGAGCAAAGTTGCAGGATACAAAATTAATACACAGAAATCTGTTGCATTCCTATACACTAACAATGAACTAGCAGAAAGAGAAATCAGGAAAACAATTCCATTCATAGTTGCATCAAAAGGAATAAAATACCTAGGAATAAACCTAACCAAGGAGGTGAAAGACCTATACCCTGAAAACTACAAGACGCTCTTAAGAGAAATTAAAGAAGATATCAATAAATGGAAACTCATCCCATGCTAATGGATAGGAAGAATTAATATTGTCAAAATGGCCATCTTGCCTGAAGCAGTCTATAGATTCAGTGCATCAAAATACCAGCAGCATTCTTCAATGAACTAGAGAAAATCGTTCTAAAATTCATATGGATCCACAAAACACCTCGAATAGCCAAAGCAGTTCTGAGAAGGAAGAATAAAGCTGGGGCATTACACTCCCCAACTTCAAGCTCTACTACAAAGCCACAGTAATCAAGATAATTTGGTACTGGCACAAGAACAGACCCATAGACCAATGGAACAGACTATAGAGAGCCCTGATATAAACCCAACCATATATGGTCAATTAATATATGATAAATGATTCATGGACATACAATGGGGAAAAGACAGCCTCTTCAACAGCTGGTGTTGGGAAAACTGGACAGCTACGTGCAAGAGAATGAAACTGGATTATTGTGTAATGCCAAACACAAAAGTAAACTTGAAATGAATTAAAGACTTGAATGTAAGTCATGGAATCATAAAACTCTTAGAAGACCACATAGGCAAACATCTCCTGAATATAAGCATCAGCAACTTCTTCCTGAATGCATTTCCTTGAGCACAGGAAACAAAAGCAAAAATGAACTCATGGGACTACATCAAACTAAAAAGTTTCTGTACGGCAAAGGACACCATCAGCAGAACAAAAAGGCATCCTACAGTATGGGAGAATATATTTGTAAATGACATATCCAACAAGGGGTAAACATCCAAAATATATAAAGAACTTACATGCCTCAGCACCCAGAAAGCAGGTAACCCGATTAACAAATGGGCAGAGGATATGAAGAAACAGTTCTCCAAAGAAGAAATTCAGATAGCCAACAGACACATGAAAAGATGCTCCACATCACTAATCATCAGGGAAATGCAAATTAAAACCACAATGAGATATCACCTTACACCAGTAAGGATGTCCAGCATTGAAAAGACTAAGAACAGCAAATGCTGGCGAGGATGTGGAGAAAGGGGAACCCTCCTACACTGCTGGTGGGAATGTAAGCTAGTTCAACCATTATGGAAAGCAATATGGAGGTTGCTCAAAAAACTGAAAATAGAAATGCCATTTGACCCAGGAATCCCACTCCTTGGAATTTACCCAAAGAATGCACCGTCTCAGATTCAAAAAGACATATGCACCCCTGTTTTTATCCCAGAACTTTTTACAATAGCCAAGATATGGAAGCAGCCTAAGTGTCCATCAGAAGAGGAGTGGATAAAGCAGAGGTGGTATGTATACACAATGGAATACTATTCAGCCATAAGAAAGAAACAAATCCTACCATTTGCAACAACATGGATGGAGCTGGAGGATATTATGCTCAGTGAAATAAGCCAGGCGGTGAAAGACAAATGCCGAATGATTTCCCTCATTTGTGGAGTATAACAATGAAGCAAAACTGAAGGAACTCAGAGACTCAAAGAATGAACTAGTGTTTACCAAAGGGAGGGGTGTGGGAGGGCAGGTGGGGAGGGAGGGAGAAGGGGATTGAGGGCTATTATGTTTGGTACACATGGTGTGGGGGATCACGGGGAGAAAAGTGTAGCACAGAGAAGGCACATAGTTGATCTGCAGCATCTTGCTGCACTGATGGACAGTAACTGCATTGGGGTGTGGGTGGGGACTTGATAATATGGGTAAATGTAGTAACCACATTGTTTTTCATGTGAAACCTTCTTAAGAGTGTATATCAATCATACCTTAATAAAAATATTTTAAAAATAAAAACTGAACAAACCAAATGTTTAAAGCATATTTGCAGAGAAATAAGGAATATCTGTACACTTCCAGATATACATTAATTAGTATAAAACTCTGTACAGAAATTGAATGAAATATGTATTTGAAGGAGAAATATAAATGTCAAAAAAAAAATCAGTCATTGTGTAACGTTAATGTTAGGAAGTACAAAAGTAGTTTAATGAAGTTTTATTTCTTGAATACCTTTTTCTGGATCTTTTTAAGATTTTGCATGTTAAGGTGATTTCTATCATGTGTTATCACTATGTCATAGTTTGTCACATAAGCTGAGTCTAGTCATCAAACATTTTATTTAATTGAGACTACTCTGGGCATGTATAGAATGTATGGATTTTGAGGATATAAATGAGTAAACATGGATAATGTTTATTTTTTCATTCTTGGCATCATTTATCAGACTAAATTTCTGTAAAAAGCTGTTTTGTTTTTTGTTATTTCAGTATTTCAGCCTTTCAATCCTGAGTCTGTATTTCATCATATAATTTTCTGGTAGGTCCCCCTCATCGATTGAAAGTGAAACCTGATTCTGAAATTTTAGTTATAGAAAATGGAACAGCTTTCCCATTTCAGGTAGAAGTTTTGGATGAATCAGACAATATAACAACACAACCAAAATTGATTGTTCATTGTAAGGTAAGCTATTGTAATATGAGAGCATGCAGATTTTATTTTGTGTCCTTTGGTATTATATGCACATATATATTTTAGCTTCTTTATAGTTAGCTTTATACTGCTTCTAGGTCTTCAATGATTATTCCATGGAGAAATATATGAGATATCTCATTGCCAACAGTTTTCTGCATCCCTAAGCCAATAAAGATGCCAGCTACACTCAGTTTCATAAAGAAATTTGTGAAGACAACTCCTTTCTTGGCCCATTCCCCACATTTTGATGAAGTATTTAATTTACGAATAGAGTGATAGAAATGTCTTTTAGGATTGGCGATAGATTGAAAAATGAAGTTGAGTTAAAGACCACAAAAAAAGGAAAGGGAAACCCAAATCTGTGAAGTTAAAACAGAGCAGTGGTGGAGAAAGTGGGTGTTTCTTCAGTAAAGTGGGTGTTTATCAGTAAAAGATAACATTTTACTTAGAGTTGTAGAAAATTATTTTTTTCATTGAAAAATTCTCTAGCGTTTAGTGAATTTAGGTGAATTCTGTTTAGAATTTTCCAATTTATACCTAGAAGTAGTAGCTCTATGAATTATATGAAAATTTAAGAATTATTAATAATCAGTATGTTTGATTGGGGTCTTAAATTATTTTGTATGCTTCCAATAGTTTTCAGGTGCTCCAAACCTTCCCGTCTATGTTGTGGATTGCAGTAGTTCTGGAACCAGTATTTTATCAGGATCTGCGATCCAAGTTCAGAACATTAAAAAAGATCAGATGCTTAAAGCAAAAATTGAAATACCTGTAAGTTTCTATTGTTATTCGTTGATATTTGAGTCTTCATACAGATATTCTTTAGCAGCTTTATATTTTATGTAACATTGTTTGAGTTTTAAAAATGAGGTATTTGTGGTTCTTTTAGCCAAAAGGAAGAAAAGGCAGTATGAAATAGTATAGTGAATAACATTTTGTATTAGTAATTTTCTTGATCAAACCTTCTGTAATATCTATGGCTCTTGTTGATTACATATTCCTGATTGTTTGGTAAATTTCCCCACTTACACCACCACGGAAGGACATATAAACATTTAATTTGTATTACAATTTTAAAATAACTACATGTTTTTTATTAGTGTTTTCCTATTAAGAGACTTTTATATTAATATGCCAGTAGGGTACTTGTTATTGGATATACATCATGACTGAAGGCAAAGTCAGCCTGGAAGAGGGCAAGCAGTTTATATGAACAATTGAACTCTTAGATTGCTGAATGGGATAACAAGTACTTAAACAAGTAAAATATTTAAATGTGGTTTCTTCAGAATTGGTGTAGATGATGAATAACCTAATCAGTTGATTAGCTGATGCTTTCTTATAATTATATATTAGTTAACATATCTTGAACCTCAAAAGAGTAAAAGACAGCTTTTATTTTTTAAATTAGAATGAGGTGATAATTCTAATTCTATTCTATTCAAGCTAGTTATATTTGATAATCTTCAAATAATGTTTGCATTTCCTTTATTCAGTAATGTGGGCCTCATAATTTTGAGCATACTGTCTTGCAAAAAGATCAGGAAGAAAAGACTTGGAGTTAGGAAGGAATCTGAGCTTGGAAGCAAAAGTAACAAGCATTAGGAACTATGTAAATACCACAGAGCAGCAATAAGCAGAAGACTGAAAATTCAGGTTAGGTAAGACAAAGACCAAGGGATATTCTACAACACAGAATTAGAAAATGTTATCCAAAGGCAGTGACTCTTGAATTTGAGTCGGGTAAATACAATACGCTCAGAATAGAAGATGGGTTATTGGCTTGATATTCTGTGAGGTAGGTTTTTAATATGTCTTTATTTATATATTTGGGCTTCAGTAGGAATGACTGCAACTGGTTGAGGAAGGAGACATGATTGTGTAAGATTGTAAAGATGTATAGACTTTAGGTTTAATTTGAATTTTGTGTATCCTGTGGAGTGCACTATACCTGGATTATGAAATGATGATGTTTTAATTTTGTATGCCTAAAATCAATTTATGTAGCATAATCCAGACCAGCTCATTTTTACTGGACTGTGAAACACTGATGTACCTGTAATAAATTGTAAATATGACAGCTCAGCCTTCAGGGCATCTGGAGTCCTTATCTAGCTTGTTCACTTACCAGTGTACAATGAATTGAAAAAGCACTAGAAGCTTCAGTGTAAATAATGTATTTTACAGCAATTATTTGTTTCTGATTTTATGGAAAGTTCTTAATTTCTTATATCTTTATTCTTATTAGTAAATGCAAACTACCAGATCTGTGTCATATGGTTAAAATTTCACATATTTTCAATAATTTGAGGTAAATATACAGGTAAGGGGAGGGAAATCTTTTTAAGTCTAACTATGCTAGTTTTGGTTTTAAGAATGTGGCCCCTATCATTTATAACTTAATGATATAAAATGTGGAAGTACAGTGTCCTCTTAATGGAAAACTTATGAATGTTAACAGTATATAAGATAATCTTCCATAATATTGGAAATAAATTCTTAAGCAAATGGTGTAAAAGACTCACCACTAAAAGCAAAAAATATGTTTGCAGTACAGATGTCATCCGATATACATTTGTGTTTTCCTCTCTTCCTAGAGTTGTAAAGATGTGGCACCTGTGGAAAAGACTATTAAATTGCTTCCTAGTAGCCATGTTGCAAGATTACAGATATTCAGTGTGGAAGGACAAAAGGCAATCCAGATCAAACATCAGGATGAGGTTAATTGGATAGCAGGCGATATTATGCATAATCTTATTTTTCAAATGTATGATGAAGGGGAAAGAGAAATCATGATAACATCAGCTTTAGCAGATAAAATTAAAGTAAGTGTCTCAGAATTTTGCCCATTTTATGCTTGGACAGATGACGCTGAACAAATTTTACAGGATAGCCTCCAAGAAGAAGCCTATCAGAAAAATAATACTATTAATTAGAATTCCAGGCTAAATGAGAATTTTTTTAATGCCTTTGAAATGTGAATGATTTATGTGTGACAAATTTGTACTTAGAAAAATGATTTTGATTCTTAAAGAAAAAAGGGAAATTCCGATCTTTGGCATTTTATTTCACTATACACTTTCTGACCAACTGTATTTCTGTAGTCACAGTCAAGACCTTACCAAAGCATTTTATTTTTAGCTGTCCTGAAAGCACTAAATAAAGGGTCTGTTAAAGGCAAACCATGAAACATTATTGTTAACCACAGAGCCCTGATTTGTTCATTGAAAATACGTATACCATTCTAAAAGCATGAAACAGCTTTGTCAGTTTTTGAATCTTCAACTGGTCCTCTTCCAACTTATGTAACCTAAATGTATCATTTGCACCTTGATGGGATGAATCTATGTGTTGAAACTAACATCTCATTTAATAGACAACCAAATCAAAACATTCCTTCCACATGAGTAGACTGCTCTAGCACTCTTACGATTGATTGAAAGAACAGTGAGAATTCTATGCTTGCTCCTTTCAAAGTACAGTCCTTTTTGCTATAATGAAATACATTCATTCCTTAAAATCACTGTGCTATATAAATCACATGGCTTTTGGGGAAAATGGGAGTTAGAGACACAATAGTCAAACTTCATCAGTTACCCATTTTTTTAAAAAAAGTTAGGAAAATAATAAAGTACTACCAAAGCAGTAATAGTAAGACATAATAAATACCAAGTCCATAAACACTATAATAATATGGCCATTTAATTTATTTGTGAAAGTGGATGCAGGAAGGGTTGCAGTGTGTGCATTACTGTGAAGAGGTAGAAACTCCCCTATATATGCACTACCAGGTTTGGCAGCTGGTAGGTGTTTGAGGTGTGTCTTTTTGTGTATGTCTATGTATTTTAGTTTAGCTGGGTTCAGTTTTCTGTGTCCAGCTATTATTGTCATGGATGAAATTGTGCATAATCCAAAAGTAAAATGTGTTTCATACTCACATTGTTCCCTATTTTAATTACATAGGAACAAATTTGCATTTTCAAACCACACATACCCGAACTGTGTTATTTTTCTTGATATCCCTAGAAAAAAAACATCTCAAATCTTGTGTTGAGGAAATAATTTTCTAAACATCCAGGTTTAACCTAGCTCAGTTACATATAAACATCACCCTATCTCTGGAAAGCCAATATTTATAAACTCTTATGTAAGGGATCCAAATTAACTAAATTTTTGGAGAGTTGCTATTGGTGGGACAGATGTAGAAATTACTCTTTTGTACCATTACCGCCTATAGCCATCCTGAGTTTCCATATATAGGATCTGATATCTTAAAAGAATCATTTAACAGGGATTCAAGCGATCTTATTTTTCAAATCTTACTTGAAATAACTCTTGCTTTAGCCAGTTTGATCTTTCCCTCCATAATGAGGGAAGAGGAGGATTGAGAGGGAAGTAATTGATCCTGCTTGGAAGGAGAGGCAAGCCATTTTTATCTATTTCAGCAGATTTGAAGGTGAGTGGTTTAAAAGTGGTGCCATGAGCCAGGCTTCTGAACTGGTACCTTGCTTTCTCATAATAATGTTCCCACATTCTGGTTTCTTATCAAAGTTAAAAGAAACGTTGACTGGAGAGCCTCTCCCTGTATGTAATCATTGTGCCTCTTTAAGTTTGTGGCCTGCAGTTGGCATATTTTTGCTTCAAGCTAGTAGTTAACATAAGTTTCTTGGGTACCAAAGATTTTAAAACATGCACCTCTTTATTAACAATAAAAGATATTAAATACTGCTATTATTAATTTGGAAGTATAGTCTTTAAAATAATTTTTGTTTTCAGAAAATGCTCCAGTATTGAGGAAAGTCAACCAGAACTGATCTGAGAATAGTAAAGAGGTAGCACAACTAGGGTGAGGGAAGAAAGCCTTTTTGTATAGCTCTTGCTTGCATTTGCTTCTTCCATTATTTAAAAATAAGAAAAGATGGTCTCAAAAGATAAAAAAGGTGACTATAAATGTTAGAACAGCATAAACTGGGATCAAAATATTAGAGTGTCAGTGATTTAAGAATATAACTAACAGAAGACTAAAAGCAGACAAACGAGCTAAAAAATTCTTAAATAGAAAAGATTGGAAGTTAGTAGGATAGAGTTGGTTAATCAACCTAAGAAAAAAGGATTGGGTAACAAAATACAGGATGTAAAGGCTGTAAAATTAAAAGCATCACATCCAAGAATAGATTAAGACCAAAAAGTGTCCAGGATGGTAATTACATCGGTGGAACTTAACATTTTCTCATCATGCTGAGTAAGGGTCTGCCTAGATCTCATTCAAAGCCCATATTAAGATGGTTTAAAAAATGCAATTAATGTTATCTCTCATAAATGATCACAGGATTTGATCTATGTTAGTTTTAAATTATAATTACCATAGTGATAATCCTGTGGCAAAACTTTAAAGACATGACCGAAGATTTTTAAATTTTGTTCATTGAAAGCTATGGTAACATTAACAGCAAAGACAAGATGCTTAAAGTAATGTATGAATTACCTTAATTTCTGGCCATAAAGGAGCTTTCTTTTTCATTAGAGGTCAGGCAAGTGGATTTTAGCTGAATTTTAATTAAGAGTCTTCAGTAAGATAAGTGGCAGTAGGAGGGTGTTAGGCTAGGCTTGATATTATTCTTACCCATACAGTTTTTCTTTTAGGTTAACTGGACACCTGAGATTAACAAAGAACACTTGCTACAAGGGCTGCTTCCTGATGTACAAGTGCCAACATCTGTAAAAGATATGCGCTATTGCCAGGTTTCATTCCAAGACGATCATGTGTCTTTGGAAAGTGCATTTACAGTAAGGTTTGTGGGCATATTACATTATAGGTATTTACAAATTCAGCATATGGCAATAAAAATACTTTCCTCTGAAGCACACATGTAGAAGTTGTTAATGTAGAAAAATACCATCATTTCAGTGAAATAATGGTAGGTTGTTTCTTTAGAAGAAAGCTTCACTGGAGATAGTGATTAATTTTTAATATCACTATAACCCTATGCTTAATCGGCTGTCTAGTATCTGTGAGAACTAGAACTTTTATTAAAGGAAAGTCCTCCTTGTGCAAGCAATAGTGAAAATACCTGCAAAATGACAAGGACATGAAAAGTACAAAAGATACAGAGTGGTCAGTTAGTGTGTTCACAAGGAAAAAGTCTTCATTGGCGAGTGATTATTTTTAAAGCTGAGGGCAACTGGACCTGATATGTAGAGCTGATAACAAAGGGGAAGACTGAAGTAAATATGTAAGAAACCTGTCTTTCACTCTGGCATGCTGCCTCTTTTCCAATAACAGCCTTTACTTTTAATTCTTCTACCCATCTCCATACTGTTCCCAACAAAGAATAGTTCTGTGTTTGAGGTGTTTTCAGGTATGCTGCTCACCAGCCACAGCAGGTCTCTTAATGAGTTATTCTTCCTTCTGAACCACCTTTTCTTTCGCAGTGTGCTCTTGTCATAATTTCTTTTTAATCCAGCATAGATAATAGCATTCACAGTTCTGTAATTTTTTGTTCTCTCAGTATTCTCTACTATCTTTGTAAGCTCTTTTCTCGCCTTCCTTTTAGGTTAATAGTAATGTTTATAAATAGAGGTATTTGGGGGAGGGGTGTTACTGTATTTTAAGTGAGAAAGTGAGTGATATATATATATATTACTCTTTAGCATATTGAAACTCATCTTTTTCTACAATTAATGGTGTAACCAAAGCCTTTTAACTTGTTAACCAATTTTAGACCACTCCCTGATGAACCTAAACATCTAAAATGTGAGTTAAAAGGAGGGAAAACA
Source organism: Manis pentadactyla (assembly GCF_030020395.1). Taxonomy (NCBI): domain Eukaryota; kingdom Metazoa; phylum Chordata; class Mammalia; order Pholidota; family Manidae; genus Manis; species Manis pentadactyla. The sequence continues at coordinate 116,930,608 of NC_080024.1, read as the reverse complement.
GTACAGATGGGCCAAGAGCTTCAAGGGGAAATAGGTTAGTATGGCCTGCTTTCTTTCTTTTAAATAATTGTATAATATATGTCCTTATATTCATGTTTTGGCAACATAATCTTAAAAGAAATCTTTGAGTTTATATATGATTATTGGTTTAAAATCCATTGTTTTGAAAGATTGAAGTCTTTTCACTATCACTTTTTCACTGACAATATCAATATTTTCATGGATTTCAGTTTGGCAAAAATAGTTCATTGGAAAAATGTTGCGTTTTGTTAGAAGTAATTATAGTTAATATTGAAAGTGTAAAGTAAATATATAGGTGGATTCATATGTATCTTACATTTTTCTTATATCTAGGATATTACAAAATACTAAATTATTTTATCAGATTTTCATGGTAAAAATCTGATTAACATCAACATCATGTTAAATATATAAATATAAATGTGCTTACGTAGGTTCTTGATGTATTTTGTAGTGTATAGAAGTGAGTATAATTTACAAAAATTAAGAATAAAATTTAGAGCATGTTTCTAAGCATTTTACATTTGTAGATATTTATCTTTTATCAAAATATAATGCTTTAAACTTTCCTTTTTTATATAGTTATAATAGTTACAGATCAGTATGGAAATCAGATTCAGGCATTTTCACCAAATTCTTTATCTGCCTTGGGAATTGCTGGGATTGGACTTGATAGTTCACATTTGAAAACTGCTTTTCAGGTATGATTACTTTTCAAAACAGTTGGCTTATATCATTGGTTTATATATAACAAAATTTGGGAAAAACAAAATAACTAAAAGAAATGTGATTTTAATGCTTACAATGAAGAATCATAAAAGGCATTAAAAAACATTTTATAATGAAAAATTTTGAACATATGCAAAAAAATAGAATGAAAATAGTAATGAATAATTCCCATGTTCCCATCACTCAACTTCAGTAGGCATCACTTTCCCCTTATTATTTTGAAGCAGGTTCCATATATCATATTTCATCCATAAATATTTGCTATGTATGTAAAGGTAGTTTTTCATGTAGCTGTTGAAATAGAATTTCTTAGTGTTCACACCTTGCATTAAACAGGATGCTGGGGAGAAAACTGAAAATTTGCAACTAACTGAGATTAGCTTGTGCAGTTAATTGAGAATAGCTTGAAAAATATGAACCCTGGTGGAATTATTTCAGTATAGAACAGGCAAACTTGATATATGCTGCTTGGAGATATCAAAGAGAACTTTCTGGAAAAGGAGATGTTTGAGTTGTACCTTCAAGGAACTACCAGGCCAGAGTAGATGAGGTGGGAAGAATTCTAAGGCCCAAGTAAAGTTGAATCCATTTAGAGCTGTTTAAAACTCTTCTTCCTTGTAGAGCCTCCATTATAGTTTTTACCTGACAGAGTAACATAGATAACCTCCTCATTGCCCATCTTAACTGGACTTTCTGTTTCCACTGATCTGTTATGCTGTTACTTTCTAGTTTTCAGAACACCACTTTCATTGTATCTTACAGCACTGCTACAGAACTTTTAATGATGTTTTTGTACAGAAGATAAGATTTGCTCTTTGACTTTCAGGTTCTTCCATTATCTAGCTTACCCTGTGTGTAGATGAAATCAGACAATAACTGTGCCCCCATCTTTATTCATGAACAATCCCTGCTTCCTTTCACCTTATGCACAGATTTCAGTCCTCTTTCATCAGTTGCTCTTAAAGTATAACCTGTGTTCCTGTATCTTCAGTTTTCCTTGTCTATTTTCATCAGCATATAAACATGATAAAATATCTGTCATCTGAAAAAACAATCCCTCCTAACCACCCCCCAAAAGGCCCTACCACCTTTAGCCTTGAATCCCTTGTCCTGTTTCCTTCTTTTTATAGTATAACTCCTTGGAAGAGTTGTATATCCTATCTGTTTTCATAACCTTTTCTGTCATTCCCAGGCAAGCCAATCTCATCATTTTTTTCTGCCCGTTTTCACCTGACCAAATCCATTGTCAGTTTTCATTTCTCATCTTAGTGCTACCTGTCAGACCTATCAGCATTTTACATTATAAATTTAGACTCTATCACCTTAGTATGGCATAGAATACTCTATAGTATTCCACTGTAGCATAATTTCATACCTTTCTTCTCCCATAGCTCATTATTCTCCAGGCAAGTTGACTTTCTTTCTTCCAAATGTCATTTTACAACTTATATGTACTATCTTGACCCATTTTCAAATAACAGGAATCTACCCCCAGTCTCTGCAAAAAGAAAATGGAACCGTTTTTTAAAAAATAAAACAACTAAAAAACAAAGTAACTTTTTGAAATAAAAAGTAGTTTCATACATCAGTTTCTTAAAATCATTTCTGCATCTGAATAAAATGTGCTGCTATTCTGAAGTATATTATTTTGATAATTTCAACATTAGGCCTTAGGGTGCCTTTCAGGTTTTATATTTCTATGTGTATCCATCTACAATATGTAAATGCATATACAAATTTTATTTTCAAGATTTCAAGTAAAACCAGAGTAACTTCCAACATGACCTCTTCAAAAGGTTTTGGTGTTTCACTAATAAATGTGAAATTCTGGGTTAGACTTTACACATTTTTGAACTTTCAGTATGTTTGACTAATGAGTATTTGTTTTTCAGATATTGAAAAATTCCCCTGTGCTTACTGGGACTTTGGGGAGGACTAATTTTGATTATTTGGCAGTGTCTTTTTACAGAAAATAGTCTACAAGCAATTGTTTCAGAACATAAAACATGGAATTTTAACCAGTTTTTAAAATCTGAAGGGATAGTTTGTACCTAGTGGAAATTTGAGATGATGAAATTATTAAGGATCAGTATTAAAATGCAGATACTACAGTGCTCATGCCAGCATGGAATTAGTTTATACCATTCAATCACATTGCAAAAATTACAGGCTAATTTCATTGATTCCCTTAATGTGATATGTTAGGCATTCTAAGTACCAGAGACAAATCAAAGCCCCTACCTTTCTGGGGATCCCCTTGTGATGGGGCAAGCATGTAATAGGTAAGAAATGAGTGGTAAGAAAAATAAAGAGGAGTAAGAGAATAGAGTGCCTTTTTACAGGGTGGTCAGGCAAGACCGCTCTGATGAAGGTGCAAAAAAAGTCATGTTGAAATCTGGTAAAAAATGTTAAAAACAAAGGGAAAAAGTAAGTGCAAAGGGCATTGGGCAAACATATACCCTTGCATGGTACAAGGTATGTTAGATCTCTTCCTTACAAGACAGAAATTCAGTTTCTTCTCTCAAGGAAAATGAAATTAATGATATTCCAGTATAGGCATTTGTATAAGTTATTTGCCATTGTTTTACCCAGAAACACTTCTGTATGCACATGGGTTAATGACAACATTTTCTTTCATTTTATTGAGAGCTAAATGTTATTTCCCTGTCTTTTCTCATATACTTTTCCTCACTAGGAAAATACACAAAGTATAAGTGTAAGAGGCATCAAATTTATTCCAGGTCCTCCTGGAAATAAGGATCTTTGTTTTACATGGCGTGAGTTTTCTGACTTTATTCGAGTGCAGCTAATTTCTGGACCACCAGCTAAACTTCTCCTTATAGACTGGCCAGAATTAAAGGAGGTAAGTAACTTCCTGCCCTGATTGAAAGAATTTAATATCATATGGCTTATTACTGTGAAATTGTCAGTGGGTCAGAATAGATTAGTAACAATAACACTGATAACAGGGCAACGTAATATGATTCTTAATGTTCATTTACTTCATCACTGTCTCCACCATTTTGTTTAAAAAGTGTAATAATTCAAAAGCTAAAAACTTCATTACAGAAATTTTCAAACATGCATAAAAACAGTATAGTGAATATCTAGTTTCAACAATTACTGATTTTTGCCAATTTTGTTTCATTATTCTCCCTTACTGACTCAAAAAAAAACTTTTTGCTGGAGTTTTAAAAGGCATCTCAGGTATCAAATCATTATACCCATAAAAACTTTGGTATGCTTTCCTATGCAAGTAGTTAAATCTTTTACAAATATCTTTCAAATCTGTACCTTTGTGAGTTCTTACTGAGTTTTTTTAATTCCAATTTTAAAGTGTTTAGATTTGAGCACTCAGTTATGGTCTAGTAGGGCTTTGCCTATACCTATGACAGTTTAGATTTTTTTCAAAGGAAAATGAACCCACATGGCTATGGTAATAGTTGAAATTCCGCTGGTACAGGAAGTTTGAGATTTGCCCGTTTTGATTTGTGAGTTTAAAAAAACCCAGGTAAACGAGTGTATGACAGTGTGCTTTAAAAGCTTTTTGCTGTAATAGTGTGTTGACTAAAGAGTTTCACTGAAAAGCCAGAATATTTATTTTTCCCTGGAAGCACTTATGTTACATAAATTAATGCATTCTTTGTGCCTACTGATGTCAATAAAGAATTTGTTGATTTATTATATCATGAAGTAATTATTTACCTTTGAAGTGGGAAAAATCTGGACATGTTCATGTTTTTATGTGATTTTGTAGGCAGAGAGTATTTTGAAAGTAATGACAGCTTGTTAACTCAAAATTTTAATTAGAAGATTATTTGCAGATACCATGGATATCCAGAACCTTTAAAAATAAAACCTAAAACTAATTTTTGTTAGAGATATGATCATATGTAGGTAGCTATGGCTGGAAAAGTAATCATCGAATATCTGGTTTTTGTGAAAGTTTCTACCTTAATTCTTGACACACCTTCCCCCCCAAAGGACTCTTAAGTGGAAAAGAGGAACTGACTTAACACCTAAGCAAAATATATAGAAGAAAAAAATATATACATATTGTCTCATTTAATCTTCAGCAGCATTATGATATATTACTGTCATTCTTACTTTATAAATGAGATAACTGAAATCCTGAAATGTTATAGATAGCCAATGCTAAATCTGAGAACCTAAGATAAGCTTCTGTTTCTATTGAAGTCATTCTGCTATGTAACTTTTAGGAACTTTAGAAGCCAATAATGCCAAATGATCTTTTGCCTTACGTCAGTATCGATCATTTCTATAGAAGGGGACCATTTTGTTTATAAAGTTTAATTGATGAAAGAAGCCATTTGTGAATAGAATGGGATAAATTAAGTGATCAGTATATTGTTTGGCACATATGTTTTAGTGCTTCTTAAAATGTTTATTACCTGTTTCAGTCCATTCCGGTGATTAATGGAAGAGAATTACAGAATCCTCTCACTGTTCAACTTTGTGACCAGTGGGATAATCCAGCACCTGTACCACAGGTTAAAATAAGTCTTCTAAAACCTAACAATTTAAAGGTAAGTTTTCAATGTTCTTAAAATTTTTTCACTTACTTAAAATTCTGATTTCATTCTCATGATGATGTCTTTAGGGGTTATCTCTCTTTTTTTAATATGGAATTATACAGCTATAATTATTGCCTAGTTTAAATCAACCTAAAGATTTTTCTTTATTTTGAGGAATTAAACTTTGTATCTTGCAAACAGCGTAACAAGGGATAACATTCTACAATTTTGACTATCTGAGTGTTTATTATACAATACTAATAGTACTTGGATTTCAGATTAGGATGAATAGAAAACACTGACAAGGTGAATGAAGTCAGATTTAATGACCTGTAGTGTGGGTTGAGGAACATGTATTATTGGGGAAACTTACAAGCCTGAGGGTAAGCACAAAGAGTCATGTGAGTACCTGTCCTCTGCTTACCTTATGCAGTGTTCCCAGGGCCTGAACATAGCTGCTAGACCTACAATGGGTTGTGTTCTAGGGTACAGGGCAAGCATGAACATGGCCTTGCAATGTTTGGGAGCAAACATGGTGCTTGGATACCAGGAAATCCAAGATTAGGTACTAATTTGCATGACTATTAGGATAGCTAGCTGCTGTTTAGGATTTAGGATATAATGGAGACTTCAGACACCTGGTGCAAACTTGGAGGCCCTCCTATGAAGGGAAAGGGGAGAAGCTGCCAGTCCCTTGCAAAGTTGTATTTTTCACACAGTCCCTTCTGTTGGTTGAAGAGAATTAATTTGTTCTAGCCAGGTTGTTGCCAGAGAGATTTTCTGGAGTTATATTCAGCCACTCTTGAGTCTCCTTCCACAAACATTTTATAATTTTAGTGGATGAAAACAGTTGATAGTGTGTAAGTACACAGTTCACTTGAAATTAATCCATTAGTTCAATAAGAATCCCAGCAGGAATTTCCCAATAACCCCACAAATTGATCTTAAAAGTCAGGAGATTAAGGTGCCAAGAATGGCTTCTGATCCACATAGACTTGTAAAGTAATCAGGGTCAGAGGTCTTAAGCCTATCAAAATAAAACTAAAAACTATAGTATTGCTACTATACAGCCTGAAATAGAAGACTTGCTTCTCTGGTTTAATAGCAAGAATTTAGGATCCAGACAGAATTTTGAGGAAGATGGATTAAGTGAGAGACAATGGAGCAGAAGGTAAATATGACAGATACAAAGGACTTTCTTCTGTCATTTTAATTACTCCTCATTTTTTGCCCTTAAAACTCTTTGGATACTTTTGCCAAATATTTCAGTTCCATTAAGCTGAAGTGGGTATTAGGGTTTAGGAGAGAGTCTGATATTCTGCCTTACAAGTTCATTTTGGTTCTTAATGCTTGTTTCTAGAAAAGTTGTACAGTGATTATTTTCTACACCAGATAAGAGTATGATTCTGGTTTCTAGAGAAGCATGTGCAAAAGGCTGAGATATTCTTCTAAGCAATTATTAGGAAATGTGGCCACTGATTTTTAATCACTTGACAATGAAAGCTTGGTTATCACTAGAAGGTAGGGTTGCAACAAAGATTTAAGAAGCATATCTGAGTAAACAGGAGAAAAATTAAATAACAATGGACATTGTATTATGATGTCTTGACTTAAACATATGTGTGTATATTTATGTTTATTTCTCCTGCGGCATCCCCCACATCCCCCAGTTTTGGAATATACCTTCAGTATTTATATACAAATTTCGTTTATATCAAAACAGTGAACATTGACTTGTGTAATTTAATAACTGAAATACACTGAATTCTAGCTTAGTTGATAAAGATGAGTGATTAGTATCCTTTGGCTTATTTGATTACATATTACACTGCTTTAGTTCATATTACAAAACTACTGTTTTTAGAAGTGTGTGCAAATGCAAATTTTTAAATAGTACTAGAGGAAAAGAACACAGTAATAGTCAGAAAGAATTTGATCTCTAGAATTTTCTAATTAACTGTTTTGTTTGTTTTGTTTTCAGCTGACTCCTTCAAACCAACAGCATAAAACAGATGAAAGGGGCAGGGCTAATTTGGGAGTATTCACTGTTTATGCCCCTAGGTAAGAACCAAAAGTTTGATAGTTAGTATTATAGAAATTGATTTTTCTTATTACTTGGTAAAGTTAAAAGTAATAACTAGCCTTCTATTTAGTTTTGGAAGGTGTTCCTAAATGAATTAAACTCTGTATAAATTGTGTTAAAAATTTTGAGGCTATAACTAATGTAATTTGAACCCCACCTTTTTTTCCTTGTTAGAGGACTACATAATATGCAAATTAGAGCCACATATAACAAGAATATCATAGATGGACCTTTAATTAAGTTGATGATTCTTCCAGACCCAGAAAAACCCATTCGTCTCAATATTAAATATGACAAAGATGCTTCCTTTTTAGCAGGGGATGTTTTTACTGGTGAGTAATTCAGCTTTAAAATTTATTTGTAATGATAATTTGCTTTTTACATTAGTAGAATAAATTTTTTATCCTACATGTTCAACATGACAAAAAAACAAACCTGTATGGCAGACAAAATACATTTGACTTAGCTTTGTCTTCTCTCACTCCTATACCCTACATTCTTTAAAAGGTCAAGAATGAACTTTAAGTTCATAAAGTTCTATCATAACTGATAGACTGAGCTAATTCAGCTTGCTCATTCACTAAATTATGAAATTCTGCAAAAGAAATAGTAACTGATAAATAGGGAAAACTGTGACAGACTCTATTAAATATGTTGTGATGTCACCTCAAACCAAACAGAACCAGGATTGTTTAATTTGGATGGAAATACATCACATCAGAATTTATGATGAGAGATATTTAAAAATGTTTACTAAGTACCTATTTTCTCGGGGCACTATACTGGTTTCATTGTTCCAATAATGAATATATGGCTATTTTCAGTGAGTTCTGCCTAGTGTAGGAGATGATTTCAGTGTAGTGTGGCAGGTGCCAAGACAATAAGAAATAGTATTTGCTTTATATAGGTAATTTTCTTGAACACTTCTGTTTCCTTGAATCAGTTTCTGTACACAGTTACAAGCAGTTGAAAGAAGTAAACCAGAAAATTTAAATTAAAAAATCAACAGTTTTTAATTAAGTTACACATATACATTGTCTTTAAATCTAGGGAGATAAGACCTACTCCCTGTGAATAAGAAACTAACAGGTACTTAATGTTACAGATGAAAAAGTATTATATGTAATTATAGTTTAGCTACTGTAAGCTATTGAAAATCATGAAAGAAAATAGTCATTGTATTCTTGGATGCATAATGCATATGGACTTTAACTAGTTACCCTAATTCTAGGTTGCTGAGCTTCCCAGTCTAACCGTTTTGGTCGTACATGGTAGAACTTAAAAGCATTGCAGACTGTGAAAATAAGGGACTATTAATACCAAAGATGTCTGCATAGATTTTCAGGGGAAATTTAGCACTAGAGAGTTGTCTGTCATGATTAGTAAGTTTTATAGACAAATTTTGGGGGAATGCTGATAAAGAATAGCTCCATTTTCTTCATCAGAGTATTTTTTTTTTTTTAGATAATTCATCAGAGTATTTTTATGAACACTTAAGTGAGATGTATGTTTTAAGACATACAGTTATTTAACCAAATCCATTAATTGAACTAGAAAGAAAATTTTTTTATGTTCACCTTGACAGATTTTATTGTTACGATTATTTCTGAAGATGACAGTATCATTAAAAATATTAATCCAGCACGTATTTCCATGAAAATGTGGCAGCTGTCTAACAGTGGAAACCGACAACCAACAAATGTGAGTCCTGGAAAGCACTTTAGAAATTAAAACTAGCTCTTACAATAATGTGATTTAATGTCAAAATGCAGTGTGTATGTATTAGAGAACTAGAAATTAACCCACTTCATCACTTAGGATTTAAAAAGAAATTATATCATAGCACATTTCAAAATTAGGTGTGGATGCTATTGAAGAGTACCCTGCATTTGATGATTCTTTAAGATACTTTATATTTTAATATCATCTCTTCTAAAGGACAATCCACAAGGCAAAAAGCCATTAAATATCACTAAGAAATAATACAGAAAAGTAGTTGGTAGAGAGACTTGAGATAGACTTACAGGATAGAGCAGAGGGTAGAGGTGACAACAGTTTGAAGTTCTAAAGCAGCACAATCCAATGGAAACATAATGTGAGTCACACGTGATATTTAGATTTTTTTTGCTAGCCACATTAAAAATGTAAAAAGAAAAAAGAAAATTAATTTTAATGTAGTTTTAACCTGATATATCAAAAATTGTTTCAACTTGTACTCAGTATTTTCAAATGCACTAATGAGACTTACATTATTTTGTCTTACCTAGTTTTTGAAATTTGTTATTTATTTTATGCTTACACCACATTTTAGTTTGGACCAACTATATTTCAAGTGCTTAGTAGCCACATGTATCTATTGGCCACTGTACTGTACAGTACAAATCTAAATAAATCTCAAGTTGAAAACTCAGCCTTAAACTGTATCAGAGGGTCCCAATTTAACAATGCCTTCCAGGATTTGTGGTTCATTTTAATCATCTCTTTAGGTAACTAGCTTCCTTAATTTATACCATCAGTCCCATCAAGCTGTTGCCTTAAAATTGTATCACCACGATAGAGATCTATTGAGTGCCCTTAATAATACCTCTTTCCACTATAACTAATCTCGCTATTGTGTCTTAAATGCATTATAAAGGTATGTACCTCGAGCGTGTGTGTGTGTGTGTGTGTGTGTGTGTGCGCACGTGTGTGTGTGTGTGTATTTTTAAATCCAGATGTGATCTGTATTCCCATTTGGTAAAGGTAATATAATTTCATCCTAAATGTACTATGTTAAATGTTTGTGATTTCTCCCTCCCCTTTTATGCTTCCCTTTCTAGGCAGAAACATTTAGTTGTAATAAAATAAAAGATGACAAGGAAGATGGCTGCTTCTACTTCAGGTATTCCTCAGATTATTTCTTATTTTTATATAGACTTTGTTCCAAAGTTAATCACCCTTGGCAATATTGCTTGCTCAGCTAGGGAAAAATAATTTATGAGTGAATAGAAAATGTTGCTATCTCAATTTTTTTGTTAGGAGACACATTCAAGAAAATGTGTTTTGTTTGTAATTATAAAATGCTTTATGGAAAGATTGTTGTGATAGATGTATATTACCTTTTAAAACAATCAAGGCCATCAGAAAAAAATTAAGTTGAATTTGGGGTCAGAGCACTTCATATATGTGTGTGTGTGTGTGTGTGTGTGTGTGTGAAGTTTCTATGATTCTAAACTTAAAATGTTACAGAGTGAAAAAGGCAGCTGAACTAGTTTTTTTGCTGTTTAACTGTAACTTTAAAATGTTGCTTCTGCATTCTGGACTTCTACTTTGAAATCTGATAAATGGCTTGAATGCACTATGTCTAAGGTTTCTTTTACTTATTAACATTTTTATTTTTTTTTTATTAAGGTATCATTGATATACAGTCTTATGAAGGTTTCACGAGAAAAACAATGTGGTTACTACATTCACCCTTATTATCGAGTACACCCCATACCGCAGTGCAGTCACTGTCCATCAGTGTAGTAAGATGCCACAGAGTCCCTCCTTGTCTTCTCTGTGCTACACTGTCCTCCGCATGACCACACACACACACACCATGTGCACCAATCATGATACCCCAAAATCCCCTTCTCCTTCCCTTCCTCCCCACCCACGCTTTCCCACCCCTCCCCTTTGGTAACCTCTAGACCCTTAGAGGCTGTGAGTCTCCTGCTATTTTCTTCCCTCAATTTTGCTTCGTTGTTATACTCCACAAATGAGGGAAATCATTTGGCTTGTCTTTCTCCGCCTGGCTCATTTCACTGAGCATAATATCCTCCAGCTCCATCCATGTTGTTACAAATGGTAGGATTTGTTTCTTTCTTATGGCTGAATAGAATTCCATTGTGTATATGTACCACATCTTCTTTATCCATTCATCTACTGATGGACACTTAGGTTGCTTCAATGTCTTGGCTATTGTAAATAGCACTGCAATAAACATAGGGGTGCATTTGTCCTTCTGAACCTGAGGACTTGTTTTCTTTGGGTATATTCTTAGGAGTGGAATTCCCGGGTCAAATGGTATTTCTATTCTCAGTTTTTGAGCAACCTCCATATTGGTTTCCACAGTAGTTGAACTAGTTTCCATTCCCACCAGCAGTGTAGGAGGGTTCCCCTTTCTCCGCATCCTCGCCAGCATTTGTTGTTCCTAGACTTTTTGATGTTGGCCATCCTTACTGGTGTGAGGTGATAGCTCATTGTGGTTTTAATTTGCATTTCCCTGATAATTAGCGATATGGAGCATCTTTTCATGTGCCTGTTGGCCATCTGTATTTCTTCTTTGGAGAATTGTCTGTTCATATCCTCCGCCCATTTATTAATGGTGTTACTTGCCTTTTGTGTGTTGAGGTGTGTGAGTTCTTTTTATATTTTAGATGTGAACCCCTTGTCAGATAGGTCATTTACATGTATATTCTCCCATACTGTAGGATGCCTTTTTGTTTTGCTGATGGTATCCTTTGCTGTACAGAAGCTTTTCGGCTTGATGTAGTCCCATTTGTTCATTTTTGCTTTTGCTTCCCTTGCCTGAGGAGATATGTTCACGAAAAAGTTGCTCATGTTTATATTCAAGAGATTTTTGCCTATGTTTTTTTCTAAGAGTTTTATGGTTTCATGGCTTACATTCAGGTCTTTGATCCATCTCGAGTTTACTTTTCTGTATGGAATTAAGACAATAATCCTGTTTCATTTTCTTTACATGTAGCTGTCCAGTTTTGCCAACACCAGTTGTTGAAGAAGCTGTCATTTCCCTATTGTATGTCCATGGCTCCATTATCTTATATTCATTGACCATATATGCTTGGGTTTATATCAGGGCTCTCTCACCTGATCCATTGGTCTATTGGTCTGTTCTTGTGCCAGTGCCAAATTGTCTTGATTAATGTGACTTTGTAGTAGAGCTTGAAGTTGGAGAGTGTAGTTCCCCCACCCCCGCTTTATTCTTCCTTCTCTGGATTGCTTTGGCTATTTGGGGTCTTTTGTGGTTCCATATGAATTTTAGAACTATTTGTTGTAGTTGTTGAAGAGTACTGTTGGTATTTTGATAGGGATTGCATTGAATCTGTATATTGCTTTTAGCATGATGGCCATTTTGACAATATTAATTCTTCCCATCCATGAGCACGGGATTTATTTCCATTTATTGTTATCTTCCTTAATTTCTCTCATGAGTGTCTTGCAGTTTTCAGAGTATAGGTTTTTCACTTCCTTGGTTAGGTTATTCCTAGGTATTTTGTTCTTTTTGATGCAATTGTGAATGGAATTATTTTCCTGATTTCTCTTTCTGCTAGTTCATCGTTAGTGTATAGGAAAGCAACCGATTTCTGTGTATTAATTTTGTATCCCGCAACTTTGTTGAATTTAGATATTAGGTCTTGTAGTTTTGGGGTGGATTCTTTAGTTTTTTTTATGTACAGTAGCATGTCATCTGCAAACAGGGACAATTTAACTTCTTCCTTGCCAATCTGGATGCCTTTTATTTCTTTGTGTTGTCAGATTGCTGTTGCTAGGACCTCCAGTACTATGTTGAATAAAAGTGGGAAGAGTGGGCATCCTTGTCTTGTTCCTGATCTTAAAGGAAAAGTTTTCAACTTCCTGCTGTTAAGTATGATGTTGGATGTGGGTTTGACATATATAACCTTTATTATGTTGAGTTACTTGCCCTCTATGTCCATTTTATTGAGAGTTTTTATCATAAATAGATCTTGAATTTTGTCAAATGCTTTTTCAGCATCTGTGGAGATGATCATGTGATTTTTGTCCTTCTTTTTGTTGATGTGGTGGATGATGTTGATGGATTTTCTAATGTTCTACCGTCTTTGCATCCCTGGAATAAATCCTACTTGATCATGATAGATGATCTTTTTTATGTATTTTTGAATTCTGTTTGTTTTTATGTTGTTGAGTATTTTTGCATCTATGTTCATCAGGGGTATTGGTCTGTAATTTTCTTTTTTTGTGGTGTCTTCGCCTTGTTTTGCTATTGAAGTGATGATGGCCTCATAGAATGAGTTTGGGAGTATTCCCTCCTCTTCTACGTTTTGGAAAACTTTAAGGAGGATGGATATTAGGTCTTCACTAAATGTTTGATAAAATTCAGCAGTGAATCCCGTCTGGTCCAGGGGTTTTGTTCTTTGGTAGTTTTTTGATTATCAGTTCAATTTCGTTGCTAGTAATTGATCTATTTAGATTTTCTGTTTCTTTCTGGGTCAGCCTTGGAAGGTTGTATTTTTCTAGGAAGTTGTCCATTTCTTCTAAGTTATCCAGTTTGTTAGCATATAATTTTTCACAGTATTCTCTCTTAATTCTTTGTGTTTCTGTGGTGTTGATAGCGATTTTTCCTTTTCATTTCTGATTCTGTTTATATATGTAGACTCTTTTTTTCTTGGTAAGTCTGGCTAGGGATTTATTTTGTTTATTATCTCAAAAAACTAGCTTCTGCTTTCATTGATTCTATTGTTTTATTCTTCTTGATTTTACTTATTTCTGCTCTAAGCTTTATTATGTCCCTCTTTCTACTGACTTTTGGCCTCATTTGTGTTTCTTTTTCTAGTTTCGTTAATTGTGAGTTTAGACTGTTCTTTTGGGATTGTTCTTTCCTGAGGTAGGCCTGTATTGCAATATACTTCCCTCTTAGCACAGCCTTTGCTGTTTCCCACAGATTTTGCATTGTTGAAATATTGTTGTCCTTTGTCTGCATACATTGCTTGATCTCTGTTTTATTTGGTCATTGATCCATTGGTTATTTAGGAGCATGTTGTTAAGGCCCCATGTGTTTGTGGGCTTTTCATTTTCTTTGTGTTTCTAGCTTCATACCTTTGTGGTCTGAGAAGCTGGTTGGTACAATTTCAATCTTTTTGAATTTACTGAGGCTCTTTTTGTGGGCTAGTATATGATCTATTCTTGAAAATGTTCCATGTGCACTTGAGAAGAATGTGTATCCTGTTGCTTTTGGGTGTTGAGTTCTGTAGATGTCCGTTAGGTCTATGTGTTCTAGTGTGGTGTTCAGTGCCTCTGTGTCCTTACTGATTTTTTGTCTGGTGGATCTGTCCTTTGGAGTGAGTGGTATATTGAAGTCTCCTAAAATAAATGTATTGCATTTTTTTCCCCTTTTAATTCAGTTAGTATTTGTTTCACATATGTAGGTTCTCCTCTGTTGGGTGCATAGATATTTATAATATCTCCTCTGGTTGAACTGACCCCTTTATCATTATGTAATGTACTTCTTTGTCCCTTGTGACTTTCTCTGATTTGAAGTCTATATTGTCTGATAGAAGTACTGCAACTCCTCCTTTTTTCTCCCTATTAATTGCATGATATATCTTTTTCCATCCCTTCACTTTTAGTCTGTGTATGTCTTTGGGTTTGAGGTGAGTCTCTTGTAGGCAGCATTAAACAGGTCTTGTTTTTCATCCATTCTGTGACTCTGTGTATTTTGATTGGTGCATTCAGACTATATACATTTAGGGTGATTATCAATAGGTATATACTTATTGCCATTGTAAGGCTTTAGGTTCATGGTTATCAAAGATTGAAGAGTGATTCCCTTTCTATCTAACAGTCTAACTCACTTAGCATGCTATTACAAGCACAATCTTAGGGTTCTTTTTCTTCCTCTGCAATTATTTATATATTAGGTATCAGATTCTGTACTCTTAGTCTATTCCTTGACTGACTTTGGGGGTAGTTGCTTTAGTTTTGTATCTGCTTAGTAATTAATTGTTCTACTTACTTTACTGTGGTTTTATTTCCTCTGGTGACAGCTATTTAGTGTTAGGAACACTTCCATCTATAGCAGTCCCTCCAAAATGCAGGGTAGAGTCTGTTTGTGGGAGGAAAATTCTCTCAGCTTTTGCTTATCTGGAAATTGTTTAATCCCTCTTTCAAATTTAAATGATAACCTTGCCAGGTAGAGTATTCTTGGTTTGAGGCCCTTCTGTTTCATTGCATTAAATATATCATGCCACTCCCTTCTGGCCTGTAAGGTTTCTGTTGAGAAATCTGGTGATAGTCTGATGGGTTTTCCTTTGTAGGTGATCTTTTTTCTCTCTCTGGCTGCTTTTAATATTCTTTCCTTGTCCTTGATCTTTGCCATTTTAATTATTATATGTCTTGGTATTGTCCTCCTTGGGTCCCTTGTTTTGGGAGATCTGTGGACTTCCATGGCCCAGGTGACTATTTCCTTCCCAGACTGGGTACATTTTCTACAATTACCTCCTCAAAGACACTTTGTATTCCTTTTTCTCTCTCTTCTTCTGGTACCACTATAATGTGAATATTGTTCTGTTTGTATTGGTCACACAGTTCTCTCGGTATTATTTCTTTCCTGGAGATCCTTTTTTCTCTCTGTCCTCAGCCTCTTTGTATTCTTCTTCTCCAATTTCTGTTCCATTTACTGCCTCTTCTACTACATCTAATCTTCTAAATCCCTCCATTGTATTTTTATTTCAAATACTGAATTTCTTAATGATTGAATCTCCATCCTAAATTTGTCCCTGAGTTCTTGAGTATTTTTATGTACCGTCATGAGCATGTTTATTATTTTTATTTTGAATCTCTTTCAGGAAAATTGATGCGTTCAGTTTCACTTGGCCCTTTTCCTGGTGTTTTTGGTGTTTTGGTTTAAACCAGGTTCCTTTGATGTTTCATATTTGTGGTGCCCTCTAGTGCCCAGAAGCTCTGCTCTCTGGAGCTGCTCAGCCCCTGGAGCTATGTCAGGGGTGTTGGCGCGGCGCTACTGCCTTGTGGGGGAATGAAAGTGCCGTTTCCTGCTTTCTGGGTGCTGTGCCTGTCTCCACTGTGAGAACCAGTGGCCCGGCACACAGGTGTAAGCCTCTGTGCTTTGGGTTTGTAGCTACTGTACGTGGGGCCTCCCTCTGGCTGCCCTGACGCCATGGCAGGGACTTGTGGTTTGCTAGGCTGTGTGGGCTGGCTGGAAGGAAGGTGCAGTAGGCTGTGTATCATGATAGGGGGCCTTGGAGCTGCTCCATAGCCAGCCAGGCGGATGAAGCATCTGAAGCTTCTGAAAGTTCCCAACCTGCTGGCTAGAGTGCACCTGGAAAATTTTATCCACTATTCTTTCTCCTGAGCAGCAAGCTTTGTGCAATCCTTGCCCCTTTAGCAGTCCTCTTGCTGTTAGGAAGCCTCTGAGATTACCTGCCTTACTTTTGTTCCAGAGCAGCCAGATGTGGATACCTGTTTTCCACAAGTAGCTGGAATCTCTGTCTCTCCCAGTATTCTGCCTGTCTTAGCTTTCCAACCCCACAAAACTCCAGAGCACCGTGCAAAGTAGGTTCATGCTCCCAAAGCAGATCTCCACTCCTGGGTGTTCAGTAGTCCTAGGCCTCCACATCCTCCCCACTCCATTTCTCTTGCTCCCTTCAGTGAGCTGGGGTGTGGGAAGGGCTTGGGTCCCACTGGATCCCAGCTTTGGTACATTACCCTCTTCCATGAGGTCTGCTCTTTTCTCCAGGTGTATGCCGTCTGGCACAGCCTTCTTTCCAGTTGCTCTTTCATGATTACTTGTATTAACTGTATTTTCATATTGTATGTGGTTTGGGGAGGAGGTCTCTGTCTCACCTCTCATGCTGCCATCTTTAATCCCATTACTTGTTTATTTTTTTATGAGAAATGTCCTTTTGTCTTTTAGACTAGTAATTGTTTTGTTTCTTTAAACATATCAGTCTCTTCAATCATACAGAAAACAAAAAGTGGTTATACACTTGGTACAATAATGCCAGCATTTACAATTGCCTGTTTATTCTTATCTTTATTGAGATCTTTACTTCTCCATATGGTTTTGACTTACTGTCTATTTCTTCTTTCATCTTACCTTGCAGGGACACCCGTGAGCATTTCTTCCAAACAAGATCTAGTGTAAATGAACTCCCCTGGCTTTTTTTTTAGCTAAGAATGTCTTAATTACTCCTTCACTTTTGAAGAACAGTTTTACTGGATAAAGAATTCTTGATCTACAGTTTTTTTCTTTTAGCCCTTTGAACACATTGGCCTACTGTCTTCTGGCCTCCAAACTTTCTGATGAGAAAAGTGAGCATCTTACTGAGGGTCATGGTTTGCTTCTCTCTTGGTGCTCTCAATATTATCTCTTTGTCTTTGTCTTTCAAATTTTGATGATGAAGTGTCTTGGTCTGTGTGTCTTTTTGAATTCATCCTACTTGAAATTTCTTTTGCACCATGGATATTTATATTCACGTCTTTCATCAAATTTGGGAACCTTTCAGCCATTCAAATATTCTCTTCCTCTTTTCTTGCTTCCTTTTCCTAGTCAGAAAGAAGACACTTGGCTGTTGTCCCCGTTGTCCCTTAGGCTTTGGTCAGTTTATTTCAATCATTTTTCCTTTCTGTTTCTCAGACTCTGTAATAATATCCATTGTTTTCAAGTTCACTAATTCTTTCTTCTACATGCTCAAATCTGCTT
Source organism: Manis pentadactyla (assembly GCF_030020395.1). Taxonomy (NCBI): domain Eukaryota; kingdom Metazoa; phylum Chordata; class Mammalia; order Pholidota; family Manidae; genus Manis; species Manis pentadactyla. The sequence goes on along the minus strand of NC_080024.1, from coordinate 116,912,778 downwards.
TTACATTCATGTAGTGAAAATTTTGCTGCAGTTATTGTGCTTGTCAGCTTCAGAATTTGTATTTGATTTCTTTTTAGGTTTTCTGTCTCTTTATTGATATTTACATTTTTTTCTATATGTCATTTTCTTGACATTCTCCACATCTTCCTTTAGTTCTTTGATCATTTTTAAGGCAATTGTTTTATAAGTCCATTTTAGTATATCTTCCATCAGGTGTTTTTCAGGAGCAATTTCAGTTGATTAATTTTTTCCTTTGACCCATACTTTCCTATTTGTTCGTCTTCTGATTTTTTGTTTGTTTAAACTAGACATTTGGCTCTAATAATGTAACTCTCAGTTCAGAAAGTGCTCTTCCTAGGGTTTGCTGGTTATTGTTTCTAGTTTTTGATAATTATAGACTATTTCTCTGCCAAGGATCAGTCTTAGGTGGAAACTTAAGATCTCAGGTCTTTTCTGGGCCTTTCCCTGGGCACGTGTGGTCACTTTCTAATTTTCCCCATATATGCAATTGTTTTTTAATGTCCTTTAGCGCCTGGCTCCCAGAAAGGGAAAAAGAAAAATGAAGGAGAGAAAGAAAGGGTGCCAGCCCTGGAAGTCCCTTCAGCTAGAGGATGAGGGGCTTGCTACAGTGGGGGCTGGCACAGCAGCAGTGGCTGCCTGCTGTTTTTTGTTTGCCTCAGTGTGATCAGAAGCAGCAGCCAGAACACAGATCCTCAGTATTTGGAGGACAGTGTCCTTTTTGCCTACTGGCTTCTGTAAGCTGCTCTGTTCAGGCTTCTGCAGGAACATGCACAGCTGCCTGCAGTGGATCTGGGAGGTGAAGAAGAGTAGCCCCTACTGTGCTAATAGCCAAAATTGGCTGAACTTAGCTGCAGTTTACCATCCAAATTTTCAGTACTCTCCAGACTTCCAAATTGTCTCATCAGATAGATCTGCCGGAGGACAGTTGTTACCTAGATGAAGAGACAGTTTCCTAGTGTTTTCTACTCCTGCCATCTTCCCAGAATCCTAAGGTTTTTTTTATTTTTTTAAATATTTAAGTCATCATCAATAGGGTAAAAAATGCTTATTTTATATAAATATATATATATATATTTATTTATATGTATGTATGTATGTATGTATTTCAGTGTGTTTTCTGGCTGTGCCAAAGGAACAGTTTCTGTTTTTAAAAAAATTTCTAATTGTTGTAGACCAATGCTTTTTTTTTTTTTTTTTTAAAGGTCCTCTGAATAAGCATTTGTTGTCAAGGCACTGTCAGGTTGCTACATTCATTTCTGAATATTCTGAGTTTTGTTATTGTGACAAGACAAGTAACAAAATGTTTATGCTATCATCTGTCCTTGGTCCACACTTTGAATAACATGGCCTTAGGTTTTTTGTTTTTTTTTTTGGTATCATTAATCTACAATTACATGAGAAACATTATGTTTACTAGACTTCCCCCTTCACCAAATTCCCCCACATACCCCATTAGTCACTGTCCATCAGCGTAGTAAGATGCTGTAAAATCACTACTTGTCATCTCTGTGTTGCGCCAGCCCTCCCCATGCCTCACACACACATTGTACATGCTAATCGTAAGGCCCCCTTTCTTCTCCCCCCACCTTCTCCCTCCCTTCCCACCCATCCTCCCCAGTCCCTTTCTCTTTGGTAACTGTTACTCCATTCTTGGGTTCTGTGATTCAGCTGCTGTTTTGTTCCTTCAGTTTTTCTTTGTTCTTATACTCCACATATGAGTGAAATCATTTGGTTCTTGTCTTTCTCCGCCTGGCTTATTTCACTGAGCATAATACCCTCTAGCTCCATCCATGTTGTTGCAAATGGTAGGATTTGTTTTCTTCTTATGGCTGAATAATATTCCATTGTGTATATGAAGCACATCTTCTTTATCCATTCATCTACTGATGGACATTTAGGTTGTTTCCATTTCTTGGCTATTGTAAATAGTGCTGCGATAAACATAGGGGTGCATCTGTCTTTTTCAAACTGGGCTGCTGCATTCTTAAGGTAAATTCCTAGAAGTGGAATTCCTGGGTCAAATGGTATTTCTATTTTGAGCTTTTTGAGGAACCTCCATACTGCTTTCCACAGTGGTTGAACTGGCCTTAGGTCTTTTAAGTATGCGTGTGTTACTGCACAGAACTGGTTTAGACATCTCAGAAGGGATACTCCCTTCTTTTCAGTCTGTTAATTTTCTTTCAGTGTCTGAATCTAATAAAATATGGGAAAGTGAGCTATTTCATTTCATTTCAAAATTTCTAAGGGATTTAATTGAGTCTTATTTTAGCATTCAATGGCATCAGTTTGAAGGAACATTATAATAAATCTCTAAAAAACAATAATATCCTAAAACTACTTAGAGGTAATGGCTACACAACAAATGTGAATGTACTAAATGCCAGTGACTTGTATACTCTAAAATGGTTAATTTTGTTATGTGAATCTCACCTCAAAAAGAAATACTGGGGTTGGGGGCAATGGGAATGGGAAAAGTAGGGGAAGAGGATTAAAAGGTACAAACTTAGAGTTATAAATAAAGAGGATACAATATACAGCATAGTGAATATAGTTAATATGTAACAACTTTGGTGAAAGATGGTAACTAGAAATATGGTGATCACTAATATAGTGTATATAAATGTTGGATCACTGTTGCACATCTGAAACTAATAAGTTGTATGTCAAATACACTTAAATTTAAAAAATAATGAAACCAAAAAGTCACAAAGAATATAAAAAGTCATATACTGTAATTACACATGTAAAACACCCACAGAATAAACCCTCTCCTTATTTAGTTTTCTTTAGATTAGCATGCATTCCAAATTGTCTAATTGTGCCCATTTTTTAACTTTATATATACTATCTTGTATGCAGCTTTTCTCATTTAGCATTGTAAGATTAATCTATTATGTGGCTAGTAACTGTTCATTCATTTTCATTGCTGTATAGTACTGGGTCCTAAGTTATGTATAAGTTTAACTTCACTAGCTGCTACCAAATGATTTCTCAAAGTGTTTATACCAATTTATACTCCCACAAGCAGTGCAAGAGAGTCCCTATTTTCTTTATACTCCTCAATGTTTGGTTTTGTCAATCTTTTCAGTTTTATGTGTATGTATTTGTCCCTGGGTTATTTATTGAAAAGGTCACTTGTCTGCAATGCCATCTTTATTATAAATCATATATCAAGATATGGGTTATTCTGTATCTGGACTCCTCCCTATTTTGATTTCTTGATCTATGTGTCTGTGTATTGCCATACCATACTTTCTTGGTAAGTCTGGTGTCCTTTAGAATGAGTACTCTAACCTTGTTCTTCATGTGTATCTTGGACCTTTATTTTTCCATGTATATTAGAATCAGTTTATCAAGTGAGTAGATATTTGGGAACACCTTGCAATCTACAAATATGTTATATCCCTCTATTTATTTAAATTTCTTTAATTCTCTTATAACATTTTATAACTTCTTTAGTGGAAGTGTCGTCTTTCCTTAAATTTCTAGATAGATAGTATCTTTCCAGTTTTATTTAGAAATAATTGACATCACACTGTGTTAGTTTAAGGTATAAAACATGATTTGATATATACATATATATATTGCAGAGAGGTAACCACAATAAGTTTACTTAACATCCATCACATCACATAGCTACAAATTTTCTTGTGGTGAGAACTTTTAAGATTTACTGTCTTGGCAACTTTCAAATATACAATATAGTGTTGTTACCTATAGTCACCATGCTGTAAATTACATCCCCAGAACTTATTTATCTTATAACTTGAGCTTGTACCTTTTAACCCCTTTACTCATTTTGCCCATCCCCCAGCTCCACCCCTGGCAACCACCAATCTGTTTGTATCTGTGGATTTGATTTTTTTACATTCTACATATAATTGAGATAGAGCATTTGTGTGACTTATTTCATTGAGCATAATGTTTAGATGGTTGATATTTTTGATGCTGTTGTAAATGGTATCGACCAAGAGAAGTAGAACTGAAATAAAATGAAAGCGTTTATTTGGGGTCTCAGATTGCAATTTGGGGAAAACAGATTTGGGTAGCAATGCAGATTATGTCCCACTAGGGAATAAAAGTGTTTTTTTTTTCTTTTTAAGACAAAATAGAATGCTTGTATGTATTATTTCCAAAGAATTTTGATTGGTGTTGGCAACAGAAAACTAATCTTGGCTGAACATAATTGGTTGCTAAGACTATCACTAAGCAAAAGTCCATTACTAATAGCAGGTTGCAGGTGTCCCTGAAGAGTCCTATGGATATTTGCAGTTTGACCGAGTTTTAAAGTTCTTCATCATCCACCTGGTGAGGACATGCATAAGGTCCACCTCCTTAATGGCTTTCCAGTGCCGTTTTAAAGCCCCTTGACACAAATAATTCCATTTTATTTCACTTTTCACTTTCGTATCCTTTAAAAAATTTTTGTTGTTGTTGATTGTAGAAATCCAGTTGACTTGTGTTTATTGACCTGTAGCCAGCATCTTCACTAACCTTTATTTCCAATTTTATTTGTAGAGTCTTGGGATTTTAAACTATTTTCACACTCATGGTGGGTGAATAATGATAGATTTATTACTTTCCAGTCTTAAGCATTTTGTTTCTTTTCCTTGACATACTGCCCTGGCTTGCATTTACAGTAAAATGTTAAGTAGACATAATGAGAGTGATCATCCTATTCTTATCCCCAATCCAAAGGGAATGTTACAGCATGTCACCCATAAGTGTAATGGTTGCTTTAGGGTTTTTCTTTTGGTGGGTATCTTTATCAGACTGTTTATTTCTAATCATTACTAAAAGAATTTATTTTATTATGAACTGACATTAGATTTCAGCATTTATTAATGTAATATGTAATATTTTGCCTTTCTTTTTTAATGTGATGAATTACAGTGATTTTCTGAATATTCATCCTGCCTTACATTACTGGAATAAATCCAATTTTATCATGATGTATATTGGTGGATTTGTTTTGCTAGTATTTTGTTTGGGCTTTTTCTTTCTACATTAATGAGTCAAGATAGCCTTTTTCTTTCTTACATATTTTTTCTCATATGTATGCGTCAACAAAAGTAACTGGGAGAAGTGGTCCCTAAGTCTTGGTCAAGTCTCTGGAATATCCTGCATGAGTGTCTTTATTTCTTAAATATTTGGTAGATTTCATTAGTGAAGCTCTCTGAGCCTGAAGTTTGGGGGAGGAAGGTTGTAGTTGTGTATTCAGTTTCTTTAAACTAAACTATTGCAAAACTATGTGTACTTTCTGTGTCTTCTTTGGTCAGTTTTGTTGACATAATTTTAAATTTGTTAATTTTATCTAAATTTTCAAATTTGTTCCTAATCTTTTTGTTATCTGTAGTATCTGTAGTGATCTCCCATTCATGGCATTATTTGTATTTTCATTTTGTTTTCTTGATTAATCTTACCAGTATACTTCAATTTTGTGGGTCTTTTCAAAGAACCAGTTTTTGGCTTTTTTAAACTTCTTAGGGTGGTGGCTTAGCTCATTTATATTCAGCCTATGTATACACATATAAATGTATGTAGAGCAATACATTTCCTCCTAACCATGATTTTAGGAACATTCACAAGTATTTTTCACATGATATTTTCACTGTTATTTGGATCAAGATACTTTATTTCCATTGTAATTTTTCATCTTCTACCCATGGCTATTCAGAAATACATTCTTTAATTTCTAAATTGTGGGATTTTCTAATTCTTGTTTTGTTATGATTTCTAGCTTAATTTTACCACAGTCAGAGAGCCTGTCCTATATACTTTCAGTCCTTGGAAACTAAATAACACTTGTTTTTATAGTATGTACATAGCATATACATATGGTCAATTTTTATAAATATTTCATGTATAGTAGAAAGTAATGTATACTGCATTTGAAGTACAGTGTTTTTTTTATTCACTAGTTCAGATTTTGGTATCATTTTGTTTAATTTAAGCAGTTTGGTAAATCTCCCAGTATGAGTGTGAATGTGTCTCTCTTCCCTCGTAGTTCTGTCAGTGTTTCCTTGACATATTTTGAGGCTGTGATACTATGTACATATAGACTTAAATTATGTTTTCCTAGCAGATTGAATCAGCTATCAGTATTCATTTTTTCTCTAATAATACTTTTTGCCTTGAAATCTTCTTGGATAACAGTATACCATACTTTCATATGAATACTGTGCATAGGCCACCTTAGGAATCGTGAGAGTTAGCATTTGCATAAAATACCTTTTCTTTATTATTTCTGTGTCTTTGTATTATAAGTGATCTTTTATAAATGGCATTATAGTTATTTTTTTAAATAGTCTGTATTTTAATTGAAAAGGTTAGCTCTTACAAGTAATTACCAAAATGCTTGCTTTTGAATCTACCATTTTTATTTGATCTTTTATTTGTTCCTTTTTTCTTTTTAATTTATTAAATGTATTTGTCATTTTTTACTCCCGATAACTTGGCATTCGTATAGTCTTTTACTGTTCTCTGAGTGATTTTTTTTCTTTTAGAGATTAGAGCATGCATAGTTGACATACCAGTGTGCAATGACAATTTGCATTTTTTAACCCTTTCTTGGACAGTGCATGAATCTTAGAACACTTAAATTCCGTTTTGAATCTCAGAACACTTAAATTCTATTTTCACTCTTCAAGTGCACCTGCCTTTGCTGTTACATATGTTAAACCTATCAATATGTTTTATTTTGTGTATTCTGTGTTCATTTAGATTTTCTAAATCATTATCCTTTCTTTTAATCTTCAACTCAGGGATTCCATCTGGAATCATTTTTCATGTGAGGAAGTTCCTTTAATATTTCCTCTACTGCACATCTGCTGGTGGTAAATTACCTCATTTTTACCTGCAAATATATTTGTTGGATATACTTGAAGGATATTTTTCCTGCATATGATAGTCTAGGTTGGCAGTTTCTTTCCTTTTTTTTTTTTTTTTGGTATCATTAATGTACAATTATTTGAACAACATTATGGTTACTAGACTCCCCCTATTAGGCAGTTTCTCTCTTGAGCGCTTTCAAGCCATTGTTCACTATCCCATCATTTCTGTTGAGAAGTTAGCTATCAGTCTTACTATTATCTTGAAAAGTAGTTATTTCCACTCTTCTTTGATTGTTTTTATTTGTTTTCAGTTTTACTATGACAAGACTATGCATGGGTTCTTTTTATTTATCCTGCTTGGTTTTCATAGGCTTTGATTGTGTGGTCTTCATTCAGTTTTAAAAAATTGTCAACCGTTACTTCATCAAATATTGTTTCTACCTCATTCTTTCCCTCTTTTCTGGCACTCTTAATTATGTGCATATTAATCCTTCTCACAATATTCTCTGTCACTTATCTTCTTTTATGTATTTGCTATTCTTTTGTCTCTTCACTGTAGATCTTTTCTTCCAAGCTACCTACCTTCAGTTAACTTATATCTTCAGTTATGTGTAACTTGCTGTTAAATCCGTCTTTGAATTGTCAATTTCTCCAGTTCTTTGTTGAAATTCTCAGTCTTTTCTTTTATTACGCCAAGCAATAACCAGAGTTTATTTCAGTCTGTCTGTAGTTCCTTTTGGTCTATTTCTGTTGTCTCTTATTTCTATTGGTTTTCATTCTATTCTCTTGAATGATATTTATACCTGTTAGGTTTTTTTTTTTAAACAATACATTTTATTTGGAGTACAAGATGTTATCTTTCTCCAGATTGTTTTTTTCCTCCAGATAATTGCATTACTTCGGTCCATTGTCTGAGTCACTAGCAGTCTGTTCTTTTAGTCCAGGTTAAAGATTTATTCAAAGATGCATTGCTTTTCCCTGGGGATTCTGCTATAGTTCTGCCTCTACTCCTAGTATATGCTCCCAGGAGTAAAGCAGCCTTAAATGTGAAACTGTCATGTCTCAGGATCTCTCTAGGCTATCTTAGATCCTGCCAAGTTATTTTTCACTTTTGCTTGTTATCTCTCAAATATCTTCAGGCAAATGTCTTTTTAAAATATGGTTGTCTTCATCAGGAAGGATTTGCCTGTCATTTGGAAGCAGAAGTCTTGTTTCATTCTTACTGTAACTTTATTAGGAATTATCCTCTTGGAGAAAATATGACTTAGAGAAAGGTTAAATAATTTCCTTGAAGGTTACATGTATGTTACAGTGTTGGGATTTCAATACAGATATTGTTCAAAGTCTTTGTTCTTTTTACTACATTATGCCAATATTTTGGAATATGAATGATAGGCAAAAGCCATCTTAGAGATCATGAGCCACATTGTACATATCAGGCAAGGTATACCATAGAATGTCATTCGTGTTTTCATTGTCATTATGTATGACCAAAACAGGCTAGTAAGTAAATGTACCTCTTACTAGGTACTGAGCTCTTCACGGATAATTAAATCACAGTAAATGCCTTGTATATGTTAAGTTAAATATTTAGAATAGTGCTTGAATGGAAAACAGAGCAATTTTTTTCAAAATCAGAATATACTGTAATTTTGAAATATAAAACAGTTGGAAATGTATAATTAGAAATAAAGCACAGTTCACTTGACATAAAATTCTTTTTTGTGTTTACTACTTTATCAAATTTATGTCCCTCTTCTTTCAACTTTTGCCATCCAGAGCTTGGTTTCTGGATGTTTTGTGAAAGAATGTCCAGGTAAGGACCTGGGGAATTAAGCCCAGTTTTGCAGAAAGTATTCATTGTATGAAGGCAAATGTAATAGTAATTCTTTTTTTACTTATTTACTTTTTGGGGAAGGAACAAAAATGTTGATGCTTTAAATTCTGCCCCATTTTATTTAAAAGTTGTCAATAATATCTCTTTCTTTCTAATTTAGGGATAAAGCAGTTCCTAACAAAGTGGGGATATATTGTATCCAGTTTGGTTTTATGATGGATAAAACAAATATTCTTAACAGTGAACAGGTTTGCATACTCTTTTTATGTGTCACAGATAGCATTACGTTTTCTTGTTTAGGAATGAAATGTTTTGTTTAAAAGTGAGTCAATAATTAGATGCAAAGTATGAATAATGCAATTTTAAGGAATATTAAAATAAAATACATTTAAATTGGTTTGGTTAATATGACCTGATACAGAAGTTACTTTTCCATTTCTCTTTATATCAAAGACTCACTTAGTAAGCATTTTAGTGTATATTACAGTAAAGTTGCTCCTATCAACCTTACATGAAAAAATTTCAGTTAATCGCATTTCAGGTACTAGAATGCTGGATAATGAAGTTTAAGGTAGTTTTAACATATATCATCTCCATTCAATATTGTTAATGTACTAAATTTTTTTAAATTGCCTGTATTTTTTAATGTCTCTAAAATTATTCTTAGATGGTTTTTAACATTCAAAAATTCATCTCTGATGTTTTATTCTGAGTTTTAAAAAATTGACTAGATTTAAAGAGATTAATGGAAAAACCTTTTAGAAGGTAACATTTCATTTAATATGTTCTATCATTATTTCTTCTCTTACACTTGAGCACTAAACTGTCAGTGCATTGTTAATCAGAATGCTTCCTTTGTTTTGTAAGATTATAGTTGATGTTCTGCCTAATCAACCTGTGAAGTTAATTCCTAAATACCAGCCAGCTACACCAGCTGTTTCAAATGTCCGCTCAATTGCCAGTAGGACCTTGGTCAGAGATTTACATCTTAATATCACGGTAATGTTTATTTACTTCCAAAATGACAAAGGATAACAAAAGTTATTTCTAGTTTTGGGGTGCAAAATAATTATTATAGAATCAGATCTTGATTATATATAGTTTAAGGTTATTGGAAAATTTGTGCAGATCAGTGAAATATTTACGAAAGTGTATTTGAATACAAATAAAGAATGCATAACGTACACAAAACATACCAAATATACTAAGTAGAACTGACTCAAAAATGCAGAAATCTGCCTGTGTTTCCTAGTACATTCCTTAATCCCCTTTTTCATGTATGTATTCTGAATATGTGTGAAGTATATTGATTTCTCAGTGTCCATTTCACTGATAGGACAGAGGGAGGTAATTAAGTAATTATTTTTAAGAGATCTGCTCTGATGACTGATCATAGTGAGCTCCTCAGAGCTTCTGAATACCTGGAGAGTACTCTGTATAGAGCTGCTGAGAATATAAACAGAAACATGGAAAGCACAATAGTGGAACTTCACCTTTATGGAAAATTTTGCTGGTGAAGGCTACTTCACTCCCGTCAGCTTGCTTACTTTGGACAAGTGAGTCATTCTTCTCTTCCCAGATCAGTAGATGCCAAAAAAGTGCCTAACAAGCTGAATTTTTTAAATGGGAGTCCTTTTAATATAGAACGTTTGGAGCCATTATTTTAGATGGAAAGCCTCTGATTCTTTTATGATTTCTGGGATTATTTTCTGTCTTTAGAGCTCTGAGACAGAAATTCTGAGAATAGAATTCTGTTTGGAGTAGAAGGATTAGGGTAATTTAATATTTGGGTTTTTCCTAAATATATGTCATATTTCTGATTTGCACACATCTTTCTCTGTGTTTAATCTTACCAGTTCTTCTAATTAGTTATTCTCCATTGTTTACATGAAGGATGAATACAACAATCAAACTGGAATAGATTTGGTTGGTATTGTAAGAGCTACCATTAAAGGTCCTAATGAAGAAGATATGGATACACCACTCTTTACTGGGAAAGTTAGAACACTTGAATTTCCCTTTGTCAAAGGTTCAGCTGAAATCACGGTAATTTTTATGGTTTTTGGTAGATAGCTTTCTGTATTTAATAGTTTAAAACACAATATTATATAATACATGTTCTTTAGTATATATATAGGTATGAAGATGTTCTAATTATAGCATTACATTAAAGTCAACTGAAATATTTTGTGATTTTGCTCTAATCTATTACAGATTGAACCCAGAATCATTATTATTACTAACAAGATCTTCTTTTTCCATATGAATAACTGTTTTCTCTGATTCTAGTGATTTTAGCTTCAGTGATAATATATTCATATTTCTTTGAAAGGCTACCATTCTTTGGATAGAAACAGAATAAAACCTAGCCCAGGTAAAATGTACATATTTAGAAAAATTTAATAAAACGGCTTATCTTTTTTACTCTTTTTAACCCCCAAAATGGAAATAGGTTTTTATTTGTACAAAAAAATAACACAGTACAAAAACTTCAAAAATAATCAGTGTATTATCACCCTCCAGAGATAGTGATGATAAGTAATTTAGTTTGTACCTTCCAGACTTTTACATATACACACTAAACACTGCACAGATAACCTTGTGTGTATATATATGATTTATACATGGTGGGAGGGGGGGAGGGGGAATAAAATTTCATAAAGAGAACTCTGCTTTTATAAAAAATCTTACTTAATACATGTTTGATATATTTCTTTTATCAGTAAATGTAAATCTGCATCATTATATTGATGACCATAATTTTTTAGATCCTAAATTCCTTTTTAGTTTCTTTCCAAAGCTTTCTTATTAACAGTGTTTCCATCTATTTTCTTCTGTGTATATCCTTTTGCATACATCTGATTACTTCTTTAAAAAATTGCTAGAAGTAGAATTGGAAACAGGATATGTACACTTTAAGCCTTGTGGTAGTTACTACCAATTGCTCTTCAGTTTATATTCCCACTAGAAATGTGTGTATATCCTCACAATACTACCAACCTTGAATACAGACTTAGAATTCTAACCAAGTTTCCTATATTAAAAAAAATAATGTGTCACTAGTAAGGCTGAACAGTTCTCATGTTTTGGTCTTTGTGGAGAGCCCCTTGGTGCCTTTTCTTTTGAAATGTTCATCATTTTCTTCTTAATTATATATCTAAGATATTAATTTTTTTCATATATAAGTACTTTTTTGTTTATGTGGGGGTGAGAAGGAAGATTATAAGCACAGTACCTGCTCTTTTCTTATTCCTTTGAACTTTGGTTTGTCTGGATTTTATTTTTACCTTTTTTCTAATACATTAACTATTTCTTGTATTATTTATTAAATAATTGTTCATGTACCAAATAAAGTTGAAATGTCACCTTTTCTTACATTTTTCTGTTGTCAGTCTTCTAACCCATTGCTAATACCACATTGTTTTAATTATGCCAGGCTTACAGTCAAGGCACTGCCAGCTTGTACCTGACCTATAGTAGATGTGTTTCATGATCTGGCAGCAATACAGCTTTATGGTGTTGTCATTTTAAGTAGTTTCCAACATTTAAAGTTCTGGAGTTTTTACATAAAGACCTGCATTTCTGGTTTAGTTGGAGAATTTTAAAGGCTTGGCAATGGTAGACCAAGATGCTCTTAACAGCAGCAGGATTTTCCAGTCAATGGTATCCATGCCACTTCTTTCCATCACTTCACGTGGAGAACAAGTGTTGGTTGCTACTTAAATTTGCACTTACTCCTTTATTGTAGTGGAGAGTAAAATGAAATTTTCTTGTACCCTAACAAAAATCAGGTAATGAAAGCCACATGTTGAAAAACAAGGGGGTAGACATATTGAACATGCAAAGTAGGTTTATATTGGAAGAATACACCTAACACATTTTACCTATTTCATAGGTTCTTTTGTAGGTGTTTGAAATTGCTAACCCCACTTGTCTATATTATGTAGGTTAAGACAGTGACTTAAGTAAGCTATTCCCTTACAGCTGCATATAGAATCTGAGCTTCATGTCATACATATGAATGTCCACTAGATGTTACTAATACCACACTGAATAAGCAAAAAACTCCCAAGTCCTACTTGGCTCCTGGCCCAGATACTGATTTAATAGTCTGGACAGGGCACTCAAATCTGATTTGTAACAAGCCAGTGATTCTCATCACTGGGAACATTTAGGAAGCACTCACCCAGAACACAACCAAAATGTTCCATGTTTGCTTGAAAATAACATGTATTGCTTTTTAAAAAATTATAGACTAAATTTGTAATTGTTGAAGATTGTTAACTAGGCTATTCAGATTTTCTATTTTTTCCTACGTGATCTAGAAATTTCTGAAAGAGGTGTCTAAGATTCATTCTGCTACACATTTGTCCATCATATTCCAAATTACCATTTGTAGTTGAATCTAGTTCTGGACTCATCAGTTCTCTTCATTTCTGCTACTCCATGTATCCTTTTCTCTTTATAAGCTATCCATCAGATTACAAACTGAGGAAAGTCCTTATATACCACATAAAGGAAAAGATTATATATTTAACTATATAAAAAGTTAAAACTCAAATACCATAAGCATATCTTAAACAGAATTAAAAGAATAGTGGCAATGTGTTGATAATTGTTGACAATTATGGGTATGTAGAGAATCATTATATGATTGTATAATAAAAAATTTTATGACATTGGGTAGAAATATTACAATATTGAGTAGCAATGTTTCTATATGTCTAATAGAATATATATATCTATAATAGAGCATTAATATATTAAACATATTTTTAAAACTCCTAAAGAACTCCCTGCAAATCACTAAAAAGAAAATCTAGTAAAAGAAAAAAATGGCCAAAGACTATAAGCCAGCAGTTAATGGAAGGGAAAGTATAAATGACCAATAAACAAGCATGACCTTAATACTGCAGAGAAATGCTAGTTAAAACAATAAAAACTGCTGTTTTTAATCTACTTATTAGGAAAAAAACAACTTGATTATTAATAGATTTTCACCAGCATCAGGAAAACTAGATGTTCTTACACTAATGGTGAGAGAATGAATCGATACAGCCTTTTTGAAGGGAAATTTGATACTGCCTAATAAAACTTTTACTGAGTCTTATTTCTCACCTATTCTAGAGAACACACAATGAAGTATTGAAAGATATTTTCTTTGCTCTCTTATAAATAATAGCTAAAAAGTTCTAAGCAAACTAAATGTTCATCACCCTGTGAAATCAAATTGCATGCTGAAAGCCACTTGCTGAATTATAAAGTATGTTATTTTTTAAAAGTGGACAGTATTTTATTTTTATGTGTTTCTGTTTGTGTAAATACATTGAAAATAGCTTTTAGAAACTAAGTGGGGTTGCGAATCCATTTAATTGTGGGCTTGTGTTCTATATTCTTCAGAAAAAAAGAAATGTTAGCTACAATTTATAATTTTACTCTTTCATGGATTGTTATACAGTGTTCTATCAATTCAGATTTTTTAAAATTCTAATTCTCTGTCTTTGAATTGTATTACTGTAGTATGAAAAAACAGAATAGTGTCTTGTTTCCTGTAAAAAAAATTAGACTAAAAAAAACACTTAAGATACACATATTTATATTTGCATTTTTTACTAGTCATATTGCTGTGGTCTTAAAGCATATGAAGTTTTTGTGTGTGTGTATTAATGAAGGAAATACAATTTAAAAAATCATTAGAGCTTTTCAGGACCTCCTTTCTGGTCACCTGGGACTAGTGGGTCTACTTCCATAGTAACAGCTGTAACTTAAACTCAGCATTGGGCTTTGGGTATTTCTTTGTGATTGTTTTTATAACTTTTCATGCCATCAGCTCTTTTCCACTGCTTCATCTTAAAGGTTGGAATCAAGATTTTGTATTTGTAGGTCAAGGTATATATAAGTGGCTATGATATGTCTGGTACGAAAGTAAAAATACTTTTTGTAATTTTCCATTTTATGTAATTTTTGCATAATCTGTTTGTCGATAAGATCATTTGGCTTTCAAACCATTACCATAGGGTAACAAGTATTATGTCTCAGGTGTTGCTGATGATGTTATAATGAATGTTTAATCTTAAGGGTTAGTCATGCCTTTAAAAATAACTTTCTGGGAAACAGAGTACATGAGATAGATAATATTTTACAGTGAAAAATACCTTTTTAAATCTTGTTTTTCCTTACTGCTTTTTTCTTTATACAGAGTCTGGTGCTGGCAGAAAATAGTCCTGGAAGAGATAGCACTGAATATGTTATTGTATTTGAGCCTCAGCTGCCAACGTTATCAAGGACACTAAAATCATATGAACTACCATTTATGTTTTATGATGGTAAGTTTCTAGGAAAATAGATGATTAAACTCAAATGTTTGTGTACTTTAGAAACTCTTGTTTTGCTTTCCATTAACATGATGCTTATTAGTCACCTAATCATGTTATGACATTATTTTGGAAGTCACAATTAAATTAAAATTGAAGTAAATTATCTGAAATGTTTGTTCCCTAGATGTTAAGAAGCAGCAACAAATGGCAGCACTTACAAGAGAGAAAGACCAATTATCTAAGAATATTGTAATGTACAAAAGTTTATTTGAAGCCGGCAAACAGCTTCTTAATGAAATGAAGTGTAAGTCATTTTATATTCAAAGGTAATAAAAAATTATGCTTTGGGGGAATGTAAGGCAGAAGGTTGAGACCATGAGAGTACAAACACTACCTCCTTTCCAGGACTGCAAGTAAACTGCAGAACACTGCAGAAAGGTAGTAATGATGGCTTATATTATTTGTCATTTAATCTTAAGATGAAGTATTCCTTAATTGTAAATAAATTTATATCCTGCTTACCTACAACACTTTTAGATTTTTTTATTAGGAATCTAAGTCTGTGGAAATTGAAGCATTTTGACATAACAGTAATAATATTTATATCCAAATCCCAACTTCTGGCAAAAGATTCTAGATGACAGTATCACTAGGGGGAGTGATACTGTGTACTTTAATGTTTGATTCATGGGACTTTATGTATTTTACGTAAAATAACTGCAGAATGTCACTTTGGTGGTATACAGCCTGTATAGCACACACTGATACAGAAACTTGTAACTTATTTTGAATCAATACACAGAATGTTTGCTGCAGTTTTAAATAATGTTTATATACTTAAGACAAGGCATTTCCTGAGTTGTGATCCATCATCTTTCATTCATCAGATTTTTTTTGCTGTGGTTTTGGCTTTGTGTTAAATAAATAGTTAAAACTTTGATTCCGTTAGCCAACAAATATGTTTTGCCTGCATTACCCACTTTCCTATATTTCTCCAAGGTCAATGCTCTTTAGAAGATAACAGGAATTAAGTAGAGTAATGACATAGCACATCAGTTCTAACACTAAAAATTGTTTTTTTTAAGTCTTATTTGGTTCTTGGAACAACCTGTATAAATTATGTATAGTCATGTATGTTAGGAATAAGTAATTTATCCAGTCATAATATCTCTCTTAAACTCATTGATTCTCTTTCCCGTTTTTGTGTATTAGATCTGAAACTTAAATTTAGAGTTTTAGTTTCTAAAAGTTACTTTTCATTTTTAGCAACAATCATTAAAAAGAAAAAAGTGAAAATATTTTTCAAAAACTGTATTTTGGGCATTATTAGAAATCAATGCAGGCTTTTTTGTTTTTATTTTTAGGCCAAGTGGAAGAAGCAAAATTAAAAGAGGCCCAGTTGCGAAATGAACTAAAAACACATAATATTGACATTCCTACCACACAGCAGGTAACAGTTTTCAAGAATATGTGAAGGATTTCCTTTTTCATTGAATTCTATATTTTTTTATGATTCATATTTTATGAATATGGCACTATTGTTTTTGGATACCAAGATATATGTTCATTATATGCCCAGCACTTACTAGACATTAAAAGGGGCTAACAAAATGAGAGTGCTCTTTTCAAAGAAATTGCAGTTTGTATTTCTAATGTAATGACACCAATAAGTGAAATAAATAATACACCAACTTGAGAACTGCATTGAAGAGGCTGTATAAATTATAACAAGTATATATGGTGGTAAAGAAAATGAAAGATAACAAAAGACAATGGATTTTTCTAAATTTATGTTCTTTTAAGTATGTAACTTAGTTTCAAAGAGGAGTCCTATTACAGATTGTGTATTTCTTAACTAAGATCAAAAATATTAATGAGGTAGAAGCTTTCTGTATTATTTTAAAGTAATGCCAGTTTAGTAACTTTAAGTTCTTAAACTGTCCAAAGTGTTGATATTTCTCTGCTGTCGTTATGGGCTATCTGATACAAGAGTAATTGGCCTTGTAGTTAATTTTTCTTTGTAAATTACAGATGCCACACATTGAAGCACTTTTGAAAAGAAAGCTATCAGAACAAGAAGAACTTAGGAAGAGACCAAGAAGATCATGTACTCTTCCAAACTATACTAAAGGCGGTGGAGATGTTTTGGGAAAGGTTTGTGTTTCAACCTTTAAGAGTTAGTACATTTTATATCTTGTTTAAAGGTGTTTTAAAATAACATTATAATAAAAGAGTGTCAGTTTCTTTATACTTCTTAATTTTTCCAATAAATTACTTGCACTCATTACCATAGTAGAGATATGGCAGAATTTAAAGCTGAAATGCATAATTAATTCCATATTCTTATTACTATTGAGGTCTGCAGCAGAAATTGTTAACATGTCTTAGTTCAAGCTTTATTGTCTGCTTAGAGATGCTTTCATGTCATATGGCTTTATAGGTAGCCAAGACTTTTGCATGTGACTCAAACTCAGACAACAGAAGAGAGAGAAAGATCAGAATTTTCCTTGTGTCTGAATTAAATATTGCTAGAAAGTGAACTTAGAATAAACAACACAAAAAACTTTATACATAAAACTTTATACTTATTTGCTGCCCAAAATAGTGCCATTCTTCTTTTATTCTTTCCCTCTTTGGTTTTACCTTTTGTCATATGAGCTGTATTTTCATTTTTATCCTACTGTTATTCAATCCTGATCATTATGTTTTATAGGAAGTGTTTCTTATAGAAGGTGTCCCTAGCATCTTCTGTGTTTAATGGTGTTAAGGTTGTGGTGTATGTGCATGTGTTTTACTTGTTTAACTTTCCATTTGATACGCATCTCAGCTTTCTGCTGTTACCTGTTTTTAAATTAAGGAAGTAAAACAGGTTCGAAAAGATTAAGAAACATGCTCAAGGTTACACAGCAAAGCAAGCAAGTGGCAGAGTCAGGACTCAACCCCAGGCAGTCTGACTCCAAAGTGTGTGCCGTTAATCACTGTTCTTTTTGCCTGTGCACATTGTGCTACTTCCACAGCCAGCCTATGAACTTTTTATAGTGCTTCTCTCTTTTTTTTCACATTTATTAAGGTATTATTGATATACACTCTAATGAAGGTTTCACATGAAAAACAATGTGGTTACTACATTCACCCTTATTATTGAGTCCCCCCATCCCATTGCAGTCACTGTCCATCAGTGTAGTAAGATGCCACAGAGTCACTATTTGCCTTCTCTGTGCTACACTGTCTTCCCTGTGACCCCACACACACCATGTGTACTAATCATAATACCCCTCAATCCCCTTCTCCCTACCTCCCCACCTGTCCTCCCCAACCCCTCCCCTTTGGTAACCGCTAGTCCCTTCTTGGACTCTGTGAGTCTGCTGCTGTTTTGTTCCTTTAGTTTTGCTTCATTGTTATACTCCACAAATGTACATCTCATTTTTGCATGAGGAGACTGAGGTTCACAGAATGTAAATAGCTTGCCAGTGAATAGTAAGGCAGAACTTAGACATAAACCAAGGTCTCTCTGACTTTAAAGTCCATGGTAGTTTCCTTATAAATAGTTTCCAAACATCACAAGCAAATGACACACTGAAAATAGGGGGTAATGGTTATTCTAAAAGTGTGAAGCAGTGATTACTACCAAACCATGTTACATTACTATCCAAACCCAAAATATGAAAATTGAGAAAATTAAGCATGTAAATAGGAAAACAAGATGCTGATTTATAATTTTTTAAATTGTTGCTTCTCAGAACTAATGTATAGAAAGAAGTAGTCTTTATAGAACAAGAAGTCCTAGTATTCTAAGCATATAAATATTGATAGCCTGGTTTCAGATATTAATATTCCACATTCAGTGGTTCATTTGACAGAAAGAAATTTTTGCTCCATATGTAAGATTTTAACCTACAAGTATAAATTTTAGCTGAACAACTGTATTTTAAAGTCTTCCATCCAAGTATTTCTCATCACATATTTTGAAAATATGGGGGAAAACTTTGAAATCTCATTTTATATAGTTTCTCCTTTGTCCTCAGAAGTACAGGCCCTCTACTAGCCAGTAAGAGAATATTTTCCACTCCCTGATTAAACTTGTTTCAAATACCTCAGTTAACTTGGATATTGAACTCTCATTACCATAAAAGGGATATGGCAGAATTTAATTGCCTTCCTTAATTCCAAATACCTTGAAATCCCAAATATATTCCTTTTTTTAAAGTGGCATTCATCTCCCATCCCTGAGGAAGAATTATAACATCGATAATGGAATTTTCAGGGATTCTGGTTTAAATGAATCCCTCATTTGTGGACTCAAAAAAGCTGAAAAAACCATTTAAAAGCTTGAATGAGCCGAACATTGTATGTGATACACAATTTAAAAATAGTGAGTTCATGTCTTAGAAGGAATTAGGCTTTTTGGAAAAAACTATGCAGTATATACTTTATATCACCTGGGAAGTTTAAGGAGAAAGTGTAATGTTAACGAGTCTTGTGAGAACTTCAATCATATCTTCACTTAGAAATAAACACCCCAGTTATGAGATTAGGGTACTTAACGAACAACCACAAAATAGACACTTAACTCTAGCAATTGTGGTCACTAGTAGAACAGGTCGCATAATTTGATCTGCCTCTATTAATCCTTCCTTTGCTAAAAACATTTTTGTCATCTTTTACATGTATTAGTTTCTTTACATGTCTGTTTTCTTACCTTTCTTCCACTCCCAGAGAACTGGAATACAAGGGTAGATATTATGATGTTTCTAACAGTGACATACAACAATCTCATTGCTAGGGAAGGTTTTTGCTACCAGATCAGGTAAGAATAACAAGCAGATGTGACCAACACAGTGCACTGAATAAGGTTTTGAAATTGACCACAAAGTTTCAACCTTGTTGGACTTGAACAAGAATGCTGTGACTAAAAGTATTTATAAATAGGAGAGTGGTTCCTTATCCTAAGCTCCATAGTGTTCTTATAAGCAGAAGAAATGATTGTTATTTGTGACATTCAGTTTCGTTTTCTGAAAGACATACTATAGTATTACAGTACATGCTTAAAAGGTTATGCTATATAACTATTCTATGTTTAATTGTATCTTTAAAAACTCCATTTATGTGTATATTATTTAAATATATCTTATGATTACTTTATCAATGAACACACATCCAGTAGGAGAATATTAAATGCAAAAAATGCATCATTAATTAGCTAATAATATTCTAAATATTTTTTTTGCTCATTTGTAAAATTTACTGGACCTTAATTGGTGAAACCGTTTTTCCAAAATTTAACAGCAGGATAGACAGTTTAATATTCAAGCCACTAATACAGCTTGAGAATTTTCTCCTAATTCATATGAGTGTTTCAGAAAAGTGTTTTTGCTCTTTGGGCTTTTAAAATATTTAATACCAAATTTTTATTTAAAAGTTTTTACTTGAGTTTTAAAAATGGGTTATAGATTGCACACCTGGCACAAATTGAAGATGATAGAGCTGCTGTGGTTATTTCTTGGCATCTGGCAAGTGACATGGACTGTGTAGTCACCCTGACCACTGACGCTGCACGTCGTATCTATGATGAAACCCAGGGTCGCCAGCAGGTGTTGCCCCTTGATTCTATTTATAAGAAGACTCTTCCAGATTGGAAAAGGTTAGAAAAAAATGGAACTCATGATTTTTTTCTGAAATAACTGTCCTATTTTTTATTAACATGCTGAATTTAAAAATGATTTCTCTAAAGGATACCTAAAACAAACTGAGAAGTGATTCAAATCAGATACATTATTTTTATCTTCATCACAGATGTGCACATTACATTAAGACTGATATTTCAATGTATTCAATCATATATGCTTGCCACGTTTAATTTGCCAGTTAACTGTAATTTGTATATATGACAGATACACAAACACATGCACACATATACCAAAAACAAATTTTTGGCCTTTGAAACATGAACACTGGAAAGCTGTCATTGTTATTAACAAAATATGTAATTCCTTTATTTAGAGTAAGGGTATAGTTATGTGTCTTTTATCCTTTTTGTCCTGTGAAAATAAGCTACCATCATTTGGGTGGAGAAGGTCTCTATTGGAACTGCCAATAGCAAAGTCAAAATGTTAAGAGACCATCTAGTTAGGATGTTTCATCTTTATTTTAATATGAATCTATTTTTAAATTATTTCCTCATTTGCTTTTCAAAATATATTTTTAGGGAAACCTATTAGGCATTTTTATCTGAATTTTAAAATACTTTCTGTGTACTATGATTTTGTCTCTTTTTAAAAATCTTTAAAAGACTAGAAGGAAATGGAAACAACAAAAAATAAAAAGTAAAATATGTGGCAGGGTATTGACTGATAATTTTCTGATTCCTAAACAAAGTTTTGCAAGTCCTGCAACTGGGTAGGAATAGTGACTTTAAGAAGAACAGGAGCTTAGATTAGGAGTCTGTTGTGTTACTAAAATAACATTTCATTTCATTTTATAATCTAAAAGCAGATTGAGGAAATAAGTGGAATTTGAATGGAATTTGAAGTCACATTTGTCTGCTTCTCGACTCTCCCACTCTGCTACTAGTCACTGCTCCATTTAAATGTGGGAAATCCTTATATAATTACTGTATTGATAAGGGTAATAATTTTTGCTAGAATAACTTCTTTTCAGGAGGGCCTTCTTTTATGTCCAGAATCCCTGAAAACCAAGTTTAAGGATTTTTGATTTAGAGAAAGTGTGAATTTGGTATTTAGGGATAACGTTTGCTCTAGAATCTAGCTATCCTCTTTGTTCCTGGTATATATAGTGCCTCTTACTGGAATTGAGTTAACTGGCGCCTAGAGCCACCTCACACCCCTGCACTCCTACTGTCAAGATATGGGGAAAGCTACACTATGTGCACGGGAAAGGCCCTGACACCCCAGTTAACCTCCATCTCTTGAATCCCATTGTTACCTCTGGGCTTCAGTTGCTCATTCTGTGAGGGAAAGATGTCAGGGTAGGTTCCTGAGTTCCCTCCCTCACATGTGTTTTAGCCTTGCACGTTGCCCCTTCCCTCACCCATTCTAGGGCCACCCTCCACATGAGGCAGTAGTATCATTGGCATCCTCACTAGGGCCAGCTTTAGAGGCTGCTTTTCCCCTATCGCTATCAAACTAAACAATAGTTCATGTGGATTTTCCAAACTAATTGAAGGTGGTAATACAGAATACAGATAAAGCTAAGTAGATATTTTTATATGGTAAATGCTGTTATCATTTTTGAGGGCATACATAGTCAGTCATTTAGGAGTATCATTTATGGATGAGGATTTGATTATATCACAGTGATATGCAATCTATTAATATGTGTTTCACAATATATATATTTTCAAATTAAAAAGTTGTATGTGTTTTTATACTTTTTAAAAATTTATTTTCATTCAGACCTCTACCTCATTACCGAAATGGAAAATTGTATTTTAAACCCATTGGAGATCCAATCTTTGCCCGAGATTTGTTAACATTTCCAGATAACATAGAACATTGTGAAACAGGTAAAGGAAATTATGGTGACTTTATTTTCTACAAATGTTACATTTGTGATTCAAATATGTAAATTACTAATTATGGAAATTTATGTTACTTAGTTTGTAAGGGATAGTTTTATTAATATTTAATTTTTTTCCTGTTAAACAGAAGTGTTGAATAGAATTCTAGTGTTAGAGTTCCTTCTAAGAAAAATTTGCAGTGTGTGTTAGTATTTTAATATGACCGAAGAAGACGTCATCATTTTAAAAATTCATGTATTGAATTTTTTTAGTATTTGGTATGCTGTTAGGAGACACCATTATTTTGGATAATTTGGATGCTGCCAATCATTATAGGAAAGAGGTATGTATTTGAATTCTTTACAGATTTTTTAATTTATAGCTCTCATTTTAATGTGTATTTTTGAAATATATCGGGGCCCTATATAAAAATAATTTCATTGTCTGATACATCTGCAAATGACTAAGTAACCTTGTCAGAACCAATTTAAATCCTATAAATTGACAAGCAACATAAAATCAGGTACAATAAATGAATGAATGGGTAAGATGCAAATAAAAATGAGACATATTTTTGGGCTATGCAGTTATCTAAGAATCAAAACCAGTATCTGTTATGATGATAATACTGAAAAAGAGTACTCTCAGGTAATATTGATGGAAATGTAATTTGAGGTAGCCCTTGTTTATTAGTTGGTAGGGCTGCTGTAACAAAGGCCCACAGACTGGGTAGCTTACAGTAGAAATTTGTCTCATAGTTCTGGAAGCTAAAAATTCTAATTGAATGTGTGGGCAGGGTTGATTCTTTCTGAGTGCTGTGAAGGAAGGACTTGTTCCAGGTCTCTCTCCTTAGTTTATAGGTAGGTGGTCATCTCCATGTCTGTTCACATCTTCACAATTTTATGTCCTTTTCTGGTAAAGACACCACTCATTGAATGTGGCCTCATTTTAAGTTGATTGTTTCTATACAGACCCTATCTTCAGTTAAGGTCACATTCCGAGGAACTGGCAGTTAGGACTTCAACATAAGAATTTTGAGGAACACAGTTCAAGCCATAACACCTTTGGATGATCAGTTTGGCAATATATGTATGTTTTAGTTATCTGTTGCTACATAACAAACAATACAAAGTAGTGCTTTAAACAGTAACAAAACAAGTTTTTTTTACCTGTGGGGAACCTCCAAGCAGTGTTAGCTAGTTGCACTTGGGATCATGGAAGCTCCAAAATGCCGCATTCACATAGCTGGATTTGTCTCACAGACCCCTACCCCAGCATGCTGTGAGAAAGTGCCATTAAGATTTTTAGAAATCTTTGCCTACCTAAGAGCAGCTAGGAAGCAGTGCCTTAAATTTGAGGTCTTAACAAAGGGACGTCCTTAACTTGATTTCAACTCTGAGGCCACATTTTACTGACTGTGCACTGGATTTGACCTTAGTCCTGAGGCTTTCCATTTCTTTTTTAAGAACATTTTGTTCACTGAACAGACTGGGTATGAAAAACAGTTTTTCCTACCCAGTGTATCCTGGGTTAGAAATACTTTCTTGAAATTACTTTTATTGCCTATATTATTACTGATTTCCTTGAAATTAATTCCTACTTTAGCTTATCTCCCACTCATATTGGCTAGTTGATGCTGGCTGCTGGCTAGACACTCAGCTGGGGTTGTAGGCTGGTAGACTTGGGTCTTTCCATGTGAGTCTGTCCTTTTGACTGCTTGAGCTTCAAATGATGTCTGGGTTCCAAGAAGGTGTATTCCAAGCAGTAAAAGCAAAAGCTGCAGGTCTCGTAAGTCCTAGCCTTGGAAAGTATATTTGGTATGTCAAAATCTGGCTAGCCCAGATCTAAGGAGGGTGGGTAAGTGGGAATAGGTTCTCCCTTCTCCACAGAGAAGGAGCAATGAATTTGCAGCCATCTTTATACCATCACAAGGTATTAGAATAATTTATCTTAGAGACACACACTCCCACAAGTATACAAAGATGTGTATAGGAATATTCATTAGAATATTAAAGAATTTGTAATGGGAAACTTTAGAAACATTCTAAATGTCTATCCATTTAGGATTGGACATAACTCCATTACAGTAATTTATATAGTAGAACAGTATGTAACAATTAAAAAGAATGTAAAGGATTCCTGTGTCCTAAAGGAAGATGGACAAAATATATTTTGTTGAAAAGTGCAAACTTATAATGTATAAAATGATGCCCTTTGAAAAATTAGCTTATGTACTTTAATTTTTTATTATAGTTGATATACAATATTTAATTACAGTTGATATACAATAAGTATAGTTGATATATAATATTACATTGATTTCAGATGTATAATATAGTGATATGATAATTACATACATTGCTGAATGCTCTCCATAATAAGTGTAGTTACCATCTGTCATCATACAAAGATACTACAATATTAATGGCTACATTCCTTATGCTGTACTTTTATCCCCATGATTAACTTATTTTATAATTGGAAGTTTTACCTTTTCATCTCCTTAACCTATATCTCCCACCTTTTACCCCCTCCTCTATGACAATCACCAGTCTTTTCTCTGTGTTTATATGTCTCTTTCTATTTTGTTCATTTGTTTCTTAGTTTTTTAGAGTCCACATACAAGTGAAATCAATAAAGAGAAATTGTCTTTCTCTGCTTGTTTTATTTCACTTAGCATAATACCCTCTAGGTCCATCCATGTTGTCACAAATGGCAAGATTTCATTGTTTTTAATGGCTGAGTAATATTCTGTTGTATATATGTACCGTATCTTTATCCATTCATCTATCATTGGACACTTGGGTTGCTTCCATAACTTGATTATTAAAAATAATGCTGCAGTAAACATAGGAGTGCATATATCTTTTTGAATTGGTGATTTTGTTTTCTTCAGATAAATTCCCACAAGTGGAATTGCTGGGACATAATGATATTTCTACTTCCAGTTTTTTGAGAAGCCTCCACACTGTTTTCCATAGTAGCTGCACCAGTTTACATTCCCACCAACAGTATATGAGGGTTCCCTTTTTTCCACACCCTCATCAACACTTGTTGTCTTTTGGATAATAGCCATTCTGACAGGTGTGAGGTGATATATCATTGTGGTTTTGATTTGCATTTCCCTAATGATTTGTGATGTTGAGCATCTTTTCCATGTGTCTGTTAGTCATGTGTATGTCTTTGGAAAAATGTCTATTCAGATCCTCTGCCCATTTTTTAATCAGACAATTTGTCTTTTTGGTGTTGACTTGTATGAGTTCTCTGTGTATTTTGGATCTTAACACCTTGTCAGATACATCACTAGCAAATAATATTCTCCTATTCAGTAGATTGCCTTTTCTCTTTGTTGATGGTTTCCTTTGCTGTGCAGAAACTTTTTAGTTTGATGTAGTCCCATCTTATGTTTCCCTTGTTTGTGTTTCCCTTGTTTGGGAAGACATATCCAGAAAAAAATAGCTAATGCTAAGGTTCAAGAGTTTACTGCCTGTAATTCCTTCTAGGAGTTTTATGGTTTCAGGTCTTACACAGGTTTCAAAATTATTTTTATGTATGGTGTAAGACAGTGATCCAGTTTCATGTTTTTGCATGTACCTTTCCAGTTTTCCCAGCACTGTTTATTGAAGAGACTATATTTTCCCCCATTGTATATTTTTGCCTCCTTTATCATATATCAATTGACCATATGAGCTTGGCTTTATTTCTGGGCTGTCTGTTCTGTTCCATTGGTCTGTGTGTCTATTTTTGTGCCAGTACCATACTGTTTTGATTACTATAACTTTATAGTATAGCTTGAGATCAGAGATTGTATAACCTCCAGCTTCATTTTTTTTTTTTTAAGATTACTTTGGCTGTTGGGGTTTTTTGTGGTTCCATGAAAATTTTAGAATTATTATGTGAAAATGCCACTGGTATTTTGATAAGGATTATATTGAATCTGTAGACTGTTTTGGGGATAGTATGGAAATTTTAACAATACTAATTCTTCCTATTCATGAGCATGGAATATCTTACTATTTATTTGTGTCTTCTTCAATTTCTTTCATCAGTGACTTACAGTTTTCAGAGTTCACCCCTTTGGTTAGACTTTTTCCAAGGTGTTTTATTCTTTTTGATACAATTTTAAGTGGTTTAAGAGGGGTGATTTAATTTCTTTCTGTTCATTATTTGTATATAGAAATGCAACCGATTTCTATATATTGATTTTTATCCTGCAACTTTACTGAATTCATGTATTAATTCAAATAGTTTTTTGGTGGAGTCTTTAGGGTCTTCTGTATATGGTATCATCTGCAAATAGTGACAATTTTACGTGTTCTTACTAGTTTGTATTTGGATGCCTTTTCTTTTTCTTTTCTGATTGCTGGGGCTATAGGACTTCCAGTTCTATGTTGAATGAAAGTGGTGAGATTGGGCACCCTTGTCTTCTTCCTGATCTTGAAGGAAAGGCTTTCAGCTTTTCACAATTGAGTATGAAGTTAGCGGTGAGTTTGTCATATATGGCCTTTATTATGTTGAGATATGTTTCCTTTATACCCACTTTGTTGAGATGTTTCTATTATGAATGGATGTTGAATTTTGTGAAATGCTTTTTCAGCATACATTGAAGTGATCATACGGTTTTTAGTCCTTTCTTGTTAATGTGGCATATCACATGATTGACTTGTGGATATTCCATCCTTGCTTCCCTGGAATAAGTCCCACTTGGTTGTGGTGAATGATGTATTTTTGGATTTGGTATGCTAATATTTTGTTGAGTATTTTTGCATCTATGTGCATCGGGGATATTGGTCTGTAATTTCCTTTTTTTGTAGTGTCTTCATCTGACTTTGGTATCAAGGTAATGCTGATCTCATAAATGACTTTGGAGGCATACTTTCCACTTTTATTTTTTTGAATAGTTTAGGAAGGATAAGTATTAGTTCTTTAAATGTTTGGTAGAATTCACCTATGAAGCCATCTGGTCCTAGCCTGGTTTATTGGGAGTCTTTTGATTATTGCTTCAATTTCATTACTAATTGGTGTGTTCAGATTTTCTCTTTCTTCCTGATTCAGTCTTGGAAGATTGTATGTTTCTAGGAATTTGTTCATTTCTTGTAAGACTTTCAGTTTGTTGACATGTAATTTTTCATAGAATTCTCTAATAGTCCTTTGAATTTCTGTGGTGACAGTTGTAACTTCTCTTTCATTTCTGATTTTGTTTGTATCCTCTCTCTTTTTCTTGATGAGTCTGCTAAGGTTTGTCAATTTTGTTTATCTTTTAAAAGAAACAGCTTTTAGTTACATTCATTTTTTTTCCCTACTGTTTTCTTAGTCTCTATTTCATTTATTTCTGCTCTGATCTTTATTATGCCCTACCTACTATCTTTGGGCTTTCTTTGTTCTTTTTCTAG
This sequence comes from Manis pentadactyla, assembly GCF_030020395.1. Taxonomy (NCBI): domain Eukaryota; kingdom Metazoa; phylum Chordata; class Mammalia; order Pholidota; family Manidae; genus Manis; species Manis pentadactyla. Next base: position 116,884,861 of record NC_080024.1, on the reverse strand, counting down.
TGCCATTAGTTTTCAGGATAGATGGTTTATTTGAGACTGTTCTTACTTCTTGAGGTAGCCCTATATCACTTGGAACTTCCCTTTTAGAACTGCTCTTGTTCCATCGCACAGATTTTGAACCATTGTGTTTCTTTTTTCATTTTTCTACAGGTATTTTCTAATTTCATCTTTGATTTGTTCATTGACCCATTGGTTGTTTAGTAGCATGACATTTAGCTTTAACATGTTTGGGTTTTTTTCCAGTTTTCTTGTGATTAATTTCCAGTTTCATATCATTGTGGTCTGAAGAGATGCTTGATAGAATTTTGGACTTCTTAAATTTATTGAGACTTGTCTTGTAGCCTAATGTGATCTATCCTGGAGAAAATATCATGTACACTTGAGAAAAATCTATATTCTCCTGTTTTTAGTTGAAATGTTGTGGATATATCTGTTAAGTCAATCTGGTTTAATGTGTTGTTCAGTGCCACTGTTTCCTTACTGATTTTCACTCTGGATGATCCATCCATTGATGTACGTAGAGTGTTAAAGTCCCCTAGTGTTATTGTATTACTGTCAGTTTCTACCTTTATGTCTGTTAATATTTGCTTTATAAAGTTAGGTGCTCCTAAATATTTATGGATATTGGTCTTATAATCATTGCATCTTCTTGGTCTGGTCTCTTTATCATTATGTAACACCTTTTGTCTCTTGTTAGTCTTTGTTTTGAAAGCTATTTTGTCTGATACAAGTATTGCTCCTCCAGCTTTTTTTTATTCTATTTCCTTGTGCATGGAATATTTTTTCCATCCTTTCCCTGGAAGTCTATCTGTGTCTTTAGGTCTGAAGCAGAGTCTCTTATAGGTATAGATAAGTCTTGTTTTTTAATCCATTCAGCCACCCTATGTCTTTGGAGCACTCAGTCCATTTACATTTAAAAATAATTATTGATAGGTGTGTGCTTATTGCCATTTTGTTCATTGTTTTCTGGTTGTTTTACTCTTACTACTTTCTTCTCTTGCTCTGGGATAAGGTTATCATAGTGACCTCCTATCCTGCCATCTTCCTGACTCTGCCCCAAGCTTATGTACTTTAAACAAACTGGATGAATATGTTGTATAGATATATTGAGAAGCATTATCACTTCAATATTTCTTCTAAGTTTTACTTATAAAAGAATTAATTCTCTGAATTTGAATAAAATAATATATTTAAAGCATTAAGCAAAGGACATGGAATATGGTAAAATTTCAGTAAAGTTCTCTTTGGGTCTGAGATCCAAAGGTCTTGAATTCTTTGAAACAAAAGAAGCATTAAATTTAGTAAATATAGTTTAGGGGCTTGGAAATACCAGGTGATGCACAAGTATGGAAAGTGTTACAGGCTTGCAAATTAATATAACTGAAAATGAGGTCAGAGTGTTTGCCATTATGTAGCAGAAAACAGGCCAGGTCAAAATATGAACTAATGTCTATAAATAGTGTATTCTAGAATCATGGGTACCTTATTGATCATCTATCACTTTCTAGATAAGAAACCTTAAGCTTAAAATAAATAATCAATCTGTACCAGATCACACTACTAATTCATGGCAGAAAGATAAGTAGTTAGAGAAGTTTCTCTGTGGGCCTAGTTAAGAAGTAATGAATATATTTATTGAATTTAGGAGAGCTAATTAGTGAGATACTGAAAATTAAACAACTCATTTGGGAATGAATAGTATTTGGCATCTTCATGGATGTTTGTTTGTGAACCTAATAATAGCTACAATATACTACACCAGAAAACTGTCCTTTGGATAGGGGAGCTACTATATTCTGATAGTGATTAACATGTTTATATGTCCTGAATTATGGATTAAAAACCATGCCCATTAAATGTCATGACAACATGGAATCTATTAGGAGAATATGAGACACTTCCTAGTAATAATAGAATTAACAATTTGGTAGATTTCTACTTAGTTCAGTCAGATTGGACACTTCCTGTGCATGAGATACAGTGGTATATTATTAAATGTTAAACAACTGGCTCTCTGAGGACCCTGATTTGTAGCTTTTGCTTATCCACATGGTGTAAATAGTCCTATCATTGCTGATTTCCAGCTGCCAGTGTGCAGCCATTGAACGAGGCATTCAGTAGATGGAGTTTCATGACCGTACATCCTAGTTTCAGCACAGCACTGGTCACAGTGATCGAGAGTTACACAGAGATGGACTAGACCACTCAACCAGCCAGAGGAAACTCCAGTAGAGATTAACCAAAGGCTATTTTTGTCTGTATGTCATCAAGTTATGTATTTTAATATATGAACTGGCAAGAAAGTAAGGATTCCAACTGAAGATGGGAACCCAGATAGAGAACTGAACACTAAAAGCCATATTTTGCCTTGAGAACATTTGTCAAACTAATTGAACCTGAGCATCATTTCCTTGAGTTTTAATTCCCTTGAGAGGCTCAGAGAGCAGGAGGAAAACCCAAGGCTTTAATAACCAAAGTGGGGGGATCTGGTAGAAGACCCCCTTCCCCAGTAAACTGGAAACCCTCAAAGGGCTAAACCTTCATGTTAAGAGTGAACAAAGAAATATACCTGCTACTTTTATCTCAATTCTAAGTGCCTCTGGAGACTGCAAAAAAAATTGCCTCTCTTGAACTTTGCTAAGGGGAAAAGAAAAAAATTAAACTGTTCTAGAGAATTCATCAGCATAAACAAATTGGCCCTTGTGTCTGTCTGCAGCCTACATTCAGAGTTCTTGAATGATCTGAAAAATCTCAAGGTTAACATTTGGTTTCCTATGGTGCTGGACTGGTAGTGTCCAAAAAACAAGAGTGTTGAAAATGAGAAGAGCAAATCAATTTGAAAAAATCAAATAGAGCTTCTAAAAAATAAAATAAAATAATAAAAATTAAATACTCACAGGACCAGTTTAAAAGCTTGAGAGAGAATTAGTGAATTGGAAGATAGGTCAGGAAAATTATCCAGACTGCTGCCTAGAAAGAAGGAATGTTAAGAGAAAAAGGTCAGGAGTCATGGAGAACAGAAGGAAAGGATCATAGGCAATATTTGAGAATTAATGACTAAAAACTCTTTAGAACTGATGAAAGACGCCAAACCATAGCTTCAAAGAAATGTCATAGAGCATCTGTGACAGAAACTAGTATTCCTCACAATTGGTGTAGCACATACTGACATCTTTGCTTCCAAAATTTGAAACAAATCATATGTAATTCCACCAATTAAGTATCTTTTTAAAGTTCTTATGAGAAAAGACTTTCATAGTATCCCTTGGTAACCCTGTTAGGTTTCAGTAGTCTGTTACTGTTTTCTCTTCCTAAAGTTTTCATGCCATTTATACTACTTAAGCCCCTTGTTTATTCCAACTCTTGCTAGTTCCCACACAATTGTGAATAGGTATTTCTCAGAGCCATTGGGCTGTTGTTCACTGAATTTGCAACAGCTGTCATCTTTTTGTACTGATAGAGTGCCTAGTACTAGAAGTAGAATCATAAGATTGAAGGATACTTCAAGAATTCTTGTACTAATGTGCTCTAGGATGGCCCTTCCCCAAAGGAAATATAACAAGTGCTAAAAAAAATAAAAATAAAAAAAACTTAACATTTTGCATGCCCCATCAATTCAACTCCTGAGAGTTTATTCTGAAAAAATGATCACAGATGCGAGCAGTACCCATGAAAGTAATATTTGCAGAATTGTGAAAGGGGAGCCAAACTGCCTTTTCTGAGTTATGTGACTCATATTGTCAGGATTTTAGCAAGAGAATAGACAAGTCTGTAAATTTGAGTGTTTGTTATTTAAGATGATATCAAATCCTTAAAAACATTGCATGAATCCTGATAAATGGATAGTATGTGAATCCAATATGTATTTTTAATGTTCACTTTTAGAAAATATATTAATCTAAGCAAAACTAAGACAGTTATTTGTGATTGTTTTACTAAAAGGTTCATCTCACCAAAGAATTTACCACAGTTTCTTCAATTAAACATCTTAACTACATTTTAATTTTTTTATTCAAGTATCCAAAGTACCCTTGGAATTACATTAAAAGAATAAATACTAGTCATGATTTTCTGTATGTGTCTTACTACCTTTTCATCTTTAAAACAAGTTTTATTTAATATTTTTATAATTCAGAGAATTTTTAACCCCCAGTATTAAATTGGATATTAGATTAGATATTTTTACATGTTATTAAATGTTCCTTTTGGTCTTTTTTTTCAATGTACACTATTTCATTTTGTGAATATGCCATAATCATGTTAACTTTTTGAGACATGTAAATTCCATATCTTTTATCATTAAAACAATGATTTGGGGCACATTGTTCAGATCTGTGATTGTTTTTTCAGAATAAACTCTTAGAAGTAGAGTTGCTATTGCTGGGTCATGTAAAGTACTGTTTTTTTTTTTTCTTTTAACACTTCTCATATTTCCTTTGGGGAAGGGCCTTCCTAGAGGACACTAGTACAAGAAGAGCATTTCTCCATCATTCTCCCAGCATTCACTGTGGTGTGTGCTGTGTGTGTGTGTGTGTGTGTGTGTGTGTGTGTGTGTGTGTGTGTGTGTTTTAACATTTTTAGTAGTGAAAATATCTCATTTGAATTACACTTCTCTGGTTACCAGTGAAGTTAAATGTTTTATTTTTATTTCCTAGATCTTTTTTCAAAGGACCGTCTTACAGATCATGAAATACTAAATCCTTTTTAGTGTCTTCCTATTATTCTCTGACTTCTCTGAAGAAGTTGATTCTTGACTAACCCTCCTTTCCTGTCCATGACTTAGGTTTTACCACACAATGCTAGTTCCCTCAGCTCACACATTACTAGCTCTTTTTTCTTCCCACAGTTGAAATCGTAGTACTATCCTCTGAAGATTCAGCCCTGTGCTTTTCCATCTGTAATTTTTTTCTTGGTCTGATATACTCTCTTTTTGCTCCCCTTTGGTCATCTGGAAAACTTGTGTCTGACAGGAGGAAAGAGCTAGTGTTGCTGCCTTGGGACCACCTGGCTCTCAGCATCCCACTCTCTTCCTTCCTCTTATCAGTCAAGCCCTCACTCTTTTCCATTTACATTATGACTAACTATTCTCGTTCAGGCTAACACTTGAGAAGTAAGTAATCTAATTCATCTGCCTGCCTCTTGGCCCCCCTCCCCGCCACCCACAGTTCCTCTTACACATCAGTAGCTTATTAACTAGCATGATCTTGTCATTTCTAAATCTCAGAAGCCTTAAATGAGTTCCCTTTAGAACAATTAAAATAAGTTTTATAGACTCACTGATTAATACTCATTTGCTTACAATAGGTTGTTAAAATTACGCACTGCCCTACACTGCTCACCAGAGATGGAGATCGCATTAGAAGTAACGGCAAGTTCGGAGGTCTTCAGAATAAAGCTCCTCCGATGGATAAGCTTCGGGGAATGGTATTCGGAGCGCCGGTGCCAAGGCAGTGCCTGGCCACAGGGGAGCAAATAGGTAGGTTGAATAACTACCTAAATAACGGTTTCTCATGTAATCCTGATTTGGGGCTTACATAGTGATACTCTAACATGAAAAATTAACTAGTGAAAAATATGAATAAGGTATTTTTCTCCAGTACTTTCAACTTTATATCAAGTAGTTTAGAATTTTATAGAAAGTAGGTTTCCCATCATATTTTCAGTCCTATCTTGAAATAGAGAAAATGCTGCCCTTGTTGAGTAGTCAGTATATAATCAAATCATCATATTTCTTTTTTTCTTTAATGAAGTTATTGGATTTTTTAATTATTAAACTGTTCTTCTTTTCTGCAGGGCTATTGCTTAACTGTATAAAAATAGCACCAGCAAACACAGTATATTGCAAAGTTAAAATAGTACTGTTCTTCATCTGATATAACATACACTAAAACTTTCCTCCACTGCCAGTTGTTCCCAATGGAAAGATCATTAAGTATTTTTACCAAAGTCTAGGGATGGATGTAGGCAAGTTATATAAGGCTGAAGATAACAATGCTATCCTTGAATCACATAATTTTCATACATAGCTTTTATACAGATAATTTTAGCAACTCTGAATACTGTAACTGTAGCCTAGCCTAAAAATCATAGGGTGTAGTAGGAAAGGTGTGTCCTGGGCTCATTTGCAGTCTTCAGGAAGGTAAGGAGCATTTTCTTCCAGCAGCATTGTTGCAAGTAGTTTCTTTTCCGTTGGTGCTGCTAAAAGTTGCTGTTTAAAGCTTTCTATCCACCATTAACTTAAGACAACCATGCTAGATTAAGTTGTTTCACACTAGTTTACTTAGGGCTTCCATTTTCACTCCTCAGTAGATTTTATTTATTTCTTATATGCCTCTTCACTCATTAGTTCATCTAGTTCTGAAGGATTACTCACTGTCATCTTGATCAGCCAACCATCTTCATAAGATTTGTTCACAAGTCCTGGGTTTTCTGCAAGAGCTTCCTTAATTTCAGTTCCTTCTGATGGAGAAGAGTAGAGTTCACTAGCAGCCTCACACTTTCCAAAGCTCCAGACTCCTGTTGTTTGTTCAGTTTTGTCCCAGCTGCAGGCAGACTACAGTAAACAACATCTCCCAAAGCTTCCTGTACAAAACTGCTGATACCACATTCAGATACCATTTTGTGTTGTGACCTGTTCATGTTCATCTGTGAATTTACACATGGAGAGAGAGCAGGGTCCTGCGGAGTATCTGGATGGCTCCCGCCCTCAGCTCCCAGGGCAGTGTGCAGGCTGTGACTGCGGTCCGCACATTTTACGCCACTCACAGTGCCATGTTTGCAGGGCATCATACTTCTTTTTATGTCAAAATTGGCAACTATCTAGAAAACAGCTAAAATCTTTTTTAGAGTGCATCACTATGACCTCCCTCCCCAGTCTTTCCTTCTACAGGCTATGTCCCCTTGATTCTAGTCAGCCAATATAATTGTCTCTACATCTGTGCTCTGAACTGCATACAGTTTTCAGAAGGTCCCCTATAGACGATTACCTTAGGACCTGTTTGCTCTTAATTTTATATAGTTCTGTTATGCTTAGTTAACTACTTTTCCAGCAAAGAATAGTTTGCTATTATTGCTAACTTAAAAAATAATGGTGAATTGTGCCAAAATACTAAAAATTCACCATCTTAACCAATTTTAAGTGTACAGTTCAGCAAAGCTAAGTACATTCACACTGTCATACAACCAATCTCCAGAACTATTCATTTTACAAAATCAAACTCTACCCATTAAATAGCACCTCTTTATTCTCCCTTCTGCCTGGCCCTGGGCAACTAGCACGGTTTCTGTCTACCGAATTTGACTACTTGAGGCACCTCATAGAAGTGGAATCATACAGTATTGGTCCTTTTGTGATTGACTTATTTAACTTAGCACATCTTCCATGTGCATTCATGTCCCAACTTCCTTTCTTGCTAGGTACGAATAATATTCAATTCCGTATTTTGTTGCTAATTTATATTGAAGTATAATACATGCACTTTTCCTAGACATACTTTAAATTTTCACAAAATTAACACTGCCCCATATTAAAAAATAGAATATTATCAGCACCACGGAAGGTCTCTTGGGCCCTCTTCCAGTCACTGCCAACCCTCTTCAAAGGATAACAACTTTCCTGAAAGTCTTAAAAAACAGCGTAGATTAGAGGCGGAGCCAAGATGGCAGCGTGAGTAGAGCAGCGGAACTCTCCTCCCAAAACCACATATATTTTTGAAAATACAACAAAGACAACTCTTCCTACAAGAGAGACCAGAAGACACAGGACAACATCCAGACCACATCCACACCTGCGAGAACCCAGCGCCTCACGAAGGGGGTAAGATACAAGCCCCAGCCCAGTGGGACCCGAGCACTGCACACCCCAGCTCTGGGCGGGAGGAGAGGAGTCAGAGCAGGGAGGGAGAGGGAGCCCAGGACTGCTGAACACACAGCCCCAGGCATCCGCACCAGAGCTCAGACACAGTGCGTGCGTGGGGTCCTGGATACTAGGGAAACAGAACAGTAAGACCTGTGAGCGGGTCCCCACTGCCGATGCCCTGGGGACAAAGAAAAGCGAGTGCTTTTTGGAAGTCTTAAAGGGACAGGGACCCCAAAGCCAGACAGAAGCGTCCTGGGACACTTAGTCCAGCAGCAGGGAATCTGGGGAACTCTGGGCACTCTAATCCCCTGGGCAGCAGGGAGCATGAAGGCCCCTCACGGAGATAAATAGCCTCCCGGCTGTTCCCCCTCCAACACGACTCCACCATATCGGAGTAGCAGCCCGAGGCAGGTCACACCCACAGCAACAGCGGAGATAAACTCCATAGCGGCCGGGCAAGAATCAGAAGCCCCATCTGCGTGCACAAGGCACTAAAGGTTGCTGTTCTCCCAGGAGAGGAAGGCCACAAACCAACAAGAAGGGAAGTTCTTCCAGCCGTCACTCGTGCCAGCTCTGCAAACTATCTCTATCGCCATGAAAAGGCAAAATTTCAGGCAGACCAAGATAACAGAGACAACACCTGAGAAGGAGACAGACCTAACCAGTCTTCCTGAAAAAGAATTCAAAATCAAAATCATAAACAGGCTGACGGAGATGCAGAGAAATATACAAGAGCTAAGGGATGAAGTCTGGAGGGAGAGTACAGATGCCCGGAGGGAGATTACAGACGTCTGGAAGGAGATTGCAGAAGTGAAACAAACTCTGGAAGGATTTATAAGCAGAATGGGTAAGATGCAAGAGGCCATTGATGAAATAGAAACCAGAGAACAGGAACGCATAGTAGCTGACAGAGAGAGAGATAAAAGGATCTCCAGGAATGAAACAATATTAAGAGAACTGTGTGACCAATCCAAAAGGAACAATATCCGTATTATAGGGGTCCCAGAAGAAGAAGAGAGAGGAAAAGAGATGGAAAGTACCTTAGAAGAAATAATTGCTGAAAACTTCCCCACACTGGGGGAGGAAATAACTGAACAGACCATGGAAATACACAGAACTCCCAACAGAAAGGACCCAAGGAGGACAACACCAAGACACATAATAATTAAAATGGCAAAGATCAAGGACGAGGACAGAGTTTTAAAGGCAGCTAGAGAGAAAAAGGTCACCTATAAAGGAAAACCAATCAGGCTATCATCAGACTTCTCAACAGAAACCTTACAGGCCAGAAGAGAATGGCATGATATATTTAATGCAATGAAACAGAAGGGCCTTGAACCAAGGATACTGTATCCAGTATGATTATCATTTAAATATGAAGGAGGTACTAAAACTTCCCAGACAAGCAAAAGTTGAGGGAATTTGCCTCCCACAAACCACCTCTACAGGGTATTCTAGAACAACTGTTCTAGACAGGAGCACTCCTAAGACTAAACAGATGTCACCAGAGAAAATAAAATCACAGCAGAAAAAGCAGACCGACCAACCAAATACTAACTAAAGGCAAAAAATAAAATAGAAACTACTCACTAAAAGTAGTTAAAGGAACACGAAAGAGCACAGAATAAAACAACCAACATATAAAGAATGGAGGAGGAGGAATAAGAAGGGAGAGAAGAAAAGAATCTCCAGACAGTGTATATAACAGCTCAGTAAGCGAGCTAAGTTAGGCAGTAAGATACTAAAGGCGCTAACCTTGAATCTTTGGTAACCATGAATCTAAAGCCTGCAATGGCAATAAGTACATATCTTTAAATAATCACGACTGAATGCACCAATCAAAAGACACAGAGTAATAGAGTGGATAAAAAGCAAGACCCATCTGTATGCTGCTTACAAGAAACTCACCTCAAACCCAAAGACATGCACAGACTAAAAGTCAAGGGATGGAAAAATATATTTCAGGCAAACAACAGAGAGAAGAAAGCAGGGGTTGCAGTACTAGTATCAGACAAAATAGACTTCAAAACAAAGAAAGTAACAAGAGATAAAGAAGGACATTACATAATGATAAAGGGCTCACTCCAACAAGAGGATATAACCATTGTAAATATATATGTACCCAACAAAGGAGCACCAGCATATGTGAAACAAATACTAACAGAACTGAAGGGGGAAATAGAATGCAATGCATTCATTTTAGGAGACTTGAACACACCACTCACCCCAAAGGATAGATCCACTGGACAGAAAATAAGTAAGGACACGGAGGCACTGAACAACACACTGGAACACATGGACCTAATAGACATCTATAGAACTCTACATCCAAAAGCAACAGGATATACATTCTTTTCAAGTGCACATGGAACATTCTCCAGAATAGACCACATACTAGGTCACAAAAAGAGCCTCAGTAAATTCCAAAAGATTGAAATTCTACCAACCAACTTTTCAGACCACAAAGGTATAAAACTAGAAATAAATTCTACAAAGAAAACAAAAAGACTCACAAACACATGGAGGCTTAACAACATGCTCCTAAATAATCAATGGATCAACGAACAAATTAAAGTAGAGATCAAGGAATATATGGAAACAAATGACAACAGCAACACAAAGCCCCAACTTCTGTAGGACACAGTGAAAGCAGTCTTAAGAGGAAAGTATATAGCTATCCAGGCACACTTAAAGAAGGAAGAACAATCCTAAATAAATAGTCTAACATCACAATTATCGAAACTGGATAAAGAAGAAAAATTAGGCCTAAGTCAGCAGAAGGAGGGACATAATAAAGATCAGAGAAGAAATAAACAAAATTGAGAAGAATAAAACAATAGCAAAAATCAATGAAAGCAAGAGCTGGTTCTTTGAGAAAATAAACAAAATAGATAAGCCTCTAGCCAAACTTATTAAGAGAAAAAGAGAATCAACACACATCAACAGACTCAGAAATGAGAATGGAAAAAATCACGAAAGACTCCACAGAAATACAAAGAATTATTAAAGACTACTATGAAAACCTATATGCTAACAAGCTGGAAAACCTAGAAGAAATGGACAACTTCCTAGAAAAATACAACCTTCCAAGATTGACCAAGGAAGAACACAAAAGTTAAACAAACCAATTACAAGCAAGGAAATTGAAACGGTAATCAAAAAACTACCCAAGAACAAAACCCCCGAGCCAGATGGATTTACCTCGGAATTTTATTAGACATACAGAGAAGACATAATACCCATTCTCCTTAAAGTTTTCCAAAAAATAGAAGAGGAGGGAATACTCCCAAACTCATTCTATGAAGCCAACATCACCCTAATACCAAAACCAGGCAAAGACCCCACCAAAAAAGAAAGCTACAGACCAATATCCCTGATGAACGTAGATGCAAAAATACTCAACCAAATATTAACAAACCAAATTCAAAAATACATCAAAAATCATACACCATGATCAAGTGGGATTCATCCCAGGGATGCAAGGATGGTACAACATTCGAAAATCCATCAACATCATCCACCATATCAACAAAAAGAAAGACAAAAACCACATGATCATCTCCATAGATGCTAAAAAAGCATTCGACAAAATTCAACATCCATTCATGATAAAAACTCTCAGCAAAATGGGTACAGAGTACAAGTACCACAACATAATAAAGGCCATATATGATAAACCCACAGCCAATATCATACTGAACAGTGAGAAGCTGAAAGCTTTTCCTCTGCAATCGGGAACAAGACAGGGATGCCCACTCTCCCCACTGTTATTCAACATAGTACTGGAGGTCCTAGCCACAGCAATTAGACAAAACAAAGAAATACAAGGAATCCAGATTGGTAAAGAAGAAGTTAAACTGTCACTATTTGCAGATAACATGATATTGTACATAAAAAACCCTAAAGACTCCACTCCAAAACAACTAGAACTGATATCGGAATACAGCAAAGTTGCAGGATACAAAATTAACACAGAAATCTGTGGCTTTCCTATATACTAACAATGAACCAATAGAGAAATCAGGAAAACAATTCCATTCACAATTGCATCAAAAAGAATAAAATACCTAGGAATAAACCTAACCAGAGAAGTGAAAGACCTATACCCTGAAAACTACAAGTAACTCTTAAGAGAAATTAACGGGGGCACTAACAAATGGAAACTCATCCCATGCTCGTGGCTAGGAAGAATTAATATCGTCAAAATGGCCATCCTGCCCGAAGCAATATATAGATTTGATGCAATCCCTATCAAATTACCAGCAACATTCTTCAACGAACTGGGGCAAATAGTTCAAAAATTCATATGGAAACACCAAAGAACCCGAATAGCCAAAGCAATCCTGAGAAAGAAGAATAAAGTGGGGGGTATCTCACTCCCCAACTTCAAGCTCTACTACAAAGCCATAGTAATCAAGACAATTTGGTACTGGCACAAGAACAGAGCCACAGACCAGTGGAACAGAATAGAGACTCCAAACATTAACTCAAACATATATAGTCAACTAATATTCGATAAAGGGGCCATGGACATACAATGGGGAAATGACAGTCTCTTCAACAGATGGTACTCGCAAAACTGGACAGCTACATGTAAGAGAATGAAACTGGGTCACTGTCTAACCCCATACACAAAAGTAAGTTCGAAATGGATCAAAGACCTGAATGTAAGTAATGAAACCATAAAACTCTTAGAAAAAACATAGGCAAAAATCTCTTAGACATAAACATGAGTGACCTCTTCTTGAACATATCTCCCTGGGCAAGGAAAACAAAAGGAAAAATGAACAAGTGGGACTATATTAAGCTGAAAAGCTTCTGTACAGCAAAGGACACCATCAGTAGAACAAAAAGGTACCCTACAGTATGGGAGAATATATTTGTAAATGACAGATCCAATAAAGGCTTGACATCCAAAATATATAAAGAGCTCACCCACCTCAATAAACAAAAAACAAATAATCCAATTAAAAAATGGGCAGAGGAACTGAACAGACAGTTCTCCAAAAAAGAAATTCAGATGGCCAGCAGACACATGAAAAGATGCTCCACATCGCTAATTATCAGAGAAATGCAAATTAAAACCACAATGAGATATCACCTCACACCAGTAAAGATGGCTACCATCCAAAAGACAAACAACAAATGTTGGCGAGGTTGTGGAGAAAGGGGAACCCTCCTACACTGCTGGTGGGAATGTAAATTAGTTCAACCATTGTGGAAAGCAGTATGGAGGTTCCTCAAAATGCTCAAAGTAGACTTACCATTTGACCCAGGAATTCCACTCTTAGGAATTTACCCTAAGAATGCAGGTCACCAGTTTGAAAAAGACAGATGCACCCCTATGTTTATTGCAGCACTATTTACAATAGCCAAGAATTGGAAGCAACCTAAGTGTCCATAAGTAAATGACTGGATAAAGATGATGTACATATACAGAATAGAATATTATTCAGCCATAAGAAGAAAACAAATCCTACCATTTGCAACAACATGGATGGAGCTAGAGGGTATTATGCTCAGTGAAATAAGCCAAGCAGAGAAAGACAAATACCAAATGATTTCACTCATCTGTGAAGTATAAGAACAAAGGAAAAACTGAAGGAACAAAACAGCAGCAGAATCATAGAACCCAAGAATGGACTAACAGGTACCAAAGGGAAAGGGACTGGGGAGGATGGGTGGGTAGGGAGGGATAAGGGGGGGTGGAGAAAAGAGGGGGTATGATGATTAGCATGTATAATGGGGGGGTTGGGAGAAAGGGGAGGGCTGTGCAACACAGAGAAGACAAGTAGTGATTGTACAACATTTTGCTATGCTGATGGGCAGTGACTATAATGGGGTTTGTGGGGGATACTTGGTATAGGGGAGATCCTAGTAAACATAATATTCTTCATGTAATTGTAGATTAATGATAAAAAAAAAAGAGAAAGAAAAGGGGGACTACTCCCTGATAGGATAAAACTAACTGCAAATCAACGATTAACGCGTGCTTTACATATCCTTAATTCTGATCTTTTAAAGGGTGTCAGATGATCAGCTATGGAAGTACATTCTTCTGATAATATTCCTTTCTCTTAAAAAAAAAAAAAAAGTAGTTCCTGTCTGGTGATCTCCAATAGGTTCTTCACAATTGTATAAAGGTCATATCAAAGTGTGGGCAAAGGGTTTGTTTGTGTTTATACAGAGGATCAAAGCCTAATTTGGCTACCCAGAAAACGAACTAAGATACGATATGAAGAAGAACTTCCAACATCAACATCCTCTGGAAGAGTCATTCCAGAAGATGATCATCAAAAAACTTCAACAAAGATCCTGGCGCTGTTGCAGTTGTAGCTACATTCATCCCACCCGTTCCTGGACTTGCCATTGGAATGAAGAATGACATATCTAAGCTGGCCTGTCCATACAGTAAAACAACAAATTTGACTGGATCAATACTGTTGGAACTCAACCAAGAATTAGGAGAAGTGCAAGTTGCAATGCTCCAAAATTGTGCGACTATAGACTATCTACTGTTAAAAGAACATATGGGATGTGAACAGTTCCCAGGAATGTGTTTTAATTTGTCTGATTTTTCTCAAACTATTTAAATTCAGTTAGACAATATCCATCATATCATTGATAAGTTTTCACAAATGCCTAGGGTACCTAACTGGTTTTCTTGGTTTCACTGGATATGGCTGGTAATTGTAGGTCTGCTTTTGTTATGTAGCTGTATTCCTATTATGTTAATGTGCGTATGCAATTTTGCAATTTAATTAGTAGTTTAAAAACCAATACATGCTTATGTTACTCTACAAGAAGATATGTCAAAGAAATAATCAATCTTCCCATGTTTTCTTCCATCTGCTACTTCTATAGCTTTTCTTCTTCCTTCCTAATTACAACCGTTTAGTAGAATTCGTGCCTCATATTGAAAATTACCGAGTATCATAATTCTTCCAAGTGGTAAAGATTCCTCAAGACAAATGCTGGGCATAGAAGCCACAGGGCATAAATCTGCAAAGAAGTAAAAAGCTAACCTTTTCAAAGAATATTGCTTCTCTCTCACTTACCAAATTTACATTTCCCTGTATGGCCCTGGAAGATGACTGGTTAGCCAGAGACGGGTAAGATTCCTCAAGGGAGGAACAACCTAAGACAGGCACAGTCGCAGGGGGGCCATCAGGTGAGAAATTGGGGGTCAACAGAGGTGAGGCTTAGAACCTCACCACCCCTGTTTTGAGAGAACTCTTTTGCATCCGTGGATGTTTTGTTGCCCTTGTCTAGCTTGGATTAATACTTAGTCTATAGGCACACACCTGATCATCTACAGTTGCCCTCTTATAGCACTAAATTATGTTTTCTACCTTTATCTTGCATCTACCTATCACTTCAGCATTTTATTAAATAAGGGAGAAATGTGGGATTCACATATAAAACAAGTATAAAAATCAAATGAATAATCATACCTGACTTGATTGTTTATAGTTCATGATGCGTAATCAAAACCGAAAGTTTCTGTGATATGACTGCCCTTGCGCTGTTCACCATGTAAGAACTTATTCACTATGTATGAACTTGTTCACCATGTAAGAACTTGTTCGTTATGCTTCAGAAGATTGGAGACTGTTGAGAATTAGGCTTGGGGTTGATTAATGATTGTGCATTGAGTCCCCTATACAGAATTTTATTGTTGTTAACAACCATTTGATCAATAAATATGAGAGATACCCTCTCAAGAAAAAAAAAAAACAGCGTAGATTAGTTTTGTCCATTATTGTAACTTATGTCAATGGAATTATGCAACGCATACTTCTGTGTGTCTGGCTTTGTTCATTCAACACCATGTATGTAGTTGTACTTCATTTTAATTGCAGGATAGTATTCTATTGTGTAAGTATACCACAGCTTATTTCTTTACTCTTGAGGAGCTTGGATAGTGTCCAGTTCGTCAGCCCCCAGCAGTGTTTAAAGAGGTAGTTTGGAAAGATGATGGGAAGAAGGTTGTTTTGTGTTTTTTTATGAGATGGTCAGTCAGGTGTAAGAAGAGTCACATGAGAGGCTCCAGGAAAACAAAATGTACCCTATTCCCAGGTCCTAGAGAGAGAGGAGGCTCAGCACACCACCTAGGGCTACATGGAGGAGTTCCAGGGCAGTCAGGAGGCAAAGAGTGGGAGCAAAAGAGGCTTAAGCCAGGGCCCTTTTGTGGTTTCTGTGGCAAAGGCATGTCATGATGGAGTGAACAGCTTAGGACTGACCCATTGGAATGATTTCAGTGGGCTTTGGGCTGCAGGTGTGGACTCTAGCTAATTAGCTAGCACCTGATCCTGAAATGATTTAGGTGGAGGAATGTTGCTTCGTGGCGTGCACAGGCTAGATAGAGGATTTGGGCTCTGGGTTGGTTAGTTTGCCTGTCAGGGACATGCTGGGCCCTTTGCTAACTCTGAGAACTGGGTAGCCCAATGAGTGGCAGTCTCTCTCAGCCAGAAGAGTTTTTTAGGATGTAGAAATATCATAATATACAGAAAATTTAAATGATATATACTACAAAGGCTTATACTTCTGTTTATTATGGCATTGAATGCATGCAGAAGTCTTCAGACAAGTGAACATTTAAACAAACTGGTAAGAAATCAGAAAAAACAGCTTGGTCAATGGCAGTGAATCACTGTTAAAAACCCTCAATTCTCGTCTCTCTAGCACTGTTGTTTATGGCAGTGGTTCCCAAACCAAATAGAATTGCCATTAAAAAGCAATGCACAGATGTCATTGATAGAATTTCCAGTTTACTTGGGTAGGCTTCTGAATGTCAGTATAACAGGCATAATCTGTAGCTCTTTGGGAGGAAAAGAGTGTAATTAAAGATTTTTGTGCCCTTTTGGGTTGTCAGATATGTAAAGGCTAACAGATAATGCAGGAATTTCAAAAATATAACACTTAACTTTCTTGATAAATATCTTCAAGATATACCCACATACAGACTAAAAATTAAATCAGAATCAAGTATTAGACAAACAGTTTAGAGAATCAAATGATTGCTGGTATGTACAAAGTACTTTTGGTTGTAAGCAATAGCAACCGGCCCTCACCACTTAAAACAAAGTAGGAATGGATTGGAAGAAATCTCATATTCGGCAGAGACTAGAAACAGCCAAGACAAAACAAGGGTCACTCTGGGACATTCAGCCTTGAGCTCCACGTACCTTCACCTTGGGGTTCATCCTTTAACGTAACTCAGATCCTACTGCTCATGAGAGAGATTCCCTCCTGAATCAGCCAGCCAGCCATAGTAAGGACCAGGGAGAACAGACAGCATTGAGGAACCTTCTTGTGTATCATGGGATTGTTTGCAGAGAAAAAGCAATTTGGGAATTAGACTACCACCAAGAAAATTAAACTAGCACAATTAATGGCAGAGTATTCGTCTTCTAAATAATTTTGCTTACACAAGGTTTTGCATTATGGTATTTGACATCAGAGCAAATAAAAGCGTAAAAAAAAATGAATATTCACATGTTATAAAATAGTATGATTAGTAATAAGATCTTGAATAACATGTAAATACATGAAGTTCTTCCATTAAAAAGCAAAGACACTTAGATTTTAAAAATCTAGTCCCAGGATATATAAAAATAGCTGTCATTTATTAAGGGCTTAATGTGTGTCAGGAAGTACAGTAAAGTTAGATAAAGTGAGTGAAATATACTTGGGGAAATTTAAACAACACATGCAGCATAACATGGTCAGTGAACTATAGAACAGGAATCTATCTAAAGGCAGTGTCTCTCCATAATGCTTTGTGTTCTTTACAAGAAATCCCCTTCTAAACAAATTATAAAGTAGAATTAACAAAAATGTAATGTAAACATTAAATAGAAAAAATTACCAGTAACAGTATTAATACTAAAGCTTAACTAAGGCAAAGGGCACTAAAAGGACAAAGATAAATTAATTTTTGATGAAAGATGTATTTATTATATACTAGAGGTCCAAAAGTTAATAAATTTGATACAATAAATTACAAAATCAAAATTCTTAAAGAGTTAATACAGAGATAGTAACACTGTTAGGAGAACCCACTATTCCATGACAGGTCATTATTCAAAAAATAAGGAATTTCTACTTAAGTTGTAATACCAGTACCTTATATATTTTTAGACTGAATTACAAAAATTGGTCATAATTTCAGTTGCTCAAATTGTTACTCAGCTGCAATGAGACTACAAATTATTAAAAAACCTAAATTTACCTAGGATACATTTTGCAACATTAATATAACTATAAAAAAAAACTTATTCTTTAATTTCTCTCAAAGTAACAAATAGTGGACATACAAAAAGAGTATTGGCTCAGAGGATATATTGAGATGTATGTATTTCTTAGATTTCTATATTATTATAACTACTTTTAATATCTCCAAATAAAATGGACTAAATTGTAGAAAATTGCAAGTAAACAATTGATTTAAATAAGGCAGAAAATGTATGTAGACCATTACCTAAGAAAGTGTTCAAAAAGTTAATTCCATCCTGTAGGTTTTATATAAATGAATTTAAAATTTTAAATATTTATTGTTCCAGAATATAGATAAACATGGTAATACTCAGGTGATCTTATGAAACTGCTGTAATAATAAACCTGTTCCCTAGGAAAAGAAAACTAATATATTATTACCACTCCTTAGCTATGTTGAGGAAGTTCTTGGAACAGTTAAATAGAAATAAGAGAGCCTAATATTAAAAGGAAGAGTTTATTTTAATGTTCCCTTTACCTAGAATGATTTTGCCCCAGATGCATGGATGGCTTGCTGCTTTTCTTTCCAGTTTTATATGCTAACGTCAGCCTTCAGAGAGAACTTTCCCTTTTCACCCTAACTAAAATTAGAAGAGTTTTTTGACATAGAAGTAGAGGAAGAAGTAAGAAAATATATTTTAGAGTTAATTATTTTAAAGTTTGCATAAAATTTTAAAGTACCATGAAGAAAATTGAAAGACAAATGACAAACTGGGGAAGAAATTGCAACATATGGTAGACCTATGGCATTATAGCCTTACTATTGAAAACAGCCTTTAAAAATCAAGAAAACAAAGATTAATACCAATGGGTGGATGACATGAATAAGCAATTTTCAATGGAATAATAATAGTTAATATTTCAAGGCTTACTTATCAGACACTGTTTAGCTTGTCACTTCATTTACTGCTGTTCTTGTTCTCCAGATGAAGTTGAGGCTCAAAAAGGTTAGGTGACTTTCTCAAATCCAGAACAGTATATGTATTCATTTGCAGTGAGGCAAAAGAGTAGAAAGAAAATTGTTTTCTTTACTTCCGAATTACATAATGGAGTTAATTTTCTTCGTTATCCTTTTCTAAGTATTTTTCCAGATCTGCCTCCTTGAGGAGTGTGTGTCATTTTATACTCAGAAAAACTTACTAATTGTTTTTAATATTCATGTTCTTTTTCCCAGTAATTGATCTTCGAAGGAAACACTCCTAAATAAACAATTCTACAGACATACAAGACTTTTTATTCAAATGAATATTACAGCCTTGTTTTTCAAGCAAAACATTAAACATTATTGATGTTAAATGCTTGAATCTATAGGGAAATAGGGAAAGGCCTATTATAGCATTAAATGGAAAGTAGTTAGAAAAGGTAAATAGGAATATCACGCTAAAAATTAAACCTGCAGACTTGTGGGATGAAAGGCAAAGAAAAGAAGTGAGGTGGCAGACCTACTGTTTTTTTCTCAACCTCCCTTCTTTTCTGTATTATCCCAAGTTTTCTGTAGAAATCTTATAACTAGAAATACTTTCTTTTTTAGTATTAAAGTAATTACAGACATTGTAGAAGCCAAGGTATGGACAGAAGAAAGAAGAGTTGTTAGTAGCAACAGAAGAAAGGAAAATCATTTAAAAATAACCATAAATAATCAATATATTGTTTATAATCATGACATCATCACACTCTAACATTTTTATTATATTATGTTCATATATCCCAAACATGTATTATATGTCTGGTCATCTTGGACATCATTTATGCTTTATTATATCATGCTTAATTTATTCTAATATCTAATCTCTCAGTTACTATTTTCCATTTATTGGGGTTTTTTTTGTTTTAAGTAAAACCATTCTAATGTTTTTAGAAGGTAGTGTTTGAGGTTATTTAAGTGTTCTTGTTTTCAGGGCAAGAATATTCGTTTTATTATGGAGAAAAATAGAGCAGTATAATGAACTCCCTTGGACCTATCACCTGGCCACTCTTACTTCATTTATAACCCTCCCCTCTTACAACTTGTCTCCTCTTCCTCTGCCCATGTGGATTATTTTGGAACAAATCAAAGCAGGAGTACTAGCATATTTTTTCATATAATTTTTTTCCCAGTCCTAAGTGCTGATCTTTTTTTTTTTTTGCCAATAAAGTTCTCAGAATCATGGAGAACACAAAATTTTAAGACCTAAATAATAATTTAGTGCTATCTACCATTCTAACTGCTTAAATCTTCCAGTGGTGAAAAAGTTCCTTCTGCCTCTAAGCAACCTTAAATACTTGGTGAATAACAGCCCTTCAGATGTGCTTTCTGTTCTGTTTTTAATGGCTTTGCTTAGTGGTCATTCCTCTAGATACATTGAAACAATCTGTATCTTAATATGTATCATACAGAAATTAATGCATTGTAAACCGAGCTTTCTTCCCTTTGTAAGAACTGATTTTTAAAAGTGTTTTTGCTGTTTTCACAATAAAGCTTCATCAGTTTGTTTGTTTCTCCAGGTAATTGAAATTTTCAGGTGACATACAATATAAAAGCTCTAAAATCATTTAGAGACAAAAATTAAATATGAATCTTGAATTTTTCTCTTTGGCAAAATTCTGTTAATAAGTTACAGAAGACTTATAGACACCACGGTAAATAGTTACACTTCATGTACAAAAAATTGGAGATTGATAAGACATTAAGCTACTGCTGTCCATCTTGTGCATAAAATATGAACTACTATTAGTGTTGCATTAATGGGAAATATTTAATCCATCTTTCTGTTTACAAATAACAAAGTCATATTCTATTAAAGCATTTGAAATACACTAGTTTCTTGAGTATTTAAAAGGTAAAGGAACCTTGTAACTAACATATTTATATTAAGAAATAGAATGTAAACACCTAATGACCTCAAGTTTTTTGTATTGTCTCCTGAAGAAGAGCAGCATCACTGACATATGGGTCTGACATAATTTTGTATCTCATTCAAATACATAGTAAGTGTATTTGAAATGCTTTACATGTAAACATGAAAATGCTTTACTATGTAAGGAAGCATTACTTTATTATGAAGTTAGAAGTACTATCGCACTAGAAAAACAGCCTTTTTACTAGATGCCTTAAACAGTTCCCAATAAGTCATAAAGAATTAAGGAAACAAAAGACCTTGTATCACTCTGTGTGTGTCACATAGAATTTGTATTTAGTGTATGAACATATTCATAAGCATACACAGATGTACATGTGTTTGCTCAACTCTACACATACATTCCTAGAATGGGTAATTTTTCAAATACTGTTCTTGACATTAGGTTTGTTTTTTATTATCTAACATACCCTGACTCTTAACAAATAATTTCTTCCACAGTTTTTTATATGTAAACTACTGTATTGTTAAATGTTTGGGTGTTTTTATGTCCATTCCTATGAATATCAGTCATCTTTGTGTCTGACTGGAGTCTTATAGGACCAGATAATAAATATCTTAGGCTTTGTGAGCCAAGACACAAAATCAAGGGTATTGTGAAGGTTTTTATATTAGAATGGAACCATTTATAACTGTATAAGGCATTCTTGGCCCATGGACTGTAGTTTGCTGACACCTGGACTAGAGTATGGTCACTGTATTTAATATTTAGTGTGTTTAAGTCATACAGACAGGCAATAAGTAGCCTTGGATAAACTTGGATAATATAATACATATTTAGACACAGTAATTTAAGGTAAGTTGTTTTATGAAAATTATTTTATTGAGTGCGTTATTTTGAAAGATAAGTACATGTCTGTTGGAAGCAGTGATTTTCTAACAGTACTGTATTTAATGTATTTGCCTCTCCCTCCCCCTACTAAATTTATCTATGTGGAATTAAGTTGAAAACTGAATATCAAACAGGATATAAGCATTGACTGAGGGAGAGATCCCATTCACAGAGCACTTTTATATAGAAAAACTCTTTGCTGGCACAGAAATAAATTTCTTAAAGTCAAGCAGTTGAAAAAAATTAAGCACCAGTCTTAATGCTGGGGCCTAAACCATGCTTTTTTATTTCTTGTGTTTACATTTTGTGGCTTTAAAAGTAGTTCCCACATGCTACTATAACACAATATCCAGGATTGCTGATTCTTCTTTTGTAAAACTGATTTGATAATGATATTGTAGTTTTAATAAAATGTCTGGTTTATTTGCAGATCTTCTTCAGCAGTACCGCACTGCTGTGGCCAAGCTGAACACTGTGATTGAGGACCTCAGCCGTCAGTCCCAGTACCTTCACACCCCTGATATGAAGAAGAAGAAACAAGAACTTGATGAACAAGAGAAAAATCTGAAACTAATAGAACAAAAACTAGGTGTGTGCTTGCTCTTTGTTACTTCTGCTTTCTGTGCTTGAGAAGAAATGTTTAGAGAGAGTTCAAGTGCAAGAAGGAAGAATGAGATGCTCCCGAACTTAAATGCAGGTACTCTTGACCTCTGTCCTTGGAAGAGTGGCTGTGACTGTTTTCTCAGCAGCAGGAGTAAGAAGCTTTCTCAATATTAATTACTGATTCTTTTCCTATGAATTTGTTTGCTTTTCTCAGTAATAATCCCAGTCTTTTAAAAGTTAATTTCTGCGTTTTCTGTCTTTACAGGTATGACTCCCACACGTAAGTGTAACGACTCTCTTCGTCACCCAGCAAAGGCTGAAATGATAGGTTGTCCAGTTCCTCCTAAAAGAGCGAGAAGAGAAACCACACGGCAAAATAGGTGCGTCTCTTATGACCTGAGAGTTATCACTGGTTAGTTTATCGAAGCTCTTGGCTCATCATATTTCAGAAACAGCATGAGTTTATTTCTCATTTCCCTCTTGAGCCAGAAGTAGGTTGTTTTTTGGTTTGGGTTTTTTTTTAACTTAGTGATGGATGAAAATAAGACATTATGTTCTGCTAGGATACTCCAGTTTTCTAAATGATTTTTCCTAATTATTTGGAAGTGTTAATGGTTTGTTGTTATGTTAAAAGTTGGTGTTAAGTCAAACAATAGAAAAGCCATTTAAATCTTAATGTTCACATACACTGTATTTCGCTTCATAGGATCAGCAACTTACTAAGTTAGAATATGTAAAACCATTTGTACAGTACTTATTTAAAAATAGCCTATATAGTTTGGTTGTAAAATCAAATACCATATAGATAGCACATAAAAAAAGAAAGAAAGCTATCTGCAGCCTAATTCAGTGGTAAGAAAACTGTCCTTTTTAGATTAGATATTAGTAAAAGCATCCCACAGAAGGGATCCATGGTACTGGGGTTTCTTGTACATTTCTTCAAAAGGTTTTTTAAGTATAGACTCTGCTTGAATAAGAGTCTCATGGACCCTTCAAGACTTTCTTGAGACTGTGGTGTTTGAACTTGGCAGTCCATGTCCTATCTGTCCACACAGCCCGCATCTGTTCAGTCACTGTTTGAATGCTGATTTTATGCTGCTTGTTGCTCAGTGAATAAAAGTGCACTGGTTCTTGCTACCATGGCACTCACAGTCCTGTGTAGAAGGACAACTCAAAAACAAATATTTTTCTGCATATGACATAGAGAATGTTAAATTCTGTGGAAGAAAAAACATGAAGTAATATAAAATAATGCAGAAAATATATTCGTTGTCGGGAAAGATACATTTTAGCAAAGAACTGAAGCATGAGAAGAAGCCAACCGTAGACGGATTGGTTTGAGTCAGAGGGAAAATAGGTATGAAAGCTCTGAGAAAACAACAAGTGTGGCATGTTTGAGGAACAGAAAAGATGCTTCTGTGTCTAAAGCATGGTGGGAAAAGGGAGATGGTCCCAAGATGTGGTTGGGGAAGTGGACAAAAGCCACGTTATGCCCCTCGCCCCAGTCCTATGTTGCAAATAATTATGAGATAAAGTTCTTCATGTTCTAAGTCCATTAATGGTGTGGTGTACAGGGAAAAGGTGTCTTGGAATAGTTGCCTTTTGATTAGGGAGGAGACTACTGAAATAAAATGAGATTGTAAGAATACAATACTCATCAATATGTTAGGGACCTTGTGGCATGTGAATGATGTCTGTTTATTATGTACATAGAAACTATTACGCTGACCATTGAAAGAGTGTTGGGACAATTTAGCATCAGAAAGAACAGCTGCAATGGATTTAAACACATAATTTTTACAAATCATGAGTTCAAAAATGATGCAGAGAAGTTCCCTACTGGTCATGGTTGACAGTTGTGAGGGCACCAAACAATTACTGTAAAAATTGATGTATTTTTATAGAAAAGACATGTGTTCGTTCTTATATGAACTGCCTTTCAGGGTAACCAAATCCTAAAAGACATTCTTTATAGAAGTTCTTCTTCAGAAACTTCTATTACAGAAGAATAGAGTAGAAGAGGCATGCTAAAGTCACATCATAATTTTGCCACCATAATAAAAGAATACTTCTAGCACTGATAATTAGTGGATATTCAAATGATTAGGTAAAAAGTTTATGGGAAGACTTAATGGCAAGATCAGGTTGATATGCCTGAACCCACTAATCGATCAGATATTGGCTGTTATGTGATACTTCAGGAAGTAACCTGAATCAGGGAAGTTCCATGTCATCTCCCAGCTGGAGTTCTGAGGAAGAATTCAGCACTGCAGGAAACTGAGACTGTTTTCCCTAGGAGAGTACAGAGCTGGTAACAGTCTAAGTATATAGGTGGAGGTTAATCCATCTCATTTAGTAGATGCCTTAAGGCATTAGAGCTTAATTATCTCACAAAGTCAAAAAGGGCTCAGTTTAACTACAAATGTACAGAAAATAAGGGGAATTTAAGAAACTAGTTATATAATGCCACCTCCCAGTGGCAATCAGCCAAATCCAGATGTCAGAATAGGATACTGAACAGGACAAATGACTGGTTTTGTTAATAAATCAATGACAAAAGAAGGATAGAGAGAAAGTTAAACTGTTTGTTATAGAATAACAGTGATTGGAAGGTAAAAGTCAAATGCAGTGTGTAGACTTTGTTTGGATCCAGATTTGAATCTTTAAAATGATAACTGAAAATATTGGGGAAGTTTATCACATGGTTATTAGATATATTAAGGAATTACTCATTTTGTGTATAACAAAATTATGGTACTTACATTAAAATACATATATAGTTAGAAATGTACTGAGCTATTTATTGGTTAAATAACATGATGTCCGGGCTCTAAAATACTGTAGGAGGAAAAAAATTGATTGGGGATTGGACAAAAATATTATAATTACTAAAGCTTGAAATAGGAGTTCATTTTATTAGTCCCTCTGTTTTTACGTAGGCTTGCCATAATTTTTAAACAAGTGTTCTATTAAGTATGGGGAACATTTTTCCAGCTTTTCAGGAAACCAGTAAGGAAATACCTGCCAAGCAGTTATAGACTAAAGAACACATATTAAAAAAAATTTTTTTTTATTAAGGTATAATGGTATACAGTCTTATGAAGGTTTCACATGAGCAACATTGTGGTTAAAACATTCACCCATGTTATCAAATCCCCCCCACATACCCCATGGCAGTCACTGTCCATCAGTCTAGTAAGATGCTATAGTGTCATTGCTTGTCTAACCCACCTACATTATGTATGCTAATCATAGTGCTCCTTAATCCCCTTCTCCCTCCCTCCCTTCCCACCCTTCCCACTAGTCCCTTCTTGGAGTCTGTGAGTCTGCTGTTGTTTTGTTCCTTCACTTTTACCTTGTTATACTCCAATAATGAGTGAAATCATTTGGTACTTTCTCTTTTTAGTTTTTTGAGGAACCTCCATACTGCTTTCCACAATGGTTGAACTAATTTACATTCCCACCAACAGTGTTGGAGGGTTCCCCTTTCTCCACATCCTCACCAGCATTTGTTGTTCCTTGTCTTTTGGATGTTGGCCATCCTAACTGCAGTGAGGTTATATCTCATTGTGGTTTTAATTTTTTAATTTGCATTTCTGTGATAATTAGTGATACGGAGCATCTCTTCATGTGCCTTTTGGCCATCTGAATTTCTTTGGAGAAGTGTCTGTTCATATCCTCTGCCCATTTTTTAATTGGGTTATTTGCTTTTTGAGTGGTATGTTTTACCCCTTATCAAATATGTGATTTATGAATATATTCCCCCATACTGTAGGATGCCTACATACTGTAGGATACTTATAGTATCCTTTGCTGTACAGAAGCTTTTTAGTTCGATGTAGCCCCACTTCTGTTCATTTTTGCTTTTGTTTCCCTTGCTCAAGGAGATATGTTCATGATAAAGTTGCTCATATTAATATTCAAGAGATTTTTGCCTATGTTTTCTTCTAAGAGTTTTATGGTTTCATAACTTACATTCAGGTCTTTGATCCATTTTGAGTTTACTTTTGTGTATGGAGTTAGACAATAATCCAGTTTCATTCTCGTACATGTAGCTGTCCAGTTTTGCCAACACCAGTTATTGAAGAGGCTGTTGTTTCTCCATTGCATGTCCTTGGCTTCTTTATCATATATTAATTGGCCATATATGTGTGTGTTTATATCTGGGCTCTCTAGTCTATTCCATTGATCTGTGGGTCTGTTCCTGTGCCAGTACCAAATTGTCTTGATTACTGTGGCTTTGTAGTAGAGCTTGAAGTTGGGGAGTTTAGTCTCCCCAGCTTTATTCTTCCTTCTCAGGATTTATTTGACTTTTCGGGGTCTTCTGTGGTTCCACATGAATTTTAGAACTATTTGTTCTAGTTCTCTGAAGAATGCTGTTGGTATTTTGATAGGGATTGCATTCAATCTGTAGATTGTGTTAGGCAGGATGGCCATTTTGACAGTATTAATTTTTCATATCCATGAGCACGGGATGTATTTCCATTTACTGGTGTCTTCTTTAATTTCTTTCATGAGTGTCTTGTAGTTTTCAGGGTATAGGTCTTTCACTTCCTTGGTTAAGTTTATTCGTAGGTGTTTTATTCTTTTTGGTACAGTTGTGAATGGGATTGTTTTCCTGATTTGTCTTTCTGCTAGTTCATTGTTAATGTATAGGGATGCAACAGATTTCTGTATATTAATTTTGTATCTTGCAACTTTGTTGAATTCAGTTATTAGTTCTGGTAGTTTTGGGGTGAATTCTTTAGGGTTTTCTATGTACAGTCTCTTGTCATGTCATCTGCACACAGTGAGAGTTTAACTTCTTCCTTACCAATCTGGATACCTTTATTCCTTTGTGTTGTCTGATTGCTGTGGCCTATACCTCCAGAACTATGTTGAATAAAAGTGGGGAGAGTGGGCATCCTTGTCTTGTTCTTGTCTTAAAGGAAAAGCTTTCAGCTTCTTGCTGTTAAGTATGATGATGTTGGCTGTGGATTTGTCGTGTATGGCCTTTATTATGTTGAGTTATTTGCCCTCTATACCCATTTTATTGAGAGTTTTTATCGTGAATGGATGTTGAATCTTTGTCAAATGCTTGTTCAGCATCTATGGAGATGCTCATGTGATTTTTGTCCTTTTTGTTGATGTGGTGGATGATGTTGATGGATATTTGAACATTGTACCATCCTTGCATCCCTAGAACAAATCCCACTTGATCATGAAGTATGATCTTTTTGATGTATTTTGAATTCAGTTTGCTAATATTTTGTTGATGATTTTTACATCTATGTTCGTCAGGGATATTGGTCTGTAATTTTCTTTTTTCGTGGTGTCTTTGCCTTATTTTGGCATTAGAGTGATGCTGGCCTCATAGAATGAGTTTGGAAGTATCTAAAGAACATATTTTGAGGCTACACCATAGCCTCAGCACTGAATTAGCCCAAGAACCTTGCAGTTACTACAGCACTTACACAGGTGTCACTGATCTGGATCTTACAATTTTGTAGCAATTCATAGGTGGTATGGGCTAAAGTTAGTTTTTTAGTTTATCTTAATGTTGTTACTAGTGGTGGTGCCATTTTCATTAAGGTCATACATGTATATAAATCAAATAATATTAGGTTCAGCATTGTACTCTAATGTGAGAAACACATGTTAGAATTTTCTAGGACCCATATTTAAAAAGCAGTGAAATTAATTTTAATAAGATATTTTATTGAGCCAGTATACAGAATATCATTGCAGCATGTAAACAGTATAAAAACTGGTTGAGATATTTTAAATTATGTTTTTCATACAAAGTCTTTGATGTTTG
This sequence comes from Manis pentadactyla, assembly GCF_030020395.1. Classification (NCBI taxonomy): domain Eukaryota; kingdom Metazoa; phylum Chordata; class Mammalia; order Pholidota; family Manidae; genus Manis; species Manis pentadactyla. Next base: position 116,856,596 of record NC_080024.1, on the reverse strand, counting down.
GAAGACAGCAAATCCCTGATAGGACTTGCTACATTACAAATGCCCTGGAAATGAATGTGGGTAGGGGCTACCAGATTGGACAGCACAGATGCAGAAAGAGCTCATGATGATGAAATCCTGTCTCCTGTGTGTTCTCACCCCATCCTGTTCCCCAGAGGCACCAAGTTATTCTTCTGTTAACTCCATTTTCAAAAAATATATATTTTTGTCTCTGGTTTTATCAACTTTCAGATAGTACAACTTAACCCACCCCTTAGTGTAGAGGTCTACATTGCCTGTCCCACCTAATAACTTTTGGACTGAATTATTCTGAGTTATTGTAAAACTTACCCTCTATCATGATTAGTTAGTTATATACTATCCTGTGACCATAACCAAGTCCTCCATGCTTTCTTTGAAGGTGGAAGCCTTGAACCACATATATTAGTATGCCTCTGTAATATTTACTACTAAGCAAAGTTACTCCAGTGCTAGGATTACATTTCCTTTTCTTTAGGGTTCTAGGCCAACAGCCAGTGTTCCAAACATCAGGATCAAATAAATCTTCCATACTGTGTCACCTAAAATAATTTAAATTTTAATCCAATTATTAGATATTTCTTGGATGTTAATTTTTCTGAAATTCCTTATTTCCTTTCTTTTTTCTTAAACCATTTATCTTAATCACATACTCTTCCTCCAGCCCCAGTGACTGGTAACTGGCCTCTTGGCTCTTCCTTGGCTGCTCTTTTAGGCTGAATTCACTGTTCCTTGCATTCCTTGTCTTTTTCTCTCTTGTAACTTCCTTAAGGAAAGTATGTACCAAGAAACTTGGGCCCTTACATTTCTGAAAATATCTTCATTCTGCCTTCACATTTAATTGAAATTTTCTGGGAATAACAGGATAGAAACAAGGCTAAAATATATAAAGGAGGAGAGACAGGGAAATAGTCTAGAAACAGTGGGAGACAGTCGCCTGATGGAACCCAGAGACACTGTGGACTCAGAGCAACAAAACAAGGGAAGATGGGAGCAAAATGGAAGAGGAGAAGAAACCATAGCCTAGAACATACCAGATTTCAACCCAGAACTTTGGAAGCTTTGTTCCCTTGTTTCCAGATATTAAAGCTGCCACTACTAGATTAGATAACATGGTAATTAGTTCGTTAAATGTTGGTGTATTGGCTTCAGATGTAGTTGGTAGAACCCTAGAGGCTTGTCTAATGCTGGCATCTAGGGAGCTAGCAGCCTGATAGTTGGTTTTCCAACCACACACTAAAAGCCTGCCAGCCTACTGACCCTGCTCTGTCCTGCCCCACTTAAAATTTCCACTCAGAGAAGAGACTTCATGGGAGAATAGTTATGTTTTTGTAAAAGGAGAAGAACCCAGACCCAGCAGCACAGTCTGCTTTCTTAGCTTCAGTTGTAGAACCCAGAGTCGTCATGCACCTGAGGTGTCAACAACATGTGGGAGAGAATCTGAATTGAATAGTAAACCAGCCCTGGGACATGTTCCAGCCAAACGCTCTTAAATTTATAATTCCTAATTAGATTGTAGAAGGGGTTATATTCATGAAACCCAGAGGGTATTAGAAAGACACAGCCAGTACAAGATTACATATTATAAATATTGTTGCTGAAATAAAAAAGCAAAGAACTAAAGTGGGAGAAACTTTCCAGAAAATTAGAAAACAAAATCATACAAAGGAAAAGGGGACATAGAGAACCAATTTAGACTATTAGGCATCCTAGAAAGAAGAAAATGGAGAAGATAGGTGGACATGAATCTCCCTGGTATGAACAAAGGGCCCATAGGATGCCCAGCACAGTGACTGACAGAAGATGCACCAAATTAATTCATAGCAAAGTTTTAGAATATGAAGGAAAAGTTCTCATGTTTCAGAGAGCAAAAGAGAGAGAACTGTATTATTGGTACAGCTTTTACACAGAAAACAAAAATGAAAAGTTAGCCATTGTTTAGCTTTACAGTGTTAGAAGTTTTAGATTGAGGATTTGGTGTATTCTAGCCTATGGCTTCCTCCCCTTTTGCATCCCATTTATCTGAGAAATTTTAAGTCACTTTAAATTTCCATTTAAAACTGGTGTTTCTTAAATTTCAATTTAAAATTTAAGTTACTGTTAATTAGCAATTTCCTCATCCCCAGTCTCTACCAATTCTCCATAAATCATGAACTAATAATTCTCATACTATCTCAAAAATGTTAAAATATTTAAAATTAAAGTATCTTGACAATACTGAAATAGTGAAATATTTCATACATATAATCAGGAAAAAATTTAAGAGTAGGAAATAGCAACATAGTATGTGTATGTGTTTATTGGTATGTTTTTATTTATATTCGTGTATGGACATTACCTACTTAAATTTATTGTTAGTGTTCATAGAGATTACATATTTCATTTCATCAACTCTAATTTGTCATTAATTATTTCATGAAGTAATAAAACCATTACTTCATGAAACATTAAACACTGTAATTTACTCATGACATTGAAAGATGGATTTCAGAGATGTCACATGTGGAAAAAAATTATTTTAGAATCAAGAAAATATGCTTAACACCATGTGATACCACACAGACTCATTTTCAATAGACTTAAGTTTTCTAATTCATTTTCTATTCATAAGTTACAAATTAGCTCTTTTATCAAAAATGTGTCTTCTTTTTGGAAATGGCAATTCAGGGAACTATCACTAGAAAATAAAGTATTTAAATATATCTGAATTTAAAAATCTGATAAATATATATATACCAAAGAGTTCACTATGTTCATTTCTTATGTGAATGGAATTAAGGGTATTTTTAAATGTGTTTCCTTTAGTTTGTCATTATTTTGTGACTTTATATAGTAAGCATTATAATTCCTGCTAATTTCTTAAGTAATGATTTCATTTAAGGAAAGGGGAAAAGTAAGCAAAAATCATCAGGCTTTGCATCTGAGATATACCATTCCAAAGAACTGTGGTACAAAGTACTTCTTCCTTTATATATGTTAACTACTGCTTTTATTCTGAGGTTTTGTAGGGAGGGGAGCCTACATGTGATAGAAGTGATTATATACACGGATTTAATTAAATCTGTTTATGCCAAAAATATATAATTAGTAGAATACAGTTCCATTTGATGCTTAACCATCTAGGTCTGATGAGAGAATTCAGAAAAAGAAGGCTTTTGATACATAAAATTTATTAAGTTTTTTTCCACTTTGACCAGGACTGTAACCAAAACAGATGTGTGAAAGATGACAGAGAAGAGGGGGCATTGGTCTCACTAAGAGTGCCCTGCCTTCTGGACTTCTGTTTCAGAAGACAACGAGGGTGATTTACCAGACTGAATATTTCTGGCGACAGTACACCTGGGCATACAATTCCGTGTCTAGTCAATGGGACTGGAAGCAACCATTCAATATTACAAATCTCAGTGGACACTGTGTACTTACTGGAATTATTCCAGTCATCATGCCCGTTGGTTGTCATTATCTTGCAAAGAGGAAAGTGTGCAGACAAGGCAGTGACTGTAAAACTGGCACATGGCATTTATTAATCCTGAAGGAAAGTGTATGTACTATTTTTCAGTATGATTACTATGGGTATACTAGAAATACTTCTTGAAAATAAACCCTTTTATTACTTTCCTGTGAAGTTATTTAACAAAACTGTTCTGTTTTATCTAAGGAATTGTCTGTTGTATCTAAGGAAGATTCTAGAGGTTAGGTATTTAATTGTAAATATGTGAGGACTCTCTCAATGAAGAATTCAGAATAAAAACAGAAAAAAGCACAGGTATCTGGGAATTCAAATGTTAGGATACATGGAAAACATTAAATTGGTGAGTGAACTTGTGACCGCAGTAGCATTTTAAATTTCTAAAGATTTACATGTAAATATACAAAATATGCAGCAGCAGCAATTTTTATAAATATTGTTTGACTTTATTAATACTAGATTATATAGTCTCAGCTTTAATTTACATTTACATTATTTTGTAATTTTGTATTACTATTTTTAAAGAGTTAAAGAAGTTGTACACTCCCACAGTAATGCAATAAGGGTCTGCTAGAAGGTTGCTGCAAGAAAAACATTTGAACTCTGTATTAATTCATACTAATGTATGTCATTATGTATGTCTTTGTGTAAGTCCGGGACTATCGGGCTGTGAAGTTATTTTGTAAGGAAATACTTTTGGTACAGTTTTGTGCCCCAGGACATGTGTGTTTTTTAATCCTTTCTGAATATACAGTGAGGTTAATAAAGAGGATTGTTTCTCCCCTATTGAGTAGGAGATCCGTGTTTTCCTTTTTTAAAATTGGAAGCTCCATAACATTACCTTGGTAAAAACTGTTACAATGTTAACCTGTCTTTATAATTGGAAGTCACTTAACTGTTTTATTGAAGAAACAATTTAGTGATAATTGAATTAATTAAAGGGAAGATTAGATTCCTTTTAAGTGAAACTAGTTATTAGTTGTTAAATATCAGTGCTAACAAGAGAAAGGTTACATCTAAATTTTTTATACTTTTGACGATATGATTTGGTGACTTATGGTAATTATGAACTGGATGAGATTAATTCCATTACATTTTAAATATTAATTCTTAAATATTGTCTAGTAAAAAGTTTGAATTTGTATTGTTTTTATACTGTCAAAATGTCTTCAGTTATATCTGCTAAACATTTTCATGCCATCATCTCTTCATGGTTATATAATTTATAAAATTACTTTCATTTATGTTATTTTGCATATCTGTTTAATAATAATACCTCTTTTGACTTCAAAAAGAAGTTGCTACTTTTTAGGTATATATGTCTTTTGATTTAGAGATAGCAGCATTAAGATTCATGGTAGGGCATTTGGCCTTGAAATATTAATTATCTTAAACATAAGGTGTGGGAAAGTTGAGGTTCCTATGGCCAGGAACCTCAGTGAACTTAAACCACTGGTGATGTAACTGGTCTGTTGCTAGGCTACTGCTTCCACACCCACACCCGTAGGCGATAAGCTATTTTTGAAGTATATAGAGAGCTCAGCCCAGTGATCTGGGCGGAGGCAGAGACGCTAGTGCTCGACCTACTGCTGGGAGAACAAGCTGGGTCATAAACCCTTTCACACCAAAGAAACGTTCTACTGTCATTTCTTTGGTCACACTGAATCCATAGTGAACTTGCCTGGGAGCTGAAACCCATTGGCAAGACATAAGGTGAAGTTTCTCCAATTCAAACTTTATGCAAGCAGTTATTTCATTTATGGATTCATCAAACTTAAGTGTCTGAAGATATTTTATTATTTAAAATTAATTCCCTTTGGGAGAGTGATGACATTGGTGTTAGCAATTCATAGTAAAAATAGCCTAATATAAAAATTGTAATGCTCTGCTCCTTTAGACCATGCTCCAATAAATAAATAAACATGGAATTGGAAATATTAGTAATTCTAACTCTGTAAAGTACCATATTTAAATATTTACTAATAGAATTTGCTTATATCTTTCTTTTGCATTTGTGTTTCTCCCCACAGTTAATCCTATGGGATTGTGTTTCATTTTTCTATATTTTCATTTTAATGGGAATAAAGAATTTCGTATCTTTACCTGTTTACTTGATGGTCCACTGGTGAAAATTTGAATTTTTCATTAGGTATACTTAGATAATAATTGGAATTCAGTTTTATCCTTTAAGATAGGAAGAATAAGAGGGACGGAGCCAAAATGGCGGCGTGAGTAGGACAGTGGGAATCTCCTCCCGAAAACATACATATTTTTGAAAATACAACAAATAAAACTATCCCTAAAAGAGAGACCAGAAGACAGGACAACAGCCAGACTACATCCACACCTGCAAGAACCCAGCGCCTGGTGAAAGGGGTAAGATACAAGCCCCGGCCCGGATGGACCCGAGTGCCCCTCCCCCCAGCTCCCGGCGGGAGGAGAGGAGTAGGAGTGGGGAGGGAGAGGGAGCCCAGGACTGCTGAACACCCAGCCCTAGCCATCCGGGCCAGAGTGCAGACACACAGTGCATGCGTGGGGTGCTGGAAACTAGGGAAGCAGGACAGTAAGACCTGTGAACGGGTCCCGAAGCCGGCACCCCTGGGACAAAGAAAAACAAGTGATTTTTGAAAGTCTTAAAGGGACAGGGACCCCACTGCTGGATGGAAGCATCCTAGGTCACAGTCCAGCAGCTGGAAATTCCAGGGAACTCTGGGTGCACTAACTCCCTGGGCATCAGCTCTGAGACCCCTCACGGAGGTAAACAGCCAAACAGCCCCCCGTCCATTACCCCTCTGGGGCCCCGCCATAGCAGAGCAGCAGCCTGAGGCTGGCCACGCCCACAGCAAGGGAGCTTCCTCCATACCGGCCAGGCAAGATACAGAGACCCAGTCTACGCGCAATTGCCCAACACAAGCCACTAGGGGTCGCAGTTGTCCCAGTAAAGAAAGGCCACGAGCCAAGTGGAAAGAGTCTTGACTCTCCCAGCTGAGGAGTCGATAGCACTCCACTGCACCTATCAACATGAAAAGGCAAAAAAATTTGATCCAGACTAGACTAACCCAGACAGCTTCAACATCTTCTACATCTTCCCCTGAGAAGGAATCTGGGGAGATAGATTTAACCAATCTTCCTGAAAAAGAATTCAAAACAAAAGTCATAACCATGCTGACGGACTTGCAGAGAAATATGCAAGAACTAAGGAGGGAGAATACAGAAATAAAAAAATCTCTCGAAGGACTTCAAAACAGAATGGACGAGATGCAAGAGACCATTAATGGACTAGAAAACAGAGAACAGGAACACAAAGAAGTTGATGCAGAGAGAGATAAAAGGATCTCCAGGAATGAAAGAATTTTAAGAGAACTGTGTGACCAATTGAAACGGAGTAATATCCACATTATAGGGGTACCAGAAGAAGAAGAGAGAGAAAAAGGGATAGAAAGTGTCTTTGAAGAAATAATTGCTGAAAACTTCCCCAAACTAGGGAAGGAAATGGCCTCTCAGACCACAGAGGTACACAGAACTCCCATGACAAGGGATCCAAGGAGGGCAACACCAAGACACATAATAATAAAAATGTCAAAGATCAAAGACAAGGACAGAGTATTAATGGCAGCCAGAGAGAAAAAAAAGGTCACCTACAAAGGAAAACCCATCAGGCTCTCATCAGACTTCTCAACAGAAACCTTACAGGCCAGAAGAGAATGGCATGATATACTTAATGCAATGAAACAGAAGGGCCTCGAACCAAGATTACTGTATCCAGCACAATTATCATTTAAATATGCAGGAGGGATTAAACAATTCCCAGACAAGCAAAAGTTGAGGGAATTTTCCTCCCACAAACCACCCCTACAGGGCATCTTAGAGGGACTGCTCTAGATGGGAGCACTGCTAAAAAGAGCACAGAACAAAACACCCAACATGAGGAAGGGAGGAGGAATAAGAAGGGAGAGAAATAAAAAATCATCAGACCGTGTTTATAATAGCTCAACAAGCGAGTTAAGTTAGACAGTAAGATAGTAAAGAAGCTAACCTTGAACCTTTGGTAACCACAAACTTAAAGCCTGCAATGGCAATAAGTACATACCTTTCAATAATCATCCTAAATGTAAATGGACTGAATGCACCAATCGAAAGACACAGAGTAATAGAATGGATAAAAAAGCAAGACCCATCCATATGCTGCTTACAAGAGACTCACCTCAAACCCAAAGACATGCACAGACTTAAAGTCAAGGGATGGAAAAAGATATTTCATGCAAACAACAGAAAAATGCAGGCGTTACAATACCAGTATCAGACAAAATAGACTTCAAAATAAAGAAAGTAACAAAAGATAAAGGACATTACATAATGATAAAGGGCTCAGTCCAACAAGAGGATATAACCATTATAAATATATATGCACCCAATACAGGAGCACCAACATATGTGAAACAAATACTAACAGAATTAAAGGAGGAAATAGAATGCAATGCATTCATGAACAAAACCGAAAGCTTCTGTGATGACTGCCCTTGTAGTGTTCACCATGTAACTTATTCACTATGTAAGAATTTGTACTCCATGTAAGAACTTGTTCGTTGTGCATCAGAAGATTGGAGACTGATGAAAATTAGGCTTGGGGTGGATTAAAGATTGTGCATTGAGCATTGACCCCCCCATACAGAATTTTTTTGTTGTGAACAACCATTTGATCAATAAATATGAGAGAAGCCCTCACAAAAAATATATATATATATACATACACACACACACACACACACATATATATATATATATATATAAACACACTTCCAATTGTAAAATAAATAAGTAACCAGGATGTAATGTATAACATAAGGAATATAGTCAAAATATTGTAACAACTTGGTATGGTGATAGCTGGTACCTAGAATTATCATGTATATAAATGTTGAATCACTGTGTTGTACACCTGAAACTAATGTAATACTGTGTGTCAACTACCCTTCAATAAAAAATAATTATCCAGGAAATAAATAAATAAATAAAAGAATGCAATGCATTCATTTTGGGAGACTTCAACACACCACTCACTCCAAAGGACAGATCCACCAGACAGAAAATAAGTAAGGACACAGAGGCACTGAACAACACACTAGAACAGATGAACCTAATAGACATCTACAGAACTCTACATCCAAAAGCAACAGGATACACATTCTGCTCAAGTGCACATGGAACATTCTCCAGAATAGACCACATACTAGGCCACAAAAAGAGCCTCAGAAAATTCCAAAAGATTGAAATCCTACCAACCAACTTTTCAGACCACAAAGGCATAAAACTAGAAATAAATTGTACAAAGAAAGCAAAAAGGCTCACAAACACATGGAGGCTTAACAACACGCTCCTAAATAATCAATGGATCAATGACCAAATTAAAATGGAGATCCAGCAATATATGGAAACAAACGACAACAACAACACAAAGCCTCAACTACTGTGGGATACAGCAAAAGCACTCTTAAGAGGAAAGTATATAGCAATCCAGGCATATTTAAAGAAGGAAGAAAAATCCCAAATGAATGGTCTAATGTCACAATTAATCAAAATTGGAAAAAGAACAAATGAGGCCTAAGATCAGCAGAAGGAGGGACATAATAAAGATCAGAGAAGAAATAAATAAAATTGAGAAGAATAAAACAATAGCAAAAATCAATGAAACCAAGAGCTGATTCTTTGAGAAAATAAACAAAATAGATAAGCCTCTAGCCAGACTTATTAAGAGGAAAAGAGAATTAACACAAATCAACAGAATCAGAAATGAGAATGGAAAAATCACAACAGACTCCACAGAAATAGAAAGAATCATTAGAGAGTACTATGAAAACCTATATGCTAACAAGCTGGGAAACCTAGGAGAAATGGACAACTTCCTAGAAAAATACAACCTTCCAAGACTGACCCAGAAAGAAACAGAATCTAAACAGACCAATTACCAGCAACAAAATTGAAGTGGTAATCAAAAAAGTACCAAAGAACAAAACCCCCGAGCCAGATGGATTTACCTCGGAATTTTATCAGACATACAGAGAAGACATAATACCCATTCTCCTTAAAGTTTTCCAAAAAATAGAAGAGGAGGGAATACTCCCAAACTCATTCTATGATGCCAACATCACCCTAATACCAAAACCAGGCAAAGACCCCCACCAAAAAAGAAAACTACAGACCAATATCCCTGATGAACATAGATGCAAAAATAGTCAACAAAATATTAACAAACCGAATTCAAAAATACATCAAAAGAATCATACACCATGACCAAGTGGGATTCATCCGAGGGATGCAAGGATGGTACAACATTCGAAAATCCATCAACATCATCCACCACATCAACAAAAAGAAAGACAAAAACCATATGATCATCTCCATAGATGCTGAAAAAGCATTTGACAAAATTCAACATCCATTCATGATAAAAACTCAGCAAAATGGGTATAGAGGGTGAGTACCTCAATATAATAAAGGCCATATATGATAAACCCACAGCCAACATCATACTGAACAGCGAGAAGCTGAAAGCTTTTCCTCTGTGATCGGGAACAAGACAGGGATGCCCACTCTCCCCACTGTTATTTAACATAGTACTAGAGGTCCTAGCCAAGGCAATTAGACAAAACAAAGAAATACAAGGAATACAGATTGGTAAAGAAGAAGTTAAACTGTCACTATTTTCAGATGACATGATATTGTACATAAAAAACCCTAAAGACTCCACTCCAAAACTACTAGAGCTAATATCGGAATTCAGCAAAGTTGCAGGATACAAAATTAACACACAGAAATCTGTGGCTTTCCTATACACTAACAATAAACTAATAGAAAGAGAAATCAGGAAGACAATTCCATTCACAATAGCATCAAAAAGAACAAAATACCTAGGAATAAACCTAACCGAAGAAGTGAAAGACCTATACCCTGAAAACTATAAGACACTCTTAGAGAAATTAAAGAGGTCACTAACAAATGGAAACTCATCCCATGCTCCTGGCTAGGTAGAATTAATATCGTCAAAATGGCCATCCTGCCCAAAGCAATATACAGATTCGATGCAATCCCTATCAAACTACCAACAGCATTCTTCAATGAACTGGAACAAATAGTTCAAAAATTCATATGGAAACACCAAAGACCCCGAATAGCCAATGCAATCCTGAGAAGGAAAAATAAAGTGGGGGGTATCTCACTCCCCAACTTCAAGCTCTACAACAAAGCCACAGTAATCAAGACAATTTGGTACTGGCACAAGAGAAGAACCACAGACCAGTGGAACAGAATAGAGACTCCAAACATTAACCCAAACATATATGGCCAATTAATATTCGATAAAGGGGCCATGGACATACAATGGGGAAATGACAGTCTCTTCAACAGATGGTGCTGGCAAAACTGGACAGCTACATGTAAGAGAATGAAACCGGATCACTGTCTAACCCCATACACAAAAGTAAATTCCAAATGGATCAAAGACCTGAATGTAAGTCATGAAACCATAAAACTCTTAGAAAAAAACATAGGCAAAAATCTCTTAGACATAAACATGAGTGACCTCTTCTTGAACATATCTCCCTGGGCAAGGGAAACAAATGCGAAAATGAACAAATGAGACTATATCAAGCTGAAAAGCTTCTGTACATCAAAGGACACCATTAGTAGAACAAAGAGGTATCCTACAGTATGGGAGAATATATTCATAAATGACAGATCCGATAAAGGGTTGACATCCAAAATATATAAAGAGCTCACACACCTCAACAAACAAAAAGCAATCCAATTAAAAAATGGGCAGAGGAGCTGAATAGACAGTTCTCTAAAGAAGAAATTCAGATGGCCAACAGACACATGAAAAGATGTTCCACATCGCTTGTCATCAGAGAAATGCAAATTAAAACCACAATGAGGTATCATCTCACACCAGTAAGGACGGCTACCATCCAAAAGACAAACAACAACAAATGTTGGCGAGGTTGTGGAGAAAGGGGAACCCTCCTACACTGCTGGTGGGAATGTAAATTAGTTCAACCATTGTGGAAAGCAGTATGGAGGTTCCTCAAAATGCTCAAAATAGAAATACCATTTGACCCAGGAATTCCACTTCTAGAATTTACCCCAAGAATGCAGCACTCCAGTTTGAAAAAGACAGATGCACCCCTATGTTTATCGCTGCACTATTTACAATAGCCAAGATATGGAAGCAACCTAAATGTCCATCAGTAGATGAATGGATAAAGAAGATGTGGTACATATACACAATGGAATATTACTCAGCTCTAAGAATAAAACAGATCCTACCATTTGCAACAACATGGATGGAGCTAGAGGGTATTATGCTCAGTGAAATAAGCCAGGCAGAGAAAGACAAGTACCAAGTGATTTCACTCATATGTGGAGTATAAGAACAAAAGAAAACTGAAGGAACAGAACAGCAGCAGAAGCACAGAACCCAATAATGGACTAACAGTTACCAAAGGGAAAGGGACTGTGGAGGACAGGTGGGAAGGGAGGGATAAGGGCAGGAAAAAAGAAAGGGGGCATTATGATTAGCATGTGTAGTGTGTTGTGGGTGGGGCACGGGGAGGGCTGTGCAACACAGAGAAGACAAGTAGTGATTTTACAGCATCATACTATGTTGATGGACAGTGACTGTGAAGGGGTATGTGGTTGAACTTGGTGAAGGGGGGAGCCTAGTAAACATAATGTCCTTCATGTAATTGTAGATTAATGATACCAAAATAAAACTAATTAAAAAAAGATAGCAAGAATAAAAACTAGTGTAGAATAAGACCATTACTTACCTTGGGCAAGAAATTATAGGGTAATATTTAAAAACTAAAGGAATCTTTGTATTCTGATTTCATTTACATGTAAGTTCTGTGATGTTTATTGATAAATGATTACCAAATTAGGTGAAAAAAGTTATTTCTGTACTTTCATAGACTAGAATTGCTTTTATTTATTAAGCATATTACATATTTCTCCTTTTCCATAGTTTTACAGACTGAGTTTCTTTTTTGAAGAATTGTTGACAGTTCAACCATGGATCCCTTCATCAAATTAATGAAAAGTCAAAGAAAAGAAACAAACCAATCAGATATATTTAAAAATAATACTATACCAAGCTTTAGCTACATTTGTATTAAATATTCTTGTGTTAATTGTCCAGTTTTTTTAAATGATAGAATTGAGGTTATTCTGTTGTAGGAATGCAATGCCAGTTTCATAACACTTTTGTAAATATTATTGAGATGCTTCAAAATGGAAAACTAAAAAGTAGTTTGAAATACAGAATGATTTTTATTAGAACATTCATAAATTCACATCTTCTATTTGAAAAACCAGTGTGTCTGACTTATGGAAGAAGATAATATTTATCACTTATTGAATAATGTTCTAAGAAAACCATTTATATACATTCTATTCACAGAAGATACACTTCAGATTCAAAGCCACAAATAGATTAGAAGTGAAAAAATGGAAAAAAATGCATTATGCAAACAGCAATCACAGGAAATCTGGAATGACTATGCTAATATCAGACAAAAGACTTTAAAGTGAAAAATATTAGAGACATTTTACAATGATAAAAGGGTCAATTCATCAGGAAGATGTAGCACCTAAAAACAGCACCAAATATATGAGGCACAAACTGACAGATATGAAGACAATTCAATAATTGGAGGCTCTACTCCCCACTTTCAATAAATAATGGATAGAACTAAACGTAAGATCAATAGCACAACAGAAGACTTGAGCAGTATAAATCAACTAGACTTAACAGACATGTAGAACATTCCACCCAGCAACAATACGCATTCTTACCAAGTGCACATAGAACATTCTCCAAGATAGACCATAAACTGGACCATAAAACAACCTCAACAAACTTAGAAGGACAGAAATAATAATGAAGCATATTCTCTGATCACAGTGCAATCAAATTTGAAATAGTAGGGAAAACTTTGTGAAACAAATGTGGAAATTAAATAGTACACTTCTAGATAACCAGTGGGTCATAGAAGAAATGAATTCAGATGAATAAGAAAATTGAGACACAACATACAAAAACTCATGGGATTCATCAAAAGCAGTGGAGAGTAACTTACAGCTATATATGACTACAAAAAAGAAAAATCTCAAATCTGTAACATAACTTACCCTAAGACACAGGAAAAGTGAAAACCTAAAGGAAAAGGAAGAAAATAAAGATAAGGGTGGAAATGAATAGAATGAAATAGAAACTAAAAATAATAACAACAAAACCAAAAATTGGCTATTTGTAAATATCAACTAAATTGAGAAATCTTGTTTCACCAAGAACAAAGCAAATACTAGAATAAAGAATATACTAGACTCAGAAATGAAAGAGATTACTACCTTATGTAAGAAGAATTACAAAAGAATATAATGAACTGTTGTAAACAAATGAGGTAGCTTATGTGAATAAGAAGATAGCTTGGACAAAAATCCTAGAAAGACTAACTAATAAATAGACAATCTGAATAGACCTATAACAAGTGAAGAGATTGGATCAGTAATAAAACTACCCACAAAGAAAAGTGAAGACCCACTGAATATACCAAACATTTAAAGAATTAATACCAATTATTCGTAAACTTCCAGAAAAATTGGAGGGAATACTTCCCACCTCATCTATGAGGCTAGTAGTACCCTAATACCCAAAATCAGACAAAGACATCATAAAAATACAGACCAATAACTTATGAACATGGCAGCCAAAATCCTCAATAAAATACCAACAAAATTAATCTAGCAACATATAAGAAGTATTACACACCCTGACCAAGTAGGATTTACCCCAGGAATGCAAGATTGGGTTAACATCTGAAAATCACTTGATGTAATACATCATAACAATAGAATTAAAGACCCCATGATCATATGCATAGATGTAGAAAACACATTTAACAAAATCCAGCACCCTTTCATAATAAAGACACCTAACTAGTAATGAAAGGGCACTTCTATCTGAAAAACCCAGAGCTGACATCATACTTAATGGTGAAAGAATGGATGCCTTTCCTCTAAGGTCAAGAACCAGAGAATATCTGCTCTTGCCACTTCCATTCAACATTATACTGGAGGTTCTAGTCGGGGCAATTAAAATAAGTCATCCAGATTGGAAAGGGGAAAAGTGGCATATGTTTGCCATATGACATGATCTTGTATACAGAAAACTCTAAGGAATCCACTAAAGAACTACTAGAACTAATAAATGAATTCTGCAGATACAAGATCAATATACAATTCAGTTACATGGAAAATTACACACTTGGAATAACCAATCCAGAATGAAATTAAGAACACAAGCCCCCCAGGAATTCCACTCCAAGGAATTTGCCCAAAGAAAACAAGAACCCTGATTCTTGCACCCCTATTTTATTGCAGCACTATTTACAATAGCCAAGATATGGAAGCGACCTAAGTGCCCATCAGTAGATGAATGGATAAAGATGTGGTACATATACACAATGGAATATTATTCAGCCAGAAGAAGAAAACAAATCCTACTATTTGCAACACAGATGGAGCTGGAGGATATTATGCTCAATGAAATGTCAGGCAGAGAGAGACAAGTACCAAACAATTTCCCTAATTTGTGGAGTATAACAATGAAGCAAAACAAGGAACAAAACAGCAGCAGACTCGCAGACTCCAAGAAGGGACTAGGGGTTACCAAAGGGGAGGGATGGGGAAGTGTGGGTGGAGAGGGAGGGAGAAGGGGACTGGAGCATTATGATAGGGGAAAAAAAATTCACAAAGAATAAAATAGGAATAAGTTTAACAAAGAAAGTGTGAAACTTCTACTCTGAAAACCACAAAACTTTGTTAAAGGAAATTAAAGATTGAAATAAATGAAAAAACATCCCATGTTCATGGGTTGGGAGACTTGACCTTGTTAAGGTGGCAACACTCCTTGAACTAATCTACAGATTCAAAACAATCCCTATCAGAATCCAACTGACTTCTTTGTACAACTTGATTCTATAATTCATGTGGAATTGCAAGCAACACGGAATAGCTGAATCAAAACTGAAAAAAGAACAGGAGAATTCACACTTACTACTGAATCAGAAAGCAACAGTAATCAAGACAGTGTGATACTGGCACAAAGTTTGGCATATAGGTGAATGGAAGATAATTGAAAATTCAGAAATAAACCTATGCTTCAGTGGTCAATTGATTTTCAACAAGGGTGTCAAGACCAAAAGGGGAAACAATAGTCTTTTTGACAAATGGTGCTGAGACAATTGGATAGCCACATGCAAAAGAACTGAGGTGGACCATTACCTAACTAAAGACCTAAATATCTGAGAAAAATCCTAAATTCCCATAAGAAAACATAAGGATAAACCTTCATGACCTTGGATTTGGCAAAGAATTATTAGATGTGACACCAAGAGCAAGAGTAACAAAAGGAAATGAGATAAATTGGACCATGGAAATTAGAAAACATTTTGCTTCAAAGGATACTATCAAAGCCAAATGACTATCACCAAAAGGAGAAAATAATTACAAGTCATATTTCTGATAAGGGACTTATATCTAAAATATATGAAGAACCCTTACAACTCAGTAATAAAAATTCAAATTAAAACAGTATGGTATTTTCATAGAAGTAAATACATAGATCAGTGTTACAGAATAGAGAGCCCAGAAGTAAATCCACACATATATGGTCAATTAACTAAGAACAAAGGAGCCAAGAATATACAACTGGAAAAGGACTGTCTCTTCAATAAATGGTGCTGAAAAAATTGGACAGCCACACGCAAAAGAAAAAAATTGGACCATTCTCTGATGCCATATACAAAAATTAACTCCATGTGCATTAAAGGCTTGAATGTAAGACCTGAAAGCTAAAACTCCTAGAAGAAAACATAGGTGTTAAGCAATTTGATATTGGTCTTGGTAATGACTTTTTGGATATGACTCCGAAAGCAAAGGCAACAAAAGCTAAAATAAACATGTAGAACTACATCAAACTAAAAAGCACCTGCAAAACAAAGGAAACCAACAGCAAAATGAACCTATGTTGTCACCATGAAAAGAAACCTACTAATTTCCTATTTGGAAATCATATCTGATATGGGGTTAATAGCCAAAATATACAAGGAACTCATACAACTCATTAACAAAAAAAATAAATCCAAATTAAAAATAGGCAGAAGATCTAAACAGACACTTGCAAAGAAGACATACAGATGAACAACAGGTATATGAAAAGATGCTCAACATCACTAATCATCAGGGAAATGCAGCTCAAAACTACAATGAGATACCACCTCACACCTGTCAGAATGGTTATTATGAAAAAAAACAAGAAATACCAAGTGTTGGTAAGGATGTGGAGGAAAAGGAACCCTTGTACTCTGTTGGTGGAAATATAAAGGGTGAAGCCACTGTGGAAGACAGTATGGAGGCTCCTCAAAAATCAGAAACAAATACCATATGACACAGTAATTCTACTTCTGCATATTTATCCAAAGAAAATGAAATCACTAATCTGAAAAGATATATGTACCCCTACGGTCCTTGTAGCATTATTTATAATAGCCAAGACCTGGAATATGCCCACCAATAGATGAATAAAGAAAATGTGGTGTATATATTATAATGGAGTATCATTCAGCTACAGAAAAGAAAATCTTGCTAGTTGTAACACATGGATGGACCTCGAGGGCATCATGCTAAGAGAAATAAGAGCAGGAAAGACAAGTACTGTATGATCTCACGTATATGTGAATTCTAAAAAACAAAACACCCCCCACCTCCAAAACAGAACAAGCTCATAGATACAGAGAACAAATCGGTGATTGCCAGAAGTGACAGCTAGGGTTGGGGGTGAGATGGCAAAATGAGTGAAGGGGGTCAAAAGGCACAAACTCCTAGTTATAAAAATAACTCATGGGAACATAGTGTACAGCAGGGTGACGACAGTGATAATACTGTATTCTATATTTGAAAGTTGCTAAGAGAGATGTTAAAAGTTCTCATCACAAAAGAAAATTTTGTAACTATATATGGTGATGGATATTAATTACTTATTGGGATGATCATTTTACAATAAAACAAATATTGAATCATGTTGTATACCTGAAATTAATGTCAATTTAGTTTTTTAAAGAAAACATCTAATAACCCTATTTTTAAAAAGTAGAAAATCTAGTTTTTTGGAATAATCTTAATAAGTAATAGGGAAAAAAACTAAGAAAAAAACCCTAAAGCAATAAAAGAGGGAATACAGCAATTTAATGACGTCTTGCCATGGTAAAGCTGGTCAGGAATCTGAAGGGCATGAAAAACACACCCTGCTCTCAGATCCCAGCCTTCCCCAGAAAACTGTATTTTCAACTCTCAATTCACAGTTAAAAACATGCTTAGCAAGTATAACAAATATGTTTTGAGCCTCAAGATGAGTAAAGAATGGGGTCAGAGCTTTCTAGACACAGACAAATGCACCATAATTTCCCTAAAACGTTTATTTGTGTTTCAAAGCAGTACGCAAAGCTTTACATCAGGAGAAGATAAGGGGTACAGATCTACATTTTTCCAGGTACTCGTTTTTAAACATTCTTTCTTACTATGAAATATATATAGGTTTCATATATGTGTGTGTGTGTGTGTGTGTGTGTGTTTACTTATATTAATTCTACATAAATATGAAGCAAACACCCATTTAATAACTAGCTACAAGGACAAGGATAAGAACACTGCCCTAGAGGCACCTGTGGGCCTTCTGATCTCCCACCCCTTCATCTCTGGTGTAAACACCATCCTGCTTGTTTCTCACTCATCTTTATAATTTTACCATCTAATATGTACCCCTAAACAACATAGTTTAGCTTTGGCATTTTTGAACTTCACAAAAATTTTAAAAATCATGTTTTAATGGAATAGTCCTCTCTAACTTGCTTCTTCCACTTCACATGTTTGTGAATTCATCCACACTGATTGCATATCAGTAATTCATTCATATTCATGACTGTATAGTATTCTGTTATATGTATGTACCACTATCCATTTTACTTTAATGAATATTTGGGTTGTTTCCTGTTTTTGACTCTTAGAAACAATGCTGTTGGAACATTTTAGTGTAGTCCCCTGATGCACATGTGCAAGACCTTCTTCAGGTTAGGTATCTAGGGATGTGATTGATGGGTATTAGGGTATGTGACTGTTCAAATATAAAAAGTCATGCAGAGCTAACAAGCGGGAAAACCTAGGAGAAATGGACAACTTCCTAGAAAAATACAACCTTCCAAGACTGACCCAGAAAGAAACAGAAAATCTAAACAGACCAATTAGCAGCAATGAAAATGAATCAGTAATAAAAAACTACCCAAGAACAAAACCCCCGGGCCAGATGGATTTACCTCGGAATTTTATCAGACATACAGAGAAGACAATATCCATTCCCCTTAAAGTTTTCCAAAAAATAGAGGAGGAGGGAATACTCCCAAACTCATTCTATGAAGCCAACATCACCCTAATACCAAAACCAGGCAAAGACCCCACCAAAAAAGAAAACTACAGACCAATATCCCTGATGAACGTAGATGCAAAAATACTCAACAAAATATTAGCAAAGTGAATTCAAAAATACATCAAAAGGATCATACACCATGACCAAGTGGGATTCATCCCAGGGATGCAAGGATGGTACAACATTCGAAAGTCCATCAACATCATCCACCACATCAAAAAAAAGAAGGACAAAAACCACATGATCATCTCCATAGATGCTGAAAAAGCATTCGACAAAATTCAACATCCATTCATGATAAAAACTCTCAACAAAATGGACATAGAGGGCAAGTACCTCAACATAATAAAGGCCATATATGATAAACCCACAGCTAACATCATACTGAACAGCGAGAGGCTGAAAGCTTTTCCTCTGAGATCAGGAACATGACAGGGATGCCCACTCTCCCGACTGTTATTCAACATAGTACTGGAGGTCCTAGCCACGACAATTAGACAAAACAAAGAAATACAAGGAATCCAGATTGGTAAAGAAGAAGTCAAACTGTCACTGTTTGCAGATGACATGATATAGTACATAAAAAACCCTAAAGACTCCACTCCAAAACTACTAGAACTAATATTGGAATTCAGAAAAGTTGCAGGATACAAAATTAATACACAGAAATCTGTAGCTTTCCTATACACCAACAATGAACTAATAGAAAGAGAAATCAGGAAAACAATTCCATTCACAATAGCATCAAAAAGAATAAAATACCTAGAAATAAACCTAACCAAGGAAGTGAAAGACCTATACCCTGAAAACTGTAAGTCACTCTTAAGAGAAATTAAAGAGGTCACTAACAAATGGAAACTCATCCCATGCTCTTGGCTAGGGAGAATTAATATCGTCAAAATGGCCATCCTGCCCAAAGCAATATACAGATTCAATGCAATCCCTATCAAATTACCAACAGCATTCTTCAATGAACTGGAACAAATAGTTCAAAAATTCATATGGAACCACCAAAGACCCCGAATAGCCAATGCAATCCTGAGAAGGAAGAATAAAGTGGGGGGTATCTCACTCCCCAACTTCAAGCTCTACAACAAAGCCACAGTAATCAAGGCAATTTGGTACTGGCACAAGAGAAGAACCACAGACCAGTGGAACAGAATAGAGACTCCAATCATTAACCCAAACATATATGGTCAACTAATATTCGATAAAGGGGCCATGGACATACAATGTGGAAATGACAGTCTCTTCAACAGTTGGTGCTGGCAAAACTGGACAGCTACATGTAAGAGAATGAAACCGGATCACTGTCTAACCCCATACACAAAAGTAAACTCAAAATGGATCAAAGACTTGAATGTAAGTCATGAAACCATAAAACTCTTAGAAAAAAACATAGGCAAAAACCTCTTAGACATAAACATGAGTGACTTCTTCATGAACCTATCTCCTTGGGCAAGGGAAAGAAAAGCAAAAAT
The DNA here is from genome assembly GCF_030020395.1 of Manis pentadactyla. Classification (NCBI taxonomy): domain Eukaryota; kingdom Metazoa; phylum Chordata; class Mammalia; order Pholidota; family Manidae; genus Manis; species Manis pentadactyla. The sequence goes on along the minus strand of NC_080024.1, from coordinate 116,836,093 downwards.
GAACAAGTGGGACTATATCAAGCTGAAAAGCTTCTGTACATCAAAGGACACCATCAATAGAACAAAGAGGTATCCTACAGTATGGGAGAATATATTCATAAATGACAGATCCGATAAAGGGTTGACATCCAAAATATATAAAGAGCTCACACTCCTCAACAAACAAAAAGCAAATAATCCAATTAAAAAATGGGCAGAGGAGCTGAATAGACAGTTCTCTAAAGAAGAAATTCAGATGGCCAATAGACACATGAAAAGATGCTCCAACATCACTTGTCATCAGAGAAATGCAAATTAAAACCACATTAAGTATCACCTCACACCAGTAAGGATGACCACCATCCAAAAGACAAACAACAACAAATACTGGCGAGGATGCAGAGAAAGGGGAACCCTCCTACACTGCTGGTGGGAATGTAAATTAGTTCAACCATTGTGGAAAGCAGTATGGAGGTTCCTCAAAATGCTCAAAATAGAAATACCATTTGACCCAGGGATTCCACTTCTAGGAAATTACCCTATGAATGCAGCACTCCAGTTTGAAAAAGACAGATGCACCCCTATGTTTATTGCAGCACTATTTACAATAGCCAAGATATGTAAGCAGCCTAAATGTCCATCAGTAGATGAATAGATAAAGAAGATGTGGTACATATACACAATGGAATATTACTCAGCCATAAGAAAAAAAGAGATCCTACCATTTGCAACAACATGGATGGAGCTAGAGGGTATTATGCTCAGTGAAATAAGCCAGGTGGAGAAAGACAAGTACCAAATGATTTCACTCATATGTGGAGTATAAGAACAAAGGAAAACTGAAGGAACAAAACAGCAGCAGAATCACAGAACCCAAGAATGAACTAATAGTTACCAAAGGGAAAGGGACTGGGAAGGATGGGTGGGAAGGGAAGGATAAGGGCGGGAAAAAGAAAGAGGGCCTTACGATTAGCATGTATAGTGTGTATGTGGCATGTGGAGGGCTGTGCAACACAGAGAAGACAAGTAGTGATTTTACAGGATCTTACTACGCTGATGAACAGTGACTGTGAAGGGGTATGTTGGGGGGGACTTGGTGAAGGGGGGAGCCTAATAAACATAATATTCTTCATGTAATTGTAGATTAATGATACCAAAATAAAAATAATAAAAAGCAGTTCTTTGCTGAAGCACTGCCACCTGGTGTCCTGCTAAAAAAAAAAAAAGTCATGCAGGACTGTTTTGCAAAGCTGTTGTAGCAGTTTACACTCCTGCCACAATGTGTGTGAGTTTCTCGCTACATTGTCACTAACACTGGGTGTTGTCAGCTTTTCAAATTTTTGTCAATCTGTTAGTATACAATGATATCTGTTTGTCTTATATATGAATTAGGTATTAATCTGCACTTCCATGATTATTGATGAGGTTGATCCTATTTTTTATTAGCCACTTGCGTTTTCTCTTTTATGAAGTACATGTTCTGGTCTTCTGCCCATTTTTCTATTAGATTGTTTGTCTTTTGTTGATTCGTTCTTGTCAATTTGTTAAGTTCCTCTATCAATTCTTTATTGGTTATATGTTACAAGTATGTGAGGGGCCTGGAGGCGCCACAGGAAGCTTCAGAGTACAGAGGACTGCCAGGGTCTTGTAGGTGGAGTTGAAGTTCTCCAGGCATGGAGAAAATTCCACACAGTTTATGCAAAGACTGCATTTGCATAAGGGCCTCCAGTCAAACATAACTGGGAAAAGATAAAAGGGAAAAAGAACCATTTTCCCTCCTCAGCCCTCCTCAAGCAAATTAGATTTGTTTCTGGATTTAACATTCTTATTTTTGAAGATTAGTTTTAATGTGAATGAAATGGGTTTGGGGGTTTCTCCCATTTGGGTTTTAGCTCTGCCTTTAGAGGCTCATCGTGATAAAGTAGAACATATCTCTGGGCAAGGTGGTAAAGTGGGCAAAACCATCTCTAAGAAAACTTGTTTTCTTTGTCCAACTTGCTGTTTTTCAAACTTTGAAGTATCTTAAAGAAGTATTTAAAACTCCAACCAAATGAGATTACTCATAATGAATCTGTCCTCCAAAAGACATAATTTATTTGTCTTTCCCTGTTAATCATTTAGGAACAGCAGTTCAAAGCTTGAAATGGATTTTCCTTTTGTTATCTCTGCAGCTGACAGAAAGTTCTGGCTATGCAGTGACTTGGCAATGCTTGGCTCTTAATTCCAGCTTTTTAAAAGTACAGTTAAGGAACACCAATTCTGAGGCAACATACATTGCAAACCTTATTTGGCCCCTCATTACCTCATTCATTAGGGTGGAAAGCACTCTGGCTGCAGATCACATGCTTTGGCCTAGGGAGAGGGTGACTCTTATTTTGTTCTCTGACTGACTGGCCTCCGAGTGGGGTGGAGAAGGGCTGAAAATAGTCATTTCTTGGCTGCATTGGTCTGGTGGGAGGGCTTCTCTAACAGGGGTCCAGTTACAAGTGAGAAGGAGAAACAAGTCTCTGGAGGCTGGCCTCACCAGTTACAGTGGATATGATGTGTGCAGAGTTGGTTACGGCCCAAGGAAAACTTGACAGAGGTCTAGATTTATTCAAGTTGTTTGCATTTCTTAAAAGATAAAACTGAAGCATATTCTTCTGTTCTGAATTTTCAACTCGTTTCCAAGTTAGCACCCCCAGATCCCAGTTCTCACCCAACTTAAATGCCACTTCCCTCCTATATATCCCGTGTGTTAATTCAGTCAATTGTCTTGTAAGAGTCAGACGTCTGTCTGCCTCCTTTATTCATTAGCCAGTGTTATTAAACAAGTATTGTGTGCCAGGCATAGGGGTAACATATGAATAAGACAAATAAAAGTAGTTTTCTTCAGCAAACCTTTATTCAAAACTAATCAATGCTGTTGGAGGTTGGAACTGATGTGACTTTCGGGAAGGATTAATGATCGGCAGGAGCCATGAGGGGCCCTGGGGTGCTGGTCATACTTGGTCTGCGTGCTGGTTCCATGCAGTCAAAAGGTATTAGCAACTTAGGTACCCAAGGCTATTATTTATGTTGTTTTAGTCTTTTTAACAAGTAAATGTTCAGAGATGTGCTATGACGGGGCCAAAGCACGGAACTAGGATGTAGCAGCATGATGCTCTGTTCTTCTTACTTAGCTCCTGACGATGAGCACAAAGGTCTGGGAAGACAAAGCCAAAGAAACCTCATGCAAACATCCAGCTTCATCAATAACCATCTAAACAGCCAAGTCTCTGGTGCTTACTCAACTTTTAAAAAGTACATAATATAAACTTCAAAAAGTTGCCAAAATGCATGAGACAATAAGGGAACTGAAGAATTTGCCACAAATAAACTCACGATGTACAACGATCCAGTTCTTTCTCATTGTATTATTTGCATCAACATTTGCTAATGTTTTAGCCATTACAAACACTGTGTGTTAAGCAAACAGAGTGTGGCTTTCAGTTCAGTTTAGGTCTCTTAGAATGACCATATAATTTATTGTCCAAACCCTGACACTTTTGAAGATGAAAGGAGATACTAAAAAATAATTAACAGTGTTAACTGATCCACAGCAGGAGCAACCTGGGTCTGGCCCTGGCGAATCAGGACATCTGGCCACCCTCCCTATCTTTAGATAGGGGAAAAAAAGAACTAGAGATTTTTTTCCCCACCAGCCTGCACTGAACCCTTTGGTAGCGACACGTCCTACACCCTTTCCTTATGCTCATTACTCCTCAGTCCTGCCTGGCCCCTCTACCTCAGCTACCTCCAGACTTACTGCTAAGACCACAAACCTCAGTGCTTCTAATCTACCAGCTGGCCTTTGCCTTTACTTATTAAAAACATACAATATACAAGGTCACAGCAATTGCCACTTTCTCTCTTGCAAAACATTCATTTTCAATACCACAGCTGATTTAAAGCAAAACAAAAACAAAAAATAAAACACTGAGCTTACCCCCACGCTTCTCCAGTCTTCCCTAATTAATATTCAACTTTCCCGATCACCTCAAACTCTATTTCTGCTACATCATCATCTAGGTACACAGTTTTTACTAGGCTGTTTTCTAGTCACTGAATGCAACTTCATGTTATGAAGTCATTTCTTACATGTGTGTCTTGCTTCCTAGTGAATGAAGTTGATAACTACATCTGGTTTTTTCTGGCTCCCATATTGCCTGGCACAGTGCTCAATGCACCAAAACTTACGTAATATGCTTACTGACCGAGCACATCTTCTGATGGCCACAAAACTCCAAGAACTCCATTTCCTGACTGTTCCCATATGAACGCTGGAAAGCAGTTGATCCTCATTCATAGGTTCTATGTTTGTGACCTCGCCTTTTCACTGAATGTATTCTAACTCCAAAAGCAATACTTGTAACACTTTCCTGGTCATGTGTGGACTGACATAGAGTGGCAAAACGCTCGATTTGCCCAATGTGCACTTTCCCGGCTGAGGCCCAGCCAGGCGGTGTTCCACCTTCTGTGTCAGCTCTCATGCTATAAAAATGCACCCTTTTCATGGCAAAGTTAGAGCCACATTTTTTGTTTTTTGCATTTTTGCGTTTATGTTCTGACTTTGCTTTTAAAATGACCCCAAGCATAGTGTTGAAGAGCCAGCTGGGGTTCCTAAACACCAGAAGGCTGTGGTGTGCCTTGTGGAGAAGATACGTGTGTTGGATACTTTGTTCTAACACATGAGTTACAGTGGTGTTGGCTACGTGTTTAATGGCAATGAATCAACAATAATATCAAACAGGGTATCCTTACATAGGAGCACATAAAACGAGGATATGTATTGATTGGTTGATGGAAGCATCGTGACCAGAGGCTTATAGGAACCTAAGCTGATTCTGGGTTCACAGCAACTTTATAGAACATGCAACACCAAATAATGAGAATTGACTGTACTTAAATACTTAAAACATTGTTTAGAACTGCACAAAGTGAAACACCAGAAAGAGTTAATTTGCTCATGAATACTATTGTAATGTGTATGGACTAAGATTGTGCTAAAATTTAATAATTTATACTCATCAAACACATTCTGCCAATTTTAAACATCTTGTTGATTCTGGAACAATCAACTCTCATTCCATAAATAATGGACTACAGAATAGTTTGTTGCAGCCCCTATATGAAGACATTATTGCCAAAGCTATTACAGCTTTCTTGGAAACAATTCTGAGAGCCTATTTTTGTCAGTTATTTCTTGTGAAGAAAAAATGTGTTCAAAACCACACTGTAAGTATGACAGCAATGTATTCACAAATGTAGTATTTGGCCTACAGTTGACTGTAGGAAGCATTCTTAGAACTAAGAAACATCTGAAAAATATTAAGGGATATGGAATTAGTAACTAATTTTATCTTTTTGAGAGAGAAGATATGACTGAAATTGCCCAATGATCCGAGTTTATTTTTGTCAATTTAGCCTCCCAAAGATCTCATTCAATTGTCCTAAAATAAATGTCTTTGCAAGGTAGAGGATGAAATCTCCTAAGTGATAAGCTGAATTGTATGTTTTCTCTCGGGGAGGACTAGAAAGACAAGTGGGCTAGAAGTCAAGAGCCGGGTAATCTCTTCCAACTCTCACATTTACAGTCCTTCTGACTGAGTCATGCATGCGCCTCGATAACTTCTCCTTTGTATTTCTTATTTGGAAAGAACAGTAGATGGTCCACTTCCCATGGCAGCAGGCGCAACAAAAGAATGACACAATTCTCGAACCTGATTGCAAATGTGTTGCAATGCTGAAGTGGTGAGTAACAATGACAGTTGTGAATATTTATGCTTCACTTATGTGCCAGGCACTGTGCTAAGCAATTTACATGCGGTAACTCAAAACTAATCTTCCCAATAACCATATAATAGCCAGAGGAGAAATGGAGGATGCAGAGGCCTATTGACTTGTCCAAGATCATTCAGCTAAGGAGGTGAGGGTACCTAATTTTGAACAGTACACTAACTCCATTGCATGAGCTCTTAAACACTATTTTTTTCATGTGTGATTTCAGGCATGATTTTAACCTTTCTCAGTTCTGAGGTTGTCAGGTAATAGTTTAAAATGTATGAAGGCACACACCCCAGCCAACACAGGGAAGTCTGCTCCTGGCATCCCTCAGGAAAGATGATTCAAATAATGGCCATAATCCTTAACACAGTCATTGAGTCAAACAGTTGATAAATAACATCAGATTTGGGTTCAAAAAATACTGAGATTTTGAATCTTTACGTGTAGCAAATGGGATATTTGCAAATCAGTAAGTGAAGAAAAATTGAAGAGAGCGATTGTTGTGTTTCAGTCTCTTTGAGCAAAGCCTTCAGCAAGACAGGAGAGTTGCTGTTGTTTGTAAATGTGACATCTGGGGACTCACTGGATTCATTCTGAAGGCCCCTTATCCAATGCAATGCCTGTGTCATATGGAGCTAAACAAAACTGTGTCCACCAAATCTTGGCATTCCAAAACAGAGCCTGAGGTAGATGATGCAGCCAGGTAATTTTTCTCAGCGATATTTCTGTCTCTCTTTCCTGAACAAACCATTTCTTTTTTAAAGAACGAAGGGTATCATATCACTAACTTATGGATGTGTAAGACATTTTCTTAGGGTGCATTATGTTAGCAATGCTTTGCAATCAAAATTTATTCAAGATACCCAGTCTTCAAGGACTTACAAAGCAGCAGCAAAGACACCTCAAAGTACACCTAGAAATGAGAGTGAAATTTTTTTGAATTGTAGAAAGCAAAGATGAGGAATAAGAGGGGCGGAACACCCAGGCTGTCTTATGACTCTTGACCACATACATCCTAGATGCAAGTCGGTTCATCTTGTTCAACTGTCCTGGGCCTGAAATCTTGTGACTAAGCGTGGCAATGGGGAAAATGTACCCATCAGCTGCCTCTGTAATAGTCACCCACCCTCCTCCACCAGACAGCTGGAGGGGAGCCTGGGTGTGCTGTGGGCCCGGCAGGCCCACGGCTTCCTGAGAAGCGCCCCCATGTACAGAGCCTGAAGAGCAGCTTTTACCACCACCACCCGTGAGGGATGGAGTAGACTTTATGATGTAGTTTTACTTTGCATTTTTGCTTTAGGGGTATTGATCACACAATCAAGAGTATAAGATTCTATGAGGCACTTCTGTTTTAAAAGCAGAAAAAGTCCTTGAGACTGTTATAGGAAACTGACAGTTTTCAAGTGCTTGTTTCAAGTAGTTGGTGGATTTCAAGAATTCACCCTGACAGCACTGTGCCAGTTATGTCCATGTTATTCCTTGTAGCTAGGACCAGATGACCTGCCCAATTAGTTTGTTTCCTAATGTGCTTAAGCTCTCTATCTGCAGGAAGCTCCCCTCTGCCTTCAGGAGGACTCCTGCATTCTGAGTTTGATGTGTCCTTCCTCTGGCAGGAGAAGAGAAAGGGAAGAGAGTCTCTAGGAATCTGGGCCTCAAGTCTTCCTGACAGTCTTCACCCATCTTCCCAGAGCAGTGCCATACATGGGCATGTGGCTAGAAAAACACATGTGAGAAGTACTGTCTCCACTTCATCAGTTGTACATCAGAAACTTGCACAGGAATGGCTGGGAGCCCTATAATCAGAGCTCATGCCAGTCTGGGCTCCCTTGTGAAAATCCTCAGTATTTCTGCACAGTGCCCAACGTGTTAACAGATGCTCAGAATAAAATTTATCTACTGATAAATGTCATTTATAGCTGACTAAATATAGTATTGTAGTCATCTCAATGAAAAGTTGGTCCTCAAACTCTTGGACTAGAATACAGCTTCCTAGTGTAACTCTGATTCAATACAAAAAAAAAAGGATTTTGCTTGATCAGTTCAACTCAACTCTAAAGTCTGAGAACTGCCTGTGTTGAAAAGCAATTGTGATTGTTAGCTTGTGGTTGTAGACGTGCCTCATCTGTTTCCTCCATTTTTTTCTTCTGTCACTGTCCTTCATTTCTGTGCTCTCTTTCCTATGACACTTCATGGACAAAAATGGTGTTAGGATGGACAAAATAGGAGAGTCATACAGAAAGATTCAGATGGGATCATGCAAGACTGCTTGTTATTCCTTTCTGTGATTTTCCCCTCAGGGTGGCTCTTTTGAAAGATGGAATGACTTCAGTCCATTTATTTGCATGATCTGCCATTTAGAGAGTTCATGGATGGACGACGTCCTTACATGGTATAATTTTCTGCTTGGCTCTTGTGAAGTTTCTACTTAGGGAATTTTCTTTCTTCTGTTTGCAAATCAAAGGGACCAACCACATCCTCAAAACATTTTAGAAATGAAATGGACTCATGGCTTCTTTTAGCAGAGAAGGGAACCTAGTAAGGGTTTATCGTGCTGCCAATGAGTCGCTGCCAAGGGCATCCTGTCGGCTCACAGGTAGTGTGGCGACCTAGCGGTCAACAGTACAGCAGGCTTCTCCAACACCCCAAGAACAGCACTTTGGTGGGAATTTTGTCTAACAGTCTTCTGTGGAGCTGTTTCATCCGTGGATGAAATTGGTACTGATTAATGTCAGGCAAGAGTAGGCAGAGCTTAGGCGAGCAAGTGAAAAAACAAACGTCTTTAGAGTGTTTGAGCCGTAAGAGCAGAGACAACGGCTGTGGAGTAAATGCCTTTAGTGTTGACAGAAGGTTCAGGGCAGGCATCAAGCAGAGGCAGAGATTATCTTCAAGAGTTAGTGTGACATGTATTAGAGTCTGATGCTGGGCTTCCGAAGCGGTTGGGAAGTGGTGGGGCTTTCGCTCTACGGTCCCCCTGCTGCGCCGCACGCAGGGTTGGAAACTTGACTGGCATAAGGCAGTTGGGAAAAGGAAGAGAAGAGGATCCGCGGTCATTTCCCCCTAAACTCTCCCAGGTTCGAAGGTGGGGAATGGCCGCGACCTGCCAGAAGAGGAAACGCGAGTCCCAGGGACTGACAGAGCCGTGGGCAGCCGGCACGCAGGCACCACGCGCGGGGCCAGACACGCCGACGGCGGCCGCGTCCCGCGGGGCCAGGGGCGCGCCTGCAGGAAGGTGGGAGGCGGGGCTGCCCCGCTCCTGGGAGGAGACCAAAGGAATGAGTAATTGGAAATTCTGTACCCTAGACCCTTCTCCCAAACCCTTCAGCCCTTTCACCCCGAGCCCCCTGCCGAGAGGCAAGGGGACTGGAGACAGGAAGACGTGGTGGAGGGAGAGTCACGTTTCGAGAGGGAAGTGAAATAGAGGGCGGCGCCCGGGAGGACCCGTGCGTCACTGAGGGACCGAGGAGAGGCGCGGGCGCCCGGGCTGGAGAAGGGGAAGTGGGAGCAGAGGCCGAGGGGGCGGCCGCAGAGCGCCGAGGTGGGCGCGGCGAAGCGCCCGAGCCTCCTCCTGCCCGGCCGCGCCCGGCCGCCCGCAGCCCGCGCGCTACCCCGGCCCGCCGCGCAGAATGTGGCGGCGGCCCGGGCCCCAGCCCCGCGCGTGCTGGCGCTGGGCTCTGGCCCTGCTGGCCCTGGGCGGCGTGGGGCTGGGCCATGCCGGCCCGCAGCCCGGGCACCCTGCGCGGCCCAGCGCCAGGAGCAAGTAAGTGCTCAGCCCCTCTGCTCGTCCCCGGGACGCGGAGCCTCCGGCCCCCTGCCGGCCCCCGGAGCTGCCCCGCCAAAGGCGCTGATGCAGCCGGGGACCCCGCGAGGTGCCCCCGGGGGCGCCTCCTCTCCGGGGCCGTGCGCTCCCCGGCAGGCACTGGCCGTCCCGGGTGACCCCGTGCGCGCCTCCAGCCGCGCTGCCTCCCCGGCGGGGGTCGCAGGGATCGTCCCGCAGAGGAGGACGATCCGAAAACTTCTCGCAGGAATTACCGGCGCCCCCGGGACCGCGGGCGCTCTTCTTTCCTCGGCCTCTCGTGCGTTAAAGGCGCGCGCTTCCAGGGGCGCACCCTCGGGCTGCCTGCCTCGTGCAGCTCCCGCCTCCGCGAGGACCACGGGCTCCCGGGCCCTCGCTGTCCGCTGCTGGCTCGGCCGTCCCCGCTCCCCCAGCCTCATTGTCCCCGGGTTTACACTTGTGCCCTTCTTCCCCCCTATCCTTCACTCCAGGAACTGGTGCGCCTACATCGTGAACAAGAACGTGAGCTGCTCCGTGCTGGAGGGAAGTGAGAGTTTTATTCAGGCTCAGTACAACTGTCCCTGGAATCAGATGCCCTGTCCGTCCGCGCTGGTGTGAGTCGTGGAGCCGAGGAGCGGGCGGGGCTGCCGGCCCGGGGCGGGGCTGGGGTCGGGGCGTGGGGCTGCAGCCCGTCCGAGCAGCCCTTCCACCGCGGGGGCACACTCAGCGGCTGGGAGGTTTGGGCTCTGAGCGGGGTCCGGGCACGCCGGAGTGTTTAAGAAGCGTGTGTAACCCAAGCGAGCGTAGAGGATGCGTTCGTCTTGGCGCTCGGGATCTCCCGGGCATAGGAGGGGATGAACAAAGCCCCCACCCCCATAGCTCTTTTTTCTTTTCATTTTATTACTAACATAAGGCAGCTGGACCTAATTAGATCCACATTGTGCGTTCTGGGGCACAGAGAAGATTGCAAAATATATACTGCTAAAAACGTTTAAATGTAGGTTTAGCTAAGAGGTGTGCTCTAGCTCGTGTCCTAAAACACGCAAATTTTGTCCAAATGCTCCCATAAAACTGATCTCTTCCAGTGTTAGAGATCTCTAAACAAAGGTCCCCAGGAATAACTTGCTTCAAAGCGAGCCTTTTTTTTCAAGTGAGATTTGGGGACTCAGCTAAGACGCTGTCAGAAGAGAATGGTCCTTAAAGATAAGGGGAAGAAGCAATCATCTTTTTGCTTATAAAGATTTCACAATCTTAAAAAAACAAAGAGGAAGCAGTGCAGTAGAGCACAGATTCCCTTAAACACATCACACTTATCCAGTTGTGATCCGGCCAGTCTTTGTGTTTTGTGTAAGTCAGAGATCAGGAACGGATGTGAATTGAGTGGCTGTTGGGGAACACATGGATGGTTGAAATTGTTTTCCCCTAAGAATAAGTTGTTTGTCTTAGAGCACAATTGCCATTACAGCAAAAAATAAACCAGTAGGGATCTGTCTTTGGCGAAGCAAAGGGACCGACTGAAACTTGGACTCCAGGAAACTGTGTTCCAGGAGGCCCTAGGTGGAGACTTCAGGCACCGAGGTGGGAGCCGTGCCTGGGTTACCCCAGCTGGGCTGCAGTGGGAATTGCGAGCGGGAAGGGATAACTCCTGTCAGGCCGGCAACCAAGACTTAGAAAAGCCCCTACTTTGTACTACAGAGAAATAGGCTGGCGTTGAATCCCCTGCTCACAGGGAGTTGGAAAATTGTCCGAGGGATGCAGTGCTGTCACACTGCCTGTATCTCTAGTTGGTGATTTACAGGCCTCACAGTTGGCCAGCTGTCAGTGAAACAAGAACCAAGTAAGGCTGTGACTTTGTGGTGGAGACACTAAGTATTCAACACAGTGTGAACACATTTCTTTAAAATCAGAATTATTAGGAATATTTCATTCATTTACGTATGAGCTGCATTTTGTGGTTTGCTATAACCTTCATTCTTGTGGCAACTCAGAGAAATGGATTCTTCATTGGAGGAAGTAATGCTTTTCATTTAAAAGATGCATTTTTAAATTTTTCTGAAATTATTTTAGCGCTTGGAAAATCCAGTGATGACTTCGTTGTATTTGGCCAAAGCTCAGTGGGACAGCATCTCTGTTGTCAGTGGGGAGCGAATCACCTCCAGGTCAGCGGGTTAATGAAAGGCAGTTGAGGGCATTTTTTTTTTTTGAGAGGGCACCTCTCATATTTATTGATCAAATGGTTGTTAACAACAATAAAATTCTGTATAGGGAACTCAATGCACAATCATTAATCAACCCCAAGCCTAACTCTCAACAGTCTCCAATCTTCTGAAGCATAACGAACAAGTTCTTACATGGTGAATAAGTTCTTACCTAGTGAATAAGTTCTTACATTGTGAACAGTACAAGGGCAGTCATATCACAGAAACTTTCGGTTTTGATCACGCATCATGAACTATAAACAATCAAGTCAGATATGATTATTCATTTGATTTTTATACTTGATTTATATGTGAATCCCACATTTCTCCCTTATTTTTTTTAATAAAATGCTGAAGTGGTAGTAGATGCAAGATAAAGATAGAAAGCATAAGTTAGTGCTGTAAGAAGGCAAGTGTAGATGATCAGGTGTGTGCCTATAGACTAAGTATTAATCCAAGCTAGACAAGGGCAACAAAACATCCACATATGCAGAAGATTTCTCTCAAAACGGGGGGTGAGGTTCTAAGCCTCACCTCTGTTGACCCCCAATTTCTCACCTGATGGCCCCCCTGCGACTGTGCCTGTCTTAGGTTGTTCCTCCCTTGAGGAAGTTGAGGGCATTTTTGCCACCCAGTGGGAAGGGCAACAAAAATTGCTGTTAAGAATATGGTAGATGTTTCTGTTGTTTTATTCAGCAAAACCAAGATGAGAGACGTGGGTATTTTTCTTCAATAATAGCTGTGTAAACAATTCAAGTGTGTTTTTACATTTTAGGTACTGCATTGTGTGAAATTAAAAAAATTAAAATGGGCTGCTTTAGCTGCTCACTGAAAATCTTGAAATTAACTTAAGCAGCTAAGTCAGCCTTGACCTGTTGCTTTGTTTCTTTAGAAATAAGAGGGGAATGGTTTACATTATTTTTCAACTACTCACTGTTTCCTAAATTTTGAGGATTAGTGGGTGAGTGAAGCCAAAGGCAGAAACATTCCTTCTGTAGCTCGGAGTGGCCATTTAATGTGGAATTGCCCAGGTGTTTCTGTTGTCCCCCAGAAGCCCAGTAAATGCTCTCAATTTGCAGCTGTTCTCAGGTGAGGTCTTCATTATTTGGGCCTTAGAACATGAGCCCTGTGGAATGAAGGTTCTTGGAAGCTTGACCTGTGCAGTTGCAGAGGGATGCCTTCCTCCTGGCAGGAGAAGCACTAGGGGTTGTCTGAGATGTGGGAGCCAGGCATACACCTCTGCAGCTGATGACAGTTGAGCATCCAGGAGTGGCAGTCGTGAGCCAACGAGACCTTGATAAAGTTGGAGCAGAGCTGAGGTGTGAGGGGCGGTGGAAGGAAAGAAGGAAGAGAAGCCAGACAAGGTGAGAGAAGAACACAGACAAACTCAGGTACTCTGCATATTTTAGGAAAGAAGTGAAGAAGCCAAAGGGAGAGACTGAACATGCTCTGAAACCAAGGGGTAAATCAGCTAAGGGCTTTGAAGGGAACTCCATGCAGTCAGGAGAACATCTGTGCAGCCTTTGGGCACAAAGCCTCCGCAGGTTGTACAGATCTCATGCGTGTGCATTTCCAGAAGGTTTAGATGATGCTCCATTTGATGTACAAAGAGCCTTAGATTCCAGATTTCAAATTTGTTATGTGACACTAGGAACAGGGAGGGTTTTCATATATGTGGGCATTTTAAAGACCTTTGTGTGTGTCAGGTTCTGTGTTAGGGCCTTTCATTCCATACATGAGTTTATTCAATTCTTGTAACAACCCGTGGAGGTGAGCATCACTGTCCCCATTTTACCAGTGAGGAAGTGGACGCCTCCCTAAGTTGCCGGAGGTCACATAACAGTAAGTGCTTGAGTTGCCTCCAATCCAGGGCTGCTGGCCTTTGAGGACCAGTCTCTGTCCCTATAGCAGTGAAGAATGCATTTGTTTTGGTGTGTGCCATGAGGGGATTGCACAGTACTCAGCTAGTAAGAACAAGTTTGCCCCCAACTTGCCACATAAAACCGATCGGGGTAGTAAGCTTGACCTCTTCAGGACATCCACACCCATATCCCTGAGCTCAGCCATTACAACTTCCCACATAAAACCGATCGAGGCCGTGTGTGAGGGTGTGTACTTCAATCTCTTTGCTGTGGGTTATTTGCTGTGATGCAGTGACTATATCATTTTTCATACTGTCCACTATGCTGGAAAGTTTCTTACTTTTGTCCAGTTTTATTGAGATGTAATTGACTTAAAGCAGTACATAGGTGTAAGATGTACAGCATAATGACTTCACATATATATTGTGTAACGATTACCACAACAAAATTTAATTAAAACTCATCATCTTAGGTACAAAAAAGAAAAATGTTCTTTCCCTTGTGATGAGAACTCCTAGGATTTACTCTCAGCGATTTTCAAACATACAGCGGTGTGAGCTGTAGTCGTCATGTACGTCACCCCCCCAGGACTTGGTTATCTTACAACTGAAAGTTATACTTCTGGCTGCCTTCCTCCAATCCCCCCACCCTCCAACTCTGGTGGCAATAAATCTGATCTTTTTCTATGAGGTGTTTTAGATTCCACATATAAGTGAGATCATGCAGTATTTGTCTTTCTCTGACTTATTTCACATAGCATGAGGTCCTCAAAGTCCATCCATGTTGTCACAAATGGCAGGATTTCTTTCTTGTTATGGCTGAGTAATATTCTAGTGTGTATGTGGCGTGTGTGTGTGTGTGTGTGTGTGTGTGTGTGTGTATCCCAAAACTTCTTTCCATTCGTCTGTCAGTGGGCCCATACTTTGTGTCCACGCCTTGGCTGTTGCCAGTAATGTTTCTGTGAACATGGGGTATAGATAGTTCTTCAATACAGCGTTTGCATTTCCTTTGGATATATTCCCAGAAGTGGATTTGCTGAATCATATGGTATTTCTATTTTTAATTTTCTAGGGAACCTCCATACTGCTTTCCAAGTGGCTGCACCACTTTAGATTGCCACCAACAGTGTACGAGGGTTCCCATTCCTCCACATCCTCGCCAGCATTTGTTATCTCTTCTCTTACGGGTGTCTTATTTTCATAAAACACTGGCTGGTATGATTTGATTTGTTTGAATTGCTAGGCTAGTTGTTTACAGGGTGGTATTAGTAAGGCTAGAGTTGCAAAGCATAACTGCATGGGGTAGTAAGCTTGACCTCTTCAGGACATCCACACCCATATCCCTGAGCTCAGCCATTACAACTTGCCACACGGGGATGGTGTTAAAAGCATGCTTCTGGAACAATTCAAAGTCCATGTCCTAATGCTTGTGAGTTAGTAATACCATTCTTGGGTATCAAGAATTCTACATTAATAAGTCTTTATTCCTGTGAAGACTTTCTGTCACTTAGTAACTCAAAATTTGGGACCTGTCTCTCTCTTGTGCACGGGCACTAGATGTCAGGAGGGTCTAGATCAAGGCACAGGATTATTTCAACAGAAACTGATCCATCTCCCCTCAGGAAGGCTGCTTGGCCCTGAGGAGGAAGTAAGGGGAATGAAAATGATCCAGTGGCTGTGTGCAGGGAGGTGCAGCTGCATATAGGCTGGTAGTTATTTACCGTTTCCTCCTAATTCTTAAGGTGGCCTGAGGATTTCCCCCCTTGGAGATCATTGTTTTCCTTTCACACTTTCATAGTAGAAAACTCAAATCTCTTTTAAAATTGCATTGTGTTGAGGACTTTTTCTGGTTAATTGTGCAAATTATTAGCAGTTCTGCCAGTCGGGAACTGTCACCATCACACTGCCATCCACAGAGCACTTAGGATGCCCTTAGGATCTGACCTCTGATGGGTGTGGCAGCGGCACGTAAGCCAGGAGAGGGGCTGCCTGGTCATGGCCTGGCTTTTGGGAGATACAAGAATTTGAGCAACTTAGAACTCTTCCTGTGGGTTTGGGGCAGGATGACCTTGAGCTTGCTACAGCATCCAGGGTCTGGTGGGCGAACTGTCTCCTCAGAGGGCTTCACTGTGCCCTCCTGAGCCCTCCTCATCTGATAGTGCCGAGAAGCCCTGACACAGTGCCGGACACGCAGAAGGTTCTTCACAGCCTCAGGTGCCAGCTGCTGTCTTTACAGCCGCCCCTGGGGCACTATTCCCGTTTGACAGGAGGCGGCTACTTAGGAGGCAGCAGAGCCTCCAGCCAAATCCAGGTCTGTTATTCCCAAGCTTTGGGCTCTTCCCAGCCCAGCCCCCCGCAGCCAGTCGCTGTCTCACCCTCAGCCGGGGAGTGTGTGGGTGTGTGTGAGTGTGGTGGTGTGTCAGTGAGGGTGTGTGGGTGTGGGTGCCAGTGGGTGTGTGGATGGGTGTGAGGGTGGGTGTCAATGAGTGTGTCGCTAAGGGTGTGTATGTGTGGCTTGTGCCTGTGTGGGTGAGAGTGTGGGTGGGCATGGGTGTGTCAGTGGGTGTGGGTGCAGGTGAGTGTGGTGGTGGGTGTGATGCCTGCCCAGGTGCCGTGGGGCGCGGGCTCCCTTGCAGCCCCTCCAGGCGGAGGCGGGGACAGGCGCGCGGGGGCGGCCACCGTGCCCGCCGCCCCGGCCCAGGCCCGGGTCCGCGCACCGCCCGCCCGCCCGCAGGCCCGCTGACGCTCAGCGCCAGGCGGCGGCGCCCGGGGTGCGGCAGCGGCCTTGCCGGCGGGACGCCGAGACCGCGGTGGAAGACGCGCCTGTCCCCCCCACGCCGGGCGGAGGGCTGCGGGTGGCCATTCACCCTCGCGGACTCCGCAGCCCGGCGGGTTCCCTTAGCCGCCGCCCCACATGGTGGGCCCCTTCCTGTCGGCCCTTGAAGGAAACGTCAGCGTCGGGGAGGCGTGGGCGGCCGGTGCGGCAGGAGGGACACGGACCCGGGCCCGGCGACCTTGCGGCAGGGGCAGCTCCGCTCAGCGCCAGCGCCTCAGGTCCACGAGGCCCGCGACGACGTTCCGCTGGAAGAAAAGTCTGGGGCCCGCTCAGCCGGGAAAAGCTTTTCATTTTTATTTTAAAACAACTCTGAGGAAAAATGAATGCATACATCTTCCAGAGCCTATTCTGCGTTTTCTGCATCTCCAGAAACGAAATGCCGTTCGGTTTAAAACGTGCCTGTCGTGTGCACAGCCTTCGGGGAGCTTGTTCTCCCGCACACACCTGGGGCCCACTGGCGGCCCGGGGCCTCGCTCCTGCAATCGTAGGGGCCCTGCCCCCGCTGGGGAGCGCGAGCTGGTCGGCGCCTGGAAGGCGCGCCCAGAGCCCAGGCGGGCCGGCCCGGCGGGGCCCCTCTCGGGGGTCCAGTCCTTCTCCGCCTTCAGGGGCTGTGCCTCCCAAGGCTTCCCAAGAGCCTCAGACCTTCCTTCCAAGCGTCTCTGCACTTTTCTCTTGTCCGCTTCCTGGGGTCCCAGTAGGGAAGATGCTGTGTTTGTAGGGCCCTTGGGTGCTTTCAGAACACTTCCATGTTCAGTATTTATTTTTTGCTCATCACAAGCTCAGTCAAAGGACTATTCAGGCAGAGAATGGGGTTTTGGAAAAAGAACTTTATGCTTAGACTACATTTTCTACCTTTCTTGTCTTGGAGAATAACTAACGGATGCACATAGAGGTTATAGCCTTCAGAAAAAGTTCGCTTCTTGTTCAATCCATATGAGTCCCATTATCTGCTCTTCCTCCACTGACCTATTTCACCATGTTGGCACTTGGTAAACAAATTAAAATTCTGAGGTGGCCAGAAAAGGGTAAGTGCGGGCAGGTGTCCCCTTGAAGCAGTCCCTGCAGGATGGCTTGTATGGCCAACATGTTCTGGAAGAGGAAGTAGGAAAGTTGGCTTCTGGCCTGAGCTCTACTGTAACTGAGCTGTGTGACTTCAGAGAAGTCCCGCAACCTCTCTGAGGCATGTTTTCCTCATCTCTACAGAAGCGGGGAGGTAACACAGCTGACAACTTTAAAAAAGTGCGCTGCCATACTCGTGAAAGGTGCACTTAGCAGGAATGTCTGATGAACAGTCCCTACTCTCATTGTTTGAAGAGTTGTTGCCTCTCAGGTGGTCTTATCTTTGAAGGCTTTGAAGTTACCACTTCCTGACATGTTAGAAAAAGATGCAAGTGCTAATAGAATGAAATAAATTCAGTAAACTAAGACCAAAAGAATGAAGTACCTAAAATAAACTCTTAAGCATGAAGTTAATTTAGAGATTGCTTGGGAAGCAGAGCCCGTTTTCTTGTTGCTTAGGGAATGCACTAAGTGATTGTGGTAGATTTAAAGTAGACGATCATTTAAAGTAACTGTTTGGGCTACTGTGGGCGCAGATGGCTGGTCCTGCAGGTGTTCGGGTGCCTGTGTCAGAGCAGTAGCGGTCAGCCCGGATGCTCCAGGGGGCCCCGGTGGTGTTGGGCTCATTGGGTGTGGGGCCGTCCTTCCTCCAGCCATGCACTGCTTTCATTCACTGCTTTGAGAAAAAAAACCTTCTTCCTCATATTGGTGCTACTAGGATGTTACTAATGTTTACTGAGTAAGAGTAATGTGGAAGGTACTGCATATGACAGTCACCCAGTATTTTATGTTCTGTTTTCAGAAACTGAAGCTGACAGATTGAGCCAGTGTTCAGATTACTTCCAGACTATCCCCCAAAATGTTCTGATTTGTTGTTGGCTACGTGACTTTTTTACTACTCAGAATTAACTGCTTCTGTCCTTGATAGAGCAGTTTTCTGGACTTAAACAAACCACTTGATAAAATGATGCAAGCATGGCTTCTCCTTACAAAGAGCGATTTTCTGGGAGGGTCAAGAGAGGAACATAGTAGTTTTCAGTGTGACAGATGTTCACGTTGGAGGAAAAAGAATGAAATGATTAAAATGAAACGCGCCAATAAGTTTTCTTCTTTCCTTCCTGTTTTAAAGTGGTGAGGGTGCTGAAAAAAAAGTAGGGAAGGTTTAAACTAGTCAAATTCCTGGTTTGAAAATGCTGTAGATGCAGAATTTGCTGGGTGTGTCAGGGCCCAGCTGCTCTTCTTTTTTTTCCACCTAAGAAAATACTTGATTAGGGAACATGCCTAAAATTTATTCTATGCAGCGTCAGCCCCTCTGGACAGTGTATTTTACTATGTGTTTGGTTTAAAGGCATTTGGTTAAGAGATGAATGGTCTGGATGGTGCCTTGATCTGGTTGTTTTGATGAAAGTGAATGTGCTGAGAGACTTCTCAACTTCTCCCCCCTGGATACACACCCGTGATTGTACAGGGCCTGCTGGGCATGCGGGCTCAATTCAGTCATCTGTGACAGAGATTCACAGCCCATCATGAAACAAGGTGGAAGTTGTTCCACCTTGACAGTTTCCCTACAGTTGTTCAATAGGGATCATGAGATAAGGAGCTAAAATGTGTTTCTAAACAGTACTGGTGAAGATGCCACTTGATTTTCTGCTCACTGGGGCTTTTCCACGTATCTCGAAAACAGGCTGGAGGCTGTGGCAGCAATTGCGACAGAACTCAGGGTGGGGGTGAGTTTCACAATCCAGCCCTTCCAGTGAGATCTTTTCACCATTACAGTGTTTCTCTGGCTCATTTGGCTTCATCCCAAAGAGCTCTCGCGAGCTGGTGGAATGAAGGCCTAGGGCAGGGACGCAGAGTCGAGGCTTTCTGAATATTTTGAACATTCCAGAATCTCGAATCTGGCCAGCTGTCCTGACAGTGTCAGGCCTGACTTATGTGTCAGGTGGCCAATATCAGAGATTCTTCAGTTGTTTTCTGCTGAGGCAGACGCCTTCCAGGACAGCAGTGCAAGGTCAGGGCTGTGACTGGATCATAAATGATGCACCCCTTTCCTGTCCCACACATTACATCATCCTTTTGACCACTCTGAAGATATTTGGGGGTCATTCTGTAGCATCATTGCCAGAAACAACCAGCAAGATATAACACAGAATTGCCTGCTCACCAAAGGTGCAGGAGGGAAAGCAGAAATACCATTTATGGCTCATTTCTATAGCCAAATAGCAAGGCTCCCTCTAAATACTCCTTGTAAGAATTGTTCCAATGAGTAATTGCTCTTTGTTGTATTTTCAAAATACTTATTTATGTCTTTAATATTTTGTGTTATTTTATGCAAAATGGGAATATGAAGTTGGTTATAAAAGAAAGTTCTGTTTTGACTATCTTCTTTAATCATTGGATCATACCTTTAAAAATACAAAAATAAATATTCGACCAGAGTTCCCAATAGAGAAAACAACTGATTGTGTGTCTGAAGAGTAATCTGATACATTTTAAAGCACTGAAGTTAAATCCTCATTTTGAAACTCTGAAAAAGACTTAGCAATCATGGTTTGGTTCATTTTAATAGAGATATGTTATTGGACAGTCAAGACAAGACAATCTAAAACTTCACAGTCCGGAAGAGATTTTAAAACACCCTGATGTAGAAATATGCATTCAACTGTGTATCTTTAAGACATATGCTATATGCATATAAAACAGCTTTATTGAGGTGAATTTGCATAAATGAACTGTGCATATTCAGAGCTGTATAATGTTTTGACACGAGTATGTGCTTGTGAAACCGACATCACCATCAAGACATTAACATATCCATCATCCCCAAGTTTCCCCACACCCTCTGAGACCCTTTCCTCCAGCTTCTCCCCACACAGCCCCACCCCAGGAGACTGCTGATCCACTTTGCATCACCATAGGTGAGTCTGTATGTTCCAGAGCTTTATGTAAATTGTCATACAGCACGTCCTCTTATGTCAGGCTCCTTTTATTCCCCATGATTATTTTGAGGCACATCCATGTTGTGCTATGTAGATAGTTGATTACTTTGCATTGCTGAGTAATATTCCTTTGGGCACACCACCATTTCTATATAGTTGTTGTGTAGCTAGGGCTTGTGGCAAAAAGAGATTGGAAAATTATTTATATTGATAGTCAGGTTACTTCTCTGACTTTTCTGAAGACCAGTTGAGATGATCAATATATAACAGATGTAAGACATTAGATAAAACTGTAATAGAGTGACAAAACACATTTCACATTTCTAGTGCTGGAAAATATTGGATTAAGGCTGCATAATTAGCATAAACTGTTTCAAATTGGCAGAAAGCTCAGTAGGGTAAAAGATGACTTACTTGAACACTGTTGGTTTCATTAAACATTTTTGTGCAAGGCCTATGGCTGGTCCAGGACTAGGCCCCATGGGGACACATCAAGAAACCCGACCTCTCTCTTGCCCTCCAGAAGTTCATGGCCCATGGGTAAAATGAGACATACATAGAAATAATTATAAAATAAAAGGTAGAAACAAGTATTGTGAGAGAAGCATAAACAGCTGAGGATGTTCAGAGGCTGAAGAAATAATTTCCAGCCAGAAGGAATCTGAGAACTTGTTTACAGGTGGTGATGTCTTAGCAGGGCCTTGGAGGGTGGCTCCAGTGGAATATATGCAGGTGTGAGGACGTCAGCAGAAGCCAAGGAGAACATGAGCCGGGGCCCAGAGGTGGGAGGCGAACGGACACCCACGCACAGGAAAGGACACTGCGGCTGGGTCCTCCTGAGGCTGTGAGGGAGGGAAGACTGCTCTGGGCCTCTCTCCCTGGCTCATAGGTGGTCTTCTTCTCCCTGTGTCTGCACTTTGTCTTCCCTCTATGTGTCTCTGTCCAAATTTCCTCTTTTTATAAGGATGCCAGTCATACTGGATGAGGGCCCATCCTAATGACTTTATTTTAATGTGATTATCTCTTTAAAGAAACTTTGTCCAAATAAGTTCACATTCCAAAGTGCTGGGGATGAGGACTCCAACACATCTTTTTTGGGGCGACACGGTTCAACCCATAACAACCAGAGTTGGGAGCTTGGGCTTAAACATTTAGGCAAAGGGGAATCATGGAAGGTTTCTGATCTGAGACATCATCAGAACTATGCTTCCAAATGTTGATCTGGCAAGGTGTGCGTCATGGAGTTGGGACAGGAGAGAATGGGATGGGGGTGAGGGCTGGTGGCAGGGTCCTTGTCCGGAGACTGGCTGCAGGGAGGCAGACCTGGCCGTGGAGAGGATAAGAAACAGTGAACCAGTTTGAATGGCCCCTTGGTGCATGACAGCTCTGCATGGGTTTGAGGATTTGTGAAGAGCTGTCATGAGAAATCTGTGCAGTCCATTGTCAAAGCCATTGATAAACAGGACCATGCATTGCAAAGGAAGATTTGAAGATATGGCAGGATGGCCTTAATCCATGAGACAATCAGCACCTCATTATCCATCACTTTGATCAGGAACCAATTATAATCCTTCATATGGGCATCTGAGTCCATTACCATGAAAACCCACATTTTTAGTCTTACTGCAAATTTTTGCCCTATGGTAAATACATGTGTGTATGTATATACATACCCAGTTTATTAATTTCACTACTTGAAGCTTTATGGTTTCACAGTTTTCTCAGGTATTGTCTAATTTTATTCTTCTAAAATCAGAACTAGAAGAGAGGCAAATATTATAAATCATAATTTATATGTGAGGTAACTGAGGATTGGAATGTTTCTAGTCTTGTCTGATATAACTGGTCTTTGGCTGAGTTGGGACTAGAACAGCAACTGTTGTTATGGAAATAGGATTAAATGTTACTCTCCATGTAGACTCCATATATATATATGATTGTTCTGTATCAGATGCTGGTGGCTTAAGGAAATCCAGGGTGTGGTGCCTGGGTACCACCTAGTACATACCCAAAGGACATTTGCTGAGTGGATCAATGAAAGAACATGTGGCATTTTCCTTTATGTTTCTATTAGGACTATTTTTTTTAGAGCAGTCTAAGATTCAGGGCAAAATTGAGGGGAAGATACTAAGATTTCCCACATATCCCCTCTTCGGCTCATGCACAGCCTGTCCCCTTATCAACATCCCCACCAGAGTGGGACATTTGTTATGGCTGATGAACCTACCTTGACACATTATAATCACCCAAGTCTATGGTTTACATTAGGCTTTATTCTTAGCAGATCATGTGATGTTGGCTTGTTTTTCTTCCCATTGTTAAGAATCACATGTGTTGAGTTTGGTTTTCCATTTTCAGTCCTGGTGACCATAAGTTTGAACAGCTGTCTGTGGCATGTATTTTTTAAATGGAAATTGTGACATATAATTTGAAAATAATCGGCAATAATGAAGGCGATGGCTTGCAGCTACCATGAGGATTTGAGATACGGTGGATTCCAGTAAATCAACCAACGGTGTTAGTGTGATCCCTGCCACCACTCTGAAGTTCTCGCCATGTTTGTCAGCCCCCCGTGTGGCTTCACAAGGCATGATGATTTTGCTTAATCTCTGCGGTAATATTAGGTCACAACTTCAGGTTCACATTTTCTTAAGTCAGTCATTCTCTCTTTCCTGTTTTGATGTTCCAGTCTTAGGGAGATTATTTGCTTCGTAGTGAGAGTGGCTGTGACCATGCATTTAAAGCTTTTGAGAAAATCTAGCGCAACAGGGATATTACCATGATTATTATAACTGGGATAATTCCCAATGTCTGGAGTGCACTTTGGAGCCGTGATCACAAGACCCAATCCAATCAAAATCAAGTAAGTCAAAGAGTCACCTTTCTAAGCCAAGTGACTTGCTCAGTGATCTAATGTAGCTGTTTCAGCTTCCCCACAAGTGTCAATCCAGGCACGGCAGGTGGTGTGGGCCCGCGGCACAGACACCTCCTTGCTCAGCTAAAAGATAATCAAGGGCTACCTTATTATCAAGAACAACTTGGCCCTGGCAAAGATGGGTACTGCTGGTGAGATTTTTTTGTGACTGGGGGCAGATCTGTTTTATGTGACAACCCAGTTGTCTGAACGTTTACACCCCTCAGCAGTAGCTGGGGACATACAGATGATGGCGTTTTCTTTCCAGGCCAACGCTAGAGTAAAGAGGAGGAAAGGGCTTCATGTTCAGCTGCAGTGGCACGTCTTGATTCGGTGTTTTGGGTGAAGGGCGTCTACCTCAGTGTTTGTGACTTCTCTTCCTCCTCTTTGATTTCGCGGTCTCCGCTGGTGTGCAGGGCCTAGAGTCTGAAGGAGCCCCTTTCAGCTGGGAGACGCGGGCCCCTGGGTCGCGTCCCTGAAGGCTGCTGCCATCCTGGGTAGCGAGGAGGACCCGGGAGAGTCTCTTCCAAGAAGATTCAAAGGCAGTCTGTTCTTAGTGATTCCGAATCACAAGAGTGGGAAACATGGGAAATGTTAGTGTGGATGGAGAGTTGTAGCCAGATATTTGAGGAAACACGAATTCAGGATCTAGTCCAGATCACAGGTATAACAAATCCTCAAAGACAATAGGACTAGAATCTAATATTTACAATAAATATTATGTATTATTTCCTTCTAAACAATCACCCCAATTTTACCAAGATAATCACAATAAAGCCAATTTGTTTGCATTCAGTGTGGCCTGCTTATGTACTTAAGTGCAGCAAGAATAGTGATTGACCATATAAGCTCTTTATAAGGCTGCTTGACTGAACTTTCCATGAGGAATCTCAGACTGACTCTTAAAAGCCTCTCAGGCCAGTAAGCCAAGCCAAGGACTCACCATCAGATTTCACCTGCAATACCTGTAGTTTGGGTGAATTCCTTTTTTTGTGAGGTCCTCAGAAATACTCTGATGTTCCTGGGCCTGCCAGGAAATGACCTTCGTCACTCACCTGGGAAGGTTGCCAAGAACCCTATATACAAGCAATGTACCTGATTTTTCCAAGCAGTTTCTTAAAGCTGTCTTATTTGAGTCTATACGCATCTCTCTTAAATATGACATTCCAGTCAAGATTGGGTAATATAGCTAATGATTCTAATTGTGTCCTATTACAAGAAAAACAGATTCTTGTTGAACTTAACAACTAAATAACTATATTGCCCATAAAAAATTCTCAAGAGTTTCCAAATTCTAGAGGGATCAGGTAGGGAGGAAAAAGTATTTTGATCTTTGTTTATAAAGGTATAGTTTACCAAATTGCTGTAAGTCTTAGATAGTTTAAGACAAGAGGTTTCCCTAAATCTGGAAAAACAAAACATTAAGGAACTGGCAGTGTTTCAAACAAAAAGTCATAAAAAATTATACTCATCCTCCTCAGTTCATCCAGTCCCAGGTAATTAATACTTGCTCTGCTTGAACCCAGTTTTTTCATTAGTTATGGTTATTCTTACCCAGTTCAGTTTTATGATGTTATAGTTATCAGAAACCTGTACTTGTCAAAGTCCTTTTTATGAATATCCTTGAAGAGAAAGTACTCTCATAGGAACACTCTTGCAAAGCATTAGAGTAAAACAATAAATGTCTGTAAATGACGAACAAACTTAAAAAAATGCCATGGCTAAGGGTCTGATTAGAGTTCATTATAATGGAATTAATGAGGAAATTCGGTTATTTCTGTGATATACAACATTTTAAGATAACTGGAGTGGTGACTAGTAACATTATACCAGGACACATCGGATTTCTGGGAATTTCATACAATTTCTAGAACACTTAGATACCTATTCAGATATGACATTAAGAAGGCTTAGTATTACTTATTTGACAATGCTGCCCACTACTTTAACATATCAAACAAACCTACTTAGTTTAATCTGTTTCTTTATATAGGACAGAGAACAAATCTTTCATGATGTTCCAGGAACCCTACTGAAAATCCCCAAATTAGTTCAAGATCAAAAAAAGCTTAATTTAGAATTTGATCTGGGGAAGTCTGTCAAAATTATCAAAAGGTTTTAAAACACTTGGTCAAATAGGATCATGGGTCATTGTGAAACAGTACTTGTGCTTTGAGCAGAGAGAAACTCAAATTCTAATTTTGTACCAGCTTACTTTTGATATTTTCACTGCATATGGAGATGTTGCCTTTATTATTTCTAGTGGTTTTCATTATATTTATTAAATTTTTTGACCTTTCAAAACTTTGTAGTGAAAATTAAGACATAAACAATGTGGACCATTTCTTACACTAGTATTCTGTGGATTGGCAGACTTAGAAATACTTCTTATAATTTCTAGAAATGTGTGCTTTCTCACAGTGAATTTTTCACTGTGGCACAGGACATGTTTATTAATCAATCCAAATACCATAAGTTCTTCTGTAAAAGGAAGCCCTAAGTAGATAAACCTATGTTCAGTAATTAATATTTCAGTATTTTAACTTATTTGGAAATGATGTAGATATTTCACAATTATCCATCATTTAATTTAGCTTAGTGAAACTTTAAGGTTTCAGGTTGCCAAAAAGATTTAGGGAAAACTTTTTAAAGTTTGCCTAAAAACTTTCCCACTTAGATCTATTTAATTTACTTGTTTCAACAATTACTCATGAAACTTTTATCATATTAAGTTATTTTTCTTGCTGACAAATTTTATAACAGAGATAACATGAAATTATTTGACTAATAAGCCAAGATGGAATAAAAGTTGTATGACTGATTTGTATTCAGTATTGATAACTCTAAAGACACGTCTATTTTAATTAAACCTACAAACTTACCTTTAATACCAAATATTTTCCCAGATAACTTGAATCTGAAAATCATTTGAGTTAATTTATATTTATGAGAATTTTAGGAATATTAATTCACGTAAGTGCTTAATTTTCTTTAATACAATTAAATAGAGTTCTTTACAAATTAATTTTGGCAACACCATCCAAAGGGAGAAGATATCGCACATCCCTAGCATGTGCACATATGTGCATATGTGTGTGCACCCACCCACCCACACATGTATAGGTACACATAAACATATAGACAGAAACCACAGAGGCCTTGTAGCTTTCATTTTAAACTTTTAGGCCTACCATGGGTATAATAATGAGAAACTCAAGTTTGTAAGAGAGCCCCTGGAATAAGTTGAGTTTACCCGCTCAAACGGCTAAAGCTTTTTATATTAATATTTGTGGAGAAAACACTTAAGATTGTATTTATCTGTAACAAGTAATCTTATGGAAGCTGTGGACTAGATTTTGGGCAGGGGAGCTTCTATGGCAGCTTGTATTTCTTTTAAGCCCCTCCCCACCCCCTTTTCAGTCCTTAGAATCTAGGGAATAGTCTAGGTAAGTGTTCCTGGAGAACACCAGGTAGAACAGCTACATGTCAAAGGCACAGGGAAATATCCAGGTCCCTCCAAGAAGGACTCTTCCCTAAGGCCAGAATTTGTACAATACTTACAAGCCTTTTGAGAAAATTGGGAAGGTTTTAGGATTGGCGAAAAGATAGGTGGACTTTGAGTTGTTTCTGGAACTGCATTTCTGGTTTTGCAAAGATTTGTAAGATAAGGACAGTTGCTTTTAATTCCTCAAGGAATTGGGTTGCAATTTAAATGACATCATAGGTTGACCCACCCATTCAGCTGCATTATATTCAATTTGCCTTTTTATATCAGGAAGAAGATTTCCAACTAAGATGGAAATCAAAAGATTTCTATGTTCTGGATTTAGTGCTGTTTGTCTTTGGAATACTTAGGAAATAGAAAATTTAGTAAATCCTTTCACAAAGACTTCAGAAGGTTTTTCTTTCCTCTAGATAGTTTTATTTTAGCTTAGGGAAGAAAGCCATAAAAAAGTCCCTATCAGGCTCTGAATATGAGTTTCCAATTTGGCCAACTTCTGATCACAGAGCTACTTAAAAAAATCCTTCGATATATCTTTGGTTTTCAGCCAGGACAAACAGTAAATATTTTTGTCAGTATTGAACAATCTCCCCTTGGATATAGGTGGGGTTTCCAAAGAGGTGCAAAAGATGCTAACTTTCCAAGATCCAGTCACTCCCAAAGATAGCCTATGCATCTCAGGCAGGCAGAAAGCCAAACCAAGTTTCTTAGGTGTGGGTAAAATTGTAATATTTCCAGAATATCTCACCTGGCTTTAGTGCATCTGCACATCAACAGGTGATGCTCAGGGGTGGATAGAAGTAGTTCATCTCCATATCAATGGGTAATTATCTGGGTACTGAGGGCTTATCTGAACCTGAGAGGTTAGGGGGAGGTCTTCCTTGCCTCTGCCTGAGCAGGAAAGAAATGGCCCTGGACTGCAGTTTGTAACCAATAAACGGGTTTTAAACTTTATTTCTCCCTTTGACTGATTTCAGTTTTAGAGGTATTTTGCCCTGGGATTTCCTCTCCCCAGAATTATATTAGGACACAAAATGAGACAAGCAAAAAGGCAATGGCTATCCCTGGGAAAGAAAGGGTTAATAACCTATGAGTCTGTGTTTGGAAAGGAAGGACAATGTGACATTATATTTTCTTCTTTCTACTGGGCACTACACACAAAGATTTGGGAAAGCCGACTCTGGTAAGAATCTTACCCTTCACTGGCTTCTGCCAGTTTTCTTAGGATCCCCTTTGCAGGCTCAGGTTTCTGTCAGAATTTAGCAAGGTTTTTCATTAATTATAGTTTCCATTGGTTGTTTAAGGGAAAATTGTAATAGTTTACCAGAAAAATCTCTCAGAGTCACGTCAACTTTGGGAGGGGCCCATAAGAGGGCCTGTAACTCCAGGGGGCAGGGTGGGCGTGGGTGGAATATGTTCCCAGCCCAGGGCAAATAACCTTTGAAGCCGAAATCAGTCAAAGGGAAAAATAAAGTGGGAGAAACTTATTTATTGTTTACAAGCAGTCGTCCACTTCTCCTCGCCCATGTCTCTTGAGACTCAGCTGCAAAAAAGGGCCCCATCAAACCTCTCTGGTCCAGATATACCCTGGCTCCCCGACCCTTGTAATCATCTGTTGATATGGAGATGCACTAAGGCCAGGTGAGAGATTCTGGAAATATTGCAATTTTACCCACACGGCCATTCTTCTAAGGTAGATATAGGGACATTTGAGTTGGTATGAAGGATTTGCGTGAAACCTTTGAGGGCACTCTTTTTTCCAATGTTCCAGCTAATTACAATCGAGACATTGGTTCCCAGGCCAGTGTTCTGATGATGATCTGGGAGACAACAGAGCCATAATTAAGAGGTACCCACCCATTAAGAGGTATTCTCAGAGAAAGAGAGCTCAAAGGGCTCACAGGTCCCACGCCTGTGCATCTTGTTCCTGAAGCCGTCTGCAGTATTCTTTGGGTCCTGTCACTATCACAAATCTGTTAAAAAAAAAAAATTCAACTGAATTATGTTTTAAAGATATTGGTTTTATTCAACAATTTATAAATTGGGCAGCATCCCATACAGAAGTCAGGATACCTAAAGAGCTGTACAAAATGAAAGGATTTTTACAGGCAGAAGAGGTCAGGAAAAGGAAGTGTTTCAGTTAAGACTGCCTTCCTGCGGGGGATGGAAGGGGTCTGTTGGCTAGTGCTGACCGGGTAATTCCAGACTGGCTGCTAAAGCTGACATTGGCTGCTAACGGGCTGAAACTGCAGCTAGGTCAGGCATGAAGTCTTGGCTTACTGATGTGGGGCTCCGCACAAGTGGGTCCATTTTGCACCTGGTTTTTTTCTTTAAAAACACAATTGAAAGTATAGTTTGGTGTTATTGGGAGGATACAGCAACCAAAGATAGAACTGCATTTTTGAGGAAGTTAAATACTAAAAATATAGGGAATTTAAAGATTAATTTTGTGGCCTTGTACCATGCTTGCCTACATACTTTATTTGAAAACACTGATTGAAGCCAATTTTAGTGAAGGATTTGGGTAGGGTTCATCTCAGGCACCTGCTTATTGGGATGAGAACCACTACTTAAGACACTTATTTAATTTTTTTACTTAAATAAAACAATGCACTCCATGTAATTTTTCTTAGAACAATGCACATGACTTTAAAGAAATGGGACACAGCCACATATATTTTAAACTTGTTAACTGATGTCGGTTGGGCCGCTCTTCACTTCAAAGTCAGTCTTACTCCACTCTCTGTAAGAACTGGGACACCCAGAGGCTTCTCTCTCGACTGGGTCAGTGCCCAAGGTGTCCCACTGTCCCTTGAGTCCCTGGGTTCTGTGGTGGCTCAGAACCACATGGAGTTGGCCAAGGTATGGAACATCATACTCTCCCCAGCCCGCCAAGCCCCAGGAGCAGGGAGGGTGTAGCTGAAGAGGGTAGCGACACAGATGGCTTCACGGACATCATGGCATCAGCAGTCTTAAAATCCGCTGGAGAAGAGTTTCTCCTCCCTTCCTTCTCTGGTGTCCTTCTGCTCCATCAACCGCTCCCATTTAAAAGCAATAAGCAAAATTCTTTTTGTCTTGTTAAACAGCCTCCCACACTCTACTTTTCCATACCTTCACCCCTGGGAGTGGGGTGGGTTGGGGTTGCATCTTTCAGAGAAAAACCACCTCCTTCTGAGCAGGGTGTGGGTGAATGAAAATGTCTGCAGCTCGCTATGTTCAGTATGGCATTAAAAAAACAAAGTAATCCTGGGTCAGCCTGCACAATGCGAGACACAGGAAACTAGGTGACATTTTGGTCCTTTTTCTCCATAATGTGGGCATAAACTAGAAAAGAAAAGCAAGTGTCCCCGTGTTTTCAATTCGTAGATTATTGTTCTAACTGAGAATGAACTGGCCCAAATGAAGAAAACGTTGTTTTTATATCTGTGGAGAAATTCCCACTGTCTCAGGATCTCCTAAGCTTCTAAGCGACAGCCAGCAAGTTACAGGTGTGGCCTATTTTAGAGCTTGCCAGCATCCATGGTCCTCACCCAAAGGTCTGAAAATGGCTGCAGCTGGGATGTCATCGCCAGTTCTCATGGAGCACGGAAAAGCAACCCTGGGGATGCCCTGTGGGTGGCTGCTGGAAGAGTGGCTGCGGGACATGGAGTCAAGGAGGAAGGGAACGCAAAGAGGACCAAGTCCCTTAGGGGGAGGCACTGGTGCTGCAAACATCAGGGGGAGCCCAGGAAAAAGGATTTTGAAGTTATAATGACTTCTGTAGGTGAATTTGAGGGAATCATCAAAATGGAGTCAGTTGTTCAGTGACTCTAATCAGAAGGTTCGGATCCCTCAACCACACAAAGTCATATTTCTGGTGAGCAGCACGTGAAAAGTGGAGGCCAGCAGATGCTCTCACGGCCCGCACTGCGGAAACGTGGAGCAGGGGGCCATTGGGAGGAGAATTCTGCCTCCGAACGGCTTCGGCCCCCAGGTGTGAGGAAACTGATGCAAGTCTGAGAAATGGGATAGCGTAGAATTTATCTGGGGAAGCAGCCTGCAGCAGCACTGACCCTATCCCAGATAATTCTTTAGGAGAATGTGGGCCTTCATTCATCTTGGATGATCAGCCCTCCAGAAAGCCATCTCAGTTAGCTCGGGCCCGGGGCGAGGGCCCTCCTCCCCACTGCAGACTTGAATTTTGTAATGTATCTTCCAAAGTGAGAAAGTTAAAACTAAGAATGTGGACTCCTTGGAACACATGCAGAAGCTGTATTTCATGTGGCTGGAGACGCCCTGCACTTCGAGATGATGTCATTTTCAGCAATGCAAGTTTGCTCCAAAGGAAGGTACTGGCTGCTCTTAAAGCACATCTAAGAATAATGACTTCTCTCTCTTGCACAGCTGAGCAGGGACTGTGCTTTTCTTTAATCACCTTCCTCAGGACCATGGAATCACTGTGTCCTCAGGGCTAGGAGGTGATAAGTTGTGGAGAAAGCTTCTCTTTCTCATGCTGTATGATCAGGACAAACTATTGAGAAGGAAAGAGGATTTTAGATTTTAAATTCTAACTTGACACTCTTAAGTACGTAAGGAAATTAATTCGAGGGAATGGAAAAATGAGCAGCAGCTTACAATTGTGGTTTCTCCAGAAAACATATTCTTTGTCCTGAGAAATAGTTTCCTATATGTACATTTTCATCTTGAATGCATTGCTTTGGTCAAAGATCTGTTATTTTTAAAAACTATACAAAGCTATATTGTAATCTGATTCCAATTGGTGCTCATCATTCTGACTTTTAGATTTATTAGATACATTTTGCATTTTAGAAATATTTACCCAAGCATTCTGACTTTTAATACCTAGATGGATTTTCCTAAAGCCAAGTAAAATATTTTATACTTCTTCCCTTCTTTGTTATTAATTTCTCCATGCAGACATGTAATTAAAAATGTGGAGTGCAGCAGAAAAAGATAGGATGGGCATTCCGATTGTTGTGTGTACCGTGCTTCAACCTGAAGAAGCCCTTTGGTCCCTTTACTTTATCTCAAGTGGGAGACGTGTGCCGACTCTGGGGAGTCAGCACTGGGAGGGGCTTGGGGAGCCGGAGTCCCCTCAGATGGCGGAGATTGTCTTTGTAGATGCACACGGTTTCAAGTGGCCGATTGTTGATCATCAGTAAGACAACGTGGATTCAGATGGTGAATGCCTCTCCTGTTGGCGCAGAACCACTTCTCAAACATGATTCTGAAATCACTTCAGTTTCAAACATTACAGCTTCTACTGCCCAGCTGTGCTACTTCAATAACAAACTCATCTATTGATTGATTGATTAATAGAAAAATGACACTTAAAACCAGAAAAAAGCCCATTTGTCACAGGTAGTTCCTAGAAATACCAGTTTACTGTCTTGCCAATTTCCAAATTAGAACATGAGATCATACTTTGTAAAAGTGCGGTATTGTGTAAAAAGAAAGGACATTTTGACACATTACAATGTGTATGAAACCTGAAGAAGAAGGGGATCAGGATATGCCACCCCAAACATGTCACTTTGGGGTCTTGATTGTCAAGCTGAAGGCAACTGAGAAACAGTGGAGAGAACATGAGTTCTCTGCCCTCCACCTTTCTGCCTATAACCGGGTTTATAAATTTCCTGCCTCTCCTGTACCAGGATGAAGAGAGTGACACTTGTCAGCTGGACACAGTGAGCTGGTACCGACATGCATCCACACAAACCTTTCTGAAAGCCCTTATATTCCATTAGTCCCCCCCGTATATTTCTTAGTCACATTCCCACAATTTATTGCCCCTAGAAGCCCAAACCCCCTTTCCTTTGTATAGTCATTTCAGAATTTATCACCCTTTGGTTAACATGGAATTTAAACCTGAGTCTGCCTCTCTGAGTTTTCATTTCTCTGTGAAACCCCCACACATGTAGCAATATTAACATCAGTAAAGTTTGTGTGTCTCTTCTCCTGTCAATCTGTCTTTTGTCAGTTTAATTCCCAGGCCCCAGAACAAACCTAACTGGGTAGAGGAAAAGTTTTCTTTCCTCTCCTATAAGGACGTTATGGTGAGTGAAATATGTTAGCCACAAAAGAATGAATACAATGTGATTCCACTTATATGAGGTCCCTAGAGTAGTCAAAGTCCGAGACACAAAGTGGAATCCCTGGTTAAGATTTTGGCTGCCAGAATGGGTGGGGACTTGATAATATGGGTAAATGTAGTAACCACATTGTTTTTTCATGTGAAACCTTCGTAAGAGTGTATATCAATCATACCATAATAAAAAATTAAAAAAAAAAAAGATTTTGGCTGCCAGAGGCTGGAGGTTGGGGAGTTAGTGTTTAGTGGGTGTAGTTTCAGTTTGGGAGGGTGAAGAGAGTTGTGTGGCCGGATGGTGATGATAGTCATACAACGTGAATGTGCTTAATGTGACTGAGCTGCACTCTTATAGATAGATGGTCACGATGGTAATTTTTTTTGAGGTTTTGAATCAGAACCAGTCACGCCCATCATGCCCCTCTGTCCCCTATGTTCATGGCTGAGAGGCCGATTCATCAGAGCCATCCTCCCTGGGTGAGAGCCAAGAATACGGCTCCCTCTGAGCTTCATCCTTCCATTCAACGATCTTCCCTGCTCAAGATTTTGCTCAACCTGGGGGACAAAGTTTCTTCAGCCCCACACTGTCCCCCAGTTCCCGCCCTGCTTCTCTTTTCCCATCCCAAGCAAACTTGATTTCCTGTCTGCACTGTACCCAGTGCAGCTTCATCTGTCACCTTCCATACAAGCTTAGTTCGCCAAGAATCTCCTTGTCTTAAAAGTAACGAATCTCTTAGTCCTTATCTAACTTGACGTCTCAGCAGCTTTGGAGGCATGAAATCTTGAACCTTTTTGACATACTCCTTTCCCTTTGCTTCAGATATTGGGGGTTTTCCTTCTCTCTCTAGCAGTCTATGTTGGATATTTTCTTTTTTTTTTTTAATTATTTTTTATTGAAGGGTAGTTGACGCACAGTATTACATTACATTAGTTTCAAGTGTACAACACAGTGGTAGAACATTTATATACATAATTCTAGGTTCCAGCTATCACCCTACCAAGCTGTTACAATATCTTGACTATATTCCTTATGCTATACATTACATCCCGGTTACTTATTTATTTTACCATTGGAAGTCTGTCCTTTTTTTTTTTTTTTTTTTGTGAGGGCATCTCTCATATTTATTGATCAAATGGTTGTTAACGACAATAAAATTCTGTATAGGGGAGTCAATGCTCAATGCACAATCATTAATCCACCCCAAACCTAATTTTCGTCAGTCTCCAATCTTCTGAGGCATAACAAACAAGTTCTTATGTGGAGAACAAATTCTTACATAGTGAATAAGTTACATGGTGAACAGTACAAGGGCAGTCATCACAGAAACTTTTGGTTTTGCTCATGCATTATGAACTATAAACAGTCAGTTCAAATATGAATACTTATTTGGTTTTTATACTTGATTTATATGTGGATACCACATTTCTCTCTTTATTATTATTATTTTTAATAAAATGCTGAAGTGGTAAGTAGATACAAGATAAAGGTGGAAAACATAGTTTAGTGTTGTAAGAGAGCAACTGTAGATGATCAGGTGTGTGCCTGTAGACTATGTGTTAATCCAAGCTAGACAAGGGCAATAAAACATCCACGTATGCAGAAGATTTCTCTCAGAACGGGGGGTGAGGTTCTAAGCCTCACCTCTGTTGATCCCCAATTTCTCACCTGATGGCCCCCCTGCGACTGTGCCTGTCTTAGGTTGTTCCTCCCTTGAGGAATCTTACCCGTCTCTGGCTAACCAGTCATCTTCCAGGGCCATACAGGGAAATGTGAAGTTGGGAAGTGAGAGGGAAGCCTTATTGTTTGAAAAGGTTAGCTTTTTACTTCTTTGCATATTTATGCCCTGTGGCTTCTATGCCCAGCATTTGTCTTGAGGTATCTTTACCACTTGGAAGAATTATGATACTCGGTAAATTTGATATGAGGCACAAATTCTATTTAAGGGTTGTAATTAGGAAGGAAGAAGAAAAGCTATAGAAGTAGCAGGCGGAAGAAAACATGGGAAGATAGATTATTTCTTTGACATATCTTCTTGTAGAGTAACTTCAGCATGTATAGGTTTTAAGCTACTACTTAAATTGCGCACACACATTAACATAATAGGAGTATAGTTACATAACCAAAGCATATCTGTAATTACCAGCCACCTCCAGTGAAACCAAGAAAACCAGTTAGGCACCTTAGGCATTTGTGAAAACTTATCTATGATATGGTGGATATTGTCCAACTGAACTTGAACAGTCTGAGAGAAATCAGACAAATTAAAACAACCCATTCCTGGGGAATGTTCACATCCCTTATGTTCTTTTAACAGTAAATAGTCTGTAGTTGTAAGATTTTGGAGCGCTACAATTTGCACTTCTCCTAATTCTTGGTTGAGTTCCAACAGTATAGATCCAGTCAAATTTGTTGTTTTCCTGTAAGCACAGGCCAGCTTAGATATCTCCTTCATTCCCATGGCAAGTCCAGGAGCTGGTGGGATGAGTGCATCTACAGCTGTAGCAGTGCGTGGATCTTTGTTGGGGTTTTTTGATGATCATCTTCTGGCATGAGTCTTCCAGAGAGTGCTGATGTTGGAAGTTCTCTTTCATATCGTATCTTAGTTCATTTTCGGGGTAGCCCAATTAGGCTTTGATCTTCTGTATAAACGCAAACAGACCCTTTGCCTACACTTTTATATGCCCTTTATACCCTTGTGTAGAACTCATTGGAGGTTACCACACAGGAACTGCCCTTTTTTTTTTTTATTTGCTTTGTTTTTGGTGTCACTAATCTACACTTACATGACGAATATTATGTTTACTAGGCTCTCCCCTATACCAGGTCTCCCCTATAAACCCCTTTACAGTCACTGTCCATCAGCATAGCAAAATGTTGTAGAATCACTACTTGCCTTCTCTGTGTTGTACAGCCCTCCCTTTTCTCCTACCCCCCCATGCATGTTAATCTTAATACCCCCCTACTTCTCCCCCCCTTATCCCTCCCTACCCACCCATCCTCCCCAGTCCCTTTCCCTTTGGTACCTGTTAGTCCATTCTTGAGTTCTGTGATTCTGGTGCTGTTTTGTTCCTTCAGTTTTTCCTTTGTTCTTATATTCCACAGATGAGTGAAATCATTTGGTATTTCTCTTTCTCCGCTTGGCTTGTTTCACTGAGCATAATACCCTCCAGCTCCATCCATGTTGCTGCAAATGATTGGATTTGCCCTTTTCTTATGGCTGAGTAGTATTCCATTGTGTATATGTACCACATCTTCTTTATCCATTCATCTATCGATGGACATTTAGGTTGCTTCCAATTCTTGGCTATTGTAAATAGTGCTGCGATAAACATAGGGGTGCACTGATCTTTCTCATACTTGATTGCTGCATTCTTAGGGTAAATTCCTAGGAGTGCAATTCCTGGGTCAAATGGTAAGTCTGTTTTGAGCATTTTGATGTACCTCCATACTGCTTTCCACAATGGTTGAACTAACTTACATTCCCACCAGCAGTGTAGGAGGGTTCCCCTTTCTCCACAGCCTCGCCAACATTTGTTGTTGTTTGTCTTTTGGATGGCAGCCATCCTTACTGGTGTGAGGTGATACCTCATTGTAGTTTTAATTTGCATTTCTCTGATAATTAGCGATGTGGAGCATCTTTTCATGTGTCTGTTGGCCATCTGTATTTCTTTTTTGGAGAACTGTCTGTTCAGTTCCTCTGCCCATTTTTTAATTGGGTTATTTGTTTTTTGTTTGTTGAGGCGTGTGAGCTCTTTATATATTCTGGACGTCAAGCCTTTATCGGATGTGTCATTTTCAAATATATTCTCCCATACTCTAGGGTTCCTTTTTGTTCTATTGATGGTGTCTTTTGCTGTACAGAAGCTTTTCAGCTTAATATAGTCCCACTTACTCATTTTTGCTGTTGGTTTCCTTGCCCGGGGAGATATGTTCAAGAAGAGGTCACTCATGTTTATGTCTAAGAGGTTTTTGCCTATGTTTTCTTCCAAGAGTTTAATGGTTTCATGGCTTACATTCAGGTCTTTGATCCATTTTGAGTTTACTTTTGTATATGGGGTTAGACAATGGTCCAGTCTCATTCTCCTACATGTAGGTGTCCAGTTTTGCCAGCACCACCTGTTGAAGAGACTGTCATTTCACCATTGTATGTCCATGGCTCCTTTATCAAATATTAATTGACCATATATGTCTGGGTTAATGTCTGGATTCTCTAGTCTGTTCCATTGGTCTGTGGCTCTGCTCTTGTGCCAGTACCAAATTGTCTTGATTACTATGGCTTTATAGTAGAGCTTGAAGTTGGGGAGTGAGATCCCCCCTACTTTATTCTTCTTTCTCAGGATTGCTTTGGCTATTCGGGGTCTTTGGTGTTTCCATATGAATTTTTGAATTATTTGTTCCAGTTCATTGAAGAATGTTGCTGGTAGTTTCATAGGGATTGCATCAAATCTGTATATTGCTTTGGGCAGGATGGCCATTTTAACGATATTAATTCTTCCTAGCAACGAGCATGGGATGAGTTTCCATCTGTTAGTGTCCCCTTTAATTTCTCTTAAGAGTGACTTGTAGTTTTCAGAGTATAAGTCTTTCACTTCTTTGGTTAGGTTTATTCCTAGGTATTTTATTTTTTTTGATGCAATTGTGAATGGAGTTGTTTTCCTGATTTCTCTTTCTGTTGGTTCATTGTTAGTATATAGGAAAGCCACAGATTTCTGTGTGTTGATTTTGTATCCTGCAACTGTGCTGTATTCCGATATCAGTTCTAGTAGTTTTGGGGTGGAGTCTTTAGGGTTTTTTATGTACAGTATCATGTCATCTGCAAATAGTGACAGTTTAACTTCTTCTTTACCAATCTGGATTCCTTGAATTTCTTTGTTTTGTCTGATTGCCGTGGCTAGCACCTCCAGTACTATGTTAAATAACAGTGGAGAGAGTGGGCATCCCTGTCTAGTTCCCGATCTCAGAGGAAATGCTTTCAGCTTCTTGCTGTTCAATATAATGTTGGCTGTCGGTTTATCATAGATGGCCTTTATTATGTTGAGGTACTTGCCCTCTAGTCCCATTTTGCTGAGAGTTTTTAACATGAATGGATGTTGAACTTTGTCAAATGCTTTTTCAGCATCTATGGAGATGATCATGTGGTTTTTGTCTTTCTTTTTGTTGATGTGGTGGATGATGTTGATGGACTTTCGAATGTTGTACCATCCTTGCATCCCTGGGATGAATCCCACTTGGTCGTGGTGTATGATCCTTTTGATGTATTTTTGAATTCGGTTTGCTAATATTTTGTTGATTATTTTTGCATCTATGTTCATGAGGGATATTGGTCTGTAGTTTTCTTTTTTGGTGGGGTCTTTGCCTGGTTTTGGTATTAGGGTGATGTTAGCTTCATAGAATGACTTTGGGAGTATCACCTCCTCCTCTATTTTTTGGAAAACTTTAAGGAGAATGGGTATTATGTCTTCCCTGTATGTCTGATAAAATTCCGAGGTAAATCCATCTGGCCCGGGGGTTTTGTTCTTTGGTAGTTTTTTGATTACTGCTTCAATTTCGTTGCTGGTAATTGGTCTGTTTAGATTTTCTGTTTCTTCGTGGGTCAATCTTGGAAGGTTGTATTTTTCTAGGAAGTTGTCCATTTCTCCTAGGTTTCCCAGCTTGTTAGCATTTAGGTTTTCATAGTATTCTCCAATAATTCTTTGCATTTCCGTGGGGTCCGTCGTGATTTTTCCTTTCTCGTTTCTGATACTGTTGATTTGTGTTGACTCTCTTTTCTTCTTAATAAGTCTGGCTAGAGGCTTATCGATTTTGTTTATTTTCTCGAAGAACCATTGGTTTCATTGATTTTTGCTATTGTTTTATTCTTCTCAATTTTATTTATTTCTTCTCTGATCTTTATTATGTCCCTCCTTCTGCTGACCTTAGGCCTCATCTGTTCTTCTTTTTCCAATTTCGATAATTGTGACATTAGACCATTCATTTGGGATTGCTCTTCCTTTTTTAAATATGCTTGGATTGCTATATACTTTCCTCTTAAGACTGCTTTTGCTGTGTCCCACAGAAGTTGGGGCTTAGTGTTGTTGTTGTCATTTGTTTCCATATATTGCTGGATCTCCATTTTGATTTGGTCATTGATCCATTGATTATTTAGGAGCGTGTTGTTAAGCCTCCATGTGTTTGTGAGCCTCTTTGCTTTCTTTGTACAGTTTATTTCTAGTTTTATGCCTTTGTGGTCTGAAAAGTTGGTTGGTAGGATTTCAATCTTTTGGAATTTTCTGAGGCTCTTTTTGTGGCCTAGTATGTGGTCTATTCTGGAGAATGTTCCATGTGCACCTGAGAAAAATGTATATCCCGCTGCTTTTGGATGTAGAGTTCTATAGATGTCTATTAGGTCCATCTGCTCTACTGTGTTGTTCAGTGCCTCCGTGTCCTTACTTATTTTCTGACCAGTGGATCTATCCTTTGGGTGAGTGGTGTGTTGAAGTCTCCTAGAATGAATGCATTGCAGTCTATATCCCCCTTTAGTTCTGTTAGTATTTGTTTCACATATGCTGGTGCTCCTGTGTTGGGTGCATATATATTTAGAATGGTTATATCCTCTTGTTGGACTGAGCCTTTTATCGTTATGTAGTGTCCTTCTTTATCTCTTGTTACTTTCTTTGTTTTGAAGTCTATTTTGTCTGATATTAGTACTGCAACCCCTGCTTTCTTCTCACTGTTGTTTGCTTGAAATATGTTTTTCCATCCCTTGACTTTTAGTCTGTACATGTCTTTGGGTTTGAGGTGAGTTTCTTGTAAGCAGCATATAGATGGGTCTTGCTTTTTTATCCATTCTGTTACTCTGTGTCTTTTGATTGGTGCATTCAACCCATTAACATTTAGGGTGACTATTGAAAGATATGTACTTATTGCCATTGCAGGCTTTAAATTCGTGGTTACCAAAGGTTCAAGGTTAGCCTCTTTAGTATCTTACTGCCTAACTTAGCTCGCTTATTGAGCTGTTATATACACTGTCTGGAGATTCTTTTCTTCTCTCCCTTCTTGTTCCTCCTCCTCGATTCTTCATATGTTGGGTGTTTTGTGCTGTGCTCTTTCTAGGAGTGCTCCCATCTAGAGCATTCCCTGTAAGATGT
The DNA here is from genome assembly GCF_030020395.1 of Manis pentadactyla. Lineage (NCBI taxonomy): Eukaryota > Metazoa > Chordata > Mammalia > Pholidota > Manidae > Manis > Manis pentadactyla. The sequence goes on along the minus strand of NC_080024.1, from coordinate 116,796,012 downwards.
TCTGTAGAGGTGGTTTGTGGAAAGCAAATTCCCTCAGCTTTTGTTTGTCTGGGAATTGTTTAATCCCACCATCATATTTGAATGATAGTCGTGCTGGATACAGTATCCTTGGTTCAAGGCCCTTCTGTTTCATTGTATTAAATATATCATGCCATTCTCTTCTGGCCTGTAGGGTTTCTGTTGAGAAATCTGATGTTAGCCTGATGGGTTTCCCTTTATAGGTGACCTTTTTCTCTCTAGCTGCCTTTAACACTCTTTCCTTGTCCTTGATCTTTGCCATTTTAATTATTATGTGTCTTGGTGTTGTCCTTCTTGGATCCTTTCTGTTGGGGGTTCTGTGTATTTCCGTGGTCTGTTCGATTATTTCCTCCCCCAGTGTGGGGAAGTTTTCAGCAATTATTTCTTCTAAGGTACTTTCCATCTCTTTTCCTCTCTCTTCTTCTTCTGGGACCCCTATAATACGGATATTGTTCCTTTTGGATTTGTCACACAGTTCTCTTAATATTGTTTCATTCCTGGAGATCCTTTTGTCTCTCTCTCTGTCAGCTTCTATGCGTTCCTGTTCTCTGATTTCAATTCCATCAATGGCCTCTTGCATTCTATCCATTCTGCTTATAAACCCTTCCAGAGTTTGTTTCATTTCTGCGATCTCCTTTCTGGCATCTGTGATCTCCTTCCGGACTTCATCCCATTTCTCTTGCGTATTTCTCTGCATCTCTGTCAGCATGTTTATGATTCTTATTTTGAATTCTTTTTCAGGGAGACTGGTTAGGTCTGTCTCCTTCTCTGGTGTTGTCTCTGTGATCTTTGTCTGCCTGTAGCTTTGCCTTTTCATGGTGATAGGAATAGTCTGCAGAACTGGGACGAGTGACGGCTGGAAGGACTTCCTTTCTTGTAGGTTTGTGACCCTCCTCTCCTGTGAGAACAGCGGCCTCTAGTGGCTTGTGCTGGGCAGCTGCGCACAGACAGGGTTCCTGCTTCCTGCCCGGCTGCTATGGAGTTAATCTCCGCTGTTGCTGTGGGCGTGGCCTGGCTCGGGCAGCTACTCCAAAATGGTGGAGTCGCGTTGGAGCAGGAGCTGCTGGGAGGCTATTTATCTCCGTAAGGGGCCTCCCTGCTCCCTGCAGCCCAGGGGTTAGGGCGCCCAGAGATCCCCGGATTCCCCACCTCTGGATTAAGTGACCCGCCCTGCCCCTTTCAGACTTCCAAAAAGCACCCGCCAAAACAAAACAACGACCACCAAAAAAAAAGAAGAAAAAAATTTTTAAATTAAAAAAAAAAAAAATTTTTTTTCATTAAAAAAAATAAGGTGGTTGCTCGTTTTTCTTTATTCTCCAGCGCCAGCCTCAGGCCTCTGCTCACCGGTCTTTCTGCCCTGTTTCCCTAGTATTGGGGTCCCTATCCCTTTAAGACTTCCAAAAAGCGCTCGCCAAAACAAAACACCAAAAAAGCAAAAAAAAATGGTCACGCGCTTTTCTTATGTCCTCTGTCGCCCAGCCTCCAGTGCCTGCTCACTGTTCTTGCTGCCCTGTTTTCCCAGTATCGAGGGCCCTGCACTCTGGCCCGGATGGCTGGGGCTGGGTGTTCGGCAGTCCTGGGCTCCGTCTCCCTCCCGCTCTGCCTGCTCTTCTCCCGCCGGGAGCTCGGGGGAGGGGCGCTCGGCTCCCGCGGGGCCAGGGCTTGTATCTTACCCCCTTCGCGAGGCGCTGGGTTCTCTCAGGTGCGGATGTGGTCTGGATGTTGTCCTGTGTCTTCTTGTCTTTATTCTAGGAAGGGTTGTCTTTGTTATATTTTCATGGATATATGTGGTTTTGGGAGGAGATTTCCGCTGCTCTACTCACGCCGCCATCTTCCGCCTCTCTCTCTAGCAGTCTATGTTGGATATTTTCTACTTGTCCCCAGATCCACGTTCCAACCTTCTCCGTCCTGGTTTTGATCTAGGGATCTGACCTGTAGAGATTGTAATTTAATCCTTTCATTTTATAGATGAAACTCTGGCCCAGAGGCGGATGTTCCTTCCTTAGTTAGGTAACTAGTGAGGAGGCTTTTACTTTCAGTCTAGGAACACTTACAATTGGCTATTGGTTGCAAAATCATGTCACTCATACTGCGCCAGTGGGTTCCCTTGCCATCTGGCTTTCCATTGGTCGGGCTGCTGTAAGGCGTCCACTCCCTGCCCCTGGGTGGAGTTGGCAGTGGCTGTGTTCCTCCGTCAACAGCGTGCACCCCGTGCGGCAGCTGTCCCCTGAGCAATAGTTATAGCCTTTCCAAGTTAAAGACTCTCCGCATTTTGATGGCCTCTCCCTCCCTAGTCTCTTCAGACCTAGAGTTGGTGCTTTTCTCCCACTTTTTTTTTTAACTATAATTATTCAATTTATTTAAACAACAAAAATCCAGTTCACCCCTTTCCCCCACCACCTACTGTCCACCTCTGGAAATTATCAATCTGTTTTATCTATGAGCTTGATTTATTTTTTAGATTCCATATGTAAATGAGATCATACAGAACTTGTCTTTCTCTGACTTATTTCACTCAGCATAACGTCCTTGAGGTCTGTCCATGTTTTTGCAAATGGCAATATTTCACTTTTTAATGGCTAAATAATAACTCCATTGTGTATCTGTATGTATGTGTGTGTACACACATATATATACCACATTTCCTTTATCCATTTATCCATCGATGAACACTTAGGTTGCTTCCATGTCTTAGCTATTATAAATAATCCTGCAGTGAACATTGGGGTACAGATATCTTTTCAAGGTAGTGTTTTGATTGTCTTTGGATATATACCCAGAAGTGGGCTTGCTGGATCATCTGGTATTTCTATTTTAAATTTTGGGGAGAACCTCTGTACTGTTTTCCATAGTGGCTGCACCCATTTACATTCCTACCAATAGTGCATGAGGGTTCCCTTTTCTCCACATCCTTGCCAACACTTATTTCTTGTCTTTCAGAGAAAAGCCATTTTAACAGGCATGAGGTGATAACTCATTATGGTTTTGATTTGCATTTCCCTGATGATTAGTGATGTGGAGATGCTTTTCTTGTGCCTGTTGGCCATTTATATGACTTGTTTGAGAAAATGTCTGTTCAGGTCCTTTGCCCATTTTTAAATCAAATTTTTTTTTTTTTTTGCTTTTGAGCTATGTGAATTCTTTATGTATTTTAGACATTAACCCCTTATCAGATGTGATTTGCAAATATTTTCTCTGTTAGGTTACCTTTTCATTTTGTTGGTGGTTTCCTTCAGAAAGCTTTTTAGTTTGCTGCAGTCCCCCTTGTTTCTTTTATATGTACTTTATACATATTTTGTGTTATGTGTATTTTACCACAGTTAAAAAGTAAATTACTAGGGCTGGAATGGACAGAGCTGTGGGAAACTTGGAATAGAACCTGGATGCTGGCCAGTCCAGCCTGCCCCGGGGATGTGTTTGAAAGCTGGATGAAATGACTTCTTGTCTGTGTGCGCTAATTTTCCTTGTCCTGAGAAGATGGCTGCTTCTCCAGGCCTCAGGTGCTCCCTGCCAGAGAGAAGGAAGCACCTCTTCTTCCTGGCCCCCTTCTCTAGCCTCTCAGTGCCATTCCGGTTGATACCGAGTGGAACCGCATGTGGAATGAAGCAAGAAGAGTTGGCTCTGTGGTTTTGGGGGCAGGCCAGCTCCTGGAAGGAGAGGACTTTACTAGAAAGGCTGTTCTTGGGAGAAATCCTGGTCAAGCAAGCATCCCCAAGGGGGCACTAAGCTTTGGACTTGTTTAAAGAGTTTTAGTGAACTGTTTAAAAAAAAAAATACAGGTGAATTCTAAATGCAGGGAAAATATCCTTACTTTGTAGAACAGCTGTCTAGATGATCTTCTGCCAGTGATATGTGGTGGTCCCCCTGGGACTCCAAGAAGGGCTGTGGGAGGAGAAAGAAGAAGGGTGGATGTGGGATGGAAATGCAGAGGTGAACAGACGTGCATCCTGTGTTCCCTCAACTATCTCGTGTGTCTCCAGTAGAACCTTCTGGGCAGTGGAGCTGTTCACGCCGATACTGTGGCCACTGGCCATGTGGGGGTATTGAGCCTTGAGATGTGGCCAGTGTGATCAAAGACCTAAATGTTTGAGTTAATTTATATCTGTCTTCCCGGACAGCACAATTCCAGGTCACCTTCTGGTATGTGCTTCTTGTCCATTTCATTGTGACCGTAGGACTCTGGGGCTTGGTGAGGTCAGGAAAGACAGGAATTCAGATTAGATGGGAGGATAACTCAGGGGTTTTTAATGTGGACATTGGACTCCCCAAAACCTTGTCAAAAGTAGACTTCCTTTCATTCATTATTGTTGGATTAATCAATTACTTGATGGTGATTGTTTATTGAGCACCTGTGATGGGACACATGCTGTGTTAAAACTTGGGGATGTTGTAGAGAATGAAACCAACAAGAATTCATGCCCCGGTGAGCTTATGGTCTGCAGGCAAGATGGACAGTGAGCAAGCAGATACACGTGCGTCTGAGCACGTCCTGGAAGAGGCCGAGTCTTTGCAGGGGGTGATGTCACATTGAAGCACAGTCATTTTGTCACATTTTGTTTTAACAGGGACACTTCTGTATATGGTTCCTGAACTCTTCTTCAACTTTTCCAGTGTTTTTCTTGCCACTGCCATTCTCAGTAGAATCTTGGGCCCATCTGATGCCTTGACACGGTGGCCAAACTTGCAAAAATGGTGAACCCTTGTTTCACCCCCCCAAAATGTCCCTGAACGAGTTTCAGAGGGGAGAGAAAGGGGAAAGGTGGCAGGGTGGGGGCAGGCTCAGGTGGTGGGCCAGCTCATTGCCATAGCCCCAGGGGGGCTGGGGCAGCTGCCGAAGGGCACCCCTGCGGGGCAGGATGCTGTTAAAGTCCTCACTCCAGGCTGCATGGGGGCTGAGGCTGCAGACGGAGTCAGCCTTGCAGCCCCAGCCCAGCTCTGTCTGGACGCTGTCCCTCTGGCTGTGGGCCCTGCTGCCGGGCACCCCCAGCTGCGTGCAGTTAGCCGACAGAGCAAGTGGCCCCAGTGCATCTCGCCTGCGCCTACAGCCCAGGGCCCTGGGGTAGCACGGGCAGCTTTGCCTGGGTCCCCTTCCCCTGCCTGGTTGTCTGGCCCCTGGTTGGGGCTCTGGGCTCCCAGCTCTGAGGGAGGATGGGTTCCTGGGGTCTGGGACTACACTTCTCAACTCTTTGGGGAGCTTTTAAAAGGTACAGACGCCCCTGCCTCCAGACCAGTTAAATTAGAATTTTGAGGGTAAAGACCTAGGCTTTTTTTAAAAGGTCTCTGGCCAGGCTGTTGTCCTGCAGAGCCTTGGGGAGGGGGGTCTTGGGAGGAGGCCTGGGAACCCCAGCAGGTCCCTCCCCGTGCCCTGGGGAGCCACCTGGCTGGCTGCTGTGGAGGCGCCTATTCTGCGGGGAAAACCCCAGGAGGTCTGTGGGACCGGATAACCCCACCTCCTCCCTTCATGCCCCAGACTGAGGCCCGAGGCCCCACGGCTGCCCCTGGAGTCCGTGGGTGATGCACAGAGTCGGAACACGAGCTTCCCCACAGCCAGAGGTGACCCCTCGTTTCCAGCTGCCACCATGCCCAGAAGGCCTCAGCCACACACTGGACTTGAACACTGTTGGAAACGCGGCCACCTTGAACTTGGCGAGGAAACTGGAGCCCCTGCAGCAGGCGGGCCAGATGGAGATGGGGGTGGGCCTGCGCTGGGGCCTTCCCTAACTCGCAGCTGGCGCCAAGGCAGTAACTGCCCTGAAGGAAAAGAGTAAGTGTGTTGGAAAAGCAGGAACTTCGTCCCTCTGCAGCAGTGAGGGGCCGAGGGCCCCAGAGCAGGAGCTCTGCTCTAGTCCCTGCTCAGCGCCCCGGCTGGAGGCTTACATGTGGGCTGTCCTGAACGGATGCAACAGCAAACACACTTCCACGTTCAGTCTGAATGCCCAGAGGACTCACGTTTTTTCTGAGATGACACATTTTTCCAGCATCATTCCAGTACTTGAGCATGCAAAGCAAGGAAATGGAATTTTTCTTTCTTTTATAGTTTCAGAAACACACTGTGATCTTGTGGTAGGTGGGGGCTAGGGGCCGAGGGCTGGTGGGTACCTGGCCCAAATTAGATGCTCAGGCAAGTGTTTGCTGAATGGGCACAGTGGCTACCTTCTCAGCCAGCTTGTGGGGCCTTCTGGAACTCTCTATGTAGGTGGGGTTGCTAGGAATTTGAGGCGGTTACCAGAGCTGTCTGCTTCTGCATGTGGGAGAGCCACGTGGCAGATGAGGGCCAACAGTGAGTTTACGTCCCAGCCCTGGGCCTTCTTGACCACAGGACCTTGGACAAGTCACTTAAACTCGATGAGCCTGGTTTTGTCATTTGTGAAAAGGGGCCCTGGTGGGGATAGGGCAGCAGTGGGAGAACGAGAAGCCTTGCAGGCAGGTTCTGCCCTGCTCCTGCCCGTGCGGTGGCAGGTCCTTACTGTTTTACTTACTGGGCTTTCTCTTCAGCTTTCTTTGAAAAAGGCTCCCACTGGAGCTTCTCAAAATTCTGCACACCAGGTCTCACCCCAGATCAGTTAAATCAGGAGCTCTGGGGGGAAGACACGTATCGGGAGTTTTCCACAGTCTCTGGTGCTCCTGGCACACAGCCGGGGAGGAGAACTGGGGCTCTGAAGGGCCAGCACGGCAGGGACACTGTGCCATGGCATGCGATCCGCAGGGTCACCTGCCCATCCTGGCCATGCAGGACTTCCTTTCATTGGAGGTTTTAGGTGTCATGGTTTTGACCCTTGGGGCAGATTCCAAAAGACCATTGCACATATTAATTTGTAGTTTTCTCAGGAACAAGACTTTGAACACCAGCCTGCCACAAGGCTGGTGCCTGGGATGGAATGGCTTGGCTGGCATGGGGCCCCGTGAACCCCAGACTCCCCCGTGAGCAGCACACGCCGCCCTGCAGGACTGATAGGAAGCTGGTTTCCTTCTGGGGATTGGCTGCTAGTGCTGTTCAAAATGAAGGACAGGGATGAGGTTCAAGAGAGCCACTGTTCCTCGCCAGGCACAGAAGTTGGGGTAAATAAAGGAGCTGGCTTGCCACTGTGAGCAGCCCCCCTCCCCACCCTGCCCCACCCACAGGGGCACCAGACTCCTGTATCCTTCCCTCCATGTGCCCAGAGGCCACTGGATTGTTGAACTCTGTCCTAGGCTCAGCCATGTGGGGGACTTGACAGCTTGTCACAGGGTCTCTGTGTGACAGCCCAGCCAATCAGGGAATGCTCATTTTAAGGGGGATTTTTCAAATTATTCCAATTCTGCTTCCTTACTTCTGCCATTAGCCACTTGGATCAGATCTGAACATAAACAGCAAGAGATGCCATTTCCAAAGGCTCATGGCTGCTACCTTTGCTAATGTTAGGGAAAGAAGGTGCCAAGACAAACATACAGATGCTATAGGAGACAAGAGTGCCAGGGATGTTTCTTTAAAATACAAAGCAAATGAGCCTGATTTACCCCGAAGAAATCTCCACAAAGTGGTGAATGGTAGAATAGAAGTTTGTTGGTGAGACAAAAGCTCAGTTTATGAAAAATGTCCACATCCAAGTTTTCCTAATGGTCTGTTTTCCCAGCCTTTAGTGGGAGGGAAGCTGGGTGCAGGTGGATCAAAGAGATGGAGGAAGGGGATCAGTCTGATTTTGGCTGAGCCCCAGGGCGTCGGTGCTGAACTGAGGAGACCACCAATCCCTCCCGTAGTCAAGTCAGCCTGGCCAGCAGGCAGGGCCTTGATTGACCCAGATCTTCTTTACTCAGGTCCAACTCCAGGAGAGCCAGGGGTGCCTGCAACAGCAGTCAGTAAGGAGAGATGCAACTGTTCTTTCCGGCAGGTATCGTGTGAACATCAGACCCAGATATGTCACTAGGTACAAAACAGTGACACAGTTGGAATGGAGGTGCTGCCCTGGCTTTAGAGGGGGAGACTGCCAAGAAGGTCCCAGAGATCCCGTGAAGACTCCCCGCCCCATGCCTGCTCGGCCTCGAAACAGCATGAAGAAAGCCACAGGTAATTTATCTGTGCTTTGCTGTGCATGGCCACCATTCATGTCCAGCGCTCCTTCTAACAGCGGGATATATGGTTTCCGTTGTTGAGCTTGCACGGTCTTCGAATGACACCATTATATGCCTACAGTAGACACATGTGGCATGCAAATTTATCTGCAGAAGCAGGAGCGATCGAAAGACAAACTATTTATGCAAGTAAATTGCTTTGTTAGGCCAGCTCCCAGAGCCTGGGACATGAGTGTAGGAGAAGATGATGGTTTCCGAAGGGTATAGCCTGAAGCACGGAGAAGAAATTCAAATGCAATGATGTGCACTGTTTGTTTTTATTTTACTTTCCATCTGCAAGCTCCCATAAACCTAAATTTGAAGGAACTAAACAAAATTTTTTTTTTGGTAAATGGAATCATTCTTATTCTCTTTGGTGTGAGACATTTGCAAAGCTAAACCCCAATTAGGAGAATCCAATGAGGTTATTCTTAAATTTGTTTCTGAATTTGTTTTTTGAAGTGAAATCACTCAACCTCAATGAATAGTTAAGAAAGCAATCATAATTTTCACCTTTGCTTTTAACATTAAGAGAATGACTTTTATGGCTAAAAATGTTTTGTCATTTTATTCTCTATCACTTTCTTTAAAAATTGAGTGAGAATAAATGTAACCTAAATTTTCTTAGGAATTAGATGTTTAAATCATCTTTAAATGATCGTATTTTCCCATGGAGTGTTACAGAATATTGCATTCTTTCCTATGACTGCATATACTTTTTGTTAAAGAAAAATTAATTCATTTATCCCACAAATATTTATTGAGCTTCTCTATCTGGCAAGTTCAATAGAAGATACTTGGGAAGAGCAAGGAACAAAGCAGGTGGTCCCTGACCTCATGGAATGCAAAATATAGACAAGCAGTCATAATAAATCATGAGGGGTACTATGATGGGGATACAAGAGGGGGATCATAATAGTTGGTTTCTGTTTTGTTTAGTTTTAGTGTTTAGTTTATAAACGTTTAAACCTACATGAAGTTTACTGAATCTAAGAGCTTTATGGGGACTTTAGGAAGAGCAGTGATCCTCCCCTCTTTCCCTCCCCAGGGGGTAATTAAGCCCTTTAGGGGGGTCTCCTGGAATTTACCTCTAGTGCTATTGACTTCTCATTTTGGAAGGTGAGGGTTTGACTCCCTTTGATCCATTTCACTCCCTTTCAGTCTTCCACACACGGCTCCTGTATCTTCATCCTTTCCATACAGTTATACCAGCTTTTCATTTATTCAACACTTATTGTTTACATTATAGCTATGTGGATAATGTTTACAGCTGAGCCGTGTAGTGTGCTATAAATATGTTGCCTTTCCGACACAGCTTTTTTATTTCTCTAGCATTATTAATTGTCATATTTTCCTTGGCTTGGCTTTCTGTTTTTAATCCCAATTTCAACCCAAACTCTCCTTTGGTTATCTGAATGTCCTCTCATTGCGTTTTGCCATGTCGGTTCCATCTTCCTGAAGAAATCCGTCCTAGAGCCTCTCACCTGCCCCACCTGGACAAGTCATCCTCTTTCGCAGGTTCACAGCTGCCACCCTGCGATCTTAACTGGCCTCTCTCCCAACTCCATCTCCTGTGCCCCTGCTTGCTCCGTCTCGATGTGTTCCCCCATCTTGGTAGAGCACATCTTCCAGTAGTTTCATGAGAAGATGGCATGTGAGGTAAACTTTGATATTTTATAGTCTGAAAATATTTACTCTAGTTTCAGAAGTCTAGGTTAGAAATCATTTTCCTTTAGAATTTTGAAAGCATTGTCCCATTTTCTTCTTGCTTCCAAGGTAGCCATGAAAACATCCAAAACCATTCTGAATCCCAGTGTTTTATGTGCCCTGGCTGTTTTGGGTTTTTCTGTTTCTTTTTCCATTTTAGTTGGATTTCAGAAGGGAATGAAAGGAAATGCTTATCCTCAATCCACTATCATTATGAAGAACATACTATTTTTGGAACTAATTTTTTAATTTAAATCTACAGTGAACAACCCTTCATGTCAGTAAATATTGTACAATATCATTTAATGGCTTTAGACAATGAGATTATTACAGACCCTGGCCTTTTGTCACTCAGGTTGTTTGCAGTTTTTCATTATTGTAGATAATATTCAAATAAGCATTCTTTTTCTTGTAAATTTTTGGATCCATCCCTGATCATTTACTAGAATAAGTTTCTAGAAGTGTAATTGCAGGTCGAAGGGATTCTGAGAATTTTGCTACATATTGCCAAAGAATAACTTGGCAATAGTTATTCTTGCAAAAAGTTGTAACAATTCCAACAGTCACCAGTAGGATATGAAAGAAGAATTTCCTTACATCCTGCTCATCCCCCATTCTCCTACCCTTTGTTTTTCTTTCCGTGGCTCTGAACAGCATTTTATTTGTATGTGATACAACAACTTGTTTTGTTCTTCTGTGTCTTGACATAAAATGAATTTTTTCAGTATGAAAAATAAAGTGTTCTTTATAGTTCTCTGCTTGGGAGTTTGGCCATCTGAATTCCAGTCTTTATTTTATCACTAAAGTGATTTTAATAAACAATAGTTCTTGCTACAGTTATGCAAAAAAGTTCAGAGGAGGAAAAAACAATGAATGTCAACCTCAAATATCTACAACATTCTAAATTTACTTTCAGTGTTTGTCCATGTACATTACTGCATCTTCTTTTACTGTAATCTATGTTGTGCTTGACTTTTCCCTCTTTACGTGTGTCTCGGTATAGGGTGCAGGATCGTCAGTGTTAACTCCTTTCTAGTACTCCTTATATCCTATTGCGTGTTCAAAGGCATGGTTTACTTCTTAATCTCCTATTGCCTCTGGTTTCAATAATTTCTTTTTTGCTAATTTATCTATCTCTGTATCTGTCAGTTTATTTCTACTTTATGACTCATCACAATCATCTTTATAATATTTTTTTCTTCCTTTAGGAATTTATTTCTCAAAGTAGGATTACAAAAAATTCAGTGTTTGTGTTCATTGACTTAGCGACTCCCATCACCTGCGGCCATGTGTTGTGTTGTCAGGAGACACCATAGAATGAGCTGCTTTGTCTCTTCTGCTTTTAGTTTCCCAAATTGCAAAGCGACACTATGCTTCGTGTCTGTGAGATTTTTAGCATGGGGATGCTAATGAAAGTAAGAGAACATTTAGGAGTTGCTTGGAGGATGACTTGCTGCTCCTCTGATATCATACCACCCAACAGCTGATGGGCGGATCTCACTAAAATGGCTTCTTGAAGTTTACCAGAATGTAGGCAACCCCTGGGGTGTGGCTGCAGTTCACTAATGTGGTAGTGATGTGTTCATATGATGAGTACATACAGAATATTTCCCTTCAGGGTGAAAGAGATCACTGAGTGTCTATTATGTGCCATGTGCATGTTCTCTTAACCCTAGGAGGGAGCAGTACCTCTGCCTCATAGATGAGGGGATCATAGTTCACAGAAGTTCATTAACTTGTTCAAGGGTGGACAGTGAAGAGCAGAGCCAGAATGCAAGTGGAGATCTGTTTGACTCAAAGCCCACAGTCTTTTCTACTCTGCCACAATAACTGCCTGTAATTAGGGGATCTGTGTGTGAAGGTTTAAGTGTATTCTGGAAGTACCCTGTTTATTGTCTTTGCAGAAACTGGATAAAGGGTAGAAAATGTTAAGTCACGTCCAACTCTTTCTTTGTAACAGACAATGAACCATCGGAGCCAAAGAATACTTTGTCGCCAACTCAGGCAGCAGAACCAAGTCAGACAGTAGATCCAAAACAGGGGCCCCAAGAACTTCAGGAAAAGAAAATCCACGTACTTGAGGAGAAGGTTCTCCGACTCACAAGGACAGTTCTTGATCTCCAGTCTTCCATTGCTGGCGTGAACGATAACCTCAAACATGCCATTCAGGATGATGCCAGCAAGATGCTGGCATCATGGCTCAGTAACTTGCACCCCCAGCCAGTGCCTGACAGTGCCATTGGTGGAGACACAGAAATGGTCCAGTTTCCTGGTGTCCTTGACAAGAAGGAATCTGGCATGAAGGACATCAAATCTGAATTGGCCGAAGTCAAGGATGCTCTGAAGACCAAGAGTGACAAGCTGGAAGAGCTGGACGGGAAAGTGAAGGGGTATGAGGGGCAACTCAGACAGCTGCAGGAGGCTGCCCGGGGGCCTGTAGTGACCATGGCGACCAGGGACCTCTACCAAGCCTATGTTGATAGTAAGATTGATGCCCTGAGAGAGGAGCTCATGGAAGGAATGGACAGAAAGCTAGCCGATCTGAAGAACTCATGTGAGTACAAGCTGATAGGTGTCCAACAGCAGTGTGATGACTATGGGAGCAGCTACCTGGGGGTGATTGAGCTTATAGGAGAGAAGGAAACAAGCCTGAGGAAAGAAATAAATGACCTTCGAGCCCGGGTACAAGATCCTTCAGCCCGGTCAGATTGCTGTGGTGGTGGAAAGAATGGTGACTTCGCACAACAGATCAAGGTGTTAGACCAAAAGGTTGAAAGAGTTGCTGAAGCTGCCAGAATGCTGAATGGGAGGCTGGACAATGAGTTTGACCGCCTCGTGGTTCCGGAACCAGAGGTGGACTTTGATGCCAGGTGGAGTGAACTAGACGCAAGGATCAATGTGACAGAGAAGAACGCGGAAGAGCATTGCTTTTACATTGAAGAAACCCTTCGGGGAACCATTAATGGAAAGGTAGATGACTTGAGGCAACTTCTTGATCAGAAAATGCAGTCTCTGGAAGAGCGCCTGGGGAGTGTTCTCCTGGAGGTGGCCAATAACGCCGAGGCAGGTCCCACGCCCCCGGTGTCGGGACCTGGGAACCAGCAGCTCTTGATGGCATTGAACCGCCTGAAGGACAAAGTTCAAGCTGTGGAGGGTATTTGCCTGCAAAACTTCCAGGGAGTGCCTCATGGGATAGAAGATTCTTTGCCAAATGGAGAAGACCACACAGTGGGTGTTAGTGTGAGCCTTCTGAAATCTCTAAATGACACAGTGCATAGGAGGTTCCAAGAAACTCAACATAGCATCCAGAAACTTCAACAGGATTTTAATTTCCTGTATTCTCAGGTAAACCAAACAAAAGTCAGTGTGAATCATCTTCAGAATGAGCTAAGCAATTGTAGAGAAGGTGAAAATGCTGGAGTGGGTGGGTTTTCTAAGGGGGGTGAACAGGAAAGGACGGTGAAGCCCCTCCCATCCTCCAAGGACCCCCCGGCTCATTGCTGTGGCCAGCTGGAGGACAGGTGGCAGAGGCTGCAGAGCCGGGTCCTTTCTGAGCTGGACGCTTGTAAGGAAAATGTGCACGGGGTCCAGAGGGAAGTCTCCGGGGTTGAGGGCAGGGTGTCTCATATGGAGAAAACGTGCAGCAAACTGGACTCCCTCTCAGAAAGTCTTGAGAGGATCAAGGAAGGGCTCAACCAGCATGTCAGCAGCCTGTGGAGTTGTGTCAGGCAGATGAATGGAACACTTCGGTCACATTCCAAAGACATTTCTGGCCTGAAGAATTCAGTCCAGCAGTTCTACAGCCACGTTTTCCAGATTTCTACTGACTTGCAAGATCTGATCAAATTTCAACCATCAGCAAGTAAGTTGACCTTTACAATTCCATTTCTTGAATTTGTTTGCAACATGTATTCTAGATTTTGGAAGGTTTGTGGAACTGACTAAACTACACCAGTGCTACCCAAAGTGTGGTTCATAGATGGGTGCCAGTTGGTGAATCATTTGGTGCTGGGTAGCAGTGAAATAAATATCAGCATTGAGAATAAGTATTTAGAGACCGTTAAGTAATTTGACATCACCATAGCATTCAAGCACACAGTCTGTGCATTTTCCAAAAGTATCAGTCTGCAACAAATCGAAAATGGAAAAGGAAACCTGGCCCTTCACAGCCCTTCACCACAGGCATATGGCAGAATGTTGGTTGGTACTATCATGTTGATGAGCGTAGAGCTGGGGTTAGATTTTTGCTGTAGCTACATGGGGCCATGGATAACAGTGGTGTTCCACCTTCTAGGGAGTCTCCTTTCTGCTCATCCATCCACCCCTCTAAAACATTGCTTTTATTTGCTGGTGTCATTATAATTGTTACCATCATCATCTTTGGGCCATCTCCTATTCCCTAAAATCTACAGCCTAGATGATGGCAGATTGAACATTTACATTCCTCTCCAAAAACAGAGACAGGATTATGGACAAAAAGCAGTGGAGGGGCAGTTGTAAGTGTAGAAAGCCTCACAGCAGCTAGAACAAGGAAGCTCATCAGTCATGCTTAGGGCAATGCTTGCTGCCCAGGAGACACTCAGCAAATGTTTGTTGAGCGAATGAATAGATGGTGGCTCCATCATATTAATATAGTCAATGAAGTTAATGTCTTTGGTATTTGGGGGTTCAGCACATCATCCATGAAGGTCAGACCTCTTACACCTTCATTCTTACATTTATGTAGCCTCACTAGTGAGTGAGCCAGCCTCTTCTGACTGGAGGCAGGGAGGGGAAGGGAGCTCACATTTATTGAGCACTTTCTGTGTACCAGCCCTGGGCTAGTCCCTTCAGGGACACGTCTGAGGCCACCACAGCCACCTCACAGGGAGGCACACGGACTCCCCAGGGAAGATGTGTCCACAGTCACAGGGCTGGGAAGGGCCAAGCCAGGTTGAGAACCCCAGTGGGCTGCACCAAGATTTATTGTCTTCCAAGCCAGCACACGTCTCCTTTGTGTCTCCCAGAGTTGAATGCACACTTAGGGGTCCTTAGGGACTTACCGAGGGCTAGATGACACCACTTCCTGACCTGTCCTTGCCATTTTCTCCTCTCCTCCCCTTTGGGCTTCTGTCACCCTTCCCACTAGGCTCTTAAATGTTGAGCTGAGATTTCATGGTCTGGTGTGATCCTATAGGAGCTTATGTCCAAGGTAGAACATGACACTCGAGGAGGGGAAGGCTGGGGCAGGAGAGGCAGAGAAGCCCCGGTCTGGCCGGGGAGGGCCAGGGTCCAGGCCCCGGAGGCAGCAGGGTCTGAGGCAGTCAGGTGGGAGAAGGCCCTGGGTGTTCCCAGACACAAGGACTTTGTAGATGAGGAGTTGCCCAGGCCAACCAGCACTAGGAAGCCGGGCCACCACCCCACCATCCCATGCTATTTATAACCTGCCTCCCCCAGCCCACCCTCTCATATCTCTGGAATGTTGAGTAAAGGTCACAAGACCATGAGTGTGTTTGTAGAGTGACCGTCCCTGTGGTGGCACTGCTGTCTGGACAGTGCGTTATAGTAACAGATTAAATCAGATATTTCCGGTTGATTTGTGACTCCCGTGCTGTGTGGGAAGCTGTGCTCACTCTCTCGCACTTGGCTTTTGAAGTAGGAGTTGGAGGTGAATGGCTTTAAAGAGAATGTGGCTTCCGAAAGATGAGCCATTCAGAATGAATCCATTGTTGTGACTGTAGAATGCATGGACCTCTGAGAATTTCAGTGATTGGAAAGAGCCAGAGATAAACAAGCAGAGCCTTATCTGTCCTTACAGCATCCAGGCCTAGCAGACCTGGGACCTGAGTGTCAGAGGTCCATGGGTGAACCTGGAGTTAAGGTCACACTGAAAGTCACACATCGACCAGTTCAACGTCGACAGCATTTATTGAGCACCCACCTGTGCAAGGCCCCCGAGAGGCACAGAGATGAGCAGCATGACCCTCACCCTCAAGGCATTTTCTGCCACAGCGTAAAGACACACAGGCATGCAGAGCATGAATGAGATCATCTGCAGAGCCCAGTAAGCGACCTCGGGTTTATGCTTTCAGTTCATAGGCTCTTATTGAGCCCCTGTTAGGAGGTAGTTAACGAGTTATGTGTAGAGTATGTGGATGGTAATGTACGTGACAATGACAGTCTGGGGGGCAGGGAACAAGCAGAGAGGGTCAGGGGAATGGGGTGTGCTTAGGAGCATGGGCGTGTGGAGCACCCACAGCCACTGTGGAAGACGGGGGTGGGGGGCAGTTCTCAGAGGAGAGAGTCACAGAGCCGAGATTTCAAGGTTGAGTAGGTTGTGAATTTGGAGTTCAGAGCCTGGCAGGGTGAGGAGTGGGGTGGAATGATAAGAGAACCTTTGGGAAGGAGGTGTTATTGGAACTAATTGAGGGATGGGTAGGGTAGAAGAACAGGAGGGGAGAGCATAGCTGGTGAGGAGTTGGTATGAATGGGTCAGTTATTTACAGCCATGTTACAACCTATCCCAAATCTGGGTGGCTTGACACAACAAGGATGCATTGTTTCCTACTGTTTTGTGGGTCAGGAACCCGGGCAGGGCATGGCTTGGTGGTCCTTCTGCTCTGTGGGCTGTTGCTTGAGTCACCCACTCAGTTGCAGTCCACTGGCAGTTGGGCAGCTGGCCTGGAAGGTCCTGGAAGCCTTCAGCCCATGTCTGGCAGCTCAGGTTCCTCCACCTGGCCGTCCTCCCTCCCTGTCCGTGTGGCTGACTTGGGCTTCCTCCAGCATGATGGTCTTGGGGTCAGACTGCATGGTGACCGGCTCATAAGGGAAAGCAGAAGCTGCTGGGCCTCTTCCAGGGTCTCTTCTGCCACATTCTGTGGGCGATGGAGCTGTGTGTGTCAGGAGGGAAGGAATATTAATGACTAGTCATCCTATCTCCCTGCTGGGCAAAAGTCCAGAGGAGAGGGTGCTTCGCGGATGCTTGGACCAGAGATTAGGTTGCCGGACCAAGGATACAAACTCTGGTGTTTCTGTTCAGCCCCCTGCCCTGTTCACAGACCCTGTTCTTCCCTTTGGAAACGCGGCCAGTGGGAGAGTGGATGGGGCTTCAGTCGATGCTCAAATAGATCCAAGTCTCTTTTTTCGCCCTCCCAGGAGTGCAGACGTTCTTCCCTGGGACTTAAAAGGGACTCTTGAAATTATATGCATATTTCTGGGTATTTTTTTGGAGAAAAGATCTATGGCTTTCAGCTAGGACTCAGAGGGGTGCCTAACTTCCAGAAAGTGAAGAACTGCTGTATTTCCATCACCATCTCTCCTTCAGCTCAGTGAAGTGGGCATGCTGTCCTCTCGGGGCCCCCGCCCCTACCATTCATTCATACGCTCACTGTTCCGTCTCACACTGACTGAGCTGTGTCCTAGTGCTGCAGGGCCAGCCTTCATGTACCGTACACTCTAGTGGGGTGACAGTGCCAGCCAAGCAAATTAAGATCTGATTTCAGCCAGTGGTCAATGTGTGAGGAAAGAACAGAGGAAGGTGACAGAACGGGGGACAGCAATATGTCTTAGATGAGTGGTGAGGGCGGGGAGCTCAGTAGAGACGACAGCTCTGCAGAGACATGACTAAGATGAATGAGCCCTCCAGAGACCTGTGGGAAGTGTTCGGGCCGAGGGAGCAGCCTGCCCCAAGGCCCTGAGGCAGGGGTGAGCTTGCCTCGTTTGAAAACCTCAGAATGCCAGTTTTATCAAATAAGGAGCAGGGGGAAAGCCACAGGCCGTGAGGGCAAAGAGGAGGTAGGAATCCTGTGGGATTTTATAGGCTCTGAGAGAGGATTCGAATTTTCAGTATGATGTTAAACTCTCAGAGGATTTTGAACCAGGAAATGCTTTTTATTTCCCATATTTGCAATTCTAGCTATTCCCTGCTTTTTCTATGACTTCGGGCACATTACTTACCTATCTATTGCCTCACTTTCTGCATCTATTAATTGGAAATAATAATAATAATGATACTTCATCTAAAAAAATCAGTCTGAGGATCAATATCATAAGTAGTGGAGTATGAAACTGTGCCTGGCACTTGGTAAACCACTCAGTAAATATTGCCTACTATTTTAATCCTCAGCCCCTATGATGGGTGTTTAATCTGCTCCTGGCTGAACATTTTCCCCTTGTTCTTCCTGCCAACCCCCAGGCGCCCAGCCTCTGGGGCGTGAGGTGGGCCTGTCCATGCAGCAGAGGAGGGAAGGGGGCCCTCGGCCAGCTCTGCAGAAGGCCCTAGATGGCCTCTTTCCCTTTCTTTCTTCTCTCCTAAATCTGGGGTCAGGGAGAAGTGTAAAAGCCTAGGTAGTTCCCCTCCCTAACCTTCTGGAGTCACTTTCAAATACTTTTCTAGAGGAGAAGCTCAGCATATAGGAAGAATTTGGTTCTCAGGGTCACGGAGGTCCCTAAGCCCTTAGTCTTTCTGTCCCAGGGCGCCACAGGTGTTTGGCCCTCTATGCCTGGTCCTGCTCTCTCCTGTTTTCACAGCTGGGGTCACTGGCCCTTCTCTTGCCCCTGACTCACCCAGCCTGCCCTCCTGGAGTCTGCTGGGCAGGGAGCTGCTGCCAGCCCCCAGGCATGGGTGGAAGGCAGGGCCCCGAGGGTCACCCTGGCCTGCAACCAGAGCCCAGCTAGTGATGCCACATTGGCCCGCCAGCATTTCTGCTGTTCCTCGTGCAGCTGGGAGAGAAGGGGGCTCCTGCTGCTGAGAAACGCGGGGCTGCTGCTGAGCAGAGCTGGTGGGTGGAGGAGCATTTCTGTGCCTCTGGGAAGCCCCCTTTCCCTGCATCATGGCCCCAAGAAAGGACACGCCTACCTGCTGCTGCCCCAGTGTTGTTTCAACGGACTCTGGTGGCAATATTATTGCTTCCTTTTGCAAATCTCCCACTTCTTTGTTCTGCTCCTATCCTAGGTAACCTCTTTTGGGACTGGAATTATAGTAAGTACATTGTTTCATGTAGGAGTCTGACAGATTTAGGAGTCCCAGCTATCGAGCTGCTTAATTTAAGCTGTGCTGTAAGAATGAAAATGCATGGATTTTCCAAATAAGTATTTAAGCCTGGCCAAGGGAAGAGTGGCTTGATGCCAATAGTGTGACGGTTTTGGCCCTCAGCTTGAAACTGGCAGAGTTTGGGGCTTGTTTAGGTCCAAGACAGCATGATGGACCAAGCCCGAGTTTTATGACTGGTTAGAGGCTCCAGGGACTGTGCACACCCAGACCGTCCTGGCCCCTGACCCCCTGGCCCTCTGGTTCTGTAATGCTCCCCCGTGGTGTGCTGAGCAGGTGCTTTTCTCCATCTCAACCTTGGTATTAGAACCGCAGTGTCCTGAGGACCGAGCTTCCCCATGGTTGCAAAAGTTCTCTGGGAGCTTTAGAGAAATAACTCCTGTGCTGACTCAGGAGATCCTGCCTAACAGGGATGAGGGAAAACCCAAGACTTTGTAATTAAATTGGTAATTAAAATGAAAGACCGCTAGCTCTGGTCCTGGAAGTAGAGGGGAGGCCACCTCAATGGCAGCAGGATGCAACCGCCCAGGGTCAGCTGTGCTGGAAAGCAGGGGAGAGGCGGGGAGGAGAGAAGAGAGGAGACGACATCTCGCTTTCGACCGTCCTCCTCTGCCCCTGGACACTTCTGCTCCAGTTACTGATTTGTCTTTCTTGCGTCTTCATGACTGCAGCTGAAGTCTTACAATCAGGTAGCATAGATCCTCTGCCTTTCCGTAAAGATTTTAGAATCAGCCTGTGAATTTCTACCAAAAAGAGGTTCCCAACCGGTGCTGATGCGCAGATGGGGGGGGTTCAGTGATTGCAAATTACTTTCCATTTCAAATGTACTGCACCGGATTTTAACACGTGTGAGTAAAGCCCTGTGTGTCACTGTCCTCTGGTGGGACTGTCAGAAATGCAGGCCCATTTCTCTGTTGAGCTGGTTGCAGGCTTTCTGTGTGGTCACGCCTGGACTCGAGTTCCTGGCTCAGCCCCCTCCGTCTTGGCCCTCCTGGGGGACAGTCCAGGGCCCTTCTGGGATGTAACCAGCACAGTGCACCCTTGTGATGCTGGAAGCTTTCTCCCTTCGTTCCACAAAGCCAGAAAAATACACGGAGGGTGCCATTTGCTCAGGGAAGAACCAGTCCAGGAAACGTGCTTTCCCTTGGTCTGTCGTCCAGGGAACAATTCCGGTTTTCTGTCACTGTGTCCTCCCCCCCGAGAATCCTGTGGCCTGCCGTGGTGCCTCAGAGCTCCCCGTGAGTCAGGCCCGGCCCACACCTCAGCCAGGGATGTCCTGCCTTCAACCGGGAATGCCCGCCGTCCCTCCCTCAGCCAGCCGTCCCTCCCTCAGCCTGCCGCATTCTGCATACCGATGGATTTTTTGTTTTTAATCAAGAGGTCTTATCTGATGTCCTGAAAATGCTGGTGTGGCTGCAGCACTGGGCATGAGGCACACCTCTGGGCTCCAGGCAGATCAGAGTCCACTGCGACCTGACTTCCGATGAGCGAGCTGCACCCTTGCGGGAGCGGACAGGAAGGACAACGCACTGCCTGCTCAGCAAGAGGGCACTGCAGGGTTAGACAATCTACTGGACGCGGCTGATGACGCCAGATGGCCCCGTGACTGTCCCCAGCCAGGCCTCGGACACAGACACTGACATCTAAGGCCAGTGTCCATCCCCCGTGGCCTCCTATTCTATGACAAGACACCCCCAAGCTGCCAGGCACATGCCAAGGGGCCTTCGTTCTTGCGGGTTAGTTTAATGGCAGCCGACTCCCTTCAGGGTTCCCTGGCGGCTGCAGGCAGCCCGGACTCCTGTCCACAGAGCTAGGGTGTCAGTCAGCTGGAAGGATTACTGGGCATTTTCTCAGGCAGGTTTTTGTATTCATAAAGTTGAAATTGGCTGTTAATAAGAACTTTAAAGGAGAGAGAGTGACCTTTACTACCTGCATGTTAGGTCCCTCCATGGTAAGGCCATGGCTTATGGGGACCTAAGGCCATGCCTTGGCATCAGGACAGGCACCTCGCGGCAGGTGGCCGGAAGGGTGGCACACACGCATGGTCGATCCCTTCTTACCACTCCTCCCGTGTGGAACACACAGGCAGCTACACTTGGCTCTTATGGAGAACTCCATTCAAATGGTCACTCTCTGAATTAGAAACATATTTGGTTCAGAAAAACATCAACTGCCGGAGAATTATCTTTCCAGAATGAGCAAGTGCTGGCTGGTCCTCATTACAGCATGGTCATGAACATGCATTGAAAACACCACCGGATGCTGTGGCGCGGGCATGAGCTGGGGGAGGCCGCTGCTGGGGCAACTGTGAGGCCCCAGTACAGTTACTAGTCACAATCTTCGCTGTGATGTGCAGGCAGCCGGGGGCAGTCAGCTGTCCCCAGAACTTAGGGATGTGCTCCAAGGAGACCACCGGAGGACATTTGGCCCAAGTGGTTTATTCCTTTTTTCCCCTCTGTTTTCCACTTGGTGTGACAAGCCTGGGTGTTGAGGGAGCGAATAGAAGAGAGAGAACATCACGGCCTGTGTGAACCAGCACTGCCCTTACAGGCCCCGGGATGGCCAGGGTGCCTAATTTAGAGGCTGGCAGTTGGTGTGTGGTCCCCAGCACCTGCCCTATTCCCAGCTGCCTTTCATTCACCAAACACTATAGGTCTCCTTGTCTTGTGCTAGGACTTGCTAAGCACTGGGGATAAAAGATCATTAAAATGTGTCATCCTCAGGTGCTCATCATCCAGGAAGAGAGGAGAGATGAAAATCTGAAAGAGCCCTTAGAGGCCCAAAGAGCTTTGTGGTTCACAGGCAAGATTGTTAAATCCTGACTGGGCAGAGCCATAATGGGCTTCACGGAGGAGGCAGTGTCCGAGCTGGGACATCAGGAGGGTGCAGAGGAGGCTTTTGGGGGGCGGACAGAGAAAGCAAAGGTGCAAAGGTAGGTAGGAGGCTGAGATGAGGGCGGCACGTAATAAGTCACTGATGCTTTGCAGGCAACAGTGTCTGGAAGTCAGAGGAGATTCAACTCGGTGTTATGAGCAGGGAATAATATGACTAGGGTGCTTTCTAAAGAGCATTCTGAAGAAGGAGCCCAAATGATTTCAGAATGAGAATTAGCTGGATTTAGCAACACATTTGGTATGAGCACACGCACACGTGTGAGTGACAAAGGAGAGAGGAGGGAGGTACCCCAGTGAGGGATGGAAAAGGATGGGTTTCAGAGAAAGGGGGCTGGTGTGAAGGGCTTGGTGGCGCCAGGTAGGAAATCAGGACCCGTTTGGGGGCTTGAACTTTGCTATTTTAAGGTCCTTTGTGACTGTAATCAGGGAGAGTCAAAAAAATTATTTTTACATTTTGGATGGAGATACAGAAACAGCCACAGGGAGGGAGCCAGTAGGAAGGCAGGAGGCCTGAGGGCGGAGGAGTGATTGGATGGAACAACTCCAGGAAGAGGGGGAAGAGGACACTTGAGCTGGGACAGGCGAGGCACAGACCAGGTGAGCCTGCACTGAAGGGAAGGGGAGGAACAGGTGCCAGGGAGTGCCTTCTGTAATTACATCTTATAAAAATAAATAGTGCCAAGAAGCTTATGATTAAACGAGCTCCCTGCCCACCCACCTCTGCCTGGCACCCTTCTCACTCCCTGGAGACAGCCATGTGCAACTCTTAGGGCTGCTTTTTTCTGTGTTTACCTTCTTCTTTCTAAGTTGATTTATTAGCTTTAGCTGTCTCTCTATAGAGATACCATATATAGTATTTAGATATTATGTATTTAATTTGT
The DNA here is from genome assembly GCF_030020395.1 of Manis pentadactyla. Classification (NCBI taxonomy): domain Eukaryota; kingdom Metazoa; phylum Chordata; class Mammalia; order Pholidota; family Manidae; genus Manis; species Manis pentadactyla. Next base: position 116,773,396 of record NC_080024.1, on the reverse strand, counting down.
CGGCTATAGACATGTCTCTCATGTCTCCCCTGCTTTCCTTCCTCCCAACTCCCAGCAGAGACAACAAAAATCAAGAGCCTGAATTTATACAGTTATGGACTAAATAGATCAATAATAGTTAAACATAATTATGTTGTATATGATGAGTTTTGCTTTTCTCTGAATTCACTGTAGTGTTATTTGCTAGATTCTGTGTCTCTATTTTGGATTCTTCAAACCCTCAAACACCCTCTCCATATGATTTTCTACACAGTGACAAATATCAGATCATTTGGAGGTCTCTCTCTCTTCGTGGTCTAGTCTTCACTGCTTATCCTCTAGACTTGCTGCAAGGCTTTCAATCTGAAAACTTCCTTCACTATCATCCTGGAAATGCCTTGAACTTCTCTCCTGACATAGACCCTTTTCTTTATTCCATGTCCCTTTCTTTTATAGTTTTACTCCCTTCAGTGAAACACATTTTCCAAAAGCCTTTTAAGAAAGAATGCTTGATAGTTTTTTTTTTATATTGTATGTCTGAAAATGTCTTCAGTCTCATAACTGATGGATATTTTAGCTGGGTATAGAATTCAAGGTTAAAATTATATTCCCTCAAAATCTGAAGGCATAGTTTTCATCTTCTCGTGTCTGGTACTGTTGTTGAGAAGCCTGTGATGCCCGTCTGATTCAAAGTCACTTTCTAATTTTTTTCCCCCTAAAAGCTTGTAGGAAGCTTTATTCTCAGTGTTCTGGATGTGCATTGGTTTGGGTCTTTTATTCAATAAAAATTGCTGGGATTTTTCATTTGCTTCATTTCTGAGAAATTGTATGTGTATTTGTTAATTCTCTCCTTACCAGCTCATCATCCCTATGCCCCAGTTTTTCTATTTTTTTGGGGTGGGATGGGGTGAAGACTTCTGGGTTGATCATCTAATTTTCTTATGGCTTCTCTCCTAGTTTCCATCATTTTCTCTTCCTGTTCTACTTTCTGAAAGATTTTCTTGATTTTATCTACCAACTCTTTCATTGAACTTTCTTATTTTGGAAAGCATATTTTCAATCAGCAAAGGCTTTTCCTTATTCTCTGATTATGCCCTTTTAATGCCAATCTACTTTTGCATCTTTATGGGTGTCTTCTATTTTTCTGAGGTTATTTTTTGTTTTCTTGTGTATTTCTTCTATATTTTGTGTATTTTCTCATAATTCCTTTTCATTGGTTGGTTGGATGGCTTGTTTTGGTCTCTGACGCTCTTATTGGAGGTTTTCTTTGCTTATAAGTTGATCTTGACTCTGGTTCACATTTAACGGTGAGGCACTAGATAGGGTTTCATGCCTATGGGCTTCACTATGGAGTCAATTTGAAGGTCCCTCCATCTCTGATCTGAGATATAAGCAAGTGTCCTGGAAGCTGAGCAGGGTAAGGGGGCTGGAAGACTCCTAATTCAGTGTGCAGACTTTGACTTCATGTTTTTAGACTATTTGTTCTCTCACTCCTGAACTTCACTGTGGCTGGCATCTCCATGTCTGGACTCCCTCTGCCTCAATTTATTTGTCTAACCCAGCCATTCCTGACCAGAGTTTGAAGAGAATTAAGGCCTGATGCCATTCCATTGAATGGCATGAATTAACTTCTCTCCATAGAATGGCATTAGTTCTTTACCCTTGGAAAAATTGAGAAAGTGATCATGTCAACAATTCTCTGTGGTGCTTAATTCTCTCATGGGGTACTGGTTGGGAAAGACTGTGAGGAATGACCTCCCTTTGGGGCTGGAGGTATGTGAGCAACCTGGCTCCATGGATGGAGGGAGAGCTTGTATATGATCTGCTGTAGTTACCTTAGTTTTAAAACAAACTAGGTAGATGGTGGGTGAAAATGCAGTCACTGATTTTTGCCTCAACATAATTGTATAGCTTTGGAACCTGCACATTGCAGGCACCATACAGACTGAGGAGGTGGGTGGAGTTTGGGGTCTGGCCTCTGAGGGTGGTATCTGGACAGTCCCAGTTATTTTTAGATACTTTGTGGGCCCTCAGGAAGGCTTCCTGGAAGACTAGTTCCAGGAATGCATCTGTAGGAGGAAAGGGCGGCAGCTTCCTGGCTGTGTCAGATCACCATCCCAAGAGGGCATGAAATGTGAATCACGAGGTTCCTCCAGTGGAAATTCCCTCAGTTGCTGATCTTAAAGCCAAAGTTAGCCTGTGCCGGTAACCTGAAAATTGTGATCCATCTTTGGGACCATGATACAGTGAAATCAGGAAGTTTTGGGGGCTGGAGCCAAGAATGTTGCTGTTTTGCGAAGTGCAACCATCACATAGAGAAAAGGCTGACAGGGCCCCTCTGCTGGGCAGGGGTCTGACCTGGCTTTCTCCACAGCTCCATGTGAGCCAAGGGCAGCCCAACCTGGGGCTCCTTCTGAAGCTGCGAGGCAGGCTGTCCCCATACTGTGGCACTGGAAGCCGAGCCCATGACTTAATTGGTGCTTCAGGAATAGTCACCCCCACATGCACACATGGTCCCACTGAGTGAGCCCACTGAGCCTCAGCAGTCTGGGGCCTAGCTGTTAGGTCTGAGCCTTTAACTTTGTGCACTTCTGCCCTTTGCACCTGTGCAGCGGAGGAGCCCTCGGAAGTGCCACCACCCCAAGCGAAGGTGCCCGGGAGAGCTGTGCTCCTGACAGAGGACCCCACTGTGCCCACTGGCCCGCAGCCTGACCCTCTTCCACGCCCAGGCTGGACGGGGCTGCCAGGCTACACCGGTGTCATCATGGAGACTGGAGAGGCCGGGCCCCCGGGTAGGAAGGGCATGTCAGGCCGGGGCCTGCCACGGGGCGTGGATGGCCAGACACGGCTGGGACGCGTACCCAGTGCCGAGGGCGTTGCAGGAGCACCAGGTAAGGCCCAGCCGAGTGTGAGGGCTGCTGAGGCCCAGGGCCCAGCGTCCAGCCTTCAAGCTACGAGATCTGGAAGGTAGCTCTCCAAAGATGTGACATCCTGAAGCGCCAGTTCTTGCTAAGGAATGCTCAGAGGTTGGGCCACCCCAGGGGCAACATGGGCTGGCATTCTGGGCCACAAGGGCAGCTCACTGACCTGCCAGAGGGAAGTGTACCTGGCAACCTGTGTGTATAGGAAGCTCTGCAGCAAGCACAAAGTGCACGGCAGAGTAGGTAGACCAGAACGTTCTGGCTCAAACCCCAGCTGCATCCTTACAAGTTTGGGAACCGGGGGAAGCTCCCTAACCTAGGCGTCAGCTCTGTCAGCTGCAAAGCTAGACCTCAGGACGTCACTGTGAGGATGGAGGAGAAAAGCCTAGTTCGCTGCTTGGCTAGTAAGTGCTCTGTGCGCATGTGAAGGCCAGCACCTCAGTGAGGTGGGGCTCCTGTGGGGATGCGGGAGGGAGGAGGCAGGGGCAGCGAGCATTTGTGGGACCCCCACCATGTGCCAGGGACTGAACCAGGTGCTTGATCCCCTCCAGCTCCTGACAGCACCGTGAGGTTATTTCTTCTACAGATGAGGAAACTGAGGCTCAGGACTATGCCATGTAAGCAAATAGTGTTGCTTGGGGCAGGTCACTTCAACTATCACAGGATAGTGCAAACTAGCCCCTCAGAGTCTGGCCAGACTTATAGCCTGGTTTACACACAATCCCTGAAGGCCGGGGGCTGCCAGGCAGGTGAGGTCACTGCTGAGAAGACCAGGAGACACATTTTCTCTCAGCAGCTCCTTTTCTTTGTTCCTTCTCAGCTGCCCCCAGTGCAGCTCTCCCTGGGGCCAATATGCTTTTTCTAAGAGGACAGTTTGTCCTTCTGTTACTTCCAAGTCCCATTGCTGCTTATACTGTTAGGCAATTTGTTCCTTCACGCATCCACACAATGAACCTGTGCTCAGCCTGGCTACCTGAAAAGCCGTGAGCAGACGGTGCTCCTGGAGGGCAGGTGTGGGGTGGGCATGTGTCGGGTTCAGTTGGTGGACGCTCCCCCCAGGCCTGTGATGCCCAGTGCCTCATCTTTCTCCTCCTAAGCCCTCAGGGACACGTCTGCGCTGGGAATGAGTGGGTTAGAGAGGAAACAGGCGCAGCACGCTGCTTCTAGGAAGGCAGCTCAGAGTGTGAGGAACAGGGAGGAAAAGGGGAGGGGGCTCTGAAAAATGAGGTGTTTTTTAGGACTTTGACATTCCAATTTGTTTTTCAGGATACCCCAGGTCACCTCTTGCAACCTCCCCAGGTACGTACACGGGCCGGGAGGTCACTCTCCTTGGCAGCCTCTGCCCCTCCCAAGTGTCCCTCTGGGCTATTGGCCCAGCCCTTCCCCACCCCACCCCACCCCACCACCTGCCATGGGCCAGGCTCTCCAAGGCTGCTCCCCAGAGAGGGTTGGAGTCATTCCTGAGACAAGAAATTCTCCTATGTCGTCCCAGCTCAGGAAATTTCTCAGTGTTACTGGGTGGGTCTCTGCTGGGTGTCATCCTGACCAGCTTCCTGGAGAGGCCAGGTTTCACTGGTTCTTCAGTAAGTAAGTAGCTCCCTAGATTATTCTGTTACCCACTCCCTGGCCATCCGTCTCCACGTGTACACACACACACACACACAGCCATGCAGTGTGCACAGGAATGTGTGTGCACGAAGTCCCTCACAGTCAGCTTCCACCCCACAGACACACCCAGCCAGCCTCCTGTCCCCTCACATGGCATCACAGTTTCACAATGTGTACACACAGACCTTCACATGTACACTCTCAGCAAGCATCTACTCCACTGCCCAGCTGTCCTGACGAGACCTTGGGAGTGGGGAGTTTGTGTCCCACGCGTCTTTAGCACTTTAAGGCAAAACAACAATGTGAGGCTGAGGACCTAGGCCTCCACTGCCCAGCCCTGACCCCCAGCCCAGGGGCTCAGGGACACATCCTGTCCTCTCTGCTCCAGGGGTTCCAGTGCCTTTGCTGGTGTCTTTCTCTGCGGGGCTCACCCAGAAGCCTTTCCCCAGCGATGGGGGCGTCGTCCTCTTCAACAAAGTGCTGGTAAATGATGGCGATGCTTACGACCCCCACACCGGTAAGTTGTGGGCTGTGTTCATCTCCTCTCTGAAGCCTTTTACCTAAATGTGAGGTGAACCCTCCTGTCCTGGTCCCATGGAGGAGATGCCCTTGAGCGGCTGGCCATGTTGCTCTTCCCCATTCTGTGGGCTTTTAAGAAGTTCCCAGCTCACAGGCTGCAGGGTGGGCAGGCGGGTGGGTGTGCAGTGACATTTTCTAGTCGAGATCAGCATACCAGAATCACTTGTTTGTTGTGGAGGCTGTTAGGCTCTGCCAGCTGCAGCCACCATGTCCTGGCCCCTCCCACTTTACCCCCCACCCTTCAAGCCACTGAGGCACTCTTTCTTGGTGTCTGTCACCCTAACACCCTGAGTCAGGACAGGCGAAAGAACACTTCTGCCCTGATTCCTTTGGAAGCTCATGGTTTGTAACAAAGCCAAAAGTGTTCCCTCCAGAAGTGGCAGAGCCCAGCGTGCAGGGCCCCCTGCTCTGGGACAGCTGTGGTACTGGGTTCTGCCTGCAGTGCCTGCATCATCCCCCAGCTGGTAAAGACAGTGGGGCGGAGGCTCCCTCCCTCCTGCTGAGCTCCCCACCCCTGATGGCCTCTGTAAAGGGACAATGTACCAGGGCCCTGCCTAGGGCCTCTCTGGGCCCATCGCCACCAGCAGACAGAGGTGCCCGTGCCGGCTGGTGGGTCTCAGGCAGGCTACTGGGGAGACAGAGTAGGTCCCTTCTTGGCAGTCTTTAGTGAGCACCTCACTCTGGCCTACCTGGCCACTGTCGTACTAAATCCCACCTGTTCTTAGGACAGCGGTTGTTTTAGTGAGCATGGACATCATCTGCAGAACTCGGAAAAATGGTACCCCGGGGGGTGCCAGCCAAGGCCGGGAGGCAGGATGGGCGTGTAAGTGCCGCTCTGCCTCCGCTTCAGGCACAGCCCCTCCTGGGGCCCCCACTCCCTGCTGCCTCGTGGGGGGCGGGGGCGCCGCCTGTCCACTCACAGGGCAGGTGATTTTCAGAAGCAGGGAGGATGACCCTCATTTCTCTCTTGTTCCTGGGGTACCCCTTTCACCCAACAGGGCCTCAGTGAAAGAAATTCCAGGCGACCTGAAGGCAGCCTCCCTGCAGGCAGTTCCTCAGTGAAGGTGACCAGGAGCCCACAGTGCTCCAGGCCCCCATGCCCTCGGAAGGACTCCTGGAGCTTTAGATTACTTACTATTAAAAGCCTGGGAAGGGAGCCAGGTGGCCTGGCATTTTTTCTTTTTTTAAATTTTTATTAAGGTATCATTGATATACACTCTTATGAAGGTTTTGCAGAAAAACACTGTGGTTACTACATTCACCATATTATCAAGTCCCCCCCATACCCCATTGCAGTCACTATCCATCAGTGCGGTAAGATGCCAGTCACTACTTGTCTCCTCTGTGCTACACTGTCTTCTCTGTGACCCCTGACACACCATGTGTACTAACCATAATATACCTCAATCGCCTTCTCCCTCCCTCCCCACCCACCCTTCCCCACACCTCCCCTTTGGTAACTGCTAGTCCCTTCTTGGAGTCTGTGAGTCTGCTGCTGTTTTATTCCTTCAGTTTTGCTTTGTGGTTACACTCCACAAATGAGGGAAATCATTTGGTATTTGTCTTTCTCTGCCTGCCTTATTTCACTCAGCATAATACCCTCTAGCTCCATTCATGTTGTTGCAAATGGTAGGATTTGTTTTCTTCTTATGGCTGAATAGTATTCCATTGTGTATATGTACCACCTCTTTTTACCATTCATCTACTGATGTACACTTGGGTTGCTTCAATATCTTGGCTATTGTGAATACTGCTGCAGTAAATATAGGGGTGCATGTCTTTTTGAATCTGAGAACTTGTTTTCTATGGGTAAATTCCTAGGAGTGGGATTCCCAGGTCAAATGGTATTTCTATTTTTAGTGTTTTGAGGAACCTCCATATTGCTTTCCACAATGGTTGAACTAATTTACATTACCACCAGCTGTGTAGGAGGGTTCCCCTTTCTCTGCATCCTCACCAGCATTTGTTTTTCCTAGTCTTTTCAATGTTAGCCATCCTAACTGGTGTGAGGTAATATCTTATTGTGGATTTAATTTGCATTTCCCTGGTAATTAGTGATGTGGAGCAACTTTTCATGTGCCTGTTGGCCATCTGAATTTCTTCTTTGAAGAATTGTCCGTTCATATCATCTGCCCATATTTTAATAGGGTTATTTGCTTTTTGGGTGTTGAGGCATGTGAGTTCTTTATATATTTTGGGTGTTAACCCCATCAGATATGTCATTTGCAAATATATTCTCCCATACTGTAGGATACATTTTTGTTCTACTGATGGTGTCCTTTGCTGTACAGAAGATTTTTAGCTTGATGTAGTCCCATTTGATCATTTTTGCTTTTGTTTCCCTTACCTGAGGAGATGTGTTCAGGAAAAAGTTGCTCATGTTTATATTCAAGAGATTTTGGTGTATGTTTTCAAGAGTTTTATGGTTCCATGACTTACATTCAGGTCTTTGATCCATTTTGAGTTTACTTTTCTGTATGGAACTATGACAATGAGCCAGTTTCATTCTCTTATATGTAGCTGTCCAGTTTTGCCAACACCAGTTGTTTAAGAGGCTGTCATTTCCCCATTGTATGTCCATGGCTCCTTTATCATATATTAATTGACCATATATTCTTGGCTTTATATTTTGGTTCTCTATATTCTCTTCCATTGATCAATGGGTCTGTTCTTGTGCCAGTACCAAGTTGTTTTGATTTTTGTGGCTTCCTAGTAGAGCTTGAAGTCAGGGAGTGTAATCCTTCCCGCTTTATTCCTCTTCTCAGGATTGCTTTGGCTATTTGGAGTCTTTTGTGGTTCCATATGAATATTAGAACTATTTGTTCTAATTCATTGAAGAATGCTGTTGATATTTTGATAGGGATTGCATTGAATCTGCAGATTGCTTTAGGCAGGATAGCCATTTGACAATATTAATTCTTCCTATCCATGAGCATAGGATGTGTTTTGATTTATTGGTATCCGCTTTAATTTCTCTCAAGAGTGCCTTGTAGTTTTCAGGATACAGGTCTTTCACTTCCTTGGTTAGGTTTATTTCTAGGTATTTTATTCCTTTGATGCAATTGTGAATGGAATTGTTTTCTTGATTTCTCTTTCTGCTAGTTCATCATTAGTATATAGGAATGCAACAGATTTCTGTGTATTAATTTTGTATCCTGCAACTTTGCTGAATTCCGTTATTAGTTCTAATAGTTTTGGGGTGGATTCTTTAGGGTTTTTTATGTACAGTATCATGTCATCTGCAAACAGGGACAATTTAACTTCTTCCTTACCAGTCTGGATGCCTTTTCTTTATGTTGTCTGATTGCCGTGGCTATGACCTCCAGAACAATGTTGAATAAAAGTGGAGAGAGTGGGCATCCTTGTCTTGTTCCCGATCTTAAAGGAAAAGCTTTCAGCTTCTCATTGTCAAGTATGATGTTCACTGTGGGTTTGTCATATATGGCCTTTATTATGTTGAGGTACTTGCCCTCTATACTCATTTTGTTGAGAGTTTTCATCATGAATGGATGTTGAATTTTGTCGATGCTTTTTCAGCATATATGGAGATAATCATGTGGTTTTTGTCCTTTTTGTTGATGTGGTGGATGATGTTGAAGGAGTTTTGAATGTTATACCATCCTTGCATCCCTAGAATAAATCCTACTTGATCATGATGGATGATCTTTTTGATGTATTTTTGAATTCAGTTTGCTAATATTTTGTTGAGTATTTTTCATCTATGTTCATCAGGGATATTGTTCTGTAATTCTTTTTTTGTGGTGTCTTCGCCTGGTTTTGGTATTAGAGTGATGCTGGTCTCATAGAATGAGTTTGGGAGTATTCCCTTGTCTTCTACTTTTTGGAAAACTAAGGAGGATGGGTATTGGGTCTTCACTAAATGTTTGATTAAAGTCAGCAGTGATGCTATCTGGTGCAGGGCCTTTGTTCTCAAGTAGTTTTTTGATTACCAATTCAATTTCCTTGCTGGTAATTGGTCTGTTCAGATTTTCTGTTTCTTCCTGGGTCAGCCTTGGAAGGTTGTATTTTTCTAGAAAGCTGTCCACTTCTTCTAAGTTATCCAGTTTGTTAGCATACAGATTTTCATAGTATTCTCTCATAATTCTTTGTATTTCTGTGGTGTCCATAGCGATTTTTCCTTTCTCATTTCTGATTCTGTTTTGTGTGTAGACTCTCTTTCTTGATAAGTCTGGCTAGGGGTTTATCTATTTTGTTTATTTTCTCAAAGATCCAGCTCCTGCTTTCATTGATTCTATTGTTTTATTCTTCTGTATTTTATTTATTTCTGCTCTGATCTTTATTATGCCCCTCCTTCTACTGAGTTTGGGCCTCATTTGTTCTTTTTCTAGTTTCATTAATTGTGAGTTTAGACTGTCGTATGGGATTGTTCTTCTTTCCTGAGATAGGCCTGTATTGCAATATACTTCCCACTTAGCATGGCCTTTGCTGTTTCCCTCAGATTTTGTGGTGTTCAGTTATTGTTGTTAATTATGTAGCCATATTTTGCTTGATCTCTGGTTTTATTTGGTCATTGATCCATTGATTATTTAATTTAGGAGCATGTTGTTAAGCCTCTGTGTTTGTGGGCTTTTCCATTTCCTTTGCCTAATTTATTTCTAGTTTCATACCTTTGACATTGTACCAACCAGCTTCTCAGACCACAATCATTTTGAATTTACTGAGGCTCTTTATGTGGCCTAGTGTATGATCTATTCTTGAAAATGTTTCATGTGCACTTGAGAAGAATGTGTATCCTGCTGCTTTTGGGTGTAGAGTTCTGTAGATGTCTGTTAGGTCCATCTGTTATAATGTGTTGTTCAGTGCCTCTGTCTCCTTATTTTCTGTCCGATTGATCTGTCTTTGGAGTTGAGTGGTTGTTAAAGTCTACTAAAATGAATGCATTGCATTCTATTTCCCCCTTTCATTCTGTTAGTATTTCTTTCACATATATATGTGCTCCTGTTGTTGGGTACATAGATATTTATAATGGTTATAACATCTTGTTGGAGTGACCCCTTTACCATTCACTATGTAATGTCCTTCTTTGTCTCTTGTTACTTTCTTTGTTTTGAAGTCTATTTTGTCTGATACAAGTACTCAACTCCTGCTTTTTTCTCCCTATTAGTTGCATGAAATATCTTTTCCATCATCATTTCACTTTTTGTCTGTGCATGTCTTTGGGTTTGACGTGAGTCTCTTGTAGGCAGCATAGAGACAGGTCTTGTTTTTTTATCCATTCAGTGACTCTGTCTTTTTTTTTTAATTTTTAAATTTTGATATCATTAATGTACAATTACTTGAACATTATGGTTACTAGACTCCCCCATTATCAAGTCCCCCCTACATACCCCATTATAGTCACTGTCTATCAGCAAAGTAAGATGCTATAGAATCACTACTTGTCTTCTCTGTATATACTGCCTTTCCCATGTCCCCCCCAACATTATGTGTGCTAATCGTAATGCCCCATTTTCCCCCTTATTTCTCCCTTCCCACCCACCCTCCCCAGTCCCTCTCCCTTTGGTAACTGTTAGTCCATTCTTGGGTTCTGTGAGTCTGCTGCTGTTTTTGCTTTGCTGTTATACTCCACAGATAAGTGAAATCATTTGATACTTGTCTTTCTTTGTCCGGCTTCGTTCACTGAGCATAATACCCTCCAGCTCCATCCATGTTGTTGCAAATGGTAGGATTTGTTTTCTTCTTATGGCTGAATAATATTCCATTGTATATATGTACCACATCTTCTTTATCCATTCATCTACTGATGGACACTTAGGTTGCTTCCACTTCTTGGCTATTGTAAATAGTGCTGCAATAAACATAGGGGTGCATATGTCTTTTTCAAACTGGGCTGCTGCATTCTTAGGATAAATTCCTAGGAGTGGAATTCCTGGGTCAAATGGTATTTCTATTTTGAGTTTTTTAAGGAACCTCCATATTGCTTTCCACAATGGTTGAACTATTTTGCAGTGTAGGAGGGTTCCCCTTTCTCCACATCCTTGCCAACATTTGTTGTTTGTCTTTTGGATGTTGGCCATCCTAACTGGTGTGAGGTGATATCTCATTGTGGTTTTAATTTGCATTTCTCTGATGATTAGCGATGTGGAGCATCTTTTCATGTGCCTGTTGGCCATCTGAATTTCTTCTTTGGAGAAGTGTCTGTTCAGCTCCTCTGCTGGTTTTTCAATTGGCTTATTTGCTTTTTGTTTGTTGAGGTGTGTGAGCTCTTTATATAATTTGGATGTCAAACCCTTATCAGATATGTCATTTATTAATATATTCTCCCATACTGTAGGATGTCTTTTTGACTCTATGACTTTTGATTGGTGCATTCAGACCATTTACATTTAGGGCGATTATCGATAAGTATGTGCTTACTGCCATTGTAGGCTTTAGATTTGCAGTTACCAAACATTCAAGGGTAATTTCCTTGCTATCTAACAGTCTAATTTAGCTCACTTCGTATGTTATTACAAACCATCCAAAGGTTCTTTTTTCTCCCTCCTTTTCCTTCCTCCTCCAATTCTTTATATATTAGATACTGTATATACTGTATATACTGTACTCTTTGTCTAACCCTTGACTCACTTTGGGGGTGGTTGATTTGATTTTGCATCTGCTTAGTAATTAATTGGTCTACTTTGTCACTGTAGTTTTATTTCCTCTGGTGATAGCTATTTAGCCGTAGGAACATTTCTATCTATAGCAGTCCTTCCAAAATCCACTGTAGGGATGGTTTGTGGGAGGTAAATTTTCTCAACTTTTGCTTATCTGGAAATTGTTTAATCCCTTCTTCAAATTTAAATAACCTTGCCAGGTAGAGTATTCTTGTTTCGAGGCCCTTCTGCTTCACTGCATTAAGTATATCATGCCACTCCCTTCTGGCCTGTAAGGTTTCTGTTGAGAAGTCTGATGATAGCCCGATGGATTTTCCTTTGTCTGTGATTTTCTCTCTCTCTGGCTGCTTTTAAAACTCATCTTTATCCTTGATCTTTGCCATTTTAATTATGATGTCTTGATGTTGTCTTCCTTGGGTCCTTTGTGTTGGGAGATCTGTGCACCTTCATTGCCTGAGGGACTATCTCCTTTCCCAGACTGGGGAAGCTTTCAGCAATTACCTCCTCGAAGACACTTTCCATTCCTTTTTCTCTCTTCTTCTTCTTCTGGTACCTCTATAATGCGAATATTGTTCCGTTCAGATTGGTCACACAGTTCTCTTGATATTCTTTCATTCCTAGAGATCCTTTTTTCTGTGTCTCAGCTTCTTTGTATTCCTGTTCTCTAATTTCTATTTGTTACTGTCTCCTCTACTTCATCTAATCTGCTTTGAAATCCCTCCATTGTAATGTTTCATTTTAGATACTGTATTAGTCAATGTTTGTATCTCTTTGCTGAATTCCTCCCTGAGTTCTTGAATAAGAACTGTAGCTCCGTGAGCATGTTTATGATTTTTATTTTGAGATCTCTTTCAGGAAGATTGTTGAGTTCAGTTTCACTTGGCCCTCTTTCTGGTGTTTGTGGGATTGTAGTTTGAATCATGTTCCTTTGACGTTTCATATTTTGTAGGTGATGCCCTCTAGGGCCCAGAAGCTTTACTCTCTGGAGCTGCTCAGCCCCTAGAGTGATGGCGGGAGTCACAGGCGAGCGGCGCTGGTGCCTGTCGGGAGGAAAGATGTCTTTCCTGTTTCTCAGCTGCAGTGCCTCATCTCCACTGCCAGAGCCAGTGGGCCAAGCATGCAGGGAGAAGCCTCTATGCTTTGCACTTGTAGCTGCCATAGGTGGGGCCACCCTCTGGCTGGTCTGGCACAATGGTGAGGGCAGCTGGTTTGTGAGCTGGTGCCAGCCGGGAGGAAGGCACAGCAGGCTGCGTATTGCCATGGAGGGGACTTGGACTATGTAGCCATGCAGGGGGTTGGAGCACCTGAAGCTTCTGAACATTTCCAACCTGCTAGTCAGTGCACCCAGACCATTTTGTCCACCTGTCCTTTCTCCGTAGCAGCAAGCTCTGCAATCCTTGCCCCTTTAGCAGCCTTCTCACTGCTGGGAAGTCTCTCACACCACCTGCCTTTCTTTTGTCCCAGTGCCGCCAGATGTGGATCCCTGTTTTCCTGGTATCTCAGTCTCCCCAAGTATTCTGCCTGTCTTAACATTCCAACCCCACTAATCTCCAGAGCACCATGTAATGTAGGTTCATGCTCCCAGAGCAGATCTCCAGGGCTGGGTGTTTAGCAGGTCTAGGCCTCCACCCCCTTCTCCACTCTGTTTCTCTTCCTCACTCCAGGGAGCTGGGGTGGGGGAAAGGCTTGGGTCCTTCCCGATCATGGCTTTGATACTTTACCCTTTTCCTTGAGGTCTGCTGGTTTCCCCAGGTGGAGACAGTCTGCCACAGCCTTTCTTGTTGCTCTTTTCAGGATTTGATGTATCTGCTATACTTTCATATTATATGTTGTTTTGGGAGGAGGTTTCAGTCTCACCTCTCACGCCACCATCTTTCTGGCCTGGCATTTTCTATTTTTCAAGGCAGATTGAAGACCTAGCCTGTGATTACTGTTCAGCTCCCTTTGGCCTGTAGTCAGTGGCCCATGTCTGGCTGCCTCCCCAGAGCCCATGCAGTGATGCTGCTCATGCCCTGCTTTGGAGTGGGTGGGCTCTGCTTCCCAAGCTCTGGGGCCACCTGCAGCTACTTTGCAAATGGTGCATCTACAACATCCACAAACCTTACCTCCTCTACCTCATGCCACCTCCCCACCTCCCACCACCACTCCCCACCTCTGCAGGCCCAGAACTTTGGGTTATTGGTTAAGTGAATGTCAGCTCATCAAGAACAGAGGCCACCTACATACCAGTCTAACTTGTCCACATGAGGGCTGTTGTGGCCTCTCCCTGGGTTAGCAACAAGCCTTGTGGTTCTTTTTGGTCTTGGCCTCCTCAGGAGGCCACTCAGGTGTTTCATAGATATTGTGCCCAGCAGTAATCTGTGGGGTTGATTCTAAGTTGGCCTTGAGGTGCTCTCAGTGATGGAGAAAACTCCAAAGAGGCAACCAGCATCTGGGCAGCTGCTGCTTCCTTATTAAACCTTAGGTAAGGTGGGCGGCAGGCCACAGGCTGGACCTCAGCCCTGTGTCTTCACGGAGCATGGGCCATGAACACCGGATTGCAAAGGCTCCACGGACCCACTGTTGGAATATTAGAGGGAATGAGCTCTCTTCCAGGCAAGGCTAGCTAGTTCTCTGTAAGGCAAGCTTTTCCTATGGTCCTGAATTATAGTACATAAATCCTGGATGTTTTGCAGTGATTGTCCTCTTCTAGATGTTGCAAGAAGCTAGGACTTGTAACAAAGACTGGGTCAGTGGCAAAGAGCCATGAAATGTAGAAAAGCAGCCTGAGCTAAGGCGGGGGTGGGAAAGGGAGTAAAGGTGGGTGCAGGTGTAAAAAAGGGATACCTTTCCCTGCCTGTCAGCCTGCTGCCTTCTACAAGTAGGGTGTCCAACTCTCAAGGTTTGCCCATGACTTTGAGAACCAAAACTGGGGCAAACCAAGATGACTGGTCCCTCTACATTGGGTTAACTGATAACCTGTCACAAAGGGTGGTGATGGTGTCATGAGCACAGGTGTCTGACTTCTTCCTCAGGGATTTTCACAGCTCCCTATGATGGGCGGTACCTCATCACAGCCACCCTCACTCCTGAGAGAGATGCATATGTGGAAGCTGTCCTGTCGGTCTCCAATGGCAGCGTGGTCCAGCTGCACACAGCCGGCTACAAGAGAGAATTCCTGGAGTATCACCAGCCCCAGGGGGCCCTGCACACTTGTGGAGGCCCAGGGGCCTTCCACCTTATTGTGCACTTGAAGGCAGGAGATGGTGTCAACATAGTGGTGACTGGGGGCAGGTTGGCTCACACAGACTTTGATGAGATGTATTCCACATTTAGTGGGGTTTTCTTATATCCTTTCCTTTCTTACCTCTAGGGAAAAGAGAGGAAAGGTAACTGTAAGAACTTGGAAGTTTTAATATATTCAGTTTATGTAGGTAATGGAGCACTGGTCTAGTTTTCTACAGCCATCTCATCACCTCCCCCAAGATAAAGGTTCTACCTGGCTGCTGGGCCACCAAGCCTTGGAGGTCCCGGGCAGACAGCGAGGAGCTGTAATTGGTTATGTGGCCACTGCCTTCTGCTGCTCCACTGGACGACTGGAGTCAGGAACCACTGCAGCTCCCAGCTCTGCACTGCCTGCTCTGGGCCCATAGGGTGCTAACCCCTCAGCAGGGCAAGGCCACAGGGTCACATCCTGCTGATGGAGGGGGAGAGCTGCTGTGCTATGGGCTGGGAGGAAGTGGGCCAGCACACCTGGTACTTGGGGCTACAATTTTGACTGGAGAGCAGAACCATCGCTGACTATTTTGTCTTTCTTTATGCTGCGTGCAGAAGAGAAGTTTAAACACCGAAGTGCTGTGATGGCACATACCACTACTGATCCAGGGGTCGTCTGGGCTGCTGGGGCTTGGCTCCCTGCTGCTCACATGGGCTTTTGTCCAGCAGTGAAGGGATGCACGAGAGACTGTCTCTGCAGCTTGCTGTGCTCCTTGAATGACATGTACAATTGAGTGCGAAGACAGGGAGTGCCAATAAAGATTAAACCACTTTCAGTCTGGTGCCTTTTGGATTGATGGTTGTTGCTAAAAAGCAAACTGCAAATTTCTTTTATGGCTGTAGAAAGTAAGCCTGAATAAGTTAGTCTGAACTATGTTACTCCTCAGAATCCAAGCTCTACACTTGGGTTTTTTCCTTGTCCAGATAGACCAGACATTTTAGAGGTCAAGACCTCCATGTGATCCCCACAGCTGACGAGGAGCTCCTCCAGGGGATGTTTAACATTCATATCTAATGAGACTGCTGGCTGCAGAGCTCACAGCAGATGCAGTGCTAAGAACCCTTAGGTTCCCAGGCAACACAAGGCCCAACATGAAACCCACCCCCCTGAAAGCTGAGATCATCAGAGGAAAGCAGTCTTTCCATGGAGAGCACATTCTGTTCCAGGGACGCCAGGCATGTTACTCCTTCAGCAGCAGGCACAGAGACCTCTAGCCGCAGGTGGTCTGTGCTCATTGGGTTCGTTAAATCTGTTGGCCAATCAAGGGTCCTAGAACCCCAGGGGAAGATGTTTTCTTAGCCTGAACCAAGCCACTAGATGCTCTTATGCTGTAAAATTACTTTGAATTTTCAAGGCTGCTTGCAAATGAGATTACAGTTGCCAATGGGACACTTCAGAGCAGCTTCTTCCTCAGCCCCTGCGCCAGCCAGGGAGCCATGACCAGGAGCTGAAGATTTACTGCTTTTGAGCTTTCAAATCCAGGCCTCTGCCCAGAGCTGGTGGGGAGGCATTCTCATCCCATTCCCATAGGTGGGGAACTGGCAAAAGGTGGCTGTCAGAGTATCACTGGCTGTTCTAAAAATGACTCATGGAGAAACCTCACAGCAAAGGAACATTTTCAGGAAAACCCAGCTGACATGTGTACATGCTTCTGCCCCCCTCCTGCTCCCTCCCTGGACCTTAACTCAGCACCACAGGGGGGCGAATGCTCCACAGCCAGAAAGGCAGGGTCCAGGCAGAAGGGTGACAATGACCACTTTCCTTCTGCTCCACAGTAAACTTGATCCTTGTCTCTCAGCAAATCTTGATGACTCACCAAAAAAGGTGGATTTCAGCTGTGTGTACCCAAGATAGGCAAAGGAGATGAATCTAACCACAGCAGGTCCTGCATTTACATAGAGACAGAATAGGCTGAAAGCCGGTCACCCTCAATTAGGAGACAGCTTCTTAAAGGAAAGGCTGTCCTTGTACAAGAGAGAAGATTCAAGGCCAGCTGAACTCAGGTCTATGGGCACAGCAGCCCCTTCCAGAAGTTGACAGCCCGTAAGCTCAGACGCATGAACCAAGCCCTAGGACTTGATCATTTAACCATGCATCATCATTTCAACGTGTAACCAGGTTACAACTTTTGAAATAAAGGAGCTGTTGCTGAGAAAAAAGGTCAGGGCACTTCCTTAAGCAGAGATGAGACTGAGACTTTTTTCTCCCCTCCATCAGTGAATGGCCTCATTTAAACGATTACTAACAAACCAACAAAATGATTCACAACAAAAGAATGCAAATCAATATAAAACTGAAATTACCTCCCTGTTAGTACAGTCATCTAATTTTCCCAGAAACTCTATCTTTTAAATTGTTTCTCATCACTGATTTGCAGTTTGAAAGGAAACTTTGTGATCAGAGACAGGCCCAAGTCCACGCCTGCAGAACTGAAACAAAGCTTTCCATATATCCATGTCCACTTTCTAAACACACATGCGTATCCCATATACTGCCCCACCAAAGGGAAGGACAAAGGCCGAGCACCCAGATTCAAGGGGGGCATAGTGCAGCAGGGGGCAGCTGCAGCCCGAGAGGCCCTCTGAGAGCTGCGCGCTGGACCCACCTGCTCCTCTCTGAAGCACTGAGCTGTGTCCCTTAGGACCAACTCCCCATCTTGAGTTCTTCCTTCCTATTCCTAAACACACCCCAAACACCACAGTTCCTTTCACTCTGTCCTCTCACCCATCCAGGCCATTACATCACAGTGCAGCAGCATGAAATCAATGAAAGCTTTTCCATGCTCGGAGGCACACGCTCCCGGAGAGCTTTGGGATTCAACACATTCAACACATACTGCATCTGGCAGGACCCAGCAATCTGAGGGGTAAAAAGACACTTGTTTACATAGTATTTGGGATGTGGTTTTTGATCCTAGAGCGATTGCACTAACTCTCCTGAGCTGATGAAAACATCAGGACTGCTAAGTAGCTAGTATTCACCCTGAGGAAAGGTTAATGAAAGGTTGGGGGAAGAGGCTCTTAGGAGGACTCTCAGGGGACCTCCCAAGGGCTGGGGGGCGGGAGGGGGACAGCCTGGAGGACCCCAGTGAGAACACACCTGAAATTAAGTATGTATGACTGACTCTCCCTGGCAGGACCTACAAAGCAAGAGAGGTTAGTTCCTGTAGTTGTAGCCTCATTTGTGGAGTCAGGTTTTATAAAAATAAGCATGAAAAAGAAGTCCTCTCTGTGGACAAATTTAAGTGTCAGGAAAGATCAAAATGCTAATTTATGGAAATTATCAGTTTCTGGCAAGAGTACAGAGAAGATGGTTTAAATGTGCTCTGAAGGAAAGAGTCAAATGCATTAAAGTTTATGTTTGTTTATTGTTGTAATGTTTTGTTTTGAACATCAAACACTGCACCAAAGTATGAGTCATTTATCTGAAGACAACTGTCTTTGCCATAACTAAGAGTTCTGTTCTGATGTTTACAATTAATTTCTGACAAAACTTTTTAGTGGAACTGCTGTCTAATAATCAAATACTTAATCACAGACTGAATATAATTAATTAAAGAACAATTTTTCCTCCTCCTTTCCTTACCTTCAAAACAAACTAAACAAGTAGTTTTCATCTGGAAAGAGCACTTACTTTAAACAAAAACTCAATTTTTAACCGGTTCCATTAAACTCCACATGTTCTAAAACAGGGGAAAAGGCCACCCAGAGCACAAAGGATACTTGAAAAGATGATAAAATTACCTGGAAGAGTCCTTTCTTACCAACTTGCAAAAATAGAAAGTTAATGTTTTACCTATTTCTAAAAGCTTGTCCGCACTGTCACAAACACCCAGAAGGCCGAGCGCGGTCTCACAGAAACTAGCACTTCCCAGCCGTCCGGCTGTCACTCACTCAGCTGTTCTCCCCATGGGAGCAGTTTTCATTTTAGGACACCACACTCATAAGCTTAATCTTTTTCGGGCTGAAAACTACACAGATGTTTTTAAGCACAGCAAGCACAGTACCCTTCCCACGGACTAGGTGTACACACTCCAGGCTCCCACGAAGGGTTCCTGGTGCCTGCCAGAGACGCAGGCTCGACACCACAAGCTTCAGTACAAGGACACTGAGATAAAACACCAAAGTCTGGCTAAACCGGGGAGTGGGAAGGGCCGCAGTCTGCAGGCAGTCTCCCCTTGATGCCGCCCATCACAGAATGCCTGGGGCTAACGCTTCCTTCCTTAGCTCACCATGTGGGTCTGTGTACAAACACACTCAAGGGTAACTCTCTTTCACAGAAAGAACAAATGTCATTTGTACCAAATGGCAATGGATTTTCAGCATAAACTTAATACTTGAACACTACAGTAATAGTAATCATCTACCTTCAGCAAGAGGGACTCCTTTAAATAAGGAAAGACACTAATTAGCATATGTACCCACTGGATCAATCTGCAGTGACAAAATGACAAAGTCTAGTGCTTATGGACACTGGGACAGATACCAACCACCTGCAGAGCAGGGCTGAGAGGGCTCCTAGGCTGGACCCTTCAAGCAGGCTCCTGTGCCCAGAGAGGAGGGCGTTATCAAGAAAAACAAACCATCTACCCAAAAACTCTTGAAAGGACAAACTAAAAGGTCAACAAAAGTGTTTTAAGAGTTTCCATACCGCACATATGCAAAGCCCTACTAAGCTCAGGTTAAATGCACAATGCTCATTCTTCTAAAGCAAATGTGGCCAAGAAGACACACTGATGGCGTCTACGAGAAAGACAGATGCATGGCTACTCTGCTAGGACTTAATTCATTAACTGGGCAGAACCTCACATGAACATAGTTTCCATAACCTACTGTACACAAATAAACTCACTGAATGATTAGTCCTTCAACTACTGAAGGGAGAAAGGCCTGCACAGGAGGAAGCGTGTGCCATGTGCCATTCCTCCTCTGGGAACAGTGCCCCCAGGTGCTGCCACTGAGAAATGCCTTCGGGGATCCCGCCACTGTCTCTGCATCCAACAGACTGGAAAAGTGGCTGAACCTTGTAAGCTGGGGACTTTCAACTCTCCAATCTGGAAAACAACCACCCCATTTCTCCATCTCTAGATCACTGTTATTTTGGACGGAGCACACTAAAAGGAGGAGAACCCCCTGTGCCAGCAGAGGGAAAGCAGAAGTGGAAATGGAGACCCGTCTCGAGTCGTAACCACAGCAGCCCCCTGCTCACTGCCTTCTCACTGACGGAGGCCTATGTGTCACCATTATGGTCTCCTGAAGCCTTCCTCTCCAACAGTTCTCCTGGTTTTAATACTGAGGTGACTGTCAACCTCCAGCCCAGTCTCTCCAGGCTATCACAGTCAAGAAGCTGACAGAAAAGAGTCCTCCCTGGGTGCTGCCTGCTCAGACTCTGACACGAGCTCATTATACCCAGGCTGTGTAACAGAGCTACGGGCGGAGGAGCAGGGAAGGACTTCCAGACCCAGTGCAAGTGCACATCTGCACTGCAAACAATCTGTCCTTGGCTGTTTTAACCAGCTCCTGCTGTGAGTGCTGCCCTTACAGACATCAGATCCACCGTGTAAGGCCTGCCTCGCCAGGCCGGGGCTCTCATCACCTATTAGTCACCTACAAGAAGATGATGATCCAAGGGGCTTTTACTCCCCAGAAGCCGATGTTTGTGAGGCTGGGATCAGTGGTCCTGGGGTCCCCTGGCTGGCTCCCCAGTGACCCTCCTGGTTCACGGTAGCAGAAGAGGAGGAGTCCACAAGAGAAACATGTGCAGGCGGCCAAACTGACATCACTACCCGGACCTGGAGCAGTTCAGTCAACCGAGCCCCTCAATCAAGCCCCGGTTTTAGAGAGCCTCTCAGCTGCTAAGTAGAAATTATAACACTTTGCTTTGTACAATGTTCTGGTCCACTCTAATTTAGCTTTTTTCCCTTCATTTTATGTTATCCAATTAAAGGAACACCCAGCAGAGTGTGCATGAAAAGAACCAGTGACAGGCACCTAGGCCTCACCCTCAGGTCCGAGCTCCTTTCTCCTCAGGCCTCTGAGCTGCACCCCTGAGCCCAGCAGGGGAGGAGGACGGCCACTCCAGCTCCAGTTCTCACTGTCCCCTGCTGCTGCCTGGCTGTCAGCAAGTCTTGTCCCACACCTGTGGCTTGGAGGGTAGCCCAGTGTCCTTTGTCCAGCAGAAGTGCCGGTCACCTTCCCTTGCTTCGAGGCAAGTGACTGAGGACGTCTCCCTGGAGGTGCCGCTTCAGGCCAGGTCGTCCAGGTCCACTTTACGGATCGGGTCTCGCCAGTAGCAGAACGAGCTGAACTCTGGGCATGGGAAGGCGGAATTCTGCTCCTTATCGAGAAGTGGGAACACGTGCTCCACAAGCTCGCTCAGCCTGTGATACCTAGGGGAAGGGATTGGGGAAGAAACAGACTGTTACTCTGTAGCTGACCTAAGAGCACAGGATTGTAGGAGGTTGTGAAGCTAGTTACTCAGATTCCTCAGACCGGTAGAATCCGAAACAGGCATCCACCCCTTTTCAGGGCCCTGCCTTCCTCTTCAAAGTCTAGGATAATCAGTAATCCCATAATAGCTAATGGAGAGGAGAAAACACCCAGGCAAAGAAGCAAGCCTCCAAAAGGCAGACCCAAGTCTGATAACCTCCAGCTGGGACTGATCCTTAGTATCTGCCTGTCCGCAACTTCCCCGCTGGGCTGAGAAACAAGAGACACTTACGATGACTTGTTCCCTTTGGTCCTTTCTTGTATTAATTCACCCTTCGGGTTCACAGTGAATATTCTGCAGTCTGGAACTCCAACTTGCATGTAAGCATAGACATCCTGCAGAAGAAAACATCAGATGGTGATTACAGAGAGAAGAAATTAGGAGAAACTGCTCTGGTTTCTTATGAGCCAGAAGAATTGCATAAACAGAAGACTGTCTACAGAAAACGTGTGGAGCTGGGTGCAGTGCAGCTCTGAGCTTTAAAAACCCAAATTATGAAGTGAAGCCAAACCCAGCACAGGGAGTCAGAAAGCTTGTGTACTGAGGAGACGCCAGGGGCCTGGAGCAGGAGCAGAGCCCCCCACTGCCTGCCAGAGCCTGGAAGCAGTGCCTTCAGCAGGTCTGGCGACTCTGGGGAGACAGGCTGGGAAGCATCACCGAGGGTGAGCGCTCATGCTGTGGTTCTGGGGCAGATCCAAGGACACAGCTTAGAGCTACTTAGAATATGAGTCCGAACTACCTGAGGACATGGAGTGGAAGCCACAGAAACAAACAAGTGCCCTTCATCATGTACCAAAATTCTAGGGCAGATCTCCACCTATGGAGCCTCCCACTTGGAGAAATTTGGAAAAGAAAAGTGAAAACCCATCTGGCAGAAAAGATGTTCATTTTACTCATACAACTGGTCTGAGAATCATGACATGGCTGTCCCCTAAGAAGCACCATCCTCCCACCGCATCAGGACATGTGGCCCAGAGGAGAGACACTTACATTCGGACGGTTTCCAAAGGCAGCATAGAAAGGCTGCCTAGGTGGGGCAAACAGACTCTTGATATCATTTAGACACTCGATTTTGAACTTCTCTGGTTTCTTTTCTATCACTTCCCTAGGGGGTAAAAAAAAGTATAGTCACCAAATTCAAAATTGTAGTTTTTCCTGCTGTGTGGTCCAGAAAAAACTTCAGTGTTCATAACCACCTGATTTTTTTAATCCTTCTTAACTGGTATCTTTATCCTTCTTGGTCAATCTTTTCTTGACCATGTGTGACACAGTCTGCATGAGGTGTGAGTCAGAAAGCTATGGGGGAGCCAAAGGACCAAGAGACCCAGCAGCCACAAACCCGGCCAGGGACTGTCACCCTCACGTTCAGGTCCCTCAGCACCCCGCCCACCCACAGGGGCGGCACCACTACCCAGCAGACAGGTACCTGTGGAAGGCAGAGAACAAGCTGCTGGGGGAGAGCATCAGAGGGCCCCGGGGCAGGATGGTGCCCTTGTCATTGACCCAGTGCAGGTAGCCTCGGGTCATGTCGGCCATGCCAATGGCGCGGGCAGAGCAGTACAGAAACTTGTAGCCATTCCTGAAAGAGAACATGTCCTGTTTAGCCCACAAACTTTGGCTAAAGGATAAGAGGCACTTTTCTTATAAATATTCAAATAAAGTTTCCTCCTTTGACATGAAAGTCAAATTCTTGAGTTTAACAGAAAAGCAGTTAGGATTATAAAGTTCTCACCTCTCCATGGAAATCACCATGGAGAGAACCACACGTAGGAGGTGTACATGACTAGGGATTGCCAGAGGTACAGTGCTGTTACAGCCTCAGCACTTAGTCCTCGAAAGCTACATGGATAACAGACAACAATCATGGACTATTTTTAAAGTATCTGCTGTAAAGGAAAGATACATAGGATCTTAGTTGTAAAGACAATTTCACAACACAAACCATTCTGTAAGGAGCAAAACTGTGCCTGCATAACTGATGTAATTTTCATACTATAGTATTTTCAATGAATGCTTAAGACATTGTAATTTACTAAATCATTATAACACATACGTATTATGGTCCCACAAAGGCCATGGCACAGCTTTCTCATGGCACTGCCCTGGTGGAGAAGACCCATTGGTGAAATGTTGTCCCCACGCATAATGTATTACCTTTTCAATAGAATAACAATTTAAAAATACCCATTAACTAACTAAAAATGAAAACTGGTTCCCTTGTTAAATTATAGCTAAAAAACCCCAATTATAACAGTAACTACGGAAACAGGTAGTGCCTAAGACAGCATTGTAAGGATGAGGTAATACAGGTTAAATATGTACCGCAATGCACGCACACAGCTCGAGTTCTATAAATGGTGGTTGCTTCTTTTCTTTGAGGCTACAGAAAGGAACGGAAAAAAGCAGGAAAAAATGCTCTTTTTCCTACATTTCTTAATCAAAACAGGATTCTAGCTCATTCGACTGTGTTGACACATGGGACAGAATACCTACTCGTTGATGGCATGGTAGAGCTTTGCTATACCTTGATGAGTCCAATCTTTACCCAGCTGTGGAAGAATCTGTCCCAAAGCATCAGACCTAAAAGCATTAAAATAGGAAAAGCTGTCAGGAATCAAGCATATAAAGCCAATTGTTTTCTTATTAACTGGCAGCTGCCAAGACACAAGGGGTGGAGGTGGTGGCGGACACAACCACAAAGGCAATTTTATCACGGCTTGTGCAACAGCGGGGCAGTCCCTGCAGAGGCATCCATGAGCAACTTCTCAAAGTAGCATCAGACACGAGAGCCCAATACTCATTTTCAGAGAGAATTTAAAACCACACAGCCTCTTTTTCTCTACCCCAATCTCAACAGTTTCCTAGCTGTGCATGTGTCTTTTCAATGCCAGAATCTGAAAACCAAACGACTGAACCTGAAAGTTGTTTTTGGCATTACATTCCTATGGTTCCACCCATTTCCTCCATCCCTAAAATGACCGTGTGGACTGTGGACTGTACTCAGGTCGCCTCAGTGCATACAGTGTACAAAACTCTCCTGATGGTGGCCGAGGGACAGATGTGTGGCGAGGCGGCGCCCAGCGCAAAGGCCTGCACCTCCCCTCCCCGCAGTACGGCGGGATCCTGCTTACTTGGTGATTGTGCCGTCAATGTCAGAAATGACCACCTTGTCGTTCCAGTTCCACAGGTAAATGGTTCCCGCACAGCGGCAGGTACCTTGATACTGGGTTGTAATGCTAAACACAACATCATTTGGGCCCTCTTGGAGCTTCAGTTTTGCCTATTATAAAAAGTAGAAGAATAAGAAAATCAAGGGAGAATTCTGAAAATTATGGGTACATTGCTTTGACAGAATTACGAGCAACAACTAAAGCCATGTTTTCCAAAAATATGCAGTCACTGAGAGACTGCTAAGGCTATGTTAAGTGAAAAGGCATCCTAATCTAAAATAAATATTTATATACACATGTGTGGATGTATAAAGAGTGGGAAGAAATAAATAAATATTGTAACTGTAATAGAAGAAAATCAGCTGAAAGTATACAGGTTTGAAGAGAGTCTGAGTATTTGCAAAACAAGAACCAGTGTTTCAGGACCCTAGTGCAAGGCAGGATGGGTTCTATCAAGTCAGCCACATGGGGCCCAGGGCTGCACTGCCCACTCACAGCAAGCTGGGCTGAGGGAGCCATAGCCTGAATGGTGTTTGGGGATTCTAAGAGACTTTTCTGGTCCCTCCTAAAAATCAAAACCTCTCTGTTCTTCCTCCGTACCTGAGACTGCCCTGCGGTGCAACGACACCACTTCGCACTGAAAATAGGTAAAAATCAGGGAGTGGGAAGCTGAGTCTAAACAAGAAAACGTCCTTTCTCTAATGTGGTGGCTCCTGAGAGATATGTGGCCCAGTGTTGGGCTGGCTTTGTTAAGATTCATCCAGGAAGCAGGATAAAAATACAGAATCTTTCCAGAGACTGAGGTGGGAGGTCAGAGGTGGCAGAGGTTCCCCAAGTGATCCTCGTGGTCCCCAGGGATGCGGGACACTGTTCTGTGGGTGAGCATTTCCATGCCCACATACTGTGTAGTGTGTGTAAGGCTGGGACTGGGTGGAGAGGAAATGGACCCAATGAAACAGTTACTGAGATAATCTGACTGCACCCACACAGATCACACACTACTCACAATCTGGTCCGAGGAGAGTCGAAGAGACTTCTTATAGCTGGTTGTGCTGCTGTGGCCTGCAGTCTCTGTGGGGACAGGGTCCACTCTGATCGATCCTTCGAGCTCCTGTGACCCCTCCTCACTTGATGAGTCATCCTCAGCCGGCCTAGTCAACATGAACCCAGTTACTGAGGAGGCAGCAAGGTGTTTTACTGATGAGAACTTTCCGTTCAGGATCAAGAAAAGAGACCTTAGGTCCATTTTAGGAATGGGAAGAGTTATTTCCACTATTTTCACATGCCTGAATATCTGCATCACAAAGTGACAAGGCTGCACCACCCTCCCTCTCACGACTGGCCAGTAGTCACCTGGGGGCCATGACTGGTCATATTCTCCTATGACCAGTGAACACCAGGCCTATTAACTCTTGTTGAAAAGGATATATATGTTTCAAAAGATAAAAATTACAGAAAATATTAATTGTTTATACTGATTTAAAACGTTAAAAAAGATTTTATTCACCTTTTTTAAAGAAGGGGTAAAGAACAAGGAAATGCTGAAGTTAGGGGAGGGGGCAGGGGAGCATCTGGCTGGGGAAGGATGGGTCAGAAGAAATGAGATTCGGGGTCATGGTGGCATCTCTCAGGGCCACCAAACTGCATGGCCACAGCCTGTTACTTCCTCCAGGAAACAAATGGACCCACACCAATTTGAGAGTCTCTTCTCTATCTCCTTTCTGCAATGGACAGGAAACTGGGGAGCAGGGGAACCCAGGACTGCACATCTTAAGACTCCTCAAAATTCCCTCCCCAGGGTCTACATTTCACAGGCACCTGATTCCATGGCTCCAGGATGGAAGTAAGGGATTTAGAAAGCAGTGATGAATATATTTACCCCTCTAAGCTGGTAGTGTTTCTTAGGAAGAATTTATCATCTGCTAACTAACTGACTGGCACAAACAGGCCACTTACTGTCATGTATGTCCATAGGAAAAAGATGTTTTCTGACTAAGAATTAAACAAAATTGCCCAAATCAACCAGAATGCAATGGCCAAGAAGGGGCTGCCCAAGCACTGTGGGCCCAGAGGAAGGATGCCCACCTGCCACTGGCTGGTTCCTTTGTGCTTGATGGCAGGTCACCAGTCGATGGTACCTCGGATTTCCCTTCCTTGGCCTCTGGCAGCTAAAACAGCAAGGTAATAATGGCAATGTGCAATTCTTCCCTGTTACTGTAAGCACAACTTCATCAACATACCATTTGCAACAACATGGATGGAGCTAGAGGGTATTATGCTCAGTGAAATAAGCCAGGCAGAAAAAAGACAAGTATCAGATGATTTCACTCATCTGTGCAGTATAAGAACAAAGAAAAAACTGAAGGAACCAAACAGCAGCAGACTCACAGAACCCAAGAATGGACTAACAGTTACCAAAGGGAAAGGGACTGGGGAGGATGGGTGGGAAGGGAGGGATAAGGGCAAAAAGGGGGTATTACAATAAGCACACATAATGTAGGGGGGCAGGGCTCAGGGAAGGCTGTACAACACAGAGAAGACAAGTAGTGACTCTATAGCATCTTACTACACTGATGGACAGTGACTGCAATGGGGTATGTGGTGGGGACTTGATAATGGGGGGAGTCTAGTAACCATAATGTTGCTACTGTAATTGTACATTCATGACAGCAAGAAAAAAAAGACAGTAAATGAAAGAAAGAAAAAACTTCATCAACAGCCCTCTCCAGGAACAAGCGAAATTGCTTTCTGAATCCACAACTTAAAAATGCCTAAGAAACAGACTTTATCTAGTTTGAGCCAAAGAACAGGAGCCTGAGACGGAAGTCATGTGCTGTTACAGAAAATGCTGTCACTGCCAAGCCAGAGGTAAACATTTTAAAACAGCACCATTTCAAGTCAGAAAATAAAATGAAACTGGCCCACAGTCATCAGGGACACCAGGACTGCAGAAGACCAGTGATGGATGCCATGCCCCATCCTGTGAGGGAGGGTAACAAGCGTCTGGTGGTATCTGGAAGGTGAGGCCATGAAGTGGAAGGAGCACAGGCTTTGGAGTTGGACTCAAGGTCAAACCCAAGCCGAGTCCCTCTGGTTCTCAGATGGCTGAGCTGCTTCAGCTGTCCATGCCATTGTTTCCTTACTCGTGAAATGGGAACTGCTGGGCTGCAGCAGAACTGAGAGGTAATGAATGTAAAGCACCTAGTAACCTGCCATGTAACTACTCAAACATGGGGACTATTATTATTGAAAAGGGTGCTATATAGACCACACTGACTTTCTTGCACTTGCCAAAAAGGTTTTTGGAATAAATGGAAGATTCACTTCTTTTCGGCCCACAGAAAGGGTCACCCCCAGGTTGGTTACCTGTTTGGCCATGCTCTCTCTCTTACGCCAAAACCACCAGCGACCAGATTTCTTTGGCATTTTGTCTTTCACCCAGGACTCGACTGTAGCCTGAAAACAAGTTCAGTTAGTCTAGCTAATCTGTCGGTCACAAAGCACCCAACTACTTTCTACCATCAGCCTGCAGGACCGTGCCTCACTATGGAAAGTGAGCAACACACCACCTAAACTCCTCTAAAGCTTTACCACCTCTGAAAGATGGTCAATGTCCTCTTTTGTGGCAGTTCTGTGGTATCAGACTGGGTGGCCTAGCTATGTAGGAGCAGCTAGCTCCCTTAGGGACAGGCAAGCGGGCTGCTCTCATTTCTCTACCCTAGGAAAACATGGTTCTTATGAGGACCAACTAGGCTAATGATGTCTTCGTGGTGGACAGTTGCACAGCAAACCTTCAGGTTCTATGTAACAGGCTTATCAGCCATAATTTGACCCCATCACACTCATGTCATGCTTCTGGTAGCCACATCACTCTCTTCTTACTGCCTCTTCCCACAGTAATAAGAGAAAAAAAGTTTTTATATTCATTCTGTATTTAACAATAAAATCTGTCAACTTTCATACACAATCAGAAATGGCTATAAATATCTAGTAAAGAAGACAAAGATGTGGCAGCCCAGCTAATTTCCTAGATTTGGGGCACTAGACAGTTTGACTGGGTACATAAAACTCTTTCGATGTCTTACAATATTGAATTAATTTTACAATATTATAACTTCATATAGTACTTAGTTAAGAAATACACACATACGGACTTTTCTAAGTACTATACACTGTAGATACTTTTGAAAAGGCAACAGATGGCAGGACATCTCACCTTAGGCAAACTCTTCTGGAATACTTGCAAGCTAAGGATCATGGGAGCAGCCAAAGCCCAGTTATAGTAACTGTGAGAAGTAAAAATTGTACAAAACCATTAAAAAGAGGGTAAAGAGCAAGAGAAAAGAGAAGGGGGCAGAAAGGGAGGGAAGGAGAAAAGAGAGGAGAGGGAAAGGTAGAAATAACATAAATTCCTTATTTTTTCCAATGAAAAGATGATCAGCTGAATTTTTTGTCACATGAATAATCTTTGTGTCAAGACAAACATTTCTAAAGACAAAAGGAGTAAAATCTGTAAAACAGTAACATTTCAATGCTTCATTTAAAAATAAAGTTAAGGCTTCCCTTTTGCTTTAGTCATTGCCCATGAAGCTTATTTATATGAGGTAGCATATTTTACAGCAAGAAACATTAATACTTATAAAGAACACATAGCAAAAACCCTGCAGGAGTATTTAACAATTATGAAAGCAAAAGTATTTACCGGTTATATATCCGTATTACAAGGTTAGGATTGTCTATGAGTCCAGGGTTTTCTGCAAATTCGTGGTAAGTAATAATATGCTCCATGAATTTTTCTGCAGTGTAAAGTAATGAACCATCTGGTTAGAGATTACATAAATTCCCATATGAGATTACCCACAATACTCTCTGCACTGAAGGGACTATGGGATAAAATAAGTTATTTTAAAAGGAAACTGACTTTTTAATATCCATCAAAATCAAAATGTCAGACATTTTCCAGGATGAGAACGAACACTTTTCTATCTTCCCCCTCTTACATCACTCCTCAATCACCTCAGTTAAAGAAGAGAAGGAAGGAACATGCCAGAAGACTTAGGAAAATAGATTACAGATGTGGCCAGAGAGAGGAAAACACTAAGACAGACATGCACACACCATAACAAAAACTGTGAGCTTCATTCCTGATTTTCAAAGGAAGGAACATTTTCCTGTCAAACAACTGCACAACTGGGAATGTGCATGGGGATCTTACACCTTGCAGGGCACGCTACATTAAAATACACAATCAAAACATTTTACAACTGCTGGGAATAAAAAACTAACAAACACATACCATATTTTAGCTTAGGGTCTGTCCAGAAATAAATCCCAAGGTCTTGCAGAATAAATGAGATTTCATACCTGCTTCATACCTGCACTCTAGTAGATCCAGCCTACCAGAGAAATTTCTCACTGAGACAGTTCTTTCCAACTTGCATAGTATACTTGCATAGTTTCTGCCTTCTTCAGTAACAAACTCTACCTAAATTACCCATTTTTTAGTATAAATTTTATAGTTCACATAAACTATATATTTTCCATTCTCCCCTCCTCTACCTATATTTTTTAACTGAGGGCTTATGAGTATTATAGTAAGAAAGTGGCCTACTTAATTCTGTCCCTAGAAGGAAACACTGGCCATTACATACTCTTAATTTCCTCCAAAAAATAAATAGAATTAAGAGATGGACAAGAAAGAGGCATAACGAACACCTTGTGACTCTGCAAAGGAAAAAATTCAGGAAAACAGGGCTCAGGCACCACCATGCTCCATGCAGGACTTCAGTTGCCCCAAGGGTGAGAGCAGACAAAAGGTGACACTAGTTGTGGAAAGAAAATCTTTCCTTAGAGGAAATTCAATTAAGTACTACCAGACCAAGTATTAAAGAGTTTATGTTATAAAGGAAGGTAAAACCAAAAAGGCTAAAGAACTTGGGATGGCGACACATGCCAGCACACACACGCACTCACATACACACACACTCAACCCACACCAGAGATGTCTAACCTACTTCTGCTAAGCAACTTCATTTCTTTTAAGCAACTTTACTTTCCTGAGCCAATTCTTGAGACTGAGACAGAAAATAATCCCTTTTACTTTTTGCCACAAAGACCATTTCTCAAAGGACAATCAGTTTTTGACAACTTGAGACCCCAAGTCTAAGGCCACTACTTTCAAGGAGAGCAGCTGGACCCCAGGCCAACAGAGAAAACAGGCAGTGTGAGCTGACCCTGGCCACTCAGCAAACAGGACAGCCTCTGAGCTCTCAACATCTCACTGTGAAATGAGAGAGCCTTCCCAGCACACTCCCATATCCAAGCCATTTATCTGTAATGTCACCCCCTAAGAGGTACCGTAAGTGAGGGCTAAGGGTCTGACATCAAAGGGAGATCCCTGTTACCTGCACAGGATCACTAATGAATCTAATACCCTGAAATGGCTAAATAACAGGTTTTCTATCAGGCGAGGAGCAGGTTGCTTTCTTAAGTGCAGACAGGGAACAATGGCCCAGCGTACCTTTAGAAATTTCTCCATTCTCACTGAGGCCCCCACAAAGGGAAAGGGTGACATCAGGCAAATCCATGGCAGAATCTGAGAGGCACTCGGTGCCACTATCTGCAGCCGCGCTTCCCACGGACTGTGGGGACTGGGAGCCAGAGAGCGTGTCAGACTCGGGCCATTGCCTGGAGCCAGGGTCTGATTCACTGCAGGCAGGGGAAGGGGAAAAAAACATTTGCCTTATGGCTTCTTGTATTCCTACCCAACTACAGGGTTCTTGGGGGGTTCAAATCAAATAATGTATCCCCTTCAAAAAAGGAACAGACTGATTTGTATCAGACAAAGCTTTTCTTCGGTAGCATTTACAATCCTACCATAAATGACATGAAAAATAATAGCACTAGTGAGGAATTACCTGTGAATAAATACGTCAAAAATCTAGCCAAAGTCATTCACAATAATGCACACTTTCAAACTATGGCCTTTCTGATTTTAACTAAAGGAGTCTCAGAGTTATAAGCATTTATTTACATTTCCATGATGAAAATGACAGAGTAATTAAGAAAAATTTGGAAGCCTTTTGGTCCTTACTTCAAAAGAAGCCCATGGTACTATATACATCCTACAGAAAATTACTGTAGTCTGGGGCTGTCTTATTTTTTAAAACAAGGCTTTTCTAAATTCATTTGTTACTTCACAAAATGGAAGAAATTAAGAGAAAATTTTCAGGAGGCTAGATTCACCTTGGAAATGTTTTGAAAAGTTAACCAGGAAAAAAAACCTGTTCTTTACACTTATCAGGGCCAGAACGAATATTCTAGATGTTGAGGCACAGAGGCCAGCTTTTAGAAAGTGATCCTAAGGGAATCTTTACGTAATGGAGTATATACTTGAGACAAACAGAACAAGGAAATGACCTCTTTAGTCTCTTAGTCATGAATGTTTACTGTGCTACTTTTTGAATGGATATTTAATGTCACACTGAGCTACTGTCCTAGAATTTTCTAATTTTTAAATTTTATTTAAAAAGCCGGTATATTTAATGTACGTGATCAATATACGATCCAGTGAAGTTGCAGGATTTTTAGGGGAAAAAATTTCAAATTTGAACAGTAGGTGGCAGCAAATATATGTCAAAAATAGTGGTTTCATCAGCTATTATGTTTTGCATTTGAGCCAACAGATTTAGGCTTCTGGAAATTCTCTCTTAACAGCAATGCATACCCATACCACAATACTGGAAGTGGTGAAAAAGCCAAAACAGTATAAAGCAGCACACCTGTTTTATGCAGGGATCCAGGGGCAAGACTGACCCCTGGGTGAACACAAAACAGAAGGTTGCTACACATTCACAAAGACATGTTTCCTCTTTCTCCTGGGTACATAGCTAGGTCCCCTTCAAAGTGGCCTCATGACTATCAGACTCAGTGGCTTGGTGTGGACAGAAGGGGTGTGTTGTGTTCTTCCCTAGCCTGACCCTGAAGACCCTCCCCTGCAATCCTCTCTCCTTTCCCTGTCCAGGCTGTGAAGGGCTGATGAAACCTTAAGACGGAAGGAGCTTGTGCTCCTGGAATCCCTGTGTGCAAGGCCTCCCACCAAAACACCAAACCTGCACTGGACTATCCCATGATCAAGAAAGAAGCTTCTGTTGTGGTAAACACTGAGGTCTTTTGAATTTTATCACTTAGTGCAACCAGTGTTACATCTAGGATGTTAACACATTCTAAATACATGGAGGATACTATCTGACTCAGCATGTCCCCAAATCCACAAGGTTGATGTGATTTATATTAAAGTTTAGCTATAATTACAAATACTGTGTATTTACAAGATGACACGTTCATAATGATAAAACAAATGCTTATAAGTACTGTAAGTATCTACCTTTAAGCATTTATGAAATGCCTTAAGAAACAATGTGTTCATGATGGGCAATGACCTAAACAGTCCAGTTACAATGGAGTGCAGTAAGGTAACATTTGCATAAGTCACTCTCCCCACTTTTTAAAAGGAAAACTAAGAAATCTATTTAGGAATACCAAGATAAATAAATAAGGACTGGGAAATCTGAAAATGATAATTCTAATGTAGCTTATATTTTTACTTTCTTAGTGGAAAAAAAAACGGGGAGCAGTTTTAGTTACCTCACCTCAACAACCCAACTATTATTTCAGATGAGGAAGATATTTTGAGACAAATTTAGAAAAGGGAGATAGGAAGGAGTTTAAAGGGCCCTCCAAAAATATCTTTACAAAATTTAAATATTTTCATATCATTCTCATCTTTCTATTCTAAATTAAAACTTGTTTTTTTTTTTTCAATTATTTAGAAGTGTTTTATTATGTGTGCCCATGGCTCCGTAGAGTCAAGCCATTCTTTCTGTGGGGAGAAGTTTTGTAATCAGAGAGTATACTAATGGATTTTCCTTAAGAATGGAAATGATCTTGGGAAAACAGTACAAGCATATCATATCTGAAGCATTAGTTCCCCAAGGGGAAAATCGTGAGGAGCAGGAAGGTAATGATTGGTGAGACTCTAGGGGATGTGGGACGCCCAGGCCAGCTGCAATGGTGCCTCACCAGACCCAGGCTGGAATTAAGAAAAAGCCTGGAAACTCACACCCACTGAATGAGTCTGTTAAAGACTGTTAAGTGCCTATGTGAAGACATATCCTTTGATATAATCTTATCAACTAATGTACCTCTTCCTACTGTACTGAAAATTTCTTCATAAGTAGGTAAATTACTAGTCTTAAATCAATACAGTCCAAACACATGTACAATTTCTGAATTTTCCAAAATCTGAAGCAGTTATCCAACTAAGTTAAAGAACACCATCACCTTGCTCCTTTTTCTCAGATAAAATGTTTTGCTCTAGAAATAGCTTGACTATTTCAGAGCTGTTCACCCTTCAACATACAGGGAATACATTACCTTTTAGGGAAATAGAGAGCTGCAACTTCAGGTTCTAGAGCTTTCAAGTCATCTAGGTAAATATCATCAGGTCCCTGGTGTTGGCTTCTCTTGTGGACACCTGTTTTTGTAAGAAAAACATGTCAGAGATAAGAACTTAGCTAGTCTTCTTTTATAACTCTGCAAGAAAACAAAGGTTTTCAAACAAGAAAGCCAATGATTCAAGCTGTGTTTTATTTTTAAAGGCAGCAACTAACCTTTTCACTTGTGTGAAATGTTTCACTCAGCTATTAATCCATGACATTCAGTGTCACACAAATAACAGCTGCTCAATAAACACAAGCTAATATACTCATTCTTCCATTTGCTGTTACATGAATAATTCTAGCCCCTAAATCATTTCTATTTGATAAAGTTTTTGTATTTATAGTATGAATAAGCATGAACAAATCTGATGAAATCACCAGCATCAAGAAAGATGCCTTTATTCCAAAACCGTGAGGGAACAGGATAGTCACAGGTGCCCAAATATCACCATGCATCACCTTCTGATTGCAAAAGGACAGAAATCCTTCACAATGCATAAATCTGGCAGACAACACCTCAGATAAGAGATCACATTTAGATTCACTGATAGTGGGACATTTGGAGATGCCTTTTAAAGAACCCAATATATCCCATACAGCAATTCTCAATTCAAAAAAATATTTAACCCACAGTTAAGTATCTACATCAGTACTGCCAACTACAGTAGTCACCAGCTACATGTGGCTACTGAACACTTGATGTGTCCTAATCTTAAGTGAGGAATGTCAAATTGTTTAAAAATGCATAAAATACATACTAAATTTCCAAGACTTACTATAGAAAAATCTCCGTAATTGTTACACTGATTAAATGTTAAAATTATAATTTGTATTTACAAGCTGAGATAAATTACACTAAACTTAAGCTCACATTTTTAATGTGAGAAGATCTAAAATGCCACATGCAGCTCAAATTCTTTCTAATGTAAGCTGTTCTAGAGCTAACTTCCAATTTAAGTGAGTAAGGGGATGCCACCTGAAAAAGATACACCAAAATGTAAGAAGGTATGTAAGACAGTAAGGCTGCACTCTTCTAAAGGTGAGTGTTGTGGGTGCAGAGAGGGAAAGAGATGTAGTGGCTGGAGGAGGGGGGTTGAGAGAGAGTGAGGGTGTGTGTGTACGTGTGTGTATTGGCAGGGGGGAAGCTATTCTGCATAGAAGATTTAACATAAAACCAAATGCAGCACCTGAATCCTGATGAGATCTTGGTTTGGGGAGAGGGGCTAGGCAGAGAACCAGTTATAAAAAGTTATTCTTGGTACGTTTGGGGAAATGAGAATATGGATTCCTCAAGATGACAATGGTACTGTGCTTATACAGAGGATGTTCTTATTCTTAGAAGGTGTATCTTCGAGTATTTAAGGTGAAATGTCATAATGCCTGTCACTTGTTTTCAAATGGCTTAAAACAATAAAAAACCGTACATGTGTGAGTAGAGAGACAGAGACACAGAGAGAAAACATGTATAGACTCTGCATAATAACAAACTGGGGGAAAGAAAGGCAAGGCCAAATGAACAGTGAGGATCAGTGAGGTGCCTCTATAGACAGCTCCCACACTGTGTGTAAGAATAGGGTCCAGTACTTCCTTGACTAAAAATGTTCACCCTGAGAACTGATTCTTCCCCTTAACGTTTCTTAGGTAGAACACATGGTTATGGGCCTTTGGCTTCAGCAGAAATGCTCAGCTATGAAAGAGCAGGTACCAAGTTAAGCTGCATTATCAGCCAGAGGATCACATCTGTCCACAAATACCTTGATGGTCATTGTTTGATTTTAAATAAACTGCTCTTAGTGACCCTGAAAGTCCATACCTACAGTGGATATTCATTAAGTCAGTTAGTGATTATTTAAACTTTGGTGTTAGAATTTTTTAAACAAGTGAAGTAGTACTTGGTTATGTGACAATGGGTATTTTTCAGTAAGCTGTTATGTCCCTAACAATAGGCTCCAAGGCTAGTGTTCAGATAGTGAGTGTGGTCTGGCTCTTACTGTTCAAAGTATCAATGGATAACTTTGTATTTTCTAAAAGCTAAGAAGGTTCTGATTTATTGAACTTGTATTCCAAAAGTGAGACAGAATTGTTGAGTCAAGAGTTGGATCCAATTTTCTGTTTTACAGAAGATAATCAATGAAAGAACACATACTAACAATTAGTGCACATTTATTTATATCTCATTTTATTGCAAAAAAGTACTTAATTTGGCCTCAACTGCTTCAGAAGAAAACATGTTTCTCTAATTTCTTATTTAAGAATGCAATTTTTTTAAGATCCCACCTCATTTTACTGACATGTCAATGAAGTGGTTAATTTTACCTATTAACTGATTCGAACACATTCATCAGTTTTTCAATAAATGCACCTCAAGGGCCTCGGGAGGAGCAGCAGTCAGGAGAGGGCAGGAATTCAGAGTCCCGCTCCAGTGGGATTTGTAGTGCGGCAAATAAGCTGTATTTAAACAAGCAATCCTGACAGTGTGTGAACAGTTCTTTTTGGGAAGTACAAATATTATTTGAGACCCTGAAATCATTTACCATCTAAATTCAGAGCACCTGATGCCAAATCAAACAGTTACCTTTCTTCTTTGATGGTGAGTCTACTTTTGCTGCTGGTTTTGATTCTGAGGGCACCTCCACTGCTGATGGGTGAGGAACATGGTCTGTGGTTGGCTCAAAGGGAGGGGCCAGAAGCTCTGCAGTGGAAGCTGCATTGCTCATCTGCTTGCACAGGGCTCGGGGCTTGGGTTTCACTATGGCACAGACCGTTTCTCCCACGGAAGCATCATTTTCAACTGCACTTAGGAGGCTGTCCTCGCTGGGAATTACCCGAAAATGGGTATTTTCTGATGGTGTAATTGTAGCTGTCCTAGGATGATGATCTGATCTTTCTCTTTTGCTGACCTAAAAAAATAGAATTGTTTAGAAATTCAACTACTTTCAACAGTATTTGTCATAACCTATTTCTTAAGCTGGATGCAGGCAAATCTGTTCATTTTATTTATAATAACACACTAAGTAAATGCATTAGTATTTCATATGTATGAAATATTCCATATTAGAAAGTGGAAAAAACTAGTAACTGGACTTGTTCAACATTGTCTTTATAAAATAGTTACATTTACAAATGTTAAACACTGGACAAGACAGAGGAAATATGACAATTTTTGATACTAAGGGATAATATTCTTTTTGGGGGGAGAAAATCTGAGTGCTACATGAAAATTGAGCTCTGCTTAAACATTATAAGTGGGTAGTCAAGTCTCAATGCAACCGCGCATATAAGCAAAATGTATATTTCTGAAAAACTAGAACTTAGTCTAAACATTTTTCTTCTTTCCTTATGAGTTAGCAAAAGAGCTCTCATCATCCATTTCCTGTTCAAAATTGCAGTGGGGGAATTTTATTTCCTTTAGATACTTTTTAAATTTTCATTTTTAAAATGTTAATTAACAATCAACCTTGCTAAATAAGAACACAAAATAATGGATTCCTTCTACTGCAACCACACAGTCCAAATGTTATGAAAAATATTAACTCTGGATCTACTTATGTGGCCACACGAGGGCACTGCCACCACTTAATTCACATGAGTTGATCAGAAATCACCCTGCCCCTTCTCTCGTGGACATAGAACTTCTCACACATTTTTAACTGGACACAGCCTGCAGGCAAACAAACCCTAGTACCTTGGTGGACTCTGGGAACCCGCCCCATGTCCACTCCATGTGGGACTCGGATCTGAGCAGGCTCTCGGCAGGTTTCACCTCCAGCTCTGAATCGCTCTTAGGACATGAGGCCGCCGGGGAATAAGCACTGCAAACACAGGACAAAGAAATGTGCTGACTTAGCTCAGGAACT
The DNA here is from genome assembly GCF_030020395.1 of Manis pentadactyla. Classification (NCBI taxonomy): domain Eukaryota; kingdom Metazoa; phylum Chordata; class Mammalia; order Pholidota; family Manidae; genus Manis; species Manis pentadactyla. The sequence continues at coordinate 116,735,420 of NC_080024.1, read as the reverse complement.
TCAGTCGCTGAAATTCACAGATTAAAAGGAATGTCAGTTTGAATATACCAATATTGTCCTGTCGATATAAAGACTATTGAAGGTAACATCAATTATTTCTTCTACTTCAGTTGTTTAACAATAGTAAAAACAATGCCAACAGATTATTTATTGAGGACTTGCTGGGTCCTCTGTAAACACTTTAGACACATTATCCCATTTGATTCTCACAAGAAATGAGAAAGGCTAATTTTATAGGAGAGGAAATGCACAGAAAGATGGCCTAAACTAACATCACTAATACAAGAGAGAAACTGGATTGGATCACAGAACAAAGTGTGCCTGCATTCTTCACAGCAGCATCCACAGTTACAGTTAATACTTGATACTGTAAGATTAGAATTTAGGAACTGCAGAGGGCCAAATTCTAAGCTGATTTTATAGATCTACAACTGACCAACTGAGAATGTCAGATCAAGTTTAGGGACAAAATAATTATGGAGAGAAAAGGTCTATATTCATGTAAAAGGACACATTCTATTCCTCTACTGCATGGGAGAAATGGGAAAAATCATTACTGTCAAATAACAGAAAAGCAGTTTAGTATATCTTTCAAGAAGCTGAGAAATCTAAAAAATACTTACTTATCTAAAGAGGACCAATCTCCATCAGATAAGGGGTAGTGATCCCCAGAATGGAAGAACAAAGTTTCCTTGTATTCTTCTTCCTTCAAGGAAGCATTTGAAGATCCTCTGTGAAAGGAAAAAAAAAAAAGAGGCAAGAACAATGACACTTACGTCAGCTTAGTAACATCCTGAAAATCTACAGACACATCATCGAAACCATACAACTGAAGGCGGCCAAATGATTAACAACTACTCCACTTAAAAGGCAGGGGAAGGAGGGCAGCATTACTACTTGAACACGGGATACACAGAGAAAAGACAGAGAAGATGACGTGATTGAATTCCTTTTCACATCCATCTGGGAGAGCTCACTCAAAGACTAGAAGATGAAACTAAAACTCTGGGTACACTTCATTCAATCCTTACAAATCTGAGATAGAAATCCCTATTTTAAATATTAGGTAATCAAGCATCCAGAGAAGCTTAGTAACTTGCCCAAAGTAAAAAAGCTAGTAAGTCGTTGGATTCAAAGTAAATAAGCCCTTGCTCCTTTCACTATACTCTCCTGTATAGAACAGAAACCGTGCGACTATCAGCTGAAAATAAGAGCTATGGCTCAAAAATTCCAAAGTACACTAAAAACTATTAACAACCCAGAATTAATTTTCTTCTTTGGCCCAAGTGTTAAATGAGAACTTTCTCTTTACTTAGAGAGAACCTAAACGAGGGGAAATGTGACAAAAATGGTGAAAAAATATTATAAATGCTTTTAAGATTCCTATACATATCTTGGAAATGTAGGAGGAAGAATTAATACTTAAACTAATTTACCTTGCAGTTTTCCTGCATTGCAGAGTTAATATAAGTAACCTGCCATATAACCTTGAAAAAAAAAAAAAACAACCCTCAGCAGCACCAAGGGACCCAGTTTTTCATCATTAGTTGAACATTTATCCCTTGTCTGATTTACTTCATGGAGTTAATGTGACATTTATGTGGTGTATCTTATGGAAAGCTCTGAGGGCATTAAAAAAATTATGAAGAAAAACTCTGAATGCAGGAAGCACTATATACTTTTCAAGTTTGAGGCTTCTTAGAGAAAATGCAATGTGCTATGAGGACAGATATTAAATATAAAATGAGAATATCTGTATCACTTAATATGCCAGACTACAAATAGGGACAGAACTCAAGATAATTATTAAGGTTCTCCTAATTTCAATCTCCTTTCTTTTAGAAGGAATACTCTGGGCATGCAACCTTATTCAAGAGGAGAAAAACATACTTAAAAATGCAGACATCTAGGTAAACATACTCTATTTCTTAAGAAAGGAAAATCAAATGTAAAAGCAGAAAGGGCAAATCAGATGCTTATGAACAGTCTTTATTTGAAATGATAATACAACTTGGCTTATCACTACTCTATTCATATATTTGGAAGTGGTTTGAAAAGAACAATGTAAAAGCTACAGGCCATAGAAACTTTATTATTAAAAAATATTTTGGTTTTGGAACATATTTCACTGCAGTATAAAAGGTAAGCTAAGAAAGGGATTTAGTAAAATTCTGAAGGAGAGAGAGGAAGGGGGAGGGAAGTGGGGCGGGGGCAGGGAGGATCAGCACCATTAAGAATTCACAACCCCAGGAAGACATATAACTGGGCATATCCTGACAAAAATAGAGCCCATTAGTTTACACCCATTAGAGTGATAGAAAAGTTTCTTTCAGTCCTATAATTCATTAACTACATTAGGACTTCTAAAGTCCTGTTAAGCACTTTTCAAAATGGTCCATATGCCTGAGAATGAGATTAGGTGACCAGCTAGACAGACTAAAACAGAGTAACTTAAACTAAGAGCACGATGTGAGGATATATAGGGAGTATTATACATCAGAATGTTAAGAAAATAGTATGAACACTGATTACATCTATGTCAAAACAGGACAAATACATACATTAACACTGAACAGCAGAGGATCTGCAATAGGCTTAACGGCTTAACAGCTTGAGAGAGAGTTGTAGTAAGTGTGTATAGAACACATCAGCCTTCACAGAAGCATCTTAACATGATGTTCCTAAATTCACATCATTTTGTAAACCAGTTATCTTTCCTATTCAAAAACCAACAGAGGTTACGTGATGCACACTAATATCAAAGTTCACTGAACTACATACTTAACATCTATGAATATTAGTGTATATAAATTATACCTCCATTTTTTTTAGAAGTAGGGAAATCAATAAAGTTAAAATAAACAGGCCAAATTATTTATAAATAGTAAATTGGGATAAGTTAGAGGGACTAAATCAGTCTTAGTCTATTTAACTGGTAGTATGTAAGAGATAACCAGGGTTGCTAACTACCATGACATATTTACCCTCAATCTTAGCCCCGTATGGGTCAACAAATAAATTTCAGTGTGGCTAAGATCTAAGTTTGCAGTTGGATATAGGACATTTCCCATAAATGATACCTCATGATAGGACTGAAAGGACCCTATAACATTCCAGTCCTACTGTGCCAGAAATGAAGGGCACGAAAAGCAAGAGGTGGGCTGTGAGATTCCTGTCACCACAGAAAAACTCGGGGCACAGTCCAGAAGCCAGATGCAGATCAGGAGAGGTATGCAGTCTCAGGTATCGATGCTGTCTATGAAGTCTTACGCTCCTGGTAACTTGTAAGCAAGTCTATTTAGTGGATTAAAAAAATTAATTCCTTTCTGATAATACCGTCTTAAACATCTATTTTTGTTACTGCTGGGCATTTTAAATATTTCCATCACTGGAATATTGTCTATGAAGTCTTAGGCTCCCTGTATTTAGATTTACAAGATAAAACTTGTAAGCAAGTCTATTTAGTGGATTAAAAAAATAAATTCCTTTCTGACGATATGGTCTTAAACGTCTATTTTTGTTACTGCTGGGCATTTTAAATATTTTCATCACTGACATGTTTTATATATTTGCACTCAAGATTGTGCTAAAACACTGTCCAACTAGGAAAGTCTCTTCCCTCCAAAAGGCCACTTATGCCTAGGTGCAGTGTTCTTAATACATGTACATACATATTCATCCATCGTCTGGAAGGACAAGCAAGGTTTCCTTGCAATATTTAGGCAGAAGTCCACCTTTAGCAAGGGAGAGAGACTCACAAAGCACAGTTTAGACCAAGTTCTGTGTAGTTTAAGGCTCCCCAGTTTCCACTGAGTTTCTTCTAGTTATGCAAATATCCCACTTTAAAGGATGTTTCCATCTTGACCACACTGGTATGAAACTAGAAATAAATTACACAAAGAAAACAAAAAAAAGCCTACAAAGAGATGGAAGCTAAACAACATGCTTCTAAGTAATCAGTGAAACAATGACCAAATTAAAACAGAGATCAAGCAATACATGGAGGTAAATGAAAACAACAACTCAACAGTGCAAAACCTGTGGAATGCAGTTAGGGAGTTCTAAGAGGAAAGTACATAGCAATACAGGCTTCCTTTAATAAACAAGAACAATCCCAAATAAACAGTCTACACTCACAATTAAAGAAATTAGAAAAAGAACAAATAAAAGCCCAGAGTCAGTAGAAGGAGGGACATAATAAAGATCAAAGCAGAAATAAGTAAAATTGAGAAGAACAAAGTAGAAAGAAATCAATGAAACAAGGAGCTGACTCTTTGAGAAAATAAACAAAAGAGATAAACCCCTAGCCAGACTTATCAAGAAGAGAGTACACACACAGAAAATCAGAAATGAAAAAGGCATAATCATAACAGACACCACAGAAATACAAAGAGAATTATTAGAGAATACTATGAAAAATTATATGCCAATAAATTGGACAACTTAGAAGAAATGGGCAGCTTCCTAGAAAAATACAACACTCCAAGACTGACCCAGGAAGAAAAAGAAAATCTGAGCAATTACTAGCAATGAAATCAAATTGGTAATCAAAAAACTACTTAAAATAAAAACTCCTGGTCCAGATGGCTTCACAGCCAAATTTTATCAAACATTTAAAGAGCTAGTACCCATCTTTCTTAAAATATTCCAAGAAGTAGAAGAGGAGAGAATACTTCCAAACTCATTCTATGAGGCCAGCATCACTCTAATAGCAAAACCAGACAAAGACATCACAAAAAGAGAAAATTAAAGACCAATAATCCTGATGAACATAAGACACAAAAATCCTCAACAAAGCAAACTGAATCCAAAAACACATCAAAAAGATCATCCATCATGACCAGGTGGGATTTAGTCCAGGGATGCAAGGATGGTACAATATTTGTAAATCCACCAATATCGTACACATCAACAAAAAGGAGGACAAAAATAACATGAGCATCTCAATAGATGCTGAAAAAGCATTCGACATAATTCAACATCCATTCATGATAAAAACTCTCAATAAAATGGGTACAGAGGGCAAATATCTCAACATTATACAGGCCATATATGACAAACCCAGAGCCAACATAGCACTTAATAGGGAAAAGCTAAAAGCTTTTTCCTCTAAGATTGGGAACAAGACAAGGATGCCCACTCATCACTTTTATTCAACATGTATTGGAGGGCCTAGCCACAGCAATCAGACAACACAAATAGATAAAAGACATTCAAATGGGTAAGGAAGAAGTTAAACTGCCACCGTTTGTAGATCACATGATATTATACAAAGAAAACCCTAAAGAATCCACCAAAAAAACTACTAGGACTAATAACTGAATTCAGCAAAGTTGCAGAATACAAAATTAATACACAGAAATATGTTGCATTTTTATATACTAACAATGAACTAGCAGAAAGAGAAATCAGGAGAACAACTCCATTTACAATTGCATCAAAAAATAGAATACCTAGGAATAAACCTAACCAAGGAGATGAAAGACCTGTACTCTGAAAATTGCAAGACACTCATGAGAGAAATTAAAGACACCAATAAATGGAAAGCCATCCTGTGCTCATGGGTAGGAATAATTGATATTGTCAAAATGGCCATCTTGCCCAAAGCAATTCACAAATTCAATGCAATCCCTATCAAAATACTAACAGCATTCTTCAAGGAACTACAACAAAAAGTTCTAAAATCATATGGAACCACAAAAGACCCTGAAGAGCCAAAGCAATCCTGAGAAGGAAGAACAAAGCTGGGGGGATTATGCTCCCTGACTTAAAGCTGTATTACAAAGCCACAGTAATCAAAATAATTTAGTACCAGCACAAGAACAGACCCTTATCAGTGGAACAGAATAGAGAGCCCAGATATAAACCCACACACCTATGGTCAATTAACATACGATGAAACAGCTATGGATATACAATGGGGAAATGACAGTCTCTTCAACAACTGGTGTTTGCAAAACTGGACAGCTACATTTAAGAGAATGAAACTGGATTGTTGTCTAACTCCATTCACAAAAATAAACTTAAAAATGGATCAAAGACCCAAATGTAAGTCATGAAACCATAAAACTCTTAGAAGAAAACATAGCAAAAATCTTTTGAATATAAACATGAGGAACTTTCCCCTAACCACATCTCCTTGGGCAAGGGAAACAAAATAAAAAATGAACAAGTGGGACTTCATCAAACTAAAAAGCTTCAATACAGCAAAGGACACCATGAACAGAACAAAAAGGCATGCTACAGCATAGGAGAATATATATTCTTAAATAATTTACCCAACAAGGGGCTAACATCCAAAATATATAAAGAGCTCATATGCCTCAACACCCAAAAACCAAATAACCTGAATAAAAAAAAGGGCAGAGGACCTGAACAGACACTTCTCCAAAGAAGAACTACAGATGGCCAACAGACACATGAAAAGATGCTACACATCACTAATCACCAGGGAAATGCAAATTAAAACAACAGTGAGATATCATCTCACAGCTGTTAGAACGGTCATCATCCAAAAGGTAAGAAACAACAAATGCTGGCAAGGATGTGGAGAGAGGGGAACCCTCCTACACTGTTGGTGGGAAGGTAAATTGGTGCAAGTGTTGTGGAAAGCAATATGGCGGTTCCTCAGAAAACTAAAAATAGAAATACCATTTGACCCAGTAATTCCACTCCTAGGAATTTACCCAAAGAAAACAAGATCCTTGATTTGAAAAGACATATGTACCTCTATGTTTATATCTGTACTGTTTGCAATAGCCAAGATATGGAAGCAACCTAAGTGTCCATTAACAGATGAATGGATAAAGAAGTTGTAGTACATTTACACAATGGATTATTCTTCAGCAGTAAAAAGAAAAGAAACCCTCTCATTTGCAACAACATGAATGGAGCTAGAGGGAATTATGCTCAGTGAAATAAAACAGGTGGAGAAAGACAAATACTAAATGACTTAACTCATTTGAGGAGTATAAAAACAAGCAAATCAGAAGGAACAAAACAGCAGTAGACTCACAGACACCGAGGAGGGACTAGTAGTTACCAAAGGGGAGGGATGGGGGAGGCTGGGGGAGAAGGAAAAGGGCATTAGGCGCACAATAATTTGTAATCACAGCATAGGTAGGTCACGGGGATGGTAGTACACCGTGGAGAATACACTTAATGACTCTTTAACATCTTACTATATTAATGGACAGTGACCACGCTGGAGGGGGTGAAGACTTTGATAACATGGGTGAATGGTGTGTATTTGAAACCATCATAAGATTGTGTATCAGTGATACTTCAACAAAACAAAGAAAAGAATGACTCCATCTTTGATCTGCCTCTTGAAATAGCCTCAACTAACTTTATTTCTATTATCAGTGAAATTCTTGAAATGTAACAAATTTAAATAGGATGCTCTTTGACAGCACTAGTTGTCCCAGAAAGTAGGGTGTGGTCTTTTCAGCAGCTGAGGTGAAACTGCACAAGTGGACCAGCATCTACCTCATAGTGCCATCCTCCACCCACCCCAATTGAAATAAAAGGATTCAAAAATTCAGGGTCATTCGTGGGTAGCAGTCTCTTGCCCAGTGCTCATCAATAAAGAGGCACCCCCAAAACACATACAGTCCTTCCAGTGCCAGGCAACCACTGAGTGGTACAGGTAGAAGATTGTCTTCTACAAAACAAACCTTGAGTGGAAAAAAATATAATGTTCCACCACGAACTGTTACCTTTTAAATCCCAGGCAGTGCTGCCTTCAAAATCAGCATATATTTTGAGCCCTTCTACTGAGCTGGTAAATAAGCAGTGATCAAGATTTCTCACTAAAAGTAAAATCAAAACCTCCTTTCTTCTTCAACTTAACTAGGATGTTGAAATGATAAAGTTGTAAAAACCACTTAAACTTCTCAGGAATTGGTGAGATTCAAAGCACAGGCCCACCAATAGAGAAATACACCTGATATTGTCCTGGGGCAGGTCACTATTTCAGATCTTCTTTGGAACTTAGGACTTATTTGGCTTTTAGAAACCCACTGGATTAAAAGACGCACCCTGCCAGTCAATTTCAAATAATCTTTCAGTACCACAACAGCAGGATCCCTGACAGCAAGTTTTGCAGACTTGCAGAAAGGGAAAAAGAATATGCCTCTCCCACTTGATTTCACAATAAACTGTCAAGGGGAAAAACAAGTCCAAACCTCACATTGTAGATCCACAGAAGAAAGTACAGCAGCATACTGTGCCTGAGCTCTGCCTGCACCATGCACAGCCATGCAGCACCTGCTGGCCCCAGAGCCCCCCAGGCCAAGAACCTTGCAGACTGAGAGCCCTACCTTGCTGACTGGGCCCCCTTGTCATCGTCAGAGCTTAGGTCCACATCCACAGTGTCTTCTGAGGCAGGGGACACGGCCTGGTCTTCCTTCTTACCATCCTGTTTGCACTTCTTTCTTCTTCGTTTTTTCTTTTTCACAGAACTTGAAGTGAAAAGTATCTCTGTTTCTAAGATGTGTGAGATGTCTGAACCCTGAGATGGTCTTTCACTTCCACCAGGCTTCACCAAAAGGGTGTCAATCTCTCTGAAGAACTGATCTTCAGTGGGAATTGGTGAGGTGGCCAGGTAAGCAGGAAGCTTTTCCTTAAAGAGAACATGGATAAAGTTGTCCACAGCAAAATGAAGAGTGAATCATAATAACGAATTCTTTGCATACCTATACTGTCAGAGTAGTAGAAAGAATACACAGTCCCTAAAGGTGAGAGTGTCACACTGAACTAGAGCACTGCCACTCTACTCTGAACGGGTCTTCACCTGCTGTACCCAGCTAAGCATGGGCTCAGGCAGTCCACCTGACTGAACACATTTGGAGGAACTGATATACCAAATCAGCGGGAGTACAAGTAAGCTAGAATTAAAGCAGAGCCATTAAAATCTCTGTAAAGAGAAGTTCAAAGCAGCAACAGCATTCCAGGGGCGTTACAAAATACTCTGTCAAGAATTTACAAAGGTAACAGGATAAAGCAGAAAACAGGGGTCAGGAACACCCCATCAGACAAAGGACAGTAGGAGAGGGAAGTGAAGCAAGGAATGACGTAAAATTTAGAGTGGTTAATGCCTGTGTTTGCCCAATTAATCGAGAGTGGAGGAAAGTGATTATAATTAAGAGACCATATCCTGTTAACAAATGAAACTAGTGGACTTTTAAATCTTAAATCAGTTAAGATATTCTTTCAGGAATTCAAATGAGGAAAAGAGGGCCCAATAGAAATAATTAAACACATAAAAATACCAAATAAACAAACAAATTAGTATTCACGGAATTAATGTCTTAGTTATTGGCTTTATTCTTTTGTATTGTGGAAAATGGGAGGTAGGTAATGGAGATCTAAGTTAACTTCAAATAATATAGAATACTTAACTTTTTACATAATAATCCTGAAAATGAATGGGTTTCCATCACTGTTTTAAATTAAATTTTTGAATTTTGCTTTGGTAAACATGTTGCCCTGAAGTGGAAGCTTTGTTTACCAAAGCAAAATCTGCGTTCCCCAGGCACTGAGGTGGCAGGTTGTGGTCTCTGACTCCCAAGGCCTTATAAAGTTTACTTGTACTTCTTAAAGGCTATTTTGTCTCTGATAGTGTTCTCTGGTTCTATTATAGCAACATCTGCAAGGTGTGAAATAGAAATAATCCTTAATATCTATCAATACAAGAACAGTTAAATTGTGCTGTCTCCATACTACAGAACATTGTGCAGCTATTACAAAGGCAGTTAGATCTAGAAAAACTGACTTGACAGGCAGGGATGTTAATGTCATATAGTTTAGAAGAGTAAAGGTTGAGAGAAACAAAAAAGGTAAATAAATGGAAGCCAGGTAAGTTTTGATGATGTTTATTCCCCTTAAACCTATGACCTCCTGAAGAGCAGCGGAATGGCAGGGGATTGGCACGCTCCACGCTGATCTTGCTCAACATAGTTTTGAATGGAATCATCAGAACTGACCATGAGACCCACATAACAAACTGTCAATAAACCTACTATTCTCATTTATTGATTTATACAAAGACCAATCCATATTATGAATTATACATGAGTTTAAGAAATATCAAAAACATTTTATTCTTGTGTTAACTCATTTATTGTTTCATTCTGCCTTTTGACTCTGTCTCTGAGAGGAAAATTTTACTTAGGCCAAATAAATGCAAACAAGGTAATACAAAAACAAGTAATTAAGGGACTAGAGAAAATACTGGTCTGGTAAGGTTCCTCTTCATAACCATACTCTTCAATGCTGCTTTACATACTAGTTCTAAGTTGTTGGCTTCTTCCTAAACTAAAAACTGATAAGCAATCCCATTCTGCTATTATTTCTTGGTGATTTTTTTCTTCGTGAATTTATGACATCAAACTGACAGTTCATCTTCAGAACCAAAAAAAGTAGTGTTGTATACTTCAAACTTGAAGGTTATAATTTTTGCTGAGATTTTATTCTTTATGATGGAACATGATGCCATCTAAGAATTTTTAAAAAGATCCACACTAAATCCATCAAGAACAGTTTACCACCATTCAAATCAGTGGATACAGAGGAGTGTATCTTTAGCAGGGAGAAAAAATGTGCTCTCTTGCTGAAGTAAGCTAAACATGCAATAATCATTTATGAAGGGTATAGGTCAATTAATTTAAACCTCTTGTAAGCATGACAATCTAATTCAAATGGCTATCTCAGGTTAGGGATACAACGTCCCTAACCAAACAGTAAAAACGTTTTCCAAGTTTAAAGGTCACCTGTGTACAAACAACATACTCACAGCCTGAAGAGATATGCCTTGATTACTTAGGCAGAACAGAATGTACTCAAGTCAAGGTGTAAACTGTAACAGACACTAAATAAGAAAGCTCATTAAAGACAGAGAAAAAGATGTGCCTTCCTGTAGAAGAACAGCAAGTGCCAAGGTCTTCTGCATGCTCTCTGTACCTGGAAACTTGGTGTGGAGAAAAGTCCATACTCCACCAGTTCCCTGCTGATAGCTGAGTTCTTCAACCTAAAACTGAAGCTTGTCTAACCAGCAGCAATCATCTATACAACTAACCACAAAAACTGCTGCCCATTTCTGTTTTGGGATGCCTGAATACAATGTGTGAAGTGGATGTGACCCCTGGAGCTTACATATTCCTCTTCCGTCTCCTCCACAAAGAAAGCTTCTCCATTGTCACCCAACTTCATGTGAAGATCCACTGCCTCACCATTGATTTCTATATCAATCTAAGAGAGAAACAAAGTATGATTTAGCATTCAGTCTTTCATTCAAACTAAACCAAATCTAAAGTGTTTGGTTTCTCAAACGAAACTTAGTTTTGGGGGTGTCCTTCAAGACAGCTCCAGAGAAACACTGCTACCTGCCTTGCATCCCATCCTAAAACCAGAACTTGATATATAGGGGATGGATAACCAGAGATTGAAAGTAAATACCTTATTATCTATATTATAACATAAAATTTAAAAATTACTTAATTTGTCAAATGTCATAAAAGAGAAATGTCACTGCCAACATTTGAGCACTTTCAGAGTTACAGTACACACCAGGCTTGCCTTGCCCAGTTCAGATTAGAACACAGATAAACAAATTTCAGTTACCACAGTAATGTTAACTCTTTATTGGAGAAAGTATAAACATCACTGCGAGCTCTTCTGGCCACATGCTAACTAGATAAGTAACAGGTGCCCATTGTTATCAGTGGCCCATCATGTCACTTTTACAAAGTCTGTCAATGACTACTCAGTTGAGCACACCTGTTATTCAGTTCAGTTACAGTCAGTAAAGTTTGTGGTTGTACTGCCTCCTTGCCTCTTAGTGATAAACCCATATGACATTTTATAAAAATGGATAATTAACAAGAAATTGGTTGATTCTGTAACACCTTCCTAAGTTGACAGTGACCACACTAGTGGGGGTAAAGATTTAATCTTATGGGTAACTGTTGAACCACTGTGTTGTATCCTTGAAACCAACAAAAGATTGTATACCAACTATACTTGAATTTAAAAAAAAAAGAAGAAATTGGCCAAGGTCTAAGTAAAGGAACAAGAAGTTAATAAGGGAGGAGCCACGATGGCAGCATGAGTAGGACAGTGGAAATCTCCTCCCAAAAACATATATCTTTTTGAAAATACAACTACTCCTAAAAGAGAGACCAGAAGACACAGGACAACAGCCAGACTACATCCGCACCTGCGAGAACCCAGCGCCTCGCGAAGGGGGTAAGATACAAGCCTGGGCCAGGCGGGAGCCAAGCGCCCCTCACCCCAGCTCCCAGCGGGAGGAGAGGAGTCGGAGCCAGGAGGGAGAGGGAGCCCAGGACTGCTGAAAACCCAGCCCCAGCCATCCGCACCAGAGTGCAGACACAGTGCGTGCGTGGGGTGCTGAAAACTAAGAAACCAGGACAGTACGACCTGTGAGCAGGTCCCCGCAGCTGGCGCCCCTGGGACAAAAGAAAAGCGAGTGCTCTTTGAAAGTCTTAAAGGGACAGGGACCCCACTGCTGGATGGAAGCGTCGCGGGACACTCGGCCCAGCAGCTGGGAATCCCAGGTAACTCCAGGCGCCCTAACCCCCTAGGAGGCAGCACTGCTCGGAGGCCCCTCATGGTGATAAACATCCTCCTGCCCATTCCCGCTCTGGCGCAGCCCCACCATAGCGGAGTCACAGCCTGAAAGCAGTCACACGCACAGCAACCGCACAGAGCTCCACAGTGGCCTGGGCAAGAATCAGAGACCCCATCTGCGTGCAGCTGCCCAGTAAAAGTGGCTAGGGGTCGCCGTTCTCCCAGGAGAGGAACATGAGGAGCAAGCAGGAAGGGATTTTGTTCTCTCAGCTGACACATGCGCCCTCTGCCCATCGCCATGAAAAGGGAGAAGAATTTGATCCAGACCAGAGTCACACAGACATCCCCTGAGAGGGAACCCGGGGAGATAGACCTAACCAATCTTCCTGAAAAAGAATTCAAAATAAAGGTCAAACCATGCTGAAGGACTTGCAGAGAAATATGCAAGACCTAAGGAGGGAGAATACAGAAATAAAACAAACTCTGGAAGGACTTCAAAGCAGAATGGACAAGATGCAAGAGGCCATTGATGGGATAGAAATTAGAGAACAGGAACGCAGAGAAGCTGACGCAGAGAGAGATAAAAGGATCTCCAGGAATGAAAGAATATTAAGAGAACTGTGTGACCAATCAAAACGGAACAATATCCGCATTATAGGGATACCAGAAGAAGAAGAGAGAGAAAAAGGGATAGAAAGTGTCTTTGAAGAAATAATTGCTGAAAACTTCCCCAAACTGGGGGAGGAAATAGCCTCTCAGACCACGGAAGCACACAGAACTCCCAACACAAGGGACCCAAGGAGGGCAACACCAAGACACATAATAATTAAAATGGCAAAGATCAAAGACAAGGACAGAGTATTAAAGGCAGCCAGAGAGAGAGAAAAAAGGTCACCTACAAAGGCTATCATCAGACTTCTCAACAGAAACCTTACAGGCCAGAAGAGAGTGGCATGATATACTTAATGCAATGAAACAGAACGGCCTTGAACCAAGAATACTGAATCCAGCACGATTATCATTTAAATATGAAGGAGGGATTAAACAATTCCCAGACAAGCAAAAGTTGAGGGAATTTGCCTCCCACAAACTACCTCTACAGGGTATTTTACAGGGACTGCTCTAGATGGGAGCACTCCTAAGGCTAAACAAATGTCACCAGAGAAAATAAAATCACAGCAAAGAAAGCACACCAACCAAATACTAACTAAAGGCAAAAAATAAAATCAACTACCCAGAAAAGCAGTCAAAGGAAATACAAAAGAGCACAGAACAAAACACCCAACTTTGAAGAATGGAGGAAGAGGAATAAGAAGGGAGAGAAATAAAGAATCATCAGACTGTGTTTATAATAGCTCAATAAGGGAGTTAAGTTAGATGGTAAGGTAGTAAAGAAGCTAACCTTGAACCTTTGGTAACCACAAACCTAAAGCCTACAATGGCAATAAGTACATATCTTCCAATAATCACCCTAAATGTAAATGGACTGAATGCACCAATCAAAATACACAGTAATAGAATGGATAAAAAAGCAAGACTCATCTATATGCTGCTTACAAGAGACTCACCTGAAACCCAAAGACATGCACAGACTAAAGCCAAGGGATGGAAAAAAATATTTCACGCAAACAACAAGGAGAAAAAAGCAGGTGATGCAGTACTAGTATCAGACAAAATAGAGTTCAAAACAAAGACAGTCACAAGAGATAAAGAAGGACATTATATAATGATAAAGGGATCAATCCAACAAGAGGATATAACCATTATAAATATATATGCACCCAATACAGAAGCACCAACATATGTGAAACAAATACTAACAGAATTAAAGGAGGAAATAGAATGCAATGCATTCATTTTGGGAGACTTCAACACACCACTCACTCCAAAAGACAGATCCACCAGACAGAAAATAAGTAAGGACACAGAGGCACTGAACAACACACTAGAACAGATGGACCTAATAGACATCTATAGAACTCTACACCCAAAAGCAAACAGGATACACATTCTTCTCAAGTGCACATGGAACATTCTCCAGAATAGACCACATACTAGCCATAAAAAAAGCCTCAGTAAATTCAAAAAGATTGAAATTCTACCAACCAACTTCTCAGACCACAAAGGTATAAAACTAGAAATAAATTGTACAAAGAAAGCAAAAAGGCTCACAAACACATGGAGGCTTAACAACATTATCCTAAATAATCAATGGATCAACGACCAAATCAAAATAGAGATCAAGCAATATATAGAAACAAATGACAACAACAACACTAAGCCCCAACTTCTGTGGAACGCAGCGAAAGCAGTCTTAAGAGGAAAGTATATAGCAATCCAGGCATATTTAAAGAAGGAAGAACAATCCCAAATGAATAGTCTAAAGACACAATTATTGAAATTGGAAAAAGAAGAATAAGGCCTAAAGTCAGCAGAAGAAGGGACATAATAAAGATCAGAGAAGAAATAAGTAAAATTGAGAAGAATAAAACAGTAGAAAAAAATCAATGAAACCAAGAGCTGGTTCTTTGAGAAAATAAACAATAGAAAAAACTCCTAGCCATACTAAAAAAAAGAAAAAGAGAATCTACACACATAAACAGAATCAGAAATATGAAAGGAAAAATCATGACAGACCCCACAGAAATACAAAGAATTATTAGAGAATACTACAAAAACCTATATGCTAACAACCTGGAAAACCTAGAAGAAATGGACAACTTCCTAGAAAAATACAACCTTCCAAGACTGACCAAGGAAAAAACACAAAATCTAAACAGACCAATTACCAGCAATTAAATTGAAGCGGTAATCAAAAAACTACCCAAGAACAAAACTCCCGAGCCAGAAGGATTTACCATGGAGTTTTATCAGACATACAGAGGAGACATAATACCCATTTCTCCTTAAAGTTTTCCAAAAAATAGAAGAGAGAATACTTCCAGACTCATTTTATGAAGCCAGTATCACCCTAATACCAAAACTAGGCAAAGACCCCACCAAAAAAGAAAATTACAGACCAATATCCCTGATGAATGTAGATGCAAAAATACTCAACAAAATATTAGCAAACAGAATTCAAAAATACATCAAGAGGATCATACACCCTGATCAAGTGGGATTCATCCCAGGGATGCAAGGATGGTACAACATTCGAAAATCGATCAACATCATCCACCACATAAACAAAAAGAAGGACAAAAATCACATGATCATCTCCATAGACACTGAACAAGCATTCGACAAAATTCAACATCCATTCATGATAAAAACTCTCAGCAAAATGGGTGTAGAGGGCAAGTACCTCAACATAAAAGGCCATATATGAAAAACCCACAGCCAACATCATACTGAACAGCGAGAGGCTGAAAGCTTTTCCTCTAAGATTGGGAACAAGACAGGGATGCCCACTCTCCCCACTGTTATTCAACATAGTACTGGAGGTCCTAGCCACAGCAATTAGACAAAACAAAGAAATACAAGGAATCCAGATAGGTAAAGAAGTCAAACTGTTACTATTTGCAAATGACATGATATTGTACATAAAAAACCCTAAAGACTCCACTCCAAAATGACTAGAACTGATATCGGAATACAGCAAAGTTGCAGGATACAAAATTAATACACAGAAATCTGTGGCTTTCCTATACACTAACAATGAACTAATAGAAAGAGAAACCAGGAAAACAATTCCATTCACAATTGCATCAAAAAGAATGAAATACCTAGGAATAACCCTAACCAAGGAAGTGAAAGACCTATACCCTGAAAACTACAAGACATTCTTAAGAGAAATTAAAGAGGACACTAACAAATGGAAACTCATCCCATTCTCTTGGCTAGGAATTAATATTGTCAAAATGGCCATACTGCCCAGAGCAATCTACAGTTTAATGCAATCCCTATCAAATTACCAACAGCATACTTCAACAAACTGGAACAAACAGTTCTAAAATTCATACGGAATCACCAAAGACCCCAAATAGCCAAAGCAATCCCGAGAATGAAGAAGGAGTGGGAGGGATCTCGCTCCCCAACTTCAAGCTCTACTACAAAGCCACAGTAATCAAGACAATTTGGTACTGGCACAAGAACAGAGCCACAGACCAGTGGAACAGAATAGAGTCTCCAAACATTAACCCAAACATATATGGTCAATTAATATACGATAAAGGAGCAATGGACATACAATGGGGAAATGACAGTCTCTTCAACAGCTGGTGTTGGCAAAACTGGACAGCTACATGCAAGAGAATGAAACTGGATTATTGTCTAACCCCATACACAAAAGTAAATTCGAAATGGATCAAAGACCTGAATGTAAGCCATGAAACCATAAAACTCTTAGAAAAAAACATAGGCAAAAATCTCTTGGACATAAACATGAGCGACTTCTTCATGAACATATCTCCCCGGGCAAGGGAAACAAAAGAAGTTAATAGTATCGGAATGTAAACAGAGTCACAGAACAGATGCGCACGGGAACAATGACCCTGCCACCATGTGAGGGGCTCAAGATGCACAGCCAGAGGAATCTGGTGAAGGTGAGCTTAACCACACAGAAGAGGAAAGTGGTTGCAACAAAAGGACAGAGATGTTCCAGAGGAAATAACATGTGCAAAAAACTTCACGTTGAAGGAACTCTCACAGTTCACACTTCATGACATTGAAATACGTCATGTCATACTTCCTGACATCAAAAGCTTAAAGGATGAAAAACTGGAAGCTGATTGAAACGTACTGTATGGTAATTTGCTACGACCATGAAAAGATGCTTGTTCCACATCATAAGTTTTGTATCAAGAAAGCAAGCACTGTTCAAACTAGTCTTAATAAGTTTTTTACAAAGAAAAAGGGACACCATAGTTCTCAGTTTCTAAATGTTTTACATCACAGTGTACTAAACATTATTTTATATTTTTTATTTTCCTATATATTTATAACTGACAGAATTTTTAAAGTTTTGATTAAAATGTATACAGATCACAGAAGAATCCTGTTTTTTCTCAGTGATTAAAAGCTTGCTTTGCATGGTTTCAGCTTGCCTAGTCATTTTAAAGTTCTATACTACCATGCAAAGTGAGGACTATTTATATATAATACTTTATATATATAAAAATTAAATACTACTATATCATTTAAGAATAATGTAGTCTTTTATCTGTAGGCTGTGAATAGGTATTTTAAATACCTTACAATAAATGAATACAAACTTTCAAGTCTTACAGATAAACCCGTAAACTCCCGTTTTAGAATGTTCAGGGATATGAAGATGAAAATGTATAAAGATATAGACAGATATAGAACAGTCCATAATCTAAGTGTACTTAGCTCTGGAAGGCTCTTATGGTAGAAACAATAGCACGATCCACTGGATTTTTTGATCCACTAAAAAATCAGTGAGGACCAATTATCCCTTTTGACCAGTGACTGAGTGCTGGTTCACATCTGGTCACTGAAGGCAACTCCATCTTCCCAAGAACCAGGTAATGATAAGTAACACCTCACACACAAAAAAATATTGTTGGCGTATGTTGTCAAAAGGCTTCTTACCAAAATCCTATGCATGAATAACATAACCACATTAAAAGTAACTTTGGAAAACAGTATTCTAACTAAATATACTAAGTCTAAAGATTAAAAAAATGTTAGTACTGTACAGTAGTTAGTATTGTTTTTTTAGGCACAGAGATGCAGCTTAACAATTCTGAAGCTATTTTATGTATATGATATGCTAGGATTGAGCAAATAAGTAAGCATATTGTGGAAAATGAGGCATATTTCTGTCAGAGAAAGGAGTTAAAATAAGGAAATGACAAGGAACCCTGTGGTGATGGATTGGGATCAGAGGCGTCCATGTGAACTCATAATTCTGAGACAGATGAAGATGTGGGTATATATACACATACATAGATATTCTTCCTCTGCCCGCTGAGTGGGCCTAGAAGCAATGACAGCGCAGCAGTAATGAGCACACCTAATAACCAGATCCTTTGTTTCTAGATACTGTTCTCCAATAAAAGGAACTAGGGCTCCTCAGAGAAATAAAATGACTGACTGCCAAATCTGCGTCAATTTGAGCAACTAAATAAATAAGAGATGATTTTTAATAGAGTATAACTCATTATAAAGTAAATTTAATTTCTAAATAAATAATTGAGTAAGAAAACAGAAGAGAAGGATAGCTGTTCAATACAGAATTTCAATTAATAAATGGAGTAGAGGAAGGATGGAAATGGAAAATCATCATTTGGCAAATGCCACAGTAATAATTGTTGCAGGCAAAGTTCATCAGTGTGTGCTAAAATTCATGGGTGAGAAAGTATGATGAAAAACAGGATACCTGCATACTCTGAAAGTTTCTTCCCACAAGTAAATTTACAGAATTGTCACAAACTGGATGAGACTAACAAGACAGGACAACTAAGTGTTCCATATCTTGATTGTGGTGATAGTTTCCACAGGTACAATACATGTTACAACTTATCAAAACTATATCCTTTGAGTGTGTGTGGTTTATTGGGTGTTAATAATAAAACAATAAAAGGAAAAAAAAGGATGAATATTATAAAAGAAATGGGAAAAACAGGCAAGTAAGAATTAAATATAAAATAAGTTAAAAAACCCTATGTAAAAAGAATTGCTATGTAATTTAAGAAATGTTAAGAAAATGATTATTTTATACAAACTTCTTAATTTTTTTAACTTTATAAAAGATAAGGCTGCATAAAACAGTTTCCCTAGGACAAAAATTAACCCTAATTCCTTTTCTAGCTAGCCTTCTTAATGGTTTATATTACCATGATTATATACTGCTCAAAAAGGCTGGGTATGATATGAAATCTAATTCTTTTAAATGAAAATGCTGTTAAATTCCTGGGCTAAGAAAAAACATCCTTTCAGGTAAAGTAAAAACTTTTTTTATAACAAACTGATTGAAGTCACATAATCATCTAGCGTCATCCAGGACTTCTAAAGCACCTATAGTAATAGTTTCTTCCACACTCACAGGAAGAATGTTTTCTAACTTAAAAATGTGTGTGAGGACTGAAAAAGTACAGAAATAATTTTTTCCTATACTGTAAGAGCAAGGGGACAGGGGAAAACTAAACTTACTCCACGACGCCAAATTTTAGGTTTCCCAGGATGACTTAAATAAAACATTTAATTTATTCAACTAGAAATTCAACATATAAAACAATTAAAATAATCCTTTGTTGATTTTATAAATTCTTAACACTAAAACAAATGAAATATTTATTCTATCTTTAATAAAAAATAACAGATTTGAACTAATATTATCCTCCAAATTTTCATCTTTGGAGGCTATCTATTTATCCTATGTAGCTTGGAAAATGGAATAATGCTTCTTGAGGATGCAAATTCAAGTCTGTTTTAAGTCATCTTAGAAAAATCGATCCTTTATTTACAGCCCTTACTTTAAGGGATCAAATAAGACATTTCTCACTATGACAACTTATTTTATTCTCAATCTTGACTCTAAACGGAGTTTAGTTCTTTCCAAAAATTAAATTTAACATTTAATTGTGCCCATGTTGAGGATACCTGAAAGAATATGCCATATGTTCTTTAGGTAACAAAGGGAAAATATTTAAAATATTTTAAGGTGGCACTGAGTTGGAATAAACACTTCTCAAGGTGAATACCTTTAAAGAGAACATGTATTTTGATGTACTATTTCTAGTAAACTGGTTTCTGAAACAATACTTGTTCCTACATTGTCATACTTCCTACACTGAGGCTTAATCTTGCTTGACATACATAACATATATATAATGACTTACTTTTGAGAAATACTGGCTGTAGCAGACACTTGTTCTTGCATGCCATTCTTTGGGTAAGAATATCTCTGAAGTCCTTTGAGGATCTTTTCATCCTCTATTTCAGACCATCTCTTTCAGGTGTAGCTTCAGACAGTGGAGGTAGGGCTCATACCCAAGCCAGGCCAATCAATATATTCTACCCTCACCTATACTGACTGCTCCCCAAGATACATGTGACCCAAGTCTGATAATTTATAATAATTTTTTATATTTAATATTTTAATGATAATTTATAATAATCAGTAATAAACACTGATACTTCTGTAGGTGGGAGAAGCTCTCTTTCCACTGGGGTCACTGAGTTAATGGAAAGTAGGCCTGAAGGTGTGTTGGTGGCCCTCAAATACTAAGAAAACATGGACAAAGGGAAGCAGAGCTGAGAGGGAGATAGAGCTCTGACACCACCTTCAGAGACTATAAATAAAGTCCTTGTTATTCAAATGGTCCTTGACTTTAGTTAGCCAAGCCAATAGATTCCTTTTCTGCTTAAGGTGGTGTGAGATGGATTTTTGTCATCCACAATGGAAACTATCCTAATACCCTGGGTTATTAAACTTTGAGAAGTAATCAAATCTTTTTGTGTTAAATCAATAAAATCAATGCTTAAAACTATCAAGATAGTGCAGGTTATCTTCTGAGATTAAACTCCTGAATTATGAAATATACTGAGAGCACTGGTTTGCCATCAAACAAGAACACACCAACGCAGGGCAAGATCATTACACTGCTCCTTTCTAACCAAAGGTTTTAAGGTGATTATGATGTTAAGTCCACATCACAGGGGTCACCATAATTGGCATCTTAGTTTAAAATCAACAAATGGCTTTCCCTAATCCAAACTGACCTAAAATAAAAGTTAATCCAGATTGTCAGAGTACCTCAAGGCAGACGTGGTTTTGGTTTTATTGTAACAGCAAAGCTGTGATTTGGTTAAATAGCCAGACTTCTTCCCGAACATATTCTTTGGGTTTCTGGGATACTACAGGAAGGAGCGGGAATTAAGAACTTTTCTTTTTTTCCTGTCTCATGGACAGACCCCTATTCAAGGGTTTGACAAGATATTTAACACAATGATTTGGGTAGCTTTGTACAAAAATTACTGTCTTAATTAGGGACACATAGAGTGAAGGAGTTATCTTATCTCCCCAGTCACCATTTACAAATACACAAATACTTATATACATCAGCCTGCAGGTTCCATTTTGAAAGGCCAGAAAACTTATCTCATCTTCTGAACAGAAGCCCAGGTCAGAGAAAAATAAATAAATAATGACATGTAAGCCATTTTATGAATAGATTATTGCATAACTAATGGAAAATTTCAGTGCATAAACAGTTTGCTGTTGAATCTCCTAAAGCAGATACAGTCTGAAAGTGCTATAGGTTAGTGTTATCAGAAAGAAAGAAAAAATTCTAGAGAAGCTGAACTGTGGCTAAACACTGCTCTACACAGAAAGTTCAACTCACTAAGTATAGTGTGACTACTTTTGGTTTCCAAAGGGTCACTGAACAGAGACCTGACCACACAAACCCTGCCACCGTGAAACATGGCTCTCCAGTGGAAAACTGATTTTGTGACACTTAGAAAAATGATGTTTAATCAGGGGAGTGGGAGGTGGTAAGAATTTGTGTGAAACTCATAAACCTTTTCTTTCACTCCCAAATAACCTAAGTTTAACTAGAAACTTTTATTTTAAAGAATAAAATCAGCTATGGCAAACAGCCAAAATCTAAATATAGAAGTTTCCATCTTATGCCAATGGTCCTCTTAACACACACTCCTATGCCAGAAAATGGAGTGGACCTTTCATTGTGCTTTAAAATCCTGACAAAATCTCCCTACATTGTTTAGGTAGATAATGTGGGGGATGAGCAGAAGGAAAAGTAACACTATTTATATACCTGCAAGGTTTTGTTACTATTTTCTGACTGATTGATACAAACATACCAATAACCTTTCCAAACTGCTCCACAACCTGAAAGGAAGAGGAAGGGAGAAAAAGGAAAACCAACACAGATACTTCCTTTCCAAATGAATCTTTCCTAAAATAAATAAAAGCCAACCAGCTTATGGCCTGTGGGCTTGTATTTTGGTCAGATCTGGACACAGGTCCTGGCATCAATAACAAAATTTAGATTACAAATGAGATTTTACAGCTTTGTCAAAACAAGCAAATCTGGCATTGATTTTGCTTGAACAAATGTGTGCTTGACTCATGAGTCTATTCCATTGACAGCTAGAATGAAGGCATTAACCTGAATATTTCAAAGTGCTATATACATAAGGGAAAGGAACGTTTTCTAAATGCACCTACCCTTCCCATTCATAACTCAGTTTCTGTTTTGCTCTTCTGAGTTGCAACATACAAGATTATCAAAATAATTTGCAGCTTTTTTTTCTTCCCTTGAAGAGACTTCCTGAATTCAGAAGCAACTTCAAAAGCAATACATAAAGGTTAACTTCTCATAGCATTGTCTCCACAGTAATTACTCTGCTGCCTTCTAACTTTTCACCCTCCTCAAGAACAGACTGTCCCCTGCCTGCACTTACCACTTTCTCCTTGGATCTCAGGACTCCCAGCTTCCCGAACCGAACATGGAAAGGCGAACACTGGTAGGTGCCATCCTGCTGCTGCACCACAATGACATCGATGCACCCAGACAAAGTGGCTTGGTTGATGCCCTTGTAGAGTTCTTTCACAGTGACAAAAACCTGCCCAGCCAGCTGTCCCACATAATTCATGGTTTGAGACTACAAAAGAGAAGGGGAAAAAAAAATAGATGAGATGATAACTCTGAATTTGTGGCTCTAATGGCACTAACAAAGAAAAAACAGTAGTACACCTAATACTACATCATTCATTTGTACACCACCAGATTACATATCGTATTAACCTTGCTCATTCTGAATGCGTAAGTTTCAAGCGATCACTGTTTACACATTTCCACCCAAAGACAATTCCAGATTGTCCCTCCTCGTATCTGAGAGGCTATCCCAGTCAGGGCCTGAGGCCTGTATCAGGGGTCTCACCTCAAAATTAAGGACCTACATCAAACCATCAGAGAACCCAGACTACTACCACTGCCCTCCTGCCCAAGACCATTAGGAACCTGGGGGAACTGCATCCTTTTTGGCCATAGTAGCCAAGCAGGAAAAATGACTAAGATCCCCTCCAGCAGAAACCAGAGATCATCACACTGTTTCTGTTGGAAGATGTTTAAGTGAGAGATGGGTTTTCTACAAAACTATTAATAGAATATGGTTCAGACACATGCTAAAATAAACTCTGGTGAACCAGACTGGGTCTAACCTATTTATAACAATACTTTTAGCAAAAATCCTTTCAATGCTTCAACATAACTCACTGGAACATATATTCATCATTGTTCCACAAAGTTCAAAGCACACAGAAGGGTTTTAATCTTGTTCCTCAATCACAATTCAGTATGGAAATCAGGATCACCAGGTTGTAAAGGGTCCTCTAGAAAGGGTCAAAGAAGGATGTGAGCGCAACTGACCAGGGCTGCGAGGACACAGGAAATGCTTCCTGCCTCTGTGCCCCACGTAGTGCTGGCTGTATATGACCACGGGATGGGGCAAGTGCTATAAGATATGCTTGGAGGGACAGTGGGGAAGTCTTGTTGGCTCCCAACTTAACTCGTCCACTCATTAGCTCCCATTTAGTCCTAAGGTTGTCAAATTTCATTTCCAGTTATCAACTACGACCAGATTTCATTCATTAGACACCAAAACCTCTAATATTATGTCAAAGCACAATTCAGCAAGGCATTCTCCTGGGGATGGGAGGCAAGCAAGCAAAAGAAGAGACGCCCCCACAGTTCTGGTCGACCCAGAGGTGACTTTCACTGAACCTAAGACTGGCAATTACTCTCCAGGTTTCCCACAAGCACAGCTCTCTACCCAGCTTGAGATGCCTTGAGCTCAAAGCTATGTGTTGGAAAGTTCCCAGAGCCCACATCTGTGTTGTCAGAGAAGTCCAAAGTTGAACTGAGAGAAAAATGGCATCTCTTTGGGAAAACTCTGGGGCCTGCCAGGCCATCTGCCTCCAGAGAACTCACCCCACTCTTCATGGGTGAGTTAGCACTCACTGGCAGTGCCTGGATTCCACTCAAAACATTTTTTTCTCCTCTTACACACAAATGAATGTGTAATCAAGGCCTATCAGTTTGACACCAAGAAGAACAAGCCACAGTAATTTAACCTTAGAAAAAATTTTAAATATTTTGAAGCTAATGTTACCAAGGTCCCAAAATACATCTATAGAGAAACTGGCTTTGAGGAAGTAAACTAGCTGCTAAACTTGGTACTAAATAATAAAACATAACTGGCCATATTCTTTATGTGGTAAGTTAAAAAAGTTACAAGTCGGTGTGATTTTTGTTTCAGAATAATTGATCTGAACTTGGTACAGTCAAATTAAGCACTTACTGAGTGCTCAGTAATGACTCCTTGAATGAATAAAGGAAAGATCAAATGAACCATCAATGATACTAAAAAAATAAACTCATATGGGAGAAAATAGTGTTTCATCAGAATATTCATATTACATGATTGTATTTAAGTTAATCTTTTCAATTTTAAGATAATCCTATATTCCCATGCATGCAGTTTTCAGAAAGAATACAAAGAGATCCCATTATCCTTTACCCACTTTCTCCCACTAGTAACATCTTGAAAAATTCTAGCACAATAATGTAAGCAGGATTTTAAAACTGATTCTCTTAAGACTGAGAATATTTCCATCACCATAGAAATCTGTCCTATTAGTCTTTTATAGCCACACATACTTACTTCCCTCCTGCTCTCACTCTCTCCTTAATCACTGGCAACCACTAATCCATTCTTCATCTCTGATTTTTGCCATTTTTAAAAATGTTACGTAAATGGAATCATATAGTACATAACCTCATGGGATCACCTGTTTCCATTCATATTTCTATAGAGAGCCATCCAGGTTCCTGCCTGTATCGACAGTTTTTCCTTTTTATTGTAAAGTAGTATATTCCATGGTATGGACGTACCATAGTTTGTTTAGTCATACCTCTTGAGGAACAGTAGAGATATACCAAGTTTTTGACTATTACAATAAAAACAGCTGTAAGCATTTATGTACATGTTTTTGTGTGAAAGTAAGTTTTTGAATGAATTGGGGTAAATGCCCAGGAATGTGACTGCTAAGTTGAATGGAATTGTGTGTGTAGTTTTTAAAGACACTGCCACCAGAGTTGAATACCATTTTACAGTCCTGCTGGCAATGTCTGGGAATATAACTCCTCTAGAATATAACTCCTCTACATCCTAGCCTTCATTTGGCACTGTGACTATGTTTTATTTTAGCCATGATGACAGGTGTGTAGTAATACTGGTTTTAATTTGCATTTCCCTAGTGGCTAATAAGGTTTAACATTCTTTATGTGCTTATTTGCTATCTGAATACATCATTAAACATTGTTTCATAGAAGAACACCACAGGAGTTCCTAGCCACAGCAATCAGGCAACACAAACAGATAAAAGACATCCAAATTGGTAAGGAAGAAGTTAAACTCCATTTGCAGATGACATGACATTATACAGAGAAAACCCTAAGGAATCCACCAAAAAAACTATCAGAACTAACAACTGAATTCAGCAAAGTTGCAGGTTACAAAATTAATATGCAGAAATCTGTTGCATTCCTACATACTAATAATGAACTAGCAGAAAGAGAAATCAGAACAACTCCATTTAAAATTGCATCAAAAAGAATTGAATACCTAGGAATAAATCTAACCAAGGAGGTGTAAGACCTGTACTCTGAAAACTACAAGATACTCATGAGATTAAAGAAGACACCAATAAATGGAAATCTATCCCATGCTCATGGATAGGAAAAATTAATATTGTCAAATGGCCATCTTGCCCAAAGCAATTTACAAATTCCATGCAATCCCTATCAAAATACCAATAGCATTCTTCAAGGAACTACAACAACTAGTTCTAAAATTCATATGGAACCACAAAAGACCCTGAATAGCTAATGCCATCCTGAGAAAGAAGAACAAAGCAGGGGGGATTACACTCCCCGACTTGAAGCTCTTCTACAAAGCCACAGTAATCAAAACAATTTGGTACTGGCACGAGAACAGACCCATTGACCAATGGAACAGACTAGAGAGCCCGGATATAAACCCATACATCTATGGTCAATTGATATATGATAAAGGAGCCATGGATATACAATGGGGAAAAGACAGCCTCTTCAACAGCTGGTGTTGGCAAAACTGGACAGCTACATGTAAGAGAATGAAACTGGATTATTGCCTAACCCCATACACAAAAGTAAACTCAAAATGGATCAAAGACCCAAATGTAAGTCATGAAACCACAAAACTCTTAGAAGAAAACATAGGCAAAAATCTCTTGAATATAAACAGTAGTTTTTCCTGAACACATCTCCTTGGGTAAGGGAAACAAAATAAAAAATGAACAAGTGGGACTTTATCAAACTAAAAAGCTTCTGTACAGCTAAGGATACCATCAGCAGAACAAAAAGGCATCCTACAGTATGGGAGAACATATTTTTAAATGACTTATCTGATAAAGGGTTAACATCCAAAATATAAAGAACTCATATGCCTCAACACGCAAAAACCAAATAACCCAATTAAAAAAATGGGCAGAGGGCCTGAACAGACATTTCTCCAAAGAACTACAGATGGCTAACAGGCACATAAAAAGATGTTCCACATCACTAATCATCAGGGAAATGCAAATTAAAACCACAATGACATATAACCTCACACCAGTAAGAATGGCTACTATCCATTCTAATGGACAGACAAGAAACAACAAATGCT
Organism: Manis pentadactyla; assembly: GCF_030020395.1. Classification (NCBI taxonomy): domain Eukaryota; kingdom Metazoa; phylum Chordata; class Mammalia; order Pholidota; family Manidae; genus Manis; species Manis pentadactyla. The sequence goes on along the minus strand of NC_080024.1, from coordinate 116,708,129 downwards.
GGCAAGGCTGTGCAGAAATAGGAACCCTCCTACACTGTTGGTGGGACTGCAAACTGGTGCAACCACTGTGGAAAGCAGTATGGAGATTCCTCAGAAAACTAAAAATAGAAATACCATGTGACCCAGTAATTCCACTCCTAGGAATTTACCTAAAGAAAACAAAATCCCTGATTCAAAGACATATGCACAGCTGCACTGTTTGCAACAGCCAAGATATGGAATCAACCTAAGTGCCCATCAACAGATGAATGGATAAAGAGGATGTGGTACATATATACAATGGATTATTCTTCAACCACAAAAAGAAAAGAAATCCTGCCATTTGCAACAACATGGATGGATCTAGAGGGTAATATGCTCATTGAAATAATCCAGGTGGAGAAACACAAATACCATAGGATTTCACTTATTTGTGGAATATAAAAACAGCAAAACAGAAGGAACAAAACAGCATTAGACTCACAGACACTGAGAAGTGAGTAGTAGTTAACAAGGGCGATGAGAGTGGGTAGATTGAAGAGGGAGGGAGACTGTTGAACCACTGTGATGTACATTTGATAAAATTAAAAATTAAAAAAAGAGCACTACAACTAATTTAGAGGAAAAGGGAATAATTTTTTTGTTCCTTATTTTTGGGGTTACAGTGTATAATTTTAGTATGTTAAGAAGGTCTCCAAAGACAGAAACAAAGTAAAATTTACTCTTGCATGATTCATCTTCTCACTCTCTTCTACCTGGTAGCATTTTTCAGCAACATAGAACCACCCATTAGAACGTTTACATTCTGTAAATAAACATGTTCAGACATGCTCTTGTCTGTCATGGCATGCATGTTAATCAAACAGAATCCAAGCAGTCAATCTCTGTATCATTGGCTTGACTGATGGTGGCAATTAAAAAATGAGTTTTGTTACAAATAAAAAAAAAAAACCTTAATTAATTATACAAACCTTTTCTTAAAAAAAAAAAAAAAAAACCAAACTGAAAAATGGTAATTTTTAAGCATCTACATTCAGCCATAAACAAGTCTTATAAACTAAATGTATGATAAGCTTACACCAACTGGAGAACAGAATCCATAATTAAGTTTAAGCACATCTATTCAAGATGATTTTAATTACCATGGTTACAATATGTGCTATTTTACAAGAAAGACTATTGTGTAAATGCCAGTTGCTAAATGTAGAAAAAATACAGGCTGTCAAATGACTAGTTTTCTCTTAGCAGAAACAACAATTCCATCTATATTATCAAGGCTGGGAAAACAAAAATAAAGGGAGACCTGGAGCCTTAACATTCACTACACCCTGGGAACAAGGGGCACAACTCTGCTAGAAGGGACACCCCAACCAGGTTGGTGGAGGGGACTTCCTCATAAATATGTCTGGGGGAAAAGCAGATTCTTACTATACACATGATACATTGAACAGCTTCTACTTTAAGCAGACTCTAGCACCATAAACTTTACTCCTATCTGCCCAGTCCAGAACAAGCCATAATAGAGCCCAGTGTCAGGCCTCTGACACCTGTCCTGGTCAGTGCCTGGGAGCGAGACTATAAACAGGGGCAGAGAGAGACAGGTGATTAAGCAGCCCAGTAACATATGAAGGATATACCCCACTGAAGACACTACCTTTTCAGTATATACAGCAAAATAATATATAATGTAAACCATATTTTATAGTGAATGATGAGAAAGTGGAAATGAGGGGAAAATGAATTCAAGAATGGAGGGTGACAGAGACCAGGGGAGAGGGACACAGAAAGAGACAGGTGAAAATTCAGAAAAAAGGCAAAGACATAATACATAACCGGAAATCAGACTGACATTAAGATGCCCACACAGAAAGAACAACGTGGAACTCAAGGACATTCAGAGCAGCATCTCTACGTTCAGGCTCACAAGCTCAAAGAAAAATATAAAAGTACATTTACTGATTCTTAGAACTAGAACTATTTATCCAGCCCAGTCTTTTTCAACAAACACCAAAAATGCTTCTAGCACATCTCTGAAATATGTTAAAGTTAACACTCATCACAGTAGCAGCAATTACTCAAGAGTAGTTTAGTAGGTACCAAATCTTTAGCTTATACATGTACTATCATCTGAGAACCACCTTATTGGTTAAGTATTATTATTTCTATTTTTAAAGACAATGAAATTGAGGCTTAAAAAGGTTAAACACTGTTACAGACTGAATATTTCTGCTCCCCACCTCCCATTCCTATGTCAGAGCCCTAACCCCCAATGCGGACGTAGGGCCGTAGATGAATTCATGAGGGTGGAGCCTCCACAAGGGGACCTTATGAGAGGAGGAGACCAGAGCTTGCCCCCTCCTCCCACCATGTGAGGATGCAGTGGGAAAGCGGTTCTCTGCAAGCCGGGAACAGACTCTTCACTAGGAATTGAATGGGCCAGTACCTTGGTCTTGGGACTGCCCAGAATTCAAAACTGAGAAAACATAGGCCAGTCTGTGGTACTCACTCAGCAGTCCAAGCTGAGTATAACCTAAAACATCATTACGCCATACTGCTTCTCAGTTTTGGGATACCTCCAGTTGACAGAGATACATTCCTTTTACCAATAGGGTGAAGCAGTACCAGAAGCCCTACTTACGTCCACTAGAAGTCACACTGACTACGTCCCATTCTCCTCTAAATGACACTACTACACACCAAAGAGTTTATTGTACAACCACAACTAGGTCTCATCTATTCTGGGCTAAGCAGTCTTTTTCCTTAAAATATCTGAAATGACAGGGTTTGCTTTCACTTTTATGACAAACTAGAGAACTGTTTTTCTTTAAATGGGAGGTCCAAAACTAGACACAACGATGTGTGTGTTTACATCCAGGCACCAGTCCTACGGGCTGGGTTAAATGCTGGGCACTCCCAAGACAGGGAGGTACTTATTGATCACTAAACATGCAACGAATTAGTAGACTGTAATTAACTAAAATACTTATTAGAAGACAAATGGCCCTTCACACATAAAATTCAATAGACTTAATAGTCCTTCATGCATGAAATTCAATGGTGCCCACCATCAGATTTTTCTTACTAATTATTTTAAAGTAAACATACACTAGTATCTGAAATAAATGGGGAGCTTTTCATATCCAATTATTTACAAAATTTAAAGACCTGCTGAGCAACTTTTCCTGAGTATCAGAGAAACTAAAATCATTATGCTATGTAGTAGAGATTTATAAATGGAATGCATCAGTAAATAGGTTCAAATACAGATCCTTCACTATAAAACTGCCCGAAATTACTTAAAGGTAGTATGTTCAATCAAAAATAACTTCTGTTAAGGAAAAGAGTACAGAGACATAAGGTAGTTATTAAAATATAACAATTTCTAAATTGTTATCAATACAGAAATGGATACATTCTAAAGCACTGTTACATTTATCATCAAAAGCTGTTTCCTAAGTTTTAAGTTTACCTTCATATATATATTCAATACAGGTATTACTAGTTAACAGTACTAACAAACACCACAGCTATAGTTGTTACATGTCCATCATGTGTCAAGCGTCGTGTTAACCTGTACACCATCTCATGTAATGTTCCAACTATCCAGGAGTCTGGTACCAATATTCCCACTTATATGAGGAAACTGAGGTTCAGAAGTGTTCAGGGTCATCACACTAAGTGGTAAATCCAACAAACTCAAACTAAAGTCTGTTTCCAGAGCCTATGTCCTTCCCTGAATCTCAAAGTGAAAGAGATGCTCTAAGCAATGATAAAAGCCTTGATGAAACTCCCAGGTTTCTGGCTGTAAGTAGGCTGCTTTTGGCAACTAGAATATTATTTTTTTATTTACTTGGCACATAAATATGAAGTGATAACAGAGTCCAAAGCAGCCACAGCTTCTCTGCACTGAATCACTACAAGAGTGACACTGACTACTAATCCTCCAGCTAGCCACTCGGTACAATGTCAGGAAGCAGACCTCCCAAGGAGGTAACATGTACTGGGGCTTGTGGACAGAGATGAACAGCTTTTACCAAGAACTGCCCTCCACATTCTATCTAACCTTCTGCTCACCAATGTGAGGAATGTGCTAAGAGGGAATAGAAACTTCTAGATACTATGGGAAAGAAACAGCAGGACACTGTTACCTGGTACACATTCCAGCTTACACCCATGCTCCTAGACCAAACTCCTCCAGGTGCCCAGAACTTACATTCAGCATTTGAGTACCATTTAGTATTCTTCAAGAACCTTCTCAAACATACGTTACTTGATCTTCAAAAGAGAAAATTAGGTTATGCAAGGCAGACATTATTAATCTCATTTTATATTTAGATTAAGACAGGAAGGGTTTACTTTCCATTACTATTCCATAGAACCCAGTTCCACTGCGGCTGAGGGTCCCAACCTTCCTGCTACTTCCTCCCATGGAGTGAATCATTGGGCTAACAAAGTCAGCTGGTGTCCCTGAAGACAACAGATCTCAGGGCTGATCTCACGTTGTACTTTAAGTCCCTATAGTTCTCTGACAAATCCAGAGTCCCCTAGATGTGGCCAGACATGAATCTGTAGGTAGCACTCAGCATGGCTGAGATCTTTACTTCCCTGGAGGTGGGTGATCAACGCAGCGAGGACACACATGGCAGCACTTGCTGCAAGCTTCTCCCGGGCCCAGAGAGCAGGGAGCAGAAGTCCCCCAGGGGACATGCCCACATCCTATGGGAGCTTAACACAGTCAAGATATTTTCTAGAACATTTACTATGTCCAGGAGACACTCTGGGGATCACAAAGAACTAAAGGAGGTTGTTGCAACTTGGGCTAGACATATGGAATGAAAAACTGTACCAAATAGTGCAGCCTGTGAGTGGGCAGCAAGCAGTGTCACAGACAAGTGACACTATGCCTGACAAAGAAACCAGCTTTCCTGGAGAAGCTGCTCTCAGGCATTTAAATTCAAATAAATGCCTTATTTTGTACCACTCAGTTTTTTCCCCCCCATTATAGCAGAATTCTAATTTGCTTAATTTTCTTCTTTTAAACCAGCTGCCTTTAAATTCTCACTTTACAGGAAATAGCACAAGGAACAGCCCTTGCCATCAAGCAGAGTGCCTCTACTCCCTGGAGCTCCACAAAGTAGGTGGTTTTTAAAGCCCCATTTGTTCTCCTTGAGTCAAAAGTCCATGAAGAAATACTGAGAGCTGCACAGCTAAAATGCACTGCCCCAAATGTCTCCTCAAGAACATGGCAGGTCTCCTGCCCCACAGTGCACCCTAATTGTTGGAACAGGGCCTTATTTCTAGAATCTATCAGTCCCCATGTACAGAATCTAGAAACCAAAATAAATGTCTCCCAGCAAACTTTATGAATACCATAAACTAATTCAAGCAAGAGACAGCTCAGCCTTAAAGGAAGAGGAGGTACAGAGGGGACAACATCAGTAGGATCTGTGACTAACCCAAGGGAGATCCTGAGGGAAAGGAAGCAGTAGCTGGTTAGGATCACACCACAATTTGTAGACACAGTTAGAAATACATCTGGCACATAGCTGGGATTCAGTAAACACTGTTGAATAAATGAACAGACCAACTTAGATATGGAAATAAAATGGGCAGATTTGGTGGGGAACTTCTTAGCAAGGTGGAAATTCAAGAATTTTACTTATAACACTAGTTCAAAATTTTGTGTACATGAAAATCATCCTGGACAGTTTTTAAAATGCAGATTTTCCTGAAATTGTTCTGAAGTTTAGTAACTGATTATGAGGATAAGCAGGTTAGGGAAGCAAAGCTCCCTGTAAAAGCAAGAGACACTCTGATAAAATTTCATGCCTATTCTTGCTACTTCCAAAATCAGTGTCTTAAAATGGACAGTAAGGCCTAAAAAGCCTTGGGTGCTGTCCTGTATCTTTATTTAGAGATGATGTACAGGGGAGCTCTGGAAATCTTTCTGAGCTGGCATCTGTACTCAGAGATTCCTTCCTGAGAGACTGAGATTTAGCCAGGAAGAGGAGTCCTTGGAAGGATTCAGGATTCTAGTTCCCTGTAGATTACTCTGTATCTTTCTAAAGAGCAACCCCATCCACTGCTTGAAGGCATGGTCAGGGACCGTTTTATGTGTAATCAACTTCTTTTTTCTGCTAGGTGAAGAAAACTGTCAAGGACCACACTGTAGGTTAGTTATTTCTCAAAGAGTAGTCCTTTGACCATCTACAATAGAGTCAAGCTTTGGTGGTTAAGAATGTACATTTTAGGACCCCAATCCAGACATAAAAAACTGGAAATGGGATCCTAAGGATCTATTTATCCATGATTCTGATGGACATCTAGGTTTGGAAATGACCTCCAGTCTCCATCACACAAACTTTCTCCTCCTAATCCTGATTAAACTTGCTGAAAAAACCAAGTTTTTATGTGCTAAAGTATGTGTCCCATCCTCTACGGCACTCTTTAACCTTGATGTCTGATGCAAAGCTAACAGACCTTGAATTTTACATGTTGTAATGAACAGCTGACCTCATCATTTTAGAAGACCTGAGTTCTAGGACCGGCAGGGGTTCCTTCCCTAATTACAACCCAATACTACTCTACATCAACCTTCAGGATCCATAAGTAAGATGTTTTGGAATTTGAAGAGATACATGATGCAATGGCTAGCTCAGAGGGTATTAACACGGCTACCTGGATCACAATGATCTGGGCCAAACAGATACTCTTGAAGTCTGTATGGAGAGCCAAAGCGACCAGAAACTGGCAGGGCTGAGCCACCTGTGTGGTGATCCAGAAGGCCCACCAGCTCAAGACTCTGACTCCAGCTCTCTCATTATCTCTCTGAACATTGAACAGTCCTGTTTCTTTGCTTGGCTTGTTCAGAGTCCATTTCTGATGTGTGCCAACAAAGAACCTAAATTACAGGCTGATACTGATTCTGACTGGATAAAACCACCTGGAGCCGTCCCTCTATCAGCTTCCCCCTAAAAAAAAAAAACGCCCTGGGAAAATTAATCCAGTGAAAGCTGAACAACTTTCACTGAAAAACTTAGGCTTTTTTAAATGAGAGGACAAGAGGCTAGCCTTAAACTTAGCTGTCAAGGCTGATAAGCTGATTAATTCAGATTTAGAATCTGTCACAAAGTATTTTCTTTATGGGAGTCTGGAAGCACAGATTTCTAGTAACTGGGCTCACTTCTCTAGGATTCACCATTTTCTCTACCTGCAAAGCAGATGAACAACTATCTCACGCTGAGTAACGTTCAAAAAAAGGTAAGACACTTTGCCACTATGGCAATATATGTTCATTTCCAAGTGGTGGTCCCAAGTTTTACTCAACCACTGCTTTGGCTTTTCAGCAGATACAACTAAGAAAGGACTGTGTCACCTATTTCATCTTCAATCGATTCCCCACCTTCCACCTCAGTCACTAGCTCAGTCATTTTCAGGACAATCCTTCAAAACCCAACACCAGTTTTCTTCTCAATCCATCAACTACTATTGGCTGTTGATCTAATATTTCGTAAGAAGAGCAAGGATGTTTTAAGCTTCCTGGATGAGGAGATGGGAACAAATAAAGCATGTCCACAATAGATTGTGAACACACAGAGCACAATGGAAAATAAAATCAGAAGAATATGGGGGCGAGAAGGCGCTGGCTCAAGGCTTGAGAAGAAGGCAGGAAGTGGAAAGAAGGAATCTGTGTCTGTGCAGTGTTCAAGATGCCCTGCCCTTGCCCCAGCATGGCACGTAAGTACTCACCACACTGCAACAATTTGTTTACTCCCACTTCCAAACTCTAGGTTCTGACAAAGAAAGGAGAAGTGTTGTATGCTTCACTGTCTCCCCAAAGCCTGGTACAGTGCCTAGCTATAGGAGGTTCTGAATCAATTAATGTATGAACCAATGAATGTATGGATACAAGACCTAGTTAACAGAATCAGCAAGGAGATGGAGGAATATATATGATGCTTTGTATTGTAACCTAAATGAGAAATTCAAGAGATAAATGAAAAAATGTATCTCCACACATATAAAAAAAAAATTCCAAGAACAGTGAAGGCCAGCCAACCCAATGTTCCAAAAGGAATGCTCAGACATTCGGAAACTCATGTTTTTCTCTGGATGCTGGTGAAACAGAAAAGACTTGCATAAATCTAGCCTATGTGAGTGACAATTAAGAACAACCCCCACCTTGGATGCGTAAATCTAAAAATATCCTGTAAGAACAAATGACATCTGTGCTGATGGCTCTGGGCAGCCCCACAGCAAGTGCATTAGAGAGACAATTGGTCTGACAGGGGAACTCAGTGTGGGAAGGCAGCAAAGGCACAGGCAAGGCTGAAAGTGACAAAGATCACACCATGACCAAAATTTATTACAGGAAACGAGGGGTAAAAGAACAAATTTAGGTTATCATTTCCTATACCACTCAGTCTTCTTACATGAAAACACCCAACAGTGTCATTCTATGAGGCAGAGCCTTTAGGGTAAATGGCTGGTAGCAGTGGTTTCATTTTTCTAATGCTTAGCAATGTAGCAGTAAACACATTTCTTCAGCAACAGAATTGGTTCACAGTAAGGAAGATTAAATGTTCGATGTTACATGATCTTTAAATTTTACTACATATAATGTGTTCCTGGAGTAGATCCTACAGTGAGTGGCAAGCAGCACACTAGGAAAGTGGGTCCAACTACTTCATTCAACTGCCAACATTACTCCTGTGACCAAATCTATTAAAAAAAAAATCACAGCTCTGTAAAATTCAATGGTTCTCATTTCTGCATTTCTCTTCATTGCTTCTCCCTTCACTTCCCAAACTGAGGAATAATGCCTTGCAAGAAGTTTTCTGTCTCTTCTTTTCCTGTCATCGCTAAAATATGCCCAGTTGTAATCTACTTGTACATGAGGTGACATCATAATGTTACAGTGAACATCTGACTAGAGACCAGAAATACAGAAGTAAAATCATTAAATGTAATGAGTTTAAGATTCTGTTCATAATAATTCATAAAAAATATTAAACTCTTGCTTAGTCAACTGTATAATGGTTATACATATCAGCTATAAAAACTTACAGCTAAATGTTTATGCCAACTTTGCTATGAAATACAATTCTAAGATTTCAAATAGCTGTACCTTGAACTGTACAAAATTTTTTAAAAAGGTGTACTAAATTACATAGAGTAAAATTAGCCCTTTTTAGTACAGTTTTAACTGCAATCATGTAACCACCACCATAATAAAGACACAGACTAGATCACCCCCCAAAATGCCTTCATGCCCCTTTGCAGTCAAATCCTTTTCCCCCACCTCGCCAATCACTGATCTGCACCGCCCCTACACTCTTGCCCTTTCTAGAATGTCATATGAATGGAACCATACAGTATGTAGCCTTCTGAATATGGCTTCTTTCACTTAGCATAATGCATTTGAGATTAATCAACACTGCTGCAGGTATCAGTAGTTTGTTGCTGGTGTTCTAAGTATTCCACTGTATGGATTCACCAAAGTTTGTTTATCCATCCACCATTTGAAAGACATCTGGGTTGTTTCCCGTTTTTGGCAATTAAAAATAAAGCAACTAAAAACATTTGTGTGGATATAATTTCATTCCATTTGGTTAAATAACTTAGGAGTGGGATTGCTTAAATGTGTTTTTGCAAGACAAATTTTGCAGCTACTGTTTTTAAGGTATCTTCGGTGTACTCAGAAGAGTTTGCTATTGACATAAATCCCTAAAATTATTTTACACAGTGATAATAATTTACCTGTTCATAAGTTTGGATTTTCAAATGTAAGAACTGCTCAATATAGAGATTCACTTAAACTGGTGAAAATCAAACTCTTTACTAATCTCACTCTGCATTTAAACAATGCATATCTTTGACAAAACACACATAACCTAGCTTATAATTCAGATTTTACTCGTTATCTTCCTAGTGTTAGCCATGGGGAAAAAAGAAGAGAGGGCCCTAAAATTCACCCCTCCCCCTTGTCTTTCACATCCCTCATCTCATTTCATCCTCACAATTAGGTGAGGGAATGTTATATGCATTATGTGGGCAAGAAAATGGGCTCAGAGAAAATAAGCAACTAGCCTAGGATAAGAACAATTACACAGTGATGCACAGAGAAAAGCTCAGCTATGTCTGTCTCAAATGCCTAGGCTCTTTTTACTGTTTCTCAGGACCCCAAGCTCCTAAAAACACTAATGGTAAGATTATGTAATTTTCAGAGCTCGGTGGAAATAGGGATTTCTCATAAGTGCTTTGAAGGCTCTGATTTTTCCATATTCTATCACATGTGGAAAATGTTAAGCTTTTTTATGAGCAGCCTTAAAGATACTACATTTTCATAAATATGTGTTTTAAGAAACATGTTCTCATGCTAAACTTTGTAAGATAACAGAATTCTATGACTAACCTATTTTGGTGATCATTGGAAACCATAAGGAACTAACACAGAACAGATCTGCTTGCCTGGCTCACTTTCACATACAACAGGCACACAATCTTAGCATGTTTCTATGGAAACTATAAGCAGTATTTTCAATGATGTCCATCATTTTAGTCCAGACATGGGTAGGATACAATTTCGTTTCAAACATTCTGACATTATTTGAAGTTCTATTTACTCACTGACATAGAAGTCAGGCACTGACATCATGCCTTTTCTACAGTCGCAATTACAGTGTGAGACAGGCATAAATGAACCTATTTCTGTAGTTTTTAGGGCTGGGAAAAGACATGCCCAACTTAATTCATCTTCCTCTCATGCCCCCAAAAGAACCTCAGCTACTATCACAGATGAATTAAGTTGATTTTTTTAAACTTGTCCCAATTGTGTCAATTCCCTCAACCTGCATTGTATGGTGCCCTGGTTAAGTTCAGGTAAGAACAAGGTAAATTACACAGGTAGGACTGGAAAGTCACTGCCCTTACTTTAGCTTTGCAGCTACTAACTTAACAAATACATGCAGGCCTCAAGTTGATTATCCAAACATCCTCAACAACCCAAGGCTGAAGGGTTCATTATCAGTAAGTCTGACAGACAGGAACTTGTTTCAGCAAGAAAACTACATGTTAAAAAAAAGAATGCAGACTGTCTTATCAAAGAGATCATTCAAGGAGTAAAATAAAATAAATCTGATTTTAGTGAAATTCTGCAACTTTTTGTCATTTATTTCAACAGGTTGTATATACATACAGCTTCCCTGTGCATTCAAACTACTAAATATTCCCTCAAGTGTGCTCAATTTCTCCAACAAGTTTTTATAAGAATGCTGGCTGTGAAACTGGACCAGTTTCCACTCCACTACAAAACACTGGGGATTTTTTTTCCTAAGAGACTGAGTTCCCTTAGTTAACATAGGAGTGACACAAAAATTCTTTTCGGTGTAAGAATGATTACTAACCAATTATGGAAAATGATTCACTGAAGAGACTGTTCATCAGTGACGACTACTCAGCAAAGCCACAAGAGCCTCTGGGTTCACAATGTCTCTAACAGATAAATATCCAAAAGCCATCGTTCCTCAGGTATGATTAATCATAAACACCTGGGAAGCTTCTAAAAATAAAATTTCCTAGAGGAAAGGCTAAAATGAACCCTGTGGTATTGGACTGGAATCAGAAGTCTCCAAGAACAGATACAAAAATACAGATGTGTTTATGCCTGGGCTAGAATTAAATCCAGTACCCTAGCCCTCTCTGCTAAAAGGATCTAGAATCATGGACATTCTAAAAACAACATGCACACCTAGACCCCAGATCTTGGTTTGTAAATACCATTCTCCAATAAAAGGTGCCAGGGCTCCTTGGAGAAGTAGTTTCAGAGCTTGGGGTAGGAAAATACGGATAATGTTGGAGCTTCTGGTAATGTCAGAAAGTAGTAAAGTACTCAAAATCAAAAGAATAAAGGCATATTAGAGGAACACAGGAGCCAATGTGAAACAGAGCCCAATCGGTAAAGCTAGAATAATTTGAGCAATGACTGGATTATATTATAACCTACAAAACAACATATTCCTGAGTCCACAGACATAAATTAATAGTAATAAATAAGTGGGGAGAAGGGATAGCTTTCTCTTAAAGATGAATGCCAATTAGTAAATAAAGAATGAGGGAGGTAGGAAATCACTATTAGAACATCACAGTAAATAATTATAACAGGCATGGAGTTTAAAATAGAGGACAAAGAGGAGAAACAGGATGTCTGCATATTCTTAAAGTATCTTCCCCAAGATACATATTCATTACAAAAGGGAAAACAGTAACTTTACAGTAAAGAAACCTGGCAGGCAACCCCTTAACCAAGCAATCTAAGGACACTTCACCAGTAATCAGGTCTCCTGATAGGATTCACTCAAAAGAGCACAATCATGTCTGTGGTCTTCTTGCTAAAAAACACATGACCTCCACCTAGTTAGGAGACAAACTCAAATTGAGGGAAATACTACCAAAACCAGTACTTACTGAAAGTGCTAAGGTCATGAAAGGCAAGAAGGACTGAGGAACTGTCACTGACTGGGAAAGTACAGTGACAAGACAGTTAAATAAACTCAAGGTGGGATTCCGGACTGGATCCTCAAACAGAAAAGGGACCGGAATGGAAAATATCTGCATCAAGTCTGCAGCTTACTTTTCAAAACAAAACAAAACAATTCCTGGGCTCCACTACCCCCTTCACTTCTGACTCTGGGAAATTTGTAAATTATATACAGATGCTCAGCAGAGGTTCCAGTGATGAGTCAGGCAGGAATCACCATCCTTGGCTTCCACCAGAAACACCAAGGAGCTTGAAGGAAGCCAGTGACAGGCTCCCCTTACACCCCAGGTTAGAGACACAAGTACTTTTTAAAGCCCCAAGAGACCCCAAAATGGAGCTTATCAGGCTGTATCTGATAACCACAGTCAAGTGGATCAATTCATAGTCCTCCTTCAAAACCTCAGGGCACCCGGAGTGTACTTCCTGCTACTGTTCTGCCTCACTTCCCCTGAAGGAATTAATTACCTTTCTAAGAATTTCAATTTTATGACTGAGTATCACTCTATAACAGTTATGGCTTCATGCTTTGTTAGAATTTAAAAGGTGACAAATGACTTTAATAATCTGTCACTGCCCCTTGACCTAGCCGGAGATAAGCTATTTGCAGTTCAATTGGAGTTCACAGAAGCCTCAGAGAATGCACTAACATTCTAGAGATTACACAGCTCTCCCTTCAGGTTCTCCTGGGATTCACTTCAGGCAAACTTCTGATGAAGGTCTTTTCTACATAGATAGACTCAAGTTAAGATGGCACACCAAGGGCACACAAAGTTCTAAACACGATTTCATCACAGACTTAACACAATACTGTAATAACGTAAGACGAGCAGATTGTCATTTCCACCCAGGGAAAAAAACTCTCCTGACCTGTCTTAAGCAAAGTAAGAGAGCTTAGACAATGATACTAGACTGGGCAACAGGCTTCAAAGAGAAAAAATAATATTATTCTAGAACAGCAAAAGAGTAAAAAATTAAAATTATTTCCCTTATGTTCAAGTAGATAAATGTATAAACACACAAATTACCTACTCTAGAATTAGTGCCTATAATTTTTTCAACAAAACTAGGTTAGTTTTGAATATTTAATACTTAAGATGTAAAGCATAAATTATATAAAAAGGTGTTTTTCCAGGAGGTAAGACTTTTATTTTGATCCTTTCAGAGTCGCAAACAATTCCTCTAGACTATACCAACACCTGACTTTTTGAGACATCTAAGAACAGTCACAGGGCTGTATTTTGTTTTCCTTATGCATAAATCTGACCCACCAGCACCTTACCAGATGTGTAATATTGGGCTTATCCGAATCAGCTGGATCAAAAGGCTCAGCTAACTGGGGATATGTAATCAGGACCAAGCATGTGGGCAAACTAAAAGAGGTAGTATTCATATAGCCATTTACTGGAAATCTGTCCAGTTGTGTTACTCACAAACTCAGAGCAGCAAACAATTCAGACATAATGCAAACAAAAATTTCTCTATTTATTTAGCAGTCTCAGGGAGCACAATAAATATTTGCTGAATGAAGAGAATTTTGTTTTCTTTAAGTTAATGGTTTGATCATGCATTCTACAGTACTGTGGAGCCATTGTATGGATGCACAGATTTTAACTGTAACCCATCTCTCAGTCCTTACTTTCTGAAAACAGATGGGGGCATAAATATAAAAATGGATGATAATTTTCAAACAGCCTAGACACATTTCTGGCCACAGCCTCTATACTGCTCTCCCCGTAACTCCTGAGCTCATCTGGGGCACCAGGATTAAAAGACACCAAGTTGTGAAAACAGAAAGATTCGAGAATTTACTCTCCCAAACCACCTAACAAAATAACACCACATTTCTGAGGAAATGAAATTCTATGCAACTAAATTTAATTTGTTTTAAGAATACTGTCCATGCTAGACTGGAGGAATGTTTGGTTTTGGACCCAATCAGCTAGTGCTGTTTTAGGATTTCTGACAACAGGGAGTAATGACAAATGTGCAGGGCGGTGGGGAGGGAGGCTTCTCTGCCCCCTGCTGAGGGTTTCCTAACTCAGTATTAAAGCTCTCTGCTCCAAGCCACATACCCCGACTACAGGGTGACTTGCTGTCTTCTACTACTGTTTATGTTAGTAAATCTTGCTGTAAATAAAAATAAACAAATTTCTCTCTGAAGAAAGTGATCTTTTTGGACTCAACCACACAGGTGCCCAGGTGCTCTGATAGAGTGCAGAGGGACAAGGACAGAAAAGCACTGCCTCATGGCTTCCTGGAGTCCTTTGGAGTTGGTGAGGATATGACAAGATCAAGTCCCACATCTGCCCATGTCTCATAACTCTGTACAGGAGAGGGTGTTTTTTCCTTTAATAAGAATGGTCAGATGCTCTCGAGAGTCCTTTCCAGCTCTAAACTGCAGAAAAACTTGATTATAGAAGCACTTACTATGATTACAAATTTGACTAAGAACTCCTATAGCACATTCTGCCCTAACTTAAAAAATACAATCAAGGTCATTTCAAATAAATGGGTGAAAATAAGGCCAGGAGATTATTTTGGAACTTCAGGGTATTTAAATACTAAATAATATGGCCTTTTCCTCACCAGATAAAGGAACTATCTTTACTTGTTTGAAGAAGTATGGAAACTGTGCTTAAAAAAAAAAAAATTTCTAACAAAGCACAAAAGTCTTGTCATAGTTTTTTAAATTATGAGATTTACACATTTCATCCCAAGCCCATGAAGTCACCTCCTAAGATGGAGACAGTCACCTTCCCACAAGAGGTGTGCCCAGACAACATATGAGTAAGAAGGAGTGTCCAGGTCACTGAGGGCCTGGACCCTGAAGAACCACGACTTTCTTTCCGGCCCTCTCACCACACACACCCGTAGGTCATAAAGTCTAACTCCCATATAATCAGTACAGCTCACTAAGCAGATACCAAATCCCAACACTAGCCATTCAGAAAATCCCAAGTTTTTCTTGGGGCAAGGAGGTGACTAGTGGGACTTCCAAGTTCTAACATCAACATAAAAGGTAACTTAATAAAATGCAGCCTGATCAGACACCTGCTGACCTCCCTCTAGAAACTGCCAGCAGCAGGAAGTGTAAGAACATCTTCTGGTGATGGGTGGTCTGTGTGTTAGGGCTACTCACTAAAGGAACTTCAAAATATTTCATCAAGAGTCAGCTATGTTCACTATTCTCCCTTCGGATCTTTACAACAATGTGCAGGAACTCTATAAACATATAATTCTGTATTACTAAAATGGAAATTTCAAAAGTAACTGCCTCTGTCCACAGCACTTGATTCCCATTCACACAAACAACGTCTATCTAGTTCCATCAGTTCCCTAGAACCCCGAACAAGTATACTTTACCAACAGGTTCAAAGCAAAAACAAAAATGGGATAACATTTTTAAAGATGACAAAAAATTTTTAAACTTTAAAAATCAACCTGATTATGAGCCACAGAATTTAGAAATCTAATTTTTGTTACTTATTTTACACCTGTTTTCATAAAAATAAACACACTTAATTTGCTAAAAAATACTTTTACCTCAATGCACTCATCTTCTTTTAAAGCAAAAGGATCCACAGGTAGGAGTTACATTATGTTGTCCTTAATTCATCTGATTTTGTTTCCTTAATGCAGACATCTAGAACTTACACTTTCATAGGACTTGTTTTACTTTATACCTTGTAAGAGATGAAACTCTATAGATAAAAAAATTCAACAATTTGCAATTTCCCCACATATTTCAAGTTATAAAAATTCTTGTTTTCAGATATGTCAAAGGAATAATCAATCTTCCCATGTTTTCTTCCGCCTGCTACTTCTATAGCTTTTCTTCTTCCTTCCTAATTACAACCCTTAAGTAGAATTCGTGCCTCATATCGAAATTACCAAGTATCATAATTCTTCCAAGTGGTAAAGATACCTCAAGACAAATGCTGGGCATAAAAGCCACAGGGCATAAATCTGCAAAGAAGTAAAAAGCTAACCTTTTCAAACAATACTGCTTCTCTCTCACTTATCAACTTTACATTTCCCTGTATGGCCCCGGAAGATGACTGGTTAGCCAGAGACGGGTAAGATTCCTCAAGGGAGGAACAACCTAAGACAGGCACAGTCGCAGGGGGGCCATCAGGTGAGAAATTGGGGATCAACAGAGGTGAGGCTTAGAACCTCACCCCCCGTTTTGAGAGAAATCTTCTGCATCCGTGGATGTTTTGTTGCCCTTGTCTAGCTTGGATTAATACTTAGTCTATAGGCACACACCTGATCATCTACATTTGCCCTCTTACAGCACTAAACTATGTTTTCTACCTTTATCTTGCATCTACCTACCACTCCAGCATTTTATTAAAAATAAAAAATAATAATAATAATAATAATAAGGGAGAAATGTGGGATTCACATGTAAATCAAGTATAAAAATCAAATGAATATTCATATTTGACCTGATTGTTTATAGTTCATAATGCGTGATCAAAACCGAAAGTTTCTGTGATGACTGCCCTTGCACTGCTCACCATGTAAGAACTTATTCACTATGTAAGAATTTGTTCACCATGTAAGAACTTGTTTGTTATGCTTCAGAAGATTGGAGACTGTTGAGAATTAGGCTTGGGGTTGATTAATGATTATGCATTGAGTCCCCTATACAGAATTTTATTGTTGTTAACAACCATTTGATCAATAAATATGAGAGATGCCCTCTCAAAAAAAAAAAAAAAAAAAATGAAGGATTGCATTAAAAAAAAAAAAAATTCTTGTTTTCCCTCATAGGAGAGAAAAGATTGCAGTTATTCTTCTCTATCATGTATCAGAATGAAATGCCAGTTTCAAAATATCAGTTTTAGTTTTTAAAAATTTTGGCTAGAACAACTTTTAAATGTTTCTTATTCCTCAACTACTGCACTTAGATGCAAAGAGAATGTGAAACCAGATACATTTCTTTAGTTTGGACCCTAGTTTTAAAGAAATTATTAAAGCAGCAATTTCATTTTTTTTTCCTAGACAGAAAGTTATTATTTGTTAAATCAAAAATAGAAAAAGGTAGAAAGATGGTATAGTGTAAATGAGGGAGAGCAGGTATACAAAGATTTCTGTTGAATATACATTTAAAAGCTTATAAAATCCATCACATCACTATTTTTTCCAAAGAAAAGGCATCAGCCATTTTCTTTTGCTAGGAGTCTTCCCTGTTCTCCAGTACTGTCCAGATTGAGCAAGCAGGCAAGGGACTGGACACGGGTGGATGTCACTCACCAGAATACCAGCAGGGGCCTTTCCATGGTAAACACCTTCAGTTTTACTTAATGAGCCTTCATGAACTTTCTCCTCCTCATCTTCACTATCATCTTCTAAGTAAAACATCTCAAAATTAAACTATCTGATGAAGCATGTCTTTTTTCAGAGATGAAAGCACACCTCTAAATGATCAAAATGGAACGATGCTGTGCTGACAAACTGAACGCAAACTGTTTGCAGACACAGTAATATGGTTAAAACTGAAAGGAAATGGTTCTTTTAAAAAAACCAACACACACATAACTTTACCAATAAGATTTGCTCAAAGTGCCCCAACCCCCACTCTCCACAGAAGATAAGGAGGGGCATGGGCCAGGCTGTGCCATATGTTTACCCTGATAGGTACCAAGCCCTGCCCAATCACATGATGGCCACTGCGGCACCCATCACACGGGACAGGGATTGAGTTAATGATTCTCCAAATCAATCACATCTTCATTTTTAGAAATAAAAACAACTACACAAATAGGAAAATCATCTTATATAAATTAATCATGTAAGGCAAAGTAGTTTACATATATTTTCTAAGCATCAGTGAGCTGCCCAAAGACAGCCAAGCTATATAGAACTTTAGAGAACTCAACTACTAAAGACTTTTAATTTTGTCATATTGCTATGACCCAGTATATTTTCACAATTCTGGATGGGAGATACCATGTTCAGCACTGTAAATCATGGGCAAATTATAAACTACTCTCATACTACTAAATATTAACATTGTAATATTAATGTATAATTACATAATAACAAAAAATTTAACTTCAGGAGTGTGACAGTAGGACATTGTAAAACTCAAAACATTCATGGAATTTCCTTTTCAGCTCTCAGTAAGCCATCATATAGTTAACTCCAAGTGCATTTTTCTAAAAATTTAAACACACAACACACATGGACAAAATACGGTTTTTAATTAGAATACATTATTTGATTCAAACCATAGGACTGCCGTTCATTTACAATAACCATTGGCCATATGTGACTATACTTGCAATGCAGCTAGTACCAACAGAAATATGTTGTGGGAGTGAAATAACACACTTAGAGTGAAAGCAGAATGTGAAATAATCTCAATTTTTTATATATACATTACATGCTGAAGTAATATTTTGGATATATTAAGTTAAATAAGATATATTCTTAAAATTATTTCACCTGTTTTCTTTTTACTTTTTAATGTTACTATTAAATTCAAAATTACATACATGGCTCCATTGTATTTCCATCTGACAGACTACTTTAGGCCCTGAGACAATCTTGACAGCAAGGAGGGAGACATTCAGTCAAAGTTCTATTAATGAACCTCTGAAGGTGACAGGATGATTCAAGGATGGATATCACTCCATATTCCAAATACAATAATCCCATAAAAGTAGTTAATTCATCAACAATATACTAGCTGATCTTCATATATTTATTGGTGTTCACTTTATTAAACCTTTTTCTCTACCTCTAAACATCACAAAAACACAAAATTTCCAAGTGTTTGACCTAGTAATAGCAGTTGGTAATGCTTACTACAGAAATATACCACCTGATATACAATAAAAATGTCAAATGGCAGAATTAAAAACAAAGTTCACCAAAACCAAAATGGAAAATTTTATCTTACATTCAATATAGTACAGTGCTTGTTGCCTAGCCTACCAGATATTAATGTGAGCCTGGAGTTCAACAAGTGCCCACAGGCGCTTATAATCTAATATATGTCACGTACACAGATCTCCTCCTTCACAAGAGAAGTGACATTTCTTGACCTAAGTATTACGCAATGTATAAAAATTTAAACCTCTTCCTCCATGTCCTACTGCAGTTCCAGGTTCCTGGCAGTAGACGACAGGAAGACTGATACTGCAGCGCTGCCAGTGGGAAAAAAATGTCAAGAGAAACGAGAGGTCAGAAGAAGGGGAAGCAAGTTGGAGAGAGATTAAGGAGGAACTACGTAAGATGAGGAAGGGGGAAAAAAAGGAAATAAAAATAGGAAGAGAAGAGGAAATATGCAGGTAGAAGGACAGAAGGGGAAACTATGCAGGAGGGTGTATAAAGGGATGAAGATAGAAAAAAGGAGAAAAACTTCATCCCTTTTAAATGTGAGGAAACTGAGGCCCAGAGAGAGGCCAGGCAATTAGCCAAAGGTCACCCTCTTTAGTAGGCACATGATTTCTGGTTTGGTATTTTTTGTTTTTTTTTCCCATGATGTCAGGTTGAGACCATGAGAGAAAGTGCTAGGAGTAGGGGGCTGGAAATGGACAGGAAAGAGGGAGAAAGAAATGCCTAACAAGAGAAGAGAGGTGAGATCCACAGGTTGGCAGGTACAAACTTTGTTCCAGCACCCTTCACCTCAAAGGCCCCTTTTGCAACAAGCAGGCCCCAGGCCAGGTTCTTCTCTTTCCAGCTAGTCTCAGTATTGTTTCACAGCTTCGATCCATGACTCACAGAACGTTCTGACTGCAAGGGAGAACCACCATGGGCCCACACAGAGGGTGAGCTTATCTTTGAAACATCTGTTTTGCCAAGAGAAACATACCTCCAGCACCTTCCTCCCACCATAACCTGTGATCTCCTGACCCTCCAACCTGCTACTCCACATTCTGGCTCCAGTACATCACTTGAGTGATGGTACTTTGTGGACTCAGTCAATAAAAGTTAAAATCACAACCAACAATTCTTTATCATACATATGACTTTTCAAAGTAAAATGCTGCTGTATTGTCAAATTTTTTTCTCTGCAAATATATAAGAATTGTTGAATATTGAGAAAAACTACTTTTTACTTTTGCATAGCACCAAAAAAATGAAAATGGGTGGAAATCATTAAGTCTTTTTTCCAAGACTTAAATCTTTCAAGAAAAGAGGCTAGTTTAGGGGAAACAAAGTTAAAATGCTTGTCAGGAGAATTTTGTTCAGATTCCACAGCTGATAATGATGTTAGTAAAATATACACCTTCTTTCCCCTCCCCCCTCCCACCCCACTAATCCCATAAGTATATGAGCCCAGGTATAAATGGCTTGTAAAGAAGAGTTATTTAAAACTTCCTAACCTGAAATTTGCTTATTTGAAGTTGGGTTCAATATAATACCTTTATGCCACAAATTATCCTGATTTTAACACAAAGCATGAAAATCATCTACTCCCTCCAGTGGTCATTTTATTGAATAGCAACATATTTCTACTCAACCAATGAAGAGGTGAGAAAACTAAAAAGTTTTAACTAGTAAAGAATCATGATGAAAACATTTTTTAATGCTTCAGGTACTAAAAATTCACAATCTTCACCATAATTATTCTATAGTGAAGGAATTAACTCATTTATTTCTGCATTTTTAAGGCCACTCATTGACAAAGAGACCCAAACACAAAAAGACTGCAACCTACGTGAAACAGAGTTCCTTGAGCCAAATGGCTCTCTCACCATCTACACTGACTCATATTAAGTTTTTCTTCCCATATCTGGAATTACTTATAACTCAGTGCTACCTATGAAAAAAATCCAAAAGGACTGATGTTTTCCTCAAAACCAAGAGAAAATTCCTCAATTGACCACTTTGATGTTTTTCAAACTGTAGTTTAACTGCTTACTAAATAAAGGCTATCTAGTTTACTCTAGTTTCAGTGTTTTATTATATCCTCACACAATCCCCTAAACTCTCAACAGGATAGCCAGTGACTGATTTGCTCTGTGAAAGAATGTATAATCAAATGCAGAGAGGTCTTTCTAGGAACAGAGGAGAAAAACAGGGTCTCCTGAGGCCCAGAGCTCATGGTGACTCTCCCAAAGACAGTTTTCTTGAAGACATATTTTACCTTTAAAATTCAACACATTTTGCATTCTACTCTGATAGCATCAATTTTTTAATATAAAAATGACTAACTGGTCAAAGTTTTCTTATACTAATTTGAAGGGTTAGTGTGTCACATTCACTGTATGGCCTAGAATATCCTCAGTGTACACATCTCAATTTAAGAAGTTTGGGACTAAACAACCTTCAAAGCCTAATAACACTTCTGACACTACTAATGTTCTAGGTCAAACTTTATCCAATATGCTGAGACCAGAGAGATAATACTGAGAGTTAATCTGACTGCAGCCATCAAAGTGTATCTGTTTGATCATCAAGAAAGTAAAGCTGAACAGCCCAATTAAGGATCAGAAGATTGATTGCTTACACTGGGTCAAAAATTCTGGACAACACTTCCAATAAGAGAAAGCCAAAACAAGTGGGAATCCTCTGCCCTGCTCAGAACCCCCTGGGAGGCTGCCTCACTGGGTGTGTGTGTATGTGTGTCCTGTTAATCACAACTATTAAATGTTTGTCTTTTGCTTTCTTCAATCTACATACACCTCTTTTTTATTTCCCAAACCATTTCCCCATTCCCCAAGACCCATCCAACTGAGGTCCATCTTTCAGTGTACTTGTATAAACAGTATGAATCTAATTCAATATTCCACAATTAACCAAAATAAGACTAAATGGGACACAAGAACCTTTGGGGTATAGGGAATGGTCTTAAGGTAAAAAGAATTGTCATGAATTTTGTCTATCAATTATCATTGGATCCTCCACCCTCAGACTGTACCCTACACTGGGTCCAAATCAGACCAGCCTACTCAAGAGGCGGGTAAGGTATCTTCTCCAGTGTATTCCCTTCTTCCAAGTACTGGTGTAAAACTCATTGGTCACATTGATGCTCTACCTACTCTATTTAACATGAATGTTATCTTTTATATTTATCACCTCTGAAGGCTACAGATATGCCACCATCCAGCAGTTTATTAGTACTCCTCTTTTTTTTCTGAAAGATCTTTAAATTAAACTTAGGTGCTATCCAGAATAAAAATTAGCATCATTACCATGTGGTCACAACTCTTCAGTATTATAAAAACAGATAATGACTCATCTTTCCTGATTCACCAGATATTGCTCTGAGTGACTTCTGGCTATTTCCCAAAACTTAACCTACCTTGATAAAATCTTCCACGATTCAGCATTTTGAGACTCTGAAAGCAATTTAAAAAGGGGTGTCCCAAAATGTTTTTAGAGTGACAGTATCATTGAAATGCATATATTGCTACTAAAGTGGGCAGTGTACACTGGCCTGTGTAAGATTTTAGTCATATTCCTCCAGTTGTATTTTTTTGTTAGGAGTACCAACAGTGCCTTATTATCCATTTGTAAGTAATGGAGCACAAAACTGAAGAACATGAGGTAATTAGATCTCATGGGTAAACTTTATACTTATTAAAAACCTGTTGCATCTGTTATTTAAATAGTAATACTTTTCATCATGAATGTTGTCTATCAATTATCATTATTTATCACCCTGATGTCAATAGCCACTGTGAGGCTGCAGGAAAGGAATGACAACTTGTTCCCATTCCAGGAGAGAAAGTATGTATGTATTGGATATCCCAGAACAACAGACTTACATCCTGTTCCCCTCTTCCCCACCATCACTCACAGAAAGCATCATTTGGTTTTACAGAGATCTTGCACAAGCACCAAGTTCTCTAACTCTGCTAAAAACTCCAAAGCTGACTGTAAACTTTTTCATGAGAGGTACAGATTTAATAGTTCATGAACATGCACCCTTCACTTTTGGAGGCTTGTATTTCTTTAAGCCTAACTGAAATTCGAGGGAATATTAGTGAGCTATAGCAAATCATTTCAGAACATCATCAGAATGCCAAGTCATTTGCCTGACCCTTCATGATGAAATCAAGTCAGTGCTACCTTCTAGCTAAAAGCTAACTTCTGCTGCATAAACAATGCAACCAACCTCACATACCACAGCAGTCATCTTTTAATGACTCTTTAGACGGAGAAGGATCTCCCTGATTAGTGGCAGTATACTAATAATTTTAAAAAGAAACAAGGAAAAAAAAATTACACAAGTACCAATCCATCAACTTACTAACTGATGTCTTAAAAGTGATCAGGAGAACACACTCAGTTTCTTTTTTTCCCAAAGATTTACATTTTATTATTTATTTATTTATTTATTTATTTCGGTATCATTAATCTACAATTACATGAAGGACATTATGTTTACTAGGCTCCCCCCTTCACCAAGTCCCCCCCACATACCCCTTCATAGTCACTGTCCATCAGCGTAGTAAGATGCTGTAAAATCACTACTTGTCTTCTTTGTGTTGCACATGCTAATCGTAATACCCCCTTTGTTTTTCCCGCCCTTATCCCTCCCTTCCCACCCATCCTCCCCAGTCCCTTTCCCTTTGGTAACTGTTAGTCCATTCTTGGGTTCTGTGATTCTGCTGCTGTTTTGTTCCTTCAGTTTTCCTTTGTTCTTATACTCCACAGATGAGTGAAATCATTTGGTACTTGTCTTTCTCCACCTGGCTTATTTCACTGAGCATAATACCCTCTAGCTCCATCCATGTTGTTGCAAATGGTAGGATCTGTTTTTTTCTTATGGCTGAGTAATATTTCATTGAATATATGTACTACATCTTCTTTATCCATTCATCTACTGATGGACATTTAGGTTGCTTCCATATCTTGGCTATTGTAAATAGTGCAGCAACAAACATAGGGGTGCATCTGTCTTTTTCAAACTGGAATGCTGTATTCTTAGGGTAAATTCCTAGAAGTGGAATTTCTGAGTCAAATGGTATTTCTATTTTGAGCATTCTGAGGAACCTCCATACTGCTTCCCACAATGGTTGAACTAATTTACATTCCCACCAGCAGTGTAGGAGGGTTCCCCTTTCTCCACAACCTCGCCAACATTTGTTGTTGTTTGTCTTTTGGATGGCAGCCATCCTTACTGGTGTGAGGTGATATCTCATTGTGGTTTTAATTTACATTTCTCTGATGACAAGTGATGTGGAGCATCTTTTCATGTGTCTGTTGGCCATCTGAATTTCTTCTTCAGAGAACTGTCTATTCAGCTCCTCTGCCCATTTTTTAATTGGATTACTTGCTTTTTGTTTGTTGAGGTGTGTGAGCTCTTTATATATTTTGGATGTCAACCCTTTATCGGATCTGTCATTTATGAATATATTCTCCCATACTGTAGGATACCTTTTTGTTCTATTCATGGTGTCCTTTGCTGTACGGAAGATTTTCAGCTTGATATAGTCCCACTTGTTCATTTTTGCTATAGTTTCCCTTGCCCGGGGAGATATGTTCAAGAAGAGGTCACTCATGTTTATGTCTGAGATTTTTTTTTTTTTTAATTTAAGACCTTTATTAGCAGGTGCTTGCTGTTTGTTGACTTTTTTGAAAAAATCAAGTTGTAAACTTTATTACAAATTAAAAATGAGGTTCTTAAAAATCTCAACTTGACCAGATATGAAACAATTTTAAAACCTTTAAAGGTATATTGAGAAAAACCAGGCTTTTTTTTTTTTAAAAACACACTTGTCATTACCAAAAAGAGACATCTTTAGGTAAAAATAATAAAAACCCCATGCTGCATAGATAATGCAGATAGTTCTGGTTATCTGGTCAATGGGCAAAAAGCAAGCACTTAAGGTCTTCAGCTCCGATATTTTGTTCATTTCTTATTGCTGGAATTTCATATTCATTTATTCTTGTTAGATGACTAAACTGAATGATGGTAGAGATGTTAAGCCAGCATTTACTCAGCCCCGCCCTGCTCAGCCTCGGGAGTGGACGAATTCTCAGCTGGTGGATCGGCTGCTTTTATCTCTTTGCCATCTTGTGGTTTAGGGTTTTCTGGGCGTCTGTGTCAGTAGTTGAAGTTGCGGCGGTACCGACGTTGAGGTGGCTGCTGACCTTGCGCCTCATCTCCTTGATTTTCCTTATCTTCTTCGTTGCCGTCCTCTCTAGGCAGTCTTTGGTGAGGAGGACCCCTCCATCACTTCTCCCTACACAGGAGGGTTGGCATACTGTGGTCGACGCAAATAGGGTCTCCGCATGTAGTAAGGTGGGAAACGTCGCCTGCGGTAGGGCCGGTGTTGTTGGGCCTGGTCTTCGGGAGCACTCTCCAATACCTCATTCTTTTCCCCACTCTCACTACTCTGGTAATTCTGCTGGTAATTGCGTGGAGGACCCCTGTGACGTGGATAGCGTCTGTAATGGTTACGGTCTGCTGCATATTTACTGCCTTGCACTGGAACTCCACCAGGGCCTGTAACATTTGCTACCTCCGCACCCTTTTCTCCATCAACAACATTAAACTACACAGTCTCTCCACCTCCTACACTGCGAAGGTACTTCCTGGGGTTATTTTTCTTTATGGTAGTCTGGTGTACAAATACATCTTCCTTTGTGTCATTCCTGTTGATGAAACCATATCTATTTCTTACAATGAACCATTTTACTGTTCCCAAAACCTTCGTTGTGATGATTTTTTTGTCCGTGCCGGCAGGCGCTGCCAATGTGAGGCCGCCCGGGCCGCCGCTCCCTGCACCGCTGCCCGTAGTGCTGGGCTTGGTGTCGGCAGCGCTGAGGGCGGAGGCGGCAGGCAGCTGCTGGGTCTCGGCCTCGCTGCTTATGGTTGCGGTGATGGTGACTGGGGCCAGCTGCGGCAGCTGAGGCTCCTCCCGGGGTGTGATGGTAACTAGGCCGGCGGCGGCAGCGGGGCTGCTCAGGACTCTCTATGTCTGAGATTTTTGCCTATGTTTTTTTCTAAGAGTTTTATGGTTTCATGACTTACGTTCAAGTCTTTGATCCATTTCAAATTTGTTTTTGTGTATGGGGTTAGACAGTGATCCAGTTTCACTCTCTTACATGTAGCTGTCCAGTTTTGCCAGTACCATCTGTTGAAGAGACTGTCATTTCCCCACTGTATGTCCATGGCCCCTTTATCGAATATTAGTTGACCATATATGTTTGGGTTAATGTTTGGAGTCTCTATTCTGTTCCATTGGTCTGTGGCTCTGTTCTTGTGCCAGTACCAAATTGTCTTAATTACTGTGGCTTTGTAGTAGAGCTTGAAGTTGGGGAGCGAGATCACCCCCACTTTATTCTTCCTTCTCAGGATTGCTTTCGCTATTCGGGGTCTATGGTGTTTCCATATGAATTTTTGAACTATTTGTTCCAGTTCATTGAAGAATGTTGCTGGTAGTTTCATAGGGATTGCATCAAATCTGTATATTGCTTTGGGCAGGATGGCCATTTTGACAATATTAATTCTTCCTAGCCAGGAGCATGGGATGAGTTTCCATTTGTGAGTGACCTCTTTAATTTCTCTTAAGAGTGTCTTATAGTTTTCAGGGTATAGGTCTTTCACTTCTTCGGTTAGGTTTATTCCTAGGTATTTTCTTCTTTTTGATGCTATTGTGAATGGAATTGTTTTCCTGATTCTCTTTCTATTAGTTCATTGTTAGTGTATAAGAAAGCCACAGATTTCTGTGTGTTAATTTTGTATCCTGCAACTTTGCTGAATTCCGATAATAGTTCTAGTAGTTTTGGAGTGGAGTCTTTAGGATTTTTTATTTACAGTATCATGTCATCTGCAAATAGTGACAGTTTAACTTCTTCTTTACCAATCTGGATTCCTTGTATTTCTTTGTTTTGTCTAATTGCTGTGGCTAGGACCTCCAGTACTATGTTGAATAACAGTGGGGAGAGTGGGAATCCCTATCTTGTTCCCGATGGCAGAGGAAAAGCTTTCAGCTTCTCGCTGTTCAGTATGATGTTGGCTGTGGGTTTATCATATATGGCCTTTATTATGTTGAGGTACTTGCCGTCTATACCCATTTTGTTGAGAGTTTTTATCATGAATGGATGTTGAATTTTGTCGAATACTTTTACAGCATCTATGGAGATGATCATGTGGTTTTTGTCTTTCTTTTTGTTGATGTGGTGGATGATGTTGATGGATTTTCGAACGTTGTACCATCCTTGCATCCCTGGGATGAATCCCACTTGATCATGGTGTATGATCCTTTTGATGTATTTTTGAATTCGGTTTGCTAATATTTTGTTGAGTATTTTTGCATCTATATTCATCAGGGATATTGGTCTGTAGTCTTCTTTTTTGGTGGGGTCTTTGCCTGGTTTTGGTATTAGGTTGATGTTGGCTTCATAGAATGAGTTTGGGAGTATTCACTCCTCTTCTATTTTTTGGAAAACTTTAAGGAGAATGGGTATTATGTCTTCCCTGTATGTCTGATAAAATTCCGAGGTAAATCCATCTGGCCCGGGGGTTTTGTTCTTGGATAGTTTTTTGATTACCACTTCAATTTCATTGCTGGTAATTGATCTGTTTAGATTTTCTGTTTCTTTCTGGGTCAGTCTTGGAAGGTTGTACTTTTCTAGGAAGTTGTCCATTTCTCCTAGGTTTCCCAGCATGTTAGCATATAGGTTTTCATAGTATTCTCTAATAATTCTTTGTATTTCTGTGGGGTCCGTTGTGATTTTTCCTTTCTCGTTTCTGATTCTGTTGATGTGTGCTGACTCTCTTTTTCTCTTAGTAAGTCTGGCTAGAGCCTTATCTATTTTCTTTATTTTCTCAAAGAACCAGCTCTTGGTTTCATTGATTTTTGCTATTGTTTTATTCTTCTCAATTTTGTTTATTTCTTCTCTGATCTTTATTATGTCCCTCCTTCTGCTGACCTTAGGCCTCATTTGTTCTTCTTTTTCCAATTTTGATAATTGTGACATTAGACCATTCATTTGGGATTTTTCTTCCTTCTTTAAATATGCCTGGATTGCTATATACTTTCCTCTTAAGACTGCTTTCGCTGTGTCCCACAGTAGTTGGGGCCTTGTGTTGTTGTTGTCACTTGTTTCCGTATATTGCTGGATCTCCTTTTTAATTTGGTCATTGACCCATTGATTATTTAGGAGCATGTTGTTAGGCCTCCATGTGTTTAAGCCTTTTTGCTTTCTTTGTACAATTCATTTCTAGTTTTATACTTTTGTGGTCTGAAAAGTTGGTTGGTAGGATTTCATTCTTTTGGGATTTACTGAGGCTCTTTTTGTGGCCTAGTATGTGGTCTATGCTGGAGAATGTTCCATGTACACTTGAGAAGAATGTGTATCCTGTTGCTTTTGTATGTAGAGATCTGTAGATGTCTATTAGGTCCATCTGCTCTACTGTGTTGTTCAGTGCCTCTGTGTCCTTACTTATTTTCTGTCTGGTGGATCTGTCTTTTGGAGTGAGTGGTGTGTTGAAGTCTCCCAAAATGAATGCATTGCATTCTATTTCCTCCTTTAATTCTGTTAATATTTGTTTCGTGTATGTTGGTGCTCCTGTATTGGGCGCATATATATTTATAATGGTTATATCCTCTTGTTGGACTGAGCCCTTTATCATTATGTAGTGTCCTTCTTTTATCTCCTGTTACTTTCTTTGTTTTGAAGTCTATTTTGTCTGATACTAGTATTGCCACACCTGCTTTTTTCTCCCTGTTGTTTGCATGAAATATCTTTTTCCATCCCTTGATTTGAAGTCTGTGCATGTCTTTGGGTTTGAGGTGAGTCTCTTGTAAGCAGCATATACATGGTTCTTGCTTTTTTATCCGTTCTATTACTCTGTGTTTTTTGATTGGTGCATTCAGTCCATTTACATTTAGGGTGATTATTGAAAGGTATGTACTTACTGCCATTGCAGGTGTTAAGTTTGTGGTTACCAAAGGTTCAAGGTCAGCTTCTTTACTATTTTACTGTCTAACTTAACTCGCTTATTGAGCTATTATAAACACTGTCTGATGATTCTTTATTTCTCTCCCTTCTTATTCTTCCTCCTCCATTCTTCATATGTTGGGTGTTTTGTTCTGTGCTCTTTTTAGGAGTGCTCCCATCTAAAGCAGTCCCTCTAAGATTCCCTGTAGAGGTGGTTTGTGGGAGGCAAATTCCCTCAACTTTTGCTTGTCTGGGAAGTGTTTAATCCCTCCTTCATATTTAAATGATAATCGTGCTGGATACAGTATTCTTGGTTCAAGGCCCTTCTGTTTCATTGCATTCAATATATCATGCCATTCTCTTCTGGCCTGTAAGGTTTCTGTTGAGAAGTCTGATGATAGCCTGATGAGTTTTCCTTTGTAGGTGACCTTTTTTTTCTCTCTGGCTGCGTTTAATACTCTGTCCTTGTCTTTGATCTTTGCCATTTTAATTATTATGTGTCTTGGTGTTGCCCTCCTTGGGTCCCTTGTCATGGGAGTTCTGTGTGCCTCTGTGGTCTGAGAGGCCATTTCCTCCCCTAGTTTGGGGAAGTTTTCAGCAATTACTTCTTCAAAGACACTTTCTATCTCTTTTTCTCTCTCTTCTTCTTCTGGTACTCCTATGAAGAGAATATTGTTCCATTTCGATTAGTCACACAGTTCTCTTAATATTGCTTCATTCCTGGAGATCCTTTTATCTCTCTCTGCATCAGCTTCTATGCGTTCTCTGCATTCCTCCTATCTGATTTCTAGTCCATTAATGGTCTCTTGCATCTTGTCCATTCTGCTTTGAAGTCCTTCCAGAGATTGTTTTATTTCCGTATTTTCCCTCCTTAGTTCTTGCATATTTCTCTGCAAGTCCATAAGCATGGTTATGACTTTTGTTTTGAATTCTTTTTCAGGAAGATTGGTTAAATCTATCTCTGCAGATTCCTTCTCAGCGGAAGATGTAGAAGATGTCTGGGTTAGTCTTGTCTGGATCAAATTTTTTGCCTTTTCATGTTGATAGATGCAGTGGTATGCTATTGACTCATCTGTCAGCTGGGAGAGTCAAGACTCTTTCCACTTGCTCCTGGCCTTTCTTTACTGGGACAACGGCAACCCCTAGGGGCTTGTGTTGGGCAACTGCGTGTAGACTGGGTCTCTGTATCTTGCCCGGCCACTATGGAGGAAGCTCCCTTGCTGTGAGTGTGGCCAGCCTCAGGCTGCTGCTCTGCTATGTCAGGGCCCCGGAGGGGGAATGGATGGGGGGCTGGTTGGCTATTTACCACCATGAGGGGTCTCATAGCTGTTGCCCAGGGGGTTAGTGTGCCCAGAGTTCCCTGGGATTCCCAGCTGCTGGGCTAAGTGTCCTGGGATGCTTCCATCCAGCTGTGGAGTCCCTGTCCCTTTAAGAGTTTCAAAAAGCACTCACTTTTCTTTGTCCCAGGGGTGCCGGCTGCAGGGACCCGCTCACAGGTCTTACTGTCCTGTTTCCCTAGTTTCTAGCACCCCATGCACGCACTGTGTCTGTGCTCTGGTGCGGATGGCTAGAGCTGGCTATTTAGCAGTCCTGGGCTCCCTCTCCCTCCCCGCGAGCTGGGGTGAGGGGCACTCGGGTCCTGCCGGGCCGGGGCTTGTATCTTACCCTCTTCACCAGGTGCTGGGTTCTTGCAGGTGTGGATGTAGTCTGGCTGTTGTCCTGTGTCTTCTAGTCTCTCTTTTAGGGATAGTTGTATTTGTTGTATTTTCAAAAATATATATGTTTTTGGGAGGAGATTCCCACTGTCCTACTCACGCCACCATCTTGGCTCTGCCTCCACACACTCAGTTTTTATCACCACCTCCAATCTCTCTTGCATTTAACTCTCAGGAATGCAGCCCCTAGTTTCCCAGAGGGAAGTCTTTTAGATCAGAAAGCAAATTTACTTATTTACTCTTCTCTTTTGAATTGCCTGGGACTATCCATCTCAGTTAAATAGAACCTGAGGACCATGAAGCCAAGAAGAGATGAGAAGGCTTGTGCAACCAGGAAGGTCCCACTCCCAACTCCAGCAGAGGGTCGTGGGGAAACTGGGAGAGGCTGTGGAGATGGATGAGTGTCTTCCACCCATGCCAATTAAAACACAGCTTGGACTTCATGCCCTGCTTTACTGTACACAGTACCTAATGAAATTCCACTGGAATTTTCAGAAAGGTTAGGAGAGGGACCTCCCTTTCACAGCTCTGGGAGGACATTTACGTGGATGAAGGGAGAGGCTGTGGAGATAGTCACCATCATCAAGTGCATCATTGCTGTCAGCACCACTCATCATTCCAGTTTGAGCTGCATCTTATTTACATTTGCTTTGCGAAACAAATGTCAGGTAAGGCTGCGCCAGTGTGTTATCACAAGGTGATCTGCACTCTGAGCCACTTCAACAAGGACTTCCAAGAGCAAGAGCACCTCAGTGGGGCAACTTCTGGTACGTTGGATGTTTCACTTACTGATTTGTTTAAAAGCATGTCCACTGTGAGGTGCCAGGCACTATTCTATTTCTGGGCTGGATAAGCAGTGAACTTGGCTGATGAAATACTTGCCCTCACGGCATTTAGATTCTAATGGAGGGAGAGAGACAACAAATAAAACATACAATTCTAGACTGGGATAACTGATATGAAGGAAATTAAACAGTGATGCTGCCAGCAAGTAAGAAAGGAAGGGCGGGAGGGGGTTACTTCAGGCAAAGGGACTGGGAACCAGAAACAATAAAATTTATGACAGAATTTTAAAAACAAATTCCAAGAAGGCTCACATTTAAAAAAGAAACAATACCATTAACATGGGAGATAAGAGCATCAAAACCTGCCTGTTCATGTTCATGTAACTAAAGCTTCACCAGGCCTGAGTATGTCAGGATTTACTTTCTCACAAGGCATTGCTACTGTTTTTTCTCTAGTCATTTTGCTAACCTTTATTTTAGAAACAAGTAGAAAATGCAATGATTCAGATATTAAGTTATTAAACACTTGGGAAAGCAGAAATGTTAGTAGTCACAAAGGTCTGAACAAAAACCTCCAGCTGTACTCTAAAAATTACTTACTGAGAGTCCTTTTCTCATCTTCAGTAGAGATAGATGTGACTAAAACCATCTTTAAAAATATTATGGTGAGGTGGAGCCAAGATGGTGGCGTGAGTAGAGCAGCGGAAATCTCCTCCCAAAACCACATATATCTATGAAAATATAACAAAGACAACCCTTCCTAGAATAAAGACCAGAGGACACAGGACAATATCCAGACCACATCCACACCTGAGAGAACCCAGCGCCTCGCGAAGGGGGTAAGATACAAGCCCCGGCCCCGCGGGAGCCGAGCGCCCCTCCCCCCAGCTCCCGGTGGGAGAAGAGCAGGCAGAGCGGGAGGGAGACGGAGCCCAGGACTGCCGAACACCCAGCCCCAGCCATCCTGGCCAGAGCGCAGACACAATGCGTGTGTGGGGCCCTGGATTCTAGGGAAACAGGGCAGCAAGAACGGTGAGCAGATGCCTGAAGCTGGCGCCAGAGAATAAAGATGAACGAGCGGCCATTTTTTTTTTTTTTTTTTAATTAAAAAAAAATTTTTTTTTTTTCTGGTCGTTGTTTTGTTTTGGCGGGTGCTTTTTGGAAGTCTTAAAGGGGCAGGGCAGGACACTTAATCCAGAGGTAGGGAATCCGAGGATCTCTGGGCACTCTAATCCCCTGGGCTGCAGGGAGCAGGGAGGCCCCTTACAGAGATAAATAGCCTCCCGGCTGCTCCCCCTCTAACGCGACTCCACCACTTTGGAGCTGCGGCCCGAGCCAGGCCACCTCCACAGCAACAGCTGAGATAAACTCCATAGCAGCTGGGCAGGAAGCAGAAGCCCTGTCTGCATGCAGCTACCCAGCACAAGCCACTAGACGTCGCTGTTCTCCCAGGAGAGGAGGGCCACAAACCAACAAGAAGGGAAGTTCTTCCAACCGTCACCCATTCCAGCTCTGCAAACAGTCACCATGAAAAGGCAAAACTACAGGCAGACAAAGATCACAGAGACAACACCAGAGAAGGAGACAGACCTAACCAGCCTTCCTGAAAAAGAATTCAAAATAAAAATCATAAACATGCTGACAGACATGCAGAGAAATATGCAAGAGATATGGGATGAAGTCTGGAGGGAGATCACAGATG
Source organism: Manis pentadactyla (assembly GCF_030020395.1). Lineage (NCBI taxonomy): Eukaryota > Metazoa > Chordata > Mammalia > Pholidota > Manidae > Manis > Manis pentadactyla. The sequence goes on along the minus strand of NC_080024.1, from coordinate 116,674,553 downwards.
CGAGAAAGGAGATTAGAGAAATTAAATAAACTCTGGAAGGGTTTATAAGCAGAATGGATAGGATGCAAGAAGCCATTGATGAAAGTGAAACCAGAGAACAGGAATGCATAGAAGCTGACACAGAGAGAGATAAAAGGATCTCCAGGAATGAAACAATATTAAGAGAACTGTGTGACCAATCCAAAAGGAACAATATCCGTATTATAAGGGTACCAGAAGAAGAAGAGAGAGGAAAACGGATGGAAAGTATCTTGGAAGAAATAATTGCTGAAAACTTCCCCAAACTGGGGGAGGAAATAATCGAACAGACCACAGAAATACACAGAACCCCCAACAGAAAGGATCCAAGGAGGACAACACCAAGACACATAATAATTAAAATGGCAAAGATCAAGGACAAGGAAAGAGTTTTAAAGGCAGCTAGAGAGGAAATTGTCCCCTATAAAGGAAAACCCATCAGGCTAACATCAGACTTCTCAACAGAAACCCCACAGGCCAGAAGAGAATGGCATGATATATTAAATGCAATGAAACAGAAGGGCCTTGAACCAAGGATACTGTATCCAGCACGACTATCATTTAAATATGATGGTGGGCTTAAACAATTCCCAGACAAACAAAAGCTGAGGGAATTTGCTTCCCACAAACCACCTCTACAGGACATCTTACAGGGACTGCTCTAGATGGGAGCACTCCTAGAAAGAGCACAGCACAAAACACCCAACATATGAAGAATGGAGGAGGAGGAATAAGAAGGGAGAGAAGAAAACAATCTCCAGACAGTGTATATAACAGCTCAATAAGCGAGCTAAGTTAGGCAGTAAGATACTAAAGAGGCTAACCTTGAACCTTTGGTAATCACGAATTTAAAGCCTGCAATGGCAATAAGTACATATCTTTCAATAATTACCCTAAATGTTAATGGACTGAATGCACCAATCAAAAGACACAGAGTAACAGAATGGAGAAAAAAGCAACACCCATCTATACGCTGCTTACAAGAAACTCACCTCAAACCCAAAGACATGCACAGACTAAAAGTCAAGGGATGGAAAAACATATTTCAGGCAAACAACAGCGAGAAGAAAGCAGGGGTTGCAGTACTAATATCAGACAAAATAGACTTCAAAACAAAGAAAGTAACAAGAGATAAAGAAGGACACTACATAATGATAAAGGGTTCAGTCCAACAAGAGGATATAACCATTCTAAATATATATGCACCCAACACAGGAGCACCAGCATATGTGAAACAAATACTAACAGATCTAAAGGGGGAAATAGACTGCAATGCATTCATTCTAGGAGATTTCAACACACCACTCACCCCAAAGGATAGATCCACCGGGCAGAAAATAAGTAAGGACACGGAGGCACTGAACAACACAGTAGAGCAGATGGACCTAATAGACATCTACAGATCTCTACATACAAAAGCAACAGGATACACATTCTTCTCAAGTGCACATGGAACATTCTCCAGAATATACCACATACTAGGATACAAAAAGAGCCTCAGTAAATTCCAAAAGATTGAAATCCTACCAACCAACTTTTCAGACCACAAAGGCATAAAACTAGAAATAAACTGTACAAAGAAAGCAAAGAGGCTCACAAACACATGGAGGCTTAACAACACGCTCCTAAATAATCAATGGATCAATGACCAAATCAAAATGGAGATCCAGCAATATATGGAAACAAATGACAACAACAACACTAAGCCCCAACTTCTGTGGGACACAGCAAAAGCAGTCTTAAGAGAAAAGTATATAGCAATCCAAGCATATTTAAAAAAGGAAGAGCAATCCCAAATGAATGGTCTAATGTCACAATTATCAAAATTGGAAAAAGAAGAACAAATGAGGCCTAAGGTCAGCAGAAGGAGGGACATAATAAAGATCAGAGAAGAAATAAATAAAATTGAGAAGAATAAAACAATAGCAAAAATCAATGAAACCAAGAGCTGGTTCTTCGAGAAAATAAACAAAATAGATAAGCCTCTAGCCAGACTTATTAAGAGGAAAAGAGTCAACACAAATCAACAGTATCAGAAATGAAAAAGGAAAAATCACGACAGACCCCACAGAAATACCAAGAATTATTAGAGAATACTATGAAAACCTATATGCTAACAAGCTGGGAAACCTAGGAGAAATGGACAACTTCCTAGAAAAATACAACCTTCCAAGACTGACCCAGAAAGAAACAGAAAATCTAAACAGACCAATTACCACCAACGAAATTGAAGCAGTAATCAAAAAACTACCCAAGAACAAAACCCCGGGCCAGATGGATTTACCTCGGAATTTTATCAGCCATACAGGAAAGACCCATTCTCCTTAAAGTTTTCCAAAAAATAGAGGAGGAGGGGAAACTCCCAAACTCATTCTATGAAGCTAACATCACCCTAATACCAAAACCAGGCAAAGACCCCACCAAAAAAGAAAACTACAGACCAATATCCTTGATGAATGTAGATGCAAAAATACTCAACAAAATATTAACAAACCAAATTCAAAAATACATCAAAGGGATCATACACCATGATCAAGTGGGATTCATCCCAGGGATGCAAGGATGGTACAACATTCGAAAGTCCATCAACATCATCCACCACATCAACAAAAAGAAAGACAAAAACCACATGATCATCTCCAAGATGCTGAAAAAGCATTTGACAAAGTTCAACATCCATTCATGATAAAAACTCTCAGCAAAATGGGAATAGAGGGCAAGTACCTCAACATAATAAAGGCCATCTATGATAAACCCACAGCCAACAGTATATTGAACAGCGAGAAGCTGAAAGCATTTCCTCTGAGATCGGGAACTAGACAGGGATGCCCACTCTCTCCACTGTTATTTAACATAGTACTGGAGGTCCTAGCCACGGCAATCAGACAAAACAAAAAAATACAAGGAATCCAGATTGGTAAAGAAGAAGTTAAACTGTCACTATTTGCAAATGACATGATACTGTACATAAAAAATCCTAAAGACTCCACGCCAAAACTACTAGAACTGATATCAGAATACAGCAAAGTTGCAGGATACAAAATCAACACACAGAAATCTGTGGCTTTCCTATACACTAACAATGAACCAACAGAAAGAGAAATCAGGAAAACAACTCCATTCACAATTGCATCCAAAAAAATAAAATACCTAGGAATAAACCTAACCAAAGAAGTGAAAGAATTATACTCTGAAAACTACAAGTCACTCTTAAGAGAAATTAAAGGGGACACTAACAGATGGAAACTCATCCCATGCTCGTGGCTAGGAAGACTGAATATCGTCAAAATGGCCATCCTGCCCAAAGCAATATACAGATTTGATGCAATCCCTATGAAACTACCAGCAACATTCTTCAATGAACTGGAACAAATAATTCAAAAATTCATATGGAAACACCAAAGACCCCGAATAGCCAAAGCAATCCTGAGAAAGAAGAATAAAGTAGGGGGGATCTCACTCCCCAACTTCAAGCTCTACTATAAAGCCATAGTAATCAAGACAATTTGGTACTGGCACAAGAGCAGAGCCACAGACCAATGGAACAGACTAGAGAATCCAGACATTAACCCAGATATATATGGTCAATTAATATTTGATAAAGGAGCCATGGACATACAATGGCGAAATGACAGTGTCTTCAACAGATGGTGCTGGCAAAACTGGACAGCTACATGTAGGAGAATGAAACTGCACCATTGTCTAACCCCATATACAAAAGTAAACTCAAAATGGATCAAAGACCTGAATGTAAGTCATGAAACCATTAAACTCTTGGAAGAAAACATAGGCAAAAACCTCTTAGACATAAACATGAGTGACCTCCTCTTGAACATATCTCCCCGGGCAAGGAAAACAACAGCAAAAATGAACAAGTGGGACTATATTAAGCTGAAAAGCTTCTGTACAGCCAAAGAAACCATCAATAGAACAAAAAGGAACCCTACAGTATGGGAGAATATATTTGAAAATGACACATCCGATAAAGGCTTGATGTCCAGAATATATAAAGAGCTCACACGCCTCAACAAACAAAAAACAAATAACCCAATTAAAAAATGGGCAGAGGAACTGAACAGACAGTTCTCCAAAAGAGAAATACAGATGGCCAACAGACACATGAAAAGATGCTCCACATCGCTAATTATCAGAGAAATGCAAATTAAAACTACAATGAGGTATCACCTCACACCAGTAAGGATGGCTGCCATCCAAAAGACAAACAACAACAAATGTTGGCGAGGCTGTGGAGAAAGGGGAACCCTCCTACACTGCTGGTGGGAATGTAAACTTGTTCAACCATTGTGGAAAGCAGTATGGAGGTACATCAAAATGCTCAAAACAGACTTACCATTTGACCCAGGAATTGCACTCCTAGGAATTTACCCTAAGAATGCAGCAATCAAGTATGAGAAAGTTCAGTGCACCCCTATGTTTATCGCAGCACTATTTACAATAGCCAAGAATTGGAAGCAACCTAAATGTCCATCGATAGATGAATGGATAAAGAAGAGGTGGTACATATACACAATGGAATACTACTCAGCCATAAGAAAAGGGCAAATCCAATCATTTGCAGCAACATGGATGGAGCTGGAAGGTATTATGCTCAGTGAAACAAGCCAAGCGGAGAAAGAGAAATACCAAATGATTTCACTTATCTGTGGAATATAAGAACAAAGGAAAAACTGAAGGAACAAAACAGCACCAGAATCACAGAACTCAAGAATGGACTAACAGGTACCAAAGGGAAAGGGACTGGGGAGGATGGGTGGGTAGGGAGGGATAAGGTGGGGGGAGAAGTAGGGGGGTATTAAGATTAGCATGCATGGGGGGGTGGGAGAAAGGGGAGGGCTGTACAACACAGAGAAGGCAAGTAGTGATTCTACAACATTTTGCTATGCTGATGGACAGTGACTGTAAAGGGGTTTATAGGGGAGACCTGGTATAGGGGAGAGCCTAGTAAACATAATATTCATCATGTAAGTGTAGATTAGTGATACCAAAAACAAAGCAAAACAAAAAACAACAACAACAAAAAAAAGGGCAGTTCCTGTGTGGTAACCTCCAATGAGTTCTACACAAGGGTATAAAGGGCTTATAAAAGTGTAGGCAAAGGGTCTGTTTGCGTTTATACAGAAGATCAAAGCCTAATTGGGCTACCCCGAAAATGAACTAAGATACGATATGAAAGAGAACTTCCAACATCAGCACTCTCTGGAAGACTCATGCCAAAAGGTGATCATCAAAAAACCCCAACAAAGATCCACGCACTGCTACAGCTGTAGATGCACTCATCCCACCAGCTCCTGGACTTGCCATGGGAATGAGGAAGGAGATATCTAAGCTGGCCTGTGCATACAGTAAAACAACAAATTTGACTGGATCTATACTGTTGGAACTCAACCAAGAATTTGGAGAAGTGCAAATTGTAGCGCTCCAAAGTCTTACAACTACAGACTATTTACTGTTAAAAGAACATATGGCATGTGAACAGTCCCCAGGAATGGGTTGTTTTAATTTGTCTGATTTCTCTCAGACTGTTCAAGTTCAGTTGGACAATATCCACCATATCATAGATAAGTTTTCACAAATGCCTAAGGTGCCTAACTGGTTTTCTTGGTTTCACTGGAGATGGCTGGTAATTACAGATATGCTTTGGTTATGTAACTATACTCCTATTATGTTAATGTGTGTGCGCAATTTAAGTAGTAGCTTAAAACCTATATATGCTGAAGTTACTCTACAAGAAGATATGTCAAAGAAATAATCAATCTTCCCATGTTTTCTTCCGCCTGCTACTTCTATAGCTTTTCTTCTTCCTTCCTAATTACAACCCTTAAATAGAATTTGTGCCTCATATCAAATTTACCGAGTATCATAATTCTTCCAAGTGGTAAAGATACCTCAAGACAAATGCTGGGCATAGAAGCCACAGGGCATAAATATGCAAAGAAGTAAAAAGCTAACCTTTTCAAACAATAAGGCTTCCCTCTCACTTACCAACTTCACATTTCCCTGTATGGCCCCGGAAGATGACTGGTTAGCCAGTGACGGGTAAGATTCCTCAAGGGAGGAACAACCTAAGACAGGCACAGTCGCAGGGGGGCCATCAGGTGAGAAATTGGGGATCAACAGAGGTGAGGCTTAGAACCTCACCCCCCCTGTTCCGAGAGAAATCTTCTGCATACGTGGATGTTTTATTGCCCTGGTCTAGCTTGGATTAACACATAGTCTACAGGCACACACTGATCATCTACATTTGCTCTCTTACAACACTAAACTATGTTTTCTACCTTTATCTTGTATCTACCTACCACTTCAGCATTTTATTAAAAATAATAATAATAAAGAGAGAAATGTGGTATCCACATATAAATCAAGTATAAAAATCAAATGTGTATTCATATTTGAACTGTTTATAGTTCATAATGCATGAGCAAAACCGAAAGTTTCTGTGATGACTGCCCTTGTACTGTTCACCATGTAACTTATTCACTATGTAAGAATTTTTTCTCCATGTAAGAACTTGTTTGTTATGCTTCAGAAGATTGGAGACTGACGAAAATTAGGCTTGGGGTGGATTGATGATTGTGCATTGAGCATTGACTCCCCTATACAGAATTTTATTGTTGTTAACAACCATTTGATCAATAAATATGAGAGATGCCCTCACAAAAAAAAAAACAAAAAAAAAACAAACAAAAAAGTACACACTTCCAATTGTAAAATAAATAAGTAACTGGGATGTAATGTATATCATAAGGAATATAGTCAAAATATTGTAACAACCTGGTATGGTGATAGCTGGTATCTAGAATTATCATGTGTATAAATGTTGAATCACTGTGTTGTACACCTTAAACTAATGTAAAAGTGTGTGTCAACTACCCTTCAATAAAAAATAATTATCTACAAAAATAAAAATAAAAAAATAAAAAAAATATTATGGTAACCAGACATTCTGTTAAGCACAGATGTCACACATTTCATTTTCATTCCCTCCTGATACTATCAGTTGAACTGCATCCCCCCAAATAAGCTGAAGTTCTATCCCTTAATACCTCTGAATGTGACCTTGTTTGGAAACGAGATGCTTACAGAGGTAACCGAGTTAAAGTGAGGTCATTTGGGTGGGCCCTAAACTAGTATGACTGTGTGGATAACGTGAAGGTTCCCGTGGCCAGGATTCTCACCAGGCCCTGGTTGGCTAGCTCACTACACACGGGTGGGCAATGCATTACTACTGACTATATAGAAAGCCCTGCCCAGTGCTCTGGGCAACATGGTGGCACAGCTGCAAGGCTGCAGGAGAGCAGAGCAGAGGCTGGAGCAGTGGCAGTGCTGAGGACAGAGGCCTAGAGGACGGCTGTGTGGGCAGAGAGGACCCCAGAGGCGGAGACTGGCTTGCTGCATGCAGACTCACTCTGAGTGGGCGATATTTTAGTGTTGACCTGACACAGTGGAAATAAAGTTGGGTATAACCCTTTCACCCCAAGACCATTCTACTGTCATTTCTTTGGTCACAATGAATCCATAGTCTCTCTCTCTCACACACACACACACATACACACACGGGATGGCTGCATGAAGATGAAGGTAGAATTCAGGGTGTAGCATCTACAAGCTAAGAAGTGCTGCTGATGGCCAGCTAACCACCAGAGCCTAGGAGAGGCATGAACAGATTGTCCTTTCATCCCTCAGAAGGAACCAGCCCTGCTGGCACCTTGATTTCAGACTTCAAGCCTCCAGAATTGTGAGACAATAAATTTCTGTTGTTTAAACCACCCAGTTGTGGTACTTTGTTACAGTAGCCCTAGCAAAGTATTACACTTCCTAACATAACAGTAAAGAAATAAAAAAGGGGCAACTCTCATAAATACTATGAGAATGGCTTGAGGGAATGACAGAAAATGAAAGGAGTCAAGTTTTTGAAGAAAGAATAGATGGATTAAAAAAAAGGACCACAATATGCTCAAAATAAAAGCCCATATTGGTGGAAGTATGCCAGAAAAACTTGTCAACTACAAGAAAATTTCCCAGACTCAAATATATAATTTTCCAAATTGAAAGTTCCCACCAAGTGTCCAGCATAAAAGGAAGGAGAGCTACCAGTTCTGGTGTGGGCTCCACCAAAGGCAGTCATGACAGAAACATGCCATAAGATAATGTTAGGGCTCTGTGGCTTCTTTAGGGAGAAAGATCTGAAGTCATCACTTGGGCTTGGCTACACAGGGCAGGATGCACATCTCCAGAGATAACTGCACCCCAGTCCTGGCCACCTCCCAAACGCTTCATGAAGATACAGCTGCACATGATTCTGCTTGTGGGGTAAAGCTTCACCAGGCCTGAGCAGCACCCACAACATTCTCCAGGTGTTTTTATGCCCTTCTGACCTACAGAGACTGGTAACATAGCTGCATGCTAACCAGGTGCGAGTGCACAAAACAAGGCCAGGGGAGTGCAGGCTCACTGTGAAGCAAAGTGAAGAGAGTGCCTCCAGATCTTCCAGTTAACTTCCTGACTATGAGTGGTCCAGGGACCAAGCATGCACATCACAAATGAAGGCACTTCATCAAGAGATGAGGAATTGAGGAGAGACTTTAAAAAATGATAAAGTAAGGCAACTAAAAGCAACTTGGGAGAAAGGGAAGTACAGAAAGGGTGAAGGAGAGTGAGAAAGAAACACAAATTATAAAGCTTGAGACTTCTCAAATAAAACAATTTCTCAAGAATTCAAAATTCTAAAGGAAAACTTTCCATTCCAGCATCCTATAGCCAGCCTACCAATTAAGCTTGAGGCTAGAATAAACTTCAAGACATGTAAAAGTCTCACAGAATTGACCCTCCATGAACTCCTCAAAAAACTATAGGAGTATGTGCCCACCAAAATGAGGAAATAGGACCCAACAGGTGAGACATGAATGGGAATGGGACTCAGGTGAGGTACTGACTGTCTGAGGAAGAGTTTAGTAGTTCTGGCAGAAACTGGGGGCTGGGATATCTGACTGGTACTGAGAAACAAGCCAACAAAACAACCCCAGAGAAAACAAAAGTTTAAACTGATGAAGAAAAAACCATGACACATGCTTAGTTTTGAATGATAGCCATGAAAATATTAATACTGAATACTGAGAAAGTAAAAATGAAGATGCAATTATATTGGGAGAATAGAAGGAAAAGTGTGTGAGGAGGGTTATGTAAGAGAGAAACCCCTCACCTTGCACAATGGAAATCTATAGAGAAAATGTCTAAAATTGAAAAACCAAACTACAGGAGTATTAAGCACACAGACATGGAATTAAATCCCAGAAGAAACAGGTTAAAAAGTTAAAAGTAGTTGCTCATAGGAAGCAGTAATTGGTAGTGAGAGACTGGGGTTTTTCATCACATACCTCAAAGTAGTATTTGAATCTTTAAACTACATATTCAAAACCATATACTTGAAATTTTTAAGGATGAAAAAAACTATTATGTGATGCAGTCTTATGAAAAAGAATCCTATTTATAGGAATGAACACTACCAGGGAAAAGAAAAAATAAACACCAAGCAAATACGAGCACTGTGGGCTTTGCTGTGTTCTGCTTTTAATTAGGAAAAGTTCTTTTCCAACTCTAGCATCAGCACTGAGCTTCAGGTGTGTCTCGTTAACAAGACAAAACAAATGAACCAGGAAAATTAAATATAGCAAAGTTCCTATTAAGTTATCTAGTTCATTCACTTGGAGCAGAGAATTGTGCTAACACAAAAGCCCTTTTCCAATCTGTAGCAAGGATACCAGTAAAAGATTTAGCCATCATTTAAAGGATGGTATTCGGAAGATTAAAAAAAAAAATCAGCCACTATAATAATACAGGTATATTAGTATTTTCAACCACTAGAGAATAAAATCTCATGTACTTTTATAATCTAAAGAAATTTTTATGAAAATCAACTATTAGAGTTTATAGAAGAAAATTAGAGACTTTATGAACTCGTCAGCAACAGAACTTCCTTTTAGTTACGCCTTCACCTGCACTACACACACAGTACAGAAGACGTGCCTGGACAACAGAATTCATACAGAGATGAAATAATGATAAAAATCACAAGGCTTAAACTTATAAGCATATGCAATGCTTAAGACATATACAAAATTGTTTATCTACCAAAGTATACTTTCTATTATGGTACTATAAAGATTAAAGTTCTGGGTCAAGGAAGAAATTTTAAGCAAGCACATGAACATCTTTCAACTAAACATCACATTCTCATGCTAAAAATATAAGCACAGAAGCTCTCTCCAAGATACTTCCTTTGGCTCACTTTCACTCACTCATGCAGTACTCCCTTCTTAATCCCTATCTACCCCCATTTCATAAAACCAGACCCACGTAACCCAGGGGTTATGGAGTACACTTCTCAAATGAGTAGTCAAAATTACCAGGGAAAATCCTTGGAGAAGGTGTCAAGTTGGATAACAACATACCATGTCTCAAGTCCAACTGAGCCATTTCTCCTTCCCAACTATTAAACAGAATCACCTTCCTCTACAAGACTAAAAGCTACTTCAGGGCATGAGGGTTCGTTCGCCTGTTGCCCCTGTGCCTCTGGGCACTGGTCTATAGTCTGGTTAGAGCACCCAGCCTGCTACCCTGCCTCTGGACCACTGGCAGCATGTGAGTTCAGCTTCATATACAACATCTAATCCTCGGAATCAGCCCAGTAGGTATTGTTATCTCCATATTACAAATAAGATAGCTGAATAAACTATATACCAAAAGTGTACTCATGAACTTGGGAATTCCTAAAGGTCTGTGAATGTATTTGTTCAGTGAGAAGTTCTTCGTACTGAAGAGTTGATAAATACCAAACCATCAGTGTATTCAATTATAGTAAGTAAAACACCATTAAAACCCATTAGGAGAATCCTGTCAGTATATGTAGTTACCAAATGAGTCAAATGATACAATGATAAAAGCACCAGTTCAAAAAACAAATCTGAACAAGGCAAACTCAAATACTCAATATTAGGGGTTTCAGCTGGCTACCCATAATGTGATAGGATGAGGGGTCCTGTATGGACCAAGTGGTTGGAAGCTCCACTCAACTCTTGAATGTTGTAGCTCAGTGCTCTTAGGCATAGCCTAGACCCACGTAACCCAGGGGTTATGGAGTACACCTCTCAAATCAGTAGTCAAAATTACCAGGGAAAATCTTTGGAGAAGGTGTCAAGTTGGATACCGACACACCATGTCTCAAGTCCAACTGAGCCATTTCTCCTTCCCAACACTAAACAGAATCACCTTCCTCTCAGGTTTAACCCAATAGCATATTTAGCTAGAGTTTAGGGGCCATGGTTTAAACACTCAATCTGGACTCAGTCCAGAAATATGCTCATGCTGTGGAGGGCAAGCAAAGGAACATCAGCTTCACATCACCCAACTCATTCCAGAGCAGACACCAAGTAGGTGTGGTGGGGCTGAATCACAACTTTCTTGGCTGGTACGTCTCTCCTTGGCACAGCTGGTTTTGCATACATAAATGATTCAAAGAAACCCAAGGCTCCTACACAGCAGGTGCTATACTTCTACTAGCATTTTACTGAAGCTGACATAGAGTAAGTTCTCAAGTTCTACCAAATAAAGATAGAACAAATCCCTAAAACTAACATAAGCGTGTCAAATAGATGCACAAGAATTCTTGTGGTCCTTGGGCACTGTGCATGGGAGGCAGGGCAATGCCACCAACAGCTGTGTGGTTTTATCAACTCTCTTTGGCTTTACTCACTGTCTTCACCTAGAAAATGGAGCTCTTATCTCTACCTTGCAGGGTTCTTATGACTCTTACCAGAAAACTTATGTAAAGCACAATGACTCGCCCAAAGACGTAAAATAATATCTGTAAAAATGACAATCTTTTACAAACATTAAACACCTGCTAAAAACATTTAGCATTCCTAAAAAGTAGGCATCAGCACCATTTTACTGACTGAGTGTCAGTGGCCAGAGTAGATATTAAAGACCGCCAAATTCCAAACTTTTACTTTTCAAATATTGCTAGATAGGCAAGTTATTTTGAATTGACCGAGCCAGTTAAAAAACCCTACAAAAGATCAGTACTTTCTTATAATATTTGTTTAATACACATTTTAACTTATAAACAGAGTTTCCTCTCTTGTGATACTTCCCTAAATAAGTCTGTTCCTCTGTAGTTTACACATAGATACCTCTTATTTATCAAAAAAATGTTGAGATTTAAAAAAAAATTTTAAACAATATGTAGGGAGATGCTATGTATTGTTTTACAAAGAAAAATCAATTACGCTTAGCATCCTAAAATAATCAAAAAGAATATTCCCTATGGTTCTTCAGTAGACCCAAACATTCCTTATGTTGGATCAGAAAAAAGGAACACCACAAAAGTCACAAACTAAAAGACTCAACTATTGGGGAAAGTTCAAGAAGTGCCATTTAAGTGCCATTTTTTAATTCACATTAACTAACTATCTGATGGTTTTGCTGTCTCACAGTTGATAACAATACAAAACCATATTATCAAATTATTAGATGACTACATTGTATAGATTATGCCCAGATACCTTTTAAGGGCTATTCACATTCTGGACACCTCTCTTTCAGGATGAATCAATCCGTTTGGGCTCCTGGACCCAATTCCAGGGTGTGCTGGGTGGTGGGGAAAGTGGGGTTCCCAAGCAATTTCCGAACACCAGTGGGGTGTCTGAAAATTCAATTTAATTCTGATGCTTACCTGCCCAGGGATACCACCAGATTCCCCAGGTTAAGGGCTCAATCCTGCAAGACTGCGCTCCACCCATCCCCAACTCCAGATGCCAGTTGCAAACCCCAGCTTCTTTATTATGTGTGCTCTGACCAGCCAGCTACATGTAGACTGGAGGTTCCAACGGCCTCCCCCTTAGGTTTGATTAATTTGCTGGAGTGGCTCACAGAACTCAGGAAAACACTTAACGTTTACCAGTGTAATAAAGGATACTGCGAAGGATACAATTTAATAGCCTGATGAAGAGAAACATAGAGCAAGGTCCCAAATAATGGAGCATGGAGCTTCTGCCCTCCTGGAGCTTGGGGCCTGGCTTGGTGACGCGTGAACGTACTCTGGTTCCCAAAGCGTGAAAGCTCTCTTTTGAACAGGAAAACAGGATGCAAAAAGGGCAAAACGCTCTTCTCTTGAGGGCTTCGAGTCATAGATGACTCTGTCATTGGCCCTTGGCTGATTCAACCTCCAACCCCTCTGCTCTCTCCCCTCTAAGGGGTTGGGGGATCCTAGGGGCTGAAAGTTCCCACCCTCTAATCACAGGTTGTTCCCCCCAAGAAACCAGTCTGCCCTGATTTGGGTGTGATCCAAAAAACTCGTAACATAACAAAACATACATTTCACTTACAGGGCTCTGAAGCACATTAAGTAACTGTGGATGAAGTCCTAATATATATTTCTTACAAATCCTTTTATCAGTCAAACACCAAGTCTCTAGTACAGCTGGACACATCTATCATATCAGAAGCAATAAACGTCACATCATAATGCACTAAATAAATAAAAACCACAATGGTCATTGCACAATTCCACTATTTATTCAGAGGTATAAAAAAAGTCTTTTAGGTAGATTTAAATTCCAAATTAACCAATGGTCTTTTTGTCTATAATTACGATTCTTTCTACAAAACAAGAAAACACCTTACTACAGATTTAAAAACAGATGTTTAAATCTATTACCCTTCAATTTTATTTCAGAAATCAGTGAATGTAGAAATTCAATCATTAAAGAAGTTACTTGGTACCATATGCCTACTTTTTCTTGTGGTAATATCACTACTTCCAGCCTTAGAATTTCTGAGACTTGCCTCATCCCTCAGTTTCTCTTCTTCATTTATTAATTATTTAGCTAAAATCATCAAAACCAAGTAACTTTCAAACCTAGATAAGAGTACGCCCCCTCTGTTAGTATCTTTTATCACTTTCTTCAACTTTTCAAATCCATGTCCCTTTTACACTCCCTATGTTACTTAAAAGTTCAACTAAATTAACAAGGACCAAAACAGTTAAAAATTAGAATGGGAGAAAGCATATCAGACCTTCAAAGTTTCCAATGCACTGCAAATAGCAGGTCTCTACAGCCATTCCAGCTCAGTCTACTTTAGCTCTTTCTGCACCTCAACCTATGGAGGTCTGACCCTTCCTGTTTCCCCTCCATAGCTACTTTTAAAATCAACAGATCCTCTGTCCCCATGACCACAACCCAGAGATGCCCATGTTTAAAAATTCCTTCTTCTTCTTAAATCCTTTCTCTAGAATCCAACACACCTTTAAGGCTAGCTTCTAATTACTTCCATTCAACACACTCTACCCTACTCCTCCCCTTAGTTCAACACTTACAGAAAGCAAAGGAAGCCGACTGTTGTTGCCCAAGGTCACAGGGAGTGTCTAAAAATTAAGGAGATAATAGTTATTTGCAAACAGAGATCACAAAATAATATAACAATATCAACTCACTGGAAGGAGTATGCCTCCTACAGTTGGAGTTAATCTTGGAAGGTGAGTGTTGAAGAAAATGTTTGCGGCAGGAAGAGATTGTAGGGAGAAAACAGTTGAGATAACTGACCTGAGAAATTTCAATTTGCTAATAGGTGAGAATGAATCACTGAAGACTCTTGAACAGGAAAGAGAAAAAAGATGCTTGGAGTTGAAACAGTTTAGAATTCATAAATCCCTTTAAACTGTATTTGTACTCTACCTGGTTGAAAATAATAATAATTTGAGGCAGTTCAAACAAATACATATATTACTGCGGGTAAAACTGTAGAATTTCCAGAGCATCTCACCTGGCTTTAGTACATCTGCATATCAACAGGAGCTCAAGAGTGGAGAGAAGTTTGGCTTAGTACATTTGCATCATTCCTCAGGGGTGGAGAGAAGTTCATTTCCATATCAATGGGTAATTACCTAGGCAAGGAGGGCTTATCAGTAGCCAAGAGGTGGGGAGAGGGCGGGTTTTGCTACTGCTGGAGCAGGAAAGAGAGAAGGCCCGAGGCTGCAGTTTGTAAGCAGTAAACGGATTTTAAACTTTATTTCTCCCTTTGACTGATTTTGGTTTTTAGAGCTGTTGTGCCCAGGATTTCCTTTCCCCCGACTTACAATTATTATTAAACAATAAAATTAAGGGAATTCGTACAAAAAGTAAATAAGGATATGAATGAAATAAACGCAACAGACTCAGTCACTGTTCATAAAATTAACTACAGAAGACTTTCTGAACAGTTGAAATATACCAAAAAGACGGGTAAGGGCAATCCACCAGCTACCAGAACATCTTAAGATGTGCTTTTCTGTGAGCCAATGTTTCTTCAGCAAAGAAGCAGAAAGCCTGATTTGGAAGGTTTTGTGTTGAAAATACACAACACTACTGGTTCATATAAAGTTCTAAATTCAAAGAACAAAGAAATAGGCACTGCATTCAAAACAGATTTTTAAAAGATCATTTTCTAGGAGCTCCCCACTTTCCAAATACATTTATGTAGCCTCTCAAATTACATATTTGACCTTTATACTCTAAAAGCAATTTTGAAAGATCTTACTTTTGAAAATTAAGATGACCAACAGGCACATGAAAAGATGCTCCACATCACTAATCATCAGGGAAATGCAAATTAAAACCACAATGAGATGTCACCTGAAATGAGTTAGGATGGCCAACATCCAAAAGACAAGCAACAACAAATGCTGGTGAGGATGCAAAAAAGGGGAACCCTCCTACACTGCTGGTGGGAATGTAAATTGGTTCAACCGTTGTGGAAGGCAATACAGAGGTTCCTCAAAAAAACACTAAAAATATAAATACCATTTGACCCAGGAATTCCACTCTTAGGAACTTACCAGAAGAAAACAAGTTCCCTGATTTGAAAAGACATATGCACCCCCATGTTTATTGCTGTACTATTTACAACAGCCAAGATACAGAAGCAACTTAAGTGTCCATCAACATATGAATGGATAAAGATGTGGTATATATACACAATGGAATATTACTCAGCCATAAAAAGAAAACAAATCCTACCATTTGCAACAGCACAGATGGAGCTAGAGGGTATTATGCTCAGTGAAATAAGCCAGGTGGAGAAAGACAAGTACCAAATGATTTCATTCATTTGTGGAGTATAAAAACAAAGAAAGCAAAACTGAAGGAACAAAATAGTAGCAGACTCACAGACTCTGAGAAGGGACTAGTGATTACCAAAGGGGAGGGGTTCAGGGAAGAAGAGGCACTATCATTCACAATCACAATACAGGTAGGTCACAGGGAAGGCAGTACAGCATGGAGAAGACTCTAGCATCTTACTATGCTGATAGTGACTGTAAGTGGGGTGAGGTGAGGACTTGATAATATGGGTGAATATTGAAACCACAATGTTGTTCTTGTGAAACCTTCGTAAGATTTTATATCAATGATACTTTAATAAATAAATAAAGATCTTACTTCTGACAATCTCATAAAATAAACCACCTAGTCTTTCAGTCATGCCCTCTTTGTACGGAGGTGACAAGAAGGTAAGGAAAGAAGTTGATGACATTAAATGTTCTTTTTTAACTTCAATGATCTCTGGCTCCATTTGCCCTCATTTCTAAGTAACAATTTTAATACCAATCTAAATGGACAAATAGGACCACCAAAACTTAGCATTCAAAGGCCTTAGAAGATAATCATTGAGTCACTATGTTGTACATCTGAAACCTATACAGTGTATGTATATTGTATATAGTGTATTTATAGTGTATTCCAATAAAAAATAAATACAAGCAAAGAGTTTGGAGAAAAAATAATCTAAACTGCAGTGAATAAAATAAGAAAAAATGCATCTTTATTACCACTCTAACTCTAAAAGTCACATTAAGGGTTTATCTTACATTGCAAGCACAGTTCATCTCCTAAAGAATTTTTCCTAAATTTTTGACCGAAAATTTAGAGCAGAATCATTGAGCCATAGGCAAACTTCCTGTCATCAGTCAAGGGACACCAGGGTGAGAACAGCCCGGCTGGAGTGGCTGCTTCATCTGGATCCAGGAGGTGAGCAACTTTCCCTCACATGTTTGTCTTGAGGAGTATAGCACCACACACAAGAGTTCAGTTTTAGTAATCTTGAATTACTAAAATAAAGAATCCACTGACGATAGGCAAGGTGGATTCCAAAAAGCACAGCTAATGGCTAGCAAAGTCACCAAGAACACTTCTTATTCAAATGCCTTCTGATAGAGCCATAAAGCTTGCTGCTCCAGCCTGCAATAAGTTATCTTCAAAAGACATACTTTTTATATAGGATTTTGACAACTGGAGGCTCTGCCTACCGACTTGTGAGTTGTTTCATCATGAAGAAGGTAAATGATAGGTCAGAAAACTGGGGCTCAGCCAGAAGTATTACTTATAAAAATGAAGGGAAAAAAACAGACAAAAACCTTTCAAAATAAAGGTCCCAAACCACTGCCTAGAGATTGATGGTCAATATGTACACACGCACAAACCCATACACAGTGACAGCCACTGGGGTCGGAGCTAAAGGTAAAGGACTTAAATGAAGGAGGGCTGATTTAGGTCAGACTTAAAGAAAAACTTCGAGACAGGTTGCTAAGCACCCAAGAGAGGTAGCTGAACCTCCTAAGAAGAGAAAGCTTCCAGCTAAGTGCTGCCCTACACGAGGAAATATGTATACACAGAAGCATACTCAGAGGAAATAGATGTTGACACAGAAAACAAAGCTATATTTAAACTAAACATTGCAAAACGTTCAGTGTAATGCTCATCAGCTTAGTTTAACCTTTTACCACCTCTAACGTGTGGGATCACCAAGATTATTCACCGAAAGCTCACAATTCAGGAAAGCTGAGTGAACTCACTGAGGCAGTGACACCAGCTCACGGGTCACTGGTAAGGACAGCTGCCTGCTGCTTCCTACCTTTATTCAGTAGACTGCGTCTGGTACCAAGCAGCTACCAGAGTGTGGCCTTCAAAGACCCTCAGTATTGTGCAAAAGACAGTTCAGTCAGTAAACCAAAAATCACAATACAGGATGATGAGTATCCTTACTGCTACATTGTGGTAGCAATTCACAAAGCCCCAGCTGAGTCTATTTGCTCCTTAACCAGTGGCTTTACCAGACAGTTCAATGGTTTTCAAAGGCTCCTATTTCCTCTTAAACAAGAAGCTTCCCTGTTGGTTCTCAACTGTGCCATCAAATAACAAAACAGAACCTAACCCGTTTCGTTTCTAACATTTTATGGCCACCTCTACCAACACCGGGGCGTGGAGAGACTGGTGTGAAATACCACGATCAACTTGCACGTTTAGTTGGAGGGCAGAAGCTAGCCACACTGTCCAAGGCTCTTTCACACGTGGCCTTGGCCCGTTGCTACCTATACCCTGGCTGGGTACCGCCTGAGGTCGACAGCCCTTCAGGGTAAGTGGGGACCCCGCACTGGGGAGCCGGCCCACACCACCGAGTCCTTCCCCCGTACCTAGTTAGGGGCTCTGCAGCACCTGCCACACTTTTCATTCTCTAGCCAGTCAAAATCATCAAGATCGGACCATCACCACATTAAACCATTTTGGGCCACTAAATAATTTGTAACTATTTCAAAGTATGTTTCAAAACTGACTTCGCATTATCAGACCATTGCGAACTAGCCAAGCCAAGTTTTAACAAACAGTTAACACCCAGCATCTCTCCTGGCAAAGGGCTTCAAAAGGGCCTGCCTTGACACCAAAGCAGGAGGCTCTTTGTCAGTTATAAACATAAATAAAGGCTTGGAAAAACGATCCTCAAATGTGTATTTGAAATCAGTCTAGCGGCTCGCTAAGTAATCCTTCAGAGCATTTTCAAATATTCAGAGTTCCAGCACTTTCTGAAAGGCAGAGTGATTTCTGGTCCTATTTTTAGTAAATAAGCCTTCAAAATGTCATCCTAAATTTTCAATGAGGACAGTCCATTCGGACGAAGGGAGAGAACGGTGACCCGCCGGGGCTAAAAGTTGAGAGAAGCCGTCGGTAAGCACCGTAACCTTAACACGCTGGGCCCCTACGATTTGCGGAGAAGAGGGGCTTTGAGGAGAGAGAAACTAACTCATGCAGGACCGGTCTACACCTGAGGCGGCGGCGCCGGGCGAACGTATCGCCCGGGCGAGGAGCAGCGGCCGGCGCCGCGCGGCCCCGCGGATCACGTGCCTCGGGCGCCCCCTCCCCCCAGGGCCGGCAGCGGGCTGGAGCTGCGGCCTCCGGCGCCGCTGCGCTCGCCGCCCCGGCCTCAGCTCGCGCCTCCACGCCGAAGCCCGGCGAGCGGGGCCTGAGCGGGGGCCCATCGGTTCGGGAAGCGCCGGGAGCCGCCGCATCTCTCGGACTCCGCACGACGCCCCCTCAGGTTCGCCCTCTCGGCTCGAGCCCGCCGACGCGCAGCAGCGCGCGCGGGGGCGCAGGCAGGGGTGGCTCGGTCCGCGCTGACTGGAGACCCCGCCTCCCCGGGGCTCGGACATGCGGCGCCTGACGCGGGGGCGCGAGGACCCCGGCCCAGTACCCGCTTACCTGCGGCTCCGCTCTGAACCCGCGCCGGCGCCCGAGGGCTGCCGAGGGGAGGCGGCGGCTGAACGGCGGGTTCGCGGGCGGCCGAGGGGGCGGGGCCGGCCGGCGAGGCGCGCGGAGCCCGGGCGCCCACCGCAGCCGCCGCCGCCGCCGCCGCTGCCTCGGGAGCTGCCTGGGCCGCAGCTGGGCCGGGCAGCCCTCATGAATGGGACGCGGCGGCGGCGGCCGAGCTGCGGGCGGGCGGCGCACAAGCCCCTCCCCGGCCACGTGACGCCGCGCTCCGCCGCCGCCTCCAGGGCCGCGGCTCCCGCGCCAGCCGAGCGGGCCGCGGCCGTCGCCTGGCCTCTGTGGTACTTGCTGCAAACCCTGCGTTACATTTCTTTAAAAAAAAAACTTTTTGCGGGTCCCCGTGGCAACCCTGCGGCGCGTCACGTGGAACTTAGAACCTTATGGCCACAAATAAATATTGAAGGGCAAAAAAGGTGTATGCATGAATGTTTTATAATCCACTTTTGGTCACCAGTACTGTGTCTGTTTGGCTACCTTCCCCTCTTTCCACGTCCCCATTTCCTTTTAAAAATACAGCTTTTAAGAAGCGGATTGTCAGTGGGTACACCACTGTTGCACACTGGTTTTTATCTTTTTGCCACCTATTCTATTTAAAGTTATGAATGGAAGTGCATGTGTCACTTCCAAATGCCAGTTAACTTCTCAGTATGCACTCTGTGGATGATAATGTAGATAACACTGAGGACATTAAAAAATAGCCATTTGTGTAAATGTCCTGCGATGAACCGAGCCACAGCGCAGTTGGTGTGTGGTGTGACTACACTGGGCTGGGACCCAGGAAACTGGCTCCCAATCACAGCCCCCCCACCCCCACCCTCTGCTGGTTCTGCAGAAGGAACAGGGCAACCACTTCCTCACCCAAGTTCCTTCGGCGTTTCTCTAGCATTCAGTCAAACTTAAGGTTCTACAAAGAAAGGGTAGGCTCTCTGGCCCAAGCACACTAGGAATTTTCCTCTTTTCTATGCCTTTCAATCTGGCTTCACAAGAGAAATAAAAATTTTGAAAGACAGGGTCTGGAATTACCCCTCCATATTTTAAAGCACTTTTCTCCGCTATGGAGAAGAGGAGTAGAAGTGAGAAAAGAACTGGATCCTCAGTGTCTGTTATCACCCAAATGGAAACAGTAATGCCTTTAGGGCAGGTTTGTTCTGAGGATTGCACATGATCACCTGTGAAGTGTCTAAGTTAGCCTGGTGTCTGAAAGCTGCAACATACTGCTACTGTTTCCTCTCTTTCTTCTATTGTGACCACATAGCCTGTTTCTCTCAGGCTATTTTCACTGCCTCTGCCTTGGGAGGGAAATACTCTGCCAAGCTTCTTTCCTTCTTTTCATCATTCAGGAAGCCCTAGACATCCCTTCCCTTCCTCCAAACAACCTTAGTATTGATACCTCACCCTGAAGGATTGGTACCCTTTTCTAATATTTCCTTATTCTCTAGTGTCTCCCTAATTTACACCACCACTTAAGTAAGGCAGGGACTCATTAAATTTTTGTTGCATGATAATCCCTGCATTTCCCTCCCCTGACACCTAAGAAGCACGTGGGTTGCCAGTGAATTCCCACCTACTCCACTGAAAGGTCACCGGACAGCAGCTCCTTCTCCACCTCCGACGCCACCGCCTTCCAACTCCATGGAAGCAACCTCACTCCACTAAACGTCCCTCTTCGTCAGCTCTGGATTCATCCCTTAGTTTTAAGCAGGCTTGGGCTTCTCCTACCACTTAAGAAGGAGGAAGAGGGGAGGGAAGGAAAAGCAGTTTTTCTGTCCCTTTATTCCCTCAGGATGTCACATCTTCAGGCCCCAGCCAAGCTACCTGGAAAGAGGAGTCTCTGCTTTTTCACTTCCTCACAGTCTTGTGTCTGCTGCTCCTCAACTCTGAAGCGGTTCAGGCTAGAGTCGGCTTGACCTTCAGGATGCCAAATACAGAGGATCTCTCTCAGGTTCTCTCCCCCAGCTCTGTAGGGTACGATGCTATTGCTCAGTTTCCTTCTTGAAACTCCCTTCTCTCCTGAGCCAGAACTCCTCTGAGAACCACATGCCTGTGCTCAGTGGCTTTAGACACGTCCCCGGCGGGGCCCACGGTGACGTCACATTCAGGCCTATCATGTTGGCTTCTTCAAACCGGCTCCTCCCACATCTCCTGTCTTGGCTAACTGCACCATCATCCATTTAGTCATCCTCGTCAAAAAACCCAGAGGGCGCAGTCTCATTCCCCTCTACTCGCATTCCATGCCTATCAGTTCCTTTTGTTTCCGCCCTCTAAAGCGTTAACCACATTCAGGGGTCTCCGCAGTTGCACCACCTCCCCCCTCCAGCAATCAGGCCCTCCCCCTGTCTCTCACGATCCACTGGAGGCAGACCTCAACTGCCTGGCATCCAGGTGCTCTTTTTCTTTTTTGGATCCTTCTAGCTGGTATGCTTTAGCTGTTCATTTTGCAACAGGATACTTTTAAAACATTAACTTATATTTTTCTGCCCTGTCTTTTCCCCCTCATAAGAATGCACCCAGCCTTTCTGCTTGTCTCAAGGAACTTTAGGAAAGCAGAAGTATCCTGCATGACATTTCCTCTTCTCTTTAATTTACAACTCTTCAATTTCCAACACTCAGAACTCATTTTGAAGCCAGTCTAAGTCAGGAGAGAGAAGGGGTCTCTTGGAGGAAATCCGGAAGAGGGAACTATTTTCCCTAGAATAAGAATTGAGTTTCTCCCTGGCCTGCAGTAGGAAGGAAGGTGGTGCCAAGTCTTAGTCTGGCAGCTCCCAGGAGGTGATTGAATCTTAGAGAAATACCTTTATTGTTCCCACCTTTTGCATCTCTTCTGTGAGGACTGTCAACCTAAATAAAGAGGTAAATTGAGATAAGCTCTAATTACCAGAAATTGAGTTTATTCTGGAATAGCAGAGGAATTGCAGTTGGGGAAATGTGTGCAGTAGCCAGTTACAGGTGAGCTGGTTGAGGGTTTGGGAAGGGCTGAATTATGGGCAAATACAAAGAGGGGGAAGTCCAGCCAGAGTCTAAACAGTGAATTCTTGATTGGGCATGGGAGGGATTCTTGGCGGAAGTTCATTGGTCAGAAGATAAGTCTCAGTCTTCTGTAAAATCAGGCATTTACAGGAAATCAGTAACAGTTCTTAAATTCCCTTCCTCTAAGAGTGCATGTGTGACATTCTTCTCATATCCTCCAGTTCCATTTTAGATTGAAATCCTTCCACAGGTCAAAAACTAGCATTTTCTGAGCCACCGCTATATGCTCAGCTTCTAGTAATTCTAACTACAGATCTATAGGTACCTGCTATCATGAACACCAATTTATTAATGAAGGAATTGAGGCACAGAGAGTGACTTGCCTCATGTCTCACAGCTAGTCAGCAGTGATCCTGGGGTTCATCCCCGGGCCTGCTTGACTCCCAAGCTGTATTTTTAACCTCCAATTCCCACCACCTTCTGGTAGTTGCCTCTACCCCAGTCAATGTCTCTTTTCTAATGCTACGAGTCCACCTTGTACAGATTACAATTGCAGTAAGTGCCCAATAAATACTGATGAAAAATAAGTGAGGATTTCCATTTCTAGTAATACGCTTGGCTAGGGGTGTGGACTCTTCCACTTAAAGTAACAACAAAAATACTGGGTAAAATATTAAAAATATATTGTAGAAGGCACCTATAAACTCAAAGAAGTTAAGAAATAGCACTAAGACAAGGTTAAGGTCAGAGCCCAGAAAATGAGCAGAGCCCAAGGCAGCTTCTGCCAGCTTGGTATTTGCAGGATCTAGTGAATATGCATATTGATTTTTGCAGCCTCAGGAGTTTTGGGGGCAGAAATGAAAGCCTAGTGTCTGGTCTAAGTGGGGAGTTTAAACTAGAACCCAATAAAAGTGATGCCCTAAAGCAAAATCACAGATTGAGAAAAACAAATCAGTTGTTTTCCAGCCTCCAGAAACTTGATGGAAGTTAATCATAGATTGAGCCGTAAGACAAGGGTCAACAAATTTTGAAAATTCTGTATCATACAGACCATATTCTCATTAAGACAAGAATCTTTTTTAAAAAAAGAAGATAATTAGAATTTGTTTGGAAACTCTTTTCTTTGGGTCAAAGAAAAGATCATTATGGAAATTTGACAATATCTATATGTTATGTATCAAATATTTGATATTCTATGTGGAAGCTTGAGAGGGAAAACTAGCAAGTAGTTAAGCAGAAACCATATACCTAAACATTATATTAGGAGAGAAAGTAGCTTGAAAGCTTAGAGTTAGAAAAAGAACAGCAAAATTAAGTCAAATAAAATAGAAAGGAAATAATACAGATAAAATAATAAAATAATAAAATTGAAAACACACAACAGAAAGGACCAATTAAGCCAAACACTGGATTTGTGAGACACTAATAAATTTCACGAACCTCTAGTGAAAAATGATGAAGATCAGAGAAGGCATAACAAATATCATGAGGAATAAAGAAAAAGCTATAATCACATGATGTAGAAATTACAGATAAAATAGCATTGTGAACATTTTTATGCCAATTCATTCAAAATTTTAGATGAAGTGAAATATTTTGAGAAATATAAGTTTATAAAACTAAAATAGAAAACCAGCATAGACACATAACTATTTAATAACTTGAATCTATTGTTAAACATTTTCCATAAAACCCAGGCTAAACTAATTTTGTCAGTGAGTTCTACCAAATACTCGGGGAATAAATAATCCCAATCTCACACAAACTATGCTAGAGTATAGAAAAAGAGAGCTTATTTCTTAACTCATTTTGAAGCTAGCATAACCTATATCAAAATCTGACTAGGAAAGTAGGAACAGAAGTTTCCTCATAAATATAGACTCATAATCAATCTCAGTGATAAATATAGACACAAAAGTCCTAAGCAAATTTCAGCAATTTGAATCCAAATTGGTTTACCCAAGTTTCAGATGAGAAAATCAAATAATGTAATTTGCCATATTAAAAGATTAAAGGAGAAAAATCATGATGATCTCAGTAGAATCAGAAAAAGCCTTTGATAAAATTCAATAGCCATCCAGAAGAGATTCATAGTAAACTGGGAATATTTAATTTGATAAAAGGTATTTACAAAAATCTACAGCAAACATCGTTAAGTTACCATTCCTTTTAAAATGGGGTACAAGGTAAGTGTGCTGCCATCTCCACTTCTGTTCAGTATTGTACTAGAGGACCTAAGGTAAGGCAAGAAAACGAAATAACACATCTACAGATCAGAAAGAAAGAAAGCACAATGACACATTATAAGGCAGAAATTGAAAAGAGTACGTATGTACATAACCTATTGAGATGAGTATGAGAGTTTAGCACTTTCTGGGCACAAAAGTTAATGTACAAAAATAATTCGCATTTAGATATATCAGTAATAAGTGAAAATGAAAATTTTTGAGAGAGGCCATTTATACTGTTTACTGTAATTATGTCATATCCCTTAACCTATTATTTTTCTATACGACTGCCCACACTTTATCAAATCTAGCATAAATATACACAGGTCTGTTTTCTTCAGATCGTCATTTCTTTATGAAGGCTCCCACATCATGCAAGACTTAAATACATTTGTATGCTTTTCTCCGATTAATCTGTCTTTGTCAGTTTAATTTTCAGACCCAGCCTGAGACCCTAAGAGGGTCAAGGAAAACTTTTTCTTCCCCTACAGTATCAAAAACAAAGTACTTAGGAGTGAATCTAACGAAATTTGTACAAGACTTATAAAGAGAATTATAAAACTACATTAAAGGGATATGAACTAATTAGAGAAATATGACACTGATGGGAAGAAAAACCCAATCTCATAAAAATTTTACTTCTCCACTGCTAGGGTGTATTTTCCTGCATGTAACAACAGTAACAGTATTATACTGTTATACAACACTAGCAGGGTGTTGGAGAACTCAATTCTGATGCTATCCGCCTGGAGACACCACCAGATTCCCGGGGTTGAGGGCTCTGTCCTACAAGACTACCCTCTATCTCCCACTCCAGACACCAGTTGCAAACCCCAGGCAGTTAACCTTTGTTTCTGACCTCCCAGCTACAGATTGGAGGTTCCCAGGACCACCCCCTTGGGTTCGATTAATTTGCTAGAGTGGCTCACAATACTCAGGAAAACACTTACATTTACCAGTTTAATAAAGGATACCAGGAAGGATACAAGTTATCAGCGATGAAGAGAGACATAAGGCAAGGTCCCAAATAAAGGAGCTTCTATCCTCGTGGAGATTGGGGCCTGGCTTGGTGGCACAAGGAGGAGGTCTGGTTCCCCAAGCATAGAAGCTCGTGAGGGCTTTATTGCATAGTCATGATTGACTAACTCACTGGCCATTGGCTGATTCAGCCTCCAGCCCCTGCCCTTGGGTGGGGTCCAAAAGTCTCTTATTAACATGACAAAACACCCATTTCACCTTTAGACTGCAGTGTTTTCAGGAACTGTGGATGAAGACCAAATACACCTGGGAAATACATAGTTGGTCATTCATATGACCAACTATGTATTTCTTAGGACTTATTATATCACACCCACAAATTGATCTATAGATTCATTGCATTTCCATTCAAAATCACAAACAACTCTTGAAGATTCTTAAAAAATCTTGAGACTCTTGAAGAACTTAGAAGGAGGAATTACCCTCCTATATAGAAAATCTGTAACAATCAGTGAGGGTAGTATTGGTACAGACATGGACAAATAGACCAGTCAAACAAAACAGAGACCAGAAACAGTCCCAACATACATACATACTTGATGTATAGAGAGAGGTGGCAACTCAGATGGACTTTTCAATAAATGGTGAGGAGGCAGTTGATTAACCACATGGAAAAAATGAATTTGGACTCCACTCTACACCATATCCCCAAATCAGCTTTAGTGGGATTAAAGACCTATAAAAGAACAACAAAATTGCATTTTTCATAGCTTTGAGGGTACACTTTTTTTCACATTTTATCATTTCTGAAATTGTGACGTTTTTTACAGTCAATGGCAACTTACATTCAGTTATGTGTGATATAAAATTTTAGGAAAAAATATAGGAAAATATGTAAACAAATTCTGGGTAGGGAATTATTTCTTAAACAAGACAAAAAGCACTCACTATAAAGGAAAAGATTGATAAGTTTAATCACTTTAAAATTAGAACTTCTTTAAAAGAGATAATAGAAAAATAAAAGAGCGATAATAGAGTAAAACAAAACAAAAAACAAAAATAAGCACCATCCTAGAAATGTATATTTGCAACATATATAATCCACCAAATACTAGAATCCAGAAAATATAAAGAGCAGATATAGATCCATAAAAAGTGTAGAGATCAATAGAAAAGTGAGCAAGAGAAAAGAAAAGGAATTTTGCAAAAGAACAAGCACAAATGGTCCAAAAACATATGAAAAGACATTTAGCTTCATTAGTAATCTGGGAAGTGTAAATTAAAAATACAATGAGATATACACTGATGGACAGTGACTGCAATGGGCGTGGGGGGAACTTGGTGATGGGGGGAGTCTGGTAAACATAATGTTCCTCATGTAATTGTAGATTAATGATACCAAAAAAAAAAAAAAATACAGTGAGATACCAGTACACACAATGGCTAAAATTTTGAAGGTGTTTGATGCCAAGTGTAGACAAAGGCATAGGATGACCAACCGGAACTCAGACCCTCTGCTGGTTGGAATTCAGATGTGTTAGCTACTTTAGGAAACAGGATGGGAGTACCTAGAAAGTTGAATGTGCACATACAAGAAGACCCAGCAATTCTAATGTTAGGTATGTATGCCCTCAACAAATTCTTGCACCAAGCATATTCAGACACATACAAGAATCCTTATGGCAGCATTACTCATATTTGCAAAGAGCAAGCATCCAAATGTTTATCAAAGGTTGATTAGATATTACATTTTATAATCAGACAATGAAATGCTATACAAGTCCATCAACATGATGAATCTCAAAAATAAAATGTTGAGCAAAGAAGCAATAAAAGATTACAGTATGATTCTATTTATTGTATTCAAGAAATGTGCAAGTCTAAACAGTGCATTGTTTAAGGATAAAAGCATAGGTGATAAAAACTGTAAAGAAAAACAGGAAGTGAATAACAGAAATTTCAGGATAAGATTTTCTTTGAGAGGGTGATAGTGTAGATTGAGAGGGGCAGGTGGAGTGTCTTGGGTAGGGTAATGTGCTATTTCCTGACTTGGGTGATGGGTATGTGGGTGTTTGTGTGTATCTTTAGTTCACAAGAAAAACTAAAATAAATGAAGAACAAATGAATACATCTCTGTATTTTTAAAAATGTTATTGTGTGTCTGCAAGCTTTGTAAGTTTACCTTCATCACTTGTAAGAAAATGTACATGTCTTACAACTTTCCTAACAAGCTGCAGAGAACAGGTACTTTTCAACAGCGTGTGCCACCCGGCTTCTTTTGTAATAAAGCCTCCTAAGTGGAATAGAAGGTATTTTAAGATGGGCCAGATGAGCAAGAGGAAATAGAAGAAGCATGAAAGGTCTTCTAAGTCACACATGATTCACCTATCTCCAAGGTTTATTTACATTCTTTTACATCAGTGATTATAATTCTTAGTCCTGAGAACAAAGTCATCGAAAGATGGACTTTCTTATCTTCAGTGATCAAGTGCTGACAGGTCAAGCTTGTTGGAAAGCGCTCAGCAGTTCACAGTTATGCCGTTCAGCAATGATTCTGAGACCAGTCTGGAAAACTTTCCATACGTGAACATTAACAAAATGCTTCCACTTTGCTTGTCCTGGTAGCTTTTGGTTTCTTTCTTTACAGGATGGCCACTAATTTGAATTGAATGTCTGGACTACCACAAACTGTTAAAGCGTGTGTAGAGCATGCCTGGTCTCCTTACACTCTTCGAGAAGGCTCAGAAACCATCCTCTGAGCCTCCTCAGTGTGGGGGGTCAGTTCTACACAATGATCCTTGGTGATGTATGTGTTCCTTCCCTTCGACCCCCTCCCTATTTTCCCCCTCACGAAAGCTCTTCACTACGTTAATTTTCTCGGCAACACAAAATGTTTTTCTTTTTTCTCTCTCTCCTTTGTCTCTCTCTAGACAGCTTACTAATGCTGAACAGGTTTCTTCCAATGTTGGGGTGAAAGTGGATGGCTATGTAGATTATTTTCTTGTTGGAATGTGAGTTTCACTGTTTTTGCTAAGGGAGTCTTTTGTCATTAAGTACTAATCTCCAGAATTTATAAAATAAATGCTCTACAAGTTTAGAGTGCTAGGCAGTTATTAATTAATTAGCTCACCTCTGGATCGACTCCTTGAGCT
Organism: Manis pentadactyla; assembly: GCF_030020395.1. Lineage (NCBI taxonomy): Eukaryota > Metazoa > Chordata > Mammalia > Pholidota > Manidae > Manis > Manis pentadactyla. The sequence continues at coordinate 116,645,561 of NC_080024.1, read as the reverse complement.
GGTTAGTTATTATGTACCCACTACAAACACTTAACGAGGAAGGACTACTTTTGAACCCAGGAGTGGCCCAGTTGGTGAGTATGAACTGGGTGGAGGAGGACACAGCTTGTCTCTGAGGACAGAAGGTAAGACCAAGTACCGCTCACAAATGGGTCACTGTTGGAACATCTGCTGCTATTCTCGACTGTCCTTTACCCTCCCCAAACCTCCCACCCACGTCCATCCTCCCCTGCAAAGCGCAACACACCCTGGCAGCCTTTCTGTTTTAGCCGGAAGGGAAAAGATAAAGGAAACATACAGAGGAGGGTGAGGGGGAAAACGCTAAGAAGCCCAGTGGCTGCAGGCATTCAGAAATCAGCTCTGATAACGGACTGTCCCGTGAACCAGAACAGGAGCAGTTTCGGGGCAGAAGGAGGGGTTGTTGTGGAGAAAATCTTCCCCAGAGCTGACGTTATCACCATCAAACTACCACCTTCCTCTCCAGATTCCATGGCTCCTCAAACTTTCTAGAATTTTCTTAAGACCCTGTGCCAGAAAATACAGCTGTATGTGTCTACTACAGTCTGGAAGCAGCTGCAGCCTTGAGATGGAGGGCCTTTGAAAGGATCCTACAAAATATTAAGGAAATTCAAGCCAGAAACACTTAACCTGTAATCCAATTTTCAGATTTGAGTCTAAATTTAGATCACTGTATAGAAGAGCATCAACAGACCTCAAAAGCTTTTCCTACTGGACTGATACCTCTTTACCTCTTCTCTTTTAACTCAAAGAGGAAGTTTTATATGGTTATTGATTAGGAGATAGAAGCTTCCGGAAAAGCCAGCCCCTTAGGCTTTAGAGAGTTTTCACTTGCTTCTGAGTTGTACTCACTGAAACCTTGTAATGATGTTTGCTAAAACTTTTTCCATATTACTGTTAGATTACTGCGACCTGAAGGACGTGTGTGTGGATATAACATACAGTTATAAGGAGCCAACTGTTCCCCAATTTAAAATGAATACATATTAGTGCTCTAGGCCTTTGACCATCCAGGCTAGTTTCTTCCCACAGCCTGGAGATCACTGCCGTCCTGTCACTCCCGTGGTCCCTCCCCAGCTGGATCAGCGAGACCCTGAAAGGATGGTCTTGGTGGCGGAGGCCACTCCCTCCTACCCCACCTCTCTTTCATCCATCTTCTCTTCCCACCTGTTCACTAGACACAGCCCCTGTCCTCCTGCCTGTGTCTTCCCAAATTTGCTCAAGTTGTTCCCTCTTTCTGGAATGTTCTCCTGCTTCCTCAATTCTACTTATCCTTTCGCATTCTGTGCTAGTGTTGTCGCTCCAAGAGTTTAATCTCATCAACTAGATGTCATTTTTTCTTTCTTTTTATAAATGGCAGAATATATTTGTATCTCACATAAGGCCCTATATTGTGATTTTTTTAATACAATCCCCTTTTCAAATTATTTGATACCTGACAGCCTGATACATGGCTAATGGTTATTGTTGCTTCAATAATATCTAACACTGTGTCTAACACCTTGCAGAAAAGAAGCTTAATAAAGATTTGATGCACAAATGGATGAATGTGGCCTTAAGTAAGAGGAAAGGTGGGTCTACTCAGAGGTGTGCCACACAGCTAATGCCCTGTGGGAAGGAAGTTACATGACAGTGAGCAGTTTCCCAGCCCTGTCGCCAGCCAGAACTGAGAGCTCACTGCACTTGCCTCCACCAATCTCCAACTTTGTTCCCATCTTCTTCCCTCTGCATGCCAGCCAAACTCATTTCTCATCACTGCTGGAAAATGTCATGGTCATTCCTGGGTCTACAGCTTTTATTATGACATTCTTCCTATATTTAATGCCCTACCTCTCTGTTTCTAACTGTCTTAAGTCTTGCCCTCTCTTCCAGGTTGTTTAAAGTCCACCTCCTCCAGGAAGCCTTCCTTGGCCAGGTGAGCCCTCCGTAACAGTGTGCTATGAAGAAAGGACAACAGATTAAGATTCACCATCCCTGGATTCTAGTTTCTGCTCAGCTCCTAGTTGAGCAATTTGCCTCGTCTCTCTTGACCTCCTCTCTCTCCTCATCTGAAAAGTGAGTACTTAGATTACATGGTCTTTAATTCAATAATACTAATCTCTCCAATCGTGGAACTTCTAGCACATACATTGTTGTAACCATTCATTTGGTACCAAACTTAAAGTAACCTGCATTGTTACTCATCTTTTTATATACAAGTCTGGTGTGTCTAATTAATTTGTAACTCCCTCAAGGACCAATAGTGTGTCCTTTAATCATTTGCAGCCCTGTTATTTAGGATAGAAATTTTGGTAATAAATATTTTTTGTAATAATAACTAAAAGATAGTTACTAATCTCTGTATCCTTTTTCTGAATGCTGTTGTTCTTGCAGCTAGAATTGGCAGTGGGTCACAGTTACCACCAGGAAGCGAAATACAGAAAGATCCTGGGTATCCGAGAGCATCATTAAGCAGATCTCCTAGGCCTGGACTATATAGCTTAGAACTTCTAATTATATGAGAAAAATCCCCTCACTCTCCATCTGTTTAAGCCACTGTCTTTGAGGTTTTCTATTACATGCAGCTGAGCACATCTCTACCATGTACACCACTGCACTGATTTGTTAAAAGGGTAAATGAGGTAACAATATAAATCCCTTAGCATCTTCCATGGTAAACCCTCAACAGATGGTTGCTATTATTATAAAGTATGCCTCTACTACCACCTCCTTTCCTGCAGCCCCCACCTTATGGGATCTGAGCTTCCTAAGAGAAAAAATACAGTTGTTAATCATCTTTTCTTCATTAACCTATTACTTTCTGAAGATATACTACGGTCTTAATCTTCTCACACTGCCATAGACTGGGTGGCTTAAACAACAGAAATGTGTCTCTCACAGTTCTGGAGGCTGGAGGTCTGAGATCAGAATTCCAGCATGGACTGTCTCTGGTGAGGACCCTCTTCTGCAGAGGCCAACTTTTCATATCCTCACATGGTGGAAAGAGAGAGCTCCGGGGTCCCTTTTGTAAGGGCACTAATCTCATTCAGGAGATCTCCACCCTTATAACCTAACCACTTACCAAAAGTGCTTACTAAACTCCCCCCATCATCAAAACCCCCCAACATTCCCCATTACAGTCCCTGTCCATCAGTGCAGCAAGATGCTATAGAGTCACTACTTGTCTTCTCTGTGTTATACTGCCTTCCCTGTGCCCCCCCTTACATTATATCTGCTAATCATAATGCCCCTTATTCCCCTTCACCCACCCTTCCAGCCCACCCTCCCCAGTCCCTTTCCCTTTCCCTTTGGCAACTGTTAGTCTATTCTTGGGTTCTGTGAGTCTGCTGCTGTTTTGTACCTTCAGTTTTTCCTTTGTTCTTATACTCCACAGATGAGTGAAATCATTTGATACTTATCTTTCTCCACCTGGCTTATTTCACTGAGCATAATACACTCTAGCTCCATCCATGTTGTTGCAAATGGTAGGATTTGTTTTCTTCTTATGGCTGAATAATATTCCATTGTGTATATGTACCACCTCTTCTTTATACATTCATCTACTGATGGACACTTAGGTTGCTTCCATTTCTTGGCTATTGTAAATAGTGCTGCGATAAACATAGGGGTGCATATGTCTTTTTCAAACAGGGCTCCTGCATTTTTAGGGTAAGTTCCTAAGAGTGGAATTCCTGGGTCAAATGGCATTTCTATTTTTAGGTTTTTGAGGAACCTCCATACTGCTTTCCACAATGGTTGGACTATTTTACATTCCCACCAGCAGTATAGGAGGGTGGGTTCCCCTTTCTCCACATCCTCGCCAACATTTGTTGTTGTCTATCTCTCGGATGTTGGCCATCCTAACTGGTGTGAGGTGATATCTCATTGTGGTTTTAATTTGCATTTCTCTGATGATTAGCAATGTGAAGCGTCTTTTTATGTGCCTGTTGGCCATCTGAATTTCTTCTTTGGAGAAGTGTCTGTTCAGCTCCTCTGCCCATTTTTTAATTGGCTTATTTGCTTTTTGTTTGTTGAGGTGTGTGAGCTCTTTATATAATTTGGATGTCAACCCCTTATTGGATATGCCATTTATGAATATATTCTCCCATACTGTAGGATGGCTTTTTGTTCTACTGATGGTGTCCTTTGCTGTACAGAAGCTTTTTAGTTTGATATACTCCCACTTGTTCATTTTTGCTTTTGTTTCCATTGCCCAGGGAGATACGTTCATGAAGAAGTTGGTCATGTTTATGTCTAAGAGATTTTTGCCTATGTTTTTTTCTAAGAGTTTTATGGTTTCATGACTTACATTCAGGTCTTTGATCCATTTTGAGTTTATTTTTGTGTATGGGTTTGACAATAACCCAGTTTCACTCTCTTGCATGTAGCTGTTCAATTTTGCCAACACAAGCTGTTGAAGAGGCTGTCATTTCCCCACTGTATGTCCATGGCTCCTTTATCGTATATTAATTGACCATACATGCTTGGGTTTATATCTGAGCTCTCTAGTCTGTTCCATTGGTCTATGGGTCTGTTCTTGTGCCAGTACCAAATTGTCTTGGTTACTGTGGCTTTGTAGTAGAGCTTGAAGTCAGGGACCATAATTCCACCTGCTTTATTCTTCCTTCTCAGGATTGCTTTGGTTATTCAGGGTCTTTTGTGGTTCTGTATAAATTTTAGGACTATTTGCTCTAGTTCAATGAAGAATACTATTGGTATTTTGATAGGGATTGCACTGAATCTGTAGATGGCTTTAGGCAGGATGGCCATTTTGACAATATTAATTCTTCCTATCCATGAGCATGGGATGTGTTTCCATTTATTGGTTTCTTCTTTAATTTCTCTTATGAGTGTCTTGTAGTTTTCAAAGTATAAGTCTTTCACTTTCTTGGTTAGGTTTATTCATAGGTATTTTATTCTTTTTGAAGCAATTGTGAATGTAATTGTTTTCTGGGTTTCTTTTCTGCTAGTTCATCATTAGTGTATAGGAATGTCACAGATTTCTGTGTATTAATTTTGCATCCCACAACTTTGCTGAATTCAGATATTAGATCTAGTAGTTTTGGGGTGGATTCTTTAGGGTTTTTTTATGTACAATATCATGTCATCTGCAAACAGGGACACTTTGACATCTTCCATGCCAATCTGGATGCCTTTTATTTCTTTGTGTTGTCTGATTGCTGTGGCTAGGACCTCCAGAACTTTGTTGAATAACAGTGGGGAGAGTGGGCATCCCTGCCTTGTTCCCAATCTTAAAGGAAAAGCTTTCAGCTTCTCACTGTTAAGTATAATGTTGGCTGTGGGTTTGTCATATATGGCTTTTATTATGTTGAGGTACTTGCCCTCTATACCCATTTTATTGAGAGTTTTTATCATGAATGGATGCTGAATTTTGTCAAATGCTTTTTCAGTATCTATGGAGATGATCATGTGGGTTTTCTCCTTCTTTTTGTTGATGTGGTGGATAATGTTGATGGATTTTCGAATGTTGTACCATCCTTGCATCCCTGGGATGAATCCCACTTGATCATGATGGATGATCTTTTTGACGTATTTTTGAATATGGTTTGCTAATATTTTGTTGAGTATTTTTGCATCTGTGTTCATCAGGGATATGGGTCTGAAATTTTCTTTTTTTGTGGTGTCTTTGCCTGGCTTTTGTATTAGAGTAATGTAGATGTCATAGAAGGAGTTTGGGCGTATTCCCTCTTCTACTTTTTGGAAAACTTTAAGGAGGATGGGTATTAGGTCTTCACTAAATGTTTGATAAAATTCAGGAGTGAAACCATCTGGTCCAGCGTTTTTTGTTCTTGGGTAGTTTTTTGATTACCAATTCCATTTCTTTGCTGGTAATTGGTCTATTCAGATTTTCTGTTTCTTCCTCGGTCAGCTTTGGAAGGTTGTATTTTTCTACAAAGTTGTTCATTTCTTCTAGGTTATCCAGTTTGTTACCATATAATTTTTCATTGTATTCTCTCATAATTCTTTGTATATCTGTGGTGTCCATAGTGATTTTTCCTTTCTCATTTCTTATTCTGTTTATGTGTGTAGACTCTCTTTTTTCTTGATAAGTCTGGCTAGGGGTTTATCTATTTTGTTTATTTTCTCAAAGAACCAGCTCTTGCTTTCATTGATTCTTTCTATTGTTTTATTCTTCTCAATTTTATTTATTTCTCCTCTAATCTTTATTATATCCCTCTTTCTACTGACTTTGAGCCTCATTTGTTCTTCCTTTTCTAGTTTCATTAATTGTGAGTTTAGGCTATTCATTGGGGATTGTTCTTCTTTCCTGAGGTAGACCTGTACTGCAACATATTTACCTCTTCGCAGAGCCTTTGCTGCATCCCACAGATTTTGTGATGTTGAAATTTGTTGTCATTTGTCTTCATATATTGCTTGATCTCTGTTATTATTTGGTCATTGATCCATTGATTATTTAGGAGCATGTTATTAAGCCTCCATATGTTTGTGGGCTTTTTCATTTTCTTTGTGCAATTTATTTATAGTTTCATACCTTTGTGATCTGAGAAACTGAACTGGTTGGTACAATTTCAATATTTTTTAATTTACTGAGGTTCTTTTTGTGACCTAGTATATGATCTATTCTTGAAAATGTTCCATGTGCACTTGAGAAGAATGTGTATCCTGTTGCTTTTGGATGGAGTGTTCTGTAGATGTCCATTAGGTCCATCTGTTCTAATATGTTGTTCAGTGCCTCTGTCTCTTTACTTATTTTCTGTCTGGTTGATCTGTCCTTTGGAGTGAGTGATATGTTGAAGTCTCCTAAAATTTATGCATTGCATTCTATTTCCCCCTTTAATTCTATTAGTATTTGTTTCACATATGTAGGTGATCCTGTGTTGGGTGCATAGATATTTATAATAGTTATATGCTCTTGTTGGACTGACTTTTTTATCATTATGTAATGTCCTTCTTTGTCTCTAGTTACTCTGTTTGTTTTGAAGTCTATTTCGTCTGAGAAAAGTACTGCAACTCCTGCTCTTTTCTCCCTATTAGTTGCATGAAATAACTTTTTTCCATCACTTTACTTTCAGTCTGTGTATGTCTTTGGGTTTGACGTGAGTCTCTTATAGGAAGCATGCCAGTGGGTCTTGTTTTTTTACCCATTCAGTGACTCTACATCTTTTGATTAGTGCATTCAGACCATTTACGTTTAGGGTGATTATCGATAGGTATGTACTTATTGCCATTGCAGGCTTTAGATCTGTGGGTACCAAACCGTCAAGGGTAATTCTCTTACTATCTAACAGTCTATCTTAACTAACTTCATTTGCTATTACAAACACAACCTAAAGGTTCTTCTTTTTTTCCTCCTTTTTCTTCCTCCTCCATTCTTTGTATGTTATTAATCATATTCTGTACTCTTTGTCTATCCCTTGGGTGACATCTGTTTAGCATTAGGAATACTTCCATCTATAGGAGTCCCTCCAAAAAGCACTGTAGAGGTGGTTTGTAGGAGGTAAATTCTCTCAGCTTTTGCTTATCTGTAAATTGTTTAATCCCTCCTTTAAATTTAAATGATAACCTTGCCGAGTAAAGTATTCTTGGTTCTAGGCCCTTCTGCTTTATTGAATTAAATACATCATGCCACTGCCTTCCAGCCTGTAAGGTTTCTGTTGAGAAGTCTGATGATAGCCTGATGGGTTTTCCTTTGAATGTGATCTTTTTTCTCTCTCTCCAGCTGCTTTTAAAAGTCTGTCTTTATCCTTGAACTTTGCCATTTTAATTATTATATGTCTTGATGTTTTCTTTCTTGGGTCCCTTGTATTGGGAGATCAGTGCACATCCATGGTTTGAGAGACTATCTCCTTCCCCAGATTGGGGGAGTTTTCAGCAATTACCTCCTCAATGACACTTTCTATCTCTTTTTCTCTCTCTTCTTCTTCTGGTACCCCTATAATGCAAATATTGTTCTGTTTCAATTGGTTGCACAGTTCTCTCAATATTCTTTCATTCTTAGTGATCCTTTTTTCTCTCTGCCTCAGCTTCTTTGTATTCCTCTTCTCTAATTTCTATTCCATTTACTGTCTCTTCTACTATGCTTCTACATCTAATATGCTTTTAAATCTCTCCATTATATGTTTCATTTCAGATATGGGATTTCTTTTTCTTTTTTTTTTTCTTTTGGTATCATTAATCTACAATTACATGAAAAACATATGTTTACTAGGCTCCCCACTTCACCAAGTCCCCCCCACATACCCCTTCACAGTCACTGTCCATCTGTGTAGTAAGATGCTGTAAAATCACTACTTGTCTTCTCTGTGTTGCACAGCCCTCCCTGTGCCCCACACACACTATACATGCTAATCATAGTGCCCTCTTTCTTTTTACCCGCACTTATCCCTCCCTTCCCACCCATCCTCCCCAGTCCCTTTCCCTTTGGTAACAGTTAGTCCATTCTTGGGTTCTGTGATTCTCCTGCTGTTTTGTTCCTTCAGTTTTCCTTTGTTCTTATACTCCACATATGAGTGAAATCATTTGGTACTTGTCTTTCTCTGCCTGGTTTATTTCACTGAGCATAATACCCTCTAGCTCCATCCATGTTATTGTGAATGGTAGGATCTGTTTTTTTCTTATGGCTGAGTAATATTCCATTGTGTATATGTACCACATCTTCTTTATCCATTCATCTACTGATGGACATTTAGGTTGCTTCCAAGATATGGGATTTCTTAATGATTGAATTTCTGTCTTAAGTTCGTTCCTGAGTTCTTGAAAATTTTTCTGTATATCCGTAAGCATGTTTATTATTTTTATTTTGAACTCTCAGGAAGATTGGTGAGTCAGTTTCATTTGGCCCTTTTTCTTTGGTTTGTGAGATTTTGGCCTGAACCAGGTTCTTTTGTCATTTCATATTTCTATGTGGTACCCTCTAGTGCCCAGAAGCTCCAGTCTCTGTAGCTGCTCAGCCCCTAGAGTGAGGTTTGGGTCATAGGGGAGTGGAGTTGGTGCCTGGGGGGAGGAAAGATGTTTCCTGATTCCCATCTGCCATGCCTGTCTCCAGTATCAGAGCCAGTGGGCCAAGCACACAGGTGTAAGCCTCTGTGCTTTGTGTCTCTAACTGTTGTAGGCGGGGCCTCCCTCTGGCTGGCCTGACGAAAGTGCAGTGACTGCCCATTTGTAAGCAGGTGCTGTCAGGCCAGGTGGAAGGCTCAGCAGGCTGCGTGTCACAGTGGGGGCCTTGGAGCTGAGCAGCCAGCCAGGGGGATGGAGCGCCTGAAGCTCCTCAAAGCTCCCAACCTGCTGGGCAGAGTGCACTAAGACAACCTTCTCCAGCTCTCCCTTCTCCCGTGTAGCAAGTTCTGTGCAAATCCCACCCCTTCAGCAGCCCTCTTACTGCTAGGAAGCTTCTCAGACCACCTATCTTTCCCTAGTCCCAGAGTGGCTGGGTGTGGATCCATGTCCTCCACAAATGGCCGCAATCTCAGTCTCTCAAGCACTCTGCCTGTCCCAGCTCCCCATCCTCCAGACAACCACACAAAGGTTTCTGCTCACAAAGCAGATCTCCAGGGCTAGGTGTTCAGCAGTCCCAGGCTTCCACCCCCTCCCAGCTCCATTTGTCTTCCTCCTGCCAGTAGGCTGGAGTGAGGGAAAGGCCTGGGTCCCACCGGATCAAGGCTTTGGTACGTTACCCTGTTTCATGAGGTCTGCTCTGTTCGTGAGGTCTGTATACAGTCTGGTTCAGCCTTCTTTCCTGTTGGTGTTTTAGGGTTAGTTGTATTAATTAACTATATTTTCGTACTATTTGTGGTTTGGGGAGGAGTTCTCTGTCTCACCTCTCACACCACCATCTTGAATCTCTGGTTTTCTGAACATGATTGACTACAGCCCCCCCACAGTCCAGTTCCTGTAGTTCCACGGCTGCTGGTGGAGTTAATGGAAATGCAGCCGGAACCCTTCCCCCTGCTTCCCTTTTTGACCTTGTGCCACACTTCTCCTCAGTCACTAAGTATGCTCCAGACACACTGGCCTACTTTCTGTTATTCAAACATGATAAATGCAGACCCACCCCAGGGCCTTTGCACCTGCTGAAACCTTTGCCTGGATCATCCTATCTAAACCAGTTTAAATCCAGTATTCATTGTCCTGTTTATGGTTTCATAGCTCTTAGTAACATTTTCAACAAAGTATCTTGCTCTTAGTAGATGCTCAATAAATACTGTTTGAATAAACTAATGATGCCACTCACTGAAATTTGTTCACTTATTCTTTAATTACCTTCAATAGATAATATACTTGAGCATCTGTCCAAAACTGAAGCATGATTAAAGTTGAGAGAAATGTGACTAGAATTACAAGTAATATATTGGTATCACTTCAGTGTCAGTTCTTTTAAATGCTGTATTTGAGATAGTTCCTGAGACTGTAAGGTAACGGTAATTGAGCTATTTTTCCCTTCATCTATTCACCATCATTGTTGACAAGACAGAGGTCCTATTCCCCTGCCAAAACAGTACTCTCTTTGCCCACTGCTTCAGTGGCAGGAGTAATGTGCACATGGCTATGTGGCTGCTCTTTGCACCTGCAGCTGTTTTCTTCACAGCCCTGTCTTATATTCAGCTCTTATGCCTTCTTCATTTATTCAATTTTACTCTTGCACACCACTTTGGCTCTGAGTTCACTGTTCATTTCCAGCCCCTAACTTTTTTTTTCATTCAACAAATATTTCTCAAATGCCTACTAATATGCTAGGCACAATTCTAAGCCATAGAGGCCAGCAGTGAAGAAAATAATGTGTTTGCCCTCAAGTATTTCATGTTCAAGAGACTTCTCTCTCTTCTTCCATGCTCTAACCATACTAAAAAGTTTTGCTGTATTTTATGCAGCATTCTGATGTGATTAGGATGTGTGCGTATGTGGGGTCATGGGGGCGGGGGCATCTGCCTGCGGCAGCCCAGTCTGCCCAGTTACTCCCCTTCTCCCCCCAGTGAACCTGCAAAGTCGAGAGGATGGTAAGGTTTCTGGCATACCTTGAAGACTGGAAAAATATTTCTATCCACATTTAACCTGAAAGGCAGCTGAGTATAATTAACCACTAAAAGTGTGGACTTTGGAGCCTAAATGCCCAGGTGCAAAACCCAGTGCAACCACAAACTAGTATGTGGTCTTGGGCAAAAATGTCTCTGAGGTGCTTCAGCTTCCTCATCTGGAAAAGTAGTCCAATAATAGTATCTTCCTTCTATGCGTTTTAAGAGAATTCAGCGTGTAGAGTGCTTAGAACAGCATGTGGCCTATTGTACACATGAGGTCATCAGCAGCTACAACACAGTCATCAGGGACTGCTATGCACTGAATTGTGCACCCCACCTCCCAAGTTCTTACATTTAAGCTCGAACCCCCAGAGTGACTGTATAGGCAAGCTTCATTTTATTGCAGTTTGCTTTATGGCACTGCACAGAGACTGCATTTTTTACAAATTGAAGGTTTAAGACTTCAGTGGAAGAAGTAACTACAGATGTGGTGGAAATGGTAAGAGAACTAGAATTACAAGTGGAGCCTGAGGATGTGGCTGAATTGTTGCATCTCATGATAAAAGTTGAACAAATGAGGACCTGCTCCTTACAGATGAGCCAAGAAAGGTGGTTTCTTGGGATGGAATCTATTCCTAGTGAAGACTCTGTGAAGACTGCTGAAGTGACAACAAAGTACTTAGAATAGCACATAAGCTTGTTGATAGAACATCGGCTCCAATTTTGAAAGAAATTCTATTGTGGTACGATGCTATCAGAAATCATTTGGAAAAGGAGGAGTCAATTGATTCAGGAAACTTCATTATTGTGTTATGTTAAGAAATTGCCACAGCCACCCAGCCTTTAGCAACCAGCTTCCTGATCAACCAGCAGCCAATCATATCGAGGCAAAACCCCCCACCAGCAAAAGGATCACAACTTGCTGAAAGCTCAGATGGTAGTTAGCACTTTTTAGCAATTTCTAAAAATGAAGGTATGTACATTGTTTTTTTAGACATAACACTATTGCACACTTAATAGACAATAGTACAGTGTAAACATAACTTTTATATGCACCAGGAAACCCAAACATTCATTTGACTCACTTTATTATGATACTCACTTTATTGAAGTGGTCTGGAACTTGAACTTGCAGTGTCTAGGAGGTCTGCCTGTATTTGGAGGTAGGGATTTTAGAAGATAATTAAGGTTAAAGAGGTCATAAGGGTGGAGTCTTAATCCAATAGGACTGGTGCCTGCAAGCACACACCAAAGAAAGGCCACTCGAGCAAACAGTGCAAGCCAGAAAGAGAACTTTTAATGGAAACCAAATCTTCTGCAACCTTGACCTGGGGCTTCTAGCCTCCAGAACTGCGAGGCAGTGTCTGTTGGTAAGCCACCCAGGTGGTGGTATGTTGTTATGGCTGCCTGAGAGGACTAACGCAGTGACCCAGTGCTGAATGCAATGCCCTATGACAAGTATGTCTATAAGAAATGTTTACTGTTGTCTTTATACTGTTGTATTTTGGTTTCTGCCCTCAGCATGCCTCTTGGGCCATGGCATACTGGTGATATGGTCTGTCATTGTGTCCCCCCAGTCTGGCTGTGCTGAGTTATAAGCTGGGGCAAGGTCAGGAGCCTGGAAACCAAACCAGGTCTAAACCAGGGGATGCCAGAAGTCTCCACGGGGACTCTATGCATTTGTTGGGGCTGTCTTAACAAAGCACTATAGATTGGATGGCTTCAACAATATAAATTTATTTCCTCACAGTTTTGGAGGCTGGAAGTCCAAGATCACGATGTTGGCAGGGTTGGCTTCCTCTGCAGTCTCGCTCCTGGCTTGCATATGGCCGTCTTCTCTCGGTGTCTTCACGTGGTCTTCTTTTTGGTTCTGTGTCCTCATCTCCTCTTCTTATGAGGACACCAGTCATATGGACTAGGAGCCACCTGATGACCTCATCTTTAATCTAATTACCTCTTTAAGGCTCTATCTCCAAATACAGTCTCCTTCTCAGGTATTGGGGCTTATGACTGCAATATACATTTTGGGGGACACAATCCAGCCCATAACAAAGACAGAACAAGTCCTGCTGGACGCCTCCTTTCTCCGGGAGCATTTATTCCAGCTCACTCCTGGGTAGACTTGTCTGCTCCGGGGACTTCTTCATGGTGCTGAGTGATTTCTACAGAAATACCTACCTCAGTCTAAAACCTACTTGTGCACCAAAGCTCAGAAAGAATGCTTCTACTCCTAGAAAGCCTTTTCTCAGCTGTGTGTCCCACCTTCTCCTCTATCCTCCCCTTACTGTAGGGCAAGTTTTGCATCTCTCCCCTCATCTCAGGTATCAGCACTGTGTCTGTATTTCCTCTGTGAACTTGTTGTTTGTGTGGGTCTCCCTGTTCCAGTCATTGCCTCAGTGAGCAGTAAGTACCTGAGGGTAAATCTCGGTCTGATTCATCTTGTATTTTCAGTCTTTGCTCAATGAATATTTGTTGATGGAATAAATGAGTGATACCAACAACAGCTGAACTGACCTATATTTCACACCCAGAGTCAAGTATTGAGACAATCCCCCCAAAAAATCTCTTATCAATAATGAACTCTTTGTAAGACCTTACATGCTTAGCAGAACGTTTGCCTGCAAGGTGAGCATCGAAAGCCTGGTGGAGGAGGCATGAAATCAATGTGTGCCTTTTTGCAGGCAGACAGATACCCTTGCAAGAGAGAACGCCAAGAGGGCCACAGCAGAAGTGAACTGGGTTGGAAATGTTTTCAGGGACTTGCCAAATTTCTAAGTAAAATGCTCTAAAGGCTAGAGAAGTAAGCACTTCCGGATTTTTTTTTCCATTTCATTTTAAAGGGAGTTCCCAGAGTCTGACTCTTGTTTTGAATGATGTCTTTGTAACAAACTTCCTGTGTTGACAAGGGACACTGCACGTCTGTAACTGTGACTACCATAGAAATAAGGGGCAAGTTCCAAATGTCTTACTATTTTATGGTTTTAAGGCTGTTTTGAGATTTCAAGCCCCCTAAACTTGTCATGTGTGTATCTCTATAACAAATAACTGTAATACAATGTAATACAATAATATACAACTATATCTCTAAATAACATATAAATGTAGAGTATATCTCTATATAACATACAAACAATACTATATAACTGTATCTCTATGTCACACCATGTACCCATGTACTAAACATTTCAAATAATATGTGTTTGGGTTTAAGAAAAAACTCCTACTGTTGACTTATTTTGCTTTAAATTATTTATAAATAGGGGTCTGAACCACTTACTATTTTCAACCTTGTGGTGATAAACTTTTCCCTGTAATTTCATGTTATTCAAGTAGAATGGAAATGGGACAGATTGGCTGTCTCTGCTCTGCTGGAGAGCAATCTGCTTCTACTTCAAAAATATTGTCCAAATGCCATTGACTTAGATTCTAGTATAACTAGGGACATCCAAAGGTCTCTATTTTGTAAGGTAGAGTGATTTTAGCATGACCCTATTTTAAAATACAAATAAATTCTCCTATTACTTTAGCTAAAACAGTTTATTGCTGTTTTACTTTTTATTGCAGTATATTTTTACTTATAGACTTACGTTTCAAGACAACCTTCTTTAATACAGCCTTAGAAGTGTGCAATGCTTTTTTGAAATGTTAACCATAACATAGCCTAGATAAGAATGGAAATCAATATTAAATGGCTGAAGAAATGTAAAACTGAGAAAAAGTCCAATTAAAAACCTTTACACAAAATGGTCTAATTATAGATAGGAAGTTTATGCATGAAGACGATAAAGAGCCTCTTCTCCCCCTTTCTCCCCTCACCTCCCAGCCACCGACTCACTAAGTAGCTCCTGCCTTGCCTCATTCTCCATCCAGAGATGGAAAATACCAATTCTCACCCCAGCTCAAGGCCATGACTTCCGGGGGAGCCCTGTGCAGAGATCAGAGCTGCCTGTGATTTTCCACTTAACACCAGTCATGAACCTGGGGGAGGAGGCAGGGATTTTAGAGCCGGGGAGGGTGGGGGCAGCGGGGGCTCTACCCTCTCCTGTGAGTCAGCCTGTCGTGCTGAGGGGCCTGTGAGGGTCCAGGCCTCACCCAGGCCAGTGCTAAGTCGGTATTTGCTGGCTGAATGAATGAGTAGAAAAAAATGCCTTGTATTTGTATTAGTATAAGGTGTAGGTAATTGTCTTCTCCAGTTCGGAGAAGAAAACAAAGACTTTCTTTCACTGTCATCATTTCTTCTTTACTTGAACACTGCTGAAGCTTTCTCCTGAGAGGAGGAGCTCAGATCTCTTGATTCTGCCCCCGTAATGAGCTGCTCTCTTCTCTGTCTGCAGTTTTCTTTTCAGTGAAGCCACAAGCTCCTCTCGGCCATGCGGTCTGGTTTGGGGTGTATGAGGAAGAGGCCCTTCTCCTGCGACGTTCTGGTGAATGGGAACTGTAAGGTGGGGGAAGCTCACAAACAGGAGGAGCCTGCGAGCAAAGAAGGCTCTGAGGGAGGGCGGACCTCTCCAGCTGGGATCACTAGGCTGTAAATAACAGAGGGAACTGGGGGCAGGGGCGGGGGTGCTCCTCTTTGTGCTGCAGGTGGACTGGAGCCCCGGCGCGATCAAAATAGGAGCTACATGATGAAACACTTCCATTCTGGGACACCTTTCTTGGCCTCTGAAAGGAAACGCTCCACTCTGACCAGCCCCAGCAATGTGGCCTCAGGGGTGGCACTTGGCTCCCGGCTTAGAACCAGCTTGTGGCAGGTGGAGCAGGTGGCTTTCACGTGATGTCTCAGGCAATGAGGGACTCTTCAAGCAGAAGTCCCTTTCCAATAGGTTATGCCCTTCACCCTTTTTAAAACAGAGGAGAGGGAAGAGAAGCCCATCGCAGCCAGGGAGGAGAGCATTACTTTGATAATTTATTCAAAGCAGGGCCTATTCTGCTGCCACCGTGTTCTAAATGAGGCTTAATTGTATGCTATTCTCTCCCTTTTTTAGATGTAGGTATTTGCCTTTAAATGAGGACAGCCTGGCCTATGTCCTGTCTCTGGGTACATATAGTGTGTATGTGAGCTTTGTGGTTAAGTATTGTAGTATTATCCCTTCTTGACACTAAACTACAATAAAGTATGTTTTAAAAAATAGTGTGAAAAATCACTTAGGTCTTAATAAGTATGAGCTAGGTAATTTTGAAAACGTTCAGGTAAATTTTAGAGATTGAGATTTTAATGTACATATTTCAGTTGATTCCTCAGAAGTGTTTTAAATCATCTAAGATTTTTCCTACACAATAAAAATGTGTTTGTGTTTCTGACCCTGAACTAGAAATCAAATGCAAGTATGTGAAGACAGGACATGATGGTCATTGTGGGTCAAGCTTATAATCTTCCATAAGATCTGTATATTTTATCTAAATGTCTTGCTGTGGATAAATGAAGGAGGGCAATTGAGTAGAACATAATAAACACTTTTGAAACTGCACCAGTGGTACTATTAAGCTGTAAATCACTTTTTCAGTTGATAAAGTGGGCTTTATTACTTAGAAGTAACCAGAACATACAGTCTGTGCTGATAACTACAATATAAGTCTGTACCACAATTACTACATAGTACCTGGAAGTGTTCTGGTAACTGCCAAAGCAGTAAGGAAAAATTCCTGATCCTATGCCTGAGATTACGGGCTTTTAATTTCTCTAATGTAATGTTATAATGCATCACAAAGATGGGGCATTTTTTGTTTTTAATATATAGTATAAGAATTCAGAATTCCCAGTACTTTAAGTAACACTTTCTCTTTTATTTGTTCTAAGACTTCAACTCCAGTAATCATTTAAACACCATCCTCTACTGCTTTCTGGTTATCCATCTGTATTGCCTCCTTCTCTCATAGTCAGCTCTTCATAGCTGATAGCTGTGAAGGCAAACATTTCTTATCCTGAGCTTTCAATAAATTCAGTTTTGTCATGACTCTACCCCTGCTCCCTGGCCCCTCAAGCACATACCTCTCCTTCTGCCTCTGGGCTGCTGCCTTCTCAGAAGACACAACCACGCACCAGCTGCTCTAGGTAGGTGAGTCCTGAATTAATTCCCTCTCTTTCAATCCCTCCCCAATCCACACCCAAGTCCTGCCCTTTTTACCTCCTAAGTCTCTCTCTGATCTGTGCATCCACATCTCCTTGGCCACCACTGTAATGCAGATACTGTGAGAGCCTCCTGAGTGGTTCAGCTCTGGGGAGGGTCAGACTTCCTGAGATAGAGGGATGGGGAGATGGCACAGGTAATCAGTGGCGGGCTCTGCATATGCCCACGCAGCACCTCTGGTGGGGTTGACCCTGAAGCTGAGAACCTTAGTGCTGGCCAAGGCTGGTGTGCAGGGAGTATGTGCTCTGGGGACGAGGCTGGGCCACAGTGCCTCTGCAGAGGTGCGTGAGGAGCAAGAAGAAGCAATTAAAAACGAGGAATGTACTTCATATTTTCCCACGTGTTTGCCATTTCTGCCACTTCTCATTCTGTGTACACTTTCTACCTGATACCATTCGCCTTCCATTTACAGACCTTGCCTCAGCATTTCTTACAGAGAAGATCTGCTGGGAGTAGGTCTCTCAGCTGTAGTTTGTCAGATTAAGTCCTTGATTTGCTTTAATTTTTTAATAATATTTTCATTAGGTAAAGAATGCTCAGTTAAGAGTTTTTTGTTTTTCATTTCCCACTTTAAAGATTTTGCTCCATGGCCCTCTGGCTTCCGTAGTTGCTCATGAGAAGTGTTATGTTGTTCTCACTTTTGTTCCTCTGTACATATTTTATCTTTTATTTCTCTGGCTCCTTTAAAGATTTTCTCCTTGTCAATGTTTTTCAGCAAATTCATTATGATATGCCTTGGTATTCTTCTATGTCCTTACTTAATGTAGACAATCTTCCCTTTAGGTTCTTGAAAATATAGTTATCACAGATGTTTTAAGGGACATGTCTGCTAATTCTATGACCTCTGTCATTTCTGGATTTGTTTTTATTAATGTACTTTTCTTCCCCTCCCCCCAAGTATGTATTCTTTTATTAGATTATAGAGATATGCTAACTTAAACAGGCTAATGATCTTAAAACAAGAGCAATGATATTTCAACTTACATACCTATAAGTCATCAACAAATTACTGATACATGCATAGCTCATAATATTTCAAAAGCTACTTAAGCATCTTTTATTGAAATTATGATTACATTTGCTGTTGGGATTACATAGAGTTAAAATGACTAAAAATTATTTTGAATTTTATCTGTTTGAATAATATTAATAATGAATTAGTGTCGATACTTCCATGGTATTGATATATAAAGCAATTTCTTTCCAGCTTTATGAGAAATAATGACATATAACACTATTAGTTTTAGGTATAGCATGATGATTTGACATGTATATATGTTGTGAAGTGATCACCACAGTAAGTTTAGTTAATATCCACCTCACTTAGTTACAAGTTTCTTTTCTTGTGATAAGAACTTTTAAAATCTACTCCCTGAGCAACTTCCAAATATTGTTAATTACAGTCACCATGCTGTACATTATGCCCCCAGGAGTTATTTATCTTTAATGTACTTTTCTTCTGGCTATTAGTTATATTTTCCTGCTTCTTTTACATGTCTGCTGATATTTGATTGGATGTCCTCTATTGTGAGTTTCACACTGCTGGATAACAGATTCACTTTTAAAATGTGCTGCACTTTGTTCTGACACCCCATTACAGTTTTTACAGATATTTTGATGCTTGCTTTTAAGTTTTGGTCCAGAGCAGCTTTTCATCTATGACTAATTTAGTCCCACTACCAAGCTGAGAAGCCTCTGAGAACTCTTCCTGATGTTTCCCGTGTATTAGCACGTTTCTTCACTCCAGCTGGCGGGCAGGAGAACTATCCGCAGGCCTTGTGCTCTCCAGGAACTGTGTGGCGCTTTCCCCAGCACCCACAGATTAGTACTCGGGCAGAGACCGAGCACTTCCTCTCTGTGCGACTCTCTTCTCTCTGATACTCTTTCCCACGAATTCTAGCTGCCTCAGTCTCCTTGAACTTCAGTCTCTCTCTCCTCAACTCGAGGAGGTGGACAGGTTCTGTTTGAGTTCCCACAGGCTCAACTGCAGCTTGAACACTCTGTCCAGGCAATTAGCTGGAGTGAGCACAGGTCTCTCATTACTAGTTCCCTTTCTCTCAGGGATCTCAGTCCTGCAGTCTGCTAGGCAATGCCCCAAACAGCTTTTCCCCATTTATTCTGCCTAGTTTTCTAGTTATTTATGGCTGGAGGACAATTTCACAACAGTAGTCCTTTGTGAGCTTACATAGACGTCCCCTGTAGTTCAGTTTTACGTGTTTCTCTGAGGCCCCACACATTGGCCATCTTTATGGGAACTCTTGGCTCAGGATTCCTGCACCATGTGGTGCGGTAAATTTGGATCCCAGAAGCATGCAGCACTGGTCTGAGGAATCCATTAGCTCTGTGTTTCTGCCTGGAACCACCCTCAAGCAGATGGCAAGCTTCATTTAGTTTTTCCATGTCAGTTGGTGATATTTCTACTATTTCTCTTTTTTTGACTAAGTTACCCTCTGCTCTTCATGCAGAGGTCTCTGTACAGCTCCCCATCTTGAACGATCTGAGTGCACATCTCTCATTCTGACAGTGGTATTAAAATTCCAGTCCCAGACCCTGGGGCTGTATTTAAGTAAAATTAGCATTTTTACATTATAGAGTCTGTGCACATTCGATTTTTAGGTACTTGTAATGTTTTAGATGACTTACCCTAATAATATCAGCTTTATGATTGTAACTTAAAGTGTTTAATTAACAATGATTTTATGTTGAAGTATTACTAAGTTTATATCAATATAAAAACATCTGAGAGAACTAAAAAATTTCCATATTTATATACTTAGTTTTATAGATAGTTACTAACTAAGGTTTTGGAAAGTTTTTGTTAAGTCAGATAATAGGAGTACTTAAAATGGAAAGCAAATATATTAATTTATAAATACAGTTTAAGAAGTTAAAAGGAATTTAGTTGTACTATTAAATCACCCTTAACATAAATTTTTTCATTACCTATGTTTTTTAATAGATAAGTAAGATTTTAAAGGTAAACTTCAAGGATTTTGAAAGATCTAGATTTTTTAAATTTATTACTTTAATATATTGCTTATTGAGTTTATATAACTAAATTCTGAATAGTCTTTTCTGTGCTCTGCCATGATCCTCTGCATACCCATAGGTCACAGATTCACGAATTCTTGTGAGTTAGAAAGACTTTCAGCATCATTAAATTGATAGATCTATAGTTTCAGTTCTATTTTCCCCTGTAGGAACAGCAGCATTTTACCTAAGCCATTAAATCATGATGTGTCATTACAATGGCTGAAATAATTCTTATAACCATTTTATTGAAGTCCCAGCTTATAGAGGTATGAATAGGAAACCTATTTCCCTCCCTCACTGATACCTTTTTCCATCAGGTGTCTCTCTGCTGGATGGATCTCAGTGATGCACACTTTGCTTTTATATTTCACACAACTTCAAGATTTGGAACACACTATTTTAAAACTGTGTTTTCATTGGATTCAAAATCCTTCTTGTTTTCTCCTTGGTCTGGGCTTCGGTGGCATGGAACGGGGGGATGGGATAGCAGGTTCTGCTTGCACACCCCTCCTTCCCTTATCCCAACACTGGGACTCGGCAGTGGGGGTTCCGGCCTCTCGCTGCAGCTCCTTGGCATGTGGATCTGCATGTCCTTCACCCCTTCTTATCCTTGGCGCCCTGCTCGTGTCCCCTTCCCTCTGCGTCCCCTTGTCCAGAGGGAGCCCTGCTGCCGAGGGAGGGAGAACTTCAGGCTGCTCGAGGCCTGCCTCCCCTCGGCCCTTTGGAAGCTCACTGACTTGCCGTACCTGTTAGTGAGAGCACAGCCCAGAGTTCCCCGTCACAGCGGCAGCACGGGGCACTGGCTGGACAAAGGAACCAGCGACAGTCAGGTGAGAGGCAGTTTCTAGTCCCAAACTGTGCAAAGGAGGGGATGAATAGGTGTCCATCCAGTCTGCATATGGGACTCTGTCACCCCATCCCTGATCCTTGGCAGAAGGAAGTTGGGGGAATCCTTTTTTCACCATTACTATTTTCCTGCAGTGTTGTGAGTGTGTGTGTGCGTGCATTGTGGGGGTGATGAGGGGGTGTTGGCTGGTGGGTAAGGGTGGAGGAAGGACTAAATTTCCTAAGCAGAATGCTGTGTGTCAGCAGGCCCTGCAAGGAGGGGCAGGCCCCAAAGTTGGCAGTTCTCTGAGCCTAGATGAGGGATCCTTTTTTCTTAGCTGTGGGCCCTTCATTACCAATTCTGTCACTAACACCCCACACCATATTATTATCCATAACTGACACATTCCATTCCATTATTTTGGGTATCTTAGTGGTGGAATCGACTTGACAGCACAGCAAGTTAGCAGTGACAGTGACAGCAAGTCACACCTCTCAAGCTCTCCCGACCTCGGACTGCATACTTCATCATGCTGTGAAGGCACTGCCTTATCCAGAGGAATACAAATCAGAAGATGAGCGACAAGAAAGGCAGAGAGAGAGATGCAGCGGAGGGCACCCAACTGAGCAGCCAAACATTCAGGAAGGGAGAGACACTGGCGGGAAGAGGAGAGGTGTGAGGACTGTTTATTAATGCCAAGGAGGCTCCAAATCACAGGCTGCCAACAGAAACGCACATCACTATGGTAACAACACACAGAATATACTGCTTCGCTTAACACCTTGTCTCCATTTGCACCGGGTGCTGAAGAATGACTGCAACCCACGAGATTACTGGTAAGGGTCTAGCCAAGCCCAAACTGCTCCAGCACATCCATCTGCTCTCTGACCATCATTCAACATCCCTGTAACTTTATTCTGGTCTTTTCCTTAAAACTGTTTCCTAATATTTGTGCTACCAGTGTTATTTTCTTAACACATAATTCGTAGACAAAAGAAAAACTATTAAAATGTTGTTAGTTGGTACTTTTCTATATGAATAAAAGATTTCACAGTATTTCCCCACACCAACACAAAAATAGGGAGTGGAAAGCACGAAGATGTCCCTGCACTTCCCCCAAACCAGGTGCACACAGGTGCCCGAGGCAGCTCAGTGTGGCTCCCCTCACACGCCCTCCCAGCGTCCCTGGTCACTTGGACTTCTTGGTGCCTGGCTGTGCCTTCTCGGAGGCCATTCTCGCCTCTTCCTCCGGTATGAACACACTGATAGTGAAGTCGCTTATCTCTGAGCCGTACTTGTTCTTCACAACCAGCCCATATTTGCCAGAGTCGAAGGTGCTCACGCCGCTGATGCTCAAGTAGGCAGTCTTGCCAGACTCGAACTTGAGACTGCAGTGGCTATCTGAAGCCAGGGGCTTCTCGTTCTTCAGCCATGAGACCTCTGGAGTTGGGTCACCCCACACAATGCAAGTGAGATTAAGTGCCTGCAAAACAGGTTTTATGAGAAGGAAGGAGATTTGTCAGATGTAACAATCCAAGAATGGTCTGATGGTCCAGTATGACACATGTAGAACAAATATAGCCCTTCCGACCAGGCTTAAAGTGGTCATGTGTAATGCGCCTATGTGAGGGAGTTTGAAACCAAACCCGAGTAGGTGTCTCTAGGGCCTCAGCCCCCTGGATCGGGAACACCTACCATCCAATCACACAGAAGAGCGTGGTTCCCGTTCCCATCTCCACTGCCACTTTCGTAAACACACAGATGCCTTTTGCTCTAAGGTGCCATTCTGGACTCTGTCTCAGTAGAGGGATTTCCTTATTGCCATTATCACTGCCTGCTGACTTGTGCACTTCGTCTGCCTCACAGAGCTCAGCAGCAAAATCCTAACAGCTGTTTCAGATAATGTGACTAATTTTCAAATCCCATCTTCTTCATTTTCTTTCTCCCAAGTACCATCCAATCTGCTGCAGTTGCAAAGGTACTCTATCAAAATGTACTCCTATTTCCTAATATTTTATTATATTACCTTCTGTGCTAAAATCCTCTTATTTTAAAAGATTGATGTTTAGGCCTATAGTTTTACATTACCTTACTTTTTTGCTGAGAAATTATTTAGATAGTTGTAAATTCAGTGCAAAAAATAATAGAGTGATCCTGTGTACTGTTTCCTCCAACAGTAACATTTTACAAAGCTGTAAGATAATATTACAATGAGGGCATTGACACTGATACCAGCCATTCTTATGTAGATTTCCCCAGGTTTACTTGTACTCATTTGTGTTCAGTTCTGTTCAGTTCTATCACCTGTCTAGTTTCATGTATCCCCCAACTCAGTCAAGATACAGAACGTTTCCGTGACCACAAGGATCTCCTGTGTTTCCCTTTATAACTGTCCCCTGCCCCACACCAACCTATTTCCTAACTCCTGCTGATTTGTTTTCTATTTCTATAACTTTGTAATTTCCCAAACATTATATGAATAGCATCACACAGTATGTAACCTTTTGGGATTGCTGTTTTCACTCAGCATAATTCCTTGTAGATTCATCCAAGTTACTGCAGGGATCACTAGTTTGTCCTTTTTTATTGCTGAGTAGTGTGCCATGGTACGTATATACCTCTGAAGGTCATCTGCGCTGTTTCCAGTTTTGGGCTATTATAAGTGAGGCTGCTATGAACATGTGTGTACAGGTTTTTATGTGAACATACATTTTTATTTTTGCCCAGCAGTGCAACTGCTGGGTCATATCATAAATACATTTCATCTTTTAATAAACTGCCAAACTGTTCACTGCTGAATTTTATCAAACATTTATAGAAGACCTAATACCCATTCTCCTAAAAGTTTTCCAAAAAGTAGAAGAGGAGGGAATACTTCCAAACTCATTCTATGAGGCCAGCATCACTCTAATACCAAAACCAGGCAAAGACACCACAAAAAAAGAAAATTACAGACCAATATCCCTAATAAACATACATGCAAAAATACTCAACAAAATATTAGCAAACTGAATTCAAAAATACATCAAAAGGATTATCCATCTTGACCAAGGGGGATTTATTCCAGGGAAACAAGGAGGACATAATATTCATAAATCAATCAATATCATATACCACGTTAACAAAGAGAAGGATAAAAACTACATGTTCATCTCAATAGATGCTGAAAAAGCATTCAACAGAATTCAACACCCATTCATGATAAAAACTCTCAAGAAAATGGGTATAGAGGGTAAGTACCTCAAAAAAATAAAGGCTACATATGACAACAGCGAAAGCTGAAAGCTTTTCCTCTAAGATCAGGAACAAGACAAGGATACCTATTTTCCCCACTTTTATTCAACAGAATTTTGGAGGTCCTAGCTATGGCAATCAGACAACACAAAGAAATAAAAGGCACCCATATTAATAAGGAAGAAGTTAAACTGTCACTGTTTGCAGATGACATGATGTTGTACATAAAAAACCCTAAAGAATCCACCCTAGAACTACTAGGACTAATAACTGAATTCAGAAAAGTTGCAGAATTCAAAATTAATACACAGAAATCTGTTGCATTCCTATATACTAGCAATG
Source organism: Manis pentadactyla (assembly GCF_030020395.1). NCBI lineage: Eukaryota > Metazoa > Chordata > Mammalia > Pholidota > Manidae > Manis > Manis pentadactyla. The sequence continues at coordinate 116,621,007 of NC_080024.1, read as the reverse complement.
AACTAGCAGAAAGAGAAATCAGGAAAACAACTGCATTTACAATTGCATCAAAAAGAATAGAATACCTAGGAATAAACCTAACCATAGAGGTGGAAGACCTATACCCTGAAAACTACAAGACACTCATGAAAGAAATTAAGAAATAAATGGAAAGCTATCCTGTGCTCATGGATAGGATGAATTAATATTATCAAGATGGCCATTCTGCCTAAAGCAATCTTCAGATTCAAAGCAATCCCTATCAAAATACCAATAGCATTCTGCAATGAACTAGAACAAATAGTTCTAAAATTCATAGGGAACCACAAAAGACCATGAATAGCCAAAGAAATTCTGAGAAGGAAGAATAAAGGTGGGAGGATTATGTTCCCCAACTTCAATCTCTACTACAAAGCTACAGTAATCAAGACAGTTTGGTACTGGCACAAGAACAGACCCATAGACCAATGGAACAGACTAGAGAGCCCAGATATAAACCCACACATATATGGCCAAAATACGATAAAGGAGCCATGGATATACAATGGAGAAAAGACAGCCTCTTCAACAACTGGTGTTGGCAAAACTGGACAGTTACATGTAAGAGAATGAAACTGGATTACTGTCTAACTCCATACACAAAAGTAAACTTGAAATGGATCAAAGACCTGAATGTACGTCATGAAACCATAAAACTCTTAGTAGAAAACATGGCAAAAATCTCTTGAATATAACATTAGTTTTTCCTGAACACATCTCCTTTGGCAAGGGAAACAAAAGCAAAAATGAACAGATGGGACTACATTAAACTAAAAATGTCCTTGTTTACAGGAAAGGACACCATCAGCAGAACAAAAAGGCATCCTACAGTATGGGAGAATATAGTCATAAATGACATATCCGACAAGGGGTTAACATCCAAAATATATAAAGAGCTCACACACCTTGACACCCAAAAAGCAAATAACCCAATTAAAAAATGTGTGGAGGATATGACCAGACACTTCTTCAAAGAAGAAATTCAGATGGCCAATAGGCACATGAAAAGATGCTCCACATCACTAATTATCAGATGTTTATTGCAGAACTGTTTACAATAGCCAAGATATGGAAGTAACCTAAGTTTCCATCAATAGATGAATGGATAAAGAAAATGTGGTACATATACACAATGGAATACTATTCAGCCATAAGAAGAAAACAAATCCTATCATTTGCAACAACATGGACGGAGATAGAGGGTATTATGCTCTGTGAAACAGCCAGGTGGTGAAAGACAAATACCAGATGACTTCACTCATTTGTGGAGTACAACAACAAAGGAAAACTGAAGCAACCAAACAGCAGCAGACTCACAGACTCCAAAAAGAGACTAGTGGCTACCAAAGGGAAGGGTTTGGGAGGGTGGGTGAGGGAGGGAGGGAGGGAGAAGGACATTAAAGGGCATTATGACTAACACACATAATGTAGGGGGGACAAGGGGAAGGCAGTATAGCACAGAAAAGACAAGTAGTGAGTGACCCTATAGCATCTTACTGCATTGATGGACAGTGACTGCAATGGTGTGTGTTGGGGGGACTTGATAACATGGGTGAATGTAGTAACCACAGTGTTGCTCATGTGAAACCTTCTTAAGATTGTATATCTATAATACCTTAATAAAAAAAATTTCAAACTGTTATTCTGAGTGGCTGTACAATTTTGATTTACACTTCCACCAGCAGTGTACATGTGATTCTGTTTCTCTGCATTCTCACCAGCATTTCTTATCACTACTTTTTATTTCAGCAGTTCTGACAGGTGTGTTATGATATTTCACTGTGGTTTTAATTCGCATTTTCCTAATGTCCGATGTTGAATTTACTTCACATTTTTAATTCCATTCTTGCACTATTTTTCTTACTGAAATCCAGAAATTATGAAGAAAAGAACTAGGGCCCACTATATATAGGAAAAGGGATATCCTTCTAAATATTCCTCTGAAGGGTCTTACATGATCACTTGTTACTTCTTTTTATAAAAGTACCCCTTAAAATAGGGTAGGTTAAGAAATCTGTTTTCTTTCCATGATTAGTTTGCATTTCTTACAAATAATTCTACAAACACATTTCAGCAAGAAAAATGCAAATCAAACTATTGCCATTAAACTTATCCAAGTGGACCAGGTATATGGTTTTTGGAAGCTGTGATTACTTGGATGTTACAACTTTTGACAAAACCCAAGAATACTCCCAAATACCTTAAGTGTCATGGAAAACTTATCCATATTTTAGATTTGAGTTATAGATCATACAGCACTTTCGCATACATACTCTTTCTTAATGCTCACTATGACACAGAGAGTTGAATACTCTGAGCCTCATTAGATGAGGCAAATGGAAAACAGGGTTTAAAAACAAAACAACCCTGCAGTGGTTGAGCTTAAAGTCAACAGTGTTCCTATTTTGTGCCCACAAAGCAGCACAGCTGGATGAGACCTGCCTCTCACTAAAGCCTTCACACGCATCTCATTTGACCACTGAATGTCTTTGTTGCCCTTTTGAGGTGGAAAAGGTTTCATTCCACTGTTAGCATCCCTACCCCCCTGACCCATATTAAATTTGTTTTAATGAAACATATGGATGAAGAAAGTGAATTCAGATTAGAAATCATGTTCATTGCTTTGCAGAGAGATTGTGACGGAGCCAGAAAATACCGGTTTAAAATCAAACGGAAAGAAAGAAGATTTCAAATAAAACAGCTTATAGGAACTCATGGAGCAGCCTGCTTCCTTTCAAAGGTGAGGTACTTAATAGGACAGCCCATTTTCCTTTAGATGTTGGAGGTTGCTTCTTTCTTCAATTGCATTCGTCATATTGTTATGATTGGACATTTTCTACCTGTCATGAGTTTACAGGGTACTTCTGGAAAGAGACTAAGTGGTCTGCATGTGCCCACATCAGACAAGCTTATATCCTGATGCCTGGCCCATGGAACACTAACTGGAGAAAGGGCTGCATTTTGAACCTTTTGTCTGGCTATTCTGAAGTCAAACGTCAGCAGCCAGGGCATAAGATGAAGACGGTAGGAGTTATCTTAAAAGAAGGAACAGAATCTGGGGCACTGAAACCCATTCCTGGTGTGGAAGTGATGGGGACAGAAGTGCTCCATGCTTACCTTGCCCTCCTGGATGGTGACCACATCGGGGAGACCGCCGACCACGCGGGCACGATCTGCAAGCACAGGCATTTCATGTTAATCACTGAGATGGTAAGCATCAGCGATCACTCACAAAACCACTCTAGGGAACTAATTTTCCAATTTAGTTTCCTTCTCCTTACAATTATTTTATACCTGTTTATAATATGCAAAATAAGAGGATCCATTGATTATAAATGTTAATCCTCCCTCGCATCTTGTGCACCTGGGTGCCTCTATGTGTACCTAAATTATCAGCTTGACATCACTTTGTTGTATCAAGACCTGCTCTATAATCTCCATAGCTATTTTCAGCTCTGGCCCCTCTGCAGCTCAGTGGGGCTCAGCGGGAGGAGGAAGAGCAGATTACTCTGGACAGCCTCCAAGCCGAGCCTGGCTTCTTTCACAGGCCTGAAAGGTTGCATAATCAGAGGCTATCTGCCAGGGAGATCTGGAGGCTGGTGCAGATGTGGGCTTCCTTGAGACCTTCCCTAGAGAGCTGCCCTTTCTTGTCTCCTGGGATTTCCTGGTAGTGCTGTACAGGGCGGCTGTCAATGACTGAATGCAAAGGCTTGCAGCTGAGGGGACTACACATGGGAAGGAAGCTGAAGTCTGCCCCCAGCCAACCCTTGTGCTCTGGATGTGACCTGCTCAGGCCTGGGGAAGGAGGCCCTTTTGTGATTCATGTAAGGCACACTCTCTTGCCCTAAAAGAGTGGCCACCACCCTCTCAATTTGAGGCCCACTTCAATAAATATGTGATTCTAGTTCACTATTTCTACAATTCCCTCCTCCACTGTCAAACTAAAGCTTTGAAGGGGTCTTGACTGCACTCTCCTGCCTATTCCATTGACCTTACACACTAGTAAGCCCAAGTACCCATCTGGCTCCCTGCACTACTTGCCATGTGCTAACAGGCAAGTCACTTCACTGTGTAGACCTCAGTCTACTAATCTGTAGAATGGGGAGAGGGTTGTCTTACACCCAGGAATGTGAATTTTCCACTCTTCTCCACAGTGTCCACAGGATTCCTCTGAGGAGAGGCACTGAGTCAGAGAGCCAGGACCCCTCTCAGCTTCAATGGAGGTAATTTGGCTTTCACCTATTTTATATTTTGGGTCTGTGTGGAAGATTTTGTTTGAATGAAGTGTTGCACAGCATATGAAAGTTTAAAAACATGGACCTAGAAGAGCTTAAGGTCTCTTCCAGCTCTGAAGTGCTCTGATCCAGAGATCTCAGGAAAGAGCTCATTAACTGGGGGGAGTGGCAGGCTTCTTGCCCACCAGAGTTCAAAAATGGGAGCGTCCATCAACTGCTCTGGATGCTGGCTTTGCCTGTGTGTACAGCAGCCAGGGGGACATACTCGGTACCACCCAGGAACGCTCTCTGCTCGCTCTGACCTCTCCCCAGCTGGCATCTACCCTATTTGCCACTCGCAGCAGCCTGGCAAACCCAGAGCATGAGCAGGAGACGGGAAGAGCTGAAAGAAGGGAGGAAGGCAGTGCAAGTCAAAGGTGAGCCTGTCACCCTGATGACCTGGAGCCATGGACTGTCGGCGTCACGACTCACTCCTCCTCATCCCTTCCATTCCAGCCCAGGACCCACTCTACAGTTTTAACCCTTAACAATTGTCAAGTTCTGCTACACCGAGAAAGAACCTGAATTATTACGATAATTTAATCTGTGACTTCTGGAAGCCTATCTGTGAGTTCTTCCAGAAAGCTCTGTGTGTGTAGCAAACAGTTGGCAAATTAGTGTTGAGCACATTTCTGGGTACATAGTTAACATTTTGGTGTTTATTTACTCAGACTGTGAAATAAAGGCCTTTTTTATCCTACAGGAGCTCTCAGGAAAATGTAAGAGTACTTGGGGGACCAGTTACAGCAATTTACCCACGCCAAATTTACAAAGTTTCTTATTGCTTCTTTTCTTTAATGTACATGAATTTTTCTGACACACTGTGGCGGATGCCAGTGATTAACAACCTGCTGTGTGATTTGCAGCTCAGAGATTTCTCAGGACATCTGGGTGGTTAGCTCAAGAACTGGGCAACTTTTTTACAGTGTAACCTGAGACTTTCTTCTTGGAGAGATTCGTACTCAAGAGACAAAATGAAAACATATGTAGAACACCTAAGATTTTTAAAAAAGGCTTTCACTCTCCTCCACCTGTAGTCATGGTAGAAGAATGAAAGTCATACTTTGAAAATTACACCAGGAGTAAAGGGAAAGGGAGTTTACTTACTTTTCTCGGCAACGGCAGCTTGTCTGTGGTTGAGACAAACGAACAAACACACAAACAGAGAAGAATTTTGTTTTAGTAGTGACCCTGGACTGCCTGTCATTGCCGCAGAGACATTTTGCTGCTCAGCAAAGCAGTGGGAAGTGCTGTTTTCACTGCATTTGCCAAAATGAAAGCCCTTGGGACCCTCGGATGGGGGAGCAGCAGACCGCACTGCAGAGAAAGTAGTGCAGGCGAAGGGCAGGGTACTTACTTTAATCTCTGAAATTCAGCAAAGGCTTCATCATATGCTTTAGGGGAAAAAGGGAGATGTTAGAATTTTCTCACCCAGAATTGACAACACACAGGGGTCAATTAAAACTCACACTCTGAGGTCAGTGTGATCAGTCTAGATGCAACTAAGCTGACCTTGAATAGGACTGCGCCTGAGAGTTCACTCTGTGACTTGATGGACTTAACAAAACAAGCAAGTACTTTGGGAGAAAAGGTGAAATAGTGGATTTTAGAAGATCTGAATTCAGTGAGGGACTTTCCATGAAAACAAAAGACAAAGATAAGCTTTGCCAAAGACAAAGTGGGGATAAAGGTCTGTTTCAAATCAAGGCTGGTTGTCTGATAAGCATCCTGAGCCTCACAGAAGCTTCCCTCTTAGTAACTTGTCCCACACATCCCAGCCGCCTGGCTGGACAGTGAGGTGTTACCACTATGTGGTCTGGCCCCTGCTTTGTCTTAAAGAGTTTGGCGTCACTGCAGTCGCAGTGGGTTGTGCGGGAGAGACAGAAAAGGCAGAAACCTTTTGTCCAATATCCCTCATTAGTTTTTCTCTTCCCTAATCTCTCCAGAGTTCCCCACCCTCATTCTCTCTGCAGATGACCTAGAAATCTACAGCCATAAGGATCCAATTTTTCCAACTTCCTTCTGTTCTCAATATTTACCTTTGCTTATTCACACTTACTTCCCTCTGGTTTCTGAAGAAGCATTCCTGCCCCTTTCCAAAGCCAGCACTTTCACCCCTGCCTTGACCTCACACCTTCCATTCTGCAGAACTTGCTACATTGGCTAGTCTCCTTCACTCACACCTTCAGTTCTTCCAACTTAACCAGTTTTTTGGACTTAACAAACATGCTCACATTTCAATTACCATAAAACTATTCTTTTTCAGTGTTTGTTCTTGCTCAAGTGATTGTAAATCAATCTGCCCTTCTTTGTAGAAATCTTCAAAGAGTTGTGCTTTCACCCCGTATTTATTGTCTCCACTTTACTTCATAAACTATGGTTGAATTTAAACTGCTTTATTAAAATCTCCAATCATCTTTCAATAGTCTGATGTACAGACCTCTGATCACCCTTCATTCTTTCTAAAATGCCCTCTCCTCCATAGTGAGTTCTAATCTGCAGAATATGCATTTACCTTGTCCAGAAAGATCCACTGTCTTCTGGTGTCCCGTTTTGCCATCAAAGAGCTCCATTACATATTTCCCTTTGTCATTTGGGGTGGGCTCATTGATTTGCAGCCAGATCTGCTCCCCGGTGACTGCACTCTTAACTCTGTCTGTGTATTTAACAGGAGTCCCACTGTTCATGTCAAAGGAAACATCCTTATTGTTTGTTTTCATCCAGAGCTGATCGTTACTTTGTTTCTTATCAAAGGTCTTACCAGAAAGTTTCACAGGCTTCTGAATAACATGGGTTCCACATATGTTCTACTACAGAGAAATTACGGGCCTTGAATCACAGACCTTGGATTCCAAGGCCCAGGGCCAGGGGTGGGGTAGGGATCTGACAGTTTGCACATGTCACTCCCAGTAGTGGTCAGGGGGCCAGGGAAGATTGCAACACCTGTACTTCTTGGTGGTATTAATCATCTTTGCTTTTGCTTGGGTTTTGTTGTAGGACTAAGGGAATCTTTAAAGTAAAAAAGCCAAACTACATATTACTGCGTATTTCATGCCAATGGCGTATGGCTATAAATTGGATTTTACAAGCTAGTTAAAAACAGGCTTAAAGAGATCATCTGTGGCTGACATCTATTGACATATGGGGTTACAAAGGTATTTAAAACATATGTAAATATGCACTTGGTAGTAAGGCCAAGAGTAAATGATAAGCAGAGTCGTTGCCAAAATAAATGAGGCACCTTCTTTGTCCCTGGATCTGTGCTTCTCTCTATTCTATAGTAGGTCATGAGCAGATCCCATGCACTGTGTTCTTTACCAGAGAATAAAAGCAAAGAGAACTCTTTGTTTTGTGACCTGATGGGCTAGAAATGCTACTATTATACACAAAGTAAGAGAAACGTAGAGGTATATGTACTCTTGATGAGGTTAAATGGAACTTTATGAAGATTTTGTAAACGTGAGGAAATTTTTTTAAAAAGGCAGTACACGACACTACATTATTATAGTAACAATTATGCATAGAGAAAAGACTGGAAGGAAGTACCCCAAGATATTCATTCTATGGCTAGGGAAACTATGGATTATATAGAAACTATAAACTCTTTCTAATTTGTAACATGATCTTAAAAAATATTTTCTAAAGCAAGCATGTAGTATGTTTATAATAAACAAAATGAACTTTAAAAAACATAGCAAAATGAAAATCTCCACCATAAAAAGTTTTAGCTTTCAAATAAATGCAAAACAAAAATCTCCACCAAGAAAAGTTTTAGCTTTCAAATATATATTCAGCATTTTCCATATATACTACATTCTTTAATGGATATTTAAAAAATTTAAATGCCATAAAACGTAGAATAAAAGAACCCATCTGTACCCATAGACTTTAGCCTAAACAGTGTATGTGTGTCTTGGAGACTTAGAAAGACACACAGCTCTATGCTTTGCCATAAGAAACCTATTTGAATTCTTCAGTTTCTGGCTAACATGAATTATAGTATCTTAAGTTTGTAAAGTACTTCATGGTTTATAAAGTGCCATTAATTCCATTCTTTTACTGGGTTGATCAGTGTTATGAAATAGAGCAGGTATTTCTGCTCCTATTTTATGTGAAAGAAACCTGAGATTCAGAGAACTAAATGACTTGCCTAGGATCCAAAGGAAGATAGGAGCAAAGTTACGACTAAAATCCATTTCAAGGTTTTTCCTATTATAGTACATACTTACATAAAGACAGTGAAGAGGATCAATCCTTGATTCCTGAATCTTTCACAGTCACACAGATACACAAGGACTCATTTCACTGACTAGGCCAATAATGTGGGTTTATGACTTGCTAGGCTAATAGCAGTTTCCTCAAAACTCAGTGTTCTAATTTTTTGAACATATAATTGTTTTGGAGATGATATAAAACTTTTTGATGGATGATTCAACTAATTTATCTTTTTATTCTTCAGACTGATATACTAGAATGTCCTAGATGTCACAGAAGAATTTCCTAGAATTTTCTCTCTTTTAATTTGTAATTACTTCCCCAAAATGGGAAGTACTCCCCTGCATGGGCCTCTGTGGGGAACAGCCTCCTTTCATCTAACAGGATATTTGGTGCCCCTTGGTGCGCACTGCTGGGATTTTGCTCCAGACCATAGCCTGGGTTTGTTGTGTATAGAAAGACAGGATAAAAATCTGGCTCTGGATGCCTGGAAATACAGAGCTCAAGCATGACCACCTGGAGGGAGAGGCTACATTAGAGAGATGTCTCTGAGTTATGATACTTCCCAGATCACAAAGACAGATGCTCTTAAGCTGTCACTAGCCTCACCATGAATGTTTTGAATGTTTTGAGGAAAAGTGCTAGCCTCACACCAAGGGAATGGCCTGGGAGCTCACCAGCATTAGACCTGAGAAGTAAGGAGACTGCTTACCTGAAAGGAACACAGGGTGGTTACTGGTTTCCCCCCAACTTGTTCCCTGGTCCCCACCCCTCCCCCAATAGAGAAAGCTTTTCCACACAGCAATTAAATTCCCATTTACTTACTTGTGGGACCAGTTAACTTTCAGATCCTCTAGGTAGTAAGTAACAAAAGAGTACAGCCGGATACCCTCAGCTGTGCTCGTGATTTTCAGGTCTGTAGCAGACAAAGCTGAAAGAAGAAAACAGTATATTTCATGCAACTGTAAACCCATCCAGGAAAATAATGAAGCACTGTTGTGATGAGAACATCTTAACTTACCTATCATTTTACATACTTCGCTCATCAGTTCTTTAAAGGCTGTGGACAGAGATTCATAGACAAAGCTTTAGCATAAAAATGTTCAATGTAAGGGCAAATCTCAAACTGTTAGTCAGCAGGTGCTCTCAAAAAATCTCTGTTTGGTGAAGGGCATTCATTGCAAGGTGAATTTACTGACTAAGTGATAATATGTGCTCCTTGAGATAATGACTCAATTTTTACAGAGTTGTAAAAGATCCCTGCTCTCAACTGGTATTCCTTCCCTCTCATTCTTTGTAACTGTCACCATATTTGTATTTTGGAGAAAGAGCTAGAGTGAGACTTCCAGGAAGGTTCTTAGCTTTAGTAGTCTCTTCCTAAGTCCCAGGAAGCCTTTGTTTACATTACAAGAGTTTTTATTATCTGTGTCATCAATACATAATGAATTAACCATCTAGGTTCCCTAATATTTCTCAGCCTATTAATACTTTTTGCCAGTAAACACATTGAGTGTTGCCTCCACCAAGAGTAGGAAGGTGAAATCAAAGTCAGACTTTTGCTGTTGGTTACTAGTATTGTTAAAGGTCTTGTTCAGGAACAAAACTGGAAGATTGGGGGTCACATGTGGGTTTTCCTTATCATGATATATATGTCCTTAGTAGGCTCTGAAAAATAGACATTGTTTTACTGCTCCATTAGTAAATGAGAGGCTTCAAGTTTCATATATAAATCTTTCTTGCTCATGTTTTAAGAGTAGACTATTTTGTGACATGCTTTTCACAGTAGTTTTTGATCCTGGAATGTTTTTTACAGGTGTTATAACAAAAATGGTGATTTATATTGCAAACAGACCCCTAGTGGGACATAGACTCAGGATCAGAAGTATACTTCTGATTTCTAGGGAACCTAAAGAGAAGTATTTTTGAATTAAACAGTAGTTCACTCTGCTGGAATTTCAATTAAAACAAAATCTGTGGACCAAAAGTCAGCATGACTTCAATTGTCAGCTCAGCTTCACTCAAAATTCTGGTATCCTGTATCTAGAACACACAAAACAGACCCCAGCAGTTGGTGGACTGACCTTCATCCACAAGTTTCAATCTGCTCTTATCTTTTCCTCTGTCATCTTTCAGGATAACTTCATAAATCCCAGCATCTTTTCTCGAAAACTAAGGGAGGAACAGAATACCATACTGCAATTTATCGTAGCCTCAGAGGATGGTGTTTGCATTTTGAAGGCCCTGTGATTTATAGCACTGCCATCAAGACACACACTGAACAAGCATCTAGGCATGTCAGCAATGAACAGTTCACGGATGAACCTATGTATCATAATTCAACAGGCTGGCAGTCCTGACTATTCACCTTCTAAGGCTATGGTCCCTAAAGTCCTTATCCTTTATTCTGCTTTCATATTAAAAACTAATGATCACATATATTTGAAAGTATGCTCTTTTATATAAAAAGCAGATAAAAATCTCTACTTAAATGAATACTGTGTTTGATTGTCTCTTTTTGTATTCTTTGGGAACAAGTTACCATGAGGCTTAAGGGCCAAGGAAGAAGAATCCAGTTAACTACCCTACCACTCACCCATCTGTGAAAAAAAGTAGCTCAGAAGGGCAAGAGTTTCAGTGCCCAGTCAATATTAATTGGGAATCTGATAAATCTACACATATCACAAGGTGAGGGAATCTTTTGTGTCCCTACAGCTTGCTTTTTGAGTGATGTCAGGGCAGAATCTTTGGAGAAGTTAGAATTAAGGAATTAAAAATGCCTGCGGCAAAGGAATACAGGATCTAGACTCTGTTTTTTGGAAGAATGAAGTGCAGAAAACTAATTTATATATTCCACATTTATAGTACATACCTCTGTTATAAGCAGGGTACATATGCCATCCTTAAAGTCATGCTTCTCATCCACTGATATCTCCCTCTCATCTTTGTACCACACAATATGAGTCTCCTTCTTAATATTTGCCACCTAGAGAAAACCCATAATTACACTTCTTGAAATAAGAAAATGCTACTCTTAGGGAACTAAACAGTTCTTAATGTAGCATTGAATAGAACAAAAAACACTGAACTTAGAGCTAGAAGATAGATTACTAAAGGAATCAATTGAAAGCTATTTTAATTGATAGAGCTTAGATATAAATTGACACAAACTACTGAACCTAAACCAACAGCATCTCTATTTCCAGCTGTAAAAATTGACCTAAAACCATCTGGTGGACAAGAAAGAAAGAATAGATACATACATACTAACATCCAGAATTAAATAAAAATAAAAGTGTGAAAACTGTAGGAAAATAAATCCCAGTACATTATAGCCTATATCACAAAAACAAATGGCTTTATCAAAGGACATTAATGAGTAAGACCCAATATATGTCTAAATGAAGCTTTGCAAATAAATATGTACAGGAAGTATGCTTTAAAAAATGTTTTTAATTGAAAACTTTTCCCCCAGTTTTACTGAAATATAATAGACATATAATATATAAGTTTAAGGAATATAATGTAACGGTTTGATATATGTATATATTGTGAAATGATCACCATAGTTAGTTTAGTTAACATCCATCAAGTATGGTTTAATAAATTAGTTGCTTAGCAATTTTGAGGAAACTTATTTAAATCCTGTATCAACATATATCTCATCATAAATTTCAAATGGGCTAGATGACTTCATATATTTAAAGGGATCTTGAGCTTTATCTACAATGTTTGAATTCTCTGCAAACAAGAGTATATTTATGTATTTCTTATGTAATTAAAGTTGTATAAAGAAGTAAAGACTTCACACAAGAAAACAATTCCTAACACCCCACTGAGTAACTGGACAAGTGTACATATAATTCCCTAAAGAAGAGATACAAGTATTAAGCAGATGAAGAAAATATTTAATCTCATTAAAAACAAGGCTATGCAAGTTTTAAAATATTAAAATATTTGTTAATAATTAATATAAAAACCAGCGCTGGTAACTGTACAGTGAAACCAGTACACACATTCTTTATGATCCTGTAAACTAGTTTCCTGACATACAGAAAGTAACTGTGCTACTAGGTGACATTGCTTCTGAGGTAAATGACCTCTGATTAGAAAGCTGCATCTGGACTGGGAGGGACTCCATAGCTTTGGGCTTCCCTGAGTACACTGACTCTTGTAATTTGGGCATATCCCTTGTGGGGACCCTGGCAGCTCTGCCTAGGGAGTGTTACAAGAGGTACTGGCTCCTTAGAGCATGAGGTATTTGTAAAGCCACGTTTCCTGCACCTTCCGGAAGGGAACCTTGTTGCCTGGGTGGGGAAGGGAGGAGCTCCTGGCGTGGACTCCTGCAGGGGAGGAATGCCCGGAGCTACCTTGCAGGCAAGCTGGGGCTCTTGTCCTATATTCTTTTGAGTATACTAGTTCCAAGTGGGGTATGTGATGGTATGAGTCTGAATGTTTAGCCCCACATACTCTACTAACTATAATGAATGTGTAAATCGCTACATGTACATAAATAGTAGAATAATGAAACAAAGAGCTTTGGGAGGACAAAGGAAGGTTCATTCTACCTGGATTGAGAAGGGGAAGACCAATGACAACAATAATATTCATCAGTAAGGATGTGTCACTCATCATTTTGGTTCAGATGGAGATGAAGAATTGAACTTCCTTCTATTACATTCTATTTGTATCAAACATTTAAAATGTATCTACTTCTTACCTTGCATTTCAATAGTACATTACATTCACCAGTCACTTCCCAGCTCAAATGCTCAGCAAAATGTGGACCTATAAAATTTTAATGACATCAGTAATCACTCTACTAATCACAATGCAATGTCAGAGCCCATTCTTAAATTCTAAGGTGACTATGGTTTGAAGTGAAATTTTAAAAATTCAAGATTTAGTTTTTAAATATTTTAAATGGACACATAGTTAATAATAAATGTTTCCAATTACTTTTTATTTGCCAGAACACTATTATTATAATTATAATGTAAGTAATAATTTGCACTTTAATGTGTTACAGAAATAATCTTGGAATATTTTGTTCAAGAAGTTAAAGCTTTTCTCTTTACTCACTGCCTGTTTTTACCTTGTTTCTTGATCCATTCTTGCCGCTGGAATTCAGCTTCTTTCTGGAGCTTTTTATAAACTAAATATTGAAAAACAGGGAAGTATGAAATTGAGTTGAGTGGTATAAATATACATGCCAGTCACTGTGCTAAGTGATTTATGTTCGTTATTACACTCATAAATCATGGCCACCCTTTTGGTTTTCAGTTTTCCTAGGTGAAGAAATAGGCTTAGGAAGAAAGGTTAAGTAACTTGCTCAATGCCACAAAACTAGGAAATAGTGAAATAGTATCGGATATTGCAAATGTAGAGATCTGGCCAGGCTTTCCATTGCTTTGTTAAATGCCACGTTTTAAATATTGGTAGTTTCTGTAGTGGTTAGGGCAGCTGACATAAGTCTAGTTATAATGTAGGATTAATTGATTTGGCATGTACTGCTTTTGTATATTTTTCTTAATTTAAGTAATTCAAAGTAAATACACATATAAGATAGTATCATAGTTTGTTTCTGAGACACATATACACTCTTGGTTGCATTGTAATCTCCTTCATTAGAGAATTTTAGTAGTAAGTACTAATTTATATATGAGATACTTTAAGTGCAGTCTTGCCTATAGGTCACAGATAAATCTGGCATCCTTTTAAGTTAACTTTCATTTCTATGAAATGAAATACTATGGAAAGTATTAGCTGAAAATTGTATTTCAAACACTGGAATCCAGTCAAGAAACAATTCCTACCTCAACTGCTTCGGAGCCTTGTGGTATTTACACTGAATGGGGCAGCAGAGTCTTTCAGTCAACAACCCACAAAAGTCTTACCATCTCCAATGAGAACAAGAGTAGAATGGCTAGTTGCTCTCCCATCCTGAATCTGGAAAGTATATGTTCCCTCATCCTCATCCTGTAGCTTTTCCATGAACATTTCAATTATACCAGTGTTTCGGTCAATATGCATCTTATATTTCTTCAATGTGAAAAGAAAAAGAGAAGTCAGTAAGGTAGATATTAAGACAATAGCTTGATGAAGTAAACATAAACTCCCAAGAATCATAATTTTAATAACATTTCTTGTTAATGCTTTTTTAGATGAGCAACGTTTCAAAATCTTCTACCCAGGAAAAGGAAATTATTAGGTAGAATATATGACCTTGACCAGAACTGATGACTAAAATATCTGAAATTTAATTTTTTTAAAGTAAATAAAGCTTTCTTATCCCAAGTCACAGAATGTCAAAAAGGGGTTTTTAGGTTCCCATTCTAAACTCTTTTTTCAGTGTAAAGATAAATCTTAGTCCCTGGGCTTATAAGCATAAATTCCTTAATGGATTTGAATGAAAGAAGTTTTCCTGTAAAATGTCATAGAATGAAGGCTCAGGTCTGTGTAACTCATGCCCCCGAGTTTCCTCTGTGGGAAACCAGCCTACAACCTAAGCTGCATTTTCCCTTAGCTTTCCCCTGCCCTAACTTGTTTCCCTTACTCCTTCTCCTGAGAGTACTCCATAGTTCACTTGCAGGAGAAACTCTATTTCATACTCCCCTTCTGGGGAACCTGACCTCAGACAGTCATTTCCATCCAGTGAAAAGTATGATTACAACCAATTGCAATGACAATGAACAGCCTTCAAGTTCAAAGTGTGTGTGTGTACATGCAGCAAATGCAAGCATGTGTGAACACATGAAGAGGAGTGTGCCTGCACCCATGTGAGCACGAGGCTTCCCTCAATGGCTGTGGCAGCAGAGAATGATGCAACCGTATTTTCCTTCCTCTCCCCTGGCCAGGTGGCAATCCCAGCAGTTGATGAGAACATTTTGGAAACAGGGAGGAGCTGGGCCATAGTGGATCCTTGAGTGACTTGTTCTGGCTCTATGCACAGTTACTGCATAAGTGGAAATGGAATATACTGCACGCTGTTCTGCTATTTATATTACTCATCCTCCCCATCACTAATGAATCCTCAAATGTTTTAAAAACTTATCTTCATGAAAGCAGAACAGATTGATAATAATGGCCACAAACCATGACTCTCCTGTCTTTTTGGTCTCCCATTTACACCCACGACCGGGCAGGTAAGAGGCAAGTTCTTCAGTACCATGGGTACTGGCCCAACCCTGCCTCCACTGATGCCTGGAAAGGACAAATAAAGTGCCAATGTTGTAACTCCAGCTAAAGAAACTATGTTTGTATTAAAAGTAAAGAAAATAGTGGATTTAGATATACACAATCACCTATGTAAATAAGATTTGAATAGACATAGGTACATGGAAGTATAGGAAAAGACCCAAAGTATGTACCAATATGCAAATCAAGAAGTTTAAAAATCTGTGATTTGTCTTTTCTGAGTCTTTAAAGCTTTACAATAAGCACGTATTGCATTTTTAACCAGAAAACAAATGAAAGATGTTTTCACTGCATTTTTTTTCTGAGCCGTTGGAATGATAGGGGTCATTCCCTCCCTGTAAAGAACCAAGTCCCTGCTGGGATGTCTGATTTGAGTATGTGAGTTCAAGCAGGGTGTTGCCTTCTCGAGAGAGCAGCTCTGACTGCAGGGGCACCACACTTCTTCCTGATTTGCCCAGGACAGTTTTGGTGTATGACTGTTGTCCTCTAAGAATTATTATCAGCCCCCTCTTTCATTCTCAAAAATGGTTTGGATATGATGTAATCAATCTATATTTTCAAGTGAAATGATTTAAACTTCTCCACCCTACACCTAGTGGTTTTCGTAACAGTTTATCTGCATTCTTCTCCACATGTCTTCCCCAGCATTTTCTACAGTGATATGTTTAAGAATCTCAAAAGTGTAAAACCTACCGGCCCTTCAAAAATTTCCTTGTCATTAAATATGTAGCTGACTTTGGCGTTACCAGAGAGCTTCTCAGCCTGCATCCAAAACCGGACCTGGCCTTTCTCCAAAATTTCAACTGCCAACTCTGATTTAACTGGGACAGCTATGAAAAATAGGAATAAAAGAGTAATTATATTGATAACCAATTGTAATGACAGATTTTTCTAACAAGTGAAAAACCACTCAATGGAAATGGTGGTAGTACCTTGCTTCTTGCAAAGCTTGGCAGTGAGGGCATGTGGGGAAAGCATGATAGTGAGGGAAGAAGACCTGGGTTCCAATCCTGTCACTTTGGGCAAGACTTCACTCTCTTCTCAGTTATAGATATCTCAGCTATAAAAATGAGGAAGACAAACTTACTCTGAGAGCCCCCCAGCTAACCTCAGTGACTCTGTCCTATGGCTTTGGCTAGGTTTACTAGACAATAACAGAGCGTGATGGAACAGTATTTGGACCCAGGAGAGCTGGAGTCTAGTCCAACATCAGCTACTAACAAAGTGTGACATTAGGGAGGCCACCTCACATACCTGAGTCTCATTTGATTTCTTCATAAATAAAAGGAATTGAAGTGAATAGCTAAGATATTTTGCAGCTCCAACATTCTATGATCTTAATTAGTTCAAAATACGTGGAAAAATATTTTTCTCCAATGATTTAATTCACTAGTTCTTTAAGATGTTTTTTTAAAAAGAATTAATTCTCATTGTATATACAAGATAAACTGGCTTGTTGTTTAAACCCTATCCATCCCAACTCCATACGCGTCATTGAAGTTCTTAGACCAGGCAACATTCTTCAGAGGCAAATAAGCGAATCACCATGGAGAAGCCATATGAAAATACAGTGTGGCTTGCCTCACAAGGTGAGTGCAGGACCATGTGGTAGCTCTGATTTACACTTGTACCACTTAAGCCATTTGAGTCTGAGCGAAACTTTGAAAGTCAGCTGACATCTCTCAAAAGTAGTTTCTAAATGTACTGTAACTTGAAAATGTTGTCTACAAAAGTGCCTCCAACCAATGGTTCTGCATCACAGGTGAATGCAGGCATACTTTGTGGAAAAGTATGGTTGTTTTTCAAGGCTTAGCAGTCCTTCACTCCCTTTAGGGGAAACCATCACTCTTTGCTTTCTCTAAACTGTTCTTAAACCTATCTCAAAATTTTAGCATTTGCTACATTTAAATTAATAGGGTTCCAAAGTTGTGCCAAGTGTATACTAATATTTCTTTGTATTTATTCTAAATCTACCCTTTTTAAGCTTTAAGAGATGCCTTTGATTTGCATTACTCCATATTTGTTGTCAAACCCAGTTACAGAGTCCTTCCCATGCAGAACTAAACGCAGGCTCAGGCATCACTGACAGAGGGACAGACACTCTCTGATCCACACCATGACCCTGGAGACACTTACCTCTTCCCATGCCTCATATTCCTCACCTGCTAACACGGACAGGGCTGCCACACACGGCCATGAGGTAGAGTAAATACAGGACCAGAATACACTAGCACACTAATAATGACCAGTACTGAAGGAATTTTAGTTCTCTTCCTCCCTTATTTTTACTGATGACAAAATTGAGCCCCAGGAAAGATTAGTGACACATCTAGGCAGCAGAGCTGAGACTAGAGTTATTCCCTCTTTTCTGCGTTCTTCTTGGTCCCAGCTGTCCACTCAGAAGAATACTAGTGGTTTTCTTGTGTGAACAAGTCTGAGTAAAGCAGATCACGGACAGATCCCAGGGTGCTGAGAGCAGGCTAAGCCTTCTCCCCTGTAGTACAGGACACTCCTGCTTGCTAAAGTAATCTCAAGGGAAGTGGAGAGTAGAATCTCTTCTAGAAAAGTCTGGAGACCTCATTCTGGGGAAATCTACTACATGAATGATGTGGTTACCTAAGAGGCCCAGCATGGTGGTGGAGGGGGATGGGCATGCCCTCTGGAACTTCCAGCTCCCTTAATGTTCACTGTCCTCTCTCAATAATAGGAACATTGTCTGGGGAATGCTGGCCACCAGAATTGCCACAGAGGGTGTGGTGGCAAATAGCAGGTGCACACACAGAAACAGCCCATATCCTGGTTAGAATTACACCACCTGGGCTTAACCCCAGGTACCAGTTGTATACATCCGGTCTAGTTACGTAACCACTCTGGGCCTCACATTCTTCACCTCTAAAATTAAATCACCACAATACAGACCCTTTTAAAGTCATTGTGGAGTTTAAATGATACATCCCAGCTAAGCACCCTATAAATAGCCTGGCATATAATAACTGCTCTATAAATTTGGCTATTAATATTTTGATATCTTTCCTCCTCCAGTTGTTCCAGCAACACTGTACAACTACCAATTGTAAAATATAATATACTGACACCTAAGAGGACATAAAATAAACATAATTTATGTGTATGTCTGTGTGTGTATCTGGACACATAGAATATACATATGCAGGTGGGATAGTGACCAATGATTACAAATGAGGAGACATTATGCAGGATGTTGACAATACTCACCATTCCCCCAAAAATATCTTGGAATTTTGATTAAAAAAATTTATTCACATAAGCTGCAGTTAATACTGCAATGTAGTATCAACACTGAAGACACAGACTAGGTTACTTCCTATTTTTAGATTTATGTATTTTTATTTTTTCCTTCTTCTAGTCTTAAATTTCCTTAGGCTCTTTTCTCTGGCAGTTGATTTACTCCAGCAAAATATCTGTTATTTGTAGGTTTAAGGCATATGTTCAGTGGTTTTCAAAATATTTTTGAAATAGGAGCTTAAAATAGGAGAATTTACTGTGCCAAGGGATCAAAGGAGCACCATAGTCTTTATTACACTCTGTTAGAAACAAGACCATTTAAAACCATACAAAAATCTCAAGAAAATGACTTAATTATGTATAAACATTTATGAAGAGGAAATGGATATGAACTGAGAAATTAAGATGCTGCTTTGACCTTAGCATCAGAGTATCATCTCTGAAACTAATCACACATTGACGAGGCGATCTAATAGCAGCAGGGGAAAGAAAAGTACCAGAGCTTTAATATTTAAAATGCTGCTTCACTGGGCTAAGGCAAACTCTCTTGGTTAGGAGATCTGACTCCTGTATATCAGAGTTTTTAACACATTCTCAGGTTTTCTCTCTGTGCCTACCAGGTCTCTAATAAAAGGGTACCTGAATTTGCTGCTACCCTCTCTCCTAGAACCAATTATTGGAGTGATTATGTTAATGCAAAATAAAATATCTCAGCAAATATGGCAGTGACATCAGGCAGTTAATATCTCCAAGTCCATATGATCGCTAAACTTCAGGGAGGCGTGGGTTCCTCCAACTCAAAAATAGCTCCCCACTTTCTCTCATCTTCAACCTCTAAGCTAAATGTAAATGTTGTTTAGACTAGCTATTGCCCAGACATTTCGTCAGTGTTTATGATCTGACTAACTAGATTAGTGGATGCTGCTCTTTCTCTCCATTTCCACCAATGTTCAAGAGCAGCCAGGGAGAACACTGATGGAATCTGCCTGTCTATCTATGGGGGCTCTGGCTGTGGTCAGCACAGTGAGCCTCTCCTGGCCTCCTTAACTCACAGCCGTGGGAACATGATGGGAGAACATTATATGCAGTTTGCAGGTGGCTCTTCTGCAAGAGGGTTTTTTCTAGTGTCACTGTTCTGTTTCAATTTATATTTTTCCTTAAGAGTTCAAAGATCAACAGATGCCATATTGATGATCTCTCTGAGCATCTCTATATGGTAGATGCTATGAACTATTCCAATAGCCATTTCTAGAAAAGAAATCCAGGCACAGGGAAACTGAAGTGAGTGGCCTAGGTTCACAGAGTGGGTCAAAAGTGTAGAACAAAGAGTGTCCAGACCAAACCTCTGCCTTCCGAACAATCAAAAAAAAACACAAAAAACTTTTAAGGCACCATTGCTTTTCTAATTTTATGGTAAATAAGCAGACAGACAAGAAATGATGCTCTCCTAGAATTCAGGAAGTCTGCATCTGACATTCACACCCCAGAAAGCACTGCACTGTTGCTGCTTTCATGAGCAAAGTGGTTCTGAAAACATTACAGTTGAGGCTAAGAGTCCCCAGTACTCAGCCTCGTGGTCAAACAGGCATTCCTCAGGGATGGAGAAGAAGTTAGGCGATCGGTTCCAGAGCAGTATTTATTTTTTAATCACAGCCTCTGTTGAGAATCTCAGGAAAACTACAGACCTCTCCTTAGAAAAATGTATATATATAAACATATGTAGTTTTGCCTATAGTCTGGGGTCAGCGTACAGTTTCCTGGGTTCTTGAAACTCCGGTACTAGTGAAGATGTTGTATTTTAGGGACTAAAGGATAAAAAAAATTCTGTTTTGAAAGAATGAGTGTATGTTATCACTTTCTCTGTTTTCTCAAATTCTAGGGTATAACTTTCTGGATAACCTACTACTTTAGCCAATAGGTACCAATGGCAAGAGATCTTATCAGGTCAGTGGAATTTTCCAAGTGTCATTTCAGACTTCTTTCTCTTCTTTTAGGTGTCAAGTGTAAAATTTAATCTTTTATGTGGAAAGTGCTTTATTGAAGGGTCTATAACAGTCTAGAGAGATTCTTTTTCTGACCAAGGCAACTTTACGTTATTTTCCAGGAGTTTAAAATGGTAGGTAATGCCTTTAGATTGTCTTTATTGGAGGTACAATTCTTCTAAGTGCTAACGTTAAATTGCTTAGGAAGAGATTAGTATGCTTAAAAGACATATGAATTGATGTGTCCAGAAGCTATATGTGTGTGTGCTCTTCCCAAATATGTAGGCAAAAATGAAGAACTTAATTACTCAGCTGCTACACCTAAGTAACCTGACACTTCTCCGTAATGGAGTTTGGGGTATGGTTTCTATGATAGTATTCCTTGTACCTCTTGAGAACAATGGCAAAGGTGAAAGCATCACTTCTAGAAAGTGTTTCTCTAGCTACTAGTATATGTTCCATGATATGTTCTCAAGAGCCCCTTCTCTTAATCCTGTTGACTTGTCATCTGACCTATTCCAGAAGTTGCCACCTAGTAGGACTGCTAACTCTGTGGATGTACTATGGACACTTACTTGGGAATTTGTGTTCTTGGCTGAGAGCAAGTAAACGTTTCAACTCTGTAGGGAGAAAAAGGAACAATTAAATGTTGAACTACTAAAACAAAACTCATGTGATCCTAGAGAATCACAGAGACATCAGAGCAGCATTAGACTTGTGACTGGACTGATTTTAAACTTACCTTCCTCATCTATCAAGTAGCTCGATGATATTCCTCCATCAGTATCTGTTACGTCACAGGAGTAAATGCCCACGTCTTCCATCCCGAGGTCTTTGAAGGTCATCTTTGTCCTTCAGAACAGAGTATTATTATAAGAAATGAGGCCGTGGGGGTCTGTGGACCTGTGTCCCACACTGTCTCTAGGCATTTGCATAGGCTACTCCATTGCTGGGACCATACACTCTCTCTCCCTTCCTGGCCTAAAGCCTACAAATTTGTTCTGTTTCTGGGAAGACTTTCCAAACTTCCTCTTAGTGGGGAATGGTGATGGGAGTGGGGAGTTGGCACATATCTCCCAGCCCCAAACTATGTTGCAAATGAATACACAACCCAAATAAAGATATTTTTAGCTGGTCATCCCTTGCTGGACAGCCTGAACATTGTCCCCCACAGGGCAGGACCTGCTTTTGGTAACATTGGGAGCCCCTTTTATGTCCTTCCCTGCATGTTCCTTTTCTGAGGTTATCATACTGCACTGGTATTGCCTTTTTCATTATCTGTATGCTTCCACTCTACAGCCATTGTGTTCAATAAATATTATGAAATGAATAAATGAGGATGTTGACGGTCTAGGTCACTGTGTTTTCTAATTTTGGTGAGCCATATTGCCAGTCAGTGTCTAAGATCTGCCAAGCATTTAAATGTTAAAGTGCATGAACTGGAAGAAAAATTTATAGTTTGACTATCTTTTCTTTAGCCAAATTTATGTTTTACTTCAAGGACTACGAGTTAGTGATAGAAAAATATCTTCTAATTATATTCAGTATGGCCTTGCCATTCTCCAACAAAAATTACTATTTCTTTATTTCTGAGATATTCTGGGCTTCTGTGTAATAGAAATAATACTTAGGAATATTTTTCTTTACTAAACACAATCTAATATGGTAGGCACTGGAAAAATATAAAGCTTGATAAACAGAGCATAGTAAAAAGAAAACTCAGAATCTTGGGGATGAAAGGTGGTAACAGCATAAAAGTAATCACTTTCACTCTCTCCCATTTTACAGAAAAAGAAACCCGAGGTCCTTGGATGTTAAGAGGTCCCCCAAGTCACACAGTCTGCTGCTGGTAGAGTGGGGACAAGAATTCATCTCTCCTGTGTTTCCCAGGCAGAGTTCTTTCCCCTGTATTATTGTGTCACTCATTAGTTGTGGTGAAAAAAAGCAGAAGAGATTATAATCCAGTTAATTTACCATAACATGAATCAGCAAGTAGCAAGTTCTTCCTTGCCTGCTCCCCACAAGCATCCTCATCATTACTTTAAGATTTCAAAATTTCATAGAATGAGTATCAACTCTAAAGCTGACTTACGTGGCAAGCAAAGCTTTTCAAACATTACAAATGAGATAATATATAAGAAGGCACTTGGAATGAAATAATGGGAAAAGTACTTTATGAGGATTGTTATTTTTAAAAGTTTATACTGGCCATTACTTTTAGAATTACCAGATATAAAAACATCTGTGACTTCATCCCCTTATTCCCAGTATTTAGGATGGAAAGCAGAGAGCTCGCTTCACCTTCCTGTCATGAAAGGAAACCTGCTGTTAATTGAAATGGTCCATACTTGCTGCCTTTGCTTTCAACGTCTAATCGTGAAGAGTCCTCAGTGGGCACATAATCCTTAGACCAGGTGAACTCAGAATTTGGAGCCATCCGATCACATTCAAAGTTCAATGAAATTACTCCATCATCATCCACACTTACAACCACCTCTTTGGTTCCTAAAAGAACGAAAACAAAGCATGGATATTTTCTGGTAGAAACCAGCCAAGTAAGAATTCCTTACTTTGGGATCCATTACTTTAGCCTTAAAACTTTACTCACACCTGTGTAAGGGAAAAGCCCCAACTACTCATTGCAGACTGACAATCCTGCTGTACAATTTAACTTTTATACTGTAACATGGAATTAAATGAATGTGCTATGTTTTTTTAGTAGAGCCAACACCATGGACAGTATTGTTTGTCCAGGGTTAATGTGACTGGTGGTACAGTTTGAGAATGGATTGATCATAATAAGGGGGACAAGCAGCCTTGGGAAAAAGGAAAGTTGAATGGTCCTTATCAGGACCTAATTCATAACTTTTGCTTCAGTAACACCCATACCCTATCAGTCATCAGGAAAGGATAGATGAGAGATAAAGAACCCAAAGGGAAACTGAAAGGGAGAGAGTAGAGCTCATAAGAACTGCCTATATTCACATGTTCAAATTTTGAAAATCATTTAAGAATAGAGAAATACATGGGAACTTTTTCTACTGATCAGGCAACCATAAATCAATCTAAAGTGCCCCTCTACATTAGAATGACACCAACCTAGAAATGACTGTTATTGAACTCTACAGAAATGAATTTAAGAGATTCAGGTGTTTCAAGAAGACTGGTTTTTGGATTTTAAAACAAAACAATTGAGTTAATGTTTTGAGCTCCTCTACTTTTGAGAGTTATAATAAATTACACCTTCATCTAATAGAGCCATTCACAGAGAGTTTGTATAGCATATAAAACATTCACATCTGTATCTAAATACAGTTTGAAAGGTAAAATACTCTTCTCACATTGACACTCATTCAATTACCAATCTAAACTTAGTTTGTTTTCATATATTAGGAAAAACATATTTAATCTCAGAAAGGTACAGCTTTATTTTTTAAAAAGCACAAAAAAAATCTTTCAGTAGATACATCCCAAGAGATTGAGTTTTCTTTCTAGATTGTATTGTAAGAAGCCAGCATTCTGACCTACTGGGCAATAAAACTTGTCAGGGGGGAAAAAAATTATGAAACTCCTCCTCGAGGAAGGTCAAAAGAAAATGAGTGCCCAAAGAAGAGTCACTAAAAATGCATGGTGACATGGACATCTTGGTTCCAAAGCCTGGCATTTGATCTAATTTGTGTTCTCACTGATGGCAGTGTGTGCGCCTCAATTATAAGCCTCTAAAAAGTGATTTTTAACATACGGAAAGTTCAGATAAACTAGTTCTAGAGATTTTTTTAAGTTACTTTTTAAAAAACAAAGTTATTTTCATATTTGGCTATATAGATAAACTTAAAAAATGACCAATTAAGGATTTAATTATTCCCTAAGTGAAATGTCCTTCATGTATTGCTTTTTAAAGGGCTGTATCTTTAAAATTCCACTGGAAGCTGCAGACCATGTTTTATTTCTATTCCTGATAACACATGACTAATTTTCACCATCCATTATTGTATAACAAATGGTGAACAAATGCTTTTATTAAAACTTAAGAGTAATACCTAAGTGTGCTGACGTTTAGATAGTGTTACAATGCATAGCATGGTTGGGTCACAGAGAGAACACAAATCAAAATTTTTCTCTATTGTTATGATGAAGAAAGAACTGATGGAGGTTGACTAAACCTTTCTTGCTGTTTGCCTAATACCTATTTTGGAGGCACGCATATTGCTCCTATTAATCATTCATTGTTTTATCTGTAATCCCCTTTAAAAGGAAGTGAATCATCCATATGCTTGCTGTTTATTATATTGGAGGTATGACTTAAGTTTACAACAGAAAAAATATTGGTTAGGTTAAGAATCATGATTGGTAATAAAGTGAAAGATTTGGCTTTTCTGCAAAGGAGTCACAAAACTAAAAGACTATGAACAATAATTAGCTTAGCCTTTTTCTTAATTCCATAGACGACCTTTGCAGTGTAATACCTCACCCATCTGGAACCTTGCCCAAATCAGGAAGTAAGGAAAACAAGTCTCTGACGGCCAGTGCGGATGTAACAAAGCCCACACACTAGTGCTCCTGCACACTTACTGGAAAATTCCACGGATTCACTTGGAATCTATTTATACTTAGCTTGAGATGATTCTAATACATCTACTTGGTTGGCTTCTCTCAGTAGATTAAACCCAAAGAAAATAGGGAAGTACAAAGCTATTATCAGCAGACACACTAAGATTAAGGAAAATGATAGCATTTTATGAGGCCAGCATTACCCAAATCCCAAAACCAGACAAAGACACCACAAAAAAAGAAAATTACAGGCCAATATCGTTGATGAACACTGGTGCAAATAGAAGACAAGGTCATTGACTTAAAATGATCAATTCAACCAGACTCTTCCTGAAATCTGGACTTACAAATAGAGAAAGATGTGTTTTTTGAAAATACTTTGAAGAAATTACTTGGGATAACAAAGAATAAATGTGAGTTTAAAACAAAAAATCATCTCTTAGACAATTTAAAATAAGAAAAGCAAAAAAAAGTGAACAAAAAATAAAAATAAAAGTAGACAAAACAATTTTAAAATGATCTCAGAGTTTCTTATCTCTGGAAAGGAAGGATGTGTTGGACTGTAGATTCCTTTTTATATAATGAAGTAATAAATATGTTTATCTGGAAGGGTCCATCTTTTCTGCATATTAAAATCTAAGAGGGATTAATAGTGGAATTTCTTAAAAAAAAAGAGTCCTAAATACACAGTGGGCAAAAAATGCTATGGCAATTTTACAAAGGTTATATGATATTCAAATATTTGCTTCTTTTTAAAAATGCTCTGGAAGAACCAAGAGCAATGTAATGAGAGCATTTCTCATAGGCTGCAGGCTAATCCCCCAGACAATGCCCAGGGAGGTGAACCTGGTGCCACGTCACAGTGAGAAGGGCAGGCCCATGACAACTTCAGATGTTCTTTGTTGAATGTCCCATGACTTTCTGAGGCTTTGCCAGCACTGAGCTGCTGTAAGTTCATGGTTAAATTCATAAATGTCTAAAGAGCCATATTCTCCGAAGCTGATTAATATATGATCAAAATGGTTGAGATACCTAATGGACAGGCAGTAAGTCTGATGTTTTGCTGTCCCAGTATAGACATCCCTATGGACAGTCTGGTCTGGATGAAAGGCCATCCCACCTTCCACAGAGTTGGGCTGGAAAGTGGACCCAAATTTGTTGGACTTAGATTTTTCTCAAAAAAACACCTTTGAATCTCCTCAGGAACATGAAGAATTCAGTTAAGAGCACAGGAGATTTGGCTATAGAAAACTAAAGAGATGTTTTGGTCCGGAAAGATTCTAAGAAGAGCTGTCTCTAGTCAGCTGTCTCAACCCTAAACAAATTCTTAATTTGGACACAGAGGGATATCAGATTATGTGGAACGGCATTTTAATGGTCCCTCTGGGCTTGCCACTATTCCCAGTAAGTGAATGGGTTAAGGTATGGCCCAGGACTACAGTGAACTATTTGGAAATTAATTTTATCCCACTTTTCTCTCTCCTCCAAAAAATGATTTAAAAAAAAGATAAAATTTAAAAGCTGAAATTAAACCCCAGTAAACTATTCACTTTTCCATACATTTCACAATTTGATCTGAGAATCCTTTTGCATATAGTCTTTTACATCAGCATTAATAGATCACTTTCATAAGCTTTGATTATTTGTCTTCCATGTTGCATGTATATGTGTGTCATGTTTAAAGAACTGGACAGTGGGACAAAATAGAAGTGGGGAGCAGTGAGTTAATGTGATCAGCCATAGATAACACTGAACTCCCCTGTCGCTAAGATGAGGATTGCTGGCTGACGCACCAGCCACCATGATGAGATATCTAGGTTTAAGTGTACCTGCTGTGACTATAAATCAGAGTCATGCTCACTGGCCAAAACATGGTAATCATTCGATGTTTTCTTCATTTAATAAATGACTACTATATATGGCTACTAGGCCCTCAAAAGAAAGACACAGTTCCTAAAAGAGTTCACAGTCTAATGCACATTCACAAGTCTGGTTTCATACAAGAATTACCCAAGGAGCTAAACAAACAAAAATGAACCTATGCCCAGGCTCAGTCCTGGAGATTCTGATTTAATTGGCCTGAGGTGGAGCCTGGAATGGAGTCAGAATTCTCAAAAAGTTCCTGACATGTAATGTGGAGCCAAGGCTGAGAACTACTGTTCCAGTGGGTGAAAGAGAAAAAGTTAGTACGCAAATACCAGTGAAATGTTCTAAATTAGCCTGTCAAGCTAATCTTTAATAGCCTGGCTTCCTGCTCCAGAATCCTTTAGGATTCCACTTCTAAGCTACTGAGAACACATCAGCATTCTCGCCCTACCAGGTTCTACACCAACCAGTGTTCAGAAACTGGCTGGCTAGTAGGATGTCAGCTGAATCCCAGCTCATTATTGTGTCTGGTGGAGCGTGATTCTAACCGGCCTTGCTCCCAATGTCCACGTCTCCTAATTTCCTGTAACACATTTCCTGCTTGGGACTCTGCCCTGTGTCTGGGCTCTCCAGTCCATCACCTGGATTGTCTGTTGCTGAGTCCCTTTAAGGACACCTGTAGCCTGTACTGCCAGTTATCTGCTGCCCTCCAGATCACTTGCCACACCTTGGCAGGTCTCTCTCTTATCTCCCATGTGACCTGGCTCACCTGGCCTCCACCTCCACTCTAGGCCTGAGGCACTCAACGCAGATACTACTGGAAAAATACCAAATATCAAGAATAGAAGTGCCTTTTATGTACCAACAAATTTAAATTAACTGTTTTCCAGCTTATTCTTATAGGCTTTTTAAACTAAGAGATTTCTTGGTAAAGCATGAAACAACTTAGTCCGTTTTCTGGATCCTCGTTATCAGCATGATTAGACTTTGTGACAGAGGCTGAGCTACATCTGCTGGCATATTTGTCAACTTCAAAGGGTGACCAGTAATCCTACCACGGTACCCCTGTGGATCAGGTTAACTTTTAACTGGAGTTCAAATTACACTTGAGGTATCTTGTTAGATATATGTGAGGTTTGCTGTTACATGGTATGCTGTATTTTCTATCTGAAATTTTAGTAATGCATTCCTACCAATGTTGTTGTTCTAAAATAGCAATCCAAGTTTTCACATCCCAAGTCTTGAAATTGGTAACATGCTCCCCTCTCCTTCCTCATCCATTTGAACATAAAATAAGTATCTGGGTAAAAGTAAACATCGATATTTAACAAAATTAATACAGACAACCTTAGCCTACATATATGTTTTACAGGGACTTATGAAACTGTAATACCTAGTTTATAGCATATTCAGGTATGGGCAATAGTTTACGAGCACCTACCAAGCTCTCATCATACCATGTTGTAAACTCTGGCTTTTCCATGAGATCGTAAGCCTGGTGTGCTGTGATGATGACCTACTGTTCTACTTTTGGTGCCTACACAGCACTTGGTTTATAGTAGGTGCTCAAGAAATACATGTTGCAAGAATGAATGTGCTTATTGCATATGGAATGAGTTCAAGTGTTTCATGGGTCTTGGTGCTCCTTTATGGTCAAGCATTTTGACTTTGTGCATCCCAGAATTCTTTCCTTGGCTACGAGCCAATGATTAGATTAACCTGGTGCTGTTTTGTGTACTGTTGTCTGCAACTGTTGTTTGCAGTTACAGTCTGGGAATGGAATGGCCATAAAAACGACTTTTGGTGCCTTATTCCAAATCAGTGAAACAAAGCTTTCACCCAGGAGCTCACCAGCAGATCCTTTTCTGGTGGTAAAATTTCCACCGTGGTGGCTTTATTAATGTCATGCCTGGCCACCTGCCATTCTGAGGCTATTGATAAGAAAATAAGAAATAAATTTAAGCGTTCTTTAGTCAATCAGATTTGGAATCCACTGCTTAAAGGGTGCTTTTAACTATTAATGACTACGTTAAGTGTTTACTTTCACAGTAATCTAAAAGTTGTCCTTACAAGGATAGACCGCAGTTGGGTTCTCTTGTGTGTCGATTTGCTTCTTTTTCTTTCCTCACAGTTGGCAACTAAAGGGTCTGATTTCTATAGGTATGTGAGTCTTGGTGTCTTTGTGTATACTTTTAATTGGCACATCATGTTCTTAGTATACTTCTGTTTTC
The DNA here is from genome assembly GCF_030020395.1 of Manis pentadactyla. Classification (NCBI taxonomy): domain Eukaryota; kingdom Metazoa; phylum Chordata; class Mammalia; order Pholidota; family Manidae; genus Manis; species Manis pentadactyla. The sequence continues at coordinate 116,591,412 of NC_080024.1, read as the reverse complement.
TCATGAAATTTTACAAAGGGTACTCATATTGGATGTGGCACTCTCCACACACCCACCATGCTTTTGTATAGTCACTTTTGCTGCAGCCAGGTCTTCGACAGTAGTTATAAGAGTAGTTGAAAACAGGTTTTGAGGTAGTACAATGAAAGGTGCAAATATTTCCTCAAAAGGTACATGTGATATACTTTTCAGGTAACATGTAGGGAGAGCAGCGTTTTCTATGTTTACATTCTTTTGTCATCGTAAAAACAGATGTTACGTTATATATCCATGGTTTATTTTAATCTGAAAATAAGGGTGAATTAAAGTGAAAGTGCTTAGACTACAATAAATATAAGCTTAAAATAACTGGGTAATACTTATCCTTTCTCATCTCCAGTGCTTTTTTTAAAAAAAATCATCTTAATTTTAAAACTTTATAATTGAGATACAATATTATATTAGTTTCAAGTGTACAACATAGTGATTCACTATTTGTATATATTGTGATATGATCACCTTGACAAGTCTAGTTACGATCTGTCACTATGCAAAGATATTATGAAGTTATTGACTATATTCCCTCTGATGTACCTTGCAGTGCTTTCTTTTATGCAACTTTTATGAACTGAACTGAACTATGTAACTTCAAAAAATGATAAAGACTAAATGACAGAATAAATAATTATTATACAATGATCTGAAATTATGTGTGCAGTGAACACTATAAACTTTGTTCTCATACAAAGGGGAAGACTGTCTTTCCTAGTCTAATTATGGCATCTCTTGAAACTGGGAAGAGAGGGACACCTCAACTCTATAGCTCATTCAATTAGGACTGTTGTCAGTTTAACTGATGGGTCAGCAAACTGTGGGTCATGGGTTAAATCTGGCCCATTGTCCCTTCTGGTATAGCCTGCAAGCTAAGGATGTTTTTTTCATTTTTAAACAGTTGAAAAAAAACCCAGATGATTAATATTTCAAAATTATTTAAAATTCAAATTCACAATGCATGTAACTTACAATGCATTAATATGCACAATATAACATGCACAATAAAGTTTTATTGGAACACATCCATGCTTACTAGTTTTATATTGTCTATGGCTGCATTTGTGCCAAGGCAGAGTTGAGTTTTATGACAGGGACCGTTTGGCTGTAGAGTTGAAAATATAAACCATCTGGCCCTTCAACAGAAAAAGTTTGCTGACCCCTGGTTTAACTTAATAGCTACAGTTACATAAATCCTACTTTTGCTTAAGGATCATGCTTGCTAATTAGGCTGTTCCAGTTTCCCCTATTACTGGAAAAATATTCTTGTGGGGACTTAATCGTTATAGTATAATAGGAATAACATCCTAGAAATGTGTGCTTGAAATAATCAGTACAGGAAGCATAAACTGATCAAGAACTTTCCTATTTTTAGTTATGAACCAGAATCCCCTGGACTACTTCAAACCTGGCTGACCCCTATCCTGAGGTACCTGTGATGCAGTAAATGACTGTCATGTCCTAAGGTCACACCAAGTACTCAGCATACACCGATAATTTTGAAAATTAGGAATAACACAGACAGTAAGGTTGAATGTTACTTTGGTATCTTGCACAGATGAGATTAACTTTAATTAAAAAGTAAAAGCCCACCTGGACGGGTTTCTGCTACAACAGGCCCAGCAAGTTCCGATGGCTTGCCGACGCCTACCTGGTTTATGGCTCGGACACGGAACACGTAGCTGACACCCTCCTTGAGGCCACGCACCTGGAAGGAGAAGACACAGAAGTGACCGGCATTTTGTGTCATTTAAACAGAAGTGCACTTCTGTAAAGATGATTTGGTTATATAGCACAGAGGGTACAGGACTACGGTTCTAGATCTGATTCTGTCAAAGACTAAGCGTGTGGCTCTAGCTTTAGACTTTCTTCTCACTGACCATCTATAAGCAGGTGAGGCATTTCTAAGATCTCCTGCAAGTCAGATGTTCTCTCTTTTTGAGATAATTTAATGTCTACCAGCACCAGAAACAAGAGACTGGTATGCTTTAAAGGAGTTACCCACCTTATTCTTTCGTCAAAAAGACAAAATACAAAGTGTTCATAAGAATATGTATGCTGCCTTTTTTTCCTGATCCTTTTGAGACATTCTATGAAAAATTTCAGATAAAATTCCTGGCAAGTGGAATCAGAAGCATGGATCATGGACAGTTCCCATTTGCTTAAAAGTATGTTAAGGCACTAGAACATAAACAAGTAAAAACTTTCCATATAAATTTAACAGAGTTATTACTCACTAAGTAGACAATTAACATGATTGTGTATTTTAGTAATTTGTGAATAATTAAAAGGTATTCAAATTCTAAATGCCCACATTTTCAATAATCAAGATGTTTGCTGAGGACCTATTATGTGTGTGTCACTGAGACAGAGTTGTGAGTTTAAGAGTTGTAAAAACCACTATGTTTTTATATGACAGTCCGGCTTCATAATTTTTTTGAGACTTTCTTTGGGTTCAGCACAGTCTCATTAGTATTATAAATACTGTTAATATTTTACCCAAAATTATTTTTTTCTTTTAAAAACAATGAGTTTTAAAGGTTTTATTACATTTGAAGAAGTAATTTATTACATACACAGGGCACAATCTTTTCCCCAAAATTTTATGATGGTGATCAATATTCAAAATGTGATTCAAATCAAAGAGGTAGAATACATTTATTCAACTAAGCGAAGTGTTCATGACCACGTATTTAAATGAGATATCTTAACTAGTTAGGTTTTTAATCTAATTATTTAATTGTATTCTGTTAATGACAACAGAATGTCACTACGTAGTGATAGCTTTCACTGGAGCTAATGGATTTTTTAAATGGATTTTAATCTGTGAATAAATGTGACTTTAGGCACAGGCTAGTTGCATAGAGTTTGATGTATTTAAATCCTATGTTTAGAATGACGTCAGGCAGCTGTGGATTTGCAGAAAGGAACAGAAACGTTTCCCTGTGGTGATAAAAATAGGGCAGCTGTCAGGTGGCTGCCACATCTGCACCCACCACTGAGGTAACATGTGGCTGTGAGTCAGATTTCTGCAACATGTTGTAGGAAATGACTCCATATCCTAGTGTCTAGTCTCAGGGGTGACAGGAATATTCTTTCACTCTCCCACTGCCTCTGGGCCATGGCCCCTGGCCTCAAAGCACCAGGGGTGCATAATCTCAGCACATCTATTTTCCTTTTCTTGCTTTTTTTCCCCTTCTCTATAATTCCAAGGAATGGCATCCCTTTGCCTTCTCCTGGATAAGGTCATCTGTGCCCCCACCCCTTCCAATTATTCTCCCTCTCTCACCACACTGTCTCACCAGGCTGTCATTACCAATACAAATGGAAAATGAGGAAGCGTGGGTGCTAGTTAAATCCTTCTGGTTGAAAGTAATGCATCTTTAACTCTCTAGGAATCCTTGGTGCTCAGTTGAATGTGGGTGCTTCCACCAGACACCAGTCAGCCCACTGTGCTCTGGCTGCAGTGCTGCTAGATTCTCCCATCCGTGGAGCTCCATGTGTTACCCTCACTCAAATTCACCATATTAAACTTCTTAACCTGTGTATTTTTTTCTCCATTTCAGGCCTGAAATTTTTCTGAATATAAAACATCTGAAAGAGTGAGTCTACGTCTAAATGGGTATGGGGATTACAGGACATCTTTACTTGTCTTTATGCCTTTATTGTTTGAATTTTTCATCTTAAGTATGAGTCAGTTATAATCACAAAAATCATGGTTCTGTTTTCACTTTAAAAACTGTTGGACCAACTCTTAAGATCATTTCCCTATGGAAAGTTCACCTTTCAGTTTGTGAGGTTCACTCAACCTCAGTGTCTCCCTCATAACTGGCCTTTTTCTTCTTTTTAATGTGTGATATTAACCATTCTTTGATGCATTTAAGCTCTATTATTTTTAATTCCTGACCATTTTTTCAGGCTGTTGGTCACCTTTGCTTGGCTCCTCATGCTCGTTTTGCTTCACCAGCATCAAGTCCAACCTCAGCTCTAGGGATCCTGGGCTGTGGCAGAGGAGCTGGAAATCACTCCGGCCACAAACAAATGCTACCACCACCCGTAATGTATTGGATCATTATTTTACACTGTCCTTTGGGTGATTCTTTGAATCAAGAGGCCTCCCACTCAACTGAGCAGCCAAACAAACATCCTAAATTCCTGACCTTTCTTGACCCTTGACCTTTTATCTTCCCCATGCAATGTGACCTTGTTATCTTCTCAGGGTTTTGTAAGAGGCTGGACAGCTCATTGGCCTAGGCTAAATTAATGGCATGTTGGGTGTAATGGTTTAAGGGTTGTCTCTCCTGGAGGATATATTTATATCTTTTATGGGGACTGTAAATGTCTTAACAGCAGAGAATGGCTGACAGATGGTATGAATTTTAGTTCACAGTGGCAGGTTGATGGGAGAAATCTTTTAGACCAGGCATACTCTTAATATCTCTCCAGGCCCCCCTCTAGGTAGGTCTGTTCTGCCAACAGATAGGGTTGTACACTGATGCAGTGTGCAGCTTTCTGTGTGACTGTGGTGAAATCACACGTCATCTTACATAATAAGAACTGGAATTATATCTCCCAGTTTGTAAGGCCCTATTGTGGATTCAGCATCTCCAGATGCTAATGCTGATAATAGAGGAAAAACTTCTTTTGAAATTCTCATTTGGTATAAGTAAGAGATTCAATGGCTTTAGCAGAACGATCTTTGGTAGATAGAATTAGGAATTTGCTCAGTTAGAACATGCCAGAGGAATCTGGAAGGCAATGACCTGGATAAGGGTAAAGACAAGGTCAAGAGCTGAGTGAACCCATCCCACTAGCCTGTGAGAGCTCATGGGAGCACAAGTGAGAGGAGCCAATGAAGTGAGGCAGGGAGTGACTCAAAGAATCAGTAGGCAAAGGCTTGCCAGTGTGAACTATAAAAAAAGCACCCTCAAATCAAAACCATCCTCAAAAAATATAAGAGGTAGGAATGAGAAGGTCACCTTTTGGGGATGGGCAGTAATGTTTAAGCCTGGGAGTAACAAAAATGTGAGGTGGGTAAGTGGAGGCAATAAGGGGAAAGAAGAGAGAGGGGAGAGCTTGTAGATGTTTTCCAAAGCTAGGGCAAGGGATTCAGATTAAATGTGACCAAATTGTTGTCCGGCATCAGAAACTTCCCCCAATCCCAACCACTGCCAAGTGGAATCTTACTAGGAACCCAATATATGAAACAGATCAGAGTCATTCGAGTTTGCTAACTAAAAAGTTAACATGATTACTTTTAAGTTAAGGAGCATTTCTTCTTGTAAAAAAAAAAGGTTTCTCAAACTATGAGCAACCTCTTACCTTCAGGTATTTGTTTTTAATAGCTGATTCATTGAGTCCTCGCCACTGATCATCCCTGGCACTGGCCTCCTTCATGTCCACAAAGTAACCAGTGACTGGAGTCCGTCCAGAGTGGATGGGAGGTTTCCACTGCAGAACTAGGGAAGTTTTCCTGACTTCACTGTACTTGAGGCTGTGCGGTGGTCCTAAGAAAAAGACCAATGCATAAAAATCATAATGTAGAGAAGAAAATTCAAATATGTGTAAATCTAGAGCCACATTGAATGGCTGATGCTCTTTTGTAAAATTCACCTTTCCCATGGAAACAAGTACTTTGCGATCATTTCATGTCAGGTTTTCTCAACGGTTCTACTTCAACATACTGAGTCCCTCTGTGGGCAGCAGGGGTTAAGGCCAGCTCCAGGTACCCTTCAGAGGTTGGATAAAACTTGGCTTGAGGTCGTCCTCAGGCAGTGGTCCTTACCTTTTATCAGAACAGTTTAATTTGCTTGCAGATTTGAGTTTCAGATTATTTTTGGGTAGTCTTCAGAAAATTCTCCCAGATCTCAAATTAGGATGAAGAAAGCAACCCTATCTGATGGTATATTAATGTAGGTAGCAATATTTATTTCTAAATCAAAGGACCATATAGTAAAATAACTTTCCTCTGGAGAGAAATCTTTCCCATAAAGCACATAGGGGTAAAAACAAACTATAGTTACAGTTTGCAAAGAACTTCCACCAAAATAAATACTATCAACCCTGTGGGTTCTGAATCTGTGCTAAATACTGCCAGGCACTTTACATTCATGTATTTCATTCAACCTTAAGGCAATTAACAGAAAGCTGAGAGAAGCCAGGTAACTCGATCAGCCTGTTTGGGAAGAAAGCCAAATGTTCTCCCTGGGTGTGCTCTTTGCTCTTGAGGGAGAGTCCAAACTACTAACTGATGGCCTGCACATCTGCACAACCATCAGCTGCCATGCAGGTGATATATTTTCATTTCTTTTTCCCTTTCCTTTCCTTTTTAAAAATAACTGACTTCTAGCCAACCAGTCAGAACCATTTGAACTGACTCACAGTGCCCTGAAAGCTGCTGCAAGCACACTCTATCATGCTATGCTTTGGCATTTTGTAATTGATAACTCAGCATTTCTTGGGGCCTTTATCTTGGTTTAACAGTCACAGATATGAGTCATCCTGGTCTTCTGCCAAAGTCCTGTGTGGAATAGGCTTAAATAATAACACCAATTTCTTACACTGGTGTGTTATGTTCTGTTTTGCAAAGGGCTCTTAGACTATGTTCTGGTGTCATCCTCAGAATGCAGTGAAGCATCCCAGCAGGCAGCAATCGCCCAGCAGCCTCTTTTGACAACTCTCTCTCTCTATCAGGCCTGCTCAGAATTTCTTAATCTCTAGTCACTCACATTGTAACTTCATTCAGGAATGGCAAGAGTTCAAAAACAGATCCACTTTTGGTTAGGTGACAGAAAGATGAAGAAATATCAACTGGCTTCAAGGAGGTGCAAGGAAAGGCAATGTGATTGCCTCTTACATTTGCTGAAGATGAGTGAGTGCTTGGGCTTCTCTTTTAATCTTGTTATTCAACACCTGATAGAGAAGTGATGCAGATGGACGACCACTGATGAAGGCAAAATGACGGTTCCTCAAGGGCACTAGGGCTTCAGACTGGGGGAGGGAGTGGCATTACAGACAGGGCTGGGTCCACCCAGTGTGCCCCAGTGAGGCCTTGTGTTCTAAACTGGTGCCATACCAGTTGTTACAGATGTTGAACATCAAACTCAGGTGGGAGACTTAGTCATCTTGTGGCACTCATTGGGTTTCCAAAGTTAGTACTACTGGAAGTAAAATAAAATCACCCACCAAAGACATTAATGTTGCTAGTTTGAATCTTCATGGCTTATGTTTGTATTCAATTTTTAAATTGGTTTAGTGTTGTAGCTGTGTAAGAGTTAGAAGCATAGGTAAATGTTTCTGCCTTCTCCCCATCTGCTGCCCTAGCCAGCCAACCACTGTCTGTGACGACCTCCAAAGGAGAGCATGCCCAGCCAGGTTCCAGGATCTTTGTTGTGATGCAGAATTAGGGCAAAGTGTAGAGAGAGAGAAAGGACTGGAGAAGTAAGCAGAGAGAAGCCAGGACTTGAGTCTGAGGCAGGGGTATTAAGTCCACCTATATAATATAATGAAGAGATGGGAGCAAGGGAGGAGAGAGACAATGAGGCAGAGAAGCCACACTGGCTGACTGGAGAAAGAGATTTTGTGAGGTTGGAAAATGGGAGGTTCCAGAGCAGTGTGAGAATGCAAGAGAACTAGGAAGTGCAGAACAAGTTTTTGAGAAATTCTGATGTGGGATATGATTTGGATACCTTTTAATGGCCTTTAAGAAGCACAAGCAAAAATGAGAATTGCTTTTATGATCATGTGGCACTTAAACTGTGTGATTCTGTTAAGTCCTGCTGCATTCAGAGGTGGGGCTCTGGGGGCTGTAGGATATATTTGGAATATAAGCACAAGAAATTATACTCAGTTTTATATTGATACCTATTATATAATAGGATTGTGAAAATATTTTAAACACAAGGGGCCAAGATAATTCTTTTCATAGGAGTTGTCTGTGTAGCACTTCATTTAGATCCAAGTTGTAGGTTCTTTTGGAAGAAACCCCAAGCTTCAGTGCTGAGATGTGGTTTTCATAGTTTACCTGGAACAGCAATGGTCCACTCTTCACACTTGAAGCATTCGCTTACTGCTGAGGGCTCACCCAGCCCAGCAATGTTCACGGCTGCCACCTGGAACTGATACACCATGTTCTCCTTCAAGTTGCTGACCTGCAATATGGATGACAGTAAACATTTCAGGTTTGTTTTTTCCAGTCGTTCAGCATTTTATCACTTACTTCTTGTGTCAGACACACCCTCAGATGACTCTCAGTGAGTCACACCCTTTTGTCATCCTCTCCCTCTGAGGATGCGTGGAATCTGTGACCTGCCTCTAGCCAGCAGAATATAGCAAAGGCATTAGACTATCAGTCCCATGATTGTTGTTACATCACATGGCAAAGGAGGAGGGGCATTACAGATGTAATGAAGGCCTCTAACCAGTTGTTTCTGAGTTAATCAAAGGGAGGCTATCTTGGGTATGTCTGATTTAATCAGATATAAGCTCTCAAAAGGGGGTTGGGGCCCTTCCATAAACACTGTTCTGATGGCCTTGAGGAAGCACTTGCTAGCCACTCACATTTTGAGAAGGATAGCCTCTTGAAGCAAAGGGTTCCAGACTTACAGCTGCAAGGAACTGAACTGTGCCAACAACTGGATGAGCTTTGAATAACTCAGCTCCAGATGGGAATGCAGGCCAGCTGACCCTGGACTGCAGTCTGTGAGACTCTGAGCGGAGGACCCACTTTAGCCATGCCCAAACTCCTGGCCCATGGAAACTGATAAAACAAGGATGGGTTGTTGTGAGCCACAAAGTCTGTGGTAATTTGTAATACAGCTATAGAAAACTAATGCCTGTACACAGGGAAATTAAGTGAATTTTAAGCTAGGAATCAAAATATTCAAATTCTCATAATGTTTCAGCTCTTTACTGTGTGACCTAATATTTTCTATATCCCTCAGTAGGAATTTGGTTGTCGTGAGGGTAAATATATGTGACAAAATAATGAATGTGAAAACATTTACAAAATAGAAATGATGGAATATACTAGTTTGAAAAAAAATCCACAAACTATAAATCATCCTTTAAATATGAAAAATGCACACTAAATACAGGGATTGATGAAATCAGCTGAGTTAATAAAGCTTACCTATCCTATGATTTAAGCCAAGCCATGACAAATCTCTCTAGCTCTTTTTTTTTTAATTAAGGTATGATTGATATACACTCTTATGAAGGTTTCACATGGAAAAACAATGTGGCTACTGCATTTACCCATATTATCAAGTCCCCACCCACACCCCAATGCAGTCACTGTCCATCAGTGCAGCAAGATGCCACAGATCCACTATGTCCCTTCTCTGTGCTACACTGTTCTGCCTGTGATCCCCTACACCATGTGTACTAAACATAATGCCCCTCAATCCCCTTCTTCATCCCTCCCCTTTGGTAACCACTAGTTCATTCTTGGAGTCTCTGAGTCTGCTGCTATTTTGTTCCTTCAGTTTTGCTTCATTGTTATACTCCACAAATGAGGGAAATCATTTGGCATTTGTCTTTCTCCGCCTGGCTTATTTCACTGAGCATAATGTCCTCCAGCTCCATCCATGTTGTTGCAAATGGTAGGATTTGTTTTCTTCTTATGGCTGAAAAATAAATATTCCATTGTGTATATGTACCACATCTTCTTTATCCATTCATCTACTGAGGAACGCTTAAATTGCTTCCATATCTTGGCTATTGTAAAAAGTGCTTCAATAAACAGGGGTGCATATGTCTTTTTGAATCTGCGAAGTTGTATTCTTTGGGTAAATTCCAAGGAGTGGGATTCTCAGGTCAAATCGTATTTCTATTTTTAGTTTTTTGAGGAACCTCCATATTGCTTTCCATAATGGTTGAACTAGCTTACATTCCCACCAGCAATGTAGGAGGGTTCTCTTTTCTCTGCATCATCACCAGCATTTGTTGTTCTTAGTCTTTTCCATGCTGGCCATCCTTACTGGTGTGAGGTGATATCTCATTGCGGTTTTAATTTGCATTTCCCTGATGATTAGTGATGTGGAGCATCTTTTCATGTGTCTGTTGGCCATCTTAATTTCTTCTTTGGAGAACTGTCTCTTCATATCCTCTGCCCATTTGTTAATCGGGTTATTTGCTTTTTGGGTGTTGAGGTATGTAAGTTCTTAATATATTTTGGGTGTTAACCACTTGTCAGATATGTAATTTACAAATATATTCTCCCATACCGTAGGATGCCTTTCTGTTCTGCTGATGGTGTCCTTTGCCGTACAGAAACTTTTTAGTTTGATGTAGTCCCAAGAGTTCATTTTTGCTTTTGTTTCCCTTTCTCAAGGAGATGGGTTCAGGAAGAAGTTGCTCATGCTTATATTCAGGAGATGTTTGCCTATGTTGTCTTCTAAGAGTTTCATGGTTTCATGGCTTACATTCAAGTCTTTAATCCATTTCAAGTCTAATTTTGTGTATGGGGTTCAACAACAATCCAGTTTCATTCTCTGACATGTAGCTGTCCAGTTTTGCCAACACCAGCTGTTGAATAGGCTGTCATTTCCCTATTGTATGTCCATGGCTCCTTTATCATATATTAATTAACCATATATGGTTCAGTTTATATCAGGGCTCTCTAGTCTATTCCATTGGTCTATGGGTCTGTTCTTGTGCCAGTACCAAATTGTCTTGATTACTGTGGCTTTGTAGTAGAGCTTGAAGTCAGGGAGCATAATCCCCTGAGCTTTATTCTTCCTTCTCAGGATTGCTTTGGCTATTTGGAGTCTTTTGTGGTTCCATATGAATTTTAGGACTATTTTCTCTAGTTCGTTGAAGAATGCTGTTGGTATTTTGATAGGAATTGCATTGAATCTATAGATTGCTTTAGGCAGGATGGCCATTTTGACAATATTAATTCTTCCTATCCATGAGCATGGGATGTGGTTCCATTTACTGGTATCTTCTTTAATTTCTCTCAAGTGTCTTGTAGTTTTTGGAGTATAGGTCTTTCACTTCCTTGGTTAGGTTTATTCCTCGGTATTTTATTCTTTTTGATGCAATTGTGAATGGAATTGTTTTCCTGATTTCTCTCTTGTCTAGTTCATTGTTAGTGTACAGGAATGCCACAGATTTTGGTGTATTAATCTTGTATCCTGCAACTTTGCTGAATTCAGATATTAGATCTAGTAGTTTTGGAGTGGATTCTTTAGGGTTTTTTATGTACAATAACATGTCATCTGCAAACAGGAACAGTTTAACTTCTTCCTTGCCAATCTGGATGCCTTTTATTTCTTTATGTTGTCTGATTGCCGTGACTAGGACCTCCAGTACTATGTTGAAGAGAAGTGGGGAAAGTGGGTATCCTTGTCTTGTTCCTCATCTTAAAGGAAAAGCTTTCAGCTTCTTGCTGTTAAGTATGATGTTGACTGTGGGTTTGTCATATATGGCCTTTATTATGTTGAGGTACTTGTCCTCTACACCCATTTTGTTGAGAGTTTTTATCATGAATGGATGCTGAATTTTGTCAAATGCTTTTGCAGCATCTAAGGACAAGATCATATGGTTTTTGTCCTTCTTTTTGTTGATGTGGTGGATGATGTTGATGGATTTTCAAATGTTGTACCATTCTTGCATCCCTGGAATAAATCCTACTTGATCATAATGGATGATCTTTTTGATGTATCTTTGAATTTGGTTTGCTAATATGTTGTTGAGTATTTTTGTATCTATGTTCATCAGGTATATTTGTCTGTACTTTTCTTTTTTTTGTGGTGTCTTTGCCAGGTTTTGGTATTAGAGTGATGCTGGCCTCATAGAATGACTTTGGAAGTATCCCCTCCTCTTCTATTTTTTCGGAAAACTTTAAGGAGAATGGGTATTAGGTCTTCACTAAATGTTTGATAAAATTCAGCAGTGAAGCCATCTGATCTAGGAGTTTTGTTCTTAGGTAGGTTTTTGATTACCAGTTCAATTTCATTGCTGGTAACTGGTCTGTTCAGATTTTCTGTTTCTTCCTTGGTCAGCCTTGGAAGATTGTATTTTTCTAGAAAGTTGTCCATTTCTTCTAGGTTATCCAGTTTGTCAGTCTAGCTCTCTCTTTATATATATATATATATGTGTGTGTGTGTGTGTGTGTGTGTGTGTGTGTGTATATTTATCTCTAGCCTATACCTGAGTTGATCATGAAGTCATTAAGTTTACCCAAGAGGGCTTGTCTTGTCAGTTGTTTAGGGTGTACTTAGAATAAATGACTATGTGTTACACTAACAGAACAATGTAACTTCCCTTTTTTGATTAAAGACACACACACACACACACACACACACACACACACACACACTCTTTAAGAAAGGGAATTCCTTTTAATTAAGAGAAACCTTTATGTAGATAACTTGGATCTAAAAGTACTTTATCCAGGTAACAAGGTTGCTTTGGGTCCCTATTAGTGTGACCAACCATTTCAGTTTTCCTGGGATTATTAGTTTCTAAGGCTGCAGGACATATAGTGCTAAAACTGGGAAAGATCCAAGCAAACTGGAAAAGTTGGTCACCCCAGACTTAGGTGAAATATTATAGCATGGGAATTTTATTTCTGGTAATGGTAAACTAGGCTAAGAGATTAATCCAACCTTCTAAAAATATTTAAAATAGTAGATAAAAATATCTTTTAAAAATATTCTCAAAAGCATCAAATTAGTGTCAAGATGTTACAGAATTATCAGGGCAGAATAAAGGGAAATAGGGAACAAAGGAAGATAAATGGAACACAGAAGTAGCTTTTGCCTTAGATATATTTGCCCATAGAGAAAAATTTGACCTTCAGGTTTGATGGTCTCACAAACAGAGGTACTTAAAAATCAAAGCCCAGAGCCAACCTAAGAAGGGGATAATAAAATGGAACCCTTTATACATTAAGCTGGACCTTCAGTAGACTTCATTCTTTGATGGTAAAGTTGAATCAGAAATAGACTTGCTTTCATAAAGGTATGCAGTAGAAATTCTCAAAACAGTAAAGTCTTGTACTTGATTTAAGAAAGAAATGAACAGGTGGTATCCCCAGGTACCTTGCAGAAGCAAATGCAAATCCTCTCCAGAGAAAGGCACCTTTATCCTGAACCTCAAATTATTCATACAAATAATATTTTAAGGACAATGAGCAGCACAAAATCATGGATAGCCAAGCACAGAAAACAAGACATCATGAGCCAGACCACAAAACCAATGATAACAGGTACAGACCTGCAACAATATTAGATAATGGAATTATCAGATATGGATTAGAAAAACAGCTATGCTTACTGTGTTTTAAACATAAAATGCAAATTTAAAATATCTGCAGGAAGAATACAATTAGAGTATCACCATTTTGCCTCTAATGAATGGATGAATCTAAGCAATGATTGTCCATGAATATGAACATCACAAGAAGAAACTGGACATGTGACTCCTGATGAAATATTGGAAAAAATTTGAACCTATCCAGCCTCTGGATCGAATTCCCAGAGAGATGTATTAAACATTTATAAGGGTGCAGCCAGCAAAATCAAGAGTTCGACATTTAAAAAAAATGTTAACATACTTATAAAAAGAAAAAGACTGCAGGGGAACCTGTAAGGTAAGATGTTTGAGAGCTTTATCTACCAAATCCAAACCATGGACTTTATTTCAAAAAAGTCAACTGTAAAATAAAGGGGGGTAGAGGGCAAGTGGGAAAACATGATGATCTTAAAGGAATTATTATTATTTTTTAAGGTGTGATAATGGAATTATGGTTAAGTTTGTAAATGAATTTATCTTTTAGAAATGCATATTGAGATACTTACAGATGTAATGTATGGTGTATGGAATCTGCTTCCAAATAATGAGGGTGGAAGAAAATAGGTGTAGATGGCCCCAAATTACCCATAAACTGATCATTATTAAATTAGAAAAGAAAAAAAAAAGAAATCTTGAGGAAATAACAAAACTATGAAAGATATAATATGTGATGTACAAGAAATGAAAAATACAGTAAGAAAAAAATAATGGATGTGTTTAACAGGAAATTAAATGTGAAAGGAGAGAATTTGTAACAAACGATTTGAAAGTTAGAAGAAATTACATATACCACAGTGCAGGAAGACACAAAGATAGGAAGAGAGACAAGCAATTAACAGACATGGAAAACACAGTGAAAATGTCCAATATATGTTCCACTAGAGTTTCAGGAGAAGGGAGAAAATGGGGCAGCAACAATATTTTAGGTAGTAATGGCGTAGAATTGTCCAGAAAGATATTACTGAAAAATGCAACCCACAGACTGAAAATCCTTCTCACCCCAAATCCTAGGCAGATACATTTAAAAAAACCTATATATACACACATATTCTAACTGTAGTACACCAAAGAGATAGATATAAAAATATACTATCTAAAACACACTAAAAATATTAAAATTTCTTTTAGAGAAAAGACAAATTAACCCTCAGATGAGCCAATGGGCTAACAGCTGACATGTCAGTGGCAACAATGAGCCAAAAGATAGTGGAATTACATTTTCAAAGTATGAAAGAAAATAACTACCATTATATAATGTTTTACCCAGAAACAATATTTTCAGAGAATGAGAAAAAATAAAGTTATTTTTCAGACAAACAAAATTGAAAAGTATGTGCCTTGAGAATATTGTTACTAAAAGAAATTCTTAAAAACAATTTTAGGTTTTGTTTTATGTACTTAGTATGTGTGTGGCACTTCATAAATTGAAATGTTAAATTAAAAGTGTGTGGCATTGAGTTGGGGAAAACACCACCCCCCTGGCCTTTCCCTAGTCTCACCTTCACAGCTAGGGGCTCGGCGTGTAAGGGAGTAGTGACTTGTGTGTGGCTGATGATGCTCCAAAGAGGGGAGCCATCAGCTGTGGCGACAGGGGGATCCCTCAGGTGCTCTGCGGCACGCTGCGCAGTGAAGGTCATTGCACAGGCGGCAAAGTGGTGGGCAGGCACATGCGAAGCACCCCTCTGTGGCCAGCGGAGCCACTGTAATGGGGGACATTTAGCAGGGGATGAGCTGAGTCTGGCCATCATGTTCCTTTGTAATCTGGACACAAGGACTATATAAAACAAAGTTAAAAATCAAACGTCATTTGGATCCTGGGACCCCTGAAGCTAGCGGCATATTGGTTATATATATTTTGTAAGTTTTGAAAGAAACGTTAGTTTTCACAATAAGTATACATTTCATAGTAAATATTCTAGGAAGTTATTATGTTTATGTATATGAATCAGAAAGTATAAATCCTTCCTGGTCAGCCAAACTACTTCTATCTATGTTGGTATATTTTTCACAAGAGTAATGTCACTGCATACAATGGACACTGGGGAAATGACATGAGTCACTTACAAAGTGCTGGGTGTGTGCATAGAGTGCATGTGAGCATGTGATCATATACATGACATTCCACACTCCAGAAGGGCACATGCTTACCTTATATGCCTCATCGCTGACAGCTTTGATGTTGGCTTCTCTCCATCTTCCCGGTACCCCATCAATTACCTCACGATAGTTCACATAATAGCCAGTAATTTCAACCCCGCTAGTCTTATCTGGTTGCTTCCATCCAAGAACCATTGAGTCACGAAAACTCTCAAGACAAGTGATATCATAGGGTGGAGATGGTGCCGCTGTTACAATATAAACAGCTTGTGAGTTGACAGAAATGCATTTATAATTCTACGTACTTTAAACTTGTTTCACTGATGCCATGCAGGAGGGTACTAGGTCTTGCAGTATAAAACTAAAATTTGACACTGATCAATAAGTTGGCCTCCAATTTGGTGCATGAGAAAAAAGTTAACACACAGTAAAAACTGCTCTGCCACTATTATTCCAAAGATAAGTAGAACCTGACTCCCACTCTCAGGGAAGAATATGTTTTGAAATACTAATAGTAAAATGGTGCAATATCCTGAAGAATGATTTTGTTCCCCATAAGATGAAATATTGTTCCCAAGATAATACATTTTTATTTCTTTATGTGGCTCTGTTTTTGTTTGCTCCCTGAGGAAAAATTGAATGTGTATATCAATTTCTGTCTCAGTTTGCATACTGAGAATTTCTTTATCTTTCCAAACAGAATTTCATCCTTCAGGCACACATACCCCTGTGAGATCTTACAAACTATACAGGTTCTGTCTACACACAGGAAAAATCTTATTCTGGAGCTCAGCTAAATGCCACCTTAAAAACTGAAAAACAAAAACAAAAAACAAAAAATTTTAAAAAGAGGCAAAATCTGTCATGTGATTTTTCTCTTAGAATATAATACTTTCTGCTGCAGTATTTTTAATTTGATGTTGGAATAGTATTCATACAGCAAAAATGCTATATAGCTGTAACTGGGTTTAGTACTGCCTAGCCAGAAAAATATCTGGAGGATGTTTAAATGTCTTTCTTCATTTATGTGGCTTTACTGATCAACTTGTCACTCAACTGAAATTATAGTTTGTGATAAAGAAACACATAATTTGGACAGAAATACATCTAGATAGGCAACACTATTAAAAATAATTTTCTGAATATTTTGATTATAGGAGATAAAGGAACTATTTCACTTTTATTCAAAAGGTTCTCAAAATAAGAAACATCTATAATATTTATAAAATACATCTGTTTCTCTTCCCCCCATCAAGCTCCTTCATTCTTTACATTTTAAAAATGTTACCTCTCTCTCTCTCTCTCACACACTCTTCCTTATTTCAAATCAGCATTGAATATGAACTCTCAAATGAATATCCCATCTTGAGTTGAAGGGACAAATAAAGGTGTCAAAAAAAATAGGTTACAAAGGTTGGGGGTGGGATGGTAAATAGGGGTAGATGAGAGGCATGTTATAATTTATCAGTACATATCATTTTATTTTTATTTGGCAAGAAAAATATTGTCTCCTAGAACATATAAGCCACAAGTACAAAATATCCTGGTCAGAAAATTCTAAGCTTGCAGATAAACAGTCTTAAAGAAATAAGTTCTGGGAATGTAAACCATATATCATAGAATTTAGCTGTATGTGATTATAATACCCTGTTAAACTTTTCATGGCAACTCTAAGGGATAATGTTACTGATCTTCATGAATTAAATGAGGAGAATTTGAAAATCTGAGGATAAACAACAGAAGTTAACTATGATCCTGATAAATGTGACTTC
This sequence comes from Manis pentadactyla, assembly GCF_030020395.1. Taxonomy (NCBI): domain Eukaryota; kingdom Metazoa; phylum Chordata; class Mammalia; order Pholidota; family Manidae; genus Manis; species Manis pentadactyla. The sequence continues at coordinate 116,574,211 of NC_080024.1, read as the reverse complement.
TTTGTGAAGTATTTTTCCTATACATGTACTGAACATGAATGTTTCATAGGACCTCACACAGACTTTGATGATCAAACCCTCCTGCTCTCCTATCTAATTCTCTTAGCAAAATGAGGCCAAAGGTGTGTCTGCCTGAGAAACCAAACAAGGACTCTATAACCAAATTACTTTAAATATTACATTGTCATTAAGCACAATGAAATAGGTATAAAAGCAAACCCACAAATTACTTTTATCACCCACATGGAAGAATGTGATCTAGATGATGCAAGTGAGGACACTGACAGACACAGGTGAACAGTTTTACTCTTCCAGCTCTCACCTATATCCTTCTTCTGTTTCAGAGTGTCAGACTTACTGTTCTCTTTAAGAGCTGCTTTCTGTGGTGGTGGGGTAAGCACTTCCTGAACTGTTTCACTTACTTTACTCACTTCTGTTTGGCCCAGGCTGTGAGAGCTACTGGATAGTGAAGGTTTGTTAAGTTTGCTACTAAGCAAAGCATCTTTCTTAAAGGTTGGCTGGGAGGTTTCATGCATGCCTGCCCTGGAATCTGTTAGTCCACCAGGTGTATCATTCAGTTCAGGCCACACATCTGGAGATACTTCTCCCCTTAGAATCGCCAGGTGGCAACAGGAACACTTAGCATGGCACAGTATAAATTGCTCTTACTTAACAGAACGAAGAGAAAAACATTAGGACCACAAACAGAAAAAAAAAAACAATCTTGGTTTAATGGAAATCACTTGGATTTACAAGAAATATGGAAAGCATATGTTTCACGTAATTTACACCAAGGAAACACTTCAACTTCTCCATATTATGGAAAAAGAAGAAATGAGAACAAAAAAACCACAGACAGAACAGGAACCATTTGATTTGCAGTATATACAAGAAAAAGCAAGCCTTCTCAGACATTTCTTGAAAGATACTAAGTCATATTATTTCACAGAATTGGGTGTGAGGAAGGGCCACAAAGTCCACGAGATATAACATTAAAGACTCTGACTTCAAAACAGAATTATGAACATCACTGACATGTTAATGGCCTGAACCTTCCAATCTCAAAGAAACATGTTCAATATTGTCCATATTATAAGGAATGTTAAAAGGTACTATGGGATGCTAACAGAAGGCAAATGATAGTAAATAATCATCCCTTTAAGTATGTGTAACCATATCACAGGTTTCATTTTTAGTGTTCCCCAAACCAGCCAGGTCACTTCCCTACTTCTACAAGATTGGGAGGTACATCATTTACTTACATTAAATTACTTTATTACTGGTTTTATTCTGTTGGTTACTTTGCAAGCAGAGATGGAACATACAATTAAGCAAACACATGTATCTTGCACAAATTTTAGAGTTTATAAAAAGCATATTAATGTGCCAATAGTGAAAACAAGCCAGGTTCTATTGCAAATGAAATAGCTTTTAGGTACAAAATCTGTGTTATGGGTGATATATCACTTCATTGAATCAGATGACCCTTCATATTCCCAGGGTGAGCACGGAGTTAGAATTCTGAGTTTCACACAATGGCAAATATCTGAGGAAACTTGGGCTTGTAAAGATGAAAAGGCTACAGGTGCAGAGTCTAAATAATGACCTGTAGGATGACAGCTTTTATGTGTGACAGAGGTCACCTGGAGTCAGAGAAAATGATCATCTGAGGATGGAATTATCAAGCAATATTAGAATTTCTAGAGAGGATGGTACCTTCTTTTACAACTTAGAAAAATTCATTTTTTCCCTCTACAATGGTATGCATAAGGAACTTACCAATGGCAGCTTTTACTTCAATCGCTTCTGAATCCTGTGAGTATTCACTGAGTCCAGCTGCATTAACTGCTCTGACTCGGAAAATATAACTTTGACCAGTGGCCAATCCATGACAAGTAAATCTGAAAGGAAAGAATGTTTTAAAAGAACTTTCCTAGGAGGAAAATTAGAGATGACTGTTAGCTTAACTGAGTGATCTGGCTTTATGGAAACGATGCATTTTTAAAAGGAAGAAAAAGATGTAGAGAGATCCAGGCAACATGTCCTTCTGACAAAAGGGCAGCTAAGGCAATTTTCTAAACTCACTCTGCGAGACAATGAGGAGTCACGGTTTTCCCCTGAATAAATGCCTTAACGTTTCTGAGCCTCTGTGTACTCATCAGTAAAATGGGGATAATAATGTCTACATAATAATCTTTGTGTAAAGATTGGCCATAAAGTACTTAAAGCACCTATTTCAGGGCCTTGCATTTAACAAATAATAGGTGGTATTAATAATACTACTAATGGCTATCTTGGGTATATACTTACGGCTATAAGGCATTGGATGCTCCTCGCCACAGAAGCTACTTATTGCCTCCCTGCATGTCAGGGAAGGTACAATTACTTGAGAAATCACACTAGAATCTAAAAATAAGGTGAAGAAAGACTCCAGAATTACTGTTTAGATATAAGGATCCAGTAATGAGGTATGAACCCATGGGCAGCTTCACACATAGAACAACCTCACTCTTTAACAGTTATGATGGCTATAAATAGCTGTTTCACGAATCATTGTAACATTTTAATCCATCCTAAGGAATAGTCCTTAGGATAGTCAGAGGAAGTAACAGGTGTGCTAACAACCCTATTAGCATGTTGAAATATTTAATAAAGACAGCCATAATTTAGGTCAGTCCTTCAGGTCAGCTTAGTTCAGTGAATATTTATTGAGCACTTCATGTTCCAGACACTGAACGAGGTATTTTGGATATAAAGATTAATAAAAAATGATGCCTATCCTCACAGAGCTCCCATCTGTTTGTGGAAAGGCAGACTCTGCCTACTTCCGGTGAATGTTTCTTTGTAGTCCCAGGAAAATGCAGGGAACTCAGAGTAAAAATGAAATGAACAAACAGGTTAAAACAATCTCTTGAAAAACATACTGCTTTCCAAAACTGAAGGAACAAAATAGCAGCAGACTCACAGACTCCAAGAAGGGACTAGAGGTTACCAAAGAGGAGGGGTGGGGGAGGGTAGGAGGAGGGTAGGGGAGGGCGGTTGGGGAGGGAGGGAGAAGGGGATTGTGGGGTATCATGATTGGTGCACCTGGTGTGTGTGGAGTCACAGGGAAGACAGTGTAGCACAGAGAAAAGTAGTGACTCTGTAGCATCTTACTACACTGATGGACAGTGACTGCAACGGGGTGTGGGGGGGACTCGATAATAAGGGTGAATGTAGTAACCACATTGTTTTTCTTGTGAAACCTTCGTAAGAGTGTATATCAATGATACCTTAGTAGAAAACAAAACAAAACCATACTGCTTTCTCCCGTTAATTGGTTTGTCTCTATTCTCTCATGTTCTATGAAAGAACCAACTCATCGTATGGGGTCCTTGGACTTAGAAACGGCCATGCCAGAAGCTGCCTAACAAGCTTGTTTGGCAATTTTTTGAGGGAAATTCTCTTGGACTGGTTGTAAATCAAAGGAGGCTCAGAGCAGGCACGCAGGCCAGAATTCACCAGCAACCTGCAAAGCTGGTTGGTACAATATTTGAAAGCAAGAAGAAATAATCCTCCCTACATTAGAAACAGCTGCGAAGAGGTGGCCAAGTATCCTGAATGTCCTTGTTTTGGTGTTACTTAGACCCCTTAGCATGAAGTTTAACCATGCTGATGCTCAGAATTTGTAAAATGCTGATACTTTTTTTCTGTCCATTGAAAATGCCTGACTAATTTAGGTCGGCGGGAGCCTATTAGTGCCTTAGAATTCAGTATTACATTGGATACTGAAGACCATAGCAGAGGGGTAAAAGGACTAAAAGCGTAAAGGAAAAGAATCAGAAAAGAGATACAAAGTGAACTGTCATCAGAGCTGGTGTGTGTTTCTAAGTGTTCAATATCACAAGTAAACCTTTAAAAGAAGTATTGCAATAGATACATTCAGCTTCAAATTCATTTGGATTTTTAAAGTATAGTGTTTCTAAACCCCTCCCTCCGTTGGATGTTCATGCTGCCGTGTTCCCTGGCTCCCAGGGCCCACACGGTACTTTACCGCGGGCTCTACACAGGGCGGCTGCCGTGCCCCGCAACCCCACCCGGCCCCCGCAGTGCATTACCGTGGGCCCTGCACAGGGCGGTTGTTGCAGGGCTCCCACTTGCCGGAGCCGACGACACTTGACTCTATGTAGTAGCCAACCAGCTCTTTAGCATCTTTGGATTCTTCCCACGTAACTACCACTGACGTGTCTGTATTTCTGCTTGGAATGATTTTGCCCGGGGCCTTGGGAATATCTGGGAGAGGAGGAAAATGATGATCAAATTCAGGGTGGTTTTAAAAATATTCATTCTTGGAACATATGCACAAACACAGACACATATACATTTTATTCAAGCAGTCATGTCAAACATACGATTGCTCTATTTTATATTTGTTTAGAAAATAAAAACAATGAATAATGTCAGTTGGGGGCATAATGATAAACTAAATACCCAGGAACACACCAACCCCTTCCACCAAAAACGACATTAACAACACTGATGAAACTCCTGGAGAGGTTTACTTTTCATAACCTCATAATTCAAAATAATGAATTTTTAATGTATCAGACAAATACAGTCATCAATTACATTTATAATATGAAGGAAGGATGTCACTTTTTTCATGTCTGAATATTTACATATTTTAATGAGGTTTTTGCTTTGGGATTTTCTCTTGAAGTAAGATAAGTATACATGTGTTCAACCTAACTGTACACTTACCAAGTTTGTCTCCAACCACGGTCACTTCCGTTGCCTCTGAAGGCTCTCCAACTCCTGCTGAATTAGAACAGCGGACGCGGAAACGGTAGGATTTTCCCTCAGCCAAATCGAACAGAGCAAAGCGGGGGGACTTCACAGGGAGCTCCGTGTTCACCCGCTGCCAGTTTTCTGTTTCTGCATCGCACTGAAGCCAGAAAGGTGCAATCCATTGAAGCATGGCAAGAATAAGCAGGAACTCTAGGGCTGCCATCTAGCAGTTTTGTCAATAAACTACTACCTGTTCTGTGATTGGACTAGAGAAGACATTTGGAGGAAATGCGGGATGAAGCCACTGAAGTTTTAGGATTACCTAAGTCAAATATGGCTTTGCATTGTTAGACAAATACACTACTTTAAGGTCACTGACTTTATTAACTAAATAAGGCCATCTATCTGCTTTAGAGGAACTTTATTTCAAAGATAGTGTTGGGTTCAGATACTTTTCTAATTCTTAGAGTAGGTAATTAAATTTAACATACTATGTTATAGATACTTAAATTTTCATTATGTTGTTTTAAACAGTGTTATTGTAATTCAGTGTTACTTAGTGACCCATAACATCATTCAGGTTTATGCTCAGATTTCTCCTCACAAAGGCTTTCTTGATTATCCTTCTCTATCACCAATCCAAAAGAGTTCTTTGCTCCTTTCCCATCACTCTCTCTTTCCCAGCTTTATTTTTTTCCAAAACACTTAACGCTATTTGAAGTTAAATGTTTTTTTTTTGTCAACTCCTTCATTGGAAAGTAAATTGCAATGCAGTGAGTTCAGGGAACTGTCTTGTTCACTGCTATACCCCAGAGCCTAGAACTGTACCTGGCACATAGTAATCAACATTTTTTTTTCCTGAATTCTGAATGAAATTAATGAAAGATAACATTTTTTTCTTGCCCATATTTTTGAAAAAATTATGGAAAAACCTAAAGAGAGTCTACTCTTAGAATTAAAAAGATGTACAGTGACTTTGAAATCCTTGAAAGAAGGATGTGCTATATATTCTCACTTTGGTAGAGACAGATAATATAGTGAGAAAAGTACCAGCAGTCTTCAGTAATCTCTTTTCTCTCCTGCTCTTTCAACTCCGTCCAAGGGCAGCAGAAGCAATTTTGCTATAGAACTTTTTACAGTTTCAAGAAGCTTTTCCAGAAATCCAAACCATGTAATGCAGTGACAAGCTGTCAAGGATGATACATTTTTGGGACTACAAGAATACTGGTACCATGCTCGGCATAATCATCACTGACTTGAAATGGTGGAGATAGGGTATGGTGAAAAGGATCCACAAACATCCATTGTGGTCCCAGCTTTGTTAATAACAAGCCACATGACCCTGAGAAAGTCACATGAGTGTTCTTGGTCTCAGTTTCATCATTTGTAAAATAAGTAAATTTGACAAGGTAACTTCTAAAGTCTTTTGCAATGCTTTTCATGATAAATGTATCATTTGAGTGTCAGAAGGTAGAGAGGATAAATTCCCCCTAAACAGTCAAACTTCTGTCCACTAGGGATAAAATTCTCCCAGACCTTTAATCCATTCGTTTATGGCTTCGAATCATTTTGACATAGTCTCACCAGGGGAACACATAAGCTATCATCAGTCAGTCATTTACACTTTCATAATAAAAATAACAGTGGCCTTTCCTGTGCCAAGAATTTGATTCACCATTATAACTCTTTAATCTTCTTAACTATGTTCTGAAGTGGGTATTATGGAGGTAGTATTATGTGGTTATCAAAGTTTTCTGGAGAGAAGCCTTAGGCTTGGGAAGGAAGGTTGAAAGGCAGCAATGTGTAACAGTTGGATATATGGACCTGAACCAGACTGATCGGGTTCAAATCCTAGCTCTACCTTTTACTATGTGACCTTGAGCAAATTATATAACCTATTGGTGTCTCAATTTCCTTATCTACAAAATAGGCATGATGAAAATAAAAGTATTTCCCTCATAGGGTTACTGTGAGAATTAAGTGGGTTAATATATGCAGAGTACTTAGAATAGTGCCTGGTCCTTGGTAAACATGAACTATTTTCATTCCTGCTTGAGGAAACAGAACTATTGAGTTGATAACAATCCTTATCTCTGACATGACCAGATTTTTGATAAGGGAATGAAAGAAAGAACGAAGACATAAGACACCTGAGAAAAAAGTTGCTGACAAGAACAGAATAGGATAGAGCAGGCAACTAGTTGATCCAATTCCCTTGCTAATAAACCCCTCAAAATCAACCATTTCAGGGTTCACAGACATGATCTAACTGGGTGTAAGTTGTAACCCTGACAGGTAAGTTTGTGCTTTATGTGCATGCAAATCCCAGGCAAAATGTTCTCTGAGGAAGAGCAAGCATAGCGGTAACTGAGGAGGCGTGCGTGGAACACTCTGGGGATGGAAACACACCATAGGTCGAGAGCATGTGCAACACTTCTCTTTAGGAAGACCAACATAGTAGAAGCTGTTCATCAGAAATACTTTGAGACTCAGCTCAGGAGACTGTTTCGATATTTGGATAGTTCTATAAATGTGCCCCAGGTCTCTGGACAAGTCCTGCTCCCCCAGTACATGACCATCCTGGGCACTTTGTACATGCCTCTCTACTCCCACTGCCCTCATAAATGTCCCCTCTCTTCCATACTAACAGGTTCACTGGTGGAAGAACACTTTCATTTTTAATCACAGGCTCAGAAGTAGGTCAAGAAGTGACAGACTTTCCTGGAGAAGTCAGAATTTACACAACCAGAAGAAATGTTAAACAGAAGCCAAAGCTGACTCATCTGGAGAAAAAGGCCTCAGTGGTAGGTTGTTACTGTGTCACTATTATAGGAAAGATGGTAATTACTGTCACAGAGCTTATTCAAACTCTCTTCCTGTGGAGTGTTTCAGAAAGATACAGTGGGGGTGTGTGTGTTATTAAACACACCAGGAAGTGAACTTTTATCACTCTAGTCTTGTCCTCTATTAAAAGAGAAATAGAGGAAAAAAAATTTTTAATCAAGAATGCTTCTTCAGTTATATTTAATTTGAGGCTAATATTCAGAAAATATAAAAATTAATAAAAATACAAAATTTTGTATTATTATTGTAAAATCAGACTCTCTTAGAAGATGTCCACATTGCAGGCTGAAGAAATGATCCATTCGTTGTTACCAATTTGCTAGTGATAAGAAGTGAGGCATACTCCTTGAAGACATAAGTAAATGTCTGACAACAGACAATAGCATTTTTTATAGCTTGAGTATAATTTTCTTAAAAGCTGTTAATTTAAAATAATTACAAGGCCATAAAAATAGTTGTATATCACTTTTATGTTGTTACCTAATTTGCAGATGTTTGCATATACCTATATACCTATGATATCTATTCTCTTGTAATAATTGTCAGGGAAGGTGACCTCACAAGTGTTCTGAAACTGAATGATCAGAAGAGCATTAAGAATAAAAGAGAGAGGCCTTTAGGAAAATTAATTGAGCTCCATAATATTTTTGCAAAAAAAATAACTTTTCTATGATTTTACTATGAAAGTAAAATGTAAATGATAATTTATCATGCTATCATGCAATTTTATAAAAATGAAATATCCAAAAGCATGCACTTGTTTCATTCATTATTCTAAAAAAATGGTGTACAGCTGACAATAAAAATGTAAATGATTTTACATATAACAAAAAATAAACTTCTGTCACATTTTTTTCAATTATATATAAATCAAAACATTTTTAACAAATGGATTTTGAACCTCATTTTAAGCAAATTCCCTTTAGATGCCCTTTCCAGTAGCAATTATCCCATTAGCTACGCCTTCTTCTACCCCGTAGGCCCTGTGCCTGGCTGGCAGGTGCTCCTATGTGTCTGCACTTGCATCTGGGGACAAATCCCCTAAACAATGTCCTGTCCAGGTCTTGGCTCATCTCCATTTTCTGGGCATATTTACTAGAACTCCCCACAGATACAGGCATATGATAGAGTCACATTAATTCTTGTCATTCCACCCATTTTAGCCTTCATTGTACACTGCCCTCTCTAACACAATATGATTACAATATAATTGTGAGATATTTGGAGGAATGACTAGCTAATATGTTATGTTACTTTGTGATCCATGACCCTACCTACTACCTGTACCTAGAGAAGTGCCAGCCAAGCACCTGGCGGCATGTGAAGACTTTGTCTTCAACTCTCCCTGCCATTCGAAAGTATTTTAAAGTGTTGTAACTTCTCTTCCTCTTGCCCATCTACCCTCACTGATGTTCATTCCCTACTGCAAAAGGAAAAGTGGTAGAGAGAGGGGGAACCCATACAGCAAGGGAGACAGAGAAAGTATCTAGAAAACAGTGTAATTTAAGCAATTACAGCTTCAGGAACATTGCATATCTTAGAGAGGTCATGATTTGGGGTCTGTGAACTTCTCAGGAGGCTATAGAGCTTGAGGGACCCATAAACTCCCTGATCTTTCAGGTGAGGATCTGTGTGATACTTATTTTTCTGTGGAGATCTGTCACAGTTTACAAGGGTTTAAAGAGTTCAGGACTCAAATAAAATTTAATCACCAGTTGTTTAAAGAAATCTTTAGGAAGTGGCACGAGGTAATAATGTTGATCCCAAAGTCTCACCTTTTCCACAAAGTACAAAATACCCTCATGTCCACGCTGGCCAGGGGGCTTCCAGCTTAGCACCACATAGTTCCGGGTGGCCTCAGTGACAGAGAGTTCTGTGGGGGGCCCAGGAATAATACCCTCTGAAAAACAACAAGGTAAAGTGAGAAGCATACGCTCTGGGAAGCCCAGGACCCTTGAGGGTCACAGATGCCTCCCTCCTCCTGGAGGAAGAGTTAAGTACTGCGCTACAGTATAAAGAAGTACCTTGTCTCTAAAATTCTTCCTAAAACATTCATTCATTCATTCATTCAAAGCTACATTTTACTTGCTTTGCTTGAAAATTTTAATTTATTTATTGGTCCTGTAAAGCAGTAGCAATGACACAAGTTATCTTTCTGCATACATTATGTGAGATTTTTTTACAGAGTATCTTTTCAAGGATGTGTGGGTAGCAAAAAACCTTGAATCTATGTAGAGAGAGGATATTTTCAGGACAGAGAACTGACTTGTTTTGTGGCCAGAATAATGAAGATAATATCTTTCTCCAGAAAAAGTTTGGGTAGTTTTGTTAGCAGCCTTCTTACAAGATTGGGGTTTCCTTAAGTGCAAGGTTTCTCTGCTATGAGACAAATCTGTGGGTGCAGCATATATATCACCCTGTGGGGTCTGGGGTGAATCAATGAGAACATGAAGCTCATGTTGTCTGTTGTGCTGTCTGTAAAAGCTTTGTTTCTGATCCAAGAGTCTCAGGTCTTTTGCCAGCATCTATGAAGCTGTTGTATGAAACATACTAGCTCATAAATAGGGTAAAATTTTAGATGCTCCACAGTTCTTGACATCAGAGTGAGCCTTCCATGTGAGACAACTAAAAAACTGGGCAAAATATATGAAACGACTGTTTACAGACATTGGACATTAGTCGGCCATAGGACAATGGTTCCCGGCGGATGGGAAACAAATTCGGTGAGCCCTACCATGTCCTAGCTGACTGTCTGGAAAGAGTTTCAAGGCGGCAGTTCAGGAAGAGGAGCCCAGGTAGGGTCTGGCAGTCTCCTCAAGTGGAAAAAAGCCTGGGAGTCCAGTGAGGGCAAGGTATCCACAGACATGGAGTCACAGGGGTGAGCACTGGGAGAAAGGGCTGCAAAGAGAGAGTGGCTTCAGAGATCTGCAGAGCTCCCTCTGGAGCCTTACCTGAGTACCGACCAGTGCATGCATGCGGGGACACCACCTGAGGCTGGGGAAAACCCACACAGAAGAACTGGAGGGAACAATCCTCAATTCATAGGCCCTGGGAGAGTTCATGTTCCCACCAGCCACAGTGGAAATCTCCTAATTCACAGGGCATCTAGGAGAGTACTCAGAAGGGTATTGTCTCTGTAGTGCAGCCAAATTATCCCTACACGAAAGGCTGCTCTGATTCCATTAAAAAAAAGCAAGCCTTGAAAGGATCAAATTGTTTCCCCAGAGCAAAGCTCCCAAGGATGTTTATAAAAATACAAAAATATCCAGTACCAAACAATGTAAATTCAAAATGTCTGGCATTGCATAAAAAATTATCAAGTGCACAAAGAAGCAAGAAAATATAACACAAAATGAGGAGAAAAATCAGTCAAAAACAAAACCAAAAAATGTCACAGATGATAGAATTAGACAAGGACATGAAAATAGTTACAAATATATTCCATATGTTCTGGATGGTCAAGATTAAACATGTCAATTAAGACATGAAGATACAAAAATGTACAAATTAACTTGTAGAGATGAAAATTACAAAGTCTAAGATTAAAAGAAAGCACTAGTTGGAATTCATAGCAGGTTAAACACTGAAGAAGAAAATGATAGCAAAAATTAATGACAGCAGTAGAAAGTACCCAAAATGAAGTACTGAAGTATTATTGATATGCAATCTTATATTGGTTTCAAATATGTAACACAGTGGTTCAATAGGTATCTATATTATTAAATCCTCACCCCACTAGGGCAGTTAGCATCTGTCAACACAGGAAGATGTTACAGAATCATTGATTATATTCTTCATGCTGTACTACCATCCCTGTGACCAACTTATATTATTATTAGGCAAGAAGCCAAAGATAAGCAGGAGGAGAGGTTGGGGTGACCACAGAGAAGTTGAGACTAGTGAGTTGAGACTGCAGGTAGCATCCACCAATGAGAAAATCCCTAGCAGGAGAAGTAAAACCACAGATACATTCTACAAGCTACAACCCAACTGGGCATGCTCCTGGGGTGCCCTAAAGTAACCTTTCCTCATTATAAAGTCATTAAATCTGCATTGTGGTTTTGCCCTCCTTGGTGGGCAATCAGAAAGAATTCTGGGAAAGAGCACACACAATAGTAATTAAGTTACATCACTGCCAGCCTGTTTGCATAAAAATGCCCCTCCTAAAAATCCCTTGCAAACCCCATAAAAATGAACTTTCCCCAAATATTTGGGGCCTTCTGTCACTAGGTCAAGGCCCGCTCTATCACAGAGCAGTAATAAACTTGTCTGCTTTCTTGACTTTGATTTCTCTCTGACTTTGCTCCATCACTGAACTGAGAGTTTATTCCTAACATTATGGTTGAGAATTTTTGTGCCCCTTTATTCCACTTACCCTCCTCACCTAACCACCCCAAACCCTCCCCCTTGGTAACCAGTCACTTCTCAGTGTCTATGAGTCTACTGCTATTTTGTTCATTCTGTTTTTAAGCAGTCATTTTTATAGCACAGGGATGTACTACAATGGACCAGCCTCTATAAAGTACTAAAAGAAAAACTATTGACCTAGAATTCTACAACCTATGAACATACACTTCAAAAATGAACATGAAATAGAGACTCAAACATACAAAAATAAATTATAACCAGCATGACTGCATGACAAGATTTATTAAAGGAAATGCCTCAGGTAGAAAGAAAATCATATTAGATGGATACCCCAATCACACAAAGAAATAAAGAGCAACAGAAATGGCAAAAATGTGAGTGAATATTGAAAACTTTTCCTCGCTTTTTAAATCTCTTTGAAACATAAGTGACTGAACCAAAGTGACATTATATTGTGCAGCTTATAATATAAGCACAAATAAAATGTATTCAACAATAGCACCAGGGCTTAGAGAGGGAAATGGAATAATCTTGTTGTAAGTTCTTACACTACACATAAAGTAGTAAAATATTACTTGAATGTAAGTTGTGGTAAGATATATATTTTAAATTCCAAACATTATAATGTAAAGCAAAGAATTATAGCTAATAAGATAGCATACCTAAAATGGAATAATAAAAACTACTCAATCCCAAAGAAGGAAAAAGAGGAAAAAGCAAACACATGGAATAGATAAAAAACAAATAAGAAGATGGCAGATTTAAATCCAATCATATCAGTAATCACATAAAATGTAAATGGTTCAAACACCCCAGTAAAAAGGCAACATTACCAGATAGGATAAAAAGTCAAGACCCAACTACATACTGCCTTTAAGAAACTCAATTTAAATATACACATGGGTTAAAAGTAAAAGGATGAAAATCATACGTCAACTAATCAAAAGGAAGCTGGAATGGTTATATTAGTATCAGACAAAGTAGATTTCCAAGCAAAAAACATTAACATGGATAAAGGGAGTCACTTTATAATAATAAAGCAGTCAATTTGTAAGAGGATATAACAATTGAAATATTTATGCACCTAATAACAGCCTCAAAATACTGAAACCTAGTAGAACCACAAGAAATAGATAAATCCACCATTCAGTCAGCAACTTCATTACTACTTTAGCAATAATTGATGGATCAAGTTGATAGAAAATCATTAAGTAAATAAAACACTCACTTGAATTCCCAGCAGGTTTTTGTAGAAAATGATAAGCTGATTTTACAATTTACATGGAAATACAAAGACTTGGAGTAGCTAAACCAACTTTGGGGAAACCCCCCAAAAACACAATTGAGGACTTATACTACCTGATTTCAAAACTATGAAGTTGTAAAATAAGAAAAAACAAAACCAACAAACAAAAAGCAAAAGAACCCTGTGAAGCTTATAGAAGCTACAGTAATCAAGACAGTGTGGCATTGGTGTAGAGAAGACAAAACTGACCAATAGAGATTTCAGAAACAGATCCACAAATCCACAAACATGCAATCAATTGATTTTGACAATGGTGCCAAGGCAATTCCATGCGAAAAGGATAATCTGCTGAAATAACTGGATAGCCATATGCAAATGTAATAACTTAGACCATTACTTTACACAATATAGAAAAAATTAACTTGAAATGCATCATTGATTGAAATCTAAGAGATCATGCTATAACAAGTCAGAAAAAAAACAGGAAAAATATGAGTGAACTCAGATTTGGCAGATATCAAGTATGATGCAAAAAGGGCAATGTACTCATGAAAAGATGTTTAATATTATTGGTGAAATACAAATGAAAACCACTTGGCACTCACTACGAAATACCTAATGGGATGAAACACCACTCTGCACCCACCAGAATGGCTAAAATGAAAAAAACTGACCACACTGATTACTGGTGACAGTGTGGAGCAACTGGAAATTCATACACTGCTGATGGGAATGTAAACAGGCAATCATTTCGGAAAATGGTGGTTTCTTCAAAAATACAACATACACCTACCATAAGACCTATTCATTCAACTCCTAGGTATTTATTGAAGAGAAATGAAAGCATATATCAACACAAACCCTTAACAAGAATGTTCATAGATGCTTTTAAACAATGAATGGATAAAGTGCAATGAAGTGATTTACACATCGACATGGAGAAATCTCAAAACAAGTATGTTTAGTGAAGGAAACCAGACAAAAAAGTGTATGATTCCATTTATCTAAAATTGTGGACAATGCGAATTATAGTGACAGAAAGCAGATCACTGACGGCTGGGAGAGAGGGAAGGGGTGGGAGGGAGAATACAGAAGGGCCGAGAGAAGTTCAGGAGCATGGACGTGCTCATTGCTGTGATCATGGTGATGGTTTCACAGGTTTTCTTTGACAATATAAGTTACTTCATGATTTCCAAATATTTCAGAATGTTCTTTCCAAAACATAGTAACAAACATATACACTGTGTCCAAATACTTCAGAATGTTCTTTCCAAAACATAGTAACAAAACATATACACTGTGTCCTCTACAACAAAGCTAAACTGCACAGCAAAACTCTGGCAATAGTATCTGAGGAAAACAAAGCTTTTACCTCTAGGTTCCTCTTCAGTGACAATGATCTGTCCAGTCCAAGGTGCTGAAGGGCGACCTGGACAGAGATAAACATAAAAATGATAAACATTCACAAACAGAGTTTTAACTGCACTGATACACTGGCCAGGTCAGCCACAAATGAATATGTTACTAATTTACTTATGTATTTCCTAATAACTCTTAGTGCACATGTATACGGTATTATGGCCTCAAGTGACTCACTATCTGCTAGAGCCTAGAATCTGCCCGGACCGAGTAGATTCTGGAATTGTAATTACACAAGTGGGGTCAATGACCTGTGTTCACTCACTGTTCAATAGGATCTCCGGAACCATGCAGGCTTTCTTATGCCTTCTTAAGAAATAGGGTGTATTTGGGGGAAGCTTTCTGGAACAATTGCAAGCCCTCTAGTTATTTATTTGACATAATGAAGATGAAAAAGGAGAGGGGCACTGATACTGCAGTAAAGCTCGACAGAAGCAATTTCTTTCCATTATATTTTGAAAAGAGTTATCTACAAAGGAAACCAGTTTAGCTCCTGAGAAAGGAAAACAGATGAGATGGGCAGTATGAAGTTAAAGAGGAAATTCGTTTCTGTGTCCTCATAGATATCAGAGAGAATCGTTCTATTCTTGCTTTATTCAAGGAACTTTTCACAAGAGTTTGTGCAAAAACAAAGCTGATAAACAAGGTAACTTATTTTCAACTCAAACAAATCTTTTTTTCATTTGGAATTTATAAAGATGTAGCAAATGAAAGTGTGCGATGCAATTAGGAAAGCCAGAGGGAAGTTGGATAGTAGGTGAAAAGGGATTGGAGAGCAATCAAGGAGCCTGATTAGAAAAATCTCCAGAGAAAAGGTGACATTACTTTACTTACATTCTTATGAAGCCAATGCATGCACTTGAGGTAGAGAGTAACGCTACAAATATGGCATAGACAAGCAGCCTTCAACTAGGGTGACTTTGTTCCCCAGAGACATTTGGTCATGACATTTGATTGTCATACAGGGAGAGGGGGCACTATTAGCATCTAGTCAGTCGAGGCCAGGGATGCTGCTAGACATGTTACGGGACAGCCCAGCAACACAGAATTATCTGGCCTAAAATGTCAATAGGGCCAAGGTTGAGAAGACTGCTATAGACTGAAATATACTGACTTGCAACAATTCTTCTAATGCCATTTTATGGTCTCCATTATTGAGGATGACATAAGGGCTCCCATGAAAGAAATGCAGAGCATAATTCACATGCCATGGTTTTGAAGTTTGAGACTTGGAGGCTACATAATGAAAAGATTATTTTTGACTGTCTAATATGGAAACTCAAGAATAGATCAAGTAAGATGTTGTAAATAGGCTTTTCCTTTGATATAAAGAAAATCATTGTGTTGCTATTTTAATGCCCTAAGGGACAAATTTAAGATTAAGAAATCTACCTTACAATTTTAAGAATTGAACCAGCAAGAAAAGTGTATTTCAAGTGTGCTAATTAAGTAAGTAAAAACACTCTCCAGGCTCTTGATTTCCAATATTCCATTTCAAATACAATGCCTGCAACTCAGTTTAACAAGGCAAAGTTTTCTGCATAAAATAAAATAAAGCCTTTGGTGAAGTCAAAAACAAATACTTTTTGTCTTCAGGTTTTCCTCCTACGGTTTTCTGATCGATAAAGAATTTCTTAGTCTCTTCTCCCTCTAGTGGAAGGGAGAGGAATTACCTTGCAATGAGATCTATTGCAGTTATATTTAAAAAGATCTAGGAAGATCCTGAAAAACGAAAAATGCTTACTTTTAAGTCTAGCTTTCTCGGCTGGATCCAGAGCAGCCACAGGCTCAGAAACTCGAGATGGTAGACCTATTCCAGTTTTATTCACAGCTCGAACTCGGAATATATAAGAACGACCTTCTATCAATCCAGTGACTGGAAAACGAGCAAACTTCACAGGTATGTCATTGCATTGAGACCAGTTATCTGTGCCCACCTCACATCTAAGGGAAAGAGAGTGATCAGCAAGAATATTAAAAAGGAAATACGGCTAAATTATATCTCTAGAGCCTGAACACCCATCCAGTTGCTTCAGATCTTCTCTGTAAAATAGCCAGCTCAAGTGTGCTTCAATATCCTTAATTGTCCCCACTCAGTTCCCTCAATTGCAATGTGTCTTCTTTAACAAGAAGATAGAAACCTCACATCCTTCCTGAACAGATACTCGTCCTTTGAACTCACTAAAAGCAGGCAGCTGAGGGGTTTTGTGTGCTAAGCAGAGGAGCTTTGGGAAACAAGGAAGCAGGCCGGTGTGAACAATCTTTACATTGGAGAGGCTGAAGGGGAGGATCCCGCAAACAGCACCCGGCTGATGTCTCTAATTCCACTGTTGGTGACTTGTCTTTTTTAGGTATTTTCTTTTTAAAATGAAATTACTGTGGAGAAAGTTAACACCTTAAAAATACCTATTCGTACTGTTGAAAGACCTCACTTGATCACTATATGCTGTGTGGGAGGAAGGGAATATTTGTGTCTTAACAGATAAAACTGATGAGATGCAGGGAAATTCCCAGGCCTGGCAAGGAAAGGACTTGGCACCTCTGATTTCTGACTGGATGCTTTTACAGCAGTTGGTGCCAGGAGATGGGGTGGTCACACCCTGGCAGACAAGAGATGACAGTTCATATCCTGCTCTGGGCTGATCCACAGGGCTTTAGGGGCTCAATGTGTGATTAGGGCTAACTCATCAGTTTTTACGAGCAGAGCCCTGCACTTTTAGATTATATCACTTCCCCAACATGGCTCTATGTCCAAAATGTATAATTCCCAAATAATTCTCATGGGGGAGGGACTGCCTACAGCAGTGACCGGTGGAGTGGGAGGTTTATCTTCATTTCTTCACTGTCCCCCTTCCATTCTCTGACATAAACAATAGCTATCTTCCTCAACCTTACATAATGTGCTATCAAATATAGCTTCAATCCCTGCCTTCCATACACTTTCCTAAAAATCTTTTGTTTTGTAGAAATTTTGGAGCTGCTATGGGTAGGGTTCCATAGCAAGGAGAGAGGCCTAGCAGAGTTCTTAAACTGCCCCATTTCCAGAGATTCTGCCAGGACTCCCCCTATCTCCCTGTGATCCAAGAGCGTGCTCCCTAGTGGGGTGGAGAGCAGCTGCTCTGGAGAAGTCTACAGCATGCCGGAGGAGGAAGAACACAAACATACAGCCAGGCTCATGTGTGAATTCTAGTTCTGCTACCTACTACCTGTGTGACCTCAGACAACTTAGTGTTTCCTCACTAGCAGGAGGTCTTGCTCCAGCTACTGGTTTCCTGCATGTAATAATAGTATCTATCTTTCAGAAGGTGATTTTAGGTTAATGGTTCATATATATGAAGTGTTTAGAAAAGTGTCATGAACATAGCAAATGTTTAGTAAATATTAGCCATAATATGGTCACTTTTATTTCGACTAAGACAAGAAAACAAAAGTACTGATTGTCCCTGGTCTTTCATTGGTCAAAGTTTGCAAATCCCTTTGAAATTTACCAAAGACGGTAAGGCAGAAACTATAAGGATGAAAAAGAATCTATCTAAAGCTCCACAGTTCATCATTACTAAATGATAATATAATGTGGAAGCATTTAGCGTACAGTTTAATAGTATATATTTATTATAAATATTTTTCTGGATGGGTTTGAGCTCAACAGGCATATATTTACTTATTGCTGTAAATATTAAGTTTACACCTTGGTACAAACCCATTGTGCTACAGTGGCACAGATTATCTGTCTCTAGTGGTTTCTATAATCAAATTTTATTACTCAAAATGGAAAGAGAATTGGAATAATTATTTGAATAGAAACTAAGTCAGACAATAATATATTTAGGTTGATAATCTGAATTATTGTCTGTATTGTCTAAACTCACTGGATAATTAATGTGTAAGACCCAATTGCTATTAATATCAGAGCCTCTAAAGTTTTGGAGACTGTAAACAGCAAGAATTTGTAGATGGAACATAATTTAATACTGTTGATATTTGTTATTTCTTTGTCTAACTTGAAACCACACCCTGTGATATAAATAAGATTTTGCTAGTATTCTTGAAATATAATGTTTAAGTTACTTATCCTCAAATTACTGACATATTAGCAATATGAACATTAAATATGTTGAATAATAGTTCTTTCATTTCCAAAGCAGCCTCTATTAGGTCTACAAGTTGACAGCATTCTTGCCAATTAGTGGCTTGCATTGGTAGTCAAATTATCTTTGAGAGGGAGACAGAGACAAAGAAAGAGGGACAGACTAGAAAAGAAAATATTTCACCCAGAAATGGTAGGAGGAAGCAGCATGCATCTCTATGACCAAATTACTCTAACTGAAGTTAGGCTAAGTACTAACTTGTCAATAAAATATCCCAGAATAGGACTCCCTCCATCCACAGCTGGCTGTTTCCAAGAGATGATGATATAATCTTTATTGGCATCGAGGCACACCACGTCCAAGGGAGAGGCTGGGGCTCCTTCAATCTCCGCATCAGCATCTGTGAAGATACAGAAGGACCCTGTTAGCCCTCTCAGATGTGCTCTGTCATCCTGGCAGGACAAGGACTTATGAGGTAGGGCAGGTAAATAGAACAAGAGTCATGCCATTATAAAATCTACTTAGCCTGCGAAAAAGGCCCAGCTTATTTAACTTAATCTATATGCTGTTCTTCCTCTTCTGTCAACCCCTTAATCAATTAAAAAACTTGGTAACCAGGACAGGAGATAGGCCTCCAAAGTGTGAATGAACCCATGTGGATAAAGAATGCCGAGATCCAGGTCAACACAGTCACATAAATAACTTCAAGGAAATTATGAGTCACCTGTATACATCATGCCTTATGCTGACCCCTACCTAAAAGGCCCTATAAAACCCCAAACCCTAAACCCTTAAGCATGACTCCTCTCTAAGGTCACCCGCACTCCCATCTGAGTAGGTAGTGTCTTATATCAAATAAACTTTCTTGTTGCATAAGCTGACTGCATTTGTCTCTGAAATCTTCTCCATGATAAATAAAAGAACTCTTCGACCTCCATCTCTGGTGGTAAATGTCTTTGAACTTTGCTATTTCATTGAGCTTTCTAGTCTTAACATAATTCTTTTCTCTCTCCCTGTTTTATTTCAGACCAGTAGGGAAGTATAAGTTCTCAGAACATAAACTCACTCCATTCAGTGCTCCATGGCTCCCCCAAATCCTGGGGTGGTAAGGGCTGAGTTCCCATGCTGTGCAGATTCAAGCAGACACTGAACACCAGGTGACCCTGGCTTTAGGGGTCTGCAAGGGATCGGCCCTGTGCCGAGCAGGAGTTCAGTGAGCTTCCTTTTTCTCCCTCTGTTCTTCCTTGCTCTCTGCTGCCTGCACGGCTGCAGCCATTTGCTACTACTCTTGCTTTAATGAATTCTTTCCTTACCTACACTCATCCGACAGGGCTGAGAATTCTTTCTCAGTCGAGAATGTCCCCTGTCCAGACTGAGGTTAGTGCACAGGGAGAGACCTCTCCACACACAGCCGCCTGACAACAGTCAGGGCACACATCCCTTACCACACCACCACAGTGGCTACATATTTGGCCCCAGCAAAGCAAGCTTCAATCTTATAATTTGCTTACCAACATAACAGTATGTTAGGTTTTCACCATCAGTACCAAGAACATTTTGTTAGAAAGGGCTCTGGAAAGGACCCATGACCTTTGCCTCATGGCCCTTGACTACATAAAGTGTTCTGAAAGAAAGTAAATATGAAGATGTCAGGGATTGCTATCAGAAAAGTCTAAGGTAAGTTGGGCCAGAAAGTCTGTTAAGATACTTATCATGCAATGTTACAGAACGAACGGCCCCTTCTGTCACCTGGACGCACCCACAAGAGAGCAAGAACCACGAAGCCCATTCCTGAGCTGGGCACTACTACTGCTTTGGAAGAGAAAGGAAAACATTTATTTCAATCAAATGTTTGTTCCCAAGCTGAAGATACTTGCGAAATGAACTCTGATGCAATAGCCACATCAGAATTTAGTTTATCCCAGTTTAGTAAAAGTCCAGGATTATACAAGAAACAGAGGACATGACTGTTTGTGAAGTGGGATCCTCTGACAGTGGGTCCCCTCAGCACTGTCTTCAAGCACAGCTAAATTACTGAATCAGGGATGTTTTTAGGAGGAGAGCAAGGGGAATGAAAATAATCAGTAGCCTTTTAAGTGAGAACAATTAAGGCAGAATCCCTGGGGCAAGGGATCCACATTTCCCAACTGCCTCTGACATCTGGTCAACCCTTTCACAATCAAGAGTTAGTAGGAGAGGAAGCTGAGATATGTAGGAGCCACTCACCCTAGGGAAAACACTCCTGTTGACTGAATAAACACATTCTTTTCTTATGAGCTACAATTCTGTAACTCTTATAAAGTACTAAAACATTTGATAACACAGCAGAGATATCTGTATACTTCTGAATTTAGTAAGTTTGCATTACCTGTGAAGAGTTCAAGTCACTTTGATTTTGAACAGTCTGTTTCTTGCCCAGTGAACCTGCAGGAAAGTGTCTCTAGACAACTATCTCTAGCCTGAGGGCTATGGGAGAATGTAACTAAATCAGGGCACCTAAAATGTAATGCAGAATCCCTGCTTGTCACATGACAGGAAGTCAGCATTAGGTGGGAAGAAACTTCTTTCCTTTCTGGCTTTGAGAGTACTGGATGATGGGGAGAGGGCTGCTGATGGTGAAGCCTGAGCAGAGCAAGAGAGGGGTTAGAGATGCTGAGGGGAGCAGGCCTACGTGGCAGAAGACGTACCCTGGAAAGATGCTCAGCAGCGAGGCAAACAGCTGTTAACTGCTGCAATGTCCTCTTACTAAAGGCCCCTACCGTTTTTTTATTATCATGTATTTTAACAGCCAGCAACCTGAGCAGAGTTTAGTTCACTGAGCATCCATTGTAGGTAACAGAGTCTGGCAGACAATAGGCATTTAGGGAGCCATTTTTCGACATTTTTATAAAATTGCTTGGTATACGACATTCATGGGGTAAGCTAGACAGTCTTTCAAAAAACAGGTTCTGGATAGCAGCTGCTGGAAGCCAAATCCCAACACTGTGCTTTGTTCTTCAGACTTGTGCTCCTGGCTCCCAGCAGCTGCTGTAGAGTGTCCCGCCCACAGCATCCATTCATGCACAGCCAGTCCTCTTAGCCACTGCCCTTCCTTCCTGTAGTCCTGCAAATAGTCAAATTTGCTGTAGGTTTGATTAATTCGGTCAAAGATTAGCCTGCTACTCTTCATGTTTTGACCACTGACACCAGCTATTAATAACTTTTTCAAAATGTAAGTAATTAGATTGTTTTTCTTTATTATAAAAGTAGAGCATACTTATAAAATACATGATAATAAAAAAGTGTTAAAATTCCCTTTTAATTCCATAATTCAGAGATAACTACTATTGTTAGGCAGGAAAATAGGTATGAGTGGGGTAAAAAGAGAATAAGGCCAGGAAAGCCCACTCAAAAGGTTAAGCAGTTAAAATTTAGAGAGCCAGAAAGACCCAGAGTTAATTGGGTTAAAAATAAAAAGCAGGAGTAACTTGGCTTAGAAGTTTAAATACTCCCCAGATAAAGAAAAGTATTTCAGCATAGCCTATGCTTTATTGTGTCAATTAGGTCCTACCATTGTAAGATTTACTTTAGTCTGCTAAAAGGCCCAGATTCTTTTTTTAACTTTACCCAGATGCTGCTTTAATCAAGTGATTTGGCACCTGGACAATTGATAGGCAAAGCAAGCCCAGTCATAAACAACTAGTAAAAACAGGAAGGATCTCATCTTGAAGATAAGATTGCATTTTAAAACCCAATTAGTTGAAAAGTAAGTTCTTTAACATACTCTTTAGCAAGCAAACAATTACTCGGCCCACCTCTGGGGCAGAGCAGGCAGTCTTATTTGAATGCTCCCAGACCAATACATTATCTCAAAGAGGAATCAAAGCAGTAAATTTCCTGTATTAAGTCTTAACAAGTCTGCACCGACAGACCTTTGTCACATTCCTGAAAAATCCTTAAAAGGGGGAACCCTAAACCTTTCAGTGTGCTCCTCTCTCTGATGTTGCCTGCACTTTCTAAGTGCCTAGCTTTAAAAATTTATCTCAGCCTTTCAGTGTGCCTCCTCTATGAGATAGCTCAGACTCCCCTTTCTCCAAGTGTGCACTTGCTCTCTTTAAATAAAGCTTAAAACTTTCAGGGCGCCTCTCCTCCCTGAGGTTGTCCATACTTTTTCTCTCTTTAAGTAACTTTAAATAAAACTTTTACTCTGCTTCATTACTGTGTCTCTGCCCTTCAATTCTTTGTTGCAGTGGGGACAAGAACCGAGGAAAATACACAACGCTCCCCCAACACTACTACTAAAATACTGGCCTAGATTTTTCTAGATTTTTTTTTCCTATATTTATGAGCTCAAAACATGGCTTTTGAATAAAACTGGGATTAGACTGTGTATTTTATGTATTTTTTGTTAGGCTGGAGAAAGGAAAAACAAGGACATGCAAACAGAACAGAGAGATGCCATAGCGGAAGAACAGACCAGACCCCAAAGTCCGTGCCGTATATGGAAAGGGGACAGCTCTCCCTGAATTCCACCCTGATGTGCCAACTAAGACCCGGATGTCAGCCTCCTCCCTCTTGGAAAGAAAAAAGTTTCTAGTTGACTCCTTAAGATAGTTTGTCCACTCCTCCTCCTCCTAATCCCTTATAAGTGCCCCACTCCCTAACCAAGTGTGACTTCTCTGGCCTCTGGCAAGAAGGCCACAGAACCTCACCTGGGGGTATTTAAATAAATTACCTGGCCCTTTGTTGCCTCTCTTTGCCTGCTTATTCCAGCTAGAGTTTATCTTACATTTTTTCTTAACATTTGCATTTCAATAAATATTGAAAAAATTTGCATTTCAATAAATAAATACATCATTAGTTTCATTGCTGTGGGGCATTCTATTGTTTATATGGGGGATTTATTATACTTTAAGTTAAAGCTTCCTAGGTAGATACCTAGGGTTCTTTCAGTTTTTCCCAATAGAAACATTTTTCTCATCTTTGTTCACTTAAGTTCCTAGAACTCGAATGTTTGGAAATGTGTCCTGTTGAAATATGGCAAAACATCCTGGGAAAAGTTAAGCCAATTTACACTTATCAGCTATATATAGGAGTGCTGGTTCCTCCATTCCTTTATCCAGTGAATTTTCAAAATCTTTTAAATATTTCAATATGATAGATTAAAGATTATATCATTTTAAGTTTCATTGCTTTGATAACTAGAAAATGTTTTCAAATATTTATTTGCCATCTGTAATTCTTTTTTCATGACATTTCTATCCCATCCTTTATTACTTTATCATCTCTCCCCCTGTGTGGGGGTGGGGGCGGTGAGTTGAGGGGAGGAGAAAGGGTGGAGGAAAGAATACAAAAGTCTAGAAGAATATGCAATAAAATGGTAATATTGGATAATTTTTTCATTTTTTGCTTATTTATATTGCCTCTTTTTTCACAAAGAATACATATTATCTATGTAATAAAATCCTGGCCAAATGTGTACAGCATTTTCTGTGTTTCAGTAGGCATATGGTACTTTATGCACTGATTATTCTTGTTCAGAAGCTATTTTCTTTTTTTTTAATTGAAGTATTGTTGATATACAATCTTATATTGGTGTTAAGAAGCTATTTTCTAAGCACCAAAAACATCAGATCTCTAAAAAATGTTTTGAAATGACTTCATGCAGCTTAACTGATACAAAGTCTTTATAAACACATAAAATGTCATTTAAAACAGGTTGGCAATTTCTTCAAAAGTTAAACATAAATCTAACCTATGACCCAGCAATTTTACTTGTAGGCATCTACCTGAGAGAAATGAAAACACAGGTCTATGACTACAAACACAATGTTCGTAGAAGCATTATTCATAATAGCCAAAGAATGAAAATAATCCAACTGTTCATCAGCTGGTAAATGGATAGAAAAAAATGAAGCACATCTGTACACTGCAATGCCATTCATCAATAAAAAGGAACAAATGATTAATATGTATTACAACAAAAGTGAACCGCAAAACATGTCTTGGTGGAAGAAGACAGATATAAAAGGTCACATATTATATGCAGAAATGTCCAGGAAAGGCCAAAAGAGACAGAATGTAGATTAGTCATGGCCTAGGGACTAGACTGGGGATGAGAACAGTGAATGGACACAAGAAATCTCTTTGGGGTGATGGAAATGTTCTAAAACTGGATTGTAGATGATGGTTGCACAACTCTATAAGTATTCTAAAAAGCACAGTGCACTCAACAGGGGTGAATCTTATGGTATACGAAGTATATTTTAATAAAAACTTAAAAAATAATCTAAAGTATATCATTTAAAGTAAACTTGTGAGTGAAATCTTTTTCTAAAAGTTGTTAAATTCATAATGCAGTTGCTGCAATTTATCTTCCCAATTTTGTCTTTCCCATTAGCTTTCCAATTCTCTCACATCAGCATCTGATAAATTTTAGAATCTTTCCATTTCCTTATTTTACGGATTTGAAAACTGGCTTAAGTATAAATGTCAAATTACAACCCCTTCCTCCTGTTCAAAGTTAGTAATATGAAGTCAGGCCTAAACCTAGCAGAGACCCAATTCTGGATATTGGCACTGAGAAATCCTGTTAAGACTATGTTAGAGTTCCCAGAAAAAGTCCATGAGGAATCAGTCACCAAGGCACAACTAAAGTTTGTTTGGGTCATCAGAGGTTCTCTCTGCTTTAGGTAGAACAGCTGAAAGTGGAGGCAAAGACAGCTGATTCAGTCTTCATCTAGCAAGGTTTACCAGGTGGTTTTGTTAGGCAGGAAAATAGATATGAGTGGGGTGGAAAGAGAATAAGGTCAGTAAAGCCACTAGACTCAGAGTTAATCAGTTAAAGCTCAAAAGGTCAGGAGCAACTTGGCCTTGAATGGTCGAGTATTCCCCAGATAAAATGAGGACAGTCCATGTCTTCATTGTGTCAGTTAGATCATGCCATTGTAAGATTTACTCTAGCCTGCTAAAAGGCCCACCTATAAACAGCATAATAAAGACAGGAATATTCCATCTTGAAGCTAAAATCGCATTTTTAAAAACCCAAGAAGTTAAGAAGTAAGATTCTTAACATACTCTTTAGCAAACGGAGTAACTCAGCCCATCTTGGAGTAAGGGCAGGCAGTCTTAATTGATATGCTCCCAAACCAGGAAGCTGTTATCCTGGGAGGGAAAAGAGCAGGAAATTTCTTGTGTTAAGCTAATTTTGCAGAACTACCTAGAAGACTAATAAGAAAAAACTTAATGTCTCATCAAAGATACTTGAGATCACTTAACAAGTCCACACCCCTAGCCTTTTGTCACATTCCTGAAAAAAATCCTTAAAAGGGAGAACCCCCAACCTTTCAGTGCGCATCTCTCTTTGGGGTTGCCTGCACTTCCTAAGTGCATAACCTTTTAACTTGAAACTTTCTCTTTTCAACGTTTCAAGGCACCTCTCCTCCCTGAGGTAGCCTGCTGCACTTTTCTTTCTTTAAGTAACTTTTAATAAAACTTTTACTTTGCTTTAGTACTGTGTCTCTGCCCTTCAATTTTTTGTTGTGACAGGGACAAGAACCAAGGAAAATACACAACACACCCCCCCTAACACTCTGGCTAAACAAACTTACTCATGAGTTCTGTGTGTCTGTTTTCACTGCAACTTATCCAGAAGGCTAGTATCTCTCTTCCCCCAGCAATATCTGACTTTTCCTATAATGTTTTTATGTAGGAGAAAGTCTGACACATTTTTCAGATGGCATAGATACTCATGCATCTATATTGTAGGTCCATGGCAGTTTCAGGGGGCACTGGTTATTGTTCAGTACTGATAATTTCCCCCTGTATCCACTCTTCCAGTTTTAGTACTGGAACCCCTGAGTTTCAACAGGAAACACAGCCGCCCAACTAGGGGCTGGACGCCCTCGTGTCCCCCTGTGGGTAAAATTGTAATATTTCCAGAATATCTTGCCTGGCTTTAGTGCATTTGCATATCAACAGGCATTCTTCAGGGGTGGTGATTAGTAGTTCATCTCTATACCAAATGGGTAATTACCTAGGCAACTGAGGGCTTATCTGAACCTGAGAAGTTAGGGGGAGAACTTTTTTTTGCTTCTACCAGAGTAGAAGAGAGAGACAGCCCCAGACTGCAGTTTGTAAGTAATAAATGGGCTTTAAACTTTATTTCTCACTTTGACTGATTTCAGTTTTAGAGGTATTTTGCCCCAAGGTTTCCTCTCCCCGGACTTACACCCCCCTCACTGTGAGATGTGTGCATGTGGCTAAGAGTTCACAAGGCAGAAGTACTGCGTCCAACTGTGCATCATCCCCTCTACTTCCTAGGCTGGAATGGGAACATGGAACAGCACCATAAGGGCAGTGGACCAACAATGTAATGAAACCTGGGACTCAAGAACCATCCTCCTACCTCTGGACTGATGGATGTAGGAGGGAGATAAACTTTTGTTTTGTTTCAGCAGCTTAGCCTATACACTAAGTAAAATTCTGGGTAAATCACCAGAAGACAACCTGTATCTTAGGTTCACTTCTGCCTCTAAATAACTGTGAAGACTTTGGTAAATCACTTAATTTTTCTAAGCCTCAGTCTCTGCATCTTAAAATTAAGGGGTTAGACAGAATGGGAATCCTAACATTTTTCTGGGTGTGTGTCATTGTGGGTAAAACTGCAATATTTCTAGAATCTCTCACCTGGCCTTAGTCCATCTTCATATCAATAGGTGATTACATGGGAGCAAGGGCATATCTGGACTGGAGAGGCAAGGTGGGGCCCTTGTGAGGCCAGGTGGAGAGACAAGGGAGAGCAGAAGTAGATGACTGCTTGTAAGCAATAAACAGATGTCTCCCACTTTATTTCTCCCTTTGACTGATTTCAGCTTCACAGGTTATTTGCCCTGGGATGGGAACATATTTTCCCCCTGAGTTACAGCCATAGACTCCTTTAGCTGACTGGTAATAAGAAAGCCTAGAGGCCCTTCTCAGAATAATGCTTCCAAATGCATAAGATAATATACATGAAATCGCCAAATAAACCAATTATACTGAAATACAGTTCTACTCACAGACCCTTTGGTATCTGTGGATTCCAAATGGATCTTGATTAAAATGCCTAGGAGTTTATGATTCTATTCAGTGCACAAGATAAAGCAATAAGTCTCCTGTGTTGTTTATATCTTTATTTTCTGTATATTATTATGTTTTGAGGTCTGAAAAACTTTTCTGGCTGGAGAGAGACTGCCCCTCCTGGGGCCATTCAGTTCTTGGAGATAGTCAAGGACTCAGCCTGGAGCTTGCCTTTGATATGCAAACTAACCAATCCAGAGCCACACCTCTTCTATCAGCCTATGCACTCCAAGAGGCCAGATTCCTCTGCCCTAATCATACCAGGGCCAGGTAACAGGCAACCAGGGACCACCTTTAATAGCCCAAAGCCCACAGGAATTATTCAAACTAGCCAGTCCTAACTCCTAAACTGTTTATCCTGTCCTGCTTGCCTTTCCCACAGAAACTCCAGTATATGGCTTAAGTTCCCCCTTCCCTCCTGCCCAGCTGATACTGGTACTTCCACACATGGCCCTGCATACATGTGCCGTGCCTCCTGTCTCTAGGACCTATGACTATAACAAACTTTGTTTTCCTGAGCCTCTCCTCTTGTCACCACACCTGACTGACCATCACAGAGAAGAACCCAGAACACTGCACTTGTTGCCTGGAAGTGTTAGTGGTCTTCTGAATGTGATAGGATCCCATGTAGAAATAACACTCCCATTTGTACATATCTGATCTATTCAAGACACCACTGAAAAAAGACTACTGAAATCAATAATTGCAGTTTGCCTTAAGGACAAAGTTGTAGCATTTTGTTTTCTGAGTTCACAGTTATAAAGAAGGGGTGTGGAATGAAATAATAAAATTGATCTTTGAAATGGATATTGAAGAGTAAGTCCCCCAATAACACATTACTCTTTTGTTGCAGCTTCCATAAACTGAGACAGCTTTTCCTACGGTTAGGACTTAGCATCTTTCACTCTCACACCTACAGAGAAGTGCAGTGGAGGCTCACTGAAGATAAGTGCTGACATGAGTGACAGCAGTACAATCTGGAAATGGCCTACCTTTGGGTTGATGCCTTCAGGGTTAGACTTTAACACTGGGTCCAATTTTACTGGAAGTCAATAGCGCTATGCCACGTAATCTGAAAGAATATTTAACTATCTCTTGCATCATAAAAAATATGTTTGGATAGATTGATTTGGCCTTGGTGTTTTAAATATTCTTGGGTGTTCTGCTTTTTTGCTAGGTCTTACCTCGAACAAAAACGTAAGCACTGTATTGTTCATAATATTCTCCCATCCGTACACGGATTGTGTAGAGACCTTCATCTTCTTTGTTGAGATGAGAAAAAGTCAGTGTTGCCCGATCTCCACTCCAATGTGTCTGCACCCACTTTGATGGAGAAACAGGTTCACCTAGAAAGTAAGCAAATTAACTGATTGTCCCTTCATTACTCCCTTCCTCTCTCTCCTGCACCCCTTTCTCTCTTTAGCCACTTCTTCTATATTGAAAGCTATTTGGCTATTAGAGGAGATTTCTAGGGCTTTGAGACACTCTGCTGTGTTTATATTAGTAAAAATACTAAACCAGGAGTGAGGGGACCAGGGCCAGATATATAATCTGCAGGGCCGAGTGCAAAATGAAACTGCAAGTCCCCTTGTTCAAAGAAAAAAAATAGAGTTAAAGGAATTAAAATATAAACTTTTTTCTCCTAAAAA
Organism: Manis pentadactyla; assembly: GCF_030020395.1. Taxonomy (NCBI): domain Eukaryota; kingdom Metazoa; phylum Chordata; class Mammalia; order Pholidota; family Manidae; genus Manis; species Manis pentadactyla. The sequence continues at coordinate 116,544,731 of NC_080024.1, read as the reverse complement.
TATTTTGTTATGTATAAAACACAATAGGGGTAAAACGAATTACAAAAATACAATATTTTCATGCCATAATTTCATATACAAAAAATGTTTTATTAACATAATATCCTGATTGATAGTAAGATGCTTCTGGCTTGCTTTTCTGCAAATTCAGTTATTAGATCATTAGACTTAAACTTTTAGGAACTTCAGTTTAAATGGATAAAATCAGTCACTCTTTGCAAATGCAAGGTCACAAATGAGTTGCTAAATTTTTAATTTTTAGAAGGATCTTTCTGCTGATGCAACTATTACTGCAGCTGTAAAGATTATATAGTTATAATTTATATAGCTTTATACTATATAGTAATGTATAGTTATAGGATTATAAATTTAGCATTGGGTTAGTTTTTTGATAATTATTTCAAACAGATTTCAGTACTCTAGAGGTAATTCTTGAGGAACAAAATTTTAAGATTTAACTCTTCATACATATCACCTTCATATAAGTTTGATCTTAATTTTAAATGTACATTTACATAATTGCATCGTAATGTTTTCTCTAACATGTCCTGTAACTTGTGGGGGTCCTGCAAGAGGTCAAAAATGACTTTGTGATTTGTTTACAGTTCAAAATGCCTGTTTATACATTCTATCATTGTATCTTCAATTATGAGGAAAATTAAAGATTATCTTCCTTGTTAATAATTGCTTCATCCAAAGTTTCATATGAAAATAGTGTTCTTCTTCATTAACTGCAACAATCTTTAAACTTAGTTTCTATTTCCAAGCCTGTGGACATTCTTTTTGCAGGGTTATAGCAGTTCTCAAAATCAGAGATTCTAAACTCCAAAGAATTCTAACAACTGCCTTATGTGCTTTATTGCAATATCTGTATTTGTACTTTAATTTTATAACATTTTATTAACAAAGTTCACTGCCTGATTGCTGCAGTTTCTGTCCCAGTGCTTAGGCCAGGGAGCTAATATTTGTGTAAGTATCACAGAGATGAGATCTGGGGATGAACAGCAAGCTGGCCTCCCACTGTGGGCTCCTGTGCTGCCCCCACGTAGAGCCCCTCCCCTTCTCCTCTAGGGCCATGTCCACCATCAGCACTGCTGCTATCACTATTGGCTTCAGTCTGGCCCCTGGTCTTGGTCTAACCATCACTTGGGGACACCATGGAGCCCCAGACTGCCCCAGGTGCTTGTGTGCATAACTGAAGCTCAGGCCAACTACTTAGTGAGCACGCTGCCCACTGCCCATAGTACCCAGGGTCCAATGGGCATGCTCTTTAGTCCCACTGGACTTCACTGAACTTCATTTTATTTTATCAAATAAAGTTAACTTACAAAATGAATGTATGTCTAAATTATAAAACTACATTTTTTGTAATCTTTTCCACACATTACTTGGTGATAAGAAATTATAACCTCCACAAATATATTTAGAAAGTTCTGCTTTGATATGTGTACAAAAACTTTTTCAACATCCAGTAGGGCACGCCCTCTCCGAATTCTGTCACCAGCTCTGTAAACAGGTCTGCAGTCTAACGGACGTTCGTGCTCTGGCGCCAAGCCCAGTCTGTGACCTTCTGTGAATAAGAACCTAAGTGAGAATTCATCATAAAGGCTCACCATCTCTGTACCACTGGATCTCTGGCTGGAAACGTTTGATTTCAGGAGTGATAACTATGCGGCAGCCTAGACTCATTGTCTCACCCTCTCTCCCAAAAGACACATCAAACTTGTCATCAAAGTGGATCTCAAACTTGGATGCATAACCATAAGGGGTCACAGCAACTGGGTACAACAAAAACAAACATCAGTCATCTATTTTTTCTCATCAAAGAGACACAAGTGTTTTAATAAGCACAGGCAGAAACAGTCATGACAAACACCAAATGATTTATCTGGGCAAAAGTAAGTCTTATAAAGAAATATGTAGTTCATTCATATACATCATTATGTGAAGTGGAAATTTTGTGCATGGAAATTCTTGCTTCATTGATCAGATATGCTAAATTCTTATTTTTATTATTGTAATGAATAGAATTTAAAGGGTCAGGTTTAAAGCCTTACATAAAATGTAAATTAATACCACATTTAGCTTAGACTTAAATAGTCAGCTGCAGTACATGCACTCTTTAATTTAAGATTCTGAGTTCATTTAAACTCCACTGCTTGTACTACTGGGAGAAACAGCGTATCAGTTATTCATAAAAATAGAGTCTTTCAGTAAGTTGCTTCATTTTCTCCAGTGAGCTGAGAAAAAAACTATAAGAAATGTCAAACTGAAAAGTTTAAAATATTGAAACTTTAAAAAATATTTTTCTTAGAAATCTCTTATTTATAAGTTGAGAAAATGTCTATATTATAAACTCTCCCTGGTTTTATTTTCTCTTCCCTCAAAGGAAAGGATTAGAAAAATAACGACTATTTATTTGATGGGCTATTAAATGCCAAGTACTTTACATTTGACATATCACACAATCCTTGCAAAAACTTGATGGTATAGATGTTACTTTTTCCTCTTTCAGATAATGATATAGTAATTCACAAAAATAACATACAGCTACTGCCAGTGTTTCAAAGGTATCATGTATGAAACTGAAATTCAAACCCATAACTGCCCACTCTGAAACTTAGGCCCTTTCTCTCCTATTTCTTCTGTATTCCTAACACCTTTTAGCATTAACTCGAAAATGCAAGCTAACATTGAATTCAGCTTGTGCCAAGTGTTGTGCCAAATGTTTAATACCTATGAACTCAAACCTTATAATAATCCTATCAGGTAAGTACCATTATTATCTGCTTTATAGATGAGGAAACAGAAGCATTGGGAGGCTAAGTAACTGCCCACATTCACTCTGCAGAGGCAGAATTTAAACATTGGCAGGCTGTTTCCAGAACCCGAGCGCTCAGCCAGCACATGGTAGTGCCTTGAATTTGTGTGCTCCCAGGCTACCACCAACCAGCGGTGAAATAACTTCTTTTTGAAGCACAGGTCCCATCTGCTCCACTTCTATCTGATGATGTCCCACTGAGATCAATAAGCAAAACAACTCAATCAGACTGTTTTTTGGGAAGCTGGGATGGTTCCAAAGCTGCTTTAGGGAGTAGAGATGAGAGTTCCAAGGAAAACCTGGTTTAGGTCAGGGGCTGGCAAATCTGTGAGCCAAATCTGGATTGCCTCCCATGTTGGAACATTAAGAAAGGTTTTTAAATTTCTTAATGGTTGAAAAAAATCAAAATAATAATAATATTCTGTGACATGTGAAAGTCACAGGAAAAAATTCAAATTTCAATACCCGTAAGGAAGGTTTTATTCAACACAGCCATGTTCATTTATTTACCTACTATCTATGGCTGCTTTTGTGTTACAATGGCAGAGTTGAGTAGCTGTGACAGAGACTATATGGCTCACAGTCTAGACTTTTATGGAAAATGTTTGCCAACCTCTGGTTTAGAATTGGAAAGACCAGTTTATAAGTCCTTACTCTACCACCATGTGTGGTCTTGTCCCAAGACTTAACCTCTAAACTGTTTCCTCATCTGCATAGCACAGATTAAAAGGCACTTGTTTCACAAGCTTTGGGAAAGCATTAAATGAATCAATGCATATAAAAAATGTCTTGGTATGGTGCCTGACACAGTTGATCAATACATATTAGCTATTAGAACAGAACTAAGGGCAGGGAGCTTTATCTATGATATTTACCAGCATATTCCAAGCACTTAAACCAGTATCTAGCACATAGCAGATGCTCAATAAATATTAGCTGAAGGAATGAATAAGAGCCCTTTATTTTCTATGTTGGGAACAACTGCACTCAATTCAGTGGCCAGTCAGGGGAGGCTCTGAAAGCTTAAGATGTTAAAGAAGTAAGACTGAGCTGGGCTTTCAGACCCGGGCTTGGTGGAAAAAAGGGAAATGGGAGAAACATGGATGGTGATATTGCAATGGGAATGAGCAGGATACATCTGGAGGATTGTGGAATGATCTACTGACCAGTCTTGGGGACAATGGGAGATAAATCATAGTTTCAGAATTTCCAACTATTCTATCTCAAAATAAATTAAATGATAGGAAGACATGATTTGGGATGTGTTTCTTTCCCACTTCCACCCATAATCCCCTCCCTGCTCATGGGATTGATGCCAATGACTGTAACTTGTAATATTGAAAATAGGAGCAATTCCATGAAGTCAATGGAGTAGGTCATCTGCAGACACCAAACTAACCAGTCAGGTGAAAAACTGATGGAGGAGAAAGTACCTTCATCAACTGTTTTCAAAACTACCACTAATTTTTTAATGTTGGAGAATAAGAAGTTCAGGCTTAATTACCTTTTCAGTCTGACCATTGTTAAGCACCTGATTATTTGAACAACCATAAGGATTTTACTTTTATGGCTCCCCATGAAAAGAAATTGTGATATAGATGAAATAACAAAGGTTCATAAATTCACAAATCACCACCTATCAGAATATTTGTAATAGTTTTCCATTAAACCATATTTATATTTCATTTTAAGTTGTACTTCGTAAATTAATATATTTATTTATTCATTCATTATTGAACACCTATTGTGTCAGGCATTGCAGTTTAGAGATAACTGTTTAGGTCTAGCCTTGACCTCAAGTGGATCATGGACCAGTGGGAGACAAAGACATGTAACAGTTAACAGCGTCCAGTGTGATACTGCTGGAGGTGCCCTGGCCTCACTTAATTCTGACTGGGTTGGGGGCTGGGGTGGCAGTGGGGGTCAGACAAGGATTTCCCAAGGAGGTGATGATGACCTGGATATTTAAGGATGAGTAAGACTACTCTGGTACAGTCTAGACTTGTGTATATATATATGTGTGTGTGTATGTGTGGTTAAATCATTCTGCCCAAGCTTGTGTAATGATCTTTTTCAATTTACACAGAAAGACTTAAAAGCATTTGTCACTTTTAGTCCATCACATCTGGGCTTTTATAAAACCAGAACTAATTATATTCGCAAAGAGAATAGTAGCAAAGAATCTAAAAAAGGAAAACCATAGATAACTAATACATACTATGCATGTTTTCAGCATTTTAGAACAATTTGCTATGCTATATTTTAAATAGAGATGATACTTAGCAAATATATTTTAAAACTTACAGCTGAAAGGCAAGGTGGAAGTGCGAGCATGGAAGTGAGTCTCATCAAACTCTCCTTTATATCCTAGAAAGAAAGCAGAAATGCATATGAACTGCTTCTTATTTTTTAGCAATGAGAATAAATTTAAAAAAATTTTAACAGAACAAAGCCAGAAAACCTACTCTTCACTACAACTGAAGCATATGCTGAGAGCTCTCCTTGGACGTTCATTGCTGAGGCCCGATACTGAGCGGTATCCTCAAAATCACATCTGAAAAGACATGTGCAAATGAGTGGCCATCACAGACACTCCTTGTAATTGCTAGCTCTTCTGTCAAGGGTCTCTTGGCTGACATGCACACTGCAAACCATTGGCTAACATATGGCACTTTGTGACTCTTGATGAAGTGACTATCTCTGATCTAGCTCCCTGGGGGATTTTATATAGTCCAAGAGATTGAATGCAGTTTCAGGTCAGCAGCACAGAATGAGAGGAGAACATCTATTTAACACTAGCCCAGGTTAATTTACAATGTCCAGAAAAATGTCAACAAAGTGTTAGGCACCTAACTTACAGTGTGAACAGTATGATAAACTGGTCTATCTAAAGTTATATCAGGAGCAGAAAATGTCTGGCCATGTATCTTCATAGCAGGTAACTACCTGGAGCACCCTGGGGGCCAGATTCCTTGCTGGCCCCTCTCAGGGTGAGTGTCAATGTGGGGGCAACAGGTGACTGACAGAGAAAGAAACAGCCTCTCTTTATGGACTCCATAGCCTCCCTGAGCCATAAACCGGATCCAGGCTGGCCTAATATATGGTTCTGTTCTAGCCTCAAAGTACAAGTAAGTTATTTATTCCTCAATTCTACTAAGGTTCAGGCCACTCTTGGAGTTTCAGCCCATAGTACAACACAAGAAGTGCCATCTGGAAGTTTCTCTAAGTTATAATACAGAAAGAAATTGGGCTGTCTTTAATAACGGAGTCACAGAAAGACGAACAGTTGTTCTGTGTCTTTATCACTACCAGTGTCCGTGTTCTTCACTGTTCCTCTGAGTTTAGTTTGTTAAAAACTTATTTCTTGTTGAAATTTTACAGACATCAATAGAAACCCAGGAAGGACAATACAGTTGCCCTTCTCATAACTATTTAATTATAAAGCAACCACACAGCTCACTGCTGCCTCAGTAGAACCCCAAATGACAGAAGGGATGTGGCTTTAGATAAGGGTCAGTGCTTGGTGAATGTCCCCAGGTCCCAGGTTCTGTTTGAAGCCCAGTGCCACCTGTGTCAACTGCTGTGATCTGAGGAGAAGACGATATAGCTCTTGAGATCAGAACAATGTACATTTCACTTTGACATCTCAGCATGTCGTGCTTTTGTGTGAACTGAAAATGGTGGGAGCTTGTTTAACTTTTTCATTTCAAAACCATATTTGGAGACTTTTTCACTGCAAAACTGTATTTGGAGACATGATAGAACTTTTGAGATAAAACTTCTGAGATTTTGATGTGGGTTCTGCTTTCGAATTTTGCTTTGGATTTTGTCTTAAAAACATCCCAATGTCCAGCCCTGCCTCCATCTACAGGTTGATAAGGTGGGCACATAGTTTCCCACAGTTCCTGGTGAGCTGAAAGAAAGAACAATTTCTGCTAGTCCAACTTACTTTCAATGCCTCCTACCCCAATCTCCAGGGATTTCCCTGATTAAAGGCAAAAGAGTATGATGGTGCTGCTGACTTGAAACTCTGAAAGGATAATTGAATATAAATGCCTATTCATGTAACATTTTCTTACTAATGTCTAAGAAAAATTCTCAAATATATAAAAAGACACAAATTAACTTTTTCAACTATGACTCAGTTCAAACCCAAGAGCACTTTGGGAGGTAACACAGGCTATATGATGGAGTCCCGCATCTCACTCAGGCATGCACCAGAGGCAAAGTGTGTGACTGCCCCACAGTGATCCTACGGCACTGGGAAGAAGAGGGAGGGCATGTGGTAATAAGAGCCGTGAGATGCCTCCCTGAGCGACTGCTGGGCAACACACATGGACCCCGATGTCCTCTTACGCATGAATTTCCAAAGTGTGCATTCCATATCGACTTTCAATAACATACTTTCCAGGGTTTGCATGGACGTTTATTGGAACCTGGTTTTTATACCTATGAGACAATGGAAATAAGTTGAAGTGTAAATAGCTTTGTGATTAAAAGCACACACTTGTACAAACACACATACACACACACACACACACTTCTTGTTCTTGAAGGAGCACCTGTTAACACAGCACTGAGGTTAGCAGAAACGTCTGCTGAATAAATGCAAATCTACAGTAGGTTAAATAAAATATACTATACAATAAAACTTATTGATGAACATGCTTTCCTCCCCTCCATCATAAAAACTACATTTAAGAAGTTGACAAGCAATGTGGCTGAGTCTGGAATATATAAAGTGGAGAGAAAAGAGCCAGACATGAAAGAGTACATAGTGTAATGACTGTACAAAAGTATAAAACCAGAAAAGACCAATTAATGCTGCTGAAATTCAGATGATTTCCCTGGCAGAATGGAGGGGACACGGAGGAGGCATTTTGGGTGTTAATAATGCTTGGCTTCTTGATTTGGGGGTGGGTTCCACGGGTGTGTGCAGTCCACAAAAATTCACCAAAGCTCTATGTTTACATATAATATGCACTTTTCTGCATGTATTATACTTCCATAAAAGAGGTAAAAAAGTAAAGAGAAAAACTTGACCATTGTTGACATGACAGAGAGGCAGGCTTTGTGTTGGGGGTTTTATTGTTTGCTGGCTGTGTACGATGAAAGCAAAACATTCTTCCTGCTAACATTTTTGCATGCTGTTAAAAACAATGTCTTGTATTTAAGTGTTTTATTCTGTTATAAGCAAACATGGCTCTTGGCCTGGAAGAACTTAAAATCATGAAAGAAAACTGCTAACAAACAAAAGCTGGAAGAGTTCTGTTTTCTGACGGTCCCAGCCTTGGAAAGCCTTCCAGCCCTCCGAGGATAGGGCTGCACAAAGGGACCCTTCCTCAGAACTGTCTCCCAAGTCTGGCAGCAGCACCTTGAGTCTTCACGGCATCCGCATGTTCTCAATAGCCAGTGGCTACCATGCCTGACCAGGCTTTCTGCTTAAGTCATCTTCTGCCCAAAAGAGGAGCTGGATTTCACTTGTTTTCCTTTCAGACACCTCCCTTCACATGCACAGATAATATAAATAACACTAATAACCACAAGTGACTCAGAACGTTTACTATGAGCCAGGCAAGGTTCTAAGTGCTTTATGTAAAGATTAGCAAATTCAATCCTTGCAACAACCACATGAGGTACTACTATTGTTAACATCGTTTGTTGCCGTATGAAGAATGCAAGGCTTTCTTAACTGAGAGGTTGAGTCACTTGCCCCAGCTCACATAGCTAGAAAGCAGAGCTGGAATTTGAACCAAGGCACCGTGGATCTTGACATGTGATGCTTCCATTTTCCAATTGTTTTCTATTTAGCTGCATTTTATTTCTTCAGACTTCTGGAAATGGTTATAAGGAGGTTTGGGGGCAGGGAGAGTGGTGAAAAGGGGGTGAGAGACAGGAAATAATCTTCAGTTAATTCCTTCCTCTCCCAACTCACCCACTCACATCCATATGTGTACACATACTCACCGTACATCCCTTAAACACATACTTATTTTCCATACTTTTTAAAATGTATCATTCTCCTTCTCCACTTAGCAATTCCCAATTTATCCTTCACAGTTCAGATCAAATGCTGTTTCTTCAACAGACCCTGCCTTAATTCTCACACGATCATGAGTTTTCCTCCCTCCACATCAGTGTTACTTGGTTCAAGTTCAAGACATAACATTTATCAAATTATGGTTGGATATGTGTCTCTTCTACTAAGCTGTCAGTGCCTCGATGATGGGAATTGTGTCTAATCTGTATTTCCATCTATTCCCACCCTCAAGGAAGTATGAGTCATAGGAAATATTAGGTATATTGTTAAACCTGATTGAACGGAATTATTGTGCAACACAAAAGATAAACTATAGCTTCATAATTTTTGGCTGGAGGAACAGAGTTCTGGCAAACTGGTACTTCATGATATGGATAATTAAAATAAGTGCATTTGAATAAGCAAGTTGAGGCTCTTTGTGTCTCAGTTCTCTCAGATGTGACATGTGAGGGTTGGACTGGCTCAAGAATCACAGCTGTGTGGCGGGTGAGGCTGCATAACCTTCTACCCCGCCTGCAGAAGCCATTGCTGCTATTTCCCGCTGGCCAGAGCGGCCTCAGACAGCGATCCCCCGCTGGGCTCCAGCCGCCACAGCTGTTTGATCAGAGACAGCCTGTAGAAAGAAATCCCCTGGCTATTCCTAATTTCAAAAATGTCTTGTTTTGATGAATGACAGGGTAGAACATGTTGATCAGCACGTAATGAATAAACTGGTTTGGGCAATTTCACTTGACAGACACTGCCTGTAGCTCAGTTTTTTCATGTGCTGAGGTGTTTTCAGTAGTTCCTTTTAGCATAACAAGAGAAACAGGACACCAAAGGCTGTGGCATGTGCTACTTGATCACAGAAGTGAGTGACATTTGATTTGGCTTTTGGCCAAAAATGTTCCCATCTCCACAAAGTTTGAGTCCAAGTGGTGCTGTGCAGCTCCCAGGGTTACTTCACCTTCCTCGCTCTCTAGGACTACCAACTTCTTGCCTTAATCCCTTTCTCCAGTAAGTATCCATGACTTTTCTAATGTGACCACGTGGCACACAAAATCAGTTTAAAAACACACACACACACAAGTTGGGAATAGGGAATACAGGAACTAGAGAAGGCTCCTCATGCCTCCACTCCTGGCCCTGCTGAATGACGTGTGCTCCTGCTGTTCAGGGCTCTCCGGGGAACCAATAGATGCCATTTAGATAGATGTGGTCAGTACATGGGGTTGGCTGAAGAGCAGCTGCTGTGTGTCCGTATCATGTCAGACCTCGGCGACTCAAGACCTGAGGGTGCCTAGTGGAAACTTGGAACCAATCCCTCTCTGGAAAGGGCTCTAAGTGAGGAGCCAGGCCCCAGGCACACAGGCCTTATAGAGACGTGGCTGAGGACCTAGCTGCTGCCAGTGGAGGCAGCACGGCTGCATGGAGCATCAGCACACTTACTCCTGTCTTTTACCTTCTTCTACTGAGGAAGGTTGTTCCCAGTTGTTTCTTTCACACTTTACTCTGTGTCAGGCTCAGGAAGTTGAAGTTGGGTAACAAATTGCTAAATGCCAGGAAAGCAATCACCACCAGCCTTGGTTCTTGCTTGTGTTGTGTGTGGGTTCCCTGCTCACTGAGCGGACTGCTGCTTACTGAAGACTGCATACTCCATGCCAGCATTGCAAAGTAAGTCAGAGCTTCATTTAATGATTATTCTTTAAAAGGTACCATACCCCTCATAGGAGTTAACTCCCTTGAAGCCAATGAAGCTGAAGTTTCATAGTCTTTCACAGCACAGATCCCTGCAAGGTTCAATGCCTAATTTATACTACTAACTTTGTATTCTTTTGCAAAGAGTGTCCTCCAAATTGTATAAGCTTCATGTCCTACAAAACCTGGATCTGACCATGTCTATTGCCATAGCCAGTTTGCAGTTATCTGCTAGCTGACTGTCCAAATTTCAGCTTTATCCAGGGGCAATCTTGCTAAGTATGGCTAATTGTCTTTTTAAGTGGTCCATCGTTCTTTTGTTTTCATATTACTTTTCACTTGACTTTCAAAGCAACAGAACTTTCTATGAAAAGGTGTGATCTGTCCCTACTGGAAGAATGTTCTAGTATATGGACAGTCTCCCATTCATTCCTGAGACAAACTTTGTCTCTTGCCTTCAAGTTTGTTCAAAATGAGCCCCTAGGACACAATATTCACATGTTAAGGAAACAAATATTTCAAAGCCAGATGTGAAGATTTGGGGCAGGGGGGCGGGGGCTGCCCATCATACTAGTTATTCTCAGCTCCATTAGTGAGGATAGCTAAAAACTGGCAGGATTTCTATTTTCCAATTTAACTGGAATTCCAAGGGTCAACTATTTGGTCATCTCATACTTTTGTGGAGAATTTTTACCTTTTTTGTTTGTTTTTAAATCACTCCTTTTCCAGCCAACAAAATAAGAACTAAGTTTAGTCTCCAACAGAGTTTGAGCTCTGCCATTGTGTAACCATATCACTCTGGCTTAATACCACCAATGGTACATGACATGTTTGTTTCATAGTTTCTGTGTATTTAACAGAATAACTAAATGCTTAATAAATTAATATTTAACTCCTAGAAATTACTTTGAATCCTTTTGAAAATTATCTTTAACTTTTAAAAAGCAGGAAAACAGATAAAGGACACAGTCTAATAAATATATCTTCTTGATTAAGGACTCCAATGATTCACTTGTAATACATATTAACTCATGAAAGAAGAGGAATTTTTATCAAAATGTATTTCTTAGAGCTGAAAATTTGTTATTTTTAACGCATTTCTATAGGAGAGTTTGGATATTTTTTTGAGGTGTTAAGTAATTGGTTTTCCAAGTCCCTTTAGCAGGTTAAGCCGTGTAACTCCATAGTCCCAGAGAATGGTGGGGCAAAGATGGATTGATCCTAAGTTACCATAGTATCCTTACACTTTAAAGCTAGTAAATGGATTTTTTAAAACTTAATTTCTATTGAAATATCTTCCTACATTTTTCACCTCTACTATAAATTATGTGCCTTGATAATATAGCTGGCTTCGGTTTTCTTTCTTTGGTTATCAAATTGAAAAACACTGAAAATAGTTTAAATACAAGAAAAATTATAAGTAAGTGCAGTATCATCACAAGCAGATTGATATCATAGGTGGATTTCTAAAAGATTCACCACCTGCTCCTTAAGAATAACCTTAGACAGGTAACTACCTCCATCAGCGCTGACATTACAGACAATGGAAAAGAAAGGAGAGGAGGCAGGCGCGCTGCCTGGGGTGATGCTTTCCACACGGTGGTTATGCTGCGACACTGCAATATGAGTGCATTTACCATTATACGATCGTGATTAGGAAACAGCATGCACAATACCCCTTTCAGAGGATAAATGGCAAACATCTTTTCAGGTTGGCTCAGTCACTTTCATCCTGCTGTCTGTAGCCGGCATTCACGGCACACAGCAGGAAAGTTCTGAGTTTACACATCACAAAGTCATGGACAACTGCAATATGATGTATAATGGAATGAGAAAAGGGGTGATTATTCTTTTATGGAAAGAAAATTTCTTAAACTCGAGATTGAGCAATACCTCCTTTCCAATTCCCTCTTTTGTTTGGCTTTAGAAAGCATGCTGAAACCTCAACTCATGTTAGTAGAGATTGAGCCCTCTGGGTTTTAATTATTCTGTAAAAAGCAGTATTGCTTCTGGTCACAAAATAATACCTATATTCTAATGGGAATAAATTTTTATTTAAATTTTAAGGTCCGTCCTTAAAGCTAGAGTCAGAGACATATATTTTCTTTGTACGTAAATATGTTGACTGCATTTTGACACTTTATAAAGATCCATTTGTATAATAGGATTATAAAGTATCATAATGTATCATGTGTGCAAGATTGTTCTTTCTTCTCATTTATAAAATATTCTTCCCAATATTCTTTTCTCACTATTTAAAAAATTTATATAAACTTGTAGGTGCTTTCATTGACTCTTGTGTATTCAAAATGTTGAATGTAAAATACTAGAGGTAAAATTAACTGTGTAATCCATTCTATGAGTAGTTTTCAAAAAGATAACATACCATGTGAGACGAGGTTCTGGCCAGCCGGATACAGAGCAGTGTAATGTTACTTTTTCTTTCTCCCAAACAGTGTGGGAACGGGGTTTAATGACAAACTCAGGAGCATGGAGAAGATGATCTTCATTCAACTTCCTATGATAGGCGTCGGTTTCTTCTAACTGCAAAAAACATCAAAATATTATGAAGTCAGAGCAAGTAGAAACCAGAATTATCATTTTTCCATTTGGAGCCTTACTTTTGTATTTAGATCAAATGCATTCTACTTGCCTCTTTAAAAACAGATAGATCATTTATGAACATGTTGAGCTTGAGCAATGCATTTGACTTTCCTAAGATGAATTTCTTAGGTTTCTCAGAACCTTAATTTCTGTAGAACCTAAAATTTCATGGAGTTTAAAACTATTAAGTTTATCTTTCTTTGACCCATAGAGTTTGATGTCTTCCCCCTTTTTTAAAAAAAAATTTTTGTCTTTAGTTTTATTTCTCCATTTGAATCAAGCTATACACACACACACACACACACACACACACACATTACATATATTTCTGCTTTTGCTAGTTTTATTAAATTGTCTTTTCTTACAGTTTTTCTCAGTGACAGGTGTTCAGCCTTTTCTCGAATTGCAACTTTCCTTGATTTCTTCTCAAAAGCTTCCTCCTGATGAAGAGTGGACACAGACTGTTTGGTTACCGTGGACTGTTTGGACGCCATGGACTGTTTGGACGCTGTGGACTGTTTGGATGCCGTGGACTGTTTGGAGACTGTGGACTGTTTGGATGCCATGGACTGTTTGGACACTGTGGATTGTTTGGACGCTGTGGACTGTTTGGACACTGTGATTCCTTCTTCACTAGCAAGAAGATTCCTTTGGGCTAGATAAGCAGCAGCTTCTTTAATTCTTTCTTCTTCTGTGTCTGTAATTCCACTGACATGTACTTGGCTAAAATATAATAGCAGCAAAACACATACATTGTGGATGGCAGTAATAAGATTGCCTAATTTTTACTATGTTCAGAGCCAGACTTCAGACATTGTGTGCCATGACCAAAGAAAACCTGACCGAAAAACTTGGCAAATCAGGAGCTAACTCTTCACACACAGGAGTGACCTTCACCTTAAAAAATGATGATACCAATAATACCTATTATTGCTCTGGTACTTGCCAAGTGCTTTTTACATGCATAATCTCATTTATCCTCACAACAACCCTATGAGGTAAAACAGTATAATTTCTATTTTAGATATACAGTACAGTGCCTATTTTAGATATACCCAAGGCTCACAATTAGATAACTTGCCTGAGGTTATTTCCATGGTTTCCTTAGTATGAATACAGTTTTGTTTGAATATGGTTGAGTCTATAATAAAAGGTTAAGTTACAAGTTTCCTTCCAGAAAAGATGATATTGTAGAATGAGATATATAGTTTGTATGGCTGTGATCCTGTTACTGTGTGCGTGATATGGATTCTATAACTCAGCTGATATAATGTATAGCCAAAAGCTATTGCATACATGAGTAAGTTCTAAATTTACACGAGATTCTTTGGCCTAATGGGGTTCTTTCTAAGATAGTAAAGGTTATGTGTGAGTCATATAATATGACAATCTTCATGTGTGCTTGCACAGAGCCCTGGTGAGAAGAAATGATCAACCTAGAAATTGAAGTGGTGCTATTTATCAACATGACTTGTTTTTGTGACTGACGATGATAGCAGGTGAGTGGTACCATCCAAAGTGCTGTGCCTAATGCAGTAGTTACTGCTGGAATTGTGTTGGGATTTATTAATGCTGTTAAAAATATTTGGATCACTTTTAACCTCCTTCAGTACCTTTGTTGTCAACCCTATTGGATGTTTCAGTGAGGGAATATATTGACTCTATCGAAGATTCTCTTGAAATTGAATCTCCTTAGATCTCTTAAGGTAGGATTGTACATTTGCTTGTCTTGTAAGAATAATTACTTTGAAATTTAAGCAAACATTGCCATTGTCTTTACAAGTTCCTGGCACCTGAATCTATGTAGTTTGCTGAGGAATAGGATTAATATTTCCCAAGAATGAAATTTCTCATGGAATATCACTAAAACATCTGTTAGACAAGATTAGTCCACTTTTTAAATTACTAAACTTGGTAAATTTTAATTGCCTTTTCCTTATCTCTATGTCTCCATATATTAATAAGTTAGTCTCCACAGAGAAAGTCAGTAATATATATACTATAATGTAGAGGGAGAAAAAGGAAGATGGAGATTTTTAGCTTAGTGTCCTAACATAATTATCTCTATTTTTTTTTAACTGAGATTGGAAATGAATGAATTCATAAGTGAACATAAAGCAGATCATCATGAGAATCTGCCTGGAATTGTCTATAGAGGTTAAAATACAATACAGAGATATGAAATGAGCTTTGAAAGATGATAAATATAAATAATAATGGATTATATTCAATGCTAGTCTTGCTGTGTGTTGAAACAACTCTAAGATAAACTTAAGCTCACAGTACCTGTAACAGTGGACATGTTGTTTTGGTTCTAAAAGACAGAATGGAGTCACAGTCTCCTTGCCTTTTCCATTTACAAATAAGCTCAACCTCAGAAAAAAATGTAATTATTTCACATGAGAATTCAAATACAATTAAAAAAATACTTTTGACCCAGGACAGCAGGTTTATTCTTCTTAAAGTAAATATAGGTGTATGTCAGTGATAACAAAGTTAACTCAACTTATCAGAGTATAAGAAGTAAAACTTTCAAGTGCCATCTGGAAGAAATGGTGTTTTCCAGAAATGCATTATGATTGCTGAATGCATGTGTGTTGCACTGGCCAATTCTAGGGAGACTCTCAGCTCTTCCACTACCAGCCATGTGATTTTCAGCAAGTCACTGAGCCTTGATTTCCTTGTCCAAAAGCTGATATACTAATATGTCTCCAAGCCTGTACTGAGGATTTAGCAAGACAGTTTATACAAAGCACCTAGTATGATTCCCAGTAATCAACAGGTACTCAACAAAGGTTCATTTCTTTCCCATCCTCTTCTTAGACTGTTAAAACTGCCAACACCCATTTCAACATAGTAATAGAATAAAAGAGATGGTTCCATATAAAAAATAAAGGAAAACAAGCAATAGAAACCAGAAGATGGATTTTTATTCACCTTTTCTTTTACTGCAGTTAATTTAATAAATTATCATTTCTTGAGACTGGCCTTGAGGAAACAAAATAGTTTGATGGGGAGAGAGAAGACACTGAAAGTGAGAAGGTTCATTTCATGCCCATATGGAGAGGCATGCCATGCTGGTTAATGCTCAGTTGATATGATTTTTAAAAAACAGAGTAGGAAAAAAGCAGAAAATGAAATCTTTTTCTTCTCTAGCTTAGCCATCTCTTGTAAGGAATATGAGCATATATTAAAGTAACTCTGAAGAGGCTAAGTCTGGGCAAATATACTTAGCAATATCACCATGTTTCAATGGAAAATCTACTTCTAAAAAAGTCAGAGATATCAAAGATATCAAAGAAAAAGCTAAAACTAGAATATTATGTATCCTCTTACCTTCCTGAGTTCAGAGCAATTATGATATTAGTCTCTAATTCCAAAAGCAACTGTTGGAGAAGAATGGGAAGGAAAACACAGGAGAAAAGAAATAGGCCCCCAAAAGTGACAACCACATTATTGCCTGGGGAACTTCCTGACAGCATCTGCCCTGAGAGGATTTCTGGCCTTGTTTTGAGTATCACCGTAGTTCTGTGAATGATTCTCTGTTCAAAGGAAAATAAACAGGGAAGGCTCAAAAACTTCCCATTAAACTTTAATTTGGTGTCCCAGACAACTTCCCTTTCAAGATTCCTTTGAATATTATAATTAAAATATTTTTTCATTATAAACACAGAAATTTGGTATTAACAGATTTGTGATTTAGTGATTATTTTGAAGTTTACCTCAAAACAGTCAACTATTTCACATTAAACAAATACAAGCCAGGCATTCAAATTATGATGCAATTCTTTCATTTAGTCTGTGTTATCTAAGGGTTTTTTTCTTCTTAATGAATAATAATTAAAACTACACTGGCAACCAAGATGATTTCCATCTACCTAAATAAATCATCTGATTTTTTTTTAGTTCACCCATCATTTTATAATTTTGAACATTTCTTTCTATTTTACCTATAGTGGCTATATATAGTGTCTAATGAGAATCCAATGTTTTCCTTTTAATTTCAACTGGTTACATAACTAGAATTAAGTTCCTCCTCATTCTCTTTTGTCCTGTAGCCATCCTGTGTGATGGCAAACATTTCTTTTTTGTAGTTCACTGTTTATTTTTTATTAAGGTATCACTGATATACAATCTTAAGAAGGTTTCACATGAGCAACATTGTGGTTACAACATTCACCCTTATTATCGAGTCCCCCACCATGCCCCACTGCAGTCACTGTCCATCAGTGTAGTAAGATGCCACAGAGTCACTCACTGCTTGTCTTCTCTGTGCTATACTGCCTTCCCCGTGACCCCCCTACATTATGTGTGCTAATCATAGATGGCAAAATTTTTACAGCAAACACACCTCCCTCACTACAGGGTTTCATGGTTCCTCAGACTTTTCTCAACTAAGTACATAGTAAGTACTCAATAAATGTTAGCTGCAAGTATTACTTTTACCTGACAACATTTACTCTCCATTTTCTAATGAACAAAGCCAGGTAGAGAATGCATACGCACCGTCCTGAGAAAATGGGTACCATATAGTCACTTGGCAGATTTTCCTTCTCCTCCCCAGATAGAAGGCTCTTCTTGGCTCTCTTTGTTTGGAGACTCAACTTGGATGAATAATCTCCTAACATCACACTGGAATCTGTAAGTCTGAAACAAAACCCCTAATATTAGGCAATGACCAAAAAAATGCACTTAAAATATGCAAAATGCTTACAAAAGGAAGTTTTAACTTGGGGAAAGTTTCATAGACTCGTAGTTCTCTAATGTTATAATCATCTTTCATCTCTAGAACTAAAGCGGAGTGAGAAAGCCCTCAAATAATGCACTCGATGCAGACTCAAGAGGAAAATGGGTTTATAGTAATGTCATAGCTCTATGCCCCTTAACGTTTCACAGGAAAACAGCAGTGCTCTTGTAATAGTTCCAAATACCTTTTTCTGTTAAGTTGATGTTTGATGTTTAGGCAGGCTGTATAGATGGTTTGGATACATACTGCATCCAAATCCTTTTACGGGATTGGTAAAATGCAAAATTTTCTGTAGAGGGAGCTCAGGTGCTTCTGATGCAGGGCCCCTAGGTTTGGCTTGGAGGCCTTTATGGAGTGTAGACAGACTCCTCTGTTTGAAGGAACACCGAGCTCATCAAACACCAGATAATATGTTGATAGGAACACACAGTGTCTCTGGAGTGACTCGAGACAACCACAGGGGTGTGATAAAGAACGCTTTGGTCAGTTCTGTTGCACAAAAGAATCCACCCGTGCTCACTGATGCAAAGGTGCACAGGGAGGTAGGTAGTTTGTCTTCTAATAAACCAAACAATGTATTTAGTGGCACAGAAAACATGGCAGCAGAGATTGCACCTAGAGAAAAAGGATTAATGAAACAAAAAGTACAATCTTAAGTCTATATAGTTCTTGATGAAATAAAATGTATTTTCACTCAAACATACATAACTTGTCATACATTTCAGAAGTTCATGGACTCTCTGAAGCCAATCCATGGACTCAGGTTAAATGCCCCTGGCCTAAAGGTGTTCCCAATAGGTAAGCTGAATGAAAACTCTTTACTAGCCTTGTAACTTTTCTGTAGATTTGAAATGATTCTAAAATAAGAAGTCAATATTAAAAAGGCCCCTGGTCTAGAGAAAATCGGAAAAGAAAGTGAAGCACATGAGTGGTGTGGCATGGGAAAAGCAAGCTGCCCAGTTGAAACAGAAAAACCTGCCAAATCACTCAAACTTTGATCATTTCCCAATTTTTAAAAAGCACTCAGTAAAGCAAGATCACCTAAATCAAAAGCAGTGGGCAGGCCAAACATACGCATAGTACAAAATGGATACACAGTTATGCAAGTAAACTTATTCTCTGCTAAATAAGAAGCACAGAACTGTGGGGTCTCTAGGAAGCACAGGGACAGTGGCTCTGGGCCTGGGGGTATAGGATGAGCTACTGCCTTTAATCCCTGGACTGGGGTGGTGGCATAGAAATGGCAAATCTCTTCTTCCCTCAGGGTGAATAGCTCTTATTCATGATCAGCATTAAAATTAAAGTTTAGAACCTTGAATTCAAGGTTGTGGATTGGTCACCAGTTGGGAGGCTTAGTGAAATTTGTTCCTGGCTGGCTGTTCCAGGCACAAGAAAATGACTACACTCTATACCCCCAGCAGGTTACAAAGTACAGGCTGTGCTTTCACAGGTCTAAGTTTAAAGTGCTATTTTCTTGCACCCCTTTAATTCCATTCAAAATAAAATTAAGGAGTTTAAGAATTTCTGTTTTTTCTACTTATAGAACATTTGTATTTTCTAATTTTTCTCCTGTTTTCTGTTTTTGCTCCTTTCTTTTTACTTTCATTCATTTCAGTAATATTCTCAAGAGCTCATATTTTCAGTGTATTTATATCAAAACAGCTATGATTTGTCATTCTTGTTGTATTGTTGCTCCTTTTTTCTATCATTTTCCTCTCAAGTTAAATCTTTAAAATGAAGTATTTATTACACAGAATGTGTCATAATGTTATTACTGCATTCTCACAGGTAAATTAATAGTTGAACTTCATGGCTAAGATTCATGGCACTGTCATCATTTTCTATTTTCTATTTCATTTGGGACAAAAGACTTCATAAAAAGAATTATGATGTTATGTATCATATAGTATTATTTAGAAAATCCAAAATATTTAGAAAAAAACAAGTCTTTGTTATGCTCTCTAAAGTTTCTTCAAGCTTTTGAATCCTAATAAAAAAGAGTATGTGAAAGATTAGATGTTCAAATACTATAACAGACTACTGAGTAATGCTAAATCATTTATTGAAGCTGACAAACAAAACTAAATCAGAAACCCAAACTTTGAAGGGACTGACTAGGTAATCATCAGTGTAACTAATTATTTGAAGAAAACCCATCAATAGTTTGTTTTGTTATGCCCGTGAACATTGACCTCTAAAATCTTACTCTAACAATTTTAAAGTTGAATAATATTTTTAGAGGATTTAAATAGAATATGTAAAACTTAAATGTCTTTGAACTTAAATCAAAGGGCTAAGGAAGGTCTTGCTAACCTCTTGGGCTGTTAGTTATATCTAAATTTTGAAAATAATCCTCTGTCTTTTAAATCAGTTTCTGAGAAGACACTAAACAATAGTATGGATCTGTGTGAGTCTTTGAACTATTAAAATTAACATTTAATGTTTCTTATGTACACAGTTTAAATCTTGAAACTTTCTGAATTTCAATTTATCAAGACAATGAAATTAAGTAATAATTAAGGATTGATTTGTGTGTGCACATGTGTACCCATGCATCTGTAACCATGTCCAGGTACATCTTTTTGTACTCTGCTACTAATTGTGGTATATCCTCCATTAACATGCCTAAAAGTAGCAGAATTTAAAGAAATATCATAGTATGTGTGACATCATCACATCTATGATCAGTAGCACCACGGAGAAGGGATGTAGCCAAGGGACACAAAACTGTCTGTGGCAACATTCCAGGAACTCTAAAACAGGCTTACACTTCCATCCAATTCCAGTACAGATGGTCCCTGATTTACAATAGTTTGACTTAAAATTTCTCAACTTTATGATGGTGTGAAAGCAATACACAGGCAGTAGAAACTGTACTTTGAATTTTGAATTTTGATGTTTTCCCAGGCTAGTGATATGCAGTGTGATATTCTCTGGTGCTGCTGGGAAGCTGCAGCTAGCTGCAGCTCCTCATCCGCCACACAATCTTAAGGGTGAACAACCAGTATGCTTACAACGTTCTGTACCCATACGACCGACCATCCTATTTTTCACTTTTGGTACAGTATTCAATAAGTTACATGAGATAGACAACATTTTATTATAAAAAGACTTTGTGTTAGATGATTTTTCCCAACAATAGGTTAATGTAAGTTTTCTGAGCATGGTTAAGGTAGGCTAGGCTAAACTGTGATATGCAGTAAGTTAGGTGTACTAAATGAATTTCTACTTACAATATTTTCAATTTACGATGGGTTTATAGGGAGGTAACAACACAATAAGTCAAGGAAGATCTGTACTCAACAACAACAAAAAGATAACCTTCTGCTTTTACAACTTCATATTTATCTGTGACAGGAAAAGCAAGACAAAAACCACTTACAGAATTCTAGAGTGGGGAGATATCTCAGGGATATTTGTGCCAGGCTCCTCATGTTATAGATGTAGAAGACCTGGAGTGTCTTTGTGACTCGCAAATGTTCACGCAGCAAGTTGACAGCTGAACTAGGAGTAGCAACCATCTAATTAGTTCTTTTCTTTATGCCAGTGTTTTTTTAGCTTTTGTGACTAAGTACTCTCCACCCAAAGACTGTGGGGATACGCCACCTACATATATTTATTTATTTGTAAGTTCTATGCATATACTACTGTATAAATATTCTTCTTTATGAACCATTCAATCAATAGAAAAAATTTAAACTCTAAATTCAGTTTTTTAAAAATAGAATACAATACTATTTCTTCCTACATTTCTATGGTTTGTCTTCATGGACTCCCCACTTTGGAAAACATAACACCACATCATACTGCCCTTAACAGCTCTGATGTTCATTTGCAATTCTTGAATTTGCACATAAATTGAGGTTATGACATCATCTAGTTCAATAATAATCCAGGTTATGATATCACAGTCCTGCCGAAAATAAAGCATTAAAAATTCCTTAAACTTTACATAAAGTGAAATGCTAGGGGAAGAAATAGAGCTATGTTGAAGCAAAGTTTCTATGTTTTACTGGTATTAAGTTAGTATAAATATAAATAGTTTGTAATAAGTTAATATGTGTATTATAATTCCTAAACCAATCCCTAGCAAAATAATTAAAATACAGTCAAGAAACACAGAAATAAAACACTTCACTAAAAATATCTATTTAACACAAAGCAGAACAGTAAAGGAGGAACAAATGAACAAAACATATGAGATATACAGAAAAATAACAAAAGTGGTAAACAAATCCAATGATATCAGTAATATTATTAAATGTGAATAGATTAAAAACTCCAGTAAGGAGCAGAGATTGTCAGAATGGATTTTTTAAAATCTAATTATATGCTGCCACAAGAGCCACAGTCTAAATTCAAAGACACATATGTGTTAAAGTAAAAGGATGAAAAAAATACACCATGTAAATGATAACACTAAGGAGCTGGAGTGACTATATTACTATCAAACAAAACACACTTTAAACCAAGAAATATTATTAGAGACAGAGAGGGACATTTCATAATGATAAAAGGATCAAATCCTCAGAAATACATAACAATTATACATTTATATGCATCTAACAACAGCCTCAGAATACATGAAGCAAAGAATGACAGAATTGAAAGAAAAAATAGAGAACAAAATACTCAGAGACCTCAATATTCTACTCTCAATAATTAATAGAACAACTAGACAAAAGTCAGCAAGGGTATAGGAGACTTAGATAACACTGTCAAATCAACTTGGCCTAACTGGCCTTTCCAGAAAACTTCACCCAGTGACAACAAAGTACAAATTCTTTTCAGCATTCTCCAGGAGAGTTCATATGCTAGCTCACAAAATCATCTCAATCAATTTAAATGGATTTATATCATACCAAATAAACTCTCTAATAACAGAATTAAATAAGAATCTACAACAGAAAGAAATTTAGAAAATCCTCCAATAACAGGAAATTAACAACATACTTTCAAATAACCCATTGGTCAAAAAGAAATCACAAGGGAAATCAGAAGGTATTTTGAACTACATGGAAACAAAACCACGATATATCAAAGTTTATGGGTTATAGCTAAAGCACTGGATATAGGAAAGTTTATAGTTTTATGTGTCTAAATTAGAAAAGAACAAAGGTCTCAAATTAATAACTTAAGTTTCTACTGTAAGAAATTAGAAAAAAGTAACCATGAAACAAGCAGAAAGGAGAAATAATAAAGATTAGAGAAGTCAATGAAATAGAACAACTATAGATAAAACCAGTGAAACAAAAGTTAGTTCATGAAAATATTGAGAAAATTGACAAACTTTCAATAGATTAAACATGAAAAAAGAATGAAGATACAAATCATCAAAATCAAGAATGAAAGAGGCTACATCACTATCAACCCTACAGACGCTCACAAGGAAATATGACAGGTGTACTTACGCCAAAAAATGAGAAACCTTGAATGAAATGGAAAAATTCCTATAAAGATTCAAATTACCAAAGCTAATTCAAGAAGAAATAAAATATCTGAACAGACTGATAACAAACAAATTGAATCAGTAATTGAAAATCTTTGCACAATGAAAATTCCATGACCAAATGGCTTCACTGGTGAATTCCTTCAAATATTTAAAGAACAAACAATACCAAAATAATTTTCATATATTTTCAAAAACAGAGAAGGGAACATTTCCCAACTTATTCTATAAGGCCAGTATTATCAAAGCCAAAGACATTATAATAATAAAAGAAAACAACAGCCCAATACCCCTCATGAACATGGATGTGAAAATCCTTCACAAAATATTAGCTGAATCTAGCAACATATAAAACCAAGTGGAATTTATCCCAGAAATGTAAAGTTGATTTAACATTTAAAAATAAATAAATGAGTGCAATGTTCCATATTAATAAAATAAATAATAAAAATCACATACTCATCACAATAGATGCAGAAAAAGTTTTTGACAAAATTCAGCATATGTAGAAAATCCTAATAGACACACACAAACACACACACATGCACACACACATACTAATAAGTTCAGTAAGGTCACAGGATATAAAATCAAAACACAAAAATGAATTATATTTCTATATACTAACAATAAACAATGTAAAATAAAATTAGGACAACTCCATTCACAATAGTACCAAAAAGAGTAAAATACTTAGGAATAATGTAACAAAGATGTATAACACGTGTACATTGAAAATTACAAAGCATTATTATGCTCTAACATTATTACGATCTACTGAAAAAATCCCTAAATTAGTAAATATTCCATGTGCATGGGCTGAAAGACCTAGCATTATTAAGATGGCACAAAATTCATCTACAGTTTCATTATGGTTCTTATCAAAACCCCACTAGACTTTTTTCTATGTAGAAATTGACAAGGTAATCTTAAAATTTATATGGAAATATGAAGGAACTATATAGGCAAAATGTTTTTGTAAAGAGGAATTAAGTTTGAGGACGTACAGTCTCCAATTTCAAAACTTTTTATAAAGCAACAGTAATTAAGACAGTATGTTACTGGCATAAGGACAAGCATACAGATCAATGGAACAGAATTGAGAGTCCATAAATAAACCCTTTATTTATGGTGAATTGAACTTTGACAAAGGTGCTAAGGAATTTAAGAGGTAAAGGATAGTCTTTTCAACAAATGGTGCTGGGAAAATTGTATGTCCACATGGGAAAGGATGAATTTAGAACTTTAGTCAATATCAGAAAAAATTAATTAAAAATAGATCAGATTTCTAAATGTAAAAGCTAAAATTATGAAACTCTTAGGAGATAAGAGAAACTCTTCATGTTGTTGAGCCACAGAGTTCCGAGATACAACATCAAAAGCATGATTCAAAAAGAAAAAATTGAATTGAATGTCATCAAAATTTAGAAGTTCTGGTTTTGAAAAGACACTGTTAAGAGAATGAAAAAACAAGGTATAGATGAGAGAAAATATTTGCAAACATCTATCAATAAAGGATTTGTATATAAAATACTTAAATAACTGATAACAGTAATAAGCAGAGAAAAATCCAATTTAAAAACGGACAAAAGATTTGAATAGGCATTTCACCAAAAAAGAAATGCAAATTGCCAGTAAGCAATTACTGGTTAACATCATTAGTCATTAAAAAGTGCAAATTAAAACCACAATGAGACCCCACTACACACCCATAAGAATGGTTACAGAAATAAATAAGAAGATAAAATAAAAAAGAAAATAACCAATGTGGGCAAGCTTGAATCCTCATACATTGCTTTAGAAATGTAAAATGGTACAGTCACTTTGGAAAACAACTGAGTAGTTTCTTAAGAAGTTAAACATAACTTACTGTATGACCCAGCTCATGTTTTAGAAAGAACAGGAGAAAGTTGACTTCAAACATTATTGAACTATAGCCTTCCAGAATGTGTTATATGTTGGAGTGCCACTGAAATTTTCACAAGTTTATTTTTTTAACTTTCTGTAACAATTTCACGTGTTCACCAGAAAACTTATTCAGCATCCACTGTGAACAAAATACTGTGCTTGAAACTGAGATAGGGATAGGAAGATAAATACTGCTTTCTGAGAGCTTTACAGTCTTGTAGGGGAGTAAATGCTACCAAGCCTCATTCACTGTATTATGTCAATCAAAGACGAAAAGATGGAAGGGCAGATGGAAGGCAGAAAGATAAGCAGAAAGACTAGTGCAAACAGAAGTTGAATTCACAGGCTTGGAGCCGATTTCTGTCTAGGGTTGTTAGGGAATTCTTTGTGGAAGGGCTGGACATTAAAAGATGGGTAGGTCATCCCAGGATGACAGAGTGGTTATGAACAAAGGCTTAGAAATAAAAGCTCAGTTTTCACTGCTCATTTATGTGTTGTCATTAGACTTCACTAAGTGGCCACAGAAGAGCTGACCAATTTTCCTTTAAAACTGGGTCTTCATATCTATTTACAATATAGTACTTTTTGCATATAGACAGAATGCTTAGCTGTTTACCAGAGGGAGGGCGATGCAGTTGTTTTAGTGAACTATGGGTCAGCTTCTAGAAAACTGTCCTTGGCTGTCTTTGCTTACTTAGTCAGCCACTCCTCATCAGGGCTCTGTATCAGAAATCACATCTCTTTCATCTTCAGAACCCCTGGGAGGGACAGGAACAAGAACTTGGAGTTTGCAGTCTCTTTCCTCATTTCTACTTTTCAAACACATTCTCCCCTCTTGCAAAACCTGAAAGACAATACTTTCTCTGGGCTTCTGTGAAAGGGTTTCAATCTAGTTTTGATCCAGAGAAGCTTTGGTCTATGTTCCTCCTTTGATATGGGTATCATGTCAGCCTCAACACTTACTGACTTTGTAATTCTTGTTTTCCAGTCTGAACACTTATGGAGGAAAACATCATAAGATGTTAACTTCATAAGAAGCTACTTATTTCAGAAAAACATCAAAATTAGTGGGTAAGTAGGAGCCTTTGAGCCCTTTTTTTTTTTTTGCTAATGTATTTTGCAGAAAAAGCTTCTTGTAATATACAAGCATGAATTTACTTTGACCAACATCACCCTTGAAATTTACTGACATGTAGTGCCATAATAAATAAAGAGCCCCTGATGTTTCTTTTCTTTTTTTGCACTATTTACCTGATACTTGTCTTTTTTTTCTCTCTTGGCCACAGAAATATCTCATTTATCAGTTTAAAAAAAATTTTTAGTTACTTAAATAGGAATGTAACCACAATTTATCTTCTATTTATTGCTTCACTTTCTCCATTATTTAAATTTCCACTGACAAGTAGTATTTATTCTCCTTTTCAGTAACTTTCCACAGATAATGTATGGCCGTGGTCCAAAAACAAATACTATGGGGGTCTGAATTGCTTCTCAACATGAATGTAGAACAGCCATGTATTCTAGAAAAGGTGGGTAGATAAATCACAGAGATTCAGATCTCTTGTGGTTATCTACATACACTGATTATATTCTACCCTTTCTGAATATTTTAAAATTAACATTACTAGATTATGGCCTTTTTTTTAAGTAGAAGCAAAGAGTTTACTCCATATTTCCTAGATATTATATTATGCAGGACACCTGATGATGGTATCAGGAGATTCCTCATAGAATCTAAGGCTGTGGTCCAAGGTTTGTAAAAGTTTTAATTAACTTATTGACAAGGCAGCGCAGAAACCGACATCCCACCCCACTTTGAGGATGGTTGCTGCGGTTGACTGGAAGCAGCATGAAAGTTATCTTCCTCATTTGAGGTGTTCCTGTTTTCTCTTGTTTCATCTAGAGAGGCTGCTGTGGAAAAGGTCAAGCCTGTTGCAACGGCTACCTTGGGCTTCCAGAGTTCAGAGATGTCTTCAGCGAAGCTAAGTTACACCTTGCTGCCTGGCCAGCAGGGGCAGAGGCAGCATTTCACCTCTGAGCCCAGGGAGGTACAGCTTTGCCCCTCCTCCATCTTTTGCTGACTCATTATTCCTACTCTGTTAAAGGACATGCCTTCATTCTCACCTGCCGATGGGAGATTAATGCCATCCTGGGGGTACCTTGTATCACCTAAACTGAATTTAACCTGCAAAAGAGCCTGGCAAATAACATTTACAATGTAAAGGACAGGAAGCAGGAATGGATCCCTTTTTTCTGGGGCATCAGTGTATGTATCTGTGAAAGGAGGGGCTTGAATTAGATGAGCTTTTGGTCTCTTCCTGCCTTAGCATCCCACAGTCCTATGTATATACAAGCTGCTGATTACATGAAACTGGTATAATCAGAGATGATGTTTCTCTCTCTGCAAAACAAGTCACACATTTATAGTAGTGAGAGCGGAGGCAGGAGATTGATCCATGATGACAGCTACGTTCTCTGGACTCAGGGTTTGTCTTTAGGATTCAGAATATAACATTGCCTTTTTAAAAGAAGTAACTGGCATTAAATCTGTCCATTTCTGAAAAAAAAAACAAAAACTAGTAACTGGCTTTTCTGCTTTTGTTAGAGTTTCCTGTACCTTCTCTTATCACATAGGAAGTAAAGTAACTTAACGTTTTCTTGGTACTTAAATTCTGAAAGACAGATCCCAGAATGTTGTATTGGTTTTTGCTACCCAGAAACTATGGTGCTTTTTCCTTATATATAACAGGCAAGCTTGGAGAAGAGGCTATTAGATGATTTCTAGAGGGGGAAAGATAAGAATATATCATGATATATCAGCAGCTTTACAAGCAAACTTCATTTCCATAATGGTCTATTGGTACAATAATTTTTTGTAATTTAGATTCAGCCACTTGAATCTGTAGATGGACTCAAATCCCCATACAACTATGGTTATTGTAGGTGTTTTCTTACCAAATACCATAAAAAGCACTAACAATAGAACAAGGTAGTTGTTTAGAATTTGGGGGAATGGAGAATAAACAAATGGCTTTACCATCATCGAACTGTCTAGAGTCTCTGAAGATTCACTGTGTATAGAAAATCTACATGGATCTTTTTGCAGTCTCAAAATTATGTGGCCAAGGGAGCTGCAGCTCTGTGGAAAAATCTGGTGGAATTAAGAATTCAGCAATAATTAATAGATAAAAAATTGTGGCTCATCACATCCTTTCTTACTGCACATCTGTTCTTGCCTGGGCTACAGCACTAGCCTCCTAACTGGATGACCTGCTTCTGCTTATGTACCACACTCTATTGCCTACATAGCAGCCATAGTAATTGTGTTACAGCTTGAGTCAGATCATGTCATTCTCCTGCTCAAAACTTTGCCACAGTTCCTTCCCTGTAGCTCAGAATAAAAAGTCCTTTCAATGGCCACAAGGCCCTACTTGATCAGCCCTGCCCCATCCACTACCTTTCTGATATCTTCCCCACCTACTTTTCCCCCCACTCTTCCATTCCCTTACTAGCCTCAATGCTGTTTCTTGCTGAAGGGCCTTGAAGTGGCTTTTCCTGACACCTGGTGTACCTGTCCTCCAGATTACTTCATAGCTAACTTCCTCAGCTACCTCATGTCATTGCTCAGATGTCACTTTCTCAATGAGGCCTGACTGACCTATTTAAAATTCCAACCTGCACCTCTGCCCCACTACCTGATCCCTCTTACCTACTCATTTTTATAGCTTCCATAACATTTATTACCCTCTAGCATAATATAAAACTCAATGTCTTTTTTGTTATATTTATTGTGTGAGGACCATTTCTCCATGCTAGCACACATACTCCGTGAGGGCACGGATCTTTGTCAGTTTTGTTCAGCAATCTATCCCAAGCAGCTAGAGCAGTGCTTACCACCCAGCAGGTGTTCAGTAAATATTTACTGAATGAATGAACAATACCTAAACCTCACTGAGTGTTCCTTGTGTGTTACCTATTTCACTATACACCTTACATGATTATCTCCTTTAGACCTCCCAAGATGAGGAACAATCATTTTCCTCATTTTACTCAGAGGAGAGGAGAAACTCAGAAGTTAGCTTATCTGAAGTCACAAGCCTAATTGGAAGTAAGCATGGGCCTGTTTGACCCCAAAAGCCATCTATTTCTCATTGTTGTAACATCTGGAAATGGATATGTAGAAAATGGACACTAATCTAAAACTGACAGCAGAGGTGAAGACACAAAAATGTCTACAGGGTAGGAGATTTCTTTGGTATCATCTTTTGAAACCACACTGGGCAAATGGAACAAGTTCTCAGATTCCCCTCAGTCCCTGCTCTAATCAGACCCACCAATACAAGATGGGGTTTCTGTGTTTCATAGTCTGTCTTTAGCATTGGTATCCACTGTCTGCACTAGGACTGGTTTGAGTATGTTCTTTGCAAAGCCTATTTGCAAAAGAAGCTATTATCTGGGTAACAATTGAGAGGAGTTGACCAATAGGATATGAGTGTAGTTGAGGGGCACCGTTTACAGTTAGGTAGGGTGCCGAGGGCAATTCCCTCATGTCTCAGTTTTCTCATTCCCCAAACCCCCTTCTGAGTCTCCTCTGTATCTGTTTCTAAGTGACGCATTAGAATCTATAAGGTTCCAGGTTTGGCATTCATGAATGCCCCTAGGATGGATTTTTTCCCTTAGAATTTGTGCCCTTCCCTCTATGGTTCTCTGCTTTTAATCTTGGCTATTTGAGTGCTCAATAGCTTCTCTAGGAGAATGACAAAAAAAAGGAAGAATAAAGCAAAATTATATATTGATGCTTCAGGAAATATCTGGTGGCCATGTGGTCAAGGGGAGTTGGTACCCATGCAAAGGGAGGGGGACTTTCGGTAGGATGGGGGTTCAAATCGCTATTCCACCACTTAATGTAAGTAAGAAAAGTCATTTAATTTATTTGGTCTCCAGTTTCCTCAATTTAACATGGATAATATTTTCTACTTCTCAGGGTTATTGTAAAGATACAGTGGTATAGAGGATGCTATGCTGAATTGCATCATATGGGCTGAATTTTAATCTGTTTAGAATCAGACAATTAAATGTCTTCCATTACCATTGAGGGTTGAGACAACTCTAAATCCACCCAGCATCCAAGAATTGTGCTGCATTGTTCCCTGGTTTTTGGAGGTTATTCATTCCTACTTATCAAGTAAAATAAAGTATTTATTTTATTATTCCTATCTTAATGCATGATCCAGCTTACTCAAAAAAAAAAAAGGAAGGTACCCTGATTTCTATATTACCGCATTCACCATAAACATCTACCTTATTTCAGCCTAACTTCTTATAATATTGGCATTAAAAAGGGGTCCTCAGATCACACTCTGCGCTGTCTGATACTTTTACGTAGGTTTCCAGTGTAGTGGCTCTGATCTCTCAAATTTTCCTGAGAATCTGATGAAAGCTTTGGTCCTTAAAAAAAAAAAGTTCTCATCTGCACCTAATTTTGCCCATATTATCAGATCATGCAAGACTCTGCTGAAACCTATTCATGGACAGTGGTCCTGAGTACCATTTGTCCTTTAATCCCTGATAGTATCTGTGGGTTGCTAGCATAAAACAATAATATTGTGTCATTTGTTTTACTGAATTACTTTTTTTAATTTACATTTTTATTTTCTCACTGTGACTAAGAATAAAGGCACTAAAGTAAGCCTTCCAGAATTTATTTTATAACCCTTGGCTCAGAATGCAGTTGGTAACCAATCTGCCCTATAATAACACTGACACTGAACGAGCCATTGTTCTTAAGACTTACTGAGGTCAGCCAAGCCCTGAGCACATATAAATCTCCATAGTTTCCACTTTACTACTGGACATCTAACTACAAAGCAGACGCTAAAAATAGATCAAACCTAGTTTTTACATACACTCCAGAGAATTACATTTCCAACCACAGGGGTTTTAACAACAATATTATCACAATCTGAAAAGAGATATTTCATTTAACAGGGAAAAGCTGATCTATCTTGAAAAAGTGAAAATATAACGTTAAGGAATTATGAAGATTCTGAAATGTTCAAAGAGCATTATGTGCACCTGTTAGCTCTGGGTCTAAAAAAAGAAATCTAAAATATACCCAGGATTAGGTTGGCTTTATTTTACACTGCATTACACAGAGGAAAAAATACTGGCATTTTCTTCCCTCTCTTGTTCTAGGTCAACACTTCTAAGTAAACAAGTTTCTACCAAGAACTTTGAGTTGTTTGAACATAGCAAGCCACTAATAAGTACCTACCAAGATAAATACATGCATAGCAGGAATGAATAAGATGTGAAGTTGAGTATAGGAAAATAATTAGTTTCATTTCCCATAGAAAATTTGTTATCTGAGGCTTTTTATGGCTAAAATGGCTAAGTCTTCCAAAGATAATATAAAGCAAATATTTTCTAAATAAAATAATCAAAATGCTCAAAGGCTCAATTACTAATGTTCACATAATATAACATACTATGAATAAATATGAATATTGCACATATGGTTAAAAGAAGGATTTGCATAAAATTAAAATAATTTCAACATAACATTTAGCAAGAGAGTTAAAGTAAAAATATCTTCAAAAATAAAAATTCATAAAACTAGATTTTACAGCATTGGGGAAATAAGTATACAAAGAGTTATATTAACAACTATATGATAATGAAAATATCTATCATCTATATCTTATATAGACTCAGCCCAAATAGTCCAGGAAAATGGATATTTAAAATGTAATCCTCCTCTTGATAATTATCAGGGAAATGCAAATTAAAACCACAATGAGATATCACCTCACACGAGTTAGGATGGCCAACATAGAAAAGACTAGGAACAATAAATGCTGGCGAGGACACGGAGAAAGGGGAACCCTCCTACATTGCTGGTGGGAATGTAAACTAGTTCAACCATTGTGGAAAACAATATGGAGGTTCCTCAAAAAACTAAAAATAGTAATACCATTTGACCCGGGAATTCCACTCTTAGGAATTTACCCAAAGAAAACAAGTTCTCAGATTCAAAGAGACATATGCACCCCTATGTTTACTGCAGCACTATTTACAATAGCCAAGATATGGAAGCAACCTAAGTGTCCATCAGTAGATGAATGGATAAAGAAGAGGTGGTACATATACACAATGGAATACTATTCAGCCATAAGAAAGAAAGAAATCCTACCATTTGCAACAACATAGATGGAGCTAGAGGGTATGATGCTCAGTGAAATAAGTCAGGCAGAGAAAGACAAATACCAAATGATTTCCCTCTTTTGTGGAGTATAACAATGAAGCAAAACTGAAGGTACAAAATAGCAACAGACTCAAGACTCCAAGAATGGACTAGTGGTTACCAAAGGGGAGGACGAGTGGGGAGGGAGGGAGAAGGGGATTGCGGGGTATCATGATTGGTGCTTATAGTGTGTGTAGGGTCACGGGGAAGACAGTATAGCTCAGAGAAGACAAATAGGGACTCTGTGGCATCTTACTACACTGACGGACAGTGACTGCAATGAGGTATGGGGGGAGGGACTTGATAATAAGGGTGAATATAATAACCACACTGGTTTTCTTGTGAAACCTTCATAAGGGTGTATATCAAAGATACCTTAATAAAAAAAATGTAATCCTTCTCTACTAGAAGAAACCACTTTCCTAAATGAAGTTCTTAAACATTTCTATGGCACATTCTTCAAGAGAACAAAATGATACTGTTATATACACAGTGTTAATGCCTCCTAACTTCCCTGTGGAAGGCAGTTCATTTAAAGCAAGTGGTAAAAGAAATGGATTCATATCAGTAACAAAATTTCCACATTTGCAGCCAATGTAACGCCCTTATGAATATCCCATAGCAAAATATGACTCATGAAAGTAAGATTGCAAAGTAATGCTGCCCTATTTTAAATGGAATTTCAAAATGCTACCATCATACATTCCAGGTAACCTCCAGTGAACTCTGGTTCTGTAACAGAACACAATGCCCAAGAAACGACAGCCAAAGATCAGCTGGTGCTTAAACCCAACAGGGATTCAGAAGTTTCTGCCTTCAAAAACCATCCTTGCTTCTATTCATACAAATCACTGTGTTGTTTTCTTAGTAACTTTTTTTAAGTTCCAGAAATAAACACCTTCTCCAGTTACCCTAACACATATTTTGTGGACTTAAATTTTGTAAGCCTTAAAATTATATTTTGTTTATAACAAAAAATGCAACCCATGCCAGATGCTTTGGAGAGGAGGACTCACAGCAGCAGGTGGTTATTTACCACAGAGTACAGTGCAGAGAAGCCAACTGAAAAGTTCATAGGAACCAACACTTGTGCCAGGGACACTGCCACTGTACAGTGCCATGGTAGCCTCCCTGAGTGACCACACACTCACTGAGAAACTTTCTTCCCTAATATTAAAGACTATCAGTAATAATTGCTATTGAAATTTTATCAGTGAGGATGAGATGTCACACTCTCACCTGGAGGACCTCAGTTGCTGTTGGTACCAACAGCCTCAGTTCCCAGAGCTGAGCTCCACATAAAGGGTTTCTGGATATAACAGTCCTCGTTTATCTCAACTTTACTGTTTTCCAAAGACCTGCACCTAAACTCCACTCTTCCTAAAATCCTATTGTAATCTCTTTTCCTCTGGTATGTGGTCTCCCTCACTGCAATGGGTTGATAAACCTAATTTTGTTAGAATACAGGTTTATTTCTAGTAGTCTTAGGCTGACTGAGATAAAGCCATGCTTTTATAAAATACTCTGGATTAACAAAATATCTGCCACTGGGATAATAGCTCAGAATTTTTAAACTGGCTTTCAGATATCCAAAAAATAAAACATCTTTCTGCTGTGACCTGTGAATTTTAAACTCTGTGCTGGCTTCTCTCACAAGCAGAAAGGTTCTGAGGGTTGAAGAGCCATTCAGAAAATGTGCCTTTGCCTTAAGACCCAACATACCCGTGGGAGTAACTGTGATCACCGGCTGAGGCTGCCTCCCGACTGACTGCAGATGTGAGGGTGTCCTGCTGCTGGGAGGACGCCTGGTGGAAGGCCTCAGATTCCTGGCGGTGCGCAGCAGAGGAGCGGCTGCTATACGCTGTGGAGCCATGGGTATAGATGGCAGACCTTTTCTTCTCCTGCTGGTAGTGGCTCACGGTGGTACGCAGGTCCTTGTTGCGATAGCTGTAATCATAGTGTTTATGGAGTTTCTGATAAAATGGCAGTGACATCCTGTGCCCTTGAGGGAACAAGTCAACCTACAAGAAAGCAACAATTTTTGAGTGAATTTTTAAGAAACAAATCCCATGGAACAAGTCATCTAAACCAGTGTGCAAAAATTAATACTCTTATGATTCAAAATTCTCAACAAACTGGGTATAGAGGGAACATATCTCAAGATAATAAAGGCCATATATGACAAAGCCACAGCTAACATCATACTCAATGGTGAGAAACTAAAAACCTTTTCCTCTAGATCAGGAACAAGACAAGGATGCCCACTCTCACCACTTTTATTCAACATAGTACTGGATATCCTAGCTACAGCAATCAGACAAGATAGAGAGATAAAAGTTGTACAAATTGGTAAGGACAAAGTAAAATTACCACTATTTGCAGATGACACAATACTATATAGAAAACCCTAACTGCTCCACAAAAAAACATTAGAACTAATAAATGAAGTCAGTAAAGTTGCAGGATACAAAATCAATATATAGAAAGTTATTGCATTTCTATATACTAATAACAGCAGAAGGAGAAATTAAGAAAGCAGTATCATTTACAATTGCATTGAAAAGAATAAAATACCTGTGAGTAAATTTAACCATGCAGGTGAAAGACCTATACTCTGAATAATATGTCACCGATGAAAGAAACTGAAGACAACACAAATAAATGGAAAGATTTTCCATGCTCATGGATTGGAAGAACTAATATTGCTAAAATGTACATACTACCCAAGGTAATCTCATATTCAATGCAATCCTTATCAAAATACCAGTGGCAATTTTCACAGAACTAGAGCAAATAATTCTAAAATTTGTATGGAACAAAAGACCCTGAATAGCCAAAGTAAGCTTGAGAAAGAAGAACAAAACTGAAGGTTCCATGCTTCCTGATTTCCAACTATTCTACAAACCTATAATTATCAAAACAGTATGATACTGGCACCAAAAAAGACACATAGATCAATAGAACAGACTACAGTCCCCAGGAATGAACCCACACTGGTATGTTCAATTAATATGACAAGATTTATTGATTTAAGATGCAAGAACACACAATGGGGAAAAGACAGTCTCTTCAATAAATAGTGTTGGGGAAACTGGACAGCTACGTGCCAAGAATGAAACTGAACCACTGTCTTATACCACACACAAAAATAAACTCAAAGTGGATTAAAGATTTAAATGTAAGACATGAAAGCATAAAACTCCTAAATGAAAACATACTCAGTAAACTTATGAACATCAGCATTAGCAGTTTTTTCTGGTTTTGTCTCCCCAGGCAAGAGAAATAAAAAGAAAAAGAAACAAGTGGGACTATATCAAACTAAAAAGCTTCAGCAAAAGAAAAAGGCAGTCTACTAAATGGGAGAATATATTTACAAATGAACATATCCAATAAGGGGTTAAAATCCAAAATATATAAAGAACTCATATAAGTCAACACCAAAAAATCACAAAAATCCCATTAAAAAATGGGCAGAGGACATAAATAGACATTTTTTCCAAAGAAGACATACAGACGGACAACAGACACATGAAAAGATGCTCCACATCACTAATCATCAAGGAAATGCAAGTCAAAACCACAATGAGATATCACTTCACACCAATTAGAATGGCTAGTATCAAAAAAGACAAGAAATAACAAGTGCTGGCAAGTATATGGATAAAAGGAAACCCTCGTGCACAGTTGATGGGAATGTAAATTGGTGCAGCCACTACGGAAAACAGTATAAAGGTTCCTCAAAAAATTAAAAATAGAAATACTGTATGACCTAGTAATTCTACTTCTGGTTATTTACCTGAAGAAAACAAAAACACTAATTTGAAAAGATAGATGAACTTCTATGTTTATTGCCACATTATTTGCAATAGCCAAGATATGGAAGCAACCAAAGCATCTGTCAATAGATGAATGGATAAAGAAGATGTGTACAAATATACAATGGAATACTATTCAGCCATAAGACATAAGAAAGAAACAAATCTTGTCATTTGCAACATGGATGGACCTCAAAGGCATTATGTCAAGTGAAGTAAGTGAGAGAAAGACAAACATCATATGATTTCACTTATATGTGGGATATAAAAAAAGACAAACAAAAAACAAAACAGAAATAGACACATAAACACAAAGAACAGGGAAATGCCATACAGAAAGGAGGTTGGGGGATGGAAAAAATAGGTGAAGGGGATAAAGAGGTACAAACTTCCAATTAAAATAAATAAGTCATAGGATGAAAAAATACACCACAGGGAATATAGTCAATAATATTGCAGTATCTTTGTATGGTGGCAGATGGTAACTACACTTACTATGCATACTTTGTAATGTATACAATTGTTGAATCAGTATGTTGCATGCTTGAAACCAATATAATATTGTATATCAACTATACATCAATTTTAAAAAGTTATACTCTCATCTTTTCCAAAGGGTAAGTAGAAAATGATGTGACAGTTAGCTTAACTGTTTACTCATTAAACTCCCCACTGTTGCCCAGATGTGCTCCCTCCTATCACTGTGCCTTCTTCTTTTATGTTTGTATGTGTGTGTTTTAAATATCTACAAGAGTTTTATGCAGTTCACCTACCCTTGCTATTGTGCTTTCTTTCTCAGACCTTTCACAGTATATGTTCTTAATTTTCTGGCATTTCATTCTGATGGGGGCTTCATCTGGGAGCCTATATAATGATGGAGAGTCTCTGTACAGCCAATATGGTTTTCACTCAACAAATGATTACCAAGAACTTACTCTGAGCCTGGTACTACTCCAGCACAAGAAATACACAGAGGAACAGAACAAACAAAACCTCTGCTCTGATAACCTTATACAGAATCTTGTATTCTATTGCAGGAGATAGACAATAAAATAAATAAGTTAAGAATTAGTATATATTAAAATGTACTAAATGCTATAGATAAAAGTAAATCAGGAAAGGGGAATGGGATGCAATGTTCAACAGCCTTATTAGGGATGGCTCTGAGCATGCGAATATCCAGGATAAGAGTATTCCAGATGGAAGACCATTGCAAAAGCACTGGGGTATGAGCATACCTGTTGTACTCCAGGAGTAGTAAATAGGTCAGTGGGGCTGCATTGAGTGAGAGGGATGCAGGGAAAGGTGTAGGAAATGATGTTCTAGAAGTGAGTGGGGTGGGGAGGAAGGGCAGATAGTGTAAGGTCTGATAGGTGACTGTAAGGACTTTGTCTTTCATTCTGAAACTCTTCTCAGCTATTGGAAGGTTCTGAGCTGAGAATCACTCTCACTGATGTCTGAAGAATAGACTGCTAAGGCACAAGAGCAAAATCCAGGAGAATCAGAAGGCTAGGATGACCTGAGTTGCATAACCCTCAAATTCATTTGTTTAAGTCCTAACTGCCAATACTTCACAATGTGACTGTATTTGCAGATAGGATCTTTACAGAGGCAATGAGGTTAAAATGAGGTCATCAGGGTGGGCCTCCATCCAGTATGACTGGTGTCCCTACAAAAAAGAATTGGACACAGATATGTACATAAACAAAGGGAAGACTGTGAAGACACAAAAGAAAATGACTTAAGCATGAGCAACTTTTTCCTGGACACATCTCCTCAGGCAAGGGACACAAAATCAAAAATGAACAAGTGGGACTACATCAAACTAAAAAGCTTCTGTATAGCAAGGGCACCATCAGCAGAACCTACAGTATGGGAGAATATATTCATAATCAATTTATCCAATAAGGTGTTAACATCCAAAATATATAAAGAACTCATATGTTTCAACAACAAAATAACAAACAACCTGATTAATAAGTGGGCAGAGACAGAGAAGACAAGTAGTGACTCTATCACATCTTAGTATGCTGAAGGACAATCACTGTAATGGGGTATGTGGTGGGGACTTGATAATGGGGGGAAATCTAGTAACCACAGTGTTGCTCATGTGACTGTATATCAATGATACCTTAATAAAAAAAATTGGCAGAGGACCTGAACAGACATTTCTCTGAAGAAGAAATATAGATGGCCAACAGGCATGTGAAAAGATGCTCCACATGGCTAATTGTCAGGGAAATGAAAATCAATGAGGTATCACCTCACACCAGTTAGAATGGCCACTATCCAAAAAACAGGAAATAACAAGTGTTGGTGAGGATGCAGAGAAAAGGCAGCCCTCTTACACTGTTGGTGGGAATGTCAATTGGTGCAGTCACTATGGAAAGCAGTATGGAAGTTCCTCATAAAACTAAAAACAGAAATACCATATGACCCATAATTACACTTCTAGGAATTTACCTGAAGAAAACAAAATCCCTGATTTGAAGAGACATATGCACCCGTATGTTTATTGCTACATTATTTGCAATAGCCAAGATATGGAAGCAAACTCAGTGTCCATCAACAGATGAATGGATAAAGAAGATGTGGTACATACACACTACAGAATATTATTCAACCATAAAGAAAAAAGAAACCCTGCCATTTGCAACAACATGGATAGACCTGGAGGGCATTATGCTAAATGAAATAAGCCAGGTGAAGAAAGACAAATACCATATGATTTCACTTATTTGTGGAATATAAAAACAAAACAGAACAGCAATAGACTCACAGACACTGAGAAATGACTGGTGGTTACCATGGGGGAGGGTGGGGTGGATGGGTGGGGAGGGGAAGAGGGATAAAGGGGCACAAAAATTCTCAATCATAATATAAACTGGTCACTGGGATAGTCCAGCATGGAGAATATAACCAATGATTCTGTAATATCTTCCTATGCTGACAGATGATAACCACAATAGCGGGGGTGAGGATTTAATAATATGGGTAACTGTTGAACCACTGTGTTGTATCCTTGAAATCAATGTAAGGTTGTATATCAACTGTACTTTAATTAAAAAAACAATGGAATTTGGATTAAAGATGGCAGGGTGAGAGGTGAGGCAGAGGCTTCCTCCTAAAACTGCATATAATATGAAAATATAATTAATACAACTGATCCTGAAAAAGCAACAGGAAAGAGGACTGTGCCAGACTGCATACAACTGGAGAAAAGAGCAAAACCTCAAGGAACAGGATAATGTACCAGAGCTGTGGCCCAGCGGGACCCAAGCCCCTCCCCCACACCAGCTCACCAGCTGGAGGAAGAGAAATGGAGCGGGGAGGGAGTGGAGGCCTGGGACTGCTGAATTCCTAACTCCGGAGATCTGCTCTGGGAGCACAAACCTACATTTCATGGTGCTTTCATGATACTCTCGTGGCTAGGGGATTGGAAAGCTAAGACAGGCAGAATTCTGGGAGAGACAGATTCCAGCCACTTGTGGAAAGCAGGGACCCATATCTGGCTGCTCTGGAACAAAATAAAGGCGGGCAGTCTGAGAGACTTCCTAACAAGGAAGCCCTTAGCAAGAGGGCTGCTAAAGGGGCAAGGACTGCACAGAGCATAGTGCTCAGGAGAAAGAACAGGTAGACAAAATTGTCTGGGTGCACTCGCCAAGCAGGTTGGGAGCTTTCACAATTTCCAGGTGCTCCAGCTCCCTGGCTGGCTACACAGCTCCAAGGACCCCCTCCATGATAGGCAGTCTACTGCGCCTTTCTCGAGGCCAGCCCCACCTGGCTCGCAAACCGGCAAATCCTACCCTGGCATTAGGCCAGCCAGAGGGAAGATCTGTCTACAGCAACTACAAATGCAAAGCATAGAAGCTTATACCTGTGTGCTTGGCTCACAGGCTCAGGCAGTGGAGACAGGCATAGCAGCAGGGAAGCAGGAAACAGCTCTTTCCTCCCACCAGGCACCAATACCACTCCCTTGCGACCCCCGACAGTGCTTTAGGGGCTGAGCAGCTCCAGAGAGTAGAGCTTCTAGACACTAGAGGGCACCATATACAAATATGAAACACCAAAGGAACCTGGTTCAGAGAAAAATTAATGTAACTCCTGAGAAAGATGACATCGACCTCATGACTCTTCCTGAAAGGGAGCTCAAAATAAAAATCATTAACATGCTCATGGTGGTATGGAAAGATATTCAAGAACTCAGGAATGAATTCTGGTCAGAGATCCAATCATTGAAGAGCACAATGAAGGGTATTAAAAGCAGATTGGATATGGTGGAGGAGATGATAAACGAAATAGAAACTAGAAAAGAGAAATACAAAGAAGTTCAGGCACAGAGAGAAAAAAGGATCTCTAAGAATGAAAGAATATTCAGAGAACTGTGTGACCAATCCAAATGGAACAATATTCACATTATAGGGGTACCAGAAGAAGAAGAGAGAGAGAAAGGGATATAAAGTGTCTTTTTGGAGGTAACTGCTGAAAACTTCCCCAATCTGGGGAAGAAGATAGTCTCTCAGGCCATGGTGATCCACATATCTCCTAACACAAGGGACCCAAGGAAGACAACACCAAGACACATAGTAATTAAAATGGCAAAGATCAAGGATAAGGACAGACTGTTAAAAGTATCCAGAAAGAGAAATAAGATCACGTACAAAGGAAAGCCCATCAGACTAACATCAGACTTCTCAGCAGAAACCTTACAGGCCAGAAGGGAGTGGCATGATGTATTTAATGCAATGAAGCAGAAGGGGCTGGAACCAAGATTACTTTATCCGGCAAGATTATCATTTAAATTTGAAGGAGGGATTAAACAATTTCCAGATAAGCAGAACCTGAAAGAATTTGCCTCCCACAAACCATCTCTACAGTGTATTTTGGAGGGACTGTTATAGATGGAAGTGTTCCTAAGGTTTAATAGCTGTCACCAGAGGTAATAAAACCACAGTAAACAAAGTAGAACAGCTAATTACTAAGCAAGTGCGAAATTAAATTAACTATCCCCAAAGTCAGTCAAGGTATAGACTAAGAGTACAGAATATGGTACCTAATATATACAAAATGGAGGAGGAAGAAAAAGGAGGAGTAAAGAAAATAACCTTTAGATTGTGTTTGTAATAGCATATAAAGGGAGTTAAGTTAGACTCTTAGATAGTAAGGAAGTTAACCTTGAACCTTTGGTAACCACAAATCTAAAGTCTGTAATGGCAATAATTACATATCTATCAATAATCATCCTAAATGTAAATGGACTGAATGCACCAATCAAAAGACATACAGTCATGGAATGGATAAAAAACAAGACCCATCTATATGCTGCCTACAAGAGACTCACTTTAAACCCAAAGACATACACAGACTAAAAGTGAAGGGATGGAAAAAGATATTTCATGCAACTAATAGAGAGAAAAAAGCAGGAGTTGCAGTACTTGTATCAGAGAAAATATAAACTTCAAAATAAAGAAAGGTACAAGAGACAAAGAAGAACATTACATAATGATAAAGGGGTCAATCCAACAAGATATAACCATTATAAATATCTATGCTCCAAACACAGGAGCACCTACATATGTGAAACAAATACTAACTGAATTAAAAGGGGAAATAGAATATGATGCATTCATTCTAGGAGACTTCAACACTCCACTCACTCAGAAAGACAGCTCTACCAGACAGAAAATAAGTAAGGACACAGAGGCACTGAACACACATTAGAACAGATGGACCTAACAGACATCTACAGAGCTCTACACCCAAAAGCAGCAGAATACACATTCTTCTCAAGTGCACATGGAACATTTTCAAGAACAGATCATATACTAAGGCACAAAAAAGAGCCTCAGTAAATTCCAAAAGATTGAAATTGTACCAACCAGTTTCTCAGATCACAAAGGTATGAAACTAGAAATAAATTACATAAAGAAAATGAAAAAATCCCACAAACACATGGAGGCTTCACAATATGCTCCTAAGTAACCAATGGATCAATGACCAAATAAAAACAGAGATCAAGCAATATATGGAGACAAATTACAACAATAATTCAACACCGCAAACTCTGTGGGACACAGCCAAGGCCGTGCTAAGAGGAAAGTACATTGCAATACAGGCCTACCTCAGGAAAGAAGAACAATCTCATATAAGGGATCTAAACTCATAATTAATGAAATGAGAAAAAGAAGAACAAATGAGGCCCAAAGTCAGTAGAAGGAGGGACATAATAAAGATTAGAGGAGAAATAAATAAAATTGAGAAGAATAAAAAAATAGAAAGAATCAATGAAAGCAAGAGCTGGTTCTTTGAGAAAATAAACAAAATAGATAAACCCCTAGCCAGACTTATCAAGAAAAAAAGAGAGTCTACACACATAAACAGAATCAGAAATGAGAAGGGAAAAATCACCATGGACACCACAGAAATAAAAAGAATTATCAGAGAATACAATGAAAAATTATATGCTAACAAACTGGATAACCTAGAAGAAATGGACAACTTTCTAGATAAATACAACCTTCCAAGGATGACCAAGGAAGAAACAGACCAATTACCAGCAACGAAATTGAACCAGTAATCAAAAAACTATCTAAGAACAAAACCCCTGGACCAGATGGCTTCACTGATGAATTTTAGTGAAGACCTAATACCCATTCTCCTTAAAGTTTTCCAAAAAGTAAAAGAGGAGGGAATACTTCCAAACTCATTCTATGAGGCCAGAATCACTCTAATACCAAAACCAGGCAAAGACACCACACACAAAAAAATTACAGACCAATATCCCTGATGAACACAGATGCAAAAATACTCAACAAAATATTTGCAAACCAAATTCAAAAATATACATCAAAAAGATCATCCATCATGATCAAGTAGGATATATTCCAGGGATGCAAGGATGGTACAATATTCTAGAATCCATCAACATCATCCACCACATCAACAAAAAGGATAAAAAAACCACGTGATTATGACCACAGATGCTGAAAAAGCATTTGACAAAATTCAACATCCATTCATGATTAAAACTCTCAACAAAATGGGTATAGAGAGCAAGTACCTCAACATAATATAGGCCATGTATGACAAACCCACAGCCAACATTATACTTAACAGTGAGAAGCTGAAAGCTTTTCCTTTAAGACAGGGAACAAGACAAGGATGCCCACTCTCCCCATTTTTATTCAACATAGTTCTGGAGATCCTAGCCATGGCAATCAGACAACA
Source organism: Manis pentadactyla (assembly GCF_030020395.1). Classification (NCBI taxonomy): domain Eukaryota; kingdom Metazoa; phylum Chordata; class Mammalia; order Pholidota; family Manidae; genus Manis; species Manis pentadactyla. The sequence goes on along the minus strand of NC_080024.1, from coordinate 116,501,200 downwards.
CAAAGAAATAAAAGGTGTCCAGATAAGTAAGGAAGGAGTTAAACTGTCACTGTTTGCAGATAATATTGTACATTAAAAAACCTGAAGAATCCACTCCAAAACTATTAGATCTAATATCCGAATTCAGCAAAGTTGCAGGATACAAAATTAATACACAGAAATCTGTTGCATTCCTATACACTAATAATGAACTAGCAGAGAGAGAAATCAGGAAAACAATCCCATTCACAATTGCATCAAAAAGAATAAAATACCTAGGAATAAACCTAACCAAGGAAGTGAAAGACCTATACTCTGAAAACTACAAGACACTCATGAGAGAAATTAAAGAAGATACCAATAAATGGATACACATCCCATGCTCATGGATAGGAAGAATTAATATTGTCAAAATGGCCATCCTGCCTAAAGCAGTCTATAGATTCAATGCAATTCCTATCAAAATACCAACAACATTCTTCAATGAACTAGAGAAAATCATCCTAAAATTCCTATGGAACCACAAAAGACCTCAAATGCCCAAAGCAATCCTGAGAAGAATAAAGCAGGGGGAATTATGCTCCCCAACTTCAAGCTCTACTACAAAGCCACAGTAATCCTACCAAAGACACAGGCAAAACAATCCTACCATTTGCAACAACGTGGATGGAGCTGGAGGACATTTTTCTCAGTGAAATAAGCCAGGTGGAGAAAGACAAATGCTAATCAAGACAATTTGGTACTGGCACAAGAACAGACCCATAGACCAATGGAACAGACTAGAGAGTCCTGATATAAACCCAACCATATATGGTCAATTAATATATGATAAAGGAGCCATGGACATACAATGGGGAAATGACAGCCTCTTCAACAGCTGGTGTTGGCAAAATTGGACAGCTACATGTAAGAGAATGAAACTGGATCACTGTCTAACCCCATACACAAAAGTAAACTTGAAATGGATTAAAGACTTGAATATAAGTCATGAAATCATAAAACTCTTAGAAGACAACACAGGTAAACATCTCCTGAATATAAGCATGAGAAACTTCTTCCTGAATGCATCTCCTCGAGAAAGGGAAACAAAAGCAAAAATGAACTCATGGGACTGTATCAAACTAAAAAGTTTCTGTACAGCAAAGGACACCATCAACAGAATAAAAAGGCATCCTACAGTGTGGGAGAATGTATTTACAAGACATATCTGACAAGGGGTTAACACCCAAAATGTATAAAGAACTTATACGCCTCAACACCCAAAAAGCAAATAACCTGATTAACATATGGTCAGAGGATATGAAGAGACAGATCTCCAAAGAAGAAATTCAGATGGCCAACAGGCACATGAAAAGATGCTCCACATCACTAATCATCAGGGAAATGCAAATTAAAACCAGAATGAGATATCACCTCACACCAGTAAGGATGGCCAGCATGGAAAAGACTAAGAACAAAAAACGCCGGCGAGGATGTGGAGAAAGGAGAACCGTCCGACACTGCTGGTGGGAATGTAAGCTAGTTCCACCATTGTGGAAAGCAATATGGAGGTTCCTCAAAAAACTAAAAATAGAAATACCATTTGACCCCGGAATCCCACTCCTTGGAATTTACGCAAAGAATACAACTTCTCAGATTCAAAGACATATGCACCCCTATGTTTACTGCAGCACTTTTTACAATAGCCAAGATATGGAAGCAACCTAAGTGTCCATCAGTAGATGAATGGATAAAGAAGATGTCATACATATACACAATGGAATATTATTCAGCCATAAGAAGAAAACAAATCCTACCATTTGCAACAACATGGATGGAGCTGGAGGACATTATGCTCAGTGAAATAAGCCAGGTGGAGAAAGATAAATGCCAAATGATTCCCCTCATTTGTCGAGTATAACAATGAAGCAAAACTGAAGGAACAAAATAGCAGCAGACTCAGAGACTCCAAGAATGAACTAGTGGTTACCAAAGAAGAGGGGTGTGGGAGGGTGGGTGGGGAGGGAGGGAGAAAGGGATTGAGGGGTATTATGTTTAGTACACATGGTGTGGGGGTCATGGGGAGAACAGTGTAGCACAGAGAAGGCATATAGTGGATCTGTGGCATCTTGCTGCACTGATTAACAGTGACTGTATTGGGGTGTGGGTGGGGACTTGATAATATGGGTAAATGTAGTAACCACATTGTTTTTTCACGTGAAATCTTCATAAAAGCGTATATCAATCATACCCTAAAAAAATAAAAAAATAAAAACACAATGAAATAATAAAAGGATTGACTACCCACAACCCAAGAAAGAGAAGCCTCAGGAAAAAACAACTCTGCCAACACCCTGAACTCAAATTTCTAGCCTCTAGACTTGTGAGACAGTAAATTTCCATTAAGCCACCTAGTCTGTAGTACTTGTTAGGGCAGCCATAGCAAATGAGGACATTACAATCATCCACGTTAGATATGAAAGTGGTTGCACTCTATGTTTGAGAAGTGATCAAACTCTGCACATGTTTTGAAGGTAGAACCAACAGCATTTGTTGTAAGTTCAGAATTAGGGTGTGAGAGAAGAAGATGGGTGAGAGATGAGTCCATGGTTTTTGCAAGAAGGCTGAAGTTACTATTAATTGAAATGGGCAGGAGTGTAAGAAAGCAACAGTTTGGAATGGAAGTATAGGAGACTTTTTTGAGATATTTTGCATTTGAATCCCTGCTAGACATCCAAGATGTTATCTGGGAAGTTGAGTATATGACTTTTGAGTACAGGGTAAAGGTCTAGGGCAGACACCTACCTTTGGGAGTCACTAGCATATAGATGATATTTAAAGGCAAAAGAGATAGATGAGAATCATTGTAAATGGAAAAGGAAATCCTTGGAATGAACAATAAAGTATGCTTTTATAATCATATGACAAGCTCTTTCAAATCTCACAAACACTTCGGAAAGGTAATGTATCAAACCAGAAAAATTACTTACTCCATTAAGAATATAAAAGGCTTATAGTCTTCTTATGTAAAGAAGAAAGTCAGTCATCAGTGTAGCAGTTTGCATTGTGAACTTGTGCTAACAGTTCAACTGAAAGTCAAAGATACATTTGCTTCGCACCAGGAGGGGAGATTTCACATTCATTAGCTTTCTTGAATAATGTGTCTACTGACAAGAAGGAGCCTATCAGCCACAGTGATAACACTGGATGAAGTAATACTTTCAGGGAAGTTCCCTTTTCCCCATTTTTAATGCTTTGGTGCATGTTGTGAAATGTTATTTTTAACTTTATAAGTAAAATTCATTATGAAATAATCCATTTCTTCCACATTTTTAAAAATTCTAATTGGAGAATGAATCCTTTTAAATTTGTCATTTTTCTTTGTCAAGTTTAAATCTACTTTTTACTTAAACTATTTAAAAAGTCAGTATGTATTCCCTACAGAAAATACAGCAAACTCCATTCCAGAAATATTTATCTTAGGGCTCATGGAATATATCAGTCTACATGGGATTTCCCAAGAGGAAAAAATAGCTACTAACAATTTGCTGCAACCCTTAAATATGTTGCTATCTTCTGTTCTAAAACATACAGAATAATTATCATGCATAATGAATAATTATTAGATAAATGTTAATAAAACAAAAGGGTTAGAAAATGTTAATATAGAAGACTATTACATTAGGCAGTTATAAAGATGTAAGTTTTTATAATGATACATACATAAATTTATAATGATACATACATAAAATTACAACATGGCAAATATTATTTGATGATATCCAAATAAATAATGAATGACCTCCCTATGTGTGAGTGAGTTAGATATTCTTTCCAAGTTTCAGTTCGGTGGTTTGGTTGAAACCTGGAATGGATAAGGATAAGCTAAATTCACAACCCAAGTGACCTGAAATGCTGTCATTTTCAAAAAACAAAAATTTTGAATATCTTGATCCAATTGTGTTTTCCACTTCTCTGCCTCTATTTTCCCCAAATATATTTATTTTTAATAATACTTAATATTCCAGCACATAAATAATGTATTACAAGTACACAGGGTTTGGCTTGAGATCAACAGAGCTAGTTATCATAGCTCTGACCTCTAGAACAAAGGTACAATTACCTTCTCTTCAAGCAAGTTAGTTTAGCCCCAACACATGACACCTAGAGTATACTGGGAGGAAAGATGGTTTGGTTGCCTTCTGTTCCTTTAAGACTTACATTTTCTTCCTGAAAATAATTTGGGAATTTAGGAAGGAAGACTAACTCCATTGCTGTAATCTTCATATGATACTTTTGTACAGGTATTAGAGGCCAAAAGCTGATTAAAATTGCTCACAGAAAGTATTAACTTTTGGATCATTATGTGGGGATCTATGTCACCACGGGAATATTACTTAACCATTTTCAGGTTAGGAATATCATACTGCACTCTTAAATTTATCCACATGGCATTGCCTGAGCAAAACCACCGAATTAAAAACAGGGACTTCAGAACTAATATATCTCCTTTTGGTATAATTTGTAATGAGGGAGTACTGCAGGCACATGGAAGATAGAAAACACATGATTTCCTGTCACCTTATCCATTCCAGGTTTCAACCAAACCACTGAAGTGAAACTTGGAAGGAGTATGTAACTCACACAGTGCCATCTGAGACAGATACTCTCACCTTATAGTTCTGGGTACAGCAACTTAATCTAAAGAGAATACAGTGATCTGACAGAATAGCTGTGCCAGCAAAAACTGGCACCCAGCTACTTTGGTCTTCCTTCCCAGGGGCTCTACTTTCCTATCTCTGCTATTCTGACATCTCTCAGAAAACTGCTGAGCTCAGAAGATAAAGAGAAAGCACACACACACAGTGCTGTGAAGTACATAAAATATCAAGAGCGCTCTACCTCAAATGTCACACTTACCAGTTTGAAAAGCAGTGATGGTGGTATAAGTGTTCAGATGTGGCCGTGGAGCTGGTGGGAGAAGGAAAAATCCACGCAGGCTGAATCCAAGAAAAAAAGAGGCAGGGCTAAACACAGGACCCTGGGGGCCAGTTCAAAAATAATGCATGTGGTCAGGCAGTAGAATGTCAGAGCTACATAGCCAGCCTTTTATGGCCAAGAAGGCAGACAAATATAGCAGCAAATAGGGAGGGTAGTCCTAAACCGAGAGGAAGAAAGGGACACTGGCAGTAGCTTCCTCAGTAATGTAAGTCAATTAATACCAATCAATGGATCTGGCCTGATTAAACCAAATGTACAATTTTTACTTGGCTATAAGAACTATTTTTTAATATCGCTTTATCATTGGATATTTAAAAGTGTAATGGAAAGAGTGGTTTCTGTTGAGAGCTAAAAATAGGATGTAGTAATCTGATTCCCAAAATGGACTTCATGGAATTTTAATGTTAAGATATGGTTCTGGGTGTGCTATTCATAATACATGCACAGCACGTTTAAAAGACACAAAGTGAAAAAAGAACTTGAGGCTAACTAAAGGCAAAACAAGTTAGAAATGGATTACAGTGGTGGCAATTTTGGCCTGAGTATATGCATTTACCGTTTCTCTCATTTCAGGGGAATTTAAAAAGTCACAGCTTCAAGTTTGAAAATATGAATCTCTATTCATTAACTAAAGCTTTTGAGAAGCAATCTACTTATCTTTCCTAAAGTCAGAGTAAGGTCAGTCTAACAAGCAACTCTCTCTTTGTTTTTTAGACTATATAACAAATTAAGAAGTGGTATAATCTGCTGGTTAGAGCCTGCACTTTGGACTCAGACCAGACCTAGATCACTGGCCATCATTGGCACTATATAGCCTTGCAACTTAAAGCAATTTATTTTTCCTCCTAAACTTTATTTCCCTCTGTATAAAATGAGGATAATAATATCCAAATTATGGGACTGCTTTGGAGGTTAAATGTGATAATGCAGATAAAGTACTTTACCCAGTGGTTGCCACATAATGCTCAGTAAACGTCAACTATTATTAATGATAATAATAATTTAAAAGCTCATGTTCAGATTATATGTATTAAGCAGGTGATGCTCTGACATGATATTACAGTGATATTATACCAAAAGAATACAGATTACTTGTATCTGTCAAAACACTTAAAAGACACAATACTGTAGTTTACTTTCTAATTGCTTTTTCGATAATAACTATAGTTAATATTGTTGAGGACCTATTAAGTGACAGGCACTTTATATAAATGATCTCATTTAATTCTCATAATACCAGGCAAGGTAGGTATGGAAAGCTCCATTATATGGCCAAAGAAATTAAGGCCTCTAGAGGCCAAGTTATTTGCCAAAGATCACACAGCTAGTAAATGACAACTGCAATTCATTCACAGATACTTGGATTCCAAAGCCTATGCACTTTTGTCATGCATGGTTGTATCCTCTAGTGATACGTTGTTTATTAAGAAACTAGATATTTTGAAATGGTCTTTCAAGTGTAATATAAGTTTCCACTCATAACCAAGCATCAGCTTCTGATCTACCTTGTAAAAGAATGTAATCCACTTAGTCCTGATACAATTTCCTGGTAAAATTCAACCCAGCATTTCTTCCCCTACATAAACCTCATGTTAGTGTGCATATGGACATTTTAGCTATATGGAACCCATCTGAGAATTTTCCAAGCTTTATGTTCCCTAAGCATCCACTTGTTCTTCAAACCTCCAATATAGAATGGCAGTGTTTCTGAGTTTTATCCACCATTGACTAGAATGGTTCCCAGTGAGCTGTTTCTCTAGAGAATATGGTTAAATTGTTTTAAATCTTCTCAAAGCATCATACACCATGATCAAATGGGATTTATTTCAAGGATGTAAGGATGGTACAATATTCGAAAGTCCATCAACATCATCCAATACATCACAAAAAATAAGGACAAAAATTACATGATCATCTCCATAGATGCTGAAAAAGCATTTGACAATTTTCCTTCTGAGTTCTTTTTTGACCCATGAGTTATTTATATGTGTGCTGTTTGTTAAATATTTGGGTATTTTCCATATATATCTTTAATATAAATAAATAAATAAATAAATAAAATAAGAGATATGTCATAATCAAGGAAGTAAAAGACCTATGCCCTGAAAACTACAAGACACTCTTGAGAGAAATCAAAGAAGACACCAATGGAAAGCTATCCCATGCTCATGGATAGGAAGAATATTATCAAAATGACCATACTGCCTAAAGCAATCAATAGATTCAATGCAATAACTATCAAAATACCAACAGCATTCTTCAAGGAACTACAACAAATAGTTCTAAAATTCATATGGAACCACAAAAGACCCTGAATAGCCAAAGCAATCCTGAGAAGGAAAAACAAAGCTGGGGGATTATGCTCCCTAACTTCAAGCTCTACTACAAAGCCACAGTAATCAAAACAATTTGGTACTGGCACAAGAACAGACCCGTATCAGTGGAACAGAATAGAGAGCCCAGATATAAACCCAGACATCTTTGGTCAATTAATATATGATAAAGGAGCCATGGACATACAATAGGGAAATGACAGCCTCTTCAACAGCTGGTGTTGGCAAAACTGGACAGCTACATATATATATATATATATATATATATATATATGTAAGAGAATGAAACTGGATTACTGTCCAGCTCCACACATAAAAGTAAACTCGAAATGGATCAAATACCTGAAACCATAAACCCTTAGAGAAAGCATAGGCAAAACTCTCTTGAATATAAACATGAGCAACTTTTTCATGAATATATCTCCTCAGGCAAGGGAAACAAAAGCAAAAATGAACAGGTGGGACTACATCAAGCTAAAAAGCAAAGAACACAATCAGTAGAACAAAAAGGCATCCTACAGTATGGGAGAATATATTCATAAATGACATATCCAATAAGGGGTTAACATCTAAAATATATAAAGAGCTCATATGCCTCAACACCCAAAAAGCAAATAACCCAATTAAAAAATGGGCAGAGGATCTGAACAGACACTTTCCAAAGAAGAAATTCAGGGTCAACAGGCACATGAAAAGATGCTCCACATCGCTAATCATTAGGGAAATGCAAATTAAAATCACAATGAGATATCACCTCACACCAGTTAGGATGGCCAGCATCCAAAAGACAAGCAACAACAAATGCTGGTGAGGATGCAGAGAAAGGGGAACCCTCCTACACTGTTTTTGGGAATGTAAATTAGTTCAGCCATTGTGGAAAGCAGTATGGAGGTTCCTCAAAACACTAAAAATAGCAATACCATTTGACCTGGGAATTCCACTTCTAGGAATTTACCCAAAGAAAACAACTTCTCAGATTCAAAAAGACAGATGCACCCCTATGTTTATTGCAGCACTATTTACAATAGCCAATATATTGAAACAACCTAAGTGTCCATCAGTCGATGAATGGAAAAAGAAGATGTGGTACATATACACAATGGAATATTATTCAGCCATAAGAAGGAAACAAATCCTACCATTTGCAACAACCTGGATGGATCTAGTGGGTATTATGCTCAGTGAAATAAGCTAGACAGAGAAAGACAAGGACCAAATGTTTTCACTCATCTGTGGAGTACAACAACAAAGCAAAACTGAAGGAACAAAACAGCAGCAGACTCACAGAACCCAAGAATGGACTAGCAGTTACCAAAGGGAAAGGGACTGGGGAGGGTGGGTGGGAAGGGAGGGAGAAGGGGATTAAGGGGTATTATGATTAGCACACATAATATAGGGGGCACGGGGAAAGAAGTATAGCACAGAGAAGACAAGTAGTGATTCTATAGCATCTTGCTATGCTGATGGACAGTGACTGTAATGGGGTATGTGGTGGGGACTTGATAATATGGGTGAATGTAGTAACTACAATGTTGCTCAGTGAAACCTTCCTAAGATTGTATATCAACGATAAGAAGGGGAAGGAAGGGAAGGAAGGAATGAAAAGGAAGGAAGGAAGGAACTAGTGGTTACCAAAGGGAAGGGGTTGAGGAGGGTGGGTGGGGAGGGAGGGAGAAGGGGATTAAGGGGAACTGTAATTCACAATCACAATATAGGTAGCTCATGGGGAAGGCAGTACAGCACGGAGAAGACAAGTAATGACTCTGTAGCATCTTACTACGCTGATGGACAGTGACTGCAATGCGGGGGAGGTGAGGACTTGATAATATGCGCAAATGTTGAAACCACAATGTTGTTCATGTGAAACCTCTGTATGTCATAATACTAGCTAATATTTAATGACCACTTGCTATATATACCAAGCATTAATGTTAACTGCTTTATAGTATCTTATTTGATTATCACACACACAGAAACATTTATGGATCATGAAATTGAGATTTAAAGTGATTAATATTCTTAAAGTCACACAACTAGAGCGTGCCAGAGGATTCAAACCCAGTTCTGATCAAGATGTACAAGCTAAAAAAATCAATGTATTAAAAATATTTACTGAAATTTGAATACCTATTAGGAATGCAAAATTGAGAGAAGTTCATGCACACTTGTCAAAAAACTGAAATATTATCATTTATTCATTGACATTCAGGATCCTAGTGAAAGCCAGAGTTTACCTCAAACAAATATAAAGTAACATTAGACAAAAGATCGTGAACTGAACCCAGCCTCATCTCCTAAGTGATCTTTCTGCTGTAGCATCCATCATCTGGCTTCAGCCTTTTCTAAGAACATACTTGTCTAAAATATAAGTATCCAGATAATAAATTACATCATATGGTGCAATGCATAATCAAACTAAAATTAAAGAAGAAAAATGTAGCTGGGCTCATAAAAATCTATTACTATGATTTAATCATGATTCCCTAATGGATGTATAATCATTCTCTCAAATACTCTTATTTAATCATAATGCTCTTATAGATATATAATTATTTGAAAAACTTAATGGAATACTAAACAGCTATTAATTTCAAGTTTCCCAGAAAACCATCTAATGCAAAATACTTTTTAAAAGTGTGTAATTATAAAGGTCTGGAAATTTCAGAAAATATTTGCTTCCAGAATTATGGTTTTTTTTAAAAGTAGTTTTAAAGTAGATATAGCCTCTCTTAAAATTGTAAGATTATTTTTTTTATAAAGGTGAAGTGGTGAGTTTTACTCATAGTAGTGTATCCTAAGAGCCAAAATAAATGTATAAATTATATTAGCCACCTAGCAATTTTTGTTTTGTATTAGAAGAGGAAATAGTAGCTAATCATTATTGAATGCATGAGGGAATACACAAAGAGGTTTTTTAAGAAATGAAATATAAACAAAACAAAAGCTAAATTCCAAATGAAATCCAAAAAGATTTTTTTAAGTTGCTGGTTTTGGTTAATGAATACAAGCCATGCATCAACAATTTAGAAAAAGAAAGAGCTTTTACTGAAAACCTACTAATGTGTCAGGCACCTATGGTCCAAGGTGGCTAACTCATGTTCTCAAAGTAGCCACCGTTTTGATCAGTAGACAAAGTCGGGCAATTACTTAAAAATAGCTATGGTACCAAGTGGTAGATGAAATGATGAAATAATGAATACAGTACAAAAGAACGATGTGATTGTTTTATCTGTACAAAGCAAAAGAAAAAAGAATCCCTTGTCTTTAAAATATAGGAGTTAGAGGAGCAAATCTAATAGATCCCTCACTGCCCACCTCTTATGCAAAGCACTACGCTTGTTGCAAGGAAGCAAAGGGGACTGACACAGGTCCTGTGGTCAAGGATTTCCAAAATCAAAGCAATATTTCTCCAATGCAGATGCTCTGGACAGAAATAAATGCTTATCTCGACTATTCAGTGAGCTCTTTACAGTCACCAATTAGTTGTATCCTTCTGATCTCAGAATTGCCTAATTGGCAAAAAAAACCCCCACAAAACTATATATGTGTCATTTGGCATCTATCTAGTCCTGTTGTTCAGAGTGGTTCTGACACCATCTCACCTCTCTGAAGCTCCATTTTCTCATCTATAAAATGAAGGATTTGAACCAAATGATTGCTAAGGTGCTTTCCAGCTCTAATAACCATGCCATCAAATGCAAAATAGTAGCTATTCTGTTCTTGCTTTGCTTATAAGCTTATTAACAACATCCTATGTGGATCAATTTGGGAGGAAATAAGATAAATCCTTGCTCCAAAAAGTTTTCTTCTGCCTGCTAGCTCATGTCTGAAATGCTCTCTCCTGAGAGTGTCATTTTATTATTTTAATCCTTATTATACTTGAAAATAATCCAGAAAGATGTTTCTGCATGTTATCAGTTGTCTTTGTTTGATGGGTCAGTCTCAGGATTTGTTATGAGTAGATCAGGAGGAGGAAGGTAGAATAGGGGGGTTGAAAGGGTTAAAGGATAGAGGTTTAGGACTCTTAGCAGCAGCCAAATTTTATCAGTTATTAAAAGAACTAGAACTAAACTAGATGAACCACATCCAGATCTTAAATTAGAGGTAGTTCTAATTTTGCCTGTATTTGGGTAATGCAAAATTAAGCCAATGCAGTTAATGCCTTGCATCAGAACCTATAGATTATAAGGGATCCATGTGCACTCCTGCCCAGGATGGGGGCTGGGGAGAATTGCTGGGGACAACAGCCTGGTTCTGGGAAAGGACACCAGTGCATGGCGCACTGCTGGCAGACAGCTGGTGGGATAAGGCCCCAACTGTACTTAGAGCCCCACCAACCTCCCTGTCCTCCAGACTAGACTCTAGGCTATATGGAAACACAAACATAATTCCACAGTGACCTTGGTTTTCTGCGGAATGCTGAAGAGTGGAATTTCTATTCTTTACCAGTTGCCCAATCTCTTTCTCTCCTCTCCTCAATTCTCTCCCTCATCAGAAGAACCTTCACCTTGCTTATCTAAACCCTCTTCCTCTGCAGGAAAAGGGAGGGAAGGCCTTTAGTCATTAAGGTGTACCCAGCCCTATGACTATTGGGTAATTGGAAAAGACTGATAAAATGCCTCCCTGTAAATATTAGGAGAGGAGGATAGCAAGTGGCCCTTGTTGAAATACAGATGCAGCAGTGGCAGAGTGATCTTGGCCTTGCCCAGAGCACCCAGAGCAAAGGCTTGGCACCCCTTTTCCTAGATTGCCCCTTCTGGAGGTGAAGGAGGGCAGAACTCAGGATGAATGAGCAGCATCCTAAATGTCAGTCATGTTCTAAGTCACAGCTGAGCCTTAACTACCTTTAACATATCCCAGGATAATGGAAAATTGACTGTGACTATGGATTAACCCTAATCCATACCCTCCTCTCAGCATTCCCCCTCCTACCCATTACACATTAATGAAGTGTTGTCAGCATGTTACATCAAAGAACTGATCAGGCAGCCAAGGCTGGTCAATTTTTTTACCTTCCTATGATCTGCTAGGATCTTTGTGTGACCTGGACTAAAATATTGCCCTTTCATTATTCATTAATGCTTGTCAACTGATTAGAATTTCCAGAAATATGATAAAATTTAAAAATCTTGTATTTTGAGAAGAGAGATGGCCCAATCAGTATGTCAGACAATGGTATTAGCAACTAGAACTAGAACCAAAAATAATTCATGAAACTGTTCAATTCTAGCCCTAGTCGATACATTATAGGGGATTTGCCAAAGATCTATGGAAAGTTGTAGTCCATTCATTCATTAGTACTAAGGGTGCGTTGTCTGAGAAAAACTGGGTATAGACTAAGATGTGCTATAGCAATCTGGGCACTAGAACTGAGTGCCAGAAATAGGGCTGCAGCTATGGAACAAGTGAGAACATGTTCAAGCAAAGAGCATTGTCCTCTTCTACTTAGAACCTTCAATGGCTCCTTATAGTCAGCTTGTTCCGAGTTGCCCTCCTTTACACAGCATAAAGGGATCTCTGCCACCCAAACCTGCATAATCCCATGACTCTCCACTTTCCTTCTTGCCTCCTGAGTTCCAACCACAGGAAATTGTATTTCTACAAACACCAGGTATCTAATGCTTCACTCAGTTCCTTCACACCTGCTGCTCCTCTCTACTCTACTCTCCCCTTATCTGTGCCCAGCACATGCATATTTCTTCATTTTCTTAACTCCCAGCCCTTTAAGTCCCCATGCCATCTCCTCCTGGAAGACTTCCCTAATCCTGTAGGATGACAAGTCCTTCATACTACATGTAAATCATATGTTCACTTTTCTGTCTACTTCTGTATTCTAAGTTACTTGATGGCAGGAAGGGAATCTTCTAAGTATTCCCAGTATCTAGCATAGCTCCTGACACATAATAGGCATTGAATAAATAATTGCTGAACAAAGAAAAGTGGAAAATACAGTGTAGATAGACTCCTTAGACTTAAAGACTACTTAAAGATGGGAACAAACAAAGGCTATGAGTCAGTGTGGCCAACTATCAGCTGATTAGCTGCTGGTGTTCCTCTTCCCTGGAGCAGGTCAGCTGATGGATGGATTCTAGGAGTAGCCAAGTCTCTATCTAAGCCCAGAAGTCTACCTGTGCCTATAGTCCTTGAGAGCTTTAGGTTAGTCTTAGAAAGTAAGACCCACACACCATTTTCTAACGTTTTTTTCTGTCTACCTACTTTTCTGTCTATTCATAAATAGATGCATAGAGTGATATTCAAGCAATGTCAATAACTCCCAAATGGTAAGGTATTTTCTTTTCATTTTCCTTTTTTTTTTCTTGTTCGTATTTTTTTCTCTTTTTTAAAATAGTGTTGAGAAAACTGTAAAGACATACAGTGGCATATTTTTCAGCTGTACAAAGGAATGAAATCCTGATGCTTGCTACAGCATGGATGAACTATGAAGACAATATGCTAAGTGAAATAAGTCAGATGCCAAAGGACAAATATTGCATGAGGTACCTAAGGTAGTCAAATTTGTAGAGACAGAAAGTAGAATGGTGGTTACAGTGGCCGGAAGGAAAGGAAACACAGAGCTGGTGTTCAGTAGGTAGAGTTTCAATATGGGATAACGAAAAATTTCTAGAGGTGGGTGGTGGTGATGGATACACAACATGAACACATTTAATGATACTGAACTTTACACTTAAAGATGTTTAAAATGGCAGATTTTATGTTAAGTATATTTTACTACACACTCACAAAATAACTATGAAGGGTCATAGATTTTACCCTGCCTGCAAGCTAACAAGGTAGGCTGCTACAGTTTCATGGATGGTGACAAGACATGAGACTCCTGGGTCAGAATCAAAGGAGTTTATTACCCATAGCAATAGCAGAAGCCAGAGCATCAGCATATTCTTCACTGGGAGGCTAACCTGCAATTCCCATAAGGCAACATGAAGAGGACCAGGTGACCCCTGCACAAACATGGTTGCATTATAAAAAGGGACACTGAGCTCAGGGAACCTAAACATTTTATAATGAGCATTAAGCATACTTGTCCTTGGCTCTAGAGGCAGACATTCTCTTTATTATGCTGGAGAGTAAGTATGCCTGCCTTTTGCCCTGGAGGGAGATGCTTTCTCTGTCTCCAAATACTGTTCACTACACAGACATTCCTGAAAAGAATCTGGAACAAAGGGAAGCCAGAACCTTGCTTATGAGACATGCAGATACTCGACAGACATGGAGAAGTGTCTCCTGACAATCAACATATGTTATTTTTATAAAACCAATAGTATTTTTCTTTTTATAAAGTGAGAACCCAACTGAAGAACATAAATGAATCTCTAGTTTAAATTTATTTTTCATTTCTTTTTACAGTTTATAGAAATATACTTTACATACTGCAAATTCATCCATTTTAAGTGAAATTCAATGAGTTTTAGTAATTGTATACAGTTGGGCAACCATCACAAAAATCCAGTTTTAAAATATTTCCATCATGAGACATTCCCTTATGCCAGTTTGCAGTGAATTGTTGGTCCCATCCACAGCCTAGACAACCACTAACCTGTTTTTCTCTCTATAGTTTAGTTTTTTCTAGAATTTTCATACGAATGGAATCATATGCTATGTAGTTTTCTGTGCCTGGGGTTTTTCACTCAGCAAGATGTTTCTGAGATAGGTCAGTGTTGATGCATGATTCAGCAGCTCGTTTCTGTTTATTGCTGAAAAGTATTCGACTGAAAGACACACCATGTTTGCTCTTCCATTCATCAACTAATGGACTTTGCATTGTGTCCAGTTTGGGGCTATTATGATAATGATATCTTGAATTTTTAAAACTATTTTTTTATATGGTTAACCAAATTTGGTGTGACAGATAACACTGACCAAAAAGTATTGATATCTAACACTCACACAGTACTTGCTTTTTGCCAGGTGGTATTGTAAATACTTTATATGTATAAAATATTTTTATTTTTATATATAAAAATATTCTGGGTTTTTTGTTTATTTCATTGTTCATTGTTTCCTCACAATGATCTATAAGATAGGTACTATTATTATTATTATACCCTTTCCACTGAGGAGAAAACTGAGACACAGAGAAGCTCGGTAACTTACTCCAGGTGATACCACTAAAAGGTGTTAGATATTGTGGTAATCATTACACAATATATGTAATTCAAGTCATTATGTTGTGCGCTTTAAACTTACACAGGTCTGTATGTCAATTACATCTCAATAAAACTGTGGGGGGGGGTTGAGGCGGAGTATTAGTGGGAGAATTCAAATTCAGATAACCTTGATCCAGAGTTCATAAACTTCACCAGTACACAATACTCCTTTATAATTAAAACATACCACTTGTGATAAAATTCTGTAACTTCCTCAATTCTTCTAATAAGGGTATCTACTAGTTTTGCACTTGAGGCAGGTATATGTGTCCACATATCAGTTTGATTATGTACTTTATTTCCCTAAGAGTTCCCTTTCCTCCCCAAGTCCACACTAAAGCAGAAACAAAGATGCAAAAACAAAACAAAACTCCAGACTAACAAGTTTCAGACACAAGCTTACAGAACTGGCTTTTCCTTTCCTGCTCACCAGATAAGCCTGAACCTAGACAGGAAGCAGCAAAACGCAGGGCCACTGCTAGAATAGAAAAGCGAGGACCAGTAGGAGGGTGGGCTATCCTCCACCTGGAAGAAAAAGGAACTTTGGTGGAAAGAACAAAGGACTAGAAGAGAGACAAGAAATAATTTATTCTCAAAAATGAACTCTTGTTAACTCTGAAGACATTAAACTAAGTGAAATAAACCAGTCAGAAAGGACACATGTTATATGATTCCATCTATATGAGGCACCTGGGTCAAATTCACAAAGACAGAGGGTAGAATGGTACTTGCCAGAGGCTGGGGCCTGGGGTGAGGGAAATGGGGATTTATTATTTAATGGGTGGAAAGTTTCAGTTGAGAAAGATGAAAAAGGTCTAGAGATGGATGGTGGTGATGGCTGTGCAGCAATGTGAATATACTTAATGTCACTGAACTGTGCACTTAAAAATGGTTAAGATGGTAAGTTTTATACTATATATATTTTACAATTTTTTAAAACATAGACTCTTCTGATTCATCACTGTTGGGCATGGGCAGCCCGTGGTTCAGCAGTCCTGGGCATTGATAACCTCACCCCCACAATAGAAATGGGAGGCACGGCCACTGTAGGGAGTGGGGCAGAGCACGAGGGGAGAACCATGCCCCTCCCAGGGGCAAACCCAACAGTCTCAGTCAGGACTCTCTCGATAAGGGCAGCAAGGGACACACCACTGTCGCACTTGTCCTCATCAATGTGTACACAGTACATCCTACCTTGTCCACAGATATCCTTTCAATAGCAATTATTGAATGCATTTGTACTATTCCACCATCATCTGCTACCTAGTCTCTAAATGCTGAGCACAAGGATATTTCCAATTATTCACCAAGGCTGGAAGTTAAAACCAGGAATTAGAAGCATCTTCATTTTCAACCCAGCTCCTTTATCACATCTATGTGTGTTCCCCTCACAGGACTTTTACCTCTCTGTTTTTTCATAGTTCCCTAATGGAGTGGAACTGGAAAAGTGGTTCTCCCTCCTAGAATCACCTGAGGAACTTCTAAACTATTCAGGCTCAGGTCATATTTCAGGAAAATTAACTCAGAATCTCTGGGCATGGGACATGAGTGATTTTTTTTCTTATTATTTTGGTATTATTAATGTACAATTACATGAGCAACATTACGGTTATGAGACTCCCCCTATTATGAAGTCCCCACCACATACCCCATTACAGTCACTATCCATCAGCAGAGTAAGATGCTATAGCATCATTACTTGTCTTCTCTGTGTTATACTGCCTTACCTGTATCCCCCCACCCTGCTACATTATGTGTGCTAATCACAATACCCTTTTTCCCCCCTCATCCCTCCCTATCCACCCAGTGCCTTTCCCTTTGGTAACTGTTAGTCCATTCTTGGGTACTGTGAGTCTGCTGCTGTTTTGTTCCTTCAGTTTTTTCTTTGTTCTTATACTCCACAGATGAGTGAAATAATTTGATACTTGTCTTTCTCTGCCTGGCTTATTTCACTGAGCATAATATCCTCTAGCTCCATCCATGTTGTTGAAATGGTAGGATTTGTATTCTTGTGGCTGAATAGTATTCCATTGTGTATATGTACCACCTCTTCTTTATCCATTCATCTAATGATGGACACTTAGGGTACTTCCATTTCTTGCCTATTGTAAATAGAGCTGTGGTAAACATAGGAGTGCATATGTCTTTTTCAAACTGGGCTGCTGCATTCTTAGGGTAAATTCCTAAGACTGGAATTCCTGGGTCAAATGGTATTTCAATTTTGAGTTTTTTGAGGAACCTCCATACTGCTTTCCACAATGGTTGAACTAATTTACATTCCCACAAACACTGCATGAGGGTTCCCCTTTCTCCACATCCTTGCTAACATTTGTTGTTGTCTTTTGGATGTTGGCCATCCTAACTGGTGTGAGGTGATATCTCATTGTGGCTTTAATTTGCATTTCTCTGATGATTAGCGATGTGGAGCATCTTTTCATGTGCCTGTTGGCCATCCGAATTTCCTCTTTGGAGAAGTGTCTGTTCAGCAACTCTGCTCATTTTTTAATTGGCTTATTTGCTTTTTGTTTGTTGAGGTGCGTGAGCTCTTTATATAGTTTGGATGTCAACCCCTTATCGGATATGTCATTTATGAATATATTCTTCCATACTTTAGGATGTCTTTTTGTTCTACTGATGGTGTCCTTTGCTGTACAGAAGCTTTTTAGTTTGATATAGTCCCACTTGTTCATTTTTGCTTTTGTTTCCCTTGCCCAAGGAGGTATGTTCATGAAGAAGTTGCTCATGCTTATATTCAGGAGATTTTTGCCTATGTTTTTTTCTAAGAGTTTTATGGTTTCATGACTTATATTCAGATCTTTCATCCATTTTGAGTTCACTTCTGTGTATGCAGTTAAACAATAATCCAGTTTCATTCTCTTACATGTAGCTGTCCAGTTTTGCCAACACCAGCTGTTGAAGAGACTGTCATTTCCCCATTGTATGTCCATGGCTCCTTTATCATATATTAATTGACCATATATGGTTGGGTTTATATCAGGGCTCTCTAGTCTGTTCCACTGGTCTATGGGTCTGTTCTTGTGCCAGTACCAAATTATCTTGAGGGCTTTGGCTTTGCAGTAGAGCTAGAAGTTGGGGAGCATAGTCCCCCCAGCTTTATTCTTCCTTCTCAGGATTGCTTTGGCTGTTCAGGGTCTTCTGTGGTTCCATATGAATTTTAGAACTATTTGCTCTAGTTCATTGAAGAATGCTGTTGGTATTTTGATAGGGATTGCATTGAATCTATAGATTGCTTTAGACAGGATGGCCATTTTGACAATATTAATTTTTCCTATCCATGAGCATGGGATGTTTCCATTTATTGGTTTCTTCTTTAATTTCTCTCATGAGTATCTTGTAGTTTTCAAAGTCTAAGTCTTTCACTTCCTTAGTTAGGTTTACTCCTAGGTATTTTATTCTTTTTGATGCAATTGTGAATGGAATTGTTTTCCTGATTTCTCTTTCTGCTAGTTCATCATTAGTGTATAGCAAAGCAACAGATGTCTGTGTATTAAATTTGTATCCTGCAACTTTACTGAATTCTAATATTAGATCTAGTAGTTTTGGAGTGGATTCTTCAGGTTTTTTTAATGTACAATATTATCTGCAAACAGGGACAGTTTGACTCCTTGCTTACATATCTGGACACCTTTTATTTATTTGTGTTGTCTGATTGCCATGGCTAGGACCTCCAGAACTATGTTGAATAAAAGTGGGGAGAGTGGGCATCCTTGTCTTGTTTCCTATCTTAAAGGAAAAGCTTTCAGTTTCTCACTGTTAAGTATAATGTTGGCTGTGGGTTTGTCATATATGGCCTTTATTATATTGAGGTAATTACCCTCTATACCCATTTTGTGAGAGTTTTTATCATGAATGGATGTTGAATTTTGTCAAATGCTATTTCAGCATCTATAGAGATGATCATGTGGTTTTTGTCCTTTTTGTTGATGTAGTGGATGATGTTGATGAATTTTCAAATGTTGTACCATCCTTGCATCTCTGGGAGTGGGAGGAATCCCACTTGATCATGATGAATGATCTTTTTGATGTATTTTTGAATTTGGTTTGCTAATATTTTGTTGAGTATTTTTGCATCTATCTTCATCAGGGATATTGGTCTGAAATTTTCTTTTTTGTGTTTTGTTTTTGCCTGCTTTTGTATTAGAGTGATGTTGGCCTTGTAGAATGAGTTTGGGAGTATTCCCTCCTCTTCTAAGTTTTGGAAAACTTTAAGAAGGATGGGTATTAGGTCTTCACTAAACGTTTGATAAAATTCAGCAGTGAAGCCATCTGATCCAGCAGTTTTGTTCTTAGGTATTTTTTTGATTACCAGTTCAATTTCTTTGCTGGTAATTGGTCTATTCAGATTTTCTGTTTCCTCCTGGGTCAACCTTGAAAGGTAATATTTTTCTAGAAAGTTGTCCATTTCTTCTAGGTTATCCAGTTCGTTAGCATATAATTTTTCATAGTATTCTCTCATAATTCTTTGCATTTCTGTGGTGTCCATAGTGATTTTTCTGTTCTCATTTCTGATTCTGTTTATGTGTGTAGACTCTTTTTTTTCTTGATAAGTCAGGCTAGGAGTTTATCTATATTGTTTATTTTCTCAAAGAACCAGCTCCTGCTTTCATTGATTCATTCTATTTTTTTATTCTTCTCAATTTTATTTATTTCTCCTCTAATCTTTATTATATCCCTCCTTCTACTGACTTTGGGCCTCATTTGTTCTTCCTTTTCTAGTTTCGTTAAGTGTGAGTTTAGACTGTTCATTTGGAATTGCTCTTATTTCCTGAGGTAGGCCTGTATTGCAATATATTTCCCTCTTAGCACGGCCTTTGCTGCATCCCACAGATTTTGTGGTGTTGAATTATTGTTGTCATTTGTCTCCATATATTGCTTGATCTCTGTTTTTATTTGGTCATTGATCCATTGATTATTTAGGAGCATGTTATTAAGCCTCCATGTGTTTATGGGCTTTTTCATTTTCTGTGTGTAATTTATTTAAAGCTTCATACCTTTGTGATCTGAGAAACTGGTTGGTACAATTTCAATCTGTTTGAATTTACTGAGGTTCTTTTTGTGGCCTAGTATATGATCTGTTCTTGAAAATGTTCCATGTGCACTTGAGAAGAATGTGTATCCTGTTGCTTTTGAAGTGGGTGTTCTGTAGATGTCCATTAGGTCCATCTGTTCTAACATGTTGCTCAGTGCCTCTGTCTCTTAACTTATTTTCTGTCTGGTTGATCTGTCCTTTGGAGTGAGTGGTGTGTTGAAGTCTCCCAATGAATGCATTGCGTTCTATTCCCCCCTTTAATTCTGTTAGTATTTGTTTCACATATGTAGGTGAACCTGTGTTGGGTGCATATATATTTATAATAGTTATATCCTCTTGTTGAACTGACCCCTTTATCATTATGTAATGTCCTTCTTTGTGTCTTGTGACTTTGTTTTGCAGTCTATTTTGTTTGATACAAGTACTGGAACTCCTGCTTTTTTCTCCCTATTAGTTGCATGAAATATCTTTTTCCATCCCTTTACTTTCAATCTGTGTATGTCTTTGGGTTTGAAGTGAGTGTCATGTAGGCAGCATATAGATGGGTCTTGTTTTATTATTATTATTATTATTATTATTTTGGTATCATTCATCTACAATTAAAGAAAGAACATTATGTTTACTAGGTTCCCCCCTTCACCAAGTCCCCTCCACATACCCCTTCACAGTCACTGTCCATCTGTGTAGTAAGATGCTGTAAAATCACTACTTGTCTTCTCTGTGTTGCACAGCCCTCCCCATGCACTATACATGCTAATTGTAATGCCCTCTTTCTTTTTCCCCACCCTTATCCTCCCTTCCCACCCATCGTCCCCAGTCCCTTTCCCTTTGGTAACTATTAGTCCATTCTTCAGTTTTGTGATTCTGCTGCTGTTTTGTTCCTTCAGTTTTCCTTTGTTCTTATACTCCACATATGAGTGAAATCATTTGGTACTTGTCCTTCTCCGCTTGGCTTATTTCACTGAGCATAATACCCTCTAGCTCCATCCATGTTGTTGCGAATGGTAGGATCTGTTTTTTTCTTGTGGCTGCATAATATTCCATTGTGTATATGTACCACCTCTTCTTTATCCATTCATCTACTGATGGACATTTAGGTTGCTTCCATATCTTGGCTATTGTAAACAGTGCAGCAATAAACATAGGGGTGCATCTGTCTTTTTCAAACTGGAGTGCTGCTTTCTTAGGGTAAATTCGTAGAAGTGGAATTCTTGGGTCAAATGGTATTTCTATTTTGAGCATTCTGAGGAACCTCCATACTGCTTTCCACAATGGTTGAACTAGTTTACATTCCCACCAGCAGTGTAGGAGGGTTCCTCTTTCTCCGCAACCTCGCCAACATTTGTTGCTGTCTGTCTTTTGGATGGTGGCCATCCTTACTGGTGTGACATGATATCTCATTGTGGTTCTAATTTGCATTTCTCTGATAACTAGTGATGTGGAGCATCTTTTCATATGTCTGTTGGCCATCTGAATTTCTTCTTTGGAGAACTGTCTGTTCAGCTCCTCTGCCCATTTTTTAATTGGATTATTTGCTTTTTGTTTGTTGAGGAGTGTGAGCTCTTTATATATTTTGTATGTCAAGCCTTTATCGGTTCTGTCATTTATGAAAATATTCTCCCATACTGTAGGGTACCTTTTTGTTCTATTGATGGTGTCCTTTGCTGTACAGAAGCTTTTCAGCTCAATATAGTACCACTTGTTCATTTTTGCTTTTGTTTTCCTTGCCCAGGGAGATATGTTCATGAAGAAGTCACTAATGTTCACATCCAAGAGATTTTTGCCTATGTTTTTTTCTAAGAGTTTTATGGTTTCATGACTTACATGCAGGTCTTTGATCCATTTGGAGTTTACTTTTGTGTAAGGGGTTAGACAGTGATCCAGTTTCATTCTCTTACATGTAGCTGTCCAGTTTTGCCAGCACCATCTGTTGAAGAGACTGTCATTTTCCCATTGTATGTCCATGGCTCCTTTATCAAATATCAATTGGCCGTATATGTTTGGGTTAATGTCTAGAGTCTCTATTCTGTTCCACTGGTCTGTGGCTCTGTTCTTGTGCCAGTACCAAATTGTCTTGATTACTGTGGCTTTGTAGTAGAGCTTGAAGTTGGGGAGCGACACCCCCCCCCACTTTATTCTTCCTTCTCAGGATTGCGTTGGCTATTCGGGGTCTTTGATGGTTCCATATGAATTTTTGAACTATTTGTTCCAGTTCATTGAAGAATGCTGTTGGCAATTTGATAGGGATTGCATCGAATCTGTATATTGCTTTGGGCGGGTCTTGTTTTTTTATCCATTCAGTGACTCTACATGCTTTGATTGGTGCCTTCAGACCATTTACATTTAGGGTGATTCTTGATAGCTATGTACTTACAGTCATTGCAGGCTTTAGATTCGTGGTTACCAAAGTTTCAAGGATATTTAATTCCCTTACTGTGTAACAGTCTAATTTAACTCACTTCATATGCTATACAAACACAACCTAAATTTTTTTTTCTTTCTTTTTCTTCCTCCTCCATTCTTCGTATGTTATGAGTCATATTCTGTACTCTTTGTCTATCCCTTGGGTGACATCTATTTAGCCTTAGGAATACTTCCATCAATGGGAGTCCCTCCAAAATGCACTGTAGAGGTGGTGTGTGGGAGGTAAATGCTCTCAGCTTTTGCTTACCTGAAAATTGTTCAATCCCTCCTTCAAATTTAAATAACAACCTTGCCGAGTAGAGTATTCTTGGTTCAAGGCCCTTCTGCTTTATTGAATTAAATATATCATGCCACTGTCTTCTGGCATATAAGGTTTCTGTTGAGAAATCTGATGACAGCCTGATGGGTTTTCCTTTGTATGTGATCTTTTTTCTCTCTCTAGCTGCTTTTAAAAGTCTGTCTGTATTTTTTATTTTTGCCATTTTAATTACCATATGTCTTGATGTTGTCTTCCTTGGGTTCCTTGTGTTGGGAGATCTGTGCACCTCCATGGTCTGAGTAACTATCTCCTTCCCCAGATTGGGGAAGTTTTCAGCAATTACCTTCTCAATGACACTTTCTATCCCTTTTTATCTCTCTTCTTCTAGTACCCCTATAATGCGAATATTGTTCTGTTTGGATTGCTCACACAGTTCTTTCAATATTCTTTCATTCTTAGAGATTCTTTTTTCTCTCTGCACCTCACCTTCTTTGTATTCCTCTTCTCTAATTTCTATTGCATTTACTATCTCTTCTACTACATCTAATCTGCTTTTAAATTCCTCCATTGTATGTTTCATTTCAGATATGGAATTTCTAATGATTGAATCTCCATGTTAAATTCGTTCCTGAGTTCTTGAATATTTTTCTGTACCTGCATAATCATGTTTATGATTTTTATTTTGAACTCTCTTTCGGGAAGATTGGTGAGTTCAGTTTCATGTGGCCCTTTTTCTCGGGTTTGTTAGATTTTGCTCTGAACCATGCTCGTTTGACATTTCATATTTCTGTGTGGTGCCCACTAGTTCCCAGAAGCTCCAGTCTTTGGAGCTTCTCAGTCGCTAGAGTGAGGCTGGGGGTCATACGGGAGCAGAGCTGGTGCCTGGGGGGAGGAAAGATCTGTTTCCTGATTCCCATCTGTAAACCCTGTCTCCAGGATCAGAGCCAGTGGGTGGGACACACAGGTGTAAGGCTCTGTGCTTAGCGTCTCTAGCTGTTGTAGGCGGGGCCTCCCTCTGGCTGGCCTCATGCCAGCGCAGTGACTGCCCATTTGCGAGCTGGTGCCATCAAACTAAGAAGAAGGCTCGGTAAGCTGCATGTCACAGTGGGAGGCCTCTGAACTGAGTAGCCAGCCAGGGTGATGGAGCGCCTGAAGCTCCTCAAAGTTCCCAATCTGCTGGGCAGAGTGCGTCCAGACAACCTTGTCCCCCTATCCGTTCTCCTGTGCAGCAAGCTCCGTGCAAACCCCACCCCTTCAGCAGCCCTCTCGCTGCTAGGAAGCCTCTCAGACCACCTGCCTTTCCCTTGTCCCGGAGCGGCCGGGTGTGGATCCCGTCCTCCACAAATGGCCAGAATCTGTCTCTCAAGCACTCCGCCTGTCCCAGTTCCCCATCCTCCAGAGCACCACACAATGTAGGTTTCTGCTCACAAAGCAGATCTCTAGGGCTAGGTGTTCAGCAGTCCCAGGCTTCCACCCCCTCCCAGCTCCATTTCTCTTCCTCCCACTAGGGAGCTGTGGTGGGGGAAGGGCTTGGGTCCTGCCATTCAAGGCTTTGGTACGTTAGCCTGTTTCGTGAGGTCTGCTCTGTTCGTAAGGTCTGTATGTAGTCTGGTTCAGCCTTCTTTCCTGTTGCTCTTTTAGGATTAGGTGTATTAATTATATTTTCACACTATCTGTGGTTTGGGGAGGAGTTCTCTGTCTCACCTCTCACACAGCCATCTTGAATCTTGGGGCATGAGTGTTTTTAAAGGCTCCTAAGTGATCCTAACATGTAGCCCAGGAGGAAAAACAGTCTCTTTTTTTTAGGTCTCTCTCTGTTCTAAATTGATGAAAGCCTCTGAATTAATAAGAGAGCTGTAAATATTTTGTACAAATACAAATTTTCCTTTTCAAGTACCAACTTGGGAAATATTTCCCCAGAGATGGACTATGAATTAAAGGGTATGTTTTATGAGGTTGCTATTTGGAGTAATTAGGGTAATCTACAATGCCATCTATCAAATATTAATATACTCTTTCTTCACTGCCACATTAACACTGGAATGTATAATTTTAATGTATTTTAGCAGGTTTAACAGATGTTATATAGATCTCATAGCTATCTTAAAATGCATTTTAAATTCTCTGTGAGGTTATACATTTCCTTCAGTGTCAGCTAACTATTTGGTTTTCCTCTTGTGTGAGCTGTCTCTTAACCTTTGCCATGGAGACTGATTATTTTTCTTGACATCGTTATTAATCTGTTAATATAATAAAAATGAAATAGCTACCGTCAATTAAGACCTACTGTGTGCTAGATACTATACCATGCTTTACATATACTGTTTACTTTTTACAAAACCCTATAGGGCAGTTATTATTTCCAAGTTATAAATGAGAAAACCAAGGTTCAGACAGATTAGGCAAGTGACCAGTGTCACATAGCTAGCAAATAGTACATCTGGGATTTGAACCTGGCTCCATGTGGTTCTAAAAGTCCATTCTCTTTATTGGACATGTAAACACTCAATGCTCGCTCTGCTCACAACACCTGCTGATGTTTTGTACTATTGGATTCCTGCTCTCTGACCACAGGTGATGGGCCATTTCAGACCCAAAAGAAACTGATGTACATACTGGCCATCAACCTACAGTGTACAGCCTGGGCCAAAAAATTGAGCCAAGCCAATCACATTCCTCTCCTGAGCATCTGAATTTGAAAATATTCAGTGTCGAAACACTTAAGGAGCAAAAGCCAAAAAGGCTGAACCAAGAGATGTCAGGATATATTTGGAGTCACAGAAGCCATGAGAAGCTGAAATTATGAGGGACCAGAAACTACGGTTAGTAGAGAAAGATGGGTGAAGACATAGCAGATGTGCTAAAGGAAGCACAAGTCCCAGCAGAGAAAAACCGTTTGGCCTATGACAGAAAAACCAAAGAGTCAACCTCTTAAGCTCCCTTCTTCAACAACTCTCCAGTTTAGATCCAGTTCATGTATATCCCTTAAAAGGTATCCTTTTTCTTGGGCTAGCTGAACTATGCCTCTGTTCCTTGCTATCAGACAAGCCAAAATAAAACTCTTTTTATTAAACAATATTCTGGATTGTTAAGCTTTTATCTGCCACATTTATCACAGAATGTTTCCATTTCAATTCTTTTCTTGCTTTTTTAAATTCCACTTTGACTTTTATAAAAATGGAAACATAAATCTTATAATTAGTAACACTTTCATGAGTCAAAAAACTATATTTGTGCAAACTATAGTGACAGAAAGCAGATTAGCAGTTGCCAAGGGGTGATGGGGCAGGGAAGCTGGGAGGGATGGATTGCAAGTGTGTGTGAGGAAACCTTGGGGGTAAAGGATGTGTTCAATATCTTGATTGTGGTAATGATTTCACAAGTGTACACATGTCAAAAATTATGACAGTGAACATTTTAAATATGTGTAGTTTACTGTATGCCAATGATACCGTAGTCAACACCATTTTAAAGTTACAGTCTTCTCCCCAACTAAAATATTTACACAATTCTATTTTACTCAAATTACTGTGCTTTATATTTACTAAGAACTCACCTACAATTTATCATGTTATATGCTAGGAGAGCTTAATCTAAGTTTATTGTTCTCATTTTTAATATTCTATTTTCAACTACATTTCATATACAATTATTTCTTCCTCTGTTGTTTATTACGCTTGGGAAGTCATGTGTTGAGCCCTATAGTTTTGAATCTATTTCTATTAATATTTGAATTCCTTGGCCAACTTTCCTGTTTTTAAATTGAATAATAAGTAGTCTGGAGGTTTGAATTTTATTCCTTTATAATATTTGTAATGTTTTAAAGCCATGTAAAGGACTTTACATTAGACAAGGATGCTGTTAGTTTACACACACACACACATACATACACACTGTTTTTGCTACACAGTGTAAATTTCATGTCATTATTACATTATTTTAATTAACATCTAAGACATCTTATATGAAAAGAGTTTAAATAGAATTAATATACCAATATAAAATATTTTCTTCATTGTTCTCCCCTGTCTTGGACAATAATTGTTATTGGGCCTGTATATCCAAACAAGATCTAACATGTCCCTGGCTAATCTGGCACCTACAAACTATCTATGCACCCAGGAAATTTTCATTCTGGACCTAGTAGGTTCTGCAAAAGTTTGAGAACATCCATCTGGTTGCATTTCAACAAAGGACTACTTTCATCACTTAACCACTTCCTAAACCTCCCGTACTTTATTCTGCTATCTTTGCCCCAAAGTTCTTGAATAAGGTTTACAGTTTTAACTTAGGTTTTATTGAGCACACACCATATGCCGAGCACTGTGCAAGGTACTGGGAATACAGACATCTTACCAAGTATGTTCACCTTCATACCATGGCTCTTCTTCCTGAAGCAAGTAATACATTGTGCGTAGCACGCAGTAAGACAAGGAATAACACTGACCTAGGTAAAGCCCCTTACAACTGCATCTCGGGTTCTTGGGCCTTTCAGGGATTACTGGAGAGCGCTGCCAGCACAGTGCTTTAATGCCTTACTGAGTTGGCACTCCATGGGGGTAATGCAAAAGGAGTGTTCTCTGTTAAATGTTGACAAGATACATGAAACCGAAACTGCCCATAGAAATTACTTTCATTTACTATTATTTCTCCAAAGGAAAAAAGAACTCAGAATCAAAAGCTGTAATACACTTACAGGTGGCTAGCAAAGCAGGTATTTTCCCCAAGGCACTGCTTTCAGTGGAATTAAGCCTTGCTGGAAAGTGTGTCAGAGACAGACTTTCTTTTCCTATGAAGAACAAAGAAATGTCAACATTTGGGGTAAATATTCCCACTCCAAATTATTAACACTCTTATCAATAATTAGCATGCTCATCAGTCAACATAGCATAGGGGCCTCTGTGATTCCTGCCTCTCCTCTACCCCACAATATAACCTTGGGCAGGTTACTAACCTCTCAAAGCTTCAGGTTCTTCATTTGTAAAACGGAGGTGACAGTAACCACCTATAACTGAGAGATAATGTTAGTAAAACACTTTGCAGAGTGCCTAGCTTAATAATAATAATTTTATTCTATTATTATTAAAAGTATACATTGAAAAACTTCTCCCTAGCTCGTGTAAAATACAGGATATGGGTTGGTTTTCTTTCTGAAAGGGAGGACAGTAGTGGAAGACTCGAGCACTCTGTGGTGGCAGGCCACCACTCTGTGGAAGTACGTGTGCACTGCAGGATGCTCGCTCTGCTGCCCCAGCCAAACTCCAACAACAGGTTGGAGTCCTCCATCACTCAGCCACCAGGGGTTTCCGCTGTCACTTCCTAACACAGGCCATAAGCTGTCTTGCTCTGTGACCCCCACCTTTTGTGATGAGCCACTTAGGACCCCAGTTAAATCGATGGCTTCCCAGAACCTGCACTAGAAGATTCTGATTCAGTGGGCTGGAGACAGGGCATCCAATCATTTGTATTTTTAAATAGTACTCCCCGTGGTTCTTACTGTCAAGGGAATTTAGGAAGCTAATCATCTTTGTTTCAGTCATGCTACAGAATTAAGGCAGGTATTTATTTTTCAGTGACTTTACTGCACTTTGGGACATGGTTAATAGATGAAATGCTCCTGAGGTCCTCAAAGGTATAGCTTATTTATACTTAGAGTATATTATTCTGCAGCTTTTACCTTCCTTTTCAGCAGGGTTATACAAGCAAGAGCAGCTTTTACAGCAAGGACCACAAGGCAACCCCAAACTTCACAACTGCTCTGGCCACATGAGCCAAAGTAGGTACTGAACCTTAGCGCCAGGATGCTGATGGTCTATTATCGGATCCAAGTCACTCCTGTCACAGACTAGGTCAGACAGCTGAGGTGACCAGTACCTTAGTCCTCCTCACCAGATTTTGGGCAGAAATAGAATCAGGGAAGGCTTTTCTTTAACAAGATGCACTGTTAGAAGCTATCCTAAGCAAGGAGAGCTGAGAAAAAAATAGACCCCACTTTTTATTCCTTTTCTCACTAAGCCGCAAGTCTGCACTACCACGGAGGCGGGCGGCTCACTAAGATTTCCTAAGCTCTTGTGGCTGGTCGTCTTTCTTCCAAGTCAGATCCAGTCAGGCTCTCCTTGATAAGTAGGGCCAGAGGGGCTCCGGTGGAAAAAATAAGAGCAAACTTTTTTGAAAAGCTATTCAGCTCCTCACGGCCTTATGATATCCGTCAGGGCCAATGAGCTATCTCTTGGGACTTCACAGTGTTAGCCTCTGGGTGAAAGGAGAGGGACGCTGCAAAACAACCGGGCGCAGGTTTCCAGTCGCTTTCCCAAAGGCCCCCTCAAGCGTAGGCGTGCACCCTGGGAGCCCCGAGGCGGAGCTCCCGGGCGTGCTGGGAGTCACCCGCGCAGGCGCACGACGGCCCGGCAGCCAAGGCCCTGCGCTCCGGAGCCGGGCTGGGCCAGTCACGTGGGCCACGCAGCCCGCTCCGCGATTTCCCTACAAGGACTTGGGCTTAACGAGCCCCGCCCCTGGCCTTGCCTTGCCTTGGAATGTGCGGGGAGGAAATCCGCAGGACAGACTCACCCATTTGCCAATAGGAAGGGGGGAAGAGAAACTTACACTGCGAAAGAAGACATAGAAAAGACGGAAACTTAGTCATCGGACCCAACAAACCATCACACATTCTTCTATGTTCTGAGTGTTCCACTTTTTACTTCCTTTTTGTGCGCTCGGTCAAAGTCGAGTCCTTTGAGCACACTGGCCACTACCCCCTCTATCGCCTTTCCGTTAAGTCAGGCTCACTCAGCGGCCGAAAATGGGGACTAGGCTTCCTTCCGGTTTGCTGAGCGGAGCCGGAAGTGTTGGTTTGTAGTGGCTTGGGAGTAGAAGGGTGGTGGTAGCGGCAGGAAGGCAGCCAGGGGTTACTGAAGTGTTCGGATCCTCGCGGCTCTGCTGGGTGAGTGGAGCTCGCCGTCGGGCGCGGGAGCACATCGCGGGGGCTCGTCTCGGGGGCGGCCGCCGGCGGGAGCACACCTGGGCAGGTGTACCGGGAGGTAACCCGGTTCCAGCCCGAGGGCCCGCTCCCAGATTCGAGGGCTGCTGCCGGAAGTGGCCCAGGCGTGAACTTTTTTCCGTTGTCCAAACTTGGAGCTCAGGGAAGCATGGCTTAGCTCGCTGGCGCCGAACTGGGGCGACAGCCGGGCCGGCGAAACCCGAGACCCGCGGCTCTGACTCTGGGACTATGTTTAGTTTCTAACGTAAACTTGCCGGATTCAATAAAAGTTTGCGCAAAAACCGTAGCCTGGTGTCCTCCTGATGCAGCTCTTGTTGCGGCTGTGTGGCTACGTTTGGTAGGAATAACCAATTCAAATTAGCATGTATCCCTCAGCTCAGCATACTTTTCTAGTACTTAGAACTTTTTAAAAAAGTAACATTTGAACAAAGGGGGCTTTTAGCGTTTAGTCTGCAGCTTAAGAGAAACTCCAAACTACAACACCGTGTTTCTTTTGGGTGAAGACTGGATTAAATCAGTTTGCCCGAGTGTTTCCTTTTAAAGTAGTTGTTATATGAAAGCCTGTATTAGCTCTTCATAGAACTTTAGAACAGGCATAGGCGTTCAGTTGAGATTTTAACTTCAGTGAAAAAAGTTTTATATGTAAAGGTAAAGAAAGTGATTATTTCTTAAAATTATTTGTTTCATGTTTTGGAAGGCTTTCGATAAAAGTTATCCAGAGAAGCTTTCATTTTCAAAAGGCTTTACTGGCAAGTGAACCCTGACAACTAATTATCTTCGTAGAGTGCTAAGAGTAAGGACTTTTTTGGGTGTGGCAGTCTAAGGACTAATTCTACTTTCAACAGGAAGTTTGTGTAGGAATTGGCTTAGTTGGAACGGAAACACCAGCCTGGAACTGTACTTAAGAACTGTGATTGGCACCAAAAAAATGACATGTACTTAGCTTGGAAAAAAAAAAGTGCATTGATTAAATGAGGCTATAGGTTTCAGTCTGGATTTGAAAAGCAGACACTATATGCTATCACAGTAAGGACGTATTTTCTACGATGGGAGTTTTTCCTTAAAGAATGCAACTTGTACCCCCAGAATACTGTCAGTTTTGAGTATTGGTGCTGTAGAAAAAATCTAGATTATTTTACACTTACTACCATTTAAATGCTGGACCCTAGGATTCTAACTAGAGTAGTTCTCGGTATGGATTGATCCCACTTTATAAATGAAACCATAATATCTTTAGAGATTATGGAAAATGTTCTGGTTAGCCTTGGTATGTGGGCAAAGACTCTTTGAGTGTCTTTATTTTCTATTTCTCCCATCACTTAATCGAATTTAACATCTTACATAGTTTTTATCCCTCCTCTTATAACCCTGAACGCTTCTATTTTATCAAGCTAAAAAATAGAGTAAAATAAAACCACAAAGTCGTTGCCACTAACACTCCCATACCATAATTTGAAGCGAGATTATACTCATTTAAATTTGTAAATTTAATCTCCTTGGCCACCATTGATTGTTTCAGTCATTTTCTCATGCATCTGAAATCATTATATATTTTGTAGAAACCTGCTCTGCCAACCTCCTTGTTTTCAGGTTTCATACAACACATACCCTTTTACACCTAAGATTTTTCATTAAATGCTTCAGAAATAGATTCTAACTAATTTAGAAGTGAGGATCCTCGTAACTTGGAAATCTCAGGTGCCTACATGGCAACTTCCCATCCTAAATAAAGAATACTTACAGTGATGTATGAAATATTTTCAATTTTATTTTACCTTAGCTTTCTAAATTCTGTGAGAGTTGTGCATTTGTTGAGACTTGTCATATGAGGAGAGCTAGTCTCCCTTGTTTGGGGAAAGGAAAAATGGACAGCAAACTAGAATAAGCATAACAAGGAGGACAGTGATAATATAAGCGGTCCGTTCCTGGAATAATAGCACTGTTACTGATTTGGCTCCCTCTCCACCAATGTTTATTTAACCATATTTTTAGTTTGATAGGAAAAAATAACCACATTTTTCTTATTTTAAAACAACTGACTGAAGCAGAACTCCCTATTGCTGAAAGGCTCCAAGTTTCTGGTAGGAGATTAGCACATAGGTATGAATCCAACCTTGAAAAAGTAAAGTCCCAGGTAGTGACTTGCGCAACATTACCAGTTTTTGGTAGAATTAACTCAGTTAATTTAGTAGAATTAGGACTAACATCTGAGTCTCTTAACTCTTGTAGCTTCTGGGATTTTCAAGGTCTTTTTTTCCCCTCCCTCTCTGAATCTTTTTGAAACAAAAATATTTTTTGAACTCACAGTATTTGATAATCATATGCCACCTTTGAGTTATTTTTCATTATTGTCACATACTGTTTTAACTTGAGAGTCATACTTCAGGAGTGAAAATTATGACTCATTTTGTAAGTTGAACCAATCATCTTATTTCTTTATAGTAGCCCCCCCAACTATATTTTAAGCTCCTTGAAGATAGAACACTTGCCTTACATTTCTTAATTCTTAAATAGTATTCAATACCAGTGACATTTTATGTACATTAGTATAATTAACTAATCATATTAAAGGCTGATAATCAAGTAGTGAATGAGCTAAAAAAGTTCTATGTAAGCCCATTGTCAATGCTGACCAAAAGAAACCTTTATCACTTTAAAAAACTATTTTATAATGCATTTACAAACTTAGAGAATGGGTGATTAAAGACTGATAGGAAGTACTTGGAAATTAAAGTGTGTGTGTGTGTGTGTGTGTGTGTGTGTGTGTGTGTGTGTGTGTGTGTGTGTGTGTGTGTGTGTGTGTGTGTGTAAAACGAGTGTGTGTGTGTGTGTAAAACGAGTGTGTGTGTGTAAAACTTTATAACCTGAACTAAGCATTTTTAAATGTTACCTACAGGATCCCCACTAAATTTAGTATTATAAGATTTGCAGATTCAAAAATGTTGTGTCAACCATTTGACCTATAATTCTCCTCAGTTTCTTTGTTTTTAAAATAATTGACATCCCCGTATCATTAGAAGAAGACAGTGTTGTCAAACAAAACAGACTTTTTTTTTTTGTAGATAATTATTTTTTATTGAAGGGTAGTTGACGCACAGTATTACATTACATTAGTTTCAGGTGTACAACACAGTGATTCAACATTTATATACATAATAATTCTAGTTACCAGCTATCACCATACCAAGTTGTTACCATATTTTGACTATATTCCTTATGCTATACATTACATCCCGGTTACTTATTTATTTTACAATTGTAAGTGTGTACTTTTTTTGTTGTTGTTGTTGTTGTTGTGAGGGCATCTCTCATATTTATTGATCAAAGGGTTGTTAACAACAATAAAATTCTGTATAGGGGAGTCAATGCTCAATGCACAATCATCAATCCACCCCAAGCCTAATTTTCGTCAGTCTCCAATCTTCTGAAGCATAACGAACAAGTTCTTACATGGAGAACAAATTCTTACATATTGAATAAGTTACATGGTGAGCAGTACAAGGACAGTCATCACAGAAACTTTTGGTTTTGCTCATGCATTATGAACTATAAACAGTTCAAATATGAATACTCATTTGATTTTTATACTTGATTTATATGTGGATACCACATTTCTCTCTTTATTATTATTATTTTTAATAAAATACTGAAGTGGTAAGTAGATACAAGATAAAGGTAGAAAACATAGTTTAGTGTTGTAAGAGAGCAAATGTAGATGATCAGGTGTGTGCCTGTAGACTATGTGTTAATCCAAGCTAGACAAGGGCAATAAAACATCCACGTATGCAGAAGATTTCTCTCAGAACAGGGGGGGTGAGGTTCTAAGCCTCACCTCTGTTGATCCCCAATTTCTCACCTGATGACCCCCCTGTGACTGTGCCTGTCTTAGGTTGTTCCTCCCTTGAATCTTACCCGTCTCTGGCCAACCAGTCATCTTCTGGGGCCATACAGGGAAATGTAAAGTTGGTGAGTGAGAGAGAAGCCTTATTGTTTGAAAAGGTTAGCTTTTTACTTCTTTGCATATTTATGCCCTGTGGCTTCTATGCCCAGCATTTGTCTTGAGGTATCTTTACCACTTGGAAGAACTATGATACTCGGTAAATTTGATATGAGGCACAAATTCTATTTAAGGGTTGTAATTAGGAAGGAAGAAGAAAAGCTATAGAAGTAGCAGGCAGCAGAAAACATGGGAAGATTGATTACTTCTTTGACATACCTTCTTGTAGAGTAACTTCAGCATGTATAGGTTTTAAACTACTAATTAAATTGTGCACACACATTAACATAATAGGAGTATAGTTACATAACCAAAGCATACCTGTAATTACCAGCCATCTCCAGGGAAACCAAGAAAACCAATTAGGCACCTTAGGCATTTGTGAAAACTTATCTATGATATGGTGGATATTGTCCAACTGAACTTGAACAGTCTGAGAGAAATCAGACAAATTAAAACAACCCATTCCTGGGGACTGTTCACATCCCATATGTTCTTTTAACAGTAAGTAGTCTGTAGTTGCAAGATTTTGGAGCGCTACAATTTGCACTTCTCCTAATTCTTGGTTGAGTCCCAACAGTATAGATCCAGTCAAATTTGTTGTTTTACTGTATGCACAGGCCAGCTTAGATATCTCCTTCTTCATTCCCATGGCAAGTCCAGGAACTGGTGGGATGAGTGCATCTACACCTGTAGCAGTGCGTGGATCTTTGTTGGGGTTTTCTGATGATCATCTTTTGGCATGAGTCTTCCAGAGAGTGCTGATGTTGGAAGTTCTTTTTCATATAGTATCTTAGTTCATTTTCAGGGTAGCCCAGTTAGGCTTTGATCCTCTGTATAAACACAAACAGACCCTTTGCCTACACTTTTATATGCCCTTCATGCCCTTCTGTAGAACTCATTGGAGGTCACCACACAGGAACTGCTTTTTTTTTTTTTTATCATTAATCTACACTTACATAACGAATATTATGTTTACTAGGCTCTCCCCTATACCAGGTCCCCCATATAAACCCCTTTACAGTCACTGTCCATCAGCATAGCAAAATGTTGTAGAATCACTACTTGTCTTCTCTGTGTTGTACAGCCCTCCCCTTTCTCCTACCCCCCCATGCATGCTAATCTTAAAATCCCCCTTCTTTTTCCCCCCTGCTTATCCCTCCCTACCCACCCATCCTCCCCAGTCCCTTTCCCTTTGGTACCTGTTAGTCCATTCTTGAGTTCTGTAATTCTGCTGCTGTTTTGTTCCTTCAGTTTTTCCTTTGTTCTTATATTCCACAGATGAGTGAAATCATTTGGTATTTCTCTTTCTCCGCTTGGCTTGTTTCACTGAGCATAATACCCTCCAGCTCCATCCATGTTGCTGCAAATGGTAGGATTTGCCCTTTTCTTATGGCTGAGTAGTATTCCATTGTGTATATGTACCACATCTTCTTTATCCATTCATCTATTGATGGACATTTAGGTTGCTTCCAATTCTTGGCTATTGTAAATAGTGCTGCCATAAACATAGGGGTGCATTGGTCTTTCTCAAACTTGATTGCTGCATTCTTAGGGTAAATTCCTAGGAGTGCAATTCCTGGGTCAAATGGTAAGTCTGTTTTGAGCATTTTGATGTACCTCCATACTGCTTTCCACAATGGTTGAACTAACTTACATTCCCACCAGCAGTGTAGGAGGGTTCCCCTTTCTCCACAGCCTCGCCAACATTTGTTGTTGTTTGTCTTTTGGATGGCAGCCATCCTTACTGGTGTGAGCTGATACCTCATTGTAGTTTTAATTTGCTTTTCTCTGATAATTAGCGATGTGGAGCATCTTCTCATGTGTCTGTTGGCCATCTGTATTTCTTTTTTGGAGAACTGTCTGTTCAGTTCCGCTGCCCATTTTTTACTGGGTTATTTGTTTTTTGTTTGTTGAGGCATGTGAGCTCTTTATATATTTTGGACGTCAAGCCTTTATCGGATGTGTCATTTTCAAATATATTCTCCCATACTGTAGGGTTCCTTTTTGTTCTATTGATGCTGTCTTTTGCTGTACAGATGCTTTTCAGCTTAATATAGTCCCACTTGTTCATTTTTGCTGTTGTTTTCCTTGCCCAGGGAGATATGTTCAAGAAGAGGTCACTCATGTTTATGTCTAAGAGGTTTTTGCCTATGTCTTCTTCCAAGAGTTTAATGGTTTCATGACTTACATTCAGGTCTTTGATCCATTTTGAGTTTACTTTTGTATATGGGGTTAGACAATGGTGCAGTTTCATTCTCCTACATGTAGCTCTCCAGTTTTGCCAGCACCATCTGCTGAAGAGACTGTCATTTCACCATTGTATATCCATGGCTCCTTTATCAAATATTAATTGACCATATATGTCTGGGTTAATGTCTGGATTCTCTAGTCTCAAAGCAGACTATTTTTAAAGACATGCTTGTTTTGCAAAGACATGGCATGCCTAAAATATTAAGAAATATGGACTGGTAAACACTCATCGGGTCACAATCACTCACACCAAGTCCTTGAGTACCTTTAAGAGATGGAGGAATAATATAATCCGTAATTCCTTGTAGCTTTTAAAACTACATTTGGAATAGAGGGGGAAATTACAGCTCTATGTAATTTAGATAGTAATGGGGGACTTAATGTCCCCAAAATGTATTACAGAATGAAAATACGCATTTGAGAATGGTTTAGAGAAATTACAAAAGGCAGCCTGCTAAAGGATGATTAAAGGAAACTAGGAAATTAGAGAGGATTTTGTCATAACTTCTGTGTTACTTACACTACTAATATCCTTAGTTCAGATATTCCTTAGGGTATAGCTTAACAGTGGTACTAGCCAGTGTATCGCCAAGAAGTGCTATATTAGATGGACTGGAATTCGTGACTCCTTTGTGGAAATTCCTTCTAAAATCTGAGAACAGATTTAGCTATCAGAGCTTTTCAAATTATTTCCGTAATTGAGTTTGCTGTGGGTAAAATGGTATAATCAAGGAAAGAGAGAGCTTTTTAAACTCATAGGAAGCACTGTATTCTAAGGTCACTTTGCAGTGCTGAGATCTAGGTAGTACTTCATTCTTTGCAGTCCACAACTTATTTTTAGAGCAAGGGCATAGTGTTTTGCTACATCATAGCTAAATGTTGTTTTCAGAACGTAAGCTTTAAAATTGTTATCCTGGTCAGAGAGTGAAATCAGTAGTGCCTATTTTAGACCTGCTTGGAAGAATATAACTGAATACAGTATCTTACTTAGTTTTACTGCTTAGAGGTTGCAGATTGTGTCAACTCTGAAGGATGGTATGGTAAAATTTTATTATCTGCTAACTATGGGATTTTTAACTTCAGAGTTTTATAGTCTTTTAAAGATTTGTGTTGAAAGGAAAATTGCCTTTTCATTTTAGGTAGGATTAGACATTCTTTTTATTTTTAATTTAAGTTTTACTGGAATAAATTTAGATTAGAGAGCAAAGGTAGTTTCTATAGCTTTAAAAACTGTTGTGCTGACTTTTGTCTAGAACACCTAGTCACTTTACGTGATTTAGCTTGGCTCTGTGCAGTAAATTGGTTTGGATAGAATGGAAATAGCCTTAATATGTAATTGTAGGTGGATTAACTTCAGAGTTTTCTACACGCTTCAGTTAGCCTTTCAACAATATCTTTCTTGAACTATTTCAGTTCCAAAAGTGAGGGTACAGTAAGAATCCTAGTTGACAAGTAGAAGAATGATATTTGACAATAAAGGTTAGGAGATGAAGACCTGTTCCATCAGTTAGGCCTTCTTCCTACTTTCTGCCCACCTGAGAATCGGACAGCTAATTTAGGCTAGGGCTGCAGGGTAGACCTGTTGAAGATGAATTAGTATCCCTCAGCACTTCCATAGCACTACAGTATAGAACTAGGACTGTTCCCCAGGGTACCTGTTTTTTGTTCTCTTGTTTTCTATACTGTTATGAAACCAGTAGATTTGATTATTGGCCCTTATTAGGGTATACAGCAGTTGATATGCTCTGAGCTTCAATGAAGCATTGGTTGTAGTTTGGGATTTGAAGTGATGAACTGTTTATTAATCATTGCAACTACTGTGGATGCGTGAACTCAAAGCATGAATCTGGTTTTTGTAACCTGATTCTGTAATAGTATTGATCAGTTGAGAGATTGTTGTCAGCTATTCCTGCTGAATAGTTTTAGACACATCTCTAAATAGCTCAAACATATCAGGAAGGCTGATTAGGTTTACTCTTTGTTAATCTTTTGTTTTCCTCATATTTCCCTTCCTAATTAGGATTTAACTGCCACCATGTCGAGCAAAAGAGCAAAGACCAAGACCACCAAGAAGCGCCCCCAGCGCGCAACGTCCAATGTGTTCGCCATGTTCGACCAGTCACAGATCCAGGAGTTCAAAGAGGCCTTCAACATGATCGATCAGAACAGAGATGGTTTCATTGACAAGGAAGACTTGCATGACATGCTTGCCTCCTTGGGTAACAATCAGTTTTAGTATTAATATATTAGAATTTCTGTAACTCCTTTTGTATTAATTTCTCAAGTGTTAAAGCACTGTGAAGCCAATTTAATGATACAATTTTCTAAGATTCAAAGTCTGGGGCAAGGTTTCCCAAAATGTAGTCCTTGGACCACCTGCAGATTTCTGGCCAGGGCTAAGGATTGGGCTAGGGCCCAGCCATGTGTGGCAGGGAGTGAGTGAGTGAGTGAGTGAGTGAGTGAGTGAGGAGTGAGTGAGTAGTGAGGAAGGGAGGAAGGAGTGAGTAAATGAGTTCAAACACTGATCTTATCAGAGCAGTATTCTTGACATCTCAGTGGAATGTTTTTTCCAAATAGTTTTGGTGTCATGAATACAAACAGCAAACTGTGTAAATGATAATCTTTCTTGTCAAAATGTTTACTATGATTGAATGGTTGGTGCATTTTGTGATATAATTAAAATTATGATCCTATGTTTTTCCTTAGGGAAAAATCCAACTGATGAGTATCTGGATGCCATGATGAATGAGGCTCCAGGGCCCATAAATTTCACCATGTTCCTCACGATGTTTGGTGAGAAGTTAAATGGCACAGACCCAGAGGATGTCATTAGAAATGCTTTTGCTTGCTTTGATGAGGAAGCAACCGGTAGGTCTGAGGAAACTTTAATTACCAAATGATTTAATTTTTAGTAATAGTAATAAAATAAATAACTTGAAATATGACAACATAATACCCACAGATTTATACCATACCTGCGTTTTGCAGGGTTCTTCCGTGGCATGTTAATCATTCACTACTGCCTTTGTCCTTAAATACTTAATGTACAGTTTAATAGGTATATTTGAAACTTTAGGAAACTTAAATTTTACTCCTTTACCAGAACTAATGCCACAGTAGTTAGGCCTCAGTAAATATGTTGAATGAGTAAACTGTTATCAGAGCAATCTTGGATGAAGTATAAATTGCTGTAGGCTGTGA
Organism: Manis pentadactyla; assembly: GCF_030020395.1. Taxonomy (NCBI): domain Eukaryota; kingdom Metazoa; phylum Chordata; class Mammalia; order Pholidota; family Manidae; genus Manis; species Manis pentadactyla. The sequence continues at coordinate 116,461,562 of NC_080024.1, read as the reverse complement.
CATGAGTACAGCTGTGTTTATCACATGGTTTAAATCTGGAATCTTACCTTTCACTGTGGAATCAGGCTCCCTGCTTTCATATTCCTGTTTTGCATAATAGCTGTGTGATTTTGGGAAAATTACTTAACTTCCCTACATGTCTGTTTTCTTGTTTGTAAAATGAGAAATACTATCTACCTCATAAGATTGTTGTGAAGATCAAATGAGGAAATGAGATAATTTATATAAAGAGCTTAGCATAATGCTTGGTGCTTTGGCAGAAGTTCATGTAAGAGAAAACATAAGGGGGTAACTCACATTGCAAGTGTTTTGAGAAGGAAGGCATGCTTTACATATTGCTTGGACTAGTTGAAACTCTCCAGGCAGTCTGGTGTTGGAAGCCTAGTTCCCCACTCTGGCTTTCAAGGCTCGCTCTCCACAGTGTGGCCTCATTTTGCCTACTCAAGTGTAATATCCATAATTCTTGTGTCATCCTCCTAACCTCCTTCTAGGCTTCTCTGTACATTTTTATCCTAACTTACCTGCACCATATCTGCCTATGTGCCTCCATCATCATACCACCACCTCTTTCCTCTTAAAATTGAAACACAACGGTTATTTCTGGATGGTGTAGAGTAGGGGAGGGACAGGCAGAGGAAATATACTTCTTTTCTCTTAAAGATAATTCTGCATTGATTGACGTTTTTACATTGAGCAGGTGTTACTTTTTTAATCTGAAGGAATAAAACCATAAAAAAGGAAAATGTCTTCCCCATTCTTCAAACTTATCTCAATGTGGAGATCCCATGTTTCATATACTTGCATGTTTATAGTTCTTAAGATACAGAGTTTGCTTAGTCAAGTGTAGGTGTTCCTTGTGATTAATGCTCAGAGTATTATACATTCTGATCCCCAGTTCTTTATTCTTTAGGCACTATTCAGGAAGACTACCTGAGGGAGCTGCTGACAACAATGGGAGATCGGTTTACGGACGAGGAAGTGGATGAGCTGTACAGAGAAGCACCTATTGACAAGAAGGGCAATTTTAATTACATTGAGTTCACACGCATCCTTAAACATGGAGCAAAAGACAAAGATGACTGAAAGAACTTCAGATTCCAGCCAAACGTTCTTTGTTGCCACTTTGGGTATTTTGAGACTTTCTCTTAGAGCCTCTTGCATGCCCTTTGCTTTATAGCTTTTGCTTTTCTTGTATTGTATTTATTCTCAGCCATTTTGGGCACATGCATCTCTGTAATCAGACTGGAAATGGGACTTTCTGTCATTTTTAAATAGAAAATAGGTCAGTTTAACTTACCAGCCCCTCCCAAAATACCTGCAATCTACACAGAGTCAATATATTTTTTCAGAGAAAGTTACTCATTTAATTTTTTCTGAACCATAATTAAACTTTATGATAAAACAATCGTTTAAAACTTTTTATTTACCAAAATTGGCTTGTGTTTTAGCTGCCTCTTCTAAAGGCAGATGAGGCAAATCCTAGAAAATGATATGGTTGTGACTTCTCTACTCGTCCCAGTTTTCCTAACAATCCTGTCTCCTTTGTTTTTCATTCCTCCCTCTCCCCAAAAAATCCAATTTTAACTGCCTTAATCAGGTTTCCTACACTTCATCTTCCAATTTTAAAAATAATTTCCTATAGGACTTACATATACATGATAGCTTTGGTATTTCTAAATCCTTAAATTTAACATACTTATCAACATACCTCATCTGTTCTAAGCATTTGTAGGTCACTTCATGTCATTTAAAATTAGACCAGGACACTGAGTATAATTTTAATTTGTCCTAATTTTTAAAATTACTTAAGCCCCAAGGATTCTGTGGAATGCTTCTACCAAAAAAAACCTAGATTTTTTTTTGTATTGTATTTCAAAGTGTTGGAAATACAACACAGTATTTTTTGGTTTATGTAGTTTTTTAAATACAACAACTCTGTTAAATACCATGTTTGTTTATGCAGAGATTCACCATGAGTCCATGTGTGAATTTTGGACATTCCTGATCTGCCCACAGTCAAAACAGCTGAAGCTACATGCCTAGGAAAGTGATATCATTATTTTAATCCTAAAAATAACTTCTGCTGTTCGTAGAAATGCAGGATCATTTCAGAGTTAATCAGGAAGTGGGAGACAGTGTCATTTACTTCAGGCTTCAAAAGTCTGGCTCAGAGATTCATGAGTTTAAGAAAGGTCTTGAAATATTGGGGAATAAAGTTGGTTGAAGAGAGTTGACAATTAGCCTACAAAGATGAGTAATTGACAATTACTCTAATAACTTAATGTTTCCTGCTACTATTAACAAAACTATACTTGGACAAAACCATTACCTCATTCACTAAACAATTACTAAGTGCCTTCAAGGCAGCAGACCTTTGCACTCAATGTGATAGGTGAGCTGGTTGCTTTATCCACGTGCAGCCAGCTTTATAGAACCAGGAGTAGGGCTAGTAAGAAGACTGGTTTTGCCTCTTCAAGATTAGAGTCTTAGCACCTACCTTAACTCTTTGCCTTTTATGTGTTCCTGAATTTCATTCAGTGGTTTAAGCCAAGTACTTTATAGCCCTAATGTTAAAATCTTATTTGTTGCTTTGAATTTCCATTTCAACCGGGAAAAAAAATCATTTCTGCTTTGTTAACAAATTTTCAATGAAGAACAAATAACATTGTTTTCACTGCAGGAAAAAAGTTGTTTCATCTACTAAAGTTACCTCAGGTAGTATCCCCATTTCCATTTCTGCTCAAAAACCAGTCTTTCATTTCCCCTGAATGAAATGTCTCCTAATTTAGAAATAACATTCTCTACAAAGTAACTAGGCTTTGCTTAAGCAAAGATGACTGCCAATAAAAAGTAAAGCATCTAAATGTTGTTCAAGTAATTGTACATTAACGATATCAAAAAAAAAGTAAAGCATCTATTTCAACAGTGGATTTGACTGAAAAAAAGTCTCCTTGATGAAAGTAATACTTGAAACAAACCATTTAACAAAAGTTTGATGAAACCAACCCAGTATGGGCAGCATCCTTAAATATCTGCTTAAGATTATGCTGTCATTTGGACTCCAAGGGCCCAGATTTTATTTGATCAATGGCCCAAGACTTGAGAGCAGGAATTGTTGAGTGCTACTGGGAAAAAGGGAGGAAGGCCAGACTATATGAGACAAGTAAAAACAAAGTCTGAAAAGGAAAGGCAGCCATTTTCTACAAGGCAAGAGGAGAGAAAGGAGAGCAAGAGGTGTAACAGATGATCTAGGGATGTGCAGATGAATTGTAAGTAGGGTAAGACAGAGAGAAAGGGTGTGGAGAAGTAGATAGAGCCACCAAAACAGTATTATGGAAACCAAGTGAGTAGTTTCAAGAATGGGGAGGGTAGTCAATAGTGCTAAACCCCAGAAGATTCAATATAGGAAAGATTAAATGAAGCCATTAGGTTTGGCAAGTCATTGGTCACCTCTGTTAAAAGAGTTGGTAGGTAGTGTTTTGATTGCAGAATCTGTAGTGCAGCATGAGGTAGTAGACAATGCCTAGGTTTGGGAGTCAGGCCAGCCTGCCCTTGAATCCTACTTTTGCTACATCATGGCTTTACAACCTTAAGTTGTCAAACCTCTCTCAACTATTACTCATATGTAAAAGGGAAGTAATGCTATTGGTTCATAGTAGGCACATAATCTATTAAGATACAAAGCAGCATTTTTTGTGACTAATAAGACAGTCTGAATTTTAAAGCCAGACTTGGTTGAATGAATTGTTACTTAACTAGCTTTGTGTCCCTGGGCCAGTCACTCTTAAATGTCAGTTTCTGCACCTGTAAAACAGGACTGTACCCTCCATGTTTGTTGTGAAAATTATGAACACTAAAGCTGAGTAGTTGTGCACAGAATAAGTATTCAAATAGTTATTTTGGTTCTGTTTACCCAGCATGGGGTCTGAAGTTTGGCAGTAAAGAGATCCTTGAAGGAAAGGCATGATCAAAGGGCCTGTCTTTACAACCTGTTTGTAGACCAGAGAAGAAGACAAACTAGAAGAAAATAATTAGTGAAACAAATCACATACAGGCAGTACGAAGGGAATGGAACCTAGATCATATGTTGTAGAGTTATCCTTAGAAAAATAGAAATGGATAATTCTCCCTTTGAAAAGAGAAGGCTAAGTGATGAGTTTAATGGAAGTTAGAGATTAAGTTAGAGGGAAAGGTTTGAAGAAAGGTCCACAGTTGTTTGATACTAAATTATCTCAAACTAGAATTTTATTATATCAAAGGGTTGTTAATGAAGATTGAGAATATATATATATATATAAATGCCGGTCAGTTTCCTGATACCAAGTAGATGCTCAAATATTTCACCTTAGATTTCCTGAATAGGTCCAATATGCCAGACTTGCCTGTGTCTTTCTAGGTACCCCTTAAGTAGTTTCATTTCCCTGAAACCTTGTTTTTGTCTTTGCTGCTCTTAAAGGCATTGCTGGAGTTAATTCCACATGGAAGAAATGCTCAGTTTCCCCAGTGCTGCTTAACCATTTCCACTTGCTCTTGAATTCTCAAGTCCCTATATCATGTTTTGAGTTTTGAGTACGTTCCCCTTTTACCCATTCTCTTTAATGACCACAATTACCTTTGTGTATGCCATTGCAAGTTTTTCTAATCTAGAGAGAAAAATATACCTTAGAATTACTTTTTAGGACAGTGCTATCCAGTAGAACATAATACTGTGATGATGGAAATGCCCTCTTGCTGTCCAATAATCACACTAGCCACACTTGTGGCTGTTGAGCACTACAAGGTTCCTATCATCTAGGAATATCTGATTAAAGAATTACAAATTTCTGATCAGATTTCTAGAATATAAAACGAAATTATTCATCTCCCCAGCATCGGGCACACATTGAGGCAATCAAAAGTGCTCAATAAAAGGTTTGCTATTAAGTTGACTATCCTCCATTATCCAGAAATAGGGTATGCATCTATTTTATTCCAAAGCAAGGGAACTGAAGGTTATAGCCACAAACAATATGTAGAACAAAACCTGAATAATGTAGCTTTCTGGTTTCGTTTCGACCAAAAGCATTATATGCTGCATGCGTTTGCATGTATGTGTGCGCGTCGGGTCCTGTCATCTCTTTAGTGACCCAAAGGAAAGCAGATAATTTGAGGACAACTTTCTTGTGGTTCAAAGGGGAATGACACAGTCATAGGCTGGCGCTGACTTGGTAAGGCCGTAAACTTTATAATTTGAAGGCGGAGTGGGGTAAATGACGTAACTCGCTCTGGAGTGCAGTTCAGAAAGAGGGTTTTCCAGCAGGCAGGAGTCCGCCTGGCCGCCGCCCCCTTACCGTCGCAGTATTCCGTGGGGCGTACTCCAAAAAAATTACTGGTTTCAGCCGAAGTTCCAATGTACGTAGACTGGCTGTGCTTAACCACCTCCGGCAGCCACCGGTGGGCGGCTTCCGGCGCCGCGGGTCCCCAGGCCCTGAAGGGTCGCGCCCCGCCCCGGGTCAAATTCCCCGCCGAGCCCGGCGTCCGGCCGCCCGGGAATGCGGAAGGGCCGCGGAACCCCGCGGGGGAGGAGGCCGGGTCGCGCCGCCGCCTGAAGGAGGCCGCGAAAGCCCGGGCTGTGAGCGTCGGCCCCAGGCCCGCCCCTCGGCAGGCAGAGCGGCCTCGCCCCGTCCCGAGCGAGAACTCCTCTCCCACCGCCCCAGCCGGAGCTGGGTCCGACCGCGCCTTCCGGTCCTCCTCCCGCGGCCGGAAGTGCCGGAAGCCGTCAGCGCCGCGCCACAGCCCAGCGCTCATCGCGCTCGCTCGTCTTCTCGCGCAGAACAGCCCGAGTTCTTGTGTCCGGTGGCGGTGAGTGGCGCGCGGCACCCCCCAGCAGCCCCAGTTCCTGCTCCCCTCCCACCCCAGGCGGCAGCGGTGCGGGGCGCCGGGGAATGCGGGCCTGTCAGGTTGGGCGAGCAGGGTCAGCGAGGAGGCTCCGGGCAGCGGCAGGGCCGTGAAGCCGGGCTGGGGAGACGCTCTGCTGGAAGAGGGTCCGGGTCCCGGCGGCGCGCCCACCGGCCCTGCGTCGCGGGGATGACTGCCCAACCTGGTGCCGCGCGGGCCGCTCGGCTGCCTCGCTGCCCGCGCCTGCCCTCGCGGGCGCGTCGGGCGCTTAGGGTATTGCCCGCCTGCTCTGTGCCCCACAGAGTGCTGGATGCCTCGTAGATGCCTGGTTCTTGCCTTAGATGAAGTGTCCAAAGAAACTGCTAGAGAACCGGTACCGGACTGCATGATTGGTATAGGCTAAAATATCATGCTTTCCAAACGAGCTGTAACTCTTACTAGCTCTTGCATCTTGTAAAGGTTTAGTTCATTTGTGTTGGTGGAAGAGAAGGACAACAAAAATCAAGAAAGGGTTTTTGAATGAAAAAAATCGTGATCTCATTGGAGGCCCTGAATTCAGGCCTAGGCGGGAGAAAAGTATTTATGGCTGTGTTTGTGGTAGGCGGTTAGAAGAACGAAAGGTGGGAATTGTGTCCTGTGAAAAGGAGATAGACAGCGGGGAGACCACCCTGAATGGAACAGAGCTATAATGAATAACTGTTTGAAATAAAGGTAGGTAGGTAGATAAGTGAGGCCTTTTAATGGATGTCTTGAAAACTTGACCAAGAAATAAAAGATTATGTAAGAGGCACTAGGCAGGCATTTTGGATTCTTTATTAAGGGAAGACTAGGAAGGAAGTGGTGGTTAGAGGGTTGGTTAGTCCATTAGTAAGAGAAGAATCATAGCGTTTTAGAATTTAAAAAAACCTTATAAATTGTGAAACATTATCTTTGTTATAGTTATCGTTATAAATGTCTTTCATTTTATAATCGAGGAAACCGAAACCCAGAGAGGTGAGACCATTTGCCCGAGGTCACCTGAGGGATTCCCATGGTGCCACCCATTTTCTCTGTAAGCGATAGGTGGACCCTCCTGGACTTCCTAACTAGTGCACAGCTTTTGTTTGCTCAGACTCTGTTGAATGGAACAACTTCTATAATGGCTGACTTGATAATCATTTATGCTCTAATGAAACTGAGTTTGGACAAGATGAACTGCAACTTCTGAGGGACAGATTCCCCAGGTGAAGGTTTAGGAAAGGTGAGAGGATGTAGAGCTCCTAAATGGGACTGGTTCTCTTTCTCCCAGGATTCAGAGACACCAGATATCTAGGGATGATTTTCATTGCCAGCAACTTTGATTGGGGTCTTTCCTCCTCATTCTGCCCATAACTGTGTAGAGGCATTGATTGTTCCCCCAACTAGCTGTCCACATTTTCATCGTGAAGAATTTCAGCTGCCAGTATGTGGCATACTAGGGGCTAGTGGGACAAACTCTGGAACTACTTCCTGAGTATAGATCCTGGATCTAAGTGCTACCATTTTTTAGCTCTGTGGCTGCAGACAAATGGTTTATTCTCTTTGCCCTAATTTTCTCACCTAAGAAATGGGAATAATAGCTACCTATTTCATAAATTGTTATGAAGATTAAATATGTTAATACATGTGAAATGCTTAGACCAGTGCCTAGCACATATGTAGCACTCTATTGGCTATTATTAGTATTGTTTCTTCCAGGTATGGAACAGTAGGTGGCTAGTAAGTTTTGTTAAGAATCTCTTAACAAAAGTGGAGTTTATGCTGAACAATGGGTAGACCATAGAGAAAAGACTTATTTTCAGAGTCAGTTCCAGGACCTACCTTATAATGACCATATGTATATGTAATTGTGTTTGTGATAGGAAAAAAAGCATATGTACATATTTGCTTAACTAGTGTTTAATGAGCACCTGTCATGTTTAAGGCACTCCACTAGACCCTGCAATCCAAGGTAGAAAGGCTAAATGCCATAAAAATGCATAAGTTAAGTGTCATGGCAGGGGAGTACTGGGCAGTAAAAAAGAATGAACCACTAATAAAAACAAGATAGATGAATCTCAAAAATATTATATTGAGTGAAAGAAGTCAGGCAGCTTCGAGATTATACTGCAAATTTCATTTACAAGAATTTCAAAGATAAAACAGTGATGGAATCTGAGCATGGTTGGCTATGGGAGATGATGATTGGCTTAGAGGGAACTTTCTGGAATAATGTTAACATTTGTAACTTGATTGGAGTGGTGGTTAAATGAGTGTTTACATGTATAAAAACTCACTTTTAAGGTCTGTATATGTCACCGTATGTTAATTTCACTGCAATAAAACAAAATGATATGGGAGTTAAAAGGATGGAAAGTTTACTGCCAAATGGGATGATCATATAACCCATAATAAAGAAATGTCAGCAGTATAATGTATGTGGTAAATATTAAACTACATAAACTATGGGGAAATCTTAACATGTAAGAGAGACGCTGTAAAAATTGAGTTTCGCTTGGAAAAAGGAATAATTTATGGAACTGATTACATACTTGCCTATTATGCAACATAAAACCAATGAATTGTCATTAAGTATGTTAGGTTAATTTTGTGAAGTATTAACTTGATTATATACTAAATTCTCTTTATGATTGCTGTTTTCAGCCTGTTGTTCATGTATGTAGCCAGTCATTGGATCCTCCCAATTAGCGCAGACATTAATCTTGACTACAGTAATGGCTGTGGGAATCCATGAGAAATTTCTAAAGATTCTAATAGATGTTGGTGAAGATGAGAACTGAATCAAAAATTACCTCACTGTTTTAGCCCAAGTACTGGTTTCTGCTTCTTTGTGTTCATGGACTCTCAGGCCTCACCTTGCACCTCTGCTGTCAGGAGGCCTTGCTCAAGGAGGCTTCCTGGCCATCCTGCCCTTGTGCATCTCTTCTACAGTGAACTCTGTCATCCCTTTGCCTCACAAACCAGCTGCTTCTTTCTCCCCAATTACCTCTTTTATGAGTGATTTACTATATACTGCTAGTTTTTTGATGAGTACTTAAGAAAAACAGTCATTCAAGGACAGAGCTTTGAAGGAAATTCCAGTTAAGAAGCAAGAACTTACAAATATGCTTAGGAAGCAACATAGGATAGTGATGACTGGAATGTTGAGGAAGGGTAACTCTCGCAGTTAAAAGAGGAACCCACTGAACCTGGAGAGAAACCAAATAGAAGGAATTAACATTTTCTAAGCAGGAATAGAAAATTCCCTATCCAGTGCAAACTTGGCTGTCCCCTTTGAACTTTTAAAAATTCTGTGGCTAAAATTCTGAAAGGCATTGCCTATTTTAATGTTAAAGGAGACCAAGGAAACACAGTGGCTTTTTTAGTTTTATTAGGGTTTTATTACTCTATAACAAATTACCCCAGAGGTTGACAGCTTAAAACAATAGTTTCTGAGGGTCAGGAATTCCAGGGCAGCTTAGTTAGGTTGTTCTGGCTCAGGGGTTCAAGAGGTTGCAGTCCTGAAGTCAGCCAGGTTTGTAGTCATTTGAAGGAAGATCTGCCTTCCACATAGCTGACTCACCGGACTGGCAAGTTGGTGCTTGCTTTTGGCAGAAGGCCTCAGTTCCCTGCCATGTGAACCTCTCCGTAGGGTTGTGTAGTGCCTGGCAACCTGGTGCTGGTTTCCCTACGATTGAGTGAGCCCAGAGGAAGCAGAGCAGAAGCAGCAATGTCTGCTATGACGGTCATAGACCATCATTTTCACAATAATCTATTGGTTATGAAAGGTAGCAGAATGTCAGCCCAACATATGCCACTTAGGCATAATGATTATTTTGAGCTGAAGGCAACTGAGAAGAAGCTGATGGTACAAGAAAAGCTCTCTGCCTTCCCCCTATTTGCATAAGAGCAGGATATAAATTTCCAGAGCTGTCCGTTCCCTGTCTATCAGGAAGGACAAAGGTTACTCTTCGGAGGCAACTTTAGACTCTTATCAATGGAAAAGGTCCTGTGTTGATCTGCCTGACAGGCCGAACCTTTGTTTACTGCTTTTCCTGGTAACCTTCCATAACTAGTCCCTCCTCCTCTTTTCCTTTGTCTTCAGCTGGAGATGATGTTGAAGCTGGAGTTCTAAGCCCCTTCCGAGAGCTGGCTTTTTTTCCTCTATCTCCCATGTATACAAGAGGTATATATGTTAATAAACTTTATTTTTCTCTTGTTGACCTATTATTACAGAGGGGTCAGCTGAGAACACAGAAGGGTAGGAGGAAAATGATTTCCCCTCCCCTGTGATCTCACAAATCAACCCCCTTCACTGTTGGAGGGGACTGTACCAGGACATGAGATGTGTTGAAGGGCCCTTTGAAGCCTGGCTGCCACCATAGCTAAAGAACAAACTCATGCTCTCAGAGGCCACATGGTGACATAGTAAATAAGCTGTGACTGGCAGATGTAGGGAGAAGTGGGGACTGCTCACTGAATACTCCTTATCTACAGGGATTTAGGAATGCTGGTCAGATGATTCCTTATACAGCTTGTCAGTACATGTGAAATCTGTGTTTATTAAGGTAAAATAATGAGTTAAATGTTGGCAAATGAATTCAGTTACTTAAAAAAGTAATCCCTGGGGGACTAAAGAGGCCTCCTGCAGACTGCTGGTGGTTTGTAGCTGCCGGTTTGTGACTTTTGACTTGCCTCTTTTATTTTATAGATCAGGAAGATGAGGCTCAAGGAAGCGAAAATGACCAAAGGTCATACAGCTTGTGATGACAGAGCTGGAATTAGAATCCAGGTCTCCAGCATCACCATTACACCATAAAGACCAAGTTTGAAAATAAAGGGAACTAAATTCATAAACAGCCAGTGCCTTCTAAGTGGTTAACTCACTGATTAAGCTTCACAGAACCTTGGGGTCACCGGGTGCATTTTAAAAAATACAGGTTCCAAAAAAAAATACAGGTTCCTGGGCCCCATCCAGGTAGTTTGTTTGACTATTGAAACCAGAAGGCTCTGCTGTGAGAGCCATGTTTACTTGCCATATGGTGACAGCAACTAGGTGACTTAAGATACTTAAAGGGAGAATCCTCAAAGGAATGTCAAGGAAGTCATGGGTGCTGACAGAATATGCTCTGTGAACATCTTTCTCAGGCTTCCAATAAAGCCATAGGCTGGATGAAGTTCACTAGTAATTTCTGCTTACTGGTTATGGTGCCCATGTTTTGATTTGCACATCAGTATTGCAGGTAGCTATAGTTTAAGGGTGGGCTTGGTGTTTTCTTCTTTAACATTTATAGGTTAAACATTAATTTGACAGTTCTAGACAAACGTTTCAAGCCTTTACCTATTTGTCAAATCAAGACCACAACTGATAGCAAATATTGCCACTTGATTAAACCCAAACCAGGAGTGCCACATTGCACAATTCCAGGGAGTGCCATTCATACTTTATTCTCTTCTCGTACCACTGTGCAGTTCTGTTCTGTACATTGGTTTCCCCAATACAGTTTGAGTTTACTTAAAAATTCAGTTTGTCTAGGATTTGAATTTAGAGGAAAGTAGCTGCTCAGAAATCAATGTTAGATTATATTGCAAGTTTCAAAAACTTCTTGTGGTAAACTCAAAATAATTAGAAGAACATTTAGAACAAAGTAGAAAATAATAGAAATAGAAATAACCTTTAACAAATGTCAGCTCCCCCCTGCCTCTGACCTGCAGATTTGGAGGGAATGCGACGGAATGCTGAAGATTTGAAATGCTAGCCAGGGTACTCAAGACATCACAGCACAAGAATAATGCTGAAAAGGCACTCCTCATATTTATTGAGCAAATGAACTTAAACATCTAAAGAATTCTGAGTAGGGGGATCAACACATAATCATTATCTGACCTTGAGTCTCGCCCTAGGGTGTGACACTCAAGGATACCGAAACCATGTGAGGGCGGTCAGGAGTTGTAGGAACTGTTTTGGCTCTAATCATTTTATTTTTGATCACGCATCAAGAGTTGTAGGAAAAACAATCAACTCATATGTATTTGTACATTTGATTTCTGTATTACTTGATTTATGTATTAATCCCACAACAAATGGGGTTTGAATCCCAGCTGTGCCAGTAGGTTTCCTTGGGCAGGTTATTTACTATCTTTGATCTTTAGTATCTTCATTTGTAAAGCAGGCATGTTAAATTTAATGAACATAATGTGCCTAGCACATGAGTTACTCAAAAAATTGTAGCAGCTGTAAGTTGATCAGACTTTAATTCTGTCACTGGTCCTAGGGACTTTGGGGCTAGAAAAACATCAAGATTAAAAGTACACAGAGTAGGAAACTGCATGGTGCCTCAAGCACGTACAAACAGCTTGGTGTTGCTGGAGGAAAAGTGAAGGGAGAGAGTGGCTGGAGTAGGGAAAGGAGAACCTTGTGTACCGTGCTCAAGAGTTTGTACTTTGTCTTATAGGCAGTGGAAAGCCAAAGAAGAATTTTAAAAAGGGAATAATATGGTTATATTCATGTTTTAGATACTTTAGGTTGCATTATGAAGGGGCGGAAGAATGAAGAAGATGAGCAAATCTGAGAAATACTTAAGAGGCAGGGCTTGATTCATCAGGGAGAGGATTGAGTCAGGAATGACTCCTACGTTTCTGGCTTGGTGAGTTGGTAAATGATGGTGCCATTAACTGAGAAAACAAAAGATGAGAAAGTTTAGGAGGGGGAAGATAATGAATTCGTTTCTCAACATGTTGATTATGAGTGTCTGAGGGTTTCCCAATGGGTGCCTTTCACAAACAGTTGGATATTTGAGTCCGCAGTTCAAGAGAAAGGACAGGCTTAGAGGAAGACTTGGAAGTCGTAGGTGTTATCAGAACAGTGAGAGTTGATGAGATCATCCAGGAAGAGAGAGAAGTGAAAAGAACTTTTATAATCCATGGACTGTTAGAATACAGGGAAACGTGAATATTTAAGTGAGTGGAAGAGAGAAAAACCTAACAAGAATATGGAGGAAGCCAGTACATAGGAAAAGTAGGTGAACTGAGAGAGAGTAAATTGGTATCACCAACCTGCATACACCATTTTACAGAAACCAGTCTTTCCAATATAATGAGTAGGGGTGTCTTTCACTAGAGTGTAAGGTTTTTGAGGTTGGGGACCTTGTGCTCTCCTTCCATTGGGGAACCATCATTTTTGCTGTTATTGTTCACCAAGGCCAAGAGTTGGGGAGGCTCTGAAGAAAATGTTGTCAAGTATAGCAAAGTGGTCCAAGGAGATTTAGATTGGATTTGGCAATTTGAAAGCAGTTGCAGTAAAGAAAGCTAGATTGTAATGGATTGAAAGTGAGTGGGAAGTAAGAGAAGAAAGCTGAGATACCTAGTTCAGAAGGTGAGGAGAAAGAGGACAGTAGTTTCTTTTGGAGCCAGAGTTCTCTTCAGATTGATTGTTTTGCTACAACTTTGCCTTACTTTTTAGCTGATACTTTATTTTGGGTGTATGTGTGTAGTTTTTATAGATCCCACATAAATATATAAACATGCAATGTTTGTAAATGAAGTACCGAGAAAAAATTTTTTGAGGAATAATGGTGTTACACTATATATTGAGCCTCTGTCTGCTCTGCAACATACTTTGATTAGGGCCAATTAAGTGAATTGCTCTTGATTGTCTTGCTCCTGCTTTCCTTCCATTTCCTTTGCTTGTTGAGGTTGGGTGTCTGACTTGCCTCACCTAATGGCTTTTCTAGCCTTGCCAGGCTACCTCCCCATTCTCTCTCACAGCCATTTCCCCTAACAAAAAAATCCTTGTGTGTTTAATCCCATATTGACGCACCTTTTGGAGAACTCCAACTACAGAAATGTTTAATTGTAATACACTTTTGGGTCAGGTGTAAGCTTAATGTGATACAATTGACTGATCTTATTTTTAAAGATATACTCTTTAGGAGGTTTTTCTAAAGGATTTTATTACAAACATAATTTGCTGATACTGAGATAGAATTAACTCTTGCCTTCAGATTAACAGTCTTTTATACCTATTATATCTTGAAGAAACAGAATCGTAAAATTTCCAGCATGAGAAAGAATTTTAATCCAGCAGTTTTGGAATGTGAACAATAATTAAACTGTAGTCATGCCTTGCTAGTTAACCAAATTATGTCTCTGATTTAACCTTCAGTATAACTAAGGTCAGATAACAAGCTAAGTTACAGGAAGGAGAAGAAAATGAACATTTATTCAGAACAAGTACATGGGAAAGGGGGGGAGTTGGAATGTTTCAGTAAGGACTCTAAGGCTTGTGTATTTCAAAACTACACCACTAATCCAGTATCCTGATGGGATGTTTTTAGATTAAAGAAAGAAAAGTAAACAATGTAGATTAAAAGTCCAAGACCGGAAGAAGTCCTAGAGACCCAGGTCCAAAATTCTTGCTCCACCCCAGCTACTCATCTGCTTTTATACAAGGGGGTACAGAGTTAGAGAACAGTCCTCAGGACCATCCTCACTTCTGACATCATTTGCAAATTTGGGTCCCCAAAATGACCCTCAGGTTGGATAATTTGCTAAGACACAGAACTCAGTGAAAGTTGTTAAACCCGTGGTTATGGTTTATTACAATAAAAGGATTCAGATGAAAATCAGCCAAGGAAGAGACACAAGGTGCAGAGTCCAGGAGGGTTCCAAATGCAGAACTCCCTGTTATCTCCTCCCACGGCAGTGTGGACTCGTCCTCGCAACAAAGTGTGATGAGATGCATGGACTGTTGTCAACTCCCACCTTGATATCCAAAGTTTTATTGGGGCTCTGTCACACAGACATTGTCAACTGCTCCATGGCCGACCTCAGTCTCAGTCCCTCTAGAGGTCAAGTTGAGAACAGCTGACTCAAAGTGCCCATGATGGATCACATTGTTAGGCTGTTACAGGGTGTGATACAACACCCAACAGCCTAACATTCCAAGGGCTGTGAGATTACTTCCCAAGAGCTGAGGATAAAAACCAGACCTCAGACCTCTCTTTGGGCAAAATTAAATTCTTTACTACACAAGGGCCATTGATTTTTTTTTTTTAACTTAGGTGGGGCCTACCTTCGAGTGCAGTTGAAAAGACTGAGTAAGACATTGAATTGAAAAATTACTCTTGTGTGCATGGGTTTTCTGAGGCTATATGTAGCTTCTAATGTTGGAGCTAAAATTAGAACTGGGGACTTTCTAACTCCAAAGCTTGTAGTATTTCTGTGTTGTATTTATTTATATTATTTAAAATTGCAAATAAAAAATGGAATGAAAAGTGTTCATTCTATTTGACATTTAATTTATTGGTGGCTTTCAGTGAAGTATGAGAAGCTGCCATCAAAGCCATGTGGCAGAGAATCGAGGCATGATTTGGGGGGAGAAGAAAGTGTAGACTGTTGCATATTGGACTGCTGTTCTAGAAGTTTTGTTAAGGGAATTGGGAAATGATGTAGCTAAAAGGGATGTGAGATTAAAGAGTAGGTTCTGATGATTTTTAGATGATGAACATGCACATAAGGTGACTACACTAGTCTCTGTGTGTTACCTCACTTATTTCTCACTTGCATTGAAGTAGAAACTGTTTTGCTCTACAACTGAGGATAGAGTACGCATCCCTGGTTCTCAAACCATGTTTTGGAAAAAACAAAGCTCAGAGAAGTTAGGCAGTATTGGTAGTGAAGTGGAGATTAAAAAGAGTACTGCTGCATAGGATTGTTGTGAGGATTAAATGGGACGATCCTCGTAAAATAAGGTAAAATAAGGTGTCAGCTTTGGAGCCCACGCTCTCTTTGGGGGAGCCCCAGGCACTCAGAACAGTGCCTAACACAGAGTAAGCTATAAATAAATGTCAGCTACTATGAATGTATTTTAAAATTAATAAAATGGGTCTCATGAGATTGGGTGGGAGGGGTGCATAAATAATTTCTATACTATTTCTTAGTTTTTTCAAAAATGTGCTTTTTATTTCTAGCCATTGAATGGTCACATTGAAAATAAAGTGTAAGGGTATATTTATTCCTACCCAAATGAAGTAATAATTCTACACGAAGATGTTTTTACCCACTAACTTAGGTGTAATGAGTTATTTTCCTGTTTCATGGATTCTTTTTTGCTTCATGTTCTTTTCTTTTTTTTTCTTTAATTATTTTAATTTTTTTGAAGAACATTATGTTTACTAGGCTCTCCCCTACCCCAGGTCCCCCCCCACAAACCCCATTATAGTCACTGTCCATCAGCATAGTAGGATGTTGTAGAATCACTACTTGTCTTCTCTGTGTTGCAAAGCCCTCCGCTTTCCCCCACCCCCCACATTATACATGCTAATCATAATACCCCCTTTCTTCTTCCCCACACTTTTCCCTCCTTACCCTCCCATTCTCCCCAGTCTCTTTCCCTTTGGTAACTGTTAGTCCATTCTTGGGTTCTGTGATTCTGCTGCTGTTTTGTTCCTTCAGTTTTTCTTTTGTTCTTATACTCCACAGATGAGTGAAATCATTTGGTATTTGTTTTTCTCCACTTGGCTTATTTCACTGAGCATAATACCCTCTAACTCCATCCATGTTGTTGCAAATGGTAGGATTTGTTTTCTTCTTATGGCTGAATAATATTCCATTGTGTATATGTACCACATCTTCTTTATCCATTCATCTACTGATGGACACTTAGGTTGCTTCCATTTCTTGGCTATTGTAAATAGTGCTGCATCCTTAGGGTAAATTCCTAGAAGTGGAATTCCTGGGTCAAATGGTAAGTCTGTTTTGAGCATTTTGATGTACCTCCATACTGCTTTCCACAATGGTTGAACTAATTTACATTCCCACCAGCAGTGTAGGAGGGTTCCCCTTTCTCCGCAACCTCGCCAACATTTGTTGTTGTCTGTCTTTTGGATGGTAGCCATCCTTACTGGTGTGAGGTGATATCTAATTGTGGTTCTAATTTTCATTTCTCTGATAACTAGCGATGTGGAGCATCTTTTCATGTGTCTGTTGGCCATCTGAATTTCTTCTTTGGAGAACTGTCTGTTCAGCTCCTCTGCCCATTTTTTAATTGGATTATTTGCTTTTTGTTTGTTGAGGAGCGTGAGCTCTTTATATATTTTGGATATCAAGCCTTTATCGGATCTGTCATTTACAAAAATATTCTCCCATACTGTAGGGTACCTTTTTGTTCTATTGATGGTGTCCTTTGCTGTACAGAAGCTTTTCAGCTTGATATAGTCCCACTTGTTCATTTTTGCTTTTGTTTTCCTTGCCCGGGGAGATATGTTCATGAAGAAGTCGCTAATGTTCACATCCAAGAGATTTTTGCCTATGTTTTTTTCTAAGAGTTTTATGGTTTCATGACTTACATTCAGGTCTTTGATCCATTTGGAGTTTACTTTTGTGTAAGGGGTTAGACAGTGATCCAGTTTCATTCTCTTACATGTAGCTATCCAGTTCTGCCAGCACCATCTGTTGAAGAGACTGTCATTTCCCCATTGTATGTCCATGGCTCCTTTATCGAATATTAATTGACCATATATGTTTGGGTTAATGTCTGGAGTCTCTAATCTGTTCCACTGGTCTGTGGCTCTGTTCTTGTGCCAGTACCAAATTGTCTTGATTACTATGGCTTTGTAGTAGAACTTGAAGTTGGGGAGTGAGATCCCCGCCACTTTATTCTTCTTTCTCAGGATTGCTTTGGCTATTCGGGGTCTTTGGTGTTTCCGTATGAATTTTTGAACTATTTGTTCCAGTTCGTTGAAGAATGTTGTTGGTAATTTGATAGGGATTGCATCAAATCTGTATATTGCTTTGGGCAGGATGGCCATTTTGACAATATTAATTCTTCCTAGCCAAGAGCATGGGATGAGTTTCCATTTGTTAGTGTCCTCTTTAACTTCTCTTAAGGTGTCTTATAGTTTTTAGGGTATAGGTCTTTCTCTTCTTTGGTTAGGTTTATTCGTAGGTATTTTATTCTTTTTGATGCAATTGTGAATGGAGTTGTTTTCCTGATTTCTCTTTCTATTGGCTCATTGTTAGTGTATAGGAAAGCCACAGATTTCTGTGTGTTAATTTTGTATCATGTTCTTTTCTTTTTAACTCCAGTGTTAAACAGCCACCATGTCGAGCAAAAAGGCAAAGACCAAGACCACCAAGAAGCGTCCCCAGCGTGCAACGTCCAATGTGTTTGCCATGTTCGACCAGTCGCAGATCCAGGAGTTCAAGGAGGCCTTCAACATGATTGATCAGAACAGAGATGGTTTCATTGACAAGGAAGATTTGCATGACATGCTCGCTTCCCTAGGTAGACTTTTATTTTCTTAATGTGCCCAATTCCCAAAAATAATAATTCAGCATTTTATGAATTACTTCTTGTATGATATACAAATATCCCTCTCCTGCCTCAAAGGCCGAATGAGAAGTGTCTGGGTGAGAGGTGCATGCAGTCCTAAGAGGACTTTATATGTAATTTCTTCTACAATTAAAAGAAAGTGTACAGATGCAAGATTTAAGGCAAACATAAACTGTCCTTTGTTATTTTGGTTTTATGGGTGTTAATATATTATTCCTTATATGGTTTTGTTGTTGTTATGATCTCAAAAAGAAGGAAGGGAAGGAAGGTTTCCATGTTCTGCCCGAGTCACCACTGATTTTACATTTGGAAAGAAAAGAATGGCAAGTCTAGGAGTTCTCAATAGGCCAGAGTGACCGGGCAGGGAAGGGGGCACAGGTCCGGAATGGTGTACAGTTCAGCTCCACACTTGGGGGTGTTCTTGACAATTAGTCAGAAAGGCAAGTTCAAGGGCCAGAGGACAGAGAGAGAGGTTGTTATTTTTTTCCAACACAATTTTGTTCCTCTATCTTTTTATTCTTTCTCCTAACATTATTTTGAAAATTTTTAAGCCTATAAAAGTTGAAAGAACTGTATTAATGAACACATGTCCATCCTTTACCTAGATTTGCCAATTATTAACATTTTACAATGTTTCCTTTATTCAGAGTAAGAGGAGAATCAAGATACTTACCTACTTTGTTAACTTGTAGTAACTTTGGTCCCAGTGTTTTTCACACTCAGAATAGCTAATTTAAGTGCACTCTTCTGGGCAGGTCACTGCTGAAGCAGGCCACTGAGGAAAAGTGAGGGTCTTAGTTGTATTTACAAGGATCGAACACCCAATCCTGTACCATGCTCATAACAGATGCTCAGTTTATTATTGGATGAATGAATGGTGGTAGAGTAAGATGCTGGCTTTGGGGCTCTCCATATTGGAGAACCCCATGCTTTTAGAGATATATATATATCTTACAAATTGTATCGGACACCTTGAATATGTCCATAGGTGCTTTTTAAAGTCTGTATGTCTTTTTTGTCTATGTTCTTTTGACCCCTTGGGTTATACTTTTTCCCCAGAAAAATTGCTGCAGGAGAGTTGGGTTAAATCTGAAGGTAGAAAAGTAAATCTTTTTAGTCACTCTAACTTATTCAGTGAATCTTGAGGTTAATTTTGGGCTAATTTTTGTGTTGGTATGTTGAATGTATATAATGACTGAGGATTGTGGTGCTGTAAAACAGATGCCAACTTAGCATTTAAATTTCACCCAAATTCCCATAATTAAAACTCACACATGAAACATAATTCTAGATTTGACTATCAGCATTTAACTGGGTTAAAATTGAGATGCTTTGTTATACAAATATCTAACTTACCAATGTCCTTTTCATAGAGAATCATATAAACTTAATATTAGAAGGGACTTTTCATATACCAAGTTTAACCAGTCCATTTTATAGGTTAAAAAAAAGCAAACGATAAAAAAGATAGCTGCCACCCTGTAGATCACACAGCCAGTGGCAGAACTGGGATTCAAACCCTCTGTGCCAGACCCCTCATTTTGCACCAGGAGGGCCTCACAAATGCCTAGCCAAACAGGAGCCCTTTGTTGCTCCCACCATGTCTGGCCATTCCAGGGGAATTTCTGTGGTAGGAGAGGGAGAAGTGTTACCAGTTGGAACTGAGACTAAGATTCCCCCATCGTACAAGTAATATTGTACTAAACAAGACTGCCCTTGAGCAACATGGGTAAACAGCATTTGCGGACATGTCTGGCAACCAAATAGTATATAACATTGTTCAAAATGAGCTCCCAATTCTAAACCAGCCTAATATTTGTAGCTTACATGACTAACTAAAAATGTTTCAGGCATACCAGTTCATGGGTAACTGTACCACAATTAGAAATGTATTTAGATTTTTTAAATAACTAGTATTAAAAGATCATGATGGATCTTTAATGTCATCAACACTCAAGATATAATAATACAATGTAGTGAAGAACAAGTTGCAGAAAGTATCAGGGACTAAACAACATCCAGCCTAAGCCTGGAATGCACTTTCATAATGACAGACCAGAGATTCTTTACATTGTCAAAAATTGTCTTTTAAAAATATTCTTAGTTCAAGTTAACTGAAAAATTGTTCCCATGTTGTGATACTATAACTCATAAAAATCTATTGGGGAGCATAATAATAACAAAATAATTATTTATTGAAATTAGTTCTTGTTCTTAAAATGTTAAAATGTGGAATCTTTTAGGGAAGAATCCAACTGATGCCTACCTTGATGCCATGATGAATGAGGCTCCAGGGCCCATAAATTTCACCATGTTCCTCACGATGTTTGGTGAGAAGTTGAATGGCACAGACCCAGAAGATGTCATCAGAAATGCTTTCGCTTGCTTTGATGAGGAAGCAACTGGCGAGTACTCTTTGTTTATTTGTGCCCAGCCTTATTCCAGACCACATGAAACACTTTTTAGGAAATAGATTAGTAAAATACAAAAGTTTTTAAAAATGAATAACAGGAAACTTATCATTTACACTAGGACAGTACGACCAAGAATAGCTAGGATACATGTGATATAGTTCATAAAGCTACAGTTTGTGGTGTTAATCTTTGAATCTGATTCTGAGCCTCCTGAAAGCCAAAGAGGGAATCATCTGTTAAATAGTATCCTTAGACTTTAAATCCCACCAACTCACTTGAACGATTAAAATCTTAGGTGGTTTTTTTTTCCTCATTTTGAAGTATGTAAAGCCTAACTTTTCACTTTTCTTACTGCACTCATTTTCCCCTTCCTCTTACATTAACCCTGTACTCAGCCATCCAAATTACCTCCTCATGTACACCTTGCACCCTCCTTCGTGCTGCCTTTTTTTTTCTTTCTTTTCTTTTTACTGAAATACAGGGTTTTTTCCTCCTCCAGGAAACATTTGCTTCAAATTAATTTTGTAAGCATATAGCCTACTAACTGAACTTCTAAATGATTTAATCTAGTATTAGTAAAGAACTTTAAAAATAATAGGAAAACATAATGATATAGTTAGATATTACCTTAGTTCCCTAGTTCCTTAGTTCATGTAAATATGGGTATTCTGAAATACCTTGTAAAATTGGCCTAGTTTAGAAATGAACCATTAGAGTTTCAGGAAGTATTCATGACTCCCCTCTTTGTGCTGTCTTCCAGGCACCATTCAGGAAGACTACCTGAGGGAGCTGCTGACAACAATGGGAGATCGGTTTACGGATGAGGAAGTGGATGAGCTGTA
This sequence comes from Manis pentadactyla, assembly GCF_030020395.1. NCBI lineage: Eukaryota > Metazoa > Chordata > Mammalia > Pholidota > Manidae > Manis > Manis pentadactyla. Next base: position 116,440,098 of record NC_080024.1, on the reverse strand, counting down.
CAGAGAAGCACCTATTGACAAGAAGGGCAATTTCAATTACATTGAGTTCACACGCATCCTCAAACATGGAGCAAAAGACAAAGATGACTGAAAGAACTTCAACTAAAACCTTCTGTTACTTTGTCCTACTCTGTTTTCAATTTCCCACTTTCCTCCACCCTCATAGATCTGTTGCATGCAAATTAGTTTCACAGCTTTGCCTCTTTTTTTGATGTATTTATTCTAGACTTTTCTGCCTCTTAGCACTTGTATGATCAGACTGCAAATGGGGTTGAGGTTGTAAATTGTACTGAAAAAGAGATTGCGAATAAAAATCAACAAATGTGAAAGCCCAGGAAAATATATCTGGTATTTCTGGTTTTGCTGGATTTTTACATTTTTGTAATAAAAATGCTATTTTGAAATAAAGATGATGCTGACTCAAATGAAATATAGTGGAAAGTTATACAAATAAATGGTAGTTGGGAATAGTCCTATTTTCAGATTTCCAACTTCATGTAATTCAGATTACATGGTATAACTGATTCTTAATGTATATGTGACAGTGTTCTTAAGAACTTTTTAGTATAAATTAGCATCATTATGTGTAAAAACTAGTTATGCCTTTTTTTCCACACTTATAGTAGGCCAGATGTTTACTGAATTATAACTATAGAATGTATCTTCGAAGAAAAGAATATTGTTGAACATGTACTGTGTGTAAAGCATTGCAGATGGATGATTTTCAATGACTTTTCCCAACAACCTTGTGAGAAAAACCCTGTATTTCAACTGCGCTGCAAGTAGTTGAGTGATTGATAGTCACTATTAATGAGAGTTGGGATTCCAACCTAGGGGCCTAACTCCAGAGCTGATGGAGCTGGAACCACTGTGCTGTCTCTATGATAGGTCCCAAATGCCTAAGGGGTCATTTCCCTTAAATTCTAACATAATTTTGTAGTCATTACTGAAATTTAAAATAGTTTGGGAGGAATTGGTTATGTGAACAGAATTTCAAAAAATTCTATCCAGGCTAAAAATAGGCAAAAAATTATGTGCAATGTAATATTTCAAGGCAGTTCATATGGCGTGGACTGTAGATTAGAGGGAAGGACTGAAAAACATACAAGCCTGCTGCTATAAGCTCGTTCAAAACCCTCAAGGCCAAGCAATATGAGAAGCAGGAGAGAAAAACCTAAAAAAGGGGAAAAAATCCACTTAGAAAGTCCCAGTGTTCAACACCTGTTCCTCTAGCACCATGCTTTAACCAGTGGAGCTAATTGGCCAGCACGTCTTGAGTTGGGTTTTTTAAAACTCAGCCTAGCATGCTGGAGCAGGAGTAGGGAAACAGGTCCTCACAGAAAAGTAGATTATAAAAAGGGAGCCTTTATTTTAGCCGGCCGGCAACTCCCAAGGAGCAAGCTCTCCAAGTGCAGCCCCAAGCCCCCGTTACAACATCCTTTCACCAGTGGAGCTAACTGGCCGGCACATTCTTGAGTTAGGTTTTTTAACACAGCCTAGCTACTGTGTACAGGGAGGAGAGGCATGAGTACAGGGAGCAAGAAGGCTTACAATCAACTGGCTATTGCATTTTTCAGGGAAGACATGAGGGAGGCTTGGACTAGGGAAGTGGTAGAGGAGGTGGCTATAAAATGCCTCTCCTTTGTCCCACCTATTTCCTCTGCTCCAGCCTGGTCTTGTTTACCTTATCTCTGGCATCATTTTAACTGCATTTATTCTATTACTCTGCTTAAACTCTGATTTGAAAGATTGTGAGGGAAAAAATTTTCAAGATTAAAAGCAAGAAAAACTTAGTTTCTTCCATGCCTTTTGACCTGACATCCCATTCTGTTTCATCTCTAGTATCTAAATAAAAGTTGTGGGATTCAGTATTACCAGGCACCTGGGTAGGACCTTGTTCCTCTCTGTGCCCAATAAATATTAGTGATGATGATGAAAACCCTGTTTAGTATCTTTCTCTTTTTGAGAATCACATAGTGAAGATCTCAACTTGACAATTTGATTCCTTGGCCGTTTGTGTGTGTGTGTGTGTGTGTGTAATCTCATAGTTAAAACTGCAATGAGTATTTACTGTGCAATAAGCATGTTATGCTGCTGTCCTTTGACTCTGTGAGGTAGGTATTTTTATTATTCCTGTTATGCAGATGAAACAACTTCCCAAGGTTACACAGCAAGTAAGCAGTGGCACCATAATTTGAGTCTGGGCAGTCTAGCTCCAGAACCTTCTCTTCTAAGAAAATGTTTATTGGAAATAACACCATGAGTTCCTTACCATCATAGACAAGTTTTAAAAGCAGTAATTACTTCATTTGATCCTCAAAACTCTGGGAGGTAGATAAGGTAGGCATTATGATTCCTTTCTAAAAGTGAGTCACAAAGTTACCTGACTCGCTCAACTTTACATAACTAGAAAGTACATGAGCATGGACTAGCTTCTACGTTTTTTGAGTGAGGTAGGGTAGTTCTCATTAAACCTATGATTTCCCAATCCCTGTAGCCTGACCAAAATTTTTCACTAATTCATGAATTTATGTATATTATATATCATATATATGACAGCCATTAATATTTACAAAAGTGAATTGTATTTAATTGCACATTTTATGAATCATCTTTCCTAATTGCATAAAAATAAAATATTTAATTCAATATATATATGAATAAATACTTGACTCATAAATTTTGATTGTAAATTTGTTTTTTTTTACATTTCAATGTTTTTGAAACGATGTCTCACAGTCAATTTATACATTTAATATTGTTTATCCTGAAAATTAATTGCATCAGTGTTACATCTCAAAATTCATAGGTGTTAAAAGATAAGAAACACTGTCTTTGAAATATTAATATAAACTCAAATCTGGTGAATAAGCTCAGTAAATATGTCATCTGGGAAATGCGAATGAGGATTTGAAAGCATATCACATACTGGAATTTGTAGGGTTTCTTGGACAGAAAATTGGTGAGGGTCACAGATTGCATACATTACACACTGGTGAATCGATTTTAACATGAACAGGCCATGTATGCAAGTTTAGAGAGAATAACTAAAAGTGTCACTAGATGGCACTATTATTCTGAGAACTGTAGTAACCTATGCCTCGAACTTGAGAGTGATAAAAGAATGATTATGTAGACAGGATTGATGCCAATAATGCTTTAATTTTGTCAAAATTGTTTTTTCAAGGGAAAGAATCGATGACAAAATCTGTTACAGTGAAGTTCATACTATTTCATGAAGCCTAAATTGCAGGGAACAATCTCTAGGACTCCTTTTTACAACGCTGTATTTGTTCACTCATTCATTCAATCAATCATTCATTCACTCACAAATCCTTGAGTATCTACACAGCGCCAGGATCTGTGATGCTCTGGTTATTTTCACACTGAAGTAATGACTTTTGCTGACAGGAAGATCCTGGGCTTTGTTCCTAAGCCCTGACTCCTCCAGTTACTGACTGGGTCATCTCATGCAAGTCATTATTATTATTACTCCTATTTTAGAGATGAGAAGACTAAGGCACAGAGCCAGTGAATGTGTATGAAAATACTTTGTAAAATCATGATCTATATATTACTGCCTCAAGAAAGTTGAGAACTATTTCTATTAGTAGTTTTATATAATATACTCTATTAAGTCACACAATCTAAGCTTGCTAAGATCAGCCCCAACAATGAACATGAGACAGCATCTTAGTGCAGCTGTTCCCTGCCTCTCCCTACCCCTTGGAAATACCGTCAGAATAAAAAGGAAGTAGGTAGATCTGAAGTGTTCTGGCAGAAGGATTCTATGTCAGAGTATGTATGAATGGGTGTGTTAAAGTATAAAAAATTGTTTAAACATATCCTGCAGGAAGCCAACCTTATCTTTTACAGTCCCAATTCTAGGGCAGTAGATTTTGCTCCCGGGGCACAATACTAACTTCAGGCCCTCATTCTGAATGAAAGTGATGATGATGCGTATTTCCTCTTGGATTTCCACATGGAAGTTGCTAACTAGCACAGCAAAAATAAATCTGAATACTCTATCCATGTTTTGTAATAATCTAAGTACAAATTAACAATGGGTCATTTGGGAGGTTCCACTTGTACTTTTCTCAAGTTATTTTTTATGTGTGATCTATTTGTTCAGTCCTTACTTACTGAAGTAGATATTATGTCTGAGTGTTGCAGCTGATGTCAAGATTTTGATCTACTCTCTAGAAGTGTTGTGCTGCCTGGCATTTTGGATGCGCGTGATAAAGGTTATTTCTCTCCGTTTCCCAGAATCCCAAACACAGCTGTGCTCTATAGCTGTGCTGGGGCTTCAGTGGATGACTTAACAGCTCACTGAAGAGGTCAAAGATGGTTTTTAAAAATACTTCCTCTGACAATGATGCTTGTGTTCTCAGCACTACCATTGTTTGCCTTCATACCAGCCAATTACATAGCTAAGAATTCAAGCAAACACATGAAAAGGGAATTGCTTGAAATAATTTAAGATTTTCTGTTCATTTTAGAGACAGTTAAAGAAATTCAGTATATTACTAATGCTAGGTCCCTACCAGATTAAGAGCAATTGAGAGGAGGGTCCACTTGCTGAAAGGCATGTTGAGAGAGAAACCCCCACTTCTCATAGAAGAGTAAGGCCCCGATCTCTTGAATTTCCCTTGAGGAATCACAGCCAGTTGTGGCCAAACTAGCCTCCCCTGCAGGCTCTCTCTGGCCTCCATGGCCTCCTCCTCCTCACCCAGTTTATCAGGTGGTAGGATTGGCTCATTCATCCAATTTAGAGCTTCTCCCTTTGTTCCTAAATTGCCCTTTAGTTCAGCACCCTTCCTCTCCCTTTTCCCCACACAGTGTTTTTGTCCTGTTGGGGCCCAAACCTTAAATATAAATACAAAGAGATGGGAATCTGTAAATAGAGAAGCAAACAGGGAACAATGCCTACATTCATGGGAATAAACAGAGCAATCTTAGAATACAACCAAAATGGCAAACCTTAATCAGTCATTCTGACAAGGTTCCCAAGCAAAAAAGATTTGTGTCTCAGTCTCTCTCCCCACCCTCATTTCAGGTCTTAGTTCCCAGTGCTCTGAGAGCCGGGGGATTTTGTAGCACACTCCTTCTTGAACTCTATCACGTTCATAATAAATTGTTCCCCGCTCCCCTATCAGTGTCTGGCTATTTCTTTCCTTGTTAAAAGACAAAAGGAATCTATAGCCCCAACCTCTTCCAACCTATCTAGAGTAGGAACCTCCCTTTATCTAGGGAGCTGACATGCAGAATGGGCAATCCGTGAAGAGTAGTCTGCTGGTGATCTGAAGCAAATCTGTTGTGTATGCCTTGGGGAAGGGATGAAGGAAAACCTACTGCCAGCCCAAGATGGTCACAATGGAAGATGTGCAGGTCCAGGCTGGCCTTTGAAGTTGGCAGGATTAGCCAGAAGCTGAGTGAATAAAATGAAATGGAAGAAAAATAGATGCAATCAAATTATTACAAAGAGGAAACAGACAAGGTCACTTTAAAGAGATGAAAAACAAGCACTTCTACTCCCTTCACAATCATGGAGATTGAAAATGTTAGTATTCTTGCTTGCTTATCTTTTCTTTTTGTTAAAAGAACTGGGTGTTACCTACCTGCCCCTGCTGCTGGGAGGCCCATGCTCCCAGAAAGACATGAAAAAAGATGTATATATCCATCTTTTTATGCATATGGTTTTTGTTGTGATTTTTTTCTTTTTTTACCACCTGTGTTCCAGATGTCCATTGCATTTACCACTTAGCTACTTTGTTTGAGTATTTCCAAACAGACCTTAATTTTGAAACTCTGCTGTAGCACATTTTCTTTTATTTGAAAAGATTTGTTTGATTTAGAACATACAAAGACATTGCCCTACTTTCTTAGTATATAGGCTAAATTGGAAGTAGGCAGCAGAATGGGTTACTTCCTGACGAGTGGAAGAGATGCAGACCAACAGACGGGCCACAGACTGTGGTGGCCAGGGTGGGGCAGGCAGAGGCCATGTGCACCCCCTCAACCTTTGTGCTTTCTTGTGCCAGAGACCAGAGTGACAAGAGGATATGGACATCTGTAGCCCCAGGTTTAAAACAGAGTCCAGGTAGAGTCCATACCATATTGAGACATTTATTCATATGTAATGTGTGTTCTACACATGCAAGTACACACGTGCTTTCATGCAAACATAAATGCATCAGACATCTCTGGAAAGACATACAGGAAGGTGGTTGCTACTGAGGTGGGAATTTGGTAGCCATGGGCCAGGGTGAGAGCAAGACTTCATTTCACGGTAAATACTTCCTTTTTAAGACTTTGGGACTTGGGCTCGCACTTCCCATTGAAAAGTTAAACATTTGGCAACCATCAAACCCAAAGAATATATTCTACAAGACTGGACAACTCTAAAACTTGTCTCCTAAAACAATTTCCTCTTTTGTATAAGAGGAGTAAAATCCTACTTGTTGCTTCACTTTTAAGGGAGGTTAACATGGCACATCTATACACTACTGCTTTACTGCAGAAACATTTTAATAACTAAGATCTCTTACCTCCTCAGCAAATGGCTCTTGAAAATCCATGGGCTTGGGGGCATCTGATAATGATGCTGTGGAAAAGATGGCAGGACTTGGGCATCTGTGTTGGTTGGGCCTGTGTGTTAATCAGTCATTCTGACAAGGTTCCCAAGCAAAGAAGATTTGTGTCTCAGTCTCTCTCCCCACCCTCATTTCAGGTCTTAGTTCCCAGTGCTCTGAGAGGGGCTCCTACCTGCCCCTGTTGCTGGGAGGCCCATGCTCCCAGAAAGACATGAAGTAAGGCTAGAGTGGTGGGGACTGAGAAGAAAACTGAATTGGAAGAAGACATTAAAGAAGCAGGATGTGGAGACCCCATGGCCCCTCAGGCAGCCAGGGCAGGTGAACATCCAGAGCCGTAGAATCCTTTGGTTGTATCATGTGCGTTCATTCCTTGTCACTGCCACAAGGTGAGCACTCATCTACTTTCCTGGGACAGGAATCTGGACCTTTCTCCAATTCCTCCCAGATTCTCCAGTGTAATCCCTTCTTCCGCTCTGCATTTAGTGTGAAACAAATAGACCAGTGAGAGGACAGGATGCAGATGGTACATCTCTCATACCATGTATTCATTTATTAAACATATGGAAAACCTACCACAGGCCAAAGCCCGTGTTATGCTCTGAAAATGCAAAACCTCAGGAAGTTCACAATCAAGTGGAAAAGGTAGATAGATAAATATATATATAGTGTTGTGATAGTCTAATGAGTATTAACTTACATCACCTAAGCCCAGGGTGACATAAGAGTACCAGGGGCATCCAAACCACACTAGGAGTACTGATCAAAGAGGTGAGCAAGCTGAGACTGGAAGAGCAGGTGGGGGTCTGTGATGCACCCTGGGGGGAAGCAGGATGCGTGTGTGCTGTTGCTCATTGGTGGCAGGAGAGGGGGTGTTGAGAAGAGGGCATTGCAGAATGAGTTCAACACATATAAAATAGGAAATCACCACTCCTCAGGAACTGCAAATTGCCAGCATGGCAGAAACAAAACCTGAGGCAGGAGAGGAAATATAAAGGAAGGATGAAGGGCTTCAAATGTCAAGCTAAGGCTTGTGATAGGATCTGAAACAGGAGAATGACATGATTTAGTAAGAGCTGTGTTTTACAAAAATAACTGAAGGCTGTAGAAAGAATGTGCTGGGGGTGGGAAATATCAGAGGTAGGGGGCCAGTTAAAGGGCATCAGAAGCATCTTAGCCAAGGAGAGAAGAGATGGTGAGTGAAGCAGTAGTTGCAGGAAAAAAGTACAGAGGCGAAACCAATGAAGGGCTGATCCTATGATTTTCCTCCCCTAACAGAGAGGGACTGGGATGTCACTGCAGGGCTGCCTGCAAGAAGCCAAGGAGAAAGGACCAGTCGGCATCCAAGCATATGTTAGTTCATGGCCTGGGTGAGTAAGTGATTCATGCTCAACCAAGAGGAAGGAGCTAAGGGATAGTCAGGTGGGAGGGAGAGTGAAGGGAGAAAGTGCAAGTAGACACCTGGTAGCCTGATGTTGTGGAACACTTGCAGCTGCTGGTGAGTGTTCCAGAAGCCCTCAAGCAATCAGTGTGGAGCACACGTGTAGGGGTGGGGAGGAGTCTAGGATGATTCATTTCCTGCCTCGAGTAGCTGGTTGGGTGGAGGTCCAGTGGTGAGAGGCAGAGAGTTCAGGAAGAAAGATTTTTAGGGAGGAGAGGATGAGTTCACATTTGAGCTTTTTCAAATTTTAGGTGCTTGATGGCCGTCTGCTCCACATTAACTCTGGAGAGCATCTAGTTTGTCCAAGAGATATGGTGGAAGCTAAAAGAGTCTCAAGAAAGAAAAACTGATAAAAAGGTCCATTACTTAAGTAAAATAAAAGAGGTGTCCATTTGATTTGACAATATGGAAGGATCTGGTGATCTTAGCACATTTTTGGTAGAGTGGTATTCGTAGGAACCATTACAACCATTAAGGCAGTAAGGGAGAGGGGAGGGAAGGAGGGAAGGGAGTGGTGGGATGAACTTGATGCAATGGTTACCCCCAGGAAGGGGACCAACTGACCTGTGACCCAGGAATGACTGGATTCCCAGGGTGCTGGACATTTAGCACTAAGACCAGGAGAGTCCTGGGCAAACAGAACAGGTTGTTTACCTTACCTCCAAGTTCTCTACTAGGAAGGCTATCCTAGAGATCACAAAATAGATAGGCTGAGACAAAATTGATGCTTGAATCACAAGGCTTATTGAATAAATTTAAAACATGTAGCAAGAAGCAAAGGGAAAGAGCTGAAGTAGGTCATCATACTGAGCATAAGGCACAAGTCAGATTTGTCTCTCTATCTTTCTCTTTCTTCCATTATCATCATTCTCTGCTGCTGGTGCGGTTAGAAGGCTCAGAGTTGAGGGTGAGCAATGTGATCAGCAGACTCATAGTGCCTGAAGCCAACACATACCTGCTCTTTCAAAGAGCTGGAGAGACAAGAAGCTTGAGCACACCTGAATCTCACCAATCACCAGCTGATCCACAGGAGCTATGGATTTATCTGTGCGTCTTGGACAGAGGTCACATGGGCACTAATAACTTTCACCAATTGGTCATTGACTTAAGGATTACAGAACTGTCATTCTGGTTGATACATCTGTGCTTTATTAATATTTTAGGTGCACCTGGTCATTTTATCCCTTCCTATTTACAAGTAACACTCTAGTTTGTTTCATCCTTTCCATCTATGTTTTCGTCTCAAACATATTCTCTGTTTATGCTTATTATGTTTAACACATTTTTTTCCTCAATGTGGTTTTTGAGTTTCACATATTTGTGAGTTTCTGTTGTTACACTTGTTTGTTTCACTTGTTATTGATAGAAGAATTGAATATTTTCAAATAATATAGCAAAATTGTATTACAGAAGTGTCAATAGCACACCAGTAGACTTTTCATTCTTGAAACTCAGCTAAAAAGAAAGAAGAGTATTCACTAGAGGAATTTAAAGAATCATGAGAACTTTTTTTTAACAAACTGAAGATATAGAGCTAGAACAGAAGATGTTTTAACCAGAAACATGGGAAGTTGGTCGATGGTGCATGATCCTTAGGGGGGCAAAAAAGGATAGAATCCAGATTAGGTGGAGAATTGGTGGGAGACCTCATCTTGTTATACTGGAGGAGAGAAGCAGGTAACAAGGCAAATATATTTCCAACGGTAGGCTGGGGTTACCATGTATGGTGAAACAGCTTGGCACATAAACAATTACTCCAGGCACTGACTGATTTATTTACAGTTGTTAACCTTTTTCTAGGTGTGGTGGCTTTAAAATGTATCAGTTTGGCTATGCTGAACTACTTCCCCCAGAATGTCATTTCTTGTATGCCGCAAGGGAGCTGTTCGTGAGCTTTGGAGAGCAGACAGGAAGCGGCAGCCATGCTTTAGCTCGCACACATCGTTGCTGGTCACCAGCATGAAGCAGACATGGAACAGCTGGACCTGTTCTACATTCCCCTGGGCCTTCTCCCAGCTTCTCTGACTCCTGGACAAGGTGTATGTGTTCAGTTCCATGAAGAAAGCCCCCTCCCACTAACAGCAGAGGCAACGCAAACTGACACGGGTTTCGGTGAGTCCTTCTGGGTTACAGTTTATCCTGTTGGTTCCAGAATGATCTTGATCTTCATAACTTTACATCCATCTTCCCTTCCTAACTGTTCACCATCCAGACTCCAAGCTCCAGTATCAGGTGAGAAGACTACAACTTTACAGAGACCATTTAACCAGTTTCAACAAATGTGTAAGGCCAAATGCTTAATCTCTCAGACTATACTTGATTTTATGCTAATGATATGACTCAGGACAAGGGCTGTCCATGCCAGAAAGACCAGCCATATGAGTGTAAGGTTAAGGCTCTGAGTCCCCTGATATCAACCAAACCTCCAAACTCCAGAGAGAGTAGGGAGGGGAGCCTACAAATTGACTTCAATCACATGGCCAGTGATTCCATCAATCATGCCTATGTAATGAAACCCCAATAAAAGCTTTCACCATGGAGGCTCTAGTGAACATCCTGGTTGGAAATCATGTATCGATGTGGCAGGAGAGTGATGCATCTTAAGAACACAAAGCTGTCACATTCAGGACCTTTCCAGATCAGGACTTGCCCTAAGCATCTCTTCATAGGCTGGTCCTGAGTTGTATCTTTTATAATAAAATGTAATCATAAGTATAGTGCTTTCCTGAGTTTTGTGAATCTTTCTTGTGAATTATTGAATCTGAGGGGTAGTAGAAATCCTGGATTTGCAGCCAGTGGGTCAGAAGTATGGGTGACCTGGGATCCATGGAGCTTATGGCTGATGTCTGAGATGAGAGAGTCTTGTGGGGGACTCTGCACGTACACTGTGAAATTTGACCTGACTTCAGGTACTTAGTGTTAGGATTGAATTGTAAAAAGAAAATAGTATAATAAACCCCCATGTGGGCATCATCTAGCTATAACAGTAAACAGCTCATGACCAGTCTTGTTTCATCCATAACCTGCACTATCTGATTACTTTGAAGTAAACCCCTGACATGGTATCATTTCATACATAAATATTAAAGTGGATCTCTCTAAAAGATAAGCCCCTCCCTCTTTTTCATATCTACAAGATGATTAATTTATCTTGGAAAGCTGACAGTGATTCCTTAATATCATGACATTGTAATACTCAGTGTTTGAATATCCGCTCTCTTCTAAAAGTTTCCCCTATCTTTTTGCAACTGGTTGGTTCAAATCAGGATCCAAGCAAGTACCCACACTACATCCTGTCAATAGATCTCTTAGTCTCTTTGAATCTATGTTCCCTTCTTTCTTTTGTTTCTTACAATTTATTTGTTGAATATAATGAGCGTCTTATACAGTAGAGTGATTCTTCTCAAACTTTAAAGTACATGCAGACCACCTGAGGATCTTATTTTAAAAGTAGTTTCTACATTAGAAAGAGGATCTGGAATGGGGCCCGAGTCTGCATTTCTAGCAAGCTCCCAGGTGAGGGTTATGCTTCTGGTACACGGACCACACTCAGACTAGCAAACTCTAGAGCTCTCTACAGTCTGGATTTGGATGATTACACCCTCATGATGTCATAACCATGTTTCACTGTCCCCTCTCAACTGATGGTGAGATCTTCTGGATTCAGTAGAAGCCCATAAACCAACCTTTTTGGGTGACTTTTAATGCCCCTTCCAAAATGCACATTTAAGCAATTTGAAAGTTTTCCATTGGTAACTTTATAGCCCTCCCAACTCTTTTCTGTATTCCTTCCAATTTAAAGTTTATGCCCAGTTTATACCAATGACACTTGGTAAAAATACTTCCTAGGGAATGGAGGGAAAGTACATGGCAGTTGTTAAGTTAGAAGACATGTCAATATGACATGGAAAAATGCCTAGATGGGGCAGAAGGCAAGAATAGAAGCAATGAAAAGATTTATTTGGGTAGAAGGAAGGGCCTTGGGCAGAGGAATGAGGCCTGGCGAGGGTGTTAAAAGTGAGGAAAGAGGTTGTAAAGGTCAATTGCACACAGCAATTCTCAAACCTGGTTCCAAATCCTAGAACCACATAGGGGGCTTTTTAAAAATAACTTCCTGTTCTGACCCTTCAAATCAGAATCTCTGAAGAGGCCTAGAATATGTTTGACAGGAACCCTCCAGAGATTCTGATGTGGGTTTAGAAACACTGCACTACATCCAATGCCTTACATTCCCCCACACCTGGGGTTTACAGCGTGCTTTCATTCTGGGTGGACGCTTGGGGAGTCTAGCTGTGTGCTGTGTCATTTAACGGCTGAGCCATTCTCGTATAGTGGTTAAGTACTCCAGCAAAGTTAACCTCTGGGGAGGAGTGGAGTGTTCACCCTGTTATATATGACACCATTCACATACCAGTTATATTGCATTTTCAGATTAATTATACTACCATAGAGTCACCAAGCTCTGGAGGAATTGGACCTTGGACAAGAGAAATAGAAATAAAATCTATAAATTATTTATAAGTTTCAGTGCTCTCTTTTCAGTCATGAAGCCAGACTTCACCAGAAAGAGGAAGAAGACAGAGGAACATTTGAACACCACGGGGAGAACTTGAGCGGCCATTGCTCTCCATGGGCCCTTGACCTTTCCAGCTCCCTGACCTGGTTGTCTCACACAGCCCTAGCTTGCAGCAAACTGCTGGCTTGGTTGTGAATATTATCTTTATATGAGCTTTGGTCATTCAGAGGGCAAACACGGGCTTTCAAGGATACGAGGGAAACTCCTTGTTAAAATGTTTACGTTATTTTCTCTTTGCAGCCGCACATGCCAACGACGCACAGCGTGTCGTACTCTGCAGATTAGATTCCAGCTCCTTTTCCCTTGACTCCAGCACTCATCACTTCCTTAGGATCCTGCCTGTTGTTTCTTCTCTTTGGTCTCATTTGGCCCTCACCCAAGTGCAGCCTTCTTCTGAGGGTGTTTATTGGCATTCCCAAGCATTTTGAGATAGCCTGTAGGGTTTCCACTGCATTAAAACATTTAGGTTATAGAAGGGATTGGATTGATGGTGTTGACCTTTTTTCATTACAATGAGTCTTCCGTTAGCATGGCCAGCAGCACCAATAAATAAAAAAACCTGAACAAGTTTAAAAAAAGAAAAAAGAAAGAAAGAAAGAAAAACCTGAACAAGGTTTTTAGGTGTTCTGAGAAGTAGTAGCTATTTTCTGCTTGAGCCCAAATAACATTAGTCAATATTCTAAGCCACTAATATTCAGGGTGGTGACTCTGGTGCCACTTGCAACTGTTGCCATTTTTCCACCTCCTCACATAGGGGGAAGTCATAGAGTGCATTCCATGGCCCATTTGAAATGCTTTCTGAATTATCCATTCCATCCTCTCCTCTTTGGGTCAAACATCAAGAGTAAGAGGAAGGACTTAAATCAGTCTGATTAAGTTAGAATCTCAGAAATACTAGCTGTACCATTTTGGACAAAATTGTAAACCTCTTTAAGCCTCATGTTTTATCATCTGTAAAATGGGAACAATAGCAGCACATAAGAGGGAAGTTGTGAGCACTGATTATTTTAATACATAGTAAGCATTTAACATAGTATCTGCCTCATTATGAGTATTCAAGACACTTCAGTTATTAATATTTTTCCAAGGATTGTTGATAAATATTCTGCTTTACAGCATTATCATAATTATAAAGTCATTTTTGGTAAAAATTTGTTGTCAAGAATATAATGATGTGATAAGAGAAGACTAAGAACATTATCAATTACCCAAAGTAACCTTTTCGTGACTTTTGATATTAGGCCAACATGTTCCTATTTATGTGTTGTATAGCCTTTTGAACACATGAACTAAAGCTCCAGGTTGATTATTTTTTCCTCTATGAATTCTTTATTTTATTTTATTTTTAAATTGAGGCATAATTGGCAGAAAACCTTATATTAGTTTCAGGTATACAACATAATGATGCAATGTTTGTATATATTATAAAATGATCACCACAATAAGTCTAAATAACATCTGTCACCATACATAATTATGAAATTTTTTTTCCCTGTGACGAGAATTTTTAAGATCTACTCTCTGAGCAACTTTCAAATACACAATACAGTGTTCTTTAACTATAGTCACCATACTGTACATTACATTTCCATGACTTGTTTATTTTACAACTGGAAGTGTGTAACTTTTGATCCCCTTCACCCATTCTGCTCCCCTTAGCCAGGTTGCTTTTGCAATGATTGTCATGTGTCAAAAAACATACTAAGTCATATTATTCTGATATAAGAATTGCCACATATTATCATCACAAGGAAATTTCAGGAAGTTTGCTGATTTTAATCCTCTAATTAAAAAGAAAGTGTCACAGCAGCAAATACTTGTTTTATACAAACAACAAACTCTCTGATTCTATATACCCCAAGTCATTCAGCAAGCAAATGTTTATAGACCTCATTTTAAAAGTAATAAAATGCATATGATAAAAAATTCAGAGTCAACAAGGATGCAAAGGGAAGAGGAAAGTCTCCCTACCCCAGCCTCCTCTCCATTTCCTAGAGGGAACCAAGACTGACAATTATTTATTTATCTTTCCAAAAGTTTTGTAATGCATATACTGGTATATATTCTGGAAGCTCCATAGTTCAGCTTCCTCTAGGTGTTCCTCCAAATTCTTCTATTTGGCTTTATCTTTGGCCAGTGGAAGATCGAATAATCAAAGGCCAACTCATCATCAACTCTGACATTCTTAGTCTGGTCCATGATCAGTTATCATCTAGGTTGGGGGGTCTGTGATTTACCACCCTCAAATCAAAGCTAGCATCGCTTCTGTTTTTGTAAATAAAGTTTTATTAGAACCCACAATACCTTTTCATTTAGATAATTGTCTATGGCTGCTTTCACACTAGGTGGCAGGATTGGGTAGGTACAAGAGAAACTGGCCTGCAAAGCCACTTTGCATCTGGCCTTTTATGGAAAAGGTTTGCTATCTTTGGTTTTTCCAACAGCTAATCAGTATAAAATCACCCATGATCCATACAAGGCAGGTCACTGATTGCTAATATCTGAACACTTATAAACATAGGAGGCATTCTAGATTTAATTTGGAGTGAAATATCTCTCCTAGTGTTTTCTGTAGAAATTCTTTCATTTAAAATATAAGTTAGTATTTACCATTGCAAAAGAAAAATGTTGGAATAATTAGTGTTGTAAAAGCTGTTAATTTTGTGAACAAAAGCCATCATTAAGATTTTTCAAATAGTTAAAATAAATCAGACAATAGATTGGTGGGTCAGTGTAAATATTAACAGAGTTTAATAATATTTAGAAAGAATAAAATGTCCACAATGTTTATAAGAAGTTAAGTATTACTATGAAGGACAGTAATTGATATTAGAGAGTATAAAATTCTAGTATCTGTACTAGAATTATTGATGGAGTGAATCAAATATCCCTTAATAATTGTGTTTAATTATGTTATTTCGTTCCAATTAGGCTGTGACTTTTTCAAGAAAAAGAATTCCACAGGAGAATTCCTTACATCTTCTGAAGATAAATTAAATGCAGGTCAGCTTTGTTATCACTTCAGATTTCCTAAGAAGGAAAATTCCAAAATCACATGTAACAGTAACTATAATATATTTAGAAATAATAAAGATTACATGGAAGTACATAGAAAATGGATTACATACGAAATGGAGGTACCCAAATACATTTTGTTTTTATTCTTCGAACCTCAAAAGATCAGACTCCATGATGGACCTTGAGGACATTATGCTAAGTGAAATAAACCAGTCACAAAAGGACAAATACTGTATAATTCTACTTTTATGAGGTGCCTAGAAAAGTCAGATTCATAGAGACAGAAAGTGGATAGTGTTTGCCAGGAGCTATAGGGAAAGAGGAACTAGATACTATTGTTTAATGGGGACAGAATTTCAATTTTACAAGATGATAAAAGTTCTGGAGATAGATGTTGATGATGATTGCACAACAATGTGAATGTACTTAATGTCACTAAACTGTGTATTTACAAATGGTTGAGGTAGAAATTTTATGTTATGTGTACTTCACCACAGGTTTTTAAAAAGGTTCTGTGAGAATGAATATCTTTTTTTTAAATTAAAGTATCATTGAAATACAATCTTATATTGGTGTCAAATGTACAACACAGTGGTTCAACAGTTACCCGTATTAGTAAATCCTCACCCCCTCCAGTGCAGTTACTTTCTATCAATGTAGAAAGATGTTACAGAATCATTGACTATGAGAATTAATACTTTAAGAAGACAATTCTTTACAGCTGCAGGTCTATCAAACTCAAAATTTGAAACAGAAGCTTCTTGAAATTACCCCTATTGATAGCCAACCATTTTCAATAATTGAAGGAAAAAGAATCTGGGGAGTTGCCCAATCTATAAATCTTACACACAAGTTTCCTTCTAGAAAACATGTTACTGAAAAACTCCTTTCTCAGTTGTCATCTGCTTGGTGCGTGCATGTGCGCGTGCGGGCGCACACACACACACACACACACACACACACATGTTATTAAAGGTGCTGACTGAAAGAGAATGCCTATTTTCCTGTTGCAAATGTACAAGACAAATATCACAGGAGCTGCTGACTTTCTGACCTTGCTGTGGACTCACTACTCCTACACCATGCTGGCAATCCTTAAACATGTGACTGACTACATTTTTAATTAATATTTGAATTTTTAAATAAAATTTCAGGCTTACTCTCATAACCCATTCCTTGAGAACGAGTTGAAGGAAGCATCTGTTAGCTAGGATGAGACTCATCTGTAAGAGAAAACTCGAAGCAATGGTGGTTTAAATCAGAAAGAAGTTTGTCTCTCACTTAGAAGTCTGAGCCGGCCACACAGTTGATGTGTTACTCTGCAATGTTAGGGTCTCAAAAGCTGAAGATCACTATGTGGTCCCAGGCCATTGCACTCCAGCCATCACATCTACTTTATAGCCAGAAAGAAGAGAAAATGGAATGCCCACTACACTTGAGAACCTTCTCACAAGTTGTCCACTCTGGTTTTCAGTTTATATCCCATTGCCCAGAACCTAAAATTTATGAGCATCTAGCTAAAGGGGTGACTTGAAAATATATTTTTTTCTTTGTGGCCTTGTTCTCTGTAAAAATGTGGGTTGTTTTTTTTTTTTAACTAAGGAAGGAAAAAAGAAAGAACAGACAACAGGTGCAGCTATTGGTGTCTATAGGGATGGGGGAGGAGGAGCTTCAGCTGGGCGGTGGGCACTCAAGTTGATGGACCTGGTCATTGCTTTTCTTGCCATACTTAGGTTAAAACTCCTGTATCAAAATCTGTTACACTTAATTCACAGAGCATATTTACTCTCAGATTCTACCTGCTTTCCAATTAAAAGCAGGACCATGAAGCCTTTGTTTCTGACCAAGGAAAAATGTAGGCATTTATTTCCTCCTCTTCATGTCTGCTTCATCTGCCAACTGCGTCTCTCAGGCAGCCAGGCTGCCCCCATGTCCCTACTGATGGAGGAAGGAGCTGGTAAGGGAGCCTGTGAGTACTGATCACCTGCAGTGGGGACAGAGGGGCCAGCTACAGCTTTCTGTGTGCTCTTTCTTTTTCCATCACTTCATTTAATTCTAGGGAAATTCTGTGCTTTAGCTTCATAAGTTTTTCATTGCATCCCAAATATCCCTAGGTGGAGACAAAATATGCCATTGTCAATTAGGTGGATAAACTTATCAGAATGAGAAAAACCCATCTCTTTAATGGCTCCCGTGTCCCCCTCATGGAAACTCTGGTAATCTGGTAATCTGGAAAACTCTTACTTGTCCAGAGATACACAATTCTATTTTTCTTAGGAAATGAATTACCAGATTATTTATAAAATTGAAATTTTACCAAGAAATAATAATTCCCACCTCTCCTGTGCTGTTGGCTATTTCTAAGTTTGTAATTCTACTGATTATGGTAACTCAAAAGTGTTTTGATTCAATAAATGAAGACATTTTATGATACTTTAAAAAAAGTCCTTCAGGGAAGCTCTGAAAACTATCTTACTAATAGTTTTTATTGCATGATAATCATTTTTATATTTTCCATTTTTGACAGCTATCTCCTAAAAAATACTGACTGGCCTGTAGTAATGGTCTGACTCACTTAAAAGGCCTGACTAGAGTGAATAATAGTGATAAATGTAATAGTTATAACTAACATTTATTGAGCCCTTACCAATAATACCCTTGTGTAAACACAGCTTAGTGCTACACAGAAGTAGAAATATTTATTTCAAATTGGACTCCTGTGCTTTCATGTGAAAACTGCCTTCCTTTGCCCCCTTGTTTTAATGGAACACTTCTGTCGTGAACTTTTCCTCCAAAATTATAGTACTGGTCTCAGTGTCCAAAAAGGGGTCATGTTTTGCTTACTTAGTTTCCTGCCCACATCCTGAGAGGGAAACAAAATCGCAGCTTCCCCAGTATGAGCCTCAGTTTCTACTACCTCCATTACCCCTGCAGGTAACTCAGATGTACTGTCACATGGTTGGTGACCATGGCAATCTGATTTTTCATGAATGCTATTCAGCAGGTTTGCTTTTTTTGGTGGGCAGGACTGAGCGGCTTCATTTTATATCCATCCTGGGTAGTGTAACTCCCAGGAAGACTATTTTCCCAGCCAGCGGCAAAATATCCTTGAAACCTAAATCAGTCAAAGGGAGAAATAAAGTGGGAGAAATCCATTTATTGCTTGCAAGCAGTTGTCCTCTTCTGCTCGCCCATGTCTTTCTCCACCTGGCTCCAAAAGGGGGCCCCACCCAACCTCTCTGGTCCAGATATACCCTCACTCTCCCTGGTAATTACCTATTGATATGGAGATGGACTACTTCTCTCCACCCCTTGGAAACACCTATTGATATGGGATGCACTAAGCCCAGGTGAGAAATTCTGGAAATATTGCAATTTTACCCACAGCCCACCCCTCCAGAAATCTTTCCTCACAATCTACTTGCTCTCTATCTTCCACAATAGCCCCTGTGCGAGAAAACTGGAGCACTGTAACCAGACTAATAGCATACAGTAACAACAGCAATAAAATCATGACAATCTTCAAGCCAGAGGATTCACCTAGGTTCAATGTCCTATGCAGATTTAGTCCATAGCTCACCCATTCCACAGGCAGGCAGTAGCTGAATGGGCAGGGAGTTCGGAGCAATCACCATGTGGCAGCTGCAGCCAGGGGGCATGTACAGGCCACAAGGACTGTAGAAGAAAATAACCTTATAGGTGATAAGATACATGTTTTAATGACACCAGCATAGGCAAATCTTGTCCATCAGGTAGGATGCATCAAGAGAGTGGTCCTGTGATAGGAAGGTGGCAGGAATGGGATCTCGGGCTGGTCTAGTATACCCGACTTTCACCCCCCTACTGTGGAAGTTACAGATGGGTCAATACATAGGGCTATGGGAGGTACATGAACTGGCCATAAAGATAAAACAAAACTTCCCCGTAAGATGCTCTCACCTTTCACACATTTTGGAAATACTACTGTGATCTTTGGGGGGCCACTCTGCTGTTACTCCAGGAATACACAGGAAGCCAGCTTCCAGGCATTTTCCCCAAGGTGCCAGAAGGGCCAGCCATCGCTGGTCTATGTGTCGAAATGTCCAGGGCCACAACTGCTCAACAGAGTCTCCAGGGTTTAATGCAGTTGGGGCTGGCAGTTGGATGTTGCTCTGCTGGCCATATCCTGGCTTCAATAACTCCTCTTTGGTTTTCACTGTATAGGAGAGGCAGCACAGTGTGTGTTAGCATATCCATAGGGTTCAAGGCTGTTTTTGGGGGCTTCTCATTCAAATGCCATAGTACTGTCCATAGGGGAACTGACCAGCCCCATAGACTATTGGTGTTCAGCTTCAGGCCAGATTTCAACAAACCATTGTACCTATCATGCCTGCCCCAGTAATGTTATATGGTACATGAAATTTCCACTTTATTCCTAATTGCTGGACCCATTCCTGTAACGCATATCCAGTAATGCGGGTGCCATGATTGCTCTCAATTACCTGCAGCCAGCCATAGGCTGCAAAGAGATGCTCTAGGCCTCTCTTGGTGGTTTGCTGATCTGCCCAACATGCAGGAAAACCAACCAACAGTCCAATAGCTGTGTCCACATGAGTAATGGCATACTAATATCCTTCTGAAATGGGCAGAGGCTCAATATAGTCTGTCTGCCACCTGACAAGGGCTATCAGCCCCTTCACTATTGTCCCATGTTGCTGGGGGACTACTCAGTGTAAGTCCCTCTTAGAGCACACAAGGCACTCCTTCTGGGCTTACTGACTTCTTTAAAGGTCAATGGCAAGTCCCACTGATGGGCTACAGTCCATATTGTCTTTTGCCCCACATGCAGCAAATGCTGATGTAACCATTGGGCCACATCAGATACAGGCTTTCCTTCTAGCCAACGCACCTGGGCCAATGTGCCTGTTTCATCATTCCCTGGGGATGCCAAAGGCAAATGGCCAGTCACATGATATATGGTAGCAGTCTTAGTTTGACCAGAGGCCCACAGGTCTTGCCACAACTCTTGCCCCTAGAGGGGCTGGTGACCAACCATCCAATTGGCATTGTACCATGTTGGTAGCCACAGAGTCAAGCCCTGACAGACGGCCCAGCTCTCAGTGCAGACAACTATAGGGGAGGGCTCCTAGGTGATCACGAGCCATACTGTCACAACTCAGTCCATTGGCTGCTCTTACCCTCTCCATCCTCCATCCATACTGTCTCAGTCATAGGATGGAAAGCCACAGCTCTCCACTTTGGGAGCTGCCCATGACTGGGGCGGTCTGTATATCAAGCAGCTTCAGGTATAGGGGCTTTTCCCTCCTGATAAGGACTCATGGCTACCAATGACTCAAAAGCAAGTTCTTCCTGCTTTCCACTGGTATAGATCACTGGCCCCAATAAGTGTTGGAGTTCTCCACTTGATGGGCTAGTAGAGAGGGTGCTATACTGCTGTAAGCATGCACCCCATTTGGTCAGTATAGGCGTCTCTGTCACACTACTCTGTAGCCTTTGGGACCAGTCTCACACTCACCCTGTGATGGGATAGGTGGTTATTACCTTGGCTGGAGCTGTTCTGGTGATGGGCTCCGTAGCCAGCAAAGCGTGGTATACAGCAGCCAGTTGCTTCTCTATCAGGGTGTACGGTACCTGTGTTCTTTTCCATAGTTGTGACCAGAATCCAATAGTTTGGTGTGTCCGATCAAGCCAACCTCCAAAGACCCTATCCATAACCATCTTTGGTTACGTGAACATCTAGCTCACAGGGCCTTGATGAGTCCATTACACTCAAGTCCTGTACAGCCTTGACTGATGGCTTAGCAGCAGTAAAAGCAGCTGCACGTTTCATCCCAGTTTCACCTGATGCTCTTTCATACCAACCAGTATAAGGGCCTCAGACTTTGTGCCAAGTGTGGGATAAACTCTCTGGTATCCCAAAAGACCCAAAATCTCTTGTAATATTGCTAC
This sequence comes from Manis pentadactyla, assembly GCF_030020395.1. NCBI lineage: Eukaryota > Metazoa > Chordata > Mammalia > Pholidota > Manidae > Manis > Manis pentadactyla. The sequence continues at coordinate 116,418,524 of NC_080024.1, read as the reverse complement.
AGTGGTAGGGGTAGGAAAAGCCTGGACTTTGTCTATGACTGCTTCTGGGATAACTTTAGTTTTACCCAGACAGACAACCCCCAAGAACTTTACAGACAAGCCAGGTCCTTGAACCTCAGTGCTGATCACAGCCCATCCTTTCTCCTGTAGATGTTGCAGCAGTGTAGAAGTGGCCCCTTCTAAATCTGCCAGAGAATCAGATGTGAGCATATCACCAATGTAGTGATACAGCTGCACCATTTGCAGTTTCTTCCATGTGGCCAAGTCCTGGGCTCCAAGTTCGTGACAGATGGTGGGACTGTGGAGGTATCCCTGTGGAAGGACAGTGAATGTTCACTGCCGGCCTTCCCATGTGAAGACAAACTCTTCCTGACTTCCCTCTGCTATGTAAATAGAGAAGAAAGTATCAGCAAGGTCCACAACATAATGATATGTCCCTAGTTCATGACTGAGGGTGTCCATAAGGGCTGCTATAGAGGGGATGGCAGCATGCAAAGCGAATGTGACTCTATTCAATTCTCTGTAATCCACGCTCATACTCCAAGTGCTGTCCAGTTTTTTCATGGGCCACACCAGTGAATTAAAAGGACTACAGGTGGGCTTTATGATACCCACCTTCTCCAAGTCCTGCAGAGTTTCTCCAATTTCCCTATGTCCCCCAGGCAATTTATACTGCTAGCATTTATCACCCAATGAGGTACAGGCAGAGCTACACGTGGGTGCTTAGCATGTCCTCTCTGAACTGCCTTTACCACACATACCCTCAGTCTGAACTCACCTGCAGTGGTCTGTAACCACAGGCCCTGAAGGATATCTACCCCCAAAATATATTCCTGGATGGGAGAAACGTACACAGTATACTCCTTTGGTGGTAAACGCCCTATCCCCAATGGGATTTGGGCTTTCTTCACTCTAATTATCTTACCCCCATGGCCATCTATCACAGCAGGGGTCCCAGGAAAGTGCTCAGGGTTGCCATAAATCAGAGAACATTCAGCTCCTGTGTCCACCAGCACCAGGACACTTTGTACATTCATGGGGTACCAATGAATTGCTAATTCTACATGTGGCCTCTGGTCCCCATCATGTCCCCCAAGGTGCGGTCCTTGACCACCCCTCTCAGTCAACCTGTGACACCCAATAGTTCTCCTGTAGGGGTGAGGGCCCAGACAGATCCTGACTACTGTCCCCCAGGAAGTCTTGCAGGGACACAGGCCATACATGGGGCTTTGACTCCAGCTTCCATGTCCTGGACCTCAGCAGCTGGAACTGTTGCTGTGGCTTTAATTGGTGTCACAGTTCTAACAAGATCCTACTGGGCTGCCCATCAAGTTTTTCTGTCACTACCTTGGCCTTTATCAAATCAACCCACATCTGGGTCCCCAAGACTCCATGGGGCCCTTTGCACCTCTCCTTTCAGTCATAGCCTGTACTTCTTTCCATATTGTTATTGTTTCAATTTCCCCTAGATCTGCTAAAGTACGAGTAGCCTCACTTATAGGTTGCCCTATGTGAGGGCAAAAATAGTTACTAGCGACCCAAAGAGAGATGGGGGAGCTGTACTGAGCACCAGATTTCTCATTCCTATGAACAACTCATCAGGGACCCGAGGTTCCATATTTTAGATGATATTCTTCACACCCAACTCCCTTAACACCTGTGGGAGTTCTGCATACATTTTCCAGCTAGTGGGTAAGTATGGTAAATCACCGTGATTAGGCCAAACTGCCCTGATGGCTGCTGTCAGCCAATCCACAAGTGTCTGGTCCCCTGAGCACTTTGCAACTGCTGCCAGAGGGAAGGGTGATTTGTCAGGGAAGCCACTCTACTCATTTCGTAGCGCAACATAACAATGCTTTCTAACCCCATATTCCAGAGATACATAGGCAGAGGTTCCAAAAGACATGTAGACAGAAGTTCCAAAGGATTTTGCTGAAACCAGATACTCATGTCCACCAGCTCATCCTGGGTATAGGGTGGAGCATGGAGTGCCTCACAACCTGGGGAGGGGGTGTCTCCTACCCCTGAGCAGCCCACAGTTGTTGTATTTTTATTTTCTTAATTACAACCACATGGGCCTTTAATACGGGAGAGGCTGGTGCCTCTGGCAGTGGCCTCAGCAACAGATCAACCCTCGGCCCCACCCCCTATCTTCTCCCAACACCTCATCTACCATCTCAGGGGCTCTAAGCACTGCTCTTTCCTCCCCCACCCCATGGCCTCCTGCAACATGGATTCTCCTGCTGCCTCCTCCTGCGCTGCTAACGTATCTTCCAGGAGCATGACCTGTCTTCTCAATACCTGTCTCTCTTTCTTAGGGCATCCCATAGGTCATTCATTGCCCAGCTCCTCCAAGTGACCCCAAAGTGTGTCTCTCTCCTTGATAACCCTTTCCACTATCTCAATAAACAGACAACCCACAATCCTGGTTGCTACATGGCCACTCAGGGACTCTAAGCAGTCTTCTATCTCATGGAGGGCTAATCCACAGCTTCTGGTGTCTCTAATCTTCCCCAACTCTGGGGAAGGCCCTACCCCTCTAGGAGGTGCTCTACCCTAGACCAATTCCCCACTAGGGGCTCCCCAGTTGGAAGCCCCACAGAGAGGGGGCTCCCAGGTGAAACTGCACCCTCCACCACTACAGACTCTGGGGCCCCTCACCATGCACTGGGTAGGGGCATTCCAGGTATCTCCCCACCATCTTTAGGGACAGCCCACCCAAGGGTTGCACCCATGAAGACAGATTTCAGGTTCAGAGGTCCTGCTGACTATGCCAGATGTAACTCCTGGGGGAGAATATTTTCCCAGCCAGAGGCAAAATACCCTTGAAACCGAAATCAGTCAAATAAAGTGGGAGAAACCATTTATTGCTTACAAGCAGTCATCCACTTCTGCTTGCCCATGTCTTCCCTGACCTGGCTCCAAATGGGGACCCCACCCAACATCTCTGGTCCAGATATCCTCACTCCCCCTTGTAACTACCTACTAATATGGAGATGGACTAATTCTCTCCACTCCTTAGAAATACCTATTGATATGGGATGCACTAAACCCAGGCGAAAGATTCTAGAAATATTGCAATTTTACCCACAGGTAGGCAGAGATTTTTCCTCCCCCCCCCCCCACTTTTTTTTTTCCAGAAAATGTAAATTCCAGGGGGAATGTATTGGTGATCTTGGTTCTCATTTGAATGCTCACCCAGGTCATGAAAAATTAGTTGTAGTCTTTGTTTGCCCCAAGCTCAGAAATCACAATTTATAGGAAATTGGATAGAATCAGAAATCTTCACAAAAAGAACAGTGATTAAATGAGCCCTGCAAATGTCAGACTGATCTGGGGAGACCTCACACCTCTGTGAGGAGAAACAAGCAGGGGATTTTCATTAGCTTCTTACCTTCTAACTCTTATTTCTAGAGCAAAATATTGTTGCGTGTCTGCCTGAGGTTTCACCTCTAATCATAAGCGCTCTGATTTTCTTTTAGTACTCCCAGACTGTTTGTACTTGTCATTAAACAATGTGAAAAAATATTTATTGAGAAGTGAAACAGGGGTGGCATGGTCGGGAAATCATAGATTTTAAGTAAGAATCGTCATTCTTGTTACAATATTTAGGACTTTCACTGAAGAGTGATGTTATAGTTTTACACCAGATTGGTGGGGAATTTGATCTTTACCATTTACTTCAAAGCTACATGCGTTGGTTTCTAAGCCTCTCGTTCAAGTCCCAGCTCTCTGACCCTCAGTGTCTGGGGACAGGGTCATGGCCTACAAGCAGGTATAGCTGTCTTTGCTACTGCCATATTCAGCCTCCTCAAAGTTACTTCTTAGCTTTCTTCAGCACAGCTGAAAGGGTGCTGTGCTGGGGTATTCTCAACCCCTCTATCCCTACATCCCTCCAGGAGGTCTGCTCTAGGTAAATGGGATCACATGGGGTCAGCTGATAGCCAGATGACAAAACTCTGGGCTCAGCTGGGCCAGACTGGGAGGGCTCCCTTCACCAACACACTGGTATCACGTACTAGAGTGGCACAGGACTGAAGTCAGCATTCTTTAGGTCAGTGCTCAGAAATTACCCCCAAACTTTAAATAAAAGCCATTTTAAGACCTGCTTTCTCCCGTAAGTCTTTATGCTCAATCTCTGTAATTGTACTCCCTTTACTCATAATTGTTAAATAAGAAACATAATGTTTCAATATGTGTATTTTTAGATGTTATATGCACATTTTGGTGAATACTTAGAAAAAGGCATTGATTCCAAGTGAAAACAGCAAGAAATAGTGCAGGTATCAAAAATAGAACTTAAGGCTAAAAACAAAAAAACAAAAACTAATGTCCCCCTACAATTCTTTTCCTCCTTCCGCATTGTTACATTTTCTCTGATCACTAGACCATGCCAGAAGTTTAAGCACAAACTACAAAAGAGAAGCCTAAAAAAATTCTCCTTTTAAAAGAGATGGATTTAAGATCTTTCACACAATAATTTTTAAAAGAACACAGTGAACAATGAAGACAAGTCAAAAGATTAAAAAAAGAAATTAACGTTAAAACATGCTTGACCCCTCTTCCTTATCCAGCCTACCACCCTGTAACATCATCTGTGTTTTTTGTTTTGTTTTGTTATTTTGATTTTAATAATGAAAGTTTTAAAACTCATCTTTGGTGTGAGAAGCCAGAAGAGTGATTATCTTTGTGTGATATTGACAGAAGGTGGCAGGGTGGGGAGAGCCTGCTGGGTACTTGATCTGGGTGGTGGTTACAGGGTGTGTGTGTAAGTGAAAATCCATTAAATCCACTTAGCAACGTGGGCCCAATTCTAAGTCATACCTTCGTAAGAAAGTTTTTAAAATTCAGTGAAGCTTTGATCTTAACTAGCTTATTAAGAGGTGAAAGAGCATTTCTGGTCACCTGGGGGCAATGCTCTATGCTGCCTCGAAGCTCACATGGTGTGTTCTGTGGACACAATGTGGGGCCCACAGATTGCACTGAGCGTCCCTGGTATATCCAGATGCCACTGAATCAGGTGGGTGTCTGGCCCCTGGAAGTGACCACAGTGTGGAGGGGGATGCTTGCAATACAGAAAGATATAAAATGATGTCTCCCTTTCTACCAACCTCTGTTCCTCTTAACTATAATGACCAAATATAATTGATGTCAATAATTACTTATTATCTGAGAAATTTTTATGCAAATATGTATATAGACTTTAAGATATCTATACAAATGACCTCATACTGAGTACTGTCTATAGCTTGCTTTTTTTTCACTTAATAACATATCTTGGAGATATTTTACATGTATATAAATTTACCTCATTCTTTTTAACTGGTATACATTATTTCATTGTGCATCATAATTTATTTAATAAGTTTCTTACTAATGGATGTCTGTGTTATTTCCAGAATTTTGTCATTACAGTTACTGTAATGAACATCTCTCTAGGCGTATAAATAGATATACTTAGGCAAAAATATCCCACAAGGTAAATTTCCAGTAGAAGAATTAATGGGTCAAATGATACAGTGCATTTAAAATTCTGCTAGACTGTGTTAAATCACCCTTCCAAAAGATTTACCAATTACCATTCAACCAACCATGTATTGGAGTGCCTATTTCCTCCCACTGTGGCCAACACTGGGCATTGCCAGTCTTTTATATTTTTTGTCAATTAGATGTAAAAATATGGCAAGGGCTAGATTTTAAGATCATAATTAAATGATTAAGATTACCTTAATGTACTTAATGTACTTCCTTATATTTGGTCTAATACCAAAATTAGACCAAGACAGGTCCCTGTCATCTTTAAGTGCCCGGTGTTTTACATTTACCAGCCTGTCCATTCTTTCTATCATAACTTTGGAAGTTTAACAATTAACCAGATTTGCTTATGCTACTAAAGACTACCAAGAGGCAATTTACATATATATTGTGTTTCAGTCCCTCATCTAGTTTCAAGAAAACTTTCCCTAATGGGCACATCTTTTGCATTTGTACACAGTGTACACTTCATTGGCTACACTGTGTCCTGAGACCTGAACAGTGAGTGATATGGCAGCTCCCAGAACAAACAGGCTAAAAGGAAAACCAGGTTATGTTTCACAGAAGACACACAGTTTTCTCATGTTAACCCACTGTAGTTTTTCTCTCTGATCTAGTAGGGTTCATCCTAATAGCTACCTGCTGATCCTTCAAGTAAGGTAGTGTACAATATGCTATCTTGATATTGCTTCAGGCAGAAATACAATTGTTGAATACCCATTATGTTACTTTGCATCTGGCTTCCCCAACTTCTGTGAACATAGTTGGGAGGAACACATCTATTTACAGAAAGGAAAATGACACTCAGCAACCATATGAATTCAAAGGCATTACATGGAGCACACCTGAAATATAATTTCAGACTTGAAAACCTTCAGTGCTTTAAAAATGGCCACACACAGCTAACTTGCACTACTCCCACAAGAAAATTCTAATAACTTTTAAAAGTTTTTGCAACTTCCCTTTGAGCTACAAAAATAAGCATCTATCTGTCATGAGCAAATCTCTAGAGTTTGCTGATAAATATAGTTTGCTATTTAAGCCCTCTAAAAAGTATCTGAGAGTATTATTTGCCACAGGCATGTTTTTAAAGCAACCACAATAAAATCTGGGAAAGAAGAGATAAAGGAAAAGAGAAGGAAAGAAGGAGAGGAAGACTTTGAAGGAAGAAGAGGGAAGTGGCGAGGCTGCAGCTGAAGAGCACAGGGGCAGCAGGGATTGGGCAGTTAGAGGAGGGGAAGGCTCTATGGGGGAGGGGAGAATTATATTCAAATCTGTATCTGTCCAGCCTCATTTCTTTCTCAGTTATAAAAGGTCACACCTGTCAATTTAGAAGTTTCTCTCAGGTTTATTAATATCTACCCATATTCCTAGATCTGTAAGATGGAATACCTATTACTACCAAGATACTTAGAGAACATTTGTAATAAATGCTGAAAATATGGGAGAGAGATATTTGTGTCAGGGAACATGGCACGGACACACTTTTACATATTCTTTCACTAAGTACAACCCCAAACCCTGGACATTATATATAAAACACATAAAAGAAAACTGAGAAGTGGAGGAAAGAAAGCAGACCAGTTAGGGACCTCAGGACACAAGGAACAGTAGGTGGAGCTCACCCTGGGTTTGTTTTCTGCCTCAGATAACCAAGACTTGGAGATGGAGAAGCCATCAACCCAGAAAGGCCAACAGGCACAGATAAAACAGCAGTAGCAGTGAGAGCTTTTTCTCTGTAGTCAAAGGACAGGGAAGGGGCCACCTGGAAACACAGAAACTCTGGGACAAGAGCCACTCTAGCTCAGTCAAACACTATAGAACATGTACTATGTTCATGGATTGGAATACTCAGTACAGCTAGCCCTACCCAAATTGTTCAATACAATTCTTATCAAAATCTCAGGACAAGTTTTGTGGATACAGACAAGATTAGTCTAAAGTTTATATACAAAGGCAAAGGAACTAGAATTGCTGAAATGAATTTGAAAAAGAAGAATAAAGCAGAAGGAATTGTTGACCCTAATTTCTATCAAAAGTGAAATAAAGAAATACAGTGTGGCACATCTATACAATAGAATATTATAGAGCAATGAAAATGTGTGAGCTACAGATACAGGTGTGAAATGAATGAATTTTGGGTAAAAAAGGCCAGACATAAAAGACTGCATGCTATATAATTTTATTTGTTTAAACTTTTAAAACAGGCAAACCTAAGCTGTATTGTTTAGGGATGATTGCTTACATGGTAAAGTATAAAATAAAGCCAGGAAGTGGTTTCCATAAGAGTCAAGAAAGTAGTTACTTTCTGTGGGAGGCAGGAGAAGGGATATGATTGGTAGGAGATAAGAGGGTGCACTGCGCAAGGAGCAGTGTTTTATTTCTTGTGGTTAGGAAGTGTGGTTTATAATAACGTCTTCAGCTGTACATTTATACTTTATGCACTTTTCTATATGCAGATTGTATTTCTCAATATAAAGTCTTTTTTTTTTTAGGACACAAAACACCTTTACTGAAAGAAAAAGAGGATAAGCAAACATCATGCAATTTGTGCGACTGATTTTCTGACAACATGAAACAGGGGAAAGCGCGAACGCAATCCTCCACTACCACAAATTATGCAGTAGAGTTTCCCACATTTGGGGAAATCGCAGGGGTCGGCACATCCGGTGTGCAATGGATAAGCCTCGCCCTGGGAAAACCACCTTCGTGATCATGGTATCTCCCTGCCAGGTAAGTATATAAAGTCTATTTTTAACAATAAAAATCCTACCATCTTTGAATTGAAGAGGAGCAAGATAGAAGTTAGGGGGAGCAGTTGAGGTGGGGGAGGGAGGGTTGCTCTCACAATAGTCCAGGTATGAGGTGACAAGAAGGAGGCGTGGGATGTGATTAGTTGGGATGGAGAAGAGAAATCAGAGAGGATTAGAAAGTACATGGAGGAGAGGGAAAGGGGAGGATATGGTAGTTAGTCTCTAAAGGTGGCCCCAACACACCCCACCTGCAATGGTGTAGTCCCACACTAATTCAGGGACAGTCCATCAAAACTGGTGGAATGAGGCATAAATGGCACCAAGAGACTTCCAAGGCTAGGTCAGAGGAATGTGTGCCTGGGTCTCTTGGAATGAGAACCCGGCTCTCACACTGTGAACAGCCCAAGCCATTCAGCTGAGCTCTCAACTACCAACAGGCATCCCCTGCCTGCCACGTGAGTGGGCTGTCTTGGGCGTCTGCTCTGGCTGAGCCACCAGATGACTGCAATCCCAGCCAATATCTGACTTTCAGTACCTGAGAACCAACAACCATACTCACCTGAGCCCCATTTGCCCACAGAATCATGAAAGGTAGTAATATACTGTTATGTCCCTAGGTTTGGGGAGGTTTGTTATGCAGCTGTAGATAATCAGAACACAGAGATAACTCTACAGTGAAAAGCTTGGGTGACTGGATGAACAATGATACACCTGAGATGGGTGATGTGGGAGGTAAAGGAGATTTGGGTGGGGAAAATAAGTTTAGTTTTGGATTTGGGGATGCCTATGGAATATCTAGGTGTTGCTATCCAGTAGGCATTTGTATTACAAACCTGAAGCCCAGGGAAGAGATCTGGGCTGGAGACAGAGATTTGGAAGACACCATTATGGAGCCATGAGTGCATTACCCTATTGAGAAGTAGGATCTTCTTCTTTGAGGACTAGTCCCAAGATCATCTCCTCTATGAAGAACCCACCAACACTGCTCTCCAAATGCCAGCTGCTCTTTCCCCAGTAATTTAGTAGTTCTTTGAAAATATCTCTTTTATAGCCCTTACCATCATGCCTTATGATTATTTGCTTACATGTCTTATCTTCCCTGATAAATTGTAAGGTGACCCAAAACGAGACTGTGACTTAATCACGTATTTTATAGTCCCTGAGGGCAAGGAAACCTGCAATGGATGATCGAATGAGTGAACAGATGAATGAATGCATGACTATTCACATCTTACATAGGTATATATATCAGCTAAACTCAGGATATGTGAATGTGAAAATTAATAGGCATTAGTTGTTAATATCTTACCGAATGAGCTAATTTCTTAGAAGGCTAAAATTAGAAAATAGTGTGCTTTTGATGAACAAAGAACTGTAAAGAATGTGTTTTCCTCTATATTTCACTCCTCTTTTGGACTTACTCCTTTCCAGAGATGATTTCTAATGCCACAAATATATCTTCTATCTGGTACTTAATTAGAAAAATTAGATATTTTCTATTAACTTAATTTCTAATTAAAAGAGTTTAATTAGAAAAGTCTGAGATTTTCCCAGCATATTTCAGATTATATTTTGAAGATACTCTTCTTTTTGAATGAATTAAATAGTTAGAAAAACAAAACAAAAGCAAGTACATTAAGATTTTGTGAATTAAGAATACATTAAAAGACATTAAAAGGAGTAGGAGGAGCCAAGATGGCGGCGTGAGTAGAGCAGCAGAAATCTCCTCCCAAAACCACATATATCTATGAAAATATAACAAAGACAACTCTTCCTAGAATAAAGACCAGAGGACACAGAACAACATCCAGACCACATCCACACCTGCGAGAACCTAGTGCCTTGTAAAGGGGGTAAGATACAAGCTCCAGCCCTGCGGGACCCGAGAGCCCCTCCTCCCAGCTCCCAGCGGGAGAAGAATAGGCAGAGCGGGAGGGAGACGGAGCCCAGGACAGCCGAACACCCAGCCCCCGCCATCTGGACCAGAGCACAGACACAGTGCATGCGCGGGGCCCTGGATACTAGGGAAATAGGGCAGCAAGAACGGTGAGAGGGTACCGGAGGCCTGGCGCCGGAGGACATAAGAAAAGCAAGCAGCCATTTTTTTTTTTTCTGTTTTGTTTTGGTGAGCGCTTTTTGGAAGTCTTAAAGGGATAGGGACCCCAATACTAGGGAAACAAGGCAGCAAGACCGGTGAGCAGATGCCTGAGGCTGGTGCCGGAGAATAAAGAAAAACGAACAGCCATTTTTAATTAATTAATTAATTTTTTAATTAAAAAAAAATTTTTTTTTTTCTGTGGTCCTTGTTTTGTTTTGGCGGGTGCTTTTTGGAAGTCTTAAAGGGGCAGGGCGGGACACTTAATCCAGAGATAGGGAATCCTGGGATCTCTGGGCACCCTAATTCCCTGGGCTGCAGGGAGCAGGGAGGCCCCTTATGGAGATAAATAGCCTCCTGGCCGCTCCCCCTCCAACGCGACCCCACCACTTTGGAGCAGGGGCCCGTGACAGGCCACACCCACAGCAAGAGCGGAGATAAACTCCATAGCAGCCCGGCAGGAAGTAGAAGCCCTGTCTGCGCGCAGCTACCCAGCACAAGCCACTAGAGGTCGATGTTCTCCCAGGAGAGGAGGGCCACAAACCAACAAGAAGGAAAGTTCTTCCAGCTGTCACTCGTCCCAGCTCTGCAAACTTCCTATCACCATGAAAAGGCAAAACTACAGGCAGACAAAGATCACAGAGACAACACTAGAGAAGGAGACAGACGTAACCAGTCTTCCTGAAAAAGAATTCAAAATAAGAATCATAAACATGCTGACAGAGATGCAGATAAATACGCAAGAGATATGGGATGAAGTCCGGAGGGAGATCACAGATGCCAGAAAGGAGATTACAGAAATGAAACAAACTCTGGAAGGGTTTATAAGCAGAATGGATAGGATGCAAGAGGCCATTGATGGAATTGAAACCAGAGAACAGGAATGCATAGAAGCTGACATAGAGAGAGATAAAAGGATCTCCAGGAATGAAACAATATTAAGAGAACTGTGTGACCAATCCAAAAGGAACAATATCCATATTATAGGGGTACCAGAAGAAGAAGAGAGAGGAAAAGGGATGGAAAGTATCTTGGAAGAAATAATTGCTGAAAACTTCCCCAAACTGGGGGAGGAAATAATCAAACAGACCACGGAAATACACAGAACCCCCAACAGAAAGGATCCAAAGAGGACAACACCAAGACACATAATAATTAAAATGGCAAAGATCAAGGACAAAGAAAGAGTTTTAAAGGCAGCTAGAGAGAAAAAGGTCACCTATAAAGGAAAACCCATCAGGCTATCATCAGACTTCTCAACAGAAACCCTACAGGCCAGAAGAGAATGGCATGATATATTTAATGCAATGAAACAGAAGGGCCTTGAACCAAGGATACTGTATCCAGCACGACTATTATTCAAATATGATGGTGGGATTAAACAATTATCAGACAAACAAAAGCTGAGGGAATTTGCTTCCCACAAACCACCTCTACAGGGCATCTTACAGGGACTGCTCTAGATGGGAGCACTCCTAGAAAGAGCACAGCACAAAACACCCAACATATGAAGAATGGAGGAGGAGGAATAAGAAGGGAGAGAAGAAAACAATCTCCAGACAGTGTATATAACAGCTCAATAAGCAAGCTAAGTTAGGCAGTAAGATACTAAAGAGGCTAACCTTGAACCTTTGGTAACCACGAATTTAAAGCCTGCAATGGCAATAAGTACATATCTTTCAATAGTCACCCTAAATGTTAATGGACTGAATGCACCAATCAAAAGACACAGAGTAATAGAATGGATTAAAAAGCAAGACCCATCTATATGCTGCTTACAAGAAACTCACCTCAAACCCAAAGACATGTACAGACTAAAAGTCAAGGGATGGAAAAACATGTTTCAGGCAAACAACAGCGAGAAGAAAGCAGGGGTTGCAGTACTAATATCAGACAAAATAGACTTCAAAACAAAGAAAGTAACAAGAGATAAAGAAGGACATTACATAATGATAAAGGGCTCAGTCCAACAAGAGGATATAACCATTCTAAATATATATGCACCCAACACAGGAGCACCAGCATACGTGAAACAAATACAAACAGAACTAAAGGAGAAAATAGAATGCAATGCATTCATTCTAGGAGACTTCAACACACCACTCACCCAAAGGATAGATCCACCGGGCAGAAAATAAGTAAGGACACGGAGGCACTGAACAACACAGTAGAGCAGATGGACCTAATAGACATCTATAGAACTCTACATCCAAAAGCAGCGGGATATACATTCTTCTCAAGTGCACATGGAACATTCTCCAGAATAGACCACATACTAGGCCACAAAAAGAGCCTCAGAAAATTCCAAAAGATTGAAATCCTACCAACCAACTTTTCAGACCACAAAGGCATAAAACTAGAAATAAACTGTACAAAGAAAGCAAAGAGGCTCACAAACACATGGAGGCTTAACAACACGCTCCTAAATAATCAATGGATCAATGACCAAATCAAAATGGAGATCCAGCAATATATGGAAACAAATGACAACAACAACACTAAGCCCCAACTTCTGTGGGACACAGCAAAAGCAGTCTTAAGAGGAAAGTATACAGCAATCCAAGCATATTTAAAAAAGGAAGAGCAATCCCAAATGAATGGTCTAATGTCACATTTATTGAAATTGGAAAAAGAAGAACAGATGAGGCCTAAGGTCAGCAGAAGGAGGGACATAATAAAGATCAGAGAAGAAATAAATAAAATTGAGAAGAATAAAACAATAGCAAAAATCAATGGAACCAAGAGCTGGTTCTTTGAGAAAATAAACAAAATAGATAAGCCTCTAGCCAGACTTATTAAGAAGAAAAGAGAGTCAACACAAATCAACAGTATCAGAAACGAGAAAGGAAAAGTCACAAAGGACCCCACAGAAACACAAAGAATTATTAGAGAATACGATGAAAACCTATATGCTAACAAGCTGGGAAACCTAGGAGAAATGGACAACTTCCTAGAAAAATACAACCTTGCAAGACTGACCCAGAAAGAAACAGAAAATCTAAACAGACCAATTACCAGCAACGAAATTGAGGCAGTAATAAAAAAACTACCAAAGAACAAAACCCCCAGGTCAGATGGATTTACCTCGGAATTTTATCAGACATACAGGGAAGACATAATACCCATTCTCCTTAAAGTTTTCCAAAAAATAGAGAGGAGGAGATACTCCCAAACTCATTCTATGAAGCTAACATCACCCTAATACCAAAACCAGGCAAAGACCCCACCAAAAAAGAAAACTACAGACCAATATCCCTGATGAACGTAGATGCAAAAATACTCAACAAAAGATTAGCAAACCGAATTCAAAACTACATCAAAAGGATCATACACCATGACCAAGTGGGATTCATCCCAGGGATGCAAGGATGGTACAACATTCGAAAGTCCATCAACATCATCCACCACATCAACAAAAAGAAAGACAAAAACCACATGATCATCTCCATAGATGCTGAAAAAGCATTTGACAAAGTTCAACATCCATTCATGATAAAAACTCTCAGCAAAATGGGAATAGAGGGCAAGTACCTCAACATAATAAAGGCCATCTATGATAAACCCACAGCCAACATTATATTGAACAGTGAGAAGCTGAAAGCATTTCCGCTGAGATCGGGAACTAGACAGGGATGCCCACTCTCCCCACTGTTATTTAACATAGTACTGGAGGTCCTAGCCACGGCAATCAGACAAAACAAAAAAATACAAGGAATCCAGATTGGTAAAGAAGAAGATAAACTATCACTATTTGCAGATGACATGATACTGTACATAAAAAACCCTAAAGACTCCACCCCAAAACTACTAGAACTGATATCAGAATACAGCAAAGTTGCAGGATACAAAATCAACACACAGAAATCTGTGGCTTTCCTATACACCAAAAATGAAGCAACAGAAAGAGAAATCAGGAAAACAACTCCATTCACAACTGCACGAAAAAAAATAAAATACCTAGAAATAAACCTAACCAAAGAAGTGAAAGACTTATTCTCGGAAAACTATAAGTCACTCTTAAGAGAAATTGAAAGGGACACTAACAGATGGAAACTCATCCCATGTTCGTGGCTAGGAAGAATTAATATCGTCAAAATGGCCATCCTGCCCAAAGCAATATACAGATTTGATGCAATCCCTATGAAACTACCAGCAACATTCTTCAATGAACTGGAACAAATAATTCAAAAATTCATATGGAAACACCAAATACCCTGAGTAGCCAAAGCATTCCTGACAAAGAAGAATAAAGTAGGGGTGATCTCACTCCCCATCTTGAAGCTCTACTATAAAGCCATAGTAATCAAGAAAATTTGGTACTGGTACAAGAACAGAGCCACAGACCAATGGAACAGACTAGAGAATCCAGACATTAACCCAGACATATATGGACAATTAATATTTGATAAAGGAGCCATGGACATACAATGGCGAAATGACAGTCTCTTCAACAGATGGTGCTGGCAAAACTGGACAGCTACATGTAGGAGAATGAAACTGCACCATTGTCTAACCCCATATACAAAAGTAAACTCAAAATGGATCAGACCTGAATGTAAGTCATGAAACCATTAAACTCTTGGAAGAAGACATAGGCAAAAACCTCTTAGACATAAACATGAGTGACCTCTTCTTGAACATATCTCCCTGGGCAAGGAAAACAACAGCAAAAATGAACAAGTGGGACTATATTAAGCTGAAAAGCATCTGTACAGCAAAATACAGCATCAATAGAACAAAAAGGAACCCTACAGTATGGGAGAATATATTTGAAAATGACACATCCGATAAAGGCTTGACGTCCAGAATATATAAAGAGCTCACATGCCTCAACAAACAAAAAACAAATAACCCAGTAAAAAATGGGCAGCGGAACTGAACAGACAGTTCTCCAAAAAAGAAATACAGATGGCCAACAGACACATGAGAAGATGCTCCACATTGCTAATTATCAGAGAAAAGCAAATTAAAACTACAATGAGGTATCAGCTCACACCAGTAAGGATGGCTGCCATCCAAAAGACAAACAACAACAAATGTTGGCGAGGCTGTGGAGAAAGGGGAACCCTCCTACACTGCTGGTGGGAATGTAAGTTAGTTCAACCATTGTGGAAAGCAGTATGGAGGTACATCAAAATGCTCAAAACAGACTTACCATTTGACCCAGGAATTGCACTCCTAGGAATTTACCCTAAGAATGCAGCAATCAAGTTTGAGAAAGACCAATGCACCCCTATGTTTATGGCAGCACTATTTACAATAGCCAAGAATTGGAAGCAACCTAAATGTCCATCAATAGATGAATGGATAAAGAAGATGTGGTACATATACACAATGGAATACTACTCAGCCATAAGAAAAGGGCAAATCCTACCATTTGCAGCAACATGGATGGAGCTGGAGGGTATTATGCTCAGTGAAACAAGCCAAGCGGAGAAAGAGAAATACCAAATGATTTCACTCATCTGTGGAATATAAGAACAAAGGAAAAACTGAAGGAACAAAACAGCAGCAGAATTACAGAACTCAAGAATGGACTAACAGGTACCAAAGGGAAAGGGACTGGGGAGGATGGGTGGGTAGGGAGGGATAAGCAGGGGGGAAAAAGAAGGGGGATTTTAAGATTAGCATGCATGGGGGGGTAGGAGAAAGGGGAGGGCTGTACAACACAGAGAAGACAAGTAGTGATTCTACAACATTTTGCTATGCTTATGGACAGTGACTGTAAAGGGGTTTATAGGGGGGACCTGGTATAGGGGAGAGCCTAGTAAACATAATATTCGTTATGTAAGTGTAGATTAATGATAAAAAAAAAAAAAAAGCAGTTCCTGTGTGGTGACCTCCAATGAGTTCTACAGAAGGGCATGAAGGGCATATAAAAGTGTAGGCAAAGGGTCTGTTTGTGTTTATACAGAGGATCAAAGCCTAATTGGGCTACCCTGAAAATGAACTAAGATACTATATGAAAAAGAACTTCCAACATCAGCACTCTCTGGAAGACTCATGCCAAAAGATGATCATCAAAAAACCCCAACAAAGATCCACGCACTGCTACAGCTGTAGATGCACTCATCCCACCAGTTCCTGGACTTGCCATGGGAATGAAGAAGGAGATATCTAAGCTGGCCTGTGCATACAGTAAAACAACAAATTTGACTGGATCTATACTGTTGGGACTCAACCAAGAATTAGGAGAAGTGCAAATTGTAGCGCTCCAAAATCTTGCAACTACAGACTATTTACTGTTAAAAGAACATATGGGATGTGAACAGTCCCCAGGAATGGGTTGTTTTAATTTGTCTGATTTCTCTCAGACTGTTCAAGTTCAGTTGGACAATATCCACCATATCATAGATAAGTTTTCACAAATGCCTAAGGTGCCTAACTGGTTTTCTTGGTTTCCCTGGAGATGGCTGGTAATTACAGGTATGCTTTGGTTATGTAACTATACTCCTATTATGTTAATGTGTGTGCACAATTTAATTAGTAGTTTAAAACCTATACATGCTGAAGTTACTCTACAAGAAGGTATGTCAAAGAAGTAATCAATCTTCCCATGTTTTCTGCCGCCTGCTACTTCTATAGCTTTTCTTCTTCCTTCCTAATTACAACCCTTAAATAGAATTTGTGCCTCATATCAAATTTACCGAGTATCATAGTTCTTCCAAGTGGTAAAGATACCTCAAGACAAATGCTGGGCATAGAAGCCACAGGGCATAAATATGCAAAGAAGTAAAAAGCTAACCTTTTCAAACAATAAGGCTTCTGTCTCACTTACCAACTTTACATTTCCCTGTATGGCCCTGGAAGATGACTGGTTAGCCAGAGACGGGTAAGATTCCTCAAGGGAGGAACAACCTAAGACAGGCACAGTTGCAGGGGGGCCATCAGGTGAGAAATTGGGGATCAACAGAGGTGAGACTTAGAACCTCACCCCCCCATTCTGAGAGAAATCTTCTGCAGCCGTGGATGTTTTATTGCCCTTGTCTAGGTTGGATTAACACATAGTCTACAGGCACACACCTGATCATCTACATTTGCTCTCTTACAATACTAAACTATATTTTCTACCTTTATCTTGTATCTACCTACCACTTCAGCATTTTATTAAAAATAATAATAATAAAGAGAGAAATGTGGTATCCACATATAAATCAAGTTTAAAAATCAAATGAGTATTCATATTTGAACTGACTGTTTATAGTTCATAATGCATGAGCAAAACTGAAAGTTTCTGTGATGACTGCCCTTGTAATGTTCACCATGTAACTTATTCACTATGTAAGAATTTGTACTCTATGTAAGAACTTGTTCATTATGCTTCAGAAGATTGGAGACTGACGAAAATTAGGCTTGGGGTGGATTAATGATTGTGCATTGAGCATTGACCCCCCTATACAGAATTTTATTGTTGTTAACAACCATTTGATCAATAAATATGAGAGATGCCCTCACAAAATATATATATACACTTCCAATTGTAAAATAAATAAGTAACCGGGATGTAATGTATAGCATAAGGAATATAGTCAAGATATTGTAACAACTTGGTATGGTGATAGCTGGTACCTAGAATTATCATGTATATAAATGTTGAATCACTGTGTTGTACACCTGAAACTAATGTAATGTAATACTGTGTGTCAACTACCCTTCAATAAAAAATAATTATCTACAAAAAAAAAAAAAAAGAATACATTAAGCATACTAGAAGACAGGCATCTATGGGTTCTTCTTATACCTACCAGTATTGACTATTCTAGCAAGTTATTAGGACAACCCTACTCTAAAACCTTTGATTTTTATACCATGGAGTACAACGTATTTTATTTAACCCAATAAAGTATAATTAATTCACTCAGATTTTAGAGGAGGCAGTATCATAATTTAAACCATAAGCCCATAGGCTACCCTATAAATTTAGTTTCCCATCCTTTCCACGAGCAAAGAAAACAGCTGTGTTTATCCATTCATGGCTGACAAATCCATTGTTGGTACTGTACTATCAAAGTTACTTTTGTAAATGCAATATCTGGCATCATTTTAATTTCAAGTTATCACATGTACTTGAATGAATCTTTAGAGAGAGAAAGAACTGCTAATTTTGAAGGGCTGCCGAAGGTACTAAAATATTCCACAGACAAGAGATCTGCCAAGTGCTTCAAAAGCCCAACTGAAATTACACCCTAGACATAGAAGATTTGGGGAATGTTAACAAAACGAGAATATTAGTTACTCAGATACTTTGAAACCTGAACTGCTAAAAACTGGAAGTAGCTATAGCTTCATTCAAGGTCATGGGTTGATGAGAAAGTGTCTCTCAAGGAAAAGCAAAATTCTGAATACTGTTCAGTGATCACTATCACTGCAAAGCTGGCCAGACTTTTGATGAGAAGATTGAAAGAACAGAGAAACTGTTAAGGATGCTAAAGAGACGCCTAAAAATAGTCTAATTTCTAAACACTGGGCTCCTGGATTATTCACTCATTCAATAAAGATGAAGCGCCTACTATGGTCGCTGATGCTGCCAGCAACACAAAGCAGCTACTTTGGAGCTAGTGGTGCTGCGTTTTGTTTTGTTTTTTAAATCAGGAACAAAGCTACCAGCTCAGTTATTCTATCATTGTGGAGGATATGACGTTTCCCAGTCTTGCCAACCCAAAGCCATCTCCCCCGTAAGCCTCCTCAACCTCACACCATGCCCCTCCCTTCTGAGTCCTGGTCACAGATTCATTGGTTTCCAATTTTGGCTGCAAATTAGAATCACATGAAAAATTTCTAAACACTTAATGCCTGGGTCCAACCTTAGAGACGGTCATTTAACTGCTCTGGGGTTGGGGTGAGGTCCAAGCAGGGGTATTTTTTCTAAGTTCGTAGGTGATTCTCTGTGCCGGCCTTGAGAGCCACTGCCTTAGAGCTGGCCTCCTCCTGCTCGGAGTCCACGCTGCAAGCTGCTGCTCAGCTTTCCACAGGATTTGCAAGCATCACCTTACCTCTGAGTCATGTGTCGACTTCCCCAGGAAGAAAAAGCTCTCTCCTTCGTGCCCCACTTGGCACTCTGCAGAGTTCCATCATAGCACCTGGAGCGAGTTAATGAGCTTTTTTCATGGACAGGTCTCTGCTTCCTCTGGACCCTGAGTTTATGAGGGTAAGGTTCATCTGTGTCTCCCCTGTATTAATCATTGTTGCCAGGAGGAAGGAGGGACAGATATAAACTACTTTTAGGACTCCATCTTTTCTGGTTTAAACTTCCAGAATCCCTTGGGGGAATATTTCCAAGACCACTGGTATTCCAAAGGCCCATAAATTATCCAAATGCTCTACCACAGACCTGGCAGGGGAGATAGGCAATAGTGGGGCCCATGGGAGAGAATGTCTCAGGCTGTAAAAAATCCACCTTAGGCCCAACTGTTGGGACACACTCCTTGAGGCACTTTGCAGTCTATTCTGGTATTTTGGAAATAGCAATAATAAAAATAGCCATGTACCAGGAGACTGTTCTAAGATCCTGTTTACCCCCATCTTTCTTGAGGTATAATTCACAAATGAAAACTGTATGTACTTATGGTATACAGCGTGATGTTTTGATAAATGTGTGCATGGTGGAATGATTACCACAATCAAGCTAATTAACATATCTGTTGCTGCATATAGGTACTGAAAGGAAGGGAGTGACACACAGCAGCAATTCACCGGAGAATTCTGCTTTATTGGGGAAAGGTGCTGGGTTATATAGGAAGGGGCCTGGGGTGATTGTGGTGTTACTTCTATGGGGCTGGTGGCTATTGGCTAGGTGCTGGGAGTGGGAGTGGGGAGAGAGGAGATTGGTCTTTAGGTGGCGCCATCGGGACCTGAGGACCCGGAAGAGAAGCCAGAAGTTTGCCATCTTACTGGTGGGGGCCCTTCATTCCCCCCTTTCTCCTCTATGGGGTTGTGGACGTTGCTTTCTTTCTGACTGCTTCCTGCTGAACGGGGGTGGAGAAGGGAGTGAGGGCTTGAGGACTGAGGGGAAAGGGTTGATAGGACTCCCCACAGTAAGGACGAGTAGATGTGGACTTCTTCAGGTTGGAAATCAATGAAGGTTCCTTGTAACTATAGGTCGAGGATTTGTTGATTCCAATGGTGCCAGGAGGATACGAGTGCCAGAAGCCAGGCATCTGCAGCCATTGTTTCCAGGAATAGTTTCCAGCGGAGAGAGGGGTCTATCTCAGCGTGTGGTGAGGAGGTTACATGAGGGTGAGGGATCTTCTGTGGCCAGAAGCTGATAGTTCCTTGAGTAAAAGCTGGTTGAAAGTTTGATTAGAGATTTTTCCGACTTGGGATTTGATGAACTTTATTATACAGGGTAAGAAGAGACAGGCGAGGAGAATGATTATTATAGGGCCTGCAATGGGCCAGAGCCAGGTGAGGAAGGGGTTTGTTAGTATTGAAGAGAATGGGTTGGAATTGGAAGCAGAGTGGAGGCTGGCGGCAAGGTCGGTGAGTTTGGTAATGTCAGTTTCCACAATGCCGGATTCGTTGATGTAATAGCAGCACTCTTCCCGAAGGAAGACGCAGGTGCCGCCCTTCTCGGCTGTAAGCAGATCTAAGGCCCGCCGGTTTTGAAGGGCGACCTTAGCTAGTGAAGTGACCTGTCTTTGGAGAGAGGCCAGGGAATTGGCAGTGGATGTCAGGGCTCCCTCAAGTTTGGCGTTGAGATCTTTAATTGCCCACAGAGAGTGACCCAAGGCTCCTCCCGAAAACCCTGCCCCAATGGCTGAGGTGGTCAAAGAGGTACCGACCATGATGGGAAGGAAAGCAGCCCTTTTTGTGCATGAGGGCAAGGGAGGTTGGAGCTCAAGAAATTCTGCCATGCTGTAAAGTGTAAACTGTGGGATTAGGGTGATGAGAATGCAGGGTATATCGGAGTTGGGAGGCAGTGAGTTGAAAAGACTGCCATTACACTAAAAGAAGTGTCCCGGTTGAGTGAAAGTCTTAGAGCTGGAGGTAGGGGTGTAGATAGAGAGGCAGTGAAGTGGGCTGGAGGGGGGTGGAGCTGAGCCTACACACTGGTGGATGGTGAGATTATCTGCGTATTCTGGTTCCCATAGGGTTATGTCTGCCAGGGGACGGAGGGGTTGTCCTTCTGCATGGAAGGAGTAGTTGGAAATATTAAAGGGCACGGCGGCCAGCAGTGGGCGCTATAGTGATGCGCACAAGAAACAATTGGCGGTGTTGAGGGTGTGGTTGAGAAAGATGGTGGTGTCTTGAATAAGCTGTAACTAAGAGTAGGAGGAATAAGAAGATGAAGAAGTGCCGTCAAGAGTTTGGATAATGACTTTTTCGGAATGTCTGATATCTGATGCAACTTGAGAGATCTGGGAGTGAGAGGGAACATACTCTCAAGAGATATGAAGGGTACCGTGGGGGGTCGAGGACCCCCCATAGTAAACTGAGGCTGTGACCCTGGTGGCCCATCGAGAGTCGTAGGGATCTGGGATTGATAAGGAGAATGAGCCGTTGGGGTATTTCATGAAACGGTTGGAAGAGTAATACTGTGGGTACTGGGAGTTACTCATGTACTGAATGGCGCAAGACCAGTAGGGACATCCCCCGTAGGTGTCTTGCCATCGCCTGCAATAGGCTTGTCTTTGGTCATAGAGGAAGCAGAGGTAGGGAGAGTAAAGGTAGCTGCTAGTGAACACTTCGGTGGAGGGAGGAAAGTGGAGGTATAAAGGCTCGGAGCACCCTTCCAGAGGGCAGTCTGATGTGGCAATGAGGGCAGTAACTTTTGTTTGATGCTGTGTGTAAGTCTGTCTTACTTTGAATCGCCATACAAAGGAGGCTGGGGTGGCGGGGAAGACAATAGGAATGAGGAGAAAAAGCAAGAGAGCGGTAAAGGAGGAAAAAGTCATGATTCGGGTATGGATGGCAAAGGGGGTGAATGGGATTTTGGAGGAAAGAGGACAGTAAGGTCAGGAGTCTGGAGGGAAGGAGAGTCTGTAAACTTTTGTAGGTCAAGAGATCCTTTAGGTGATGTGGGGACAGAATGGTAAGGGGCGCCCCGAATGTCAGTTTATGAGCTTCCTTCTGCAAGAGCTGTCCAGCGGCTAATGCCCGTAGGCAGGGGGCCCATCCCCGAACTGTGGGGTCTAATTGCTTGGAAATATAAGCTACTGGGGCAAAGGATGGGCTATGATATTGGCCTGGGACTCCTAGAGCTTGACTGGACTTCTCATGAATGTATGAGAAGGGCTTCGACAAATTAGGAAGATGGAGAGCTGGGGCTTCCACAAGGGCTCGACGGAGCTTAATGAAGGAGTGTTGGGGTGAGGAGGATAATGGTTCTTCAAGGGGGCCTTTGCTGAGGTCGTATAGGGGTCTTGCCAACAGGGAGAAGTTAGGGATCCACGCTCTAAAATACTTAGCCAGGCCTAGAAAGGAAAGGATTTCTGTCTTGGTTTTGGGAACGGGCAGGTCAGAGAGGAGCCGTTTTCTGTCTAAGGTAATGGACTTTCTTTGTTGAGATAGAAGAAATCGGAGGTAAGTGACAGAAGGGGAAGAGAGAAATTGAGCTTTGACAGGGGATACTCGGTAACCTCTGGAAGCTAGAAGGTTAAGTAGGGAGGCAGTGTCAAGTTGAGACTGTTCCCACGAGGGGCTGCAGAGTAGACGATCGTCCACATATTGTAATAAGGTGGACTTGGAAGCTTTGTGGCAAAACTGTCCAAGTGAGTTGTTCAGAATGTCTTGTGTATGGGTCCGTCCAGGTGAAGGCGAAAAAATCTTGGGAGGAGGGGTCTCGGGAGGCCAAGGCAGGGCAGCGATAAAAGGGTGTATGGATTTGGGACTAAGGGATGGATAGGGACGATGGCCATGTTGATGAGGCAAAAGTCTTGGACGAGGCGGAAAGATCTGTTGGTTTTTTTAACAGCTAATATGGGGGTATTAAACGGGGAGTAAGTGGGTCTGAGGTAATTTTTGTTTAAAAGATCTTGAATGATGGGTTGGAGGCCTATGAGGGCTGAAGTGGTTAGGGGGTATTGGGCCTGACAGATATACTGAGAGGGGTCACATAATTTGATAGAGGCAGGAGGACATAGAGCCATGGAGGGGCTTGTAATGTCCCAAACTCTGGGATTTACAGGGTGTATGAGGGCGGAACTGGAGCTTTCATTGGGTAGAGGGGGGTCATCGGCTATGAGGGCCATCAGAAAGGGAGTACTGGGGGCTGTGGGAGTGGATATAGTTATGGAAACATGGAGGAGAGAAAGGATATCCCATCTTAGTAAGGGGATGGGACACTGGGGCATAACCAGGAAGGAGTGGGAGAAAGGTATGGGATTGTCTTGGATTGTGCATAAAAAGGGGGGGTTTTAATGGGAAAATCTGTTTACCTCCTACCCCTACTATAGGAGTAATGGCAGGTGTGGTAGGGCCCCGGTATTCCTGCAAGACTGAGAAGGTGGCTCCTGTATCTAGGAGGAAGGAGATGGGGCGACCGTCTACTATTAAAGTAACTCTGGGCTCTTGTTTGATGATAGAAATGGTTGGGCGAGAAGCCCCCGGGCCCCTTCAATCTTCTTCTGCCAGCCCCACTACGGAGGGCTTAGGATGGGGGTTGTTTGTCCAGCCTCCCCTTTGGGTAGCTGGGCAATCAGACCTCCAGTGGCCCTTTTTGTGGCATCTGGGGCATGGGGTGGTAGGAGATCTGGGGGAGGGGCACGCCCTTGACCAATGTCCTTCTTGTCTGCACTTGAAACAAGCTCCTGGGGGAGGCTTGTTTGTAGAAGGGCGCCCAGGTTGTGGTTTTATCAGCTGGGCCAACATTTGGTAATTGGCCTGATCAGCCTTTTGTTTACGGCGTTCTTTCTCCTCCTCCCGGTTATGGAAGACTTTAAAGGCCACTGTTAGGATCTCAGTCTGTGGGGTAGCGGGGCCCTGTTCTAACTTTTTGAGTTTAGCTTTAATGTTGGGGTAGCTTTGAGCCAGGAAGTATGTCATAAGGACATGTCTCCTGTCAGGCGTTTCTGGGTCCAGGCTGGTAACTGCAGTAGGGCTTGAGTGAGTCTGTCTAAGAACTCGGAGGGAGCTTTTGAAAATTGACTATTTACGAGCTGCTTTTTTCAGACCTGCTATTAAGCAGCAGGCGAAGATATCTCGAGAGCGGAGACCCACGGCGGTGTTATAATCCCAGTGTGGGTCTTGTTCGGGGACAGCGGTGGGGCTAGGGGGATAGGTGGGGTCAGTCCTGTGGGTTTAGGCAGCGTGCGTTTGGGCGAAGTCCCAAACTCGTCTATGCTCTTCAGGAGGGAGGGTATTGGCCAGGAGCATGAAAATGTCATGATGTGTGAGGCTGTATGACTGGAGGGTCTATTGAAACTCTCTGATATATGTTGTGGGATCAGTGGAAAAGGAACGTAGGCGTTTCTCAAGTTGGGCTAAATCTCTTAAGGAGAAAGGGACGTGAACGCGCACGATGCCTTCAGATCCTGCTACCTCCTGAGGGGGGGTGATAATTTTGGGAGGCCCTCGGGACCAAGTCTGAGGAGGACTGAAGGGTTCTGGCTCAGTCTGTGGGGGAGAAACAGGTGATGGGGGCAAAGACAGAGGAGGCTCTTGGAACTTAGTTAGAGGGGGGCTGAAAGGCTCAGGCTTGAACTGCAAGGGGGTGAGGTGGGGGAGGAGATGGTGGTGGAGGAAGGGGGAGGGGCTGTTGTAGGAGAGGAGGGGGAAGGGAGTGAACGGGAGGCTTTTGCAGGGGAGACGGCTTGCAGGCTAGGAGAACTTGGGGGGAGGTGGGGGGAGGAGGCGGACAGCTTCGGTATAGGGAATCTCCTTCCATTTTTTCAGGCGCTGGCAGTAGTTAAAAAGATCGCGAGTGATGTTAGGATCAAGAGCTCCCCCTGCGGGCCATTGGTTGTTATTGTCTAGGGGGTATGTCAGCCAATCTTGGGAGCAGTATTTACGGAGAAGTTTTGGTTTTACATCAGGCGTCAGGGAGAGGGTGGCTAGATGCTTGAGCAGGCATTCAAGAGGTGAGCTTCCAGGGAGGGATGAGGAGGCTCCCATGGCTAAAGGACAGAGAAGGAGACAAACAGGGGAAGACGAACGGAGATCCTCGGACTGGGAGCAGACCGCAAGGAGACAAAGGGCGTCCCCGATGATCCTTGGGGGTCTGTGGAAACTTGTATATGAGTCGGAA
This sequence comes from Manis pentadactyla, assembly GCF_030020395.1. Taxonomy (NCBI): domain Eukaryota; kingdom Metazoa; phylum Chordata; class Mammalia; order Pholidota; family Manidae; genus Manis; species Manis pentadactyla. The sequence goes on along the minus strand of NC_080024.1, from coordinate 116,392,957 downwards.
TTTCTTAGGAAGTGTGGGTTGTCACCCAGACTCCTCTAAGAAGGCAGAGTGCCGGAGTCCGAGGTACCTAGTACTAGGAGTTTTCGGCGGACAGAATGGATTTCGGCAGGTAGAACAGAAGGAGGAAGGGGGAAAAGGGAGCGTTCTCATCCGCAAAGGAGTCACCTCGTTTATGGCTGTTGGAGGGGGGCCTGAGTGTCCGCCACAGCCGTGAAGGCCTGAGGCGGGGAGAGTTCCCTCCTCTTCCCCGAGCGTCAGGGCCTTGCCGGACGATCACGGTCAATGGCGCTGCGATAGCTCGGGGAAGAGCGGCCTGCTCCGTGGGAAAACTTACCCAAAGGCCAGACAGGAGTGGTGAGTGTGAGGAGCCAGCGCCGGAAAAAGAGGACGAGGGCAAGCTGCTGCTGGTGTCAGGGGGAAGACGGGGCCCAGTTGGGGTGTCCTGTCTCCCGGGTTTGAATTTCTTATATATTTTGGATATTAGACCCTTATGAGATGCATGGTTTGCAAATATTTTATTCCATTCTGGAGGCCATCTCTTCACTCTGCTGATGGTTTCCTTTGCTGTGCAGAAGCTTTTTTACTTTGATGCAATCTCGTTAATCTATTTTTGCTTTTGTTGCCTGTGCTGTTGGGGATATATTAAAAAAAACATAACTATTATTTCACAGTGACCTATGATCTTATTTAACCAAGGGCTAAGAACTTTTGGCATTTTGACAACTTTTGATATCTTGCCTTCCCCAAATCAAATACTAAGTGAAATCTCGATCTCAAACTGACTTTGAGATTTCCCAGAGGCCCCCTGGAAAGTCTCACAATCTTTGTTTTCTTACCTTATAAAAAAAGAATGTTAAAGATATTTAGGTTCATTTTATGTGTTTAATTGTATAAAGAACATTGTCAAATATGAAGAGATAGTTAACCTTCCTTAGGTTTATGTGTATGGGTAAATGTTAAAATATTTCAGGACTCATATGAAATTCCTAGAAATTTGTCAATACCCTCACTGTCCATGACATGTCCTGGTACTGCCATGACGAATATTAGGCAACAAGAATAGTATAATGTTATCAGCCATAACACCCGGGATTATTTAAAATGTACACATTGTCACACACACACACACACACACACACAAATTCCTTGTGAAAATGTATTATTTTTATAAGGAATCGGATCTCATCAGATCTTTCCCCATGGCTATTTTAAGTCTTTTGTCATCCACAAATAGTTATTGTTTTTTCTCAGGCTTCCTGAAAGCATTTGTAATCAACCATGGCTGTGGTGCTTCTCTCCAACAAAAGGGTACTGTCTTGGAGATCCATGAAAAGGATTATACCAGATACTCTGGAGAACAAGCTTCTGATGGCATATCACTTGAATAACTGAGATCATACTGGCCTCTGTAAGGAGTGGCAGAACTCTGGTGGAGAAGCTTGATGGGGTTCATAAAACCACCAACCCAGGATCCAACAGGAAAAGAATGACATGGGACTAAATGAACTGATGAAGGATTATTATGGCTCTTCTTTGGGACATTTGTTTCTTTAATGTTCCGTTTTCTGGATTTAAGGAACACTTTCTGGATTAAGGAACCCTTTTCTCTTTTCACTTACATTATCTATAATAATTTAACAAATCATTGTTTTTTTCACATAGGACGCAGGTCATCCTCCCTGTCTCCCTCCCTGCTACTTATCTGTCTGTCATCTACTGTCCATCTACCTAACTAAAACAAAAGTTTCATGAAACAATTCTTACTTTTGCTGTATAAGATACATTCTGGCTTTTTTATCTTCTAGTTCATTTTTAAAAACTTTCTGGCTCTGACATGCTATATTCACTTAGTCACCCCACAGGGAGAGAGAGGGTGGGCCCCCACTAGTGGTGTGTGGGGTCACCCTGAGCTGCCAGGGTTCAAGGCCCCAGTTCCTTCTCGACCCTCCATCATTCTGGCTCTGGCTGTGCAGAGAGGCTTAGCATTTTAAGAAGGTTTCTTCATGGTTTTACCTGCAGGGAATGAATGTGCCAATCAGCAAACATGAGTATCTGCCCACTGATATTTCTCTCAATTAATTGATATTTGATTTAATTAATCAAATAGAATTAATTAATCAGCATTCTGTTTTATGCACCTACCTCTTGTGTAAAACCTGAGGAGCTTCACCTCTGGATGCCCTGTCATCTCCTGCAAGGAGCAGGCCTCTGGCTGGACAAAGGGCAGCCACGTGATGCTGCCAGGGGGGCACTCCTTTCAGGAGAGTCATGCTCACAGCAGTTTATAAAGACAACAAAGATCCTGCTGGCGGCTGGCACTGACATTACTGTGAAAGCCTTGGTAAACTTGTATAAGCCTTTCTCTGTTTACCCAAATAAGAGTGTTTGATGGAGATGGCAGGCTCAAAGCTTGTTTTACAAAGTGTATAGCACTTGTCCTTTGGGAGTAACAATTACAGAATCACTTTCAGCTGATTCATAGATGATACACCAAAGTATCATGTAGTGGAGAGTGGGTCCTGCCCCTGGAAGCTGTACAATAAGTACGACCTCTGGGACAAGCTAAACCTAAACAATATGCTTACATGCATGCGTGCTTCTTTAACAGTGCATTACATTCAGATAAGGCCTTACCGTTTCCAAATGTGTGCAGGCTCACTGGTTCCCCGAGGAGGGTAGGAAGGGTAAGGTAACTGTGGCTCTGAAGGCTTCATCCACTCCAGGCACTCAAGGTCACCTACTCAGCAAATGAAAGAAGAAAGCCTTCATTTCCAGCCTTCTCACGGACAGGTCAGCTCCCTTTCTGTGGTTTCACAGTAACATTTGCATATGGTGATCCTCTTCTGGAGGGTTCCCAAATTGTATGATGCCTGGCATGCTCACGAACTTGTCATAGTACCTGCAGGCCCACTCCACAGCCTGCCATCCTCCACCCATGCACCTCATGCGGCCCACGTGGATAGAAAGAACTACAGTTGACTCAGCAGAATGTAAGCAGAACTGCTTACTCCTCCCACGCTTGACTATCTTTTTGGCCCTCAGAGTTACAGGGAGCCATCCGACCCAAAGTTACCCAGATCGAATACCTGGAGAAGGGAGCCCCAAAGGGAGTCCCTCAGGAATGAAGGTGACCAGGAATGAGAGTGACCCCAGCTTACGTGACACGCTCCACAAACACAGCCAATTTCTGGTGCCAGTTTCTCGTGCCTGCTTCCAAATGGTCTTCACTAAAACTAATTTTGGAGTACTGTCTTCATTCTACTATAATTCAAATTGTCCTCTATCCTTTCATTTTTCTTCTATAGTCAAGATTCTGTTGACCTACCTTTGTGTCTGTCAAGGAAAAACACACTGTGTTTTCCTTGACTCACACACAATACTCCCAAGAACTCCCAGTGTGTGGGTATTTTCCCACACTGACCAATTCTCTGACACCAGCTGGGGATCCTACAATTGGATTTGATTCCAACACTAAATGAAGTTAGCAAAGACCGTACAGATTAAGCACTCAGTCCCACAAGCCTACCTCCATTTCAGGGGCCAATTGTAGGTATTGGGTCTTACCCATAATTTCTGTCTGACTTGGCTACAAATTGGAGGTTCCTATGACACCCTCCTCAGTTTCAAGAATTTGCTAGAGTGGCTTACAGAACCAGGAAAGCAATTTATTTACCACTGCCAATTTATTATAAAGGATATTCAGAGAATACAAATAACAGCCAGATGAATGGGTACACAGAGCAAGCTCTTGAAGGGGTCTGAGTGCCGGAGTTTCTATCCTCTTGCATTTGGGGTGTGTCGCCCTCCAGGCACGTAGATGCGTTCTACCAACCTGGAAGCCCTCCCAACCCTATACTTTTGGGATTTTTATGGAGGCTTCATCATGTAGGTATGATCTACCATTAACTCAATTCAGCCCCTCCCCCTTCCTGGAGGATGGGGGGAGGGGCTAAAAGTTTCAAACTTCTGATCATGGCTTGGTCTTTCTGGTGACCGGCCTCCATCCTGAAGCTTCCAGGAGCCCAGCAAGAGTTGCCCCATTAGAACAAAAGACACTCTATATCCCAGGAAATTCCAAGGGATTTAGAAGCTCAGTGTCAGGAACTGGGGTCAAAGAGCAAACATTAAGACAAAAGATGCCCCTAGTGCTCTTATCATTTGGGAAATTGCAAGCATTTAGGAGCTCTGTGCCAGAACAGTGTCCTACTGTCTATTCCCGAAAATTTGTTTCCTTATGTCACTAATTCTCCATCTTTGTTTACAACTGCTCAAAGTGTAGGCTTTAAGATGGAGTTCATATACTACTCTGCGGCACACCCACCTTCCTTGCTACCTGCCTGGGAACCAGCTGCTCTGTTTCCTTGCCCTCCAGCTTTTGGCCCCCCTCTGTGCTCTCTTGGCACTTTTGAGCTCAGCCGCAAAGTATAACAGGATAAAGATTTCTATAGTTTTCTTGATGTGGGGAGGATTGTCCAGATAGGCCCCAGACTCTAAATGGCTTTCTCCACTATTCAGTCCTCCTTCTGCATGCACTACTGGGGCCCTTTTAGCTGAAATGGAGGGGCCCTTTTACTCTCAGGGCCTGAGCCTCACATGCACGGCATCCCGATCTTCTCTGTCAGCCCTAGAAAGTGGGGAACCCATGAGTTCCATGTCCTGATCTCACAAGGAACCTCTCCAGGCAAGACAGCATTGGTGGATGTTGCATGTGATCATTCATATTATGCTTGGGGAGTTGAGTGAGTTTTGAGTTCAACTGACAAGGGAGGTGAGGCTGCTAAATTTCAAGTCCAGTAGCTTGCAGAAATGCTAGAGATGGCAGCCAGATTCACAGAGAATACCAGGGAGATGACCGGAAAGGCCCCCCCTTCCAGCTGCAGAAATGCACTGAATCCCTGCTGAGAGAGAGAGAGAAGGAGGGACTGCCCCTCATTCTCAGCTCTCATGTCTCAGAAGCAAAACATCAGACACCACTCTCAAGAAAGATACTCCAGTAGAGGGTAAGCAGAACAGGATTTTAAAAGGAGGAAGAATGACTTTACCCAATGATTCTGTCCCCAAAGACTGAAGGAAGGTGGAGAAAAAGAGATTGTGACTGCTTATTAAATAGAGTTTCTAGAAAGCAGGATCTGATTACCACTTCCTCTAGTCTTGCTAAGTGGATTCCTGCACACAGGAGAAAGAGGGAAGGTCATCAAACTCAAATAACTTCAAACCAACTCCCAAAGCAAGCCTGGCAAATAATTCACTGCCGGAAGCTGGGGAGCTCCAGGGGCTTGGTGCAGCTGGCAGCTCCGGCGGGGCTGCCCCAGCTCTGCAACAGAAATGCAGGACGCCCGCTGACATGTGCATTTTGGATAACAACGAGTGGTGTTGCCTGTGAGTATGTGCCTGTTGTTTATCAATTCAAGTTTAACGGGCGTTCTGTATTTTATCTGGCATTCCTACTCCCAACACTTAAAAAAAAGTGTGCCTAATATAATTTCCCCTAGATACTTCAGCCTTCCTTCCTCTTACATCCCAAAGAGCTGAACTTCTTTCTTTAAAGAAAAAGGTTGCACGTAAAATGATGCAGGGAATTTAAACTTGTTTGATATAAAGAAAATCAGGGTACCAGGGATGTGAAGTGGATTTTATTTTCCTTGCTGTTCTTCCCTAGTGAAAGAAACAAAAGTGTAAATTACAGGGCTGAGAATGAAGAGAAACAGGTTCTGATTCGGTGCCTGATCCCTGCTTCCAGTTAGCAGCACCCCCAAGTCCCTTTCCTCTACCCCCTCTCCAAACTCAGATCTGGGGCTTTCACTTGGCAGTTGGTGGTGGAGGAAGAGGTGTAGATATAGAAGGATTTCTGTATGTGTGACCTGCAGGTTGGGAACGAACTATAGTTTAATATTTAAAAGTGCACATTTATTTAATTAATGTAAGTAGATGTTTTAGCTATTATATCTACATATGTTCCTCTTGTTTTAGTTAAAAATAAAAATGATACATAGATTTGTCCCTGAAGAGAGAGCTAGAGAGAAATGGATGTCAGCCCAGCTATGCCATAGTTCTGAGCATCAGATTCTCCCCATGTGGACAGCAGACCTGGGGGGGAAGAGCTCTAAGGTCTCTTCCCATTCTAGGACCCTGATGTGACAATTCCTCAGTGGGCTTCTGTAGGCTGCAGGAATTCTGTAACTCAGAAAAGGGAATTAATATCACAACTTGGCTCTCAGCCAAGAGCAAGGTTCAGTTTTTCTGCTTCAGGTCTTACTTTTAGGATTGAGCCCTGGACAGTTATGGGGAACAATGAGCTTCTAGAGATGGCTAGATTTGGTTGGATATCAGGAAAGAAAAAAGAAAGAGAACAATCATTCTCCACTGGATGGAAATAGGATTACTGGGTAATGTACTCAGAGTAAACATAAACATGTGCTCTTCTTACATCTTATCGTGATAGACTCCACTGTTTGTTATGGGAATCAGGTTATTAGGATGGGTTAGGGAATAATGGACTAGGAGGGGTAACTTCCTTGTTCTACTGGTGTGTTTGTGTTGGGGTGTCTATATATCATGTAATAGCTGATTTGTATGAACTGCTTGGACTCTCCCATAAACTACACAACGGACACACAGTCAATACAGTGTCACAAAATTAAACAATCTGTAACTATGATCATGGGGTCAAAAGATATTTTGAGTTCCAATTCTACTACTAATAGGACATACTGCTTTACATAAGTAACTCTATTACTTTTTTTTCCATGTGGAAATCTACACGTGAAAACAATGTGTAAGTCTAGATGAAGCAAATGTTTCTTTTAGATGCCATTAGGGTAAATATATACATATATATGTACATATACATACCTAAAGCAGTGTATTTGGAATGGATAATAATAAAGATAAAGGCCAAAGAAAAGAATATCACGACTTGGCTAGTTTCAGCTGAGGGACGAAATGGCTCCAGCTTTACTATTGAATAATCATAAAGTGAAAAGGACCGAACCTTAGGCCAAAAAAACAAACAAACAAAAAAATCTCACCACATTAAATAATAGTGGCATTCATTCTTACCAAAGGGGCAGTTATTCAAAGGCAGGCACATCCAAGCCCTTGCTCACCAGCCTCCTTTTAAAAGAAAATTAACCTCTTTGAGTCATGACACAAGCATATTCACACTCCAAGTGGGAAGGGAGTAAGAAACTAGATTCATAAACTTTCCACCTCTGACTAAGCAGGTTCAGAGAATTGTAAAATTACTTCTTTGGGGGCCATTTCCCAGGTATAAAAAGCCTTCCACACAATCACAGCGCCCACTGGCCTGATATGAGTAATCCCAGCATTCCTGATGCATCCATCAAAAAAGTGCATAGGTTGCTAACCCATGACTGTCCGTTGGGCAAGTAGTAATTCTTCTCTTACCCACATTTATTATTTTGTACTTGGATTATTTAACTCTAAATAACAAGATCCTTTAGTAGGTGGCTGGCATTGGTAGAGATTCTGTACCTCTTGATTATTTCGTACTATGTTCCATGAGTAAGAGAAAACATAATGGCTACTTAAATATGGCTAAGCACAGCCAAATACAGTTGAATTGTATATGCAAAGTTCTAGTGGATCTAAACTTAAAACCTTTGTCTCAAAATTTCACATCTTGGGAGAGTATAGTTCTAATAGCCTTTTTAAAATTTATTGAATTACAAATGAAAGACTTCAAGTTAGAAAAACTGGATTGCCATTAAAAGTGACATTAATGATAACAAAAAATATTATTATTATTATTATAAAAATGTTTGGCCTTAAAGAACACTTTTCCTCAAGTAATTTGAAGCATTTAACAATATGCATGACTGCACTTGTTCATGACAGGAAGAGTTATAGATGGTGAAAACTTAAAAGGAACAAAGAGATGTTTGGATTGCTCTCGCTTAGTATCAGTGCTCAAAATGAAAGGGAAGAACTTTGTTTTCCTTTTGAGTCAATATAGATAACTAACCAAGGTAAGTTAGTTCCCAAAGCAGATCTAGGGTAGCTCTCTAGCCAGCTTAAACTCACTAGGTAATTGCCAACTTCCCTATGTTCTTTTCCAACTCTACCTGTGCTTACCGTCTGGCTTAGGATAAAAGCATGGAAAAGCTGGAGTAAGCTTGGTTCTCTCCCCTGGAGCTCTGAGAGGGAGAAGAGCCGTCCTGGCCTTCTTTTCTCTGTTGGAAGGAGTGTGGATGCCATCATGGAGCTTCTGTAGCTCTGGGCTGCTGGTCTCTGGACTCCTATGTGAGAGAGAAAGAAACTTCTGCCTTGTTTAAGCTATTGATATTTTGAGCTTTTCCTGAGCTTCAGTTTAATGGATGCACTTCCATAAGATGGTTTTTGCCTACAATAAAATCTGTCACCTCAAGTAGCAGGAAGCCTTGGAAAATACTCTGTTGCAATGCCCTCCCCAGTGTCTCATCTTATTGTGGCCTGTTCTCTAGAGATGCTCCTAAGTTGTATGTGCACGAAGACCCTTTGCCTCACTGAATAACTGTGAGCAGGAAGCCCTCTTGTAAACTGGTTAACAGTCTTACTAAGAGAGAACAATCTCACTGTATATCAGTTGCCCCCAAATTACCCACTGCATGTGCTCCAGTGGGCCGGAATATGTCAGTCATACAGACTAGAGTTTCAGAGTATATTTCATTTTAAGATTTAAAGCTGAAAAATAAAAATGTCCTTTTCCTTGTTCTCAAGGGTCAAGTCGAACCTTATGATACACAGGGCTGCGTCCGATATATCATTCATTATGGAAAGGGTTTCCTTGAATCCTTTAGAACATGTGACTTTGAGCAGAAAAGTGCTATAAAGGTAATTCAGCCAAATAAAAGGGAGATGAGGGGCACCCAGCAAGGCTCTGTGAAACGAGCCTGGGGAAATGCCTGGAGTCACCCGGACAATGAACTTTTGTGGCCAGAAACCTGCCTTTTGTAAGGGGGCTGCACCCAAACTTCACTTCCCATGGCACCAGTGGCTTCTTTCCCTGGCAAGGGGTCTAACACTTACCAGGACACAGCAGGAACCGGCTGGCAGATGATGACCATTAAAAAAACTCACCTTACACAACTGAAGAAAAAAAATCACTAAAATTTGAAAAAAACATTTACTGCAATTACTTTGGGAAAAGGTCTGGAAGTTTCTTTATAAACTAAACATACACCTCCCCTATGACCCAGCAATTCCACTCCTAGGTACCTGTCCAAGAGAATTGAAAACATATCTCCACACAAAGCCTTGTGCAAGAATGTGTACAGCAGCTTTACCCATAATTCCAAACTGGAAGCAGCCAGGGTCCGTCAGTGTGGGACTGGCTACACAACTTGCGGTATATTCATTCAAGGATACTCTACTAAACAATAAAAAGCAATGAATTACTGATATACTCAATGAAACTCAAAAAACAACTATGCAGGGTGTAGGAAGCCTTGCACATGTCGTACAATTCCATTTAAATGAAATTCAAGAATGGGCAAAACTAATCTATGGTGGAACAAAATTAGAAGAGTGGCTGTCTGTGGGGGTGGGAGGCAAGAATTGACTGGGAAGAAGCAGGAGTGAGATGTATTCTGTCTCTAAGTTCTGTAATACAGATTTATGCAATTGCCAGACTTCACTGAATGTGCTCTTAAGATTTGTGCAATTTGCTGAATTTTTTTTATTGTGGTAAAATATACATAATATAAAGTGTGCCATTTTAATCATTTTTAAGTATATGGTTCAGTGGCATTGGGCATATTCATATTTTTGTTAAAAAATCACCACCCTCTGTCTCCAGAATTTTTTCATTATCCCCAGTCGAAACTCCTTTCTTGTTAACAATGCTTCCCATCACCCTCTCTTGTCAGACCCTGGTACCTGCCATTGCACCCTCTGTCTCTATGATTTTGACACTATTCTAGGCCCCTCGTGTAAATAGAATCATCCAATATTTTTCCATTTAGGTCTGGCTTATTTCACTTAACATAATGTTTGTAAGGTTCATCCATGTTGTGGCATGTGTCAGAAATTCATTTCGTTGTAAGACTGAGTATTCCATTGTACTTAAATATCACATTTTGCGTATCTGTTTATTCATTGATGGACATTTAAGTTGCTTCCATCTTTTGGGTATTGTGAATAATGCTGCTGTGAATACTAATGTACAAATATCTGTTCAAGTTCCTGCTTTCAATTTTTTCATTATAAATCTAGAAGTGGAATTGCTGGATCATATGGTAATTCTATGTTCAATTTTGAGGAACTGCCATACTATTTTTCACAGCAGCTCTGCAGTTTTACATTCCGACCCCCAATGCACAAGGGTTTCAATTTCTCTACATTGCCAACACTTGTTCTGTTGTTTTTTGTACTAGGCACTCTAATAAGTGTGAAGTGGTACCTCATTATGGTTTTGATATGCATTTTCCCAATGATCAGTGCTGTTGAGCATCTTTTCGTGTGCTTATTGGCCACTTGTGTCTCTTTTCTAGAGAAATCTATTCATATTAATTTTTCAGTTTTTAATTGGATAGTTTCTTTTTTCTGTAGTTGTTGAATTGTAGGAATTCTGTATATAGTCTGGATATTAATCCCCTATCAGATACATTATTTGCAAGTATTTTCTTCCATTCTATGGGTTGCTTTTTTACTCTTTCAATAGTGTCCTTTGATGCATAGTTTTTAATTTTGATGAAACCCAATTTATCTATTTTTTTCTTTTGTTGCTTGAACTTTTGGAGTCATTTCCAAGAGATCATTATCAAATCCAATGTCATGAAACTTTTCCCCTATGTCCCTATTTTTTTTTCTAAGCGTTATATATTTTTAGCTCTTAAATTTATATCTTTGACCCATTTTAATTTTTTTGGGTGTGTATGTTGTCAGATAAGTGTCCAACTTCATTCTTTTGCATGTGAATATCCAATTTGCTCAGTGTGATTTGTTGAAAGACTATTGTTTCTTCACTGAATAATCTTGTACAACACAAAGAAATAAAAGGCATCCAGATTGGCAAGGAAAAAGTCAAATTGTCCCTGTTTGCAGATGACATGATATTGTACATAAAAACCCTAAAGAATCCACTCCAAAACTACTAGATCTAGTATCTGAATTCAGCAAAGTTGCAGGATACAAAATTAATACACAGAAGTCTGTTGCCTTCCTATACACTAATGATGTACTAGCAGGAAGAGAAATCAGGAAAACAATTCCATTCACAATTGCATCAAAAAGAATAAAATACCTAGGAATAAACCTAACCAAGGAAATGAAAGACCTATACCCTGAAAACTATGGGACACTCTTAAAAGAAATTAAAGAGGACACTAATAAATGGAAATTCACACCATGCTCTTGGCTAGGAAGAATTAATATTGTCAAAACGGACAGATTCAATGCAATCCCTATCAAAATACCAACAGCATTCTTCAACAAACTAGAGCAAATAGTTGTAAAATTCATATGGAACCACAAAAGACCCCAAATAGCCAAAGCAATCCTGAGAAGGAAGAATAAAGCAGGGGGTATTACACTCCCTGACTTCAAGCTCTACTACAAAGCCACAGTAATCAAGACAATTTGGTACTGGCACAAGAACAGACCCAAAGGCCAGTGGAACAGACTAGAGAGTCCAGATATAAACCCAAGCATATGTGGTCAATTAATATACAATAAAGGAGCCATGGATATACAATGGGGAAATGACAGCCTCTTCAACAACTGGTGTTGGCAAAACTAGACAGCTACATGTAAGAGAATGAAACTGGATTATTGTATAACCCCATACACAAAAGTAAACTCAAAATGGATCAAAGACCTGAATGTAAGTCATGGAACCATAAAACTCTTAGAAAAAAATATAGGCAAAATTCTCTTGGACATAAACATGAGCAACTTCTTCATGAACATATCTCCCTGGGCAAGGGAAACAAAAGCAGAAATGAACAAGTGGGACTATATCAAACTAAAAAGCTTCTGTACAGCAAAGGAAACCATCATTCAGAACAATAAGACATCCCACAATATAGGAGAATATTTTCATAAATGACAGATCTGATAAGGGGTTGACATCCAAAATATATGAAGAGCTCACGCACCTCAACAAAAGCAAATAAGCCAATTAAAAAATGGGCAGAGGATCTGTACAGACACTTCTCTAAAGAAATTCAGATGGCCAACAGGCACATGAAAAGATGCTCCACATCACTAATCATCAGAGAAATGCAAATTAAAACCACAATGAGATATCACCTCACACCAGTTAGGATGACCAACATCCAAAAGACAAACAACAACAAATGTCAGCGAGGATGTGGAGAAAGGGGAACCCTCCTACACTGCTGGTGGGAATGTAAACGAGTTCGACCATTGTGGAAAGCAGTATGGAGATTCCTCAAAAAACTAAAAATAGAAATACCATTTGACCCAGGAATTCCAGTCTCAGGAATTTACCCTAAGAATGCAGCAGCCCAGTTTGAAAAAGACATATGCACTCCTATGTTTATCGCAGCACTATTTACAGTAGCCAAGAAATGGAAGCAACCTAAGTGTCCATCAGTAGATGAATGGATAAAGAAGATGTGGTACATATACACAATGGAATATTATTCAGCCATTAGAAGAAAACAAACCCTACCATTTACAACAACATGGATGGAGCTAGAGGGTATTATGCTTAGTGAAATAAGCCAGGTGGAGAAAGACAAGTATCAAATGATTTCACTCATCTGTGGAGTATAAGAACAAAGAAAAAACTGAAGGAACAAAACAGCAGCAGACTCACAGAATCCACGAGTGAACTAACAGTTACCAATGGGAAAGGGACTGGGGAGGATGGGTGAGAAGGGAGGGATAAGGGGGAAAATGGGGCTTTATGATTAGCACACATAATATAGGGGGTTGGGGACATGGGGAAGGCAGTATGTACAGAGAAGACAAGTAGTGATTCTACAGCATCTTACTATGCTGATGGACAGTGACTGTAATGGGGTATGTGGTGGGGGACTTGATAATAGGGGGAGTCTAGTAATCATAATGTTGTTCAAGTAATTGTACATTAACAATGTAAAAAAAAATTACTGTTAGGCCTAGTAAATAAATTCAGCAAAGTTACAGGATATGAAATCAACACAAAAATCAGCTGCATTTCTACACATTAACAATAGACAATCCATAAAAGAAATTAAGAAACACTCCCATTTAAAATGGCATCAGAAAGAATAAAATAGTTAGGAATAAACTATACCAAAGAGGCAAACAACTTATACATCAAAAACTATAAAACACTGCTGAAAGAAATTCAAGAAGAAACAGATAAATGGGAAGACATCCAATGGTCATGAATTGGAAAATTATTTTTTTATGATGACAATACTACCTGAAGAAATCTATAGATTCAATGCAATCCTTCTCAAAATTCCAGTGTTTTTTGCAAAAATAGAAAAATTCTTCCTAAAATTCATATAGAGTTGCAAGGGACCTTGAATAACAAGAACAATCTTGAAAAAGAACAAAGAGGACTCAAAATTTCTGATTTCAAACTTATTACAAAGCTATTATAATCAAAGCAATATTGTACTGGCATAAAGAAAGAAATGTAGACCAAAGGAATAAAACAGAAAGCCCAGATATAAGCTCTCAAACACATGGTCAAATGATTTCAATCAGAGTACAAGAGTAAGGATGATCTTTTTGATGTATTTTTGAATTTGGTTTGCTAATATTTTGTTGAGCATTTTTGCATCTATGTTCATCAGGGTATTGGTCTGTAGTTTTCTTTTTTTTGTGGTGTCTTTGCATGGTTTTGGTATTAGAGTGATGTTGGCCTCATAGGATGAGTTTGGGAGTATTCCCTCCTCTTCTACTTTTTGGAAAACTTTAAGGGGGATGGGTATTAGGTCTTCACTAAATGTTTGATAATATTCCACAGTGAAACCATCTGGTCCAGTGGTTTTGTTCTTAGGTAGTTTTTTGATGACCAATTCAATTTCTTTGCTAGTAATTGGTCTATTCAGATTTTCTGTTTCTCCCTGGGTCAGCTTTGGAAGGTTGTATTTTTCTAGAAAGTTGTCCATTTCTTCTAGGTTATCCATTTTGTTACCATATACATTTTTATAGTATTCTCTCATAATTCTTTGTATTTCTGTGGTGTCCGTGGTGATTTTTCCTTTCTCATTCCTGATTCTGTTTATGTGTGTAGACTCTCTTGTTTTCTTGATTAGTCTGGCTAGGGGTTTATCTATTTTGTTTATTTTCTTGAAGAGCCAGCTCCTGCTTTCATTGATTCTTTCTATTGTTTTATTCTTCTCAATTTTATTTATTTCTGCTCTAATCTTTATTATGTCCCTCCTTCTACTGACTTTGGGCCTCATTTGTTCTTCCTTTTCTAGTTTCATTAATTGTGAGTTTAGACTGTTCATTTGGGATTCTTCTTCTTTCCTGAGGTAGGCCTGTATTGCAATAAATTTCCCTCTTAGCAGGGCCTTTGCTGCATCCCACAGATTTTGTAGTGTTGAAATTTGTTGTCATTTGTCTTCAAAGATTGCTTGATCTCTGTTTTTATTTGGTCATTGATCCATTGATTATTTAGGAGCATGTTATTAAGCCTCCATTTGTTTGTGGACTTTTTCATTTTCTTTGTGTAATTTATTTCTTGTTTCATACCTTTGTGATCTGAGGAGCTGGTTGGTAGAATTTCAATCTTTTTGAATTTACTTTATGTGGGCTAGTGTATGATCTATTCTTGAAAATGTTCCATGTGCACTTGAGAAGAATGTGTATCCTGTTGCTTTTGGATGGAGTGTTCTGTAAATGTCCGTTAGGTCCATCTGTTCTAATATGTTGTTCAGTGCCTCTGTCTCTTTACTTATTTTCTGTCTGGTTGATCTGTCCTTTGGAGTGAGTGGTGTGTTGAAGTCTCCTAAAATGAATGCATTGCATTCTATTTCCCCCTTTAATTCTGTTAGTATTTGTTTCACATATGTAGGTGAACCTGTGTTGGGTGCATAGATATTTATAATAGTTATATCCTCTTGTTAGACTGACCCCTTTATTATTATGTAATGTCCTTCTGTGTCTCTTGTGACTTTCTTTGTTTTGCAGTCTATTTTGTCTGATACAAGTACTGCAACTCCTGCTTTTTCCTCCCTGTTAGTTGCATGAAATATCTTTTTCCATCCCTTTACTTTCAGTCTGTGTGTATCTTTGGGTTTGAAGTGAGTCTCTTGTAGGCAGCATTCATGGGTCTTGTTTTTTAATCCATTCAATGACTCTATGTCTTTTGATTGGTGCATTCAGATCATTTACATTTAGGGTGGTTATCGGCAGCTGTGTACTTATTGCCATTGCAGGCTTTAGATTCATGGTTACCAAAGGTTCAAGGTTAATTCCCTTACTATCTAATAGTCTAATTTAACTCACTTCATGTGCTATTACAAACAAAACCTAAAGGTTCTTCTTTTTTTTTTTTTCGTCCTTTTTCTTCCTCCTCTGTTCTTTGTATGTTATGAATCATATTCTGTGCTCTTTGTCTATCCTGTGGTGACATCTATTTAGCCTTAGGAATACTTCCATCTATAAGAGTCTCCCAAACTGCACTGTAGAGGTAGTTTGTGGGAGGTAAATTCTCTCAACTTTTTCGTATCTGAAAATTGTTTAATCCATCCTTCAAATTTAAATGATAACCTTGCTGGGTATAGTATTCTTGGTTCAAGGCCCTTCTGCTTCATTGCATTAAATATATCATGCCACTCCCTTCTGGCCTGTAAGGTTTCTGTTGAGAAGTCTGATGATAGCCTGATGGGTTTTCCTTTGTAGGTGATCTTTTTTCTTTCTCTAGCTGCTTTTAAAAGTCTGTCTTTATCCTTGATCTTTGCCATTTTAATTATTATATGTCTTGATGTTGTCTTCCCCCATCCCTTTTGTTGGGAGATCTGTGCACCTCCATGGCCTGAGAGACTATCTCCTTCCCCAGATTGGGGAAGTTTTCAGTAATTACCTCCTCAATGACACTTTCCCCTTTTCTCTCTCTTCTTCTTCTGGTACCCCTATAATACGAATATTGTTCCGTTTGGATTGGTCACACAGTTCTCTCCACATTCTTTCATTCTTAGAGATTCTTTTTTCTCCTTGTGCCTCAGCTTCTTTGTATTCCTCTCCTCTAATTTCTATTCCAATTACCATCTCTTCTACTAAATCGAATCTGCTTTTAAATCCCTCCATTGTATGTTTCACTTCAGATATGGTATTTCTTAATGACTGAATCTCTGACTTAAATTCGTTCCTGAGTTCTTGAATATTTTTCTGTACCTCCATAAGCATGTTTATGATTTTTATTTTGAACTCTCTTTCAGGCAGATTGGTGAGTTCAGTTTCATTTGACCCTTTTTCTGGGGTTTGTGGGATTTTGTTCTGAACCATGTTCTTTTGACATTTCTATTTCTGTGTGGTGCCCACTAGTGCCCAGAAGCTCCAGTCTCTGGAGCTGCTCAGCCCCTAGAATGAGGGTGGGGGTCGTAGGGGAGTGGAGCTGGTGCCTGGGGGGGAAGGAAAGATCTACTTCCTGATTCCCTCTGCGGTGCCTGTCTCAAGTGTCAGTGCCAGTGGGCCAAGCACACAGGTGTAAGCCTCTGTGCTTTGCATCTATAGCTGTTGTAGGCTGAGCCTCCTCCTGGCTGGCCTGATGCCAGCACAGTGATTGCCTGTTTGTGAACCGGCAGGCTAGGAGGAAGGCGCAGCAGGGTGCATGCCACAATGGGGGACCTCTGAGCTGAGTAGGCAGCCAGGGAGATGGGGGCGCCTGAAGCTCCTCAAAGTTCCCAACCAGCTGGGCAGAGCATGCCCATACAACCTTGTCCAGCTCTCCCCATCCCTGTGCAGTAAATTCTGTGCAAACCCTGTTCCTTCAGCAGCCATCTCACTGCTAGGAAGCCTCTCAGACTGCCTGCCTTTCCTTTGTCCCCTAGAGGCCGGGTGTGGATCCCATCCTCCACAAATGGCCGCAATCTGTCTCTCAAGCACTCCATCTGTCTGAGCTCCCCAACATCCAGAGCACCACACAGTGTAGGTTTCTGCTCCCAAAGGAGACCTCCAGGGCTCAGTGTTCAGCAGTTCTAGGCTTAAACCCCCTCCCAGGCTCCATTTCTCTTCCTCCCACCGGTGAGCTGGGGTGGGGAAGGGATTGGGTCCCGCCTGATAAAGGCTTTCATATGTTACCCTGTGTTTGTGAGGTCTGCTCTGTTCCTGAGGTCTGCATGCAGTCTGGTTCAGCCTTCTTTCTTGTTGCTGTTTTAGGGTTAGTTGTAGCAATTAACTATATTTTCATACTATTTGTGATTTTGGGAGGAATTCTCCATCTCACCTCTCATGCCACCATCTTTAATCCCCGGACTTACCAGTCTGACAGTATTTTTGTAGAGTCTTTAGGGATTTCTACATGCATGATCATATCATCTGTGAACAGAGATAATTTTACTTCTTTTCTAGTTGAAATGTCTTTTATTTCTTTTTCTTATCTAATTGTTCTGGCTAGGACTTCAAATATCATGTTGAATAGAGTGGAGAAAGCAGGATCCTGGTCTTATTCCTGATCTTAGGGTATTCATTGAGAGTTTACTTTAACAAAAGAACAGTAAAAATATTTTGAACTTTACTTAATGACACACATGCTGAAGTGTTTAGAGATGAAGTTACTGATGCTTGAAACTTACTTTGAAATGAGTCAAAATTTTTAGAAATTAATAAAATGGGCTGGTAGGTGGAAAAGTAGGTAGATATGTGACAAAGCAAATATAGTAAATTGTCAGTTGTAGAATTCTAAGTGGTGGGTATTTGAGTGTTCATTGTGCAGATCTTTCTACCTTTCTTTAGTTTTGAAAATTTTCATAATAAAATGTGAGTGAAAATTTTAAAATTTTCACTCACATTTTACTGTGAAAAATTTACCTCCCAAATAGATAAATTGAAAAGCCAAGATGCTATTTCTAATAGAGTAGAACTTAAGTATCGAGACACTATTAGTTGCCCACATAACACCCATTTTCCCTTTCCTTTGCTTTACCAAAGGCTGACTCCCTCAGAAAGGGATAACTTCTGAGATAGCTTTCCTAGCCTCTGCTGCAGCTAGCAATGGTATGTTCCAGCTCTAAAAAATTAGGTATTAGAAGAATTCTGTCAGAAGAATGGTCTCTTTTAGATAAGATTTTTTTTTCTCCAGTGAAAAAAAGATAATCATAAATTCCCTTTCCACTGTGGCTTTGCTATGCATTCTGCCTTTGAATTTGGTCATGTGAGGCTGTGATACCTCACTCTTCAGCCAGCATCTTGAGACTATGAGGCTTCCTCTAACCTGGGGAGAAATGCCAACAAGATGGTGGAATGAATGATGGAAAGAGCCTGGGTGGCCAATGGCATCACTTAGTTGTTGAACTAACCCTAGAACTTCCTGCCTCTGACTTTATGTTATGTGCAATAACTGAATGTCTTTCAATAAAGTTGTTGATAGTTCAGTATTTTATCTAACTAAAAGAATTCTAAAAGATACAACTTAAAACAATATAGTAGGTAAGTTCATCTTAGTTTCTCAGATTAGATGGAACCAGTCTTCCATCTGAAGTAGAAATTTCCCCTACAACTCTGACAAGTTGTGCCTGAATCAGCTGCTTAAATACTTCCAGGGATAGAAAGGTCAGTGTTTCCTGGGCATTTACTGACCTCCTTTAATTGTTACAAGGCTCTTCTAATACGTTACTAAAGTATATCTCTTTACTCCTTTCTCTCCAGTCCAAATATCTGTAAGTGGCAGACAAATATGTGAAAACAGCACCTATATATTCCCTCTGTATCATTTCCTAAGGATTTAACATTTTTAGTTGCTTTATTTCCTATAGTGCATTGTTTTTAAATGTTTTAATATTCTAGTCACCCTCCGGTTTACAACAGTGTTTTTTTTATAATGGTATTTAGAAAGGACCATAAAGCCCCTGGGAAGTGTAGCTAGAACATGGTAAACTAAGATTAACTAGCTTAATCTAGGAATAGCATCAAACATCTGAATCATGCTTTTGATTATGCCATCTAGCCAGTTCTTTCTCCAGTATTAATGAAATAGATACTTTTAAACCTACATGCAACTTTTCTAGTTAAAATTCTTCTTATGGTTTTAATTCATGTTCTAGCCCCCGAAATCTTTGTGAACCTTGCTCTGTTATCCATCATATAAGCTATCCCTCCCAGGTTTTCACCACCAGTTTATTAAATAAGCATGTCTGGTAGCTCTTCACCAAATGAAACATTAAAATATAAAACATAAAATACAAACCCTATAAGGTACATCATCAGAAACTTATCACCAGTTTGACACTCATCAGTTAATACTCTTTGGATACAGGTTTTCAATCCGTTGATATGATATAGAGGATCATTAGCTGTGCATACTTAATACTGAAAAATACACCTAAAGCAAAACCATTTAAAACAGAAAACCATAAATTAAATATCAAAAATAATGTTTTATTGGAATTAATTGCAAAAAATAAACCCCAAAATTTTTCAAATCAGTTTTGCCTTAACATTAATGACAGTTCAGTTACAACTTAACCATATAACAGTTCTAGGGCTAAAGAAAGAAAAGATCAAGTTCTGTATTCTTTAGTAGGAGGGGGCACATTTTCTGACAAACCTGTATGACAGCAAGATGTGATAGTCTTCATTTTACTTTCGACATTCAGATCATGATCATAAAGTCTGTTCATTTCTACAAAAATATTACAAGGCTTCATTAATTTTCCTAAGGTCTTTACTTCTCCTTTTATCTTCAAATAATTCACTCTGTGGTCTTTTGAAGTTTTCATGAAACATTTTCTTCTTCCATTACCAAGTCCAACTCTTCTAGAAACTTCTTTGTTTCTTATTTTGGGTCTTCTTCAAGCAATTCTCTGAAAGACTTCTTGAAATCCTACATCTTTTGCAAGATTCATAACTGCACTGTGCAACTGATTTGAATTCCTGCAAATAAGAGCTATTAAAATAAGTTCTGGATCTAGATACTCCGGGTTGAAATCTTACCCGGCTACTCACTGGATCTGGAGCCTCAATTTCCTCATCTGTAAAATGGATTAATAATAATACTTACCTTACAAGGTTTTACTGAGTATTAAATGAGTTCACATGGCAAAGCACATAAAACAGTGCCTGACATGTAGTAAGCTTTCAATACTATAGCACCTGTTTTTATTATTTATTGCACAAGAAAATCAACAAGCCATCAACAAGTAAAGAAATTAAAACCTTGGGCTGGGACAGATGCTGGTATAAAGTCATGGTATGGGCTGAATTGTGTTCGCCAGAATTCATATGTTGAAGTCATAACCCCTAATAACTCAGATTGCCACTCTATGTGGAGATAGCGTATTTAAAGATGTAATACTTCTGTAAATTATAAAGAGATCATCAGAGGTGGGTCCTATCCAGTCTGACTGGTGTCCTTATAAGAAGAGCAGATTGAGACAAACACAGAGGAACGGTCACGTGAAGACACAGGGGAAAGTGGCCATGTGAAAGCAGAAGAGAGAAGCCTCAGAAGGAACCAGCTCATCCAACACCTTGATTTCAGACTTCTAGCCTCCAAAACTATGAGGAAAATACATTTCTGTTTAAGCCCCTTATTCTGCAGTATTTGTTATGGCAGCTCTAGCCAACTAACACAAGAGAGGATGGATATTTGAGTGCGGCTATCTCACTTTAACAAGTTACAGGTTTTTAACGAGCTCATTGTGTTTCTGTTATGACCATTTCGTTTCTCTTGCAGCCTTGTAATGGCGGCTGCATGTATGGAATACTGGAATACAGAGGACCCTGGGATCGCCAGGCCACATTTCTCTGTATGCAAGGATGTCATGAGAAACTTCTGGCAAATGTTTTGCTAAAATGTCATTTCTGAATGCAGTATTTCCCTGTTCCTCCTGTCAAGTGCTACAAAATGGAAACAAGGTTGGCTGGCCTGAGCTCAGATTTCGGGGAACTCAGCAGAGTGCCTGGCAGTCACCACTTGCTTTAATAAATATGCACAAAGCCGTTTTAATCATTCATTCTGGAGTTTTGTTGATGCTCAGCATTAAACATAACCAGCGCACAGACCCATAAGTAACCTTTCCTGTTGGGGAGGAAAATCTGGAACTCATTTGCCCTTCTCCGGTCTTTTGCCGTCTCTGCTTCCCCGGGTTCCTAGCGGTCGGATAGCCCTGTGACCACATCTGCAAGTTCTTTCAGGCCTCTGGGGCGTCATTTATCTGAGCACACAGCCCTGCTCTCGTTTGAGGCAGCTAGATGCTCTCTTTGCATCTGTCTTGGGTTGAAGATCATTCTGCTTGGGAAAGAAGACAAAAGCTTTCCTGTTGGTACTGTTTTATCCTACACATTGCACTTTTTTCATTTACATCGAGTACCTTTCTTTTTGTCTTTCCCGGTTTGATCAGTAAGAAACTGTGTTCACTTTTACAAATATCCTTTATACTGCAACACCTTATCAAGGGTAGTCAGTTTAATTCAAAATATATTATTCAAAACTGCAATGATTCCCCTGTGAACTATAAGATCCACTGATATGCTATAATAATTTGTAGTATTATATACTCGGGAATTTCAAATATAGTTTAATTTTTTCCCTAGTCTTTTAAGTACTGAAATAATCTTGACTCTTTGTCATATACTACAGACAATATTTTTAAAAGTATAAGTGTCAGCTGCTCTATGTACCAATATGCATTTGTTTTTATTGCTGAGTAACATTCCATTATGCAGATGTACCAGAGTTCCTTTATCCTTTATAGTGGAAGGATATGTTTCTAGTTTTTCGACAATTATGAATAAAGCTACTATAAACATTGGTAAAAAAAAAAAAATTATAAGTGTCAGAAGTAATGAGTATCATGTCCTAAATCAGACTATAGTGTTTTCCATTAATGGAGCCAATTTAGGAAGGTACATACTTCTTTCCCTCCATGCTTCCTGTACATGTTTACATACTGGTATCACCTCCACCCCACTCAGTTGCTCATCTGTCAGACCCCCTCAACACCAGAGAAAGCCTACAAAGCCATACACATTGCTCCCTTCCAGGACCAAGCCAACTGAAAACCTGCAGTGCCCACCTGAGATCCAATTCCTCAGGAGATTGAGTCCTGCCATCTGGAAATGATGCCATGGGCTCCTGCCAGCAAGGACTCAGCTACCTTCAAAGTTGGTCAACACTTGACATTTCCATTAAAGGACATGGTTGCACCTTCCTAAGGGGACTGCAGAAGTAACTCCAGAAACACCCCTCCTTGCAAATGGAAGAAATTGTGCATGCTCTTCAGTAAGTTTTCACATTTGTGTGCAATGCCTCAAGGCATTGCAGGAAATGGGAGGTGGGGTAGAGGGCTAATGGGAGAGAGACCCCTTTAGCCCTGTTTCAGTTTGAGCAGATTCATTGCTTTTTTTTATATATTAGTTTTCTGATAAGATTTTGTTTCAAGAAAGACTTCAAGACAGTCTGGAGTAATAAGCATCTCTGGAGGCTACTCACATCCACTCTCTACTCGAGGTTGACAGGTTTAGCAAATAAAAATACATGAGATCCAATTAAATTTGAATTTCAGATTAAAAACAAATTTTTTTTAGTGTGTGTCCCACATATTGCATGGAACACACTTATACTAAAGAATGATCAGTTGTTGATCTGAAATTTAAATTTAACTGAGTGCCCTGTATTTTATCTGTCAGTCCTCTCCTAGTCCTAATCACCCAACAGCCCTTTCCTACCCCAGAGTTTGACAAAGTGGCAGGCTGACCACCTCTTCTCCTCTCACTGATCCCCTTTAACAATTGCCCCTTAAGCCCTCAGCAGCAGTCTTTCCACATTTAGACCTCAGTCCGCTGGGCCCTGCCCCTCAGGCCCAGCCTTGGTCATACTCCACCCCAACTGAGTCCTGAGAACAGCCTGGCTCCAGGCCCCACGGGCCCAGCTCACCTTGATAATCAGAGTGAATGACTCCCGTTTAGGCTCACCAGTCAGGGCAGAATTTCACCTGTGTCCATCACTGGAAATGTCTATACATCAATACTTCCATTTCTCAGTTGGGAAACAAAAGCCAAAAGAGATTTCCACCATAAAGGGTCTTGGCTGAGATTGGTGACCTATGATTGGTTGGTGTTAGGAGGTTGCAGAGTGGTAGGAGCTGGGCAAGTCCCGCAGGAGCCTCAGGTTGAAGGAAGTGGGAAGAAGGGACTATGTTCTGCTATAGCTGTGAAATGAAAGGAAGGATCTAGAAAGTCTTCAAGAAGGATTTTTTCTAAGACACCAGAGACATTTGACAGTGTGCTTCTAATTGTTCTCATCTTTCCTCAGCATAAGGTGACAGAAATACTAGGGGAGAAAGAATCTGAGTTTGAGAGGAGTTACTCCAGGATTTGCTTAATGAAGCTGTGAGCCAGGTACGTAACCGCTCTGACCTTTCTCTGCCATGTAACAGGGTGCTTATGTCTGTCTTGCTGGTTTTTTGTGGGAATTAAATGAAATATCACTTAAAGTTAGGTTCCTTTCCATTTCCTTCTCCCCTTTCCTAAATTAAATTATTTTCTCTGCTCTAAACAAAGCATATAAAAAACAAAATAATCATGGGTTGGAGATAATAAAATGAGAAAAAGAAAAGAAAAGAAACATCTAGAAGTACTAACATTAAAGAAAATTCCATAATTTAATTTGAAAACATTTCAATTAGGCTAGAGAATATGGAGAGATTCTTTTTAAAGACAGAACACCCATGTTTATTGCTTCTCCTTCCAGAAACAACCAAAATTATGGCAAAGGAACACACAAAAGAAATAAACTGTAGGAGGGAAGATGACAGCAACAAAATATTGGAGGGCAGAAAGCAGAAGAAAAAGTGGTGAACTAACTTAGCTCTCCATAGAAAGAAGCCTGATTTTCTGTGAAGAGCACCAGTCAGCTGGGGAACTGGTAGCACCAGTCTGATAGTAAAGGAAGGCGTGGTGATAGGAGAGTTGCATCCTTAGGCCTCCTTTCCCAAACCTTCAGCTCAAGGCTCACCCAACTCTATTAAGTGTCCAAACAGTTCGTCAGCACTAAACTTTTAGGTATTGATAGGGAACCAAGGGCTATCAGACATTTAAAGGGGAGTTTCTTACATGAACGGGGTTCTAAACATCAGTGGGATAAAAAGCAATTCAGAGAAAACCCAGACAGTACATAGAAATGAAAACTTCAAAAAAACAGTCATTAGTGTCCTCACAGAGATGACAAATATTTTATTCATGAAACAAGAGCAATATATCACCAAAAATACTTTCAGAAAAACCCAGATCTTGGAAATAAAAAATAGCTACATCTGTAAGATATAAGATACACCATTATTTTTATAACATTTAAAAAGAAAAGAAGTGGTAAGCATTGTATAATACAATGCTTAACACAATTTTTATTTTTTACTTCCTTAACATATTCACGTTAAGAGTCTGAATCTTCAGAGACCCCTTCCTAACTGAGAATCACTGACATCTTTTTCCCCCATTTAGTATTTTTCTCTGTAACATTAGAATAGAGATTATGCATCATTTCTTAGCCAATTACTCCAGTAGACTCTTAGGGTTTTTTTCTAAGCTTCTGACATCCATTTCTCAAATTTCAAAACTAGTACTATTTTATTTGGCTTAAATAATAATTTCATCTTTTCACAAGTGAATTCTACATCACTTGATGTCATGCAGATTTTGTTCAAAGTCAGCAGGAAGTTCCTGACAAATTGAGGTCTGATGCTTCAATGATAATCCTGCAGAAAGCACAACTTGGTTGCACCAGTTCCTTGTTGCTGTAAAAGCTCTCTCATTTATTCCAAGGGATTTGGCATTGTGCCTTTCTTCAGCTACATTTCTTGACATGTAGTATCTACATGTGTGGTATCAAGAATGCATATAACTCATGATGTGACAAGTTTGTAAGGGATGGGCAATAACAACGATGCTTTGGCTTCTGCCCGGGCGACAATTTGTCATTGTGATGTGCCATTATTTATGTAATACATCCTGATTCCAGAGGCTTTACAATATGGAAAAATATGCATCTTGGAATTAATAAAGAACATGAAAAAGTAACATTCATTAGAGGGGATGAAAAATAGCATTCAGGAAATCTCTCAGATAATTGAAAAAATAGAGAAGGAAAGTAAAAGAGAAACAGTAAGAAAATTGGAGACTTAATCCAAAAGAAAATTGGAGACTTAATCCAGAAAGCCCAGTAAATGAATTATAGGAATTTGAAAAAGGAGAGAGAACAGACTAAATGAAGGGAGATGATAACAAATAAATAATTCAAGAACATTCCCTGGAGTGGACATGCAAGAGTTTTCAGATGGAAAGGGTTCACCGAGCTCCCAGCACAATGGATGAAAATAGTGACACCTTAAGGTCTCCCACCATTAAATAAGGGGGAGAGGAAGGCCTTAAAGAATTCCAAAAAGGAAAAAAACACATTTCTTAGGAAGAATCAGGTATTAAAATGGCTCTAGACTTCTCAATGACCACATCGTAGGCAAAGAATATAGAATAATGTAAAATCCTCAGGAAAATGATATCTGTGTATAGACTTCTATCTCTAGCCAAATTATCAATTAAATATGAGACTAGGGGAAAGATATGCCCAGATACCCAAGATCTCAAAAAATATATCCCAGCTATCCTTGGAAGACACTAGAGGAAGATACAAGAAGTACTCCACCAAAATGAGTGAATAAACCTAAAAAGAAACATGGAATTCAGGGAACCCAATAAAAGAGAACTGTGGGAGGAAAGCCCAGGAAACAGGTGGGGATCCAGGATGCCAGCCTTGTTGTGAGCGTAGAGGGTAACTAGCCCGGTGAGCAGCAGGCCAGAACACTCACAGACAGACAGTGCCAAGAAGATAAAACTGATAAAAAAATCAGGCATATAGACAGATTTGGGACATGGGGGAAAACAGAGAGATACATTAGCTATAAGAAAGTTGCTTAGAAAACTAAGCAAAGGAAAAAACTTGCCAACTACTAACTCCAGGAAAAATATAAAGCTGAGCAGTAGCTATCATAGTATAATATATGGCCTGACTACTCAGCGGTAACTAGTATTTACAGAGTCACAATAAAGTAATTCCCAAATACTGATACACCCAGAATTATGATTCCACCTGGAGTGGGAGGAGGGTGATCAAGTAATATGTGTATAAGACAGGAGCAATGGAGAAGTCAGTGAAAGAAAAACTGTATCCTCACCTTCCAGAGTCGGAAATCAGTAGATAATGCCTAAAAGTGAAAAACCAAGAAATAGCAGTGTGTGTTATTAGAGAGCTGAGGATAAAGACCAAACGTTGCAGCTAAAAGTTTGAATGGTTTCTTCTGGAGATTATTAACCAGGGCAGCAGACTGCCCTTTTTCACAGTAAACCTTATAGAGCCATTTGATTCGTTAAAATGATCTGCATAATTTAAAAATTAAAACAACAACAAAATATTTGGAGAATAGAAACAGTAAAGGAGACATTCTAAGGTAGATGATCACCAGAAGTCTTTTAACCTTTCTCACACACAGTTTCCTCACCTATAAAGTATGAATTATGCTATGGCCCTGATGTTCTGGATTGATTGCAAGAAACAAATACAGTAAGGTATGTGTAAAGGTTTTGTAAAGTTAATATGCCATAGAAATAAAGGGATTCTAAGTGCACAAAACAAAATGCAGCATAAGAAATCTAGTTTAATACCAATAAACATCTGGTTCTTTGATACTTGTTTGCAGTCCTCAGAAAACTTGAACTGAAAATCACTGCCTTGAAGAGACGTCATGGCTAATCCTTATGGAAAAGAAAATGTTGCTACTTTCCACAGGGCACTAAGGCTGCTCTTATGAATGGTCATGGAGTGTGAAGACCAACAAGCATTTCATGGTGTGGGCTGGGTACATATCCAGTGTGTTTCATGGGATGCTTCCTGAGTGGCTCCCGAGCCATCTTGCCTCAATAACCACACAAAAATGGCTATATCTGTAGTGTATAGTTGATACTGTATAAATTCCCATTTCCTGCTTTGGGTAATACACTTTGGTTATGTAAGATGCTGTCATGGAGGGAAGCTGGGTGAAGGGCACACAGGAATTCACTAGACTATTTTTACAACTTCTTGTGAGTCTAAAATTAATTCAAAACGAAAGTTAAAAAATAAAAGTATCCAGATCCAGTCAATGCCCCAAACCACATCTAGAATGCAAAGGGGCTGTGGACCCTACAAGAACACGGGATTGTGCCACTGCAAGGAAATGTGGTATCAGCACCCTCATAGGCTGCTCTGCTCTTGCCAAGAAGGAATAGCCTTTTGCCAGATCTGTTTTCCTGAATCATTTGCTCAATACCTCCCCTCAAACCACTATTTTATTTCTGTCATTAAGAAAAATTACCAGGTACAGTCATTCTCCTTAAAGAAGAGAAAGTATAATCCTTTTGCTTACTTTCAGATAACAAAGTAAACAATCAGAAATCCCTGGGTAACCTGAAAAATATCCCAACTTTGTTTTACTTAAGGATGCCAAGACTTCTTGTGCCACTGGCACTGTGGGTGGAGGGATTTCCTGTGTGCTAAATAATTAATGCAGGATGCATTAGCCCAGAACTTTAGAAGTTCCAGATTTCTTGGCACCAAAGTGTTGCGAATAATCTGATCCACTCCTCTTAACTGTTGGAGGCCTTTCAAAATGTTTCCTAGCCCTGTCTCTCCTGCCCTTTGATCTTTTCAGGAAGAATGCAAGATATCAGGTTGTTTGTACCCTAGACTAGCTGCAGTGTTTCTCCAACTTCAGTGTGCATGGGAATCACTGGCCAAAAATGCAGATTCTCAGGCCATGCTTCCTGGTACTCTGACTCCATAGATCTGGACTATGGCAAAAAATATTGACATATGACAATATTGTCTATATAGCACTTTGTGAAAACACTGGCAGAAGGTACCTGCTTAAAAAAGATAAAGAAAATGGCTTATTATACACAAGTCTTCATTAAAAGATGATATGAAAATCAAAGGGCTTGACATGAGCATTAAATTGTTCAGAAATGGAAATGTGATCATGGTTCATCAGCTCACATTTTAGATTTAATATTCCCTTCAGTAATTAAACATTTACGGATGAAAATTTAGATGGTCCAGTTATTCTTACTTGTGAAACCTGGCATCGATGCTGCTATATCAATCAGTTGTCCCCTAATTGGGACAAAATTAAGCAGAATTCCTTAGTGCTTTTCTCCCCTACTGGTAAATAAAATTCACCCCCTTGAACAATGCAGGGGTTAGGACTGCTGACCCCCTGTGCAGTCAAGAATCCATGTATAACTTTTGACTCCCCCAAAACATGACCACTGATAGTTTATGTTGATCTAATGGTGTAAATGATAAAATAGACTAGTATCTTATGCATTCATGACATACCCTTTTCTTAATTTTTCAATATTTCTAGGCTATGTGGTTCATCTGTGAGTTTTTCAAATTGTCAAAAATCCTCCCCCAAGAAGGCAGTATAGCACAGAGAAGACAAGTAGTGACTCTAGCATCTTACCATGCTGATGGAAAGTGACTGTAAAGGGGTATGTGGTAGGGACTTGATAATAGGGGGGAATGTAGTAACCACAATGTTGCTCATGTGAAACCTGAGTATAAGATTGTATATTAATGATACCTTAATAATAATAAAAAATATCGCCCCCAAATTTTCCAATATATTTATTTTAAAAAATTTATATATGAGTGGACCCATGTAATTCAATCTCATGTTGTTTAAGGGTTAACTGTCCTTGCATCTGAAGTGTACAGACTGACTTTTTTAAAATCTATCAACAAATAGAAGAGTAGAAACAGGTTAACATAGAGACTTGTGGTTTCCATAGGTTGTGATTATTTAGGGATGTCCAAGGAGCAAATTGCATTTTAAAGCTAGACAGTATGGTCTTCAAACAGGCCTTTTTTTATTACTCCAACCCAGTTCATATTTCCCTTCCTGACCAGCATTCCTCTTAGCATCTTATTTATCTCCTATGTAATTTAAAACTTTTTAGTAGCTCTATTTTACAAAGCAAAAGTAAACAGGTGAAATTAATTTTAATAATGTATTATATTTACCCTAATGTATCTAAAATATTATTTCATTATGTGATCAATATAAACTATGAATGAGGTATTTTCCATTCTTTTTTTTTATACCGTTTTTAAATCTGGTGTGTGTTTTACACTTACAGTACATCTCAGTTTGGACCAGCCACATTTCAAGTGCTCACAAGCTACATGTGGCTGGTGGCCATCGTGGTGGAGAGCACAGCTCCTGAGGTTGGTTGGCTATGAGCAAGCCTTGATTTCCTTATTTGGAAAATGGAAATAGTACCTCCTTGTGTGAGGATTCATTGCAGCAATGGGGTGTGAAGATGTGTGGTGCCTTATAACACAAAGGTTCATTTCTTGTTTATGGTGCACATTCATTGGGCAGAGTAGGGATTCTTGTTTTTCATTACATCCTTTTATCTTTTTGGGGGCCAAAGTAAGTCATATAGCCACACCTAAACTTCAGCAGGAGTGAAAAATTGCAATCCTACTGTGCATCCAAAAGTTGGGAAGCAAGGAATATTTGCTGAACATCACAAAGGACTAACACAGACTAGATACATGGCCATTATGAAATGAGAGGGGCTGAGTGCGTGGTGGCCTGGATCCTGGGGCTCTCTCCCTCTGGCTCAGAAGTTAGACCCCGCTCCTTCAGCTTGTCTGCTGTGGGGGACACACAATGAACCCCTCGCAAGCCAGGGGTCCTCAGGAGGAGGATGGGTTGGACACCAGATATTCATTATAAAATTCGTCTTTTAGGACACCCTATTTTATCTGGAGATCCCTAAAATAATTAACATAAAATTATTTATTCCTCTAAATATAACTTCTCAATGAAGGAATGTGGGGCATTTTTTGGAATAAGACACATAGGCATGTAGACCTGTCTGAGGCTGAGTTCATGAACGCTTAGACATACGATATATTATCTTTAAAGTGGGTGTGGACTATTGATCATTCTTTTACCAATGAAAAGATTTGGCCCACAGATCTGAAGAACCTTGTTCAGGTCACGAGT
Source organism: Manis pentadactyla (assembly GCF_030020395.1). Taxonomy (NCBI): domain Eukaryota; kingdom Metazoa; phylum Chordata; class Mammalia; order Pholidota; family Manidae; genus Manis; species Manis pentadactyla. Next base: position 116,362,781 of record NC_080024.1, on the reverse strand, counting down.
TTGCTTACATTAAACTTGTTTACTTGGACACTGTCATGGGATCTGTAGCTTTCCACTGCCCAGTATTCTATTCTTGCCTTTGAAAGAATCTTCTCTCTTTACACAGTGTGGTGATTCTGTAGTACCTCAGTCCCAGCACCCAGCTGGGTGACCATTGACCCTTGGCGAGCCCAGGAATGGGGAGGTGTTCTACTCAGGGCATCCCACCCACCAGTGATCATGATCCTAAATGGGGCCACGAAGCTGGCTCTGTGAATTCCACAGCACCACATCATATCACTGAACTAATCTTGGCGCAGACATAGATCGGTTAGGCTTTTGTGTATATTTCTAGTACCTGCTCAATATCCATGCTTCTCATTTAAATTTTAGTGACTAATTCTAAGAATATTTATGGTGATTTAGGAAACAGGATCTGTTTACTTCAGGGAGCTGGTTCTTTCAAATTGAAAATGCTCTGTTCAAGTCCTCCTGAGAGATGGGACCAGGGGGTGTCTACAATAGGGTGTGTAGAATTGGGGAAGCGGTGGCGAAACTTTCTATATCTTGATTGTGGTGGTGGTTTATCACTGTATACATTTGTCAAGGCTCATGGAACTACCTACTGAAAATGGTGTATTTTACTGTGAATTACATCTTAAAGTGGATGCAACCCCAAAAGATGCCACTTTGGCATAAAGATTATTTTTAGCTAAAGACAACTGAGAATCAACAAATGCAAGAAGAGTTCTTGCCCTCCCCTTATCTGCCTAAAAGCAAGACATAAATCTTCCTTTGTGAAGGTGTCTCCTCTCCTCTCCACCAGAAAAAGAAGGGCAACTCATCACTGTGGATGAGGAGTTGGCATTAAGATGAATTTGTATAAACACACCTTACTAAAAATAACCTCTATCTGCCATAATTTTTCCTATATACTTGCTAGTCACTTTCCCATGATTTCTCATCCCTTGCAGCCTAAACCCTTTCCTTTTAAAAGGATATATAAATCCTTAATCTAATCACTTTAGCTTCACTATTTTTCTGTGAACTCCTGTACTTGTGAATATTAATTAAAATTGTACACCTTTTCTCCTGTTAATCTGTCTTTTGTTGGTTGAGTTCATGTGACTCTAGATACTGAACCTAAGAGGGCAGAGTAAAAATTTTTCCTTCCCAACAAGCTCAATTAAAAAATTAAAAATAAATCCCTCCAGAGAAATGTTTATGTAATATTAGTAACTGGGAGTCAAGGAAAAAAAGATCACAAAACAACATGCTCAGTTTGATCCTACAATGGACATCTATGGTTTGAATTTGCTCAAAAACCCCCCTTCCCTCTGATAATCTGTCCCTCCCTGATTTTGGGCGGTCCAGATGTAACTGTCAAAGATAATGTCCTGCCTTCTCCATCTCCGGTCAAAGGGGAGGATAGGGGACCCTGACTGTGCCGATCACAGCAGCCCCATCCCTCTGGAAACATACCTTGAGAAGGTAGGTGACTCAAGCAGAGCCAAGCAGAGTTCACCTCTACATTCATAGACAGACAATGGAGAAAGAGGTCTCTTTTCTGTTCTCAGTACAATTCCCTACCATTTGGATTTAAAATGAAAGCACAAAACCCCAGTTTTTTGCCACCATTGATCTCCCTAGGCTGAGGAAAGCCAGCCTCAGCTATGAATCACTGTGCCAGCCATAGGCTATGCCCACCTTCAACCTCGCCACCTACTGCCAGACCCTGGTTTTACAAAGTTACAGTTCCGTGAAGAGTTTTAAAGGCTCCACTTCCTCCCCAACACTTGATATAGTTAGAACCAAAATTTTTGCCAATTCTTTAGCATGAAATAGGATCTTGTGTTTACTTATTTCCCTGATTACTATGAGGCTGAGCATCTTTTTATATGCTTTTCATTCATGTAGTTTTCCTCATCTGTGAATTCCTTATTCATGTATTTTGCCCATTTTCTGTGGATTGTCTTTTTCTAGTTACTTTTTGAGACTTGTTTTTAAATGTATTCTGTATGCTGATTCTTGTAAGCTAAATATATTGAATTAATAATACCTGATTTTGTAACTTGTTTTCTTTCTTCATTATTCTTTTTACTTTTAAAAGATGTCCTTTTGTTGAACAGAAGTTTTAGATTTTAGTATAATCAAGCGTATCACTCATTTTCCTTATGGCTTCTGATTTTTATTTCCTAAGTAAGAAATTCTTCTTTTTTTTTCAAAATCTAAAATTTTCTGCCTTTTACATTGTGGTTTGAAGTTCATCTGGAATTCACTTCTTGTATATAGTTAGTATGAAGGAGGGCCTTGTTTTGTTATTGTTTTTTAAATTTTCATGTGGATAATCAATATTAGCAACACTTATTAAAAAGTCTTCACCCTGTTGAAGAAAGCTTTCTCATAATAATTTGTATCATCACTTCTATCGAGGCTCCTAATACATAGGTTCTTTTAATTTTTTTTAACATAGTTTGAGTTCATATATATTTTTAACTGAATCCTAATCTACAGAGAATGTGGCATTAGAGAATGGAGTGTGGCAAGCAACACATCTTACATGTGGAAGTGGGTGAGCTTGGGATAGGCTGGGAAGTACGGAGGGCTCCAGGGTTCTGGGCTGAGAAGTGGGCTGTCCTTTGCACATGGCATCAGAGCTGTTGGTTAAGCTGAAGGACATTGTATATTGGGACTGCAGTATTAGGAAAAACTGAAGATGTTGGATACGTTTTTAATCTTCAGAAAGGAGCTATGGTAAAGACACATTTAGTTGAAGGAGTACACCTTGAAAGAAAAGAGGGAAGAGATTATTTTTCCATACAGATGTCCTTACTGTTTCCAGAAGGAAATCCAAAAGTTACATATCTGGTTGTCTAAAGGTTATCAGAATTTGAAAAGCCAAATTATCTGTCCAGCTAAGGATAATATTTGTAAAGGAAGGAAACCGGAGGATGTATCAGAAGATACAATTGGATCCTAGGATGCAGCCATTCTCCCCGCAACCTCTCCCTCTTTGGAGCATCTGTCAGGCACTAACGGCCTACCATGGAGGATGGTGGCACTCACTTTGAAACTCGGTTGGGATGCAGCCTGGCATGGAGGAAATTTTAACACCTTCCCACCCAAGATTGCTGCTATTAATTTCCAATTGCTGTTGTAGTAATTTAACACAAGTTTAGTGGCTTCAAATAAACACAGGTTTATTCTCTTACAGTTCTGGAGATTAGAAGTCTGACATGGGTCTCACTGGGTGAAAATCAAGAGATTGGCAGAGTCGCATTCTTTTCTGGAAGCTCTAGGGAGAACCCACTTAATTGCCCTTTACAGCTTCTAAAGGTTGCCTGCCCTCCCTGGTAATGGCCCCCTCCTCTGTCTTCACAGCCAGCTGTGGCTTATCAAATATTCCTCATGGCGGATCAGCCTGACGCTGACTCTTCTGCCTCCCCTTCCACTTTAAATCCTTGTCATTACCTTGGGCCCACTTAGATAATACAGCATAGTCTCCCTGTTTTTAGGTCATCTGATCAAGCCTCTTACTTCCTCCTTGTCATGTAACCTAAGGTATTTGCAGGTTTGCAGGACAGGACAAGGACGTCTTTTTGGAAGACATTGTTCTGCCTGCCATAATTATTATGTTGCATTTTCTTACTGCTGCATGACACTACTGTAAGTGGCCACCTCATAATTTATTTAAAATTTCCCTGTTGATTAACTTTTCTGGATTTTTTTCTTTCCCTGTAATAAATGATACTACAGCAAACACTTTTGTAAATATAGTTTATACTTTGGATTTTTCTTTGGGACTGTTAAATTATGCAAATATTTTATGATTTTAATACCCATATCTATTATATTCACTAAAATACCTGCGCTAATTTCACATTCCTTTGTAGTATAGGAGACTATCACTTTGGTAAATCTATGTGGATATTGGCTTCAAGCATTTTGCATAGTTTTCTTTTCTTTTTTTTAATACATTGAGGCTGAACAATTTTCCATGCTTAAGTTTTAGAAAGGGAAAGATTTTTGGCTTTCTTAATCACTGTGGTATGTGTAACACCTAGCATGGTGCCTAGTACTGCAGTAAGTCCTCAAATATTTGTGGAATGAATGAGCAGAAGAGCGTAGTGGAGTGCTTAAGAGCACTGAAATCAGACAAATCTGGTCCACGTTTCCAAGTGCTTTATAAATATATTTGCTTAATCTTCACAACAATCCTATAAAACAGCTACTATTATTGGCATAGTCCTCTGTAGCTGAGTTGGGAAAGCATTCCCTGCCCAGGGCGAGTCTCCTATGAAACTGGCCAAACCAAAATAAGTCAAGGGAAAGGGTAGATTGGGAGAAATCATTTTTACTGTTCACAGCTTGCTCGAATTCCTTAGCTAAGGCCAGCCCTGCCCATCTCCTTTGGCCACTGCTCACTCTCTGCAGTCCCAGGGTGCTCTCTGCTTCCCACCTGCCCCTTCCGGGAGGAACTCCACTGGCAGGTTCTTGGTGACTGGCAGATGCCAGACCAATTGTGTACCAGGAACAGAGGGGAGAAGAAAATAGCCATTATCTCTCCACCCCTTGCCCCAGAGGCTGCAGGAGGCTGCAGTGGTAAATACCTATTGATATGTAAATGGCTAAGACCAGGTGGGAGATTCTGGACATTCTGCAATTTACCCCACATCCTTATTTTTCTAATAAGAAAACTAAGGCTCAGAGGTGGTAAGTAACCTTCCCACGGCCAAACAGTAACTAAATAACAGACCAGGATCTAAGCCCAGGTTATGAACTCTGATTCCAATAGTACTGTTCTTAACAGTGCTTCTCTGATATACAAGTGTCTACTTCATAGGTTTGTTATGAGGATTAAGTATAGTAGAAATAGATTGCTTCTTTGCCAAAACATACTTGACATATAATAAAGCACAGTAAGTTTTTGCCCTTTTGTTATTCATTTTATTATTATTACTATTATTATCTTATTTTGTGGATTGTCTACATAATTTTTCCATTTATGTATGTTTCAGAAAGATTTTGTCTATTTTTTATGGGGGTTTATATAATTAAAAGTTATTTCTATTTAAGGTTTCCTTATTTTATATAGAGTATTTGTTCTAAAACAGTGCCTACCAATTAAGATGGGATACTATGTACTTCTACTCTTTTCTCTGCTCTATATACACTTCCATAACTAATATTCAAATAGCCTTCTCTTGTGATTAACACAATCCAAAACAGAAGAGGGAAAGGCCACAGCTTACAGCTATACCTTCTTCATGCACAACAATGTAAATGCACTTAATTCCACTCAACTGTACATGTAAATATGTTTAAAATGATAAATGTTGTTTATTTTACTCATTAAACAAAAGCAGGAAAAGAACAGGATTATATTCATAAACATTGGTTTATGAATGAGGATGAGACAAATTTTCTAAGAATCTTGAAGTTTTCAGACTGAAAATATGCCATATTTTATTCAGCAATGTGTCATTAAAATAGTATCTTCTCTTGATAATGGTTTATTTTTTCCTAATTTCCCCATGCAAAAGAAATTAATACTTCCTCAACTCTCTCAAAAAGATAAATGTAAAGTGGGAAAATGGGCAAATTTCTGAAATATTATTAAATGTTTAAATATCCAGACTATTAAAATAATTATAAGAGTTTGTACAATTGCTTTCATGACTCAACACTTGAAGATTTTTTTGCACTGCATACAGATCAGTCACTACATGAGACAGACAATATCATAATGTAACAGAAATAAGTATCTCATGTGTCATAGTCAATGAATGAATTCAGTAAGTAATTACAGGACCAATCCCAGTATGGGTCACTACCATTCACTGCAAAATCATATACAATTTAGAAGAAAACTTTGAAATCGTAAACCAAGATCATTCACTTGGAATTCAAATCTTTTAAACACTTCCTCTGGTATCTCATCACTTTGAATAATCTATTTAAACTCGTGAACTGGAATTTTATCAAAATTATACAGATTACTTGAAAGACAACATATAACCTTTAAAAAATTAAAGGGAAACATATTCAAAATTTAAAGTTTATTTGAACAAAATTCTATTTGAATCTGGCAGTGCCAAACTGGTAGCAGTTAGGAGCACTCCACCCACAGCAGCCAGGAGCAGGGCTTTTACAGAGGAGAAGGAAGCGAAGCAAGGAAATGATTTGATTGGCTATAGCTTGGCTCATTGGCTGTTTGTGATTGGTTGTCCTTAGGTTTTGATTTCCTTTAACCTGGAGGCATTTCAGGCTTAAATTTAGCTTTCTGAAGAAAACTACTAGAACACTAAAGGCACTCAGTCTACCGTCCTCCTTGTTGAATTTTTTTTACATGGTTGTTAATCTTTTTAAAAACCAAATGTCAAAAATTATGTCTATAATTAGCAACTATGAAATAATTGATATCCCACGGAAAAAAATAGATCATGGGGTAAATGATCATAGTTCTCCTAGCTATCTATAAGTACTTTAAAAAAATGCTGTAAAAATGCTGTATATTAAATCAGAGTAATCTAAAAACTAGTCCCATTAAAAGGAATCAGGGCTCCCTGGCTGACTTCAGGTTTGGGACAGAAAAAACACAAGGTGGGCCTGCACCATCATCTTATTGTTCCAGAAAGTAAGAAACTGTTTACAGTTGCATGGGGACGAGTCAAAAAAGCTTAGGAACCTACAAAAGAGACTTGTACAGGCCAAGTTTGGAATAATTTGAGCATATAAAAAAATAACGATGACAGTGGATTAAAGCAAATTGAATTAAAATAGAATCCAGCAGTCCAGGGTCCTCCAACAACATGTGGTATTGGGAGAGGTTCTTATTTACAGAAGAATCCCAGCTAATATACATAAAAGGAAGGACTGATCTAGAGAACCATTGTTACTTCAACAATTTAATGACTGATTCAGACAAGTATGAACAATAGATACTAAAACCATAGGTGAAGACTGCTAGGAAACAGGAGATTTGCACAATATCCAAGTATCACCACCTCACAGATTGTTTATTAACTGCAAAGAGGAAACGGAGATATCTGGCACACAGCACCTTAGCCAAGTGATCAAACATGACATCCCTGATGTTAGACAAACTCTGTTATACACCTGATGACATAATGCACTGAGAAGGTCATAACAACTCTCAGGCTGGAGCAGTTAACCTGAATTTAATTCTGATACATGCTACAAAACAACAGAACCGGACTCTATGTGTTAAAAGGTGGGGCAGGGGGTACAGGCAACAAACTGAAGATTAAATGAAGCTGTAGCTACTGAGAGTTAAATGTAATACATGTTCCTACATTGGCTCCTGAATTAAGAGAAGTAAAAAAATCTCTAAACCTCATTTTTGGGACAGTTGGTGAAGTTTTATTTTTTTGCTGTGAAAGGTACCAGAATATGCCACTCCAAAATAAGCCTTTTTATCATATGGATTATTTTGAGCTATTGGCAGATTTAGCAAAAGCTCTAAAAATAGGGCAATTGTTTTCCTTTTGTGAAGAAAATGGAAATTTCCATTTGTAAGGATGTCTCCCACTTCCAGTACCAGGAAGAGGAAGTCTCTCCCAATTCTTATCCAAGGAGAAGGCACTGACTTAAATTTGCAAAACAAATCCTGCTAAACAACCTTCGTTTTCCATACTTGTCTTGGTCAGGTTCTGGTAGCTTGCCTCCCTGCCTAAAAGCCCAAAGTCCCTTTCCCTCTGTTCAGCCTGAGATACAAGCCCAAGTTCTAACCACCCCTCTGGATTACTGATTGCTGGGCACTCCAGGTGTACATGCGTGACGTACATGTTAACATACTTCCGTTTGCTTTTCTCTTGTTGGTCTGTCTTTGGCCAGTCTAATTCACAGGGCTCCAGCTGGAGAACCTAAGATAGGTAGAGGAAAAGCCTTAAAGACCTTTTTTTCCTCCCTATAACTGTTATTTCAATATTTTGATAGTAAGTGAATATTAAATAATATATCAATGTTAAATTTCTTGAATATGATCATGGTGTTGTGGTTATGTAGGGAAAGTTCCTTTTTCTTAGGAGTTAGGGATTAAGTAGTTAAGAATACAGTGTAATAATGTCTACAAGTTACTTTGAAATGATCAGAGAGAGGAAAAGAGCAAGAGAAAGCAAGCAAAAGTGGCCAAATGTAGGTGTTTGTGAATAAAGGGAAGGCATACATGGGAATTCTTTGTGCTAGTCTTTTAACTTTTCTGTAGACTTGAAAGTTTTCAAAATAAACAGTTTGGGGAAAATTGCATTAAGATGCTCCTTGCCACATGTTTCATTTATTCATGCTTTTGCTTACTATTGTCTTTATTATTCAGTCTTGCAAGATTCTATATTCCAACTCATAACTTCTTTTCTAGTACCTTAAATATTATTTGAGACCCCTTAAATAGACAATAAAATCAGATCTTCCTGGCCTGAAGATTATTCTGTTGGTGAAATAAATACACTGAATAAAGAATTGTTGTACGTTCCATGTTTAGGTTTCCTAAGGAAATTGTTTAACAGTAAAGAGCATGGACAACCAGTGGTTCTGTAACATCTTCTTATGTTGACAGATAGTAACATAGCGGTGAGAATTTAATAATATGGGTGTCTGTTGAACCTCTGTGTTGTATACTTGAAACCAATATAATATTGTATGTCAACTATACTTCAATTTAAAAAAAGATTTAAAAAATAAATAGATAGGAAGTTAAAAATAAAAGAGTAAATATACCATCACAGTCATCATTTGGTGTGGTTGCACAGTGAGTGGAAAGATGAAATTGGGGTCATGGAATTGTAAGGCTAGAAGGGATCTTAAGGGTTATGAATACATCGTGTTTTTCCTCTTAGATGCCTCAATATTTGCAGCAATCAGTGAGTGGGGTGCAGGCAGCTACACTGCTGCCATTCGGATACACTGCAACCTGAGGGTACAACAGTGGTTGCACGCCACGGGACACCCTTTGTTCTCTGGGCATTGAGAATTCCTTGATGACTATTCTCCTGTTCTGTCCCAACAGTGGGCAGTTCAGATGTGAATTAAACGTGGCTGTTCACCCAGGATTCAAGTCCAGTTCCCCAGAGCAGTGAGGAGCTGAAAGAATCATCACCTGAATTCACTCCTTCCAGCACCTCCTGCTGCTGGGATCACGTCCGGAAATAAACCGTCTCCATATAAACACATTTCTCAGGCTCTCTGCTTGAAGATGCTCACATTCTACAGGACCTTACCTGGTGCCTGTGAGTCCTGAGCCCTCAGTTTCTGTGGAGAGAATCCACTCACTTACTGACATCCTGCCCCTCCATGATAAGAAGCAGACCCAGCTTCTCTGCTGTGGTAATGAAAACCCCTTCAGATGCTCCCCACATTGTAGATATTTGTGGATATCTGTTGTCTGTGGCTGGCTCATCTTCCATTCCCTTGGGCTTTCCTAGTTGCCCTCTTCTCATTCCTGTATTGTTATTTCAGCTGGGGCGCACTGAAATATACAATAACCAAAATTTTAAAATGTGGAGATGGGCTCAATAACAGGATAGCAATGACAGCGAAGATTCAGTGAACTTGAGGATAAAACAAAAATTAGCAATCATCTGAGCAAGAGAAAGGAAACAGATATTAAAAAAAAAAAAAAGAACACAGCTTCAGGTGTCAGTGGGACTATAACAAAAGATCAAATGTTTGCCCTTTTTTGCATCTTTTGAAATATTCATATGGTATTTCTCCCCTTTGTGGTGGTGGTGTTGATACGGTGAATGACATTGATTTGTCTTTTGAATGCAAGGCCTATCTTGCCTATCTTGATGACAATTATACTTGTTATTGTTGGATTCTATTTGCTAGTATTTTATCAAGGATTTTTGTACTTGTTTTCATGGAGATACACTGAAGAAAAGACATGTAGTGAAAATTATGTAAGTAACAATAATCTGGATTTGTTATAGTAGCAAAGACCAAGAGGCACCTGGTTTACGAGATGCAGAATTCCCCTGCGCGTCTCATCCAGAGTGAGGGTCAGAAGATGAGGAGAGCTCCATTTCGCTAGTGGCTTTGTCATTTACAGAAGTGCTTATTTGTTTGACTAGATCAGTAGGAGAATTTAAAAATAAGTTTTGAAACAAAATAACATAAAGATCACTGTATCTTTTATAACAATGCATATAAATAGATTAAGCTTCCTATGAAGAAAAGGTTCTCAGGTGGAATGAGAAGACAGTATCCAACTCCAGATTTATGAGATTTCTAGGGACAGATAAGTCACGGGAAGAGTAGAGGTAAAATGATATAGGGAATGTCTTTCTTTTCCTAGTTTCCTGACAGTAGGTATATAGATGTTGAATTTTATTAAATGCATTCTAGCATATACTACTCTTTGAAAAGACTTACTGGACATATTAATATTGTTAAAAGATAAACTGAGGCATAATGAAAATTTTAGGAGTTTGAGCAAAAATCTATTCAAATTGGGCAGCACCAAAGCAGGAGTGGTTAGGAGTTCCCCACTGATGGGCACCAGGGGAAAGACATATACAGAGAAAGTATGGTAGCAAAGAAAGGAAATTATTGGTTTGCTATACAGCTGACCCTTGAACAACACAGGTTTGAACAACATGGGTCCACTTACAAGCAGATTTTTTTTCAGTTAATACATTGGAAAACTTTTTGGAGATTTGTGACAATTTGAAAAAAACATTTTCTCTTCTACAGCTTACTTTGTTGTAAGAATACAGTACATAATATATATAACATTAAAATATGTATTAGTCAACTGTTTATGTTATCAGTAAAGCTTCTGGTCAACAGTAGGCTATTAGTAGTTAAGCTTTTGGGGAGTTAAAAGTTATACACAAGGATTAAAGATGGCAGCGTGAGAGAAGAGACAGAGGCTTCCTCCTAAAACTGGATACAATTAGAAAATTTAATTGGTGCAACTAATCCTGAGAGAGAAACAGAAAAGAGGATGGCGCCAGACTGCACACACCTGGAGAAAAGAGCAGACCTCACTGACACCGAATGGGGTAACGTACCAGAGCTGTGGCTCCGTGGGACCCTAGCCCCTCCCCCACACCAGCTCACCAGTGGGAGGAAGACAAAAGGAGCAGGGAGGGAGTGGAAGGCTTGGGACCACTGAATACCTACTCCAGAGATCTGCTCTGGGAGCACAAACCTATATTTCATGGTGCTTTCACGAGACTCGCATGACTATCAGGTTGGAAAGTTAATACAGGCAGAGTTCCTGGGGAGACTGGGATTCCAGCCACTTGTGGAAAGCAGGGATCCATATTCGGCTGCTCTGGGACAAAAACTTATACCTGTGTGAACAGCCCACTGGCTCAGGCAGTGGAGACAGGCACAGGAGCCAGGAGGCGGGGAACAGCTCTTTCCTACCCCCAGGCACCAGTACCGCTCCCCTGCGACCCCCGACATTGCTTCAGGGGCTGAGCAGCTCCAGAGACTACAGCTTCTGGACACTAGAGGGCGCCATATACAAACATGAAATGCCAAAGGAACATTGTCCAGAGTAAAATTGTTAATACAACTCACAAGAAAGATTTAAGTGATATGGACCTCGTGACTCTTCCTAAAGGGAGTTCAAAATAAAAATCATCAGCATTCTAATGGAGGTACTGAAAGACATCCAAGAACTCAAGAATGAATTCAGGTCAGAGATCCAATCGTTGAAGAGCACGATGGAAGGTATTAAAAGCAGGTTGGATACGGTGGAGGAGACAAATTAAATAGAAACTATAGAAGAGGAATACAAAGAAGCTGAGGCACAGAGAGAAAAAAGGATCTCGAAGAATGAAAGAATATTGAGAGAACTGTGTGACCAATCCAAGCAGAACAATATTCACATTATAGGGATACCAGAAGAAGAGAGAGAGAAAAAAGGATAGAAAGTGTCTTGGAGGAGGTAGTTGCTGAAAACTTCCCCAATCTGATAAAAGCAGCCAGAGAGAGAAGTAAGATCACATACAAAGGAAAGCCCATCAGGCTAACATCAGACTTCTCAGCAGAAACCTTACAGGCCAGAAGGGAGCGGCATGATGTATTTAATGCTATGAAGCAGAAGGGCCTTGAACCAAGATTACTTTATCCGGAAAGATTATCATTTAAATTTGAAGGAGGGATTAAACAATTTCCAGATAAGCAAAAGCTGAAAGAATTTGCCTCCCACAAACCATCTCTACAGTCTATTTTGGAGGGACTTCTATAGATGGAAGTGTTCCTAAGGTTGACTAGCTGTCACCAGAGGTAATAACCACAGTAAAGAAAGTAGAACAGCTAATTATGAAGCAAATGCAAAATTAAATTAACTATCCTCAAAGTCAATCAAGGGATAGACAAAAAGTACAGAATTTGATACCTAATATATAAAGAATGAAGGAGGAAGAAAAAGGAGGAGAAATAGAAAAGAACCTTTTGATTGTGTTTGTAACAGCATACTAAGTGAGTTAAGTTAGAATCTTAGATAGTAAGGAAGGTAACCTGGAACCTTTGGTAACCACGAATCTAAAGCCTGAAATGGCAATAAATACATACCTATTGATAATCACCCTAAATGTAAATGGACTGAATGCACCAATCAAAAGACATAAAGTCACTGAATGGATAAGAAAACAAGACCCATCTATATGCTCCTTACAAGAGACTCACCTCAAACCCAAAGACATGCACGGACTAAAAGTCAAGGGATGGAAAAAGATATTTCGTGTAAACAATAGGGAGAAAAAAGCAGGTGTTGCATTACTAGTATCAGACAAAATAGACTTCAAAACAAAGAAAGTAACAAGAGATAAAGAAAGACATTACATAATGATAAAGGGCTCAGTTCAACGAGAGGATACAACCATTATAAATATATATGCACCCAACACAGGAGCACCAGCATATGTGAAACAAATTCTAACAGAACTAAAGGAGAAAATAGAATGCAATGCATTCATTTTAGGAGACTTCAACACACCATTCACCCCAAAGGACAGATCCACCAGACAGAAAATAAGTAAGGATGCAGAGGCACTGAACAATACAATAGAACAGATGGACCTTATAGACATCTATAGAACTCTACACCCAAAAGCAACAGGATACACATTCTTCTCAAGTGCACATGGAACATTCTCCAGAATAGACCACATACTAGGCCACAAAAATAGCCTCAGTAAATTCAAAAAGATTGATATTCTACCAACTAACTTTTCAGACTACAAAGGTATAAAACTAGAGATAAATTGTACGAAGAAAGCAAAAAGGCTCACAAACACATGGAGGCTTAACAACATGCTCCTAAATAGTCAATGGATTAAAGACCAAATTAAAATGGAGATCCAGCAATATATGTAAATAGATGACAACAACAACACAAAGCCCCAACTTCTGTGGGATGCAGCAAAAGCAGTCTTAAGAGGAAAGTATATAGCAATCCAGGCATATTTAAAGAAGGAAGAACAAACCCAAATGAATAGTCTAACGTCACAATTATCAAAATTGGAAAAAGAAGAACAAATGAGGCCTAAGGTCAGCAGACGGAGGGACATAATAAAGATCAGAGAAGAAATAAATAAAATTGAGAAGAATAAAACAATAGAAAAAAATCAATGAAACCAAGAGCTGGTTCTTTGAGAAAATAAACAAAAGAGATAAGCCTCTAGCCAGACTTATTAAGAGAAAAAGAGAATCAACACACATCAACAGAATCAGAAACGAGAAAGGAAACATCACGATGGACCCAACAGAAATACAAAGAATTATTAGAGAATACTATGAAAACCTATATGCGAAGAAGCTGGAAAACCTACAAGAAATGGACAACTTCCTGGAAAAATACAACCTTCCAAGACTGACCAAGGAAGAAAGACAAAATCTAAACAAACCAATTACTAGCAAAGAAATTGAAGCAGTAATAAAAAAACTACCCAAGAACAAAACCCCTGGGCCAGATGGATTTACCTCGGAATTTTATCAGTGATACAGAGAAGATATAATTCCCATTCTCCTTAAAGTTTTCCAAAAAACAGAAGAGGAGAGAATACTCCCAAACTCATTCTATGAAGCCAACATCACCCTAATACCAAAACCAGGCAAAGACCCCACCAAAAAAGAAAATTACAGACCCTGATGAACGTAGATGCAAAAATACTTAACAAAATATTAGCAAACTGAATTCAAAAATACATCAAAAGGATCATACACCATGACTAAGTGGGATTCATCCCAGGGATGCAAGGATGGTAGAACATCTGAAAATACATCAACATCATCCACCACATAAACAAAAAGAAGGACAAAAACCACATGATCATCTCCATAGGTGCTGAAAAAGCATTTGACAAAATTCAACATCCATTCATGATAAAAACTCTCAACAAAATGGGTATAGAGGGCAAGTACCTCAACATAATAAAGGCCATCTATGATAAATCCACAGCCAACATCATACTGAATAGCGAAAAGCTGAAAGCTTTTCCTCTGCGATCGGGAACAAGACAGGGATGCCCACTCTCCCCACTGTTATTCAACATAGTACTGGAGGTCCTAGCCATGGCAATTAGACAAAGAAATACAAGGAATCCAAATTGGTAAAGAAGAAGTCAAACTGTCATTATTTGCAGATGACATGATATTGTACATAAAAAATCCTAAAGACTCTACTCCAAAACTACTAGAACTGATATAGGAATACAGCAAAGTTGCAGGATACAAAATTCACACACAGAAATCTGTGTCTTTCCTATACACTAACAATGAACTAATAGAGAAATCAGGAAAACAATTCCATTCACAACTGCATCAAAAAGAATAAAATACTTTGGAATAAACCTTACCAAGGAAGTGAAAGACCTATACCCTGAAAAATATAAGACTCTTAAGAGAAATTAAAGAGGTCATTAACAAATGGAACTCATACCATGCTATTGGCTAGGAAGAATTAATATTGCTAAAATGGCCATCCTGCCCAAAGCAATATACAGATTTGATGCAATCCCTATCAAATTACCAGCAACATTCTTCAAGGAACTAGAACAAATAATTAAAAAATTCATATGGAAACACCAAAGACCCCGAATAGCCAATCCTGAGAAGGAAGAATAAAGTTGGGGGGATCTCGCTCCTCAACTTCAAGCTCTACTACAAAGCCACAGTAATCAAGACAGTTTGGTACTGGCACAGGAACAGAGCCACAGACCAGTGGAACAGAATAGAGACCCCAGATATTAACCCAAATATTTATGGTCAAATAATATATGATAAAGGAGCCATGGACATACAATGGGGAAATGACAGTTTCTTCAACAGATGTTGCTGGCAAAACTGGACAGCTACATGTAAGAGAATGAAACTGGATCACTGTCTAACCCCATACACAAAAGTAAACTCCAAATGTATCAAAGACCTGAATGTAAGTCATGAAACCATAAAACTCTTAGAAAAAAACATAGGCAAAAATGTCTTGGACATAAACATGAGTGACTTCTTCATGAATATATCTCCCCGGGCAAAGGAAACAAAAGCAAAAATGAACAAATGGGACTATATAAAGCTGAAAAACTTCTGTACAGCAAAGGATGTACACCATCAATAGAACAAAAAGGTGCCCTACAGTATGGGAGAATATATTCATAAATGAAAGATCCGATAAAGGGTTGACATCCAAAATATGTAAAGAGCTCATGCACCTCAACAAACAAAAAGCAAATAATCCAATTAAAAAATGGGCAGAGGAGCTGAAAAGACACTTCTCCAAAGAAGAAATTCAGATGGCCAACAGACACATGAAAAGATGCTCCACATCACTTGTCATCAGAGAAATGCAAATTAAAACCACAATGAAATATCACCTCACACCAGTAAGGATGCCACCATCCAAAAGACAAACAACAACAAATGTTGGCGAGGTTGCGGAGAAAGAGGACCCCTCCTACACTGCTGGTGGGAATGCAAATTTAGTTCAACCCTTGTGAAAAGCAGTATGAAGGTTCCTCAAAAAGCTCAAAATAGAAATACCATTTGACCCAGGAATTCCACTCCTAGGAATTTACCCTAAGAATGCAGCATTCCAGTTTGAAAAAGACAGGTGCACCCCTATGTTTATCTCAGCACTATTTACAATAGCCAAGAAATGGAAGCAACCTAAATGTCCATCAGTAGATGAATGGATAAAGAAGAAGTGGTACATATGCACAATGGAATATTACTCAGCCATAAGAAAAAAACAGATCTTACCATTTGCAACAACATGGCTGGAGCTAGAGGGTATTATGCTCAGTGATACCAAAGGGAATCACTTTGGTTTTGCTTACATTGGTTGCCATGGCATCAGAGCCACCTCAGTCAAACAGCCTCATTGTTTAATTAATTTAACAGTATATAACATTATAGTAACAAATTTTCTAATATTGAATGATCCTATAGTTTCTGATTTAAACAGTAAAAGAGAAAACAGCCAAATATTTATCAGTCAATCCTAAATGAAAAATAAATACATAAAGGAGAATGTTACTAATATACAAAGTAGAGATCAAGGCAAAAAGCGTGAAGTGAGATATGAATGGATATTTACTTTATTTTATATTTTGCTTGTTTCTTTATGCTTTAAAAATGGAAACAACATGAACCCTCCTACACTGTTGGTGGGAATCTAAGTTGGTGAAATCGTTGTGGAAAGCAGTATGGAGGTTCCACAAAAAACTAAAAATAGAAATACCATTCGATCTAGTAGTTTCACTTCTAGGAATTTACCCAAAGAAAACAAAATCCCTGATTCAGAAAGATATATGCACCCCTATATTTATCACTGCACTATTTGCACTAGCTAAATTATGGAAGCAACCTAAGTATCCATCAGTAGAGGAATGGATAAAGAAGGGGTGGTACATATGTACAATGAAATATTATTCAGCCATAAAGAAAGAAGAAATCCTGCCATTTACAATGACATGGATGGACTTGAGGGTTTTATGATCAGTGAAATAAGCCAGGGAAAGAAAGGCAAATACCATATGATTTCACTTATTTGTGGAATATAAATACAAAGCAAAACAGAAGGAACAAAACAGCAGTAGACTCACAGACACTGAGAAGTGACTAATGCTTACCAAGGGGGAGGGTTTGGGGTGAGTGCAGGGTGAGGGTGAGGGGGATAAAGAGGCACAATAATTCACAATCACAATATAAGTTAGTCATGGGACAGTAGTACAGCACAGAGAATATAGTCAATGATTTTGTAACATCTTTTTACGTTGAGAGAGAGTAACTGCACTAGAAGGGGCGAGGATTTAATAGTATGGGTGACTCTTAGATACACTGTGTTGTACATTTGAAACCAATATGATTGTATATCAGCAATACTTCAATTAAAAAAAAATGCAAACACCACATAGGCAGGGATCTGAAGCAGAGATAATACCAGAACATTATAAAAGTAAAAGTAAAAGTTTAATTTTGTCCTCCCTCCAGCCATGAACCCAGTTTACTGAAAGAAAACTACTGTCAAATACCTTAGTAAAGGTTACACTTCATGTTCCTGTTAACCATGAATAAGACTGTGTCAAAATATAACACCCAAAAAAGAAATTAACAGATATAATATTGCTAGGTATATGTATTTTAAAACACTTTTCTCGGTCTTTCACAAATCACACAGGCAATAAATAAGGTAGATTATGGAGGCTATAATGACAAAATTAACCAAGTTATCTTAATAGCTTCACATCAGATGTTAACCTTTCACACAGATAATATTTTTTTTCCCAATGTCAATAGAATTTATTATTAGGCAACTAAAAAAGTTAATAACATTTAAGAGTGGAAATTATACAGAGCAGATTATCTGAGCACAATGCTCTAACACAAAATACTAGTATCAATATTTTAAATTCTAAGTAACCAACATACTGTAGTTGGAATTTTAACTAGAAACATATTTAAACATGAAGGCACAGTATACAAAGGAAAAACTATCCAGATTCTAGAATCAACTTCCTTCAAGAAATTGCTTTTTCCCCCCATAGACAGACCTATACACACACACAAAACTTATGAATTGAACTTCAATTTCACAATGATACAAGAAAAACATTAATTTCATTCCATGAAGAAAGGCATATAAATTTTGTTATTAACCTTAATGAAATTATAAAGGTAAAAGTTGAATGAGCATGTCACTCATGGAAGAATGGATTCATTTTTTTTTTGCTGATCGTGGCCATTGAAATTAATAAAAGAAAAAGAAAAAGAAAAGAAGTGAACAGCAAGGACTTTGCTTATGCACTATACCAGATAATTTATCAGCTGTAAAGAAATACAAGAGGGAAGAATCAATGCACAGAAAATCCTGCCAAGATGTGACTGAATTAAGTCATACTTCCCAGTATGAGAATATTACTGACATCATATTCTGGAATAAGGATGTCACAGAGTATTTTGTTTGATTTTGATTAGACACTTCTTGTCTCTTGCTGATCACAGCAATTGTAGCTTCATCTCCTGTTTCAAGTGGTACATGGGTGTTTGATTGGTTGACAGCCAATCAGATGAGGATTTATTTATCCATGACAAAACCTATTGCCTGAAGTCAGCGTTCACTAGTTTATACTGTTGTGTGTCTCTTACTCTTCAACTGCACCATGGAAACATCTTGCTCTGCAGACATCATATTAATATGATTGTTTAGTCTCCGTGCATTTCTCAGAATTTTCACCTCCCAGGGATAATTCCAGAGTCTCTTGGGTTATAACTTTCACAAAGGAAACACCTGAAGAAATTAGCCCTGCCATGAGTCACAGATGAATTGGGAGGAATGGTGGGACCCGACGGGGTTTCCCTCCTTCCTTGGTTCTTCTATGTCCATGCTTTTTCCAGTTTTCCCCGTGACCAGCCTAGCTAACAATGGTTCCGTTTTATAGGATAGGTTTTATTTTAGTTATTGTGTTTCAAGAACTGGTTAGAGTTATCTAGCAAGTCTTCTAATTCACTAGTTTGTTTTATTGCGATGCTTTCTACTTTCTCTAGAATATTGTTGCATTCTTTAACAAAATTTAGTTATTTGCTGATTGAATAATTCTTTTCCACAATAAGAAATGAAGGCATTGGAGCTCCTGAATTTTCTCTTAGAATAACCTTAACTTTGTTTCGTGTGCTCTGATCTGTTATTATTATTTTATTTTTTTTCTACTAGTTACAGAATTTCCAAGTTGTTGAGGTTTGTTTTGCCTCTTCACTTTCATTGCTGATTTTCTCTTTTATTGCATTTTTATTACATTGCTGTCAGAGAAAAGTAGGTTATATTCTTTTTGGTGGGATATTACTGAGGTGTTTATGGTGGAATAATTACAGTAAATTGCAGTAATTATTTATTAGCATTTGCAAAGAAGGTGTGTTCAGGGTATACATTTCAAAATTTATCCAGGTTTATAACTTGGTATAAATTTTCTCCATTTGATATTTCTCATATTACAAAAGTAATGCTTCCTTGCTATATTAAGTATAACAGTACAATAAGGATGCAAAAATCAAAGCTAATTATCTCCCTTCCCGTCTCCAAACTCACTAAGTGCAAAGAAAGGATCCTTCCATTTTTTCATACATAATCTTTAACACATACAGATTTAACCTTTTAAAGTACATCACTTTATCCTCTTTTTTCTTAGTACTACTTAAGAAGTATACTAATTTTTCAGTTTTTAACAATTTTGTTGTTTTTGCTCTAGTTCTTGAATCTGTGCTTCAAATATTTTGATTTTTTTTTTGGTGTATATAGTTTTATGACATTTATGTATTGTGTATAAATATCTATAATGATTACTAAGTGAACCTCTGACCTGTTTACTTCTTTTTGCCTTAACTTCTTACTATTGCTTTTTTTAAACTGAATCAGCCTGCTTATACTTTTGTTCATTCTTTTACTTGTATTCTTTCTGAGATCTTTTGTCTTCAGTGTGACTCTTGTGCATGTGGATGGGTTTTATAATTTCACCTATCAGAATCTTTATATATATACATATATATATATATATATATGTATATATATTTAGAAATTGATAAAGTAAAAAAGAAAAGGAAAACCCTACATTTTCAGTACCCAGAAGAAAGTGATATTTTCTTATAGTTCTTTTATTTTTTATGCATTAAATATAACATTTTAACTAAGTTTAAAAAAATAAGGAAATAGTTTACATGACAAAAAAACTACAAGAGTCTAAAATAAAAAATGTAAGTTGTCTTCTGAATTATTCCAACCTTTAGTCCCATTTGGCTAAAATAACTTCAAAAGTTGTGTTTTGTTTTTCTGGTGGTTGCAGTTAACACTTTAAATTATATTGCTGTGTCTTGATCCTTCTGTTAAAGATGAGGGCTTTATATACTTTACCATTCACGTCCTCTTCCCTTTTCAGCTATCAATATTTGTAAATCAGAGTGTATTGTTGACTGGAGCACCTTCACTTGGCCTTTCCATGTGGCTTATGCTTGTCGTGGGTGGCCACTGGGTCCTGACAGGTAGCTAGCTGGGTTCCAGGAGCTGCAAGAGGAAGGAAGTGGAAGCTCCCAGTCCTCTCAAAGGTGAGGCTTGCATCAGGAACTGGCATGATGTAACTCTCTCCCCGCAAGTGATGTATGGATTTGTTGACTGTGAGCTTAGATGCTTCCTCAGGAAAAATATCTTACATTTGATACTTGGGCTGTGGTATTACCCCCCATTCTTTTCCCTGTAATCTCTTCTACTATCTTCCATCATAACTTCAAACTTTGCAGCCCGAGATCTTTCTTTGCTTCCCATCACTCGTGCCATTTAATCATCTTTTGGGGCTTCTTTTCCATTTTTTCAATGGAACCTGGGGAAGAAAGGGACATATCTGTTTAGTTTGCCATCATCAACCAGCTCCAAATCTTCTGCTTTTTTTCATATTCTGGGATTTAAAAAAAAATCTCAGTCTATTATTGCCAAATTATTATTATACTTTCATGTGTAAAATAATGAAAATATATTTCTCTGAGAAGCCATCATAATAACATTATCAGAAACAATAGGTACCATGATTATAATGATTTAATTCTGTTTAGAAGAACACAATAATTATTGCCAATCTATCTCTATCACAACTTCTCCTCTAATAAAGTTTAAATTTGATTCTTCTTTCAGATAGCAGGGTTATTCTTTCAAGTGGATTTTTCAGGAAGATTATATTAATGCTAAAATTACAAAGTTCCTACATATTTAAGGATATATTTCTCATGCCTTTACATTTGAAAGATATCCTGGCTAGGTTAAGAATTCTGAGTCATAATCTTTGTTCTTAACATTGCTCCATTATCTTGTTCATCTAATATAGCTGTGGACAGTCATTTAAGGCCTGCTCAAGATACATTATTTTCCTTTAAAGGTACAAGACTCTTCTGCCTTGATGCTTGTAAGACATTTTTCAACCTTGAAATTCTATTACTTTTTCAGGATACACCTTGATCTTGGTGGAACTCTTACCACATTTTTCTCAATGCCTTCAAGAACCTGAAGGTTTAGATCTTTTCTTTCAGGAGAACCTCCTTTTATTAATTTTTTGAACAATCCTTTTTTTTTGGTTCTTTTTTCTAGGGATACCTATTATGTGTATGTTGCATCATCTTTGTTTCTTTTCAGATTTATAACTCAGGTGTTAGCTAAGGTCTCTTGGCCCTTTGAAGACCACATAACTGTTCTTCTCTAGCCAAATCCAAGATGGATGAAAGACCAAAAAATTCACAGTATCAACTAAGTCCTTGTCTTTATTTATCTCAATATGCTCATAGATACACACTTATAAGCAGACAAAACTATGTGGCTTTCTTAAAAAATTGATTTTCCCAAGAAATCAACTGACATCAATTTTTAGTTGAATTTACTTAAGATTTGAGAAGATATGAGGAAGAGTTACATCCCAGGGCCTTGGCCTGATACCTCCCTCACTCCGTCTCTACTCCTCTTCCCACTCCTGTTCCTCATCCTCTCCATCCGGGACGGTTGCCAAACTCTCCCCTTGTGTTTGTGTACAGTAACTTCTTATTTTCTTTAAAACCTTTTTACCAGATTACCAAGCCTGGCGTTGACTGAGTGGTAGGGGTGGGGGCATTAGAACTTTTCTACTTTTACAATCTGCTCTACCAAACAAAGGCATCAGTCACAGGTACATTCAGGTGCTTACATGATGTCATCAAGATTATATTTCCTTCCAGTCCTCTCAGGTTATGTTTGTCTCTCTCTCTCTTTTTTTTTTTGCATGTGACCTAATTCTCTTCTGATACAAAATATGCTCATTATATGTGGCAGGAAATATGTCCACTGATAGCCCCAGTCCAATGTATAACCTTATCATGCTTGGTAAAAAAATGAGACACTCCCTCTCTTTCCCAATATTTCAATTCTCTTGGAAGAAATATGGTTGGACTTGCTTGGGTTGATGCCCAGTTGCATTGTGTAAACATGGCTGGCGTGTCACGATCAGATGGAGTGGAAGTGTCGCAACCCTCATCACCAGCCCCATGGGAATCCTGTGGGGTCTGTGCAGACCCCCAGTGCAAAGAAAAATGTTATATTGAGAAGACAAAAGCAACAGATGTCTACCACACCTCATTCTCTTTGGTATGGAAATGTTCCCTGGCTGTGTTCCCTTTCTCATCTTGCATTTAGTTAAGGGTTATTTCCAGGACCTTTTAGAACATTTTCACTTAAATTTTAATATTTGTATCTTATTAAAAATTTGAAAAATTAGCCTTGGCTTGTGTTTTGATCTCTTTTGTGATTTTTTTTTGTCTCCCCAGTAGATTTCAGGGAGAGGAGTAACAGGGGGAAGTTACTTTTATGAAAGGTCTTTTGTTTGTGTTTTGCTGGCTCGTGAAACATGGTGGAAACTGAAGAGCAAATGACAATTGAGAAGAATAGGAGGAAAGACTGAAAGAAAATTGACATCACAAATCACAACCTTTCAAAGTGAAATTATAGTTGCTGCTATGTCTCCACGTACGAGAGGCAGAGGGAGCTACACTGAGGCAAGTCATGACAAGGCAATTTCATCAGTACAAGTACTCCATCAGCTAGGTATCTGAATGGCAGTAGGGTTAAAGAAAAATCTTGCTTTAAAGCTAATTACTGAAAACGGTGCACATCCATTGAGCACTTAAGATTTCTCAGGTACTGTGCTAAGAACTCAGTGTACACATGGGTGGTTAAAACAGACAGTCTTAAGCACTTAAAATCTAGCTATTGTGTTATATAAATACCTTACTTCCTCCATATCCTTCATTCTTTAATATAAACAATGATTTTAGATGACTCTACTGTATGTAGTAATATCTATCATTTGGTGAGGTCCTATTATGTTATATATATTTTATATATGCTATCTCTAATCCTTTAAGAGCTCTATGAAGTGTGATCAACTCCAATTTACATGAGAATAATGAGGTTTCAAGAGTTAAATAAATTCCTCAAGATCAAGTGGCAGAGCCAGGACTGGAACACAATCCAGTCTGCCTGTCTCCCACTCTGTCTTCTCCTTCAACGCTTCTCTGTGCATCTTCTCATCTTTGCATCTTGCTCTCATAGTTCCTCAGTTTGACCCAGTTTGGCCTTTCCCACTGGCCCATAGTCTTTGTCCTGCCCTTAGTTGGTGTCTACCCCTGGTCCAAAAAGGGGTGCCTGGTGTGGTTCATGGAGTTCAGTTATGGCCGCCTAAGCTGGTCTCTGCATCAGTGGCCACTGGAGGTAGAGGTTCCCTTGGAAGAGAATGCCAACATTAGTGAAGATGATGACTGGCCTGAAATGCATCAAAGGGTAGCAGAATATGCTTCCCTAAAATGTGCTACTTTGACTTACAGATTATTTCCAGCTGAAGACAACAGAGAAGAAACAGGTACAAGAAAATCTCTGTGTCCTCCCTCTATTTGCCAAAAAGCAGGGCATAAATTTTTAAAGGTGAGTCCACTTCCCCTCTCTATGAGGAAGGACAGAAATTGCCCAGCAGAGAAAACTTTAGACTCTTATCAGCCTGGAGATGGCACCAGAGGAATCTACACAGCAAACTTTACTAACTAGCCCTTATCTTCCTTAGTTTCACCATATATCTGCCTTCCCACAATTTGCCACTCCTGGGAGCTCACAGTCATTTTCCCTGGTCTTGTTACTTTTCTACAGAATTATTGTTCTTTTGTTAAGATGCTATCGGACCCCAAGTTCTGACCACCCTCTTTGAGTCACTCAGCAGGGCACACTCCCATGTACATAGGTCCCTCCTGTTATGACTCTTTTGTTTCTTTCTTGTTAATTTCTCTTGTCAGTCTGATTTGCAGGGCCCCAGCCAGTAAACCTAAGATGGATGAGGGAAAAGATTTTTTTCCTTCTTCTACAGCAGACATATCTAAATGGCTTTTATTAACTTATTGACATGATTTTATTGAATTTTGTGTCATAGTTAACACAGGACTTGCCCAGAGTCATCTAGTACAGATGAGAGGGCCAGCCAACAACTGAATTAGATGTAAAATTGAAAAACGACAATACAAATATCAAAAAAAGGAATGATAAAGCAATTAGAGCATAGAAGTTGTCACATAATCATCAAAAGTGATGTTTTCAAAAAAATTTAAAGTAAAAAAAAAAGGAGACAATTTCTAAATACATCACATATTATGTGAACATAGTGTGCATTTTTAAATAATTAGAAGGAACTATGAAGTTAAAAGTAAAAGAGAAGAAGAAAAGAAGGGGGTATTTTCCTGGAAAGTGCCAATCCAAGGAGTTCTAGAAACAGGAGAGGAAAGCTAGAAAACATACACTTTTCTGCCTTAGTGTTGGGGAAGAGAGCCCCAGACCAGCAGGCAGATGATCCCAGAGCAGACAAACATCATGAGTTCTTACATTCTGGTAAAAATACTGGGTCACAGAGTGAGCTCCCTTTGTTGGTGTTGTACATGGCTGATTTAGGATTCTGATGTTCACCCTGTACTTTGGCTCATAAAGGTGATGCTCTTGCGAGTATTTCTGTCTTTTTGAGAACATGCCCCTGCCTTGCTAGACTACGAGGCTGGCTGGCTGGGTTACAAAGCAGCCCCTGGGTGGATAAAGTCAGACAGTCACCTCATTCACCTCAAAGTTAACCAGGGAAGCTCTGAAACTAAAGAGCAGAGAAAGCAAGCCCCTGAACTGTGGTCACCTTGCTGCAGCAAAAAGAAACCAAACAGGTTCAACCTGAAACTGCCGACCAGCCTTGCCCATTTCCTCACCCCAGTTTTGAGATCATTCAACTAAGGGACCAGCTTTTTCTATTTGGCCCAAAGCAAATGCTCACATCCTGGGATCTTATACAGCATATAGGCTGGCTCCAAGACACAACGCCTCAACTGTTTGTCCCTAACAGAACACCCACATACATTTTGAGGTTATAGAGGTAGATTTTTGTGGATAAGGAAGGAATAATTCCATAAACACAAACTGGGAAGCCATTGGTTAGATGGAACCAGGGAAGAAAGCCTAGGAGAAAAAGCAGACCACAAGCTGGATATGAGTCAACAAAGCAATAGAAAACACATCCACATGCAGCATTTGAAAATGTTCAATGGAAGCATTGTTTGTAAGACAATGCTACCTCTTTCTCTATCCCCTGCTACTGAAGACAGAAGTGGGATACTGTTGCGAAAAGAACCACAATGACAGCATGAAATCTGGAAAACAAACTATGAAGACAGAGTGAATAGAAAAACTTAGAGTTTTATAGATGTGCAATAGAAATCACTAAGTGTATGGCTGCTTATAGTGAGGGAAATAGCAAGGTAGAGTGAGAAGGAAGGGTTACAGGGGTTAGTTCACACCATTCACTGGCAGAACCACAAAGTACAATCATCAAACGAAAGGGTTTCAGGTAAGCATTCTGAACTTAAGTAGAAAAGTCTCCTCAAATCTGGGATAAACTGCCATTAGACTATTCACATAAAATAGTGGTTAGTATTTGTTGTGTTATGTCAATACATATTACATGAATTGGCTTACTTAATCCTCACAGAAACACTAGCTGTTGTAGCCTCATTTTGCAAAGTGACGAAATTGAGGCACAGGAAGTTTAAGTATCTCAGTCAAGGTCTTTCTGCTAATGTCAATGGAAGGTTTTGCATCAGGAAACCTGACTGCTATCCAGGAGCTTAGAGCTCCAGTGTTCATTCAGTGTACTCACCTATACAGCTCACTCCATGACCTTCCTTTTTGAGTTTATGTCTGTTCCAGTAGGTCTGATCATCACAAGAAATCTTGGAATGGACCAAGACTCAGTAATTATACCAATGTGTATTTGCATACAATTTTGTAAGTACTTACTTTCTTATGAATGTTCTCACTTCTTGCAAAGTCCTGAAAGCATGTTGAGGATTATTCTCCTCATTCTGAAGGTGAGATAACTAGAGTCTGTAGAGTTTGAGAGACTTGTCCAAGGACACACAGCCAGCACATCACAGAACCAGAGCTAGAATCCATATCCAGTGAGTGGTCCCCCATGTGGAGGAACCCCAGAGGCCTGGGAAAGTCTCTGCTCTTTGGGATCTCTCAAGTCACTAATAAGGTAATACATAGACCATAGTAGATCCTCAGTAGATAATAGTGTTGAAAGATTTTGGTAGCAGAAAGAATATTAAAGTGCTAGTGTAAAAGTGGAACAGTGTGAGCACTCTGCATAGAAGCTTAAAAGAGATCTTAATTTTATTCTAGAAGGGACCTTTCCTGAGTCCTTTCTGCCCTTGTTCCTAGGGAAGGCTATCAGTTGGGTAATCTCAATGCATGTGTTTCAGAATGGTATGGGAAGGCAGATGCTGTTTAACAATGTGATGCTCTTATTAATGTGCCTTTCAATGATGTAAAAGGGGGAAGGGTCTTCACTTGGAGCAGAACTATTTTTTCTTTACTTTTTTTAATTGATAGGGGATTTCTGCTTATAAGTAAAATTGTAGTATTTCCAGAATATTTCACCTGGCTTTAGTACATATGCATATCAACAGGAGCTCAAGGGTGGAGAGAAGAATGGCTTTAGTGCATTTGCATCATTCCTCAGGGGTGGAGAGAAGTTCATCTCCATATCAATGGGTAATTACCTGGGCAAGGAGGGCTTATCAGTACCCAAGAGGTGAGGAGAGGGCCGGTTTTGCTGTTGCTGGACCAGGAAAGAGAGTAGGCCCAGGGGAGCAGTTTTGAAGCAATAAACGGATTTTAAACTTTATTTCTCCCTTTCACTGATTTCAGTTTTTTTGGGTTTTTTTTCCCTGTTCTTATTTATTTATTTATTTCATTATTTTATTTTGTTATCATTAATCTACAATTATATGAAAAACATTATGTTTACTAGGCTCTCCCCTTCACCAAGTCCCCCCCACAAACCCCATTACACTCACTGTCCATCAGCGTAGTAAGATGTTGTAGAATCACTACTTGTCTTCTCTGTGTTGCACAGCCCTTTCCCCCACTCCCCACATAATACATGCCAATCATAATGCCCCCTTTCTTCTTCCCCGCTCTTATCCTTCCCTACCCTCCCATCCTCCCCAGTCACTTTCCCTTTGGTAACTGTTAGTCCATTCTTGGGTTCTGTGATTCTGCTGCTGTTTTGTTCCTTCAGTTTTTCTTTGTTCTTATATTCCACATATAAGTGAAATCATTTGGTATTTGTCTTTCTCCGCTTGGCTTATTTCACTGAGCATAATACCCTCTAGCTCCATCCATGTTGTTGCAAATTGTAGGATTTGTTTTCTTCTTATGGCTGAATAATATTCCATTTTGTGTATATGTACCACATCTTTATCCATTCATCTACTAATGGACACTTAGGTTGCTTCCATTTCTTGGCTATTGTAAATAGTACTGCAATAAACATAGGAGTGCATCTGTCTTTTTCAAACTGCAGTGCTGCATCCTTAGGGTAAATTCCTAGAAGTGGAATTCCTGGGTCAAATGGTAAGTCTATTTTGAGCTTTTTGAGGAGCATCCATATTGCTTTCCACAATGGTTGAACTAATTTACATTCCCACCAGCAGTGTAGGAGGGTTCCCCTTTCTCCACAGCCTCGCCAACATTTGTTGTTGTTTGCCTTTTGGATGGTAGCCATCCTTACTGGTGTGAGGTGATATGTCATTATGGTTTTAATTTGCATTTTTCTGATAACTAGTGATGTGGAGCATCTTTTCATGTGTCTGTTGGCCATCTGAATTTCTTCTTTGGAGAACTGTCTGTTCAGCTCCTCTGCTCATTTTTTAATTGGATTATTTGCTTTTTGTTTCTTGAGGTGCATGAGTTCTTTATATATTTTGGATGACAAGCCTTTATCGGATCTGCCATTTACAAATATATTCTCCCATACTGTAGGGTGCCTTTTTCTTCTATTGATGGTGTCCTTTGCTGTACAGAAGCTTTTAAGCTTGATGTAGTCCCACTTGTTTGTTTTTGCTTTTGTTTTCCTTGCCCAGGGAGATATGTTCATGAAGAAGTCGCTAATGTTTATGTCCAAGAGATTTTTGCCTATGTTTTTTTCTAAGAGTTTTATGTTTTCATGACTTACATTCAGGTCTTTGATCCACTTCGAATTTACTTTTGTGTATGGGGTTAGACAGTGATCCAGTTTCATTCTCTTATATGTAGCTGTCCAGTTTTGCCAGCAACATCTGTTGAAGAGACTGTCATTTCGCCATTGTATGTCCATGGCTCCTTTATTGAATATTAATTCACTATATATGTTTGGGTTAATATCTGGAGTCTCTAATCTGTTCCACTGGTCTGTGGCTCTGTTCTTGTGCCAGTACCAAATTGTCTTGATTACTATGGCTTTGTAGTAGAGCTTGAAGTTGGGGAGTGAGATCCCCCCCACTTTATTCTTCTTTCTCGGGATTGCTTTGGCTATTCGGGGTCTTTGGTGTTTCCATATAAATTTTTGCACTATTTGTTTCAGTTCATTGAAGAATGGTGTTGGTAATTTGATAGGTATTGCATCAAATCTGTATATTGCTTTGGGCAGGATGGCCATTTTGATGATATTATTTCTTCCTAGCCAAGAGAATGGGATGAGTTTCCATTTGTTAGTGTCCTCTTTAATTTCTCTTAAGAGTGTTTTATAGTTTTCAGGGTATGGGTCTTTCACTTCTTTGGTTAGGTTTATTCCTAGGTATTATATTCTTTTTGATGCAATTGTGAATGGAATTGTTTTCCTGATTTCTCTTTCTGTTGGTTCATTGTTAGTGTATAGGAAAGCCACAGATTTCTGGGTGTTAATTTTGTATCATGCAACTTTGCTGTATTCCGATATCAGTTCTAGTAGTTTTGGAGTGGAGTCTTTAGGGTTTTTTATGTACAATATCATGTCATCTGCAAATAGTGACAGTTTAACTTCTTCTTTACCAATCTGGATTCCTTGTATTTCTTTGTTTTGTCTAATTGTCGTGGCTAGGACCTCCAGTACTATGTTAAATAACAGTGGTGAGAATGGGCATCCCTGTCTTGTTCCCGATCTTAGAGGAAAAGCTTTCAGCTTCTCGCTGTTCAGTATGATGTTAGCTGTGGGTTTATCATATATGGCCTTTATTATGTTGAGGTACTT
Source organism: Manis pentadactyla (assembly GCF_030020395.1). Taxonomy (NCBI): domain Eukaryota; kingdom Metazoa; phylum Chordata; class Mammalia; order Pholidota; family Manidae; genus Manis; species Manis pentadactyla. The sequence continues at coordinate 116,333,205 of NC_080024.1, read as the reverse complement.
GCCATCTATACCCATTTTGCTGAGAATTTTTATCATGAATGGATGTTGAATTTTGTCAAATGCTTTTTCAGCATCTATGGAGATGATCATGTGGTTTTTATCCTTCCTTTGTCTATGTGGTGGATGATGTTGATGGATTTTCGAATGTTGTACCATCCTTGCATCCCTGGGATGAATCTTACTTGGTCGTGGTGTATGATCCTTTTGTATATTTTTGAATTCAGCTTGCTAGTATTCTGTTGAGTATTTTTGCATCTATGTTCATCAGGGATTTTGGTCTGTAATTCTCTTTTTTGGGAGAACAGCGACCTCTAGTGGCTTGTGCTGGGGAGCTGCATGCAGACGGTGCTTCTGATTCTTGCCCGGCTGCTATGGAGTTTAGCTCCGTGGTTGCTGTGGGTGAGGCCTGCCTCAGGCTACTGCTCCGATATGGCGGAGCTGCGTTGGAGGGGAAACGGCTGGGAGGCTGTTTATCTCTGTGAGGGGCTTCCGAGCTGCGCTGCTGCTCAGGGGGCTTGGGTGTCCGGGATTCCCAGCCGCTGGGCTAAGTGTTCGGGACACTTCTGTCCGGCTGTGGGGTCACTGTTCCTTTAAGACTTTCAAAAAGCACTCGCTTTTCTTTGTCCCAGGGGCGCTGGCTGCAGGGACCCGTTCACAGGTCTTACTGTCCTGTTTCCCTAGTTTCCAGCACCCCACGCACGCACTGTGTGTCTGCGCTCTGGTGCGGATGGCTAGGGCTTGGTGTTTAGCAGTCCTGGGCTCCCTCTCTCTCCCCACACTGACTCCTCTCCTCCCACCGGGAGCTGGGGTGAGGAGCGCTGGGTTCTTGCAGGTGTGGATGTAGTCTGGCTGTTGTCCTGTGTCTTTTGGTCTCTTTTTTAGGAAGAGTTGTATTTGTTGTATTTTCAAAAATATATATGGTTTTGGGAGGAGATTTCCACTGCTCTACTCATACCGCCATCTTGGCTCTGCCCCTGATTTCGGTTTTTAGAGGTATTTTGCCAGGGAGTTCCTTTCCTGGACTTACATGGAGCAGTTGGCAGGATTTCTCTGAACCCGAAATCTGTCATAATGGGTGCAACCTTTGGGAGGGCCGCCCCTAGAATTGGGGAGAAGTGGCACTTGCACTGAGGGACATGTGTCTACACTTGTGTGGTCATGGAGGCACCACCACTGCTGCTGGCCGTGCTGGCCCTAGCCCATGGCCTGAGCCTAAGGCTACTGCTTCTGCCACTGCTGCTGCTTCTGTTGCTGGCTGAAGCCTGCTCACAACAATGGAAAGAACATAGGTCCGCTTCACCTTGATAGAGAAGGAACTGGCTGCTGTGCACCACACCTTGCTGGCTATGGAGCCCTTTGCCAGAAAGCTCCAGCCCAGGTAATAACCACCCATCCCATCGTGGGATGGGTGCAAGACTGGACCCAAAGGCCATGGAGTGGCATGGCACAGACACCTACTGTATATCATGTGACTGGCTACTTGCCCTTTGGCATCCTCAGGGAATAATGAAGCAGATACATTGGCTCAGGTGCACTGGTTAGAAAAAAAGCCTGCCTCTGATGTGGCCGAATGACTACATTTGTGACCCATGACAGTATTTATTTGATGCAGGGCAAAAGACAATGTGGGTCCATTGGTGGGGCTTGCCATTGACCTTTGAAGAAGTCATCTGAGCCTGGAAGGAGTGCCCTGCACGTTGTGCAGATCAGCAAACCACCAAGAGGGCTTAGAGCATCTCTTTGCAGGCTATGGCCAGTCACTGGTGATGGAGAGCAATCAAGGCACCCACTTTATTGGACATGCGTTGCAAGGATATGTGCAACAATCAGGAATAAAATGGACATGGCCCTGGACATTTCGACACATGGACTGATGATGGCTGGCTCTTCTGGCACAGTGGGGAAAAAGCCTGGAAGCTGGCCTCCTGTGTATTCCTGGAATAACAGCAAAGTGGCCCCCCCAAATCATGGTTATTTGCTTCTACAGTCCTTGTGTCCTGGATGCACCCCCTGGATGCAGCTGCCGTGTGATGGCTTGAATGGATGAGCTTTGGACTTACTCTGCATGGGACTTTGAACCTAGATGACTCCTCTAGCTTGAGAATTATCATGGTTGTGTTGCTGTTGTCAAGAAAAAAATGCTTAAAGAGAGGTTTGACTTTGTTTAATGTTTGGTAAAAGTTTTGTGAGCAATCTAGCATGGTTGTTAGGAATGAGTGAACAAGTGTAGAAACATATTTTGTGCTTAGTGAGAGATTGTGCTGTAAAGTACATTTACTTAATCTGCAAAGGCTGAATCCTCTGGCTTGAGGATTATCAATATTTTATTGCTGTTGCTACTGTAAGTCATTAGTTTGGTTGGAAGAGGGAGAATGAGTAAATTGTAAGGAAAGATTTCTGGAGGGGTGGCATGTGGATAAAGTTGTAATATCTCCAGAATATCTCACCTGGTTTTAGTACATATGCATATCGACTGGTGCTCAAGGGTGGAGAGAAGTATGGCTTTAGTGTATTTGCATCATTCCTCAGGGGTGGAGAGAAGTTCATCTCCATATCAATGGGTAATTACCTGGGCAATGGAGGGCTTCTCTGTACCAGAGAGGTGAAGGGGGGGTGCCAGTTTTGCTTCTGCTGGAGCACGAGAGACAAATGGCCCTGGATTACAGTTTGTGAGCAATAAACGGATTTTAAACTTTATTTCTCCCTTTGACTGCTTTCGGATTTTAGAGGTATTTTGCCCCAGGATTTCCTTTGTCCAGACTTACACTGCTTCTTTTACCTGAAGGTGGGGAGGTGAGGCAGTTGAAAAAGAGGAAGTGGGCCCCAAGAAGAGGGTGGTAGGCTGGGGACAGAGAATAGATGGCCCATGGGGACCCAAACTAAGGGTGTGGCCAATGGTTGCCACTAACAGTGATAATAGATAATCCAGACTTAAATTTCCCTTTTCTGCAAAATAGTTCCTTGTGTTAGCTTCAAACCTTGGTAAATTCTGGTAAACATGGTGAACTTGCCTTACATCCTTTGGGAAATATGAGAAAGTGCCCTGCACATGGTGTAAGAGTGGATGAGATTAGGGCAGGGGTAGGGGTGTGGAGAGGTGGGTGTGTAATTGCCATAGGTGAACGACAAAGGAGCAGATGTGAGAAGTGACAACCAGAATGGAAGTGTGGATAGGACAAGCAACCCTCATCCACCCCAAAGAATGCTCAGAAATCGTTGGGGAGGAAATTGCAAAAGCAGGATAGGAACTTCAGGCTGTTTGTATAGGTTTTATTTAAACAGCAGTGCTCCCTCACTGTCACATGCCCTCCCCAGTCACACACACCAAAACACTGAAAGGCTGGAGGACCCAGGGAGAAGTCAGATTACTTGTGTTAAATGAATGAACTTCCATATGTCCTGAATTTAGAGAACTAATGTGGATAACCAGAAAAAGATATTGCCTCACCCTAAAGCTGTCTCTGTGTTGGGGGTTGGTGATCAATAATAAGTTAAGGGAAATGAAACCACAGAAACAACAGAACTGCAGCTATGAGAAAAATGATTTCTGAAAGCCCTATATAAATGTGTGGCTCTTTACAAACACGACTCTGTCCTTGTTAATGATTCTAGACACCTGAAAGGGGCCCTCTACTAAAGTGTAGATGACTCATTATTTCAGCCAGCGCAATTAGATTCTGCAGACATCATTTTTATAAAGAACATAGTAGGTATCTTAATCACCAAACCAAACTTTGATTATTGGCATTTGTGGAAACAGTCCTATTTATATCTTTGATATAATCTACTGTCTATTGAAAGAAATAGAACTTCAGTACACACCAGGTACATCAAGTCATAATGGGTAGCTAGATGTTTCTGGAAGAACCATCAGCAATAAAACAATAATACTGTAAATACTTAAGTGACAATAATTAGACTCAGCATTCAGAGGAGCACCATACTTACTTTAACCATTGTTATGCTTCAAAGTTGACAGAAAGGGTAGTATGCTGAAGATAATCTTTACATTTTCACAAGATCTACTTTTCACCACAATGCATTGTTTGATACACAGAAATCCTTTCTGGTGAGACTTTTTTGAGGAGTGAATGTAGTTCTATCACTTGTGATGTGAAAGTGGTAACTCCTGGGTATATGCTGACGTATGAAAAAATTTAACTCAAACAAAAATCATCCATTGAAGTGAACTATTTTAATAATATGATTCTAATATAGATCTAAGAAAAATATCAGGTTTCCTTCAAAAATAATTTTACCATCTTTTTAGAGCATTTTGTTGGTATTTGTGTAAGCTAAGCCTATTTTGAGATTTCTTACCTAACATGGTGGAGCAAAATTTGCCACCCCAAAATGCATCCCTTTAACATGTGGATTATTTTAGGCTGATCATTTAAAACAAAAACAAACAAATAGAAAAACCAGAAGGCTCTGAAACAACCTTTGACCTTCCCCCTAACTGCCTAAAAGAATTTAGATAGAGAACCTGCTCCAGGATGGCAGTTATCACCATAGATAACTAAGTATAATACGATCTAGGTTGGTGGACAGGGAGGAACTTAGCAAAATCTGTTTGTTAAAATTCTGGCCCAATCAACATTTGTTTACCAAACATTTGCCTTTTTTCATCTTCCTGTGAATCAGCTTCCTTCCCTTTGAAGTCCAGACCCCTCTCCTGAGCTCTGGAGGGCATATAAGCCTCAACTGGCTGCCTGTGAGCCTCCTGGTCTTATGGAGCCCCCAGATGAATATAAATAAATTTGATTTTTTCCTGTTAATCTATCTCAGGCCAACTTAATTCTTAGACCTTTAAAGAGCAGAGGACAATTTTTCCTCCCCTACACTAACAATACCTTTGTTCATCAGGAAGTGGTTGAACTAGAGCCTTTATAAAAAAGGAAACCCAATCAAGATGGTGTTATGGGTTGAGTTGTGTCACCCCAAAGACATATGTTGAAGTCTTAACTCCCAGGACCTCAGAATGTGACCTACTTGGAGATAGGGCCATTGAAAATATAATTAGTTAAGATGAGGTCATTCTGAAGCAGGGGGGTTCTAAGCCATCATGACTAATATCCTCAGAAGAGCCATGTGAAACAGGGACTGTGGGTGTGGTCAGAGTAGGGTGAGGGCCTCCGGAAAAAGCAAGGCAGGATATTTGCAGTCAGAGCAATCTTAACTACATGCAAGGAAACCCCCTACCAAAACTCTGTGTTAAACATTAAGCTCTAGAGTCATTCTTCAGTGAGATCAGTTGATACTCCCCAGATAAAGGAAAGTATCCCATGTTTTTATTATGCTAATTGTTTATAATAATGAGTAAGATTCAGTTTAGCATGCTAAAAGGGACTTAATGTCTCATCAAGGACAAACATTGTAAGACCACTTTTAGCAAGTCCACACTCTAAGCCCTTCATCAGTTCCCCAAAATCCTCAATGGCCTATAAATCCCCTAGACAACGCATCACCCTGGGCTCTCTTGTCCCCTCCTGGCTTGAGCCAGGAGCTCTGTCCTCTCACTGTATCTCTAAATAAAAGCCTCTCCCTGGCTCTCCTACCTTGAGTGTTTTCTAAGTTCATTCTTTGACTCCGCAAACAAGAACCCCGGCATCAGTGTGATGTCACAGGTGCAGGGAGAAGGCTATGTGATCACAGAAGCCAAGCTCTGAGCAATGCAGCTGCAAGCTGAGGGCCGCCAAGGACTGCCTGTGACACAAGAAGTTAAGGGACAGGCATGAACAGATTCTCTCACAGAACATTTGAGTGAGCATGGCTCTGCCAAGCCTTGTATTTCAGACTTCTAGCCTCCAGAACTGTGAGACAGCAAAACTCTGTTCTTTCAATCCACCCAGCTGCAGTACTCTGCAGCAGCCCTGGGAAATGAGCGCAGATGGAATGGATGCACCGGCCTCTCACACAGGGTGATGAAGTGCACAGGGCATAGACTTTGGGGTTCAGCAGAAGTAGAAATTAACCCCAACTCAGCCAATTTTTTCCTGTGTCACTTTATGCAAGGTAATTTCTTTAGTTTGTTTCCTTAGCTATATGATAGAAAGATCTTCATAAGATTGGTAAGGACATTAACTATTAAAAATATGAAAGTTACCTCTTACATATGAACACATTTAAGTGGCCCATTAATATTCAGTCATTTTACTTGTTTACATGCTCTTTCCATTGTACTTGTTGATGCAGGCTTTTTCTTATGTTTATTTCATGTGTTTATGGAATTTAAGAGCTCTTTTCCTTCTTTACAATAATTTTTAAAAAAAGAAACTTCTTTTAGAACTGTAAATTTCTAGCGACCTGGATGTTCGGTCATAATTTTGGCAAAAATTATTTTAAAAAAGAATTTTTCATAATTAATGGTAAATAGACAACTGCTATTATATGCTCTACAGTTTTGTTCAGTTGTAGATACTCTGGTTCCTTGACTGTAGTTTGAAGAGCACTCACGAAAGGGAGTACCCCACCCAAAAGATGTGGTGGGTGAAAATCCCCAGGCAAATACAAAGTTTGCTTATCTAATTATATTTTGAATGTGCTAAAAAATTTTTTTTGTGGGGCAGGGGATGTAAGTAAGATGTAGTAAGATGTAGTTCTTTCATAAAGTACTGAAATGTGAAGTACCTAACCTAATGACACAGTTTCAAAATCTGATTTATTAGTCTTATTAAAAAGGGATAAAACTGAGGCGGAGCCAAGATGGCGGCATGAGTAGAGCAGCGGAAATCTCCTCCCAAAACCACATATATCTATGAAAATATAACAAAGACAACTCTTCCTAAAATAGAGACCAGAGGACACAGGACAACATCCAGACCACATCCACACCTACAAGAACCCAGTATCTAGCGAAGGGGGTAAGATACAAACCCCGGCCCCGGGGGACCCGAGCGTCCCTCCCCCCAACTCCCGGCAGGAGGAGAGGAGACAGAGCCGGAAGGAGAGGGAGCCCAGGACTGCTGAACACCCAGCCCCAGCCATCTGGACCAGAGCACAGACACAGTGTATGCACGGGGCCCTGGATACTAGGGAAACAGGGCAGCAGGACTGGTGAGCGGGTGCCTGAGGCCGATGCCGGAGAACAAAGAAATGGGAGCGGCCATTTTATTTTTTTTATTTTTTTTATTTTTGGTGAGTGCTTTACGGGAATCTTAAAGGGAGAGGGACCCCAATACTAGAGAAACAGGGCAGCAAGACCGGTGAGCAGGTGCCTGAGGCCGGCGCCTGAGGACAAAGAAAATCGTGCAGTTTTTTTTTTTTAATTATTTATTTAATTTTGTTGTTGTAGTTGTTGTTTTGGTTTGGCAGGTGCTTTTTGGAAGTCTTAAAGGGGCAGGGCGGGACACTGAGTCCAGAGGCAGGGAATCTAGGGATCACTGGGCACTCTAACCCCCTGGGCAGCAGGAAGAATGGAGGCCCCTTACGGAGATAAATAGCCTCCCGGCTGCTCCCCTCCCAATGGGGCTCCACCATTTTGGAGCAGCAGCCTGAGCAAGGCCACGCCCACAGCAACAGTGGAGATGAACTCCATAGCAGCAGGGCAGGAAGCAGAAGCCCTGTCTGCGCGCAGCTGCGCAGCACAAGCCACTAGAGGTCGCTGTTCTCCCAGGAGAGGAGGGCCACAAACCAACAAGAAGGGAAGTTCTTCCAGCAGTCACTCGTTCCAGCTCTGCAAACTATCTCTATCACCATGAAAAGGCAAAACTACAGGCAGACAAAGATCACAGAGTCAACACCTGAGAAGGAGACAGACCTAACCAGTCTTCCTAAAAAAGAATTCAAAATAAAAATCATGAACATGCTGACGGAGATGCAGAGAAAAATGCAAGAGCAATGGGATGAAGTCCGAAGGGAGATCACAGATGCCAGGAAGGAGATTACAGAAGTGAAACAAACCCTGGAAGGATTTATAAGCAGAATGGATAAGATACAAGAGGCCATTGAAGGAATAGAAACCAGAGAACATGAACGCATAGAAGCTGACATAGAGAGAGATAAAAGGATCTCCAGGAATGAAACAATACTAAGAGAACTGTGTGACCAATCCAAAAGGAACAATATCCATACTATAGGGGTACTAGAAGAAGAGGAGAGAGGAAAAGGGATGATAGAAAGTGTCTTTGAAGAAATAATTGCTGAAAACTTCCCCAAACTGGGGGAGGAAATAATCGAACAGACCACGGAAATACACAGAACCCCCAACAGAAAGGATCCAAGGAGGACAACACCAAGACACATAATAATTAAAATGGCAAGGATCAAGGACAAGGAAAGAGTTTTAAAGGCAGCTAGAGAGAAAAAGGTCACCTATAAAGGAAAACCCATCAGGCTATCATCAGACTTCTCAACAGAAACCTTACAGGCCAGAAGAGAATGGCATGATATATTTAATACAATGAAACAGAAGGGCCTTGAACCAAGGATACTATATCCAGCATGACTAACATTTAAATATGATGGCAGGATTAAACAATTCCCAGACAAGCAAAAGCTGAGGGAATTTGCTTCCCACAAACCACCTCTACAGGGCATCTTATAGGGACTGCTCTAGATGGGAGCACTCCTAAAAAGAGCACAGAACAAAACACCCAGCATATGAAGAAAGGAGGAGGAGGAATAAGAAGGGAGAGAAGAAAACAATCTCCAGACAGTGTATATAACAGCTCAATAAGCGAGCTAAGTTAGGCAATTAAATTCTAAAGAGGCTAACCTTGAACCATTGGTAACCACGAATTTAAAGCCTGCAATGGCAATAAGTACATATCTCTCAATAGTCACCCTAAATGTAAATGGACTGAATGCACCAATCAAAAGACACAGTATTAGAATGGATAAAAAAGCAAGACCCATCTATATGCTACTTACAAGAAACTCACCTCAAATCCAAGGACATGCACAGACTAAAAGTCAAGGGATGGAAAAACATATTTCAGGCAAACAACAGAGAGAAGAAAGCAGGGGTTGCAGTACTAATATCAGACAAAATAGACTTCAAAACAAAGAAAGTAAGAAGAGATAAAGAAGTACACTACATAATGATAAAGGGCTCAGTCCAACAAGAGGATATAACCATTCTAAATATATATGCACCCAACACAGGAGCACCAGCATATGTGAAACAAATACTAACAGAAATAAAGGGGGAAATAGACTGCAATGCATTCATTTTAGGAGACTTCCACACACCACTCACCCCAAAGGATAGATCCACCAGACAGAAAATAAGTAAGGACACAGAGGCACTGAATAACACATTAGAACAGATGGACCTAATAGACATCTATAGAACTCTACATCCAAAAGCAACAGGATATACATTCTTCTCAAGTGCACATGGAACATTCTCCAGAATAGACCACATACTAGGCCACAAAAAGAGCCTCAGTAAATTCCAAAATATTGAAATTCTACCAACCAATTTTTCAGACCACAAAGGTATAAACCTAGAAATAAATTCTACAAAGAAAATGAAAAGGCTCACAAACACATGGAGGCTTAACAACATGCTTCTAAATAATCAATGGATCAACGAACAAATCAAAATAGAGATTGAAGGGCCCCCACCAGTAAGATGGTGAACTTCCGGCTTCTCTTCTGGGTCCTCGGTTCCCGCTGGCACCACCTGAAGCCCAATCACCCCTTGCCCCCCTAATCCCAGCACCTAGCCAATAGCCACCAGCCCCGTAGAAGTAACACCACAATCACCCCATGACCCTTCCTATATAACCCAGCACCTTTCCCCAATAAAGTGGAATTCTACAGTGAATTGTTGCTGTGTGTCACTTCTTTCCTTTCATTGGTGCCGAAACCCGGGAGACGGGACACCCCAACTGGGCCCCGTCTTCCCCCCAACACCAGCAGCAACTTGCCCTCGTCCTCTTTTTCTGGCACTGGCTCCTCACACTCACCACTCCTCTTTGGCCTTTAGGTAAGTTTTCCCCCAGAGTGGGCCACTCTTCCCCGAGCTATCGCAGTGCCATTGACTGTGATCATCCGGCAAGGCCCTGACGCTCGGGGACGAAGAAGAAACTCTCCCCGCCTCCGGCCTTCATGGCAGCAGCAGACCCTCAGGCCCCTCCTCCAACAGCCATAAACGAGGTGACTCCTTTGTGGATGAGAACGCTCCCTTTTCCACTTCTTCCTTCTGTTCTACCTGCCGAAATCTGTTCCGTCCACCGAAAACTCCTAGTACTAGGTCCCTCGGACTCTGGCACTCTGCCTTCTTAGAGAAGTCTGGGTGACGACCCACACTTCCTAAGAAACCGACTCGTATACGAGTTTCCACAGACCACCAAGGATCGTCGGGGATGCCCTCTGTCTCCTTGCGGTCTGCTCCCAGTCCGAGGATCTCCATTCGTCTTCCCCTGTTTGTCTCTTTCTCTGTCCTTCAGCCATGGGAGCCTCCTCATCCCTCCCTGGAGGTTCACCTCTTGAATGCCTGCTCAAGCATCTAGCCACCCTCTCCCTGACACCTGATATAAAACCAAAACTTCTCCGCAATACTGCTCCCAAGATTGGCTGACATACCCCCTAGACAATAACAACCAATGGCCCACAGGGGAACTCTTGATCCTAACATCCCTTGCGATCTTTTTAACTACTGCCAGCGCCTGAAAAAATGGAAGGAGATTCCCTATACCGAAGCTTTCTGCCTCCTCCTCCCGCCTCCCTCGCCGCCGCCGCCTCCTCCTCCCCCCACCTCCCCCCAAGTTCTCCTAGCCTGCAAGCCATCTCCCCCTCAAAAGCCTCCCGCCCACTCCCTTCCCCCTCCTCTCTTACAACTTCTCCCCCTTCCTCCACCACCATCTCCTCCACCACCTCAACCCCCTGCAGATCAAGCCTGAGCCTTTCAGCCCCCCTCTAACTAAGTTCCAAGAGCCTCCTCTGTCTTTGCCCCCATCACCTGTTTCTTCCCCACAGACTGAGCCAGAACCCTTCAGTCCTCCTCAGAGTCGGTCCCGAGGGCCTCCCAAAATTATCACCCCCCCACTCAGGAGATAGCAACATCCGAAGGCATCGTGTGCGTTCACGTCCCTTTCTCCTTAAGAGATTTAGCCCAACTTGAGAAACGCCTACGTTCCTTTTCCACTGATCCCACGACATATGTCAGAGAGTTTCAATAGACCCTCCAGTCATACAGACTCACACTTCATGACATTTTCATGCTCCTGGCTAATACCCTCCTTCCTGAAGAGCGCAGATGAGTTTGGGACTTCGCCCAAACGCACGCCACCGAAACCCACAGGACTGACCCCACCTATCCCCTGGCCCCACCGCTGTCCCCGAACAAGACCCACACTGAGATTATAACACCACCGTGAGACTCTGCTCTCGAGATATCTTTGCCTGCTGCTTAATAGCAAGTCTGAAAAAAGCAGCTCGTAAATAGTCAATTTTCAAACTCTCCCTCCGAGTTCTTAGACAGACTCACTCAAGCCCTATTACAGTTTACCAGCCTGGACACAGAAACGCCTGACGGGAGACATGTCCTTATGACATACTTCCTAGCTCAAAGCCACCCTGACATTAAAGCTACACTCAAAAAGTTAGAACAGGGCCCCACTACCCCACAGACTGAGATCCTAACAGTGGATTTTAAAGTCTTCCATAACCGGGAGGAGGAGAAAGAACACCATAAACAAAAGGCTGATCAGGCCAATTTCCAAATGTTGGCCCAGCTGATAAAACCACAACCTGGGCACTCCTCTACAAACAAGCCCCCCTCCAGGAGCTTGTTTCAAGTGCGGAAAAGAGGGACATTGGTCAAGGGCGTGCCCCTACCCCAGATCTCCTACCACGCCATGCCCCAGATGCCACAAAAAGGGCCACTGGAGGTCTGATTGCCCAGCTACCCGAAGGGGAGGCTGGACGAACAACCCCCATCCTAAGCCCGCCGTAGTTGGGCTGGCAGAAGATTGACGGGGTCCGGGGGCTTCTCGCCCGACCTTTTCCATCACCAAACAAGAGCCCAGAGTTACTTTAATAGTAGACAGTCGCCCCATCTCCTTCCTCCTAGATACAGGAGCCACCTTCTCAGTCCTGCAGGATTACCGGGGCCCTACCACGCCTGCCATTACTCCTATAGTCAGGGTAGGAGGTAAACAGATTTTCCCATTAAAACCCCCCCTTTTTATGCACAATCCAAGACAATCCCATACCTTTCTCCCACTCCTTCCTGGTTATGCCCCAGTGTCCCATCCCCTTACTAAGACGGGACATCCTTTCTCTCCTCCATGTTTCCATAACTATATCCACTCCCACAGCCCCCAGTACTCCCTTTCTGATGGCCCTCATAGCCGACGAACCCCCTCTACCCAATGAAAGCTCCAGTTCCACCCTCATACACCCTGTAAATCCCAGAGTTTGGGACATTACAAGCCCCTCCGTGGCTCTATGTCCTTCTGCCTCTATCAAATTATGTGACCCCTCTCAGTATATCTGTCAGGCCCAATACCCCCTAACCACTTCAGCCCTCATAGGCCTCCAACCCATCATTCAAGATCTTTTAAACAAAAATTACCTCAGACCCACTCACTCCCCGTTTAATACCCCCATATTAGCTGTTAAAAAAACCAACGGATCTTTCCACCTTGTCCAAGACCTTCGCCTAATCAACATGGCCATCGTCCCTATCCATCCCTTAGTCCCAAATCCATACACCCTTTTATCGCTGCCCTGCCTTGGCCTCCCGAGACCCCTCCTCCCAAGATTTTTTCGTCTTCACCTGGACGGACCCATACACAAGACATTCTGAACAACTCACTTGGACAGTTTTGCCACAAAGCTTCCAAGTCCACCTTATTACAATACGTGGACGATCTTCTACTCTGCAGTCCCTCGTGGGAACAGTCTCAACTTGACACTGCCTCCCTACTTAACCTTCTAGCTTCCAGAGGTTACCGAGTATCCCCTGTCAAAGCTCAATTTCTCTCTTCCCCTTCTGTCACTTACCTCCGATTTCTTCTATCTCAACAAAGAAAGTCCATTACCTTAGACAGAAAACGGCTCCTCTCTGACCTGCCCGTTCCCAAAACCAAGACAGAAATCCTTTCCTTTCTAGGCCTGGCTAAGTATTTTAGAGCGTGGATCCCTAACTTCTCCCTGTTGGCAAGACCCCTATACGACCTCAGCAAAGGACCCCCTGAAGAACCATTATCCTCCTCACCCAAACACTCCTTCATTAAGCTCCGTCGAGCCCTTGTGGAAGCCCCAGCTCTCCATCTTCCTGATTTGTCGAAGCCCTTCTCATTATACATTCATGAGAGGTCCAGTCAAGCTCTAAGAGTCCTAGGCCAATATCATAGCCCATCCTTTGCCCCAGTAGCTTATCTTTCCAAGCAATTAGACCCCACAGTTCGGGGATGGGCCCCCTGCCTACGGGCATTAGCCGCTGGACAGCTCTTGCAGAAGGAAGCTCATAAACTGACATTCGGGGCGCCCCTTACCATTCTGTCCCCACATCACCTAAAGGATCTCTTAACCTACAAAAGTTTACAGACTCTCCCTCCCTCCAGACTCCTGACCTTACTGTCCTCTTTCATCCAAAATCCCGTTCACCCCCTTTGCCATCCATACCCAAATCATGACTTTTTCCTCCTTTACTGCTCTCTTGCTTTTTCCCCTCATTCCTATTGTCTTCCTCGCCACCCCAGCCTCCTTTGTATGGCAATTCAAAGTAAGACAGACTTACACACAGCATCAAACAAAGGTTACTGTCCTCATTGCCACATCAGACCGCCCTCTGAAAGGCTGCTCCGAGCCTTTATACCTCCACTTTCCTCCCTCCACCGAAGTGTTCACTAGCAGCTACCTTTATTCTTCCTACCTCTGCTTCCTCTATGACCAAAGACAAGCCTATTGCAGGTGATAGCAAGACACCTACGGGGGATGTCCCTACTGGTCTTGCGCCATTCACTACATGAGTAACTCCCAGTACCCACAGAATTACTCCTCCAACCGTTTCATGAAATACCCCAACGGCTCATTCTACTTATCAATCCCAGATCCTTAGGACCCTCGATGGGCCACCAGGGTCACAGCCTCAGTTTACTATGGGGGGTCCTCGACCCCACACGGTACCCTTCATATCTCTTGAGAGTATGTTCCCTCTCACTCCCAGATCTCTCAAGTTGCATCAGATATCGGACATTCCGAAAAAGTCATTATCCAAACTCTTGACGGCACTTCTTCATCTTCTTATTCCTGCTACTCTTGGTTACAGCTTATTCAAGACACCACCATCTTTCTCAACCACACCCTCAACACCACCAATTGTTTCTTATGTGCATCACTACAGCACCCATTGCTGGCCGCCGTGCCACTTAATATTTCCAACTACTCCTTCCATGCAGAAGGACAACCCCTCCGTCCCCTGGCAGACATACCCCTATGAGAACCAGAATACACAGATAATCTCACCATCCACCACTGTGTAGGCCCAGCTCCAACCCCCTCCAGCGCACTTCACTGCCTCTCTATCTACACCCCTACCTCCGGCTCTAAGACTTTCACTCAACCGGGACACTTCTTTTAGTGTAATGGCAGTCTTTTCAAATCACTGCCTCCCAACTCCGATATACCCTGCATTCTCGTCACCCTAATCCCACAGCTTACACTTTACAGCATGGCAGAATTTCTTGAGCTCCAACCTCCCTTGCCCTCGTGCACAAAAAGGGTTGCTTTCCTTCCCATCATGGTCGGTACCTCTTTGACCACCTCAGCCATTGGGGCAGGGTTTTCGGGAGGAGCCTTGGGTCACTCTCTATGGGCAATTAAAGATCTCAACGCCAAACTTGAGGGAGCCCTGACATCCACTGCCGATTCCCTGGCCTCTCTCCAAAGACAGGTCACTTCACTAACTAAGGTCACCCTTCAAAACCGGCGGGCCTTAGATCTGCTTACAGCCGAGAAGGGTGGCACCTGCGTCTTCCTTCGGGAAGAGTGCTGCTATTACATCAACGGATCCGGCATTGTGGAAACTGACATTACCAAACTCACCGACCTTGCCTCCAGCCTCCACTCTGCTTCCAATTCCAACCCATTCTCTTCAATACTAACAAACCCCTTTCTCACGTGGCTCTGGCCCATTGCAGGCCCTATAATAATCATTCTCCTCGCCTGTCTCTTCTTACCCTGTATAATAAAGTTCATCAAATCCCAAGTCGAAAAAATCTCTAATCAAACTTTCAACCAGCTTTTACTCAGGAACTATCAGCTTCTGGCCACAGAAGATCCCTCACCCTCACGTAACCTCCTCACCACACGCTGAGATAGACCCCTCTCTCCGCTGGAAACTGTTCCTGGAAACAATGGCCGCAGACACCTGGCTTCTGGCACCCGTATCCTCCTGGCACCATTGGAATCAACAAGTCCTCGACCTATAGTTACAAGGAACCTTCATTGATTTCCAACCTGAAGAAGTCCACAACTACTCGTCCTTACTGTGGGGAGTCCTATCAACCCTTTCCCCCCAATCCTCAAGCCCTCACTCCCTTCTCCGCCCCCGTTCAGCAGGAAGCAGTCAGAAAGAAAGCAACGTCCACAACCCCATAGAGGAGAAAGGGGGGAATGAAGGTCCCCCACCAGTAAGATGGCAAACTATCGGCTTCTCTTCCGGGTCCTCAGTTCCCGACGGTGCCACCTAAAGACCTATCATCTCTCTCCCCACTCCCACTCCCAGCACCTAGCCAATAGCCACCAGCCCCATAGAAGTAACACCACAATCACCCCATGCCCCTTCCTATATAACCCAGCACCTTTCCCCAATAAAGCGGAATTCTCCGGTGAATTGCTGCTGTGTGTCGCTCCTTTCCTTTCAGAGATCAAGGAATATATAGAAACAAACGACAACAACAACACAAAGCCCCAACTTCTGTGGGACGCAGGGAAAGCAGTCTTAAGAGGAAAGTATATAGCGATCCAGGCACACTTGAAGAACAAAGAACAATCCCAAATGAATAGTCTAACATCACAATTATTGAAACTGGAAAAAGAAGAACAAATGAGGCCTAAAGTCGGCAGAAGGAGGGACATAATAAAGATCAGAGAAGAAATAAACAAGATTGAGAAGAATAAAACAATAGCAAAAATCAATGAAAGCAAGAGCTGGTTCTTTGAGAAAATAAACAAAATAGATAAGCCTCTAGCCAGACTTATTAAGAGAAAAAGAGAATCAACACAAATCAACAGAATCAGAAATGAGAATGGAAAAATCAAGACAGACTCCACAGAAATACAAATAATTATTAAAGACTACTATGAAAACCTATATGTCAAGAAGATGGAAAACCTAGAAGAAATGGACAACTTCCTAGAAAAATACAACCTTCCAAGACTGACTAAGGAAGAAACACAAAAGTTAAACAAACCAATTACGAGCAAAGAAATTGAAATGGTAATCAAAAACCTACCCAAGAACAAAACCCCCGGGCCGGACGGATTTACCTTGGAATTTTATCAGACACACAGAGAAGACATAATACCCATTCTCCTTAAAGTTTTCCAAAAAATAGAGGAGGAGGGAATACTCCCAAACTCATTCTATGAAGCAACATCACCCTAATACCAAAACAAGGCAAAAATCCCACCAAAAAAGAAAATTACAGACCAATATCCCTGATGAAAGTAGATGCAAAAATACTCAACAAAATACTAGCAAACCGAATTCAACAGTATATCAAAAGGATCATACACCATGACCAAGTGGGATTCATCCCAGGGATGCAAGGATGGTACAACATTCGAAAATCCATCAACATCATCCACCACATCAACAGAAAGAAAGACAAAAACCACATGATCATCTCCATAGATGCTGAAAAAGCATTTGACAAAATTCAACATCCATTAATGATAAAAACTCTCAGCAAAATGGGAATAGAGGGCAAGTACCTCAACGTAATAAAGGCCATCTATGATAAACCCACAGCCAACATTATATTGAACAGCGAGAAGCTGAAAACTTTTCCTCTGAGATCGGGAACTAGACAGGGATGCCCACTCTCCCCAGTGTTATTTAACATAGTACTGGAGGTCCTAGCCACAGCAATCAGACAAAACAAAGAAATACAAGGAATCCAGATTGGAAAAGAAGAAGTTAAGCTGTCACTATTTGCAGATTATATGATATTGTATATAAAAAACCCTAAAGACTCCACTCCAAAACTACTAGAACTGATATTGGAATACAGCAAAGTTGCAGGATACAAAATAAACACATAGAAAGCTGTAGCTTTCCTATACACTAACAATGAACCAATCGAAAGAGAAATCAGGAAAACAATTCCATTCACAATTGCATCAAAAAGAATAAAATACCTAGGAATAAACCTAACCAAAGAAGTGAAAGACCTATACCCTGAAAACTACAAGTCACTCTTAAGAGAAATTAAGGGGAACACTAACAAATTGAAACTCATCCCATGCTCATGGCTAGGAAGAATTAATTTCGTCAAAATGGCCATCCTGCCCAAAGCAATATACAGATTTGATGCAATACCTATGAAACTACCAGCAACATTCTTCAATGAACTGGAACAAATAATTCAAAAATTCATATGGAAACACCAAAGACCCCGAATAGCCAAAGCAATCTTGAGAAAGAAGAATAAATCTCACTCCCCAACTTCAAGCTCTACTACAAAGCCATAGTAATCAAGACAATTTGGTACTGGTACAAGAACAGAGCCACAGACCAGTGAAACAGACAAGAGACTCCAGACATTAACCCAAACATATATGGTCAATTAATATATGATAAAGGAGCCATGGACATACAATGGCGAAATGACAGTCTCTTCAACAGATGGTGCTGGCAAAACTGGACAGCTACATGTAGGAGAATGAAACTGGACCATTGTCTAACCCCATACACAAAAGTAAATTCAAAATGGATCAAAGACCTGAATGTAAGTCATGAAACCATAAAACTTTTAGAAAAAAACATAGGTAAAAACCTTTTATTTTTATTTTTATTTATTTATTTTTTTACATAATTATTTTTTATTGAAGGGTAGTTGACACACAGTATTACATTACATTAGTTTCAGGTGTACAACGTAGTGATTCAACATTTTATACATGACAATTCTAGGTACCAGCTATCACCATACCAAGCTGTTACAATATCTTGACTATATTCATTACATCCCGGTTACTTATTATTTTACCATTGGAAGTGTGTACTTTTTTTGTGTGTGTGTGTGTGAGGGCATCTCTCATATTTATTGATCAAATGGTTGTTAACAACAATAAAATTCTGTATAAGGGAGTCAATGCTTAATGCACAATCATTAATCCACCCCAAGCCTAATTTTCATCAGTCTCCAATCTTCTGAGGCATAACAAACAAGTTCTTACATGGTGAACAAATTCTTACATAGTGAATAAGTTCTTACATGGTGAACAGTACAAGGGCAGCCATCACAGAAACCTTCGGTTTTGCTCATGCATTATGAACTATAAACAGTCAGTTCAAATATCAATACTCATTTGATTTCTATACTTGATTTATATGTGGATACCACATTTCTCTCTTTATTATTATTATTTTTAATAAAATGCTGAAGTGGTAGGTAGATACAAGATAAAGGTAGAAAACATAGTTTAGTGTTGTAAGAGAGCAAATGTAGATGATCAGGTGTGTGCCTGTAGACTATGTGTTAATCCAAGCTAGACAAGGGCAATAAAACATCCACGTATGCAGAAGATTTCTCTCAGAACAGGGGGGGTGAGGTTCTAAGCCTCTGTTGATCCCCAATTTATCACATGATGACCCCCCTGCAACTGTGCCTGCCTTCGGTTGTTCCTCCCTTGAGGAATCTTACCCGTCTCTGGCTAACCAGTCATCTTCCGGGGCCATACAGGGAAATGTAAAGTTGGTAAGTGAGAGAGAAGCCTGCAAAAACCTTTTAGACATAATCATGAGTGACCTCTTCTTGAACATATCTCCCTGGGCAAGGAAAACAACAGCAAAAATGAACAAGTGGGATTATATTAAGCTGAAAAGCTTCTGTACAGCAAAAGACACCATCAATAGAAC
Source organism: Manis pentadactyla (assembly GCF_030020395.1). Taxonomy (NCBI): domain Eukaryota; kingdom Metazoa; phylum Chordata; class Mammalia; order Pholidota; family Manidae; genus Manis; species Manis pentadactyla. The sequence goes on along the minus strand of NC_080024.1, from coordinate 116,314,160 downwards.
AAAAAGGAACCCTACAGTATGGGAGAATATATTTGAAAATGACACATCCGATAAAGGCTTGACGTCCAGAATATATAAAGAGATCACACGCCTCACAAACAAATAACAAATAACCCAATTAAAAAATGGGCAGAGGAACTGAACAGACAGTTCTCCAAAAAAGAAATACAGATGGCCAACAGACACATGAAAAGATGCTCCACATCACTAATTATCAGAGAAATGCAAATTAAAACTACAATGAGGTATCACCTCACACCAGTAAGGATGGCTGCCATCCAAAAGACAAACAACAACAAATGTTGGCGAGGCTGTGGAGAAAGGGGAACCCTCCTACACTGCTGGTGGGAATGTAAGTTAGTTCAACCATTGTGGAAAGCAGTATGGAGGTTCCTCAAAATGCTCAAAATAAACTTACCATTTGACCCAGGAATTCCACTCCTAAGAATTTACCCTAAGAACACAGCACTCAAGTTTGAAAAAGACAGTTGCACCCCTATGTTTATCACAGCACTATTTACAATAGCCATGAATTGGAAGCTACCTAAGTGTCCATCAGTAGATGATTGGATAAAGAAAATGTGGTACATATACACAATGGAATATTACTCAGCCATAAGGAGAAAACAAATCCTACCATTTTCAGCAACATGGATGGAGGTAGAGGGTATTATGCTCAGTGAAAAAAGCCAAGTGGAGAAAGAGAAATGCCTAATGATTTCACTCATCTGTGGAATATAAGACAAAGGAAAAACTGAAAGAAGAAAACAGCAGCAGAATCACAGAACCCAAGAATGGACTAAGAGTTACCAAAGGGAAAGGGACTGGGGAGGATAGGTGGGTAGGGAGGGATAAGGTGGGGGAAGATAAGGGGGGTATTAAGATTAGCGTGCATAAAGGGGGGAGTGGGCGAAAGGGGAGGGCTGTACAACACAGAGAAGACAAGTAGTGATTCTACAGCATTTTGCTATGCTGATGGACAGTGACTGTAAAGGGGTTTATAGGGGGGACCTGGTATAGGGGAGAGCCTAGTAAACATAATATTCTTCATGTAATTGTTGATTAATGATAACAATAACAACAAAAAAAGCAGTTCCTGTGTGTTGACCTCCAGTAAGTTCTTCACAATGGTATAAAGGGCATATCAAAGTGTGGGCAAAGGGTCTGTTTGTGTTTATACAGAGGATCAAAGCCCAGTTTGGCTACCCAGAAAATGAAATAAGATACGATATGAAGAAGAAGTTCCAACATCAACATACTCTGGAAGAGTCATTCCAGAAGATGATCATCAAAAAATGTCAACAAAGATCCTGTCGCTGTTGCAGTTGTAGCTGCATTCATCCCACTGGATTCTGGAATTGCCATTGGAATGAAGGGGGAGATATCTAAGCTGGCCTGTGCATACAGTAAAATAACAAATTTGACTGGATCTATACTGTTGGAACTCAACCAAGAATTAGGAGAAGTGCAAGTTGCAGCGCTCCAAAATCTTGAAACTATAGACTATCTACTGTTAAAACAACATATGGGATGTGAACAGTTCCCATGAATGTGTTGTTTTAAATTGTCTGATTTTTCTCAAACTATTCAAATTCAGTTAGACAATATCCATCATATCATAGATAAGTTTTCACAAATGCTTAGGGTGCCTAACTGGTTTTCCTGGTTTCACTGGAGATGGCTGGTAATTGTAGGTCTGCTTTGGTTATGTAACTGCATTCCTATTATGTTAATGTGTGTGAGCAATTTAATTAGTAGTTTAAAACCTATACATGTTTAAGTTACTCTACAAGAAGATATGTCAAAGAAATAACTAATCTTCCCATGTTTTCTTCCATCTGCTACTTCTATAGCTTTTCTTCTTCCTTCCTAATTACAACCCTTAAATAGAATTCGTGCCTCATATCGAATTTACTGAGTGTCATAATTCCTCCAAGTGGTAAAAATACCTCAAGACAAATGCTGGGCATAAAACCCACAGGGCATAAATCTGCAAAGAAGTAAAAAGCTAACCTTTTCAAACAATATGGCTTCTCTCTCACTTACCAACTTTACATTTCCCTGTATGGCCCCGGAAGATGACTGGTTAGCCAGAGACAGGTAAGATTCCTCAAGGGAGGAACAACCTAAGACAGGCACAGTTGCAGGGGAGCCATCAGGTGAGAAATTGGGGATCAACAGAGGTGAGGCTTAGAACCTCACCCCCCCTGTTTTGAGTGAAATCTTCTGCATCTGTGAATGTTTTGTTGCCCTTGTCTAGCTTGGATTAATACTTAGCCTATAAGCACACACCTGATCATCTACATTTGCTTTCTTACAGCACTAAACTATGTTTTCTACCTTTATCTTGCATCTACCTACCAATTCAGCATTTTATTTAAAATAATAATAATAATAATAATAATAAGGGATAAATGTGAGATTCACATATAAATCAAGTATAAAAATCAAACGAATATTCATACCTGACCTGATTGTTTGTACTTCATAATGCATGATCAAAACTGAAAGTTTCTGTGATGACTGCCCTTGCACTGTTCACCATGTAAGAACTTACTCACTATGTAAGAATTTGTTCACCATGTAAGAACTTGTTCATTGTGCTTCAGAAGATCGAAGACTGATGAGAATTAGGCTTGGGGTGGATTAATGATTGTGCATTGAGTCCCCTGTACAGAATTTTATTGTTGTTAACTGTTAACAACCATTCTATCAATAAATATGAGAGAGGCCCTCTCAAGAAAAAATAAATAAATAAAAAAAATAAATTTAAAAAAAGGGATAAAACTAATGGTTCCAAAATGAGGAATGGCATATTTATGTGATCTTCCTGCTATCCCATTAAAATGACAGTAAAGAAATAAAGAGCTATAACCAAAGAGCAATCAAGAGACAAGGAAGGACCATCAGTGACATAAACTGTTCAATAAATTCTGGAAGACAGAGAGGAAAACCTAGAGAAACACAGAGGAGGCAATTTGAGCCTGATAGATGCACAGAGGCCATACCTGAGAGGAAGTCAGATGTCCTGCAGATCCCAACATGCAAGGATGCAGAAATTTCACTTCCCATGTATCCTTTCTTAGGAAGTTACCTGGCAATATGCCTCAGCAAGACAAAGGAATAAACCAAGGGAAAGACACTGGCGTCCAGGAAAGACAAGGTCACTGGGGAGTCTCAGAGTGGCGGATGCAGGGCAGATGCAGTCAGCAAGCAATAGGCTCAGAACATGTCATCTGGGGAAGAAAACAGAAAGGGCTGAGTATTCTTAAATTTCACACTAACTTTGAGATTTTAGGGTGGGGTAAAGAGGACAACAATGCAAAAATAAAAAGAAAGAAATGAGAAAGCCACCCTTTTCATCAGGATGATTTGGTGCAAGCAACAGGAAAATCAATTCAGTGTGGCTTAAAAAATAAATTTATTGATCCCATTCCAGGAGGGGGCGGAAGATGGCGGCGTGAGTAGAGCAGCGGAAATCTCCTCCCAAAACCACATATATCTATGAAAATATAACAAAGACAACCCTTCCTAGAATAAAGACCAGAGGACACAGGACAATATCCAGACCACATCCGCACCTGAGAGAACCCAGCGCCTCGCGAAGGGGGTAAGATACAAGCCCCGGCCCGGCGGGAGCTGAGCGCCCCTCCCCCCAGCTCCCGGCGGGAGAAGAGCAGGCAGAGCGGGAGGGAGACGGAGCCCAGGACTGCCGAACACCCAGCCCCAGCCATCCGGGCCAGAGTGCAGGGCGCTCGATACTAGGAAAACAGGGCAGCAAGAACAGTGAGCAGGCACTGGAGGCTGGGCGACAGAGGACATAAGAAAAGCGCGCGACCATTTTTTTTTTTGCTTTTTTGCTGTTTTGTTGGCGAGCGCTTTATGGAAGTCTTAAAGGGATAGGGACCCCAATACTAGGGAAACAGGGCAGAAATACCGGTGAGCAGAGGCCTGAGGCTGGCACCGGAAAATAAAGAAAAACGAACGACCACCTTTTTTTTTTTTTTTTAATTAAAAAATTTTTTTTTTTTTTAATTAAAAAAATTATTTTTTCTTTTTTTTTTTTGGTGGGCGTTGTTTTGTTTTAGCGGGTGCTTTTTGGAAGTCTTAAAGGGGCAGGGCGGGTCACTTAATCAAGAGGTAGGGAATCTGGGATCTCTGGGCACCCTAACCCCTGGGCTGCAGGGAGCAGGGAGGCCCCTTACGGAGATAAATAGCCTCCCAGCAGCTCCTGCTCCAACGCGACTCCACCATTTTGGAGTAGCTGCCCGAGCCAGGCCACGCCCACAGCAACAGCAGAGACAAACTCCATAGCAGCCGGGCAGGAAGCAGAAACCCTGTCTGCGCGCAGCTGCCCAGCACAAGCCACTAGAGATCACTGTTCTCCCAGGAGAGGAGGGCCACAAACCAACAAGAAAGGAAGTCCTTCCAGCCGTCACTCGTCCCAGTTCTGCAGACTATTCCTATCACCATGAAAAGGCAAAGCTACAGGCAGACAAAGATCACAGAGACAACACCAGAGAAGGAGACAGACCTAACCAGTCTCCCTGAAAAAGAATTCAAAATAAGAATCATAAACATGCTGACAGAGATGCAGAGAAATACGCAAGAGAAATGGGATGAAGTCCGGAAGGAGATCACAGATGCCAGAAAGGAGATCGCAGAAATGAAACAAACTCTGGAAGGGTTTATAAGCAGAATGGATAGGATGCAAGAGGCCATTGATGGAATTGAAATCAGAGAACAGGAACACATAGAAGCTGACATAGAGAGATAAAAGGATCTCCAGGAATGAAACAATATTAAGAGAACTGTGTGACCAATCCAAAAGGAAAAATATCCGTATTATAGGGGTCCCAGAAGAAGAAGAGAGAGGAAAAGAGATGGAAAGTATCTTAGAAGAAATAATTGCTGAAAACTTCCCCACACTGGGGGAGGAAGTAATCGAACAGACCACGGAAATACACAGAACCCCCAACAGAAAGGATCCAAGAAGGGCAACACCAAGACACATAATAATTAAAATGGCAAAGATCAAGGACAAGGAAAGAGTGTTAAAGGCAGCTAGAGAGAAAAAGGTCACCTATAAAGGGAAACCCATCAGGCTAACGTCAGATTTCTCAACAGAAACCCTACAGGCCAGAAGAGAATGGCATGATATATTTAATACAATGAAACAGAAGGGCCTTGAACCAAGGATACTGTATCCAGCACGACTATCATTCAAATATGACGGTGGGATTAAACAATTCCTAGACAAACAAAAGCTGAGGGAATTTGCTTTCCACAAACCACCTCTACAGAACATCTTACAGGGACTGCTCTAGATGGGAGCACTCCTAGAAAGAGCACAGCACAAAACACCCAACATATGAAGAATCGAGGAGGAGGAACAAGAAGGGAGAGAAGAAAAGAATCTCCAGACAGTGTATATAAAAGCTCAATAAGTGAGCTAAGTTAGGCAGTAAGATACTAAAGAGGCTAACCTTGAACCTTTGGTAACCACGAATTTAAAGCCTGCAATGGCAATAAGTACATATCTTTCAATAGTCACCCTAAATGTTAATGGGTTGAATGCACCAATCAAAAGACACAGAGTAACAGAATGGATAAAAAAGCAAGACCCATCTATATGCTGCTTACAAGAAACTCACCTCAAACCCAAAGACATGTACAGACTAAAAGTCAAGGGATGGAAAAACATATTTCAAGCAAACAACAGTGAGAAGAAAGCAGGGGTTGCAGTACTAATATCAGACAAAATAGACTTCAAAACAAAGAAAGTAACAAGAGATAAAGAAGGACACTACATAATGATAAAGGGCTCAGTCTAACAAGAGGATATAACCATTCTAAATATATATGCACCCAACACAGGAGCACCAGCATATGTGAAACAAATACTAACAGAACTGAAGGGGGATATAGACTGCAATGCATTCATTCTAGGAGACTTCAACACACCACTCACCCCAAAGGATAGATCCACTGGGCAGAAAATAAGTAAGGACACGGAAGCACTGAACAACACAGTAGAGCAGATGGACCTAATAGACATCTATAGAACTCTACATCCAAAAGCAGCGGGATATACATTCTTCTCAAGTGCACATGGAACATTCTCCAGAATAGACCACAATACTAGGCCACAAAAAGAGCCTCAGAAAATTCCAAAAGATTGAAATCCTACCAACCAACTTTTGAGACCACAAAGGCATAAAACTAGAAATAAACTGTACAAAGAAAGCAAAGAGGCTCACAAACACATGGAGGCTTAACAACACGCTCCTAAATAATCAATGGATCAATGACCAAATCAAAATGGAGATCCAGCAATATATGGAAACAAATGACAACAACAACACTAAGCCCCAACTTCTGTGGGACGCAGCAAAAGCAGTCTTAAGAGGAAAGTATACAGCAATCCAAGCATATTTAAAAAAGGAAGAGCAATCCCAAATGAATGGTCTAATGTCACAATTATCGAAATTGGAAAAAGAAGAACAGATGAGGCCTAAGGTCAGCAGAAGGAGGGACATAATAAAGATCAGAGAAGAAATAAATAAAATTGAGAAGAATAAAACAATAGCAAAAATCAATGAAACCAAGAGCTGGTTCTTCGAGAAAATAAACAAAATAGATAAGCCTCTAGCCAGACTTATTAAGAAGAAAAGAGAGTCAACACAAATCAACAGTATCAGAAACGAGAAAGGAAAAATCACGATGGACCCCACGGAAATGCAAAGAATTATTGGAGAATACTATGAAAACCTATATGCTAACAAGCTGGGAAACCTAGGAGAAATGGACAACTTCCTAGAAAAATATAACCTTCCAAGATTGACCCAGGAAGAAACAGAAAATCTAAACAGACCAATTACCAGCAACGAAATTGAAGCGGTAATCAAAAAACTACCAAAGAACAAAACCCCCGGGCCAGATGGATTTACCTCGGAATTTTATCAGACATACAGGGAAGACATAACACCCATTCTCCTTAAAGTTTTCCAAAAAATAGAGGAGGAGGGGATACTCCCAAACTCATTCTATGAAGCTAACATCACCCTAATACCAAAACCAGGCAAAGACCCCACCAAAAAAGAAAACTACAGACCAATATCCCTGATGAACGTAGATGCAAAAATACTCAACAAAATATTAGCAAACCGAGTTCAAAAATACATCAAAAGGATCATACACCACGACCAAGTGGGATTCATCCCAGGGATGCAAGGATGGTACAACATTCGAAAGTCCATCAACATCATCCACCACATCAACAAAAAGAAAGACAAAAACCACATGATCATCTCCATAGATGCTGAAAAAGCATTTGACAAAGTTCAACATCCATTCATGTTAAAAACTCTCAGCAAAATGGGAATAGAGGGCAAGTACCTCAACATAATAAAGGCCATCTATGATAAACCCACAGCCAACATTATATTGAACAGCGAGAAGCTGAAAGCATTTCCGCTGAGATCGGGAACTAGACAGGGATGCCCAATCTCTACACTGTTATTTAACATAGTACTGGAGGTCCTAGCCACGGCAATCAGACAAAATAAAGAAATACAACGAATCCAGATTGGTAAAGAAGAAGTTAAACTGTCACTATTTGCAGATGACATGATACTGTACGTAAAAAACCCTAAAGACTCCACCCCAAAACTACTAGAACTGATATCGGAATACAGCAAAGTTGCAGGATACAAAATCAACACACAGAAATCTGTGGCTTTCCTATATACTAACAATGAACCAACAGAAAGAGAAATCAGGAAAACAACTCCATTCACAATTGCATCCAAAAAAATAAAATACCTAGGAATAAACCTTACCAAAGAAGTGAAAGACTTATACTCTGAAAACTACAAGTCATTCTTAAGAGAAATTAAAGGGGACACTAACAGATGGAAACTCATCCAATGCTCGTGGCTAGGAAGAATTAATATCGTTAAAATGGCCATCCTGCCCAAAGCAATATACAGATTTGATGCAATCCCTAAGAAACTACCAGCAACATTCTTCAATGAACTGGAACAAATAATTCAAAAATTCATATGGAAACACCAAAGACCCCGAATAGCCAAAGCAAACCTGAGAAAGAAGAATAAAGTAGGGGGGATCTCACTCCCCAACTTCAAGCTCTACTATAAAGCCATAGTAATCAAGACAATTTGGTACTGGCACAAGAGCAGAGCCACAGACCAATGGAACAGACTAGAGAATCCAGACATTAACCCAGACATATATGGTCAATTAATATTTGATAAAGGAGCCATGGACATACAATGGCGAAATGACAGTCTCTTCAACAGATGGTGCTGGCAAAACTGGACAGCTACATGTAGGAGAATGAAACTGGACCATTGTCTAACCCCATATACAAAAGTAAATTCAAAATGGATCAAAGACCTGAATGTAAGCCATGAAACCATTAAACTCTTGGAAGAAAACATAGGCAAAAACCTCTTAGACATAAACATGAGTGACCTCTTCTTGAACATATCTCCCCAGGCAAGGAAAACAACAGCAAAAATGAGTAAGTGGGACTATATTAAGCTGAAAAGCTTCTGTACAGCAAAAGACACCATCAATAGAACAAGAAGGATCCCTACAGTATGGGAGAATATATTTGAAAATGACACATCCGATAAAGGCTTGACGTCCAGAATATATAAGGAGCTCACACGCCTCAACAAACAAAAAACAAATAACCCAATTAAAAAATGGGCAGAGGAACTGAACAGACAATTCTCCAAAAAAGAAATACAGATGGCCAACAGACACATGAAAAGATGCTCCACATCACTAATTATCAGAGAAATGCAAATTAAAACTACAATGAGGTATCACCTCACACCAGTAAGGATGGCTGCCATCCAAAAGACAAACAACAACAAATGTTGGCGAGGCTGTGGAGAAAGGGGAACCCTCCTACACTGCTGGTGGGAATGTAAGTTAGTTCAACCATTGTGGAAAGCAGTATGGAGGTACATCAAAATGCTCAAAACAGACTTACCATTTGACCCAGGAATTCCACTCCTAGGAATTTACCCTAAGAACGCAGCAATCAAGTTTGAGAAAGACAGATACACCCCTATGTTTATTGCAGCACTATTTACAATAGCCAAGAATTGGAAGCAACCTAAATGTCCATCAATAGATGAATGGATAAAGAAGAGGTGGTACATATACACAATGGAATACTACTCAGCCATAAGAAAAGGGCAAATCCAATCATTTGCCGCAACATGGATGGAGCTGGAGGGTATTATGCTCAGTGAAACAAGCCAAGCGGAGAAAGAGAAATACCAAATGATTTCACTTATCTGTGGAATATAAGAACAAAGGAAAAACTGAAGGAACAAAACAGCAGCAGAATCACAGAACTCAAGAATGGACTAACAGGTACCAAAGGGAAAGGGACTGTGGAGGATGGGTGGGTAGGGAGGGATAAGGGGGGGGCGAAGTAGGGGGGTATTAAGATTAACATGCATGGGGGGGTAGGAGAAAAGGGAGTGCTGTACAACACAGAGAAGGCAAGTAGTGATTCTACAACATTTTGCTATGCTGATGGACAGTGACTGTAAAGGGGTTTATAGGGGAGACCTGGTATAGGGGAGAGCCTAGTAAACATAATATTCGTCATGTAAGTGTAGATTAGTGATACCAAAAACAAAGCAAAAAAAAAAAAAAAAAAGGGCAGTTCCTGTGTGGTAACCTCCAACGAGTTCTACACAAGGGTATAAAGGGCATATAAAAGTGTAGGCAAAGGGTCTGTTTGCATTTATACAGAGGATCAAAGCCTAATTGGGCTACCCCGAAAATGAACTAAGATACGATATGAAAAAGAACTTCCAACATCTGCACTCTCTGGAAGACTCATGCCAGAAGATGATCATCAAAAAACCCCAACAAAGATCCACGCACTGCTACAGCTGTAGATGCACTCATCCCACCAGTTCCTGGACTTGCCATGGGAATGAGGAAGGAGATATCTAAGCTGGCCTGTGCATACAGTAAAACAACAAATTTGACTGGATCTATACTGTTGGAACTCAACCAAGAATTTGGAGAAGTGCAAATTGTAGCGCTCCAAACCCTTACAACTACAGACTATTTACTGTTAAAAGAACATATGGCATGTGAACAGTCCCCAGGAATGGGTTGTTTTAATTTGTCTGATTTCTCTCAGACTGTTCAAGTTCAGTTGGACAATATCCACCATATCATAGATAAGTTTTCACAAATGCCTAAGGTGCCTAACTGGTTCTCTTGGTTTCACTGGAGATGGCTGGTAATTACAGATATGCTTCGGTTATGTAACTATACTCCTATTATGTTAACGTGTGTGCACAATTTAAGTAGTAGCTTAAAACCTATACATGCTGAAGTTACTCTACAAGAAGATATGTCAAAGAAATAATCAATCTTCCCATGTTTTCTGCCGCCTGCTACTTCTATAGCTTTTCTTCTTCCTTCCTAATTGGAACCCTTAAATAGAATTCGTGCCTCATATCAAATTTACCGAGTATCATAATTCTTCCAAGTGGTAAAGACACCTCAAGACAAATGCTGGGCATAGAAGCCACAGGGCATAAATATGCAAAGAAGTAAAAAGCTAACCTTTTCAAACAATAAGGCTTCCCTCTCACTTACCAACTTCACATTTCCCTGTATGGCCCCGGAAGATGACTGGTTAGCCAGAGACAGGTAAGATTCCTCAAGGGAGGAACAACCTAAGACAGGCACAGTCGCAGGGGGGCCATCAGGTGAGAAATTGGGGATCAACAGAGGTGAGGCTTAGAACCTCACCCCCCCTGTTCTGAGAGAAATCTTCTGCATACGTGGATGTTTTATTGCCCTTGTCTAGCTTGGATTAACACATAGTCTACAGGCACACACCTGATCATCTACAGTTGCTCTCTTACAACACTAAACTATGTTTTCTACCTTTATCTTGTATCTACCTACTACTTCAGCATTTTATTAAAAATAATAATAATAAAGAGAGAAATGTGGTATCCACATATAAATCAAGTATAAAAATCAAATGAGTATTCATATTTGAACTGACTGTTTAGAGTTCATTATGCATGAGCAAAACCGAAAGTTTCTGTGATGACTGCCCTTGTACTGTTCACTATGTAACTTATTCATTATGTAAGAATTTGTTCTACATGTATAAGAACTTGTTTGTTATACCTCAGAAGATTGGAGACTGATGAAAATTAGGCTTGGGGTGGATTAATGATTGTGCATTGAGCATTGACTCCCCTATACAGAATTTTATTGTCGTTAACAACCATTTGATCAATAAATATGAGAGATGCCCTCACAAAAAAAAAAAAAAAAAAAAAAAAAAGGACAGACTTCCAATGGTAAAATAAATAAGTAACCGGGATGTAATGTATAGCATAAGGAATATAGTCAAGATATTGTAACAGCTTGGTAGGGTGATAGCTGGAACCTAGAATTATGTATATAAATGTTCTACCACTGTGTTGTACACTTGAAACTAATGTAATGTAATACTGTGCGTCAACTACCCTTCAATAAAAAATAATTATTAAAAAAAATAAATAAATAAATAAATAAATAAATAAAATTTATTACCCAACATAACAAGGACTCTATGGGCAGGAAAGCTTTGGGGCTGACCAGCTAATTCTGTGGTTCTGGGCCATCATCACACACATGGGTTCTTTGCATCTTTTTCTGTGTCATCTTTACTTTGTAAGATTTGTCCAAAGGCTGGCTCCCTTTAAGGTGGCAAGATGCCCACTGCCCTTTCAGCATTCACACCCAACATAACAGAACCCCAAAGAATATACTAGGTCTCTCTTGGAGAGAAGAAAAATTTCCCGAAAGCCCTTAGAAGACATCTTTTCCTGTCTCACTGGCTTTAACTGTGTCATGTGCACCTCTAAGCAATTGCTGGAGAGGAGAATGGAACCATTGCAGCAGAGATGGTTAACTACCTCTAGATACCCTTTCTCTTCTTCCTTTCTTTCTGTATTAGAACCCCCCTGAACTTTCTCTGGATACATAATCACTGAGCAGGAAGCTGCCTTTCCCAGCCTCACTTGCATCTAGGTGTAGCCATGAGACTAAGTTCTGGCTAGCCGGATGTAACTGGAGATAATGTGGGCAATTTTGGGATTATTCCTTTAAAATAAATTGTGCTCTCCACTGCGTCATGTCCTCTCTTCTGCTAGCATGAAGGTTTGGGCAGTTCCTAAGGGGCGTGACAGAGCAACAGGTAGAAGGAACCTGGGACCAAGACATTCACATGAAGCTGAGCCACCTACCATCTCACACTCCTACTAGTTTTAAAATTTGTGTGACAGAGAAATAAACTTCTGTCCATTTATTTTGATCACTATTAAGGCAGACAGAGCAACATCCTAGTTATTGAAATGGCTCTGCTTCACTTAGACCAGCGGTTCTCAAAGCATGTTCCTCACACTGGCATATTCAGCATCATCCAGAAGCTTGTTGAAGGTATACATACACATTTTGGGGCCTCACCCCAGACCTACTGAGTCAGAATATCTGTGAATGTAGCCCCACAGTCTGTGCTTTAACAGCCCTCCCAGCTCACTCTGATGTACATCTAAGTTTGAGAAACACTAATTAGCTCTGCTGGATCCACTCTCTCTGGCTGAAGATGGAGTTGGCCTCCCATGTGGAGGTGGACAGACACCTGAATAAACCAAGGTCTTGTTAGGTTCTGTTAGGTGAGGTTGCATATAGATGCTGGGTAGGCAACCAGTAGTATCTGCCACTGTTAAAATAAACATACTAACCTAGTTTCAACTCTATGGATTAACCTGAAGATTTACTACAGTTTCAGAGCAGACTGGAAAAGTCCTGGTCATTGACAGTGTGATGGACAGATGACACAGCTGAGTAATGTAAATCAAGAGGGGTGAAAGGAGATGGAGGGAAAAGAGATATCAGTAGCTGACATAACAAATGAAGGTGCTTATTTAAAATTATAAATGAATCCAACAAAGGAATTCAAAATAAGAACATAATTATTGAGGAAAGAGGCTGGCAGGAGGAAAGGTGAGCTAAATCTTCATCCTTCAAGTAGGAAGACAACAGATAACTTCAGAAAATGCTACCTCAAGAAATAGCACTGTTAGCGTATTATTTAAAGACATGAGGCAATCACTGTTAAGAATAAAAACAGAAATGACTAAAATAGTTAAAAGGAATTTTCCCTCTTGGAGTGGGGACTACTTTTCATTATTAGCCCTTCTCTACTATTTTTTTTAAATTTAGGGAATGTATTACTATGATGAAACATTTTAAAATTATGTTTTCAGAGGAGGTATACACAATGTGGGACAGAGGCCTCTTACAAAGAGTTTCTTTGTAAAAGTGCTTTGTCCAGGACTGGGGTCACCAGAATGTGTGCAGAGCTTCAGTCAGACCTGTCTTTCAAGGCAGCTTTAAAAATAGTTGGATTGGGACAGGGTTTCTGACAAAAGGCCCTCTCCTCATTGGCATAATCCTCTGGACAGCTGTATGGAGGCATATGTGGCTGAGCGAATGGAAACCAGCTCGCAATGGTCTGTTGACAGTCTTGAAGCTGTCCCCTTTTGTAGAGTGACCGCCCCTGCTTTCTCATTCAGATGTGGCACACAGAGCCTTAATGGTTATCGGATGTTTTCACCAGGAGAATCATCCTCATTAGCCTCTGAGTTCTGACTGGGCAGCTGAATGTTTGCATCATGGAAAAGTCATATTTCAACAATCAGTTGACCCCAAAGCACTTGTCCAGACAGTAATGATTGTATATTGTAGGAGAATAAATTAAACCATGTCTATGTCTTCAAATTCGGCTGGCATGTTTCCTCTTACCATACTGCCATTTTTGTGATTTACTCTGTGCTCAAAATTACTTGTCCCACCAATTAATGTCAGGCTCTCTGTTTTCAACACCAAGTAATGATGGCTGGAAATGGGGGAGGCTGAAGTGGTTTGGGAGTAATGTGGCATTAGGCAGTGGTTTTCAGTTTGTGGTGGAGCTCCGTGGTGCTGGAGAGACACCTCCAGATAGGACTGGGAGGGAGAGGCCTGGGCTCTGGATCACTCCCACTTGAACGAGAGTAGCTGATCCTATCCTGTATTTTCGGAGGAAGAAGTTTCCAGAAATAACTCCCTGAAAAACACTGGTGCTGTGAAATTAACACTGGGCTAGCACTCGGAGGGCCTGGATTTGCTCCTTATTTTTCTCATGTATTTAGTTTTCTCACTTGTAGAACGGAGATAATGGGTTCCCCTGGGTCATAAGATTAACTTTTCAAACCAGCTAAAAAAGGTAATTCTAGATTATTATAAAAACACAAAGGATTATTACCTAGAATAGAGTCTCAGAAGAGTTCATTTAATTTGGTTAAATATTGATGTTGGTCTAGACATAGTTTTTAAAGCTTGGCCAGAAAAGCCATGGACAATTGTCATGGGGGGGTAGCTTTTTTTTTTTGACTTTTGAATACTCTTTTCACCCAATTTGTATTAAATTGAACATATAAAAGAAACCTATAGTAACCAATGTGGTAACTGTTATTCTTTTTACTGCAATTAATTTCTGTAGAGTGCTAAGCATCCTGAAATCCATGAGCTATGTGTGCACCCCCAGCTCCCAAACGTCAGCTTAATTTTAAAGGCAATCTTTCAACTAATCCCATTCATAAGGAATCTGCCCTCATGTGCTAATCACCTCCAAAAGACCCCACTTTTTACTACCACCCCCCTTAGGGGTTAGGATTCAACATATGAATTTTTGGGGTACACAAACAGACCATACCAATATGCATGAAAAGAAAATTCAAAAGCATATACAACAAAATGTTAACAGTGCTTATCTCTGTTGAGTGATTTGGGATTATTTTCACTCTTTTCATTTCATCTGTCTTTTCTAATTTATATGTAATGAATACTCATTATGTACTTAATTTAAATAAATAAGGAACGCAGACAGTCTTTCAGTTCCTACAACACAGCGGAAATAGGATGCAGCAAGGTTGTAAAATCACACAACTCAGACGTGCAAAGGAACCTGGAGTTCATTTTCCCTGACTGCCCATTTACAAGCACACCTCCCTCGGCCGCCCTGCCCTTCATTTATCAGGCATCAGGGGAAAAGCTCGATTTAGTTCCTCCACAGCATTTCCATTTCTTCCCATTTATCCAGGTTTGTTTTAGTGTAAACATTTGGTCCATATTCAAAGTTCAACATCCCAGTAGGGCTGATTAAAATCCTTAGCTGGATGAGCTAGATAATGTCTTTAGATAAAATTCTCTCCCATTTAGTCTCCTCCTCCTCTTGCTCTGAGAGAACAAGCAGGGTTATATATCCTCCTGATGCCTCCGCGATCGAAGTTCCTTGGGTGGTGCGGGGTCCGGGCCTTGGGGTGATGCCCGCATCCACTCGGTGAAGTCCACTGCTGGAGTAATTTAGGGCTTGGTCAGTGCCCAGTGGGCTCTCCTACCACCGCCACTCCTCCGAGCCTATTTCACAGCCAGTGGGGCCAGTCAGGCCTCTGCTGTCAGTTCTGCCCCCTTACCCCCTTGGGATCCGGGCCCCGAATCTCCAGTCAGCCACCCAGTTTCTGCCCCAGTCCACGCGATCTGCGTGCCGGAACTTCTGGGTCTGATCCCACTTCTTGGGAACCAAGAGCTTCGTGGGAAACCTTACTCTGATCTCCTGTGCCCCAGCCTCAGTGTGTCCTCACTCAGCCCCAAAAGAGAAAACCTGACCGGTGCGCGCGCCCACTGCCGGCCGGGATCCTCGCCTCTCCTTGAGGCCCCAGGAAGGGCGGCAGACTCGCCCCTCGTCTTCCCCCCTTCACCAGATCCTCGCTCTTCCGGAGCGGACTCTTGCCCTCGCCCGGGTGGAAGGGTTCAGCAAACAGAAACCAGCTTATCGCAAGGAAGCACAGCAGCAGTCATTCAAAAACACTGTCTCTGTTACAAGGCAGAAAGAAGTACCTAGGGCAGCACTGACTCGCCTCTGGGGATAGGCCACGGCCTGGTGGGAGAGACAGAGGGAGCTCCGGGCCTTAACTCTGCAGGCCTCTGGAGCCGGGTAAGGGAGGCCCAGGTAAGAGTGGGGCGGGGCCTGGTCCAGGCCCCGCCCCTGGCGCCAGGCGGGAGCCGGCTCGCCCATGCGCAGGAATCGCTGCACTGAGTGGAATGGACTGACTCCAGCCGTGGCAACCGACGCTCCCAGGCTTTGTCAACCTTCCTGGGATACGTCTCCTTTCATTCCCCCTCTAAAAAAGTAGAGCTGAGAATAGATAAACCCACCCTACAACGTTTTTCCAAGTATGAAAAAGAGAATGTACTACATGTCTCTTGGTGAACTCAGAAGGGTAGAGGATAAAAGATTCCTAATTCTTCAATACACCCAGGTAGTAATAGTGTAGTAGCCAAAAAGGAGACTTTATTTTCTCCTTGGCATGCTTTAACAGAGAAAATAATAATTTTTTTTTTTGCTCTGGAAACAAAACTATTTTTGTGTTGAAAGAGGAAAACGTGGCAGGGAACATTTTTACTCTCCCTGACCTGGCTCCTTTCCAATGAAGTTTGCTCATTTCTGCCTGAGTCCTCTTGTTTGCCACTCATTCTTCCAAAGCATTTCCTTTAGAATAACAAGTTCTTCCCCCAAAATTGAATTGAGATTTGACTGAGGTTTGGATAAACCTGACAGCTGTACAATACTAAGCCTTAATATCAGGAAGATGGCAGTTTCATTCTTTTATTCAAGTTCTTCTGTTTCTCTGAGTGCATTTTGGGTTTCTTCATGAAGTCTAGTATATTTCTTATTAAGATTATTCTGAAGAATTTTACGAGGGTTTTCTTTCCTGCTATCAAGGAGACATCTTTCCACCATGTTTTAGCTGTTCATGGATGACATAGAGAGAAGTTACTGATTTTTAAAAATTTGTCCTATAGCTGCTGGTGCCAGGGTTCTTGTTTGCCAAGTCGAAGAATGAACTCAGCAAACACCCAAGGTGGGAGAGCCAGGGAGAGGCTTTTATTGAGAGATACAGTGAGACTGCAGAGCTCCTGGTTCGCACCAGGAGGGGACAAGAGAGCCCAGGGTGGTGCGTTGTCTAGGGGTCTTATAGGCGGTTGAGGATTTTGGGGAACTGAGGGCTTAGGGTGTTGACTTGTACCATCTGCCCTGCCGCTAAGGTGGGCTGGGTTGTTGTCTGTTTGCTAGGGCTGTTTACAGTGAAGTCACGGGTTATGCTGAGATACCCTTCTTTATTTGTGGAACACTCAAACATTTCAGGCCAAGTTGCTCCTGGCCTTTTTACCTTTAACTGAACTCACTGAAGATGTCTATATTCCTAGTCTGGTATCTTTACTCTAGAGAATTAGTGTGACCTTGACTTTGCATAATGCTTAACAGAGTTTCAGTAAGGACTTCTTTACATTGTTACATTGCTTTGACTGTAAATATCCTGCCTTGCTTTTTCCGGAGGCCCTCACCCTACTCTGACTACACCCAAGGTCCCCGTCTCACTACTACAATAAAAATAGCATATGTGATAAAATTATAGTTGTATTCAACAGTTGCCAAATAGCAGGCACTATGCTGTATGTTTACACGTATTCCCCATTGAATTGTTAAAAAGCAGAATTCATGTAAATTTGAAGCTATAATTGATTTTATTATATGATTCATTAATCAGGCAGCATCCCATCTAACAAGGCGAGGAATGCTCTGAGGAGTTGTACAAAATGAAAGGTTTTTATAGATGGGAAGGTGGGCAAAAGTTATTAGCAAAAGAAGAGATTAGGGATGGTTTCAGGGAAGGTCACTCTCCCTCAGGGGGAGCAGGGGATCTTATGAAGATCACCTCCTCACTATTGACCTGGAAATTCCAGACACATTGGCTTAAAATTCCACTCCTGGGAGAGGCTGAGACTGCAATTAGGTTGGACACTAAGCCCCACTTTGGCAAATTGGTCTGGGGTAAGTAACCCCATGCTGGGCCTGTGTTTTTTTTTTTTTTCTAACAGAATCTTCACAGTAACTTTGTAAGTCAATTATCATTTTACCTTAATTTATAAAGGAAGAAAACTGAAGTTCAGTGAGATTCACTAACTTGCCCAAGGTCATACACAGTTCATTAGTGAGCACTTAGTAATTCTCTTCGGTTTTCTAGGTTTTTTTTTAATACAAAATAATAATTTTGTTGACTCCTTTACAGGGGTTATGCTTCTTATCTTTGTTTTGTGCTACACTAACTGGTCATAATTATATTAAAATGTTAAATAACAATTATTGTCTCTTAAATGTTCCTGAACCTCATACCCTCCGTGGACATGAGTGCTGCAGTCAACAGATAACAGTAATTCCTAACACCGTGCACCTAGACAGTCTGAGTCTAGACTCAGTGCTCTCAATCACACTACTAATTCAGGAACCACTCTAGCCTGTTCTAGCATGTTCCGTGCCACTCTAGCATGAGCCACATGCTTCACATCTCCACCAACTTCCTTAATTTTTTGGCCTTGTAGCCAAACTTCATCTCTAAATCTAGTCCCAACTGGACTGCTAAATCCTCTTTACCCTGGATCTTATCTGGTACTTCCCTACAACACTGCTTCCAATAATGGCTTCTTGGCTCAACCAGTGAAATTAAATAAAGAGGTAGCCCACCTCCATGTCCTCTTTAGGGATCAAGACCCTATCCTATATAAGCCTACAGTTTCCTTTTACCAATATACCCATTGAAGTCTCTCTCAACTTCTCTTTTAAATGTCTTTGAAAACAAAGAAAATGAGGAATTGACAATATTTTTTTTGTTAGTTAAAAACCCACAACACCTAATGTCAGAAAGGCTAAAGAGAAAGTAACACTTCTACACTGCACTTACATGTTCTTTCTCAAGGGCAATACGACAATGCATGTAAAAAAACAGAACTTTGCCCACTGCTTGACCCAAGATCTCACTTGTTGGAATATATCCTAAGTAAGTCATCATGGATGAACACAGATATATTTTTATAAAATCCTTTATTTCAATATTATTTATGATGGTTAAAAATTTATAGCAGTTTAGATGCCCAACAGTGGGTGGTTTGTTAAATAAATTATATTACATCCAGAGGAATATTTCATAACATGGAAAAGTTCATGATATACACTGTTAGGTGAAAAATGTATATCACAACCCCAGATGTAGAACATAACTTCATATTTGTTATATCCATTTCTATATAACAATGTGAATATAAATCCCTCTCTTTCTACATATATATAATAATTTTGTATATAATTACATTACCTATATGTATACCACTATAGAAATCACCACAGAAAATATATACCCTCAAATGTTCATCTCTTAATGGATTAATTATAAAGAAGTATGACATATTTCTTCTTTTTTGCTCACCCTTTTCTGAATTTTCTACAGTGACATAGAATTTTAATAGGAAAAAGTTATTGTTAACAGCTTCTTGTTAATTAGGTTATATGCAAAGAGACACAAAATAGAGGGCTCAGAAAAAAAAGGTTTTTCTTTAATTTCCCCCAAACTATCCAGAGGTGAATGTTGTAGAATTACAATGAAATTGTATTCCACAAAGTTATAGAGAGATTCAGATTTCTTTCATCTTGTGCTGCTATTATCTAGGTTGGTGTCTTTTCCATACGGCAGAAGCTGGTTAACTTCCTCATCCACATTCTAAGCCACAGGAGACTCCACACCAAGTACATTTGTCTTTAAGGGGATAACCTGGAAGCTGCACTCATTCTCACTCACCATGGGCTACATCCTAGTCACTTGACCACACCTGTATGCAAGGCAGGCTGAGATACTTAGTTTGCAGCTGTTAGCCATGTACACATGTTCAGCTATAATTTAGAGTGGAGGGATTATTATTAAAAGGAAGAGGGAAGAATTAATAGATTCTTCCCCCAGATACTATAAAGCTATGATGGTTAAAATACTGTGTTAGTATTATAGGAATAAATTTTAAAAATGGAGTAGACAAGGTAAGCCGGGAACAGGCTCAAACTCATATAAGATTTAAGCACATATGAAAGGTAGCTTTTCAAATGAAGACTGATTGCAGAATGAATTATTCAATCAGTGTTGAGAACTGAATGACCACTTGGAAAAAAGAAAGTTGAATTAAATAACAAAATGCATCTAGATGTCTTAAAGACCTAAAGTACTATCGGAAATTCTGATGAAAAAAGTGACCAGGCTATAACTTCTGCTTTGTAGTTGGTTCCTCATTCCACAGATCTTGGGACCTCACTGAGCTTAAATATCTCTTCATTGACCTTCAGCAACCAGAACTGAAAATCAATTATTACATGTAGAGGGTCATGTTTGTACTAGGTCAGGAGAGTGATTTCTATTATGTTTTTTGATTGTTTTTGGTTCCTTTCTTATGAAGTGCTAGGTTAATCTTATGTGTTGCTAAATAAAATGCATAAAACTAGTAATCCATGTAATGACTTCTAATTCACATCAAGGGGCTACCCTAAGAGTGCCTTGAACTGTATTTACTATATATAAAAATCAGTGTCCAACTCAACAACAACAAAAAACTCCATTTAAAAATGGGCAAGTGACTTGAATTGATATTTCTCTAAAGATGATATACAAATGGCCAAATAAATATATGGAAAGATTCCCAATAACACTTATCACTAGAGAAATGCAAATCAAAATCACAACGAGATAGCACCTCTACCACATCCTACCCACTAAGAGTAGGATGGCTACTACAAAAAAAAAGAAAAAAAGAAACAAAACCAGAAAATAAAAGTGTTGGCAAGGATGGAGAGAAATTGGAACTTTTGTGCATTGTTAGTGGGAATGCAGCTGCTACGGGAAACAGTAGGGTAGTTCCTCAAAAAATTAATAAAAATAGAAAGACCATATGATCCAGCAACTCCACTTGTGAGACAAATACTCTATAACTCTCCTTATATAAGGTTCCTAAAGTTGTCAAATTTATAGAAACAGGAAGTAGAATGGTGGTTACCAGGGCTGTGGGGAGAGGGAAATGATGGAGTTGCTATTTAAGGTGCCCATTAAAGTTTCAGTTTTGCAAGGTGAAAAAAGATCTGGAGACTGGTTGCACAAAAACATTAATAAATTTAACACCACTAAAAAATTTAAATAAATAAATAAGTAAAATAAATAAATTTAACACCACTGAAATGTATGCTGAAATTGGTTAAGATGATAATTTTATGGTTTCTTAAATGTAAGATGGTTTCTTTTTTAACCACAATTTTAAAAAAGTCTTATCACAGAGTTTGTGCTTTCAGACTGCAAGAATAAGAGATAGGGATTTCTTATAACTAAGATGTCCATCATGTTAGTCACTAGCTACATGGGCCATGGAGCACTTGAAATGTAACTAGTCTTAATTAAGATGTGCTATAATTTAAAAATATACATTGGCATTCAAAGACCTAATGCAAAACAATTTTAAATGTCTAATAATTTTTATATTAATTACATGTTGAATGTAATATTTTGGATATATTAAGTTAAAATTAAATTAACCTTTAAGATTAAAATTAATTTCACCTGCTTCTTTTTACTTTGCTTTTTCTAATGGAGCTATACTAGATTTGGGAGAAATTTGGGGATTGTCAGTCTAGGAACTTAAATTTTTTAATCAAGCCATAAATTATATTCTAAGAGATCTAATGCAGAAATTAAAAATCATGCAAGAACATATATGTAATATAAATAGAGAGATGCAAACTAAGAAAAAATCAAAACCACTGTGGCAGAAATGAAGAATACTGTTGATGGGCTTATTGGTAGACTGGACATGACAAAAAGAGTGAGCTTGAAAAGTGAGCTTGAGTATATGTGAATAGGAACATCTTAAAATGAAAAACAAAGAAAGGAAAGAATGAGAAAGGTGGAATAGATGATCAAAGGGCCATGGGACAATTACTAAACGTGTACTATACAGTGATTGTAATACAGAAGGAAGAGAAAGGAACAGAAGAAATATTTGAAATAATAGTAGCTGAGAGTTTTCC
This sequence comes from Manis pentadactyla, assembly GCF_030020395.1. NCBI lineage: Eukaryota > Metazoa > Chordata > Mammalia > Pholidota > Manidae > Manis > Manis pentadactyla. The sequence goes on along the minus strand of NC_080024.1, from coordinate 116,292,097 downwards.
AAAATTAATAAGACACCAAACCACAGTTTCAGGAAGCTCAGAGAATACCACACAGGATGAATAACAAAAAATGTACACCCAGGCATATCATATTCAGAAAATCAGAGATAAGGAGAAAATCTTGAAAGAAGCCAGAGAGAGGGAAAGAAAACACCTTATCTACTGAGGAACAGTAAGAACCTCACTGGGTTTTCCTTCAGAACCCATGCAAGCAAGAAGAGTAGAGTAACATATTTAAAGCATTAAAAGAAAAAAAAAACAAGCAACCTAGAATTCTACATTCACCAAAATTATCCTTCAAAGGCAACAGAGAAATAAAAACTCTCAGATAAGCAAAACTTGAAGGAATTTTCTCCAGTAGAGCTGCTTTGTAAGAAATGCAAAAAGAAGGTCTTCAGAGAGAAGGAAAATGATATGGGTTGGAAACTCAGATCTATGTAAAGAAACAGAGTTTGAGAAATGAAGCACTGAGAAATGATAGCAAAATAAAATATTTTTTTCTTATTCTTAACAGATTAAACAGATAACAGCTCAAAATAACAATAACAATATAATGGATGATTATAGCTTATGGGTAAGTGAGGTGTATGACAGCAATTTTATAAGGGATGGGAGGGAGAATTAGAAATATTTTGTTATATGGTACCTGCACTACTCATGAAGTGGTATAATGTTACTTGAAAGTGGACTTAGATTAGTCATAGATATATATTGCAAACTGTAGGGCAATGAGTAAAAATTTTTAAGAGAGAAAACTGAATTAAAAAATGCTCAATTAAAATGGGAAAAGGCAAAAAAAAAGAGTGGAAGACAACAAAAGAAACAAAGAACAAGAACAATGAATTAAAAATAGTTAAAATATGAGAGCTATTACTATAACTATGTCAATAATCACTTTAAATGTGAATGATCTAACTACACCATTTAGAAGACAGAGACTAATAGAGAGGATAACAAGACCCAACTATAAGAAACCCAATTTAAGTATAAAGACACAGATTAAAGGCAAAGGGATGGATTACTGTTTACCTCCATACACAGAAGTAGACTTGAAATGAATCAAAGGTCTAAATGTAAGGCATGAAACCATAAAAACATTAGAAGAAAACATAGGCAAATATCTCTTGAACATAACCATGAGCAATATTTTCCAGGACACATTTCCTCAAACAAGGGAGACAAAATAGAAAATGAGCAAGTGGGACTACATCAAACTAAAATGCTTCTGCACAGCAAGGACACCATCAGCAGAACAAAAAGGCATACAGTATGGGAGAATATATTTGTAAATGATTTATCTGATAAGGGGCTAACATCCAAAATATATAAAGAGCTCAACACAAAAAGCCAAATAACCCATTTAAAAAATGGACAGAGGACCTGAACAGATATTTTTCCAAAGAAGAAATACAGATTTCCAACAAGCACATGAAAAGCACATGAAAAGATGCTTGAATGCAAATCAAAACCACAATGAGATATCACCTCACACCAGTTGGAATGGCCACTATCCAAAAGACAAGAAATAACAAGTGTTGGGGAAGATGTGGAGAAAAGGGAAACCCTCATACACTGTTGGTGGGAATGTCAGTTGCTGTAGCCACTGTGGAAAGCAGTATGGAGGTTCCTCAAAAAACTAAAAGTAGAAATACCATATGACTCAGTAATTCCACTTTTAGGAATTTACCAAATAAAAACAAAATCCCTGATTCAAAAAGATATATGCACCCCTATGTTTATTGTCACATTATTTACAATAGCCAATATAAGCAAGCAACGTAAGTGTCCATCAATAGATAAATGGATAAAGAAGTGGTACATATACACAATGGAATATTATTCAGCTTTACAAAAAAAAAATAAAAGGAAATCCTGCCATTTGTGACAACCTGGATGACTCTAAAGGGTATTATGCTCAGTGAAATAAGCCACACAAATACCATATGATTTCATTTACTTTTGGAATCTAAAAACAAAACAAAACAAAATGGAAGAAATAGCAGTAGACTCATAGACACTGAGAAGTGACTGGTGGTTACCATGAGGGAGGGGAAGGGCTGGGGTGGGTGGTGGGGATGATGAGGAGGATAAAGGGGAGCAAAAATTCTCAACCATAATATAAGTTGGTCATGGGGATGATAGTACTACATGGAGAATATAGCCAATGTTTCTGTGACATCTTCCTATTTACACATAGAAACTGCACTAGTTGGGGTGAGGATTTAATAATATATGGGTAACTGCTGAACCACTGTGTTATATACTTGAAATCAATATAAGATCATGTATCAACAGTACTTCAATTAAAAAAAAAACTTTTCCTTTTTCCAACTACATAACTGCTTGAAGCCAGGTTTTCCTTATAATGCTTCTACCAACATAATATGAGATTACTTGAAGAAGCAGATATAGAATCCAGCTGTATTCTATTAAACCATACATTAAAGAGATTTGCAAAATATAAACAAGTGACATCCTTTTTTCTATTTTCTTGTTTGAGAAAATTGTGTCATTTTTCTTAGAAATGTATTTATTTAGGAGCTTATTATTGTTCATTTTAATTGAACTGATAAATAAATATTTTTACAATTTCCCAGTTTTAATTTCTGATGCAGTAAATATAATAGATATAGCCCACATAAACAAAAGCTCTTGGGCTCTGCAATAATTTTTTATAGCGTGGAGACGCTCTGAGACTAAGACGTTTGAGCATTGCTGATCTAGAGTGTACTACCTATTGTATAATAAAGATATATATATATATATATATATATATATATATATATATATGCTCTTTTTTTTTTGAAAAAATGAACACAGGAAGGAAACATTAGAAACCAATGATCTCGGTTACATAGAGGGGTTATACATAGTAGGAGGAGCCTACAGGACTGATCCTTCCATAGGTAAACCTTCCACTTAGTATTGATGTGGGAACCATGCTAATGTTTTACATACACAGAAAATATAATAAAATCAAAAGAATGTGGCAGAATCATAAAATGGGATATAAATTTGATAATAAACAAATGTATTTCAAAATAATACTAGTCACACTGAAGAGGGTGGAAAAAAAAGTAACTTTTCAGCATAGTATTTTGACCTTGTACCTTCAGACTAAAACAAAAAAAAATGAATATTGAATTATAATAGTAGGTTTGTTCTTTGCAGAGGCATGACTGGCATATTCTAGGACTGAATAAATAGCAATTATCTTGAGAGTAGTGTGAAACAGATTTCTCAACGTCAGAGAAGAGAGTCACAAGTATAAAAAGTGGGAAGACTGAAATGAGTCCTGTAGTTTTGGACTGAAATTGGAGGTTTCACCATGTTCAACATATGGTCGGAGAGGAGTCTGTGTGTGTGCATTCTACCTCTGTCTCCACTGAGAGGACCGAGAAGTAATGACACTCCAGTAGCAATAAGCACACCTAGAGCACAGATCTTGGTTTCTAATCATAGATCTTCTATTTCTACTGAAAATAACTAGGGCTTCTTGGAGAAAGATTGATTCCAGAGCTAGGGCAGGGAAAATCAACATGAACCTGGGTACTTTGTCCTACCAGAAACAAGAAAGTCCTCAAAGAATGATTGACTTAAGTCAAAAGAAGGACAGAGTCAGTTTGTGGAACTCCGACTGGCCAAACACAAGATAATCTGAATGCCAAAAAAATAGTAGTTATAAACAACTGAATTTAAAAATATTGTTTACTAATATCAACAAGCAAACAAACAAATGGGAAAGGAAAAACTCTTCTGTAGAGTATAACGGAGATAAATAAATGTCTTTAAAAAAAATGAAGACCAAAGAAATTATGGTGTTAGAAATCACCAATTGATAAATGTGGTAGTAACATTTGATTAAAGCTATAATCATAACGAATTAGACACCACCTTTACCTGTAGTCAAAGTTAACATTACTCTTACAGGTCAACTCTTACAGGTCATGGAAATCATCTGCTTCCTAATACAAGGCACTTGGAAGGAGACAGTGTCCCTTTTGTGACGTGTCCATCAAAAACTCACAGCCTCAATTTAACTATGAGGAAACACGAGACACTGCCAAAGTGAGAGTTATCCTATAAAATAATGAGCTTTTACTCTACAACAATGCCAAGGTCATGAATGGTAAAGATAGACTGTTCCAGATTGAAGGAGACTAAAGAGATATGCTTACTAAAATACAATGTGTGGCCTTAGATTGGATCTTAGTCTAGAAATTGTTGCTTTCCTATGAAGGATGTTATTTGACAACTAGCAAAATATGAATATCATTCATATATTATTGGTTAATAGAATTACATCAATATTAGCTTCTTAATTTTTATATTTTTTAGGTCAGAGGACATCCTGGTGCTTAGAAAATAAACACTTAAGTATTTAGGGTTAAGGCGGCAACATATCTGCAAATTGTTCTTAAATGATTCAGGATAAAAAGCATATATGTGGGAAACGAGTGTGTATGTGCATGTGTGTGTAAAATAATGAACCAAATCTGGGGAATCTAGGTGGTGAAAGTTTATGGGAATCCTTGTACTACTCATCACTTTTTTTGCAAGGCTGAAATTGCATTAAAATAAAAATGCTAAAAGAAAAATAAATGAGAAGGTAATGAAATTCTGACACATTCTATAGCATGGATGGACCTTGAAGACATTCCACTAAGTGAAATAAGCCAGACTTAAAAGGACAAATATTGTATGATCAATTTATAGGAGGGATGTAGGACAGTCAAATTACAGAGAAAGAAGGTAGAAGAGTGGCTGGCAGGAGCTGGGGGGAAGGAATAATGGGAATTTAGTGTTTATGAGGACAAAGTTTCAGTCTGAAATGACAGAAGTAGTTTTGGAGCTGGTAATAGTTGGTGATGGTTGCACAGCAATGTGAATGTACTTAGTGCCACTAAATTGTACCCTTTAAAATGGAAATTTCAACGTTCTGTTTTTACCACACACACAAAAAAAGCTAGTGAGGGTTTCCAGCCCCAGATTTAGACTTTAACCCCACAACATCAGTGCTCTTTCCCCAGAACTGGTTAAAAACTGCAGTTTATTCTACAGAAACATTTAAGGAACATTCCTTCCTCACCAGAGAGCTTAGAACATCTTGCCAATCAAAGTGGGAAACAGCCTATTTAAATAATAATTATGAGCTGGCTGAAGAGGTAATCTTAGTCACTACAATAATTAGTCAACTGTCTGTTTGTAGGGTAACACATCCCAAGGATGCTGGTGACACTGAGAAATTAAGCATTTTGCAAGCCTTTGCCTTTTGCACCCTTTGACCTCTGCAGTGTGAACAGGACAGAGCAAAGTAAAACAGCTGACTTATGCAGTGTAAACTCTGGCACGGGCCTGGCTGCAGTAGGCTCATGTTCTCACCTAAGTTCCTCATTTTTTTTTTATAACATCACCAGTGGTAATGTGTCCGCTATATGTTAAGTGTTTGTAGTAACTGTGTGTGCAGCATCGAATATCAAAGCACAGTTAATCTTGCCTTATTTTTAGAAACTTAGAGTACCAAGTAAAAAATCATTTCCATTTTCAGAGTCACAGTGAAATCTTGGGCTTTTAATTTTTTTAAACCCTGTTAACCAGACTCTTTGCCTGTGATTTATTCTGGAGAAAACTACAAACTTCATCTTTCTAAAGTGTTGCTAAATAGTCATCATTTCCTACAGAAAAAGGCATTGATTGCATCTCAGTCTAGGAATCTGACCGCAATGTACCTTTTGAAGTTGACTTTCCATGAAATCTATGTTCTGTATCTGCCAAATTAGAACTCTGAACCTTAGAATAAAGCACCAAAAATGTAACTGAAGATCAAAACGTACACCCATTTTTAAGACTTGAGGTATACATTGGTTTGTTCTCTCACCAGCTTTGAACAAAATGCCTACTTTTCCCTGTATGGTTGCCAACTCTACTTCCTTCAGTTTTTGTAAATTCACTGAACTACTCATAATTTCTCCTTTAACATCCTGGGCACATTCACCTACTGGTCTTTGCTTACTTTATTTTCACACCAACCAACTTAAAACTTGGACCATAGTAAGCATTCAAGAATATCTGTCAATATTTGTTAAGTGAATAATGTTACTATTTCAGATCACAAGTAGAACCTGTAATTGTATCTAGAATGTGGTGCCAAGGATAGGCAGCTTTTTTCCCCTTTAACTTAAACAAATAACAGCAATTGCTTTTTAGGATGATAAAAATTAGAGAATCCAAACTCGCTGCAGAAAACTTCCCAGAGTGGGAAGGCCTCATCTCACACTCAGGCGCAGGCATTGTTTATATTTAGGGCTACCAATAATCAAATTTGATGCATCAGATGAAGCTGAGTCCTAGAAGTAAACAATTTTATCTAATTTTGTGTTTGCTTTGTTTCTATGGATAGTCAAATCATGTCTGGTGTGGACAGAAGTTAGAGAGTGTAGATTTAGAGGCCCCTTGGTGAAAGAAAATAAACCTCAATTTCATTAACCTGGAAGAAAGGGTACAAACTCTATTTGCACATCCCCCAAACCTTCTCAGCTTTATCTCTCAAGAACAATTGATAGCAGGATGACAGCTCTGTGTGACTGGGGGGTGGCGGGGGTGGAGGTGAGGCATTCTAATGCTACAGCTAATCAGTGAGGGAAGGCAGTCAACTTCCCATTTCAGTATTTTTTAAGGCTTCCCTCCCCACGCCCTAGCTTAGACCACCTGTTACCAGATAAGGATTCCCTAACAGTAACTTAGTTAAATTCTTACACAACTTTAAGTCCAACAAACAAAATTTATATTGTTCTTTCCTGCACTGAAGTTTATTTTTTGCATTTTTTTCAAGCAGAATTGGTTTGATAAGCAAAATAATATATTTGGGGAGGTGTATGTTTAAGTTATATTAGAAAGGAAACTTTTTCTATGTTTAAGTTATATTAGAATGGAAACTTTTTCTATGTTTAAGTTATATTAGAATGGAAACTTTTTCTATGTTTAAGTCATATTAGAGAGGAAACTTTCCCTAAACAACACTGTAGGTATGAAAAATGGGAGATAGGTTTTGTGAAATGGATTTCAAAGCTACGCAGAAGGGCTTGTATTTCAGACTTGGAGTCTAAAGAATTCTTGGAGGATCCACAAAATGATGACAAAAGGCAAAACACTGTGGTTACAGAATCATTAATCTGTTTGGAAAATGCACTTTGTCATCAAAGAGTGACAAGTAACTAATCAAGCAGAAGTTTGTGTCAGGTTTTGCTGCATCCCTTCCCATAAGGAAGGCGGGATGGACATTTTCTTTTGTCAGATGATAGCAAAGTGAACCTAACTCAAGAAATGTAGACTCCATTATTGGAACAGTTGTTTTGTTTAGTTTTTTTACAACTAAATGGGATTCTTGTGAAGTACAAAATATTTAGGATAAATCAAAGATTTGTGATTTCCAGTGAGGATTAGTGTGTCCAAGAATTATGAGAGAAAGAGAAGGAAAAGGAGAGGGAGGGAGAAAGGAAAGAAGGAAGGTAAGGAAAAAATATTCAGATAAGCTATCGAAAATTCTTTTTCAAACGTAATGGTCAAAACGTTATGTTTTAAAACTTTGGAACAAGGGCTGTCTGTGTGTTTTTGTTACCATCTGGCTGTTCTGATTGAAAACAGCTCCACACTGGGTGGGTCTAACCTTTCTAGACTTTACTCCCCCATCTCCCCATTCCTCTCTCTCTCTCACACACACACACACACACACACACACACACACACACACACACACACACACACACACACACACACACACACACACACACACACTAAAAAAAAAAACACCTGGAAAGTAAATAATTGCCCTTGGAGCCATTAATTTTTTAAAGTAATTTTTTCTTTATACTCAGTAAAGTAAACCATCATTTCTAGAGGCCTCAAAGTGAGATACTGATTTGGTGAACACATTTCCTGAACCAAAAAAAATCAGGGCACATAGTCTGATAAATTCAAATAGGAGAAATGGAAAAAAGTACTTCAAGCTAGGACTGTCTAAAAGAGCACGTTTGCCTCAGTTATTGATCTAAAAGAAGCTACTAGAACTAAAAGCCTTGCAGTATTGTCTAAAGATAAAATGTAATTGTTCTCTATGGTGAGAAGAAAATATTTAACCATAGAAACAGAAATAGTTGGAAAAGAAAATACAATGGGACATAATTCTAGGTCTTCTTAGCTCCATTAGTAAATAAACCGTTTAGACTAGGGGGTAGGAATTACCACCTAGGTAAGCCAGAACATTAACTGTAAGTGTTTATCCAGAAATAATTATCTCCAGTATTTGCTTTGGAATAATAGAGGAAAGAAGGAAGTGTGTGAGGGTGGAGATGAAGCAGGCGTGCCTATGGGTTGATAATTGTTTAAGCTAGGTGATGGGTTTGTGGGGATTCATTATAGTAGGATCTCTACTACCAGATATATTAAAAAATTTCCATAATGAAAAGTAAAGAAGCAAAATGAGGCATTTGGAGCATGGCAAATCCCTTGTTTCTGAGGTCACCTGGCTCTTTTTAAGTTTTTTCAAAATAAAATTTATCCTGGACTAGTAGATGTATGTGAATTGTTGACAAGCACAGACAAAAGGGGAGAGAAAAACACAAACTGATTTAGGCATGTATTCCAGCCTCAAAGAGAAGCCCTTCTAATCTACTCTGAAATGTGTGGCTGAGGAGAGCTTCCAAACGGGTTGAAAAAATAAAATGTAATCTATCTAAGTTTTAAAAATAAAGTATATCCAAGTAGCTTGGAAGTAATGTTTTCTTCCCTTTTAAGGTAGCATGGAAGTATTGTTTTGGCTTTTGCATGACATCCTGTGGAGGCCTGATGAAACACTTTGGGAGACAACAGATTATTCCCTTTAACAAATATGCCAGTAGAAGAGAAAGCCTTTACTTAGATGTTCCATACCTTCCAAGGGATATGCTGACTCTGTCCATACACTGATAGTATTTATTAACTTATGCTGGGGAAAAGCATTTTGCCCTATTTTTTGCATGTTATAATGCTTGGCCAGATTTTTCTATTGAAATTACCTGCATCAGGATTAGCCTTTCTAATTTACAGATTTGGTCATCCAATTCAGTAATGTAAATGGTTTGACAAGCTTTGTTACTATTTTTTGTAAAAGGCAATGAATAATGAGCTCCCAGGGAGTCATTGGGGGTTATTCACACTTGCTAACAATTAACCACCCATGGCTCCTAGACTGCAGAGCCAGACTTAAAGGCCCCAAATATAATTTATTTTAATCCCTGCTCAGGTTTTTATATAGGATCTTCAAAAATCCTTTCCAACTCAAACTAGAACAAATCTAAATGTCCAATAAATAGGGATTTGTACTTAAATTACAACTAATTAGAACAGACTATTATTTAGTCATTAAAAATGGTGGTAGATATGCCTTGCCAGAAATGTTAAAATAAGTTCTTAAGAGAGAAGGAAAATAATATAGGTCAGAAACCCAGATCTAAAAGAAAGGAAAGTGTGAAGGAATAAGAGAAGATAAAATAAAATGATGTACACCCCCTGCATCAGTCAGATTGGGCACTTGCTCTCACTCCCCCATCTCAGGCTTACACAAAAAAGTGTAAAATGAAAAAAAATCCTCCTTATCATGCATCCCATTCCCTTCCCCCTTTTTCCCTCCAAAGGGAGCCATTGTTACTATTTCTTTGAATATCATTCCAAAAAACATAGGCATAAAAATTTTTATATTACTGTAGTTCTAAAAACTTATCAACATGTAAAATTAATCTTTCCATATCAGCTCTGATTAATTTTATTGTAATGACTGAAAAATAAAGTTTTCATATTTTTGTTTATTTATACTCCTTTTCTTGGTGAACTGAAAGCTATCTGTAGACTTTGCCCCACTTTTTAAAAACAGAGTTCTTCTTTCCTAGGGTTTGAATGAGCTTTTCATAAATTAGGTAAATTAGTCTTAACACCTGACATGTGCTGCAAGACTTTTTTCTCCCAGTTTATTTGCTTTTAAAAAATCTTATGGAATTTTTCTTCAAATATAATTTCTTAAAAAACCAAAATATTTATAAACATTTATTTCTTGTCTTTGTTTTTTGATTTTATGTACTGATCAGAAAGGCCTTCTCCACTCCCAAATCAGATTCATGGATTCTTCCAGAATATGTCTCAACCTTGGCACTATGGACATTTTGGACAGCATACTTTTTGTTGGGGTCTGTCCTGTGCGTGGTTAGAATGTTTAGCAACGTCCTTGGCCTCTATCCACTAGATGCCAGTAGCATCCCCTGCTCTCCAGTTGTAATCACCAAAAATGTCTCCAGATATTGTCAAATGCCCCCTAGGAGGACAAATTGCCACACACATCTCCCCACTTGGAGAACCACTGTTGTAGAACACACATAGGTGTATTTTTAATTACTATTACATTTCAATCTTTGATTCAGTTAAGTTTTATTTTTGTTAAAGGAGTGAGATAGAAATATAGTTTTATTTTTTATTAAAAGTAGTCAGTTGTACCAATCCAATTTATCCCTCGTCTGAAAAGCCACGTTTGCCAAAGTCTAAACCTTCATATGTGTTCTATTCTTGTCTCAATGTTCTTTATGTTCTCTTTTGTCTCAGTACAAATCAATTACATTTTAATTATTATCAACTTCAAAATATACTTTAATATGTGGAGGGGCTTCACCTGCCCTCCCCCATCCTCAACCCTTCTTTTTCGGAGTTTCTTTGGCTATTGTGAGATAAGTTCTGTTTTAAAATTATTTTGTACTTTCTTTTTGTAATTTAGTAATAAAATATTCATTCTGCAAAACAAAACAGATTAACACAGTTTAATTTTGAAGAACTATGGCAATTAAAAAAATCCTGTTGGTCATTTAATGGCAATTCCTTTGATTTAAAGATTGATTTGGGGAAAATAAACATCTTTATGCTTTCACTACTGCATCTTGCTAGACAGAATAAATTATATCTTTTATTTTACTTAACTGTTTCTTTACATCCCTCAGTAGAGTTTTAAAGTTTTCTTCATAAAACTTGCACATACTTCTTGTTAACTTTGTTTCTAGATATTTCATCATTTTATTGCTATTATAAATGTGCCCTCTTTGGGAAGAGGTAATGGTGATAAATGGAAACATGTGAGTGGATTAACTCTTTGATGGAATGGAGAAAGAGATGAAGTTAAAAACTTTTCAGTATGGTATCCTGAAAGTCTTACTCTTGCTACACAAATATGGTACTTTAACCTAACAATATATGTTTTTTTAAAATCAGGACACGGCACCTCCCTGCATTCGTTATTGGCTCACCTAACACTGTTCCCTCACTGTTTATAGTTCTCTATCAAATGATCTTTTGAGCTAATTAAAAGCAGGCTGGTTCTTGTTGACTATTTTAAAAGAGAAATAGAACACAGAAAACCAATACAATAGAATATTTGACACAGTTATGAACAGGTGAAAGAAGAAATTAACGTGACTAATAAATACACAAAAATGTGCTTACCTTCTCAAAGAAATGTGAATCTTAAAAAGAGGAGGGGACATTTATTTGCCTAGGAGACTGACAAATATGAAATTGACTGAGATATGCAGTGTTTGTTAGCATGGGCAGAGAAAGAGGTTTTCCACGTATCTCTGGTAGGATTTTAAATAGGTAAGATGATTTGGAGGGCAATTGGACAACATCTATGAAAATTTTGAATGTACACACCTTTGTCCCAGCTATTTCACCTTCCAGGGATTCCTGCAAATATACTCAAACAAACCCCCAAAGATCTGTGTACAAGCTGATAATTCTTTTGAGACACACTAGTTCAGGATCAGAAGTCCTTGGAATTGGATGGTGCCCATGTTCTCTCAGTTGTTAGATATTTCAAATATAATCACTATGTTTTTGCCCTTAGTTTTAGTAACTAGAAACCAAGGAAACTTACATAAATGAAAAAATCAAATGGCGGTATATCATTATTATTTGGATCATTGACCAGAGGTCAGAATGGCAGGACAAATTACTTCATTCTCCCAGACTTGAACAACTTCATCTGTCAGATGGGTATAATAATGAGTATTTCTTAGGGTTGTTCTCAGGAATAAGATATGTCGGGTATTTGCAGGCTGCCTGGCATACTATTTACAATAAATGTTTTATTATTAATGATTCTGAGAGTCTCATTTTCATGCATTATTTTGCTTGATAAATATTTACTGGGCACCTCTGATGTGAGGCACATTTTAGTAGAGGAGTCAAAGCAAAACAAAATAATTAGAAATTGTGGTGCTATGTAAAAAATAGAGAAAATACTGAGTTAGATCTGTGGTTCTCAACAGAAGTGATCCCTCCACTTCCCCCTGCCATTTCCATGCCCTCTGGAGGAAATCTGGCAGTGTCTGGTCACGTTTTGTTTGTCACAGTGTGGCAGGGAGGTGTTACTTGCAAGCCCTGGTTAGCGGCCAGGGGTGCTGCTAAACACCTACAAAACACAGGGCAGTTGCCACAACACAGAACCATCCACCCCAACCAGTAAGAGGGCTGTGGCAGGGAAACCCTGAGCAGCACTGGAGGTACCTAAATTAGGTCAGATGGTCAAAACTCCTCTGAAGTGACATTTAGGCCAAATTCTGACTGGGGAGAAACAGACCATCAACAAGTGTGCAGGCCCATCCCCATCCCTGGCCTCTGACTTGACAGGGACAAATAACCATGAAGAATCCCTTACCTTAAGCGTGCAGTACATATGCACGTATGGAGAAGGGAATGTGCGATGGAGAGGCCTTTCATATTTCACTTTGTAATACTTCTGTCTTGGTTGAATTTTTGAGGACAGCCTTTTTCTCTTTCAAATTAAAAAATGAGGGAAAAACACAGCAGGCAGGTGGGAAGAAGGCCTCTTGTAAAACTACAGGTAGATTTCAGAGAAGAGAGCTTGGAGGAATGCCCCCCATTATCAGGGATCCCGGGTCTGGCTGGTCTCTGCTCTTCCCTGCCCTCCACCTTCCGTCAAAGAATGACAGAGAATACCTAATTGAAAGCCAAATAACGTATGTCTAATACTTGGTTTCGTGCCTTTTAGTTTTGTATTTCCTGTGTTATCTTGATTCTAAGAAAAAAAAAAGCTACCATATAGGATGAATATTAAATGAGGTAACTTAAGAAAGTGTTTTATAAGCTGCACAGCACAATACAGACACGAGATATTGAGACTAAAGGGAGACTATAGCTATGCTCAACAAATTATCTTTTTGCTCTGTCCCCTTGATTCCAAATCCCCTCTGGATATAGAAAAATGAGGATTGGCTAAAGGGGAAAAGAAGGACTGGGAAGAGAAGTGCAGGCTGGGAGAAAAGTGATTACAAACAAAAGTGGTAGCAGGAGATACATTATTCAAGAGGGGAATAATCTTGATGGGGCTGATACCATCACACAAGATGGTTGGAACCCAGCCCCTGGCCCTTGAAAAGACAATAGTCAGCTTCTCTTTAAGCAGCCCAAGACCCTCTGACCTGAGATGTGAAAAGCTGATTATAGAAGCTCTGTGCAGTATTTGGAGCCTGGCAGTCTGCATATTTTATTAAAAATATCTGTCCCCCTGAGACTACAAGCAAAAGGGGTGCAATGCCTGTGTGAGTCATCATTCCTTCACCTAAGACAGTGCTGGGATGGAAATCATACTTAATCAATGGTTGCTGGGTAGATGAATGAAACAAACACATTCTTCCATCACTTTATATACCTAGCATGTGTATGTGTGTGTATATACATACTGCATGTATTTCTAGCATATTTCCTTTTATGTTTCTTTCTGAGTTTTTGCCTTTGGAAGGTTTGCAGCTGGTGAAAAGTAACTTACTTATGCAACTGTTTCTTTTCTTGGCCTTGAGGCAGCTTCAGAACATAAAACCCCAAATGGAACTAAGTGTGCCTGGAGGGGGGAAAAAAAAAAATGGTTAGAAACGTTTATCAGCAGCCTTCTTAAGCACCAAGCACCATTTCACTAATACACAATTTTTCAATTTAGTGGACATTCACACGAATTCAGCAAATAATACGTAGCAAAAGTGAATCCATATAATTTTTTTAGCACTGTTAAGAATCTCTCATAAGTCATTAGATCTCTTTTACAGGGAGGCCCTGCCTGGGACATTAAAGGACTGACAGAGCCAGAACTGAAACTTGTTTTTCCACCTTGAGAAAAGCAAATAAACAAAAAAATAGTCTAAGCAACTACTGGCTTTTCGAGCCCACTCTTTCGGGTTGTCCTCCTTGTTTGTGTTAAGCAGACCCCAGGCACAGGCACTTTCTCCCAGAATGCACGAACAAGCCGCAGCCGCGAACAAGGTTAGGACCAGCCGCGGGGATGGGAGTTTCTACTAGGGGAGCCATCAGGCATAACTGTGTTCCCTTTTAGAGCATCTCGCCAGCTTTGATAACTGCTTCCAAACGATTCGCTCGAGCAGAAGCTGGGCATTGGCGGGCTCAAGCCAGACCTGCAGCTAGTTTAAAGTTCGCCTTTTTTTTTTTAACTCCTTGCCATTTATTTGAAAGCAGCCTTTAATTCCCTCCGCCCCTGCCCCCTCCCCTGCAAAGTTTGTTTCCTAGCCATAAACTCGCTTCAACTCTCGGTTTCCATTTCGGTGGGTCGAGAATCGCTGTAACCAGCCAAGTTCACTAAGACGAAGTAGAAATCTCTGTATACGTAATGAGAGCCACCGCGCGGCCAAGCGTAACCACGCAGGAGGAAACATTTTCATCCGAAATGGGCAGGGGGAGAGTTAAGCCGACCCGAAGGCGTGTTTTGTTGAGCGGCTTCGAAAGCGGCCGAGGCAGCCGAAGCGGCCTTCGAAGTTAGCAAACAAAGCGTCTCCCCAGTAACCGCGCGGTTCCAGACGAGGCTCCTGCCGCTCCGTCCGCGGAGCCGCGGCGGCCGGCGGGCTCCTCCTCCCAGTCTCCCCTCGCACCCTCCCCCCGGCTCGCCAACAGACGCGAGCTACCAATCCCGGCCACAAACAACCTTCAAACGCAGGCACCGAGCGGCGCTCCAACAGGCGCCCCTCCCGGCCGCACATCTGTCCCGCACTCGGGCTCAGCCGCTGATTCATCTCCCGCCAGGCGGGGGAAGGAACTGCGCTCCGGCGAGCTGCGGGGGAGCTTCCAGGCTGGTGGTTCCCCCCAGGACCACGTTTCTCCTTTGCCGTTTGCAGTGTGTCCTCTTAGGTGCCGAGCAGTCGGCAAAACACAGAAGAAAAAAAATTCTAAGGTTGCTGCCTTCTTAGAGTGACGCTGTTTTCCTTGTTTATTCATTTTAAGCCCCCTAATTGGGAAAACCACCCAGGGTTTATAAACTCTGGCCTGAATTCGCTCTCCGGGCGGGGGTGTCTTTTTTGGGAGGGTGAGTGGCGGGGAGGCTGTCTTTAATTTTCAGAGCAATCCCAACACTGAGGCTCCAAAGTCTAGTTAGTCACCGTTTGGCTCCCTTAGTCGTCCTTGGGTTCAGCCGTATTTCCACGGAGCTTCTGCCGGCCTCTCCGTCGAGGTTACAAAACAAAAACAGCACAGAGCCGAAACTGGAGGCCGACTCGGTCGCTGACGTCTCTACTAGGTTTATTTACGGTTTGGGTGTTTTTTTTTAAGTGACGGGGAAAGTCTTACTGTGGCATGCGACAGTTCGTTTACTTCAAAACAACGGGACACACACACACGAAAAACTAGACCCAGAGGAAAGGGCGGGGAAAGTCATGCATTTCTTGAGATTAGCCAAACAGCATCTGGTCTTTAGAAAGGGTAATTTCATCAAGGCAGTCCTGCTGGAGTCCTAACTCTCAACCAAAATAAACCAACAGCAACATGTGTTTACTCAATGGCTAGTTTCTGTTTGAAATACTGGAGGGGAAAGGGGGGTCCCCTGGCAGAGTTTGAGTCCTAAATGTAGGCTCTGTTTACCGATACAGAAGAGCAGCCCCAGTGTGGTCGCCCCCATTCCCTTAAAGGCGTCAGCTACCCCGGTACTCGTGTGGGGGTGTCAGGCCGAGTTGCAGTGCGGATGCGCGCCCGGGCAGTCCCCAGGCAGAGACTTTTAAAGAGCATGTGAGCATGACAAGTGTCTGTCCGCAACGTGTTAGATTTTGAAACTGCTTTGCAATTCAGTCCGGAACTCGCAGCTTTAGCCCGGGGGAAAAGACAGTCGCCTGGGGTGTCTGTGTCTCATCCTCCCTTCCTCCACCCCCGTCGCTGTTGGAGGAAGAGCCCGGGGTGGAGAAGGGTGCGACGCGCCGCGCCCGCGTGTCAATGGCAGCCGCGCATTCTGGAAGAAGTTGGTTCTTGTCCCGAATACTTTTCCTGCGGTGCCCCGCCCCTTGAATCAGAAGCAGCTGTCTTCTTCTGCGGCTAGAGCCGGGACGGTGGAGTTTGGGGCAGCTGTCAAAAACCGAGAGGGGAGCCTTTTCTTCCCTGAGGTGGAGGAGGGGAAGGACGGGGCGGCCTTTTTTCCATCTGTTGCAATTTCCTAACCGAACGCACGCTTGCCAGCCCCGGGAAGAAAGACCCAAAGAAGAAACCCGGCGTTCGGCGTGTCGCGGTCGCCAAGCGCGGATGCGGGCGGCTTGCGCGCAGCGGGGAGAAAGGATCTGGTTTCTGGGCTCAGCCGCCCCCACGAGGAACGGGTGACAGCGGCCAGGGAGGCGTGGAGTGAGGCGCCGCTTGGTGTAGCCCTCCCACTGGAAGGTGCGGGGGGAGGGGCGGCGGGGGGGGCGGGGGACAGGGCGGGCGGCTGGGGGCGGAGGCAGGACCTCCAGTACCTTCCCTCCTTGCCTCTCTGACAGCACCGAGGTGCGCCGAGCAGGAGCGGGGAACAAAGGACCGGAGTAGGGAGGGGAGTGAGTTGGACGAGGGGCAGAGCCCCCGGCTAGCTGCCAGAAGATCCCGGCGGGAGGAAGCCCAAGTGTCACTCGAATTCCACCCAAGAAGCGGGCGCCTGAGATCCGAACGCCTTGTTTAGCAATAACGGCCGGAGCCTGTCCTAGAACTTAAGGGAGAGTTGGCCGAGAGTCGCTTGTCCCCTTCACCCCCACTCCTTGTCCCTCGAGACCCCAGTATTGCCTGGCTCTGGAAGGGGAGCTCCAGGATGAAAAGCAAGAAAGGTAAGGCTCCGCAGACTGTGCGCACTGTGGCCGCCAGGTCTGGGGAAACGTGCTCGCGGGGCCGCGCTGGGCTTGGGGAGAGAGTGACTTGGTGGACTTCTCAGCCCGGGGGCTCTGAGGCTGGAACCGCGGCGGCTCTCTTTGTTGAGGCTGCGTCTTAAACGGCAGTTGCTGTTTACCTTCTAGACACAGCATGAGGGGCTGTTGTGGGGAGACGGGCCTCTCCACGCTACTGGCACGTTGTCAAGAAGCAGGCTCACCGCCTTGTTTGTGCGTCTCCAAGTTTCATTGTCTCATCGACACCCCATGTTTCGCGGAACCGCCGCATGGCTTCTCTGTTTCTCGCGGGCGGGGGTGTGGGCCCAGGTCGGGGGGTCCCTCGCCCCGCTTTGCTTCGTCGGGATCTGGGGCGACCGGGACCGCGGCGCCGCAGCGCCTTTGTTTGAAAGTTGGGCTCCGGGGCCCCCACTCACTCCCAGCTGGGCCCGGGCACTCTTCTCTAGGGATGGGGTATTTTCACAATTGAAGGAATGCGACTTTGGCCCCCAGATCGCCCTCGGGTGTCGGTAGGTTTAGCAAGGTAGACTTTAAGAAATTCCCAGCCTCTGAAAGTTTTCCCACGAGGAATTTGGGGCACGATGAAGAGTGAGGACTGAGGGCGAGCACCTTAAAAGCGGAATGCAGTCAGAATGAGTCCAACTGTGACAAACTGGCTTGGTTGTAAGTGCAAAGAGTGAGTCTGTCATTGTTTCCGCGAGGCGGTCTGGAAGCGTTACAACTAAAACTTGCCGTCAGTGTGGTTTAAAAACAAAATAGAAAGGGGAAGAAAAAAAGAAACACCATGAAAGGTAAAAGAGTGTGAACTCCCTTTTGAAGTTAACTTTTTGAGTCCCCGACTGGGAAGTACCCCCGAATATTCCGTGGTAGCCGGAGTTGGCTTTTCTGTTGTGATTTATGTGGAGTGGTTCAAAACAGAAGTTAATCGCTCGGGGAAGCCAGCGCGGGAGCGGGGCCGGAGGGTGGGGGGGGAGGCGCTGCTGCGCATGCCCAGGAACGTCCCCGAGTTTTTGTAACTAACATTCTTTCAGACTAGTCCAGTAAATTACAGTAAAAACAGTTGTGTTAAACCCAGACAGTCTCAAACCCCTCAAGGCCCCTCGGCCACGTTTTTACCCCGGAAGTCTGTTCGTTTGACTTTGGGCTGGTCACTGACACACGCTGGGCCTCTCACCTCGTGGTCTCTCTCAGCCAGAGTGAAATAAAAAGCCCAAACTCGGGGCGTTCGCAGCAGTTGGTGGTTGGACTCCCTGCGCCCCTCCCCAAGGGCCGGTGAGAACGCGGGGCCTTCGAGATTGGACGTTTCACAGGCTGAGAAAACGCGTGCA
Source organism: Manis pentadactyla (assembly GCF_030020395.1). Classification (NCBI taxonomy): domain Eukaryota; kingdom Metazoa; phylum Chordata; class Mammalia; order Pholidota; family Manidae; genus Manis; species Manis pentadactyla. The sequence continues at coordinate 116,273,568 of NC_080024.1, read as the reverse complement.
GGGGACAGACAGCCCGGCGTGGCCTCTGGCAGGCCGTGTCAACTCGGGGAAGACTGACAGGTCTTACTGGAAGGCGTTTTTTCTCCTAGTGAAACTGACTGGGGTGCGTGGCAGGGGGGAGGTGTTTCTGAGGAGTGATTCCTAAGAGCCGAAAGCAAAGCTGGTTTCCGCCGGGGGCGGGCTCCCCCCATTGTTCGGGCTTCCGTGGAGCTGGCCGTGATTAGCCCCCGGGGTGCAGCACTCGGGGTCCCCGCCCCGCAGGCTCTCCTCATCCCTAACCCCAGCGCTCCTCGCCCTCCCTGGCGCTCCCCACTTGGGACTCCCGGGCATACCCCCACCCCGAGACTGAGACCCGCTGGGCCGTCAGCAGCCCCGGGCGCTCAAGGGCCTACTACTGAGCGCAGGCTCGTGGAAACAATGAAAGGTGACGTGTTGTAGGGGAAACTTTGCGGCTGGTTGGGAGCCCCTGCGGGGGAGCGGAGATTGCAGAGGTTGCCCAGGTTTCTTTCCCTTTTTAGGTTTTCCTGGCATATTTTGTGGGGTGGGCAGACCCCTCGGTGTTGAGATTCACCGCCTCGTTTCTAGTTTCTGGTAATCTGAAACTCCGAAGTCCTCCGGCTCGCTAACTTGTAGGTTGCAGGGCGGGCTGCAGTGGGGCTGAGGAGCTCGCAGGAACAAAAGCTCGCGGCGGTGCTCGCGCCGCCCCCTCCCCCTCCCGGTCCCCGGGCGCGCCCTCGCCGTCCCGGCCCCCGACCCGCACCCGCACGCCTAAAACTACCGTGCAGGGGGCCGGCGTCCGGAGTCGCCCCCGCCGCACTCTGCAAGAACTCTGTCCCTCCTCTTGGCTTGTGGAGGTCTGTTTTATATAAGTCTCTGAAAACCTTTTCAAGTTTTCGTGAAAACAAAAGCGCCTTAAACTCTCTAGTACAGCCCGGGACTTGGTAGGATTGGCTTGCGATAATAGTGGCTCGTCTTAGAAAGCGGCCGATGCTCAAAAGATCTCCTCAGACGACTTTAGAACCAGCAGAAGGTAGGTTCACTGAAGAAAATCCCCGAAGTCTTTTTTTCTTTCAGTGTCTGTAACAATGTGTAATTCTTGTTTTAGAGTTGCTGTGTGTCTGGGTCCAGCCTAGCGCACTTGACAGTTAGTGCCTGGGGTGTTAAGTACTATTCGTGTCGTATCTTCTGAGAAACTGGTCAGGAAATTTGTTAGGTTAGATTTACTTTTTCTGATTATATGCTGTAACTTCTCTTCCGGTTATTCTTACTTGTAGATTCCTTTCTAGTATCTTTCAGATTTTTTTCCCCCCAAAGTCCAGGTAAACAATCTCTCTCTCTCTGGTCTTCCCCACATCCCCCACTTCCTACACCCCGAGTTCCTATGAAGAAAAGATGGCTTTTTAGAGCTGTGGGATTCATAGGCCATCTTGAGGCTCTCTAAATATTTCCTTGTATGTGGATGAACTACAAGAGGCTTGTGATCCCCGCACCGTCCCCCACCACATTTTTTAAAGGGTAAGCAAAGCAAGACGTTTGGAAACAAGTCGTAACCGGGAAACTTTTCAAAAGCTCTGTTACAATAGGAAATGAGTAACGTGGAAAAGTCTTTTTGTTTTTCCAAGTTGAGCCACAATCCGGAGGGAGAGTTTTAATGAAAACAGTCCTGACAGCAGCAAACGTGGTTTCAGCAGTGAAATAATCAGCTGGTGGAGCCAAGGAACTGAAGTCTTAACTTCCTGTTACTTCAGCTTTTGTGCACATATTGGAAATATTTGTTAAAGAGGTTCAGAGGCCTGGCATTCATTTATTTAAATGAACTCAGAACAGAGTAAAGTCACACCGTAGTCTGGTGTTGCTTAACTGCAACCTGCCTTTGTGTGTCACTAACCTATTCTAAAAGAACAGGCTTCTTGTCAAACTAAGTAAGCAGATCAAAGGGCAGGCTTCAGGGTATTTTTTTTGTTTGCTTGCTTCAAACTCTGTTATTATCAATTTACAGTTGGGAATTCACTGTTGAGTGAGCAAATTTTAGCTCTTTTTCTAGATTAGGAAGAGGGAGGAGGGTAATAGCCTTGAAGAATGTCTGGCTTTTCAGACGTTAAATAATCTAAACAAATTGCTTTATTCAAATTTGCTTTAGTCATTTGGTTACTTGACACATTCTTTTAAAAGCTAGGTTTCTTTCGCACAGCAAATGTCAAACAGGATCTCGTTTATAATTTCTTAAGTTTTTTATTAAGAGCTCTTTAGCCAGGTTTAAGTATGGGTTTTAAAAGTTCCTCGTCTTCCCCTCAACAGTGAAAGCGGTTTCAATTTTAAATGTGCCTTTTTTTTTTAAGCAGTTTAATGAAATTTGAGAAGGGAAAGGGCAAATACATAGCAATTAAAACTTAGGATTCTTGTGTGGTTTAATGATAGCTGTTTGCTAAGCCTTGAGCTGAAATGAATTTGCAAGATTTTCCTACTCTTTTGTTAGAACTTGCTTTACTTTGTCTTTGGAAGGATCTGCCTTTTCTGTGAACACTCCCTCTCAGCACCTTCTGCCCCCTGCAGTCGAAAACTACAAATGTGTTACCAAGTCAGACTCAGTAACTGTAAGGTATCTCAGCAGCAAATCATTGAATTGAGGAGCCTTTTGAGTTTCATTGTGTTAATATGCCTTAAAAGGATGTCTTTTTAAATTTTTCTTTAAAATACAATGAATAATTTATCACTATGAGGAATATTATGTTTTTATTTCCTATCTAGATCAACTACTCAAAGTTGTGTGAACAAAGTTAATGCATACCTTTAAATTTCTTATTTTAATTAATTTCCTTTATATAGAAATACCGGTGTTTTCAAGCATGCCGTAGTTCATAGTTCATTTATATTTTAAAAGTTCTAGATTGTTTTCAGAAAGAGGATTTCTTTAGTCATTCAGTTGCCTATTGTAGTTTTGAAAGGGAGGAGGGTTAATAGCTCTTTCAATTCGAGTTTTTTAAAGTTCAAAATTATGGATAAATATCTAAAAGGCCTAGGTCTGAGCTTCTCTTGAACCCCATCTGTATGTGCGATGTAGATATTTGTTCTCTATGGCTTGTGAATTCTTAAAATTTCTGGAAGGATTAAAGTACTTAGAGACAAAGGAGAGTTTCCTCTGGGAGTTGCATATTCAGTTTTCTTTGTCATGGAATAACTGAAGACCAAACTCTGTTTATTGGTGTGTAGTATTAGGTTCAGATTAAACTGGCTCCTGAAATTCATGGAAATTTTAAACTCTTAATTCTGTATTAGGCGTCTTTTGACATCTTGCTAATGTACAATTAGTGGAATATTTTTTTGTAACGAAACTGAGCACTCAGTCGTTGGTTGTATTTAGTGAAAGGTGCCTACAATTGTCCATTAAAAGTTAGATGTTTGGTTTCACTAGCATGAAAAAGCAATGATGTGGATTTGGCAGAAAATTTGGACATACATTTTATCTTTAGAATGCTAACTGGGTTCCGTGTGTGCTTTTCCTTATCTATCAGTGAAAAAATTTCAAACCTTCAATGGAAGAAGGGGGAAGAACAGCATTTTAAAAGGTATATTAGAACACTCATTGTTTTACCTGGTTAACAGTGAACTCAAAGAGAAAGTTGTTAGACACATTCCATCTGCTGTAACTCCTTTCCTGTTTCCCATGTGGCAAGCTATATTCACTTTGTCTCCTCTTCTGAACTAGATGACTTTTCTGAGCCTCATTCAAAAGGAATGTGAGAAGTTAAATCCTTTAGGAAAGTAGGTATGAACAGCCATCTGGTGATTAGTTGAGACTCTAGACTATAACTTAACTCTTGAGACTTTGAATGTGCTCTGGTATCTCAAGACAGAAAACACAGGCCTTTGGCTTTGGCTCTAGGTAGCCGAGAAAATGTGGTTATATGAATGGTCAGAAGAAGGGAGCTTTGCATGAGGAGCTCTACTGATAAAAGGCCTTTGTCCTTTGCTAGGTGTTGTTGCAGTGTCTGGCAGTGAGACTGAGGATGATGACAGCATGGACATCCCCCTGGATCTCTCCTCTTCTGCTGGCTCAGGCAAGAGAAGGCGAAGGGGCAACCTGCCCAAAGAATCCGTTCAGATTCTCCGAGATTGGCTGTATGAGCACCGATACAATGCCTATCCCTCAGAGCAAGAAAAAGCATTACTGTCCCAACAGACACACTTATCTACACTACAGGTAAGGAAAGGGAACACAGGTGTATACACACGGGTCCTCCCCCACCTCAAGTCATTTTATAGCATTCCTGTATGTCAAGTCATTAAGCACCTCCCCGCTCAGAAAAAAAAGGAATATCTCTTTCTTGTTAACTTTATAGCACTAAAAGCTAAGACTGGCTATTTAGAGAAACAAATACTTGACAGTAATCTGTCAAACAGAATTTCTTCTAATGCCTGAAAGAGCCTGCCTTTATGCAACAAACATAAAAAGGAGGTTAAATCCTACTCTCTTGCCCAGGAAACTGGTTTGATATTTAAACAAGGACAGACTTCAGTGAGGTAATTCATGCTGTGTCTGTTGACACAGTCATTTGATCTGGTAAAAATCAGTAACTGGGAGGAGTGGCCCTTCTCATACAGCAAAGGTTTTCCTGTAGTTGATTAACTTAAAACTGCGATAGTAAGTAACAGGTTAATATGGGAGGCAGTTAAAAGGAAGTTTCCCTCCCTAAAATCATTTTCAGACATTTGAGAACTTGTACCTTTTTCTTCCTCTTGAGAAGGTTGAAGGGTGATGAAACAAAAAGGGGAATATGTACTAGAAGAGGAGGTTTATGACAGGAAGCTGCTCTTTTTTCTTGGCTGGGCTCAAATACCTTGAAATAACTGTAAGTTCCAATAAGCCTTTTCATGCCTTTAATGCAAAGAGAGAGATCAATTGGCCATCCGGGGTGGCAGGTTCCCAAAACGTCTTTGCTGAGTGTTAAAGTGTACCCATATGATTTCAGGTCTGTAATTGGTTCATCAATGCCCGCCGCAGGCTCCTCCCAGACATGCTGAGAAAAGATGGCAAAGATCCAAATCAGTTCACAATTTCCCGCCGTGGGGCCAAGATTTCCGAAGCAAGCTCTGTGGAGTCAGCAATGGGCATCAAAAACTTTATGCCAGCTTTAGAGGAGAGCCCATTTCATTCCTGTACAGCTGGACCAAACCCAGCCCTACGGAGGCCACTGTCTCCTAAGCCATCATCTCCAGGATCAGTTTTGGCTCGCCCGTCCGTGATTTGTCATACCACTGTGACTGCATTGAAAGATGTACCTTTCTCTCTTTGCCAGCCAATTGGTGTGGGACAAAACACAGATACTCAGCAGATAGCAGCCAGCAACTTTACAGACACCTCTCTCATATATCCAGAGGACACATGTAAATCTGGGCCAAGCACAAACACACAGAATGGTCTTTTCAACACTCCTCCCCCTACTCCACCGGACCTCAACCAGGACTTCAGCGGATTTCAGCTCCTCGTGGATGTTGCACTCAAAAGGGCTGCAGAGATGGAGCGTCAGGCCAAACTTACGGCTTAACCCTTCTTCCAGTAAAACAGTTCTCACAAATGTTATGATTGCCGGGGTGATGGCAAGAGATGAATTGCATTATTTTATATATTTTTTTATTAATATTTGCACATGGGATTGCTAAAATGAAGCTTCCTGTTACTGAGATGTCTTCAATGGAATAGTCATTCCAAGAACTATAAACTCAAAGCTACTGTAGAAACAAAGAGTTTTCTTTCTAAAATGTTTCTTGGTAGATTATTCATAATGTGAGATGGTTCCCAAGATCATGTGATTTTTATTTTTTCTTCCCTTTCCCTTTTTTTGTTGTTTTTTCAGACTGTGCAATACTTAGAGAACCTATAGCATCTTCTCATTCCCAGTGTGGAACAGGATGCCCACAAACTCCCTAATTAATAAATTTTCAATTTTTTTTTCAAACAAGTATGAATCTAGTTGATTGATGCCCTTTTTTTCATGACGTAATAAAGTATTTTCTTTAAAATTTACTGTAATGCAGAGTATTTTGTTGAAGGAGACACTTACAAAAATGAGTAAGAATATAGCACCCCCAGGTGCAGGAAGTTGGGGGTAGGGTGGAGCATGAGTTAGGGGGCTGTCACCAGCTCTTTGAAGAACTGTGGACAACAAACAAGCCAGTGTGTATAAACAGGATGTGTGATATTTACTCTTGATAGGAGGCCCTTCAACCTTTACTTAAAACTGCCCAACAAATTGAAATGAATCATTCCATCAGTGTTTAACTAACCGCTAACTCCCTTGGTGATCTGTCCTGCATAATTTAAGGCATGGCAAGTGTTGAAAAGAAAGGTTAAAAAGCACCTGATCATAGCTTACTTTTTCATAAGTAAACAGCCCAAGCACCCTCAGATTTACTTCTCTTCCACACTACCCTTTGAAATAAACTGTTCAGTGGTACAATGAAGTATTCAAATAGAGTGTTAATTTGTACAGAAATCACCTCAGAACATTTTCTGAAGTAACTGGGGATTTGTCTCCCGTGGGATTCTTAGTGTATTAGGTTTATTTTCTAAGGCCGCAGCTTGTGCAATATGTTGCCACACACAAGTGAAGTTTGTTGGGATAGACAATTACAAAGCCAGCATGGCCAGAAGGGAATTGATGGTGTTCCTTTCACTTACATGGTTGAGCAGATTTGTCGCATGCCACAAAATCATTCTCTGTAGTCATGCTTAGTATGAGGTTTCTTTGTTACAGTCATGTTCTTTCCAGCCCTGTCCCAATTATGAATTGTTTAAGCTGAGGGATCATCAGAGCTCCAATACTGAGTGAGTGAAAGGGTGCTGTATCCTGTGAGCTGTGTATCTTTGAAGGCCGCATCAGCCTTGAGTTGGCTGGCCCCATTTCAGGGTCACAGAAAAGAGATGCAAACCAAAAAAGAAAGAAAGTATATAAAAGGAACAAAATAAAAAATGAAATAAAGGTGATTAAGAATCATTATTTGCTCTTGAAGATCAAAGACCAAAATTCTTGGAGTACAGGTAAGGAAGATGAACAAATCCTGAAAGGCTTCCTTTGTGAAGATGTTTCATTAATCATACTATAAAGGGGAAGAGAAGCCATGTGAGTAATTTAAAGGAAAAATATCAAGAGTCAAATGAAACCCAGTTTTAGAAAAATCATTCAAATTCCTTGTTCCATTTGCTTTTCCCTCGAGGTTGCTATAGATCCTGGTTGATAAAACTGGTGTGTAATGTAAAGCATTTTTTAAGAAAACAGGTACATGTAATTGAAAGTCAAAACACTAATTACTCATTGAAGCCAAATAGAATGATTTTTATGCTTAGTACTTGATACATCTTTCTTCGTTGGCTTACCTATTTGTGTATTTGTGTTTAAAGTTCATTCCTTTCAAATAGCGTAAGTCTAGCTTTTTTTCTAGCTGAACCATCTCTGTCTTTTACTTGGTGTTTATGATTTATTTACATGTAATACACTTATGTATTGATATGTTTTGATTTAGTTTACCATTTTGGTTTTTTTTCTCCATTTTCCTAACTTACAGGTTAATTGAATATTTTTAGTGTTTTTTAATTTTTCTATTGGCTTAAAAACTATTTTTTAATGGTTGTTTTAGGGTTTACAATATACATCTTTAACCTATCACAATATATTTAGGGTTTATATATAACTACATACAAAATAAAGAACCTTGCAATAGTATAGGTCCATTCATGCTTCTCTCTTCCTTTATTTTGTGTGTGTATTATACTGGATAGGTGAGAAATCCAAGAGTACAATGTTAAAACTTCTGTTTTAAACAGGCATATGTCTTTTAAACAACTGAAAAAAGATGTATATATAGTCTTATATTTTCTAAATATTTACCATTTCTGGTGCTTTTCATTCCTTGTGAATACAAATGACATGTCATTTCTCTAAAGCTTAAAGAATTTCCTTGAGAATTGTGCAAGCCTATTGGTGACAAATCTCATTTTATTCATTGAAAATGACTTCCGCTATTTTCATCTTTGAAGGATAGTTTCACTAAAGATAGAATTCTGGGTTGACAGGTTTTGCTTTTTGTTTTTTTCTATCACTTAAAGGCGTTTACTGTCTCCTGGCTTCCATTGTTTCCAATAAGGCACCAATTGTCATTTGTATCATTGTTCTCTTGTATGTAATGTTTTCTGGCTCTTTTATCTTTGGGTTTAAACAGCTTGACTGAAGTACCTAGGTGTAGTTTTCTTTGTATTTATTCTGCTTGGGATTTATTTATTTGATCTGGGAGTTTGCTTTGTTTTTTAGCAAATTTGGGAAATTTTGGCTATTATACATTTAATCAAAATTTTTTTCTTCTTTTCTCTTCTAGAACTCCATTAGATTTATATCTGATCACCTGAGTTTATTGTACATGACTCCAAGGCTCTGTTTTTCTTCAGTCTTGCTTCTCTATCATTCATATTGAATAACTCATGAATTTATTTTCAATTCATTAACTCTTCTGCAGTCTCTAATCTGCTGCTGAGCCCATCCAGTGAATTTTCATTCAGTTACTGTATTTTTCACACATAGCGTCCATTCCCATTTGATTCATTTTTTAAAAAATCCTGTTTCTCTGTTGAGATTCACCATTTAATTAAGAGTATATGTCCTTAAAAGCTACTTGTAATAGCTGTCTCACAGTATTAGTCTGTTAATTAACAATATGTCATATAATCAGAGTTAGTTTGCACTTCAAAAAGTTCACATATTTTTTTGCTTATCTAGTGTGTTTTTCCTTTTCCTCTATATGCTGAACATTATGCATATTACATTAATAATGATTCTAGATTCTGCTACATTCTTCTGAAGAGTGTTACTTTCATTCTGGCAGGCAGTTCATTTGGCTGGACTGAAATTTCAAATTCTGTGTCCCCTCTAGCAAATAGTAGTAGCTCAGATCCCTAATCAGTTCTTTCAGCTTCCAGCTGCTGCTTTTCATTGGGCCCCCTGGGATTTTCCAACACAAACCACTCACGGTTTTGGAAAGTTTAGATTTAGAGTTTGAGGTTTGTTCCTTCTGCAGCTCCTTCCTTTAGAATTCCTCTCCTAAATTCCCATCTACTCTGCCAGTCTCAGTTCTGCCCTTTACATCTCAAACCAAGGCTGCAGCTTTCTGCTATCCCTAGCCTGAAGAATGAGGAGTGACCTAGACATCAAGCCACGTGCTTGTACGTTTTACCCCTTGAAGTTCCCTTCCTTCCGCAGTAATCTCCAGCCTCTGCCTGCTTTATGGTCACTCTCCAGGCCTCCAATTAATGTTTTGTTAGCTTAATTTTTTGTTCAGACTATTATTACTCCTTGTAGGAGGTTAGTCTGTAAAGAAATGACTCCAGAAATTGATTTTACTATAGTTACCTTAAAACTAAATCCAGAGTTCTCCAACTCACCCACACATTGAGATCACCTGGAAAGCTTAAAAAAAAACAAACCTGAGGCTTGACTGGGAATTTTAGTAGGAACTCTTGGTGATTCTAATGCATAGACAAGTTTGGGAACCACCGCCCTAGATCATTCTTGAAATTAGGCATTGTTTCTTTTCATAAGTAGAACAGTAGGAGTTGACAATTTGTTATCTTTCCAGACCTAAAAAAAATTTTTGTAGTATATTTTGCTGAGGCATTAGACAATTTTTGTTGAAGAAATGTAATTTGCTATAGAATTGGCCACCCAGGTCAATGTAACCAATTACAGAGTTTGACATAAATTTGATACTTGGCACTGGGCTTATACTATAGTACATGTATAGTCCATGCAATATGTAAAGCTAAGCCACTAACAGACCTAACACTGCATGAAGGTAAACATGCATTTATATCAAACTAAGAAATAAAGCTTATTTTTGGAAACTGGCCAGAGTATAAAAAGTAGTGTTCAGAAATCAGGTTTTAGGTCTCATTAAGATCACTAAGAGGAAGATGTCAAGTCTTGACCTCTAACTAAAAACAGACTGCCATATGAGATGATTCAGAAACTGAAGAGAAAATATTCAACAAATACTTTGGTCGAAGAAATAGTAACTTATGGTTAGTTGATGGTCACACAGGACAGCTGACAAATAAGAGAAGCATGATAAAGTGATGAGTACTACAGAGATTTCATTGAATGTCAAGGAAGCAGGGTTTTTGAATGAAATGTTTTACTGACACCAATAGAATGTACAACCTTTGAAGCACTTGTGGATAATGTACAAATGGGATCCAATCCAGTGGTAGGAATTTACTCAGGTTTGGAGAGAATGCATTTATAGACAGATGTTTAGTTAATAGCATACAAGTAAGGAAAATGAAACCATTGAGGGGTTTCAGAAGAGAAACTGTTAGGAAGATTTACCAGCTTTAAAAAAAAGAATACTCCAAACTATTGTAATTATAAGTAAAATTGCCAAAACTGGAACATGTTCCCACTTGATTAGATCACTCAAATTTATGATCTTAGAACAAATTCAGCTCTATTATCTCGTCTCTAATTATTGCTAATATTATTACTTAACACTCTAAAGACATTTTCTCAAATTTTAATGGGAGGATAGGGCTTTCAGAGACTAAATAGATAAAAATACAGCAAAGAAAAATTAGCCATTTAACTTTTAACATGACTTAAAAAAAAAACAATATATCTTTGACTTGTTCCCCTATATGATCATTCATGTTTTGTCACTTTAAAGTCATTTCCAATGATTTTTGCTTTGAAATTTGATTTATTCAAATGATTATGCCAAAGCCACTGTGTATTACATTAGTCAACATTTTTTTCCCAGCCTGTGTGATAGTATATCTCTACATCCTAGAATATCACTTATTTTAAATTCTCTAATCAACAGTCCTAATTGTAATGTTTTCTGGTATCATCTGTAAATCCAGTATTGCAATGAAAAATGTTAATTAGTAAAGGAAAGGATACAATATCTATTGAACTATTTATTTATTATACTATTATTATAACGTTTATTGAACATTTTATGTGCATATCTCATTTAGTCCTCACAGCTCTGATGAGATTGCATTCCCATTATGCAGCTGGGGGAACAGACTCATGTTCAGCATGACTGTGGTTGCCGGCCCTTAACAGTCACATTCACTAGGTGGTTCTGCAAGCCGACGCTCTTTCCACACACTCTGCCTGATACGAAACGCATCCCATTTTTACCACACTGTTCAGAAAATCTCTGACGGTCCCTTTGGCAGATGATCAGATACAAGTTTTATTTTCCAAGAACACTGCCCTCGCACTCCGTCTTTCCTCCCCCATTCCATTGCCCTTTGGCCACAGCTGCTTCTCAGGGAGACTTGCAGGATCTGACACATCCTTCTGATTTCCTAAATCTTATGACTCGCCAGGACCTGAAATAATGAACTCTCCGATGCCAAAAAATCTGTTTTGTAGCTTCCCCAGTGTAAGTCTTAACACTTAATTTATTATTCAGTGCATTGCATTTCCCTTTTTAAATATCCGCTTTCTGAGCCCACCACCTTGTTACTACCTTTTTCACTACGTTTCAGTTTTTTATTTCAACTCAGAATCTTTAGACTTTGTTAGTGGCTATAGTTACTTTGCGTGGCTCCTTTCGATTTTCTCTGTGCAAAAATGATGTCTTTTAAACTATATTTCCCCAAATAGAAATGAGGGACTGCTCTGGGGCAAAGGTATTAGCTTCATAAAATAATACCTGGCAGTTAAAAATTTTGTGAAAATTTATAACAACGCCTGCCACTCTTCTCTCCTCCAACCCTTGCCACCTTTTTTGAAACAAGGCAGTGTGTTGATTACAGCCAGAGGTCTTAAATGGTATACACCCTGGGGGCAAAGATCAGCTTTAAAATAAATAAATAAAGCATTTTCCCTTCGAAGTCCCTAATATACAGCAAGAATAAACTAAACCTGAGTAAATTCTCTAAAAGGACTGCCACCTCCAAGCTTGACTAAGAGATTAACTTTATTTGGTGAAATGTGTTGCTATTCACAGGCCGGTGCTGCTCTGATTCACCAACTCTGTGTTAACCTGAACCTGCAGAGGTACCTTTGATCGGCTCCCTCAGAGCCTTACCGGCTTCTTCCAGAGTTGATTCCGGAAACATCAAAAGAACTGTAAAACACACTAATCTCAGCCTTCCTGTTTCTCTGTCTGCCCACAGCGTTCACACAACTGCCTGTTTTCCTGGAGAGGTGATTTCCATGATTATACTGGGTGTCACAATGTTAAACCTGCATTCGTTTAACATACAGGGGTTTATCCTTCTTTGTAACTCAAATCTCTAAAAAACGGATTCAGGGAGGGCTCCGAGGCTCATTCGAATGATTTTTATGTGGTTATACAAATGACTGCCTGCTGGCCTGATGCTGGAAGTAACCGGAAGCAGCAGTTCAGTTTAGGCGAACTCTGTCATCAGTAAGGCAGCTATGAAGGGCAGCATAGTCTGTCCAAGAAGATGACACTCAGAAGACAACAGGTCTGGGTACTTTAATTGGGACTCTGGCAGTGGACTGGGAACTCTGAGTTACAGACCTACAGCAGTGTCCCTTACCAAGACACCATGCGCAAGGGTGGCAGGTCAGATGGCATCTAGTGTTTTTTAATTGGCCTTTCTTCCTTCGCACTCAATTACAGGTTAATACTTGTCTTTGGGCTTTATTTCTCTTTCAAAGCCCATACAATTTTAACTTCCAGGATTTTATGCCTCCGTATTTGGACTTTAAAAATGCTTTATTTTTTACATTGCATTGGGAGGTATCTTAGAACCACTGGGACCATAGGTGAAAAAGGATTGAACTTGTGTCACCTCAAGCAAGTTATTCCACATCTCTAAACCTGGGTTTTATCTGTAAGTTTGATAAAAATAAATACCTAAATCTCAAGTTTTTTGAGAAGATTAAATGAAGTAACAAAGTGGAAACGCTTAAAAAGTTTTAGAGCAGAGCAGATGGACCTACAACTGCATACTGTTGCTGCGTCTTAGGAGGAAGCTACCGCTGCCCGCCCACAGCCTGGGCCAGGATCAGAGTCCTGCCTGCACATTGCCACCTGGCAGGTGAATGCTCTCAGCCCAGGCCCAGCCTTTGATCTTGGCCCGCCAGGCTCTGGCTCTGCCCCCCGTGTAGCCCTCCAGGCTGCCTGTCCTGGTTTCTTACAACAGCAGCTGTTCAGCCCTTCCCCACTTCCAAAGCTGCCTTTGCTTCCTTCTGCCTGAGGATGTTGTAGGAGGAAGGGAGAGGGCTTCAGAAATAGGTTGTAGGCTGGAGAAAAGGGTGGTGGTTATGCTGCCTGTGAGGTAATCATCATGTCTCCCAAACCAAGGTGCCTGAGTTTTTACCACTGGCATCATTTCTGCAATGGTCAAAACAGCACCCCTTTTAGTTACTTACTAAAGGGCTGACCATCCAGAGCCTCTGATTTGCTTTTTCCTCCTCTGGGCTCACATAAGAGGAATACTCTGCAGATAATCTCACTTCATGATTTTTTTTTTTTGTATTCTTGTGAAAGATGCTAAATTTGTTATGGATGTGGAATGAAAACAGGTATATTTTTTCATTTTTTTCTTGGAGGCAGAAGGACTTTTAGGAAATCATTGACAAGAGATGAGAAAACTGGATTCATCTCTTAAACCTTTTTAAGTTACTTGACTTCTCCAAGCCTCAGTTTCCTCATCTCTTTGATCTCCCAGAGAATATTTGTCATAGAGCACAGTCAGTTTGTTTTACCAGAAACAATAACTGGTTGAATAGAATCTCATTTGCCTGTTCTTGGAGGTTCTGCTTTTGCTTCATTCCCTAATTATTCAAGGAAAATTGCTATTCTTCAATTGTCTTTCTTCATTCTTTGCCCTTCTTTTTTCTTTCTTTATCCCCCTTTTTATTCATTTACCAGCTTATTATATAGGACTTTATAAAAGGTACTGATAGACAGCTAGATGAAGAGGTATGTTAGGCGGGGTCTGGATGGGGATGGAGGGCAGGAATTTCTGTCCCCACGGAGCTGGTGTGTGCCACCTTCCCTGCACATAGATGCATTCAGCCAGCCTGGAAACTTCTGGCCTTTTGTGATTTTGATACACTAGCCAAGAAGCCACCTGACTCAGAAGGAAGAGCACTGAGTTGAACTGCAGAAGAACTCAGTATAACACTAGACCAGCACAACTTCCCAAAGCTGGTTTCTCACCAGTAAAACAAAGAGTTGGATTAGACGACCTCTTTGGCCTCTGACAGCTCTAATTTTCTAAGGAAATAAATAATAATACATATTGACCTGATAACAATGTAGGTTATAAAATTTCCATAAAATACTGATCATTATAACCATAAAAAGAGCTTTGTGGAATGACAGGATGCAAATAAAAAGTTTAAGGGTCTCAGAATGATGGGATGACTCTTTTCTTTGGACTAAACTATCAGAAAGGTTATTACAAATTTTGAAGATGATGCTTCAGTCCAGAGAAGAGACTACCCTATCTGAAAACATTAAGTTGGAGAGTCCATGTGTTTGTTTCTTGTAGAAGTAACTGGAATTGATGTGAAGGGGATGCAGGGGGTGGGGATGAGAGTGGGGTGGTGCTGTGAGGAGACTGGGGGCCAGAAGAGGGGGTGCACTGTGTCCTGTGGTTGCAGAAAGTGAGGCCAGGCCAGCCCTGCTGAAATTAGGGGTAATGTTCTTCACTGGAGGTAGAAGAGGGAGGACCTCAAGGCTTTTTTGAGGATGGCCAGCGCTTCTGGAAAAGCTGTAGTTGGTTAGGAAAATGACTGTAATTGTAAACTTACTGAGAAATCAGAGGGACATTTGGAAACAGGATAGGAAAGAACCTATGACTCCAGGGAATAAAAATGTGTAGCCTCTGAAGTCAGGATAGAGTGCTTTTAAAACTCCAGAGTAGCTGGGCAACTGTATGCTTTAACATCAAGGATATTTGAAGGATACTGTAAGTCTTATTTGACAGAGAGAGGGAGCTGCAACTATGTAAGGCAGATAACTTCTGTGCACAGAAAACCTTTCCTTTGTGTTCAGGACTCCCTTAGCCAAAGGTGAAGCAGGCAGGCAGGAATAGAGTCCTGGGAAGCCTTTAAAATAGACGCCAGGTTCTATATTCTGGCTGTGCTCCAGAATCTCCTAACAGGAGACTTTCAATTGTAGGTCTTCACCAAGAGCCAGTTCTGTAATTTACAGGGTCCTGTGCATAACACATATGTGGGGTCCCTTCAAAAAATGGAAAAATACCATTAAAAGTACTAAAATGTAAATCTTTTTCCTTTCTGTTGACATGTCATGGTGTTTTCTATTTGCTATTTAATGTTGTTTGAAGGAAAGGATAACCACAATTTAAAATTATTTGCATGAATTTTTTCCATTCATCTTTATTTTTATTAAACTATAGTTAATATACAATATTATATTGGTTTCAAATATAAAACATAGTGATTTGACAGTTATCTACATGATTAAATGCTCACTCCAATTAGTGAAATTACTAGCTGTCAGCATAGAAAGAAGCTACAGAATTATTGACTAAAATGTTCTCTATGCTGTACTCTCATCCCCCATGACTAATTTATATTATGATTGAGATTTGTGCCTCTTTGTCCCCTTCACCTGTTTCACCCACCCACCCCAATCCCTCCACCATGATAACCACCAGCCACTGCTCAGTGTCTATGAGTCTATTTCTGTTTTGCTTGTTTGCTTTGTTTTGTTTTTAGATTCCACATGTAAGTGAAATTATATGGTATTTGTCTTTTTCTGCCTGGCTTATTTCACTTAGCACAAACCTGCTAGGCTCATCCATGTTGTTGCAAATGGCAGAATTTCTTTCCTTTTATGGCTGAATAATATCCCATTATGTATGTATACCACATTTTATTCATCCATTCATTTATTAAAGGATGCTTGGATTGCTTCCATATCTTTGCTTCCGTGGTATGAAATAATGCAGCAATAAACATAGGGGTACATACATCTTTTTGAATCAGAGATTTTTTCTTTGAGTAAATTCCTAGAGGTGGAATTGCTGGATCAAATGATAATTCTGTTTTCAGTTTTTTGAGGAGCCTCCATGCTGCTTGCCAGAGTAGGAGGGGTCCCTTTTCTCCACATCCTCACCAAAACTTATTTTTCTCATCTTTTAGATGGTAACCATTCTGACTGGTGTGAGATGGTATCTCGTTGTATTTTTTATTTGCTTTTCCCTGATGATTAGTGATGTTGAGCATCTCTTCACATGCCAGTTGGCCATCTAGATATATGTCTTCTTGGAACAAATGTCTATTCAAGTCCCCTGCCCATTTTTAAATTGGGTTATCTGTTTTTTTTGCATTGAGCTGTGTGAGTTCTTTACATATTTTGGATATTAGCTCTGTATCAGGTATATCATTTGCAAATATAATCTCCCATACAGTAGGTTGTCTTTTTATTGTTTCCCACCCCTGATTTTACCTCTAACTGACAAGTTATCCAGATTCTATGTCCAGGGTCTCTGAAATGAAGGCAAGGTGAGGGAACATGGGAAAGAGCGAGGCCCCTCAATGTTGCTAAAGGTCTGGGTGAAGAGACATAAGGAAAAGGAACTCTGGGTGGCCCTTTCTTCCCCTGTTCTTCCGTGGCATCACCGTCAGTGTACACCAAAGGGTTCACCACAACTAAGCTGCAGATTAGGTGCTGACATTTTGTAATTCTAAGAATTGGAGTGAGACAGAACCACATGTGGTTTTACTGAGGGATATATCCTTCCACCTACCCTGCATTTTGCCTTCAGCCCTTGGAATCCAAAGGACTATGCCAGGACTTATCCTTGCTTTCAAGGTAAGTGTGTATTTTACCCTATGTTCAGATCCAGACCTAGATTAGGTGGTGTCCAAATTAGTTTTTCCACAGCCTTTCCTGGAAATGGAAATTTAAGATAAGAGAGCAGTTCAGAAAAATAGTAGTGTCAGGAGAAGATTGCCTGAGTCTGTTAACATGGTCGATAAACTGCTTTCGTGGATCAAGAGCCCTCAGGTGTAATCCTGTCATCCCAGCAGACATAGGAAGTGGTCACACTCGTGTCGCACGAGCGGCAGCTCAAGGCTGGAGAGGCGGCCTGGGAATCCCCAGCTGCCCCCACCGATCCCGGAGCTCCAAGGCCTGCTGAATTCTCAGTGAACCTTAACCCAGTCACCCACAGGCCCAGGCACCCTGTATGGGAGGCTGTGCTGAAGTAGAATCTTGTTGATCCCTCTCTGATGGACATTTCCCCTTTCTCCTCATCAAAGGCATCTATTTTCTATTTGGGGAACCATGCGATTTACGGAAAGGCGATTCTGCCCTGGCCCACAGGTGAGGACAGGACTCGGCCAAGTCAGTCGGCCCACCCATTGCCCTGCCTTCAGGGACTGGTTCTGGTGTGACAGGCCACCAATCCAACCAGAATGACACTCCTCCCTAGAATGCTGGGGCAAAGCCGATCTCTCCTTGGGACAGTGTGTGTGGATGTGAGACTACAGCTGTGCCCACTGAGCCTCCAGGACAGCAGCCAAGCTGAAGAAGCAGCCAGTGCTTTGAAGGCAGAGCAGTGAGTCCAGGAGCCCTGATCCTGTCACAAGCCTCTAGGTAATGCCAGACCCAAGGCTCATGTGGCTTTTAAACTTGACACTTACAGAAACCAATAAAATTATTTTATTGTTTAAAGAGGTCTAGTTACCTTTCCTCTTAATTATAACTGCTGCATCCTAACAGGCACAGGTTCTCATAATGCTTCTACTGCAAGCACTCTCAGTTTTCTTGCAGTATGGAAATATCTGTCCAATTTTTTTCATTCATATAAAATTGTTATTTAGAGCATAAAGCTGAAAGACATTTGGCCAGCATTAGACCCACTGTCTTTGGCCAAAAGGTGCAGTACAATGAACTGGGCTGTGCAGAAAGCAAACTTGTGACTGGCCATTTGGTGAAGCTCGTAAACCAACTGAGTTAAAAACACTTGTGCCATGACATACCAGAGCCCCAGGTGATATAGGAATAGTTTACCATTAAGGATTCTTGAAGCTGCCAGGTGCTTGAAAAAGTGAAATGACTCTATTTTTAGAGAAAGACCAGTGTCTAATTACTGACTGCAATTTCCTAGCTCCACGACCTTGCTGAGCCTCAATTTCTTCTCCTATAAAATGGGAATAACATGAGATTTTGTATGGATACATGAAGAAATGGATGCTGATGTGCTTCATAAACCATAAACATTGTACAAACATAGTGGATTAAGACATGATATTCACCAAAGGGTAATACTTTCTTTTCTAGTTTACTTAGTTACTATGTGACAATTTTTTAAAATTGAGATAAAATACACATAACATAAAACTTACCATTTTAACCATTTTTTAAGTGTACAGTTCTGTGGCATTATTCACATTGTTGTGCAACTATCACCACCATCCAGCTTCAGAACTCATCTTGCCAACTGACGCTTTGTACCCCTTAAACAGTAACTTCCCATTCCTCTTGCCTCCAGCCCCTGTTAACCAGCATTCTACTTTCTGTCTCTACGGATTTGACTAGTCTAGGTCTCTCATATAAGAGGTCTCTCATCTGACACATTTTCAACAAAAAGTTGAGGTTGCATTAGTCTTTTCTGCAAGGCAATAATTTACAGCCTATGATAAGAGACAATCTTTTTCAATGTGTTTACAATGCATTTGTTGTAGTCAGCTCAGGTTACAATAACTAAACAGCATAGACTGGGTGGTTTAAACAACAGAAATTTATTTCTTAAAATTCTGGCAGCTGGGAAGTCTGAAATCATGGTGTTGTATGGTTGGGTTTGGGTGAAAGATCCCTTCCTGGCTGGCACTTGGCCATCATCTTGTGGTACCTTCACAAGGTGGAATGAAAGTGACCCTGGTCTCTTCTTATAAGGATAGTAATCCTATCATGACCTCATCCAATCCCAATTATCTCCCAAAGACCCTGTGAGCAACTACCGTCATCACACTGAGATTAAGGGCTTCAACGTATACATTTTGGGGACACAATTCAGCCCAAAGTTCCTTCTAGAAGTACCCACAATGGACTTTCAAAATCAAATGATGCAAATTAAAACAAATATAAGACACCACTACATACCTATTAGAATGGCCAATATCTGGAACACTGGTATCACCAAGTGCAGGCAAGGATGTTGAACAACAGGAACATTCATACATTGCTGGTAATGCAAAGTGGTACAGTGATTTTGGGAGACAGATTGGCAGTTTCTTATGAAACTAAACATACTCTTGCTATGTGACCCAGGGTTTGTGCTCCTTGGTATTGACCTAAAGGAGATGAAAACTTAGGTCCATGCAAAAGTCTGCACACGGATATTTACAGCAGTCTTATTTGAATTGCCAAAACTTGAAAGCAATCAAGATGTCCTTAAGTAGATGAATGGATAAACTGTGGTCCATCCAGGCATTTAGTGCTAAAAAGAAATGAGCTATCAAGCCGTGAAAAGACACTGAGGATACTTAAGTGTATATCACTAAGGCAAGAAGCCATCTGAAAAGACTACATACTATATGATTCCAAGTATATGACATTCTGGACAAGGCAAAACTATGGAAACAGTAAGAAGAGCAGTGGATGCCAGGGTGGGAATTATAGGGTGAATGAATAGGCAGAGCACAGATGGTTTTTAGGACAGTGAAATGCTCTATGAGACTGTAATGCTGAATACATGTTATCCCATGTATGTATTTCCCCAAACCCATAGAATATATACCACCAAAACTGAACCCTGAGGTAAACAGTGGACTTTGGATGATAGTGGTGTGTCAAAGCAGGTTCATCCTTGGTAAGAAAGATGTACCATTTTGGTGAGTGATGTTGATAATGGAGAAGGCTCTGCATATGTGGGAGCAAGAGGTATATGGGAAATCTCTGTACTCTTCTCTTAATTTTGTAAATTTTACAATTTTGTAAACCTAAAACCGCTCCTAAAAATTTGTCTTAAAAAGAAATGAAGTGAAGAAAATCCTAAAACATGGCTCTGAATGTTGCTTGGGATTGTTCCTCTAAAAGCTACTGCCATTTCCAGAGAACTCATGAGCTTACTCAGTTTCCACTCCTGTCAACTTGAGGACATGAGATTGAATGATCTCCAATGTATACTTCATGTTAAAATTTAGTGATTAAAAAAAAATAAAAAAAATAATAAGCAAACGTTAAACTCTAGTTAGTGATAGATACGCTGGAGTATTCAGAAGGAACTGTGTGCAACTTACTTTGAAATGGATACAAAACTAAAAGATGGTGTTGGGGAGATGGATGATAATGAACAGAAAAGTGATACAACAAGCCCCAGTAACATGTAGACTTGTAACATGTAACATGCCCCAGTAGCATGTAGGATCTAGGTGGTGGCTATATGTTGGGTCCACTCTAGAAGTCTTTCAATTTAGCTGTATGTTTGAAATTTAAATTGAAAAATGTTGGGGGAAAAAATGAATGATTTGGCATCCAGTCTTCATGACTATGGCAGAAAAAATGAACATTGAGTAACCCGTTCAACTGGTTAAAAAGCTCTTAGATGTAACCTAAGGTGTGATAACTAAAGAGCTTCAGGCCCTTAAGAAACAAAAGTTTACAACTTCTGCTATTGTAAAAACTTTAAGGTACCAATTATTATTTTTGTTATTGATATTTTGATGATATACAATCTTATATTGGTTTCATATGTACAGCACAGTGGTTCAACAGCTACCTATATTATTAAATCCTCACCCCCCTCTAGTGAGGTTACTATCTATCAACATAGAAAGATGTTACAGAATCACTGACTATATTCTCTGTGCTGTACTCCTGTCCCCCAACCAGTTTATATTGTGATTGCAAATTACTGTGCCCCTTTATCTCCCTCCCCCTCCCCTCCAATGCCCCAATCCCTTGTTAACCAAGTGACCTTGTTAACCACTAGTCACTTCTCAGTGTCTATGAGTGTATTATTGCTGTTTTGTTCCTTCTGTTTTGCTTTGTATGTATATTCCACAAATAAGTGAAGTCATATGGTATTTGCCTTTCTCCACTTGGCTTATTTCACTGAGCATAATACCCTCTAGCTCCATCCATGTTGTTGCAAATGGTAACATTCTTTTCTTTTTATGGCTGAATAATATTCCACTGTGTATATATACCATTTCTTTTTTATCCATTCATCTATTCATGGACACTTAGGTTGCTTTCATATCTTGGCTATTCCAAATAGTGTGGCAGTAAACTTAGGGGTGCATATGTCTTTTCTAATCAGGGATTTTTTTCCTTTAGATAAATTGCTAGGAGTGGAATTATTGGATCGAATTGTATTTTTATTTTTAGTTTTTTTAGGAACCTCCATACTGCTTTCCACAGTGGTTGCACCAATTGACATTTCCACCAACAATGTAGGAGGGTTCCCATATCTCCGCATCCTCACCAGCATTTGTTATTTCTTGTCTTTGAATAGTGGCCATCCCAACCGGTGTGAGATGATATCTCACTGTGGTTTTAATTTGCATTTCCCTGATGATTAGTGATGTGGAGCATCTTTTCATGTGCCTGTTGGCTATTTGTATTTCTTCTTTGGAGAAGTGTCTGTTCAGGTCTTCTGCCCAGTTTTTAATTGGGTTATTTGTTTTTTGGGTGCTGAGGCATATGAGTTCTTTATATCTTTTGGAAGTTAACCCCTTATCAGATGAGTCATTTATGAATATATTCTCCCTTTTTGTTGCGTTTTTGTTCTGCTGATGGTGTTCTTTGCTGTACAGAAGCTCTTTAGTTTTATGTAGTCCCACTTGTTCACTTTTTATTTTACTTTATTTCCCTTGCCTGAGGAGATGTATTTTATTTTCCTTGCCTCCAGGAAAAAATTGCTCATGCTTATTTATATTCAAGATATTTTGTTGTGTTTTCTTTTAAGAGTTTTATGGCTTCATGACTTACATTCAGGTCTTCGACCCATTTTGAGTTTACTTTTGTGTATGAAGTCAGACAATAATCCAGTTCATTCTCTTACATGTCTCTGTCCAATTTTACCAACACCAGTTGTTGAGGAGGCTGTCTTTTCCCCATTATGTATTCAACCTACCCATTATTGTTATTTTTTTATTTTGGTATCATTAATCTACAATTACATAAGGAACATATGTTTACTAGACTCCCCTCATCACCAAGTTCCCCCCCACCCCATTACAGTCTCTGTCCATCAGTGTAGTAAGATGCTATAGAGTCACTACTTGTCTTCTCTGTTCAACTTACCCATTATTGAGTACTTACTATGTGCCAGGATTCTGCTGAATAATCTGTGAAATATGTCATTCAATTGAATCCTTACAACAATTTATGCAGTAGGTAAAATTCATATTATCTTTGACAGGCAAGGAAACTGAGGCTTAGCAAGCTAAATAAAAGAGTTTATCCAAGGTCATGGAGTTGGTAACTCATAGAGCTGGGATTCAAATTCTAGGCTAAATGATCTCCCAGGCGGCTTTTAACCAGTATATTATACCAGCATCCAGAATTGTGAGAGATAAATTTTTGTTGTGTGAGTCACCCACTCTGTGATATTTGTTATAGCAGCTCAAACAGACTAAGACAGTAGTAGATGAGAAAACTGTCATCTTAAATGATTCCTTATAAGATGCTAATTCTCTTTGCTAAGTGACTATGCAAAAAAGCCTCAGGTGCATAGTATTTGACTCACAATTTATTGCAAAGTATATTTTGGAAAATTAACTGATGCAAGCTAGTCACTTCAGAGGAATATGCTATACAATGTTGTACTTTCTGCCTCCTGGGTTCTGATTTTCAGAACGACAGCCAAAGCACCAGGCAGACAGAGTTCCCACCACAGCCTCTTTGGGAAACCTCAGACTTGCTCATGCTCCAGACAAACTTCCCTTAGACAGAAATGGAGAAATTGTTTGTGTTCCATTAGTAAGTGGGTCATAAAATCCCTAGTAATGCTTTAGGTCAGGATAGAGTTTTTTTTCCTTGTGCACAGTACACTAGTTCTTACTGGTCCTTGACTTGGCATATGAGTTAAAATACAGCCCCCACTAGGCACCTGTCATTCTAGTCCTACCTAGTTACCTGTGATTGATTCCTCAGACCTTCACTGCTATCACCATCTCCCATGCCTTTACTCAACCCCTTTCTTTGGCTTCAAATGTCTCTCCAGCAGGTCTCTCAACTTCAGCTTCCCCCAGACATGGATGACTTGCTCCCCTGCAAACCCACACCTCCTTTGTGGTGTAACTGATCTGCTGTGAAGATTTCTTAAAGCTTCCCAGATTGAAGACAATTACTGGATCGCAGTTGTTTCAGAGGGTGGCCTCTGAGCTCTCGTATTAGACTCTCAGGAACTCGGGAGGGGATGGGAGTGGTGGACGAATTTGTTGGAAAAGCGGATTGGCTCTCAGAGCAGGCCTGCCAGTCAGGATCAGCTTGGGAGCCAGGTGGCTAAGTGACTCCTAAGTGATGCTTGGGCATACTGATGTTGGGGAACCATTGTTCTCAGGGTTGTTAAAAGCCTGTACGTCAAACCCCACCGCCTATAAATCTTTGTCTCCTTCCCTCCAATCAATCACTTTATGTATTTTGTAAAAGGCAGAATGCTTTGGTCTATTTTCAAGTTATTGTTTGGTTTGCTTCTTTTCCTATTGCAGTATGTGTCTTCTCTTCCTTTTCCCCACCTTCCAAACAGTAGAATGTGGCTACTAGAGGGTAGTGACAGCTCAGCCCAGTGTTATACACTTAATAAAGAAATGGGTATTTAAATGCAATGTCCAAGCATGGTCTTTCCAGGTTTGGGGCTCAAATATTAAGCAGACCTTAGGCCTGCAGCTGCTGTGTGAACTCCTTTCCCATACTGAGGAAGCAACCTCATCCTAATGTGTGTTAAAAGGACAGGGCTGTTTGCCTAAATGCAGCTGAAACTGCCTCCTGGTCACAGCACAAATGCCGCTATTAGGTGATGACAGCCCGGAGAGACAGCAGCGTCTTCTGGCCAGGGCAGGGGTGGCCTGGACTGCTGGGAGGAAAGGGTTGCGTCCTTTAGCGTGACACAGGGATGCGTTTGGGAAATGAAGAGTTCCTGCTCACAGACAAATAGGTCTTAAAAGTCACACGCTCAGATATGGGCCAGTCTGAACAGGAAAAGCAGGACTTCTTACTTGTCAGGAGGTCTGCTTGAAAAGAAAAGGAACAAAAAAACCCACTGAAATATTGCTTACTTCCTCTAGGGAAGGACACATTCTTGGATTGAATTCTAAAGGATGTTGGACCCAACAAGTCTCATTCTGGGACCATTTGTTTGCCAAAACCCCAAAATCACTCAATCCTGGAATCACTGATTTTAAGGACACAGTAGTTGTGTTTCATTCTATGTGGTCATTTGTCAGTGTTGTGATTAGCAATGCAGCTGTGCTCACACATTAGGTTTGCAACGTATGCAAAATCATTTTGGTAGCTTTCTGAGTGTAGAAAGGGCCTTTAATGTTTTGGTGTCTTCAAACGAAATGAAGACAAACTTTAAAAAGTACTGACCACTTTCCCCGGCTATCTGGAAACCTCGAAAGAAATTCAGTGTTCATTTGCCCCAACGGTCGGTGAAGTTACTTATCCACTGATCTTTTCCTTGTCATTAAAAAAATGTTGAGTGTTGTATGTTTTCATTCTGTAAATCATCTTAAAGCCTTTTTGGACGTGGAATTTCACTTTTTAAAAAAAACTATTAGGAAAAATAGAACTATGAGGCATGGGAGTTGGTGTTCTGTGGTGTGCGCCCCACTGACCGCCAAGGCGCGACACTCCGCTCCCGTCCTGGCTGAGCTCTAGGCTGTCAGCTAAGGTGTCGGCAAGCAGACCCAGTTCCCAGACGAGTTCACCCACTGTGGCTGGTGACATGCTTACTTCTTCCTTCAGTGCCGGCATCTTTTTCTGGGAGTTACATTAAAAAATTGCATTGAAACCACCTCCACATTTTCTAGAGACTTTTTTCCCTCCCTGTTGAAAGTCAACTGGAAGATGCCTGGGGTTTTTCTTTGTTGCTGTTTTTGTTTTAAGCATGCCTCCGAATTTACTTTTGAATGCTTTGTTTCCTTGTTTGCAAAGGTAGGTGCTAAAACTCATACATGTTTGGTGAAGTTGAAATCTAGGTAGCCTTTCTAGAAAGTCAATTAGCAATATTTACAGACAAAGTACATGTCCATTTGTCTAGGAACGTAACCTATTGATACCCTTCAACATGTACTGAAAATGCATTTATAAAATCATTTTCACTGGAGATTTTGTCTGCCATAGCAAGCACGTCTGGAAACAGCCTAAATGTCCATCAATAGAGGGAGTAAATAATCTATGTGGGTCACCCATAAAATAGAATGCTACAGAGTCATTAAAAAGAATAGACAAATCAGAATATTCTGAAATGGAACAATACATTACTAAATTAAAACAGTCAAGGAATGTGCTTCTAGTTGTGGGAAAAGAAAAAAATATATAGTTGAATGTGCATAGATAAATTTTAGAAAACTGTACAATAAGCTGTTCAAAGATATTGAATGCCCCCGAAAAGAACTGGAATGAGAAGTAAGCTAATTTCCATTGTACATCCCTTTGTTCTGTCTGAAATTTTCATGTGCGCACTTTTTTCACCAGAAAAAAAAAGGAAATATAAATTGTCTTGCACAAATCACACACATATAAACAATGGATTTGGAGTTAGACTGGATTCAAATATTAGTGCTGTCGCTTACCAGCAACCTTGGGATGCTCCCTAATCTCTTGGTAATTTACTTGTGGTGACTATCTCATAGGGTAACTGTGAGGATAAAGTTACAGAAAGCATATAAAATAGCACAGCCAGGACACAAGGTACTTTTTCAGTAAATGTAAATGTGTAAATTAATGATGGTGATAATGATAGTGAACATTCATTGTTTACCATGTGCCAGGTACTGTATTAAAAGCTTTACATATATTAATTCATTAAACCCTTAGAACAACCCTATAAGGTAAGTACTATTTTCTTCCTAATTGTACATACTGAGAGGGAAACCGAGGCACAGAGAGGTTAAGTAACTTGCCCCAAAAGACACAGCTAGTAAGTAGTAGAGCTGGGATTCAAATACAGGCAGTCTGGCTCCATAACCTGAGCTTTTCCCTACTTACAGACTGGCCTTGTCCTTGCTGGGCCGACACTCATGGCACAATTCTGAGGCTGATGAGAAGATGAGTCCCATTTCTCATAGAAATGCTGGGAATATTTGTAAACATTTTATAAGTACATGGCAATACTTTCCTACCCAGTACCAAGTCAGAATATTGCAATCAAAATGACTCATGTTTTGAGGGAGGGTGTGGGGACTTTTCCCTCTGCCTTTGTTTTCCTCCAGCTGGATCCTTTCTGCTTGGGAATCAAAGTCACTGACAGAAACCCTGCGGTGAAGTCACTACTTCCGGCTGAAGCCACCAGGGACCATGGGGTGTGGAGGGGGTGGGGACACCTATCTTTTCTGTGTCTATTAGCTCATAAACAAATTTAAGTTCTAAGATCCACAGAGAACATGCCCTCTTTCCTGAGGATCATTCCTGAGGTTACACAGGTCTATCAAAATGACTTCTCTCAGGACAGTATACCAAATTTCTCAGGAGAGTCAAGACCTCATATTTCCTTTAGGTAAGCAATTCCTTAATATTTAACCCAAGTTTTCTCAGTTGAATATTTAACCCAGTTCTAATGTGGTGCCTTTGCTAGAAGAATAGCTGGTCCTTGGCCTTCTCATAGCCAATTTTAAAATGAAGTGCCCTTGAGAACAATTACATGATTTATCAGCCACTGACAGATCTGGAAAATATCTCAGGTCTGCATTAGTATGGTGTCTTGCTTTCTTTCATTGTCTCCAGAATCAGGCAGAATTATCTGAGTAATTATTCTTTGCTTCATCACTTTTTACTAAGTGCTCAACACTCATTCACATTCAGTTTGGAAATCACCATTTTCCTGTACCAAAATCTTTCCAGTTTCATTTTTCCAAACTGTTGATCGGTTTTTCACTCTCTCTGTAAGAATTCATTTTGAACAATCTGCTAGTCAAGGGATCCTTGGTGCACTAACTCGAGACTGGATGCAGACATCAGCTTCTTGGAAAGATGCCCCTTCAATCATTCCAGACTCATTACCTTACTTGACTAATATAAGAAGTGATTCAGGAGCCCCAGAGTTGCTCTTTCATGGGTCTCAGGCTCTGTGTTGGAAGTGCCAGGCTCCCCCAGACCTCCCAGGCACTGCTTGGGGGAGCAGCCAGGCTGCAGAGAAGGGAAAATGCCAACTGCTGCCAGACAAGCCAGGGAAGGTGTCCCGGCTCTCTTCCCTGAGCATACCAGGGAGAGGAGAGGTGCTTGATGGATGTACTGAATCTCACTGGAAAGGAATCTAAGAGTGAATTATTAGCTCATCTCCTTCTCACCTTTGTTCAAGTTCTACCTTTGAGATCAGCTTCTTCTCATAGTTGCCGATTACTGACAGACATCGAGGTGCCAAGTATGTTAGGTCTTATTTTAGAAAGGAAATGATGTGACAAAGCTGGTGTTTTTAAAAAATACAGATGTAAAGATTTTCTATAGCAAGAAGTTATTCACTAAAGGTGTTTTCCCCAGTGTATTTTATGGAGTCATCTACAGTATTATCCAACTCCTAGAATCTAGTTTCTCCTCATTTTTCATAATGGAAATTGCTAGTAGACATTGTCTGGAAAGCCATAGAAAGAAAGAAGGGTTGGGTTTATCAACTGATGATTATGGGTGTGAGTCTCAGAAGGCTAGCTGTGCAGAAACATTTTAATTTTGCAGAGCAAGGGCCTTCAGAAGCAGTGAAAGTATCAGGATTTAAGACTGCAGAACCCATAATTGTTGTTTATAACCTCCTGTAGAGTCGAAGGAAGACTGCATTTCTCCCTTTGTAACAAAACAGAAAGCTAAGACTCTATTTGCTTCCCCCACTTCCCTCTTTCCAAATGAAAGGGAGAATTTTTCTATGGAAGAACCTGTTTATTGAAGTCTCGATAGAAGCTCCCTCATAACACTGATTTACCTATGAAGTAATCTGGAAAGAGGAAATTAGCATCTACATCTCCCAGAAGGCAGATTAAAACTGTGAAGAGGAAGGATGACAATCTTCATCCGTGCTAGTGAAAACATTTGGTGCAATGAATAGCAACAGTTCAATTACCTCCATGGCAGAGCTTGACTTTGAGTGTTTATTAAAATGCTTTCTTGTTTCCAGCCACTTTCTGTAAATTCGGACTAGCGCTCATTTACATAGAAGACATATCACAATAATCCACTGGGCTACACAGAGACCCAGGAACCAGGAATCGCACTGGGACTTCATGTTCCTGTGATTTTCTGATAATGCCTCCCTGCGCCTGCAGTAAATCCAGAGGAAAGCATACGGACCAGGAAACAGCTTGCTGTTTCCTCTCTGCTGCAGGAGAGATAATGAGTGACTTACAGAGGAATTTAAGACCTATTCTGTAAACTTAAACTAGTAAATGAGTTAGGATCCAGAGAGGGCCACTAGTTTCTGTTTGCAGAAGGAGTTAATCTGATCTTGATTTAACAGCTGAAAGTCAAACAGCCTATTGAGCAAACTCAAGGTAAATTTTGGCACCCTTCTGGATCAGTGGCTTTAGAGAATGAACACATTCAGACACTATGATTTTTAGTATGTCATTTATTTAAATCAAAATCAATGTAAATTTTCAAGGTGTGGATTTCAAAGAATATAAAAAGAAATTCACGTTCAGAGCAAACAATTTTGTTCAATGCCTATAAAAAATGAAATTACATTTTTGGGGGGAGTGGACCATGTAACATGAAGTATTGCTTCACCAGAATTCAAATTTCTACATGCAAAAAAGTAAGTCACTTCATTTTTGGGTTGGCCAAAAGGTTTAAGGAGCCCCCATGAAATAGAAGAATTAATTTGTTAAAAGGCAGAAAGTATAATCATGGCTCAGATTATGGGAATAGCCAGTGCATGAACCAAAGTAACGAGACCTTTGCAACCTCCAGGGATTCAGCCACTTGATCATTTCTTTTTTGAAGCACTTTCAAAAGTACATTGTGTTATTTTGGTGACTGACACAGGTCTTGGTTCTGTACAGAAATAAGAAAAACTGGCCTGTTTGCTTAACAATTTCCATGTTTGTTGCATGTGGATGGGTGAGTGGGGTGAGTGAGGAGGAAATGCTCTTGACATAGTTTCCAATACATGCAAACCTGCTTTATAAAACATTCTAATCTTGCCTTTTTTTTTTCTTTTGGTTAATCTACAATTTTTTGTATACAGTAAGGTTTATAGATATGACCTAGATGAAAACCAGAGGAAACTGACAGTGGCAAATAATTACCAAACTTAAATGTGGGAGGAATGACAGTGACCGCACTGAAGAAGCAGCTGACCAAAGGCTTGGATTTTGGACTCACATCCGTCACTTAACAGTTGTGTCATACTGGGCACATCACTAAACCTCAGTGAGTGAACATAGTTTTCGTTACTGTGAGGATGGATGAAAACCACAGAGAATTATTCTGGTTTTTCCCCATCCTGGAGAGCTGTGTAGGAAACAAAACTGATGAAATGCTGGCGAAGAACTTCAAGTGGATAAATATATACAGATTTGCACATGCTTGAGAGGTTAATAACTTCTTTCATAAATTATAGAGCTCCTGACTTGCATATGTGGGTGATCCTTGTAGTAAAAGGAGTAGTGTTTGGTATCTGAATCCCTCACATAGGATACAAGGTCTTCCTACCTGCTCAACAACAACTAGCATATATGTTGTGATAATGAAAGTTAGAATGATATGCTTGTCAATTATTTAATTATTCCCCCCAAAGTCAATTACTTGTATTTTGGAAGAAGTAGGACTCTGTAGTGAAAACACAAAGACCTGAAAGCAGTGCATTAATTATTTTATTAATTTCTTCTTTTTACATTATGGGAAACATTCATCTATTTACACTTTTTTTTTTGTCCACACATAATCTAGGTAAATAAGCCTATGAAATTCCAATTCATAAAGCCATAAAAATGTTCCCCACCCTCCATCTGAAGGCTTTCAAATGAATCTTTTTTTCCAAACCAAAATAATTTTTAAAAATTACATTTGGGACTTCAGATATGCTAGTGATTTACATTCCAGTTACTTAAAATATGCATCTAGACATGTTTTAAAAAAGAAATGGTAAATTCACAAGGGTAAGGCTTAAATTAAAGTGGTAATGCACAGTAGAACATCAAGGAAACATCTATAAATAACAGAAATATATTACAAATAAATTAGTTCTATTTACCATTTCAAATATTAAAAATCTTTAATCCATTTCTTCATCTCTCTTTACAAAAAGGTTATGTGAATTGTATGGAAACATCTGCAAAAAATATAATAAATACTTAATTTCTTTGAAGATTTTTTGATGTGGGAGACAAACTTCTCTTTTAATTCCCCCCCACCCCCGCCCCAAGAAAATGCCCAAACACCTTTATACCAAAGTTAAACAAAATAAGTAGTTTCTCAGGGTACATACATTTTCCATTATGAACTAAAAAACATTTCTACAAATTACATCAAAAAGAACAACATAACAAAGGTTATGCTCATGGATGTCAGTTTAAGGGGGCAAGTGGTTAACAAGCAGCTTTATGTGGGGTCATGTTTTAACATCAAGAATTAGCTTTTTATAAAGTGTTTGTACGATTTGTATTTTTAAGGAAGGCAAAGGTCATGATGCCTGTTGGCATTCAGCTAAAAGATTTAAAATTCTTACCAAAAATAGCTTATGAATATACAAATACCATCCACATAGACAAGATAAATAGTCCTTCTCTTGTCTCTCTTTAAAATACCCTGGGCTAAGCCAGTTTCCAAAGAAAATATTGTAGGATGATCTTGAATCTCATTAGAAATCTATTTCTTAATCTAAACCTTCTCTCTACCTCAGGGCACAGAGCTGTAGTTGGGAACATGGGTCTTCACACGGATGCTGCTTCCTTCCCATCAATCTGTGAGTTCCAAGTCATTTTCGGGACGACTACCATAGGCTACCCAAGGTGGCAGTAAGCCTTACTTGATGCAAACTTTGTGTGACCTTCCATTGCTACTACGAAGTAAAGAAAAGGTGTGTTCTTTTTAAAACCAGCAAATACTTGAAGCTCAATTCTACAAAGCACTCATGGTGCTTCAGTCACCCTAGTTAAAAGTTGATTGGTTGGTTTTCTAATAAGTTAGTAGCCCTTTTCTTGTAAACCACAGCAGTAAACATTTGTGCCCTGTTTATAAAGATAGCTCAAAGCATCAATGGCTCTGAGAGGTAGCGAATTCTCTAGTGGTTTTAGAATATATCTGTGAAAGTAGGTGCCAGAACCCATCACCTCTTATTTAAATAATTTCATAAATAAAATGAAATTAGCACCTGGCTATGAGATTGTTTTTTTTTTTTTTTTTTTAAGAAAAAGCTTCTCTGGTGCAAGCATATTTGATGCATGTTTTGAAAAGTCTTTCATTTTTCAGTGGTAATTTCTAATGCTTTAGGCTGGGAGCTGGACATAAAATGCCAGTGGTAACTTTAAGAATTGCCACATTCTAAATGTTTAAACTGCTAGGAGTAAGGGCATCTAAAGATAACTCCAGCTAGATGCAAAGTGCATACTGCTCATCCATCATGACTAAAAACATTCTCTGCCAAAAGCCTGGGTTTCTTCCAGTGTTTACGAATCATGACTTTTCCCTGCTCCTCATGACTGCTGAACCTTGCAGGTCAGGCTTCCTCTCTCAGTACCTGGGACCTCAAGATGAGTAGCAGTTCTTTGGAATGAGGCAGCATGTATATTGGGGTAGAACATTTATTTTATTGGTTTGACATAGGACAAAATCCATATGCTGGGGTATGACAGGCCTCTGTGTAGTAGTGAGAAGGCGAAAGAAGAAAATGCGCCTGCAATACGTAGTACTAGGTTACTACAGATGGATGTGTAGCATTCGAAGGGATAATAGGAACATCCAAACTTCTCTGAACACAGTTGGCTGCCATTTACAGCGTTTCATAAGCAGAGGTGTACTTACCATATATGTGTAATTAGGGAGGCCCCCAGGATGGACACTAACAAATTAATAGAACCGACACTTTCCCCTTTGAAGACCCCAACCACAACATCACTATAATACACATAGTACAATAAAAGTTGATAGAACATTTCAGGTCTAAATTTTCTTGATAATAGGACAAAAAAAATTCCCTTATGTAGTATTTTCACCCTCAGTGCTTCATTTGCTTTGCCTTTCTTCAATTTATTGCCTTTCAGAATAGATTAATTTCCCTGAAAGATCGAATTTACAATCTTCTGCTGATTGAAACATCTGAAGCAGTGATTGATGAGATAACAGTGAGGCAGTTTGTGCAGCTGTGAGTTTTGCAGGCTCCCCCCAGCACCTGCCTTTCCCACTACAGATCCTAGTTCCCCACCCCCAGCCCATCTTCGTTCCCTCCTGGTTTGTCACTCATTGATTCCGGTGAGATGGCGTGATTTCTGAGGTTGGAAATAAAGTGCTCCCTCTGCTTTGCAAAATAATAACCGTTTCGGGGAAATAAAGGGAATCCGAGCCCTAGTTTCTTTCGCGTGGAAGACGGCTAGGTCCCAAAGGATCACCCTGTGATACTGGATTTCTGAAATACCCTATGGTTGTATATTGCTGAGCTCTAGGGTCAGACTAGCTTGAGAGAACTGAGGATGGAGGGCGACTTAAGGGGGCCATTTCTACACGGGTGGGCGCGGTCTCGCCGAGAAAAAGAAAGGGCTGGCTGTCGGATGAGCAGGGTGACGCGTCGGCACGGCGGCGAAGCGCGGTGAAGAACGTGGGCGGACCGGTCGGGGCGGCAGGGGCGGGGGCGGCTCCCGCAGGAGCCACGGCTTCTCCGCGATGGCGGAGGTCGCGGAGCTGAGCGCCGGCCCCAGGGCGGAGGGCGGAAGGAGGGGCAGGTGCGCGGCGGCGCGGGCCGGGCCTCAGAGCCGGGTCTGCGCCTCGGGGATGTAGATCTCGATGCTCTCGGCGCTCTCGGTGGCCGAGTTCTGGCGGACGGACGCGGCGCGCTTGGCGGCCATCAGACGCTTGCGGGCCTCCTGGCGCTGCGAGCTCTCCAGCGAGCGCTCCCGGATCAGCGGCGCGGGGCCCTTCGCCGGCTTCTTGGGCACTGGAGGAGGGGCCCTTCTCTCCTGATCAAAGCAGAAGGTTCAGGACATTACACAGCTTCTCAGGACAAGCTTGGGGAAAACTGGGATAGGTCAGCAGTTAGGACACACATTTTTTTTTTTTTAACCTAAGGGTGGTTATCTCTGCTCTGAACACTGTATATATATATTTCTTTATTATTCTGGCTTGGGTATTCAAAAGATGCGGGAAAGGGAAAAAAAAATACCGGTAAGCTTAGGTTCAAGGGTAAGGCTGGACGGCAGAGCTAGGGCTCCCAAGGGAAGGATGTGGGTACTTTAAATGCCCCTGCGGATAGGCGGCGTATCCCCGCACGTTTAGTGTGGTTCTCTCCGGAGGCTCCGGACCCTTCCGGGTGCCGGAGGTGGGAAAGGCCTGGCCGGCAAAGGCCTGGCGGCGTCTGAGCACTCTGCATCCCATAAGGAGGCCAGGCAGCGGCTGCCCGCTTGGTTCAGAGTTTAAGAACATCACCGCCCTCTCCCGGGACCCACTCAAACCTAAATAACCAAACGAGGAAGAAGAGGTAAGTCTGGGTTCTTTAGTTTTGTTGATGCCACAGTGAGTTGCATACCTTCGCCCGTCTCACACACACACACACACACACACACACACACACACACACACACACACACACACACACACACACACAGAGCGATCCACTTTCCAGGGTCATCCCGGAGTGGGGGGACACTGAGAGTTCCTACACTGGGGTGCATCCGTCCCAAGATGGCTCCTAAAACATCACTCCTTAGGGACCTCAGGGTGAGTGTGGTAGCCTGGAAGGCAATTCCAATCATAGGGACATACACGGTGCCATGAAACTTTAACTCAGGCTAAAAGAGGTCATTCCCCTTCTCAGCAGCCAACTATAAGACAGTCGGATGTTTTCAATGCCACCGCAAAAACAAAAGCTGTCAATAACTTGGGCTGGAAAAAAAAAGTGCAGTGGGAAAGAAGGGCGTCTAAACCACACGAGGAAAAGGATGTGAGCTTTCCATCTGCGAAAAGGTCCACGTGAATCTGTTGTTTTCATTTGTAATAAAATATGTTCAGTTTTCATAAAACTAAATGTGAAAATTATGAAATATGGACTTTGTGATTCTCCAAAGGGCAGTCTTTGTGTCTTAACATTTATGTTCACCATAGCAGTTCTTCCTTGCTTGCCTGGTTACACTCATCACATTGGAGCTGCCTGCAGGCTGTTTACGGTGGCGTCTGTGTGGACAGGAATGGGAAGCTCGGAGCGCAAACAGTACTCCGCCAATGACTGTGCTTGTTCATTTTTGCCCTCCAAATTGATGGGATGATGAAAGGCTCTGATCATAGACAAAGTGTATAAAAATTTAGAAATCAAGTTAATGAATGGCTTACTGTGTAACTGTCAAAATAGGTTACATATACCAATTCTTAGCACCACAACTTTTGGACATTCTAAATCTTCATTGTTGGGTAACTTGTTGATATTTTTAAAAGTCTCAATATTGGAACCTTTTTAATCTTATCTTCCTTCCCTCATACTTTTTAAAATAATCATACTTTTTAAAAATCTGTGAATGAGAAACGAGATGGATCAGCTCTAGAGACTAAATTACCGGTATGCATGCCCATCTGTAATGCTTTTTTAAAAATAAGATCAATTTAAAAGCTTGTTTAGCAGACAGTTTTAAACACAGATTAAAGAAAACTAGACTGAGTGCAAACATTTGGCTTTCCAAGTGGGAGGCCCCTCATACATCAATGGTACTTTCATGCTAAACACTAAAATGGCCTCGTTGATGGTGACAGCATTGGAGATGAGGGACAATGATGATAGCCCTCCTGTCGATTACCCACTGTGCCTTGGGACCGGATTTCCCCTGGCAGCCCCCGGACCCCATGTACCCCTGCTACTCTGATGAGGAACAGCAGAATGCACTGGACTGTGGTGGCTCTTGCCACCCATGCTTCATGGGAATAGCCAGGCCTAATTTTTCGAAGTTAAATCTCTTGGAAACATTTGACCTCAGTTAAAAAAAAGCATGCACGATAGGCTAGCCTAGGGAGGTGCACATTGGGAATCTGTGTGACCCTGATGGAACCACAATAATCAATTGTGAAAATTGCAGTTTATTAATTAAAGGAAAAGAATTTGAGTATTTCTGAACTGTTGCATGAGGAACCCAGTGAGCAATATTTCCCAAGGCAAATCAACCCCAAGTAAAACTCTTAAAAAAAAAAAAACCCAACATTTATGATTACTGTGAAACTTTATGGTATATATCTTTAAATTTGAACAACAGTGGTTTCTTTATTACTATATTTATGAAATGATTATCAATGTCAATTAGTTTCTAGGGCTTCCTATTTTTCTCAGAAACACATCCTAGGGGTGCGAGGAAGTTGAACTCTTGCTCTATGTAACCATGCACTGAAGATGTCATTTATTTTAGTTTAAAAAGCAAAATGGAGGCAATTCCTTCCGGTGACTAAAATGGTTTAACTTAAAGTTTAATTAACAAAAAAAAAGCCACATTCCCATTTTCCAATTCACAAAGACAGGTTTCTTTTAAAAAATATGCCTGAAACATATTACAGATAATATCTCAAATGAGTACTATGTAAACATTGTCATTACAATGAAGTTAATATGATATCAGCTTCATTTCACATTGTAAACAGCAAGACTGAATGCAGAAGCCTATTTAGACTGTCCAGTGTTTGTGCAGGTTTTTAAATGAACCATACAAAATCTACATTGTTCTACCTTCTTGTCAAGAGGATCCATCTGTTTCCAATTATTGGCCTTTAACTGATGAAGTTCATCAAATTTCATACTAATATTTTCTATGGACAACTGCAGCATGTCCCAGAAGCCCGCCAGATCCTGGGAGGTGGGCCTTGGATGAGCATTGGGATTCTGCATAAGAGAAAGGAAAACAATCATGCTTCAGAAGCTATCTGTGACCACAGCGCAGGACCAAAGAGGCATTTTCAAATATTTCAAGTAACATATAACATAGGGAGGATGAATCCCTTTTGGTTTGCAGACAGAAGATAAAAGTGAGGCTACAAACGGTAAATTTTATTTATTTATTTTTAATTATATGTATATACATATATTTCAGTTTTGTTAAGATATAACTGACAAATAAAATTGTAAGATATTTAAGATTATAAAGCATGATGATTTGATATACATATATACATTGTGAAAGGACTCCTCCCATCAAGTTAAGACATCCATTGCCTCACATGCTTACCTTTTTGAGTGTGTATAAGAACGTTTTAAGTTCTACTCTCTTAGCAAATTTCAGTAATACAACACAGTGTTATCAGTTATCATAGGTTACAGTCACCACTGTTGTACAATAGATCTCAGACCTTAGTCATCTTATAATTGTACATACTCTCTTACCAACCCCTCCTTATTTTACCCGGCCCAGAGTCCCTGACAACGCTTTTCTACTCTCTTTATGAGTTTGCCTTTTTAAAAATTCCACTTCAAATGCTAATTTTGTACACTCATCCTACTGAGTCAGTGGTTCTCAAATGTTAAGGTTGTAAAACTCTTCTTTGTAATACAACTTATATCAATACGGTATGGGGAAAGAGTCTAAATATTTGAAAAATCCCAGAATGTATGATCTACAACAAGATGCATTTATATCATCATATTTAAATGGAAATACCATCTTTGGAAAAAAAAACACAGTATATAATTACTAGAGCTGGTATACTACTCCATTCCATCGAATTTGTTCAGAGAACAGATAAGGAATCTAAAACAAGATTTAATACTCAAGTTGACTGAAACAATAGGGTAAACAAATGACAAGTAATAAAATTGGATTTTCAAAGCACTATATATTTAACAATTAAGATGTTACTAACATAGGAAGTCATTTTATTATACAACTACTTTGACAAAGTCATTTGGGAATGAGTTAGTATTAAACTGACCATATCATAATATAGCAAATGTGAGAACTCATATCTATACATACACACAGATGTCTGTAATAACCCATTTGCTATGTTAAACTTTCTTTGGTGTTTAAGGATTGACTTTCTTTGCCTACATCCACATATCCCTAACAAATCCTAGAAGTATAAGCCACTAATCTATATGGTCTAAAACAGAAAAAACATAACTGAGAGACGGAACGTGGCATGCTCATTGTTAATCACTCTCTGCAACAGTCCCCAAAGGCATTCATGGTGAGATAGGAGGAATCTTCTTATGGCAGAGGGTTCTAGCTGAGGTCAGTTCTAGTTACCTCTGGATATTCCAGGTAATTGGATAGACTGTGAAGCCTCATGCCATATAATAACTTGAGGCCAGTTTGTACTTTTAAAACCAAACCCTATAAAAAATGATATAATCAGAATTTCAGAAAGTGTAAGGTTGATGACCATCAAAGTTAATAGGTTGGAAAGAACTTTTTAGCCCTGTGGTGGACTAGCATGATTGGTCTGGCTTCAAAATAAATACAAGTAAAGATGTATTTATAAACTTATACTTCTAAAACTACTTATAGTTTTGAAATTCACTGGAAGAAGTAAATAAATTCTAAAGTTTATAGTATTCAGTTCAGTATTAAACTCTATTCCAATGGCACTTAGATTAACGAAAGGGTTACTCTGTAGTATTTTGATTTAGTAAATGAAAAAAATGTTTCTTAATATCTAGGTTCATAATAGATAGCTAATAGCTTTGACAAAATACCTCTCAAATGGAATATTACGATCCCACAAAATATTTCCTTATCTTACTGGTAACTAAAAACTAAATTGCTCATATTTTGGAGTCTACAAAATTCTTGTAGATCACAAGCCCGATTGGCTAAATCACTTCAGTGCACCAATGCATGAAATGGTAGTTCAGTAGACCCAAAGTTCATTTCACTCTGAATCGGGCAATTTGTTCCCTCCTCACCAAGAACCTCTTTGCCTCATCTCATCAAGGGGATGGATGAGGATGCAGAAGAAAGAGCTCTGGTGCTCCCCCAGTCTCCGAATCAGTGGGCCATGTGCTACCTGTGCACTAGAAGGAGTTGTAGGACTTGCCTTAGTCTGAACCAGGCCACTTGGAGGTCAGAGGGGCTGAAGGAGTGGAAGGATGAGGTGGCTTAGTTTTGTTGGAAAAAGTAACTCTCATGCATTTATCATATGCCTGAGATAACTTGCAAGTGTTGTCAAGTGTTCGCCTCCACACAGTAAGAACTCAAGAGAGCTGGGTCTGGTTGTGACCGATCTCAGTGCCACTTTGACGTGACTTTGTAGACCTAGGCAATGGTGGTGACTGATCAGCCCCATGTGCCCCTGTGAGGGTGAGGAATGGAACTAAAATCCTGGGCAGGTGGGGTATACAGGGTTTGATGGCAGTCAGATAGCGATTGGAATCTTGGTTGTGTCTTACCAAGTGGTCCTGGACAAGTTACTTAGCTTTTCCATGCCCATTTTCCTCAACCATAAAACCATCCATAAAAAATAATGACACTTTCTGTTTCATAGGGTTGCTCTGAGGACTTAAGCAGATCATAAATCTAAAAGCTCTTAGCATGGTATCTGGCACATAGTGAGTTCCTGACCTTCTCTCCTGGGGCAGCGTTTCACCAGCCATCAGTGGCCTCTGCCCGCAGGGTACCTCCACCTCAGTCTACCTCTTACAGGCTTCTCACATTTGCCATCTCAGTTTTTCTCGTGGTCAAGGCATGGGAGCCCATCAGGAACCAGGAAATACTAGAAGCTGGCTGTAGCAAGGTTAACCCTTCCTAGAAGCCTGCAAAGTTTTCAAAACATTTTGTCTGCAATTTCATCTTCAAAATGCACAATGTTGGCATTCTACTTCATAGTAAACCTGCTTAGTATATAATTCTCCTAAAAGGTATGCTGTGTTTGCCTTATAGCATGCACATATTGGTCTCCACATGTAGCTTTTGGCCTGTTTGAGAAATAGCATTTTTATATAAACTTTCTTATATTTAAAAAGAATCATGTTAATTAAAATGTATGACCCATTAGCAAGTTTACAAATTAGCAGGAATTCTGTACCCGTTACATGGGGAAGCTAAAGAAAATATTTGTTGAATTCACTTGTCAATATATTTGCTAATATGTGTTATCTCATAATCCAGAACAACATTTCTGAGGAGGTGGAAGAGGGTTGAGTAATTTTTGCTGAGCGAGGAAAAACAGACTAGAGATGTGGGGAGTGCAAAGAGAGGGCTCAAAAGAAGAGCCTGGTGGGAGGGGCTGGGGAGCACCACCTTTTGCATGCTTTATATTTTCTCTTGGTTGATAAAATATCTCCTGTCTAGAAAAACACCATTCAGTCTATATCTGCCATTGCTAACAAGATGTGATTAAAACTCCAAAATCATAGTTTGGGTCAATTAGACTGCAAATAATCATGCTTTTAACTTTCCGCATGATAGACGGGTTGCTCTTCTTTTCATTTTGTTTATTTTAGATCCAACTTAGACCAAAAATTTATCAATAAACGCTATTCTTGTGGAATGACACCTGTCGAGACAGTAGCAGTTTTTTAAAAAAAGGCATATGTGAGGACACTGGTGCCTTTGTAATTTGCAATTTTTAAAATGTTGCTGATGCTAGTAGTGTTTCTGTGTCTTTGTTTTGCTTCATGTTGTTTCTGTGTGTCCAAGAAGGATGAACTATTCATTTGTCCGTGGGACTTCAAATCTATTATTTTGTGACTCCCTTGAATTAGAACACAGAACTCTGGTGAGGAAATAAGGCTTGCTGTCTATTTCAGAAAGAAAATCACTGTCCAAAATGGTTCCTGTAAGATTATTTTTGAAATATCAGGCTGCTCCATATTTTGGTAAGAAAAATGAAATCAGAGATGCCATGTGAAAACTGAGAAAATGGAAAATTTTCAGTTATGAAAAAAAGCAGGAAATGGGAATTCTAACTGGATTGGATTTTCTCTTCTAAGATTACTTAAGTATAAAACAAATATTTTTAAGTTTAAGAAAAGCAGGAAAGAAGAGTCATCAGAAAACTCTCTATTCCAGGTGAGAGTCCAACGGGGCTTGAGTGGGTCAAAATCAGTTTTACTTTAGTTGGGCCAGTCTTGACAACATGTTCTCACAGTACTAGAAGGGAAATGGTAGTGATGGGGAATGTTACCTACCAGGTTTTCTTCACACAGTTCTCTGAACTGGTAGAATTTCTGGGCCATAAGAAGTTGGGCACTGCCCACTGCCGTTCGGATCTTCCCTAGAACTGAAGAGCAAACAGACACGAAGTTTACACATAGGTGTCAATGCTGAGATGTCATCTGGTAAAGCAAAGAGGAAATTAAGCTGTAATAACTAGGGAAAACAGCATGCATCCTGCACACGCACACATCCACACAGCCCAGTCAATGTCCTTACTCTGTTGGTCCAGGAAACACAGACTCCTAGGTTAAAGGATAAAATCAGTGTGGAAAAACCCACGTGCTCATTTTGCATATTTCTAGGGAATAACAGAGTTTTCCATCACAGCACCGAATGTTACCAAGAGAAGAGGCAAATCATTATGTGTTTTTTTTTTCTTTTACTGTAAGGATGCATTTCAAGTGTTCACCAGTATAGTTATGTATTTATTAGTGCCAGCAATCATGGTTGGCTAGCTTGCTTTTCTAATCCAAATCCAAACACAAGAAAAGTGATCCTAACTCAGAGAGGCGAATCTCTTGGCACTCACCATATCCCATCCACAGCCTTCATTATTTTTCTGGAGCTCAGCCACCGGTACTGTCAGGAAAGAGCCACGGCCAGTCAAAAGATTTTCTAAGTGAACATTTTCAGTCTGTTTCCTAGGGAACACCAGCACCAGCCCAGCTTTTCCACTCCACAGACCAATTTTGTTGTTCACATAGGTTTAATTCCCTATGCACGGTGCTGAAAATCTCCTTTGCAAGCTACTTCTTGTCTTCTGTGCAGTCTGAGACGAGAACCTTTCAACGGATGGTGCGCTGCGACGGGGTGGAGCTGCTCTGCACTGAACTGTCCTGAGGTCTGCACTGTCCCTAAGGCTCTCCCTCCAGCGCGCGGGGACCAGGACACAGCTGCGCTGCTGGAGCCCTGCCACCAGGCAGTTCTTAGCATGCCCTCCCTGACAGCAAGAAGGGGGAGAAGGCCCCGTGCTCGCCCTTTCCCAGCCCACGTGGAGAGCCAGAGAGGGAGGCTGTTCAAAATGCATGTGCTTGCTGCGGAAGCCTGCATGGTGAGCTGTGTTAGAGGATGAGGCAATGGTTTTGCTGTGATTTTTCTGAATTTACGGAACCCGAGACTCTGAGTGGAAAAAGGTCCCCCTTTCTTGACCTCATTCCCCACAAATTCTGAGAAGAAAACAAAAGATAAAGGAATTTATTTGGGCCCAGGGTCTTCCAGGAATGTGCTTCTGCTTGTTTAAAGCTGCCAGGCCAGATAATAGCTTATGATGAATGCTATACCTGGACACTACTCAAATGCTTCAGCATTCCCACACTGGTAGCTCGGGGCACTTATGAAGGCTCTCATATGTCACCAGTCACACCAAACAGCTGACTTGCAGAGATCTGCCTCCTTGGGGACAGGAAGGGGTCCTCCTTGACAGCTGTAAGGCAGCAATTCCTTAGGCCTAAGTTTTCTTTTTTTTCAATCTGCTTTAAAATTCTTTTGGGATGGTCAGCCTTTTCTCTTTTAATGGATCAGTCAGCTGTACAAGGCCTCCTCTTCCTTTCTCGACACCCCTGCAGCAGAAGGGACACATAGGAGACCCAGGGCACCACTGTAGCCAAGGCTTCTGGCTCCAACATGCACCAGCCACTGCCCTGGACAGGCCACTTAACTCTGTATTCCCATATGTAAAATGGGCTAATGGTACTTATCTGTAGGGTTGTAGTGAAGGTTAAAAGTGGTAATATATGGGAATTGCTGTAGACAGTGTCTGATATAAAGTAAGCACTCAGTGAATATTTGTTGTTACCTAGGACAAGAACACTACACTTCTTCTATGGGTGTGCCAACCATGAACCTTACACTTACTCTGTCCCTGAGAGAAGAGGAAAAACCCAAAGTCAGAATTATTTAAAGGTGACCAGATGTCCTCGTTGCCTGGGATGCTTTGGATGACCTGTCCCATATCTGAGATGCATCCGAGAGTGCATTTCCTGGATGAGCAGGTGGCTTTAGGCAAACTCTGAGGTTCTGCAAGCTTCTCTGAATTATCTTGCTGAAGGGTAGGATTGTGACACCAGCAAATCTCAGAATGAATCATGGGAGCTTAGAACAAGTACCTCAATCTCAGTTTGTTGGCTGGAATACACAGCTCCAGGTAACTGTCACAGAAACTCAAGCTATTCTGATATATCTCAAAACTCTGAGCTACTGGTTCTCAGTTATACCCACATACCTGCGCTATATAATAGATTGCTATAATAGGAGCTGCTGAGTAAGACAGGATTCTCAAATGAAGAGAAAACACTGCTCCAAACAATCTTTCAGGTAACACCCAGCCATGTAGGTAAGGGCTAACTAGATGTCTTCTTAAAGTAAAACAAGGGACATCTTTCTTCATACGGCATGGTCTTGCAAGAACCCTGGATCTGGAGCAATAATATATCTGGGGTGGAGTTGTGGCCCTTCTGTTTCCCAGGCCTTTGCCATCATGTTCCTTGAGTGGAAATTCCCTATTGGCTCCATGATTATTTGCATTTCCAGCGTCCAAGGGAAGATCTTGCCTAGGTTCAGGGTAGGGAGATGGTGACCTGGAGCTCCAGCGAGGCTATGAAACAGGCGGGCCTAGGACAAGCAGGTGATGACTCCCACTTCCTTGCCCTTCACACTTCTGTTTCTAGAAAACTAAAAACTCACTTAAATTTTTGAGAAAGCAGCTCTAATAGAGTTTGTTCTGTTTTTCTATTAGACACGTGGTGTGTGAGATAAAATTTTTCTCCTGTAAGTAAATTTCATATTTGTTACATGGGTCTTGAGAAATGAAAAAACTAATAAATAGAA
Source organism: Manis pentadactyla (assembly GCF_030020395.1). Classification (NCBI taxonomy): domain Eukaryota; kingdom Metazoa; phylum Chordata; class Mammalia; order Pholidota; family Manidae; genus Manis; species Manis pentadactyla. Next base: position 116,230,297 of record NC_080024.1, on the reverse strand, counting down.
AATGGGAAAATGAGGTAAAAGGCTGAAAGTTGGTAGAGAAATGAGATGAAGTAGAAAGAAGCATCTTAATAGCATTTGGAAAGTACTTTAAAGCTTAGAGTTTTACACCAGCCTCCAGCAGGTTTTAAAGAAAAATACATCTCTCAAGGATGCTAGGAAAAGAAGGATAAAGGAGCAATAGTAAATTAGACACACCCATGGGCTGCAACTGTAGGCTTTTCCTATGCATATAAAGCAGCCCAACTTGGTATTAGAAAGTTCCAGAAAAGCCTAGAAATAGTGCATCTTTCCAAGTTAGCCTTGCATCTAGTTTAGTGTGGTGGCAGTTAACAGGTGGCAGTTAATCGCAGGGGCCAACCTGGCTCTCATGGGCAAGGCAGGCCTTCAAATTACATTTTTGCAGATCAGGAACAGTCTGTGTGGGCTTTGGGAAATCACTCATTCACTCAACAAACATTAGTAAGTACATACAGTGTGCCAGGCACTGCGCTGGATGGATATGACATGGTGATAAGCAAGACAAAGTCTTGCCCACATGGGTTACATTCTGGTGAGAGATAGATATAAATGTTTGCGACTTGCTAGATTACTTGGATTGGGACAGATGGGACTAAGCATGACTGAGTAATTCAAAGCACTGTGAATTCCTTAAATGGTGAGAGAACATTCCACATTCTGTGTTCTTGGTCTCTCTCCTATAAAATGGAAAACAAACAACGTGGTTGGGGGTAGTGGTATAATTTGCAATATGAAAATTGGCTCTGGACTAAATGGTTCATTTTAGTAATTGTCATTTGAAAATGCCACTCATTTTTATTTGGAAAAATATTAAAATACATGAAAGTACACAGGGTGATATAGCAAACATGCACGTATGTGCTCTCCTCCAAAGGAATGGATGTTAAATTTTTTTCAAATTTGCCTCTGAATTTGTTTTTCTTATATTTTTTCTCTCTCCAATAAAATGAAGCCCTACAGATCAATGTATGTTCTCCACTTCTGTCCCATTCACTTCCTCCCCAGAAGAAACACTGCACTAGACAATGAACATTCTGATCCCATCTCTGAGTTTATGAAGGTTTCCTCCCTGGCCCTAGAAAAGGGACAGCTAAAGGCCTTCCTGAATTCAAGCAAGAAGCACTGGACTGGGGCGATCCCATTAGCACAGTTGAGACCCACAGCCTTTCAGGCTCTGAAAGTTAGAATGAGGTTTTAAGGTTCTGTTGATTTAGGAGGAAGATGTGCTCCTGGGCTCTGCTTAGTGGGTTTCCTTCACTCGCCAGGTTGTTCAACCAAGTGTGGTTAACAGTTTTTACCATCCATCTCCCTTAGGGCACATTCAATGTCTCTTCTGAGATAACCATCTCTGTTGTATCCCACCAAGCATACCACTTGACCGTGATTTATATCATGTATTGTGTAATATTTCATCATATTATAGGCCTTATTTTGCTGTGCCACTCTTTTTATATAGGTAAGTCTGGTCTCCCTAGGTGTCTTATAAGCATCCTGATGGTGGATTTTTATGATCCTTTTCTCTTTTTCCTTTCCAACCCAATCCTTTCCAAGTCTATCCTCAGTGGCAGTGAGAAACAACAACCCAGAACACTGCTGAACTCAACTGCTTCTATTTAAGAAGTAGGCACTTCTTTATTAACTCCCCACTTATAATTCTAGAAACCTCTCATCTCACTGTAGATGGCCATTGGGAATCAGGCCTGGGTTAGTTCATGTAAAGCCAGAAAGATCTTTTGGAAGGCCATCACTATTTGCTTTTTGAAAAAATATGGCTATTTATATTATTACTTTGTATGTCAAAGCACTTTCACATGCACATCTAATCTGATTCTCACAGAACCCTGTGAGGCAGGGCAGATATCATTTTGTCTGAGAAATCTGGGCCCAAACTACACAGTGCCTTCCCTGGGCCCTTACAGTGCCTGGATCCCCATCTCCTCATTCGGTCCAGGTGTGTTCTTTCCTCTCAACACTTTTTGAAAATTGGGTCTGGATCTACTTAAGAGATGCCAACTGAGGGTGGGAGATTTCTTTCTTATCAACACTGTCTAGCCAGTGTCAATGGACAGGAGGAGGAAGGGAGGTCAGTGGAAGAAATCTGAAGACGTTTAGCAAACCCGTCCCTGTCCACATTAGGATGGGAGAGCGAAGCACATCTGTGTAGTGGAAGTAATTGTCATACAAACAAATCAGTTGTGAAAAGAAGGGAGGAACCAGGGATCACCTGAAAGAGTTGGTGGTGGGTAGAAGGCACACGTTTTGGTTTTGCTTTTAAGGGTTAGACATCATAATGAGAGGCAGAGAAAGACTCTTTTGGGGTTGTGTGTGGGTCATTTATGAAAACCATGATTTAAATTTCCCGGGTGCATGTAAACAGAAGCCCAGACATTTAGAGAAAGCTTACATCCTCCCTCCCACTGACTCCGTGGGGCGTGACTTTTATTTTGGGACCAAGGAGGTGGCAGTACAACAGTACAGGGGTGAGGGGAATGAACAGTTCCTTGTAACCCTGCAAGTGAATCCACGGCGAAGTGGCCAGCATGTGGTGGTTCCAGGCAGTAGCCAAGACTGGCTTCTTTGGGGATATGCCCACTTCTGGCTGAGTCAAACCAGTATTTTATATCTGTAAGCAGCACTCTCTCTGTCTTTCTCTACCACTGTGGTATATATGGCTGATTTTGTTTCTCACCCTGTTTTCTCAAAAGACTTTTCAGGAATAAGTGATTCCCGGCCAAGAAAGAAAAGCAGAATTGTCCCACTCCCCAGTGTATTTGGAGGGAAACTGGTAATACAATCAGGTGCCTCTGCAACAGGGAACACTGGAGAAGAGCCAAGCGGGGTGTATTAGGAGTTGCCCATAGGCGGGCACACCCACTTATGCTGTGTCAAGCTCACTAGCATCTTATCATATCCAGCTGGTGGCATCAGCACTGTCTGGACCTGTTTTATTGGAAAAATAATTTTTTTCTCTTTGTTTCTATGTTTCTGCACTAGTAGGTTGGTTCAGTAATAAATAATGTGCAACATTTTGTTGGAAAAAATAATCTTTAGCATATTTAACATATGTATCCTGTGATATTCCAAGAGGACTGAGGTCTCAAAAACTGAAAAGGCAGAAGCCCTAGGGTGCTGGACTGCTTCCTATACTTGTCACTTGGCCCAACTCCACAACCTTAGGGTCCCCCATTAGGCCTCAGAAACAGAGGACTGGCGTATTTCTTACATGCTCAATAGCGCTTCCCTGAAACCTGGACACTAAGTATCAATACGAAGGAGTAAGTCTAGCTGTCCCACGAGTGGTGAAGCTTACTGCTGTGGCATGTTGGGGGGACACTTCCCAGGCCCCGCCACCCGCACTGTAATTCACCTAGGACACTTCTTTTCCAGCCTAACTTTGTGTCTGTGTAGTACTGGGAAAAGCACAGACCTTGGAGTCAGGAATGCCACTTGCCAGCTGCTGATCTTGGGAGAATCGATTGCGCTCTCAGGCTCTGTTTTCTTTATCTGTCCAACAATCATGATACTACTATTTTCATAGGATAGCTGATTATTTAATGAAATAATATGTGAAAATTGTTAGCATGTAGGAGAACTGAAAACTCCTTTATCTTACTGATATTCGTTAGTTTTTGAGCATTTACCTGGGGAACTAACAGGTGAGATGAGCCAAAAGAGAGAATTATTTCTCCTTCTAATCTCCACATTCCAACCTCTTTCCCCAGTAGTGTGGACACACAGAATGTCCTCCTTTTTGGTGGCTTTCATTCAGGCAGATTTAGACAAATGTCACCGAGTGGCTGGATACTTTCTTTGGTCTCTATGTATAAAAGATCCTTAACAATTATTCAGGGGGCCCCTATTTTCATGCCTCTCTGTATAGCCTGGCATACCTCCCCCACCTGTCAGAGCTAGAACAGTGGCCAACTGGCTGCTGGTGACAAATACACAGATGGCACAAGACCTTAACCAATGCTGAACACCAGGACCACCCAGCTGGAGCTCTGAGTGGAAAACATTCTCACTGCAGATGAAGCGTCAGAACCCTCAGTAGCAGCTGTTGTGGCAAAACAAGGTCATCTTGGTGCTGAATATGCCCATAAGTCCTGCTGGCCTGGAGAGCTGTGGGCCCACCCCATGTCCCAAATAGCGTTCAGCCCTGTGGTTTAATGCCTCTATAAACCCATGTGCTCCAAAGTTAGCAAACCCTTTGCTGCTGTTCATCAGTCCTCTGAGATGGCCTTTGTTACCGCCCTGTCTAACCTGCCTTTCTCTTATTCACAGCTCAGCCCCTGCTCCCTCATCTTCAACAATAACCTTGCCTCCTAGAGATGAAGGAAACGGGGAATTGGGTGTGAACACTCTCAGTGTTTTGCCTCTCCTAACACTCGCCCCCACAACCCTCTAAAGAGTGTGCAGGTTCCACATTATGGGTGAGCAGCAGGCCCTGCAGATTAAAGGCAACCTGAATTAGGTTCGTTCCCAATACCGTCTGTCCATGACCGTTATCTGCCTTGCCCACCCTAAAGACTTCTCTACATCCACTCTCCCTGTTACCTGGTTCTCGGCAGGATTCCCTCCAGGCTGCTCTAGGGTCCGTCCTCTCTCTGCAGCTCAGCCTCTAGCTAAGCTACGCGTTACCCGAGATGCTAGGAGCATCCTCGAGTCTCTCATCCCAAGGGGGGAATAATCCTTCCAGTTGCATGATCCCCTCTAGCTAATATAAAATTCCTCATCTCCCCTGCCATGGGCTGATGACTAGTGGCCTCCCCAAATTCCTGTGTGAAGTCCTGACCCCAGTACTCAGAAAGGGACTGTGACTGGAGATGGGACTTTTAAACCAGTAATTAAGTTAAAAAGGGGGCATTCGGGTGGGCCCTAATCCAATATAACTGGTGTCCTTATAAAGAGAGGCTGTGAGGACACAGACAGACACAGAGAAGACCAGCCACAGGCCGTAGGAGGGGCTCTGGGGACACCGACACCTTGATGGCCACCTTGAAGACTTCCACCTCCTGGCCTGTGAGTAGAGCCGCCTGCTGTTTCAGCCTCTGGCCACCCTCGCAGACCAGCGCGTGCCTTCAGCTCTGGCTCTCCACAGGGGAGGCCGCCCCAATCCTCTTACTTCCTCGGCTCCAGCTACTGGCTCCGTCCTCGCCCTCCTCGCCTTCCTGGGTCTCTGCATGTGGCACAAAGGACTCAGCGATCTCGGTTCTCACCACGCTCTGGTCCGCCTTCCCTGTTCCTCACGGACTTCTCTCTCCCTCCCCTGCACGTGACGAACACAGAAGTCCCTCCTGAGCCACATCCCTTGCTCCGACTGAGGGAGCTCTGTTCTTCTCCTATCTTGTAAAACATGTTAATTTTCTCAGTGTGTAAGTCCAGCATCTGCCAACCACTCAAGCTCGTGTAGCATATGCAAGCCCCCACCTGACACTACTCGTCTCCCCAAGTCCATGAGCCTGTCAGGATCCCCTAGCTGATCACAGTTAGGGCTGCCTGGAGCCATCACCCCATTCACGCATGAGTTCTCCATCCCTGGCCAGCCTTGGAGATTTGGTTTTACTGAGGAAACTAGAGGGGTTTCTTATCTCATGCATTCCCCACGCTTAAGACTTTTCCACGGTTCCCTATCATCCAGGGGCTAAGTGGGAGACTCCCCCGGTGCTCTGGGCCCCCAGTTTCCCAAATGCAAAAGCTGTCCCTCTGCAATGTCTTTGCTCAGGCCACACACTGAGCGGGGGCGGTCTCCTGCTTGGGCGCCTGCCCTCCCTTCCCCCTGCACTCAGGTGCGGCTCCTCCAAAAAGCCCCGTCTCCTTTCACCACTTCCGCGCACACTGCCCGAGATTCCCACACAGAGCTCTGTCTTTGCCCTTTCCACATTCTTTCCAGCGTGATCTATTTATATGTCAGACTTTTTGACACGCCCCAAGGCCTTTGATGGCCCAGACTATGTCCATATGGCTCCTAGTGTCCTGTTGAAGGAATAAGTTTTGAAATTAACTGAGTCATCTACAAACTCCACGTTCACCAGAAAAATTAATTAACTGCAACCTTCCAGGCCTTAGCATTCTGATTCTTCTGGGTTTTTACTAAGTCCACCACCACTTTTAAAGTTACAGTCTTGATTACTTACTTTCTTAGCTAATACATTCTTAGCTGACCTATTATTCCTTGGGGGTTATGTTTACAACACAATTTGTGCTGACTTAGGCTGGAAGAGCCGAGCCATTTGGGACAAGTTGAAATGTTGGTGGGTGGGTGATTTAAATCTCCTTATCCTCAACTTTTGACTTACCACCTGGCTTTTGTTTTTTTCAAGTTGTAGACATTATGGGTGAGGAAGGAAAAGACATTTTAAAAAAGTGGGTCTGTGCACTTACTTTAAAGTCATGTGGATTTGTCAGAATGAATCTGTTTTTTCCAAGCTGAGAGTATCCATGTGGAAACATTCTCCTTTATGAGTGTGTCCTAGTGGAAAAGAATCTCTCCAACCAACTGCCCAGCTGCTTCTCAAACACATTTGTGATCCAGACCTGCTGTCAACAAAAGTTCCCCCTAGGAAACATGGACCTGTTTCACTCCTGGCTCACATTGGCTGCTCTGCCTTTAACAAGAGTGTTTTTGGTTTTTTTAAAGGAGCCCAAACTTGATGGATAATGAATAAAGAATAGAATTCTCAAGTAGAAATTATCCCATAGACTAAAACAGAGCTTCCACAGAGCTAAAACTTGAGGGAAAATATGGTTTTGTTTGTAAGTAGCAAGTTTTCAAAAATTCAGCTAACAGTATTTTTTCCCCTCAGTCCATACTCCAGGAGTCTTAATCATAAAAGATGGTTGTGCTTCAACCCATATCTCAATTTACATCAGCCATGAAAGAGAAACATCATATGTATCACGTGGATTAGTTTTTAGGATTTTGAAAGCTGAAAGACCTGAGTTAATATTTCCCCTGGTATTATAGAAGAAAAAACTAAATACTGTGTTTGAAGTCCACTGCAATTATATTCTACAGAAATAGTTATTGTTAGGGAGGACAGTGGGGGATCTTGCTCCATGAGGCAGAGTCCTCTGCAGCCCCGGCCTCTCTGCAGTGCAGGCAGTCTGCACGACTGTGAAGACCACTGGCTCAACAAACAGGAGCTGCATCTCCACACCTGGTTCTGCCTTCACTTGGCCACATCACTTCCCCTCTTCATGCCTCAGTGTCCCCCCTCAGCTTCAGGGCCTTGCCCAATGAAATGCACCCACAAAACGATGCTCCATAAGGCCCTCTGGCACCAACACCTTCCTCTTTGTGCCCAGCACTGTGCAAAACCAAATGAACTGAGCATTCTAAAAGGTTAAACATAAGGCACATGACACATGATTTCCTTTTCATTATTGCCACTTCCTCCGTAGTCACTAATTTCAGGTTGGCCAGACCTTAAAAAAGAGACGATGCTCTGTGTGTGTGTGTGTGTGTGTGTGTGGTGGCGGAGGTTGAGGGGGAGGGAGCTTTTGAAGGTCATTTCAAAAGTAAGATGAGAATAAAACAGAAAGGAGCTAGGATGCACCCATCTTGCCCCACTTAGAAATGCACAAGATGTGAAGCAGATGAACTGCAGAAATCATAGAGGGCTCCTTCACCTGCCACCCACTGTTTCATGGGCTGCACAGTCAAGCCACAGGCGACACATCGATAGACGGTCACATTGATGACTGTGCACAGCTTCCGTAGCTCAACCTGAAACCAGGCAAACCCCATTTCAGGTTTCATTACCAGCCCTATGCTCGCTGCCAGGACTCACAAACCTGCTGGGGGGACTCACGACCAACTTACACTAACTTGGATGCTATCACCAGGCAAAATTAAAATGCAATTAATCTGCCTCCTGCACACACTCTAGGTTTATCAGTCCGTTTCAGATAAAGCCTGAAAATTCCACATATAAGTTGTCCACAGTTCAGGAGGCAAAGATAGATTTCCAAGTACGATCAACCAGTATTGCATCCTAGGGCCATTGAAACCTGAGCCTGTGTTTTTAGCACGCAGTGGTAGACTGCATTCCCAGTTAGAAGCATTCAGATCCATCTGGCTGTTTCACTCCTGGTCAGATAATACCAGGCGTATCTATGTAACATACAAGCCACTGGCAAATAGCACTGAGCCATCTCCCAGAGACAGCTGTTTCACACAAGGGCTTCATTGTCTGAGAAAAGCTTGTATCATTTTACTTCAAGTGCTGAGGGAACCAGCTTTCTGTCAGCTGTTCTGGTCTGAGGAAGCCTTACTCATGGCAGATTGTCAGTATTTTGTAATCAAGCCCCAAACCTACTACTGACTATTAGGGATGAAGGCTTAAAACAAGAATTGAAGTCCTCACTCTGCTTTTATTTTATCAGGTAAAATAATAGCTCCACACACCCAAAGGATTTATAGTTATACTTTGCAAAGATAGCTTGCGGTTATGAGGCCGGTTCGAGGCCTGTTTTCCTTCTGTCCTTTGCCATGCACAATTACCCAGTTGCAGGTGAACCGGGAAAGCTGTTTCCACTCCTGGAACACCAAAACCAACATCCCCAGGAGGTAGCTGTCAGAATTAGGATAACAGCATCATACACTAATAGATAACAGAATAATCCTTTACAATCAGACGGCTCCTTTCTCCTTTAGCTCTTTAATCAAGAAGAATGATTGCAACCTCCTCACACCCTGCATCTGTACCTTGAGTTTCCACTGAGCAAACAGTTTCTGTTCCTAACTTCTCTTACCCATCCCACATTCCTTATTTGAATTCAGGAAGATATTCAACAAAATACCCTACATTCATATAAGCATGTGAACAGCTGTGAACATGACCACAGCGTGTTTATTCCATCTACCTTCCACTACTGCAGACTTTTTTTGAAAAGGGGGTTATTTGTGTGTGTGTTTGGTGGGAGGGTAAAATATATATAAGATCTACTATTTTAACCATTTTTAAGTGTACAATTCAGAGGCCTTACGTACTCACCAAACATTTAAAAATATTTAACAGTCGGGGTACTTCCGGTGCCCCACAAAATGCATTAAGCAAGGATGTCTAGAATCTTCCTTTCTCTCACTCTATCTTACTTATCTTTCCATGATGACTTTGAAGACTAGCCCTCCTGGGAGGGGTCTGCCCAAGGAGCCACCTCTACCACATACCCTGAATAGAGGTCCTGTTTATATAGGACCCAAATAATACATAAGGTGACTTGGCCAAGAGAGATGTATCTGTGCTCAACCCATTTATCAAAGCTATTTTTCTGGGTTTACACAGGTTTTGTTTTGCTTTTCAAAGCTGGTTACTCAGAAATCAGCTACGCCTGCCAAACAGGATTTGGCTTCTCAGCCTTACCACCCCTCTTATAAAAAAAAGAAAAGGTTAAATTAGTGAATTTGTAGAACAAAGGCCCTCTGCAACTCCAGGCCCAGTTATCGGGACAGGATTGTAGTTGCCAAGGAGCCAGGGACAGATATGTATGCAGAGCTCTGGAGGACGCGACACACAAAGTATCATTATCTTGTCAAATGTTCTTCATGCTGTATCTGTTCCATCAGACACTTGTGTGTTCTGTGACCTTGGACAAGGTATTACCAGAGAGCTGTTTTGAGGGCAAATAAAACACCACCTGTCAAAGTCTCTAGCCCACTGCCAGGGGTACTGTAAGGACAAGATGAATATTCCTTCATGTGCTTACAGTCTTCCTTTGCCCACAGACGGTCAGACTCCCAAGATTTGGATTTGCTTCATTTGAAATTAGTGACTCTTTGAAGACAAGTAATGACTCTATAGCATCTTACTACACTGGTGGACAGTGATTGCAATGGGGTGGGGGCTTCGGGGGGCTTGATAATATGGGCGAATGTTGAAACCGCAATGTTGCTCATGTGAAACCTTCCTAAGATTGTATATCAATGATACCTTAATTAAAAAAAAAAAAGAAATTAGTGACTCCTTGACCTGAGCAAACAAGTTTACCTCTGCATTGTTTAAAATTCTGAAATGTTAGTACATTGAAGCTCCCTCCAGCTTTGTGCCTCCCAGGGAATGAAAGGTAGAGAAAGCGTTCAAGTGCTTTTGAAACAGACCCATGTCCCAAGAGCTGGAAGGGAACGATGGAGTTTATCTAGACCTTCCAGCTGGCCAACGTAGAAGTCCTTTCTACAGTTTCTGTGGCCAGAGCTCATCTTGCTCTGCCAAATCCTCACTCTGATCAGAAGAGCTCAGCACCTTACACAGGAACGCCTCTTCCAGTTTCTGGCAATTGTTAATTACTTATTGTGTTTTATAGCTGCTTAGGAAGAAAGGTTTTGCTAAGTAAAATAGTTTTGGTAAAACAGAATTTCCAAAATATTTCCAGGACTCAAATACATATTCACTGATCCCCTACATGTGCCAGGAAGCATCAGAGGGGTGGTAGGTGTAAAGATGAGTGACAGAAGAATAATTTCTGTCCTCAGAGAGCTCAGAGACAGATACACAGATTATCACAAAATAATGTAGTAAACACCTGATCCACAAGTGTACAGGCTATTACAGAAGCACCAGGGAAACATGTCAAATTCAGCCTAAAGGAAGCATTTTGCAATGACTTCTAAAAAGAGAGGCCCAAGCTAAGAATTGAAGGAAGAGCCATATTTTGTAGGCTTAATGGGCTTATGTGAATCAATGTTACTAACTTGAATCAGTTTTGTACATTTAAAAAAGCATGTATAAGGGACATTTACCTCTGAACTTGTGTTAACTGTTTGATCTAAAGTTATAAAATTCTATTTTTAAAGAATTAATAATTTGGACTTTTTACTATGGATCATTGGGTTTTCAAACTATATTCCAGGGATCCTAGGATTTTTGGGGGGATGGGAGAGGGTTGTTGGGTACTTTGGTCCAGGCGGTGCTGGAGGCTGAGCAGAGAGGACTGTGGACCCTCACCAAAGAGCTTTACTGTTCTTGTTATATTTATTGGTGTTGTGTGTAATTTTTTTTCAGTTAGAAAAGGGCATTCTGATATTAAAATATGTTTCAGACTGTAAAGGGAGAAGCAGGTTTCATTGCATACTTGCCATCTAAGACCTGTTTACTCAGTTGGGTACTATAAGGCAAAGCACCAAAAAGCAGTCCCATCCCTAGTTATCTTTGCTTGTTCTGCAACCATGATCCTCGTATCTCCCCCTGGCAGCAACCTCGTAAAATAAAGAGGCAGATCTGAGAAAATCTATGGCTACTCTGAAGAAAATGCCCTTAAGAATATGGCTTATTAATGGTGGGAGAGTGGCATCTTTGTGTACAAAGGCAGCAAATTATAATTGTTTAGAACAAATCTTGATAACAAAATATCGTCATATGGAGCAGGTTCATAAGTCCTATTTGTAAGTCAATGCTTTAAGTAACATCTGAAATACTATTCTGGAACAGTGAATGAATGGAGAGTTCCTTCATGTTCATTATTTTGGGACTTTTCCAGCAGTGTACATTTCAAAATGCAAATATCTGTAATAATATTACACAAGATGAGAACCTGTTTTTCTAACAAGATTTTCACTTTTCAAATATATGTGCTTGCATCAAAATACACTGAATTACTTTCACAGCTCCTTTAGTGCCAGGGAAGATTTTCCTGAATCTTTGTATGATAACTATCCTCATGCATCATTATAAAGCTGGATTGAGAGAAGTAAACCTAGTCACAGAGAAGAAGACAGTGCCCGATGGGCAGGCTCTCTGAGTCCTACTGGAAGCCCACTGGGAAACAAGAACAAGACCCAGACTTATGAACTGAAATCTGAAAGTTAGCTTGTTCTGATGAACAGCACACAAGAGGCCATTGCTTCTTAGATCCTGGCATTTTTCCTAGGAGGATCTAGAAAACTTTGAGTTTGCCCACAAGGGGGAAGGAAAATAAGAAGATGCAACTGCTAAGTCTTTCTAACTGAAACCTACTCCCACCCGTTGTGCTTGCTGGGTGGTGCCTCATTCACCTGCCACAGGGGCAAAAAGCAATTCTGCTTGTGGAGTAACACTCAGGTGAACCTGCAGTGGACCATCTGCTAGGGACAAAGTCAAGGAGATTTAGTTTTCCACTGCTAAGTTGTTTGTACTCATAACATGAAAGAGCAAAAGGAACCTTACGTAACCTGTTTATGGATTTTCTAACCTACTCATAAAGGCAACAAATAAGCTAGTCAGCCAGTTGACAGGGTTCAGGCAGGAGGAATGAGAATGGAGAAGAGCTCTGAGCAAGACCCAATAATATGCTGTTATTTTCCAGACTCACTTTTCATAAAAATACTTCCTTTATGGAAAACTCACTGCTCCTTGTCCTAATTAGTTTGGTTCATTTAGTAAGTCAACTTAAAATGACTTACAGTAGGCTCTAGGTCTAATTATTAAGAAATTACTATTATTTTTGTTAGGGATGATAATGCATCATTATATCATATGCATAGGGATGATATATATATATATATATATAAGTCCTTATCAGTGTGAGACAAATAGTGAAGTGAAATGGTGCTTCAGATTTTCTTTAAGATACTTGGCACAAATGACAAGTGGGATAAGATAAGAAACTAAGACTGGCCACTTGTTACACTGGATACACAGGAGTTCATTATATCAAACTCTCTATTTTTGCTCATAATTTAAATTTGCCAATGATAAAAAGTTTGATGATGATTTTTTTAAGTAGGTCCAGAAAGCTACATCACAAAACTCTTCTAGGTGTTTCCCATACAAAAATGAAGACAGGCTTTCATGCCTATCACTAAATTTCTTTGATTCAAAAATATCATCAGTTGGAAGATCCAACATTCATTTGATAATTTTTCAGAGGAAAGTATTAAAATACACAGATTATAAACTATACCCCAATGTCAGAACTGTTGAAAATGTGTAAAACATGCCTCAGAACAGAGGTGACCTGGTCATTTCTTTGACAACTGTTAATAGGAATGATTGCTGTTGCTGAAAGGCCAACTTGGAAACACAATGGGGTGCAAGGCCTCCGTTACTTATTTATTTTAACCCATCAGGTTGCAATTTCTGTTAATTTAGTGGCTGATGGTTTGCCTCCCTAAAATATGAAAGAAAGTTAGTGCTCAACAGGCGAAAGGGGACAAAGCACGGGCCTCTCATGGCCTGGACATAAGCCTTGCTTTCACATTGTGTGTTAATGAAAGCAATCCAACCACACAACACACACCTATCTATGGGCCTTGCAACCAGTTAAAAAAACTGTTAAAAAAGCGGCACCACCTGGCGCTTCTAAAGCATAGGATCTCTGGCATGAGGTCACTGCAGCGGAGCTCGTGAGTCTATTACCTTATCCCTGAGGTTACCGAGAATTGCACAGGGCAGGTGCATTGCGCTTGCAGCAAGGTGGTGGCGGGCCGGCCGGGAGCCCGGCGGGGAATGCAGGGCGGCCTGGAGGCCCGCGGGGTACTTACTGTCCTCCGGCAGGCTGTTCTCCCGCTCCTCCCTCTCCATCTGCTGGCACCAGCCTTCCATGCGGTCTCGCTCTGCCTGGAGAAGCTTCAGGAACCAGTGGCCGTCGCGATGGCACACTGACCTTTGGACGGCCTCCATGGGGTCTTCAGTGATGGAGTCAATCCAGGGGTCTGGGGGAGGCAGAATGGAAGGGTCGAAATCCACGTCGAAGTCGTCGTCAGCCGCACAGGCGTGGTAGTGGTTTCCTGAGCCCTGAATGCTGACTGTGGAGGTGCTGGCATCCCGGGAGAACTGTCTGGCCATGGGGCCCAGGCACGAATTGTCCTCTATAGACTCCAGAGAGTTTTCCAAATTATCATGGAAGTCCAGGTCGGCCTGCACTGCGGTCGTCACACTGTTGGATCGAGTGAATCTGCGGAAGCTTAGAGGAATAGAGAGAGGAGATTGAGTTCAGGGATATTTCCATAAGCAAGACCACACTGTACTTTTCTTCATGGGTGACAGTAGGGGTCTCATCTCAGTCTTAGGCCCTTGCTGCAAGCCAAGGCTCCAATATAAAGAGCACAGATCTCCAGGGAAAAAGGTGGCAGTGTGAGAAGTGGGGCAGAAATCTCCTCCCAAAACCACATATAATATGAAAATAGAGCAAATACAACTATTCCTAAAAGATTGACCAGAAATAAGATTGCACCAGCCAGTCTACATCTGGGAGAAGAGAACATCTCATGGAAAAGGGTAAAGTAATAAAGCCACAACCTGGTGGGACCTGAACACTCACCCCACCGCAGCTCACTGGTGGGAGGAAGAGAATCAGAGCAGGGAGGGAGCAGAAGCCCAGTAATGCTAAATACCCAACTGTAGAAATCTATTCCAGGAGCACAAACCCACACTGCATGGTGCTTTGGAAATTAGAGGGGGTGAAAACCAAAGTCAGACTGAGACTGCAAACAGGTTCCCACAACCAGCTGCCCTTGGCCAAAAGGAAGGCCAGTGCTTTGAAAGACTTCCCAACAGTGAGAGGGCTGCTAAAGGGGCAAGGATTCAGGAGAAGGAACAGGTGGACAAAATCATTCTGGCACACTAAGCCTAACAGATTGGGAACATTCAGGAGCTTCAGATGCTCTGCCCCCTCTGGCTGGCAACGCAGCCCCGAGGGCCCTCACCGTGATAAGCAGTCTGCCATTTCTTCCTCCCCACGGGCACCTGAGTGCAAACCTGCTACCACCGCCATTGCTCTAGGCCACACAGAGGGCAGCCCTGGGTACAGCAACTACAAGGCTTAATGCAGAGGCTGCTCCCTGCATGCTGATCACTGGTCCTGACAGTGGAGGCAGGCACTTTGGCCAAGAAGCAGGAAAAGGCTTGCTCTTTAGGGTAGGCACCAACACCACTTGTCTGTGACCACTGCCCTTGCTCCAGGTACTGGGTAGCTCTGAAGAGCAGGGCTTCTGGGCACTAGAGAGCACTGACTACACAAACAATATTTCTCACCATCCAATAGGATTATGAAAAGAAAGAATCTTGTTCAATCCAAAATCCCTCAAACACCAGAAAGAAGGCTCAGTGAGACTGAAATCACCAATCTTCCTGAAAAAGAATTCAAAATAAAACTCATAAGCATGCTAATGGAGTTACAGAAAAATATCCAAGAAATAAGAGGATTAAAGATGGCGGTATGAGAGGAGAGACAGAGGCTTCCTCTAAAACTGGATACAATTAGAAAATATAGCTGGCACAACTAATCCTGAGAGAGCAACAGGAAAGAGGACGGTGCCAGACTGCGTACACAGGGAGAAAAGAGCAGACCTCAGTGAACGGGGTAACGTACCAGAGCTGTGGCTCCGCAGGACCCGAGCCCCTCCCCCACCCCAGCTCACCAGCGGGAGGAAGAGAAACTGAGCAGGAAGGGAGTGGAAGGCTTGGGACTGCTGAATACCTAGCTCCGGAGATCTGTGCTGGGAGCACAAACCTACATTTCATGGTGCTTTCATCATACTCTTCTGATAATGGGGTTGGAAAGCTGGGACAGGCAGAGTACCTGGGGACACTGGGATTCTGGCTGCTTGTGGAAAGCAGGGATCCATATCTGGCTGCTCTGGGGCAAAAACATACCTGTATGACTGGCCCACTGGCTCAGACAGTGGAGACAGGCACAGCAGCTGGGAAGCGGGGAACAGCTCTTTCCTCCCCCCAGGCACCAATACCGCTCCCGTGCAACCCCCGGCATTGCTTCAGGGGTTGAGCAGCTCTAGAATAGAGCTTCTGGACACTAGAGGGTACCATATACAAACATGAAATGCCAAAGAAACCTGGTCCAGAGTAAAATTATTAATACAACTCCCAAGAAAGATTTAAATGATATGGACCTCGTGACACTTCCTGACAGGGAGTTCAAAATAAAAATCATCAACATTCTACTGGAGGTACAGAAAGACATCCAAGAATACAGAAATGAATTCAGGTTGGAGATCCAATCGTTGAAGGGCACGATGGAGGGTATTAAAAGCAGGTTGGATATGCTGGAGGAGACAATAAATGAAATAGAAACTAAAGAAGAGGAAGACAAAGAAGCTGAGGCACAGACAGAAAAAAGGATCTCTAAGAATGAAAGAATATTGAGAGAACTGTGTGACCAATCCAAACGGAACAATATTCGCATTATAGGTATACCAGAAGAAGAAGAAGAAGAGAGAGAAAGGGATAGAAAGTGTCTTTGAGGAGGTAGTTGCTAAAAACTTCCCCAATTTGGGGAAGGAGATAGTCTCTCAGGCCATGGAGATCCACAGATCTCCCAACACAAGGGACCCAAGGAAGACAACACCAAGACACATAGTAATTAAAATGGAAAAGATCAAGGATAAGGACAGACTGTTAAAAGCAGAGACAGAAATAAGATCACATATAAAGGACAGCCCATCAGGCTAACATCAGACTTCTCAGCAGAAACCTTACAGACCAGAAGGAGTGGCATGATGTTTTTAATGCCATGAAGGAGAAGGGCCTGGAACAAAGATTACTTTATCTGGCAAGATTATCATATAAATGTGAAAGAGGAATTAAACAAATTCCAGATAAGCAAAAGCTGAGAGAATTTACCTCCCACAAACCATCTCTACAGTCTATTTTAGAGGGACTGCTATAGATGGACGTGTTCCTAAGGTTGAATAGCTGTCACCCGAGGTAATAAAACCACAGTAAAGAAAGTAGAACAGCTAATTACTAAGCAAATGCAAAATTAAATTAAGTATCCCCAAAGTCAATAAGGGATAGACAAAAAGTACAGAATATGATACCTAATATATAAAGAATGGAGGAGGAAGGAAAAGGAGGAGAAACAGAAAAGAACCTTTAGATTGTGTTTGTAACAGCATACTAAATGAGTTAAGTTAGACTCATAGATAGTAAGGAAATTAACTTTGAACCTTTGGTAACCGTGAATCTAAAGCCAGCAATGGCAATAAGTACATACCTATCGATAATGCCTCTAAATGTAAATGGACTGAATGTACCAATCAAAAGACATAGAGTTAATGAACGGATAAAAAAACAAGACCCATCTATATGCTGCTTAGAAGAGACTCACCTCAAACCCAAAGACACGCACAGACTAAAAGTCAAGGGATGGAAAAAGATATTTCATGCAAACAACAGGGAGAAAAAAGCAGGTGTTGCAGTACTTGTATCAGACAAAATAGACTGCAAAACAAAGAAAGTCACAAGAGACACAGAAGGACATTACATAATGATAAACGGCTCAGTCCAACAAGAGGATATAACCATTATAAATATATATGTACCCAACACAGGAGCACCAGCATATGTGAAATAAATACTAATAGAACTAAAGGGGGAAATAGGCTGCAATGCATTCATTTTAGGAGACTTCAACACACCATTCATTCCAAAGGACAGATCCACCAGACAGAAAATAAGTAAGGACACAGAGGCACTGAACAACACACTAGAACAGATGGACCTAATAGACATCTATAGAACTCTACACCCAAAAGCAACAGGATACACATTCTTCTCAAGTGCACATGGAACATTCTCCAGAATAGACCACATACTAGGCCACAAAAAGAGCCAAAGTAAATTCCAAAAGATTGAAATTCTACCAACTTTTCAGACCACAAAGGTGTAAAACTAAACTAAATTGTACAAAGAAAGCAAAAAGGCCCACAAACACATGGAGGCTTAACAACATGCTCCTAAATAATCAATGGATAAATGACCAAATTAAAAGAGAGATCCAGCAATATATGGAAACAAATGAAAACAACCGTACAAAGCCCCAACTTCTGTGGGATGCAGTGAAAGCAGTCTTAAGAGGAAAGCATATAGCAATCCAGGCATATTTAAAGAAGGAAGAACAAGCACAAATGAATAGTCTAACATCACAATTATCAAAATTGGAAAAAGAAGAACAAATGAGGCCTAACGTCAGCAGAAGGAGGGACATAATGAAGATCAGAGAAGAAATAAATAAAGTTGAGAAGAACAAAACAAAAGAAAAAATCAATGAAACCAAGAGTTGGTTCTTTGAGAAAATAAACAAAATAGATAAGCCTCTAGCCAGACTTATTAAGAGAAAAAGAGCATCAACACACATCAACGTAATCAGAAATGAGAAAGGAAACATCATGACGGACCCCACAGAAATACAAAGAATTATTAAAGAATACTATGAAAACCTATATGCTAACAAGCTGGAAAACCTAGAAGAAATGGACAACTTCCTAGAAAAATACAACCTTCCAAGACTGACCAAAGAAGAAACAGAAAATCTAAACAAACCAATTACCAGCAAAGAAATTGAAGCAGTAATAAAAACCTACCCAAGAACAAACCCCCTGAGCCAGATGGATTACCTCGGAATTTTATCAGACATACAGAGAAGATATAATACCCATTCTCCTTAAAATTTTCCAAAAAATAGAAGAGGAGGGAATACTACGAAACTCATTCTATGAAGCCAACATCACCCTAATACCAAAACCAGGCAAAGACCCCACCAAAACAGAAAATTACAGACCAATATCCCTGATGAATGTAGATGCAAAAATAGTCAACAAAATATTAGCAAACCAAATTCAAAAATACATCAAAAGGATCATACACCATGTTCAAGTGGGATTCATCCCAGGGATGCAAGGATGGTACAACATAAAAAAATCCATCAACATCATCCACCAGATCAATAAAAATAAGGACAAAAACCACATGATAATCTCCATAGATGCTGAAAAAGCATGTCACAAAATTCAACATCCATTCATGATAAAAACTCTCAGCAAAATGGGTATAGTGGGCAAGTACCTCAACATAGTAAAGGCCATGTATGATAAACCCACAGCAAACATCATACTGAACAATGAGAAGCTGAAAGCTTTTCCTCTGAAATCGGGAACAAGACAGGGATGCCCACTCTTACCACTGTTATTCAACATAGTAGTGGAGGTTCTTGCCACGGCAATTAGACAAAACAAAGAAATACAAGGAATCCAAATTGGTAAAGAAGAAGTTAAACTGTCACTATGTGCAGATGACATGATATTGTACATAAAAAACCCTAAAGACTCCACTCCAAAACTACTAGAACTGATATCGGAATACAGCAAAGTTGCAGGATACAAAATTAACACACAGAAATCTGTGGCTTTCCTATACACTAACAATGAACCAATAGAAAGAGAAATCAGGAAAGCAATTCCATTCACAATTGCATCAAAAAGAATAAAATACTTAGGAATAAACCTAAGTGAAATAAATATACCCTGATAACTACAAGACACTCTTTAGAAAATTAAAGAGGACACTAACAAATGGAAACTCATCCCATGCTCTTGGCTAGGAAGAATTAATATCGTCAAAATGGCCATCCTGCCCAAAGCAATATACAGATTTGATGCAATCCCTATCAAATTACCAAAAGCATTCTTCAATGAACTGGAATAAGTAGCTCAAAAATTCATATGGAAATACCAAAGATCTCGAATAGCCAAAGCAATCCTGAGGAGGAAGAATTAAGTGGGGAGGATCTTGTTTCCCAACTTCCAACTCTACTACAAAGCCATAGTAATCAAGACAGTTTGGTACTGGCACAAGAACAGAGCCACAGACCAGTGGAACAGAATAGAGACTCCAAACATTAACCCAAACATACATGGACAATTAATATATGATAAAGGAGCCATGGACATACAATGGGGAAATGACAGTCTCTTCAACAGATGGTGCTGGCAAAACTGGACAGCTACATGTAAGAGAATGAAACTGGATCACTGTCTAACCCCATACACAAAAGTAAATTCGAAATGGATCAAAGACCTGAATGTAAGTCATGAAACTATAAAACTCTTAGAAAAAAACATAGGCAAAAATCTCTTAGACATAAACATGACCAACTTCTTCATGAACATATCTCCCTGGGCAATGGAAACAAAAGCAAAAATGAACAAATGGGAGTATATCAAACTAAAAAGCTTCTGTACAGCAAAGGACACCATCAATAGAACAAAAAGATACCCTACAGTATGGGAGAATATATTCATAAATGACAGATCCTATAAAGGCTTGACATCCAAAATATATAAAGAGCTCAAGCACCTCAACAAATATAAAGCAAATAATCCAATAAAAAAATGGGCAGAGGAGCTGAACAGACACTTCTCCAAAGCAGAAATTCAGATGGCCAACAGACACATGAAAAGATGCTCCACATCTCTTGTCATCAGAGAAATGCAAATTAAAACCACAATGGGATATCACCTTACAGCAATAAGGATGGCCACCATCCACAAGACAAACAACAACAAATGTTGGTGAGGTTGTGGAGAAAGGGGAACCCTCCTACACTGTTGGTGGGAATGTAAATTAGTTCAACCATTGTGGAAAGCAGTATAGAGGTTCCTCAAAAAGCTCAAAATAGTAACACCATTTGACCCAGGAATTCCACTTCTAGGAATTTACCCTAAGAATGTAGCAGCCCAGTTTGAAAAAGACATATGCACCCCTATGTTTATTGATGCACTATTTACAATAGCCAAGAAATGGAAGCAACCTATGTGTCCACCAGTAGATGAGCAGATAAAGAAGATGTGGTACATATACACAATGGAATATTATCCAGCCATAAGAAGAAAACAAATCCTACCATTTGTAACAACATAGATGGAGGTAGAGGGTATTATGCTCAGTGAAATAAGCCAGGCACAGAAAGACAAGTACCAAATGATTTCACTCATATGTGTAGTATAAGAACAAAGAAAAACTGAAGGAACAAAACAGTATCAGAATAACAGAACCCAAGAATGGACTAACAGTTACCAAAGGGAAAGGGACTGGGGAGTATGGGTGGGAAGGGAGGGATAAGGGTGGGGAAAAAGAAAGGGGGCCTTATGATTAGCATGTATAATGTGGGGAGGCATAGGGAGAGATGTGCAACACAGAGAAGACAAGTAGTGATTCTACAGCATCTTACTACACTGATGGACAGTGAGTGTAATGGGGTTTCTGGGGGGGACTTGGTGAAGGGAGGAGTCTAGTAAACATAATGTTCTTCATGTAATTGTAGATTAATGATAACAAAATGAATAAAAAAAATCCAAGAAATAAGGGATGAATTCAGGAAGGAGATAGGCACCTTAAAAAATACAGTAGCTGACGCTGATGGACAGTGACTATAAAGGGGTATATAGGGGGGACCTGGTATAGGGGTGAGCCTAGTAAACAAAGTATTCGTCATGTAAGTGTAGATTAATGTTAAAAAAAAAAAAAAGAAAAAAGCAGTTCCTGTGTGGTGACCTCCAATGTGCTCTACACAATGATATAAAGGGCATATAAAAGTGTAGGCAAAGGGTCTGTTTGTGTTTATACAGAGGATCAAAGCCTAATTTGGCTACTCCGAAAATGAACTAAGATACAATATTAAAAAGAACTTTCAACATCAGCACTCTCGGGAGGACTCATGCCAGAAGATGACTAACAAAAAAACCCCAACAAAGATCCACGCACTGCTACAGGTGTAGATGCATTCATCCCACCAATTCCTGGACTTGCCATGGGAATGAAGAAGGAGATATCTAAGCTGGCCTGTGCATACAGTAAAACAACAAATTTGACTGGATCTATACGGTTGGAACTCAACCAAGAATTAGGACAAGTGCAAATTGTAGCACTCCAAAATCTTACAACCACAGACTATTTACTGTTAAAAGAACATATGGGATGTGAACAGTCCTCAGGAATGGGTTGTTTTAATTTATCTGAATTCTCTCAGACTGTTCAAGTTCAGTTGGACATTATCCACCATATCATAGATAAGTTTTCACAAATGCCTAAGGTGCCTAACTGGTTTTCTTGGTTTCACTGGAGATGGCTGGTAATTACAGGTATGCTTTGGTTACGTAACTGTACTCCTATTATGTTAATGTGTGTGCACAATTTACTTAGTAGTTTAAAAACTATACATGCTGAAGTTACTCTACAAGAAGATAGGTCAAAGAAATAATCAATCTCCCCAGGTTTTCTTCTGCCTGCTACTTCTATAGCTTTTCTTCTTCCTTCCTAATTACAACCCTTAAATAGAATTCGTGCCTCATATAAAATTTACCGAGTATCATAATTCTTCCAAGTGGTAAAGATACCTCAAGACAAATGCTGGGCATAGAAGCTACAGGGCATAAATATGCAAAGAAATAAAAAGCTAACCATTTCAAACAATAAGGCTTCTCTCTCACTTACCAACTTCACATTTCCCTGTATGGCCCCGGAAGATGACTGGTTAGCCAGAGACGGGTAAGATACCTCAAGGGAGGAACAACCTAAGACAGGCACAGTCGCAGGGGGGCCATCAGGTGAGAAATTGGGGATCAACAGAGGTGAGGCTTAGAACCTCACCCCCCCCCCCGTTCTGAGAGAAATCTTCTGCATACGTGGATGTTTTATTGCCCGTGTCTAGCATGGATTAACACATAGGCTACAGGCACACACCTGATCATCTACATTTGCTCTCTTACAACACTAAACTATGTTTTCTACCTTTATCTTGTATCTACCTACCACTTCAGCATTTTATTAAAAATAATAATAATAAAGAGAGAAATGTGGTATCCACATATAAATCAAGTATAAAAATCAAATGAATATTCATATTTGAACTGACTGTTTATAGTTCATAATGCATGAACAAAACCGAAAGCTTCTGTGATGACTGCCCCTGTAATGTTCACCATGTACCTTATTCAGTATGTAAGAATTTGTTCTCCATGTAAGAACTTGTTCGTTAAGCTTCAAATGATTGGAGACTGACGAAAATTAGGCTTGGGGTGGATTAATGATTGTGCATTGAGAATTGACCCCCCTATACAGAATTTTATTGTTGTCAACAACCATTTGATCAATAAATATGAGAGATGCCCTCACACACACACTATATATATATATATATATATATATATATATATATATATATATATACACGCACTTCGAATTCTAAAATAAATAAGTAACCGGGATGTAATGTATAGCATAAGGAATATAGTCAAAATATTGTAACAACTTGGTATGGTGATAGCTGGTACCTAGAATTATCATGTATATAAATGTTGAATCACTGTGTTGTACACCTGAAACTAATGTAATACTGTGTGTCAACTACCCTTCAATAAAAATAAAAATAAAAAAAAATACAGTAGCTGAAATAAAACATACAATATAGGGATTTAAAAGAAGGGGAGGTAGACGAGATGGAAAATAGAATAGAAATTAGACAACAGGAATACAAAGAAACTTAGGCAGAGAGAGAAAAAAGGATCTCTAGGAATGAAGAATATTAAGAGACATGTGTGACCAATCCAAACAGAACAATATTCGCATTATAGGGGTATCAGAGAAGAAGAGAGAGAGAAAAAAGAGAAAACGTGTCTTCGAAGAAATAATTGCTGAAAAGTTCCCCAATCTGGGGAAGGAGATAGTCTCTCAGGCCACGGAAGTCCACAGATCTCCCGGCACAAGGGACCCAAGAAAGACAACACCAAGATATATAATAAAATAGCAAAGATCAAGGGCAAGGACAGAGTATTAAAAGCAGCTGAGAGAGAAAGAAGTTAACTACAAAGGAGAACCCATCAGGCTATCATCAGACTTCTCAACAGAAACCTTACAGGCCAGAAGAGAATGGCATGATATATTTAGTGCAATGAAACAGAAGGGCCTAAAACCAAGAATACTCTATCCAGCAAGATTATCATTTAAATTCGAAGTAGGGATTAAACAATTCCCAGATAAGCAAAAGTTGAGGGAATTTACCTCCCACAAACCATCTCTACAGTGTATTTTAAAGGAACTGCTCTAGATGGAAGTGTTCCTAAGGCTAAATGGCTGTCACCAGAGAAAATAAAACCACAGTAAGGGAAGCAGACCAACTAAATACTAACCAAATGCAAGATTAAACCAGCTACCCACAAAGTCAGTCAAGGGATACACAAAGAATACAGATTATGACACCTAACATATAAGAATGGAGGAGGAAGAAAAAGAAGGGAGAAAAAAAGGAATCTTCAGATTTTGTTTATAATAGTTTAGTAAGTGAGTTAAATTGACTGTTAGATAGTAAAGAAGCTGCCCTTGAACTTTTGGTAATCACGAATCCAGAGCCTGCAATGGCAATAAGTACATATCTATCAATAATTACCCTAAAAGTAAATGGACTGAATGCACCATTCAAGGCATAGAGTTACAGAATGGATAAAAAAGCAAGAGCTGTGTGTATGCTGCCTACAAGAGACTCACTTCAAACCCAAAGACATACACAGACTAAAAGTGAAGGAATGGTAAAAGATATTTCATGCAAACAATACGGAGAAAAAAGCAGGAGTTACAATACTTGTAACAAATGAAATAGACTTCAAAACAAAGAAAGTAACAAGAGACAAATAAGAACATTACATAATGATAAAGAGGTCAGTCCAACAAGAAGATATAACCATTATAAATATCTATGCACCCAAAACAGGAGCACCCAAATATGTACAACAAAACTAAAAGAATTAAAGGGGGAAATAGAATGCAATGCATTCATTTTAGGAGACTTCAGCACACCACTCACTCCAAAGGACAGATCCACCAGACAGAAAATAAATAAGAAAACAGGCACTGAACAACACATTAGAACAGATGGACCTAACAGACATCTACAGAACTCTACACCTAAAAGCAGCAGGATACACATTCTTCTCAAGTGCACATAGAACATTTTCAAGAATAGATCACATACTAGGCCACAAAAAGAGCCTCAGCAAATTAAAAAAGAGTGACATTGTACAAACCAACTTCTCATATCACAAAGGAATGAAAATAGAAATAAATTTTACAAAGAAAACAAAGAAGGTTAAAAATACATGGAGGCTTAATGATGTGCTCCTAAATAATCAATGGATCAATGGCCAAATTAAAACAGAGATCAAGCAATATATGAATACAAATGAAAACAACAGTTCAATGCCCCAACTTCTGTGGGATGAAGCGAAGGTAGTACTAAGAGGAAAGTATACAGCAATCCAGGCATATTTAAAGAAGGAAGAACAATCCCAAATGAACAGTCTGAATTCATAAATAATGAAACTGGAAAAAGAAGAATAAATGAGGCCCAAAGCCAGTAGAAGGAGGGACAAAATAAAGATCAGAGAAGAAATAAACAAAACTGAGAAGAATAAAACAGAAAAAATTAATGAAACCAAGAGCTGGTTCTTTGAGAAAATAAACAAAACAAGATAAACCCCTAGCCAGACTTACCAAGAAAAAAAGAGAGTCTACACACACAAACAGAATCAGAAAAGAGGAAGGAAAAATCACTATGGACACCACTGAAACACAAAGAATTATTAGAGAATACTATGAAAAATTATATGCTAACAAATTGCATAACCTTGAAGAAATGGATGACTTTCTAGAAAAACACAACCTTCCAAGACTGACCCAGGAAGAAACAGAAAATCTGAACAGCCAATTACCAGCAATGAAATTTAATTTTTATTCAAAAAACTACACAAGAACAAAATTCCTGGACCAGATGGCTTCACCGCTGAATTTTATCAGATATTTAGAGAAGACCTAATACCCATCCTTGTTAAAGTTTTCCAAAAAGTAGAAGAGGAGGGAATACTTCCAAACTCAATCTATGAAGCCAGCATCACTCTAATAACAAAACCAAGCAAAGATACCATAAAAAAAGAAAATTACAGACCAATACCCCTGATGAACATACATGCAAAAAATACCCAACAAAATATTAACCAAATTAAAAAATACATCACAAAGGATCATCCATCATCATCAAGTGAGATTTATTTCAGGGATGCAAGGATGGTACAACATTCAAAAATCCATCAACATCATTCACCACATCAATAAAAAGAAGGACAAAAATCACATGATCATCTCCATAGGTGCTGAAGAACCATTTAACAAAATTCAACATCCATTCATGATAAAAACTCTCAACAAATTGGGTATACAGGGTAAGTACCTCAACATAATAAAGGCCAGATGTGACAAACTCACAGCCAACACCATACTTAACAGTGAAAAGCTGAAAGCTTTTCCTCTAAGATCAGGAACAAGAAAAGGATGCCCACTCTCCCCTCTTTTATTCAACATAGTACTGGAGGTCCTAGCCATGGCAATCAGACAATGGAAAGAAAAAAAAGGCATCCAGATTGGTAAGGAAGAAGCCAAACTGTCATTGTTTGCAATGACATGATATCGTACATAAAAAACCCTAAAGAATCCACTCCAAAACTACTAGATCTAATAACTGAATTCAGCAAAGTTGTGGATACAAAATTAATACACAGAAATCTGTTGCATTGCTATACATTAATGATGAACTAGCAGAAAGAGAAATCAGGAAAGCAATTCCATTCACAATTGCATCAAAAAGAATACCTAGGAATAAACCTAACCAAGGAAATGAAAGACCTATACTCTGAAAACTACAAGACACTCTTGAGAGAAATTAAAGAGGATACTAACAAATGGAAATGTATCCCATGCTCTTGGGTAGGAAGAATTAATATTGTCAAAATGGCCGTCCTGCCTAAAGCAATCTACAGATTCAATGTAATCCCTATCAAAATACCAACAGCATTCTTCAGTGAGCTAGAGAAAATAGTTCTAAAATTCATATGGAACCACAAAAGACCCTGAATAGCCAGAACAATCCTGAGAAGGAAGAAAAAAGCAAGGGGGGTTACACTCCCCAACTTCAAACTCTACTACAAAGTCACAGTAATCAAGACAATTTGGTACTGGCACAAGAACAGATCCATAGATCAATGAAACAAACTAGAGAGCCCAGATATAAACCCAAGCATATACGGCCAATTAATATATGATAAAGGAGCCATGGACATACAATGGGGAAATGATAGCCTTTTCAAGAACTGGTGTTGGCAAAACTGGACAGCTACATGAAAGAGAATGAAAGTGGATTACTGTCTAACTCCATATGCAAAAGTAAACTTGAAATGGATCAAAAACCTGAATGTAAGTCATGAAACCATAAAACTCTTAGAAGAAAACATAGGCAAAACTCTCTTGAATATAAACGTGAGAAACTTTTTCATGAACATATCTCCTCAGGCAAGGGAAACAAAATAAAAAATAAACATAAAACTAAAAAGCTTCTGTACAGCAAAGGACACCATCAGTAGAACAAACAGGCATCCTACAGTATGGGAAAATATATTCATAAATTACATATCCAATGAGGAGTTGACATCCAAAATATATAAAGAGCTCACATGCCTCAACACCCAAGAAGCAAATAACCCAATTAAAAAATGGGCAGATGATCTGAACAGACAATTCTCCAAAGAAGAAATTCAGATGCCAACAGGCACATGAAAAGATGCTGCACATCGCTAATTATCAGAGAAATGCAAATTAAAACCACAATGAGATATCACCTCACACCAGTTAGGATGGGCAACGTCCAAAACACAAGCAACAACAAATGCTGGCGAGGATGCAGGAAAAGGGGAACACTCCTACACTGTTGATGGTAGTGTAAACTAGTTCAACCATTGTGGAAAGCAATATGGAGGTTCCTCAAAAAACTAAATATAGAAATACCATTTGACTCAGGAATTCCACTCCTAGGAATTTACCTTAAGAAAACAGAATCACAGATTCAAAAAGACATATGCACCCCCATGTTTATCACAGCACTATTTACAATAGCCAAGATGTGGAAACAGTCTAAGTGTCCATCAGTAGATGAATGGATAAAGAAGATGTGGTACCTATACACAATGGAATATTATTCAGTCATAAGAAGAAAACAAATCCTACTATTTGCAACATCATGGATGGAGCTGGAGGGTATTACGCTCAGTGAAATAAGCCAGGCAGAGAAAGACAAGTACCAAATGGTTTCACTCATCTGTGGAGTACAACAACAAAGCAAAAACTGAAGGAACAGAACATCAGCAGACTCACAGAACCCAAGAATGGACTAGCGGTTATCAAAGGGAAAGGGGCTGGGGAAGGTGGGTGGGAAGGGAGGGATAAGGGTATTAAAGGGTATTATGATTAGCACACATAATATAGGGGGAACCTGGAGAAGGGAATATAGCACAGAGAAGAAAAGTAGTGACTCTATATCATCTTACTATGCTGATGGACAGTGACTGTAATGGGGTATGTGGTGGAATGACAATAGGGGGGAATGTAGTAACCACAATGTTGCTTATGTGAAACCTGAGCATAAGATTGTATATCAATGATACCTTAATAAAAATTAATTAATTAACTAATTAACTAAAAAAAAGAGAACAGATCTCTTATGTTTGTTCAATATGGAATATTAAGGTGATCCAGAGACATTTTAGAAGTGCAGCAACACATACAGCTATTAAACCAGGATAATGCCCAGTGTCCAACTTTCTTCCCAAATCCAGAGTGGCTTGAATCCTGAAATTCAGGTTGATGAGGGGGTAAGGAAACAATCCAGTTATACCTTGGTCTGTTGCTTGGAAATGGGCAGAGGGAATGGCCCTAACCTGGGCCAAGACTTGTGAATCTTGCATAATCACGCTTTTCTAGGGACAACACTTAGCAAAAAGACTTACTGAAAGTAAACTAAAATGTCATGAGCTTCCTCTTAAAATTAAAACTCCTTTTTCTGGTAAGGATTCATCTGTCTCTTGATCATATGGGTCACTGTTATAATTTGGTACAAAGCCTCTGGGGCAAAACCAGCTCCCAGTTCTTAGTGCTCCAGTACCTCACCTGCACCTTTATTTCCCTTCCCACTGTTTTCCAAAATGAGAAAAGACAACTTGCCAGCAGATCAATCTGAGTGTTTTATATGCATATCCATGTGACATGTTTCTCAGCCAAATACATCTCTGGTTGACCCCTACAATGAAGGCAAGGACATATGGAAGATGGGAGGGATGGGGAAGAACATAAGAGCAGTGAATTCTTTCTCAGAGGGCAAGGGAGGGTGTGGATCTGAAGTAATTTAAAACATGAAAAGCTTCATTGGCTTCTAGTGCAGGTGGGAAACAAGGGCAGAGGATGTAAATCCACTGAAGGCAGCATCTTGCATGTGTTACCCAACTTTCTAATTCTTTTTCTTAAAGGTAACTTCTTGATCTAATATCTTTATTGTTTTATTGTGCAAAAATATACATAACATAAAATTTAATGTTTTAACCACTTTTAAGTGTATGGCTCAGTGGCATAAAGTACATTCAGGTACTTGGTGTACCACTGCCACCACCATCCATCTCCAGAACATTTTCATCTTTCCTGTTTGAAACTCTGTACCCATTAAACAATAACTCTCTCTCCCCCAGCCCCTGTTAACCAGCATTCTACTCTCTGTCTCTATTAATTCAACTTTAATACCTCATATTAATGGAATCATAAGGTATTTGTCTTTTTGTGCCTGGCTTATTTCACCGAACCTAATGTTTTCAGGGTTCATTCATGTTGTAGCATATGTCAGAATATCCTTCCTGTTTAAGGCTGAATAATATTTTATTGTATATATTTAATGTGCATATGCCACATTTTATTCATTCATCCATCATTAGGCACATGGGTTGCTTCAACCTTTTGGCTATTATGAATAACTCTGCTGTGAATGTGGGTGTACAAATATCTCTTTGGGACCCTGCTTTCAGTTTCTCTGGGTATATATACCAAATAATAATATGTACCATATTACATTTATATGGTAATTCTGTTTTAATTTTTTGAGGAATTGTCATCTATTTTCCATAGCAGTTGCACCATTTTATATTTCCACCAACAGTGCACAAGTTTTCCAATTTCTCCACAATCTTGCAGACACTTATTTTCTGACTTCTTTGATAGTAGCCATCCTAATGAATGTGAGGTGGTACATTTTCTTGACTTGCTTAGGATTATGCCATGTTAAGATGGCTTATTTGCCAGTTGTTTTCAATTAATGCTTCATATTAAATAGCTCCAGTCTTAAAGGGTAGTGCAATAAACAATATCTATACAATATTCAATAAAACCAGACCAGATGTTTTTTCTTAACTCTCCTGGAACCTTCTGTTAAAGCCAATTAATACTAATACTCTCACCCATCAAAAATAAGGAGTGACCAGAGCAATACAGGGAAGTAGTTATGTATAAGACTATAAAAAGACTGGAAGTCACAAAAAAGAGAGAGTGCAATCACCTCAATGAATGAGTTTTTTTTCTCCTGGAAAATAAATGTCAAGAAAAAAAGTGGCTATACTATTAATCAGGGTTAGTTATTAAGATAATCAAAATAATCAAATATATTGTGTTGGGCCATTCATTTTATGAAGAAAGGCTAGCCAAAAAAAGCTGGCCTATCTTAACATTCACTGTTTTTAAGCAATTATTTCTGTTGAAAGCATTTTTTTCTGGTCTTATTATAAGTTCTTTAACTCTCAAATGGACCCTCACAAAAAATCACTCCTGCCCAAAGCAATTTACAGATTCAGTGCTATTCTTATCAAAATACCAATGGCATTTTCCAATGCCAGAGCAAATAATCCTAAAATTTGTATAAAACCATAAAAGACCCCAAGTAGCCAAAGCAATCTTGAGATAGAAGAACAATGTTCTGAATAGCAAGCTCTCTGATTTCAAACTATACTACAAAGCTACAGTGATTAAAACAGTATGGTACAGGCCCAAGAATAGATACATGGATCAATGGAACAAAATAAAACGTCCTGAAATAAACCCATACATAAAACAACAATTATGACTGACATGGAAACAACCTATATCCATAGATGGATGAATGGATATGGAAGGTGTGGTATATATATATACAATGGAATACTCTTCAACCATAAGAAAGAATGAAATCTTGCCATTTCTGACAACATGGATGAGCCTAGGGGGTATTATGCTAAGTGGAATAAGTCAGACAGAGAAAGACAGATACCATATGATTTCACTTATATGTGGGATCTACAAAACAAAATAAACCCCAGACCCATGTATTGAGAGAGCAGACTGGTGGTAGCCAGAGGAGAGGACATGGAGTTCAGGGGGGATGGGGTGTAGTGAAATGGGTGAAGAGGATCAAGAAGTACAAACTTCCAGTTATAAAATAAGCCATGGAGATGTACATCAGGGGAAGTATTGTCAATGATACTGTATTAACTTTGCATGGTGACAGATGGTAACTAGACAGATTGTGATGAGCATTTCATAATGTATGTAAATGTTGAATCACTATGGTGTACACAAACTAATATGATACTGCATGTCAATTATACATCAATAAAATAAATAAACAAAAAAAATAAAATAAAATAAACCCACACATATATGGTCAATTAATATATGACAAAGGAGGCAAGAATATACAATGGAAAGAGACAGTCTTTTCAATAAATGGTGTTGGGAAAAATGGACAGCTACATGCAAGAGAATGAAACTGGATTAATCCCTAACACCATACACAAAAGTAAACTCAAAATGGATTAAAGACCTAAATATAAGATGAAACCATAAAACTCTTAGAAGAAAACATAGGCAAAAATCTCTTGAACATAAGCATGAGTATTTTTATTTTGGACATGTTTCCCCAGGCAAGGGAAACAAAAGCAAAAATAAACATGTGGAACTACATGAAACTAAAAAGCTTTTGTATGGCAATGGACACCACCAACAGAATGAAAGGGCAATTTATGGTGTGGGAAATATATTCATAAATGATGTATCTAATAAAGGACTAACAACCAAAATACATAAAGAACTCACATGACTCAATACCAAAAAAAAAAAAAATCCAATAAAAAAAATGGGCTGAACCAAAGCAATATACAGATTTGATGCAATCTCTGTCAAATTACCAACAGCATTCTTCAATGAACTGGAATAAATAGTTCAAAAATTCATATGGAACCACCAAAGACCCTGAATAGCCAAAGCAATCCTGAGAAGGAAGAATAAAGTGGGGAGGATCTCACTCCCCAACTTCAAGCTCTACTACAAAGCCACAGTAATCAAGACAATTTGGTACTGGCACAAGAACAGCCACAGACCAGTGGAACAGAATAGAGACTCCAAACATTAACCCAAACATATATGGCCAATTAATATACGATAAAGGAGCCATGGACATACAATGGGGAAATGACAGTCTCTTCAACAGATGGTGCTGGCAAAACTGGACAGCTACATGTAAAAGAATGAAACTGGATTACAGTCTAATCCCATACACAAAAGTAAATTCGAAATGGATCAAAGACCTGAATGTAAGTCATGAAACCATAAAACTCTTAGAAAAAAACATAGGCAAAAATCTCATGGACATAAACATGAGTGACTTCTTCATGAACATATCTCCCCGGGCAAGGGAAACAAAAGCAAAAATGAACAAGTGGAACTATATCAAGCTAAAAACGTTCTGTACAGCAAAGGACACCATCAATAGAACAAAAAGGTATCCTACAGTATGGGAGAATATATTCATAAATGACAGATCCGTTAAAGGGTTGACATCCAAAATATATAAAGAGCTCACACACTTCAACAAACAAAAAGCAAATAATCCAATTAAAAAATGGGTAGAGTTGCTGAACAGACACTTCTCCAAAGAAGAAATTCAGATGGCCAACAGACACATGAAAAGATGCTCCACATCTCTTGTCATCAGAGAAATGCAAATTAAAACCACAATGAGATATCACCTTACAGCAATAAGGATGGCCACCATCCACAAGACAAACAACAACAAATGTTGGTGAGTTTGTGGAGAAAGGGGAACCCTCCTACGCTGCTGGTGGGAATGTAAATTAGCTCAACCATTATGGAAAGCAGTATGGAGGTTCCTCAAAATGCTCAAAATAGAAATACCATTTGACCCAGGAATTCCACTTCTAGGAATTTACCCTAAGAATGCAGCACTCCAGTTTGAGAAAGACAGATGCACCCCTATGTTTATTGATGCACTATTTATAATAGCCAAGATATGGAAGCAACCTAAATGTCCAACAGTAGATGAATGGATAAAGAAGAAGTGGTACATATACACAATGGAATATTACTCAGCCATAAGAAAAAAACAGATCCTACCATTTGCAACAACATGGATGGAGCTAGAGGGTATTATGCTCAGTGATATAAGCCAGGCGGAGAAAGACAAGTACCAAATGATTTCACTCATATGTGGAGTATAAGAACAAAGGAAAGTTGAAGGAACAAAACAGCAGCAGAATCACAAAACCCAAGAATGGACTAACAGTTACCAAAGGGAAAGAGACTGGGGAGGATGGGTGGGAAGGGAGGAATAAGGGCTGAGAAAAGTAAGGGGGCATTACGATTAGCATGTATAGTGTTGGGGGGCACGGGAGGGCTGTGCAACACAGAGAAGACATAGTGATTTTACAGCATCTTACTACGCTGATGGACAGTGACTGTGAAGGGGTATGTGGGGGGGGACTTGGTGAAGGGGGGAGCCTAGTAAACTTAATGTCCTTCATGTAATTGTAGATTAATGATACCAAAAAAAAAAAAAGAAAAAATGGGCAGAGAACCTGAACAGACATTTTTCCAAAGAAATACAGATGACCAACAGGAACATCAAAAGATGCTCTTCATTGCTAATCATCAGGCAATACAAATCAAAACCACAATGAGCTATCACCTCACACCAGTCAGAATGGCCACTATCCAAAAGACAGGAAATGACAAATGTTGGCAAAGATATGGAGATAAGAGAACCCTCCTACACTGTTGCTGGGAATGTCTGTCAATTGGTGCAGCTACTGTGGAAAGCAGTATGGAGGTTCCTCAAAAAACTAAAAATAGAAATACCATAGAACCCAGTAATTCTACTTCCAGGATTTTACCAAAGAAAATAAAATCTCTAATTGAAAGAAACATGTACTCCTATGTTTATTGCTACATTGTTTACAAAATCCAAGATACAGAAGCAACCCAAGTGTCCATCAATAAGTGAATGGATGAAGAGTGGTATATATATATATATATATATATATATATATATATATAAACAATGGAATATTACTCAGCCATAAAAAAAATCTTGGCATTTGCAACAACATGGATGGACCTAGAGGATATTGTGCTAAGTGAAATAAGCCAGAAGGAGAAAGACAAATACCATGTGATTTCACTTATATGTAGAATCTAAAAACAAAACAAAAGAAAGAAAACAGGCAAAACAGAAATAGACTCATTGACACTGAGAAGTGACTGGTGGTTACTATGGGAGAGGGGTTGGGGTGGGTGGGTGACATAGGTGAGGGGGTTAAAAGGCACAAAATCTCAATCATAATATAAATTAGTCAAGGGGATGAAAGAACAGCATAGAGAATATAGTCAATAATTCTGTAACATCTTTCTATGTTGACAGCTAGTAAGTACACTAATTGGGGTGAACATTTAATAATATGGATAACTGTTGAATCAGTTATCTGTTTGATAACTGTTAAATACAACTATGTTGTATATGTGAAATCAATAGAATACAGTATATCAACTACAATAAAAAAGAAAAATCACATAGTATGAAAGACTGAAAGCAATGTTACAGATCTCTTGTAATAACAATGCAAGGAAGGACAATTTTGCTAACTTGACTTTTCCAATAGCCATTCACTTCTTGGCTGCCGTAGGCCATTTTTACTTTCTTCTTATTCATTCCCCCAAAATGCTAACTGTCATCTGAAGCTGATCTTTCTCTCCAGCTGAGTATGTGTGAATTGGATGACTTCCCTTGTAACAGTTGACATTCTGGCTGTTCGACACACAGAATCCCAACTATGAAAACACTAGGCACCCGTCTCCAAGATCATGTATTGCCAGAGGCATTACATTTCCACACTTACAGGATCAGTGCCTATTGTTTTCAATCGGAGCAAACTTGCCAGAGACAGAATTTGTTCCACATACAAAATGGAATGACCTACTTTCCTGTGCCTTTGTTTCTACCTACATAAAACCGTCCCACCAACATTCCTGACAGAGGGCTCCTGGCTATGGTGAAGTATCCACCTTCTTAAGAAAAATTACTTGGCAGTAGATGAGTGGAAGTTTGCAGTTGAATCACCCAGAAAGAAATAAAAGTTGAGTAAAATGAAAATGGTTTGGGATTAAGAGCGGTGCCTTTGAACTCATGCAGCTTGTCCAGGCTGCACTGTTTCTTTTAATTAAGTTCCTCAAGCAAGTGCTTTCTTCCACCCCGAACTTTCAAAGAATGTTCTGTCTGCTCTAGAAAATGTTTCATGTATTTCAAGTGCAAAGTTTTTTCTGGGTGAGGGCTGCAATCAAGTTGTTATTATTGTTTTAAAATTTTAATGGGAACACAGAAGGAGCCACTGGATTAATTTCTGTAGTTTAAAAAAGGATAGATCAGTTGCTGGTGGGTTGCTTTTATCAACCTAAAAGCTGAACCCAGTGGCTTGTTGTTTCCAAACCCACAATCTCCAATCTGGAAGCTTTTTTGGTTCTTCATTCCCTGAGGGCACAGTGTGTAATGATTACAACTTCTGAAAAGGACTGGCTGATATTCCTGCCTAAGAGCAGAAAACCATGTCACAAAAGACTGGATCAACCAGTACAGGACACAATACCCTGTCTGCTCTGAACAGCAAGAGGAGAGTCACTTGTTAGCATTCACCGCTGCTGTTGCTTCATGCTCCTTCTGTGAAACAAGTTCACATTTCTACTCAGAGGATTTTTCAGCCACCAACCCCCACCACTTTTATGTACAATAGATTATAAACAACACAGAGATGGTAAATCATAGGGACTTGTTCTCAGCCCACCCTCATCCCCAGTCTAACAGAGTTGTATTCAAACAAAGTAAGTCATGAAAAAAAGCTAAGCACATTCAGTATCTTTAGAATGTAACTGCTTCGGCCCTGCAAGGTGTCCTGATTGTGAGACTCAAGTCATAACCTTATCTTAGGGGGACTAGCCCAATCATTCCATTACAGAATCCTCTGGCCTCTGGTTCTCTTCATTATCCCTCTCATTCACATAATGGTTGCTTTTCAGGGCTAAGTCTAGTTTCAAAGGGAAAAACCCTAGTCCTGTGCTGTTCTTTTTTTGTGGGGGCATTTACACATCTTTCACTAAGCCTGCTGTCAAGGCTGAATATATGTGGATTTGAAAATGCTACTCTTCAAAAGTGCAACCATCGTGGTATTTTATGAAATAGCAACTTTTAACTTATATAAAACCTAAGACATCTCATTATATAAAAGAAAAGATACATCAAAGAAAGGCGTGGGGGTAAGGAGATTGACATCAAGAATTAAAATTTCCTCAAGAAGTTAATTCTTTCCTGATAGATCAGCCTCCCAGTTTTACCTGTCTGGAGGAACCTAGGCATAATGCAGCCCATGTTCACAAATTCAGTGGGAAGGAACTCTCCTCCTCCCAATTTGTATATGATTAGCACAGTCCTGTTGACTGATTTTGAAACTACCTCAAAACAAGCATCCATTGGTTACTTAAAATCCACTATGCTACAAAATGACATCCTACAGTATGGGAGAATATACTCATAAATGACTTATCCAATAAGGGGTTAACATCCAAAATATATAAAGAACTCACATGCCTCAACACCCAAAAAACAAATAACCCAGTTAAAAAATGGGCAGAGGACCTGAAAGACACTTCTCCAAAGAAGAAATTCAGATGGCCAATAGGCACATGATAAGGTGCTCCACAGTGCTAATCATCAGGGAAATGCAAATTAAAACCACAATGAGATATCACCTCATACCAGTAAGGATGGGCAACGTCCAAAACACAAGCAACAACAAATGCTGGTGATGATGGAGAGAAAGGGGAACCTTTCTACGCTGTTGGTGGGAATGTAAGTTACTTCAACCATTGTGGAAATCAATATGGAGGTTCCTCAAAAAACTAAAAATAGAAATACCATTTGACTCAGGAATTCCACTTCTAGGAATTTACCCAAAGAAAACAAGATCCCTTATTCAAGAAGACATATGCACCCCTATGTTTATCGCAGCACTATTTATAATAGCCACAATATGGAAGCAACCTAAGTGTCTATTAACAGATGAATGGATAAAGTAGATGTGGTACATATACAATGGAATATTATTCAGTCATAAAAAGAAAAGAAATCCTACCATTTGCAACAACATGGATGGATCTAGAGGGTATTATGCTCAGTGAAATAAGCCAGGTGGAGGAAGACAAGTATCCAGTGATTTCCTTCATTTATTGAGTATAACAACAAAGCAAAACTGAAGAAACCAAAACAGCAGCAGACTCAGAGAACCCATGAAGGGACTAGCAGTTGCCAAAGGGAAGGGTTTAAGGAGGGTGGGTGGGGAGGGAGGGAGAAGGGGAATAAGGGGCATTATAATTAGCACTCACAATATAGGTAGGTCATGGGGAAGGCAGTATAGCACAGAGAAGACAAGTAATGACTCTATAGCATCTTACTATGCTGATGGACAGTGATTGCAGTGGGGTTCAGGGGGGTGGGCTTGATAATAGGGTTAGTGTTGAAACCACAACATTGCTCATGGGAAACTGAGTAAAATTGCAACATTTCCAGAATCTCTCACCTGGCCTTAGTGCACCTCCATATCAGTAGGTGTTTCCAAGAGGTAGAGAAAAGTAGTTCATCTCCATATCAATAGGTAATTACAGGGGGAGCGAGGGCATATCTGGACCAGAGAGGTTGGGTGGGGCCTCTTTTTTCTGCAGCCTGGTTTGTAGAGACACCGGCAAGCAGAAGTGAATTACTGCTTGTTAGCAATAAATGGGTTTCTTCCACTTTATTTCTCTTTTTGATTGATTTTAATTTCAAAGGCATTTTTCCGCTGGCTGGGAAAATATTTTCCTCCCCAGAGTTACAGTGACCTGCATAAGATTTTATATCAATGATACCTTAATTTAAAAAAAAATTCCATCATGTTCTTTTATATGAAGATCTCTTTAAGCAAGGGAAAAGGAAATAGGTTTTCTACATAAAGACTCCCTATTCCTAAAAATTGTAATGCATTTACCAATAAAAGAAAGGGAGGAAATGGAAATTCATGACAGTGGGTTTGTTATTATGTGATAGCTTCTGTGAGGTCACAGCATGTTTTTAGTACCAGCTGGGCAAGTGCTAGTATCCTTGATGGGCTGTCACTATAGGAACCTTGGTTAGGAGTCTCAACAAAGCATCCTTGAAATGACTGTGGCCCAGAAGGAACTGCTTTTCCTCAGCAACCAGAACATTAGGTCACTCCTTGGCTATTGACCCCAGGCAACTAACAAAGCCTGAGAGGTGCCACTCACAGTTCTTTTTTTATCAAGTCTTGTTTTGGGGTCAAATGGAGGCTATGGCTTTGTCAGTCAGAGGGTCATTTTTCTTTTGCAAACTAAATTATCTTGAAAAAAGGTAAAATGGAAGAAAGAAAGAAAGAGGGAGGGAAGGCAGAAAAACAGACAAAAGGAAGGAAGGTAGGAAAAGGAGGGAGGGAGAGAGGAAAATAGGAAAAGAGAGAGAGAGAGAGAGAGAGAAAGAAAGACAAAAGAAAAGAAATGGAAAATGTATGAGGCATATTAGC
This sequence comes from Manis pentadactyla, assembly GCF_030020395.1. Classification (NCBI taxonomy): domain Eukaryota; kingdom Metazoa; phylum Chordata; class Mammalia; order Pholidota; family Manidae; genus Manis; species Manis pentadactyla. The sequence goes on along the minus strand of NC_080024.1, from coordinate 116,191,716 downwards.
AATTACACCAAGTTTCAGGCTTTTGAAATTTGAACCACACCAGTGCCACAACTTTAAAATTCAAGTGTACTGCAGGGAACTATTTGGCTAGGTCATGGTATTGTTAACTTGGCAAAGAAAAGAGGTTGTTTGCCAAATTTAATACCAAGGGGAGTACTAGGGTATGTCATACTCCAAGGAAGCTGGGAGGAGTGCAGATTGATCCAAAGCTTCCGGGTTGGCAAACGAAGGATGCTCTGACTGCCAAAGGTCTTTGCCAGTCTGTGGTCCCTGAACTGGCTGTTAGATAATGTCTTTATTTTGGCTTTTTGTTTTAACATCCTGCTTAGTTGAAAAGGCACAGATTGCTACAAGCCCAAATGTTTACATATTTAAGTCACTTACAATGAAAAGAGATATTTTATAATAATTGACATTGTGTGAAAAAAGAAAATGAGGCTACCCTTCCTGCTTGCTCCACCCAGTTATGAGTCTAGGAGTTTTAATGTGTGAAGCAAATAAAACGATCAAAACTCAAATTTTATGGAAATAGAGGTAATTTTGGTGAAGAAAAAAGTATAATAATTCTAGTAACTGAGGATTTGCTTCTAGAAATGGGGAGCAGCTCTCATAATAGATTAAGGTGCTTTCCTTTAACATGTGTGACTCTACCTGTGCTTCACAGACCTGCTGAAATGGCAGGTGTCATTCACAAGCACATTTTGATGTCAGCATTAAGTATGTCCCAAAGATCTGAGTATTATTTCATAACATACAAAAGGTGTATCAGGAGAGGAGATGACTCCACCAACTGGAGATAAGTAAGATAAGAGGTTGTTATGCAAATCATCAAAATATCCATCTGCTCCCATTCCCCTCCTGTAAATGAGACATAGATGAAAAGATCTTGGTTTTCTCTTTGCAAGTAAAATCTTCCAAACACATGAATCCTGCTCTAGACACTCACTGTTATCCAGCTTCACCTATTTAATAAATGAATGCAGGGGTGGGGGAGTTGATGAGGGAGGAAGAGGCCACAAAGTGATTTACTGCCCATTTATTCTAGGAAGAGTTTTCTCTTCTAAGTCCCTGGATGCTGAAAGCAAATAGTCCTTGTATTAACATTGACTCTCATTTGGATGATCTCTAGATAAAGATCTCAGCCAGTTAAGAAACAGTTTACAAAGACATAGATAAGAATATTAAATACACACCCACCAGAAAAATAACATTCTGGAGTTTTCTTTCCAGAAAACCTCTGTAAGACCAGTAGATTCTCTCTATACAACCACTAAAGACAGACATCAACTTGAGAATGTTAATAAATAACCAAAATGTATACAATTTAAAGTCTCTAACTCCCCTTAATGCTTTTGGTTGTGAAGACCAATGATGACAATGATGACTGCTTTATAAATTGTTCCAAAATAAGTAATAAATATCTAACCTTATGAAAGGTAGGTAAGTTGTGATGGGGACAGGAAGCCAGAACTTGTATCACACACTTATCTTCACTTAACTCTTGCTCTGAGCTAGAGCTCATGGCAGCAACATAGAGACCTGGGAAATATGGCGAGAGGCAGAAAGGCAAGACCCAGGAGACTGGGTGTAGACCTCAGCTAGAGACTGCATCTATATATAATCCTACTCTAAAGTTGAGGAAACACTCTGGAATGTCGACTCAGAGAACTTACACCTAGAAGAGTGTTACTGATGTTAATTGTATCCAACTCCTAAGTTTTAGAAATACAAAGATAGTTACTTTGAACTTAGATCCCTTGGCTGGAATGCTCCTTTTTTTCCCATGGCTTCTGTACCTTCCTGTATATTTATTCCATTATAAGCCAGAGAGTAGTGCTAGATGACAGGGCTTGCCCCACTTCTGGGCCAAATAAAACTTAACACGTATGACTTCTGCTTCTGGTCAAGTGGAGTAAGAATTTACTCTTAGTATCCCAATTAAAAGGAAGAGGTTGCAAGATGAGGTTCTAAAGAAAGACCCAACTATACATTGCCTTTACAAAGCCCACTTTAAATATAAAGACATAAATAGTTTAAAAGAAGAGGAATTAAAAGGATACATCATGAACACTAATGGAAAGAAAGTTGGATTGGCTATTCTGAATATCAGATAAGGTAGATTTCAGAACAAAAAATATCACCAGGGAGAAAGAGGGATATTTCATAATGATAAACAGATCAGCTCATCACAAGGACATAACACTCTTTAATGTTTAAACACCTAATAAGAGCTTCAAAATACATGAAGCAAAACACTGATAGAATTATAAGGTGAAACAGATAAATTCATAATTATAGTCAGAAATTTCAACATCGCTGTCTCAATACTTGATGGAATATGTTGACAAAACTATCAGAAAAAGTATAGAACTGACCTAATTGGCACTTAGCACTCAACTCAAAAATAGGAGAATACACTTTTTTTTTTTGCTGTCATTAATCTACAATTACATGAGGCAGAATACACATTTTTACAAGTGCACACAGAATACTTAGCAAGATAGCAATATGTTGGGCCATAAAATAATGTATTTTAAAGGATTCAGGACAACATTCAAAGTATGTTGTCTGACTATGATGGGATTAAATTGAAACTAATAGCTAAAAGATACATACTAAATCCCAAAATATTTTGGAACTAGATAACCCATAGGTCATGGGTTAAAAAAAAAAATCAAAAAGGTAATTAGAAAATGTTTTAAACTGAAAATGAAAACACAATAATTAGAATTTCTAGTTAAAGTAGTATTTAAAGGAGCACCAGATATCAATAGTACAAAAGAATAAAGGTCTGAGAAGGGACTGGTGGTTACCATGGGTGAGGGGTTGGTATGGGTGGATGGGTAGGGTGAAGGGGATAAAGCGCAGTAAAAATTCTCAATAACAGTGTAGCTTGGTCACAGGGATAGTAGTTCAGCATGGAGAATATAGCCAATGATTCTGTAGCATCTTCCTATGCTAACAGATAGTAGCTGTACTAGTGGGGGTAAGGATTTAATAATATGGGTAAATTAGCACCACTGTGTTGTATACTTGAAATTAAAGTAATACTCTATATCAATTTTAAAAAAAGAATAAAGGTCACAAATCAATGCTCAACTTCCACTTTAAGAAATTAAAAATAGAAGAGCTAATGCAATCAATGGTAAACACAATAAAGGAAATAAATAAAGTAAGAGCAAAAATCAATGAAATAAAAAAAGAGAAAAACAATAGAGAATATTAATTAATCAAAGCTGTTTCTTTTAAAAATAGATAAAATTAATAATCCTGTAGCCAGACTGATGAGGAAAAAAAAGACATATTGCCAATATCAGAAATGAGAGACATGACATCATTACAGAATCTATAAATGCTAAATGTTATTAAAGGAATATTATGAACAACTTTATACCAAGAAATTGGTAAACTTAGATAAAATAGGCAAATTCTTCGGAAGACCCAACTACCAAGGCTCAAACAAGAAGAAATCAATGACCTATCCCGATATAGCTATTAAACAAACTGAGTTTGTAGTTAATAATGTTCCTACAAAGTAAACTACTTATCTGGATGGTTTCACTAGTTAATTCAATTTAATGAAAAAATTATAACAGTTTTATACAAGCCCCTCCAGAAACTGAAGGGGATATAGCTATTAAAAAAACTGAGTTTGTAGTTAATAACGTTCCTACAAAGTAAACTCCTTATCTGGATGGTTTCACTAGTTAATTCAATTTAATGAAATCATTATAACAGTTTTATACAAGCCCCTCCAGAAACTGAAGGGGAAATGAAAATAGTACTACTCTAATACCAAGGACAACAAAGACATTATAGGAAAACTACAGAACAATATCCCTCATAAATATACAATTTACTCTTGAACAACATAGGTTTGAATGGCATGGGTCCACTTTTCAATGAACACATTCAAAAATTTCTTGAGATTTGTGACAATTTGAAAAAAGCAGATGAACTGCATAGCCAGGAAATATTGAACAAATAAAGAAAAAGTTAGATATGTCATGAATACATAAAATATATGCCAAAAATAGTCTATTTTATTATTTACTGCCATAAAAAATACATAGAATCTATTATAAAATGTTAAAATTTATCAAAACTTATGCACACATTTATAGACCATACATGACACCATTTGCAGTTGAGAGAAATATAAACAAGTTGTTGCAAATCTCCAAAAAATTTTCCAATCTTATTTTTTCTTTCTTTCTTTTTTTTTTATTTTGGTATCATTAATCTACAATTACATGAAGAACACAATCTTTTTATTGAAAAAGAAATCAATGTGTAAGTGGACCTGTGCAGGTCAAACCCACATTGTTCAAGGGTCAACAGTAGCCTATTATTAGTTAAGTTTTTGGGGAATCAAAAGTTATACTTGAATTTTCAACTGTGCAGGTTATCAGCAACTCAGGGCCTGTGTTGTTCAAGGGTCAACTGGAGGTACAAAAATCTTTACCAAATATTAGCAGATCAAATCCAATAACGTAAAAAGAATTATGCATGATGACAAAATTGGGTTTATTCCAGCAGTAGAGGCTGGGTTAACATTCAGAAACCAGTCAATGCGTGATGGCTAGATATCCACATGCAAAAGAAAGAAATTGGATACTACCTCATGCTACATGCAAAATTTAGCTCAAGATAGGTAAAAGCCTAAATTTAAGAGTTAAAACTTTAAAATTCTTAAAGAAAAACACATGAACAAATCTTCATGATTTTGGATTCAGCAATGATTTCTTAATCTGATACCAAAAACATAAGTGACAAAAGAAAAAATAGATAAATTGGACTTCATCAAAATTAAAAACTTTTGTGCATCAAAGGACACTATCAGGAGGGTACAAAGAGAAACCAAAAAAAGAGAAAAGATATTTGAAAGTTTTATATATCTGATAAGGGTCTAGTATCCAGAATATATAAAGAACTCATAACAGTCAACAATAAAAACACACACACACACCCAAACAAAAAACACAAAAAAATTTGAAAATGGGCAAAAGATTTTAATATGTATTTCTCCAAAGATATGTACAAATGGCTACCAAGCACATGAAAAGATAATCTATGCCATTAGTCATTAGGGAAATGGAAAACCAAGCTATGGTGAAATATTACCTCATATTCACTAGGATGGTCATAACTTTAAAAAATAACTTTTCATCAGAATGTGGAGAAATGGGACCCTCATACATTGTTGATAGGAATGTAAAATGCTACAGCCACTTGAACAGTTTGTGCTTCCCCCAAAAATATAGAGTTACCATATAACCCAGCAATTCAACTCTTGGGTATATACCCAAGAGAACTGAAAATGTGCTCAAACAAAAACTTGTCAACAGATGTTTGTAACAACTCTATTTACAAAAGCCAAATGGTAAAAACAACCAAAATGTCCACAGACAGATGAATGAACAAAATGTAGTGTAACCATACAATGGTTATTTAGTCATAAAAAGGAATCACGTACTGATGCATGCTACAACATTGATGAACTTCAAAAATATTATGTTTAGTGAAAGAAGCCACATACAAAAGACCACATATTGTATGGTTCCACTTATAAGAAATATCCAGGATAGGCAGATCTGTAAAGACAGAAAACAGATCAGTGGTTTCCAATGGCTGGGAGGAGGGATAAATAGGCAGTGGCTGCTTAACGGGTATGGAATTTCTGTTTGAAGTGATAAAAATATTTTGGAACTAGATAGTGATGATGGTTGTAAAATATTGCGAATTTACTTAATGACACTGAGTTGCACACTTAAAATTATAAAAATGGTAAATTTTATATGTATTTTATCATAATTTTAAAAAATCAATGTAATTCATCATATTAATAGTCTAACATGAAAAGCTGTGTGACATCTCAATAGATGCAAAAAAAGCATTTGATAAAATCTATTATCCATTCCTGATCATAATTCTCAACAAACTAGGAATGTAAAGGAACATCTTCAACTAGACAGAGGGCATCTACCAAAAACCTAAAGTTCACGTAATACTTAATAGTGAAAGACTGAATATTTCACCCAATATCAAGAACAAGGCATGTTGATACTCATGATTTCTACTCAACATTGTACTGGAAGTTTTAGCCAATGTAATAAAACAAGAAAAAGAATGCATCCTGATGGAAAGAAGAAATAATCTGTATTTGTAGATAGCACAATAGTCTAGAAAATCCTATGGACTACAAAAATACTACTAAAAATAATAGGTAAGTTTAGGAATATTACAAGATAAAGATCAATATACACAAATTAATGGTATTTCTATGACCTAACAGTGGACAATTAGAAATTGAAATAAAAATAAGTATCATTCCAAAAGCAGGAAAAAAAAAAAGTATTTATGGATAAAGCTGATGAAATATTTGCAAGACCTTTACACTGTAAATTATATAATATTGCTGAAACAATTTAAGGAGTATCTAAATAAAGCAAAGATATATTGTTAAGATGTGAAATCTTTTCACTCCCTAGACCTGCTGCATGACTGCTGTCTGGAGATTTCCCTTCTCCATCCCCTGAGGCTTCCCTTTTCCCCTTTTTGGTGTTGGATGACTTGTTCCCTGGATTCTGTATCTACTTTTTCTTTGCTTTTCCCTTTTTGTTCTTTTTTCTAGAAATTTCTTCAAATGTTATCTTCTGACTCTTCTTCTGTTGGGTTTTCCAGTTCTGCTATTAAGTTTTACATTTCTAAGAGCACTTTTCTCCTTCCTCCTACCTCCCACTCTCCTTTCCCTGCCAGGTAGGTAAGGAGATGTTCTGTAAGAGACTGTATCAATTTCCATTTCCCTCATGGAGTCTTCCTTGCCCACCATTCCTCTCTTTTCTCTCAAAAATAACTTTTTAATTTTCTGACTATTTCTTAAAACTTTTGGTTCTTTTAAAATGGATCTTCTCTGACCAGAGTTTGCTGATCCTTAGCTGTCTGCTCCTACCTCAAAGGCATAGTAAAAGCCTACTGAGAATTCTGTGCTTAAGGGTTTATCTAGTGTGATCCCCAGTGTAGGGGTCAATCTAGAAATGAGGCAAAAATAACAGTGAGAGAAAGGGGAAGCAAATTATTCTTGAATATTGGTTAAATATTAAAGGAAGTATTGTCATGAATTTTTAATAATGAGAGCTTTTTTGTTACGTTAGTTGATTTTAAAAATATTACTAAATTTTATACATAGGATGAATTTCAACAACTTTTAAAATACTCAGGTAACAAGTATGGTTAACACCATACCCCTTTATTAGTTCATGGTATGGAATTGTGGGGAATTTTATTTCTGTAATTTATAGATTTTTATAATGCATAAATACTATCTTAATTTTCTTATTACTAGATTATTCAATAGTTCATAATTACTATAGAAAAGATAGATAATACTTAACAAGAAGATGAATACACACACACACACACAATTTTTTTCAATGGTTCCAAAGTCCATCAAAGACTTATACACTGTCAACTTGCTGCTGTACGTTTTCCTTCAAGTAAATTTACATACTACTTTTATAATAAAAATAATAATTTTTCCTCTTTGTGTCCACTGTTAGTCTTAGAGTCACTAGTGCACTAACGAAAGAGTCTAGTATGAGCCACAGTTGAAAGACAATTGTTACTTGGAAGGAAAGGGGAGCTCCCTGGGATCCTCTTAGCTTTATCACTGTAGTAAATAGAAAGGATTGGCTTACTAGCTTTGCTAATTATCAGCCTGAAAGATAAGAAGACCTCATGCAAATTCCCAGGGAGTGGTCAAAAGGATGAGTGGGAATGGCGACAGAATGCTGGGAGGCAGTGGTAAAGACAGTGCAGCGGGCAAGTGGGAGGTGTTAGCAATATTGTCTGCTTTGCTTAGAATCAGTCCTGCATATCAGCAAATACATGCTGTGTGGATCCTATTGATCAGTGCCACTACCCGACCTGAAACAGGAATTGGGGAAAGACAGCTAATGTTTGATGGAAATAAGTCATTTCCTCACTGGCTTAAGAGAAGCAGTTTTGTTTCAGAATCATATGCATACGTTATCCCTGGCTTGGTGCTGCCATGGCATTTCAACTAGTGACTTTTAGCCAGCATTCCTCTGTGCTGGTACCCACCATGAGGCAGCGCTGGAGAACGGGCATGGCACATCTGCTGTGGATGGCATTTGAAGGATGCCATGACTGCCTGCAAATATACCAGGAAGATTTTAATACTTCATTTCGATTCCTCTTCTTGAAGCAGATCTGTTACTTAGTGCCTTTTACTTTTTACTAATGAGTTATTAACTTATTCCTTTTGTTTCAATTTGGAACACTGAGGAGAACTCAGATTTACAAATTTACCCCTTAACAGACAAATCAGCCAGGTGGACTTTGCTGTGTTAGGATGGATTCAAAAGATGATAATGAGACTCTTGGGCTCTTAGAAAGGCTTTTATCTTCCTCTATTTGTACTAGCTTGTTTTTTCTCTGGCTCTATTTTCTTTCTTTCTCTCACTTTTTGTTAGGTTACTGTCATTTATCGGTCTATTTGGAGAAGGAAGAGATGGATTTTATTGGCCATTCAATGTGAAAACAACCTCATCTTTATCACTAGAGAATCAAAAAGAAAAAAAAATCCCCCAGCTGTCATTAGGAAATCTCATCTGCCCAATTTTACTTTGCAAGATCCTATATAAATGAATTACTACTAGCAAAATTGTAAAAAGAAGTATAATTAGAGACAGAAGATAGAAGTAATCCCTCTTATTCGACAATGGATTTATTCTGGAGAGGTTGAAAATGATCATCAGCATCAATCTGAATGCATATTTACTTTGCAGCAGCTAACCATACAGTGAACTTTGAGGAAGGCATGTTTGGAAAGTTAAGCACCTAAACTGGATTTGCCAGCCTTCTTGGGGGATGAATTTTAAACAAGTCACTCAGTTTACTGAGGAACTGACCATCCTACAAACTTCAGTAATTTATTAAAGGTTCAATTTTGTAATAACATGATCAAAGTGGCTCATTTGAAATTTTGGGGTTGCTGTTAGCTATGTCCAAATAATGCAATATTCAGCATTCCTGTAGATGGAAAAGTGTCAGGGCACTAATTTGGTAAGATAGAATAGTTGACCCCAGGGGAAATGTTTGAAGTAAAATGTAAAATTGAGATGATTTTCTTTTTTTAAGAAAAAGTGGTATAATTGCTGTCTTAAGACTTCAATCTTTAGAGTGATTCTATTTGAGGACATAATGGAATAGGGAACACTTACACGGTGATTCCTATGTCAGGTACTTTTCTGCAAGTTATGTGTGTGTGTGTGTGTGTGTGTGTGTGTGTGTGTGTGTGTATGCGTGTATTAAACAACACACCCAAGACCAACATTCTGAGGTTAACACTACTATGTAACACCCCTCTATTTTAATTAAATAATTTTTTTAGAGCAGTTTTAGGTTCACAGCAAATTGAACAGAAAGTACAGCAATCTCCCAAGTACCTTTTGCCTCCCATCTCCACGCCATGCTTCTCCTATTATCAGCCTCACCCCCACCAGAGTGGCACATTTGTTACAATTGGTGAACCTACACTGACACATCAGTACCACCCAAAGTTCATAGGTTACATTAGACTTCCCTCTTGTTGCAGTACATTCTGTGGGTTTGGACAGATGTATACTGACATGCATCCACCATTGTAGGATCACAGGGTAAAAATCCTCTGTGCTCCAAAGTCCACCTACTCCTCCTTCCTTTCTCCCCCTTAACCACTTTTTTTACTATCTCCATAGTTCTGTCTTTTCCAGAATGTCATATGGTTGGAATCATACAGTAGGCAGCCTTCTCAGACCTCTTCTTTCACTCAGTAATATGCATTTAAGTTTCTTCCATGTCTGCTTGTGGCTTGATAGCTTATTTCTTTTCTAACTCTGAATAAAATTCCATTGTCTGGAAGTACCACACTTATTTATCTATTCACTTAATGAAGAACATCTTGGCTGCTTCCAAGTTTTGGTAATTATAAAGCTGTTATAAATATTCACATGCAGGTTTTTGTGTGGATGCAAGTTTTCAACTCCTTTGGGTAAATACCAAGGAGTGCAACTGCTGGATTGTGTGGTCAAAGTGTGTTTAGTTTTGTAAGAAATTCCAAACTGTCTTTCAAAGTGGCTGTTTCATTTTGCATTCACCCAGCAATGAATGAGACTTAATGTTGCTCTGTATCTCCACCAGCATTTGGCATTGTCAATGTTTTGGATTTTGGCTATTTTAATAAGTGAGTAATGATATCGTGTTTTAATTTGCAATTCTCTAATGACATGTGATGTTGAGCATTTTTTCATATACTTACTTGCCATTTGTTTATCTTTGGGGAGGTGTCTGTTAAGGTCTTTTGCCCATTTTTAATCAGGCTGTTCATATTTTTTACTACTGAGCTTTAAGAGTTCTTTGTATACTTTGGATAGCAGTCTTTTATTAGATGTGTTTTTGCAAATATTTTTTCCCTGTGTGTGGCTTGTCTTCTCCTTTCATGACATTGTATTTCACAGAGCAGAAGTTTTAAATTTTTATGGAGTCCAGGGCTTATCAATTATTTTTCTCAGAGTGGCTTTGACACTATAACTGAGAAGACATCACCCTCCTTAAGGTTACCTAGATTTTTTTTTTGTTATTTTCTAAGAGTTCTATAGTTTTGCATTTTGCATATAGGTCTGTGATCAATTTTTGAATTAATTTTTGGGAAGGGTGTAAATGAATCTATATAGATTCATTTTTTTTTTTCATGTGGAAGTCTAGTTGTTCCAGCACCATTTGTTGAAAAGACTTTGCCTCATTGTATTGCCTTGGTCTTTTATCAAAGGTCAGTTGACTATTTTTATGTGGTCTATTTCTGGGCTCTCTATTTTGTTCTATTGATCTACTTGTCCAATTTTTAGCAGTACCACACTTTCTTGATTACCATAGCCTTACAGTAAGTATTGAAGTTGGGAGTGTCAATCTTTTTTTCTTTTCCTTCAAAATTGTGGTAGCTATTCTGAGTCTTTTGTCTCTCTCTATAAACTTTAACATTAGTTTGTCAATATCCACAAAATGACTTGCTGAGATTCTGATTGGGGATTGCATTGACTCTATAGATTCAGTTGAGAAGACCTGACTTCTTGATAACATTGAGTTCTTATCCATGAACATGGAATATCTCTCCATTTATTTAGTTCTTTCACATCTTTTCATCAGAATTTTGTAGTTTTCCTTATATAAGTATTGTACATATTTTGCTAGATTTACACTTTAGTATTTCATCTTTTGGGTGTACTAATGTAAATGGTAATGTTTTTTGATTTCAAATTCCATTTGCTCATTGCTAATATATAGGAATGTGGATGACTGTTTTAAATTTATCTTGTATTCTACAACCTTGCTATAATCACTTATTAGTTACAGGAGGGTTTTTTGTTGTTGATTCTTTCATTTTTTAAATCTTTTTTCCCAGTTTTATTGAGAAATGATTGACATACATGACTGTATAAGTTTAAGGTGTACAGAATTTCCTCTCACCCTACTGTCTGCCTCTATCAGATTTTCTACATACATGAACATGTCATCTGTGAGCAAAGACAGTTTTATTTCTTCCTTTCCAATCTGTATATCTATTACTTCTTTCCCTGTCTTTTCATTTAGAACTTCTAGTACAATAATGAAAAACATTGGTGAGAGGGAGCATCTCATTCCTTGTTCCTAATCTTAGCAAGAAAACTTTGAGCTTCTCACCCTTAAGTATGATATTAGATGTAGGTTTTTCATAGATTTCTTTATCAAATTGAAGAAATTCCTCTCTATTCCAGGTTTGCTAAGATTTTTTTTTATTATGAATGGGTACTAAATTTTGCCTGGTATTTTTCTGTATCTGATGTGCATATTTTTCTGTACATATTGATGTGATCATATGATTTTTTCTTCAGTATGTTGATATGACTTACTACACTAATTGATTTTCAAATGTTGGACTAAGCTTACATACTAGGCTACATCCCATTTGGTTATGGCACATAATTCATTTTATACATTATTGGATTCAATTTGCTAATATTTTGTTGAGGGTTTTTACACCTATCTTCATAAGAAATATTGGTCTGTAATTTTCTTTTCTTGTAATGTGTTAGGTGGTTTTGATATTAGGGTAATGCCAACCTCAAAGAATGATTTAGGAATTATTCCTTCTGCTTCTGTCTTTGGAAGAGATTATAAAGGGTTGGTATAGTTTATTCCTTAAATATTTGATAGAATTCACCCTGTGAGCCCATCTGGGCCTGGCAATTTCTGTGTTGGAGGATTAGTAATTATTGATTCAATTTCCTTAATACATATAGGCCTATTCAGATTATCTATTTCTTTTTGTGTAAGACTTGGTAGAATGTATTTTAAGGAATTGGTCCATTTTATTTAGTTTATCAAATGTATAGATGTAGAGCTATTCATAATTTACTTTTAGTATCCTTTCAGTGCCCATGGGATTTGTAATGATGTCTTCTCTTTCATCTGATATTAGTAATCTGTATCTTCTCTCTTTTTATTTTTTTAGTTAGCCTGACTAGAAGCTTATCAGTTTGATCTTTTTAAAGAACCAGTTTTGGTTTTGTTGATTTTCTCTATTGAGTTCCTGTTTTCAATTTCATTAATATCTGCTCTAATTTTTATTTTCATTTCTTCTGCTTACTTTGGATTTTATTTGCTCTTGTTTTTCTAGTTTGGTAAGGTAAACACACAGGTGATTGATTTTAGATCTTCCTTTCTAATATATGCATTTAATGTTATGAATTTCCCTCTAAGTACTGTTTTCATTGCACCCTGTAAGTTTCAATAAGCTATATTTTCATTTCATTTAGTTCAAAATATTTTTAAATGTCTATTGAGGTTTCATCTTTGGCCCATGAGTACTGGAAGTGTATTGTTTAATCTCCAAGTATTTGGGGGAATTTCCAGCTATCTGTCTATTACTGATTTCTGGTTTAATTTCACTGTGGTCTGAGAGCAGATATTTTATAATTGTTAATCTTTAAAATTTGTTGAGATGTGCTTTATGACCCAGAATGTGGTCTCTCTTGGTGAATGTTGTGAGCTTGAGAAGCATGTGTATTCTGTTGTTGCTTGGTGAAGTAGTCTAGAGATGTCAATTATATTCAGTTGATTGATGGTGCTGTTGAGTTCAACTATCACCTTAGTGATTTTATGTCTTCTGAATCTATCCATTTCTGATAGAGTGGTGTTGAAGTCTCCCACTATAATAGTGGATTTATATATTTCTTTTTGCAGTTCTACCAGGTTTGCCTCATGTGTTTTGATGCTCTTGTATAAATACTTAGGGTTATTATGTCTACTTGGAGAATTGATTCCTTTATCACAATGTAATGCCCCTCTTTATCCTTGATAACTTTCCTTGCTGTGAAGTCTGATCTACTTGAAATTATATAGCTACTCCCACCCTTTTTTTAAAAGCAGTGTTAGTATGGTATAACTTTTTCCATCCCTTTACTTATAATCTACATGCAATTTTATATTTGAAGTAGATCTGTTATAAACAAGATATTGTTTTTTATCCACTCTGATAATCTGTTATCAAATTAGTATATTTATACCACTGATGTTTAAAATGATGACTGATACTGTTGGATTAATAACTATTACATTTGTCACTGATTTCTATTGTTGCCCTAGTTCTTTTGTTTTGTCCTAGTCCTATCTTTTGTCTTCCACACATTTTCCTGCTTTTCTTAGCATACCAGTTATACTTCTTTTTTCATTCTTTTTAGTGGTTGCCCTAGAGTTTGCAAAACACATTTACAGCTAGTCCAAGTTCATACTATACCATTCCAGGAGGAGTGCACGTACCTACATTATTTTCCTTTTCTTGGAAGAACTTCTTTTAATATTTCTCATAGGGCAGGTCTACAGGTCTACTGGCACAAATTTCTTCAATTTTTGTTTGTCTGAGAAAGTCTATATTTCTCCTTCATTTTGAAGGATAATTTCATAGAGTACAGAATTCTAGGTCAGTGGGTTTATTTTCTCTCAGATATTAAATATTTCCCTCCCCTCTCTTCTTACTTGTATGGTTTCTGAGGAAAAGACACATGTCATACTTATCTTGACCCTTTGTAGGAAAGGTGTTTTTTCTGCTATGGCTTCTTTCATTACTTTTTCCTTTTGATTTTCTTTTAGTGTGACATTTATTCTACTGGGTCTTTTCTGAGGCCTGCACCTCTGGTTTGGTGTCTGACATTAATATTCTCAGTCATTATTGTCTCAAATATTGCTCTGTTCTTCTTGTTTTCCTTCTGTTATTCCCATTATGTGAATGTTACAACTTCTATAACTGTCCCCAGTTTTTGCATATTCTGGGTTTTTTGCGGGGGGGGGGTTCAGATTTTTGTCTCTTTGCTTTTTAGTTTTGAAAGTTTCTATTTTTATATCCTCAAGCTCAGAGATTCTTTCCTCAGCTGTAACTGGTCTAGTAATGGGCCCATGAAAGGCATTCTTCCTGTCACAGTGTTTTTGATCCCTGGCATTTTAAAAAAAATTCTTTCTGGGAATTTCCATCTCTTCACTTACATTATCCATATGTTCTTACATGTTATCAACTTTTTCCATTAAAGCCCTTAGCATATTCATCATAATTTTTAAAAGTTCCTGGTCTGGTAATTCCAGTATTCCTGCCATACTCACACTAGTTTGGATGGTTGTTCAGTCACTTCAAACTGTTTTTTACCTTTTAGTACCTTGTAGAAAAGCAGACATATCATCCTGGGTAAAAGGAATTGTTCTTTAGTAATGTGGTGGTGAGGTCTGGGGGAGGGGTAGCATTCTGACTGAGTAGGTCTCAGTCTTGGTGAGCCCATGCCCTTGGACTGTGAACTTCAATGGTGCTTCCCAGTTTCTACCCTCTTATGTGGGACAGGATGGCTAGAGGGAGCTTAAGTCGGGTATTTCCTTTCCCCCAGGTAGGTTAGGCTCTGATAAAGTCCCAGCAGGAGAGGCTTGGGTAAACTAGTTTCTCTTGAGGGCAGATCTTGTTAAGAACAGAAAGCTCTGGAATATTTCAAAATGCTTCCTTTTCCCCTTCTCCTGCTAGAAGCACAAGGGGATTTTTCTCCAATATTCACCGTGAGGACCTGGTAGAGCTCCTAGATGTAAAACTCAGAACTGTGGAGGCTCTCACCATATAACTGGGTCCCCCTTAAATGCCTGACTCTCAGACTCGTGCCCACTGAACCTCCAGTGATTCATCAATTGCACCTGAGGTTTTCCTACCCCGGCACTGGTTCCCATGGAGGTTTCTACTCCGGTAAGTTGTGATTTTCTGTATTTATGTCTGTCTCTCCAATTTGGGGGCAGTGGTTTGCCCTGTGACCTCCCTAATCTGACTGATTTAAGATTTTTTTGCTTTTTCAGTGTGTTCAGCCTTTTACTTGGTAGGACAGAGGGGTGACCTCTAAGTTCCTTACCTGCTGGACCAGAAACCACCTATTATCCCCCTTTTACACATTAGGAAACCAAGGCACAAAGATATTTAGTAATTTGACCAAGGGCCCCCAGCTGGTCTTTGGTTAAAACTGGTTTGATTCTCAAGAGTCTGTCCTCCTAATCACCAAACAAGCAAAATGGGCTGGAGGGGAGAGAGGAATGTTTTCTTACCATATTGTTCATGTCTCCTAAGTTCCATTTACAAAAAGTTTTCCAAAACACTTAAAGAAACGTGTGCCTCAAGAGTTGGCTCAAAAATAATGATAACTAAAACTTGAAGTAGGTATATGTAAACATTTTAGGGTAAAAAAAAAAATCATTCCTAAGCCTACCATTTTTACAGATTACATTTCAGTCCTTGTCCATCTTCATGAATGTTATACATGGACATTATGTATTCAACTTCTTCACTTAACATTTTATCATGGGTATTTCCCCATGTGTCTGTATCTTCTTTTTACAAATTACATTTAATAGCTGTATAATATGCTACCTTGGTGATGTGCTAACATTTACAAAAGTATTCTCCTATTGTTCGAGATTTAAAATTAATATATTTCCTTTACAATGATAGATAATATTCCACAATTGTTTCCCTTCCACTGAGTAATTTCATTCAGGATAGCCTTATATATGTGTTTACTGGGTCAATGGGTATGGGTAGATGTATAACTACTAGTGACTTTTATCATATTAGTGATACAATATGATATAGTGGTAACCCAAAAGGGCTGTACCAATTTTCTGAGCTTCCAGCATTGTATAATTATATGAAATATATTAAAATATTATACATACATATATAGAAAACCTCTTAGATGCAAATGCAGTGTCAATATAGGAGGCTTTAAAATAGAACCCCTTGCATGATCTGATGCATGACTTATTTTCAGATAGTAAGTTTATGTTACATGTAGCCTCGCATGCAGGAAACATTCCATAGGTATTGGATGGGTGGATGGATGCTATCCAACCGATTCCTCCTAACTGACACACAAAAAGTTGGTGGAAAACTTGAAATGATACCCTGATTTATAATACAGAGCTCCTCATATTATAAGTGTGATCTTATTTCATTTGGCAACATTTACTGTATACTTAGCATGTGCAAAGCATAGTTCTGGAGCTGGGAACATTACTACCAGTAAGACATAATTTCATCCATTATGGACCTCATAGTTTGATTGAGAAACTCTTACCTCTCTGTTTTCATTTCTAAAATGAGTATACTGATCTCAGAAGTCCCTTCCAGCTCCTGGATTCTGTGATCCCCTGAAACTAAATTGCCCAATTCTAGGTTTTAAGTCTATAGAGTAAGCTTATTTTAAAGAGCAATCTAAAGGAACTGGGCATTCAGGATAATGACAGGAAATCTCTTTTTCCTCCTCCTCATTTATTCATTCATTCTCAATCATTAATTAGTGTATACTAAACAACATACACAATTAAGTGTTAGGAATAAAAATGGGAAAATACCTTCTTCTCTTAAAAATTCTACACAGTCCAAAAAGGGAAGGTATTTTGAAGAGGAATAGTTTGGCATCACAACACAGCATTGTGTGCATGTGATGGTGGTGCGCTCACTCTACTACTCTAGTTAAAGCTTAAATAAAGTGGTCTCCAGTATTAAAGTAGAGGAGGGAGTCATTGATACTGATTCAAGCTTCCCCTCTAAAAGCTTTCAAAAGTTAATGGAAAATATCATTGTCTTTTGTATGTTTATTAGGGAGAAAAATACTTGCACCATACTTGCCAACATCAAGGCGAGAGAACAAATGCATATGGACTCACCATTTCTCTTCTTCTACTTGCACTCCTACGGACTGGAACTTACTGGGTGCTTTATTTTCCCCCGTTTTGTCAGGCTCTTCTGCGTCATCCACCTGAAGGAAAAATCAAATAAGTAGAGGTTCCCCATTTTAGTCACCTTGCTTCAAAAACGAATGTCACAATTTATCAAAAACATCTGTAGTATTACTGAGATGTTTAGTGACTTGCAAACTTTGTGTTCAATATTTGTGTATTTGATGAGAACTGACTACATTGTTAGCATGTTCTTTGACTCTGCTTATCTTAGTAAAATGCAATTTTGTTCACTTCCAAGGTGCTTAATAAATGTTTATAATTCCTTCATAGATTTGTGATTCTGTACTTATCTGAGAGCATTATATTAGAAAGGAGCACTATAAGGTAATGTGTTCTTGGAATTTTTGAATTTGAAGATAATAAAACACACACAAAAGAAGAAGAAAATTCATTTATTGTAGTTAGAAGCACTGATACTGGGAGGTTTAGGTATTAACCTTATTAAGAGAAGCTATAGAATATCTTCATTTTTTCCCCTTAAACTAAGGAACTGACTGAAAAGTTTCTAAATAATATGTATATATTAAAGCTCATATAGAAAATATTTCCATATCTAACTATGTGATGTATTAGGTTAATCCAATTTTGAAATTAATTTTATGACTATTCTGAGCAATGAGGTTTTTCTCTTTTTAAATGTACTTAATAAATTTTTTCTAAATATAAAAGCAATTCAGTTTATATAAAATTAAAATAAAGAAATATATAATGTAGAAAGCTAAAGCCCTCCCCAAGAATTACTGTCCATTCTTCAATAATAAAAAATATATAATATATAAATGATTATTAATACTAAATTTACAAAGATGCAATTATAGTACATATATATTGCAATTTGGTTTATTCATTAACACTGCTATCTTTGTGGGCATTTTATTAAGTTAGTAAATATAGCTCTAACTCAAAC
Source organism: Manis pentadactyla (assembly GCF_030020395.1). NCBI lineage: Eukaryota > Metazoa > Chordata > Mammalia > Pholidota > Manidae > Manis > Manis pentadactyla. The sequence continues at coordinate 116,173,454 of NC_080024.1, read as the reverse complement.
CTTTTATTGGCTAACATGGGCTCAGGGTAATTTTCTCTTTGTTGTTATTACATATAATATTACAATTAATATTTCATATGTATCTTTAGAACAATTGTGCAAATGTTATTTGGGAAAAATTCTTAGAAGTAGAAATGTTAGAGGGAAGGTACTAATAAACATATTCAACTGTAAGGAATATTGCCAAATTGATCTTCAAAGCATTTATCATCTTTCCTTAATTGGCATATAGAAGTGTCCATTTCCTTGCATTCTCACCAATGCTAAATATGGCAAACCTTAACATTTTTGCTAATAATCACAGGTGAAAAATACTTATTGGGCTCCTGTACTTGTATCTGTAAACTACCTATTCATAGCCTTTGCTAGCTTTTTGTGTTTTTATCTTATTGAATTGTTTTTTTATTTTCTAATTTGTAGGATCTTTTTATATCTTACATACCACAAATATTTTCTCCCAGTTTATCATTTGTCTCCTAAACTTTGTCTTTCTTTGCAGGGAATCTTAAAGTACTATGTAGTCAAATGTAACTTTTATGGTTTGGAAAAGCCTTTGCCCTGAGCATGTTTTTAAAAGTTCTTTTATGGACTTTTATGATTCCATTTTTCTTTTTTGTATTTAGTTCTTAAGTCCATTTCCTGAAATGTGTGTGTGTACAATACAAAGTAAAGATATAACATATTTTCCCCCACATGGATTGTCAATTGATCTGGCTCCTTTTATTATTAACAAATTCATCCTTTTGATTTCAGATGTCAACTTTATGTTATCCCAAACTTTGTATGTACACATATATTTACCCATACGTTCCCATATATATAGACCTGTTTTTGCGTTCTTGCTCTGCCCCCTTTTCTTCCTTATATAATTTTATTATAAATACATTTTCTATGGCAAGACTCCTCCTTAACTTTTTTTTTAATTGTGATTTTAAAGTCTAGGTAATTTTGGGGTACTAACTTCTTCAAATAAACTTTAACATCAAGTTGTCAAATCCCTCGACCTAGATTCTACCAATAAAAGTCACACTGGAATTTGTATTAGAATTTCTTTAAATATTTCTATTAATTTTGAGGGAATTGACATCTTTACAGTCTGGGGTATCCTTGTGTAGGAATGCTGAACAGTTTTCCTTTTATTCAGATCTCTCATATTTTATATAAGGGAAGTTTTTATGTTGCTTCCAGATTGGTATTATGTATTTTCTGTAAGCTCATTCTTGTTTCATAGTTTTTGTTACTAATGTAAATGGGCTCTTTTTGCTCCATTACATTTTTTATTTATTGGTAATATGCAGAAAAGTTATTGATTTCTCTGTATTATATTGTATTTCACTCTACTGAATTCTAATGTTTTTTCAGTGGTTTCCATTAGATTTTTTTTAGGTGGACATGCTTACTATTTGCAAATAAAAACAATTTTGCTCTGTCTTTGGAATATTTACACCTCATTTCACTTTCTTATTTCATGTCTTGGCTAATAAGGGCAAATATAACTGAATAAGTAAATCTGTGAAAAAAGAAGGAATACTTACCTGGTTTCTGACTCTAATTGGTATAGCTCTACCATTTCATCTTTAAATCTAAGTTTAATTTGGTTTCTTGTGGATGCTTTTTATCATGCTGATATTTAGAAAGCTTCTGTATTTTAGTAAATATTATATTTCTTAGCATCTATCTGGATAGCATATTTTCCCTAATTAGGCTAAAATAACTTGAATTTCTGTAACATGCAAACTTCATGATGGTACATTATTTAAAAAATATGTATTTGGATCAGTGGCCAAATTTAGTTAGAATTTTTACATCTATATTTATGAACATGTTTTTCCATAATTCTTTGTTCTTGTGTTTTTCCAAGTTTGGGTATCAGAGTTACATTTATTTGATAAAATTTATTGAGAATCTTGACCTTTTCTCTTGTATTATAACATACTTTAAATAGGAACTATTTTCTTTTTGAATGTTGGGAAAAACTTTTCTGTAAAATCATCTGAATTGGAACCATTTTTGGGGAGGTATATCTTTTACTTTTTTGTAATTTATTATTATCTTACTTTTTTCTAATATATGTTATAGTTACCAGATTTCTTGTCCCAGATTTTGGACTTCCTCTTGCATTAGCAGTACTAATTTACATGTATGTCTATTTTATCTCGACTTTAAAGTTTACCAGCATAAAATTGTTACAAGAATCTTTTATATTTTTTAAAAAAGATTGTCTCATTCCTGATATTGTTGATTTACATTATCTTTTTCAATCATACTTGTCTATTTATTTGGTCTTCTCAAAGAACCAGTTTTGATTTAATTTATCAATTCTATTTTAGTTATTGCTATCACTCTTTTGTTTTCTAATGTATTTTTTCTATTTTCATCATTAGTGGTTTCTTTAAATTTGTTATTCTTTTCTTGTTTTCTAGAATTGAATGTTTTGTTTGTATTGTAATACTTCTGACTTAATTATGAAAGAACATAGGGCTATGAATTCTTCTGAGATCATAGCTATGGCCATGATGATATAACTACAAGCTGTAGTGATGATGGTGGGATTCTCATCACAGAATAATCTCGAATTTCCTTTTGAAGCTAAATGTTATTTACAACACCTTTATAGTATGTTGGATTTTGTTATCTGCTTAGTGTTAATTTCTAGTTTTAATGCCTGATGGTTGGAAACCATGACTATACTATCTTTTTATTTTTATTAAGGTATTATTGATATACACTCTTATGAAGGTTTCATATGAAAAAAAAATGTGTGCATACAAAACCCTAAAGACTCCACTCCAAAACTACTAGAATTAATATCTGAATTCAGCAAAGTTGCAAGATACAAAATTAATACACAGAAATCTGTTGCTTTCCTATACACTAATGATGAACTAGCAGAAAGAGAAATCAGGATAACAATTCCATTCACAATTGCATCAAAAAGAATAAAATACCTAGGAATAAACCTAACCAAGGAAGTGAAAGACCTAAACCCTGAAAACTACAAGACACTCCTCAGAGAAATTAAAGAGGACACTAACAAATGGAAACTCATCCCATGCTCTTGGTTAGGAAGAATTAATGTTGTCAAAATGGCTATCCTGCCTAAAGCAATCTACAGATTCAATGCAATCCATATCAAAATACCTACAGCATTCTTCAACAAACTGGAACTAATAGTTCTAAAATTCATATGGAACCACCAAAGAGACCGAATAGCCAAGGCAATCCTGAGAAGGAAGAATAAAGCAGGGGGGGTGGTCTTGCTTCCCAACTTCAAGCTCTACTACAGTAATCAAGACAATTTGGTACTAGCACAAGAACAGACCCATAGACTGGTGGAACAGAATAGAGAGTCCAGATATTAACCCAAACATATACGGTCAATTAATATATGATAAAGGAGCCATGGATATACAATGGGGAAATGACAGCTTCTTCAACAGCTGGTGCTGGCAAAACTGGACAGCTACATGTAAGAGAATGAAACTGGATCATTGCCTAACCCCATACACAAAAGTAAATTCAAAATAGATCAAAGACCTGAATGTAAGTCATGAAACCATAAAACTCTTAGAAAAAAACATAGGCAAAAATTTCTTGGACATAAACATGAGCAACTTCTTCATGAACATATCTCCCCAGGCAAGGGAAACAAAAGCAAAAATGAATTAGGTGGGACTATGTCAAGCTGAAAAGCTTCTGTACAGCAAAGGACACCATCAATAGAACAAAAAGGTATCCTACAGTATGGGAGAATATATTCATAAATGACAGATCTGATAAAGGGTTGACATCCAAAATATATAAAGAGCTCACACACCTCAACATACCAAAAGCAAATAATCCAATTAAAAAATGGACAGAGGAGCTGAACAGACACTTCTCCAAAGAAGAAATTCAGATAGCCAACAGACACATGAAAAGATGGTCCACATCGCTAATCATCAGAGAAATGCAAATTAAAACTACAATGAGATATCACCTCACACCAGTAAGGATGGCCACCATCCACAAGACAACAACAACAAATGTTGGCAAGGATGTTGAGAAAGGGGAATCCTACTACACTGCTGGTGGGAATGTAAATTAGTTCAACCACTGTGGAAAGCAGTATGGAAGTACCTCAAAAAATGCAAAATAGAAATACCATTTGACCCAGGAATTCCACTCCTAGGAATTTACCCTAAGAATGCAGCAGCCCAATTTGAAAAAGACATATGCCCCCCTATGTTTATCGCAGCATTATTTACAGTAGGCAAGAAATGGAAGCAACCTAAGTGTCCATCAATAGATGAATGGATAAAGAAGAGGTAGTACATATACACAATGGAATATTATTCAGCCATAAGAAGAAAACAAATCCTACCATTTGCAACAACATGGATGGAGCTAGAGGGTATTATGCTCAGTGAAATAAGCCAGGTGGAGAAAGACAAGTACCAAATAATTTCACTCATATGTGGAGTATAAGAACAAAGAAAAACTGAAGGAAAAAAACTGCAGCAGAATCACAGAACCCAAGAATGGACTAACAGTTACCAAAGGGAAAGGGACTGGGGAGGATGGGTGGGAAGGGAGGGATGGGGGAAGGAGGGGCATTCAATTAGCACACATAATGTAGGTGGGGGGGCATGGGGAAGGCAGTATAAGACAGAGAACACAAGTAGTGATTCTGTAGCATCTTACTACACTGATGGACAGTGACTGTAATGGGGTATGTGGTGGGGACTTGATGATGGGGGTGTCTAGTAACCATAATGTTGCTCATGTAATTGTAGATTAATGATACCAAAGTAAAAATAAAAATAAACCATGTGGTTACTACATTTACCCATATTATCAAGTTCCCACCCATACCCCATTGAAGTCACTGTCTATCAGTGTAGTAAGGTGCCACAGAGTCCCTATTTACCTTCTCTGTGCTACACTGCATGACTGTACTATCTTTTCTTTTTGGAATCCATTAAAATTATCTCCATAGTTTGGACTTAAGGTAAGTTCCTCTTAAAACAGTTTTCTTGAATAGCCTTGATTCTGATATCAAGGACATCAAACTAAAGTTTACAAAGTCTGAATGTATTCATTGTTAAAAAGAAAAAAACTGTTCATTGCATTTGTTGGAAGAATGGTAAAGCACTCTTTACTCGGGGGAACCACTGTTACAGACAAAGGGACTACTACAGGGGGTCTGGAACTAGGGGGGAGAGACTGGGTTCAGCTCCAAATACAACAAGGAAAAGTGAGAGTTTACAGCAGCCAAGGCGCAGGGTGGGGGCTGGTCAGTAGATAAAAAATCACTGAGGAAACATCAGAGGTAAGGGAGCTAAATTGACTCTACAGGATTCTTGCAGAAGGCATGGCAGGGTGATCGATGTCACCTAGGGGACCATGGGGGATGCAGAACATGATCAGACATCCTATATTGAGGGTGACCCAATATCGAGGGTGGGGGATCCTGGCTTAGTGGGATTCTTGATAAAGATACATACAGAAGTACAAAAATTGAGGCCTGGCTGGGGACAGAGTTCAGAGCAGCCTGACGAGAGTGCGGGCAAGGAGAGTTCTTCCGTTTTCCTTTATTGTTTTAAGTCAATGCATTATGAATCGGAGATAATGTGACCTTTTTATTTCTCAAAGTCCTCTTTCAAATCATAGTAATGACTCATTTGGTTTTTATTGCTCTAAAATAGTTCAGTCAACGTGGCAGAGACAAGTTTTGCCATTTGCAGTTGGACTTACCTCTTTACATAGGACATAATATATATCTTGTAAACTTGGACAGGTGTTAAAGGAAATAAGTAAATCTTAGGACTGCAATCTCAAAGAGCTTCATTTTCTTTTATTTTTAGTTCAAAAAATGAGAAAGCAATCACATTTTACATAATGTGAAAGATTAAGCTTAAAGTTCTTTTTGGTTGTTTTGCAACATGAGTTAAATGGTAACAGAGAGAATCACGATCTAACATCTGGAGGTAGAGGAGGGATTACTATGTGAAATTCATCTATAGTTTACACTCTTGGTAGACTAGAAGATGGTATAACCAACTATTGCTAGTGGCTAGTTTTGGGGAGGGAAGTAGAAGTTAGAGGTAGACAGAAAGGGGAATTTCATATTTTGTTCTGTATACTTTCATATTGTGTGAATCCTTTACAAACGTTTTACCAAAACTATATGCAACAATACCGTATGCATGTATTGCTTATTTTGCAGTTTTCAAGGAAAAAAATTTCCATTAATATTACCCTTGACTTTTTAGAAGACATACAACTACTCTAAATCCAAAGCAACCATATACTCTCTTCCCACTACCCTACCTCAGAACACCAGAAGAGCACCAGATAAATAGTTGGGTTTTAGAGCCATATTACATAAAACTATATATTTTTAAATATTCTAGTGTCACATATAGTGCCATGAGGTGTTCCCACTAAAAGAACATGACTAAGAATACATATACACCCTGCCGATCTTAGGCTTTTAAACACCCACGCTCATTGAGGGAAACAGCATCTTTATTTATTTGTTGGACAAAGCACCTCGTTCTGGTGACTTAACTTATTGTCCAGCAGCTCCAAGCCCATCTTTTGTGCCCATCTGCTCTGTGGTACTGGGGCCAGGGCTCTGCAAACTACATCTCCCAGGCTTCCTTGCTGGCCACCTTCCAGTTATATTCTAACAAAGGAAGGTGGGGTAACGGAAGGGATTTCCTTCCTGTTTCCACCTGCTGGCGTTGCTGCAGCAGGCGAGGACAGCTGGCTTGACCTCCAGTTCCTCTGACAGCCTCACAGCCCTGTGCCCGAATCCCAACACCAGCTGACAACACCTATCTCCGTGGTCTGAGGCTGGAGGTACTGGGGCCTCTCCTCTGAGCTCCTACATTCTGGAAGCCCCATCTTTCCCCTTTCGGTCCCCTAGTGCTAGGAGTGGTAACTGCTTCGTGCATCCTTTTATAGCTCTCGTAGCCTTCCCATTCCTGCAGAATCAATTTTGTGTATTAAATGGCCTCTGTTTGAGAAACAAGCACGGATTCTGTTTTCCTGAATGGGCTTCTCACTGATTCCTTTTGGCTACATTTATATACATTAAAATGCCTAGAATGCTGCAGCTTTACACCAAGGGGTAGAATCAAAACTACCCCATGAAACGTTTTTCAAAAGATGCATGATAGATATTTCCCTAAGAACCATCATCCTCACCGCACAGAGACAGGAAGAAGGAAGGGAGCAAGGGTCTTGAGGACGACAACAGGGGACACAGTACTGTGTTCCAGCCTCACCCCACCTCTCCAAACCCACAGCTGATTTGCACCATGTTTGTTGTCATTTCTCAGCTTTAGTCACTGTATGTCAGTTTAGCTGTGACTTTTACCCCTTGTTCATCCAGATTGACAAATCTCACCTCTCTTACACAGTGTACAGCATAATCTACTTACATTTATGAATTTGCTTTTAAAATTTTTTAAGAAATTACAGTATAATTAAATCTCTGTCCTGAATAAATTGAGAAAGCCCTTGGCAGGTAACAAAATTTGGCTTATCCAAAATTCAGTGCATTTGGCTAATCTTGATTTTTAAGGAGGAAAATATTAATAATAAAAACTTAATCAAATATTTTTAAGCCCTTATTATGCCAGACACTGTGCCTAGAGCCATACATATATCAGTCAATTTTTACTACCACCTGTAAAGTATGCTATGAAATAGTGACTATTATGACTGTCATTTTCTGGATGAGGAAAGAGAGCTGTTAGTAACTGACCTAAGTTCACAAACTAAGTTAGCAGAGTAAATTATTGTAATATTAATGATTAGGTATGGATTAAATTTAGAATGATGGAAAAGACTTGGAAGCTCTGACTCTAAAGAAAGAAAGGGTGGGAAGGAGTTCAGGATCCTAGTATTTTGGGGATTAGGATTTAAATTTGATCACAATGTGATGAAGTTTGCTGTCCACTTTGCATCTTGCATTTTTATTTACTTATTATTCTTCATCAGGGAAGCAGTACAGCATGGCCACATTAGACACCCGGGTACAATCCAGGCGATGTCAGCCTAAGATGTGTGGCCTTGCTCAGCTTCTCCATGTTCTCATCTGCAGGGTGGTAATAACAGCCCCTAGGCCACAGGCTTGTTATAGGAGCTAAATGGGGCAACTAGGTGAAGTGCTCACGACTTCCACAGAACTTCTATGGCTGTGAACAGTGATTGACAAGTAAAAGCAATTTTTTTGCTCATGAAAACATACAAATATTTAAGAAGCAGGATGGTCTCTGAAACAAAAGCTTTCTCCCCAACATTATAGTTGGGTTTCAGAGTAGCTCCATCTTACTGGGTGAAAAAAAACAATTTTGATGTCACATATATGAATGCTGTATTCTGAGTAATAATTATTTGGGAAGTAACCTATCAGGCCAACCAGCAGACTTGAGAGGTGATTAAGATAGATATATAGAAGCTTTTAAATGAAATGAGCAGTAAAACTAGTAAACATTTATCTTTAAAATACATTATTTTTAAGTGAAAAAAGGGAAGATGTGGAATAGTGTGGGGAAAATGTGAACATCTGACTAAAAGAAGGGAATATACAGCACGGAGAAGACAAGGAATGACTTTACTGTGCAGATAGTGACTAAAGGTGGGGAGGACCTGATAATATGGGTGAATGTTGAAACTACAGTGTTGTTTATGTAAAACCATCATAAGATTGTATATCAATGATACTTTAATTAAAAAAGGGAATAAATAAAGTACATATTTGCTTGAATATGCACAATATGTATGGAGATGCAACTATTGGTTATATTTATTTCCTCCAGAAAGGAGAACTGACAGGAGACTAGAAATGGGAGGAAGGCTAGTCACCACGTATCTTTATATAACTTTTGAATTTTGAGCCACAGGAATATATTATCTATTGAAAAATAATGTAAAGAAAAACATAAATTGAATCTTAAGGAAACAGAAGAAACATTACTGGGTGCCAACTATGTGCCAGATAGGAAGGTAGATTTTGTGTGTGTGTGTGGCAAAATGTACATAAAATTCTTCATTTTGTTCCCTTTAAAATGTACAGTTCCAATGGCACTAAGTACATTCACACTGAACGCTACTATCACCACCATCAGTGTCCAGAATTTCTCTTCATCCCGAACTGAGACTCTGTACCCCATAGGAAACTGGGTTTTGTAAATTCAATCTTCAAAATAATCCTGTGAGGGATAGATGAGGAGTCAGGCTCAGGAAAATCAAGTAATTTGCCTGGGACAACACGGAGGACCCACCTCAGCTCTTCCCCACTCTGCAAATCCTTTGTGTGGTGGGAGGGGAAGTCGCTTCTAGGGAGACATGGGGGTGGGAGTGGAGGCTGGCTTTGAGCCCGCGCCTCCTGCTGTGTCTTCTGGTCCCAAGCACTAGCACTATAAATGCTTTCAGGGAACTTGACAACTTGTGCCATGGTAACTTGCAGACTATAAAAAAGCATTTGACTCATTGCTGCTGGAGAGAAATTAATTGCCCGTTAAAAGTGGACTCTGCAGAACGGACTGTGAAAAAACATCCTTGATGTGAAAATGCACCCCACGCCTGGCTTGAAGATGTGCCTTAGAGTTGGTTCAGTGTGGACAGATTTACTGGTCACCACGTCAGGACATTATTATTCAAAGGGCACCTGAATGATATGGCAAAACAAAAATGGGAGAAAAGAATGAGTCTTCTCCACTGAGAGAAGGAAACTTCTAACAGGATAAGCTAAGCTGAACAGATGTGAAAAACAAGAACCAATTTGATTTTATCTTTGAGTAGCAGAAAACAGTTGAGAAGCCTGTTGAATTATCTACCCTTTTTCTGAAATGCATGACTCGAGAGCCAGCGATCATGCTGAAGTGGTCGCACATCTTTTCCTCCTGAGGCTGTGACGTGAACTGTGGCTTCCTACACTGTCACCCACTTCGGCCTTACTGGCCTTCACTCCTCCATCTCGGAGAAGCGATTCACATTTTTGTTCTCATATGATTACTCAGTAGTTTTGAACATGCTGTAACACACCCTGATAACCTAGGTTATTCTTGGAGGGCCACTTCTTTTTTGAGAATCAAACTGCACTTTAGGATTGTGGGCACTTTGTGTTTGATTGTGTTTGTGTTTGTTTCATTACCCTACACTTTGAGTCACACATTCAGTTTAGAGAACAAAAATAAAACTGTTCATGATGTCGACAGGCAAGATATCTTCATCATTGTTTTAACATCACGTTTAACAATGTAGGAAGTCCAGAGTCAAGAACCTGACCACCTGGTCCTGTGCACAGCGATGTGATCCAAAATGGCAAGACCTCAAAGTTTTTGGAAAAAATGGAAGTGTTACATGCCTTAGTTTTGGGTGCCTATTGCAAAGGACAGAAAGGGAGGCTGTTACCTGTATCCCAACAGACAGGCATCGATTTTTCTTAAAGTGCTCTTTCTTCCTGTCCTCCGTGGTGACAGTGGCTATGGTGGTCGTGGTGGTGACAGTGGCTGGGCTGTTGCCCACGTGTTGACTTGCTGGGCCGTGGATCTGGGCGTTTGCGGCTTCGATGGCGGCCGTCAGAGCCTTCATACTGTCCAGGCTCTCGGTGGAGTTGCTCAGTCCAGACTGGCTGATAATATCTCCTCGCTGGCCCTGGCCGTCCATGTAGGCATCCTGGGCAGACTCTGTGCTACTCTGGGCTGTGATAGAAATGAAAGGTTTCGTGGTAGTTCTGGGTGGGACTGGAGGTGGTGTCTTCTTATATGTTGTAATGCAAGATGACACTGGAAGACAGTGAAAACAAAGACACTGTGATTTCTGCCTGGGTCTTAATTTCTGTACTTAACTGACATCCATTGGAAATTAGGGCACATGAGACACACAGAGACATTTAACATGAGAGCAAGTCTGTAGATCCCTGCCTTGTGGGATCTTTGGGCCCCCTAGCGGGTGACACTCCCACAAAGATTGAGGGGGAAAAAGACTGGAAAACAACAACCTCTGAGATGGTAGTTGCTGAAATGGAAATTAATATGAATCAACATAAAATAGACAGGACTAGCTGTCTATAGAAATCTTCCCAGGCTGATCTCCTGAGAGAGATCAGCATGTGGGTAAGGCCAGGGTAGACCCTGCCTTCTCAGCAGGACATTAGAGAGCTAAGGTGAAACAAAGTAATTCACTGGAGAAGATTCTGGTGGTTGATGATAAACACTGAAAAAAAAGAGGGACAGCAAAACGGTTGTTAGCATGTGTTCTAATCCTAATAATAATACCAAGCACAGGGGTGTGTGGGGCCCACAGCACTTTATCATAGTTTCCTGCAAGGGGCTCCCATCAACACCATCTTCTCTGTTCCTCCTCCCTCCCTCCCTCCCTCCCTTCCCTCCCTCCTGACTTTTGCTTGCTTGCTTGTGCTGGGTAGGCGCTCACTATATAATTTTTGATCTGAGGAGTGGTGCTGTTTCTGAGCAGAACTGTCTGTCATCTGAGAGGGAATGCATTGCCCAGCAGTCTCTTGTTGTAAAACACACGTACACCCTACTTTACAGATGTGTGTGTGCGTGGCCTCCCTAAAGTCCTGTCCTTCAGGGCCTTGAGGAGTCCTTTTTGGGCCTGGGCAGTTCTGTCAAGGTCCCCCTGCAGCCCCAGCTGAAGCCCCTTTCTTTGACCATCTGATTATTACCCTGAGGGTCCTGAAGAAGCTTTCCACACTGGTTTTCAGATTTCCCATTTGTGGAGCTCCACGTAGGAAGTACAGATCAAAAAGAATGATTAAGTTCCCAAGTGGGGACTTCCTGCCGGTAGAGAACAATTCCTTAACCAACTTTCTAAAGACTTCTTCCTTCTCATGCCTTCTTCCTTTGAGACCCCTCCAGAAACACATGCCTCCGAGCTGGCCAGCTCTTCCTGGCACCATTCCTTCTCAGCTTTGCAGGCTAAGCCCTAAGTGCTTTCCACTCTCCTAGGATTATTGTTATTTCTAAAAATTCTACTCTCATGATTCCACACCATGAATGACTTAGAATCCACCCAGGTCTGAGTGCCCGGAGGCATGTGGTAAAGTGAGACTCAAGGAGGGGGAACACAAGTGAATAAATCTTGTCCAATCAAGACAGAAAGAGAAAATGAGTGGCTTCCACACAGTAAGGGAAATGTTTCACTTAAGAGTAACATTCTCAAAAAGGTTGATTAAAAAATGCAAGTGCTCCTTATATTCAAGTGGAACTTGAAAAAAGACATGACGTAGTTGAAGTATTAGTATTGCTTTCCTTTGCCTGATATGTTTATTTGTTCATTTCAAATAAAATTATTTTTTTTCCTTCTTTAGGTCCTGAAGACATACTACCCCAGCTCAAAGCTGGCTGAAAGGCCTCCTATTCATTTATAAGCAGTGTGCGGGAGCGGAATTCCAGATCTTAGTGACATCACTTTCATTCAGATGACCCTGCAGAGCATAGAAAGACCAGAGTTTGTTTTTATACTTGAGTTAACAAATTACTAGAAAAAAAAAGTTATAGAGAAAATAAAGGAGAACGAATTTCTGTCCTATTTCAGCTTCTAGCTATTCAATTTCGTCGTGGTTTGCAGAGAAAGATAATGCTAACTTTGGAAGCTTCAGGAAGGAATTCTTTTTTCCTGTAGTGGTGAAGGTGTTCTGGAGAAACTTATAGACCCCTACCACTCTGCTTATCCGTTATGATCAGGAGCACACTTGTATCAGGAGGCCACAAACCAGACGTAGGATCAAACCTACTTTTGTGGCTTATTAGTATGTTCTCACTGGCTAAGCCAGTGGGTCACATATGATGAAACTATGCTGAGGGTTACTTAGCAGTTCCTGGTTACTAAAATTTAGAAACGCTTTCTAATACGAGACCAAGCCCATAAGAAACTACAAATAAAAATGCAAAAGGACAACAAAAGAATTCCAAATACACATATACTTAGAGTTGTACAGAAGTCTCATAACAGCTTTTTGATGTAAGTAAGTTACCCTACGTTGTTCTTAACTGCCAAGCAAGCTGTGATTTGATCTACCTTCAGTGATTGCAGGCTTCTGCACAGAAGTCATGGTCAAAGCAGTCTGGCATGCGCTGTGAGTTGTATCAGATGGTCTGCTCTTCGTGGGCTGAAGACCACGAGAGAGAGAAGGGCTGCCTCAACCCACTATCTAGTTTCTGTTGCGGACAAAGGTCTCCTGATTTGGGTGATTTGGTAGAGATGGCCAGTTGAACAGTCCTCAAAAGGAAGTGCTTTATTATTACAAAGGAGATAAAAGGAATCAAACAGCATTAAGAGCTGGAACTGGCTCTTATCAGCTTGCTAAAAATTATGCAAACTTTCAAGTCTATGTTCAGTAATGTTTCACTGATAGTTGAAACTGACCTCAGTGAGTATTAAACCACACAAACTGGCAAATGTTGTAAATCAGTAGATGGCCTCCCAGGGAGGTGGTTGTTTAGCATTTCTAGCACACCTCTGCACCAAGTGGTGCTATTCAGCGTGTAGGCCAGAGGGAGCTGCATCCATTCACAAACTGTTAAGTGCCTAGTGAGATACACCTGGAAAATCGAGAGAGCTTTTAGAAACGTTTATAGCAACTCTAGAGTGTTTTGTTGGTTGATCCTAACAAAAATAGAAAACCCAGGGCCTGTGTTCTGTGTGCCTTTGTTTTTTAATTTCCTTTTTCTAGTAATTTGTTTTTATTACATTTTAGCAAAATATTGATCTGCAACATACTGGACATCAAACAAGCAGACTGATGCATTGCCAGAGATAGTCTGAGAAGCACTGATATAGAACATTTGCAAATCCAGCAGGCAGGTCAGAGATAGTGCATGTGAGACTGAGAACATAGAGAGGTAACTTGAAACTACAGGATACTTTAGAAAGCAAAAGGATATGAAGGGGCCAGAGGAAGAAAAGGAATTGTGGAAGGACTGAAACTGGGGACATACTGGGACTACTGCACAGATTTGGGATGGGAGCCATGGACTTGTGCCTTTCACTCAGGTAAGCTGCCTGTTTCTAAGAGGGCATGTGTTAGTGAGCAGGTGTGAGGTCTAGAAAAATGGAAGGATTCTTGTGCTGCATTTCATTCTGGAACCTTGTCTTTAAGGGGAAATCACAGGGTGCTCCAAGGAGAGAAAAACCCTATCTAGTGAGGAGTGGTTTAAGGAGAGAGGATGTTTAGTTTGCAGGAGGAGGAAGACAGAAGGATTTCTGATTATTCCGAAGGCTATTGTATAGAGGATAGCATGGACTGGTTCTGTATGTGGCCCCAAAGGAAATCACAAAGGTAAAAGCTCAGAGAGGCATAAAGAATAGTCCTCTAGCAATCAGTTGTCCAGAGATGGCATGTGGGCACCTTGAGCTCTTAGTGAGTAGTGGGCTCTTAGTCCCTGGAGGTGTTTGAGCTCAGACCAGGTCATCTTTGGGCTGGGAAGTTATTAAAATTGCACCATCTGACAGAGGCCTGAAGTAAGTGACAAGACATCTTTCAAACTGGAGCTCCTGTGGCTTTATGAATTTGAATAAAATCTAGGAAATAATTTGAGAATGAAAGACCCAATGAGAGTGAAGCTAACAGCTGAAGAAAGAGGCCAAGAGAGAAGGCCAGGGAGAGTTACCAACAGGCAGTTTGGTAGCAGTGACGAATGTTCTGGCATCCTGGGAACACATTTTGGCATGGATAAGGACAAACTGCTAACAGAGATGCTGGCTGCCACTACTGTCATTCATGTAGGTCCAGAAAGGCTGAGCATACAACCAATTGTGGAGGCTGTGCTCTCTGTTATGGTGCGTGGCCCAGCCTGGATGGCCCACCGAATGCCAGACAAATTGGGTCTGGCCCCTGTCCTTCACAGGATAAAAGCACAAACCCAGGTGACAACAAAGACGATGAATGGAGAATAAGTGCAGATTCTCAACAGGCACCAGATGAAGCTAACCAGCACAGAGTGAATCCTTACCCTGAAACACACTGTACTAGGAATTTATTTAATAGACACAGTCTCATGACAGGAAGAGCTCACTGTCCCCATTTGCTTGATGGTAAGACTGAGGTTCAGAGCAGGTACATGACTTCTCCAAGTCAAAGTAAGAGGTAGAGTTAGCACGCTCAGGACTGTTTTTATTCAACCAAACCACTTGTATTCGCCTGCCCATTAAACCTTCCATTAAACACTTTGTTCAGTGAAGCACAGTGTTTTCCATGAGAAACTGCCAGGAAAACTGCTGCTAGCACAGGACTTTGCGCCCTACAGGATCTTGTCAAAGGGTCAGAGCATGGATGAATTTGGAGTGGTGAAGAAGGGGTGTGCATCAGCTGACACTTTAAAATACTGCAAAAAAGGAGAGTCTCCCACAAAACAAAACACACATGGAAAAATCGCTCCCTTGTTGCAAAATATTTACAGCTTAACATTTACAGGCCACCCAAAGTGTGGTGGTCAGTGGTCCGTGCTGAGCCAGTCTCCAGTGAGAAGGCGGCATTAGACGGCTGTTGAGGTGGAGCTGGGGGCTTCTAGCCTTCTCTCTTGCTGAGTTTGGGCTCCAGGGACCTAGCTACGTGAAACCACAAAGACCAGCTGACCTTTCCTCCGTGGAAGTAGAAAAAAGCATGCTTGTGTGAGCCTGTAGTGGGAGGACAGGGAATGTGGACAGAGAGGGAGGGGCGCTGTAATAACTCTTGTAGTCATAAGGCTCGCCAGTTGGTAGTCGCTAGTATTCCAGACACTTCCTAATGCCAGACAAATGCCCCAAGCCTGGGCATGTCTGGCTTAGAGATCTATTCAGCTGATAGCAGCCTGTCTCTTGTGGGGAGAACAGATCTTTCAGGGAGCAGAGCTCTGCTGCTGATCAAACACAACATTGTTCTCACAAGGAAGAATGGAAAGGTTTGTTTCAGAGTACCAGCTTTTTTTTTTTTAAAGAGGCACCCAAGTTTTAACAAGTTGCTACAAAACTTGGGCTTCCTGAGGTGAGGCTGTTGGGCACAGTGCATGTACTGTACCAAAATCCAGGGGAGGAGGGAGGGATCAGAAAGTTAGTCATTAAAAAAGAAAGAAAAAAAAGCCGCAGGCACTTCATGCCTGGAAATGATGTAACACGCAGCCACTCCTCTGTTACAACTACAACCAAACAATGCTCCGCAGTCCTCGGCAGCTGCTCTCCAAATGTCAGCACACACCCGTCAAAAGAGCCTGAAAGCCGTCACACTGAAGGGCTGTGCTGTGCTTTGCTCGCCCACATATTCCCGGGGCACTCTCGGGAACCTGGCAACAGGTAACGTGGCAACCTTGCCTTACAAATTGGCAAGTGGTATACTTTCAGAGAACAAATGGATTTTTTTAAAAGTCGGCTGCATCTCCCCCACCGTCTGCACGCCCAATACCCCCACGCCAACTGAAAGTCCGAGAAGTACTGCATTGCCCCCGCAGCCCTGTTCTCTAGCGCCCCCTTGTGGCCAAACTCGGAACACCTTGAAATTGGCTGGCTCCAAGTTAAGTCACACTACGGAAAGGGATTGACGCCTTTGCTGGTCTTGTCTTTCAAAAAACAGAGTGGAAGTCAAGACTCAGACCTCTTGCTTTTATAACCTTAACAGAATTATTACCCTCGCTGGGTAATATTGTTTTGTTTTTTAAAGCAGCGGCTATGGAAACATTTTTTGTTAGAGAGGGTTAAGTTGAAGAGCAAGAACTGCTGTAGTCATTTGGTTAGGCAGATAGTGAGGGTTAATAGCCATGAAGCTGAGGATTCTGGCTGGGTGGAACTTGCATTTTCCATTTTTAATTTTTATCTGAATTTGTATGTTCAATGCAGCAAGATTTCTCAGGCAGAAGCATTTCTAATTCACACTGCTGGTCGCCGGTTAGCCTTACGCAAGGATTACCTAGGATTTCCAGACTACAAACTCGATAGCAGCGAGCACCCTTGTAGCCCCACCTTAGCTCTTTTATCTCTGTGTGGGGCAAACATCCACAGAAATGCCAAGGGCAATATTTTTAACCAGTCTTCTTTCTCGTAGGTTCTCCTTCCTCTGAGCTGTCTTTGATTGGGAGAAATGACTGCAGTTGTGAGCTGCTGGTAACTCCAGCTGGGTGGGAGGGTTTCTGTTCTTTCTCCCTCTCTGGGAAAGTTAACTAGAAACTAAGAAAGAGGTTCAGATCAAAGTAACTGTTTTCTTCAGAAAGTTCCATTAATTAACTAGATTAAAGAAAGTTAAGTGATGTCTGGAGGAAAGTCATTTTAGAAGGTTGAGGTCCAGGGGCTGAGGTCTAAAACTTCTAATGTGGATGTTTAATGAAGCTTGGCAAAAAGTTAAATGATATTAGAAATTGAAGGTTACCATATGTAAAACCAGTTGTTGCCTGAAATCAACCATTTCAAAGGAGCTTCTTGAAAGTAGACATTTGGCTAGCCTTTGCCTAGACCATACTGAAAATTAAAAACGCAGGGCTCTGAGTAAGAATCACTTGACCAATAGCTAAGGTGAGTCATGGCCTTCTTAGAATAGGCACATCCTCAAGTCAGGATGTTGAGAACATGGGCTTACTAATTTGCAAGGCGGGGCCCTAGCTTCCAGTAGGGAATGTGATCAGGATTTCATGGTTCATTTTCCCCGGCCTTTTCAACAGGTGGTATTGAGTCATCCGTGTACACAAGTGACTGCTCTGGCAGTTTCATCTGTTAGGATTAAATTTCCATTTGTTCTATTACTTTATGAAGTGATTTTTACCACTGAATCAGATATAGCACTTCCTCTAGGTCTTAGGGATTTTTTTTTCAATGTTTGTAATGCTGTGTTTTTCAAAATTTGTCCCAGACAGGTCTGTAGGTCTTCCTGGGTTGAATGGACTGTTTACAGGAGGGGAAAATTCAGGGCCCAAGGTCAGGGTTACAGAATTATATAAGGTTTCCTGTTTGGGCAGCTGGTCTACCAGCTCCTCAGGTTGTGCAGACTGGGTCTTGTTGAAAGACAGCATGCCGAGGAGTTCTGGGGTAGGGATGGTGCCAGGAGCAGGGAAGGAAGATTTCCTTTTAAGCTTCTCATCAACCAGCTTTCATTTCTTTTCAGATGTCACTTCTCAGTAACACCTTCCTATATTTTCTGTTGGGTGAGTTTTTTTTTCCCCAACCAGAGTGAGAGAATGGAATTGCTTAAGGATGTAAGAATCACAAGGACAGGCATTGTTGCCTGCTTTATTCATGATGACTGCAGTACTTAGAGCATGCATGACATGTAGTAGTACTGTGGTAAATACATGTTACAGGAAGGAATGAATAGGATGGGAAGAGACTTTCTGGAGAGAAAGAAAAATGGACTAATATTCAGGAAAAAGAGGCCACCAGGGTAGAAGTAAACTGACTATGGGCCTTCTCTGTGACCTTGGCTTTTGCAATAGAATTTCGTATCACCTGTGTCCACTTCTGTTTGGCATTGGCCAAGAGCTGGCCAAGTGCAATTGTGATTGGTTAACTTTTAATATGGAGCTAGTATGTGAAAGCCCAACCTAACGTCAGCTGAAACTAGTTGGTCCTGTGGATGAAACTAGTTGGTCCTGTGGATTATCCACTTAACCTTTTCCATCCTCTCTGCTTGGCTTTATTCAATGGCATGTATGATGGACCTGGGATGCTAACTGCCCTTTTCCAGTGCAGCTGCTTTCCTTCTCCTTAGTTCCTGTCATGCATTTTTCTTTGACTTACTAGTCTATGCTCTGTCTGCTTGCACAGGATGGGTATTTGAGGGCCAAGAACTCACTTTACCTCCTGATCTTATTTCAGGAGAATTTGTGTCACATGCACAAGGGGACCTGGAGCCTGGAATACAAGGAAAAGTCTGGAATGGAATCATACAACTGAACAGGACTCTCCTGCCATGTCGCTGTGTGTCTGGTAAACAAAGTAGAACTCACAGGTACCTACCTTGAGGCTGTATGAAGTAGCAGCTGGTTTCTAGATGGGAGCTGGGTATCGGGCACTTATTGCCAACTTGTCTCCCTCAAGAAAATGGCTGTGCAGTGAGTGTCTTGTGTATGAACCAGGGAACATCCTGTTTAATGAGAGTCTGGTCACGCTAAGCCCTAAGTGAAACTTCAGGCTGGGTTTATCAGAAACATCTGCTCACGGGTAAACTTTCTGGGCTTGGGAGAGATGGCAGGCCTATCAAAGCAGCCTGATACTGCTGCCCTACGGACAGAGGGCCTGGAGGGAGGGCTTGATCTGGAGCAGAAGCTTTTTTACAAGGCAAACTCAAACCCCCAAACCTAGGAAAACAGGATGTGTGGGGAAGTAAAGAAGAAAGAAAATGCATCCACCGTTTCTTCCTGTTGGTTTCGGCATGATGAGGAATAATTACCTGGGTTTGGAGAGCAGGGCATGTGGGAGGCCACAGGAGGGCCTGGTCTGTGCAGTTAGGCAGTTAATTATTCATTCTATTCCTTTCCTCTTTCCTCCCAGAAACCCCCCTTTTTAAAGGAAAAACAGGAAAAACTATCTGGGTTAAGTTGTGGAATAGTGATTTTGTTAGCCCACACCAGCCCCTTACCGACTCTCAAATGACAGAATCAGTGCTTTAAAATGACACCTCATTACCCAACTGTGTCCCTGACAGAGGAGGACACAGATCCAGAGAAGAACCTGTCCAGGTGTCCCCGAGGGCTTTTTCTGTTCACAACATGCTGCAAACATGAGTTCAGTAGTCAAATCAACCTTTACAGTTAGTACAAGACTGCATTTTAAAATTCCACTTCACAGCTGGGTTTTTATCGCTTGCCAAAAGTAAGCAAGAATAACCTAGGACACTGCCCAGGCCTGCGTTCAGTATCCATTTACTCCTCCCACCCTACCGTCATCCTCATTCCTTGTGTTTAAAGAAGCCGGGTGCTCCACCTCTAATACTAACTCCTCAAGTGGCAAGAGGGCTGCAGAATTTGAGTTGCACACATTGTCCAGTGTGGAGTCCATTCGGAACCTGGGTTCTTCCCAGCCAAGCCTCCTTACTTAACTTTGAAAGAGCTGCCTTAGACTTCTGTCCTTAAGATTCTCCTCTGCACCCTTGTGAGAGCAATGCCTGCATCCAAAAGCCCTTGTCTGAATCACTTGGTTCAATGTGCTTGGAATTCAGAACTTCTTGGATTGTAGTAAGCTAACACACATGAAACACCCAGGGAATGGGGCAGCACCCCTTAATCCTTAAGAGGAAGGGATGAAGTCCACCCACTCCTTCAGGTAACACCCCCTGCCCTTCCCCCCACACCCTACTTCCTCCTTCAGAAGCATCTCAGGTTCTGGATGGAGCTGTGTCCCAACCAAGCCCACATAGAGGGTGGTGGATGGGTGGTGATGGGGTGGTAGTAGGCTTGATATTCTGGGTGATCCAGGTTTCTATACATTTAAGGCAAAGAGGAATGTAAGATCAGATTTGGTAGTACTTCTGACCCTGTCTCTCTTTCCTTGACCATGTTGGAGTTCTGGATATTTATGGATTTATTACTGTGTGTGTTTCACATGCTGTATTCAGAAACATTCTTTTCTAGATTTTTTGTTGTAATGGTTGTAAGAGTGCTAGTAGGGATTTTAACTGACCTCTTCCCACAAGGTTGAAGGATGTCCTTATAAATTACAGAATGGGGTGGTCTGATGTGCTCTATAGACAAACATTTCATATTTGCAAGGTTGCAGGGATTCCTTTTTGACTCATCCTTTCCATCACTCTTCCCCATTCTTATCCCCTACATGCAAGCTATCGTCTGACTTCACAGCAAAATGTGTAAAACTGACATTTTTCTCAGCCCACCATAGTTGGTACTGTGCCAATTGTAAAGGATGGTACCGTGCCAGTTGTGGAGGGTGGTTCTGTGCCAGTCCAGGCTGGATGCTGTGCAAACTTGATGCAGCTCAGGACACTGGCCTGAAAGTTTATCTGCAAGGGATCTTCATTTGCTAAATGAATGTGCTACTGTCTCACCTGAGGGTTTCAGCCCTGGGCAGGTTGACTATGGAGATGGTGAGACTGAGAAATGACAGTGGAAGGTTCTTGGGGTAAAAGCGTTTATACCCGGCTTTATTCTTCCAGCTGTAGGTCGGGCACTAGAATCACGCCTGCATCCAGCAGCCTGAGGTCTCCTTGACTTGCCTCTCCAGGTGTGGAATCACTGCGTCATGAGCTGGGGCAGAGGAGTTTGAGTCTCCAGTATTCTCAATGCCCAAGGCAGAGCCTTTACTTCAAAAATGGGGCAGAAGAATGGTACACACAGTTTGAAAATCATTTTGACAAGACTTGTTTTTATACCACATTCCAACGTAAAAGATAACTGAAGTAATCCATGTAACATGGCTTGGATTAGAGCAAACTAATGAGTGGGTAGAAATGTATTACGGAACTGTAGGTCAAGCACTAGAAATTTTTGTCTGAAACAAGCACTGCACTGCCTCCTGGTGTGGGTGGCATTCTACTTTTCCAAAGGAACCAGAGAAAGTAAAGGAATACGATTTGATTATTTTGGATCTGTACTGTCACAGATGAAAGATTTTACTGTCAACTCTGAAAAAGCAACTTGTACCCACTGCAAACCTGCCCGGCCAGAGGCTATTAAAAGATTCTGTGTGTTGAATGTTTGGGGCCCAGGTTGGGATTTCATCTCATGCTATGGGATTGGCTCATGGTTGCAATTTACACAGTTTGTAACCATGATAGCCAGATGACCGCAGAAGCGCTAAGGTGCGGGAATGCCGAACAAGAGGAAACCAGCGCTGGTCTCTGGATCAAAATTAACTACCAACCAAGAGTTAGGAAATGGATCAATGGCCAGGGAAGCATTTTGGTGACCACTGCTCAAAGCTGCAGCCCCAGTGCAGTTGCTGATAACCTTGTCAGCCCTCCAGATAAAGACACATCTTGTCACCCTCAGGCACCTGGCCCAGAGGTAATAAAACGGTTGACTTATCTTCTAAGGGTGGAGTCCGTCAAACCTCAGCCTCCGTAATTAAAGAAAACTGAAATTGCCTGTCACTTACAAAAAAAAAAAAAAAAAAGGCGGGGGAGGGGGGAGAGAGAAAGGAAAAAGGCCAAAGGCAGGAAATTGCATTTGTCTCTCTCCTTGGATTTTAAAAAGGAAGTGATCCTACCAGCCAAAAGTTTTCCAGCGAGAAAAACAGCCTGGCTCTACTGCCCTCTCCCCGGGGTAACAGGATTGCAGACAGCTCGGGTCCACGTGACGGCCTAGAAAAGAGGCTCAAGCTGATGAAAACCCAAGAAATCTTCGGAGCTTTCCTTTCTGAATGTCAATGGCTGAGTCAGTGCGTTGCTGAGCGGGGAAGGAAGTCACAGTCACACAGAGTGACTCATTCAGCGCTGTTCGCTCAGGCAGGCGGATAAAAAGTTTTAGCGAAAGCAGTAACAATCTCCTTTAAATACTAGCACAGTAAGGAAATTCCTCTCTTTCAGGCTGAATGCCATCCACACAAAAGAGCTCCTGTTGACATCTCATTTACAATCTCCCCCAGGACACAGACAAGACCATTTCAATAAACCCAGCTCAGAAACACCTATTGTTCAAAATCTTCAACTAGCAACAGGCTACCACCACTCCCTATTGTTTTGTAAAATAAAAGATTTAGAAGGAGAAGGATTGGGGCTGTGGAAGCTCTGAAAAGAGGAAGGGAAAAAAGTCCCTTTGACTCGAGGCTGTCAGAGTGCACAGGAAGAATAAAGTTAATGAATTTCCATTTTTATAAGAAGTGCATAGGAATGCCTGTTAAGCTTCTGAACTAGTGATTGGGAATTCTAAATTTGATGCCAACTTTGTGTGTAAAGAAGCTAATTCCTGCCAACTTGTTTGCGAAATGAAAAGCCGGAGACTGTACTCACCCTCTTCTCAGCCTTACAGAAGCCCAGATAGCAGCACAAGCAAATGCACCAGGTGAGTCTTTGATCTCGGCTGTTGCCCTGGGATTTATAGCCTGACCTTCTTTCCAAGCATGATTTTCTGGCTCAGAGCTCACTTCCCTCCATTAATGGTTTTCTCCTTTGCCTGAACACTGCTTTGCTCCCCCTTGTAGTAAAACTTAAACACTTTCTAGAGTTGTATAATGTAGTCCTCTGATGGCTTTTCTTCAGATAATGTTCCACATTAAAGGGATACGTTTGATTTATCAAAAAGGGTGGCAGAGCGTTTCTCAAATCTTTACCCCCCTAATACATCTTATGGGTATCTTTACCCACAGAAGAGATCTTACAGTTAACGGGTTCCTCATCTCAGCCAGTGACCCCTTTATCCATCCAGAGTTCAAACCCACACTGTGGGCATTTTCTCTCCCTTTGGCTCTTGAATCCCCCGGGAATCATCCCACACCCTACAATACACCTGCCTGCTTTCCTAGATCCTATTAGCTCCTTTCTGGAGGATCACAGCAACTAACTGACTCCCGATTCCTCGAACTACCGGTTGTGACTTGTTAATAGGACATGAAATCCATTTCTGAAAATGAAACAGCTCAGGAAATGTCAGAGTGCACCAAACAAAGGAACAGTAAGTATTGTTTTGTGAATCGTGTTTCAGTTTGTGTGTTCAGATCTGAGTACATTCTGGGCAACAGGTAAAATGTATTTTGTTAAAATATTTTGAGAAATACTTTACTAATTGGTCTCTCTGGGTCTGTCTTGTCTCTGCTTCTACACTGCTGTACACGCTTAAAGCAAGAGTGGAAGATCCTGGACAGATCCTGTCACTCCTGCGGACGGTCTGCCTTCAGGATAAAGTGCTGACTCGAGGGCTTTAAAGATTCCAAAGAACTTGGTTCCCACGCACCTTCGAGGTCTCAGAACTCTACATCCTCCTGACCACTCTTACTTTTAGTTATTAACATTAAGTTCCCTGGTCGTTGCAGATGGAATTTCCCCTTTAGGGACATGCTTTCCTCCTCTTTCCCCTTCAGGTATCATAGGTTGTCACCTCTGCCAGGATGACTTATGGAATGTTCTAAATGACTCCCCCAGTTCTTATTAGAACACTGCACTTTTTATTTGACAGAGCACTTTGTACATTATAATTATCTTCTCAATTCCCTATTATTTAAGCTCCAAGTGGGCATTCAGTAAATATTGTGTAAATATTTGCATCGAATGTTTCACATTTTACATAGCTCAACATTTCCTTCCTACATACCAATTTGAATAGTTATTGTAAAGTATCATCTCCATTTCTCAAAGTGTTTGTGTTCATTTTTTTACACTTCAATATCTCCTGTTCATTTGCTTTTCAAACACTAATTAATTTGGAAATTAACTGGACTTTTAAAAATCAAAGTAATAAAATTTGGAGAAAACGGTTCGACTTTTTCCTGGTCATTCACCCTCCTGAAACTCAGATCCTCAACACATTAAAAGGAGGACAGAACTCCGTAATCTGTGGGCTCTCTTCCAGTCTGCTACTCTGAACCTCCAGCTTGAACATTCTCCTTTTATGGACCAGAGAGGTTAAGTGATTTTCCCAAGGCCAAACAACTTTTTCGTGGCAGGATATAGTTTGTCTTTCTGTAGAATTTTAACAGCAAGCAGCACACAAAAAACAAAAACTTTACCCGGCAATTAATAGTGCCACTGTTTGTGTGAAAGAGAATCATAAAATTAAAGAAAAAAGGGACTTAAAGAAAAAAAAAATCTACAATGGATTCCTGCTTAAGCAGGTCTTAACATTTTTAAAAGTCTTGCTGTTATTTTCTATTAGATGGAGAGATGTTCAGATATCCTTCCTTAAATTGGAAGTGAAAAACTAGGAATTCTGTGCCCTGATCTTTTGTAGTGGGCATTCCACGGAGGCACAGCAGACACACACAGCCTTCCTGAAGGTGCCAAGAGCATCCTAAGGCCTTTCTTAGTGCTGAGGCCTTGGTGCCTTGACCCAAAAGCCACATTGCATCAGGATGAGATTTCGTGTCAGTTCTGGCAACCCCTCCCCTCCTTCCCAGCCTGAGTCCCACTGAAGTCCCTACTTCTGCTCCACTTGCTTTTTTATTTACTATGGAGTTTAGGTTTAAATAACCTGCTCTATAAATCAGAAAGTCAATGGAAATACATGCCTTTAGGGAAAAAAGAAACACAACGACCTTACTTGTATTTGTCCTAATGTGATATGCTGCACTCCTCAACCATCTAAGCCGGCATGCCCATTGGCATCACTGGTTATTTTTTTCCCTCTAAACTGACCAGTAGCAGCTTGCCTTTGTTTGACAGAAAATGATGGTAGGTAGACCTTGGCTTTGAAATGCATTCTTACAAAGAAAAAGTCAAAGTTACTTACTGCTGTAGAACCACTATATATGTGACGACCCAACTTAACCTCAAGTCGTTACAGCCAAGTGATGGGCTTATGGACGATTTTTATTTTATTCTTTGGGCTTCTCTGAATTTCCCAATTTAAGAAAATGAACATGCATTACGATTGTCATCATAGAAAAATACATATGTTAGAATAAAAATTAAATACCCTATTATGTCATTGCTGCTCTGACACCTGATGAAATAATTTAATTTTTACCATATATGGTGCTTGGTATTTTGTCTTTCTTTTAACCCATTTGCTTTTGAGGGAAATTTTTAGGATTGCCACATGTAAAAGAAAATAATGGAAAACTCTTAACATGATTTGATATTATACTGTCTTTAAAAGCTTAAAAGCAGGAACAGTGACCCATAGACACACCAATTACTGGCGTAGAACCCCTTCACTGTCTGGCTGCTACATGTTTTTTTGCTACAGGACAAAAGGGTGAGAAGGGAATTCTGGTGGGAATGCTGCTGGGAAGCTTTACCTTCCTAGGCACAAGTCAGGGACCTTTTTCTTCCTCTGGACAGTGTCATCAGCAAGCGGTACCTTGACCTGTGGCTGCCACCCGGGGCATCTGCTTGAGAAAAACCCGCGCTCAGATTGACAGGTGGAAAGATGCCAAAAGCTGATTGGCTACATTCATGGGCTGCCCTACCTTTAGACTTGCAATTATTTGAGAAAATAAATGACTTTATCATTTAAGTCATCTTGACTTTATTTCTAAAAGTTTATTTACTTACTTACTTGTTTTGGCTTGGCAATTCCATGTGACTTCATAGATACGAAGTGCCCTTTGTTCCCTGGAAAACCATTCATCAAGATACACTTCCTTTGTGTGCCATCAGTAAGTGGTCCTCTGCATCTTTACTATAGAACTCATCACACTTTACTTGTTACGGGAAAGCAGAAGAAAACTAGTGATCAGAGAGATCATTGGTAACTACTTACTTGTCGGATTAAATGATTCTATGTGGCAAATTCTATTACACATGATATCACCAGACCATATTTTCTCTTTCAAAAAGATTCTCAGACTTGGTGGCCCAGCTTCTGCAGCGGTAACATGGCCACTGGAAAGGCAGCACCTTGAAGTCAGCCAGATGCCGTGCAAATCCTAAACTGCTGAGTACAGGCTGCATGGCCTTGATGATTCAACTCTCATCCCGTTTTCTCATCTTTTGAGTCAGGGCAATGGTGCTGATAATGAGATGAATGAAGAAGCTGTTGGTGTGTAAGGTGACCCAGTGTGACACTTCTATCTGACAAAGGAAATAGGTACTTTCCATTTTCCCCCTCTTTCCTACATTATTTTATACAACAAAATTCAAATATTACAAAAATGATCTTGAAAACTCCTGGGGGACTCTACCTGAGGGGGAAATTCTCTACTTTGCAGATGTCTGGGTTTCTGCAGCGTGAGGAGCCTGGCACAAGGGTTGCAGGCATGAGTCCCTATTTTAAGATGCCTCTCCCTTGTGTTTGATATTAAAACCTCATCTCATCACTCTGGTCTCAACTCATAAATCCTCTCTTTAAAGAGGCCTTCCTTTGACTGCCCAGCTTCAAGTAGTCCATCCATCCGCTCCCGTCGCAGCCCGGCAGCCCCCTGCTTATAGCAGGAGATACACACAGATGATAAAATGGACTCTGAAGATGCTGCCTCTTTTAGGTGAAGCTAAAAGCACCTCCTGTTGGGTGGGGAGTTTTGGCTGGCCCATTTTGCTCTTCAGCCAAGTCCTTAGCAGTTTTATGCCCCTGGACCCCCTCCCAGCCTTCCCAGCCTCGCAGGCTGCTATCTCCAGATGGCCTGAGGGCCCCACTCCGCCCCCTGAAATCACACACCTGCTTGGCAGGCTAGTCCCTATCTGTGGTTTAAAACTTTTTTCCACACTCTATTATCACCCTTCAGTTCAGAAAAGAGCAAAACAAAAACACTTGCAAGCATGTTTCCCTTTGCCTTCCTGGTCAACACTAAGGATTTCCAGCCAGAGAGGGTGAAGGGCAGAATGTGAGTGGGCCCTGCTCACTCTAAGTTCAAGTACTTGAGAATTTAAAGTCCAAGACCCTCTCTAAGCACAACATGCAGTCTATCAAGTAGATTTCCTTAGTTCATTACTAACAACGCAGGATACCATCTCTAAAATCATCCACTTAAATTACTAGAAATCGAACAAACAAGAACTTTCTATGCCTTAGGGCAATATTGCATGGTATTTCAGAATGTAAGTGCTGGAGGCAGAACTTAATTGAAAAGTGCATTACCTAGGGAAGGTTTCTTAATCTGTTTAAACGTCAGTTTTTTACTATGTACCATGAAGATTAGACTACCTCCCTTATGGGGTTGCTGGGAGAATGAAATGAGAAATGCTCAGCGTATCACCTGACATGGAGTAAGTGCTCAATAAATAGTACACAGTAACAACAAGAATCCCCCAATTCCATTAGGGCAATTCCTTCATTTTGGCTTAACAGGTGCCCCTGTGGTCCTACACAAAAGGCCCTCCAGCCTCTGAAGTTCTCTGCAAAGGTGGCCAGATTATGCCAGCCCATCTCCATGGCAACCAGAGGTCTCTGTTATCTAGTCTGGTGCCAGGTAGGTGGTAGGTGATGAGACAAACTGAATCTTAGGTTAAACCTCTCTTGTTTAGTATACTCACCAGCAGTGCTCCTGTTCTAGACCCATGCAGAATTCTGATTTCATGTGACCTTTAAGTCACAATTTCAGTCATAAAAGTACTTCTGAAACATTGACCCGCTTGCTCAGACACTTTTTTATTTTTAGCTATTCCCCAGATGTCTACTTGATATAGAAATAAGCAGAAGAATCAAAGCTTCTCTAGTAAAGTTTTCTCAAGGACTCTCAGTTAGTCCATTTTTCTATTGCTAGCATAAGGAGTTAGATTAGGAAGTCAGTTGTTGAAAACAGTTTTTTGAGCTGCAGTGAAATGTGGGTAGCACTTTATTTCATAAGCCATTTTGGATATAAAGTAAACTTTTTCAGGAACAAGGGCTGGCATTCTGCAGAAGGAATAAAGGAAACAAAATTGATTAAAGGGCCTGGCACCTAATACACCGAGGAAGTATGAATTTATGAAGCAATGGAATGCACAAATGAGTAAAAAAATCCTTGGAATTCCAGATCTATAAATTAGTAGGTCTGTGATAGTGCTGTTAAGGATGATGCACTTAATTATTCTATGCTTCATTTTATAACAATCTGCAGAATGGGAGAGTAACTATAAGGTGGTTGGTACAGTGAAAGATAAGGAGGGAGCACGTGGAAGCCCTTTGGAAATTGCAAAATGCTCTGCAGATGCCACAGGAGCAACAATAGCAAAAGCGGTTAATAGTTACTTTTTTGGGAGCCAGCTGAGTAATTTTTCCAAACCACAATTCTTCCTGGAGCAGCATAAATTGAGTTGGCCTTTGGCTGATATTGAGCTGGGACTCTGGGGATACCACAAAATAGTTTATAAAATTGCACATTTAGGCTCAATAGGAGGGGGGAAATGCTGTAAAAATTAATAGGGCCAAAGGGAATGGTCTCTAATCACCAAATTGCACACTTCCTTTCCCAACGGCCTCCAAAACACAAATAGTATTTGATAGAAGAACACCACAGTGACAAATAGCTGCATTAAAAAGGAACAATTCTTCCAACAAAGCTTAGTAGATTTTAAAAGTGACTGGAGTCAAACATAACTTGGAGAAAATAATTTTTTAAATGATGCATAAATAGAGTGGACCATTTCAGAGGTTTGTGAGTAAATGAGCAGAAAAGTTGGGACTACCCTCTAATGTCACCATAGTAAGTGCTGGTGGCAGGGGTGAGGGTGTGTCTATTTTCTTGAATAGAAGCTTGCTGCTAAATAGAATGGGTTGAGAGGTGCTTAATAAACTGGCTCCAGTACACCCCTTTTTTAATTCAGAGCACAGAGGAAAGCTGGGCCACAAGAAGATAATCTCTCAGGGAGCTGGAGAATTGGCCTTGGAAATACCCAGGTGATGAGAGAAAAATTCCAAAGGAGATTTTAGCAGGTGGGAGGAGGTCAGAGTGGAGATAGCACGTCTGGGTAATAGGAAAGGGAGGCAATGGGTAAAGGGGAGGCCAGCAAACATTTTTCATTGCTTTGTCTGAGGCAGAGGCAGCTCTGAGCACAGCTGTGAAGCAGGTCAAATTTCATCTTTCTCTCCCTGGACAGTTGGAGATCCTGCCACCCTGCACTCCTGTTCTCACTTAATTCCAGATTTTCCAGATCTCATTCATTTGCTTAGGGACTTGCTCTTTGAAAGGTGAAAACCTAGGTAGTCTGATAATGGCATGCACTGGGGCAGGGGATGGGGATTGCATTTTTCAGAGAATTCTTGCAAATATTTCTTTCCTCCTAACATAAAATATACTCCAGAGTAAAACATGTATTTAAAAAGTGGGGGGCTGGGGGGGATCTCTGTAAAATCTGCCTTAATTCCAAGAAGCATCTGAAATTGGGAATTTCTGACACTATAAATAGACCCATAGTGGCAGCAAACACCTTTCCATGGCTTTCAAATCCTTAAGCCTGGAAAGGGAAGAACTAAATTTTATACTTTAATGCTATAAGCATGGAATTGTGCTCAGTACTTTGTACACATGGTCTTTATTCCATTTTACAGATTTGGAGGTGGGGATGAAGTTCAAAGAGGCTGGTAACCTGCAAAACTGTACTCCATCTGACACATTCTTCTAGAACAGCGGTCAGCAAGCTTTTCTATAAAGGGCTGTATAATAAATCTTTTAGGCTTTGTGGACAATGCAGTCTCTATGTCAACCACTTAATTCTGCCATTGTGGTAGAACCAGAGGCAATATGTAAATGATTGGGTGACGGCTGTCTTGGAGAGGGAAGCCAGAGTTGGTCTAAGAGCAAAATTTGCCAATCCCTGCTCTAGAACATTGCCACTTCCAATCAAGGGATGGGGTCTAATTGCTCTCCTGTTGTATCCAAGGTGGCAGGTGATTTGCTCATGACCAAGAGACTATGAAGGAAGTGACACTGCATGACCTCCCAGGCTGGTACAACTATTTCTACCTTACTCCCTGGGACAGCTGCCTGCTTGAAGCCCTGAGCCACTGCAAAAGCAGTCCAAATGACCTGAGGCCACCATGCTGTAGGAAGCCCAGGTTAGACATGTGGAAAGACCACATGGAGAAGCCTCAAAAATCTAAGAAGAAAGATAAATGCTCAGCTGGACCCCAGTTGTTCCAGCCCAACACTGGACTGCAAGTGTGGGAAAGACCCCGAGCCAGAACCGCCCAGCTGGAGCTCTAACCAAATTCAAGCACTATGGAAACTGAGGAATAATAATAATAATATTGCTGTTGTTTTAAAGCACTAGGTGTTTGAGTGATGTTACATAGAAATAAATAGAACACTGCCCTAAGCTAGTGAGTGGCAGATGTGAGATTCAAACCTAGGTTGGCCTGCCCCCAACCACATGTTCTGTTACACAACTGCTTCCAGCAGCCTTTAAAAAAAAAGTGCTAAAATACATGTAACATAAAGTTTGCCATGTTAATCATTTAAAAAATGTATGGTTCAATAACTGCATTCACACTGTTGTGCAACCAATCTCTGGCACTCTTTCCATTTTGCAAAACTGAAACTTTACCCATTAAACAAGCACTCCCCATTCCCCTTTCCCCCAGGCCCTGGTAACCACCGTCCTCCTATCTGCCTCTATGGAATTCCACCATTCTAGATCCTTCATATTAGTGGAATCACACCGTGTTTGCCTTTTTTTGGAACTAGCATATTTCACTTTGTGTGTGTGTGTGCATTTATATACTTATATATTTTAAGCCTATGTGGGTTTTAGTGAGCATGATTAGTGAGTAGCAAAGGTTTGTCAGGGAAAGATGTCAGAGATTCCAGGTTTGTAAGTCACAGAGGTGATGCGTCCCAGGAAGGACCTCACAACGCCACCTGCTCTGACAGCGGCAACTCACAGTGCTCTGCCTCTGAAGGGTTTTGAAGGAGGAGGAACCCATAAATCAAGAATAAGATAAGGCTATTTCGTTTGTTTCAAGTCGTGGGCTGACTTCCCTCTCCGAGCCTGTCCAGAATGAAATCGTTTTCTATCACACGGTCCTTTCAAATAGTATCAAACACAAATACGCACTGTCTACTCCTTTACCTCCTCCGTGTCGGGGGTGTGTATTGACTTGGTGGATTTCTATGACTAGCTGTGGACTACGAATCAAACAAAAACCTTTTGCAAGGAATTGGCTCTGGGCCAGGTGGACCTTGAATGCTGCTACTTGCTTATAGAGACTGAGGCTGAGCCTCGGGGGGCATCTCTCACCTTCTCTGCCTTCTTCCCATCCCTAACCTAAGACCAAAAGGCAGTCCTGCGTTGAGGTACACACTTTTGAATTCAATGGGTTGACCTTCCTCTCCCACCCAATGGCACCCAGGCCACATGTTTACACCAAGAGAAAAGGAAAGTGATGTTTTTTCTAGCCCATTGTTATGGGCTGAATTGTGTCCCCCATAAAAATTCATGTGTTGAAGTACTAACTTAGTATCTTAGGATAACTGTATTTAGAGCTAGGGCTTTTGAAGAGATGATTAAGTTAATATGAGGTCATTATGGTGGGCTGGGATCCACTATGACTAGAATCCTTAAAAGAAGAGAGAGAGGCAGGGTGCCTGTGCTCGCGGAGGAAGGGCCACGTGAGGACCCAGGAGGAGACAACGGCGAGCCCAGCAGAGAGGCCTCAGAGAACAACCTGCTCACACCTTGACCTTGGGCCTCAAGCATCCATGGTTGTGAGAAAATAAATTTCTGTTGTTCCAGCCCCCCAGTTCTGTAGTTGTGTTATGGTAGCCCTAGCAAATTCATACACTCACCTAGAGAAGGTTCCTGAAAGTAATAATAGGGACTCAAAGGGCAAGAAAGTCTTTCAGTACAGTTCCTCTTTCTGCATCTTTCATAAGCAACTGCTGGCAGGGTCAGGAAATGGTGGCTGAGCCTCGGGTAAGCGCCAACCTTCAGGAAGCTCACTGGGGTCACTGGAAGCTCCTGGCTCCAAAGGGGAGGGACTGTGGCTCTAGATTCTAGACAGTCTAACAAATATGGGGAGACTGAGTAGGTGTTTTGGGCATGCTCTATAGGAGCATTCCTTCCTTCCTGGGCAGGAGAGGCCTTCCGTCTCCCACTGCACTTCCTCTCTCTGGGGCTCTTCCCACCCACCCCTCCTGTAAGGTTGCTTTATTACCAGGAAAGTCAGAAGATGGGATTGCATCGTGCAAGTGGTAGGATGGGCGGACAGTAGACAGAATAATGGCCCCTAATTCCAAATCTGAATCTTTCAGATCAGTGAAGATGTTACCTTACATGGCAGAGGGGACTTTGTGATTATGTTAAGGATCTTAAAATGGAAAGATTATCCTGGATTATTATCAGGGTGGCCCCAATGTAATCACCCAATGTAGGGTCCTTCTAACAGGGAGGCAGGAAGGTCAGAGTCAGAGAAGGGGAACTGTGAGGGTGGAAGTAGCCATGTTTAAGAGAGGTTGGAAGATGTGACACTGTTGCTGGCTTTGAAGCTGGAGGAAGGGCCTCATGGCGAGGAACACAGGCGGCCTCTAGTAGGTGAGGGCGAGGAGATGGATTCTCCCCTGCAGCCTATAATGGGGCACAGCCCTGATGAGCCATTTTAGACTTCTATCCTCCCAAACTGTAGGATGATTGGTGGTATTTTCAGCTACTAAGTTTGTGCTGATTTGTTACAGCAGCAATAGGAAGCCAGTACAGGTGGTAAAGATAACAGTCCTGGAGAACTGCTGCCAGCACATTCAAATGGGTAGTGATAGGGCTTAGAAATTAGATAACAGGCAAAGCTAAAGTTTCTATCCCTTAAAACAGGGGTTCTGGATCAGACTCTGGGGGTTGGGCCTGCAATCTGGGTGTAACATACCCTTCGGGGAAACTGATGCACACGAATGTTTACCTTAAAGGTAAGTGACCTAGGCTGGTTCTTACAAATGAAGAGCACATGTGGACCCTTGGAGGTACATGTTTGGAATCTTGCAGGTACATGATGGAATCTGGGGATAATGAGGAAAGTTATCTTCCTAAAATGGGCTCTGCGGGATGTAGAGGAAATTAAAGTTCCTATTGAAGGGCCCCCACCCATAAGATGGCGAACTTCCTGCTTCTCTTCTGGGTCCTCGGTTCCCGCCGGCGCCACCTGAAGCCCAATCACCCCTCGCCCCCCTAATCCCAGCACCTAGCCAATAGCCACTAGCCCCGTAGAAGTGACACCTCAATCAGCTCATGCCCCTTCCTATATAACGCAGCACCTTTCCCTAATAAAGCGGAATTCTCCAATGAATTGCTGCTGTGTGTTGCTCCTTTCCTTTCACCTATGGCCAGGATTCTCACCAGACCCTGGTAGCCTAGCCCACTGCACATGTGTGGGCAATACATTATTACTGACTCTGTATAAAGAGCTCCACCCAGTGCTCTGGGCTGCATGGGGGCAGGAGAGCAGAGGCTGGAGTGGTGGCAGTGCCGAGGACAGAGACTGAGATGGCCAGGGAGGCAGAGACGTCCAGAGGCAGAGACTGGCTTGCTGTGTGCAGACTGGCTCTGAGGTAGACGGGATTCTAGCGCTTGACCTGTCACTGTGAGAATAAAGCTGGGTATATACCCTTCCACCCTAAGAACAAGTGAGATAACACATTGAAGGTTCTAGTGTGGAACCTAGAACATTGTCATTTTTTGGCCTCACCGAATCAAGAGTGAACTTGCCCTGGGCTGAAACTCATTGGTGAGACAATGGGGGAAGTGGGAAGAGAGGGAGCACAGAATTTAGTCTATGTGCCCACTAGTCCCACCTCTTCTGCACAGCCTGTGCCTGGGGTAGACAGACTGGAAAAAGCCCTCATCACTTGGGAGCCCTGCACTCACATGTGCTTGTCGCGGCCTGGAGCGGCTGAAGGGGTGGTTATTTCCTCTCATCTTTTCCCAACCTCTTACCTGCCTGAGCAATCTTAAACTGGCTACTTGGAACCCACTTTTGAAAATATGGGTGAAGTCATCCCTTCCAGCCAGAGCTTAAAGTTCTAAAAATCACACACACATGGATTTCAGTCCTAGAATTGCCTCCTATTAGTGGGGTTATCTGGGGTGCTTAATCTCTGTGAGTCTCTAGGTCATTGTTTGTAAAAGTAGGCACATTAGAAGCCCTTGTCGGGTAGAGATGTCGAGAGTTCAGTGAGAGAACACATTGAAGGTTCTAGTGTGGAACCTAGAACAAAGTAAACGCTTAGTCTGTTGTCATTGTCATCAATGAAGTTAATGTTATTAATTGCAATTAGCAGCTATTATTCACACCTGATATTAATCTTCTATATCTGGGCTTCACATGTATGCAGGATCCAATTCACAAGGGCACCTGTATACATGAGGGATTCCGGCCATTTTAAGTCCTGCTGAGATCTCTTTTGAGGTTCTTCAGAAGTCATTTCTCCTTCCTTCCCAGCTGATGGAACTTCTCATAGCAGCCAAGGTCTGCGGCCTGAATACGTGGCCAGACCTCATCACCGATATTCCCTCACCACCTGCATTCCTCTGATCAGCTAGTGGGATCCAGTATTTTTCCTCCTCCTGTTGGCTTCCATGTCACCTAGCCAGTTGCCACCACATCCTGCTGCTGTAGAGGTAGAAGTCAGGCACATTTAGGACCTTTCTGGGTGAGTGACAGCATTTGAGATGAGATTAATAAAACGTCAGTACGTAGGGGAACCAGACCCTCCCAGTCACCTCCATCCCACCATCCTTCTGACACACGAAAGAAGCCTGGCCTCTGTCTGTGTGATTTGGTCTGAGGCACTGGTGGTCTGGGTGCGAGTTGTCCCTTTGTGAGTGTGGGTCTGACACGTACTGCCAGGGAGTGAACCTGTCCCCTGACCGGCCACTTGGTCCTTGGCTGTGCCGCCGAGGTTGTGCCGGGCTCTGCACGCATCACTCTGGGTGTCTGTCCCTGGTGGCAGATGAGCTGTTATTCCAGCTCACCCACGGTGGCTGCAGGGTTTTTCCTCAGCTGCCGCATGACCACCGAGTGAGAGCATTCCAGGACACCAGAGGGGCTGGGTCAGCCCTGGAATTTCAAAGGGACACCCCGGCCCGGCTGCTGCCTGGCTCACCCTGCCATGTCACTTTCTCTCAGCTGTGTGGCACTTTGTAGTGAACTTCCTCACCACCTGAATCCCACAGACCCTAGGATTTACCTTTCTTAGAAGGGAAATGCCTATTTACTTTTCCTCCACAGAAACAGTTTAATTTTTTAGGATTCAAGACATCCCCAAAGGTCATGACAAAGACTATTTACAAGGACAGCAGCAACCGACAGAGGAAGATACCTTACTGCCTTTAAATTCAAACACCTTCTGTTTATTTTATTTAACTAAAGGGAAGAATTGGTCATAATATTATATCTGATTTAGGCCGTGTGCACCTAAGGGTGTCTGTTATGTTTATACCCTGCCCTCAAATCCATATGCTGAAGCCCTAAGATCTAATGTGATGGTATTCGGAGGTGGGGCTTTTGGGGGGTGATTAGGTTTAGGGGCGTCATGAGAGTAGGGCTCCCATGGTGGGATTAGTGCCCTTATACTAAGAGACACCAGTAAGATTTCTCTCTTTCTTTCTTTCTCTGTCTTCACATGACAGTCCATGCAAGGACACGGCAAGAAGGTGGTGGTCATCTACACACAAGAACAACTGAGCCCTCACCGGACACTGGCCCTGTTAGCCCTTTGATGTCAGACTTCCCAGCCTCCAGACTGTGAGTAAATTAATGTCTGTGGTATAAGCCACCCAGTCTATGGAATTTTGTTATAGTGGCACGAGAAGACTAAGATAGTAGTAACTCAAGAGCAAATTCTAAACTCCAGGAAAAGACAAACAGCCAGGCAGCTTTCACTGACTCCTCCTCCTCCCTGTCCTAAAAGACAAGGTAAAGGTCTTTCACAGATGCTTCCAGAAGCAAGATCAACCCACCACACCCAGAATATGCACAACAGAAGAGCCAAAGCAATGAGCCTTTGAATCTTCCCAGTTCCTCTGTCCCACAGAGCCTCTTCCTCCACCTCCCCAGAGTTCATGACAGCAATTACTACCTGCCAGCTTCCCGAGGGAGATGGTTCTTCATTCCCCTATGCCAGGCAGGCTTCGTTGCCCCCTTCATGGAAATCTAGCTCTAGACATCATACAGGTAATGATTTTATGATGGCCAAATTCTGCAACTATTCAGAAGATTATACAAGGAATAGACACATTGCATCTAATGGTTCTGGGCGCCCAGACCTCTGTGCAGTTGTGCTGCCATTTTCTGTCATCACACCCTGTTGGATGTCGGGTGTGTGTTTGCAGCATGGGTGGGTAATGGTGAGGAGCTCACCTTCAGGTCAAGCATGTTGGCATGGAGCTGCTCAGAGTGTGTAACGTTCTGCATGGTGGTGCCACCCAAACACTGCCCCAGACAGGAAACAATCTTAGGCTGAATTAGCAATTATTTTCAGGAGATTAGATTTGGGGCAACTTCAACCATTCATAACAGAAATTTGTTTGCTTTAAGGCAATTAAACCAAAACCATAAATTTTAATTCTGAGGGACAGAAAATAGATTAGTGGCTGCCTAGGTTTAGAGGGCAGGGGTGGAGAGTGACTGACTGGGGAAATAAAAATGTTTCAAACTTAGATTGTGAGTGATTGTTGTACAACTCTGAATAATCTGAAAAAAATCTAATATATTTTGAATGGCAGGTTTTATAGCATGTGAATTTTATCTCAGTAAGGTTAAAAATTTAATTATGAACAAAGTACAGTCTTATAAAAATAGCTCTCATATTTTATTAATGTTAATAATTTTTTTCCTCAATTGTTTCTGGTGTGAGATTATTAATACTTTAGGATACATGCTCTTGAGAAGACCAGATTGGAGAAATTATAGGGCTTCAGTTTAGGGAAGGTATGGATTAGCTCTGAAGCACACAGACACAGGGAGTGGATTTGTTCAGCCTGAATGGTTTGTCGGTTTTCCTCTATGGTTTTGCCCCTAATAAAGATCCACAGGGTCGAAGGCATGGCTAGAGCATGTGTGGTTCCTCATACCTGATCTCCACAGTCACTCCCCAATACAGCTGGAAACATCATTCAGTTATTCTCCAACAGGAGGTTCATATCAGATTCTTGGGGGAAAAAGTAGAGAGAGAGTGACTTTTAAAATTTGAAAAAGCATAGTTTGCCTTGTAATATAATCTTTTGTTGAGGGGTGCCCTTCTCTCTCTTTATTTAATATTCTGAAAGAATAATTACAGAATGAACATCCTTGTGGGTAAAATTGTAACATTTCCAGAATATCTTGCTTGGCTTTAGTACATCTGCATATCAGTGGTGGAAAGAAGTATGGCTTTAGTGCATTTGCATCATTCTTCAGGGGTGGAGAGCAGTTCACCTCCATATCAATGGGTAATTACCTGGGCAATGGAGGGTTTATCTGCACCTGAGAGGTGAGGGGGAGTGGGGCTGGTTTTGCTTCTGCTGGAGCAGGAAAGAGAGATGGCCCAGGACTGCAGTTTGTGAGCAATAAACGGATTTTAAACTTTATTTCTCCCTTTGACTGATTTCGATTTTTAGAGTTATTTTGCCCCAGGATTTCCTTTCCCCAGACTTACAAGGATATATACATATACATATAGGTGTGTGTGTGTATTCTGCTATATTTGTAGAAGTGAGATCCTATCAGAACATCGTTTTAAATTTGGGAAATGAAGTACCTATTGGTTTTTATATCACAATGACTCCAAGTAAAGCCTGACCAAATCTTTTTGGCTGGAGGCGCTACTGTGAATGACTCTTAATGTGATTGTGGGAGGGAGGAGGGGGCAGAATACGGAAAGGAGATGCTTGGCATATTTCCCTTAAGCAAATTTATCAGAATTTCAGAGTAGAAGAAGGTGATTAGTGCCAAGGCTGATCATGTATCTATGTATGTATGTATAGTATACAAAAGGTGGTTTGGATTTTTTTGAAAATTTATAAACATTATTCCATAACTGTATTCAATTCTGTTTCCTGAAACTTCATTGAAATTATAATTCCATAAATTCTGTAATGAAAACATTCTTTTACATTTTGGGTCATTGCCTCCTTAGATAGTCTATAGAAAGCTATGGATATTATTCTCCTGAAACAGTTCACATTTGCACACAGTATAAATTTTGATTATAATTTCACATTGTTGAAGGGACCCCATAAAGTCCACTCATTGATCCAGATTAAGAACTTCAGCTCTAAAAATGCTGAATAGTACTTGAATTTCCATAAATAAGGGAATTGTTAAGTAAACTGTGGCCACCATAAAAGTTGAATTTTCTGCAGACATTAAAAAGGAGGTAACTTTTCATACACTAACTATAGATAGATGCTAAGATACAATGTCAAGTGAAACAAGGAAGTTAGAACAGAGTAGAATTATTTTGTTTGTATATATTATGTAATTATGATTCCATTTGTGTACAAGCATAGAAAATATGTGGAGAGATATGTAAGAAATTTGAACAATGTGACTGGATAGGTATTGTGTAGACTTTTTTTGTTTATGCCATGTAATATTTGGACCTTCCTCTCACTATTAACTTGTATTTTTTATATACATTAAGAAGACAAGTTAATTAAAAGATGAATCATTCTTCTAAAATATGTTTTATAGTCTTTATAATCTACTACAAAGAAAAGATAGATACTATGTGTTTATTGCTAAATAAGATCCCTTCCTGTAATTGAAAACTTTGATATCCTTTTCCTTTGTTTTTTTCCTAAAGGACAAAGGACTTTCCTTTGTTTTTCTAGTGGACTACTAAAAGACATTTTTGGACTTTTCTTTTTGACTCAACTCATCTTTGCCCAATTATCTTGCTTTTGCTTCTCTTCCAGTTTTCAATTTCTTGTTTCCGTGTAATGCCTTGGCATTTATGAGTAAAGTCTAGACATATGTAAATTATATTGAGAATGTTGCCTGATTTGCTACATAAATTCTTATTTCATGACCAACTAAGTCATACATTATGATTTTTATACAAAATGTTTCATGACTTACTAACTCAAATATGCTGTTACAGTCCACCACGTGAGATGAGCTAATTAGGAAGCTACCATGTTCTTACAGAATAATCTTGATCTCAAATACTGAGGTACTCTCTCAGTCAGATATTTGCCCAGATGGATTTATTTGGGTGTGAATAAAATAGTTCTAATGTTTATAAAATATTAAATTTCTTACCTGCTATTTCAATTTAATTTTATCCTATTTTTTTAAGCAGAGCAAATTTTCTAACTTTATTATCTGACATAAGGCATTTTGGATAATGTTGGAGAAGAGACACTTTTATTAAAGTTTGGAATGACGCAAAATGGAGAAATGTGCATAATAGTCACAGAAATTACTACAATGGAAAGTCCAACTAATCTAGCCTGTTGATCAAAGAAAGTTTCACATATGAACTTGTTGAGTATCTGTTTGTCTCATATTCTCACTGAATAGGGACTCCACCTGCTTGGAAGTTTGCAGAGGCTTTTCTCACCGAGGCAGCCACTTATTCACACCTGAGCAGTGGGTATGGCCTCTTCTCCGCAGAGGGTAGATTACTGATTGAGGACAAATCCATGGGACCAGAGAAGCTGTCTTGTATATTCCTCAGTAGGGATTCCCTCTAGCAGACGGCCACCATCTCCATCTGGCAATAGATTTACTGACACCTTTGTTATGTTCAACCCAAACCTTTCTCACTTAATTGAACCCTCTGATATTTCATTCTGATCTTCAAAAGTAAATTGTTAATCTCCAATTTGTAGCCGTATTCATCTCCTTCATATTTATGTTTAAAGAGTCATCAATTCCATGAATCCAGCCTCCTTCTGCCCATGGATCATAGGCCTTCCATAATCACGGGATTCTTTGCCTCCAGTCAAAACCTTTATTCATTCATTCCCTACTCTGTCTCCTGAGCTATCTTTTGAAGAGACAAGCTTGATGATTGCATTCACTGGCCTAAAGGTCTTCAATGGCTCCTCACCTACAGGATGAAGACCAAACATCTTGTTGGGATTTTTATGACAGACCTTTCTTTTCTGCTCCTTCCTGTTCTCTCACTACACTCCTTTTGCTCCCTTCTAAAATATGTTTATTTATTTTCCTGTTTGCCTGACTTGACACACAATGTTCCCTCTGCCTGTAATTTCTGCCATCTCTTTCTTTATCTGGAAAACTCCTACTCATAAATTTCATAATTGCTATCACCTCTCTTGTGAAAACTTCCTGAATTATCTTCTCTGTCCATGTGATCTCTTAATCTTTAGAAGGTGCTCTCATACTTCTCATCACTGTGCTGTAGTAATAGATTCTGTCTCCCCGAGAGACAGCCTATGCCTTGACCATCTCTGAATCCAGTACCTCCACAGTGCCTGGCTCAACACAGTTTTTTCTTCAATTATACTTTTACATATCTTAAACCAGTTCACATGTCTAAGGTAACTGAACTTCATCTAAGAACAAAACAGGGCCATCAGGAAATGGAACTCAGAATAAGCCTTATTATCTAATGGGTGCCTGGGATACTCTGTCCTTAGTATTATTGTTTTATAATATTGCATGTATATGTTTATGGATATTTACAGGGATAGTTAAAGATCAAGAAAAAGGCAAAGGCTAATCAAGGAATTTCACTTCTTCCTAATGTTATGCACCACATTCCAGCAATATAAAATGGACAAGCAGTGGATCCTAGAAAGTTCTGCATCAGAGTCTTTCATCTTATCTGCCTTATAGAAATATGTTTAGTTTATTGGGTACAGCTAACCACAATTTGCTTCTGAGGCTATGACTTTGATTACTCTTTTAAAAATGTTTTTCTAGTTCTTTAAAAAATGTATTAATATAAATAAGTTTTGGGAAGGATCAATTTCAAATACGTTAGAAAGACTGCCACCTGCCTCTTACATTGTGTTAGCATTTTAGACATTCTCAATTCATAAATAAATCAACTGGTGTAGTATTATCAATTCTAGGTTTTTTTGTTTTTTTTTCAGTTAGGCAGCTTTTTTTAAATCTTAGGATCTCATACTTTCATTTTCTTCTCTCAGTCCCATTAAAGTCCACTTCATTGCCTTGAATGTCATCTTGTTAATGAAATAATTTTGTACTTAATAAAGATCATAATGACGATTCTGCTAATCTTATATTTTTAAGAGTGGGAAAACATAAAGAATATCAAGCTCTTGAGGCATTGTGTATTTGCTGTTTTTAACATCAGTAAAACATTCAGTTGCACCAGTACTTGGTACTGTCAGTATTTGGTTCTTATATTATCAGAAGAACAGCTCTAAATGAGTCTGATTGTAGCATAAGTTCACCAGGACCCTAACATTGTCACATCAGTCTATGGTATCAAGGTGGATATTAGATGGCAGTGAATCAAAACCAGGTTCAAAACCAGACTTCTTTCTAATGCACAATAATAGAATATGGTCTTCAAAAGCACTTTAAATCAACCGGTAAGTTAGGACCTGCTATGGTAAGAAACAGACCAGGGATCCCTTGACTTGGGACTGAAATGAATCCTTGGTTGAACAAGTAATTGAAACTGACAAAGCTTCCAAACTGGGAAGAACCCAGCACATGGTGAGCTTGGTTAGTCAGACCCCAGGTGTGTTCCCCATACCATACTCCCCATGGAGGACATGCGTGATGTGGCTCAACCTGCACCCATGTCTGCGTTCTTCCACCTGCATGTGTGAACAAAGGACCTTTTCTAGCTGACAGACAATTCTGACTACTTCTCAGAGCAACTTCACTGCTGTCTTTGCTTTCCAGCAAGTCCTTATGGCCAGAATCACTCTCTGGCTCCTTTTATTCCCCTAATACAACTGCTGTTACTAGTTCTAGTACGTCATCACTTATTGAGTGCATGCAATGTGCCATACATTGTTCTGCAAACTTAAAACAATTTAATTGTTAACTATTATTGTCATTCCAATTGTAAGTGATGAAAAAGAGGCCCAAAGAAGTTAATTAACATCCCTCCATCACACAGCTAGTAAGTAGGAGAGGGAGAATTCAAATCCAGGCAGTCAGACTTACAGAGTTTAACTCTCAACAACTACTCTATACTGAAATATATTCTTCCTGAAACACAGAGCAAGCAAGACTGCACAGATGTTCCATGAAAGGAAGACAATGTATTTATATATAATACTACTCTATGTATATAATGTATATAATTATATATAATTAAGATGTTATATATTGAATACATTAGTAATTATTAATTAATGTATATTACCAAGGATTCCAGCAGTTGTTCCATACAAATAAGACAATTCACAG
The DNA here is from genome assembly GCF_030020395.1 of Manis pentadactyla. Classification (NCBI taxonomy): domain Eukaryota; kingdom Metazoa; phylum Chordata; class Mammalia; order Pholidota; family Manidae; genus Manis; species Manis pentadactyla. Next base: position 116,130,681 of record NC_080024.1, on the reverse strand, counting down.
TACACACACATACATATGACATACATCAGTAAATTATATATATTTGTATATGTGTATGTGTGTGTGTGTATATATATATATATATATGTGTGTATATATATATATATACACTGATCCTCTGTGGTATCAATAGTAGATTGGTTTTTCTATACATAGCAATAAATTCTTGACAACAAATATTAATGCTTCACTCTAGAGTTCAGAAGTACTTTTCAGGCTCTTACCCCTTAACCCCACAGTAATCCTGTAAGGGCATTGAACAGGCATTATTGTGATTGTGTTCTATGTACTGCAGGTGCCAGTGTTTGGCTTATAAGCCTTCAAGAGGATATGAAATGTTTGAATCATGAAAATGGATTTAAACTATGAATAAAAAAACCTACAAAATCAAACTTAAAAATATTTAATGAAATGCTATTGTAAACTAACATTAGGTTAGCATCATTAATTGTTAAACTTACTATTAACAAAATTCCATTCAATTTGCAAATAATTTGTGGATTAGATTTTTTTCACTTTCTGAGAAATTCCTAAGTATGTATGATTGTCAAGGAATTATAGCTAATCATAAACTAAATGAGTTCTACATACGTAATTTTAATTGTAGATGTAAAAAATGATAAAAATTCTTTCAAAATGTTTACAGAAAACAAATTCATTTGCTGAGAATGGGGATCATTTTGTAATATGTTGAAATGATAAAGAGTATATTTTCTACAAGAAGCTGAGCCCCAGGCTTATGAAGTTCCTCAATCATCTGATTACCCCAACTGCAGGATAAGGACCCTGAAGCACACAGGAAATGATTTGCTGAAAGCAAGCCAGTAAATATGGAGCTGAAACTCAAACATTGCCTCTATGGCATGGTGCTGTTTCTGTCAACGTGTTCAGAGAACAGTCTCCACTGATACCTACATCCTGTTAAATAGGATCACGGTAGGAAAAATGGAAGTTCCATGGCCAGGATCCTCACCTGATACTAACCTACTTACCCGCTATGCAGGTGCATGCTGGCACATGTGTTGGCAATAAGCCATTATTGCCTCTGTTATATAAAGAGCACTACCCAGTGCTCGGTGCAGAGGCTGAGGCAGAGGGAAGCAGGAAGGCAGGGCCTATGAGGTAGATGGGAGTCTAGTGCTCAAGCTACTGCTATTAGAATAATAAGCTTGGTGTGAGCCTTTTTTTACCCCCAACATTCTGTTATCATTATTTGGTCTCACTGAATCCATAACTTGTCTGGGGCTGAAACACTCTGGTGAGACATTTGGCATAGTCAGCAAGATTTGCTGAGACTGAAAAAAAAGACTGCCCTCATGGGAGAGGTACTTCAGCAGGCTGCCCTGTGGATGGGGAGATACCTGGGTATCCCCCAATGAGCATATGGTCTGAGGTGGCTTTCCTCCTAAAAGAATGGGCCCCTCTCCTGGACTATGGGGAGGTGGAGGCGACTCCTGAGGCAGTAGAGGAGGTCCTTGCAAAATAGGGAATTCATTAAAGAAAAAGAGTGCCCACAAGACAGTGGGAACCATGGGTTGGCTATTTCTCACATTGTAAAGAAAGGCCATAAAGGAGAAGGACATACTCCTGCAAGAAGCCCAGGAAGAGGCAGCACTAGAATGCAGGCCGCAAGGTGCTGTGGAGAGGGTAAAAAAATCTGTTGATGACTGAGATAGCCTTGCTGTGAGGCAGTAAGGATGTAGCAGAGGTGGCGTTCAGTGGACAAGAGAGCTGCCAACAGCCCTGGAACTGGAGGAAGAGCTGGGGGAGAATGAGGATGTGGGGATGGAGGCAGTGTCAGAGGCACCAACCCCTCCTCTGTAGAAATCCTCCCTAGTTGTAGTTAAGAAAATAAAGACACAGCAACTGTGGGGGCATCCCCCTCCTCAGGTCATGGAGCACTCCATGGTCTGCCCCTATGCTCAGGCAGAGCAGGTGGATTTGGGCTCCTGAGCCTTTGGGATGTAGGGGTGGATGGGATTATTCTGTCTGGGTTAGAAATGGGAAAGTTGGCTTCCCTGACAACTCATTCTTCCCTGTAGCAGCAATTACAAAATGCATACCAGACCCCAGGGAACCACTTTCTACTCTGTTGGCTCATGGCCCTGTTTGGTACTGAATGGCCCAATCAGGGTGATTTATCATCTTTCCCCTCTAGGTGTAGGCTGAGCTCCAACAGGTTAGTTATGGGAGTTGGGCATGAAAAACGGCACTTACAAACCAGAACATCATGGCCTGGATGAGGAGACGTTTTACAATGGGGATGAAGGGTATGCTGCTTCAAATGCCTTCCCTTTCCCTCTGTGGGTCCCTAGTGGCCCTTTTTGCCCCTATATAGGGCAACTCATAAAAGAAGTTTCCTGTATTGTAACAGATCTGGGAGAGGCAGAGGCAAAGTGGGGATGGAAGGGAGTGCTGCCTGCTACCCAGAGGAAGAGTTTAAAGGGCCCCATGAAAGTCTTGGACCCAGATGTGGGTTGATTGATAAAGGCAAGAGCAGACAGAGAGAAATTGGATGGGAAGTCAAATAGAATCTTACTAGAGTTGTGGCAACAGTTGAAGCCAGAGCAGCGGTTTCTGCTGCTGAGGACAAAGAAGGAAGCAGGAGAGTGGAGCCTGGAGACGACAGGGAGAGAAAGCGGAGCAGAGGCTGAGCTGGGGGCAGAGAGGGAGGCGGACAGCAGTTTAGCGTTCAACCTACTGCCATGAGAATGAAGCTTGGTATGAACCCCTTTTTACCGCCAACTTCCTGCTGTCATTATTTGGTCTCCCTGTATCCGTAGTGAACTTGCCTGGAGCTGAGAACTCTCTCTGGCCTGGAGCTACAGTCCCACAAACCAGTGCCATATGCTGCAGATGCACAGTCCAGATCATGTTCACTTATCTGTGCTCATTGTAATTATCCACAAAAACTCAGCAGCTTCTCTTTCATCCAGTCTTGTGAAATTGTGCCTGGATTCATACCATACGTGAACTTGGAGATTTCACTGTGGGCCATCTCCCTTAGACAGTTTGTAACAAGCTGAAATAAACTGCTTTTAGCCCTATCGGGATAAGTAGATACACTGAAAAGGAGGCTAGTGTGGTGGATGACTTAAAGGGTTCAATTATTACTCAATCCTGGGTTTGAAATTTATGACCTTGAATTAGTTAACTTCTCCATGACTTGGTTTCTTCCTTTGTAAATCAGATGATAATAAAGTAGCTGCTGAATTACCATGAGGTTTTAATGAAATAATGCATGTATTCTCTTTGCTTGCTTTAATTATGAACATATTATAAAGTGCTCAGTAAAGGTTAGCTCTTGTATTATTAATAGCCTTCATATCTTGTTAAGAGTATAGTTCTTTGTCCAGGGGTTAAAAGTTACGTGCAAGAAGATTAAAAAAAATAGTATGCATAAGAGATGGGCATTTTTATATATTGCTAGCTGGAGTGTGAAAAGTACAGCCTCTACGAAGAGGTATATGGTAACATATGGTGAAACTACATATGCATTTATGAGTTGCTTTGACCCAGCAGCTCAACTTCTAGTAACTTCTTTTGATAATTCAGTCTTGAGCTATGTAATAAAAATAAAAACAAAGTAATGTAAACATCTATAACATACCGAATGCACGCACACCAAATACTTTACTAGATACTTCAACATTATCTCATTTTATTTAAGTCTTTTAATCATCTGGAGTGTTAAGTAGCCTTACCTCCATTTTATAGATGAGGAAATTGTGGTTCAGAGAGAGTAACTTGCTTCAGATCACAGCACAGCTAAGAAATGACGGCTATGAAGTTTGAACCCAGGAATGCCCTTTCCACTATCCTACACTCTCTTCCAACACAGCTGCTCCCAACTCGGTGTTAAGAGTTTATATTTGAGGAGGCCATCTATAAATCAGCAATGGGATATGAAAGGCTTAAAAAGAAATTAAACTTGCCTCTGTATCTCCTAGCAGGCATACATTCAGCAAACACTATACTCAACAGAGTTGTACCCAGAACATCTCTGTTTTCATCTAAACATACGTGGTTAAAACCAAGAAATACATGCAAATCCATACATTAGCTCGAAAACATTTCGGATCCATAAAGCTTTTGTTCTGGTATTTGATTTTGCATTTCATTGATATGTCATTGTAAAAATACTTTGGCTTTTTCCTCAGTGAAACCAAAAGAAAGACATAATGTGCTTCCCAATTTAAAGCATTAATGGCTTCAACAAAGCTGCTGTATATACAGCTGTGGCAATATTTAGATATGTAAGCATCTTAGTTGAATACCAAATGCACGCCGGATCAATCTCAAGTTGATTTTATAGTTATTTTAATGGGCGTGATGGGTGATTTAAGAGAGTGTGATTTCCAGGTTCATATTCCAAACCACAACATTAAAGTGATCTCAGCAGTTATCTAAATTACAATGTGTTCCAAAATTAACAGTAGGGTCAGACTATAATTTTGGATTGAAAATGTAAAGTCCCATCTTCTAAATTTGGGACTGAAATACTAGAAGTGACTACTGAATTGGTTTTAAAGACTACTAATTAGACCACTGTCCTTAAAAGCTGCTTTTTTATGCAGCTTAATAGAGTTGGTTACTGTTTCAAAGTGAGAGCTTTGTTTACATTGAAAACTTCTAGTTGATGCTAAAAATAATAAATAAAAACACACAGACGTTGAAACTTACATGCTCATAAAAACACAAAAAGAAAAGAATGAAAATGTGACTCAGGCTGGCAAATTCTCCTTTACAGGTTGCCTTTGATTTAGAAATGTCTATTTCACACCCCAGGGAGAAGCCTGAAGGGTAGGTCATAGTGCAGTTGGCTGCACACTGTCCTCTGGTTTATGCTAATTTGTTGCTAGGTGCTCAAGGCTGCTTATTCAGCAGACTGTTAGCTTTTGGCTATAAAAGTTCAAAGATTTATGGAAGCCTGTTCTCTGGAGAGCTGTGGTTGCAGTCACTTTATTTTTCCTTATTCACAAACTTGCATATTCTTGATCAGGAACACTGTGAAGTTATAATTTATGTCATAAGAAAACACTATTAATATTGAGGAAATCAGTCTTCATCTAACACTTTGCTGGACCAGCGTGAAAACCTTTCCTGTCCTCCCTGCTCCCCAGATCTGGAAGAGCAGGTAGGGGATGATTCCATCTGAGCAGGATGCCCCCCAGGGGGCTGTGATTTGGCTCCTGGCACTGTTCATTTGGGCAGCTGCTCATCCCCAGAGATGTCAGGGCTCCCTGAGAGGTGATCAGAGAACTATTCTTCATGAGGAAGTTTCTCTAAATTCTGTCAAAGCAGAGAAGCAAGGGTTTATGCCTGTTCTTTGTCTAATGCTTTGCCCCAGATGAAATGGACTTTGAGCTGTGCTCCACAATGCAATCCTAGTGGCAGCGATCATTTGTTTGCTAGATCTTTGGACAGTGGAAAGAGGAAGGGCTGCAGCAAGGCTTGGGAAATGGGCTGAGAAAGAGAACAGGAGCTTACTGGGCACCTACAGTATTCCATATATTCTGTGAAGTCCTTTACACAGACCATTGTGGTTGGTCTTCACAGCTGCCCTGAGAAGCAGAGATGGACAAGGCAGAGTGTGGGTACTTGCCAAACCACCCAGTCAGTGGCTGGCTTTTTATTGGGAAGCACCCCAACCCCCCCAGCTCCATGCTGTCCATCTCTCTGCAGAAATGGTAATGCAGCAGGAGTAGAGAAGAAGGAGAGGGAGGAGGAGAAGGGGAAAAAGAAAAAAAAGGATGAATGGGAGAGTTATGGTCTCTGAAATGCTGCTCATGGTTATTAGAGGTCAACTGTATCTGAGGGGAGGGTAATCCCAAGAAACACTGCAAATTGGGCAAAGCCTGACTCCTCTTCTTCCAGTTTCCAGCACATGCTCCATTCTTGCCATGTAAGGAGGTTCCTAGGTATCGGAAGCTATTTGGTAATTCTCAGCTTAATGCTCATCCCAGACACATTGCTATGCCATAGGAAAATTTCACCAAAAACATTATGACGAGTCTCTGCAAAATATATTTGAGAGGAGAACATTCATTCGCTCAGTAGGGTGATCCAGCTTCCAGGTTAGCCTTGTAAGCAGGAGTCTGGGTTTCTTTTCAGAAACAATTCTCTTGAGTCTTGTTTTCAGTTTTTACCATATTCCTGACTCACTGCCGCCTTCCACTCTGGTGGAATTCCATCCCCTTCTGTATATCTGTAGCTATCTGACTTGAACAGCTGGAAAGATATTTGGTTTTTATTTCTAGCAGTAAAAAAAATTGAGATTCATTCTAAGTATATTACTAGAAACAAATCCATCAGCGATCTATTTGTTAATGGATCTACCACAGTCTAACCTGATAAACGAACATAAAGCTTTACTAAAAAAAATGGAAAGACACAATGACAAGACCAAAATTCATCTAGGGGGGAAATTATATCAATACATTTAGACTATTTTTTTCAATGTTAAAATTTATTTGGGATGTCTATGGGCTGAGTATTTGTGTCCTCCCCCAATTGCAGTGTTGAAATCTTAACTCCCAAGGTTATGGTATTAGGAGGTGGGGCTTTGGGGAGTTGAATAGGTCATGAGGGTGGAGCCTTCATGAATGGGATTAGTGATCTGATAAAAGGGGCCCAGAGCTCCCCTGCGCCTTCCACCATGTGAGGACACAGCAAGAAGTCGGCAGTGTGCAACCCAGAAACGGCGGGAGGGGGGGTCCGCTCCAGACACCGAATCTGCTGGTACCCAGATCTTGGACTTTCAGCCTCCACAACTGTGAGAAATAAACTTCTGCTGCTTAAACTATGGTAATTTGTTTAAGAGCCTAAACCGACTAAGGGGCATTTTGGGATACATTGCTTGTCGTATTATGGAAAACAGAATTCATTAAGCAAAGTAAGTAAGTATCTCAGTCTTCAACATGCATGTAAAGTCAGATCAGAGCTTTATAATGGAAAAGAAGCTGTATTTTTACAGATTAACAATACAGACATTAAGCTGTGGGGATTGTGAATTTTGAAAATGGGAATTTTTTAAAGATTGAGTAAAGCTTCTACTTAATTTTTCATACTCTTGAGGAGTTGTTCCTGTTGCTGGGTTAGAGGCTGTGAGGCCGGAAAAAACAGCACCTTAGATGTGACAACAGTCCTGAGTCCAACAGTCCCGACTGGCTCATGAACCATTACCCTGAAGAAATAAGATCCTTTCAAAATAACCTAAGTAAAATTAAGCGAGAAGAAGAAAAAGGAACGCAAAGGCTCCACATGCCCAGGAAACTTTTGTTTATGAAATGGAATCTGCTCACGGAGACGCTCAAGATTTTTCTGTTAAGGCTGAGTAGTTTTCCCTCTTGTGCTAGTGAACCCCCCAACACTGCCCCCCAGGGAAGACCAGGGTGAGGGCTTGGATAATCATTTTGCCTATTAGAATTCTTCCTAGAGGCTCATCTGTTCCCATTTTTAGAGATGGGAACTTTTTCAAAGAAGCCAAACTTCAAGAATTTGATGACATTTTGGTATTTTGAATTCTCACCCACCTACAAGGTAAAAACAAATCACCTTGTCAGGCAAGTCCCATCACAGAACACATCCTACTTATCAGTTGCAAAGCTCTGTCCATCAGCCTCTGCTGCCTCATCTTGTCCCTCCAGGCTTGCGCTGCCACCCCAAAGCTCCCCACCACCTGCAAGTCTGAACACACCATGTGTGTTGGACAAAGAGCTTCAGGCTGGGGTCCTGGGAAGCAAGAACTGCCTACAGCTTATCAGAGCAAGTCTAACTCAGGCATGACTCAGCAATTCTGTGATCTCCACTGTCATTTCTCCGTTAGGTTGGAGGGCTGGTCCTACTTGTGGACATACGCATCCCCCTCCCAAGTTCCTCCCTGCTGCAAAGGAATTCCACTGTGGAATCCATGCCATGGATAGTTTTTCTGTTGCAAATGCCCCACTACCTTACTTTGCCCCCAATTTGCTTCTGGATGTTTCTTACTCCCATTTTCTGAGTTTGGGATTATCAATCTAAATTTAAGAGTCCGGAACTCAACAGGGTTATCAATAAAACTTTGCAGTTATTTCTTTCAAACTTAACTTCTTTCCCTGTTCAAATGTTTTCATCATTGTACAACAATTAAAGCACTGATGCGTGTTCTGTATAAGTCTTTGAAGTCTGAAAGGACATTTTACTTTTAACCCGACCAAATGTAATATAAGTAGCCTTTTTTCCCCCTGCTTATTTTAAAGCTTACATGAAGCTGCAGAAGGCCGAAGGGGGCACCCCTGCTTCAGAAAAAGAAGGAACAAAACTGCACAGCAAAATACTTGATAAGACGTGGCAAGTGGAATCTTTGCTGATTTTCTCTTATGACTTTGAGAAGTATGTTTCCTTAAAAAGAAAAGAAAGAAAAAGAGAACCTACCAAAAATATTAATGCTATATCCAGAGTTCTAGAATAATCAAGAACAGAATCATTTTTAAAGAAAAGGAAGCAGGTTTCTTTACTGATATTTCATCTCCTCCACTGATTTGCATATTCCTTGACAAGATAAACTGCAGGGAGCTGCCCTGTGTTCATTTCACAAATGGAAAATAACAAGTACAGTCATCAGCTAAGCTTTCACAAAGGACTACAATCTGAGATTTGACTTTGAATCAAGTATCTGACACATTCCATTGAGCATGCCGGTCAAAAATCTCATACTCAAGATGCACTGAGAATGCATGCATTGAACACACACATCCCCGCTGCCCCCAGACTGCACTCCAGACAGCCCCCTGCGCACACATGTTCTAACACAGTTACAACAGAGCATGCTTCAAAGCCATCAAGCTTCCATCCAATAAGCTGCCAAAAGGATGCTCAAGCAGCAATCGAAGTCCAGAGGGTCTGACCTCTGGAACCCACCGCCGCTCCAGAGAATTTCCCCCGAGGACCAGGGCCTCAGAGGAGGAGGCCGAGTGGTGAGGAGGCTGCTGAAAAAGCCCCCCACAGTCATTCTGCTTTTTGCTCTTATTTTTCCTCACTCTCATCTTTCTCTGGAAAACAAACTTATTCTGGGGGTTCAGATAGGCTATGTCACCCAGTAGTAACAATAGCTACTAGCAAAATGAGACACAGAACAATAGTTCTAGCAGAACAATAGTTTTAAAATTATCTAATGTTCGCTTGGCTTTCTGGCTTTTAAATTTTCTTATTTTGTTTTTCCATTCCTTTGCTGCAAATTGAACACTGTGGTTAAGCCAAGAAGGCACCATAAAGCTCTGACTTAAAAGCTGTTCCTTGATAAAGCATGAAAATAGACCAGGGTGGGCCAACTATTATCTGGAATTCTACAGATAATTAATTGAACCTCAGTGTTAACTTGACACTGAGGGTTTCTGCAGCCAAGGTCATTCTCATGGTCTTGCTTGATTTTGTTGCTGTGTCTCCTGTGTTTTGTTAGGCATGGAGAAGCTTGGTTAGTCTCTCAATAAAATTGCATGTTATGGTGCAAAGGGAACTTGAATTCCTGGGTGGCCTTGCTGAGGCCACGTGCACTGTTTTCATTCTTGCTCCTCAAGGTGAATCATTTTGTTTCTCTCTCTTGACCTGGAAACACCCCTTGTCTGCGCCTTCTCCTGATCCTTTCTTTATTTCAGAGGCGTGGCATACTTTCTGCCTTTCCAACTGTTTTGTAAAATGTGATAGTACAGAGTCCCCCACTTGACTTGGCCACCCCATGGCTACACGACTGAGGTCCTCTCTCATCTCCCAACCTTCAAAGTGCAGCCCACCCAACCCTGTGCTTGAGTCAAGACCATGGTCTCACCACTCCACCCCCCTACCCTGCACCTGTGCATTTTCCCACTCCCTGCCTCCATGCACTGCCCATCCATCAAGCCACATCTCCCTTTAAATGCAAAGACTCACCTTAAGGCCCACCACCTCTTCCAAGGAGCCTCCCCTGATTAAGTGGGGATGACAAAACCTCCAAAATATAACTGACAAACTCGCAGTAAATGAGAACACACACACACACACACATATCCCACAACAAACACAGAAACTCACAAACAGAGAAAATTGTGCATTCTCTACTTTCAGATTGTAAACTCCTATGAGGGTAAGAAGATCAATTTTATACCCATAATCAATTAGTCATTTCAGACCATGAGTTATTTTTAACATTGTTGGGGATTACTCAACAAAACGCTGCTGTGTCTTCCCTCCCCCACTCATCCTTTTCTTTCTTTAAATCCCCCTTTTCTTCTCAGCTTTTTCTCCTTACTATTTTATTTTATTTTTTGTTGTCTTCTCAGCTTCTTGAATACGCAGCTAACGGGGACCACCACTTCCGATATGGATGACATGGTTCACAGTAAAAGAAGCTGGTCTTTGCAATCCCTCCTGGGTGGTGGATCACACTGCCCAGGAGAACCTGCATTGGAGGCTGGCAAATGCCTTAGCCTCTTAATGTTCTCTTCTCGAAGGTTCAGCAGTTCCATGCGTACCTACTTCCTGGGCAAACATGTCCAGTCCACTGGGACAAGGGACCAAAGCTCTCTAGAGAAGGCCCCGCCGAAAGAATGGGGGCAGATTCCCAAAAAGACCCAACATCCAGCCTCAAATAAAGCAGCTGGAGAACAAGGGGATCTCTAAAGAGCCCTGGATCTGAGGGAGCCACAGCAGAAAACAGACGCAGACATGTCCGCCCTCTCAGGCCAGTGTTGAACTCATTTGTGAGGACTGGGAGGCTCGTGGCGTAAAACAACCAGAACACGGAGCGACAGATGGGATGGCGATAGCTGGCAATTAGGACATTGCATCAAACAGCACTGCCACAGAAGCTTTCTAGCTACAAAGCCACGCTATGCAACCTTTGAGCAAAACATCATTGATTTTGTGGTTGTGAAAACATACCTTCAACTGCAGAACTCAGTTTTAGGACACCTTGAATAAAAACAAAAAGTGGCGGTTATACAACAGACCCCAATGATCTTGTCCAGTCTTCTCATCACATACACGTGCTTCAGATCTGGAGTTTCTCTGGACAAATATCAACTTCAAAAATGAAATAATTTTCAGTCCTTGATTAGACCTCATGGGGGTACACATTTCCCCACTAAAAACATTTAGAGGAATTTTTCACTCAGTAAGGGATCTGTTTTTGGATGAAACAAAGGTCACATCTGCCTAAATGGATGTTTCTATATATAAATGATGCTGGAAAATAGATTGATGAACGTTCACACAAGATAATCTGTACAGAGATAATCTGATATATGTTGGGGTAGGGTTTCTGTTGAAATATGTAACAGGTGGTTAAAACCATGGTGTGATCTGGCAAATTCCTTCTCTAGAGTGGTTGGGCCATTGGCCATTTTCTGTTCTGATGTATTCAGCACACTAGCTCCCTGCAGGGGTCAGACTGTAAAAGAGCTATCTGAATGTGTCTACTTGTTCTTGAACAAGTAGACATTACTCTTGACTGGATATTCATGAGCCTGTTTCATGAATTCAAGGGCGAAAATACTAAAATAAATTATTATTTATTCCTGTTCCGATGATTTGATTAAGATGGTATTTTTTGTAGGTCATAGTCATAATAAATAAATAATATTCCCCAAACGCTATGTGATAACCATGGCATTAGGCTGAGCAGAAACGTCTCCAAGTTTCATTTGAATGACATTCTGGTTTGCTTTCAACCTAGAGGAGTTTCAAATTACAAACAGAAACAAAACCCATTTAATACTGGTAAACTAAATTGGGATGAGCATGAACACACACTGATTTTTAACAGATTCTGTTCACAAAGAGACAGACTTGCTCTTTATTACAACTTTCTGAAAAAGGTGGTTTTAAGTTACCTATTGGATTCCATTTTTCCTGTGTCTGATAAGTATTTAACAAGGTTGCCAGGGAAAAATGTACGCATTTATACATATGTGCATTTATTACAATTTTATTGATATTACTGATGTGTAGCATGCAACCTACAAATAGTGATAAAATAGACAGTATTCTTTATTACAAGTTCCATATGGCCAATTGATTCTTATAGAATGCTTTTGTTGATTTTGGCTAAACTCTTGTGTCCAAAGCCAGCAAATCAACCAGGATTGGACAAAATCATACATTGAGTGGCATCCCACCCTGCTCGTCTCCTGATAAATTGACTATCATTACATCTTCTGTGTTATCTACTGCTGAACTACTTCTCACTTTCATATAAGCTATTTTCATTAAATTAAAAGTCTTCCAACTTCAATACTACATAAACACTCCCACCACGGCCTCTTTCAAGCTTACAGCTTGACATCATTGAATGTGGTGTTGGTAAGAAATGGGCAGTAGCAATATGATTAGATAGTATTTCTAACAAGTGTGTACAGCAGATGTAAACAACCTCAAGAATATGGACAGTAAAATGCAGTCAAATGATTAGGAAGTGACAAGTTTCAGGTATTTATTACCTTTGTTTTTAAATACAATTTATTTAATTGCAGTTATATAATTTCTCTTGTTATAATGGCTGTGTTAAAGAATGGACTTGCAAAATTCCCCAAAATGTAACACTTGGCTTCTGCAAGCTGATATGAAGCAGATCTAAGTATGCCATTGTCACAACATCAATGTCATTGATGTTTCTTTCCACTCAAGCCTAGAGAAGAAAATTTTGATCTTCAGAATATTTACTGAGATATTCTCAAAAAGGGTTAGAATTTAACAGGCCCGAAGATGAGTGAGCTTAGCATTTACTATTATTTTGCTAGTAGTTTCAAAACCTCTCAACCCTGTGACACACAAAAATATACTCCACATAGACCACCTGCCACCTTGGAAATAACAGTCACTGACTATCAGCTAAGAACACAGCCTAAACGGGCTTGGCCTTCTGGTCTGGCAACTATGCCAAGGGGCAAGAGTCTTTGGTTTTTTTAAGCAATGATCCTGTCTTTTTTAAGATTGTAGAAACTTTAGACAGGAAACCAGGTCAGAATATTGATTTTTTTAAACCATATTCATTGATTTATTTATTTGTGTATGGACATAGGTATACAAAATAACCAGTAATCCTCAATAACAGCAACTGTCATTCAAATGAAAGGACAATAATGCACTCTAATCAATGTGCAGAAACAGGTCCTAGGCAAATAAAGCAAGAAAACCTAAACAAATTCTTATGGGAGATGTGGGTGGTGGTAGATCAGAGCCCAGTAATGCATTTATTGAGTAAAGGGAAACATGGTAATTTAAAAAAACAAATAAAAGTCTGACTTTAGAACTCTAAATATAAACATTATTTTAATAAAAAGCATTAATGATTCATTAGCTCCTTGTAGACTTCTCTTATTTGTTTAAAAATCAAGTTTTCCCTGCATTAGGGTAAGCCTTTATATTGCAAAGTAACTATGTCATAGTGAAAACCTAGAATTAGCTAAATCTAGTTAGGGAGCTAAATTAACATTATGCAAAAAAATATAGAATAAGGGTAAAATATATCTTTCATGTTAAATTACTAACATTTAAAAAATTTGAGTATTTAAGAAATGATTGATGTTGATGCTGAAAAGCTACACGTAGCATTGCCGACTTTCCAGACACACAATAGACATTATCTGGTGACTGGCTGACATTGACATTGCCTGGAATTCAAGGTAAGGCATAACACACACATATGTGTGTATATACACACAATGGATCCTGACCCCACTACCTTTAATTCTTCACAGTAAGCAGAAAGGTTGAAAATTAAATAGGAAAAAAAAAAGAGAGAAAAGGAAAAGAAAGCCAATTGTTTTTTTCCTCAACTCAGTATCTTTCATGCAACAAAATTCATAATCTTGTGGGTGATTCAAGCAGACGACGTCCACCGTCTTCCTCCAAGTCAGAAGTGAAGAGGATTTCATCGGTCCCAGCAAATGTAATTCAAACACGTCATCCTAATTGTGGATATTATTGAATATAATACATTCAGTATAATATATTCAATAATATATATCTGAGAGACCTCAGATTTCCTTACATTGACCACTGTCTGTTTCTGCTCAGAGGCTGGTTTTCATGACATCTAGTAAGCACTGACATGTGGAGTGAATATACATAAGCTACAATAGATATTTAGGTTTCAGGATTATATTGTTAAAAATTTTATCCCCAACAGATAATGTTATCAACTAGTTGGACAGAAGATGATATGCTTAATAGTTAGGTAACTGATTTTGTATCAAATATCTCTAGCATCTTCAGTTGTCCTATCTCTACTGCCATCACTCTAGGCCAAATTATCATAGCAATGTTTACATGAACCTTTAGATAGAATATAGACTGAGAAAGAGGAACTACGGAAGAGCCATTAAGTTTTTAACATCCTCCTTCCAATGCATTCTCATACTGCAGCTGGAGTGATCTTTTCAAGAGGCAAGTCTAAAGATATCCCTCACCCCTTTATAATTCTTGAAGGGCTTTTTATTACTCTTAAGATAAAGATCAAAAGCCGTAACATGTCTTGTAAAACTCTTCATGATGTCACCCATGGCAGAATAAAAATGGCCACAGATTCTTCCATACACCTCCAAAGAAGGGCCTGTCTTATGGACAATTGTGGATGTGTGTCTAATGTGTGGAGCCTACTAAGATTCACAGAAGGCCCACAAAGATTTCAAGAGAAGTGTATTAGTAGACACATTTATGAGCTTGGAGAAAAATGGGCAGAGATAGTTCAAAGGGAAAGAGTCTGAATCCTCCAAACTTCTATGGGCAGGAAATAGGCTGAGACGATTATTCAGTTGCAAATGACATTTTATGTGCTATGGACTGAATTGTTTTCTTTGCCCCAAATTCATATGTTGAAGCCTCAATTAATCTCCAGTGTGATAGTATTTGGAGGTTGTGACATAATGGTATTTGGACCCCACCCAAGGGCAGGGGCTGGTTTCCAGGGGGACCAACCTTGTGATAAGAGGGTGGGAACTTTCAGTGTCCACTCCCCCTGGAAGGGGAGAGCGCAGAGGGCTGGAGGTTGAATCAGCCAAGGGCCAATGATGTAGTCAATTATGACGCAATGAGGCCCTCACAAAATCCATAAGAAGAGTATTTTGTCTCTTTGCATCCTGAGAGAGTTTCTCCCTGAGAGAAGATTCTCTCTTTCTCCACGGGAGCTACAGCACTTGTGGAACCAGAATACTTTCAGGTGCCATTGAGCCAGACCCCAAGCTCAAGGAATATAGAGGCTCCTTTTTTTCAGGATCTTATGCTATGTTTCTCTTCTTCTGGCTGTTAACTTCTATTCTTTACAGTGTCCTTTATTGAACTGGTAAATGTGTCTCCATGAGTTCTGTGAGTTGCTCTAGCAAATTAATTGAACCTAAGGGGAAGGTGGTTGGAATATCCAATCTTTTGCTGGTTGGTCAGAAGTACAGGTAACAGCTTGGGGCTGTGACTGGCATCTGGAATGGGGATGGGTGGAGGGCAGTTTTGTAGGACTGAGCCCTTAACCTGGGGAACCTCGTGCTATCTCTGGGCAAACAGTATCAGTTGAAATCTCAGACACCCTGCTTGTGTTCAAGAATTGCTTGGTGGTGTGTGTGGGAAAACCCACTTCCCCCAACCCACAGACATTGGAATTGGATTCAGGAATCTGAACACAGAGGTAATTGGGTTTAGATGAGGTCATGAAGATGGGGCCGCATGATAGGATTGGTGCCCTTATTGAAGAGGAAGAGAAAGATATTGTCTCTCTACCTTGTGCACATGCAGGGAGAAAGTGGCCATCTGCAAGACAGCAAGAGTCCTCACTAGAACCTCACCGCGCTGGCACCTGTTCTCAGTCTTTCAGCCTCCAGAATGGTGAGAAATAAATATCTGTTGTTTAAACCACCCTGTCTACAGTACTCTGTTTTGGCAGCCTGACCTAACTAAGACATTATGGTAACTGCATAATTCAGAAGGTGAAGCCAAGGCTTTGGAGGGTGGAGATAAGAGCTGTAAAGAACCTTTCTCAGAGAGCAAGACTTGGCCCCCCAGTCAAGGAACTGGCAACATGTGGACTTCAGAATTGCTAGGGACCTGTGCCCCTCCTTCCTCTGTTCTTTGGATGAAGAGTCCTTGTGTTTATATCATCTCTGTGTCACCAGCATATGCTGGGTATGTGTGGATCAGATACCTTTTCATTTAAGTTCACAGGTCTTCATACTGAGAGAAATTGTACTAAAGAACCACATCAAAGGAGCCTCACTTGCATCTGAACTTTATTGAGAAGGTGAAAACCTGGACCCCAGACCTGAATGTCATGCCATAATGAGATGAGGCTTCTGGAGGGCTTTAGGAAGAGAGTGTTTTTTGTATTACAATGGAATCTGTATAATTTGTGTCCAGAGGGTGACTGTGGCCGACTAAAGATGGTCTCCAATTATTTGAAACTGTTCCAATTGAGATGTGGCATCTCTGTAATTTTCCTTGATCTGGGTGGGCTCTGTGATTGCTTTGGCCAACAGAATATGGTGGGAGTTATGCTCTGTTAGTATCTGGGCCCAGGCCTTAAGATTTCCTGTCCCTTGGACACTATCCCTGGGAGCCTCGGGCTGCCATGTAAGAAGTCTTGAAGCCACAGTGCTGGAGGTGTCACTTACAGGTGCTCAGCTCTGCCTGTGGTCCCAGCCATTGAAACCAAGGTGCCAGGCATGAGAATAACACCATCCTGGATTCCCTAGACCAGCTCAACCTCCAGCAGGAAGTGGAATAGAAGAACCACCCAGCTGAGCCCTGTCTAAATTCTTGACCCATAAGATTATAAGGTTGAATCAAGTGGTTTTTAAGCTGCTCTGTTACATTTTGGCATAAGATGTTGTATAGCAACAGAGAACTGACAGTTCTGTTCTGATCTCACCTTGTCCCTTAGCTCTCTGTACTCTATTAACCATCCATCCAGTTCTCTATTAACATGTGCCTTCCTTAACCTCTTTATCTTCCAGCTCTTAGCTTATGAGGAGTTTCTCAGGACACTTCTCCCTGACCTCCTAGATTAGTTCCATTGTTACAGTAGATTCTCCCACAAGAACTGTATTTCTTTCTTGCAGAGCAATTTTCTCTGTGATTATTTCTTAATACCAGTCTCCACCTCTAGAGTGGAAACTCCATGAACAGAAAGCAGGGCTCTTTGATCATCACTGAATTCCCAGAGTCTAGCAGTGTGTCTGGACATAATAAGTGCTGAGCAAATATTTGTGAAGTAAATGAATGAAGTACTTGATGCAGCTGATAAGGACTCCCTCCTTACCAAAGCCTTTAATAACTGTGCCACTATTCATCTCTCTCACATAATGTGAACATTTGGATTCAAAGGCATTGTAACTGGGGAGGGACAGTGTGACTTAATACGAGGCCACTACTCCTGCCTGGCTATTGTCTGTGAAGGCAGCTCATCACGGCTGAAGTTGTTGAAGTTCCTTTTTGTAACCCTTGTGCAGAGAAGAGGAAAAAATGGAGTGCTGCTTCCGGCGGGCGTGGGCACAGGAGTGCAGAGATCAAAGAACAATCTGTGCTCGCATTCATGTCTGTGGAAATCAGGGAGCTTTCCTGAGGATCTAAAGAAAGTTGCAGGTGTGCTCAAATTATTTAAATTATGTCTACTTTTAAGTTTAGACATAATTTCTTACTAGATGGTGAACTGTTGTCCACTCTGCCCTTCAGCCAAAACTGTAGAGGGAAGAGCAGCTGGACGCTGTGGTGGCATCTAGGGAAAGATTCTGTACCCTTCCATAACCGTCGCTCCCAGGATTGTTTCCTTAATACTGAATTTGCATTCCACTGTTTTTAAAAATGTATTTCCCCACTTATTTAGTCCTGTGGGTGTGGAAAATAAATGGTCTTCAGAAAGAGTCTTAAAGTTCTTTGGTTCTATTTCTTTAACTCTTTAGTTCGTCATTTTTGTTGGAAGAGAAATAAGCCCAGGTCTCTATAAATGTGCTTATGATTTCTAGTTCGTCATTGAAAAAGTATTTTCTTTCCCCTTATTTTTTTTCTTTGAACACTCGTCTCCAAATGGGTCTGTGTACAATATTGCACTAAATGGGTTTAGCAGGGCTGCAACTGGAGAGAGGAGGGTCTCCATTACCCATAATATTCTTATTCTTTTTAAAAGAAAACACTCCCTAGTGGCAGGGCTGCTGTGTAGACAGACATGCCCCACATCTTTTATCGAGTTCCCACACTCTGGGACTTTGCCCATTTCCATTTCTCTGATTTGTCCTCCTGTCTAAGTGCACAATACTGTACTTGTCCCCTTTGAACATGTAACAGATTAAAGAGCTGGGCAGGAGGCAGATGTAGGCACACCTTTGATCTCTCATCCTTGAGGGTTAAGGGAGGGCAGACACCTGGCGGCTGTCGAGCTGGAAACAAAACACAGGGCCGGACTGGAATTACCTTAAAGGGAGCCGCAGCTCCAGCCCAAGGAGCAGCTGGATGCGCTGAATGGGCACGGAGGGAGGAAAGCCCACGGCTGGGCAGAGGGCGCAACACAGTCCCAACCTTGTGATTCAGGGTGGCTGGGGGTTGGTTGGAGTAACCATTTCTTAGGCAGAGGACTGGAAAGATCAGGCAGCTGTACTGAGAAAAACATGAAAACTAAGTCTTTGCAAATAATATTGCAAGACGTGCACGACTGCTGAAAAGCAATTTTGATGGCAACTCAGGGAGCTTTCAAAGAAAAGATTTACAAAATTTTTTTCTTTCCTGAGCGGAACTCTTTTAGTAAGGATTTCACTTTTGAAGCAGGATGCTGTTTTTAGTCCGAGAGTTAGAGCCTTTCCTATGATTTTTGGTGAAACTGCGTTGCCCCCTGGCGTTTGTGCACTGTTGTTACGCCATCACATAGAAAGCCCAAAGAATGCCCATCAAGCTGTGCATGGATGCAGCTTCCAGTCTTACCTGGGGTCAGAAAATACAGATTCAAGCCTCAGATCTAAACATGGTTTGGCAAGACATGCATGGAATGAAATTTGAAATTAAGGATCTCTCCTTCTCCACCCTTAGCGGAGTCTCCTGAGATTTTCAAGTGGCTCTTAAAAGAAATTGATCAGATTTAAATTTGCTAATTTTTAATATATAAGTATTCCTGTAAGTGGCTGCTGTACAACTACTCATTTTTCAGAAGCAACTCAAACATGCTCTGTTCTGTAAAACCTTTCCCGACTTATGCTCAGCCTTTTGTACACATGCTTATCTCGGATAGAAACTTGAACGCGAGGATTATACCTGATTTATCTTTGTATCTACTCTGACTAGCATGATGCCTCACAGATGGTATGTATCTAACAAATATGTGTTGTTTGTTGGTACCACATAACAAGGCTGTTCATACAAGGATCAAATATATTTCCTAATCAACAGCAGCTAAAAGTCAAAATGGTAACAGAACCGGCGACTGGAGAACATGGTCCCTAATAGATGGGACTTAGGGGGTCCTTCAACCTCCTGAAACCATGTAGGCATCATGTCCAATTACAGGGGAGAATGGTTAGACTAACTGGAATATATCTAGCCCTAACAATCTAGGAATGTATTAACACTATTCAAACTTCCATGTTGTCCCCATATGAACCTCTACTCTAGAGAGATGATGAGTGTATTCATTATCACCACTTCAATTACAGATTTCTTTGGGGCAGATAGTTCTAGCAGTGAGTGAAAAGCTTCTGAGTGATGCTATTTCTCGTGGCATGTTGCCTGAGGCCATCAACCCCGAGCTGAGTGACATGAGCATGAGACACAGGGGTCTGGGGCAGGTTATGTGTATTGAGGGGCAGATTATGAAGGAACCAAAACTGTGACTCAAGGGGCAGACTCCCTATGTGTAAGGTATACGGTATTACTCTACTTTGAATATTACCTTAGGACAGAAGAAATGGCCAAATCTGAAAAATCTATTGCATTAGGATGGATCAGGAGGTTGATATGATTAGCAAGGCTGCTTTCTAGTTTATAACATGTCACATTGATGCTATGTGTAGAACCTCTTGAAGCCATTTGTCATGCTTTGATTTAGTTAAAATAAAATATTTCAGGGAAGAAGGCCCATATAGTAGAGGCACAGTTTATTTTTGTTAAGAACTTGAACTGTGGAGTCAAACTGAACAGGTACAAATATTCATCAGGCCACTGACCAGCTGTTTGACCTTAGAAAAGTCACTACTTTTCTGTGCCTCAGTTTCTTCAACACAGTGAAAATGCCATTAATAGCATATACTGTCTGGTACCCAGGAAATGTTCTATGAATGTTTGCTGATGAGGAGAACCATGTGAGTTTTCCATTATGGTGGACTAAGGGAGATAAAAAAAATTTTACTGTTGAAAGAGCCAGGCTCCTGGCCTAGACCATTCTATCTGACAGTAATAAAAACCCCTACAAAGGAATGTTCTAAGTAGTGGGGCTTCTTTGTGCTGGCCTTGCCCCTGGGGCTGTCCTCAGTGTAAACATGAAAGTAAGCACGTCTCTGATACTTTCAGACCAGCGTGAGCAGACCTCCAAGAGTGTGTTGAGGCTGAGAGGGTCCATCCTTACTCTTCCCTTGCAGAGAGCTCCACCCTCAGGGCTAGCTCAGAGCCTGAGGGCCACTTGGGATGGACTCAAGGGCAGTCTTCTTTGGCCCTAGTTCCTTCTGCAGGGGTCCAGAATACGCCACTGAGACATAAAATTATTTTGAGTTGACAGCATTTGAGAATAGGCTTTTTTCTGAGCTCCCTTATCTGTCTGAAACCAGTGACTCCCAAGAGCTCAATTGTCATAAATCTACTTCCCAGGAGTTTCTGCAACCAGGGAAGATTGATTCTTATCAGCCAGAGAGGAGAAATGTCACCACATTTAAGCAGACATTGTCACAAAACTATAATGCTTATTTATTCTCCAAAGAGCCCATTTATGTTTTCTAGGAGTCATTCATGAGTACCTTTCTCTCCCTCCCCTTTCCCTATTAAGATGGTACATAAGCCTCAAATTCTAGCAGCTTCCTCGAGTCATATTTTTCTGTGAACTCCCATGTGCACATGAATAGAAATCTGTCTTGTTTTTGCTAATCTGTCTTTTGTCAGTTTAATTCACAGGCCCCCAAAGAAAGAACATAAATGGGTTGAAGAAACATTTTTCCTTCCCAACACATTCCTTTATGGCTTGTCCAAATATTGACTCCACAGTGCAAAATCTCTACTCAGGTCCCCAGCACTAGCTCAGCACCATGCAACCAGGATATCCTCAACTGAAGGAGTTGTGGCAAACTTAAGTCCACTATAAATCAGAAATAGAATGCCCCATGTAATACTTGAGGTGTTAATATTATTCACTACCTTGTACAATCCCTATCTTTAAGAGAAAACAATGTAGACTAGTATTAGGGTTCCAAACCTTCTAGATAATTTTTTTTATTTCACACCGTGTATTTATAACCTTGCATATATGATGATGTAAAAAGTGAATACTGTTAAGAAAGCTAAAATTTCTTATTGTTGGAATAACATAATCAAAGTTAGGTCATTTTACATAACTTCCGCCTTTTTAAGTGTAACTAGAAATGGCACTTTTAAATGTGTACAGGATATATTCAGACTTTTACAAAATGGAATGGGTGGATGACTGGAGACATAAATGGCAGTTATAACCACTAACAATGGTGCAAAATTACACATTCTGTGGGAGCCTGGAAATATATAGTCTTTTTCAAAAGGAGATGACACTTGGAAAATTGGGCTCTCGGATGTGATTTCAAAAGGCGTACAATCATCAATGGGTTAAATCGGTCTGGCAGAGCACGCTCTGGGTTCCTGGGAATTCCATGGCATTCCAAGCAACCTGGCAACTGATAACTTCCTGGATAGCTGTTTTTTCCATTTCTCCCCCAAATTCTTTTTTGTTAGTTGTCATCTAAATCTTTATGTGAGTGTAACAGCCACCCTACAGAAGCAAATTCATCTTAGAGGTTTTCATTTTTTATTTGGCAAATGAGTTGCAAAAATGTTGACTGTCGTTCTCTAAGCCTAAAGCAAAAATGCAAGGGTGTATTTTCTACAAGTGCAATCAAGCCTACCATTGTGCTGTTTATGGGGGGTTTCTAAGTAATTTCTATTTCAGTGTCTCTAAATGTAAATGACAATTCCGATTAGCCATGCCTGTGTTACTATTAACCATATCCTGAAATTAATATTTGACAACTGTCAGGTAAGCAAAATGGTTGCTATTTGGCTGATAAATCATCACATTAACTTTTCCATGACTAAGCACACTGAGATAAAGTTCAACCTATTAGTTTTAGTTTACTTTATTAAGAACATCTATGCTTGGTGATGGATGTTATGGATGTTAACTACACTTATTGTGGTGATCATTTTGCAATATATACAAATATTGAATCATTATGCTGTGCATCTGAAGCTAATATAATGCTATGTGTCAATTATACCTCGAGAAAAGAGCAAAAAAGAACATCTGAAAAGGCTAAGCTGCTTGACCCTTGTTTGAAACCATTGAACAGCCTCCATTTCAAAACTTTCAAAATCTTTGCTATGGTGTGCAGCCGTCTGGGTTACTGGGTCCTTACGACTTCTTGTTTTATCTTAAACCACTCCCAAATCTTTCTCCTTCCTTTCCCTCCCACCAATCTCTATCTTCCAAGCACACAAGACTTTCAGTTAAAATTTTTTCTTTTCATTCTTGCCTCTGGCCTTTGCCCTTTAACCATTTGCTGTTCCCTCACTTGGGAGTCAAGGAAGATTTCCTTGTGGAAGGGGCAGTGAATTTTCCCTGACCACACACTTCACGGTTGCCCTAGGATCCTAACATCCTTACTTCTCTCTTTAGAGAACTTATAACCACGGCAAACAATTATACTCGTAAGTGTTACCAAAAAAAGGTCTCAGATTATCTGCTCCCTGAAGTCAGGGCAGAGTCTGGCTCAGTGTTACTGCTGTGTCCTCAGGAGGACCTCAGGGCCTGGTACACAGTAGGTGACCAATAAATGCCTGATAAATAAGGAAAGAAATTCTTAATTCTACCTGTTCTTAAATTGGCAATTCATGCTTTCCTGCTTCATGGCTGTACTTGGGTGGAAATGATAACCGTGTTATCAATGTTGATTATTTAACTCTGAGATGGAGCTGGTTATTTTCATAAAGGTGGAAAACAGATTTTTGAACTTGAACTCCTCAGGAGCTAACTTTCTAAACAAATATTTTCTCCCCTACATACTCATGCTCAACTGATAGAAGTACAATCTATGAGAGAAACTAAACAAATACAGTCTTAATAATTACATTTTTCATTTTCTAGAATCTGTTTTAAAGATAAACATAGACACTTTTACCCTTGTTCCCATACACTGTATTCCCAGCAAAGCAACAAGAATAATTCTTGAAAAAGTAAGATCATGTAACTCATTTGCTAACACACTGAAAAGGCTCCTATTTCACTTAGAATAGAAGCCTCCTCTTAATTGCCAATGAAGTCCTGCATAATTCATGTTATTCAATGAATTTCATGTTATTTTTTTTCTTCAGAGTTTTCTACAATGAGACATATATTTTTGTTCAAGAAAAACAAAGCATTATTAAAAGAGAACAGTGACATTCAAAAAGGAGCTTTGGTAAGTTCATATCCTGTTTCATTTCCATTAAAGATCAGTTATGAAGATTCTGGGTTTTTCCAGAAGAACTTTTTAATGGGGAAATGTGGTTACCACTAATTAATTACTCAAATGCTGACTAGAGAGATGCATACACTAGAAAGAATTTGACTTCTATATTTTTCTTCTTAAAACTTAATGAGAGCTAGAGAATACCAGGGAGTGTTGCAGACTTTTAGAGATCGCTGGCTTCTAAGTACTAGTTTTTATTCTGTAATTTTTCTGAAGCCATTGGGTTCTCCCTCATTTGTGGCCCACTCAATAGTGTGCTTATCAATAGTATGGCAGCACACATCCCATGCTGGGGCAGGTTAAATGCAGAGAGACTGGAAGAACTTACTCTCAGTCCATTCCTGCTCCTGCAGCCCCTGTTTCCCCCCCACCCCCATCCCCAGGTTGGGATCTCACAGGGTTCTCTTTCCTCTGTCCCAATGCCATGCTTGCGCAAGCCCTTACGTCCTTTCGTCTGTGCCCTTCAGTTGTATTCCAACTGGACTTTCCTTGGTCAGCCTTTTCCCTCTTAAATTCATTCTCCATGAGTGACTTCCTTACCTAAAAACAGCTAATAGCTCTTTACTGTCCACAGCATAAAGTTCAAGGCCCATCTCAGCCTAGACAGAGCTTCTTCTCCCATCATGTCCAGCATGTACCCTGTTTTTTGGCTCCCCTCTTCCCTTCACACACCATTCTGTGGCTCCAGGCCTCTGCGCATCCTACCTCTTGGCCTGGATATCCTTCTCCAGTTTTCCATGTGAACAACCGCATTTTCCTTTCTGGGCTCAACTCACTGCCCTTCACAGGGATGTTTTCCCAATCCCCGTAGGCACAAATCTACCCTCTGTTGCATTCTTTAACACTCTGCATATCTCTGTTATGGGCTTTAGAACGCGGTATTTCAATTATTTATATTCCTGTTGCCTTTGGTGACCTGCTCATTCCACTACAACACCGTTCCCATTGGTTACCTTACACTATTGCTCTACTAGTAGAGTAATAGAAGTACTCATTGATAGAAACATCCCTGTTGATAGGATACTCATGAACAGAGAGAAATTCTATTAAAAAATGATTGTAGTAACTACTGTTAGTATGCAAATTACTGTTCTGGTAAAGAGAATGATCGTTACAATTAACTGTGGGGCCATCACCACCACCATCTTCACTATCACCTCCACCACTGCTGCCTCCATCACTGTCTCTATCAACATGTCTACCACCATCACCTCCACTACCTCCCACCACCATCATCACCTTCACCACCTCTACCTCTCCTCCTTCCACTACTTCCATTACTTTTATCATTTCCACCAAGTCCACCACTATGACCATCCTCACGCATTAGTATTTATTGAGCACTGCCACAGACCAGGCACTGGGGTAGCTTTTACAGGCATTATCTCATTTCATCTCCACAATCTGAATAAAAATGAGTGCTATGGTCTGAATATTTGTGTTCCCCTAAAACTTAACCATGGCCATCATAATGCTCAATTAGGAGATGGGGCTTTTAAGAGGTAATTAGGACATGAGGTGGTACCTTCATGAACGGGATTAGTGCCCTTACAAAAGAGGCCTGAGAAAGCTCCCTTGCCTCTTCTGCCAGGTGAAGTTACACGTGAGGCCATTTATGAACTGGGAAGAGGGCCTCACCAGACACAGAACTGACCATGCGGGCACTCTCATCACAGAGCTCAGCCCCCAGTACTATGAGAAATAAATTTCTGTGGTTCTTAGGCCATCAGTCTGTGGTATTTTGCTATAGCAGCTTGAATGGACTAAGACAATGAGAAAATGGAGGCCCAGAGAGATTAAGTAACATTCTGTGACTAGACAGATCCAGGTGAGTCTGGATTTTAAGTTGGGGCTCTCTGAACTCAGAGTCTGAGTTCTTCATCTCCATGCAAAGGGTCTCCTATATTCCAAACTCCCTGGGGCCAGAAGGCCATTCATTTTATTGCATTTTACAGCTCTTCTTCTGGGCGTCTCACATGGTAAGAATACAAAAATGTTGAAATTCAGTACTGGATACAGAAGTGGGCAGCCTAATTAACATCCAGTTTGCTTCCTATGTGGGTTTTAATTAAAAAGATATATCATACTAGTAATAACTGGTTTGGATACTCTTCATACAGTCTCCATGTCAAAAAGAGTAACCTGACTTTTAATCTGTTTTGCTCCTCCTATTAAATCCAAGACATTTTATTTTTGGTTTAAGATAGCAGGCAAGAGAAAGGGTAATCTCAGTTACCAGTGAAGATACCTGTGTCTATGTCTAAAAATGTGACACAAAAGAAGACTATTGGGAAGATCAAAAGTCTCCCCAAAAATGACCCAAAGAGGAAGGAGTTGAAGGGAAAATAGTGAGTCCTGCATATGTCACCTAATGCCCAGTTAATGGGATAAATTTATGCAAAAGACGTCTTGCATACTTTTTTTTTTTTCACTTGGAACTCTGGTGAGAAAATGTGTTGCAAAGAACAACTGTAGCACCTGTCTGACTTTCCAAGCTGTAAATCGAGAACAGACAAAAGTACACAACTAGGAAGGCAAATTTGCAGAGGCTTGATTAGAATACCAATATTCAGTGGGAACTTGGACTGACAAATCAGCTCTTCCCTGCTGCTAATAAGATGCGCAGTTCACCTCCTGACTTCCTGTTTCTGTGTTTCCATTATCTTTGCTCACTCCCATCCCCTCCAGCTGTCTCATGCTCCCTCTTTCTGCCTCCCGGGGACCCACTCCACCAGTTACTCTCTTGGAGGGCCCTCCATTATGCTTCCCAGGGGTGTGCATGTTCATTACACCTCCCAGGGCTATGCTGCTACAGTTGAACAATAGGCGCTTTCAATGAAGGGAGATGGCACTTCTGATTTATAACATTTGTCAATTTCCACTGTGTAAATTCTGCTTCATGGTTATTTGGAAGCTACTTGGTTTGACATCAACCAGCTGGAAAAACTCAGGACAATTTCACTGAGTTCTCAGTGAGCGAGGATGAGCTGGTCCCAGGACACCACGTTTACTCTGAGAACACTTTCTATTTTGAGCCACATTCCTCTCTTAAGGAAACCACTTTTCCTTGATTATCCTACTGCCCTCCAGCCCCTACGAATTTGAGGCCACCTCTCCTTACCTTTTCCGGAGAAGAGAGGGTAAGGTCAGCATACATAAGAAAATACATGAATGAATTACTGAGAAAAAGTATATTTTTATGCTTTAAAAATTCAGCAGGGTAGCTAGTGAAAAGTCTCTTTCCTACTCCTGTTGCCTGTCCCTGAATGTAACCTGCGTTCTCAGTTTCCACGTATATTAACATGCTTCTTTATTCCCACTGCCACCATTTGTTACCACCGCCGTACAGACTCCCTTGTTTTGAGGCTAAATCCACTTACACCACTTTTTCAGTCCATATCTACTAACTTCCAGGGTATTCCTCATCTTCTGTAGTGACTTTTTTAGCCTGTTTCATTGACTTTTTAATCTCATTCTCTGAGATTTACAACCTCACAAAATTTCCCCAGCTTTCATGATCTTTATCTTTACTATAATTCCTCAACCACCAGCCCACTCACACCTTAGACATCAGCTTTTCTAAAAACAACTCCACCCCTAAGTGTTTGAAGAATAAATGAAAGCACTCCTTTGACCACAGTCCTTTTATCTTACACTTTAATCTCCTCTTTGGTGAGAATCTGCCCAAGGGCTGTTTGTGAACTCAAGGTCTTCTCTATTTTGCCCAGTGAATCAGCTCTCTAGGGGTTTCATCTCTTGTCCTACCTGGCCTGGAGCCTCATTCAACAAGAGAATTCTCCATCCTAAACACCACTTATATCTGTTCTAATATTATTCATCCCCTTTATATTCCCGGGGCAGTTATGAAGACATTTTTGTGCTTAAAATCCTTCAGTGCCTTCTCAGGGTTTCAATTCAAAATTCTGAGCTAAACAGTGAGTGATTTCCACCGTCTGGGGGGGCCCATATTCCTGGTGTGTCTGTAAGCATCCACTTCAGGACCCAACACTTTGGCAAACTCAGCTGCTTGCTCTTGTTTTAACATACCCTGGGCTTTTCCATCTTCAGACCATTTGTTCAGTTATTCCTTACGTTTTATCTGCTTATGGCTTTATCTCCATATTCCTGGCTATTGAAGTCCTATAGATTCTTTAAGGCCCAGGTTAAACAACACCTCCTTCACCACCCCCTATAAATTCTCAAAGTCCTCGTGTAAACGTATTTCTTTCATAAACAAAGCACATTATGTATAATATGACAGTTATTTTTGTGTCTTATCTTCCTAATAGACTGAGCTTCTTGAGGACTCTTGCATTTATTACCGTAGTCCCTACATTAAATAATTGCTTTACAAATTTCAATAGAATACATTTTGTTTGTTTCCTAGTAAGAACTAGCAAAGATCTGAAATCATAACTGGGCAGAATCAGCATTACAATGTTCTGACCCCTAAACCTCATTCTCAAATTTCATAGAAAACTTAGGATATTTTCCTCCTCCATTACCTTACAAGCTGCTCTTTTCTACCTAAATATAGAACAAAACTCCAGTAGATGGAAGTGAAAACACTTTTTTCTGCTATACATCACAGTGTGTAGGATCTTTGCCTGGTGAATACAGGTGTGGAATGTCTCCTGCATTTCTGTATGTTGAGAGCAATTCCCAGCTCACAGAGGATGGTCAACGAAAAAGAGGAGTAATAACATCGCTGGTGGGCCACACTTCAGTTGTGACTACTATGTTCTTGGTCATCAAGGCCCCAGGCCTTTGTTGCAGATGTCATTTCCTCATTTTCTCCTGAATGAATTTTTACCTTTTCACAGAAGCTCTTGCTGACCTCCATTCTCCTGCAATTATTCCTTAATTCTCTACTAGTTGGCCTTTCCAACATAAACAAGAGTGGGGTCTCTTTAATCATAAAAGTGCTAGTGTGACAGACAACATTATTATTATTTTTTGCTGCAAGAATTAATCTCAACTTTACTTCCTGAAAAGCAGCACAGCCCTGGACTGAAGCACTTGACATAGAATCGCATGAGGAAGAACTTAAGTTTAAACCACTGGGAAAGAGCATGTTATGGCCATCTACAGTTTTATCACACCCACAGTGACCCCATACTTGACCCCTTATTGATCACTGTACAAGCTACGTGCATCAGGCATTACAGACTGTATGGGAAGCACAGAGACTGTATGGGAGGGACCGATGAGCTCTATGCTGCTTTGACCCTTTAAGAAGGCCAATTTGGGGACCCAGGCATCATTATGGCTTTCTGACTTCTATTAGGTTGTGGAGCTGGGGCCCAAAAGAACAGCACAGGGTGGAAACTATTTCCCAAAAGAAGAGCACAGTCTCTTCCAAAATGTCTTGGTTGAGGTTGTAGAATATTTGTGGCTTTCCCTTCTTTAGCCATGAAATACTCAAGGCTGTTAGTCATGGTGAAATTGTCATGCTCTCTGGCAGCAGCAGGCCAGTAGCAAGACGGGACAGACTGGCCAGAGCTGCCCGTCTGTGATCTCTATCCCAGCGTGATAGCAGAGCCAAACCGGAAGCGTCACTCCAGTGGCTCAGGGTTAAATGAAGGAAACCACGAGATGACGAGCGGTGAACTCTGTCCTCAGGGCCTCTCTGGGATCCGGGAAGGGTGGCAGCAATGGCCACAGGCTTGAGAGCAGGACAGGTGGGTACAGTAATCACAATTCCACATTATCTGAGAAAGTCCTGATTGTCGACATTCTGTTGTCAGATGTGTCCTGTCCTTTTATCCTCCAAGCTTCGTCATTGAAAATTGAGGGGAAAAATTACTGTTTACCCACGGTACTGTTCTGCACAAAGAAATGCTGCCATTTATGCATTTGGGTCTAGTGAAAGTGGAAAGGTCCTCTGGGAGCCTATGCTACTAGTTCTGATTTCCATAATCCTACTGAAAAATGAACAGAGGAGGTCGAGAATGCCTCGTCCCAGTGGGATGAGACCACTTCTGGAAATCACAGCTGTTCTGGTGAGACGTGAACAAATCTGGAATCATCTGTCTTGGTGAAAGAAGAAAGGGTGACTTCATCTCAGTTTACAGGCACAAACATCTCTGACATAACATAGACGTTAATCAGGATTCAATCCAACCACTTATTTCAGTACCAGAGTAGGGCTAAGAATTGGCATTATTCTAGAGAAATTTCAAGAGGTTTAAATGGACTTGAAAGCAACACTATCTTCTCATTTTTCTTTTCAATTTGTTTTTAGGGTCAGAGATGATGTTTTGGAAGGATTAATCAAAGGGAATTTCTCACATTAATTTGTGATTAGGGCCTTCAGGGAGAAAACTATGCTTCCAGCTTCACAGACTGACATATATTTACAGCATGATGCTAAGAAAAGTGTAAGTCATTTAAAATATTCAAGGGTAGTTTTTATAACCATCTTCTTAAAAGAGTCTGCTCTCTAGTTACCTTATATGATAGATGACAATGACTAAATAAAAAGTTTATCTGTCTCCTCTAAGAATAGCATATAAATATTTACAGACATTGATGCTGCTGTATAAATTGCAGATTCTCCATGCTTGGGTTCATATTTATTTTCTCTCATCCTCAAAGAGTCAGTGTGTTGTTACTAAGAGATCACAATATTTCAGAAAAAGCTCTACATTTAAACTCCAAGGCCAGATGAGCAATTTTTAGATACGTAGTAAAGAAGATCCATGAGAGAGAGAGGCTGGTCTAATCCTCTCTAGGTTTCTAATTTTTCTAAAGATGGTGTTAATTTTTGAGTTAGGAGGCCTGGATTTGAATCCTGATTCTTCTCTAACAAGGTGTTTGTTTGTTATTTGATCTTTGTTGCCTGATGAATTCATAAAGTAGCCACTCTAGATGAATTCTAAGTCTCTGTCAGCTATAGAATTTGGATTCTAACTGAGCACTGGTATGATGTTTAAATACAGGACTTTTTACTGAGTTCTAGAAAAAGCTCTTAGAATATGGAACTCCCAGGCATGTTATCCATTATTTATAAGCATTATTTGATCAAAGACTAGTGTTCAAAGCTTTGATAAAATATATGTGTGTATATTTCTTATTGAATGCTTTGGTAAAATATGAAGATGCTGATGTTAGCCAAAATCAGGTGAGAAAAGGACAAGTATATAGAAAACATTGAGATCAATTGAGTTTGTCCTCATAATAAACAATAAAACTAAAAATATCAATGGTATATAAGCAAGAACTGTCGTGATACAATCCTATAAAGAGAAATAGCTTTATTGAAACTTGGATTGAGTTTTGTGGAGAAAAGACGAAATTAGAAAGGCTCTAAATCTGTTAAGAGATTTTTAAAAAAATCTCTATTTGGGATGATAAATGATGCATTTCAGTTCTAGAGGTCTAATTGAAAACCAAGGATGATATAGTAAGTACTTAAGTGGCTAGAAATAAATATTGCCAGAGCTTTCCTCATGTGAGGAATGTACAGCAATAATGAGGATCAGACAAAGAATTATCATTGTAGAGAGGAAATGAGGCATTAAGCAAATGTAATGAGTGTTAAGTCATCTCAGAGAATACTTGTAAGATTGTAAAAGGCAAACATTGTTAGCCATTTTGTTGAGAAATGGTGGTAAGAAAAAGTGAATGAAATAAGATTAGTATTTGGGAGAGAGTGTGGTATCAAACCTATTACTAGGTTTATTTATTTTTTGGCAAATTACTTATTCTCCAAGATTCTTGATTTTTCCTATGTAAAATGCAGCAAGGAATATCTTCCTTGCTGGAGTGCCATAGGATTAAATAAGGTCATATATCATAAGGTTGAATATACAGTGCATAGGAATGTTTCTGAAACATAAAAGGGGTCAATAATTGATGTCTACCTTTACCTCAGAATCAAAACAAGGTGATGTATGATCCAGCTGGTCCAATAACTGTTACTCTACCATAGATATGAAAGATGTTCTCTAAGAGAAGTGATAGCCTGTTAAAATACCATACATAAACAATATCATCAAATAAAATGTTTTTAAGTCATAATTTTCTTGCAAGTTGGAGATCTTCCACTTTCATTGCACAAATCACTTTGTGTTTCTCATTCATACCAGGAAAAGGACGTCACCCAAGAGTCTATGATACACTAGAGTAACTAATTATCTTTGAGAAGCTGGAGAAAGATAATAGGGACTCAAGAACATACCCCCTTCAGACAGTTAGAGGTCTTCTCTAAGATATACTGGGCAGAGCCTGGGGAGACATCTGATTTTAGCTCAGGGAGACTTATCTCATACTTCTAATCTTTCAGAACTTTAAGATAATAAATTCATGTTGTTTTAAGCACCAAATTTGTGATAAATTATTATAGTAGCCACAGGAAATGGACACAGGCTCCATCCCTCAAGTCTTTGTATTCAGTACACTTTCATGTGCTTTAGTTGATGGGTGCCCAATTAGGAGGATTTTCAGATTATATTGTCTAGTTTTCACTGAATTAGCCTTCATACAATGGATGGATAGTTTAAAAAATTATGGATAATACTAATAATGTAAGCATCTGGAAATAACATAAAAGCAAATTGACTTACTTTGCTATTGCTTTTCATTAATCAATTTACAGATTAAACATCTATGATGACCTTATCAGATCTGATAAGAAACTGGCCCCCAAATTTAGAATTATCAAGAATTATAAGAACATTTACTCTTAGAAATGCAGAACCAAGCTCTAAATACCTCAAGCTTTGAGATTGTTAGCTAATTATATAAAGTCACCACAATGGAAAAGTGCTTTTAGAAATACTAAAAGTATATTGGAAATATTATGAATAATAAAAACATGATTTGTGGAAGCATATATATATGCTCATTGACAAAACTGGAACTCAATGTCAAAAAGAACCCCAAATAAATGTTATGCTAGGAAGTGAAATATTGCAGCAATTATAAAAATGTCCAAGGAAACAAATGGCCAACTTACAATATTAAAAGAGAAATTATGAACAAATAGTAGAACTCTAACAATGAGTTCAATTATTCCAAATCTCAAAGACCAATTTAAAATTTGGTCAAAATATAAGACAGTCTAATTTTCCATCCAAAATGTATGTGGTTAACTGTATCAACTCTAAATTTCTTCATTCATGTGAAAGAATCTGTGTGAATGCAAATCAGAGGCAGGAAGTGCAAGGTAGAAACCCCACACTGTAAAGGGAAGAAGAGAAAAGACTGTCCTCGGGAATGGAATTGATGCAACTCCCATGACATCTTGGTGCCCTGAGGGAAAGGCCAGTGTAATCCTGGAAAGTCACAAACAAAAAGAAAAATGTGAAATAGCTGTTCATGGAAGGCCACTACAATGTCTTGGAACAAATTTTAGAAAGTTACTGTTGAGATTATTTACTTTTCTCCTATTAGTTTAAGATATTATATTCTAGGTATATATATAAAGAACAAAAGAACCAAATATTTATCCTACTTACAGAGGGCATACAGGCTTAAGAATGGATTAAGGGGCAGACTGGGATGGTTTGGAAACATCTGCCAATATCTCTCCCCACCTACTACCCCTGTGGCTTTTCTACACGTTTGCACGAACCTCATCAGTATGTGAAACTGCCTTCTTTCAGCCAGTCTCCTTTCTGGTCCCCAGAACCCTTCAAGGCCCTTTGCTATTGACTCCACTGCAGGAAAGTACTTATGAGAAACCTATTTGATAACAGAAATGCTGCAATTTAGAACCCTGGGTTTAGCTCATTCATACCCAGTGCACTTTTAGCCAGCCCCCAACTTTACCCAGGTTTTATGTATTTCCAGATCATAAATGTGAATATCTGTCTCTCCAGAAAGATTTCAGGGTCTTACCCCTGTGTTCTGTCTCCTCTTAGCACACTGCTATTCCTAACTGTGACACCATGTAACTTTCTCAGCATTCTAAGAGGTTCACAACATGTGAGGTATATTCAAGTACATCTCAATGGTATATATATGTAGTTTTAAAATTATTTTATAGAACCTTGGGGTATAGTTTGAGATATGATGACAAACCACTTCCCCTACTTTTTTCTTTTGGTGAAATTCATGAGCTTTGTTGAGAATTTCTAACCTCTACAGTTAACTAGTGGTATCTGACCTAAGGGCTGGGTCAGGACTTGAGTGGGCAGTACCATGGAAGGAGACATTTATTTGGCCTTGGTTTAGCTCATGGAAGAGCCTTTGGGGGTTCCAAGATGTCTTAGGCCTTTGATTCTGCGGCACCATGGTCTTTGAATGGCCTGGGCTACTAGTCCAGGAGTTCGGATGGTGTGTTATGGGATGAAGTAACCTGAGGGCTGAGAGGAGGTGCAGGCTGATAGACACACGTTAGAGATGAAGGGAGTTTTCAGAAGGAAAGAGGAAAGCGAGTGATTGATCTTTTGGTTTCCCTATTTCTTCCTAAAGTATTTCTTTTTTTTTTTATTTTTATTTTTATTTTATTTTATTTTATTTTTATTATTGAAGGGTAGTTGACAACAGTATTGCATTACATTAGTTTCAGGTGTACAACACAGTGATTCAACATTTATATACATGATAATTCTAGGTACCAGGTATCACCATACCAGGTTGTTACAATATTTTGACTATATTCCTTATGCTATTAAAGTATTTCTTTTTAAGGTAATTTCCTTATAATGTCTATTCTTTTCTAGTTTTCATATTTTCCCCCTTCAATTTCCTAAGTTATGGTGTTTTTCCCCACCACCAACAGATTTAGGCTGTACATCTCATGACACTATTCACTGAGACCAAGATATGGTTCCAGTGTACTCAGGGTGGCTGGCTTTTAATACTGTGAGGAAGAAAATATATCTCAGGAAAACAGCACTACATGGACATGCCAAACAAGATATAGTTTGGTAAAGATCAAAAAGGCACATATGAGGGTCTCTCAAAAGCACCTGCATAAACACCATTCCTCATAAAGGAAGTTCTCTGTTATAACTGGGCCAGATGATTTCCATAGCTAATAGGCTAATCTGAAAAAACATGAGTCAGATGAACAAAAATTGTTCAGAAAGGTTAAATTCACATGAGTATGGCTTTGAGCAAGTAAACTTTTTTTTGTAAATTGAAGTATCATGGATATACAATCTTATGAAGGTTTCACATGAACAGCATTGTGGTTTCAACATTCACCCATATTATCAAGTCCTCACCCTGCCCCCCATGGTAATCACTGTCTATAGTGCACTAAGATGCTACAGAGTCATTACTGAGCAAGCAAACTTTAAAAAAATCTTTAAATTTACTGGCCTGTGTTTATACTTATTATGTAACAATATAATGATAAATACTATCATTAATGGAATTCCATAATTCCACCACATAATAATACTTTTAAAAAAGGTTGAGGAATTCATATAAGGAAAGTTAAGGAAGAAATCCTGAAAATGACATAATGGGGGCCCATATTTTACTCTATTTGCTCAAGTCAATATTTTCTTTAGTTCATCTTAATGTATAAAGAGTTATCATTAGGAAAACTTTGAGAAATTTAATAATTATTTTAACATATCATCAAAAACAATATCAAGGGAAACAAATGCCTGGCTGCCTAAAGCACCCTCTGGTAGTGTAATTTAGCTGAAGATCAAAGGTTAAGTGCTTCTTAAGAGAGGAGTGAAGTAATCATTTCCATTATGCATATTTTTTTGGAGTGTTTTTATTGTTATTACAAAATGAAATGGACTTCCTATCCCCCTGTAAGCCATTAATAACTGTGTATAGGCATCCAAAAACACATTACAAGAGCCAATTATAAAGTTCTCCTGGTCTCCAGAGTTCAAGTGCAATTTTATCATTTTAATCAGCAGTTTATTCTTTTACTGGGCAACAGAGTAACAACGGACACTATAAGCCCCACTCACTCCCAGTTTACAGTGGAATAGGGAGGCCTCAGTCCTCCAAGGTCACCTGATACCTTTCACCAGTTATTTCCACTGGCAATGGTTCAGACCCTGGGAAGGCAACCTGGTTTCTGTAAGCAAGGGCCGGACAATGAAGTTGGGCTGAGCTCTGCATAGGGTAGCTGTTTGCTAACCACTCAGTGCTTTAAAGTTTTAAAGGGGTCTCCTGTTAATAACTTCTCCTGTTATACTCAAGGGGAGATGGACATTAGCTCTGAATTACTGTCATCAACCAACCCTCTTTATTAATTTTTCTCCTTCATTAGGAAATCAAGAAGCTGTGTCCCTGGAAATCCAACCAGCTTCTCTAGTGGCCCACAAGTAGAAATAAGGTGGACCTGCAGGCCATGGGAGCTAGGATCTAGGTGACTAATTCTGGACTTGCTCACATTGATGAAAAGCCAGCAGGCGTGGCCTTCATGAAGCCAGCACTCCAGGTCACTACTAAAGCTCAGCAACTCTTTGCTTAAGGTGTTTTGTTTGGGAGAGGGAGTTCTCAATATAAAGTCATTACATGTCTCTGTACTGCTAATCTCAAGGAACAAAGATGAGGCAAATTGTGTTTTCTAACACTTGATTTTTCTGTTTCCTACATATACTCACCTGTAGGTGGAAGAAATGCAAAATGTTTATACTGTGCACAGGCAGAAACTTGTCTGAAAACCTATTTTAATATGAAGGCAATCAATCATAGATGTGTGTCAGTCAGATGAGCGGCATTGTTCTTGCCAAAAAGGATTAGGTAAAAAGTAAAGGGAAAGTCAGCTGTCCAGGGAGGGTAACTGACTCAGTGCAACATGGTATATTATTAAGACTCAGGGCCACAGTCCTCTGTGATTTCACAGCTGAAGTCAGTGTCCCAATAAATTTAAAATGGAAGTAGTTTCCTCCACTGAAAATTTGTTCATTCGAAAAGGGCAAAAGAGAGTACATGCTGGGCAAGGAGGCTGCTGGGGGTGTGTTTGATCAGAGCTCTGTGTTGGATCTGCCAGTGCCAGCTGCTGATGTACGCTGCTGATGGCTTTTTAGGGGCATGAGTTGTCTGATCTCATCAGAGGAGCAAAGTAGGATGTGAAGGGGGAGAAATAGCCACATCGGTCTCAGGGATCTCCAGGGTAAAGACATTCCTCAGTCACTCCTCATTCTGTAATGGCAGTGCCTGGTTCTCTGGTTAATGGTGACAAGGTACAGCAGGGCCCTTGTGTTGGGGCTCCTGAAATAATCCCACCTTCCTCCTCACAAATTGATGAGGCCTGTTTTCTAAAGAATGTTAGAATCATTCTAGGGGATTAGGAGAATGACAATGGTGCACAGTCAAAGAAAACAGCAGGGCAAGGTGGCAATAGGACTCAAAACATGCTTATGGGATGAGTTCCATGCCAGCTGCTTGAGCAGGGGGAAATCCTGAGGAGCTGGAAGTTGTTGGGCCACTGTGGTTGGCCACTTAGCTCTGAAGTAGGGAGGAGGTTGGGGTGGAGAAGCTCTGGGGGCTGAGTCCAGGGGGGCAGTTTGGACTTTAGGTGATGAAGAAAAGATTGCATCTGAGTCCATGTTGGTGTATTTGGGGCTCTGAGCAAAAGGGAATCTGTTTCTCTAGGATAAATGGAGTAATTCAGCCAGGATGTGACAGGTGGTCATAGAGATAAGACAATACAATCTCAAGAATCCTAGGAATCATGGGAAAGCTGTGTGTGACAGAGACAGTGAGACACAGAGAGTTCCTGCAAGTGACTTTAAAATTTTAAGTGTGTGTCAGGATGCCAGGGCAATGCTGAGATGTATACATTTGTGTTATTCTCGATAGATAAGAATCCTCAGAGTGCTTGGATGTACAATAGCAGGGGTGCCTGCCAGTGCTCAGTGGCGAGTTCCTCACTGGAGCAGACAGGGTGGGGAAAGGCTACCCCAGAAGTCAAAACAGGGCTGCACAAGTTGTCCCCCTCTTTATATTCCCTATGGAATGTTCCCAAGAGAGGCACAGAGGACCCCTAGGCTAGAACCTGGCAGGGGAATGGAATTCTGTGTAGAGATGCTCCAGAGATGCTGGGTCTCTAACTCTCTTCCGGATTTGAGGTCCAGCGGGGTGAGGCAGGTTGTGGGGTCCTAAATACACCATCCTGCAAACAACTGGCTCAACAAGGTAGCTGCCGTCAGAGCAAACCTCAGCTGGAAGATTTAGGTCAAGCTCCATGGGCAGCTGGAGGAAGGACACTCCTGCTAGATTCAGACCAAGAAATAACTGAAAAGTCAGAGAAGCTCATGGACAGGGCCTCTGCCACCGGCATTGAGGGAAAGGACGAGAAGGGAAAGGTAGGTTCTCACTCCCCAGTCACTGCAGACCAGGCAGCAATGAGCCAGAGAGTAAGAAGCCAGAGGACAGGGATCCAAGTCCAGGGAAGAGTATGAGATAAGAATTTGGTCTTAGAAATAGGAAGGAAACGTACTTCCTAAGGCAAAGGGAAGCAAGGGCATTTGCATGTTCTAAATTCCACGAAGGTAGGACCTACCCAGTGCTCATGAAGGTGGGGAGCCGGCTGGTGCTGGCTGGTCACAAGACCATTCAGGGAAATGAAGGGTCAGGAATGAGAGTACACTACAGCCCTAGAAAGCCTTCACTCCAGATTCCCCATCTTCAAAATGTTGTGAAGGCTGTGGCTCAGGATCACCGGAAATAGCCGGGTTCCTGGGATGGGTGTTTGGAGCTGTCTGTCAAGGAATCAGAGCTCCCCGTCTGCAAGGGCCTTTGATTCATGTGCTTGGATTTTTACCACATTAACTTAAAATCTATTGGGCACTTGTATATTTGCAGGCTGTGGAAGCTGATGAGAGGGGCAGAAAGCATGAAAAATATTATAAGGGACATATAAACGGGGCTGGTAGTAAACGAGACTGACAGAAGAGAAAAATTGCTAGAACTTCTTACTTGTGAGACGGTGGCTGTTTTTAACATGACCATGTTTTATTTCCTCTTAGAAGACGAAGGGATGTCCAAAGTTCACTAGACATAGATACTTTCCTTCCTTTTCCTTGATATGTTTGTTAGAACTAAACTTTCTGGAATGCATTACGGCTGGTATTCATTCCTTGCCCCTGGGTGCACCTCAGCAGCCACCAGAGGGAGACATTCCCCACCAGCTTTCGGTTAGAGAACATTCCCGTGCAGATTGATGCACTTTACATTAGATAAATTCCTCCCAAGTTGGCCTTTACATGCTGAGCCTCTAATCTCGACAGCTCCGAGAGCAGCAGGCGTGGCTATATCCAGGCAATTATACCACTGGGGACATTAAGACTGCTTTGTAAAATCACACGCACCTGGGAACAGATGCTGTAAAAAATGTAAAAACAAGACTGCAATGACAGCATCAGGATCGCAGAGGCTGAGTCACCTCAATGCATTTCTCCACGGCACTTTCATGGGGAGGAAGCTCGGCAGAGTCCTTAGAAAGGGCTGTGCGCTGCAGCCAAGGGACCTGAGAGGCTGGGAAGATTAGACTTCCCAGAGACCAGGCTCTCTTCGTGGGGAGAAGGCAATTCTGTTTCCCCCACTAAATAAAAAATTTAACTTCATGACTAAGTGAGAAACAGTCATTTTGAGAGTTCATTGCCAAAGTTTTTTTTCAAATCTCAAAACAACTTTGACTTACAACCTCTGAGAGCACAGAGTGACTCACGCCTCTCCATGTCCCTGCCCTTCTACAGTAACCGTTGTGTCATGGTGTCCTGCCCAGAGGAAAGTATTTTAAATTTGAGCTTTATCTGTTTATTACTGAGCTGATGTCATGGAAACTGGCTGGAATGCATGCAATTAGGGGAAGAAAGTACACCTCTAGGATTGCTTAGTATTAGTACTTAATGTCTCTTGCATATTTTTGATGGGAGGCTTGTGTAAAGAGAAAAGACATGAGTACAGGAAAAGTCAGCATTTATAACACTGTATTTTGGGGTTCTAGAATTATATAATAAAGGACACATGTGTGGCTCTTCCAGGAATTGTTTCTGTAGTTCAGTTCAGAAAAATGCAGAGTGGGAACCCATTACAATAGATAGAAATAAGAAATTCTGCTTTTTGTTACAGAGAAATGCAGATGATTTGGTAGGGTTATGTGAATTTTTTGTGCCAAAGAGATTTTGTTGGGGTGATGATTTCAGCAAGCCATCTGCAAGGCTATCTGAAAGAAATCTAAAATAAATGAAGGGGTAATTTCAGTTAGTGTTTGGATAGAAACATTTTAAACTTTTCAGATTACCTCTCAGGAAACTTCAGGGAGGCAGACAATGCAGGTTTGTTTTGCTCTTCCAGGTGTTCTACAAATACGTATTTACAAACGATGCTAAGTGCTCTGAAGGACAAGGACATAGAAACTCAAATCCAAGTCCCACCCTAAGTAAAACGAGAAAGCCTGCACAGCCAGCTAACATCCACGCCAATGCCCTAGACACCTTCCTTCCCTCTGTGCCGGTCCATTCAGCCTCCAGCTAGCCACCAAAAGACGCCCCTTCAGGAGTCCACCTAAGATTTGGATGCATTTTAAGAACCCTTCACTGCACAGGGATAAATCACAGGAGTACTGAGACAGCTCCTTTGATCTGAATGTAAATTGTACTGTCAGCACTGTGAAGCTGGAATAGAGATCCTAACAAGACACCTGTGGAGCTGAAAGTAATTGCATGGGTCAACTGTATGAAATCCTGGAGTAATTTAGGGAGACAGATTACACCAGGGTTTTCAGCCTCTTTCCAGTCTGTAGTGAACATGTACATTTGCCACTGGGTCCTACAGAACTCTGCCACTATTACAGTAGTGCAAAAATTGAGAATTTAGCAAGTGTGTTGAAATTAAAAGTGCTGGTTTCCCTGCAACTGGGAACTCCTCTGGGCAGGGATGGCTTTGTATCAGGTTAGTGTTCTCAGCTCTAAACTCGGGTTTGACACAAGAGAAGTGTTCAATGTTCGCTAGACTGAAGGTTGGATAATACTTGACTTTGCTCTTTCCTTCTCATTCCCACCACTACCATGCCTGGTTAATAAAGAAATCAGAAGTGGGTGGTATGGGCGTAGCAGGTATGCTGCCCTGCCTCAGATCCAAGGGGAGCTACCCAGGACAGGCCCAAATCTGGTTCCCTTTGTAGACTGGCGCACGAACTAAAGCATAGGGCCACTGGAGGTGAATCACGGCTATCCCTCCAGGCAATGAGAAGCTGCTCCGAAATAACATAAATAGGGAGCAGCTCTTTTCTGGTAGAGAGAGTGACTCTTGTGTGGCTGTTTCAGAGGGAGTGGGACATGGATGGTTTTATGCTTCTCTGTGCAGTGGGCTCTCCCCACAAATACCCTAAATGGCCTTCATTTTACACTAGGAGAGGCCAACTATCGTAAACCAAGACCTTTTCAGACTGCATCTTACCCACTCATACCAGATCCCTGGTTGAGAGAAGGTATATTTAGGGAAGGTGACTTGGAGGGCTGGTGGCTCCTGCTTCCGCTCAATAAACTGAACATTCATACCTGCCCTTGTAAATTCTGATGGGTCTCCTGCCTCACTCCCCACCCTATTCCATCCTACCCCTAGCTCCAGACCCTGCAGAGGGGCAGGAGTTTCTTTCTGTTTTTTTCTTTATCAAAAGGAGGCCTGGGTTAAAAACACTGAAGACTGTGGTCTGAGGGGCTTCACGCTGTTCCCAGAGAAGCTCCATGAGGGTCCATGCCATTGAGTGTGGGGAGCACAGCACAGCTCTCTTTCACATACTCATTCTGAAATATTTTTAAGACATCAATTACAGATGTCATGGTTCTAAGAGCTGGGGACACAGTAGAGAATAAGACAGAAAAATTCCCTGTCTATAACTGAATAGCAAATACCCAAGGAAATATCCGATTTCATGACACTTAGCAATAAATATCGTGAAGAAATAGAGCATAGCAAGGGACAGGTGAGTGATATGGGGTGGCATGGGGTGGCCACGAGGCAGTGCCAGAAGGAATGAAGACTGTGGGTAGAGACGTGGAGAAGATTCTGGGTATGATAGGAGTGAGCAGGTCTGAGCTCCCCTCTCATGGGCAAATCCAAGATGGATGGGGTTGAGATGGGTGTGGACAGATAGACAATCGAGATTTATGCCATAATTGGAAAGATTTGTCATGCTGGAGGAGGCTTTAGTTGAAAAGGAGAGATGAGGTAATGTTCCAGTAGCTTGTTAGCAGTTCCAAGTATAAGTATCTGTAAATTGTCTTTTGGGATGAGATTAAGTCATGTGGTATGGGGCAGAATAGAAGCATCTTGGTGGAGGGAGAAGGAATAAGCAACAAATTGATGAACTGTGCTTGTGCTTATAATTCTATTCTCAAAACTCAGGGTTTGCTTTAAGTCTCTCACCTGACCATAACCTTTAGTATATCTTAAGGATTTGGTGGTCCTTTCTCTGATACACAGTGTGACATGTGTGCAGCATAAAAAACACACTGCTTGTGAAAAGCATGCAGGGAAGGCTGGTGCAGCAGATATTCAGTAGGTTTCTAGATGTCCAAAATTTGTGCATAGGACCCAGATTTGCTCATGGCAGATTCAGAGGAAGTGCCCAAGAAACAGAATTGATCAGTAAGTCTATTTCATTAAAGCTTTACCTATTTGCCCATGCCTCTTCTTCAGCTTATGTGCAGAGAAAACTAACATATGGGAAATCCAAAAATAAAGTTTTGAGGGTGACTTAACATTTTGAGTTATACAGAAGAACATGGACAAGTAAGTGGGGACACTATCAAGATTCTGCCCTATTCTGAAATGTCCAAATGCTTCTGGAGGTACGGTGTTAACATCAGGAACAGCTCCTTTACTAAGGGAGAACTTTACCTGAGAACCACAGGTTTCTTTTTAAAGAAATCCGTAATTCTGATTCAGAACCAATTTGATGGGGGAGAAGTGAGAGTGTCCTGTAGTAATATAATCCTATTAAGTCTTTGTGAAGAAAAACAAAACCATTTTTTGATTTTTCTAAGGTGGTGTCAGGCTTCCCCACTATGGAACTGAAACCAAGAAGAGTTATATGTGGAAAAGATTATTACAAACTACACACAGGTTCAAATAGCCAATTGTTTTTCAAATGGAGCCAGAGGTTGTATATGAGCAGATGGAGGTACTACTCCAGAAGAATGGCTCTGAATTAACACATACAGTCACCATTAAGGCTAATGGCAAGACTCTAAAGCACAAGGCAGGAAACAAGCCTCCATTTGCTCATCATTCTCTGGCTGAAATCCTCCTGTTACACACATTCAGCTTGAATGCTGTTGATGTCTTAACAGATATAAAAGTATTAACTGATGTATATGTGGGTTTTGAAATTCAGCAGATCACACAGCGCATGTATATTTCTCTTATTC
The DNA here is from genome assembly GCF_030020395.1 of Manis pentadactyla. Classification (NCBI taxonomy): domain Eukaryota; kingdom Metazoa; phylum Chordata; class Mammalia; order Pholidota; family Manidae; genus Manis; species Manis pentadactyla. The sequence continues at coordinate 116,087,714 of NC_080024.1, read as the reverse complement.
CTTAGATGAAGGCTTCACAATGCTTCTGAAATAACATGTCTATAAGGTGGTTGGTTGGGAGATGCCAGCCCACAGTAGTCCAGTCCAGGGCAGTGTGACTATGTGATTGAAGAGAACTCAGCTACCTGTTTCTGGGGTCTCATTCATGCCATGTTCCCTGAAACAGAGTTTCAGAAGAATGAATGTGAGAAAAGCAAGAACTGGTTAGCCTGGCCATTTTTACTTTTCCTAAAGTTTCCGCTAGAGCTATTGGAATAGGTGAGAGATGGCCATGTGCCTTTGAGTTCTCTCTGGAAAAGAATAAGGGAAAAGGGAGGGAAAGGAATGAGGAAAGAGGTTTGGGGGAGAAAGGCAGATGCTGTGGGGAATGTCACTACGAGCCCTGTGACATCCGCGGAGCCCGCCAAGGGCTGCGCTGTTTACAGGAATCCCCAAAAGCATTGTCCTTTGATCTGCTGCTTGACACTTCCCGTGAAGCAAAAGTTCCTAATACTTTTTTACAGCAAACTTGTCAACATCTCTTTTTAATGAATAAAGATAATGAGTATTTTCCATGACTTTCCACAATTCCATTCAGCATTTCACTTTGTCTACTTTCTAAAGAGTTCTCACCTTTCTAAAAGCACAGGTGGCCTACTTATTCTATTATATCAGATTGTGGCTGTGGCAGAAACCTTTTTTTTGTGCTGTAATTGCTCTGGGAGCTTTTCTGGCTGGAACACAAGTAAGAGCTGAAAGCATGCCTCTGAGAGCTACAAAGACATGGATTTATGTTTTTAAAGATGGCATAAGCTGGTTTTATATAGTTTTTATTCCTTTGTCCTCAACTCTCTTCTCCTTGAAAACCACCTGCAACTGTTGTTTGCAAATTAACTGCCTCTGACTCCTGAAGGGAAAAAAGGAAAAAACTGCAAAATCTCCAAAAACCTCACCTGCTGCCACCATGACAATAAGGGAAGACAAAAGAAAGGAGCTTTAAAGAAATTATTTTACGGTTTTAGAATTCCTTCCTAGAAGGAGATACATGCTTAGATGAATAACAACAATCACCCAGCAACATCTTTCTAGACATCACCTTTGGTTATCCAATCTAACGACTGACCTCCACTTCGTTTAATCACAAAAGCTAAAAGAAAAAAGGTGAAATCTGAAGGTTATGCTGATTTGAGATGTACTATTGTTTCCTAACAGGACCCTAACCATGAAACGTTAACCGTTTCTTTTTTAAAAAAAAGGTTCTTTTATTACGAAAGTAAAACACAACCACCACAGAATATTTGGAAAATAAATACAAAGAAAACCCAAATCATCTTTGGTTCCAATGCCAAAGACAACCACTGTTGAACATTCTAGTGCATTTCCTCCCAGTTTGTTTTTCTGGGCACAATATCATGACATAATTCTGAACCATGTGTACATGCTCATGTGTATATATACACACACAAACACACAATTTTGCATAGTGTTTCAAGGTACCACGGGTTTCTAGCTTAATATAACATCAGAAGTTCTCCTCCTCTATATTATTATAAACTCTTTCTAAGCACAATGTTTACCACGGCTTTAAGAGTCCATTGAAGTGGACATTCCATACTTTCCCTAACATTTCCTGGTCTGGTAGAGAGATATTCACCACCAACAGAGGCTGTTCAGATCTTTCACCATCATAAAAAATAATGCTGAGGTCTATAAACATCCTTTCTATACATTTTTCTCTATTTCAGATTATTTCAGATTATTTCTGCAGAACAGATTCATAGAAGGGAATGAGAAGCAAAAAATAACGAGCATTTTAAAAGTTTTTAGAGATTTCAACACAGCTTGGGTTGTCTGTTATGGCTTGGACGGATGCAAAGAGTTGGGCTGTTTTTGGTTTTAAATGGAGATTCAAAATAGAAAGAGATGCCCTGTTCTTGGAAGACTTAGAGCTTATCAGTATTTTTGCTGCCCTTTCATAATACTCTAGTGATTCAAGGGATGAAGAATCTGATGCATTTTAAGAGAAAGCTAGAAAAAAATAGGATAAATGTTGATGCAAATACTTTATCAGTTTTACCAAATTTTAATATCCATTCCAGAGATGTGATTAGCAGTCCATGAAGTCTTCTTTAATCTCTGATTAAACAGAGATATGAGACTGGACTGAAGATACATAGTTTCTTATTACATAATTACATATTAGCATAATTAGAATTATTATCATAATTATTAAACATAATTATTAGCATGAATTCCTTTACTTACTATGGGTCTGAGAGGGAAGAGGTAGGGATGCAGTGTCCGTGGGATTTTGGCTGGAAGTGAGGAGGAAGAACGTGAACTGGAATTGATCTGAGAATAAAGTGGAAGCCTTAATGTAGAGCTGTTAATGTTTACCAGTATCCTTAATTCTTACTGTCATCCATTTCTAAAAGTTCTTTCCCCAAATCAGAAATTATTGAAACTTTATTTCTCAAGATGGTTTGGGGCAGACATGTGATTATCCCATTCTCTAAAATGAAGTGGTTTATTTTTCAGGTGCATGAGAAAAAAGTTTATAATGTTCTGCTTCTGTGGAGATGTGAGAATCATCCCAGAAACTTACAGCATTCACTGAAGTAGAAAATTTCCTGAGGAAATCCTACCTTTTAACCCTCTGAGCCATGATCAACAAATATTCACAACACAATTCTTTACATGCGAGAAATGTAGGTTGGTGTTTTGATGGCTAATTGCTGATCCATTGCAAAGCTAAAAATTAAGTGGCATTTAAACTCTTTAATCTATTGTTTGGGCCATAACTTACTAACAAAGACCTTACAGTAGTAGAGACTTCAAGACTGCTATAGGCCAAAGCCAAGAGCATTCCTTCTTTGAATTTAAGCAATTTAGGAAATATTAAGGGCTTTTGGAGTATGGGTTTCTCTTTCTATCTTTTTTCTGGTGGATAGCTATTCATGTTTCAAGTAGCTAGTATTTAAATGAAAAAAAGTTCCTTTAATTTGTGTCAATTTTACATCAACATTATATATAATGGAATATAGTAAATATGCTGTTGATAAGACTAGAAAAGACTGATGTAGCTGCCATCTGAATTTAACAAATACAGGGCAATTCCATAAACTATATAGACAGAGAATGCCTGGTATTAATATTATTTTTATGGACAGATTGTGTTCCATTACACTTCATCTATGACTTGATATGCCACCGATATCATCCTAGATTATTTGAAGGACTATAGATACTGCCTGTCCTTGAGGATTCTTTGCTCCTTTTTCTAAATCAAGCTTGTTGAGTTTTGTTTTGAGCAGTCAGATATTTTTATTGAGTATATAATATAACCCATAAATTGCAGAACGGTGAGAAATAATACCTGGACAGGATTAGGAAAGAAGACAACAGACTCTGATAATGCTAAGAGGCACTGCATACAGGATAGAGCAGCTAAACATAAGCTAGGGTGGTCTCCCATTTGTGAAAGTTGGGTCTTGTTAGGCGGGGCATTCTATGTGTGCTTAGAATTGTTCGTGTTTCACAGGCAGAAGAGGTCACATAATAGAGATGAAACAGTACCTGCCTCCCCACCTCCTCTGAGGAGGAGGTCATCCTGCCCAAACCACCCACTGCAAGAGTTGTGGCTACCTTGTCACTGCAGTCCCAGAAGAATGGCAGAAGGAGGGTGGGAATGAAAAAATAGTCATAGAAGTAGTGGCTGAAAAGTTCCCAAATTTGGCAACTTGGCAAAAAATATGGGTAAATTCTACAGGCTTTCCCTCTTCTCTTAAGTTTTCTAAATTATATTTGACATTTGAAGCAAACAGGAGAACATTGCGTAATGTGGCTCTCAATGTACGTGAAGGAAATCTTTAGGATAATTATATTATAAATGGGAGAGGGCAAAGGCTTTAGAAGGGTGGTAGGGTTTCTATACTTCATCCAAACTGGTAAAATGTGGACAACAGTAGATCTTTGTGGTGATGGAATAGTTCTGTATCTTGACTGTGGTGGTGGTTGTAGAAATCTACAAATGGACAAAATATGAATGATTCATATACATAGTACCAATGTCAATTTCCTGTTTTTGATATTGGATTATGGTTGTCCAGCATGTAACTTTTGGGGGAAACTGGAGAAGGGGTACGACACCTCTTTGTAATATCTTTGTAACATCCTGTAAATTTATAATTACTTGAAATAAAAAAGTTAAAGTAAAAGATGATGGAAAGAAGTCCCTTGAAAATGATAAACACAAACATATAATGATGTCTCATTATGATTCTCTGGCCATAATCAACTTTTGGAAAAGAGAAAGGTTTTTCATAAGCAAAGCAGTGGATGACACGAACTCACTGATATTCCTAAATTTTAAAATTTAATTGTGGGAGATAATATATGTTGGAATAAGAATATCAGATGAAAAAGAAATTCAAGGTTGGCTTTTAAGTGAGGCAGGATGGCAATCCTACCTAGAAATTCAGGCTGAGTTTCTGTCTTGATCAGATCCCTTGTCAGGGAGAGACCTCTGAAGTATAAGATTGGTTAAGCAAAGTTAATTTTAATAATATGTACACCCTTGAAACCATAAAACTGTATAATACTGTCAGGATAAAAATGAATTAAATTTTGATGCATGTCATATTTTTAGAGATAATTTAGACTAGTTATTTTCTTTTGTAAGTCAATTGATTTGAATTAGTATTCTCAATAATACTGATAACTTTAGTTTCTTTTTTTGACCTTTTTCTACCAATTATCTTGTATGTTGGTGGAATTTGCATGCCAGTAGGAGAGCAGTAGAAGGCAAAGAAAGCTTTCAGAGTGTTAATAATTACATGATAATAGTTTCATCATTCCAATAAATATGAGAGCATTTCTTATGTGCCAATATAGTAAAATCACGGTACTATTTGTCTCGGTCTTCTTTGTTTTTAAATAAAGACTCTTGGCCATAGGAAGGGTTGCACTGAAATCTTGACAAAATGTCAGTAATAGGTAAAAATAATAGGCAGAGGTACAAAACCTCAGTTGTTGGATTTACCACCTGAGGCTAAATAATGCTGCTACCAAACTCCCAGAATTAATTATATGCATGGTTTTCAGTGGCTATTACTTTGCTATATTTGTTCAAGTTGTACATGAAGTGAATCAGACAAGTCTGGACCATGACAGTGCCCTTGGAGGTATCATAAAGATAAAAAAGTGAATTTTTAGGTTCTATGTCGATTAAGTAACTTTATGTGAGAAATTTTAAAAAATTTTAAAATGAATTTCCCATATAATACATATTTGCTTTAAAGGAGTTTGATTTTCTAATTTGTATTTCCTGATTGACCTTTGTAACTGGGTTGTAAATGCTCACAATCAAGAGACCAGTCAGATCATGATTAAATTAATGCAGTTTCTTTTTATTACTTAGCCTGAGGCAGAGAACTCTGATCATTTCATCAGTCACAAAACAGAATTTCTTACCTACTTAGTTTATCCGTGAGTTGGCAAAAATTCTTTATTTCCATTCAGTGCTGTCTGACAACACCATAACTAGATCAAGGGATTGGATATTTGATCTCTTAAATCTGTCATAATATCAAAATAACAAAGGATCTTATGAAATTGCAATGCTTATTTTCTTTTTATAGGTTTTTTCTCTATCCATTTTAATTTCTCTCTATTTTTACATCTTTTTTTTTTCATGTAATGAGACTTCTAGGTTACTTTCTTAACCACTTTAAAATTTGCAATACAATATTATTGACTATAGTCCTCATGCTGTAAATTATTACATCCCCATGACTTATTTATTTTATAATTGGAAGATTATATCTCTTGATCTCCACCCATTTCTCCTACACCCCAAACTTCCTCTCCTCTGGCAACTACCAATCTGTTCTCTGTATTTATGAGTTTTGTTTCATTTTTTTAGTTAGCCATTTGCTTTGTTTTTTTAGATTCCAGATATAAGTGAAATCATATGGTATTTGTCTTTCTCTGTGTCACTTATTTCACTTAGCATAAAACTGTCAAAGCCCATTTTTATCTCACAAATGGCAAGATTTCATTCTTTTTTATGCGGAATAATATTCCATTGTGTTTATGAACCACATTTTCTTTATTCAGCCATCCACGGACACTTGGGTTGTTTCTATTTCTTGGCTATTATAAATAGTGCTGCAATGAACAAAGGGGTCCATATATCTTTTCAAATTAGTGTTTTCATTTTCTTGAGATAAATACCCAGAAGTGGACTTGGTGGGTCATATGATAACTTTATTTTTAATTTTCTGAGGAACCTCCATACTGTGTTCCAGAGTGGCTGCACCAATGTACATTCCCACCAATGGTGCACAAGGGTTCTCTTTTCTCCACATCCTTGCCAACACTTATTTTTTGTCCTTTTGGTAATAGCCATTCTGATGGGAGTGAGCTCATTGTGGTTTTGATTTGCATTTCCCTGATGATTAGTGATGTGGAGCATCTTTTCATGTGCCTGATGTTGGACATTGTACATCTTTGGCAAATGTCTATTCAGATCCTCTCCCCACTTTTTTTATTGGACTTTTTGTTGTTATTCAGTTGTATGAATTCTTTATATATTTTAGATATTAACCTGTTATTGGGGTATATGACTTGCAAACATCTTCACCCATTTAGTAGGTTGTCTTTTTATTTTGTTAATGGTTTCCTTCACTGTGCAGAAGCTTTTCAGTTTGATGTAGTCTCATTTGTTTATTTCTGCTTTTGTTGCCATTGCTTCTGGAGACAGATCCAAAAGTTATTCCTAAAACCAATGTCCAGGAGTTACCACTTATATTTTATTCTAGGAATTTTATGGTTTCTGGTCTTACATTCAAGTTTTAATCCATTTTGAGTTATTTTTTCTATATGGTGTGAGATAGTGATCATGATCCTGTTTCATTCTTTTGCATGTAGCTGTCCAGTTTTCCCAGCACCACTTATTGAAGAGACTTTCCTTTTCCCATTGCATATTATTTCCTTCTTTGTTATAAATTAATTGACCATATATGGGTTTATTTCTGGACTCTCTTTTCTGATCCATTGATCTATGTGTCTGTTTTTATGCCAATACCATACTTATTTGGTTATTAAAGCTTTGTAGTATGGTGTGAAATTAGGGAGTATGATGTCCCCAGCTATATTCTTCTTTCTTAGGATTGTTTTGAAAATTTGGGATCTTTTGTGGTTCTATACAAATTTTAGGATTGTTTGTCTATTTCTGTGAAAAACACCATTGGAATTTTGACAGGGATTGCATTGAATCTATAGATTGCTTTGGGTAACAAAGACATTTTAGCAATTCTAATTCTTCCAACTCATGAGCATGGACTATCTCCACATTTATTGTGTCTTCTATTTCTTTATCAATGTCTTATAGTTTTCAGTGTATATGTCTTTCACCTTCTTGGCTAAATTGATTCCTAGGTCTTTCATTCTTTTTGATTTGTAAGGGGGATTGTTTCCTTAATATCTTTTTTCTGATAGTTTTATGGTATAAGAATACTACATATTTTTGTATATTGATTTTGTACCTGGCAGCTGTACTGAATTTGTTTGTTAGTTCAAACAGTTTTTTAGCAGAATATTTAGGATTTTCTATATATAAAATTGTGATGCATGCAAATAGTGACAATTTTACTTCTTCCTTTCCAATTTGGATGTGTTTTATTCTTTTTACTACTTTTATTGGGTGAGTTCCACTTCTCAGTCTTCCAGCTCACTGATTCTATCTTCTACTGCATCCAGTCTGTTGTTGAACTCCTCTGGTGTATTCTTCAGTTCTGTGACTTCTGTTTGGTACTTTCTTGTATTTTCTGTCTCCCTGTTGAGTTTCTTACTTGTTCATCCATTCTACTGAGTTCAGTGAGCATGTTTATCACCATTACTTTGAGCTCTTTATCAGTAAAATGCCTATATCAATTTCATTAAGGATTTTTTTCTGGGGTTTTACTTTTCATTTGGAATATATTCTTCTGCCTTTTAATATTGCTTGAGTCTCTGTTTTTTTTCTTCCCCCTATGTATTCAGTAAAACATCTGTCTCTCCCAGCCTTGAAGCATGGTCTCATTTAAGAGACTTGCTCTAACTCTTGGTTGTCTCTCAAAGTTTTGTGATTGTTTAAGCAGTTTTATTTTTAATTGATAGGTCCCAGTTGTTAAAAGTGTGCCAAGACCTGTGTCATCCCCCCAAGAGGGAGCGATGTCAGTCAGTACTTAGGTTTAGGTTCTAAGATTCTCAGGCTACAGCTTTTAAGGTATGCAAATATATATAGTCCTGTGGGACTGCAATTGTAGAATCTGCTGCCTTTCAGACTGAGAAATCTGGAGATGTTCTCTAAGTGACAACTGAAAAATCTTGGATTCCAGATGAGAGTATGAGCTCTTTTCTGGGAAGTACCAGTGACCAGTAGTGAGGCCAAGGGAGAGCTCAAAGATGGTATCCTTTGGCCTGTCCCCTGTGTGGGAAACCTGCAGCCTACCCCTAGGATGAAGCTCCAGTTACAGCACACTAGGCCTTTTGCACAGGAATTGCTGTTTGGACAGTCCTCTGGTGGTAGTAGCCTGCCTAGAACTGTATCTTCAATTGTTTGAGACGTAGGGCCCAGAAATGCAATCCCACTTGGCCACCAGAGTCAGGCACTGAAGGGAAATTCCCTGTGTGGGCTTTGTTTGTCAGCTGGCTTTGGCGGGGCTGTAGTAGAGTGGTGCATCAGGGGGTTCTATACTTTTGAGGTCCCCTCTGACTGAGGGTTGCTGTGTCAGAGGTGGCTTGGCTGGCATCTCTGCATCTCCCTCCCTTCTCAGTGTGGCCTTTTTATCCTTTGTCCTGGAAGAGTTTATTCAGGTAGTTTTTAGGTCTTTTTCAGATGGAATTTTTCCAAATGTAGGTGCAGATTTATTGTGTCTGCGGGAGGAGGTGATTCAGGATCTTCCTATGACACCATCTTGAACTACTTCTCCTATTTTTTACAACTTTAATTTCACTTTAAACAGGATATTCCACAATGAGACAAGCCCACATGAAAACCCGTGTCCCTAAGATATGAACAAAACAGTTTCTTTTAAAAAGAGGAATTTTCAGATATTTTTATGAAAAACACAGGTTTCATGGCAGGAGTTAAATAAGTATTTGTGGGAGAAAGAATGAAAAAAAGAACTTCTAGACCTCTTGTTCTGTAGACAGATTTGTATTAAATTATTTCAGGGTATACCGTACTTTACTAAGTACTGATTGATGGTCGAGAGAATTTATGAGCCTGCTCTGCCACTTATTGGCTTTAGGGCCTTGGTTGAGTTGTGCTGACTCTCTAAGCCTTATATTTTTTTCCTGTATGATGAAAATGATAAGATATGGTGTACATGTCATAGAGTATTTGTTAGGATTGCATGAGAAAATCTGTGCAGCTGGTTCATAATGCTTGTCAAATAGGAAGTGCTCAAAAGTTAGTTATTATTATTATTAATAAAAGCCAGATTGAAAGCTTTAAAATTAAAGTCAGGATAGAGGAATTGTTATATGTAATTTACATAGTGCTTTCTTATTAATGATCTTATTTGAACCTCACATCAACCCAAAAGGCCAGAAAACTCGAGATCCCCTTCACTATTGGACATATGACACCCTCTCAGATGTGCAAAGGTGGCTTTGTGGGCTGTCTACAGAGCATGACGCCTTGAGGCTTGGCACTCCATGCCTCAGAGGTGATGTATATACGCCAAAACAACTGGGGGAGATGAATCCTACAATCTTCTTCAGACTGCACATCTTTATGTCTGACAGGACTGTCCCATGTTATAACTTCATAATATTTGATTTAGAGTACAGAGGAACGCCACCTCAAGTACCCCAAAGAAGAAAAGTTATAGCCAATTTTTTCCAAAAATTATCAATATAATTTTTCTCAGTTTTCTCAGCTATAAAGACCAGACAAGTTACCTCAAAAGAGATGCAAGTTGTATCACAAATTAGCTTCTTTTGTTTGTTTGGTCTGAGTCTCTTTAGGTAGCAATTAACTGGATGTCTCTAGTTCTGTTTGGATATTTGGAGAAATTCAAGGAAGGCAACCTCATTAGTAGAGGGAGAAGGAACCAGTTCAGGCAATATCTAAATATTTATTACTTAATCTTATCTTGAATAGAAAAACAAAGTTTCTGTGTTCAAAACACTTCAGATTAATGTTTATTCCCTTGGACTTCTGAACTTTTCCTTCATTGCTTTATTAAAACAACCTATTAATTAAGTTAGTGCCTGGTAGAATGAACTGAGCTTTCTCTGAATTCTGAGGATTTTCCAAAAGTGGTCATTAATTAGTGCTGATAAGAGAGGCAGCATTATAATTTCATTTTACACATGAAGAACATGAAGTTCAGATTAACTTTATAATCATGCAATAAATAATGTATAGAGCTGGGACCCAAACAATCAAAGGGCTCTGGCTGGGCAATTTTACTTCCAGTTAGAGGCCCATCACTTTGGGCCTTAGTTTTCTTTACTATAAAGTGGGTGCAGTGGATTGGATCGGGGTGGCAACCTTTTTCAGGAAAGGGCCAGATAATAAATACTTTTGGCCTTCTGGGCTGTATGGTCTCTGCAGCAGCTATTCAACTTTGCTGTTAGACAGTGAAAGCAGCCAGAGCTAATATATAAACAAATGGGTGTAATTTTGTGCCAATAAAACTTTATTTATAAAACTAGGCAGTGGGTTGGATTTGGCCCATAGGCTGTAGTTTGCAGACCCCTAGTCTAGATGATATAGAAGCTTCTTCTACTGCTAATACTTTACAATTCAACTCATTTTAATAGCATGCTATTTCCTTAGGAAAGTCACTTTCATTTCTCAAACATCTGTTGAATATGCAGTTTGTGAAGTGGTTAAGTATTTTTCTGCTGTTCATTGCAGTATTATTCACAATAGCCAAGATATGGGAACAACCTAAGTACCTATCAATGGATAAAGAAGATGTGGTATAATATACACACACACAAGGAATATTATTTAGCTGTGAGAAAGAAGGAAATTCCATCATTTGTGACAACATGAATGGAGCTTGAGGGTACTTACTATGTGAGATAAGTCAGAGAATGACAAATGCTGTATGATTTCACTTAAACATGGAATCTTAAGAAAGCTGAACTTGCAGTAACAGAGAGTAGAATGGTGGTCACTGGGGGCTAAGAGACACGGGAAGTGAGGAGATGGTGGTCAAAGTTGCAAACTTACAGTTAGAAGATGAATAAGTTCTGGAGATCTAATGTACAGCATCACAATTATTAGCAGTTCTGTATTATATACTTAAAAGTTTCTAAGAGACTAGATCTTAGAAGAGAAATGATATTCTGTAACATGATAGACATGCTAGCTAATCTATGTTGGTAATCATACTGCAACATATTAATGTATCAAATCAACACATTATACACTTTAAACTTACATAGTATGTCAGTTACATCACAGTGAAAATAAGTATTTTTCTGGGTCCTCCCCCACCTTGCTTCTTCCATTATTGAATGCCTACTATGTGTATTGCAAATAAGAATTATTGGCTTAATGTTATTCTTCTCAAGTCTCATGTGGATAGGGTTTTTTGTTGTATTGGGGGTGGGTGGGAAGCAGGGTATATGGGATTGAAGTAGGGTGCATGAAGGTAGTTCACTGTGACTTCCTGGATGGGACGGCTGACTGGGAGCGAAGACCCAAACTACAGACAAACCCCAGAATGTTGACCACATGACAAAAGGGGACATGCTTCTGCTCCACAGAGCAAGACTCAGTAAGTGTGCCAGAGCTGATAGCCACAGGAGAGTGTGCCAAGTAGGATTACAGAAGAACATGTGTTAGTTTAAGGGAAAATATGATCCCCTGTTAGAAAAATCAAACTGTAAACACTGCTGTCACCGTGACCGCAAGCCACACCTGAGAAGGCCCACTGGGTCGGCCCCCTGGCTGGACCCTGGCTGCCTACCTGGGGGATGCTTTGTCCTGGGCCCTCACTGTCCTCCCTGGGGGCTCGGTGAATGACAGGGGACCTGTTCAATTCCATGGACATTTAAGAAAAGAATATAATACCAAACCTCAACAGCAACACTGTGGCAAATGAACTTACTCTTTATAAAAGTTACATTATTGCTACATGAAGCTTCTTTGAAAAGCTTGTAATTTCAAGATGAAAACTTTTTTTAAAAGACCAGAGAATCATATATCACAGTATGTCTATTTCTATCAAAGAGTACTATTTTAATTCAAATATTATATTGGCTTTTAAAACCATAAAAAGTAATAAATACCTATTCTAAAAATCTCCTCTGTCCATACCACCTGACCCTTTCACATACTGCTTGCTGGGTAACCACTGAAAACTGTTTTGTGTCAGTTCTGACCACTGGGTGTCTGTGTATCTGTACTGTTGTGCCTGTTGATGACTATTATATAATGTTTTGGCTTATTCAGGCTGTTGGCCTCACCAGATGGAAGATTGTCTAGATACAATGTGGGGTAATGCTTTTGGTAGATCCTAGAGGCTCAGTGTAGGAAGTAGAAAGAAAAGATCCTTAAATGCCTACAATTGCGCTGGTATTTCCCATATGGGGCAGGTTTAATCCAATGCTCTGAAGTGGAGGTTTGGGTGTATTTCCAGTACCAAATTCTTTCACCTAAAGTATTCAGATGGCTGAGGTAAGGGTGTTTGTTTCCCATACTCATGACGTTAACTGCTCTACTTTAAAATTTTACTTTCTCACACTAGTTCTAATCTTAACCTAAGAGTCCCACGTGCACTGGTTTATATAAATACGTGTTGACTCTATTAGATGGAGAGAGGCTGGTGTTTGAAGCAGATTATAGGCTTAGAGAATACAAGATTCTTAGTTATATAAACCAAAATGCCCATAAACCAAAGGAAGCCTATCTGTAAGTCATTCTCTAACCCTGTTCCCCACTTGCCCTGATTTGTTCGGGCGAGTCTCCATAAACCCTCGCTCACAAGGCTAGGGGGCCTTTAGGGCCACTCCGAGGCAAGCCCATCCTCGCGGCTCTCCCATGTGCCGCAGGCACTGCGGTGGGCTGCGGGCTGTGATTTCATCTTGCTAATATGAAGAACGGGCAAGGCTGGAAGAGAAGAGCATAATATGTTTTGTTGAAGATTTGAACAGTTAAAATGGACTGAAACAAAAGCCAAAGACTCAGAATGTGGACTGTTGTAGGGAAAAGCTAACAGCTGCCATTGACAAAAATGGATTTTTTCAGGCAAAGGGAAGTGTAGGGAAAAATGTAATGTGTTCCGAGTATGCAAGAATAATGAACAAGGGAAAAGAAGTAAAAGGAGAAATCTGTGTATGTCCTACTGAACATGGGTGTACATCTGACTGGTGTACATTGGTGGTGGTGAGGGAATGGCCAAAATTAAAGCAAAGTAATTTCCTGATTATCACAAATGAGCACATTACTTAAAAAATTAGTATGCCCTGTGAAGAAGTGGATTTTCTGTGTTTTCTACTTGAATTAATCTAAGAAGGAAACCAGTAGAAAATAATTAATAAGCACTGAGATCATGTGAGAGAGGAAAGTGTGTGTGTGTGTGAATGTGAATGGGGTGGGGAGAGAAGAGCACACAGGATTATCGGAAGGGGTAAAATGAAGGGCACAGAACCTTATTAAACCATAATAATGACTTTTTAAAATAAAAGACTGAGTCTATGGCATAGAGAAACTGTGAAAGGTGGTATCAGAATTCTTAATGTTACATTCTCAAATATCTGATGGGCTTACTTAGAATCTCCTACAATGGTTTAGTCCCTAAACTGTTAGTTTTCCATGACTCTAGGGTTGATACATCATAATGTTTAGTTTGATGGTTAAGGGTGAAGTTACCAGGCTTACCAGTCCCAGCGGCAAGTCACATCTTCCTGCCGGGAACCCCCTGCAGCTGCGCCCAAGCCTGGGGCCTCCCACCCAGAGAGCAGCAGGTGGCTTTGGCCCAGGACTTAGGATGAGGCATGGGGAGCCCAAGAAGGAGCAGAGGGCTCCTTGCGGAAAATTAGTCCGTGGTATTTTGTTTACTTCTTTTTATTTTTTGGTGTTTTCTCACAAATGGCCTCCAGCTAAAGCCCCTCTGATTCAATTTATATTAAAAGGAACAACCCAGGACACCTCCCAGACCTCACTCATCTCCTTCTCTGATAGGCTTGTCAGATTTAGCAAATGCTACAAACAATTTTCTAGTGTAAGTGTGACCCATGTAATATTTGGAATATACTTAACATTACAAATTTATTCACTTTTTACCTGAAATTCATATTTAACGGGCAACCTGGATTTCATCTGACAACCCTGTTGTTTAAACTCTGGGAATGTTCAGAGTTTCTGGGAAGGGTCTTAGGATTGTCAGACATCTGGGTATTTGGCGTGAAGAGCCTGGTGCAAGAACTAATGCCAGAAGTGAAGTAAATTATCTCTTAAATGACAACACAAAGTCCTCTGAGAGGTGAGCAGAAAAAAGCCATCCTGGAGTCAAGAGCCACTTTATCTACAACACTGTTCCCTGAGAGGAAAGAGTCAGCCAGTGGCCCAAATTTCCCTTCCCTTGACACTTTTGGGCAAGGACGGCAGCACAGAAGAGCAGCTGGCAGACGATGAGATTGTTAAGCAATGAATGCACTCGACACTGGGAAAGGGTTTTAGGTGGTGACAATGGGGAAACACCAAAACACAGTGGGATGCTACAGGCACAGTGCCTTCAAACTGCACTTACTGCATGAATGTAAACACACACATGGATGATTTTTAAAAAGATATGTTTTTCATTTCATAAATCAACCTTATTTGATTTATTAACCCCGTCCATAGCTGTTCTTGTAGAATTTCTTAGTGAGCAAGACTGCATATTCGCTGTCACTGGTTGGAGACAGCCAGCCAGGGCCAGAGTTGCTAGACTCCCTGTAGAGCCGTGGAGCCAGTGCAACATCTAGAGGCATCCTTTCTCTTGTCCTGAGATCTTAGTTTTCACTGGTCTCAAGTGAACTCCTATTGTTTAACCTCTAATGGTTTTTACAAATTCCTAACCTCAACCCTGCATCTCTAGTTAGTAGGAGCACAGGTTTGAGGACCTATTACATCTCCAGCCTGCAAAGTTCTAGGCAGAATGATAATTCCTGATATTTGATGTACCTAGAACTAAAATAGAATAATACAAATATTCGGCACAGGCTTTTCCTTCGAATTTATTCATCATTATCTTGACTCTAGGTTTGATGATGTTTTTGAAGAACTACTCTGTATTGGAGTTATGCTGAATTCAGTCATAAAGTTAAAATTGATTAAGATGAAGGGGATTTTCTTCTTGGATCAAATGTTATAAAAAAAAACAACACATACAGTGTCCTACATAACCTACGGTTATATTCCTATGTAGGTTCCAGTGTCATGGAGACCAATTAAGTACTTCTGTGCCTTTCTGCTAAAATCTAAATTCAGTTTAGAGGGAAAAGGAGGTGCTGTGTACATATATCAGTCAGAAGGTTTTAAATTACTGAAAGAAATCTGCCTTCTCTTACAATGAAAGAAAACTCATAAAATGTTCAGTCAGTATTACTGGCTCACCAGTTTCTTATTTTCTCACAGTGACATTTCAGGTCTTTCGGGGTAGTCATTTTGTTGGGTATCTTGGAAGTTTTAAAAAAGCATTCCAATTCTGTGACAGTCAACGATTATAGGGTGTCTGATTCACGTAGGGGTCAGGCCCCTGAAAGTGAGGGCCTGATTTCAGACTCCTCAGTAGGAGCTGGTTGGGTGAGTTTGCTGGCTCCTGGGGAGCTGCGTGATCTTGGAAAGAGTCCCCCCAACCCCGCCCCCCAGGCTGTCCCTGCTGGACCTGCAGTTGCAGTTTCCTCTGTTGGTACCAGGGGAGGTTGAGAGAAGGGGTGTGAATGTGGCCAGAGGCAGGCCGGGCAGCGAGGCCCCGTTGCCCGGCGGGCCTGGGTGGCGCTCTGCCGCGGGCGGGGCGGGCCGGGGCAGCCGCCTGCTCACTCACCCGTGCTGCTCTGGATGGTCCTCACGGTGGTGGTGGTGCGCGGCGGGGAGGAGGACCGCAGCGACACGCACTCGTCGTCCTGGGAGCAGCCCTTCTCAATGGCCCGCACGTAGCTGTGGCTCCGCACGCGGAAGCAGCCGGGCACCGGCAGGTCCAGCGCCTCCACCGCCTGCGACTCCAGCTCGCTGAACACGGATTCGCATACCGACTCGAACTGCCCGTTCACCTCCATCTCGCTCACCTGCGGGCAGAGACAGGGCGCCGTCACCTCTTCCGCAAGGCCCGACTCCAGCCCCGCAGCAGCCAGCCCCGCGCGACTGCACTGAGCTCCGCTGCCCGTCATTTCCCCTACGGTACAGACTGTAATCGAGTGGCATCCAGTTAATAATCCCGAATAGCCCATTACATTCTAAAGGAAAAGAGTTTTGTTTTTAGAATGAAAGAAGTGTGGGGCTGGGGCGTCTTATTCCAGGGCTCGCCCAGGTGCTAATTCTCCTTATTTATAAATCAAACCCGGGGGGACACTTTCATTGCTCCATGGTCAGAGTTCCTGTATTTCAATGGAACCATTGTTAGCACCAACATTTTGGAAACTAGTATTTTTATTGTGCTACTGAAAGTGACTGGTTTGTCAATTTGTGTCAATTGAAGCTTAATCTACTGCAAAGTATGGAAATAAGCCCTATATTTTCTGGCAGGATATTCACATTCTGCACACAGATAGACCAAACCCAGATATGTCAAAATCTTGAAAAGCACTATAAAGATGTTTTCAACTTCCTGCATACTATCTAAGGAAACTCCCACTCTTCTTTATAAAAATCTGATCTAGCCTACAAATTATTTATAAATGTGTTTTAAAATCTTCCAGACGAAGTCTTTCACTTTTCTGTGTTATCAGTTTTTATTTACTTATATTCCTCCGCACATAATTTACATTGGTTTGAGCACCATCTAAAAAATAAACCTAGATGAGGTTTTCTAGTCAATTTGTAGCTGATTTGAGAGAGACATGGGAGCAGTCTTCAATTTTCTGCTACCTTCTAGAACTTTGTAAGTCTAATTTCCCTGACATAAAATTCATGAGTAATTGATAATTTTAACAGATTAAACCACAATTAAGCTTAGAACACATACCAAAAACCATTGTGATTTTTAACTGTCCTTCATTTTGTGTTATTTGACAATGTAATACAATAAGGGCTAATTTCTTTAAACTTCAGATAAAAGTGACCAATTACTTCAAGGAACATCAAGTGAAAAAGACACATGCATTTCTTAATAATGATGCTTTACAGTTAAAATAGTATCTTCACATATTTAATTTGATATAAAGTCCTGTAGCTTTTGGAGGGTAATAATTATATATATGTGCATATTTAAAAAGCATGTATTATGTATTTCCTTGTTTTGTAGGAAATACTTGGAGATGCATTTTAAGGCAAAGAGACATGATATTTGTAACCAATTATCAAATAGAGAGAGAGAGTGAACGAATGAACCAAAATCTTAATCACCAAATACAAATCTGGGTCAAGGACATACAGTGTTTCATATTTCACATGCAACTCTTTGGTAAGTTTGAAATGATTTCAAAGCAACAAGTAAAACAAACTATGTATTGTATACATATATATATATATACATATATACACATATATGTATCATTTATTAGATTTTTTCCTTTTTAATTGACATGTGAACATTGTAAAGAAATGGTAAAATAGCTATACCAGTCAAGGCAACAACTATTAAAGTTGGATGACTATCTTTCTAGAGGGTACCTCTGTCCCTTCCCCTATTTTTCTATATTAAACTTATATCTTAATAAGATTTTCCTTCTACAGAAAACCACACAAAATAAATGTGTAGCTTAAGGAATTATAATAAGGCAAACACCTTTGCAGCCACTCCCCAGGTCAAGAAACAGAACTTTCCCAGGCACCTCAGAAGCCCCTCCTAACCACAAACCCCACCCTCCCTCCAAAAGTAACTACTACAGAGTTTTATTTCAATCATTTCTTTGTTTTTTTCACCCGAGTGAAAATTCATGTGGGTTTTCACCCCAAAAGTGCATTTTCACCCAAAACAGATTCACCCAAGTGTGTATTCCTGGATCCTATAGTTTAGCCTTACCCATTTTAATGGGTATTTTAAATTCGTTTTTAACATATAGATCTCTGTCCCTCCAACCACTTTTAAAATTACATTTATTAAAAAAAATTACATTTATTGACACAACTTGGTCATTTGATCTGTAAAGATTCCCACAGTTGAATTTGCTGATTTCATAGTTAAGGTGGGATTTAGCCTATTCCTCTGTCTTTTGGGTTTCCTGAAGATTGTAAGCTGAATCAGGGAGTAAGACTCGGGTTCACATCCTTTAGCAAGACTAGAGGTCATGTGTTCTTTCATCAGGAACCATCGAGTCTGGTGGTCTTTCTCTTTCTGTTGTTAGGAGTAATTTGTGCTCAGTGCCTAGATTCATTCATTTATTAGGGGTGCCAAAAGGGTGATATTCTAATTCCATGATTACTTTACAGTTATTAGTTGTAAAATTTTTACAAGGAAATGCTTCCTTTCATATTATTTGGTTACTCATGGCTTAATTCATATAGGAATAGCAGAATGATTTAAAAATTTTTTCCTTTTTCCCCCTAATTTTCAAGATAACAAATTTGTTCCCTCTTATCTACTGCAATATAATGAGTTATAAGAAACATATATTTCCCAGGTATATTTGGTCTTCATCCACACTTCCTGAAAACACTTCAGAGCCTTAAAGGTGAAATGAGTGTCTTGAAATATTAATGAGAGACTTTGGACCCACCCAAGGGCAGGGCCGAAGGTTGATTCAGCCAATGGCCAATGATTTAGTCAATCAGGACTATGCAATGAAGTCCTCACAAAAACCCATGAGAAAAGTGTATCTCTCCTTTCCAATTCTGCTTCTCTGTTGGAAAGAGCTTCCATGCTTGGGGAACTGGAATGCTTCCACGTGCCACTGAGCCAGGCCCCAAGCTCCACAAGGATAGGAGCTCCTTTATTTGGGACCTTTCCCTATCTATGTATTTCCTCATCGGGCTGTTAACTTGTAACCTTCAGAGTATGCTACATTAAACTGCTAAATGTTAAGTGTTTTCCTGAGTTCTGTGAGCTGCTCCAGTAGATTCACTGAAGCTAAGGGGGAGGTCACTGGAACCTCTAACCTGTAGCTGGTTGGTCAGAAGCACAGGTAATAGTCTGGGGCTTGTGGCTGGCATCTGGAATTAGGCGTGGAGGGCAGTCTTGCAGGATGGAGTGTGGGAAGGTCCCCCTGCCACACACATCCTGGAATTGGGTCCAGGAACATGAAAGGAGTTACTGCTTCTGTGTGGAAAACACATCTACTAAAGGTGGTCAGTTAATTTTTAAAAATATAAAATGAACTCATAGATTTAAAAAGTATTTGATGGCTTTAAATTTACTTCAGTGATTCTTTTAGTGAACTCAAATTTGTCTCATCTTTGGTCAGTAGGAACTCCTTAGGCTGGCTCCTGAGTCCTTCTGATGGGAAACAAGTAGTCTTTGATAGCTTCTGAAATCTTGTATGCCAAGGTATTTCACATTCATCTTACACTTTTTCTGCCCAGTCTTGGAATCAGTATTTTCTTTTTTTTTAGTGGGAGGTAATATTACACAAATACACTCTGAGCACCAGGAAGCTTCACTGTCATCATTACTGGGTTGTTCATTGTTCAGTGGGTGGGACTAGGTTATGAATATGTCCAATTCCAATTCAGACAGCAGAGTTTTAATGTAACCTCTTCTATATTGCATTTATTTATATCTTTTTTACTTATATATCTATTCCATACTAAAATTCCTGGTTCTCAGAGTAGATGATAAGATTGAGATATTCTATAATTATTCATTTTTTTCTTCCACAGTTTATGCACAACAGTCTCAGAATAGCACACTAATTCTGTCATGTCCATATCATTACTGAACAGAGATAACATTTCTACTTTTTGCTTCTGTTCTATCCATTTGTTCCTCACTTAAAATACTTGTGCTGTATTTACATTGTGAGAACACATAACCTGTGTGCTCTCTACAGCTTTGTTCCTCATTTAGTCTTAGTTTTACAGATAACTACATATTAAATATTTCACTACTTTTTTCATATAAAAAGGTTATTCTTTATCAAACTTATACACAAATGCAGGTCAAATAGTTCTAGATGGCTTATAAAGAACCAGAGAAGAACCCTGAACAACCCTGCCCACTCCATATTCTCCCTTTCCAGAGACAACCACCTTTAATTCTCCCAGCTGGATCTTAAGGTATTTGCATCCATATTCCACAAAATTTGCTTAGTGAGTCTCTGGATACCTTCATAGACCCCTGATTACTTCCGGTTTCCTTCCTGTCCTTGAAGCATCACTTTTGGAGCTGTCCTTCCTTCCATTGCCCTCTGTGGCTGCCAAACCCACTGCTATCCTGGGTTCCCCTTTCCCATCATTTGGGGGTGCCCTTCATTATCTAGCATGTGGTTGTTTTTTTATTCCCTCATTTTTGTAGAGCACACCTTCCAGGGCTTTCTTGGCAAGGCGGCCACCTTTCATCAATAGCAATGCCTGTATCCTACTTCCACTGTTAGGGGAGAGTGTGCTTGCATTTAGGATTCTAGCCTACATCCTTTCTTCTTTCAGAATGTTTTCAGGCTTTGTTCCTTATCTGTTAGTCCCCTGTATGACAGATTGAGAAGGTGATGACATTCTCATTCCTGAGCCTTTCCATGTGCGCTGGTTTTCCTCACCCACTTCTGGGAGCATTTTAGGATTTTCCTATCCCGAATGATTTAACATTTCACCATGACATCCCTGTGCTCCATCCATTGTGCTAGGTACTTGGTGGGCCCTCTCAATCTGTAAAATCATGTCTTTTAGTTCTGGGGCCACCTCTTGACTTATTTCATTAGTAATTTCCTTCCTTCTCATTTTTTTTCTTTCTGGAGCTCCTACTAGTCAGATTTTGGAATCCAATGAACTCAAAGAATTACAAACAAGAAACACAATGAAAATTACTCTGATACATCATAATTTCCAAAACAATACTGATACAGAACAAAGCTGGAGGACTCGCAATTCCTTATTTCAAAACTTACTACAAAGCTGCAAGAATCAAAACAGTTTGGCACTGTCATATTCCAGACCAATGGAACAGAATCAAGAATCCAGAAATAAACTCATACGTCTATTCACTAGTTCTTGTATCTGGTCATTTGGAATCAGTCTAGCTCATTGTCTAGTGTATTCCTCATGATGGCCTCATGGAAACAACATTCCCTGCATTCATCCATGCTTATAATCATTCGCTCTTCCTTCAATTCTTGTAGGTCAGTTTTGCTGGATATACGACCTTTGGTTTACATTTTTCCCCTTAGAGTATAATATGTTACTCTATTTTCTTTTGGCATAAACTGTTGTTGTTAAAGAGTCTGATGATAATTTTAACTTTTGTTCTCTTTTAAGTCATGTGCTCTTTTTTTTGAGTCCAAATTTTTTTTTTTTTTAATTAATTCTCCAAAGTCCTATGTCTTGCTTAGTATTTTGGTTCAGTTTCTCAGTTATACTGTGTGTTCTTTCAGTATGTAATTTTGAAACATCTTTTTATTTCATGAAAGTTTTCCTTAACTATATTTTGAAAAATTATTTGTTCTGGTCCTTTGCTTTGATTTTTTTCAGAGACGTCTATTATCTGTAGATTCAGTCTTTGCCTATCTTTAGTATTTATCGATTTCTCTCAAATCTTTTTTACCTCTTCATTTCTTTTTGATTTTAAAAAGTCCCTTCTGTTTAAATTCTACTTTTTTTTGTAGTGTGTGAAAGGTCTCATTCGTTTGCTCCTGTATTTCTTCTAGTCTAATCTTCATTTCTTATGCGATGATTTTTTTCTTCTAATTCTTTCCTGTTATGACATTACTTTCAAGTTTTTGAAATTCAGATATATCTTTTTCTTTTATGTCTTTATGTAATTTTCTTAATGTCCTTTAGCTCATTTTGAAATAGTGACCTATTTTGTGGCTATGTCTTTATGGTATGTTTTCATTTTCTGTGGGAATGTTATTCTGCTCCGTATTCTCTTTCTTCCTATAGTGACTTTAAATAAGACTTAAAATGGGTACTTTTTGTTCCCATTCTTCTGTAAAATTAAATTTTCTGACCTTGAGAGGGTGATACATTCAGAATTTCCCCCCTAAATTCACAAGGCTTCCTCTTCTATTGTTTCAGCATAATGTTGCTTTCTGAGATTTCCTGCTGCTTTTGCTCCTGCCCCCAAACTTTTACCGGGACCTTTTCTCTTCTTTGCTATTGACTCTATGTTGGTCGTATTTGATTCCACCCCCAACTGTATCATCTTAGTACTGGTTCTTGTTCTGGAAGAAAATGCTGGTTGGTTGGTTTTCCGTGGACACACAGGCTCAGATTGCTCCAGCATCTTCTGACATTACTGCAGTTCCCTGAATTTACCTGTGATTAGAGAGGCAAATCCTTCCTAGTTTCAGGTGCTGTCCCCAAATAGGTGCCTGAGCTTTCCCATGAATACCTGCTGCTTGCTTTGTTCTGCTGTGCTCAAGTCCATCAGGAAAGTTGTTTTGCTCCATTTCTCCTACACAGGTGTGAATACAACACAGGCTAATGGCCACTAGGGATTTGTTCTCATCCACTTGTATTTTGGGTTCATGGGGTATCTTGTCACTTCATTTTCTTGTAAATGTTGTTCATTAGCTTTTGGGTTTTCTATGTAATTGCCTGTCTATTGTATAGAGACTCAGGGAGGTTCAGACATTGCAGTACCACCATAATATTGCAAGTATGGTCATACCATAATCTATTCGACCACTCCTTTGTGGATAATGAGTCAGGTATGTCCTTGGAGACCATCCTATGAACAACATCCTTGTGCATTTCTCTTTACATACTGGTGCTTCTAGTTCTGTATTACAGAGCTCCAAAAAGATATGTTTTACCTCTGTAGATTTTATCAACTTACTCTCTAAACCAATTGCAGCAATTCACTCCAAACAGCAAGTAAGTCAGAGCTCACTTCTCAGTGGTATCAGAGTTGGGTATTAGTGTTTGCCACTCTGATAGGTCAAAATGATATTTTGCTATTTCATTTTGTCTTTACCAGCCTATTAGTGTATATGACCATTTTTTCCTAATATTCCCCATATCAACTGTATTTTGACTTTATGGTATCTTTTGTTGCACAGAAATATTTAATTTTTAGTTAGAACAGTTGTCAGTCTTCTACTTATGCTTTCTGGGACCCTCATTTCATTAAAAGTTATAATCTCACCACATATTCTCCTCATTTAAATTTTTTGTCATTTTGTGTTATTGCTTAGATTTTAAATTCATTTGGATTTATTTTTTTTATAGGGGAAGGAGTATAATGCTCTTTCTACTATATCTTGGGCAATTTGCTTGAATTCTCTGAGCTTCACTTTCTTTATCTGTAAAGTGGGTATAGTAATACCTAGGGATTATTATTGGGATGCTTTAAGGATAAAAATAAAATAACCTAAACAAATGCATATTAGGTTTCTAGACACATGGTAGGTACTTCATAAATAGTGGATATTAATTTGTGAGACAATGTAGGGGAAGAAGGAGACAAAGTATTCCAATTCTCTAAGACTGAGTTTCATAAATTAAAAAATGATCTTTCTTATAGTTGATATGAAATTAATGAGAAAATGCACAGCTTCTAGCTTGTAGCAGATAAGAAATATATGGTAACTATTCCATTGTTATAATTTCTATTATTACTACTACTATTAACAATTTATTGCCACCAATACACCAATACCTGCAGGCATTGAAGAAACTAACCAGTTAGGAGTTAAGAAACTTGTTTTTACTAGCTTCTGTCACTGACTAGCTTTGTACTCATAGACACTTACTTCATCTGTGTTTTCAGTTCTTCGCATATATGCAGTGAAGGGATAGTCTATGTCAAAAGTCATGGCTAAACTGCTGGTATTACCATTGAGTATAGTAACCACCTATTACATTCACTTTTAAAAAGTGATGTAGAAACCCAATCTATTGCCCGACAAAATATGTGGGTGTCTACCATTCCAGATGAAGAAATTTAAGATTTGGACTTGAAATAAATTAATACGAAAATTAAACTAATTTGGAAATGACAGTTATATCAAATATTTTAAAAAATGACTTTCTAAATTTCTTTCTTCTAAAGTTTAACTTTAAAAAGCCCCCATTTTTATTAGATGTATCTACAGTAAAAATATAGAAAGGGAAAAAACACATGAATAAAAACATTTCTCTGTCATGCAAAGCAAAGCATGATAGAGACAAAATCTGTTTTTAGGTATATTTTACTTCTATAAGGTATAAATTGCAGAAACAAACAATTTAGTTATTTAGTTAGACCAATTTCTTGGCTTACATTTTACTTTGATCTTTCTAGGAGCCTTTGATGAATAATATATCAAGTTTGAAAAGGGAATAGGATATAATGCACTTAAATTCCATACTATTAGAGCTGCTACTAATAATCTATAAGAGAGAGTATCTCCAACATCACAAAACTAACCACTTTTGATAAGTCTAGCGTATATGTGGTAGCATTGCTTTGAAAAAGAAACTCTTCCCCTTTCAATAATGACAAAGTGGTACTGCAGTAGAAAGCTTGAAATTATCCTTAAAGATACCGTGTTACACGAAAATTGAACATGGAACTAGAAAAATGATATATCATTAGGAATCCATTTAGGATGGCTATTCTTTCTGTATTTTACTTAAGACAAATGATTACACCACTGAACTGCAGAGCTTGACCTGCCCTGGCATCAAGGCCTACGTGCCACCTCTTCAGGGATTTGTTGATATCTTACTAAATGGTCGCTAGGACGTGATATTATTTCAAGGAAGGTCAGATCTGTGGCACTGGAACCAAAAGCAGACAGCTGTGTAGACACAATATCCTGATGGAGGAAGTGACATGGTTTCCTATCTTAAACATGTAAAATTATGAAAGCAGTGAATGTGTATAAACATTTTCCAGCAAAGATTTTTAAACCTACTGATGTATTCTGCATGTACGACAGCTGGACTTAGAGACTTTACAATTCCAGGTTATGTGTACATGAGGCTGTCCAGAATAAAGATAAGCCTAAAGAATATTAATAATTTAAATATTATATTGTTTATTGTGAAAAAGTAAGGATGAAACAAGCCCAAATTTCATCAACTATTGCCCTGAGCCTAGGGACAGTGAGCTTCCTTGGAAAGCACTAGCTAGCACAGAGAGGTATGCATGCTCTTAGATTTCTTTAAAGTAAGGAAATGTTCAGTGAGCAAATACTGGAATCCCACCTGCCAGTTTTCCTTGACTCCCACTCATCCTGCCCTCCTCTTGGAGCCTTGCTGAGGTCCCTGCCTTTGCTCTTCAAGAATCCAGGTAGAGCAGGGAGCTCCATGTTTTTTTTTTTGGTGATTTAAAAGATTGATATATAGTTGATATAAAATTTTGTATTGGCTTCAGGTGTACCACAAAGTGATTCAACGATTATATATGTTATAAAATGTGGAGCTCTATTTTGATGGTTGGGACAAAGTAGAGCAGTGGCCTTATTTCAAGGCCTCCTTCTGACCAATCAGAGGTGCTTAAGCCTGCCAGTCAGCTTCAGTGTTCAGCCTACAGCACTACCACTACCATGCTAACCAACACCACCCTCACCCTCCTCACCACCAGCACCATTATTACCAAAATCACCACCACTACCATCACCATTAGCAGCAACATCAGTCTCATTAATTCTCACCTTAATGATCACAATGTCTTCCAAACTAGCTTTTCTGCTTCTAATCTCTTATCCTCTCCAATCCTTCCTACATTTTTTTTTGCCAGATTAAATTATCCTACATCAAATTTCTGATCATATCTCTTGCCTGCTTAAAAGCTGAAGTTTCAATTAATGTTTAGTCAATCCCATTCCTAGTGAATAGAGTCCCATCTCCTGGGCCTGGCATGCAAGGCCATGCACACAGAATGTCTCCAGGACAAAATTCAGGACAGATTTCCCACTGCTCCCTCCGCAAGTATTCTGGGCCTCAACCAACCTAGACATTCACTATCCCTTGAATATGCTTTGGGCTAGCATTTTTAAAAGTTCAGGTCAAATAATACCTTATTAGAATCACTTGGAAATTTGTTAAAATGCATATCCTAAAGCCCATGCCTAGAAGCTCTCATTAGAATACTGGATACTTAATACTTTTTTCTCCTTAGGTTTGTGTTTGCAATTTTGTGACCACAAAGAAAGTCCCATTTAACATCTGGCTAGTTACATGTCTTACAGGGTGCTTTATAAACTAATATGAAAATATAAAGCAGGTAGCACAATATTTGGTCCAGTAAAGGTGGCTCTCATTGTTAATTCTTGCCCTGCCTACTTCAGAATGTTTTTGTGGTGTTCAAGTAAATAGTGTCTGTGATAGCACTTCCATGTTTTTCTCCATTAGACTGTAAGTGTTTGGTGGCAGGGATTATGTATTAGTTATCATTAAATAACCTGTGTAATCTGTTGCTTAATAAAAATTAGCTGAATTAATAGTTTGGTACTTATTTTCAAAATTGTGTTTGAAACTTAAATTCAGAATCCCTAAATATCATATCAAAAAATACACTTCTTTTAGTCCTCCCCTGAGGCAGAGGTAGCCCCCAAGGCACCTTCTGCTCCTCTAGTGGCCCCTGAAATCTGCAAGTTCAGGCCCTCCAAGAGTCCCAGATTCTCTCTGCCCCTGATCACAGGCAGCCCAGCTCTCTCCCACACTCTCTGAGACTTTGATAGGAAAGACTGGAGGAGCTTTAGCTGAATATTTTGGATACAGCATTAAATTAACTAATTGCATCTTCATCCCCCATCCTGCAGACCAGGTCATAGAAGTGGGCTTCTGTTTCATTACTAAAGCACACTATTCACTAAACTAGGACCCAGTTGAGGTAAATAGGTTGTATTTTGCTTCCAGTGCCTGGGTCCCTGGCTTGATGACCTGCTTAATATTTGTACTTTCAAGATTAGACACTACTTTGGTTGTGCCAGTGATGTCTACCCTGTCTTTCTCTCCTTTAAGCATCTTTACAACTGAAGTTTCATCCATCAGCTCCTTAATAATAAATCTGCCTGTGCCTACTGACTTCTAGTGTTTCTCCAGAGACTCCGCCAATGTGCTTTATCCATCTACAGAGGACCCTTCTCCTGCTGGTAGATGGTTGATACCAGGTGTTTGCTGTAGCTGAACACATGTAGCACTTAGACTGGACCTCCTACCTGATCCATCAGTGGCTACTTGGCAAGTGCCTACTTCCTTATTTTTCATGCTGTTTCCACTAACCCTTGTGAAGTTAATGGTCTGTGACCATGGTGCTTACCTGGCTGATGGTGCTCATAGCTCGCATGTAGCTCTCATTCCTGGAGCGGAACTTTGGTGATGTGAGCAGGCCTGCAGGGTCAAGGCTGTCCAGGCTTCGGTTAATGGAGACTTCACTGACTGCCCTCAGGTAACTGTGACTCCGGATTTGGAGTTTGGGGGAGTGTTCATTGGAAATCCTGGAAGAGAACATCAGAAGGGGTGCCTTTAGTCATATTCCAAAATGTAAGCAGTAATAAGATGTGGCAGTACCCTTACTGATGTGGCACCCAAAACATTGGTGTGAATAATACAGGAGCCCTCCTGATTGCTAAACACCCCCATGGTGTCTCAGAAGGAAAAACGTGATGACAAGAGAGAGCAATTAAAATTCTCTTCAGCCCATGGAACAATTTCCGCATTTTGGGGAGGGAGAGCATAGCTGTGGAATTGTGTCCAGTGTAGCTGTAAGCTTTTCCTAGGTACCCACTTCTTTTCTGTGGCTATCTTTTTGTTTTTGGACTTTCTAGCAATGACAAGTAGGTATATAACTGTAATGATATCAATATCTCTTTTTCTCTGTCAATCTTTTTCTATCATCTATTTGTTTGTCATCTATGTACCTATCATGTAACTAATCTTGACTATGTTGTTTAGTAGAAATTGAACTTAGTGAACAAAACTTAAATTTTAGCCATTAACAATACACACATCTCCAAATCTTTTGTACCCTTTGGATTTTTTCCAACATGCATTTTAAAATTATAATAGTAGAAAATTCTCATTGTAAAAGGTAAAGTGATAAGAAAGTGCATAAAGGAGAAAGTGTATCTCCTTCCTTCTGTACCTCATTCCTGCTCCAGAATTCCACACCCCAAAAAAACCATATCAATCTGGAAGATATCCTTCCTCCCTTCCTAGACACAGGCAAATTTTTAAAGTTTGTTTTCACATGGGATTCAGGATGATTTTCCTTTTATTATTTCAATTTCTTTTATTTTTGCTATACATTGTTTACAATTAGAAATTAAAGTTGATAAAAAGAAAGGTATATGCCCAATATAGCTGTCATTATTTATCATTATTTAACCCTATTTACCATTATCCTGAACATCACAGCCAGTGAAATTAGAAAAAAAAATATTGTGAAGGAAGTGATAAACTTTGAGTATTTAGAGATTATGTAATTATTTGGAAGATAAAAGAAAACTGAAAAACTATTAGAACTAAGATAGCTAGATACAGGGTAAAAAGACATAAATTAATAGCTTTCCCATATTCTGTCACAACCAAATATAAATCTTAATTTAGTACCATTCAAAATGTCAAAACATTATAAAATGAGCAGAAATTACAAAAAAGAAATGCAACAGAAATTTATAAAGAAAATTATAAAACTTTATGGAAGTCAATAAACAATGCCTAAATAAATGTAAAAGAACACAATTTTCCTGGGTAGCAATACTCAATACCGTAAAAAAATAAAATTTTCTGTAATTTAATCTTTAAATATCATGCAATTACAATGAAAATTCCCAAGTAATTTTTTATTGGAATTAACAAATTCTTTTTAAAGTTGATATGAGGTTCATAGCAGTGTTATTCATAATAGCCAAACGGTAGAGACAACTCATATGTCTATCAACTGATGAATGGGTAAGTAAAATGTGGTCTGTCCATACAGTGGAATGTTATTTGGCTATAAAAAAGAATGAAGTACTGATACATGCCACCACATGGATGAACTTTGAAAACACCATGGTAAGTGAAAGAAGTCAGTTACAAGCAACCACAGAATGTATGATTCCACTTATATGAAATGTCCAGAACAGACAAATCTTCAAAGACAGAAAGTAGATTAATGGTTGCCTAGAACTCGGTGGTGGGGATGGAAGTGCAGTAGAGGAGGAAGGTGGCAGGATTTGGGGGTAATATCTAAAAAGTATGGACTTTCTTTCTGGGGTGATGAAAATGTTCTGAAATTGATTGTGGTGATGGTTGCACAATTCTGTGAATACACTAAAAAGCATTGACTTGTATACTTTAAATTGGTACATTATATGGTATGTGCATTATATCTCAATAAAGCTGTTTTAAAAATTATATGAAGACGAAATAATCAGATTTTCTTATGAAGGGATTAAACAATAGATTATAATGGACAAAACTAGAGAAGGAAAACTAGTCAAGTTGGTTGTAATATTGCAATAATTTAAACAAATGCTAGAACTGAGTTAACTACTGGTAGAACTTGAGAAGAGCAGATAGGTTTGAGAATCCACATAAAAATTAAATTTGGAAGATGAGGAAGAGGAAGGGGTCTATGAGCAGCCAGAATATAAAAATAAATTTAAAAGGAGATAAATATCTTATCAGATCTCAAATATACTTTATAGCTACAAAGATGAAGACAGTGTAGTGTTAGTGATGGAATAGACAAATCAGTGGGATATGGAGACTCCAGGAACAGAACTATGTATTTGAATTTAGTATATTGCAAAGATGGCTATTCTAATAAGTGGGGAAGAGATCAACTGTTTAATGAGTTGTGCATCCATTTGCAGAAAAAATAAATTCTTACTATCCATGGGCATTAAAAAGATTAAAGATAAAAATATTTACAAGTTTGAAGTGGTCTAGTATGTTCTATAAATGTATTTTATAATCTTAATTTCTATACTTAAAATTTTTAAAAATTACCAGAATTTTATGGAAAAAAATGATTAAACCTTAGGGAAAGCAATAAAGAAGACCTAAAGAAATGCAAAAGGGAACAGTGGAGAAAGACTTTAGAAGCATGATGGTGAACCAAAAAGCCTTAAAAACATGGACAAAATAACTACATACAAATTTAAAACTTTTGATCTACAAAAGATTGTAAACAGTTAAGAAAAATGGTCATTGGGTAGGGAACATATTTGCACCACTGCACAATATAACAAAAAGAGTTCATATCCATAATATTTAACTTGAACTTAAGAATGAATGAGAAAATAATGCAAACAACTCAAAAAAAATTGGACAGTGTAATTACATAAAAAATACTACTTTCACATCAGATCCATGTACATCCACGTTCATGACTGCAGACAGTAAAGATGTTCTCCACATTCCAAATGTCCTCTTAGCAATGTATAAGACTGTACCCATTCTGTAAGCTTGCATAGAATTACTTAAATATAGTAGGCAAAAAAGATAGACTTAGTAATGCTAAAACCTGAGAATTTGGTTAGCAGCCACTTTTTGCAACTCTACTTAAAAAGGAACCAAATTAAAACATCCAAGGCAAACCTTTTACATTTAATTATTACAAAAGAGAAACTAATTGTTTTAAAAATGTTCCCTGTGGATCCTTCAACTAACTGTCAAACATGAAATATTTGCTCTGCCAACTCCAGCAAATATTTTCATGTTCTATGTGCCATTATAGTGACTCACAATGGGTCACTTTATAAATGCCCATACCAAAAATTCCAACCAACAAACAAATAAACTGAAGAATTTATTTTCCTTTTAAGATCTCTTCTAGGAAAAAAAAGCCTTAGTTAGAAGCATTTATAACTTAAACTTCACTTCTGCTTAGAACCTGAGAGTTAGTTAGATGACAACTGTATTTCTTTGACTATTTTGCAAGTTGATCCAGAGCAATGATATTGCCAACATAAATGGTGCTTCTATTCCAAATGGTTTTCAGGGCAGCAATGGGAGTGGTCCTCTTTCATAAATAGTATATAGTCAAAGACAGAAGTGAAAGTTCAGTGTTTTGAAAAATGAATGTTGGCTGAGATGGGGAAATGAGTCATCATTGCAACAATCATTCACCCTGGCCACTTATTATGAAATAAGATATAGTCACCAAATTTCAAAGTGAGAAATCATTCAGAAAGGATCGACTAGTTCTACTTTGGTGAGTCATTCATGATAAAACAACACATACTTTAATAACACACTAAATATAAGGAAATGAACTCTTTCATCTTGTTCTCTTAGAGAGCAGAGCCCACAGCTATCAGTATAAAGGGTACAGTATGTACGTGTGCTCCTGATGCAGAAATGCTCATTACATAGAGAACAAAAAATAGTGCATTGGTTACTTTATCTTCCCCTCAAGAGAAAGTTGATTTGCTAAGAAGGAAGGGAGTGTGTACATTCAGAAATATTAGTTCTCATGTTGGCCTATTCAGATGACATTCATCATTTCCTGCTTTTTCTCCCTAAATTATTTATGCTAAGTTAACCTTTCATGGCTTATCAAAACTGAACTGAAATTTTGGCCTGGTGGAGCCTTCTTCATTATCATGCCCTTTAAGTGCATCCAAAGACACGAACCTTTAGGTTGTTGTGAGGCAGCTACACAAACAAGCTTGGTCCAGCGTATCAATAAGGTTGTCATTGCAAAGAAGAGAAAATGCAATAATACTCAGATTGAAAATTTTAAACCAGTGGCCCCAAACAGAAAAATGATTAACTTTGTAATCTATTACTAAAAAAAATATAACTTCATAAGATGAATAAACTCTGGGGATCTAATATACAGCATGGTGACTGTAGTTGATTATGCTGTGTTGTATACTTGAAATATGCTGATCTTTTTATTAAAAATTTTTAAAAATTGACATATAACATTATATTAGTTTCTGGTGTTTAACATAATGACTTTGATATCTGTATATATTACTAAATGGTCACCAGAGGAAGTGTAGTTAACATTTATCACCATACAAATTCAGTTGATTATCACTCTAGACCTGAAATAATTTTCTAAATTGCAAAATTTTCTTTTCTCACTTATGGTTAAAGACCCTATAAAGGAGTTTTTAAAAGCCTCATTGTGATATAATTCATACACAATAAAATTCACCATTTTAAAGTGTACAATTCCATGGTTTTTAGCATAGTCACAGAATTGCAGCCATTACCAGATTATGCATTCTGAGGAACAGAAGGAAAAAGAATGAATAAAAATGAAGAGAGCTTGAAAGAACTTATGGGACACCATCAAACACAAATGTAATTGGAATTCTAAAGGAGAGGTAGAAAATGTAGTTGAAGAAATAATGGTCAAAAACTCTCAAATTTGACAAAAAGTTTAATCTACATATCCAAGAAACTTAAAATCTCCAAATACTATAAACTCAATGAAATCTACACTTAGTCATATCCTTGTCAAAGTGTCAAAGTCAAAGATAGACAGAACATCTTTAAAGCAGAAAGAGAAATACAAGGAATAATCAGTAAAATTAACTTGCTGACGTCTCATCATAAACCATGGGAACTAGAGGGCACTGAGATGAAATATTCAAAGAAATGAAAGAAAAAGGTGCTCAACCAAGAGTCTATATATAACCAGCAAAACTGTCTTTTATAAAGGAAGAAGTTAAGATATTTCCAGATTAATACTGAGATAACTAATCACCAGCAGACCTCTCTAAGAAATACTGAAATAAGTTCTTCAATATCAAAAAGAAGGATACTAGACAACAACTCAGATCCTACAAGGAAATTAGAAGAGCACTGTAAAAATAACCATATAGGTAAATACAAAAAAAGAAAGTACAAACATATTTTTGAGACTTTTCTTTACATAATCAATTTAAATGACAAACTCATGAACAATAATTTCAAAATTTTATAATTATAAAGATGTAATTTGTGTAACAATAATAGCAAAAAGGAGTGGGGCAGGAAGGGAGCTATATTGGAGCAAAGTTTCTATGCATTATTGGAATTAAATTAATATTAATCTGAATTAGTTTACTTTAAGATCCATATTTTAATTCCCCGAGTGATAACTAAACAAATAATTAAAAAATATATAGTTAAAAAAACTAAGAAAGAGACTTAAATAGTATTCTGGAGAAAATTATATATAACACAAAAGGAGGCAACAATAGAGGAAGGAACAGAGGAGCAGAAAAGACATGAAATACATAGGAAACACATAGAAAAATGGCAAATCTAAACCCTACCATATAAACAATTACATTAAGTAAATGGATTAAATACTCTAATCAAAAGGGACAGATTGTCAGATTGGATTAAAAAACAGACTCTATGTGCTGTCTATAGAAGATATATTTTAGCTTCAAAAACACAAGTAGGTTAAATGTGAAAGAATGGCAAATCAAGAGAAATGGAGTGGATATACTAATATCAGACCAAATATACATTAAAACAAAAAAAATGTTACTAGAGACATGAAGGATATTTTATAATGAATGCATTAAGAAAAATGTTAAAATTATAAACATATATGCATCTAAAAATGAATTCCCAAAATACATGAAGCAAAAACTGAATATAGAAATGCATAATTCAGTAATAACAGTAGAGCCTTCAATTTTCCACTCACAATAATGGATAACACAATTATATAGAAAAATCAGCAAGGGTATAAAACACTTGAGCAACATTATCAGTCAACCAGACCTCACAGACATCTATGAAATACATTACTGAACAAAATCAAAATACACATTCTTTTTAAGTACACATGCAACATTCTCTAGATGGACCAGATATTAGGCCATAGACCAAGTCTGAATAAGTTTAAAGGACTGAAATGATATATAGTAGGTACTCTAGTCACAAGATAACTAAACTAGAAGTCAATAACAAAAGGAAATTTTGGACTGGCACAACTATTTGGAAATTAAGCAACACATTTTTAAAAACCCATGTTTCAAAGAAGTTACAAGGGAAATTAGAAAGAATTTTGAAATGAATGAAGATGATAATCCAATATATCAAAATTTATGGGATACAGCTAATATAGTGGTTAAAGGGAAATCAATAGGTATAAATGAATATATTAGAAAAAAGAAATGATCTCAAATCAGTGACCTAAGTTTTCCCATTAAGAATCACAAAAAAAATAGAAAATGAAATCTAATGGAAGATGAATGAAAAACGGAATAGCTAATAGAGTGAAAATAAATACAATAGAAAACACAAAATTTGTTTTTATAAAAAAAAATCCAGCACTTTAGCTAGATTAATCAAGGGAAAGAAAAAAGAAACAGATAACTGATGACTAGTTGGGAATGAAAAAGGAGACATTATAACTGATCTTGTAAGAAATTAAAAGGATCATAAGAGAATACTAAATTCATTAACTTAGATGAAGTGGACACATTTTTAGAAAAACAAAATTACCAAAACAGATTTCAGAAGAAATAGAAAATTTGAATAGGTCTACCATAGGTAAAGGTATTGAATTTGTAATAAAAAAATATTTCCATGGAGAAAAGTTCATGTACAAATGTTTTCACTATTGAATTAAAGCAAATGCTTAAAGAAGAAATGATATTAATACCCCACAGCCTCTTCCAGAAAATAGGGAAGGAAGAAATACACATAAACTCATCCTGTGAGTCTAATATAACCCTAATACCCAGACAAAAATGTTGGAAGGAGAGAAAACTACAGACTAATGGCCCTCATTAGCATAGACAAAAACATCTTCAGCAAAACAAGAGCAAGTGGAATCCAGCAATATACAAAAAGGATTACACACTATTATGAAGTCAGATTTATTTCAGGAAAGCAAGGTTGGCTTGACATCTGAAAATAGATTAATATAAGATGCTACATTAATAGAATAAGGATCATGATGATCATGACATGATCATCAATAGATGTAGATAAGGTATTTGACAAAATACAACAGCCATTCATGATGAAGACTGAATACACTTGAAATAGAAGAGATTTCTCTGGGAACCCTCCTACATTGTTGGTGGGAATGTAAATTGGTATAACCATTGTAGAAAGCAATATGGAGTTTCCTCAAAAAACTAAAAATAGAAATACCATTTGACCCAGTAATTCCACTTCTAGGAATCTACCTGAAGAAAACAAAATCCCTGATTTGCAAAGACATAACACTCTTGTGTTTACTGCTGCACTATTTTCAATAGCCAAGATATGGAAGCAACCTCAGTGTCCATCAGTAGATGATTGGATAAAGAAGATGTGGTGCATATACACAATGAAATAGTATTTAGGCATAAAAAGAAAAGAAATCATCCCATTTGTCACAACATGTATGCATCTAGATGGTATTATACTCAGTGAAATAAGCCAGGTGGGGAAAGACAAATACCATATGATTTCACATACTAGTTGAGTATAAAAACAGAAGGGAAAAAAATAGCAGTAGACTCATAGACACTAAGAAGGGACTATTGGTTACCAAGGGGAAAGAGTTGGGGGCCCATGGGGGAAGGAGGGTGAAGGGGATAAAGGGGCACAATAACTCACAATCACAATATAAGTTGGTCATGGGGATGGTAGTGCAGCATGGAGAATCTAGTCAATGATTCTGTAACACCTTACTACATTGATAGTATCCATACTGGAGGGGGTGAGGATTTAACAGCATGGGTAACTGTTGAACCACTGTGTTGTATATTTGAAACCAATATAAGAATGTTTATCAATGATATTTAAAAAAAAAAAGAAAGACAAGAGATTTCTCAGTTTGATAAAGGTCATCTACAAAAAACCTACAGGTAATTTCACCCTGAGCAGTGGAAGACTGAAGGCCTTCCCCATAAGTGTTATTGTTCTTACCACTTCATTTCAATACCATACAAGAGTTTCTAGCCTGTGCAAACAGGCAGTTAAAAGAAATAAAATAAATTTTACACAGTAAAAACCTGATATATTAAAAACTGTCTAATGAAATATGGATACTGGGTGCAAGTCTTGGGTTTATCATGAATATTTGAATGACCTTGGAAAGAATGACTTGAAATCCTTGGGATTCAGTTTTCTTTTCTGTAAAATGAGAGCACTCTAAATTTCTATGGTGCTGTAATGATGGTGGCTTCAGCTTAGTAATTTTCTTGTTGGCATTGATTATGATTAGCCAACTAATGTTTAGAGAGTTCTCCAGGGTTTTACATGCCTGCCTCAGTTTCCTTCCTTTGCTCCAGATCCTCACATTGCCAGTCACATAGAGTCCTTTTTCCAAACTTTACATTTTTTTGCAACACCGTGTTGTTCCCTAAACATTAATTTTCCTTCTGCTTCTTAGAATTGTAACTTCATAAAGGGATCCATTGCACTGATTAGCTCCACCCGAAGAGCACACCTTGGCACCAGCAACTTCTACAGTTTAAGATACAAATTTTGAAGGAACAAACACTGATAGATCCCTTCTATATTCTTTGTTCTTCCTCCATAAATGTTTGCCATGGGGGCTGAATGTCAACATTATTTCTAGGAGACATTGCAATTTTCAAGTGCTGTAGACTTTGCTTTTAGAGGCCCAGGATTCAGGGTGGGTAAAAGGTAGTTGAGGGAATAAACGGGGATTCATGTGATGTCGCACCTTTTTATATACTCCATCAATTTTAGTCTGTAGAAAAATAGAGACTGACTTGGGTGGAGATTTCTGACTTCATCTGGAGAGACTATCAAAAAACCACAGGCTTACTATGTGCAAAGCCATATGCTAGAATCTGGAATAATCTATTTTAGTTCTAACATGAGCCTTGTCCATAGTGAAGGAGTGTGCTTCCTATAAAAATTTATCATTCATAAAAATTATCAACATAAAATTCAATTCTTCCACTATGCCAACTATGTTTATCATCATATTTAGGCTGTAAATTCAAACATTCTTTCCTCTGGTCCTCTAGATTACACAACGTTAGATTTAACCAATGCAAAGCAAATACCAGCTATTCCTAATGCTTGTGCTAGATGTTTTGGAGGACACAGGTTGTTGCCTTTGAGAACTTCAGTCTCCTGTTTGAGACACATATGCAGAATCAACTTCAAGATAATCTGCTGAGCTTAGAATAGATATTCCAGAAAGCAGCAAGAAGAGGGTAAGGAAAGAAGACTCATCTGGAGTGAAGGCGTTAGGAAGAGCTTTGGAAAGAAGATGGCTTTGAGTTAGGCCCTGAATGGTAAGACTGTCACAGGTAAGCGTGAGCCAGACAAGGCATTCCAGACCCAGGGAAGCGTGAGAGCAAAGGCTTGGAGGTACAGGGTGCAGGGTGTGTCTGGGACAGAGGATGCCCAGGCTGCTGGGGAATACAGGGCTGAGCCTGCTCTTCTCAGAGACCTACGGAATGAAGTGTGCTGTAATTGCCTGCTGCTCAGTCTCCCCCATAAAACTGGGCTCCTGAGGGCAGCAATCACATGTTGGGGTCATGGGAATACATGG
Source organism: Manis pentadactyla (assembly GCF_030020395.1). NCBI lineage: Eukaryota > Metazoa > Chordata > Mammalia > Pholidota > Manidae > Manis > Manis pentadactyla. The sequence continues at coordinate 116,050,086 of NC_080024.1, read as the reverse complement.
GAATCTATCACTATATTCTCAAAGCTCAGCACTGTGCCTGACATATATTAGGCTTCCTTAAATATTTGTTGAATAAGTGTGAGAGGGGAGAGGTGGTGGAGTCTGAAGGCCCCTGCGACTTTGTTGAGAACCAGTAAGACCTTGATGAGGGTCTGAAGAGAATCAGGGCATGGTGGGAGATGAAGGCCCACCTTCCAGTTCTGAGAACTGGCAGTGGCTGAGGGGGTACTGAGGAGTGTCCTGCAGAGTTCCATTTATGGGTGACAGAAAGCAAGGTGGTGATGTCTTTATATATATCAACATGATATACAGACTATAGTCAGGCCCAGGGGAATCTCTTTCTTTGGGAGCAGCAAGGAAAGAATCTTTCTTAATATTTTAAATGTGCCCAGCAGAGATTTATTGCTGGCTGCCTGATGACACGGCACTTGGTACACAAAGAATAGTGTCCAAATACCCCCATGCAGGAATTAGGGGGCCCTGGCCTGCTTTTTTCATCCCAGGGGGTCTGTGTGAGGACACGGTACATAGATGCTTAGGCAAATTACCACCTAGAACCGAACAAGTGAAGTTGAGTAGTGGGGCTCCTTCTCTGTTGCTCCTCCAGGGTAACCAGTTTTATAAAAACAATTCTTACATATCCCTTCAAAATAATTCCTGCCATTACCTTCACTCTTGTTTGCTCAAGATCAAACTGACCACTAAATCAATTAAAATACTCCAGAGAAAAATGTGATTTGCTGTGGGGTAGGAGGGGGGTTGTTGCCTTTAACTCAAGTAGCTTCACAGTGGGGAGCTTGCTTTGCTGAGCTTGGCTCTGCAGTTTGATGAACTTGGCTTTGAGTCTTGGTTGGCTCCATGGCACTGGGCAAGCCATGTTTTCTTCTGTTTTAATCTACAGATAACAATACCCACCTTACAGAATTGAGAGAATTTACTGTGTAATAAGTATCCCTTATTGTGGCAAAATACACATAAGATCCACCATTTCAACTATTTTTAAAGGCACGGCTCTGGCATTAAGTACATTCACATCATTCTGCAATGATCATCAGCGCCCGTCTGCAGAATTTTTCAATCATCTCAAACTGAAACTGTCCCCATCAAACACTAACTTCTCATTCCCCTCTCCCACTAAACCTGGGCAACTACCATTCTTCCTTCTGTCTCTGTGAGTTTGACAACTCTAGGTGCCTCATATAAGGGAAATCATGCAGCCTTTGGCTTGTTTCACTAGCATAATGTCTTCAAGGTTCATCTGGGTTGCAGCATATGCTGGCATTTCCTTCCTTTAAGGCTGAATAATTGTCTGATATTATGCATTGTTTATCCATTCATCTGTGGGCAGACACTTGGGTCGCTTCTACCTTTTGGCTTTTGTGAATAATGTGCTTTGAACATGAGTGTACAAATATCTGTTCAGTTCCCTGCTTTCAGTTCTTTTGAGTACATACCCGGGAGTAGGAATCTTTCTTAAACAGAAGTACTCAACCTTTTATATTTCATTTCTTAGCAATTAAGCTACCAACAAATTAGAGGACCAACATAATAAAAATGAACTGTCACTCTTTTTTCTCCTGAAAAGACACTCTATTGATCATTTATGATAAGTTTTAAGGACACTAAATAATATAGTAGTATTTCAGGGGCTGACTATTATTGCTATGGCTGAAAACTGAAAAAATGATATTTCTTTAATTTGGTGGAAAGTTTAGTAATAAATTCAAGTATAATTTTACTGCTCTAGTAATTGCAAAGGAGTACTATAGTTAAAACTTGATACAGTATCATTGAGAATAAATTGCACTGCCATGATTAAAACATCCAGAAAGATAATTCCATAAGCAGTTAGAGACTGCCGAAAGACAGTTGACATTAGTGTCATTTATGAACTGGTAGGAAAGGAAATACTGTCATCACTAAGAAAGACATGATGACAATTCAGATGTACTGTTACTAAAGAGCCCATAATGGTAATTCTTAGGAGAGGGTGGAAATATTGACCTAAATGCTGCTTTTAGCTGAATACAGTCTTTCTTTCCATTTAAAAAGTGTCAGGGCAGAGCAGATGTACTTACACAGATATAAGTTGACATTCACAAATTGGAGCAGTTAAAGCCTATGTGAAAGTATTTTGATAGATTTTTCATGAAGTGGTTCGTATTCTGATTTCACTTTAGGAAGAAAAAAAAGGAAGTAAAAACAGACTCTTAAATAATTCTTTTAAAGTTGGTTTTCTTCTAGTTCCCATCATCCGATGTTCTGTGTCTATACTCAACACTAGCAAGCCAAAAGGTCACAACGAAGACATTTCTACCGTGCAAGTCTTCCATTGTTTTGAACACAGCTGTCACATCCTAGCTACGCTTTCTCTTTTCCAGGTGACATACCCCCTTTATCTTGCCCTCTTATGTTGATTACCAAGCTATTACCTTGATGACTTGTCTGTAAAGTTGGACCAATTTATTACTTTCTCTTTGACAACAGAGCACCCAGAACGAAACTGACTTTCAAGTGTGGGCTGACAAGCATGGAATACAGAAAGATTACCATCTGTTCTGTAGAAAATAGTCAGTTGTGGCCTGAGAATCTTTGGACGGTTGGCCTATAACCATGCTTTTAGGTTTTGGTAAGTCCTCTTCGGACAACTTTTAGATCTTCATATGAAATTCTGTTAAGTCATTCCAATTTTTGACCCTTTTGTTCCTGTTAGATTGAAATAAAGTGTAATCTTGTTATTCCCATGCAATATATGCAATACATCAGCCATTCTTTTCAATTAATATATCACAGCAAATGTGATAAGAGGCAAACATAACAAAATCCCAAATAGTGAGTATTACAAGGTCCTATACATGTGTTTTACCTACAATGTCTAATTTAGTTATTACACCAATATCACGGATTACTATAAAAATTATGAAGCATTATTACTCTTGCTTTATAGATGAGGAAACTGAGCTGACAAGCTAGTAAACTCAGAATCAAAAGCTTAAATCTAACTTCCATAGCCTTAATTACCTCATATCTTCTCCATAAGCATGCTATCTATTTTCTTACCCAGTAACTCATAGAATTTTCACTAGGATTAGGCTAATCAGTGATCTTCTGAGTTGGCTCAGTCCATTATTAATGCGGTCTTTACTGTAAGGCTGTTTCATATATGCCCATATTATGCAGCCCATGTTTCTCTCATTTAAAATTTTTCTTTCCTTTAAGAAACAATTCAAAATTTTCCTGATAGCCTACTGTGATCTACTGTTTCAAATGCTAGCCTAAATGCAATTATATTTCCCTGAGATGCCTGTCTCAAGCTTCTAAAGAGGAAAATATAGGTAGTTCTATATATGCCTTGCTAGTAAATCTATGGTGCTTCCCTATTTTCTGCATTACTACAAACCATCTGTATAAAAGTTCATTCTGGGATGTTCCCAAGGGTTCACATTAGATTACTTGCAATTTTTAGATTCTTCTTTATGGAAAACTGAGATAATATTTATTTTCTTTAATGGTACTTTTTCCATGGGCTCTAAAGTATTACCAACAGTAGTTTTTCAATAATATCTGAATTCCTTCACATGGAAACTAAATTTTCATGGCTTTATATGTTTTCTTCTGATTCATGGCAGTTACTTGGTTTTGCTTCTAGGTTGGGTATATGCAGTTGGCCATATTATTAATGTATGCCCACTTCAATTAAATTTAAATTCAAAAGGCTATTGTATATTGGGGAATTGTTTTGTAACCTAATATAAATATGGCTCCTAGACATTCAGGGCTGCTAGTAGCTCTTGCACAAATAGAAAAAGGGGCCCTCAGCTCAAATAAAAAAATGTTTAGATTATTATATTATGGCATAACCTAAACAACTGATGGCAGATTCCAGCCTAACATGGCCCCATGGCTCTGTTTACACATATACATATGCCCACATTCAGCCCAATCTCTCACAAGACAGAATACATTTAGACAATGACTACTTTACTCCAGCTGAAAACCACAGAAAAAAATGTGGTGCCCTCCCCACCCACTCCAGCAAAGGCCAAATGGGGAGCTTAGATCTCCATTTTCATGAGGCTGTAATGAGGAACCATACATTGCCGCAAGCTTGGTATCAGAGAAGGCCAGATTAGGAGTCGGGACTTTAATCTCCATGAGGATTCCCCTACTCTGCGGTGTTAGTGGAGGCCACAAGGGAAGCCAAGATTTACACTCCTGTCCAGCAATAATGAGGCATCTCTCCCCTGCTTTGTCAAATTAATTCAGAAGAGGCCCAGTAGAGAGCTGGATCTTTCATCATTGCCCAATGGCAATAAGGCTGCCCCTGATGTGCATCTGTGGAGATCAATCATGTGGGGAGCTAGAACTCCCATCCCCACCCAATAGTATGAGCAACACTCACTTCGGGTGTCAACAGAATTTGAATGGAGAGTTTGGCCTTGTACACCTACCTGGAAGTGATGAGGTGGTGCTCCCTATGCCCCCACTGGAGTAGTGTTAAATAAAAAACAGCTAAAGCAGAAGGTTTAAATAACATCCATAATCAATAACAATATAAAAATGCCCAGGTTTCAACTATCATGTAAGAACCAGGAAGATCTAGAAGTGAATGAAAAATGATAATCAATAGGTGTCATCACTGATATGACAGAAATGTTAGAACTATCTGAAGAAAACTTTAAAACATTCATGATAACAATGACTCAAAGAGCAATTATGAATACACTTGAAACTAATAAAAAATAAAGCCTCAGCAAATAGTCTCAACAAAGAAATAGAAGATATAAAGAAAAACCAAATAGACATTCTATAACTGAAAAATACAATAACTGAAATATAAGGTATAGTGAACGCACTCAGCAGCAGAATGGAGGGAAAAGAGAAAAGATCCAGAAAACTGAAATAGCATTAGAAATCACCCAGTTTGAATAACAAAGAAAGAGAAAAAAAAAGAGTAGGGTCTTGTGTACGTGTGGGATGATAACAAAAGCTCTAACATTCATGCCATTGGAGTCTGGCAAGGAGAGGGGAAGAAGGGTGGGACTGAAAAAGCATTTGAGGAAATAATGGCTGAAAATGTCCCCAATTTGTCAAGAGACATAAACCTACAGATTCCAGAAGATGAGTAAACCCCAAGCAGTATAAAATCAGAAATCCATGACAAACCACATTATAATTAAACTTCTAAATATTAAAGATAAAATAAAAATCTTGAAAGTAGCCAAAATTTACTTATCTATAGGGGAAAAACTTTGAAAGACACAAATTTCTCCTCAGAACCCATGGATGTGTGAAGGAAGTGGTATAACATATTTTTGAGTGCTCAAAGCAAACAGCTGCCAACCAAAAATTATATATCCAGTGAAATTATCCTTCAGGTGTGAAGAAGAAATAAAGACTTTCTTAAACAAGCTAAGAGAATTTGTTGCCAGAAGATCTACCTGAAAGAAGGCTAAAGGATATTCTCTAAACAGAAAGGAAATAAAGAAGGAAACTTGAAACATCAGGAAGGTAGCAAGAACATGGTAAGCATAAATATGGGTAAATACGACAGGTTTCTTTCCTTTTCCTGAGTTTTCTAAATTATGTTTGATGGTTTAATCCAAAGTCACAACACTGTTGTTATGGTTCAAAATGTTTGTATAGGACATAGTTAAGGTAATTATGTTATAAATAGAAGGTAAACAGATGTAAAGGGAGGAAGGGTTCTATACTCCATTCAAACTGGCAAAATAATGATACCATTAGGCTATGATAAATTATAATTCCTAAAATAACCACTAAACAAGCTATAAAAAAGATACTGAAAAATACTATAGATAAATCTAAATGGAATCCTAAAATATATTCAAGTTTCTCCTAAGAAGGCAGGAAAAAAATGCCCTAGCAAAACAAAAACAGAAAGAACAAACAGAAAACAAATAAAAAACAAATGAAACACTTATAGCCTAAGATAATAATTATATTAAATGTAAATGCTCTAACATCTTACTATGGTGATGAACAGTGACTGCAATGGGGTATGAGGGGAGGACTTGATAATATGGGTGAATGTAGTAACCACAACATTGCTCATGTGAAACCTTCATAAGATTGTATATCAATGACACCTTAATAAAAAAATGTAAATGCTCTAAATGCACTAATTGAAAGATGTAGATTTGCAGGCAGAATTAAAAAACACATGACCCAACTATATGCCATTTATAAGAAACTCAGTTCAAATCTATGATATAGACAACTTGAAAGTAAAAGAATAGAAACAGATGTAGCATGTAAACATTAATCAAAGGAGTGGCTCTAGTAATAACAAATAAAGACATTTTATCAGTAAAGTTTATTGGTAAAGAAAATGACCAGAGAAAGACAGGAACATTACATAAAGATCAAAGAATCAATCCATTAAGAGACATAGCAATCCTAAGTATGATGCTACCAAACAATAGAATTGCAAAATAAATGAGGCAAAAAGTGATAGAATGGAAAGAAGAGAGAGAGAAATCTAGTTCAGTTGGAGACTTCAATAACTACTTCTCAAAATTTGATAGAGCAACTCTACAGAAAATCAGCAAGGATATAGAAAGACTTAAACTCTATCAACCAACATATTCAAATTGACACTTAGAGACCAGCCCACCCAAGAACAGAATACATGTTCTACTTAGAGACCAGCCCACCCAAGAACAGAATACATGTTCTTTCCAGCTACCCATGGAACATGTATATAGATAGACCATATTCTTGGCCATAAAACAAAGCCCTAACCAATTTAAAAGAATTGAAATAGTACACAATATATTCTCTGACCACAGTGGAATCAAATGAGAAATCAAAAGCAGAAAGATAACAAGAGTGTCTCCAAACATGTGGAAGTTAAACAACACAAAGCTGAATAACCTATGGATCTAAGAGGAAATTTCAATGGAAGTTAAAAAATACACTGAACTGAATTAAAATTAAAATACACTTTTCCAAAATTTGTGGGGGCACAGCTAAATCAATGCTGAGAGGGAAATGTATAGCTTTAAATGTATATATTAGAAAAAAAAGTATCAAATCAATAATTAGGCTTCTACCTCATGAACCTAGGGAAAAAAGTGACCAGAATAAACTCAAACCAGGAGGAATGAAGTAACTGAGACAAGAGCTGAAATCAATGAAAATTGAAAAGAGGAAAACAATATGGAACATCAATGAAAAAAAGAGCTTATATTTTTAAAGATCAATAAAATTACTAGAGAAGGCACAAATTCCCATGATCAGGAATGAAACAGATTATCATTACACGCATCAAATGATAATAAAGGGATAATACAAACAACACTGCATACATTTTTCAACAACTTAGATTAAATGGACCAATTCCTTGAAAAACACAAATTATTACAACTCATACAATCATAAATACTCAATAAAGCTGTAACTCTTAAGGATAGTGAATTTTTAATCTAAAAAATCCCTCCAAAGAAATATCAAGGATCGGATGGTTTCACAGAATTCTACCAAACTTTTAAAGCAGAATTAAAACCAATTGCAGAAAATCTTTTTCAGAAAATAGAAGAGTAATGAATATTTCCAAATTCATCTTATGAAGCTAGTATTAATTACCCTGATACCAAACCAGAAAAAGACAGTACAAAAAAATGAAACTTACAGACCTCATGAATAAAGACACAAAAATCATTAACAAAACATTGGAAATAGAATTCAACAATATATATAAGGAATTATACATCATTACAAAGTGGAGTATTCTACTTTGATGCAGTATTCCACTTACAGGGATGTAAGGCTGGTTCAAGATTTGAAAATCAAACTATGTAAGCCACCATATTAATAGGTTAAAAAAGAAAAATCACATCCTATCAATTGATGCAGAAAACGTGTTTGACAAAATTCAACCCTTATTCATAATAACTCTCAGATAAATGGAAATGGAAGGGAACGTTCTCAATTTGATAAAAAGTATCTATGAAAAACCTATAGCTAACATATACTTGACGGTGAAATGTTGCATGTTTTCCCGCTAAGATCATGAACAAAATAAGGATGTCCATCCACTCTTATCACTCTTATTCAACATAGTGCTACAAGTTCTAGCCAGTGCAGTAAGGAAATAAAAGGCATCAGATTGGAAATGAAGAAATGAAACTGTCCTTATTAGCAGATGACATGATTGCCAACATAGAAAATCCCAAAGAATCTACAAAAAAATTCCTGAACTAATAAGTAAAGTCAGCAGTCACAGGATTTAAGATCAACACACGAAAATCAACTGTATGTCTATATACTAGCATAAACACATGGACATTGAAATTAGAAATATGATACCATTTATAATTGCTTAAAAAATGAAATGCTTAGGTATAAATCTAAGAAAACATGCAAGATTTGTATGCTAAAAACTATGTTATGCTGATGAGAGTAATCAAAGAAGATGTAGATAAATGGAGATGCATACCATGTTTATGAGTGGGGAATACTTAACATAGCAAAAATGTCAATTTTTCCAAATTGATATGCAGGTTAAATACATTTTCTATTAAAATCCCATATTTTTGTAAATATAGACAAGATTATTTAAAAATGTACATGGAAAGTCAAAAGAACCAGAAGAGGTAAAATAATTTTGAAGAATAAATCAGGAGATTCACTCTACTCAATGTGAAGACTATATATATAGCTACAGTAATCAAGACTGTGTGGTATTGGTGGCGATGGACACATAGATGAATGGAACAGAGTGGAGAATCTACAAATAAACCCATCCAAATACGCCCAATGGATGATTGATAAAAATGCAAAAGAAATTCAATGGAGGAATGAGAGCTTTTCAACAAATGGTGTGGGAGTGACTGGACATCCATAAGCAAAAAAGGTAACTTTAAATTTCACACCTTATATAAAAATCAACTCAAAATGGGTCATGGAATTAAATGTAAAACATACTTTTGGAAAAACATCAGGGAAAATGGGATTCAAAGCCAGACATTGTTCTTAGATTGAACACTAAGAGAATGATCCATAAAAAGGCAACTTGATAAGTCAGACTTAATCAAAATTAAAGCTTTTGTTTTGTGAAAGCCTCTATTGAGAAGATGAAAAGACAAGCTAGAGGTGAGAAGATATCTGAGAATTACCTGTCTGACAGAGGACTAGCAGCTGCTGTTAACAAAGTAGTCCCAAAATCCAGAACCAAATAAATCTAATTAGGAAATGGTCAAAAGATGTGAAGAACCATTTCACAAATAAGCACAGGAAAAGAGGTTCAACATCATGAACCACTAGTGAAACACAAATGAAAACGACAATGAAACTAGTAACGTGGTTCTTCACCTAGTCCAAAGCTGGATGGTGGAACTGAGTTCATGCCTGAGAATAAGCAGGACCAAGTTCATTTCCAAATTTTAAAACTTCTGCCACCATGAACCAGGGTTTCTGTACGTGGCAGTGAGCAATGCTTTAGGAACGTACTCACTGGTGTGGGCTTGAGGACTGTGTCTGAAGCCCCTGTGTATTCCATTTCCCTGCCTGATGGGTCACTGTGGTCTCTTGAGAGGAAGGAAGGCTGGAGTCAAGGTAGGTGGTAGGACTTGCCTCTTGTTTTTCTTTAATTGCAAAATTCTTGTTCTCTGATTCTCTGGGAAATGCAAGTGTATAGTTTCCAGGGCCTAGACTCCTATCCTAAATGTTGCCTCCTGCCTTTCCAGCAGATCTCTGGCTACTGCTGTTCCTTATGGGCACTATGATGCCTTGAGGCTTGAAAAGACTGAAGTTGATCATAAGGAAAGGCACTTAAAAACACAATTTTGAAGTGCCATGAAACATGTGAATGCACAGTCATAACTATGTTGTGCATCAGCTTTAGCTGTAGAAATGCAACAGTTCTGAAACTTATATTTAGAGCAAGTAACTATTTGTTCATCCTAACAAAAAGGGAAAAAAAGGTTTTCCAAGAAATGTGAAGAATCAATAACTTCACAGATTCTGAACAAAAGTATAATTGTCCACAACATAAGGCAAAACCATATCTTAAAGTATCTCTGAGCAAAATGGAAACACGCCCCACCAATCCATTATCACCAGAATCAGACAACATTCAAACGATCATGTGTACTCTGACTAACTCAATTAGGTACAAAGACAGTAGCATTAGGGCTGTTTGCAGTCAAAGCTTGTCCAGAAATGTGCTTAGGTGCTGAAAAGATGACTTCTACTTACTTTTTTTTTTTTTACCTTTGCACCATGGTAAATTATAGTAATTTCTTATGCCTTGAGTGAAAGAGAATGGAAAGATAATAGTCACCCAACAGAGGGTGGTTTAAGTTTTCCATTGAAAAGCACTCAATAATAATTTCCTAACACATAAAAAGGGATAAAAGCTTTCCGGTCAAAATGTACTCTATTGCAGCAGCAATATAACAGATAATACATATTGTGCTGTGGAAAATCCCAAGACTCCGGTAAGTAATGTGCATGAAGCACGAGCTAGGGAGTAGGGGATTATCGAAGATAAATAAACACAACTCTCCTTCCATGTACCTGTGTGTGGAGAGTTAAGACTTGCCCCCTTTCCTTCCGTCTTCTAATCCCTGAGGGTCCTTCCTCTTCTCTGGGTCCTTGTTAATTGGCTTTTGTGTCTCCTAATGGGAAAGGCACTTATGTTCTGTCCTGCTCTTCCCTGTGCCCATTAATGGTCTCAGTGGAGGACAGAGTGGGTGTCCGTGTTTCCAAGCAGACGGGCCCTGACCAGGAGGCGACTCAGTCCCGAGGAACGCCTGCAGGGGGCGGCCGACACCGAGGAATGAACAGAAGGCGCTGCCAGTCCAGGACTTCACGCTTCTCCTGTACGACAGGCATGAAAGGCTCGTCTAGGAAATCCGGGTCATTCGTTCCAATCAAGCTGTGAAATGTTTGCCGTTGGTGACTTAAACACAGAAGCAAAGAGTGTCAGCGGCCTGGATTGGTGTGGTAACCTTTTCTAAGGCTCTCATTTTGCAGATGCGAATTGAGGCTCAGAGGGGCTCTGTGGTCTAACTAGCTAGTTAGAGGCAGAGCTGACCCAAACCGAGGTCCACCAACAGCCTGCCACCTCCACCCTTAAAAACTCCAGGTGGCCCCTGCCGTGCTTTTATTTACAAGGTAAGTATCTCACGCTAAGAGAACATTCTCGCCCCTTGGAGTCAGCATTACTAGGTGTAAGCTGAGAGTGGAGAAGGTCCTCAGGGGAAAACAGGCACACATTTGAAATAGGATAGAATAACAAATATATTGCAGTATCTAACTATATTATAACAACCATAGGCTTTGGTGGTAAAAACAATTAATAAGCTTTTTTATTTTGGTCTAGCTGTACTTGCCTATTGGCTTTGAATGTATTTAGGAACAAAGAGGTTTTTTTTCTGGTGAATTACACGTTCATGTGATCAGCTTGGGAATTTTATTATTGTTTTTCACTGCCACCTCTATTTCTGAGCCCTACTCCACAACAATTAATGAAGGCTCTTAGGTTATTTTTAAAAGCAAGCTACTCAAAATTTAGTCCTAAGACCAGCAGTGTGGGCATCCCCCAGGAGCTTGTTAGAAATGCAGAATCACAGGCTCCAGTTTGGACCTAATGCAGCAGCTGCTATGCAGTTTAGCAGGATTTCCAGGTAATTCTTGAGTGCATTAAAGTTTCAAAAGAACAATTCTGAGTCCTCTGTAATTCCCATACCACCTGCCAGGGGGCTTCCCCTTTTGTTCCTTGTGTTGAAATGGGCTCTTACTCTTAACTCGCTTGTTCTTCCTGCCAAGAATAAATGTTAGCATATCCCATTTGATTGGAAGAGAACATTATTACTTGTGCTTTAAAAGCTAAGGGTGGTAGGATGACAGAGATGAAGAAAACCAGTTTCTCAGTGGGCTCAATTCCCAGGGCTTGGCTCACTCACTGTTAATGAGTTAGGTGCTTGCGATTGTGTGATTCACCATCAGAAATACGTATTTGCTCTTCACCCTGTTTCTGACACAGAGCACCTAAAAGTCTTGGAATTTCTTAAGTGCGGAGAGAATTAAAGGTGTCATTTGTTATGTTAATGAGATGACATTTGGCCCCTACCCAAAGATGGGGCCAGGTTGGCTGGACAACCGACCATGTGGTTGGAGGCTGGAACTTTCAGTCCCACCCCAAGGAGGGAGGTGGTGGTTGGAAGCGCCAATTGGTAGCCAGTTGTCAGAAGTACAGGGGATAACCTGACTTGCGACCGGCATCTGGTGTTGGGGGAGGGGTGCATATTTGTGGGACTTGAGCTCCTAACCTGTGGGAAATGCCATTATCTCTGGGTAGATAGTGTCAGAATTGAGTTGAATGGTAGGATACCCAGCTGGTGTCCAGAGAATTGATTACTGGTGTGGGGAAACCTCCCCCTCACATACTGGATGTGGGTATGGAACACAAAAGAGCACCCTCGCAGGCACAAAAACTCTGCCAGCTCCTAGGATATAAGGACACTTGGTAATAAAAGAATATTCACAGAGAACATATTTTTTGTGAAATTGTTTTGTATACAACAGGTACCTAACTATTCCTGACAATAACAGCAGATAAACATTTACTGAATGCCCACTATGCACAAAGAACTGTCTTGAATCAAAATGTTTTCCTAATTAGTTAACATAATATTGTATTGCTATCAATGCACAGGTGTGAGTAGAAGAGCATCTTCAGATAAGCTGCTCTGATGACCCCATTCCACACATAAAATCATAGGTCCCTTTACTTCACGTATTTCTAGAGAGTTTACCAGTTTAGGGGAAAAATGACTTGCTAAATTGTAGTGCTATTAAACTTAAGGGTTTCAGAATTTGTGGAATTAAATTCATGTTTGTTTATTCTATGTTAAGAAATATGTAATGTAAATGTTGGCATGCTTAGAAGAATACACTTTAGAAGTGTTTTTTCATACATTACTTCATTAATGTCATGGAGTTTCAGCACTGGAGACTTCAGAAATTATCTGTCCAGAAGTTTCCAAATAGTAGATTGGGATCTTCCAGAACCCTCCAAATCCTGGCTTGCTGGTTCTCCTGGCAGGTTGTCACTGTCAGGCCCCTCATTTGGGAGGATTGATCCTGGTGCAGAGAGGAGCCTGGACTGCCACTTACCACCAACCCCTTGCCATACACCTCAGTAACCTCCAGGTGTAGAGAACCAGTGACCAGGTGTTCAGGGTCCTTGTAGGAAATAACCAAAGGAAGGCCCCCTGTGTCCTGTTCTGAAGCTTAGAGAAATTGATGGCATAGCAAAGCATAAGTAACATTTAAAACATTCATCATAATGTAGGTAAAATTGCAATATTTCCAGAATCTCTCGCCTGGCCTTAGTGCATCTCCATATCAACAGGTATTTCCAAGGGGTGGAGAGAAGCTGTCCATCTCCATATCAACAGGTGATTATGAGGGGGAGCGAGGGCATATCTGGACTGGAGAGGTTGGGCGGGGTCCGTTTTTGCAGCCAGGTCACAAAGGACACAGGTGAGCAGAAGTGGATGACTGCCTGTAAGCAATATATGGGTTTCTCCCACTTTATTTCTCTCTTTGACTGATTTTGGTTTCAAAGGTAATTTGCCCCAGGCTGGGAAAATATTTTCCCCCCAGAGTTACAATTAAACAGGAATGATTTGGTACCATGAAGAAATAATATCTGCAATGATAATGGCATGTAGCTCTTAACATCTTTTATGATGACTATTTTAATGTCAAGTTAGAAATATTTTTATGAGAATAATCAGTGAAGAAATGCGTGTGAATAGAAGTGTGTGTGAAGAGTAAGGGTCAGCCAAAGATGAGGTTAGGCAGAGCAACTTATTCAGAGATCTTTCTCTATGCTGACTCTTGCGGTGTGTGTCTTTACAGATCTCTTAATATAACATGGCATTATTTGATTAGGCATTCTGGACCCAAAAGCCATGTGATAAAATAGACTTTCCACTCCATTCAACACCAAATAGATTTTGATTAGGAATACAATTTCTCAATCAAGTTATGAATATGGTCATATGAAGGATTTGGCAATATATCATATGCCATTAATGAGGATCATAGGTTGGAATTTCAAGCTGCTAAATCAAAAAGCTGAAAAAAAAATACAGGATATCTTGACAAGCAAAAGTGCAACATGTTTGGATTGCACAGGAAGTAAGCATAAAAGTGAATTTATCTGGCAAAGTTTTATGAAAAGAAGCTGCTGTCCTTGCTCTGTGAATTTGTAAAGGTTAATGCAACTCTAAGTTTGTTCATCAATGCACAGTAATTACAAATGCTGGAAAGGAGAGAGAGGCAGGCTAAGAGAAAGAGAGAGACCTCTTTGTGGAGGCACTCTGTGGCTTATCTGTTAGAATAATTATTACCTGTCAATTTAGTTTGTCCAATTGTTTTAAAGTTTTGAGTTAGAATTGCAGAAGACATTAGTTGTTTAATTTAACACAGACTTAAGATTCTCAGTGTTCTAGCCAGGCAGAGAAAGACAAATGCCAAATGATTTCCCTCATTTGTGGAGTATAACAATGAAGCAAAACTGAAGGAACAAAATAGCAGCAGACCCAGAGACTCCAAGAAGGAACTAGTGGTTACCAAAGGGGAGGGGTGTGGGAGGGAGGGTGGGGAGGGAGGGAGAAGGGGATTGGGGGGTATTATGTTTAGTACACATGGTGTGGGGTGTCACGGGGAAAACAGTGCAGCACAGAGAAGGTAAATAGTGGATCTGTGGCATCTTACTACACTGATGGACAGTGACTGCATTGGGGTATGGGTGGGGACTTGATAATATGGGTAAATGTAGTAACCACATTGTTTTTTCATGTGAAACCTTCATAAGAGTGTATATCAATCATAACTTAATAAAAAAAAAGATTCTCAGTGTTCTATTTCTACCAAATCTCTCTCTACCAGAAAAGGGTATTTTCCTGTCAAATGACAGAAGACACCTTCCCGGCCCTCAGGACCCAGGTTCTGGAGGCAGCTGCTGCAGGAAGCCTCTACTCGGATCTTTGGTGCCTCCCTACATATTTCTAGGGTACTACCTCAGATGCCAGATGACACTTCTTTCCCTCTGCCTCATTCCCCTGTTTCTGAGTGACAGGCACAGCATGCCCAATCCTTCTGATTGCCATGCTCATAACATAAGATGGAGAAATTGTAGGTCCTGATTGTTATCAGTTTAGGGTTGATCAAGCTAGTCAATTATCCAATTCATTCATTCATTTTCTTATTTAACAATATGTATTGCATACCTGCTATGTACAGGGTACTATTCTAGGTGCTGGGGATAATAGAAAATATAGAAACCAAGTTCTCATCCTCATGGTGCTTATAATTTAGTGAGGGAACAATAGCAACTTCCAGGCATGGGGGGAGCAAAAGCCTGGGTACAAACATACCAAAAAGGGGAAAACTGAATTAAAAAGCCCCAGTAATGCTATGTATTATAAAGAAAACCAGCAGGATGCTGATAAAGAAAATAAAAAGGGAGTCTGTAGATTCCTGGCTTGAGCAACTGTAGAGTGATGGCTGTGGAAGGAGCTTTGAGATGGAGGGAGAGCATGTGTAAATGTCCTGAGGCGAGTGTGTGTCTCTCACATTCCAGGAACAGTATGGAGTGAAGTGTGGCTGGGGTGGAGGGAATAGAAGAGAGTTGTAAGAGAGAGAATCAGAAAGCAGATGGGGACTTTGTGTATGTGTGTAGATTATATTGGCCATTGTTAGGACTTTGGCTTTATCTTGAAGATGGAAGCTACTGGAAAGTTCTGAATGGAGAGGAACTCCATTTGACTTAAGTTTTTACAGGATCACTGTGGTGGCTGTGTGGGGAACAGACTGCAGGGAGCCATGGGTGGAAGTGGGGAGACTGTTCTAATAATGGCTGCAGTAATTCCAACAAGAAATGATGGTGTCTGCACTAGGGAGTTGGCAGTCATGGTGCTAGGAGAGCTCTGATTCCATACATATTACGACTTTAGAACTGCCTGGATTTGTTAATGAACTGGATGTGGAATATAGGAGAAAAGAGTCAGTGATGACCTCAAGGGCTTTTGTCTGAACAACTGAACAGCTGGAGAGGCTATTAAGGTGGGAAGACTAAGGGAGGAGCAGGTGTGGGGAAGAGATAGGAATTTTGATTTGGGACCTGTGAAGTTTGAGATGCCGCAAGTTGAGTTGTTGAGGAGGAAGTTGGAGGTCTCAGTCCAGATTGTAGGAGCAAAGTCAAGAATAGAGATCTCCATTTAGAGTCCACAGGAGAAATGATATTTAAAGCCAGGGTCATTGCTGAGACCGCCATGGGAGTGGAACACAGCCCTGAGGCACTAAATGGGCAGAGGTTGGAGAGACGAAGACAGTAGCAGGTGAGATGGGAAGAACCTTAAAGCGAGGGAGGAGGAGAGCCCAGAGAACAGGGTGTGCAGGACCTCCCACCTATCAGAGAAAGCTGCTGATAGGTCAGGCATGATGGACACTGGGAGCTGGCTAGTGGCTTTGGCAATGGGAGGTCATGGATGGCCTCCACAAGAGCAGCTACGGGGCATGGCAGGAGCAAAGGCCTGACGGGGCTCGGGAGAGGCTCAGGGGAGATGGCTTGGAGGCGGTGAGGACATGAGGCATTTCAAGGACTTTCGCTAGGGGGTGACTGAGAAAAGCAGCAAGAGTAAAAGAGAGAGATGAGGTCCAGAGAGGAGACAGTTCGGGAGGAAGGAAAGAGTTCAGTTTGGAACATGTTACAGTTACGACACCTCTTAGACTCTGCAGTGCGCCTGTGAAGGCAGCAGGTGCATGTGGAAGCCTGAGTGTAGGGGAAACATCGGCACACAGTGGCAACATTTAAAATGAACACATCTTTGCTCTAATAGAAGATAAAATGGAAGCCCCGGGTTTAAGTCGTTTACCCAGAGGTAACCCTCCTAATGCCCAGCTCAGAGCTTTCCCTGTTAAGTGGTGCTTCTTCTCATATCCGTGGATTACAAAGCAACCTTGCCTATTCATTACCTATAGGTAATCTCACCTACGGGGCAGACATTAATCTTTGCCTGAATTTGTTCTTTTTCTCCTAGCAGAGGGCATGGCAGAGGAAACCTCAGTGCACATGGACATTTGAGTGAGAGCTGGCAGTAAGACAAAGGCCTACTGAGGAACCGTGGGAGGTTTGTCAAGTGTGGCTAAGTGAACCTGGACTTTTATTCTATTTCTAAATTACTTATTATTTATTTAGTGTATACTTCAGATGTGCCGAGAGTCCTTGATGAGGAAAGCAACCTAAGAGACGGCATATTTAAAAGTAATGTTCATGTGGCTTCTCTCCATTCAAATCTCTGAAGTCAGTTAGTTGCATATTGCTGGGACTATATCACCCATTCAGGCTGTACCCAAGGTTGAAGTGACTTTCCAGTTCCAGCCTATTTTAAAGGGGAGGTCCAAAAGGCCATGAGTGATCTGAATCTGGAGTTAGATTATGTGATAGTCTTAGCATTAAAAAGAAAAAAGTCCATCTTAAAGTCAACTACACTCTTAATAAAGCCACAAGCTGGTGGAGGCTAAAAAAGGGAAAAAAACCAGTAGGCTAGATCATGATGCATGATAACTTTGCTGATTATTCTAAAATAACTTATTGTAGGGCACATGGTGAAGTTGTAGTCTCTTATTAGAGACATTCACAAACTTTAAGGTGTTTAGAACAAATGACCAATTATGGCAATGGTCCTCAGCAATGTTCGTATCACCGGGGGAGCAGCCCTGGGGGGTGTAGTACATGATAACAAGGCGCAGACCCCACCCCATGCCAATTAAATCAGTCTTTGGCATGTGACTGTGCATCTGTGTCTATAAAATCTGTCCAGATGATTTTAGCTGCAGTTGGGATTGAGATCATGAGTTTGTGGATCCTCCCCCAGAAATAACAAGAGCTAGTAGAAATAAAAAGCACTGTTAAGCCATGAAAAGTGAAAAGAAGCCAGTGTGAAAGGGTGCCTTCCTATGTGATTCCAACTATATGACACCCGGAAAAGGCAAAACTATGGAGACACTGATGGATCCGTGGTTGCCAGGAGGGAGGGATAAGTAGGCAGAGCACAGAAAGTTTTTAGGGTACAGATGCTGCAATGTGGATTATTATACATTTGTCAAGCCCTGTAGAAGGTACAACACCAACACAAAGCATGACGCCTGATGCAAGCTATGGATTTTGGGTGATAATGTGTTACTGTAGGGTCATCTATTGTAACAAATGTACTGCTGTGGGGCAGGCTGTTGATAATGGGGATGACTGTGGGTTGGGACAGGGGATATTTGGGAACTTTCTGCCCAATTTTGCCGTGAATCTAAAACTGCTATAAAAAGGTCAAGTCTATATTAAAAAATTATAGGAAGGAAGAGAAGGTTTGGAGACAAATTTGGGTCATTGTGTTCTGAGCCTTGATGGACAGTAGTGATGGTCTTACTAGATGGTGGGCTGAGCTGGATCAAATACACATGATTGTTCTCTCCATAATACTAACTGAGCAAGTTTGTTTTTTTATTCAACAAAATATGTTGACTACCATCCATGTGCCAGATATTGTGTTAGAGTTTATGATTCACAGAGAAATCTTTGGCCTAAGGAGGCCCATAGTCATCACAGGAAACATAAATAAATGGACAATAAAATACTGGCCAATAGCAGAACAAAAAGGCATCTGACAGTATGGGAGAATATATTTGCCAACAATTTATCCAATAAGGGGTTAACATCCAAAATGTATAAATGACTCACATGCCTCAACACCCAAAAAACAAATAACCCAATTAAAAAAATGGCCAGAGGACCTGAACATACACTTCTCCAAAGAAGAAATACAGATGGCCAACAGGCACATGAAGAGATGCCTCCCATTGTCAGTCATCAGGGAAATGCAAATAAAAACCACAATGAGATACCACCTCATGCCAGTTAGGATGGTCACTTTCCTAAAGATAAGGGACAACGAATGCTGGTAAGGGTGCAGAGAAAGGAAGCCTCCTACACTGCTGGTGCCAATTGGTGCAACCACTGTGGAAAGCAGTATGGAGGTTCCTCAAAAAACTAAAAATAGAAATACCATTTGACCCAGTAATTCCACTCCTAGGAATGTACCCAAAGAAAACAAGATCCCTGATTCGAAAAGACATATGCACCCCTATGTTTATTGCTGCACTATTTACAATAGCCAAGATATGGAAACAACCTCAGTGTCCATCAATAGATGAATGAATAAAGAAGATGTGGTACATATACACAATGGAATATTATTCAGCCATAAAAAGAAAAAAATCCTGCCATTTGCAACAACATGGATGGATCTAAAGGGTATTATGGTCAGTGAAATAAGCCAGGCAGAGAAAGACAAATACCAAATTATTTCACTCATTTGTGGAGTATAAAAACAAAGCGAAACAAGGAGCAAAAAAAGCCGTAGACTCATAAATACTGAGAAGGGACTGGTGGTTATCAAAGGGGAGGGTGGGTGGAAAGAGAGAAGGGGATTAAGGGGTGCTATAATTCACAATCACAACATAGGTAGGTCATTGGGATGACAGTACAGCATGGAGAATGCAATTAGTGACTCTATAATATCTTACTACATTGATAGACAGTGACCCCAATGGAGGGGGTAAGGTCCTGATAACATATATGGGTGAATGTTGAACCACTGTGTTGTGTATGTGAAGATGTCAAAAGATTGTATATCAATGATACTTTAATAAAAAATCAAAAAAATACTGGCTGATAAATGCTTGGGCAAAGATTTCTACGAGAAATTGTTCTAGTACAGTTCTATACTGACAGTTTGGAGTGATGAGTCCAGCTATCCTGTTTGCTTTCAAGGAAAAGGACCATTGATCCTCCAGAGATGATGCCTAGATCTGGTAGACCATATTCTGGTGTAAATAATTATAGCTGGTCTGGAGTAATCTTTTGCCCTGCTGATAAAAATCTAGCCTAACTCATGTTAACTGATTATTAACTGACTTTATATGCTATCTATTAGTGAATATATCCTCTGTTCAGGGAGCACCTAAGACTGATGCTACATTAATTCAAGCAGATTAGAGAGGGAATAGATTCAGACTCTGCTAATATGTCTCTGTAGCCTGACAGTCAGATGTTAGAAGTTATAAATTGCCAAGTTAAAAAGTAACAGAGAGAACCAAAACATATTTTTCTGTTATTGGAATCCAAGCTGAGAAGTAAGATTTTGCCGAGTTTCCTCAAATTAGGAAACCCCAAATTAGATTGCTTACCTCTCCCACCATCTCCCAGCAGCCGGCACCCCACCTCCATCCTCCTATTTATTAGAAATAATTTCCGGTGGCTGTCTGAGGCTAGTTGTTCAGCAATGGCCAACTGTGGGTTTTGGTAGCATCCTTAACCTGTGAAAATAACTGAGTGCCAGAATTTTCCTCTTGGTGAGCTCTAGGATATAAGAAGCCCAGATGTCCTGTTTAAACCTTAACAAAAGCCTGGGTGATGGCTCAAGACTGCCAGGCACCATGCACTTCATTGTCCCTTTCCATCTAGTGACAAGGAAATAAATCAGAAAGAGTAGGTAATGGTCATGGGTAGGAGGACTTGGGGGAATTGGGATTCTTGGAACAAGAGTTCTGAGAAGTCATTTATGGGATGATTAGTATCTGGACTGTCACAGAACACTGGGGATGTCCTTCTTAATGCTCATGTAGGGGAGTCTCTGTCTGGGATGTTTGAGGGGGCTCCATCTCAGTGGCTGGAGCATGGAATGGAAAGGAGCAGGCTCTTCCTGCTGCCAGGGCTAGCTTGCTTACTGCTGCTTTCGCTCTTGTTACTGGCAGGAGATGCTTATCATTAAAGGGATGGTGGCAACGAGCCCAATCATTCCATTCTTCCTACTTGGCTCAACTTAATTAACATAAGTGTTTTACTGAAATATAACATATATGCAAAGTAATACTCAAGTGATAAGTTTATAGCACCATACATTGCCACAAAGTGAATGTACCCACGAAACCAACTTTCATTCAAGGAAGAGCACGTGACTGGTGTCCCAGAGGCTCCCTGCCTGTCACTACCTCCCCCCCACTACCTCCCTAAACATAGCTGCTATGCTGGCTTCAAACACTATAGATTTGCTGTGCCTGTTCTTAACTTTAGATAAGTAGAGTCATAAAGTATGACTCCTTTGTGTCTGGTTCTTTACACTCAACATGATGCTTATAAGATTCATCCCAGTTGTTTTGTGCAGCTGTAGTTTATTTACTGGTAAGTTTTCCACTGTATGCCTATACTCTTTATCTATCCCATCTTGATGGACGTTTTAGTCACTTCCACTTTGAAGCTGTTAAAAATAACACTGCTCTGAGTCTGCATGTCTCCTGTTGCACATGTGCATGCATTTAGGAGGTGTCTATACATAGGAATGGAATTACTGGCTTACAAACTATGCACTCTTTGGAGACAGTCCACCATGGGCCCCAAGCATCCCTGTGTGTTATTCCTGAGTGCGCCAAATGTCAAGCCATGCCCATCTCAGATACTGGGCAGTTCCTGTAGTTGGTCAGGTAGAAACTAAGTAGGTCACAGCAGACACAGTGTGACTGCTGCTCACTCCTCAGGGGCAGCAGAGGGGACTGGGCTGTTTGCTGCTTGCTACAAAAGGTGCTGAGCTCTGGGTGCTGTGGCCCAACCCATCGTGAGTGGTTTCTACTGTGCCCATTAGGTTGTGCAGGAGGTTTGGGAGGCAAGGAACCATCACAACCATCTGATGTTCCCAGTTTGCTGTGCTGTGAGTAATAAACTATCTTTCTCTGATTTATTACATCTCAGGGCCCACTTTTAGCAACTGCGGAGTTATGGCAGGCCACCCTGCTTGTCTACCCAGATCTCCTTGGGTCTTTCTACTTCCTGCTGTCCTCCAGGAGGGTGGAGTTCTTCCCTGACAGGGCTCGGTCAGCTGCAGTAGGTAATGCTCAGCAGTTTCCCAAAGCCATATGTGGGATTTTTTATTGTTCTTCTGACTCAATTTTTTTAGAATTTGCTATAACTAGTATTTTATTGGCCATTATGTGCATGATACTTCCATATTCTCAAACAAGATAATTCTTATAATTCTGTGAGGTAGGCATTATTGTACAGATTATAGCACAGAAGACAGAGGGTAAGTGGACATGTTTGATTTCATACAACTCTGATAACAGGAGTTACCATAACATGTAACAGTAGTTACCTATTGCATTATCAGCCCCTGGGGTTGGTGTTCTATGCAGGAATTGTTTTTTTACAATGCTATGAGATAGGTATTATCATTCCCAATGAATTAGATCAAGACATTGACTCACATTAAAGGTAATTCACCTGCCCAGTCACACAATTGTAAGTGGTAGAGCTGGGGTTTCAATCCAGGGTGAAACTGACTTTTAAGCCTCAATACTGGGCAGCTGCCACATTTATTGTGTAATCTGGTAAGTGGTGGAAGCACAGATTGAGTCACATCCTCGAGGATCCAGGACTGGTGTTCAGTTCACTGTGTATTTTGCCAGGGCACCTCAATCCTCCACGATTGTCTACTTGTTTGAGTTCCCCTTCTTGCACATGATTGAAGAGCAGTGAAATGACCAGAGCAGTGAAATGACCAGTGAGCAGGCAGAGAGAAAAGAGGGAGCAGGAAGGAAGATTTGTGTAACTCTCCTACTCGATCAAAAGCCTCTAAAATATACACTGAGCACTGAACATAAAGCTGCATTCAGAAGGGGAATATAAATCCTCTGAAATCTAGAAGAATCATGTGGCTAATTTTAAAGGAAGAATTAATTTTGCCTTTTTTAAAGGTTACCAGTCTCATAATCATCATCTGTAGCAATCTGTCTCCAAGGAAAGTA
Source organism: Manis pentadactyla (assembly GCF_030020395.1). Taxonomy (NCBI): domain Eukaryota; kingdom Metazoa; phylum Chordata; class Mammalia; order Pholidota; family Manidae; genus Manis; species Manis pentadactyla. The sequence continues at coordinate 116,027,190 of NC_080024.1, read as the reverse complement.
GCTCTAGAAGGTCAGGAGAGGCGTATTTGTGTGTGTTTGTAGAACTCAAATGAAATGAGTTCTCAAAAGTCTCATGCATTTTCATCTCGTCATGTTACAGTGGCCTCAACCTAAATCCAAGAGCCTGGCTTTGGAGGAACAAATGCATGATTAACTTCTCAGATCAACCCAGTTCTTGGCTTCTGATTGGGGAGCTTGGGCACCCTTGGGGCTCTGCTGACTCTCCATCATAACCTAAAAGTGAAAATGCTTTTCCTACTCACCTCCCTTCTGCCACAGTGCCAGCATGCTTCTTTGGAGACACCTCAGTATTTCTCTAACCCTGAATGTGATAAGGGCAAATTGTGTAACATTTGCTCAGTGGCCATTTCAAGAAAGTGACTCAAAGATATCCTTGGGAAAACTATTTTATATACGTGTTTATAAAATACTCCTCAGGGCCCTATACATTAAAAAACCCCTGCATTTCCACAGTTCAATTTCCCTTTATATACCCATTCATAAATGTGGCTGCAGTACTTTGGCAGAGAGTGGGGAAAGGGGCTTATGTGGATATTCCAAGAGAAATTCAGAAATATTCCCCAGTGACCAGGAACTCTGTGATGAAATGTATCTTCATCAGGGAGGGGCCATTTAGGTATTGGTCCATGTGATCCTTAGTAATCATTTCAGAGAATAAACTGAAGGGAATATATTAAAGATAAACATTGTAGATAATTTCATAAATATGAAGATGCCAGAGGAATACGCATACTTGGCAAGGGAGAGGGGCTGGCAGGGGTCATCCAACTTTGTATCTTAAAATACATTTCCTAGAGGCCTATTGCTTATTATTTCATATTGCAAGTAAGAAAAAGAAGCAATTCTTAGCCTTGTTACTTGGAATTTTTCATACAGTATTGTTATGGTCATACTCTCTTATAAAAGTAAAAAGAGATGTAAATGTCATTCCAAGAATATCTGGGTTAGAGAGTCAATATGTTTTGATTCTAAAAGGTGTTCCAATCAGTGACATGTTTGAATAGATCAGCAAGATCAGGTCAGAAAAATCTCTTGTATTTTTATATTGTTAAATACTGCTACTTTTAGTACATTTAAACAATTAAGCCAGTAATAACTGGTCTTTTGGCTCCCTGGTTGGGAAGAGGCAAAAGCTGATGAGAAATAAGTTCTTCAGGTCTAATTTGAGGGTCCTGGGGTGGGGCATCCCCTTCTGGGATCAGGGACCTGTTGGTGGGTATATGTTCACAGAACCCAAAAGGAATGAGTCCTCCCCAAGTAAGCAGTCTGTTGCATTCATTCTTTTATTTTTGCTTTTTTTTTTACCAGTCCCTCACTGAACACTATCATCAGTGAGACTTACTTGAGAAGAGTTCCTGATTAAAGACACAATACCCAAAAGAGAAAAATTTGATTGTGCATATCAGAGTCTTGAACTAATTACCTTTTATGATGAACATAAAAATCAGGTCGTGCCATTCATTTTAGCAGATGTAGGGAAGAAAAGATCCTTCTGATGGAAGGATCTAGGTTAGCAATAAAAAGAGGTTTCCTGATAGTGTGAGCTGTAAGCCCAGGTTTCTCAGGGCTGCTGGGGAATCTAGCCAGAATGCTCATGTACAGAGAGACTGTGCAAAGCACCAGCATGTGGAGAAAGATGCATGCTCCTCAGAATCTGCCAGAGTGTGAGACTTCAGGAACCACACCATATCTGTGAAATAGAAAGGCTAAGCACAGATATGGGAAGGAGGAACAAATGATCATTGTGCTGGGGATAAAAATTCAAGGGGAGAGCAGGCAGGGCAAGCATATGGGTAAAGAGAAGGGAAAAGGACATGAGAGAAAGGGAAACCCTCTCATGCAGATGCAGGGGAGTACTGTCCAGGCTCTGGCCTTATACATCACCCTTCTCCTGCTACCCACACAGCATCTACACAGGAGACACCCCTGGCATCTAAAGCAGTAGTATATTCAAAACTGCTCTCACCCTCCTATTTTCTATTACTCTGCTTCCTTCTCTTTGCAGCCCACAGCTGGGGGAGTGTGTAAGCTTTCCAGAACTGCTTCCACCGTGTCTCCCAAATTTATATCTACATGACCCTCTCTCCTGTCCTTATCTCAGGGCCTAGGCCCTGGGTGGGGGTTCTGTCTAGTCCCTTATCTCTCTGCACTGAAGGTTTAATCTTAAAGTAACATGATCAGTTTTTCTGCAACACCATAACCTCCACTGGTTTCCGTCACCTACCAGATCAAACCCATGTAAGCCATCCAAGCTTCTGGGATCAGGCCCAAGCATCCTGGCAGGTGCTAAGTCCTACTGCTCTGCCTTCATATACCTTACATCCAATAGACTTCCAACATGTCTGGTCCTTCGCTTTGTTCATGCTGCCTCTCCATTTTGATGTTTTCCTCTACCTTTGGTTGTCAATATTCTGTCTTTTAAGATACAGTGTAAATCCCACCTCCTCCAGGAAGCTTGATCTGATGGAATCTTCACTAAGACATTACTTAGAAGAGGTAGTGCATACTTCATTATAGTTGTCTACCTATGCTCATAGGCAGCCCCACAGGTTTCAAAAGGTATATAAGTTCATATAAAAACAGTAACTGTAAAAGGTAGAAAATAAAGTATCTTCTCTTCATAGTTTAATTCTGCTTCTTAAAAGATGACTTATTATTAGCTTATCATGCATCAGTATTCATTTCCTATTGTCATCAGTAACCAATTACTATAAGTTTGGTGGATGAAAACAACACTCTTTTCTGATAGTTGCAGAGATCAGAAGCACAAAACAGGGCTGGGCTAAGATCAAGGTGTCAGCACAGAGGTTCCTTTCTGGAGGTTCAACTGAGAATCTCCTTTTCCACCTTCTATGGGCTGCGGCGTTCTTTGACTTATGGCCCCTTTCTCCATCTTCAAAGCCAGCAGTGGCTCTGACTCTTGCATGCTGCACCCCCTTCCTCTAATGCTGACTCTTCTGCATCCCCTTTTTACTTATAAGCATCTTTGTGAATATAATGAGCTCATCACATAATCCAGGATAATCTCCCCATTTTAAGGTCAGATGATTAATATTCTTAATTCCATCTGTAACTTAAATTCTCCCTTGCCATATAACAACATATTCACAGGTTTGTGGATTGCTCATGATCCTCTTCCCTAATTTTCTTCTCCCTTTTCTCCTTTTTTCCCTCTCTCAAGCTGTTATAGCCTCAGGAGAGATTTGGATCTGGTCTCTGTGTGTCTTACTTTAAAAAAATCCTGGGGATTCTATTTTTAGTCATCTGTTCAGGCATCCAAACCACCAAGATATTTTCTCCTTATCAGCATCAGCCCACCCACAGGGTCAGCATGCTCCGTGATTAAGTTCTTGCTGGCCGGCCCTGGGCTGCACGGCTGCTGCCCACACCAAGCTGCTGCCCCAGGGACAGGTGGGCCTGGGCCAGGCAATGCGTCAGAGCTCAGGCAGGGGCATCCTGGAGCTCTTGGTAAAAACAGAATCAAGAAAACAAAATGAGTTCAGGAAGTGTACTAAAGTTCCAAATTCTCAGTGAAACCTGTAAAGCGCTTGCCACTGGCACTCTGCCCACCTCCTTGGCCTCATCTGCCACAACCATGCCCACTCCACCACTCCCGGCCTTCTCACAGTTCCTGCATCAGATAACCACACACTCCTGCCTCCGGGCCTTTTCTAGATTTATAAAATGAAATCAAAGCACCCCCCACCACCTTTATAGCCACCTCATTTTGTAAACTGAGAATAATAACTGTTAGAAAGGAAAATTGATATGAACCGGGTGGAAAGAGAACAAGCTCAGTAAAGCCCCCTAGAAAGGACTCAGTTAACCAGTTAACACCAGAAAGCCAGAAAAGACTCAGAGTTAATGAGTTAATCAGTTAGAAGGTCAAGAGCAACTTGGCCTTGAATGTTTGAATATTCTCCAGATAAAGAGAAGTATCTGATCACAGCCCATGTCTGCATTGTGCCATTGTAAGATTTACTCTAGCCTGCTAAAAGGCCCACCTATGAACAGCATAATAAAGACAGGGAGATCCCACCTTAAAGCCAAAAAAATTGCATTTTGAAAAACCCCAGGAAGTTGAGAAGAAAAATTCTTAGCATACTGTTTAGCAAACAACAAACAAATAACTCTGCCCACCTTGGAGGAAGAGCTGACAGTCTTGACTGATATGCTCCCAAACCAGGAAGCTGCTACCCTGGGAGGGGACCAGAGCAGTAAATTTGTGTTAAATTAATTTTGCAGAATTACCTAGAATTAAGAAATTTAATTTCTCATCAAAGATACTTGAGACAACTTAACAAGTCCACACCCCTATCTCTTTGTCACATTCCTGAAAAATCCTTAAAAGGGGGACCCCCCAACCTTTCAGTGTGCTCCTCTGTCTGAGGCTGCCTGCACTTTCTGAGTGTGAAATTTTAACTTCTCCCAGCCTTTTCAGGGCACTCCTCTCTCTCTCTCTCTCTGAGGTTGCCTACACCTTATAAGTACCTTTAAATAAAACTTTTATTCTGCTTCATGACTATGTCTCTTGCCCTTCAATTCAAGAACCGAGGAAAATACACAACACTTCCCCCAACATATTTGGTGCTGTAATTCAGATGGATTTCCATCCCTGTTAAGCCAAACCGACCTCTCCTACCAACCAATAACCCCTTCTCTTCCCAAGTTTTTAATAATCTGGGCAGTATTTGTGTATTCATTTTCTTTATGTCCATAAATGTCCTCTTACTGATGTAAGCAGATCTGAATGAGAGGCTGTATAGTTGCCTATTGCTATTGTAATAAATTATCACAAATGTAGTGGCTTAAAAACACATAGATTTAGAATTCATCTTCAGCCAATTGGCTTTCAGAAGAAAAATTCTAAAGCAAAGTCTTCAGATAGAGGGCTAAAGATAACCCAGGGAAAACTGGAACATGAAGAATTCAGGAAGAACAACTAGAATGGTAAATATCTTGCCAAAGAGACTATTTTTCATCTCTTAAGCCTTTAAAATATGTGTTTTGTTAAAAGCAAATGCCGAGCAACATCTGTGGGATTGGCACTGTGTGAAAATGTACTATGTATGATTACAATAAAAAGGAAAGACCAAAGTGTCTAATATCATTGGGGGAAATATAAACTCTTAAGTAGAATGTAGAAAGTCAGGTATGTGTTATTTAAAATAACCACTAAAACAGCTATATAGAGTCACAGATCCAATAGACAAATTAAAATAGAATACTAATGGTATTTAAATAACTCAAAAGCAGGCAGGAAAGAGACCACAGAGAATAAAAATGGGAAAAGCCAGGAAATCATAACATCACAAACTTATGTCCAGTCATACCAATAATAATTAAATGTAAATGACCTTTAAAAACTCCCTCAAATTTATTATCTTTCAATTCTGGAGGTGGGAAGTCCCGAATGGGTCTTATGGACCACAATTGAGGTATCAGGAGGGCTGAGTTGCCTATGGACGATCTAGGGGGAAATCTGGCCTCTTGCCTTTTCCTCCCCTAGGAGGAAATTGCCTCTATTTCTTGCTTATGACCCCTTCCTTCAACTTCAAAACCAACAGTGGTCATCCAATCTCTCTTTCATCTTCTCTGACCCTCCTGCCTCCCTTTTTATAAGATCCCTTGTGATTACATTTCCATCTCGAGATCCTTAACTTATTCACATTCTCAAAGTCCCTTTTGCTCTGTAAGGTAACATAATAACAACTTCTGGGGATGAGGACATAGACATCCTTGGAGGTCGTTATTCTACTTTCCACCAGGGTTAAGGGCTAAGATGGTTCCAATGCCTTATTTGGGGCCAAATGCTTCCATTCAACTTTTATGATGGTGACTAGATAGTCACATATTTAGTAATAGAAGAGAGAAAGTAGTTACAGATAACAGAAACAAACCCAGACAAAATATCAAGAACTTCAGTGCTGATTCCCAGATATAGGAAAAAATGCCTTGTATCTGTCTGATAGGTTTTATGGAAAGACCAAGAGCCCATAGTACTGACACCTGATAAGGTACATAAAACCTAAATCTATAGAAAAGTAGAGTTGGAGGTTACTCATTTTTCTAGAAGATTTTAGAATGATTTTTTTATTGGTCTTAAAATATATTAAAATAGCTAGTGAGAATAAATGAGTAAAAATTACAGAGAGGTAGGTGTGAGTTCAGTGAATGAATCTCTGATGAAGAGGGCTGTCATCAGTGGAAAATGTTTTGAGAGTGTCCCCTCAACCCCTCAACCTGGAGAAATATAAGCAAAGATTTGGACTCAGTGTGCTGCTTGTAACAGCTACTCCTCAGACTTTAACAGTGCTTGATTCTCATAGTGCTTTGAAGTCTCATCATTTGGGTAATCTACTGTCACAGATGAGAACATGGGGACAATGAACAAATGCCAAGCCTTTTAAGTGTATCTCAAAAAATAAGCTAAGTTAATGGACACCCTGAGTAACTTAATACAATTTTCATTTGTAAATTTCCTTCAGGCACTGCATGTATAGTATAAAACAAGGCGTTTGAGCTCAAGAAGGTTTTGGGTGATGTCTCATACAGTTACCCAAAGCTTGATATTAATGATACACTCAGGCCAGTGGCTTAAGATTAAAGTATAGTGGGAAATTGGTACAGAAAGACAACTACTGCATGATCTTACTTACATGTGGAATCTAAAGTCAACTCTTAGATGTGAGAGTAGAATGATGATTATCAGGGGCTGGGGGATGGGGAGATACAGAGATGTTGGTCAAAGGGTACACATTTGCAGAAATGGAGGATGGATACACCCAGACCTAACGTACAGCATGACGACTATGGTTCAGACTACTGTATTGACTACTGGAAATATGCCGAGAGAGTAGACTTTAGATATTCTCATTACATATACAATGGTAACTCTGTGAGATAATGTTCTGTGACTGTAGAAATCATCTCACTCTGTACATGTGTATCCAAATCATCATGCTGTATGCCCTAAATATATACAATTTTTAGTAAAAATAGCAAATGAATGTACTTTAATGGGGAAAGCAACTTAAAAGAGATTTTATGAGTATATAATTTGTAATTGCACATTGTCATCAATGAATATGGCCATTGAATGGTGGATTTTGAGACAAAAAAATGAGAGAATTAGCAATGATTATTTATACAACAAGCAGAGGTAATGAGCATTGCAAGAATTTATGTCAAAGAAAAAAAGTTTAGGAAAAATGTTAATGATAGCCAAAACAGGACCACAAAATGGCTTTTTCTTTTTTTGGCATAGATATATTGTCACATTAAAGTAAACAAGGGGAAAATGAGTTTATATTAATATGGTGGATTTCCTCCTCATTTTATTGTGGTTAGTACTGTTTAACAGAGAAGCCATAAGAATATAGTATTATCATGGGGACAGTGAGGACTTCACTATCTTCTGGAAGTTTTTCTTTTCATTCTTATTGGTCTTCATGACTTCTGGAAAATTAATGGGAAATCACCCAAAGTTTGGCCTTTTTTTGACTCCAAAGTTCTCCTAGAAATGAGTCTGTCTGGAAGGGACATGGAGAGGACAAGGATGTGTGCACTCTTAAGTTGTTTAGCTTTTCCCAAACTCTCTTTCTCCATCTGAAAGATAGAAGTTAGACTAAGGATAATTCCTTGAATTCCTTCCACTGCTAAAATTTGATCATTTCAGGCAAAGATAATAATATTGCAGGAGAAAGGCAGGGAGGAAGCTTAAAAGATGAAAATAGATGACTCAAAAACAACAAAGGAAGTTAAATGTTTCTGCCTGGCTGTCCCCGCTTAATCCTTTCAATCCTTGCTGCTCTGGAAAGGTAGGTTATCATTAACTGCTCTGCCTTCAAAGGGAGAGACAAAGGGAAGTGAGTTATTTCCAGCCTACAAACATATTTTAAGCCTATAAGATAATAAAAATAATTTCTACTTTGTACAACACCCTTTGAGGGTTACAAACAACTATGAGAAGTTTCATTTGGTAAATGGGAAAATTTGGGCTTTGAGTTAAGTAGTTTTTCAAAGTCATTACACTTTGGCAGGCTCCTCTGGTACTCGGCTTTGTGTATCAGGATTGGTTTGGCAATCCTATCACTTGTATTCTAGAACGATTGTTGCCCTGTAATGTAGCAATTGCAAAGGATAACTATAAAGCCCATGTAAGCACATGGAGAAATGGTTTTGAATCAATGCTGATTAAATGAAAAAAACCAGAACATAAAATTTTATGTTCATTATTATTATTATTATTATAACTACCTAAAAAAATGTATGCATATGGGCAAAGCATTGAAAAGTCCTGATAACAAAGAACATAAATAAACACTCCAGTTTTGTGGCAATATTATAACTAATTTTTCCATTTTTCAATAATCACTTATCATTTCCTTCATTCACACAATAATTTAGTATCTATTATGTGCCAGGGGGAGTCACATGTAGACAGATAATCATGACCCAGTGAAATAAATCCCACTAGCAAGGCTTTTAAGAAGAATCTGATAAAGAAGATAACTTATTAGAGAAGTATTTAGGAGACATAAGTAACAGACTTTAATAACCTACGGGAAGAGATGCTGGGGGAAGGGAAACGAGGAGGCCCCGACTCAGGTAGGGTTTAGGTGGTGCTGTGATTCACTTGGTAAATGGGAAAATTTGTTTCACTGGGATGGGAAACAGAGAAGGGGAGCAGGTCGGGGTCTGTGAGAGTGCAGAGGCCAGTTCTGACAACTTTCAACACTGAGGTGCCAAAGAGTCATTCAGAGGTAGCCAGAGATTTCTAGAAGATGCAGAGCTCAGAAGGCCTGGGCCAAAGAGGTACATTTAAGAGTTAAAACTAAAAATAATGGATGAATCTGCAAATGTGGAGGAGGTTATCTAAAGAAACAGCACTGAGTGAGAACAAAGGTGAAGGTAGGAGCATAGGGTATATCAGCAGTTAAAGGGATGGTGAAGAAGCAGAAGACACAGTGAGGGAATGCTGTGATGTTCAGGAGGGGAGAAAACAGAGAGGGCTATGAGCTAAGCTAACAGAAGAGTTTCAAGAAGATAGGGGTCAACAGTGTAAAATATTACAGTTATGACAAAAAAAGATGAGAACTTGGAACTGTCCCTTGCCTATAGTATTTGGGAAGACGTGAGTGATCTTCAGAGTGACGAAGATCAAAGAGTTAATGGGAGATTCAAATGAGTGACCTATAGGGTTACAGTGAAAACAATTTAGGTTTGAATGAATCAACAGTAATAAAAGGGAAATATCATAATTCAGGCATCATACTAAGGTAACCAGTAATAATATTTTTAGTCACCTGAAGCCATGTTTTGGAAACTATTGTAAGCAGTAGATCTGGTACACAAATTATTTCAGAGTCAGAAAATATTTTTTTAGCATAAATGTGGGCAAATATTGATAAGCTCCTCATGGCTTTCAAATCCCAACTAAATATGGCTGTTTTTTAGTTTGGGGAAATGCCTCTTGGCTCCTAGATTATATGTCAGAATCCTTGGAGATTTAAAAGATCCCAAAGTCTCCAAAGAGATGTTAAAATGAGTTTCCTTCTTCTTGTTCAATTGAAGAGCAAATGCCCAGGTGAGCGAGGCCACTTCTTGGCATGGATACTTTCAAAATCTCCCTGAGTCTTGTTTCTCTTAACTATAAAATGAGGAAGTTGGAAGAGATTGTGATTTTCATTATTTAGTTTATTCAAGAAAAGCAGGAAGCTGGCACTAGATTTAAGTGAAAGAAGAGCATCTGCTTGCATTTCTTTTAAATATTTGAAGAGAAGAGTTTTTACTTGCACTTTTCTGATGTGTCCGACAGAATATGGGGAGAAAGGAATAACTTGTGGCTTTTAGGGAATCAGGCACTAAATTTTTGGCATTGGGAAGTGGGAAAGTTTCTTCTGAAGGAGTCATTGTGAAAATATTTGGCAGGGTTTCAGCATCTATCGCAAGGGGGCTGCTAGATTGATGTGCTTCCCAAGGAGGCCCCTGAACTAGCTTTCGGTGTGAGATAAATCACTGTCACTTTGCAGACAGACACAGACAAACATGGAAGCTACTTTTGCTTCATTAAAAGAAAAGAACCTACCAGTCTCCTCCAGATGTGGCTTCTGCATCTTAGAAATGACAGAATCAATTAGTGCAGGTGCACCTTGGCCGTGTGCCATGGGCATGGCTTTTGGGCTGAGGCAATAAAGACCTGTCAACTATGATGATGTTTCTGGAGAACAGGTGGAGAATAGGTGTCAGCTCATCAGGCTATGAAAAATGATATCCCTTGGAAAAGTAGGTACAGGCATTGTCATAATATACTTGACAAGCACCTTATCTTCCAGCAACTTGGCAAGGCATGATGATAATTAGTAATCAAAACTGGCTCAATATAGCAGAGCAGGACTCACCAGAAATTGGCATGGATGGAAGAGCTGTGAAAAACAGTATTTTTTTCCTTCATAATTTTATATGCATTTGTTACTACAATGCATAGTAATGGGGTCAGAAAACTCAAAGTAGCTCATAAGAAGAATGGCTATACATTTGTAAAGCTGGGTTGAATCCACAGCTGTCAAAGTTTAGCCTGTGTTGCATGATGCCATCCATGTATTGAAGCTAGGTGATATACGTGAGTGCATATTTGTGTGTGTGTGTGTGTGTGTGTGTGTGTATGTGTGCACGCATGTGTGTGTGAGAGAGAGAAATAAACTGAAAAATACCTTATTCAGGCAAAAATGCATAAAATATTTACATCGGTGTCAATGTTAATCATTATGTAATATCCAGTATTATACGTAGTCATGTATTTTATGTGAATTAGAATATATTTTCCTAGAAGGTGTAACAATCTTATCATTTTAAAGCCTGCTGTTCAGGGTGAGCAATCGAAACTAAGCATAATTAAAGTGGCAAATGGGCAATTTTTCATTTTTAATGGCAAACTAATGATCTGTCCCTGTTTGCTCCCACCTCTGCATGGAGGACCGTCTACCTACAGCTGGCTGGAGTCTGAACCCAGCCCAGATCCAACGTGGCAGTATCTTATCCTAGGAGTACATGTCCCTAGCTGCATGACTGGCTGGCTGGGATACTCACAGGTCTGCAGATTAGCAGCCCTCTTCCCTAAGCCAAACCATGAGTACTTAAGATGTTCTGCTGGGACATTCTGCTTTGGCGTCTTCCGGATCTCTTTGATGGAGAGCCTGACCTGCCACTTCCCTCCTCTGAACTCCTTGCGCTCAGGAGGTGGGACCCTGAGCTGTGCAGTTCATTCATTCACTCGCTGGCTCAGCATTTACTGCAGACTGGAAGGAGCCGGGTAACTACGCTGCCCTGATAGCGTGTGTCACCACCTGCTGCAGCAGCTCTTGCCAGACCTCACCATGCAGACTAGATTCCTTGGGCCTGGGGTTAGCTTGGATGGAGCTCAAGCTGGGTGAACTGTTAGGATAATGTACTGGATCCAGCACAGGCACCTCCCAGGTTCTTTTGGCTCTGCCTGACCCCTGGGTCTCAGCCCCTTTTAAGCTGCTGGGCCTGTGGGGCCCAGGATTGCTTACTGGGTGACTGAAGGGCCAGATTGCAGTTCAGAAGTGTGGCCCTGTTAATATCCTGTGGAGCTGGTACACCGGCGAGAGCCAGGACACTGGGAGGAACTGCTTGCCCTTTCTCTGATGGACTGTCCAGCACACAGGGGTTCCATGTGGCCTCCCCAGAGACATCCCAGGTGACCAAGGAACCAGCTGTGTTTTCCCACGAAGCTCTGGTCAGCTCAGTCCTGTCTCACCTTCGATCTGCTTTGCCTTCTTCCCAGCCTCACATCACCCTCCTGTCAATCCTCCTGGTCCTTTGAGGAAAAGCATAAAGGCTTTGCCTCAGGTTATATTTCGGGGCAACTGAATTAAGACAGACAAAGTGGCTGAGGCAGCAGGATGCCCTTGCAGAAGGACCAGCCAGCCTGGCTCGACTCTACCCATTCAAAACTTGTGGTCCCTGCTGGTCTACCACTGAGGTTCAAGCCTGTCTCACACCTGTGGCCCACTGGGTTATGGTAAAAATGGGCAAATTCTTGGCTACTTTGGTAATTGTTCTGTGAGATTATGTGTTTGGGGGCCTGGACTAAGGAGAAGAGGTTTTGGCTTGGTATTTCTAATGTTAGCAGCCCCAAATGGGCTAGGTTCTCTCAGGAGTGTGTGTTAGGGGCATCCCCGCAGAGGAGCTCAACATTAGGCTGGTGAGCAAACTTGGGAAGATTGTAAGAAAAAGGGTTGATTTGGCCTGAGGACCGATTCCATGGAAAATGATGATAGCATTTATTTTCACTGAAATTATGATACAGGAGGAATATGCCCAGGTGTACTGTTTTGGGGAGAGTGTTCATAGCTTTCATCAGCTCCTCAAAAGGGCTGTGACCTAAATCAATAAACAGACACTAAATAATCAATCCTTGGCTTAACAAAAGAAATATTTTAAATTTACTTGATATGAAAGAGCTTAACATAAACATTCAGGTCTCTTGACAGGACACTTTTGTCACACTCATCCCCTCCCCCCGCCAAAGGTGCAGGCCCTGCAGGGCGACACCCAGGAAGCGTGTGTTTGGCTTTCTGATCGGCCTTGCACATTCTGATGTCCAGAACAGACTGGACCATCAGTCCCACTGCCAAATCTGCTCCTCTCACGATTCCCAGACCCAAGCCCAGACCCCTGGCCTCAGCCCACGTCTGATCCCCATAGATGCTGCCTTCAGAGGACATGCAGTGTCTGACAGCTGTCCCCACCCAGATGCTGCCCCCCTCCACCCCTTATCACTGCACCCCTGGAATACTCCCATAGTTTTTCCTGCTGCTATCCTTGCTCCCCTTTAGCTGCTTCTCAAAAAAAGCAGCCAGAGTAATTTTCTTCAAATGCTAGTATCACCCCGTCTCACTCAGCAGAATCCAGCACGCTCCCACGGCCTGCAGGGGCGACCCGGCCCCATGCCCTTCCTCTACTGCTCTCCCCTCCCCACTCTGCTCCAGCTGGTGGTCCTGGGGCTGGACCTCAGACACCAGGTGCACCCCTGGGACTTTACACTTCCTGCTCCCTGCCTGAGTCCTCTTCCCTGGGCACTACAGACCTCACGTTGTCCCTCAGGGCTTTACCTGAACACCTGCTTCTCTGGGGCACCTTTCAGGGTCACCCTATCTGAAAAGCACCTCCCTCTGCTTAATTTTTTCCTTCCCAGAACTCATCTCCAACTGACCTTCTCTGCATTTACTTCTCTTGCTTGTTTTTGTTTTCTCGGCTGGAATGGAAGCTCTGTGGGGTCAGGGGTTACTGTGTTTTGTGCACTGTGGAATTCTGCAGTGTCTAGAATGGTGCCTGGTATTAAGCAAGTATACAAGTGTTAAATACTTGCTGAATAGATGAGTAAATGAACAAACACGGGTGTCACATGCATTTAATTGTTTCATTTCTCACTATATACATCTCTTCCTTTCTTGTCCCAAGGGGAGGGGTGCGTGGCTAGGTTCCAGGTGGTCTGTAAATTCTGCTTGCCTACCTTCCTGTACCTCCTTTAATCCTTCTCCAACCATGACAGCATGTTAGGCAGCTCGGGCCAGCAATGACAGGAAACTTGTCAGCTGGGACATAACTTTTAAGAGTCTTTGTGTAGTTGACAACATGCATTTAGTGTGATACACGTTTGGAGCTCATCTCGATTATAGGCACCTATTCATACTTTTCTGACTTCAGAACTCTCTGTGATTAAAATTTTGCTTCTAACACCTTGTTGAACATGCCTATGCCAATTCTGCCTGAAGAAGGGCCCACGGATAACCAACCCAGGATGTTCGTTCCCTGTTTGGCACTTACATTACGCTGAATATAGAAGGTTCCTTTTTGTGTACAGAGAGCTTCTCACATTTGGGGATTTTGTGTGGGGTGGGAAAGGACCACAGAACAATGGGGTAGAATCAGCCACAGGGGCTCACACGTGGCCACAAAGGCCTGGTTTGGCCGGCTGCCTCCTAGAGGGCAGATTGCAAAGGCTGGCAGGGGCTCCACCTAATTACCGAGGGAGCCTTGTGGCTGTGAGCTACTGTCCAAGGTGTCCGCAGCAGAGGTAGCTCTGTCAGTTCTCAGCACACAGGGTCTGATTGATTTGACAACATATGGTGGAGAGAGAATGCATCACTGGTTTCCTCTCCCACCACGGCTGGCATTTGCCCAGCTGCTTTCTCCTTGTCTCCCACTGCCATGCCCCACGAATTACTCTCGTGTGATGGAATCAGCATCTTGAAGGAGATGGAATATCTTAGAGACTGTAGAATGATCCAGTGGAAAGTTATTATTAAGGGAGAAAGTAACGCCAGCCAATATCCCTTGTGAGTTGCCCACTCATTTCTGAATTGCTATGACCCTTCATACTCTGTGGACATATGTAAGTGGCCAGGATCAGGAGGACCATGAAGCCACTTCCTGTCCTAAGTGCCAGGGCAGCTGGATGTTGTGAGAAGCCAGGAAGAAGTCCCCAAGTACCTTGAAACAGACAAGGGCATTCTCCTGTTGGGGGGCTAAGCCAGATATCATTAGAAACTATTTTCTCCATTATCCTTAACTGTTTTCTTAGGGAATGCAAAGTACCCAAATAAAACACAAATGTTCTCCTTGTATATACCAACCAAAACCCACAATAAAATGTATTATTTTTTCATTGATGACCTGTAGGCATCTGGCAGTGCTACGAGGCTGAACAAGTGGAATGGCTAGGGCCACAGGACATGGTCAGTGATAGATGTTATGGGTGATGAAAGGGTTAACGTGCTTAAGGAGGTAGGACTCAGCACCTCATCTGGGTTAGTACTCCTTTTGGCAGCCAGGTTGCCCTGTGACCTCAGGTAAATATTATTCCTGAAGTCAGTTACTGATGTCACTCCTTTGCATCTGTCCTGGGCTCTAGTGTAGAGACAGAAATTCATTTGTGGCTGAGACAGGCATAGCACTTAGGAGACCAGACCCAAGGTTGTCTTGGGAAACTTTCCATAGTGAAGATTTGGATGAAACAACTCTTTGGTTTCTCTTCATAAAAATTCTGTCCTTTGCTGCATTTCTCACTGGCATTTAGTGTTTTGGAGAACAGTCTGGCTGAAGAGTAGGAAGGCCCAGGCTAAGCCCCAGTTCTGCTCATGGCTTGTAATTGGAGGTATGGATTCGCCCGCATAGAAAGGCTGTTTAATGATCAAATGTGATATAAATGACAACTTTTACAACTGTAAAAACTACATAAAAAGAAATACTCTCATGACTACCGCATATAAAAAGTGTTTCTAACAGTCACAGCACTCCATTGGAAGCAGGCAGGTAGAGTGTTCTCTTGAGGAACCCAGGAGACAAGAAAGGGCACTGACTGACAGCCACTTGGAACCCAGTCTTGATTGCCAGGAATGGAAAAGGCAGGCTTTACGCTTATAGTTTTTGATTTTGGTGGCTGGGACTCTCCTTCCAGGATCCTGGGAAGAAGCTGGAATGCATAACCTGAGCTTGATACATGGACTATCGACCTGTCAGTCACAACTGCTTGGCCACTAAGCTAAGAGCTAAAGTTACACAGGAGATGGGAACTGGTAGGTCCTCATCATGCTGTTCAAGCAAATTTCAGCCACAGGTGCTTTTTTTTTTTTTGGCAAAAATGAGCACCAGGATTCATTCAAAATAATTAAAAAATGCTTTTTCCAGTAGTTTCTTCTTCCTGTGCTACATCACCACCCTTTCTTGAGCCACTGCACTCACAGACTGAAGATGAATACTAGGGGTAGATCAAAGGATGGAAAATATGAACAGTAGGAGAGGAGAGAAAGCTTTCCATCATCAAGGGCTGGTGAGCATGCAAGCAGGGTACTCTTAACCCTTTTAGTGGTGGATCAGGCAGGTCACCCCACACATTAGCAGAGGGGTGCATTTCACTCAAATTGGTTGAGTAAGTCTGGAAAGGAATGTATCACTAAGCAGAAGGATCTGGTCCACTGTAACCCATGTTCTTTAACTACTGATTTTCCAACACAGGCCAAGATAAGATACTTATTTAGAACAGTAAGTAAAATGCTTAACTTCACCAAACCACAGATCACGTTCAGCTACCTGCCAATTAAATTTTCCGCAGAGGAGATGAATCAGTGAGAGATGGGTCAAGACAGAGATAGGACTTCCAGGTCCACATGGGAGAGCTTGGAAAAAGCAGCCTGCTTTGTTCAAGTACCTCCCATCTGGGGCCAAGGGCCAGAGATGAGCCTACAGGAACCAAAGGCCAAGGGAGGCTACAAAGTAGAAGGAAAACACCATCCAGGGCTGGTCCTGAAGACCAACCTGAGAAGGAGACCAGTATTCCAGTTCAGTAAGGAGCCCAGAGGGGGGCTGCCTGGTTGGCTTGGCACACCGTGGGTGGTTGGGCCATCTGTGCTCTGCCAATGCATCCACTTCTGGTCTTCCCAGTTGTCTCTTTTCCCCTAGGCTTGTTTATTTTTAAGTAAATCTTGTATCTTGCACATAAGAGTCACTAAATACATGCTTACTGAACAAAGCTTCCCAGATTAGGTGCTTAACGTTTGATAGTTCATTTAATTACAGATAATTAGAACCATTGAAAAAAATGCTCAGAGAAGTTAAGTAATTTCTCTAAGGTTGCAAAGTGGTAAAGTCCAGATCTGTGCTCAGGACTGCCTTTCTCAGTCTCTCGGGCTGCCCTCTATCAGTGGGCTGTGATCTGACCATCCCTGGTGGCCCAGAGCAGTGGGCACTGTGATGAAGGGGAGAGGGCAGAAGATGGGTGGGCTGCATGTGCTGTGCCTGCTGCTGGGGCCTCCTCACAGCATTCCTCGTTCCCGAAATTATTCCCTCTCTCACAGTATTGAGGATGGCTGGCAAACTCAAATGACAGCTGTTATATTTTTAGTATTTTATGTCATTTAAGAAGTAGTGCTTCTTTTTTAAATAAAGGAGAATAAAAAACATTCATAGACTTAAATTATCATTTAGATTTAATGTAGTTAAATCTCCAGGGCACAGGAGATGATCATGGAAGTCAGACGCAGGCTCACACGCTTTTTCTATCACACTGAGCTCAGCTCCTTCAGGTGCGGGTGGCGCTCTGGGTGACTTAACCTCAGGGAAGGCCAGGGGGTCTAGTAGTGTAGGCATTTAATGGATTCACCTTCTCTTGGACAAACAAAACAAAACAAAAACACCTCAGATTTTTTCCCCCAAGGGTTATTTTTCCCTCCTGCTAAAACTAGGCACTTCCTCTCCCTAAGATGATTTTTTTTTTCAAGACAGCCAGGAAAGAGGGATAGGAAGGAAAACTTCACCTATTTTCTAAACAACTCAGCTAATCTCAAAATATTCATAAAGGGAAATAAGCTGGAAATTTCTAGTTGTTGAGCCAGTATTAGTGGATTTTTTGTCTTTAGAAAGAAAAAAAATTTTTTTTTCACACTGGCCCCATGGATGGTTTTTCCACTGGTGGATTGTTTCTATTCAACTCCTGAGTGACATTCTCTTCGAACGCAGTCCTACTTGTAAGGAATTGAAAGGGCTGGCTTTCTGATTATACTTTTTGATTTTGGTGGCTAACAACATATTTCACTTTACATCCTGCTTTTCACTTCATTTTCATTCTCTTCAAATGATCAAGTACGTTGAGATCCTAAGCCTTCATGTCTATTAAAATGACTTTAAAACTTTCAGTTCCTTCCTGTACTCTTACCCAAGAGTTATAATCCAATGACCATTTTGATACGTTATAAATATCTTTTTCTTATAACTAAGCTTTTTTGTCTTCTATAGCTTTGCACAAAGAATATTCCCCATTCAAAGAGGGAAGTGGTTACCTAAATTATTGTACATGCACACAATGAAATACTTTGCAGTTGTTTGAAAAAATTTAAAAAAACAGTTCATCTACAGTATTTATCTAAAACAATGTTTAAGAAAGAAGTTTAACTAAAAGAACAAATTGCAGAACAGTGTGTGTAAAGAAAGTACAGACGTGTATATATAATATACTCATAGAACATTTCTGAAAGGATATGTGAAATAGAATTAAAATTCTTACCTCTAAGGAGGGGTGACAAGGGATTGGACAGGGGAGGAAGTGTTGACATATTCTCCACATACTTTTTGGTGCCATTTAAGTTTTTATGAGTATAACTTTTATAATACTGGAAAAGGAAACCTGCTCATTTTGTAGGCGTGGCGATTGTTGCCATGTAGGGTATCAGCCTATTGGTTGACTTTTGATTGTTGGCATCTACTTATCTGTGTAACTCTGCAGGCCCTTTCTGGTACTGCTCTTGTCTATGCGTCTGGTATTTCATGCCTGGATCAGTGCAGCTTTCCTTCAGCTCATTTACTTGATTTCAAACTCTCTCCCTTTAGTACATCTCTCTCTCGTCCAGGAGCAGTATGTCTAGTGGTTCATGGATTCAAAGCCTGGTGGTGGCACTTGTAGCTCTGTGACCTTTGGCAAGTCAATAATCTCTTGGGTTCCAGTTCCCTCAGTGAATAATTCAGGGTAATCATAATTCCTGTCTTGTAGGCACCATTAGAATTATTATATATATGGCATATAGGAAAGGCTTCTAGATGTTAGTCATTAATATTCTTTGAGATGATTTTTTTCCTTAAAATAAGGTACAAACTAACAACAAAGAAGCAAAAAAGAAAAAGAAAAGGAAAAAGAAAAATAGAGAAAAGCAGAAGAAAGGAAACAAAGACCACACACAGAGTTTCCCCAGAGAGAGAATGACTGCTGAGATGTTAGAAAACATCCTCCCAGACATAGATGCCCATGTAAATAATGTAGAATATACTGCCAGCTAAATGGGAGGAAAGCTGTCCTGTAACTGGCCTTTCACTCTACACCATGCAAATTGTCTTTCTAAAATAACATTTACATCATTTCAACCCCCTTCTTTGTGGCCAACAATTCCCTATTACTAAATGGATTAAAGCAAAATGAATTCTCTGGATATCTAAGGATCTTGCTTATAAAAATCTTCACTATTTTTCCAAAGAGAGTTTCCCAGTTTCAAACACACCTTTTCATGTGTCAGTCAGCTTGGTTTCTTTATATGCAGACACATCTTCTCTCCCCATTCTCTTGCCTCTGAGTAATTTTTCATATTCCAGGTCAAATCCTTTCTCTTTCATGAAGCCATCCCTTGCTATTTCTACTTCATAATAACTTTTCTGTTTTCTGAACAATTACAGCCCTTTTAGTCTGAGGTGACATACATAATGTCATTTTGAAACTCGCAAATAATCACACAAAATTGTTTTCATCAGTCTTGGTGGTCCTTAATCATACATGTGCAGTAGAGACAGAACCTTATATTTCTCTTGTCTCTCTCAGGAAATGTAGCCGCTTGGAAACTGATTTCTCTGGGAGGAATTCTAAGTCGAGAGTGAGAAGACCTGGATGCTCACACTTGAAAATAGTTTAAGCAAGTCACGGCTCTTCTCTGGGGCTCCGCCTTCTCCTTTGCAATATAACAGGGTTGGAATGATCTCTAAGGTTCCTTCCAGTTTTGCTTCTGAGATTTTCCTTTCTTACCTCTGAAGAAGGGCTACATGAAGATAATGCACTATGGCATTAAATGTGCAGTATATAAATATATGTATCTGCATCATGTGCAGGCAAATATTTAAAAACTGGTTCTCTGGGAGGAAAAATCTCTGATTTGTAGGGTTTATTGATTTCTGTGGTGTAAATCAACCCATTATGGTCAATATCAAGCTATCAAGGTGATAAAACCGAGTGTGTAGCTGGGAAGAGATGTGCACCATTGCTCTGCTTCAGCCAGTAGTACCCAGCCAGCTTCACTGGGTGGCTCACTTCCGTGAAGAAGAATGCAGTCTCAGTCTGGAAGAACATGGGCTACTATTTTAATCTGTAGTGTCTCTCACTCTCAAACTCCAGCATTACCTTTCTTCACTGAGTGGAAGGAAACAAGGGAAACAACAAGAGAAAATGATTCTATATTGGCTTTTTGATTTCAGGCTCTCCAGACATGAGCTCTAGCATCAGCCAGATCTTGCATGCCTGCAGCAGAGCGTGCATCTCTCTTGAGATCTGGCACTGGGACGACGCTGCCGAGGTGGTGGCAATTTCATATGTAGTTGGTCGTCTGGATCTAGCCGAGAGTTCACAGCTCTACTTTTTCTTGGAAAGAGAAGTGGTCCCAAGAACTAAAAGAAATTCCTGAGTTGGGAATCAGGAGGTGTCAGATGGTGAAGACAGTCTGGTTTGGGAAAAAGTCCCCAGAGTCCACTAGGCAGTGGGAGGAAGAAAGTTGGAGTGAAAAGGCAAGGGCTGGAGTGTCAGACCCTGGACCAAGCCTGGCTCTGCACCACGAGTCTCATAAGCATGAAAAACCCTTGCTTTGTCTGTAAAGTGTTGGTCAAAGTCAACCCTGAAGTCCTTCTGAAACCATTGGGAGGAGCAAATGAGATCTATTAAAAACACTTGATAAATGATTATTTACAATTATTTAACTTGAAAAATAAGCTTGAAAAAAATAGTAGTTATCAGGATAGATTTATCAAATATATTTTATTCTCATTGATTTATTTGGGTTCACAAATAAATCTGAAAAAATGTTAAGTAGTTAATGCGATCACTGAAGAGAAACCTTCTCCAATTCCAAGAGGACTAGTTAATGTTAGTCTCAGAGCCACTCTCTTCCTCTTTGCAGAACTAGAAAGTATGGGGATTCCCCAGATGAACTGGGGGAAATATGCTAATGTTCAGGGTGGATAACAATACTGGGGATGGCTGCATGGATATTTGTAACATGCTAACGTGTACCTGCCAGACAGAGCTCTGAGCCTCCAGGTGGGCTGGCAATGCTGAGTAGGGCTGAGAAGGAACTGGGAGCTTTGCAGAGAACCACAGATTCCAAGCAGAAGGAGAGTACACGAGGGAGCACAGATACAGCCAGAGGGTGTTGGGCAGATGTCAGATGACAGTTCAACTCAGCAACTACCAGTTAAAACTACTCTGGGAAGCTACTGTTCAGGGTACCCAAAGCATTGTAGAGATGGTGTGATGGTGACTTAGCATTTATTCAGCATCTCCTCGGGGCTGACCTGTGCCATGTACTTCACAAACACTACTTTGGATAGTGTTTGAACCCCTATTGACATGGGGGGCAGAGAAAATAGAAGTGTTCAGGAAAGCTGTAACCACCTTGAGAAATGTTTCAACACAGTGCTTTGGGAGTTCTTGGGGGGAAGAAATAACAGCCAACAGGGAGAGTTAAAATGTCAGAGGAAGATTAAGAGGAATGGAGAATTTCTTCTACTCCTCTCCCCCATTAAATTTTAAGTTCTATTATGTTAGGAATCCTGAATAACAATATATCTTAATGCTTAGCACATAGCATGTGGCCAAAAATAATAAAAACGATGGCAACAGCAAACATGTGAGCACTCACCTTGTGGTAGGCATTGTTCTAAGTGTTTCACATATGGTACCTTATTGAATCATCACAATTACTCGAGGTAGGAAATATCATCCCTCTACAATGGATGAGGAAACTGAGACACAGAATGGCTAAATGATTTTCCTACAGTTACACATCTTGAGGTGACAGAGGTGTGATTCTGAACCCAGGAAATCTCGCCTCAGAGTGTTCCTGAGCAACATTGTATTCTATTACAGTAAGTCTTCTTTGAATGAATAGGAGGAGATGGCAAATAAGTTATATTTTGGGATATAGGGTGGGGAACAGCCTAAACAAAGGCATTGAGGTACCATTAAAGCTATTCCCCAAATATACCCAGCCCCTGTTTTTGGGGCACATGGACGTAGCACACTTCTCTGCCTCTCTGAGATCAGCACAGTCATGCAGATGGCTTTAGCAATGAAATGTGAGTGAAAGTGATGTGTATCCTTTCCAGGAAATACTTTTTCAATTCACTACATTTTCTTTATTTGATCTAATGACCATGGAAGGACCTCCTGAGATACAGCCTCTGTCTTTCTGGGTATCTGAGCTACTGCAACGAGCAGAGCCCCTGGCCAATTCTTCATGCGAGCACATTGCGAGCAAGGAATAAACTTTTGAGATTTGGGGGTTGTTTACTAACACAGCATAATATAGCCTATGCTAGCTAGCACATATGCTAGGTACCAGAAATGGGATGTTTGGGTAACAGTGGCAACAAAGCACCCTAAAATATGTGTCTGTGGTATTAGGAGTTGGTAGCAGGCAGCAAGGTAATTGTTGTCAGAGGCTGTAAACATACCGATCCATGTTATGCCGCAGTGAATCATTTGGTAAGCTGTGTGTGCAGCAACTTGGAAGGTAGATGATGTAACAGATGAACTCATGACTCTAGGGGAAGTAATTGCAAAACACAGTGTTAAGAGCATGTGTTGGTTGCTGTTCACAGCCTTTAACAAGGTGTTATGCAGTTGAAATAAACTCAGGAAAGAATTGATTAGATTGTAGATAGCAATGAAAGGGAGCCTAGACATTTGTAGACTTGCAGGATTGGAGGAAGCAACCGATTTCAACTGTTTGTAAAAGTTGATTTTTTGGTAAAATTTTGTAAAAAACCTGAGAAGACAAGACATGAAAACTACCCCTTGAAGCAAGGTTCAACCAGAGATGTGTGTTCAGACCTCTGAGTGGAGTCAGACGATTTAGAATGAAGATAAAATTAAGTAAATCTTTCCATAGACAAAATGATTCAGAGAGAAACAACTAAGAAGTTGATGAGCCGAGAGTATCTGAGATGGAGGGAGGCCCAGGGTTGGGAAGGCAAATGAATAAAGCAAAAATGGTACTGCATCCAGAAGGGCTCTGTGAATGTGACGATTGTTACATGGGACTCACTGGAATCCACAGGTAAGAGGCTGACTGTAGTCTTGAGAGAGCTACACTGCCAAAGGACCACAGGTCCAAATGAAAAGATGTGGTAATGACAGGAGTCCTCAAATGTCTCTTGTTCTCCAAGGAGCACATGCTCCCTGATGTGTACTTTGGATATGACCAAGGAGGATGGTAGAAATGGAAGACTCCCAGGGCAGGGAGCTAGGAAACATGGAGAACGGTGTACAAGAAGTTGCTCCGAGGAAGGAGAAATACTTCCTAATCCTCCCTAATCAAGAAATACTTCCTGCCCTAGCGTAGAGAGGCTGAACATCTTACCCAGTGGGATTGCATAATTGCTGCAGGCCAACGACCAGTGTTATCGTGCATCTTTTCAAATGGGAGTGTATATTGTGGACGCTTTGTCCTCATTCCACCATCACAAATTGGGTGTGTGGGAGGCAGGTCATTTATCTTTTTGAGCCTGCAGGTCCCCAGATGCAGAGGAGCTACATCTGGAACAGCTGTAGATATTACAGTGCATCATCCCCTGCTGTACAGACTATCACACATCACCCACAGACCAAAAACTTTCAGGTTTCTAGGGCTAGGATAGGGCCAGGACAGGGCTTTTGGGTGTTCTCCCTTTGATGCTGGTTGCTGGTGAAGAGGGAGGAATATATTTTGCTTGCGGGAGAGAGAGTGAGCCAAATATTTAGTGTCAGAAGGATAGATTTTGGAGATGGCCAAGTATTGTTTTGTGTGTCTGTGTCCTGGGAGCATAGAAAGATTGCCTTCTCTTTCCTCTTTGAAGATAGACATTGCCATGCCACTAGCTTTTACCCATGAGATGGGGATGGAGGTGACATAGCCCAACTATGTGGAAGCTTTAAGACATTGTGCTCTTGTCCTGCCTTGTGACTCGGAGGTCTTTGTTCATACTGGGTGCCACAACCTGGTTCCTGGGTAACCATGGTAAGCAGAATTCCCCATTGGCTCAAGATGGACACATAGCATGAGCAGGAATAAATTTTTGTTGTTAGAAGCCCTATGATTTGGGGGTTGTGTTTTCCTCCCAACACACTCTAGCACGGGCCTGCAGCCAGCAAAATATATCCTAAGAACAATTAGTAGCTCCATGTGATTGAAGCAAAGAATAACTTGTAGGGGACAGCAGAAAAGATCTCCAAACAGAATGGAGTGTTACTGTGAAACTCCAAATGCTGTTGAGGACTGTGTGTGGACAAAATGGGGTTCAGAGATGACATCTCATCAACCTGGCAGAAAGTGTACAGACGGAGTGATTGCAGAAAGAGGCTGGTGGCAGCAGGACAAATGGGTCATTGTGCTCATTCCAGTGAGGAGGGAAGCTCTAAAGTTTCAAGAGCTGAGGGGTGAGCTGCCATGTTTCAAGACTGAATTGAAGTGAATGGCTCGGGTGACAGAAATGGAGGAGTCAGGACAGGACATGATGCACTTAGGGAGTAGTGACTTATTTGGGTGCCTTGATATCTCATCTTCCTGCAATGTTTAACTTAAAATAGTACAGGCATACCTCTAAGGTATTGTGGGTTCAGTTCCAGACCACCAAAATAAAGCAAATATTGCAATAAAGTGAGTCAAAGAATTCTTTGGTTTTCCGGGGCATGTAAAGTCATGTTTCTACTATATTAGAAACTTAATACTGTAGTCTACTAAGTGTGCAATAGCAGTATGCCTAAAAAACAATGCACATACCTTAATTAAAAATTGCTCTATTGATAAAAAATGCTAACCATCATCTGAGCTTTCCATGAGTCATAATCACTGACCACAGGCCACTCTAACAAATATAATAATAGTGAAAAAGTTTGAAATATTGTGAGAATGACCAAAATGTGACAGAGACGTGAAGTGAGCAAAGGCTGTTGGAAAACTGGTGCCAATAGATTTCTTTCTCACAGGTGGTCACAAACCTTTAATTTGTAAAAACTGCAATATCTGCGAAATGCAGTAAAGCAAACGACAAAGAAATGAGCCTATACAGGATCAATGTACATGACAGAATGTGGCTGGTGGACATCTCCTGTGGTTTAGATGCCACAGATTGGAAAATCTTGTACATAGATTTTGTCCATTCCATCCAAATCTCCAAACAGAATTGTCAAAAACTCTCAGAGAGAAAAAGTTCAGCTTGTTTAAAAGCTGCCTGGAAAATTTTCTCTCAAAATTGACAAATTAATTTATTCCATAATCAATAGCTTTGAGGTTAGAAGTTCCTCTTTGCAGGTAACCTAAATTCCTTGGGCTGTAGTTTTTATCTCATTTCCTCCTATTTTATGTATAGGAATGTTGATATACAGGTTTTATATAGATATATATATATAATATGTTTTGCTATTCTGTGTGATTCTCTGTAAAGGTGCATTTATTTAGCATTTATACCCAGCATGCTTCCATCTGCCTAGGTGCCTTTTAAAGAGCTTTTCTCATTCTTCCATGGTGTCCTGCCATCTGAAGGGCAGGTGGAGCTAAGCTAATAACTTGGACTTGCTAACAAAATAGTAACCTGCAGTGAAAGAGAGAAGAAAATGCCTTCTGTATGGCAGGTGAAGTGAATTTTTCTGACCAGAAAAAATTCTGAACAAAATGGTCCACTTTAATACTTGCAACTTCTGACTTGTAAGTTTCCTTCCTCTCTGTAGTGCCTGCTTTCACTGTTCATAATTGTCGAGTATATCTATTGTCTCCAAAAATATATTTGTGTGTGTGTGCACATATACTCCCACTTGACCCTGGAAAACCAGATTGTTGTAAAACATTTAATAAATTTATTGAAACCAAGGTATAAACATCTCACACAGTACTTCAGTAGTAAAGGTACTGAAAAAAATGTTATGTGAATAAATGAGTGAGTGAGCTATTACATGAATACAATTTCTGATTGTAATTAGTGTGTTCTCTTCTACCTGGTTGTCTGCACTTTAACAGGGAGCATAGAGATTAAACTGAAGGCATGGTAGGTAGCAGACAGGCAAAGTAAAGGAGATGTAAGGCTGTTTGCAAACAGAAGTCTTCCTGGCAGGACAGTGGGTAGCATTTTCCATCAGTACCACCTTGGAGGGGAGTGGGTCATCTTCGTTTCCAGAACCTGCTTCTGGCATCTTTTCTTGCTCACCTTTCTCCACTGTCTTCAGGGCCTTGCTTACACAGCTGTGCAGAGTTAGGTCATGTGAAGAAGGCCCAGGTTATATGCTGTTTTTAGTAACTGCACAGATCCAGGGACTGGGTTTATTATAATAGTCCCAACAGAGGATGCAGGCTCCTGAGAGGCCATCACCTCTGTCAGCCAATGCCTCCTTTATCCCTGGTCCTCCAGTCATTTGGTCTTTCCTTCCTTTCTTCACCAGAGCCCATGCCTGAGTCAAGATGTTCTCAGGGGCCTTCCTGTTTCAGCTGCAGGTCAGCCTGCCTGCACTTCTGGGTCATAACCTACATCACCGCAGCCCGACACCCCTCAAATCTATCTGCATTATCTGTATCTGCTTCAGATGGATCTTTTTCCTGCACCCTACTTCCCAACTGTGCATACCCACTTATCTTCCTTTTCTCTCCCATTTTGAGCTCTCTTTGACATTGCTCATCACTGCAGTCTAGCTGAGTCCTCCATTCCAACCAGCTTTTTATTCTGTCTGCTTTTAACTCCTGAGCTCAAAGCTGACCTCTGACAGTTGACATGTAACCTTGGGCAAGTTATTTGATCTCCTTCAAATGTGGATTCCTCATGAGTAAGGTGGGGAGAATTTCATGTGAGTTGTGGTGATTAAATGAAAAAAAAAAAAAAGGAATGTGAATCTCATTAAAACTTAAATCTCTCTCTGTTTTAAACTCTCCATTCCTTCTCTTTAATAGTATCTATATGTCCTTTCATTCTTTCATCTCCTTCAGGCACACAACCATTCTTTCCACAGGGGGGAACAGTGCCTTATAGGAAGGCCAATTTATGGAGGTTTCCTTTCAAAGCAGGCTTTTCTAAAAGCAATTGTATAGCAAGAGACCAGGATACAGTCAGGCTACAATACTTACACACGCCTCTCTTCAGGAGAAGGGCATTCGTATCCCAAGGAGGGACTGATTTTTTTAAGCTGGGTGTGGTGATCGGGGGCTGAATATAATAGGTTATTTCTTGTACCAGTTTTTGTTTTGTTTTTAAACTAGGCTTATTTCTAGCAAGGGGTTGAATTGTACTTAATTTGTCTGAGCAAGTGAATGAGTTTCTGTGTTTTAAACTTTTCCCATTTCCTATTATTTTTGAAGTGATGGGCTGTGGGGGTGCTGGGAGGCTAGAGGACAACAGAAGAAAGTATTGTGGTCAGGGAAGGATGGGGAACTACCCTGAGTTTGTGTCAGAGGATGAAATTCATACTTTTCTAATGTTGGGCTGTGTTATTCTGTTCTCCCTCCCAGAGCATCTGCTGTTCCATGTTTCAGTGATACTGAGGGACAGGCAGGAGAGGGATGTCAAAGCATTTGAGGACAACAGACAGCAGGAAGAAAAACAGACATTTCCTACCACTTAGGACAAAGGTGGGATGATATACATTGCTGTGTTCTTAAATATGGTTCACATTCTTAGGAAAAAAATCGCAGTCCTCTCATCTTCATGCCCCCCATCCCCCTTTCCTGGGAACAGAAGGAACAGGAGGAACCATAGGTGGGTAGGAGGGGCATGTGCAGTGTGAGGAACCAGCAAAGGACACAGTGTGTCTAGAGAGAAAAAAGGAGAAAGAGATTTATACAAAGAAAACCAAAAAAGAGACTCCAGCAAGAGCGTACAGTTTTGGGATCCTGTTGTACAGCGGACTCATTTTAAATCTCCAGAATTAAAGATGAAGGAGAACATCCCATCTATCTTTTCTCAAATTTTAAAATTTACTAATGCTCTTCCTTTAAACTGTGGACTACCAGTTCTGTGCCTCATCTTTACAGTTGTATACAGTAGTGCTGGAAGGTCCTGCAGAGACCACGCAGATGAGAGATAGCACCTTGTGGCATTGCCAGTGAGAAATGGTGGCTGCAGCCCTGTGTTGAGAAGGGTTCTGAGGCTCAGTCTGTGCTTAGTGGGAAGGGTACTGGGATCCATTAATGCTGGTGTCAGCTAATGCTGTCTGCCATGGGCCTTGGCAGGTGAGAGTTCATACGGTTGTCATCTAAATGGTACCCTTATTGCTAATGCCTAAATTTCTCATTTAATTTGGAGTCGGGAAGGGCTCAGAGACATTCAGCCAGTTGCTGAAATCCACAGTTAGTATTTCAACAATTTATGTTTTAAAAAAAGAGAAAGTTTCAGGATGAGGAAAAGAATGGAGATGAAGAGGATTAACCATTCTGAAATGAAACACTACCTGCCTTCAAGGCATTGAGGGTTGAAAATAAACCTTCCTGAAGTCTTTACCAGAATTGCCAGGAGCTCTGACTAGTCCTCTCTAGAGCAAACGTGCCGGAAGCCGGGAGCACTCCTGCCAATTGTAGAGGGGCTTCAGAGCTTCTAGGGTGAGGGACTGATTGTTTCTTCCAGGAGAAAATTTTTCTAAGTGCTTGGATGTAGGTATAAAGAAGTATGAAGGAATTTTAAAGTTTATTTGTCTGGGATTAACGGAGTTGAACTTAACTTTAGAATCCTTTAAATAGCAGCTCACTTACCGCTATTTCCAAAAAGTTCTTTCTACAGTATATTGGAAAAAAAAAGCCCAAGACGGGATTTGAACATGGTTTTAACAAATCATGGTTGCAGGTAGTAGTCTCAATTGTAAAATAAATGGCAGCATAATATAGCAAGTCCAGCTAAAAGACTTAAACTGTGCATCAGTTGTGGTGACATGCTTTGAGGGGACTCCAGCCCCCAAACCTCTCCTCTACCTGCATGAGAATTACTGTTAAACATTCAGAAATTATTTCTGAAGATACTAATATTTTTGGGTGATAAGTCATTTCAAGTTCATTGTTAACCAATAACAAAGGAAGAAGGAAAAGCTAGTGGTGTGGTAAAGGGATTTGTTACTAGCTGTGGAAGAAGACAAGGGAGTGAGAGAAATAGTGGTCCTGGGAGGTTTGCGTCCAAAGACAGAGTTCACCATCTCAAGACTACTGCTGACTTTAGAATGTTCAAGTGACCTTAGGCCTTATGTATCTGAAGACGCAACAACTAACATAACTAGCTGATGAAAACCAGCCTCATAACACTCAAAATGCCTTTGGAAAATAGAAAAGAGGAAAACGATGTAAAAAGTATGGGAGTGTTTTCTCTCCAGCATTTCTGAGAGAGGATGGGAGTAGAAAACCTCGAACAAAATGTTGCCCCAATCTCACTTGGCTAATTTTAGTTATCTTGGTTCATGGCTATGATTCATCCCTAAAGCTGTGAATTGCTGAGGAGGAAGGAGGGAAAAAAAATTGACTTAAATGTCAAAGGAAGTAGGAACAAAAATATAGTTTTCTTTTTTGGGGAATTAGAATCCCAAGATATGGGGATCTTTTATCTCATGAGGGACAGGATGCTTCAAACTTCTAGAAAAATAATGATCTCCAGTCAAAATATCATCAAGGAATAAGAGACAGCATTGATTATGAGTCATGTCATGTCTGAATTTTTGCCTCCTTTTCTCCTTGTGTATCTCCTTCAATCCCATTAAACTAGAAATCACTGATAATCATTTGTAGTTGAGCATTATGGAAACTAATATGTAGACTGTAATAAACAGGTGAGGAGACATGAATGGAGACAAACAGAACTATGAGAATAAGTCTGGGGAGTGGGATGGTAGGAAAGAGAAAGGCATGCTTGCACGATGGTCAGATACAGCCTTGCCTGCTAAAGGATAGTGGGCAGTAGACAAGGTTTGGTGAAATTCCACCCTGAGTCAAGAAAAAATTGTTTCAATTTACAAGGGGTCCCCTAGTAAACTGGCTACCATTTCGAATTTCCACAGGTTTGGAGGAAGGATATAGTTACTAACTCAACTCAGCTCAGTGATTAATTTCACTGTCTGAAGTAGCTGACCTTCTTGACCGTTAGCTTATCCATCATCTCTGTTTGCCTTTTGCCCTTAAAACTTATGAGCAGTAGAAGAAATGTAAGATGGTTGTAAAAATAGGGCCCAGGGCATCAGAGGAAGATAATTATGTAGGAAACAAGTCGAAACAAAGAGTTCCAACGGGTTCCGAGCAGATTCTTCACAGCCCTGAACCTATGAGGACAGCAGCTTCAAGGCACGGTTGTGAACGTTGATTTCTGCACCTCCCCGTCTTCAGCCTCCTTAGCACACATTTTGATTAAAATGATCTGGAGAGTGTCCATGTGATCCCTTGAAAAATATTTCCAAGGGGACCCTCCTGGTCCACGTCTTTAAACTGTAATGTACTTTGCTATTTAAATAAATTTCCATCATAGAATTGTCAGCTGTTTACAGTGTTCTAGGTTAGTTTGTTTTCCTTAACCTGAGAGCTTTAGTCCTTCTCTAGTTTATTAATTTTATCTTTTACTATTCTGTTTTGTGATGGAATGTAAGTGCATGAGAAGTAATATGCATTTCCTCAACATATGGAAAAAATCCACTTAAAAATATGAATTATCCATAATATATTTCTCAGGTACAAATGATGATCCATTCACATGATAATATATTCCAAGATTCTGATGTACTCTCCATAAATAATATTAAAAATTAAATCAGACCTTGCTTAAAATAATCAATTTTGGTAGTTTCTTTTGTAATGCTGTTACCTGTTTACAAATAGTCCAAATGGAGGTAAAGGAGGACTTACAGTCATATTTTTCAAAACAAAAAACCATTTTTAAGGCCTTGTAATTAGGGCTGAGTGTCCAAATTTAAAAACATATATCATGAACCTGTATATTTCACCCATTTTTTTAGTATGACCACTAAAGCTTATATTCTATAAGCTTTTCCAAGATAATCTGCTCTATGATATTATTCAATTATCTGAAAAATTCAAGGATCTTTTAAGAGTTGCCCTGCAGATTTAGTGGTTAAACAACCATCCAGGAGTTGGGATACATAGAGCTCACTGAGCAGAAATCTTAATTCATTTCAGAAGCCATTCTGGATAGTTTCAAATTCTTCTTGGGGGTCAGGAGTTCAACTGATGATCTATGTAGAGTACACCTAGATACCCATGTCTTTGAAGACACTGGGATATGTGAGTCAGACCCAATGTCAAAATCAATAGATCATTCAATGCATTGTACTGTTCTGTCTGTATGATGTTTTCTGCCCCAGTTTCTAAGAGTCACACAGTCTGGGTGGTAATACAAGGAGTATAGTGTCGGAAACACTTACTTGAGTGTGGTGAGTTCTGTAAGGGATGGCTGAGTAGCCTTGAGATAGCTTTCTCTTCGCGCAGCAACTTTGGGAGAAGGCTTGGGACTTGTGTCCGAGTCGCCGCTGTCTTCATCTCCCATGGCCTTGATGTAACTGCCGCTCCGCATTCTTCGGCATGGGATTTCATCATCTTTACTTCTTGGGGTGTACCCTGTCCATTCATCTTGAGGAACCTATTCAGATGTAAAACAGGTAACTCAGCTTTTATAAAATTCTTTTATAAAAATTTTTCTTTCCCTTTCTTTCTTTTTGATATGATCCTTACTATGGGTACTACAACTAATTATCTAAAACTTTAGATATTAACTTTTCAATAATGGTGTTTTACTCTAACTGGTTTGAAAATATTTTGAATACACACAAATCCATATCTGAATCTTTAAAACAACCCATGTATAACCTGTGTATTAGGAAAAAAAATTAAAACCATTCTTCTGATTTACTTACACTCAGTTTTCTTACCCTGATAATGTAATTAAGTATAAGATTGCCATTGGAAAGGAAGGCAGTTACATTTGAGCTTTTCAATTATTTGTTTTTGTTTGTCATTTAAAATCCATGACTCTTTCTGTTTTATCAACACCTTCCCCACACCCTCCATCTCTACCATCTCTACCCAGTATCTCTTCTTCCTAAACCAGTGGTCCCTAACAGCTTCAGTGACTTCCCAGTCACCTATTCTTTCTGAACCTCTCTTAATTTGGATTCAGCCTCCATACATTTACTTAAAGCACTCTTCAAAGGTGTCCAATGATCTCCTCAGGAAGCTAGGGGTATTACTTAAATTTTTCTTGGCCTCTACACACCCATATCCACAGACACACACAACATGTGTGTTTCTCTACTTAAAGAGTTTCTCTGCTTACCTGGTAGAGCTACTACTTATCTGATTTGTCCTTTTCCTCTTGCTTTGCTGGATCCTACTCTCAGTCTCTAATTGTGGTACCACACAAGATAATGTTCTCAGTGCACTGAATTTTCTTTCTACAATCATTTCCTTTGAGTTCAGTAGAGCACACTACATTACACTATAGGGGAATTCTTTATGATTCTCTCTTTGGTTCCTCTTAGATTTTCCACTTCAACATGGACTCAACCTAGGATTTCCTTCCTCCTCCATTTAGCAAAAGAAATGCATAATGACCACTTTTTAAAAAATTCTTTAAGAAGCAACAAACAGATTATAGTGCACAGAACATTGCATAGGGCGGAATTAAAAGAGGCGAGAAAAAGGGAGGCTGGTTTTTGTCCTCAACAATCTCATAACAGAGATGAGAAAACAAAGCAAAAATGAATTTGGGAGCAGTTCCAAATCAACATATTAGCAAGTTTAAGATATGTTGCCATAAGTGGAATATGCACAAAAGAGACACTAGAAACAGTAGTTATCAGAAATGGGGAAGGAGTATCCAGGAAGGGTTCCTTGGAACTGGCCAAGGTGGCAATGAGAAGGTAAAAAGGTATCTAATATTTTGATGCCAACTATTTACTGATTATCCATTAAATGATCTGGTGTTTCAATATTAATATTTGATTATGTTAAGTAATTTGTTTACAGGATCTTATTTCATCAACACAATAGCTCTCTGCATTTTTCTTTATTTCTCAGATGAGAAGCAGGAGTTCAGAGAGTTTAAGAAATTTGCCAAGGAACACACAGCTATTAAAAGAACACATAACAGCAAATGGGATCCAGAGCATTTTGGTTTAAGACCAAAGAACAGAATTTGCTAAATCTAAATGCTGTGATTAACAATATATGGATCTTAAGTCTCAAGTATTCAGAAAATTATCCACATGTCATATACACGTATTAGATTTCTAAACAGTATGAATTCTAGGAAGTGAGAATAGATGTTCTACTGAAAACACAACTCTTCCCTCCTTAAATCATGAATTTATCTATACAATTTAAAAGCTTATATCTGGAAACATCAGATGAAGAATTCATGGACATGAAAATGGAGGTTTGTGGTTCTCTTTCTGAAAACTACCAATAAAGTTTGACTAAGCTTTACTATGCAGCTTATTTTATTTAACAAAGTATTATATTTGCTTCCTTTATGCAGGCATTGTTCTAAATGTTTTATAAATGTTAACTCATTTGATCCCCCAGCTGAGGGGTAGTATTATTATTATTATACCCATTTTACAAGAGAGAAAACAGATTATGAAACTAGCTCAAAGTCCTGGCTATGAAGGGGCAGAGAGAGCCCCAGCCCAGCAGCTCCTGTAGCCTTGCTTCTAGGGCAGCTTCTGACCACTGTTTGATACTCTCTCTTCCTGAGCTATGACCTGTGGCACTGACAAAACTGTAGAATTATAGTCCCATGACACTGCCGTGATCCATCACATCTGATCCATTTGCCATTTATTAGTTATGATAGTAACAGTGTAGGGTTTTCACTTTTTTAGCTAAAGAAACCCCCATCAAAATCACTATAGCAACACAGGAGATTTCTTAGGGATATTATAACTGTTGAAAACAGTCTTGCTTTTTCCTCCAGTTGGCAGGTGACTCACTGCAAAGATATGATCATGTTCAGAACCATTGTTGGCTTAGCAATGACATTGTAAAAATTAAGTCGATAAAGCTGAGGGTGATGTGATGCACACATCACCAGCTATTTCTCAGTACTAATGCACAGTTCATAAGCACTGCTCTGGAAGATGTCAGAAACTAATGACACACTAGCTCCTCTCACTTATGAAACTAAACATGGCAACTTTCTGTTTAGGTCTTTTTTCCAAGTTAGTTTATGGTAGAAACTTGGGGCTGTGCTAGAAACAGGTTGCAATTGTTGCTAAGGAAGCCAGCTGGGAATTATTTAAACTGTATATCTTTCAGTTATACAATTTTCAAATGATAGCAGTTAAGAAGTTGTATGGAATGGAATTTACATTGGAGTAGAATTTAAAAATTAATACATTATTCATATATCTAGAGATAATCTACACCAAGATTACATATAAACCAGTACAAAGATCAGTTCTAGGAAAAATGTAAAGAAACAGAAAATCAAGATCTGGAGAAGAAAAATATCACTGAAGTTGTAAGTGAGCCAGGGTTTTTATCTAGAATCTCTTAAACTCTAAAGCAAGAGGGGAGACAGTGGTCAGGTACATAGTTTTCAAAGAAAGCATACCAGTTTGTAAGGGGCCCAAGCATGAAACTGTACTCTCTTTGATTGGAAAGAAAGGAGAATCTTGTTGCTGCAGCTACTATTGTGATCTAGTGTGCTGTGTCTTTTGGCCCAATTGCATAAAGAGAAAAGATTTAGGGAAATTCAAAGAAAAAATTAACTTGTAGTTGTCTGAGAAAGCCTTCTTTATTACTGATCCTAGCAGTTTAAAGGGATGGGAGTCTTGGTAAGGAAGGCAAGCTGGGGCAGATAGAAAAATAGCCTGGACACTTGACAGGCTAGCCAGATGTCCTGCTTGTCTGTACCAGTTTACGGGGTAGTTGGACCCAACAAATGTTAAAGAAACAATAATACAATCAATCTAATAAAGGTTAGATTTAACAGTAGTTATGATTAGGGAAAAAGATTTGCATTTTAATGAATATGTTTAAGTATTAAACTCTTAAGAGTTTTATTTTTGGTGAAACAAAATGGGGATTAGTGTGCATTAGTGTGCATCTGAAAATTTCAGGCATAGCCAGTCTATAATTTACACCATATGTTGAAAAGTACAACCTCTGACCAAGGAATGACCATAACACAGTGCAACAATCCTCTAATTATAGGATTAGCATGTTTTCTTGGTTGAAATAGCATCATGGGCTCTAAATGATGGACCATTCTAATGAAAGCTATACTATAATAAGTCACAGAACAGGAGAAAATGAAACACCCCCTAATGGGGTGTGCTTACATTTTCTGTCTCCCTCATTACCTCGGTCCCGACTTCCTTCCATCTTCCTCCATTTCTGTGAGTACTTTTTGCTCATTTATTTTCCAGTCATTGTCTGGGTGCTGTGAACAATATAAACACTGGTCGCATGCAATGGAGCTTATATTCCGTGAGAGCATACCCACAAATGAGCAGGGCTCATACATGCCATTAGGAAAATAACATGGGATGGTGTGACAAAGTGGCTGGAGGGGGACTGCTTTAATTTATTCTTTGGAGAAGCCATCAGGAAGGAGTAATATCTGAGAGGAGATCTGGTGACTGAGCGGCCAGCCTTGAGGGAAGCTGGGGGAAAAGATTCCAGGCAGAAGGATCAGCCAGTACAGTCTCTAGAGTAAGAGTAAGCGTGTTGTGTAATTAAATCCTAGGAAGGAAAATGCTAGCATGGCTGGATAGTTCTGAGCAAGAGGGAATTGATAAGAGAGGCAGGGGTGAGGGAAGGTGAGGGGGAGGGGGTGGGGCTAAGGGAGTGAGGGTTGGGGGGTGGGCACAGGTCACATAGGGACTTGTAAATATATCTCAAATCTTCTTTCCAGACTGAAATATGCAATCCCAAAGCTCCCCACAAACTGCTCCAGCCTGAATTGATCTCCTTTATGAAATCTACAGCATAGTTAAGAGTTCAACTATTGCTGCCAGACCAATTCCAGGTTGCCATCTGTATTTATAAATAAAGTTTTATTGGCACACAGCCACACTCATTATGTACTGACTGTGGTTGATCTCCTGTTACAAGGACAGAGTGGTATAGTTGTGATGGAGACTGCATGATCCCGCACCTGATCCACCTCTTCCTTCAGAGTACTTAATGTGCAGAATCATGCAATGACATTTACATACACTACTTGCTTTATGTGTCTTTGTGTCATCTCTCCAATTACTAGGTAAGCTCACTAAAATCTGGGGAGGCAGTATTGCTGGTGGCTTAGATGCATGGGCTCTGCGATCAGACTGCCAAGGTCTGAATTCCTGCTTGCCAGTAACTAGGCACATTCTTAGGTAAGTTAATTAACTCTCTGTGCCTCCATTTCCCTGTCCATTTCCTACCCCATAGAATTATGTGTGGGTTAAATGAGGTAATGCCAGCAAAGCACACCATAAAGGTCTGTTTTTTGGCAGTTAGGCACTGCTTACTGCACTCAGATGTTCCCTCATGATGGATGACATCGGTTTTCCAAGAAGACTGATGTCTGCTTTCAATTTTCTTTGGTAATGAAGGGGCAGTAATAATTGATCTATATTATGTAAAAACTTAAATTCTTAATACACTACCTACTCCCACTGTTTTAAGTGAGTGTTTCCCCTCTAGGAAGCACTTCACAGCTCTCTGTCCTGGGGACTCATCTCTATTCTGCTGGGCCGAGAGGGGAGCCTTCAGCCCTTGGGCTGCCTGAAGCTTGCCTGGCTTCCCAGTGGTTGAATCTCAAACACCTCCTTTTGGTTCACAAAGCAGAATCTTAGGGAAAAAGAAACCTCCCTGGGCACTACTTTTGTATTTGGAGATTTTTGTTCAGAAACCTTGACCTTAGACCTGTGCATTCCAGATGTGTTAGTACTGTCAAGACCAGCAGCTGGGCTCCAGGGGGCCTCTGGGCTGCAGGAAGGTTCTTCTGTGTAGCTTCTAGTCACAGAGGTGGGGCAAAGTTGGAGACAGCAAAGGGGGACAAGCTTGTTGCTATTTATCTCACTGTTTCTAGGACCTAGTAGAGTGCCAGAGAGACAATAGGTTTCTGGGGAACTGTGACTCCGAATGAATGAATGAATTCCAACAACTGCTTTGTTTTCATTCACTGTATGACCTTGGATGAGTCACCTCACCTCTTTGATTCAGTTTTTTCATCTGTAAAATGGGGTTGATAATAGATGTATAATGAATAGGGATAATGTGTGTGAATATAGTTTGTGAACTTCAAAGCACCATGAAAATCTGAGAATAAAGATTAGAAATTGGTCTCTTCATGGTACTGTTAAGTATGGCCAGCCAGATTAAATATCTTGGGGATTAAAAAAAGTGGCATTTTAGTGGAAATTCTTCTATTCATTAAAGTAGATACTCTAGTGTAAGAATATAAATGCAAATAGAATATAAATGTAACCCTATACAAAAATACAAAAATTTCATGCACAAAAATGTATCTCTCCTCTGGGATCTTTGGAAATAGACTATCTTCTGGTGCTGCCAATTTTTTTTTCCATGTGGGTTTCCCCAAACTTGGTTGAAAGAGGATCACACTAGATTTATAAGCAGAAGCTATAATGAGCTAGGGATCTTTAAAAAATCTTTTGCATGGGGAACCTTTAAAAGTTATATGATTCAAGGTAATCTTCTGTTCTGAATGTGTCAAACACTTTGGTCATTCTTTTGGGGTCCTATCCACACTTGGCTGATAAAGTTTCCATTGTGAATAGACAAGGTACTCTTACTTTTTCCCTTCTTCAGCTTCCTAAGACCCAAATACCACATTTTACTGACTCTGAGCTACCAATGCAAAACCCTCAGTATTTTTTGTACCACTAAGAGAGAAATAAATGCCACCAATTAAACTCTGACACTCCACAGATTCTGTGATATATTCCAATATCAAAGATGCTAAAATGTGAAAGTAATGGTCTTAGAATCAATTAGACACCCTTTTATGTGCAAAAATAAGAGCAAGAAACGGATGTATTCTGGGATAGTAATTATAGAACTTAATGTTTATATTCAGCAGTGACCAAATTAATAAGAACTATTAGCATTCATTTGTTTCATGCTTTTGCGAAACACCCTAGTTCACATGTTTCCTGATTCTTACGACTGACTTGAATGGTAAGAAGAGAACGTATTATAATCCTAGGATGTCAAATAAAGAAACTGAGGTCCAGAGAACAACTATATTCATTATAAAGTGATCACTCAAAAAGTCTAGTTACCATCCACCTGACTCCCTTTGCCCATTTAAATCTGCCCCCCTCCATCCCTCTTTCCTTCTGGTAACCACAAATCTGTTCTTTGAGTCTATGAGTTTTAGTTATGATTGTTCTTTTAGTGTTGTTGTTTTGTTTTAGATTCCACATAGGAGTGAAATCATACTGCGTTGTCTTTGTCTTCTGACTTTTAAAAGGCTCTTGCAAAGCACCTGCGGGTTTGCTTCCCCACTTTGGCTGGCCTGCAGTCATTACCGTGTAACTAATGTACACAGTCAACATTCTGGGCCCACGATGTTCTGGGAGATGATGCTGGAGATGAAGCCATGTGTGAGTGACACCTGCAGAGTGGATTGTCTCAGGATGGGAAGTTGGATGGTAAGGTTTGGAGGAATGAAAATGCGTGAGATTTTGGGAAATCTGAGAGCCACAAAAGGAATGCAGACGCTTAGAAAGCTGGGACAGCTGGAATGGAGTGTGGGTCCTGGAATATACCAGGGTAGGCCAGTGCGATTTGGTGAGCGGCTCCGGACTGCAGAGATTTGGGAGGAAGACGGATGAACCTACGGCTGAGGTGGGATTTAGAGCAAACTTCTATTTCATCAGGAACCAGATGGGAGAAATCATTTAGGCATTTGATTGATTATGTGGAAATAAAGACAATATAGCAAGGAAGAGCAGTGGTTAAGATGGTGAGTAGAAATAATAGGTTCATATTTGCAAGGCTATGCCTTTGGCAGTTGTTGATTTCTTCAATAATTGAGTATTTAAATAAAAACACCAGGTAAGGGGATCAACCTCCTTGGCTTTTCTTGAACTTGATGAGGAAAGGTATATATGAGGAGGAAAAGCTGTATTTATGAAAGGAGTTAAGAATCTGATATGTATGGATTAATCTGACATTTATAGGATAATCTCAAAGGGCTGGAAGTGATACCTAAATTATTTTATTTTAATACTTCTGGCGGTCCCAGGAAATGGGCACTCTGTCCGCTGTACTGCTGCCAAACTGAGACTCAAAAAGGCATAATGACTTGCAAAGGTCATAGTGAATCTGTATCTGTCTAACACCGAAGCTTGTAGTATCATCCTGCCTCTGATGAACATTGAGTGAATGAGCAAATATACTTAAAAAAAAAAAGTTCTTGCTCCCACTCAACTGCAGTTTTTTAAAAATGAAATATAACTATTGAAGTAAACAAATATCTTGTCACTGATTTGCTAGATAAAGAGAAATAACTGAGATAATTAAGAGCGTTTGTTGTCTCCCTGTTTCTTGGTACCCTTCTTAGCTGTTATTAGTTACTGCTTAAACACAAACGGACAGTCTGGGATCGGGGGGATTGGCAAGCTTGCAGGACAGCCACCCTTTCAGAGACAGCTTTGGGGGCTTCCCACCTCAGTGCTTTCTTAGCATTTGTAAGAAGGCTTCACACTGGATTTCAAGTTCCTGCCTACAACTTGTTATGGAAATGGCTTTAATGTAGTGGACTTCTAAGCACTTTTAGTGAGCTCTCAGATTCCCTACTCACTCGGCTCCTTTGCATCTTCTTTGCAGCTGGGAGAAGTGCTTTTCTGCTCCACACAGCTTTCAACTTGACAAATGCGACTTGGCATAAATGCCCCTGTAGCCTTTTTAGCTTGCTCTTCTCATAGCAAAAGCAGAAAAAAAGAGCAAGAATAGGAAAATTACAATTACGTGATGTGCAGATCCCAAGGCCTGACTGGTGTTTTCCAATCAGATTTCCCTGGCAACCGTGCTTTCTAACTCCCCTTGAAACCCGAAGCTGGTGTAAAACTTAATTTGCTTTTCAGATTGTTTAAAAATTACCTTTTAAGGACAAGAGTAAATACCTACCTCTTTTTAAATGGGGCTTATGCCCTTTATCACATCTTCCAAATAGCATTTTTAAATACTCTCAAATGCAACTATGTAAACAGTGCTGTGCAATGGTGATTCGCTCACTGTGACCCTGTGGAATTATTCTCATCCACGAACATTTGTAGGTGTCTACAGGGTACCTAGCACCATAGCAGGTGCTGGGTAAATACAGCAAACACATTTTATAAAACACAGTCTCTGGTCTCAAAGGAGTTTACAAGTTTTAAGTGGATCAGGCAAATCTGGGGAATTGAAGGAAAAGAGTAAAAATAGCTTTAAAGCAAGTCAAGCTGAGTTGAGTATTAAATTTCAGTCTCTCTGAATTACCTACTGTGTTTGTAGTTTGTTCTTATAAATCCTCTTCCCTAGTGGTAAAACTGCCCCTTAGGAGTTGAATGTAGGTGTGTGAAGTGCATGGATACATTGAGAAATGACCCTGCAGGCACAAGGCAGAGGGGCAAGGTCTGTGCCTGCCCCAGAGGAGGGGAGGGGCCCACGGCCTTGGGGGTTGGTAGAAAATGTTACTGAGGTGATGGCTGCCCTTAAGGGGAGCTATCTTTCGGGAAGATGCCTTTGTGATACCATGTCAAGGAACAGTAACTAAGATACTATACTCCACTGTGTTGTGGGGGCAGAGGAGGCAAATGGATTTTATTCACTGTCCACCCTGTGTTTTGATTGTAGTGGAAATCTGTGGGTTTTGCTACCTGGTTCTGTTTCTGGTTCTTGCAGTCACATCCCCATGATTTTTCTCAGGGACAACCTTCCTTCCCACCCCCGAGGTCCAGGTGTTTCAGGAGTAGCACAGGAACTGGCTCAGCCAATCAGCACATCACACCCCCCAGCTTCATTACTTGGCTCAGGGCTGAGTGTGCGATCTAAGCCTGTTTAGTCAGCAAATATCTTTGGACCTTTGCTTGCAATGCTGAGACAAAGATATTTCCTCCCTCATTCAGTACATCAACAGGGAAGCAATTAGCCTAGCACCTGCTGGTAGCCATTTTACAATCTCTAATACACAAACATTATCCCATGTAATACAAAAACCCTGTGTTATTATTAATCCCATTGCCAAGATGAGCAAATTGAGACTTAGTGCTATTAAATAAGTTACACTAAATTTTACAGTCAGTAAATCATAGTCAGAATGGAAAGGCAGGTTTGACCCCAATTTCCCTGCTTTTTTCATCATATCACTCTGCTGTCTGTAAGTTTCAGAACAGTAACAGCAATTTTTCATTAAACATAAAGCACTCATTAAGTGGCTGGAAGGACAGTGTGATCGCCTTTTGAAAACTGTAACTGGTGAGGATTAGATGCTTGGAAGAACCAAAAGACTTTAAAAAGTAAGTCCACAGATCACCCAGGACCCAGCAGTTATAGTTGGCTACAAGTTTTAGTGAAATATAAGCAGGAACAAGAACATCCTCAAAGACAGTAAGATAAAAACAACAGAGATTTAAGTCTATTGTACATCTTATATTTATTTCCACTGTCTGCATAGCAGAAAAGCTTGTGTAGAGCACTTTCTTAGTTTTGAATGCAACTGTTCATTTCGATCATGTCTTTCTGGAATATGAGAGGCATAATGTTGGCTGAGCCATCGAATCTTCCCCCTGTGGTAGTTACTAGAGTGTTGGTGTCTGTCCACCACATCTCCTGTGGTTTGTAGCTATAATTTCAAAATTTGAATTCCCTAAAGCAAGCTAGAATTCTGTGTCTGGTGTTCAGAAACAGAGATGTGGATAGAAAGTTGGTGACCTTCCTCCAGGGGTCACCAGAAGCCCAGATGCAGAGGTATCACTCATCAAAACCAAACGGAGGCGTTGGTGAAAATCTTCTAAATCTTCCAGCACGTCTGAGACCCCCACTAAGTGTTGAATGCTTATGAGTTTGGATCTTTTTCCGTGGAATGCAAAGTCTGAGAACCGTTTTATGAACAAGTGGTACCGCTAGTTTAGAGTCTATAAAAGTCAGTCATCTCCAGTACTGATACTTAATTTCAAAATATGAATTTTAAAATAAGTAAGTTTCAGCAAATAGTCTCCTGTAGTTTATCATTAATTTTGGAATAGTTAATTTCTCAAATAAAGTTATAAATGATTATACTTGTGAATCATTAGCTATTTGGCATCTGTTGAAAAAAACAGTAGATTTAAGAAGAGATACAATTAGAAGTTTCTCGCTTTTTATTAGTGTCATCTGATCACTACTGTTGGAATTTTTATTCCAAGTTACATTCATAACATCTAAAAATTTACTGCACTCAAATGGGCCAAAATAGGATTTTTCCTTTATGAATACCACTCATTCTGATTCAATGAAGCCATCAACTCCCAAGTTAGGTGATCTAGGTCTTGGTATCTAGGAAGAACAGAATAATATTTTGGTTGTCCCTATTCACACGTGTAATACAAAATTCTACCTTAATAGTCATCACACAGGGAAATTGCCTCTTCAGGATTTGTATGTTAAGCCTATATTCCAACCATTTCCTCTAGGCAGCCTTATATTTAGACCCAAAAGGAGTTGTCACGAAGCATGCGCATGGCTGAGTGTGGCACTTTTCACAGATATCTGAATCAGGATCTCCAAACCAGCTCAAGCTCCAATGAAAGAAGATGCCGCAGCAGGAGTATTCTTGGTAGGGTTTGGGGTTAGATTTCTTACACCAAATTTTATGTGGTCCTCTCTTTGATTTAGTGGTTAAGCTACAATTAAAAGTACCATTTATTTTGTATTCAAAATACTTGAATATCATTCATTCATTTATTCAGTGCATATTTATCATGCGTTATTGTGAAATACATGCTGT
This sequence comes from Manis pentadactyla, assembly GCF_030020395.1. Lineage (NCBI taxonomy): Eukaryota > Metazoa > Chordata > Mammalia > Pholidota > Manidae > Manis > Manis pentadactyla. Next base: position 115,984,416 of record NC_080024.1, on the reverse strand, counting down.
CATAGGTACTGGGGATACAGCAATGTGTAAACAGGAAGAAAAGTCTGCCTTCATGGCAAAGGAGGAAGAGAGACATTAATAAAATAGATAAATGTATGTTAGACAGTGATTGTGCCATGGAGAAAAAGCAGGGAACAGACAAAAGGGGAACAGTGTGGAGGTGGGCGAGGGAGAGAGCTGGGATATGCAGTGTGAGGGTGTCACTGAAGGCCGCCCTGAGAAGGGACCTCTGAGTACAGGTGGAAGGGAGGGAGTCAGCCCTGCGGACTGTGGGCTGCACTCAGGGCAAAGGAAGAGTAAATGAGGAGGGCCTGAGGGGAGACTCCCTGCCCTGCTGCTCTGAAGGGACCAGATGGGCAGGCAGCGTGACAGGGATGGAAGGTGAGGATGGAGGGGCGGTGGGGGGTGGGTGTGGGTGTGGCCTCCAGGTCCCTGGGGCTGGGCAGCCTGCTGTAAAGACTCTGGCTTCTACTCAGGGTGAGGAGGGACCTGATTGGAAGTTTTGACGAGAGATGTGACACCTTCTGGCTTAAAAGGATTACTTAGGTTGCTGAGCTGTGAACCACTAGCTGGGGACAAGGGCGGAACTGGGGAGAGTTAGGGACTTGTGCAATAATCCAGACGAGTGGTGAGGGTGAGGAATGGTTGTAGCTTGTGGGGGTGGTGGGCTGAAGACAGTGCCAGGAGGTTTCTTAATGGTGATTTGGATGTGGGATTGAAAGACAAGAGAAGATGCAAGCAAGACTCCAGGGTTTTTGGCCTGATCATGGAAGGATTGAATTCCCGTTAGCTGAGGTGAGGAGGCCTGAGGAAGGCAGAGATTGAGGGAGGAAGGTTAGGTGTTGAGTTTGGGACAGATTAGATTTGAGATGCCCATGGGATATCCAGGTAGAGAATGTAGTCAGGGACCTGGATAAGCAAGTCTGGGAGCTCTGGGCTGGGGAAAATGAACATGGGTGTTCACGTGGCATTTAAAGCCCTGAGAATAAGTGAGATGACCTAAGGAATGCGTGTTGGAAGAAGAGAGAAGTAGCTCAAGAGTTGTGCCCATTCGGCACTGACCCCACCTGAGGATGCGGGGAGCTATGCAGGGCCAAGAAGGCAGTCTGAGAAGGACCGGTGATGCATGTTGTCCTGGAAGCCAGGAGAGGAGGGCGTCTCAAGGAGGAAGAAGCAATGAACTGTCACTGCGATTTTTCCCTGGTCTTAATCCCCTGGGACACTACATCAGCAATGCTCACTTTACCCCTTAGTCATTAGCTGCTTTATATAAAAGGCTTTGCTGTTCATTAATTAGCTTTATCTTCCCAGCAAGATGCAAGCTCTTGAGAGCAAAGCTTTTGTTTTCTTCTTTCTTTCTCTAGAGCAGCAGTTTTTAAGCAGTTTTTGATGACATTTCACAGTAAGAAATACATCTTACTTGGAAACCAGTCTGGCACATATATAACTGAAAGAAGGAAAGATGAGCTCTCTGCATGCCATGCACTCCATCTTCTTTTCTATTCTCTTCTATTGTGTTCTATTTAATTAAAAATAATGTTGTTCATGACCCACTGAATTGATTTCACTAACTACTAATTGGTTGTGACCATTGGTTTGAAAAACACTGCTTTTCAAGCATCCCGCACAGGGCACTGCCACATTTCCTATTAATCAGAGAGACAATGCTATTCATTTGTTTCCCCCAAAGTACTTTCTGTAAAATAATACACGCTTGTTGAATGAATGCTTTGAGACCCTAAGTAATACTTCTTGAACTGAGCTCTCTGGCTCTTAGTTGACTTTACTTTTACTGATTGTACTTTCGTAGAAGAATATTTCTTAACAGTGCTCTACCTTCAGAATGAGGACAGATGGGAGCATCTTTCTGAATGGGCACCTGTGTAGCCCGGAGTCAGAGAACACACTGGCCAGGGCTGGAGATGCCCAATCAGATCAGCTGGGTTAGTACCACATGAGTAAGAGCAAGAGCAGGCAGCCTGGTGCTTGAAGGTGTTTACATGTTCCTTTATATCAATCTCTAAAGGCCAGGGTGGTGGGGTTCAAAACATTAAAACAAAAATAAATAACAGATAGATAGATAGACAGGCAGACTTTCATTCACTTAGAATAATCCTGTCTTTTTAATTTTAATTGCTGTGACATTAGGTATCAATATGAAACATCTGTTGTTCAGGAATCGGGGAAACAAACCATCAACTATCTATGACCAAAATAGATGGAGTTGGGACAAAAATCATTAGTAATAACATGTCTTAGAATTTTGAAGCAAGAACTATAGACATGATGTATAATTCAAGTTAGACATTTAATTGGAAGAATCTTTAAAGCAAGAGTCTGGCACACAGTAAGCCCTCAATAAATGCTAGGGAATGTTTAATTTCTACCTATAGCACACATACAAAAGGCACAGAAGAAAATGGAATGTTTTCCATGTAATTTGACCCAGGTAGTTTTTTATTTACAGGGAAGGTGCAGGGTGAAATGGATATAGTATAGAGTTTGGCATCACGTAAACCTGGGTTCAAATATGACTCTGTTACATACCAGACATGTGATTTTGCCCCAGTAACCTTAACATCTTTTAGCCTCAGTGTTCTCAAACATAAAATGAGGACGGTGACACTACATCAGGGACTTACATACTTATAAGGATGAAGATGATATACAATTCCATACATATATATTTATTTTTTAAATAAAAGTTTGTTTTTTGGAATTCAGAAGGTATTTTCATGCAGAGAACCATGTCATGCATGTTAGTTAAGTTCCCATATGGGGCCACTCCTGCAGCCTACTGAATTCCTCATAGAGTGGAACCAGTAGTAGAGGCAGTAGTTCAGAACTCTTTCAGCCTAGGGGTGGGAAGGGGTGGGGAGTTAGGAAGATCAGTGCATTCTGGAGAATCTCCAGAGGCCTGTGTGTAAGGAACAGGGGGTCAGTCAAGGTTCTTAGAGCAGAACAGAAAAAACAGATTTCTTTTAAGGAGTTGGCTCACATGATTTGTGGGGCTGTGGCAAGTTTGCAATCTGTAGGACAGGCTGGGAGGTTGGAAACTCAGGCAGGAGCTGATGCTGCAGTCTTTAGGCAGAATTTCTTCTGCTCAGGGATGCCTCAGTTTTAGTCTTAGGCCTTTCAACTGATTTGCTGAGGCCCACCCACATTACTGGGGGTAATCTCCTTTCCTCAATGTTACCTGACTGTAGATATTAACTATATTTACAAAAGTCCTTCACAGCAACACCTAATTAGCATTTGATTAAATAACTGGGTACTATAGCCTAGCCAGGTGGCCACACAGAACCAACCACTACAGATGGGAACTCAAGTGGCAGCTTCTGGAGTATTTGATGCAAGACTAGAGGGGCACCTAGCAGAGTGCCAGGCACATGAATTTAATTGATAAGTTTTTAAAAGCAAGGGCATCATTCATGAAATTTTTGTTACTGGTTGACAAACGAACAGGACTATCTCCAGTCACTTAAACATCACACCACATAAAATAAATAGGAATTTCAGATCTTTTATTTAAGACCTTCTACATTCCATAATGACCTGCCTTAATAAAGCAAATACAGAACCAACCTAAAAAATTATTTACTCTAACAACGTGCATGTACTACTGATGTAACACTATCACAATATTATAAAACCAATTGTTTACAAATTTGCCCCATTTGCCAGTCTGTAAGCAACTTGAGAGGAGGGATGATGTCATTTGTCTGGCAGAGACTCTGTTTTACTCATGTCTATATCCCCAATTCTAAGCAGAGTATCAACTCAAATAAAATGAGATTATAAAAATGCTCATGTTCTTTTATTATATCACCTGAGTCATACCTGATTTATTAACCAGTGGGAAGTGTGGAAACCTTTAGTCCTGGATTTTCCTGTATCAATGTCAGGGAAGAAACCTGGCATCCAATGTGGGCAAGTAAGGGGACCTGGTCAGAACAGGTCAGGAGGGGCCCTGCGTGAAGGGGTTGGGCGGGGTGTGTAGTGTCATGGCAGTGGGTTTGGCGGGGGTGGAAGTGTAGCTAGCATCCAGAGGAGAGGCTTTGCCTCCAGGGAGCTGCACTTGGATGTTCTCTGGAACTACAGCTACATCCCACAGCAGGGTGAACGGAACTCCATCAGGCCCAGAGCCCATCACCAGATCCCAGCAGGACCAGTCAAGCAGAATCCTAAAACTGTCATCTCACCCGGTGTACTCCAAAGCACATTTTGTGGATCACTCATCATTAGGAATGCTCTGTGGAAGAGGGTTCCAGGATGGAAGAGCTCTGGGAGATGCTCTGTGCTGTAGTGTTTTCTTAGAGAGTTGCCATGCATATTAGCCCCTTAAAGATGACAGCATGTCTGCCAATAAAGAACCTGAGTATATCACTCAGTTCATCAAATTTAATTCCTTTTCTGCATATGAATATCTATTTGTATCCCGGTTTGGTAAATGTCATCATTTCCAAATGAAGACAGTGATCCCCAGAATGTAAATTACAGTTCACATGGCTAATAAGCAGGGAAATTGGGCTGGAATTCAGATCTGTTCCCTCATGGACTGGCTTCATCATAGTGGACCTATGTGTTCACTGAACTCAACAAAATGAAAAAAGTGATTAATCTATGTGGGTACTTTTCACAATCTGTAGAACAGTTCTGATGTCCCATATGGATAGGTAGAGGACAAAAGTGAAGGGTGGCTTCTATGTGTAGAGGAAAGAACCATAACAAAACACAGCCTTTGGGAACTCACACTGTGACAAACCTATGTATCATTTGTTTCATATGGAAACCATGCCAATGAAATACAGTAATAAATGAAAGTGGTGTTGGTTTATAAAAATAGGTATGTGTTACATGTCTTTCATTTCATATTGTGAACCTAGATCATGCCAACCTTTTACAGTAAAGACTGTAATGAAGTAAGAATGTCTTATTCAAGATAATAAATGATTCTCTTTGGTTGTAGAAGAATCTTTGTTAATGGCATGAGCATTGCCTTATTCTTTCTATCACCAAATATTGACTGGAATCCAGTCAGTATTTTCTTTCTCACACTTACATAAACACGTATGCATTTCATGTTCAGTGATAATGCTTTCCCTGTTACAGGAGTTGTGAACCACATCGTATGGACAGTACACAATGTAGGTATATTTCACTTGAGAAATGCTTTTTTTTTTTTCTCTACCTTTTTGGTAACGAGTCAAACTGACCTTCTTCAACTACTCATGTCTCCTCCTAGCAACAGGGCTGGCTTTCTGCAATTCATACACACCTTACTACAGCTGGGTGAGTAGGCACCTGGCCTCCCACTCAGGTTGGCAATTGTTTGCATGGAGTAAGACATTTTGAATTAATAGAAGAGCATTAAAGCAAGCTCCACTTATAATATCCCATTTGACAAGAATGAATTATTTTCTTTTTCCCTGAGACAGAGTTGGACAACATTTGGAAAAAAAGAAAACTTTTTTTTTTTTAGGAGGACATAGTTCTTAAATCAGAAAAAAAAAACGTGAGTGGCCTCCTATTTTCTACCAAACCAGTCAAGAGTCCCAGATCCCACTGAAAGAAATCTGAAACAGAGACAATACTTTCTTGGGATGGGGAGAGAGGCTAGGAGGGCTAGGAGGAGGTGGGAAGGGGTGGCATCTCATGTCCTCCCCTCCAATTACTGGGACAGAGGGGGTAAGGCTGTTTTTTCCTTTGTATACTCACCCATCCAGCAACTCGGATTTCTTCTCTTCTGTTCACGGTGCTCCTAGATGTAAATTTTGACCTGATTTCATTTGTAATAAATATATAGCTCATAGAGGTAATAGAAATTCATAAGTGATTTTTCGAATCTGGGCTTTTTTAGGGATGGCTTTTTGAATGAGGATCACATTAGAAATAATATATTTTTGGTCCAGTTTTTTAGAAGGCATAATTTTCTTGAATTTCCTCTAAATGGAGAAATACATTTATTTGTTTTGTTTTGATTTACAAAACATCTTTCCTTTGTTTTTATGTTACACAGAAAGAAAAAGAAGACATAAAGATTGTGTCCAGGAGGCCTTTGGATGTCATGAGATATCCACAATGCCCATGTGATCCATAAAAGTAGGGTGAAGCAGGGGCATCTGACCTGATTCCTGTTAGGAGCATTATCATAGGTTAGTCCAGGATGATTCAACTCAGATAAAACTTTAATACCTTTATTAAGGTATTTGAGGATGCAGCTTTACAAAAGACAGAATACCTTAGTGTAAAAGTTCTATCTCATTCATTAACAGTGGAAAATTCACAATCCATTTCTAAAAAACTTGATATATGGAAAGCAATGACTAAAAGATAATATATAAAAATAGTATCTGCAACTTATTCAACTAATAAATTGGTATGAGGATTTATTTACTATGTGATTCATTATGGCCTTGTTTGTAAAAGCTGAAAGTGGGATAGGGAAAAAGGTTGTTTGATGTGTACTGTGAATAAGCTAGTTCCTCAAGAGGTAATGTCAAAATACAGTAGATTGCAGTCTTCATGAAGGCAGGGACTTTGTTTTGTCCAAATCTGTATTCTGAGTATTTGGAAGAGTGTCTGGCACATGGTAGATGAGCATTAAACATCTGCTAAATGAATGAACACTCCCATATAAAGCATTTCATAGCTCTTCAAAAGAATGAGGTAGATCTACATGTACTGATATGGAAAGAAAACCTATATATATATATATATATATATATATATACTATAAAGTAGAAGGGCCAAGTGCTGAATGGTATTTACAGTATGACATCAGTTTAAAAAATAAGACAAAGATGTCTATATATGTATGATATATATATATGTATGTGTATATACACATATATATACATACATATTTTTGCATTTGAATATAGCATAAAAGATCAGAAGGAAAATGTTAAAATGATAATAGTGGTGATCTTTAGGAAGTAGGAGTGAGGAGAATGGGAAGCAGGGGCTTTCATTTCTAACTCTAATATTCTATACTGTTGGTATATATTTTTTTCAGGATTAACACATATAACTTTTATTTAAATATGAATTCTGTGGAAAAACCCCAAATGTACTTTCTTTAAAAAAAAAAGAAAGACTGCAAACTTATAATCAGTTTAGGTCTGTTTTTTAGAATTTGTGTTGTCTTTACATTATTTCAGCCTTCAGATAATATTCCATCACTTGCAAAGAAAACCTAAGGAATGGGTTTCAGCTGGAAGTTGATGAAAGTTGGGTAGAAGAATAAAAAATTACAATCTTTAAAGAATCATTATAAAAGAATGTATTTTGCTTTCCTATTTTTTGGCTTGTGCTAGAATTTTATGCTCAAAGTTAAGAAAATTTACATATAACTATGCAAAACCCCATATGTTCTGTGTCAGTCTGCACCACTTATTTTCAATGAGATAAAATAGCTTATTTAAATTTTGAATTTCCCCATTGGGTTTAGATGGTTCAGCTGTTTATCCAGCATCACTCTGCTTAAAAATAGATGGGATGACATTTGTGGGTGCTTTTAAAAAAATATCCTTTGGAGAAAGAAGCAGAACTCTAATGCCACGTTTACCATTATATTACATAAGAAAGGAAAGTTTTATGTTATGAGGGCTTCATATAAATTATTCTCCTTTCTAACATAGAACTAGAGCTCTTTTGGAACCAATCACCATCACAATGATGAGTAAATTTTAGAGCCAGGCTGTTAACTATGTAATTCTAAACTGACTAAGGGGCATCTCTCCTGAGTTTTACTTTTTGATGATTGTAATTAATTTAATGAAAATGTAAACATGGTTGGAAAGACTGTTATAAATCTATATGAAAATTTTTCTCTTCTTTCATCCTTCTAATTCTGTACTTTCCTCCATGAGCTATTTATTGAGTGGCTGCTATGTAGCAGGCACTGTGGTTAGAAAATGAATATAAAGATGATTTTGAGTATATTTTACCTGACTTTCTAGACCTGTTTAATAATGTTTATACCAATCTGCCAAAAATAAGAATTGGTTAATATTAGTCTTAAACCTGCTGTCATACAATTCCAGAGTCTGGAATAAGAATTAAAATAGCTTGAGTTGAAAATACACTGTCACCCGAAATTCTACACTGAGTAGATATACAGGAGAACTATAGTCAACTTAAGCATGAAATATTAAAATCAGTGTTCCAATCTTGGTAGTATTGCTGATGGCAAAGGATTACAACACCAGGAGGAAATGAAACCAAATGTATCACTTTCCCACCCAGAAAAATACACCTATCTTAGAATCCTACTGACTTTCTTTATTAAAATAATATACTTTAAGATGAAATTGCATTTATTGGGTAATATGAAAGAGGAAATCAGATCTGTGTGAGGGCATGGGTATATGTCATCACTATTCAACATGTTTATCCTCAGTTTTTATAGAAGTTTTCTCTGAGTAGTCATAAAAGGTAATGCGATTAGATTCTCTTTCTTGTCAAACGTTCTCCTGACCCTGAAGGCGGTCGCACAGACTGCAGATGAATGGCATTTGCCCGCTGAGGAGGAATTGCACTTTCGCTCCTTCTGTTATGTGACTTGAATACCTGGCTTGTTCCATTTCGGGACTGCCACCTGCTCCTGCTCCGAGGTGGCCCGCTGACCTGAAGTCATCCCAGTGGGTGCTCAGGTTAAGAGGGAGAAAGAATTCTCAGCCACACATTCTTCCATCTCCCCTTGAATCTACCTCTTAGGAGCAGCCTGAATGGCCCTCCTACCAGACACATTGTTTCATCACTACTGTATTTTCCTTTTCTTAGATTCTGTGATTGCTTTTAGTGGTCCCCCTCAAGAGCAAGGATTTTGTGTTTCCTTTTGAATAGCACGGTATAGTTCTGAGCACCCTGTGGAATTCTGTAAAAGTGATAAATACTAATGATGAACAACGAAGCAGGCTCCGAGGCCCTAGGGTTAGCTGCAGGAGAACTCAGAATGAGGGAAAAAAACAAATCAATTTCTAACACAAAGGCAAGATTTAGCCTCTCATTAGATCCAACTGCTACATGTGAAAAAGTGTGTTAATAAAATGGCATAGGGATTTTTGTGAGCGGGGGCCAAGTACGTGGACTAGGCTTTCAAGATGTGTCTTCCATTTTCTTTCGAATTTGGGTGTCATGATGTAACGGGATTTTGGGATCTGAACATATGTTATTTTCTTTCTTCTTTTTCTTCTATGTTTAAACCTCCACTACCATGAATTAGCTCTCCCTCTTCAATAACAGAGTGTTTATTTCTCTTCCATAAAAACGAACCACTTAGATTTAAGGTGGTATTTAAGCCCATACTCCCTTATAGGACTTTAAACACTATTTGTAAGTGATTTTCAACTCAGGTGTGAATGCATTAATTATGGCAAGCAATGGATATTATTAATTTGTACTTGATACCAATGTATCTCTTCATAAACAAAACTTTCAAAAATACCAAGTTTTAAAAACATTAATATAATTTATAATTTCATTTTAAAAAGCAAAATAACCCCCAGTTATCAAAGCCATGCATAGTGATAAATGCAAGTACTAAGCACCTGTTCCTCTCTCCGGACTTCAGGGTAGTTTGGAAAAGAGACAATTTTTTTTAACATTTCTAGTTTATGACATCTAATTTCTTAGTGATTTAAAAATAATGTAGTTTGAGATGGAGCCATAAAATTAAAACAATGAGGAGGAGAGAGAGATAGAAGCAGAAATAATAGCCAACCACTGGGGGTAAGAAAGCTACAGTGAGGGGGTAAAAGATCTGAGTTTTCCTGGTGGGTTAGCCTACCAAAATTACTCTGCTCTCACAAGCAAAGAACCTGATTATCATGCAACAAAAGCTAGTCAAAATATAACTTGTCTACTTGAGATAAGGAAATGATAAATGCTAATTCTTTTTTTTTTTAGCAGCTCATCAGCTGTTTTTCAGGAATTTATAACAATCATGATGATTTGGATCTTTCAGTTGTGAAGAACTATTCCGTTGTGGGGTTTATGAACAAATGGGACTGAGAATTCTCGGCAGCTGTAAAGCACACTAGGCATGAAAGGGAACTGGACATGGCGAGCACAAGTAGTTGTATCGCCTATGATGCCTGGCGCTGTGTCTTACACACACAGAAGTGTCAAATTGTTTGTGTTTGATGTGTGAGGCAAGTGTAGGATTTCATTTCCCCACAATTACCCTGCTTGGTAGTGAGCCGCAACTTTTTCTGTTCACGATAATGAGTGGATCTTAGAGCCAGGCGGTTAACTTTGTAACTCTAAACTTACTAAATACTTCAGATGGGTGGAGAATGAGGATAAAATAGTTTATAATTTGTTCCTGAGACTTGGACATATTAAATGGGCCTTTTGAGTTGCTTGCTTGTTGTGGGTCAATGCTTTAGATATTTAATCACTTGATGATTTTTTAGTGATGTATTTGATTTGCATAATTTTACTCCAGATGTGAACATGACATGTTTTACTACTGCTCTTATTATTTATTTTTGTAATAAAAAGATAATAATAGCATCTATATGTAATAGCAGCATGTACTGAGCAGAATATATGTATATTTTTGAAGAGAAATATCATGGATAGTAGACAATTTTTCCCTCAAATGTGAAATACAGCAGGTTCAAAACCAACCTGTGGATTTGTTATACTTGAAAATAAAATAGTGTGCATTTAACATGGTATTTTCTTATTCTCTTTTTATAGACTGTCTTGGTAAAAAAAAAATCATGTCATTAAAGAGACGGCAAATTAGATTTGGAAGCAAAAAAACTTGTTCTTAAATTCTAGCTTAGATGTTGAGTTGCAGTTTTTGAGTTTGAATATATGCATAAAAGATCAGAAGAAAAATGTTAAAATGATAACAGGGGTGGTTTTCTTGAGGACATAGGAGGGGGAGGCTGGGAAGCAGGGTTTTTTAACCCTATAGCATTCTGTACAGTTTGAACCATGAAATAGATGAGAAAAACACTTCTATCATTATTTCCTTTTATAATTTCTTACTTTTGAGAGAATAGGGTAAAAGGGTTTATTTTCTTTAGGCACTGACTCTAGGATTCACTAAGTTTATTATTTTCTTTATCCCATAAAAACTCTGCCCACAGGATACAACTAATGAATCAATTCATCCATCCATTCTTTCACATTTACTTTCTGTTCCTGAAGCCCTCTCATATTTTTTTTTTTTGCTGTTTCTAGCTTTATTGAGATACAACTGATATATAACATTGTGTAAGTCTAAGGTGTACAACATATTGTTTGGATACACCATATATTGCAAAATAATTGCTACCAAAGCTTCAGCTAATGCTTTTTCACATCACTTAAATATCATATGGTATATGTGGTATGTGTGCATGGTGAGAACATTTAAGATCTGCTCTCCTAGCAACCATTCACATTTACTAGTGCTTCCTCCATGCCAGGCACTGTGGCAGAGGAAGATGCCAGTATCAGTAGCCTGGTGTTTACCTTCAGGGACCTCCATCTATTGGACGGAGAGATGGAATTAGTGGAGGGGAAAGAGCAACCAGTGTTCAAGTGTGGTTACAGTGAAGTGTGGAAATTCCTGGAAAATACATAGTAGTTGGTGCAATTAGCATGGGAGCTGGTTCAAGGTGGTCATACTTGAATGATGGGCAAGATGTTGCCAGCTGGTCCCAGGGAGGAGAAGAGGATGTCACGGAAGAGGGAATAGTGTATGTGGAGAGACGGTCAAATGAAAAGGCACAGTGTGTGCTGGAGGAGGTATCAAATCACGTACAATCCATGCAGAATTCAAACACAGCAAACTTCACCCTCGTGGGTGTACTGCTAGAAACAGATGCAGTTCAGGGCACTCAGTCTCCTGCTCATAGTCTCGACCTGGTTTAAAGCACAGCAGGTCTTTTTAGATTCCTTTCCTCGGATTGTGTTTCCCTCTCAGTAAGGTGGCCCCGGGAACAACGGAACATTGCTCCTTCTGATCCCTTTTTCTAATTGCACATTTCCTCTCTTTCTTGACAGGACTGGTTGCCCAGAGAAATCCCCCAAACCAGCCTTTCTTCTGAACTACTTACTCTTTCTGGCACAGGGCATCCCAGATCTGCTCAGCCACCCTCCACGGCTATAGCCTGCCCTGAGCACCAGTCATCACCTCCCTGCTCCACAAGGCCTCACGTCTGTTTGTCTCAAGTCCCCACACATGCCTTCTGCCTTCCCCCCTCTCCTGGACTTCCTCTAACGCTGGCACCGCCTTACCTCCAGCTGTGTATCCAGGCACACAGTTAATATGAGAGGGCCTTTGTAGTACCTCCTTTCTTACTCATTTGGAGTCATCTTTCATTTCCCCCAAATCATGACTGTATTGGTTTCCTAAGGCTGCTGTATCAAATTATCACAAACCTAGTGGCTTAGAACAACTCACATGTGCTCTCTTATAGTTCTGGAGGCCAGAAGCCCCCAGCCGGCTCACTGAGCTGAAACCAGGAGGGCTGCACTCTTCTGGAAGCACCAGGGAGGAACCCATTCCTTTGCTTCCTCCACCCTCTAGAGCTGCATTCCTTGCTTTACTGGCCCAAGGCCCTTCTCTCCATCTTCAAAACAATCTATGCAGCATCTTCAGATCCACTCCTGTATCCGTGGCTACATGGCGCTCTTCTGTGGTCAGGTCTCCCTTTCTCTCCCTCCTAAAAGGACCCTTGGGATGGCATTGAGGGCCCACCCAGATAACCCAGGATAACCTTCCCAGCCCCAGATCCTCAACTCACTCACAAGGGCGATGTCACCATGCCATGTATGCCAGGTGACACTCACTACTTCCTGGGGTCAGGTCTTAGCCATACCCAGAGCCAGTTTTCACTGCGCCACAGTCACCCACACTGCAATCATGGCCAAGTACTGACTCTGCGCACACCAGCATTTTATGAGCTAGGTACCACTATTATCTCTGATTCACAGGTGAGGAAGCTGAGGCACAGAGAGGTTAACTGAGCTGCTCAAGGCCACAGAGATAAGAGAAACAGCAGAAAGACGACTCAAAGTGGGGTCTGTCCAACTTGAAAGCCCTGTCCTCACACAGCGCAGCCGTCACCTCCTCTCACCTCCTCCGACTGTGCGTGTCTGCCTGTTGGCGTGGTTCCCAAGGACCCTAAAGATGATCACAGTCAACACAAAATGGATCATTTCCCAGAAATTGTATATGTCCCTTCTCTGGCGGTACTTCTAGATATTTCCTCCATGGATGGCACTGCTCATTAAGTGGTTGGGTGGTACAAGCAGCGATTTGCTTCCTCTGTGGAAGACAAGTGGCCTGTGAGAGGTGTGACATTGTGCTGTGGCTGATGAACATGAGGGGCTAACTGAGCTCAGGCAGAGGGCTTTGTAAAGAATAATCATAAAGCAGGAGCAGGAAAAAACCCTGTGTTGAAAGGGACAATGGAAACGAAACAGAAATATGAAGCCCAGCTACTCACTGTAGAGAGAGCAAGAAAGGCAGAAAACTCCTGTAGACACAGAGACTGAAGACAAAAGCCTGAGAGTAAAACATCGAGCACAAAGAAAGGTACTTTTGGATTAAGAATAGGGAAAAATTCATTCAGAGCAGACTACTGGAGGTCAGAAAGCAAATGAGTAAGCAGGCGGTGAAAAGTCAAGGATTTTTCTGTGATTCACTATTAATTTTTAAGATTAAAATTTGGTCATTCTAAGGAGACAGTGGGCCACGCGGAGAATAGGAAGAGCTGGCCCCTGGAGCCAAACAGACAAAGAGCCTGTTCCTTAAACTGTGTCACTCTGGCAACTTGAGCCAAGTTGTGTCATTTATAAAATGGAAATAATAATCAGAAGATTGGAGTTTATGTGAAATGCTTTAGAACAGAGCTTTGCAGGAATGAGTAACTCAAGAGTCACTGCATTCAATGTCTGCCACCTCATCAAAACAAAAAGCAACCAAGCTGGTTAAGGAGTCCAAGTGCTATTCATGCATCCAGATGAAATTTACTTTGTGCTTGTGCACGGCTATAACTATGAATAAGAGCCTGAATATCTACCTGCATGGAACCGATAGGCTAGTGGAATAGGCATCCCTACATAGAATAGAAGCATGAGAAGGAAATCATGGGTGCTCTGAGAATTACTGGGCGAGGGACTCAACTTGGCCAGTCCGAGAAGGTTTCTGAGAGGAAGTGCCATCTCAGATGAGACTAGATGGTTGAAAAGGGGGTAAGTAGGGATGAGGGGAGTTTGGGATGCTTGGACAGGAGAGACAAAAGAGGAAGCAGCTCTTGCAAAGGCCCTGGGCAGGAGAACATGGCACCTATGAGAAAGTTACAAGTAGATCACTATGGCTGGAATGCAGAGTAGGCAGAGTGGGTGTGAAGAAAGGAGACCATGAAGGACAAGGTCCCAGCTCTGCCGATGCCATGCCCTGTAGGAGTTTGGACTTCTTCCAGGGGGTAAGGAGGGTAAGAAGGATTTATGAGCAGAATTCTTAGTGATTGTATTTGTATTTTAGAAAGGTCATTTGGGATATAATATACAGAATGGACAGGATTAAGGGCAAAGTAGAAGCAGGAAGACCACTTAGGAAGTACTGATAATAATCTATGGAGACTTAACTAGGACAGTGGCAGAGGGAGTGGAGGAAGTGAACAGAAATAAAATATGTAAGACTTGGTGATCTTTCCACTCATTCATTCATTCATTCATTCAACCAACTTTGACGAGTCTACCTTGGAGATGTGAGGGTGAGATAGAGGGAAAGATTAAGGTTTTCCTATGTATTTTTTGGATTGAAAGAAATAGGTAGACAGTGGTGCTATTTACAGGGGTAGGAAACACAGGTAAGGAGGAGGCTTGTGGGGATGACACTGAGCCAAGTTAGAGATGATAGGTTTTGAGTAATGCCTTTGTTTTTATACCACAGATCTCCTTGGATCCTCCAGCCTGTGAGTGTAAATGAGGTAACACAGATAATAACCATCAAGTCTAGAGACATTTTAGTCTTCTCTCATCTTTGCTCAGCCTCCACTTAATTCTGATTGTCCCCAAGAATGGGCTTCACATGCATTTGGGAACAAATCTGTTTGCTGCCTTCTGCTCAGGACTCCTGGCCATGGTGCCAAGAACTTCTTATGATGGTGAGCCATCTGTGGCATGTTGCTGTCTTGGTTACCACTGTCCTCAGCTGCTGGCTGCTTTGTGGTCTTTGCTAAATGTGTGCGTGTGTTTGTGAAAAGAAAGTGGCTGTGGTGCTTTCTCTAGATTTTCTCCACTAATGAATGCAGAGTTAATGCATGAGTGATGCCTTGCATTTAGCATCAATAAGGATGCCTGAAAGATGAACAACTTTGCATCTCATCTTGAAGCATGAGTGAGTTGAAAAAAAGAATCATGGAAAGGATGCTGGTCAAACAGCCTTACACATTGGCAGCATCACATTGGTTTTAGGTAGCAAGAGTGGATAGAAAGTCATGCTGGTATGAAAATTTCCTTAGTACAAATGACAGGAAATAGAAGACAGCAATTAGGTTAAAAAAGATAGTTTTCCAATTTGTTTCTTTCAGTGGATGCAGCGCAATACACAGGTTCTGGACCAGTGATTCCGGTGGGGGAAGGGAAATGGGAAAAATAGAATTAAAGGAACAAAAAGTGCATGTGCAGGCAAGGATGGTCTGGAGTGATGAGGAATGAGGAGGACAGGGAGAAAGAGGAAGAGGAAATGAACATCTTACAAACCCAAAGCAATCCACCCTATCTGAGCTCCCAACAGAGTTCTGCAAACAGAGAATAGCTATGAAAATTGAACGTAGTTTGAAATCTTTAAGTATGAATAGATAACATATGTCTGTCTTGGTGTTCTTAAAAATGAACTGTAATAGACTAAAATGCCACACTCCTATTTCTCATAAGGTTTATTCAGTTAAAGGCTTCTCAAGAGAAATGCCTAAAATTTGTAGGTAGAAATGGGTGATGTGTAAGTGGACTTAAGTCATTAGTGGTAGCTAAATATTTGTGTTCAACCTTAGCACCCTGTTTATATATCCAGGAAAAACAGGCATTGTGTACAATTTAAGGGGATAGATAAAAGTTTCTCCTTTTTTTATAAAAGTCTGGTATTTAAAGATTTCAATGAAATAAAAATATCTGGTGCCCACAGTTCATTTTCCAGGGATAAAAACAGACTGAGAAGATTAGACAGTACGAATAGGAGAAATGTTTTCTTTCCATTTCTCCAAAATTTCCCACATACTTTGCTAAATGTGTGTTCTGAATAGACCTTCTGAAATATCTTTTGAGGTCACCTACTTTGAGAGAATAGAGTCTTTGATTTTCAGGTGACACAGCACTGAGCCCAGAAAACATAAATCTTAATTATACTTTTCATTTTTGCTATTCTTATAGAAAAGATTATAATTTCATCCCCATCTTGCTAAGCTTTGGTTAGTTTCAAGTATTTGTGCTACATGCTGACTGAAATGAAAATTGTTGTGTTAAAAAACTGAAAAGCTACATCACAAAAAGCAAAGTCAACCTAGTAATTGTTTCATCACTTCTTGTGTTTGAGATACAGTAGCCAAGGTAGCAATGAAAGTCTCCGAGAGATCTGATGGTTTTTAATTCCATGAGCTTCGGTAGACACACAAGGACATTTTCCACATGAACTGCAAACACTGCGACCACGGTAAATCAAGAGGTAATGAAAGTTCACATTACCGGTATGGTTCTATTTTAAAACAGTCTTCCAAAATAAAACCTACCTAAACTAAAGCCATGGGATAATTTTAGCAATTGGAAATTACTACCTTCCCTAGAATAACATGTTCTTAGAAATGAAATGACTCAGAAACCAACATGCTGTATGTATTCTGCTTCCTCCAGAGCACACTGAACATTAATTTACAATATAGCATGCTAAATATATTCAATAAGTAGTGCTTAAATAATTGTCCATACTGCTTCTAAATACTCTGCACATAAATTCACTTTGCACTATACATGATATAAGCATTATTATATAGATGCCATTCTTATAAAAAGCTAGATTTCTCCCTTTGACCCTCTAGCACCATAAGCAACCTCATCAAAGGAAAAGGTGCTGAGGGTACTCCTTATAAAACTGCTCATCCCAAATTCACAGAAACATGAAATTAACTCTAGCATGCTAAATGAAAAATTATGGATTAGCACAGAAATCAAACACACAGAGACTTATTTTTTTCCATAGTCAGAATTGCCATCAGCTTACCTTATTAGCTGAAATGCCAAAAAGAATGTCTTTATGGAAAATTAAGTTCATTATTCATCTCAGCTTTGATTTGGTATAGTGCAGCCGAGAGCATTTAGCTTCTCTCTATGATTTGCCGATGCAAAGTGGGTGAGTAAGGCAGTAAACACAGAACTTGGGAGATGGGGAGTGGTTAGCCAGGGCTCACAACTCTAGACTTGCAACTTTACATTTCCATTCATATGAAAATGCTTAATGAGATAAAATCTTACCACTGAAGAAGAACACATAAGTGAATACCTGGTGCAGATTTTAAAAGCTCATGCAATTTTGTATAGCAGTTGCAGTGAGGGTGTCCTGCATGCTCACAGTCCTAGAAAAACTGCATTGCTATCTTTTGTTATTTCAGTGGATTCTTCAGCTATTGATTCATTCTGTAGCACATATAATAGATAATGTATATTTTGTCAAGGAGAAAGCCACTTTGTGGAGCAATCTCTGCAATTTTGTAAACAAAAGAATAGCTGGTTTTCTGACTGGTGATGAAAAGGCAGAATGCATTTTACAATTTTGAAGGTAACTATGCAGACACACACACATTGGATACAAATTCAGGTGGTAGATTTTAGGGCTCCAGGAGTAAAATAGTAATTGATAGCTATCAATATTATTGATATCATTTCTTGTAGAAAAAAAAAAGTCCATATCCTTTAGTAATTCATTAATTTTCTTCAAATTAATTCAATATATTTTAGACAAACACTTTTCCTTTCTTTAAAAATGACTTCCATTGAAAATATCTCAGAAAAATCTTATCTCGTTAAAGCATGCATTTCATGTCCAGGTAGGAAATGGACGCTGCAGTGTTCTCTCCTAGGTATTCAGTGTGTAGAATTTAAGCAGGCAACATTTATTAAAATCCAGCTTTACCAAGTGAACTGTGCAATCACAACAGTAAGATGAGTCTAAGATCAACAGACAAGAACAACATGGCTGAGAAAAGCAATTTTAGCTTAAAGACTTTTAAACCTTTCTTGCCTTTGTCACCTTGAAAAATCAGACCCCAAAGCTCTCCTCTTCTGAATTAATAAAGAACGTGACTCCCTCTAACAAGAAATGAAAAAGAAAAAATAAGAATTAAATGATTGATTTGCCCCAAAATGTTAAACACAGCGTTACCAGATGATTCAGCGATTCTACTCCTATATATATCCAGGAGAAATGAAAACACATGTCCACACAAAAATGCGTACACAGATACTTTGAGCACCAATATTCACAAGAGCTGAAAAGTGGAAACAACACTAATTTCTGTCAGTTGATGAAGGGACTAAAAAAATGTAGTATGTCCATACAACAGAATATTATTTGGCATTAAAAATAAACGAATCTTGATGCATGCTATAATATGAGTGAAATTTAAAAACATCATGCTGATTGAAATACGCCAGTCAAAAAAGACCACATATCATATGATTCCATTTATATGAAACATCCAGAGTAGTTGGAATCTATGGAGACAGAAAGTAGATGAGCAGTTGCTCAGGTCTTGGGATGGGAGTACTGGCAAGGGAGTACTAATGGGCACAGGTTTCTTACTGGAGTGATGAAAGGTTCTTGTCTTAGATGGTGGTGACGTTTGCATAGCTCTGTGAATATACTAAAACCATTAAGTTGTATACTTAAATGGGAGACTTTTATGTTTTGCAAATTTATATCTCAATAAAGATGTTAATACAGTCACTAATTTGTCAAAGAAACATAGTCATGCAATGTTTGTAATTATAAAAATAGTTATATATAATAAATTCTGGTTAAGGAACATAGGGAGAAGTGGGAAAAGAGGAGGAATAGCCCCAAACATGGGGAACCCTTGGGGACACATGATCTACCTAAAGAACCATTTGTACTGGTGTTTAATTGTGGCTAATTTTCAGTGAGGAAAATCCCCCCAAAATCAGAGAGAATGAGAGCAAGAGGAAAAAGAGGAAGGGAACGAGAAGAAAGAGGAAAGGAAAGAAGGAGAAGGGGAGACTTGTTTTTGATTAGATGATGTGAAAGGGCAGATGATTCAAGAGGAAAAGTAAGCTCATGAACCTTAATTCTGATGGTAGAATATTAAGTGATCCAGATGAGAGTAAAAGAAGAAAGCCCCGAAAGAAACCAAAAGAAATTGTACAAGGAGGGTTTTGTTGTGTTCTAATTAAAGGAACATTTTTCAAACATCAGAGATGGACCCACAATCAAGGAAGAATACAGGTAAGTGATTATCTGCAAGAACTGCACCCAAAGCACTAAAGTCCAGAATAAAATGAAGTGTGTGAATTCCGAAAAGCTAAGGACAGTCTTAAAAAAGGGCTTTTTAGAAAGATATGAATTGGAACAAATAGAAGAACAAAGGACAACCCCAAGGCTTGGTCCAGATGGTGCGACATGAGCAGATGATGATGAGGGAGGAGGGGGGAGAAGGCAGGAGGACAAAACATACAACCCTCAACCTCTGCCACTTTTTCTGTCAAAGAAAATGATCTTCAAATTGTTAAGGGTAGAAGAAGAAACATGGTGAAGAGAAGTTTGAAGTCCAGGAAAACCTTTTACAGGCAGGTAACTCATACATTGATATTTCCATTCCAGATCTCCCACATGAACTCCAGGCACTTGCCAATTTCCCTTAGACACCGCAAAGCACTTCGTACACAGCACCTGCAAAACAAAACCCACTTTCTCTTCCCCCTCCCAGGCCTCCTCCTCCTCTGTCCTTCCAGAGCTCCCTACTTCAGTGCATGGGGTCTCCACCTTTTATGCGAGTCAGGAACATAGGTGCCTGTGGACACTTGCCTCTCCCTCCATATCAGTATGTTCTGTAGACCTGGAATCTCTGGAACCTGTTTACTTGTTTCAGTATCACTGTCAGTATCCTAGTCCCGTCCTCATTTCCCTCCACCTGGGATACAATACTTGCCTTCCAACTGGTTCTCCTTCTTCCCCTTTCCTTGTCTTCTCACTCAGTCTAAAGGGATGTTTTCAGAAGGCCAAGCAGATACCAGCTTTCCCCACTCCTACCCTCCTACACACACAAACACAAAATATAAAGATTCAAAATTTAAACATAACCTTCAGGGCCCTGAGGGAAACAGTCCTGTGTATCTTCCTGGGGTCATCGTGCACTGCCTTGGTGACCTAACCATGCTAGTTTATTTCTGACCTTTTTTTTTCTTTCTGCCTTTGCATGGTTCCCTGGGCTTGTTTTCTAATTTATGCTGGATCTTCCTTCAGACCTAATCCCAACAGTTACTTCCTAGGGCCTGCTTCTCTGAACCCCTGAAGTCAATAGGCTATTATGGCATCACACTCTCTAGGTATACCATGCTCTTGGTATCTTTGAAGAAGCCTGCTTGGGTTGAGTCTCCAGTGAGTTAAACTCACTATGGAGGGACCCTGTGTCCCCAATGGCCACTCTTCTAATAGGACAAGTATGAGAGATTCATTGTATGGAGGGAAGGCAGGGAATAGGCATTCTGGACTCAGTGACACAGCAGTCTGATCTTAGTTGAGTGCAAGATGTTAAAGGCAGTGCTAAGAAATATGGCTGCCCATCCCCTAGGGCCCCAAGTCCTGTGGGAAGCTGAATTCAGCAACAGGTCTTCCCAGTGCAGTAAGGGACAGTCCTAACTACAGACAAGAAAGAGCTCCCACCACAACTCAGTAGTAGTGCTTAGCATGATAATAAATTGACATATATTTATGTGATTGATCTGAGCAATGTTTATCTCCTCAATGACAATAAGGGGCATGGGAATAGGAATCACGTCTGTTTCTGGTTACCACTGTCCTTTGCATCTAACACAAGGCCTGGGAAGAGTAGGCACTTAAATATTTGGGGAATGAATAAATGAAAGAGCTCTTAAATTGGCAGACTATGGTGAGAGGGTAGTGATAGTATAATAGCTACTAGCAAAATAATTTAAAGCATGCGTTCTTTGTCAGGTGTCAGGATTAGTCTTCTTGTTTATAAAGTCTGACAATTTTCTATCTTTCCCTGGTCAACATGGCTTCAATGTCACTACTGCATGAAGACCCGCTATTGGTCAAATACATACATTTTGCTTAGAAAATTAGCATTCAGGATGTTGATCTAAAATATCTTAAGATTCATTGGATTCATAGTTTAATTTTCTTAATAAAGGATTTTCCTTTTTAAATAGAGGGTGCACCTAAGGAACATTAAGCTTAAGTTTTAATTACATCTTTGTATATGCAAAGAGCTTTTGTTAGGATCCCAGAATTGCCGTGGGATCCTAATCTGAAAGATTGTTAAAGAAAATATGGCAGCAAAAGATGAAGAAGGACATGCCTTTTGAATCATCCAAAAGAAAACAGCTTCATGGGCTTGAATTTACAATGCAGCATTGTCCAAGAACAGGCTGTTAATGGCAGGTCTCTGAACACTAAGAGAAGCAGCCTGTGTTTATGGGGAATCGTAGTATGTTAAGCCGACTATGTTTTGTTTTTATTTTTATTTTAGAAGATTAACTTGGTTGATAGGTAAACACATGCCCTGAGCTTCTTCATTCAAAGTCATCTTTACAGAAAGAAACCAGGAGGAAAATATTCCTAAATGTGAACACGAGTGGTTTACTTGGGAACTGAATTTTCTCACTTCCCTCCTGGAATCTGTTCCAAACAACACAAAAAACAATACAACAACATGAAGAGAAATACCCACAAATCACATTTTCAGCAAAACCAACAGAAAATCCTAAACTCCAAAGTCAGAGTCAGACAGAAAGTCAAGGAGGCAAGTCATAATAATGTGGTAGGTAAATGAGAAGTATGAAGGGCACCTAAATGTAGCAGAGGTCAGAAAGCTCTGTGACATATATACTCCCCCCAAATGAGGACCTCAATCCAAGAGGAAGGCACTGTGGAAAAGGCTGGGATGAGGTAGGTGACAGACGGTGAATGGGCAAATTTCAATAATGACCAAAAATATTCTTTCTAAAAATGACTGTATCATTTGTGTTCCCATGTGACAGGCAGCCTGTGAGGTCATCCATGAAGTAACTGAGGGAGAAAGAGCTAGGTTTGGCTTGAGAGTCAGAGGATGTGTGACTACAGGAATGCATCATATCGTAAAGAAACAGTTTATAACTGTAGCAACAGCAAAGGAAGCCCTTGGTTCACGAGCACATGGAAAACTACAGCCCACTATTCTCTCCAAAGGAACCTTCTGACGCTCTGGGAAAATGCAACTCATTCAAATGGGGGACACATAAAAAGAATACACATGCAACTACTATAAGGAATATGAAAAAGAGCAGCCATAAATTTCTTGTAAATAATGTAAATGCACTGGAAGACTATGTTGCCATAAAGAAGTTTAAGAGCATAACCCAAATTCAAAACAATCATTAACAAAGCAAGGACAGCTGTGAAGGAAAGACACAAAGCAGTAGAGGAGGGACTCAGGGAAGAAGGAAGAAGACAGCAGAAGGTTGCAGACAGACAGACGGCCAGAGGATGTGAAACAGGAACTGGCAGAATTGAACAAAACGGAGGTAAACGAAGGGGAATAAAAGATAAAAAATGAAAAAAAGGCAAAGAATTAATGTGGAGATAAAAAAAAGAAAAAGAAGGATTGGAGAAACAAGGAAATATATCCATCATGTGCATAGCTATAATTCCATAGAAGAAAGGCAAAGCAATGCAGTAGGATAATTATCTTAAAATACAATTCAAGAAAGCTTTTCTGAAATTAAAAAGCCTGAAATCTATCTAATGAATAGACTCTCCATTTTATCAGTGAAAAGTCATCCAGAATGGTCAAATATTTACCTTAGAAAACTTTTGGAAAGAAACTTCTGGCAAGCAAAAAGATAAGATCAGATTAAGGAAAATAAGGTTGACATCAGACAGCTGCAGAAACATTTAACCTCAGCACATAATGGAGCAACCTCTATGATATCAAGTCAAGGAAGCAGGAGCCAAGGGTTTTCTTCTGACAATCAAATTCTCCTTCAGGCAGTCCTGAACATGCCAGAATTTTGGTTACATTGCTCAAAGGAGCCTTTCTAGGGGTAAATACTAGAGGACAAGCTATAGATAGACAAGACTTCAACAGAAAAATGTCGTCCAAGAACCATTGGCCAACTGACCCCTATGTTCATAGCAGCACTGTTTACAGTAGCTAAGATAAAGAAACGACCTACGTGTCTACTGATAGGTGAATGGATAAAGAAACATGGATGGATTTCAAAGGCATTAAGGCTAAGTGAAATAAGTCAGACATAGAAAGACAAATATTATATGATCTCATATGTGTGAAATCTAAGAAAATGAAACAACAAAACAACAAAAAAATGAGCTTACATAAACAGAGATCAGACTTGTGGTTGACAGAGGCAGGGGTTGGGGGATGGGTGAAATGGACAAAGATGGTGAAAGGGTACAAACTTCTAGACGTAAGATAACTAAGTCATGGGAATGTAATGTACTTCCTGGTGCCAGTAGTCAGTAATACTGTATCACATTTTTGTAAGTTGCTAAGAGTATTTTTAACTATGTACAATGATAGATGTTTTCTAGACTCATTATGATCATTTAGCAATAAATACAATTAGCAAATCATTATGTTGTAAAACTGAAACTAATATACCAAGTATATCTCAATTAAAAAAAAGCTATGGCTGGTCAAAACCTAGTTCAATACATTTTAGAAGAGGTCCACTGTCTGTCCATAATTTAAAAGAAATACCTTTTGATTCATCACTGCATGAAGTTCCTGTCAGTTATACATATGTAAATATACTTTAAGAATTTTTTTCTATTCCTAATTTGTTACAATTTTTTGTTAAATCATTAATGGCTGTTTAATATTACAAAGTGCCTTTTTGTGCATATATTGAGATAGTCATATGTGTTTTCTTTAGTCTCCTAATGCTGTGAATTATGTGACTATCATTTCTAATGTTAAGTCTTCTTTTTATTACCAAATAAATCCCATCTGGTCATGTTATTTTATATTATTTATAATTATTTAATTTCATTGAAATATTTATTAAGGATTTTTGCATCAGGTTCATGAAAAATACTGCATTGAAATTTCCCTTTTTCAAACTGCCCTTGTCTGTTTAAGATTATACTAAATCCTAAAATGATGCAGGCATCTTTTCTTTTGTTCAGATCTCTAGAAGAGTTTTTGTATGACAAAGATTATCTTTTCCTTACAGGTTTCATAAATCTATTTGGGTGTGGTCTTTTTTTTGAGTAAATTCTGAACTACTGTGTCCATTGCTTAAATTGTGGATATATTTGAGGTTTCTGTTTTCACTGGGTTTTGAAGGATTAATTTTTCTAAGAAATTATCTGTTAAGTTTTTGATGTATAAGTATAAAAAGTTTATTTCTATATTAGCTTTTTCTTTTTTCTTGGTGAGTTTGTTCAAATAACAGCAGTAACACCATGTTCACAGTGAACGATCTCTAGGTGATTTGTTAGCTTTTTAATTTTCTTATGTATTTTACAAAATTTCCCCAATAAATATATATGAACTTTATGAACCTCCCCAGTAATAGGTGTAATAAAGTAATACACTTTTAAACAAAAACAAAGAAATGTGGACTGGATAGGAGGTTCATAACTGGTTGAATGCCTTTCCCTACATGGTATATGAATCATTTTATAAAAAAGTATAGCATGGTCTCTAGTGGCCTACCTAAGACCTTTCTGGCCCTATTCTGAACATTTAGTTATCATCAACTTTGATGATGATATATTAGACACTAGTATGAGATTTATAATATAACACATCTTGGAAAACATTTAAAATATTGAATTCCAGATTTACTGTTCTCCAATTTTGACTGAGAAAGCATTCTTTTTGGCCCCCTAAATGGCACTTTTAGGTGGTGAATTAAGACAGGCTGTCCCTTCCTTAGGATTCACTGCCATTTGCTGGAAAACTATAGTAATAAATAAATAATACTAACATAACTACTAATATAAATGGTGTTTACTAGTGTTAGGTAGTGTACATACCTAACAACAATAAGGGTGGCCCTGGGCTAGAAAGACATTCATATCTATAAGATGACATTTACATTCTACATCATGTTAAACTGCCCAAGTGCATTGTACAGGGTGGGAGAAACATGGCAACATGAAAAAATAGCTCAAGAATTAAATCCGTGAGATAGGTTGGCATGGCTGCCAGACAAGCTAGTACATTGATAGAAGTAGGGTGTTCATATCTAAAGATTATTTGATGAATGCTGATCTAAATTGAACTGAAATATTATTCACACAGTTACACTGTAAGTTAAGAGGGATGTTTTTTTCTTGGAACTAGATATAGTTGTGATGCTGAAAGTGCCTTCAGTCCTGTTTTTAGAGAATTGCTGAAGGAACTAGGTGTTCTGAAGATGGACAAAGAGGACTTAGGAGCAAATTATAATTTTTAATAAACACTTGAATAATGGCAATAGGGAAGAGTTATTAGATTTCTTTCACATAGCTCAATATCCAAGTTAAAGGGAGAAGGATTTGTGTTCACCATAGACAAGTATCTTCTAAAAAGGGGGTCAAGAATGGAAATTCAGAAACTTCCCTAGAATTCATTTGGTAATATGTGCAAAAATCCTCAACATTTTGCACACCCATTAGCCCAGCTCATGTGCTTCCAGGAATTTCTGCTGAATAAATAATTGGATGCATCTTGAGGTATTTGTGGCACTAAAAGATTTGGATAGGTTACTAGGTACATAAGAGGAAAATAAATGAAATGTGAAAAAAACAGCATGATGTCAAAGAGGAGTGGGGAAAAAGAATAAACTACATGGAACAGAAACTGCTATTTTAAGTACCAGGGTGGAATAGAGAGAGAGAGAGAGATATTATTAGAAAATTGCCAGTCAAAATAAGGTTGAATGCAGGCCACTGAGGCAATGGCCCAATTTTTTTGTTAATTAGATGAGAGAATTGTGATTGCTAAAATAAAACTGAGATTGAGGATCTCTAGTGAAGTGAGGTCAACAAAAAAAGCTAAAAGGTGGGAAATTACTTATCATTTGAAAGTGAAAAAACCTATTACTAATGGGTGCTAAATGGTTTGTAATGTTGAGGAAGAAAATGGATTCATGTACAGATTGTTAGGCACTATAATGCTACATCAACAGAGGGCTTCAGGAGTTAGTATGCTAAGAAGATGCTTATTGTAGAAGTATGTGCTCCAGGTTAGACAACAGTCCAAACATTTGTGATTGTCTCCATCTGAAAATGACTGAAAGAGCAAAAACATCTCTGCAGAATGATCATTCAAGATTAGAATTTTAAGATACTACGATTTAGTTGCACTTCTTTTTTAAAATTGAAGAATGGTGCATAATATTTGGAACTATTAACTGGGAAAAAGGTTTCATGTTATCAAAAAAGACATTTATGGCATTATTTCATAATGATTAAAAATTGTAAACAAAGTTCAAATGCCAAATCATTGAGAAATAAATTTCTAACCAGAGTGTATGAGCATACTTTCATAGTTACACATATTTTCATTAAAATATAGACTTATGAAAATAATAATTAAAGTGATAAGCACATATGTGCATAAATGTATACAAAATGATTTTTACTCTATCACACTTTAGGGAAAATACTGGTAAGTTTAATAGTTGCTTCCTAATTTCCTGATTCATTGATAGACTTTTTATTCCTTGTCTAACATGACCATTCTTTTGTAGATAATCTTGTTGGACCGCACCTATTATTTGGGGTCTCTCTCCCTTTGCTTGCATGCTCTTTGATTCCCTTTCTTTCTGACTCTATCACTGCTTTCCATCCTTTGCCTCCTGTTTGTGCTTTAATGTCTGTGTAGCCCAGGAAACTGGCCTGTGCTGCCTTATCTAATTTATATCTCCCAATGTGATCTCACTTTCAATTTTTTTTCTACTTTCTGTGTGATAACTTCCAACTAACCTTTCTCCAGGCCTGGCATCTTCCTCAGCTCCAGACTCATACACTGAGGGGCCTTCCCTTCTCTATCTTCCTCACTTGAGGATTCTTGACTAACCTGACACCTTTTAAGATAAGGTAGAAAGATTACTTCTCTTCATCTTTACTGCTCCTTACCCAAGTCTGAACCACAGTCACCTCACATCTGGATTATTATATCACCTCCAAATAATATTTGAATGAATGCTTGCCTATGAGACATCTTCAACTGAATATTCACAGGCACATCAGATTCAAAATATCTAGAATTAAATAAACTTCTCTGTCCAAACTTTTTCTCTCCTATTATCTATCTCAATTGGAGGTCCTGATATGAACTCGATTTTCGAAACTCTAATTTGGTTATCATGTCTACTATTCTCTTTCCTGACACCTCATTCAGTGTCCAAATCACTGTAATTCTTCGTATTCTGAACATGTTTTCCTTTTTTCCTCTTAAAAATTCTTGACATGAGAATCCCTTTCCCCTTCCACTACAGTGAGAGCTCTTTGAGGACAGGAGTTGTGTCTTCTCAACTTTGTATTCCAAGTCTTTAAAGATTGCCTAAAATATAGTTAGTACTCACAAGCATTCAAATTAAAAGTTATATTATGTACAAAGAAGGGAAAAGATATATATAACACATTAATTGCAAATGTGTTAAATGTATTTTACATTTATAGACACTGGAAGGAGATTTTGAGTCATAAAGAATTGGTGTGTTACTGTGAAGTTAACTGAGTTACAAACATTTTAAATACAAAAGAAACAGCAAATATGTAACTCATCGGCAAAGAGGAATCCAGACTCATTAGTCAAAGATAGTCTAAAATAGTTTAAAATAGCCTAACATAGTTTAAATAGTCTACATAGTTTCAATAGCCTAATAGTTTAAAATTTATGGCCTTTCATTCCATCTCCACATAAAAGAAGTATCCAGGGACCCTGCCATATATACAGTGATCTCATTAGGCTCGTATGTGCTTGAGGGATGACTTCCCACTTTCCATTCAAAGTTTGAAAAATGGTTAGGTTTAAAAAATATATCATGTATTAGGTGGTAGAATCTGGGGATGGCAGAATAATGGCTCCCCAAAGATGCCCATGTCTTGATCTGTGGGGCTTGGGAATATATTACCATAACATGGCAAAGGGGACTTGGCAGATGTTAAGTTAATGATCTTGAGTGGGGAAGGTTATCCCGGATTATCTGGGTCTTTGTAAGTGAAGGAGTCAGGAGGGCCAGAGAAGAGGATGTGACAAGAGAAGCGGGACTCAGAAGTGTTGGGCTGTGGGCTTTGAAGATGAAAGCTGTAGCCGGGAGTCAGGGAATACAGGCTGCCTCCGGAAACTGGGAAAGGCAAGAAAACGGATTCTCCCCTCTACCTCCAGAAGGAACCCAGTCCTGCTGATATGACAGAGCTCAGAGAGGCCTGTGTCCGACTTCTGACCTCGGGAACTGTAAGAGGATAAATCTGTGCTGTTTTGAGCCACTTGGTTTGTGGTAACTTGTTACAGCAGCGACAGAAAACGAAAACAGATGCTGTAGGATTTTGCGTCATCAAAAGCCTGACTAAAGAAAATCATGATCTCTAACAGCGACTTCTGCAATGCTTTCTTAAGTCTGTTCTCTCGTTTCCATTCACAATGCTACCACCATGTTTCCAGGCTTAATAAAAATAATAGCATTTATGGAGGCATTACATAATGTCCCTTCTCCAAGCACTGTTCTACACCTTTATATTACATTAACTCATGTAGTTTTCTCAAAACCCCGATGTGGTAGGTATTTTTATTATTATCTCCTTATTACAGAGATGGAGACCAAGGTAGAAAGAGATTAAGTAACTCACTAAAGTTGCATCATCAGTAAAACACAGGGTTTGAACACAGCTGTTTGGCTCAAAAGCTGTAGTTGCTCTTTCTGGAAATAACTTCATGGCCTTCAAATTGCATGGCTTTCACTGAAGGTGTCCCCTCACTGATTCACTGTTTACATTGACTCTTTTTAACTATTGTAGTAGACCGAATTTTGGCTTCCATGATCTTCACCCTCTGGTGTCATGTCCATGAATATGCTATGTTTCTTGGCAGAAGGGACTCTGCTGATGTCAGTAAGGTTATGACTCAGTGATCTTAAAATAGGTGGATTATTCCAGATTAATCTGGGTGGACCCAAATCACTTGAGCCCTTAAAAGAAGAGCTTTGTGTTATGTATATTTTACCACAATACGATAAAATAAAGAAAAAAGAGCATTCCCCTGGCAGAGGCTGAAATGAAATCAGATCAATGTGGCAGAAGTCAGAGACACTCAAAGCAGGATAAAGATTTGATATGCTATTTGCTGGTTTGCAGAGAAGGGACTTCAGTTGTACAGACACAAGGAACTGAATTATGCCATCCACCTGAATGCATTTGGAAGCAGAAATCTTCCCCAGAGCCTACACACAAGAGCCCAGGCCAGCTAATATCTTTATTTCAGCCTTGGGAGGTCATGAGCACAGAACTCTGACCAATGGATATGTCAACCTTTCTAACCTCTTGTCTGATTGCTCTCCCAGAAGACTCTGAACTGAGCTGGCTGCTGAAGTCACCACTCTGATGTTGGGTCTATTTCTTCTTTCTCTCTCCTTCTCCCTCCCTTGTGACTTTCCTCTTTCCTGCCTGTGACCCATTAATCCTTCCATCCAGCCATCCACCCACCTACCAAACATAAATAGTTGCTGGGCACTAAGTTAGGCATGGGGGGTACAAAACCGAATTACTGAGAGACCAATGAACAGTGGGAAAATGCTAAGAGAAATCTCTCCCAATTTGCTTCCACAGAAATGATACTTCTGAGTATCATGAGAAATGATACTTAAGAGATATGACATTTTAAATGGAGAAACCTTTTTTTTCCTCTGTCCTTCCTTTCTTAAACTATGGGTTTGGAATTTTTCTTCCTATAAACCCCCTTTCTCTATTTTTCTTTGCTCAGCTATCTTTATGCTGCTGCTTCTTCACCTTGTATTGTATTTATCTGCCTAGTATCCCACTAGACTATAATGAGTGTAGGAACTGTTTTAAAATCTTTGAATTCCCTTCTTTTAGCTTCAGCCATTGTATACAGCAGATCTTCATTTTTTTGTTACTTGAATTGATCACTCAGGAAAAGCTCCTTTACAGTAAATGCTACGATAAGCTCTAGTTTTAATAGACTCTTCAAGTTCCAACAGATGTCTACCTATTTCAGGTAATATGTACCCACAATAATATTTTGTTAAAATTTTTCTAAGGTTCAACCCAAAAGGCTTTGCTAAGGAAGAAGACAAGTCATAAAATTTAAGTTTTTAAGGAAAAAGTTAGCCAATTCTAAAGATACCATAATTTAAACTTGTTAGTGGCTCTTTATCTCTTCTGAGGGGACGTGATAAAAGTGAAGGTCTTTTCTCCCAAGCAGGGTGAACATGAACACCACCCTCCTCAATTTTTGATTGAAGTTCAGGAGTTCGCTGACCTCTCAAGCCCATTCCTGCACACTCGGAAAACCCAGAGCCCTGGGCACGGAACTCTGAATTATGCAGTAGGCCTGCCATTCTGCATCTGAGTTCTCCTCAAACCACACCCCGCCCTTTACCCCACCAAAGGGTCTCCCCGAGGTGCGATTGCTTCAGAAGTTGGTCGAGCTGTCCGTCTGTCCTGCCTGGGCTGCCTCAGCCCTGTGAGTAACCTCCCAGTGGATAGTCCAGGCCTGGAAAGCCTCCACCTCTGAGGGTCTGCATTAGTCCTGCCTTATTAAGCTTTTCTAGAAAAGCCTTTTCTGGAAAGCAAGCTCTTCAACTGGCCTACCACCTGTGGCATTTTTCTGGCTTTCTGGGCTAAAGCAATCTCTTTCTTTCCAGGCCTCAAAGTGGCCAAAGAATGCTTGGTTTCAGAGAGCAATATGAGAAAATATGACTTCAGAAGTTTGGTAAGTAAATGAGGCCAGACACATGTTTTTGGTAATGTCAGTTCCCTGAAAACAGAAGACTACTTTTAAGGGTGTATTCTGGTTATTATTCCATGCAACTACTTCCTGCTATCTCAATAGGTAATTATATTTACAATTCAAAATGGTGTGCCTAAGCCTCACACTGACACCCATGACTTGGTGTATGAAGTTTTGAGTGTGCCATGGGAAAGTGTGAGACTCACTCATCTCACAGAATATAGTTCAAGTAAACAGTGCCCTGATCACCCACAGTGAATACTCCAAGGGCCGTGCTAGAAAGTGCTAGCCCTTTGGTCAAAAGCAGAAGGATGTGAGGCCGGCAGGAGTGCCTCAGGCCACATGCAGCCCCTACCTGGTGGGGGCAGAGGAGCCTGTCTGATTGGTATGAGCTGTGTGACTGGCTGTGACAGACAGTACTATGCGCTGCCAACTTCTGACTCCATTGGCATCCAGATGCAGCTTCTAGAGGTGCCCAAACATTGTAATTTACAAATAAATGTGAGGAGGAGAAAAGTTTTGCAGCTATCTTTCACCAGTGATGAAGAGAGTCACAGATGAGGGCTACTGTCTGAGAGCTTCAGCCTAACACTCAAAAAGTGTGAATGGCAATAGTGTTCTAGGTACTAACTGGGCGACTAATGGCGAGTCAGGTACAAAGTGCAGGGGCAGAGAAGGCCTCCTGGAGGGCGGACGGGAGGGGCAAGGGCAACAGTGGGCGAGATGGGCCCAGGACAGCGCCCTCCTGCGTCACGGGGGATGATAACTGCTGGGTGAGAATCTGGGCAAAACCCAGGCTTGGCCTTGTGTTTCTAGGCCTTGTGGTCATACTGATTGAAAACCAGGTACTTTAGAAAATTTACCCCTTGAAATAACTCCACAAATGATAATTGGAAGATGAGTGAAGCAGTTTAGTTAATGCCACATGGTGAGTGAGTGCAGGAGCAGACGCTGACCCGGAACGACCTGGCTCTCCCTGTGCCCCCCTGAGCCATGTGGGCCTGTGGCCAGTCCTGCCACCTGTCTGCGCAGGGACACACAGCAGGAAGTGATCTTCTCATGGCAAAGCCTGGAGCAAGTCAATATAGGAAAATAGACAAAAACAACTAGAACAATGTTGTCCAATAGAACTTTCTGCAGTGATGAACATGTTTTATATTTGTGATGTCCAATATGATAAACACACACTGACTACTGAGCACTAGAAATCTGCTCTGAGGAACTGAATTTTAAACATTTATTAATGTAAATTTAAGTCATGCACGTGGCTAGTGGCTACTATATTGGACAGCACAGAAGTAGACAATTTGATTTCAAAGGATCCCAGGGGCCATCTGTCCTCATTTCATCAAATACGGAAATTTCCTTTGCTCTATCCCTGACATGTTCATCCAGCCTCTTGTTACACATTTTTAATAAGAAAAAGCTTTTCACATTAACTTGGGATCCATGCCTTTGTTAGGAAAAATCTTCCTAATTTAACAGTTGAATCCTGCAGTGTGTGATCTGGGGATACAGTTTGGTTTTGGGATAAGAATCCCACTCATTTTCCCTGGGGTTATCTCCTGATTTGCTCTCTGCTTTTCTGATGCCTGTGAACTTCTAGGTCTCTGAGGGCAGCCCCAGCTGCAGCTCAGTTCTCTGGTGCAATGTTGCACTGCCACCCACACAGGCCAGATGCCCCCGTCCTGCTGGCCTGCCACTGAGCTGAGTGCACGCTGCTGTGTGATGTGAGGATGCTGTCCCTCACCAGCAGCGTTCTGCTCTTTTCCAAGATTTCTTCTCTAGCACCTGGGCAGCCCCACTGCCTCAGGGGCCAGCAGCCTAGCTATTATCTGATGCTTCCCACAGTCTGGGGAACCTGTCCCTGCTCTTTCTCATTCTTGCTTCATTGCTTGTCCTGAGAAATGCTGCCTGGAGAGTTAAATTACTTGGGTTTGGCCAGGATGGACCACATCCTTCATCTTTAAGAAACATGAGTATTTTAGAAAAAACCATTCCATATCATCTTGTCAACTAGAGACTAAATCCTGTCCTCTGTTTACAGATTCTCACCAGCTGGGGGCCAGCTTCCCCATCTGTTCCATCTCTTTCCCCAAATCAATCTTTCCTTTTCCTCCTTTTATCTAGTCACTTCTCCCAGAGTTCAGTTTGAGTCCAACGGGTGCCAAATAAATCTTGGTTGAATGAAAGACCTGTTGAGAATGGCAGTTCTATGTACCACTTAACAACATTTCTCATTATACACCTGTGAGCTAGATAATTCAAATGGACTACTATTTTGTCAAAATACAAAATGTATTTTGATAGTTGGGATGCATTGCTAGTTAAACCTAAGAAATACAATGCTACATTCTATTCACCCATTGATCTAATTAAATGAGATTAAATTGGCATGGTTTAATTTTAGGGAATTTTTTCATTTCTTAGTTACAAGTCCCTGTTAAGTGAGTAATTAACATTTCATTCTAATGCATGGAGAAATTTTATAAAATATTGAACTGAGAGAAAGGAGCCTGTGGAACATGTTAAGAGTGTATCCATTACTTCAAATTAACTTCATCTGGACTTAAACAAAAAAGGGAAAACATTAAATAAGGGCTTGCTAGAACACTGAATTACCTTTAGTGACATACATGTACATAAGAAAAATCCAAAATGAGCTGAGGAGTAGGATACTAAAGACTACACTGACTTCCAAGTTCATAGCTGAGTATGGTACCTTTTACCTTGATGGATTTCAAAAGTATGACCATTCTGTATTGTTATCTATTACAATAATTTAGTTTAAACTCTACTAACATTCCCTCCCAGCCCTATTTATTGGATCTGTGCAGCCACCTCTAAGCTGACATATATCAGTGCTCTGCCTTGTATGGTATATGACTCACTTAGTCCAATTATATCTTTTGGGTAATTAATAAGCATCCTAAAGGTGGACGTTTAGGGAAACATATGTTTTCCTTCAGACCTAGAGTAGAATTTTAACAAATAGTAAAATTGGTGAACTTCTTCACTACTTCATTAATAATCTGGGATACATGGAGCTCATGCACCAAGCAGAAATCTGGCCTGCAGTGTGCCTGAGAACAAACTACCTGGTCTCCCAGAAGGATAAAATATAAAGTTATACTGACTTAGACAGGAACTGAGTTTGGAGATTCCTAGTTTGCTTCCTCATCTTTTCAGGAAATTACTTAGAGAAGCAAACATCCCCAAATTAACCCAAGCAAAGGATATTAAATGGGCAGATTGGGTTTATTTGGATAAAACCTTACAGTGTTATTACCTACAGTCAGGTTGGCAGTCCTAAGGGGTCAATACTATTATTTCTCATTGAAACAACCAACCAAATAAACAAAAGCAGCCTTGAGCAATGGTTCTGTCATAGGTTGAGATACAATTTTCTAGTTACATGAAATAGTATTGTTCTACTACAACTTAATATTTTTTACATCTGACTTTGTAAATGAATCTCATATGTTACTTGCTTTCTAACATGGCCACCTTCCAAACAAGACTTAGGTTTATACCTAACCATAAAGGTAGAATCTTTTTTTTAACTATAATCATTTCTTGAATTGCTATTAGCAATAAATTCTCCTCAAGAAACAGTCCTTCAGGAAAAGATCAAAGAGAATATTTGCAAAGCAGAAGCAACATGATGTGGTGGAAAGTGAACGGGTTTTGGAGTCAGATCAGAGTTCAAATTTCACACTTGTTAGAAGAGTAATCTGCAGCAAATTATTACCCTCCTCCCCCACACATTGAATATAAAATAAAGGTATGAAGCTCTAGTTAGCCCAGTAACTTTAAAAAATGAGGACAATATATGTCAGGCATAGGCCCACAGAAGCTTTCTCAAAAGTCCTTTTTCTCCCTTTTCTTCTCCTGCTTCTCCTTATTTGCCATCGGTTACAACCACAAGAAAGTTCCCCAGCTTGTGAGGGAGACAAGACTCCCAGTGTGGTTCTAGGGAAAGAGTACGAGCCTGGGAATGAGGGGCCTGTGCGTCCTGAGAAAAGCCAATTTCCTGCGCTGGGTCACAGCTGAAGAGGAAGGTAGGGAGGGGACATGAGGATGTGTCTGTCAAAACTGAGAACTGATCCTACAGGGTGAGTCACTCCAGAGCTCCTGGTGCCCCTGAAGGACAGGGCGCCGGGTGGGTCTGCAGCATGGACAGCTGTTGCTGCTATGAAACCTACCAAGCTTGGGTAGCTGTCTAACAGGTCTTGGACTTTTATTGTAAGAGTTTTCTGGTTTATCTGATTTATCAAGAGTGGGTTTCTTAGGAGTGGGTAGAGACTACTCTCCTCCCCCGACTGTTAAACTCTTCCTTTGATGGCTTAGATCTGCTTAGTGGGGAAGGAATGGGCAACCATTTTCAAATTGTGCTCTGGGTCACCAACTTGGATGCAGGGCAGTGGATGGGGGTGTAGGGGTGGGTAGGGGATAGGTGGGGGAAGCGGGGGGGAAGGGATCTGGATTTGAATCCACCTTTTCTTACTTTAATATGAGTAGCATTGTTTTAAATTGTTTCATGTATACTGTGCTTTATATGAACAAGGAACTCCATGGTTAGAAAGTATAAAAAGCTCTGGGATACCTGACCTTTAAAGTTCTTTCTGATGCCTGCTGATACTGAGCTTGTGTGTTCACTTAGTGTGCACTTCTGAAGAAAGGCATCATGACATGCATGCTCTAGAACCTTCAACAACAGACTAGACCACAACCAGATCAGCCCCAGTGCCTCGAGTGGGAAAGCAAGGGGTGGGGTGGGCAGCAGACTTTCCAGAGACTATAGAACACCAAGGTAAATGGATGCCTTGTGCTGGAGTGACTAAGGAGCATTGACATGGGGTAAGAGGAACCGCCTCCTGCCCCTGCTTCTGCACCATGCCCACCCCGAGGGGCCATGCAGATGCCAGTTAATCTCTGTAGGCCTCA
The DNA here is from genome assembly GCF_030020395.1 of Manis pentadactyla. Classification (NCBI taxonomy): domain Eukaryota; kingdom Metazoa; phylum Chordata; class Mammalia; order Pholidota; family Manidae; genus Manis; species Manis pentadactyla. The sequence goes on along the minus strand of NC_080024.1, from coordinate 115,948,300 downwards.
GTTTCCTCATCTGTAAACCTGGTTTTGGGAGAGCTTCCCTTTCTAAGCTATAATCTAGCAACCTAAAAAGTAAGGGCAAGAAGAGATTAGAGGAGGAAAGGAGTAGGGGGAAGGAAGTACTGCTAAGCCCTGTTCTCTTTTGCTCAGTAGGGTGCAAGGGATGGGGAGGTAGGAGGGAGTATTTCAAACCTCTTATATCTGACTTCTAAGTTTTATTTCTGTAAGGTCAGTGAAGGATGATTCCAATGGCTTGCCTAGCATGCATACAGTCTTTCTGGGTTTCTGGAATTCCACTCTGGAGATTGGGTGGTATTGAGGATGAGTAGGACACAGGAGACAAAGAGATGGCAGGCCAGACAGTAAAAGCTCTCTGTAAGCAAGGACAGTTTGGAGGACAAACAAGGAAGCAGCCTCAATTTCCTATCATGGAATAGCTGCAGGAATTGGTTGTTTGGATTTACCAAAGGAATCTAATACATAGAAATTGGCTTTGTTAATTTATTTTTAAAAAATTAAAAAAAAATCTTTTATATTTTGCTTGACCTGACTGTCATAAACCAGCATTAGGATGAACATATTCTGTTTTTAAAAAAAGCAGTGTGATAGTCAAACTATGTATTTTTAAAGAAGTAGAAAAGCTCGTGTGAGACATTTTTGATTGACTGTTGAGTTCATGAGATCATCTGGCATGAAATAAATGTTTCTTTTTCTGGGCAGTGATGGCATATGTCAAATATGGCAAGGCAACCTACACAACAATTTCCAGCCTATGGAGCTGATTTTTCATAAGCCTCGCCACACACCCATCACAGAGAGCTCTTGTTTCTGGAGGATTTGTTTCACCTCCTTTGTGAAAGCCTTAGAGAGAAGGCAGCAAGCAGGAAAATCAGCTATTTATAGGCGTTTTTGACTAAAAGTGTCTGCTCAGCATGCCATGGAATACTTCCAAGAGGTGGGAGAACAGGAAGCCATCTAAAATCAACTAGCAGGCTGGAGAAGTGTGATGAGGGAACAGTGTTACATGGGTATCATTTTCAGAAAGCTCAGGTCTCATTTGCAAACAAATGACAGTTAATTTCACTGACACTCCTGAGTTAGTGAAGAGCCAGCTCAACTATCAGTTAATAAGAGAAGAAGGAAAAAAAAGACATGAATTCTCCAAGGATGATAAGTGGTTGGGATCCTTTAAGGTACTTTAAAGGAGCATCTCTCTCTGTATCTGTTTACTGCTGGAGGGGCCACCAGTCAGGCTGCTGCCTGTAGCCCAGCTTGGGCTAGCAGGCAGCCTATGATGTAGCCAACTTTAGAAAATGGAGATCAGTCAGGGACTTTGGGCATGAGCAAAGAGGAGTGATAAGGGCCTGTGGTCATCTGTTCGCCACGGTGGCTCCCACCTCTCAAAGTTGCCCTGGTGGAAACACTCCTTGGAGAACCTGGATGAGCCGGTAAAGGAGAGCGTAGGGTCTCTAGTCGAAAGCCCCATGGCTGTGGCTGTTAATTAAATTTGTCCTGTTGGCAGCAGGGTCTTGACAGTTTTAAGGTACGAAAACGAAAGCAGGTTTTGTGTGGACAAACTAAAGCTTGAGAAGGCCAGAAGGACTGTGTTCCATCAGCAAATACCATGCCATGGGAAAACCTGACCCACTGAGACTGAGCTACTAAGAGATGGCAGGCTTTGAGACTTTCTCATCTGCAGACAAAAGCTTTATGTGTTTACTTGGCACAGGGAGGGCTTTCCTTTACTAGGGAATCAGATATGTTCATCCTAACCCTGGTTTATGACAGTCAGGTCAAGCAAAGCATAAAAGTAAAAGCAGTGTGGTCCACAAAACACATGAAGAAGCAGTGAAGCATGTTTGCCTCTGAGCATTTTAATACTCAAAACATTTCATACTATATTTTTCATTTATTCCCAAAATTTTAAATTATTATTTTTCTAAGACCTGAACAAACACGAGTCATATATCACTATGCCCACTTTACAGATCTAGAAACAGAGGGGCTGAAGAGCGGGAGCCCAAAGCTATGTCAGACGGAGGTCAGCAGCAGCACCAAAGCTAATGGAATGCTTGTCGCCCTGTTTTCATCTGTTAGACTCTACTGCCCCCTTCAGTGAGTAAAATGATACATTTAGACTGATAGTTCCCTAGAATTGGGTTAAAGTATGGTTCTTAGATTGATCTGATATCACAATCATCCCAGATGTACAGAGTTAGAATCTGTTGTGCTGATGCCAGAAATCCTCCTTTTATAGACACTCTCAAGGTGAGACTTTCACAGAGTTAAGGAACCATTAAGTATTCAGTGATAGTGCAAGTGGTCACATACACATTTGATTCTACACATGCACATGAATGTGGTATGAATATGCTAATTTTGACTCAAATGGATGGCACTATATGTTTCATATTGCATTTTCAACTTTAGACCTAGATCTTCTTTCCTCTTACTTGCTTTTTAATTTCAAAAACAATGACCAAGGAATCAGCCTCGCTCCCTGATGTCTCCCATGTACTATCCCTTTCCATTGTCTAGAGTTGCCCTGACTTAATATGGATTTGGCTGCATTTGTCCCAATATATTCTCCCATGTATTATCTTGGAAAATATGTTTACAGCTACATTAACACTTTTTATCCTAGGAAAGTGAGTGGAGAGGTGAGGGAAGCTGGCTGCCAACACAGTGAAGGTGCCAGAGAGATGCGTGTTGCCTTCACAGTCCAGCCCCAGGGCAGAGTGTCGTGTCTAAAGGTTACCTGTGCAAACTCAGAGCACTTCTGCTCCTTTTTTCCTCCTTTCGGACATGGTTTACTTATAATGCTTATAAGGAAAACACTGGGATGCAGAGGGGACTGACAGGAATGACAGGACAAACATAGTCCCCCACCTTTTTTTTTAGAGGTTAAAAATACTACCCTGCCATTTGTAGCCACTGAATTACAAATAGGAGGAAATTATTTAGATAACAAATGTCTTCATCTCTTGTGAACCTTTTAGGCCACAAACATGCTTCAAATCTAACCTTCAGATCAGTTTTTTTCTCCCTTTGCCTCCTTGTGCCTTGACCCCACAGCCTTAAAAGGATGTACTAAGCTAGGCTTTGAAAAGAACCCTAAAGGTTTTCACCATGTGCAAGGGGCAGAGGGAAGAACAGGGCAGCGAACATGTTAGTCTCAGCTTGCTGCTGCTGAGATGACTCACCTTGTACCAGTCAAGGCATCTCCTTAGAACTTATTTTTCTCATTGTTAGAAAGAGTGGGTTGGACTGAGGGATCTCAATGAATTCTCCCATAAAGTGATTTTCAGATGAGAAATAGATAAGAAGATGCTATGTCCACTTTGCAGGGAGAAGTCTGTGAATGAGAAGGCATACAACATGGCCCTCCATTGAGGTTCTAGAATGCTGAAACTGTCATTTTTCTGCAACAAAACAAAACAACAAACAAACCACACCAAACAAAACCTGCCTAGTTTTTTAGTTATATGCCTGAAGGTTTTAGGGACCTGGGCAGTTAGACAATCCTGTATGTATACATATAAATACTGGCTTAAAAAATAAGGGGAGCAGAAATCATTTCCTTTCATTGGTGTTGGGTGTCTCTCTGAACAAAGGGGTTTATCCTCACACCAGGGAAGCAGGGCACCGCTAACTTATTTATACCAATGGTCTGAGATAAATGAAGTTCAATATAATCATTGCAAAAGCAAGGTAATGACTTTTCTGGTGGGATCTATGAAAAATCTGTCTCCCCATTTTACAGTTATTCTTCTTACATGGGCTTAATGAAATGGTATATTTAAAATGGATCTTTTGTCATGAATCACAGGACAAAGAAAGTATATGTGTAAACGTATATCTTAGCAGTATGGGTGCAGGAATGCCTGTACAGGTGTAACATGTATATTTAGACCCACACACATGAATCCAACATACATCACCCTAGACTCCACATGATTCTGCTCCATAGATTTGTGATATCACAAGTCTGAATATTGTAGGAAGTTTCCAAATTCTGTGAGAACAGTGAGTATAAACTCCAGTTGATAGAGAATAGTGACTTAATGTATACGAAAATAAAGATTTGCCTATCTAGAAAACTCCATTTGCAATTATAATTAGAAGTCTCTTTATCTTAGAAATGGAAGCAAGGTGGGGCATATGTTAAACTTCAGCAAATGAAAAAGAAGTCCAGTTTTTAAAGATAGTGCTATCTATTTGTAAAAGACCAGAGAATCAGAAGAGGTCTTTCCTTGGTCATGCAAGTGTTTTCTAAGAAATGAAAGAGTTAAAAAATAGTAGAAATAAGAAACAGTCAAAAGTAAAAGAAGGAGTGAGATAATAGGCCTCTCCTTATTCTACATTCCCTTTTCTATTAGTTGTATAACAGTATTTAGCTCATTCTTTACAAACAGAGAGGATTGGATTGAAGGAGAATCACCATTCACTGAAAAAAATTCAACCAGTATGGTTTCAGTCAAAGAATTTATTAAAAAACTCTTAAATAAGCATTTACAAAAATAAAGTAAAAAAAAATTCCTGTGCCATAATGTGTTCCAAACGGCATTTACCCAGGATGGAGCCTGCTGATAAGAGATGAGACAAGATGGTCTGCAGAAGCAGATAGACGAGCCCTGGATGAGAATTTACACACACATGCTATTTTTACCCAATGGGAGAAGTTATAGGTTCAAAATTTCAAGTAAATAATACAAATCATATTTAGGTCATATAATTCTTCATGAATCTCATTAAGAGTAATCTGGTTTCACCTAAAAAGGCCAATTTCTATATTTTCTCAACCAAGCTACCTTGGCAAATGATGGGAAAAATCTGACTGTTAAGAGGTACTATAGTTTGAACTGTATGGTTTCTTACTTCAACTATTTAAACCTATAAAGATGGAATTTCCCAATGATTCTTATCAATGAGCACAATAACCTACTAAGAGAGGTTGTTATCTTTGAACCTAAAATCAAAATGGTGAAAAAAAAAACCTCATCTAATCACCACATCAGAGCCAACTTGGCAGTATTGCACATATATTTTGAATGGCCCCTATAAAACCTCAAACGAAAAAACCGAAGTTCTACCATTTACAAATCACTGTTTGTTTACAGTCATGTAAAGCCATGATCTCAAATGGACCAGAGATTATGGATGACTCTTTCTCTACAGAGTAGTAAATGATTATCTTGAGTTCCTGTCTTTAATTTGCAACTAAGCAAAACTATCCTCTAAGGAGAGTGGAGAAAAAGACATAAAATCCACTGGCCACTAAGACGTCAAGGCTAGTTTTTCTCCTTTGTGCTGTGTGAATCAACACTATACCTTCTGATTGTAGATTGGATTCTGTGGGATGAGAAATCATGTGTTATGAAACCTTTGATTGATGGCACCTTTGGTGTTGCTGAAAATGTCTTTAGAATAATGAAATTGCAGACCAAGAATAATAAAGTTTCCTTAACAACTTTCAAGAAGGATTTTCTATTTCTTTTTGATCTTCCTTTTACTACAACTGACTCTGACTGGACCCCTGCTTTCTCACCGTGTTTTGCTAAGTGTCCCTCCCCACCCCCCTGCATTGTTTGGATAGGAGAAATAGTGAGAATTATGGAGAATCAGAAAAGGGATTTCCAGGATTCTGCTGCTCTTCACCAATCTACATTCAAAGTTAGGACAAGGCAGGAGGTCATTTTTTTTATCAAAGGAGAGGGACCTCTCTGCTAAGGTGAGTGAACAAGAGGGAGAAGATTGTGTATGCCAAATACGAAATACATTCAAGGATCTTGACCATTCTTGCTGAATTATTAAGGCAATTTAAATAAAAAATAAATAAATTAATCAATTAATGTAGTTGATGGGGGTTTTAGAAAAAGGCAGCAAGGAAACGTCGCAGGCACCAAAGTCTCTAGCAGACTTGCTTAGCACTGTCACACATTTCACACGAAGTAGTTTTAACTGATTTAATATAATTTAAGTTGTTCTAAAATAAGAGGAATGAAAACCTCAGCCAGCAAAAGAAAATCTTCACTGGGCAAAGACTGAAATAAGCTTGCACAAAATTTTGAAAAATAGTTGTACCTGCTTTGAAAAAAACATCCTGGGTTCCTGCTTGCTACAAATGATTCTTCAGTGATTTTTATATTTAACCAACAGACAAAATAAACCTCAACCATTCAGAAATGTTAATTTTGCAAAGGAACACTAAGTGTTCAGGATTCTTGTCATGGAAAACCTCTAATCACATTTCAATCACTAACCACATAATGTCCTCTAATAGTACCTAGCGCTTTCGATCATCTTTTAGTTAAAGATTTTATGAAGCCCCTTGGAGATACAGATTTGTAGGTATCCGATGTCTCAACCTGTTTTTTTAGCATCTGTACACACGTTAGTGTGTTAGCTCTTTCCATCTTATTACCATTATTTAGAGAAGAAATAAAATTACAAAAACTATCCTCCCCCCACTCCACCTCCCCAAAAAACCACCCAAAGCAGCGACATACTATCACCAAACACAAAGTAATAAAAGAGTTATACCCAAACCTGGTCAGTTCTTTCATTTCTTGAAACTTGCACGCAAACCGAAGAAACCCACTCAGCCTTAAAAAGGTCGATCATTTTGCTCTCCTAAAATTTCATCTCTGAGAGTGCTTTCTCAGTCCTGTCTTGCTCTCTCTCTCTCCCTCAGTGTGAGTGTGTGTGTGTGTGTGTGTGTGTGTGTGTGTGTGTGTGTGTGTCTACTTCTACCGGAGAGCGTTTTGTTTCCCTTTTCCCATTTCTGTTGCTGGATGAATGCAGAATACATGATTCAAAGGGATTTTTTTTTTAAGTGAACAGTTGGAAATCTAAAATCTTGTTCTTCTGAATGGCTTTATATGCCAGTCACTCAGCACATAACATTTACATAAAGAAGCATATATAGAAACAAGAATCCTGCTTGTTTAAAGTAAAAACAAACTAACAAAAACTCATTTTACTCCTTTGAACCCATTCCTATTTTATTTACTAATTATTAACACTTACCCTGAGATGTGCCATAAATGCTCTATTCCAAATGTATAAAAGCCAACCACATCTCAACTGAGCATTAGACAGTTTTAATGTCTTCAAATCCATGTCCCTGCTCTAAACCCTGATACAGACAGTCACTGGCAGCAGTACAATAGTTCTAAACAGCAGACATCTGATTCTTGACATTTAAAAATAACAATATTGGAAAAAAAAAGAGAGTCTTTTTTTAATTGACTACAAACAGCTTGTGAGGGAGCACATATCACCAATTGAGTGTATTAACTGGAACTTGGAACAATTTCAAGCTACAGCATTTTATTTCCAAATCAATGTCAGGCAGAGACCAAATAGCTAGAGAACTGTCATCTTCTATCTTACTGCAGCAACAGCCCAAGTTAAATTAATTCTAAGTGATAATCCTACAAAGAGACAATCAGAACTTCGCTAGTATTTAGATTCCATTATTGTGAATATTAATTTAACCTGTGTTCAGTCTTGAATCAAATTAGGGGCCTATCAGTTATTCCATTGCTCATGTAATATGGGCCACATTTCAGGACATGCATTCTTGACTGCACGCACATGTGTGAGGTCAAATGAACACATGGATTTGCTGCAGAATGAAACCAGTACTAAAATGAAAATGCATTTATTTCTACTTCTGATGCTCTTCCACTTATCTATGCATTCCTTGGCAAATGGTTTAATCTTTTCTACCTCAGTTTTGTGGTCTGTAAAAACTGGAGTGCATAGTAGTACTTACTTTACAAAGTTGTTTCGGGTACTAAATGAGATACTGTATGGTTTCTGGCATGTGATATCTGTCTGATATATGCTGATGCTGACTTCTGTTTTGTAGTTATTTGGAAAGGGTAGGGATTGGGCATGGTAGAAAATTCTGGCTTTGCAGACAGACGAACCAGTTTTGACCCTCCATGTTGCCATGTAGAGCTGTGTGTCCTTGGGCAAGTTACTTAACCTAATTAACAAAGTCTCTGTTTCTTCAACTGTAAAATAACTTATTGGGTGTTAAAGAGCAAATTAGATAACATTGGGGAAAAAAAATCTACTTAGGTAGGCACTTATTAAATGACAGCTCCAGGCCTTGCAACTCCCTCAAATTTCTCTAATGAGTACTCTTCAGACATAACTGAGGAGTTTAAAGGCAGACTGAGATCACAGGCCTTTAGAACAAGTGCTTCATTTATAGCAACAGAAGAAGACCCAGAGAGCTGCAATGGTGGCTCCAAGCCACATCACTACCTAGCGAGTGGTCACTAGTTAGCGGCAAATAGGGAGAACGCAGACCTTCTTATTCAAAGTTCAGTGCTCTGTCCACAAAACCTTGTAATGATGAAGTCAAACGCACTTGTAAATCCAGTTTCAGTATTAGTTGGTAATTAAGAGAATACAACTGGATAAAAAAACTTTATTCCCCCAAATTTGCTTCTAAGAATGAGCTTGTAAAAGAAATTATTACATGGGGGCTGGCCAGGACTGGTGGCACCATTCTTCCTGAGAGAAGCTTTCACAGGATGATGGAGTTTCCCTTTCCTATGAAGCATAAAGAGCTGGAAAGGACGTTCAGTTCTCGGGAGATCCCTTCTCCTCCTGCCCCTTGTGAATGTCCAGCTCCTTCTTCTCTCTCCTCGGAGGAGCTCCTCAACCTCGGCACACTGGTTTGGGAGACCACACTGTGCTGCATGTAGTTTATTTGCTAAACATACCACCTTCCCACTTGAAATACAGAATTTTATTTTTTCAGTTTGAAAGCCTCACACAGAATTGGAGCCCAATAACTGTCAATATTGGTTAAGGAATTTGAGACTTTGAGCTAGGTTTATATTTAAGCAGTTGAACTAGTTTGGTTCAGGATTAATTATTGCTCAACATAGGGTAGGAAATACTATTTATTTCAGTATTTCAATAATTTCAAAATTTAAAAGCAAAGGAGCATTGGATGTGAGGTTAACTATTTACTTTGGGGAGGAAGGGAAGGAAATGGGATTGAGGAAAGTAAATGGTGACCCACTGTAATTAATGCTTTATTTCTCTAGTTGGGTGATATATAACTGGGTGTTTGTTCTATTTATTTTTTCTTTGTGCTTTTATGTAAGCCTCATGTATTTCATTTAAGAAAACTGGCTTAAAACAAGGTAAATAATTTCAAAATAGAATTTCCAAATATTTATAATATGAGATCCAATAATGTTACTATACTAAATCTTGTACTTAAATCTTAAAGCTTTTATTTTCCAGTTACTGAGGAACTTTAATAATTATTTGCTTCCTAAGGATATATTTTTTCCTTGCTCACCATTTCCATGCCATTGATTCCAGTGTTGTGCTGGGGTGTACTGGGAAGAGCTATTCTGCATCAAATAGATCTAATTCTCAGTTCTTTAATTTACTGACCATGCAGCTTTAAATAACTTCCTAAGCCCCAGTTTTCTTTCTTGTAAAAACAGCATATTATTATATCTAACAGCTCTCAAGATTAGTATGAGGATTAAATGAAATAGCAAGTGAAAATGTTTGCTACAGCATCTGGCACATAGTCAATTTTCAATCAGGGCTGGGTGGAGACGTTCCCAAGGGAGCCAGGTTCATCAATGGAATTTCACTTTCTTTCTTTCCTTATCCTTCTACTTTCACCACTACTTGAGCTTTTTACTTCAAAAAAGTATAAAAAGGAGGAAAGATTAAGGTACAGAGGACATAGGCAATTGTGTAAGCATAATGACAGCATTTCATAACTAAGAAAGGCTGGTCATAGATTCTTTTCTAGAGTATTCCTTATTCTAATATTTCTCACATAATCTCACCAGCAATTAAAGCCCAAGGTTTTTGTTTTCTGTTTTCGCCACTAGTCACAGAACGTTCAGAGACAAAATATCCTACTCTAGGACTTCTATTTCATTACCCACCCCTTCTTCAAGACAGATAATCTAACCAAAATTCACCTTCAGTAGTAGATTATGTTTATGGGCTTAAAGAATCTCTAAAGCTTTCAGTCGGAACCCTTGTAATGGTCATTTTTATAAATTAAGAGATCTAGATTCCCACCTCTGTCAAACACTAACAATATAACCCACTAATCCTCTATATTTCTTTGAGTCTAGTTTTTTGTATGTTTAATGAGGGGGTTGTATTAGATGATCTCTTTAGCTCTAAAGTTCTGTAAATAGTTCTTGATGCCTTAAGGCATGTAGCAACCTTACAGTAAATGAGGCAATACTACTTCCAGTGGGATATACTGACCACGTAACTGTGTGTTGTATGTGAAAACTGTTGTTGGCTTCTCCTGAACTCTGGGGATGGGCTCTGGCCCTGCCAGCCTGGCATATTCTCAGGGCTGGGTGGACACATTCTCAAGGGAGCCAGGTTTATCAGATGGAATTCAAGGAGAGCAAAAAGATGAACTTCTCAGTGGAAGACTATTTTTTTGCATTTCTTCTTGAGAATGGAAAATGACAATGTCATGCTTTTATAGCCCAGTAATAAAAGCTTTTAAGGAAACGGGGATAGCAGGAGACAACAGAGAAAAAAGACATTGTGAAAAGGAAAAATATGAGGGTCCTTTTTAAGGAGAAAATGGCCCTAGAGGGAGGAAGTAGGCAAGAAAAAGACTTTTTCCCTGGTATTTTTACCCAGGTGAATTTAGTTTAAGTGAGTTGGAGGGCAGTAGGGAAAGACATGAGCAGACTGTGGAAGGGGAGGAGAGGCTTACTTTGGGTCTGTACGTGTGTGGGATCTACATGCTGACACTAATTGTATTTCACTGTGCAGATGCTTCCCCCTTCCTTTCCTCCCCTTTTCTGTTGTCCCAGGTCTCTGCAGCTGTGCTTGTCAGGGCCCCAAACTGGTTTGATCTCCGCCTCCTCAGGGCCCATTCCCTGTGCTCTGGGGGATGGGGGCTCGGGTGGGAGTGTGGTTGGTGTTGGAGATGGTGATGACAATTGTGATGGGGAAGACATAGATCAATTTTCCTAAACTAATAGCTTGAGGAAGAATTCTACATTAACAACAGCAGCAGCTCTGGACAGATTTAGTTAAACTTGACAAAATTCGAAAGATCATTTTATAAAAAGGTGGATGTATATTAAAATTTTGTGTAAACTCCCCTTTCCTCTCTTTCTTAGCCCATGATCCCTCAAACAAAAGAGGACAAAACATTAATAACTCCTTGCCTTTATGTAGGCGTGCTTTTCAAGGCACTTTTATATCTAGTAACTCAAGATAACTGGATGAAGTTGGTACCAGTTTGTTTCCTAATAGCACTAAACCACAGAAATGCTAAATATTAATTTGCTCAAAGTCATGCAGACAATTTATAGTAGAACCAAGACCAGGACCCATGAGAAAACACCACACAATTAGCAGGTAAAATCTCCAAGCATCCACCACTGGACATAAATGGTACCTGAAGGTACTGGCAGGAACGTTCCTGTTGACATGACTCCGACTTCACCATGGCCTGGTCCATGTTAACTGAGGCTTTCTGGTAAACCTCCCGGGCTCGGCTCACTGTCAGGGTGGAGGACCAGGCGCTCTTCTTCAGGAGTGGTGCGTCCAGGTTGACTGGCAGGTTGGCACAGGTGGAGCACTTGACATCGTTGTTACTCCGGGAGGCCTTGACCGCCTGTTCGCTAATGGTGTTGTAGGCCTCCATGAAGTATTGTGAGGCCGAGCGGTCAGGGCACCTGCCCATGGTCATCACACCAGAGGGGGCATGGTAGATGCACATGTCGCCGTCAAGGTTGTCATCTGAGCTCCACCAGCCTGGGGAGGTGTTGGGGCGTGGCTTGGGCTCAGCCCGCCGCTCCTTGCTCTTGCTTCGCTTGCCATACCTCACTGTCTGTGTTTCGTCAGGGCTGGCTTTGCCCCCATTGACACTGCCCTTTGATGGCCCTTCCAAGGAGTGTGACTTGGTGAAGAGCTTCTGAACTGAGTGGACCAGATGGCGGATGCGGCCAGGGCTGTCGCTGCGGTGCTCCAGGGCCGTGCGCTTGTACTGCAGCGTGTGGTAGCCATCTCGGTTGAGTGGCAGCTGCCTCTCAAACTGGTCCAGCAGGTTGGCGGGAATGCGATTGGCCTTGGTGGCCAGGTTGCGGGGCACTACGGAACACTCGTCCTTTAGTTCTTGCTGTGAGTTGTAGTGCCTGCGTGGGAAGGTGCTGCTGGCCAGCGGGTCGCTGAAGGGGCCCACGCACTCGGCCTGGAAGGAGTTCCGCTGAGTGTAGTAAGGATGGTCCGCGGGGTGGTGCTCCACCGGGCTCAGCAGGTATGGCTTGCGGTCTGAGTGGTGCGACAGTGAGTCACAGGCAGAATCACAGGTAACTCCGTGGTGATGGCTGCGGCTGCCTGATAACCCTTTCATTGCGGATGGGGTGCAACCGCAAGGGTCATGGACACCCTGTAGTTAGGCTCCAGACCCGTCTCCCACCAAGACCTGGGGTGCAATGAAGAACAAGAGAAGGAAAACGGTTAACACTTCCCTTGGTATGTAGGTACTGCTCTCTTTTGTGTATGCTGTCTTGTGCATTTATTTTCTGGCAGAAGTCATCACTGCCCCTAAAAGCAGCTTTAATGCATTTTTGGGAAAGCTCTACCATCTCTATAGGATGGGAAAACTCACTCCAGATTTGGAGAGATCGTAGGGATGAGAGCTAGTAAACCTGGAAAAGGAAACAATAAAAATGCTAAATTGTTTAAAATTATTCCAAAGAAAAACTTGCCTGCCCTCCAGAATTTCAGGAACTGGATATATTCTTCTTTTGCTTCTCTGGTTTTATTCTTAACTGTATGTTAATTGTAAAGCTAGCACACCTGAAGGGCTCAGTTTCTCTGGAAAGACTTTGCTGATCCCCCTTGCAGAGAGAATTAGTTCCCCTCTGTGTTTCCATGGCACCTACTGCACCCTCTCTCAGCTCCTGTGGAATTGTTTCAGGCCTTCCTCCGCTAGCTTAAACTCTGCAGACCAGCTTACCTCTTAGTCACCTTTGCATCCCACCTAGCACCAGGCTGCCCAGGTAAACACATAGTAAGCACTCCATAAATGTAAATAAAATCAATGTGAGTAGAAAACAATACATAAAAGAGATTATTGGCACATTAAAACTGAGGATATATCTTTCTATCTTCTGTCACATGCTTTCCTGTTAGAATTCTATGGTAAAAATCACAGCACACAAACAATCCTTCCGTGGTGATTAGAGCTGAAAAAAGTAATGGGGACAAATAAACAGAGCTGTAGAAAATATCTGCCCCCATATTTCTATTGTCAGAGGGTCAAGAGCTTCCTGTCAACAGAGTGGTTGGAGGACAAATTATCTTGAATTGGCTCATTTGAATATCATGGCATCTTGTCTTCCTGGCTTTAAGGTTTATAGTAAACATTCACAAATGGCAAGATGGCCAAAGGAAAGGCCTTAAAACATTTCCGAGGACATGAAAGGCCTGGACCTAAGGGTCAGCTCTGCCTTGGAGAGAAGTGAGTCCTACAGATCTACCTGCAGGGACTCAGTTCACTCTGAGCACAGGCTTCTCTATGCTTTAGAGGCTGCTGTTCCACTGGGAGGGTTATTTTCTTTTGACTCTAGTAAGTGGGTTCTTTAGTGGCTGACTGAGTTCCTACTGACATCCTGATTTTTTTTAAAGCTTCCTATAACACAGAAATTGTTGTAATAAGAGTTGTTCTGAAAAGCCAATGTGACTTTCCAAAATATCACAAATGTCATTTTATATATATATATATATATATATATATATATATATATATATATATATATATAGAGAGAGAGAGAGAGAGAGAGAGAGAGAGAGAGAGAGAGAGGAGAGAGAGAGAGAGAGAGAGGAGAGAGAGATATATGGTTTAATTTAAAAAGAACAAAATAAAACATGAAGAAAAATGCACAGTTTTGAGAGGTCAGGTCTTGTCTATTCCTTGGGACGTGCTGTGCGTGGCAGCTCCTGACAACACTGAAAATCTCTTTCCATGCCTTAGGAAACTCCTTTCTTCTTCCTAGTCTCTCAGTTTCTGGATTAATGGCTCAGGAAAACTGACGGGAAGTTTGAATCACCTAGTCTCCCTTGCTGAGAGAATTAGCTCTTTTGAATTTCTCTTTTGAAATTAGTTAGTCTACTAAATTATGAGCTCCTTGAGGGTAGAGACTATGTTTTATCCATCCAGTGCCCGGCAAAGTGCTTGGCTGATGGTGAGAACTCAGTAAAATATGTATTCAATGAATGAATGCATCAGTGGAATATTTCCCAAAATGGTCCATACAGTGATCAAGTTACATATAACCAGTGGAAAGATGGCTGTGTAACAAAGGAAGGGCGAGGGTCAAGGAAGGGACCATCTTGAGGGCATTTCAGAAATCAGCAGTTTTTAGAGTGCTTTTTAGTTTTTGGAGTGCGGGAAGCAGGAGGCAGGCAGATGAATGCTCCTTCAGCCACTGTTAGCTTTTGCCTTCTGGCTCTCCACAACTCACCAAAGGACATCCCACCTCTGGAAGCTCTACCTGCCTTGAAGTTAAAGTCGAGGAGTTTTCCTGGCATTTCTGTAGGATGCCTAGTCACAGGACAACCTGTCTGAAGGAAAGAAACTGACACCTGAAGACACAAAAAGGAAAGCCGGACTCAGGATACCTCTGTATCAGAACTTGACCACTGAAGACAAACTAATGAAAAAGAAGATTTTTGCTTAAAATACCTTGGGACTGCTTTGCATAAAGTGATGATCCTAAGTATCAGCTGTGTCAAGGAGGGATTTAAGAGGGTTAAATACATGTCTTTAGCAAAACTGAGGCACCAACTAATTTAGATGGAAAAATTCACTGCATGGGGGTATCTCTCTATACAAAACAGGTCCTATTGAAGATGTTTTTGCCTTTTAAATATGGACTTAAAAATAAGAAACAAAAATAACAACCCAGTAGGACTACAGCCACATAAAAAGTCTTATGATTACATGTAATAGAATCTCAATATATAAAATAATAATGAGCAGCTGGGTCTTGAGTAGATATTTTCTGCTAAATAGAATATGAAACTGGCAAGAGTTTAGAACATGAATTATATTTATTTTCTCCAAAATGTGTAAGATTATTTGAATCATTATTTAATAATTAGTTCTCTTTAATGTATGAACAACATCTCATGGAAGATGATGTTACCTGAGGACAAGCATAGCAAAGGAAGAGACTTTTTTAAAGCCATTAGAGACAAATTGGCTACATGATATAACTGATGAGAATTTTTGTAAATTAAACATACATAGTATGATTCTTACTAAAACTTAAGTGGGCCATTTTCAGCATAGGGACGAGCACTTATTTTTTCTTAGAGGGCAATACACTGCATCAAGGATAAGTAAGTTAATGCTCCTCCTTCTTTACTGAATATTCATAAAAGGATATTGAGATCATGATCAATTTATTCTATGATATGGGCAAATAAGGCCATGAAAAAATGACAATCAATAATTATAAACATTTCTAAATGCTCAATCTATCTTTTTGATAAAGGCCAAATAAAAACTTAATACCTTGCCCAGTATAAACAGAGAAAAAATATCTTCCATATTTTTCTATAGAAAATGTTACACTGTTTTTTACTCTCTTGGCCTTTTTAATGGAAACTAGATCAATTTGTGATTATAAAATAAAGCTACATATGCAGTGACTTCAAGTGGCATCCATGGACATCACTTACAAGCAGCATCTGTGGATATCACTTGCTTCAGCCTGTGGAGTGACCTGCAGCATCCCTGGGCAGAATTAACCGAGCACCCTTATGTGCAGGGCCCGGCGTTTGCTGCTGCAGACAACTGTATGCATACAGCAAATCCTCATGGCCAAAGGCTTATTTTGTGCTCAGAGAGACGTGACCTAGTCATGAAAAATGATAAACAGCAATTCTTGTAATCCTCCGAATTATTGGGAAAAGAAGCTGCTAGCCCCTGAATTAGATTTTAAGTGGCCATAAAAGATTTTGAAAATACAAAGGGAAATCACCTCCATGCCTTCATCTTCGAGCAGGGGCAGGGGCAGTGGGCCTTGACCTGCCCTCAGAGGGGTTTCTATGACTACAGGGATCATTCCACAGTGTTTCTGGTTCACTATGACTTCAAAATGGTGTTTTCTTGTTCTCCTAAGTCCGGTTTTTCCATCTGACCATATGCCCTCATTTTTGGCTTAGAAAAGTTGTTGACTGTCTTGGCTACCATTAGATAAGCTCTGAGTGTGAGGTTTGCAGAGTCCCTGCACCTGAGCAGAGGCACTGCGGTACAGATGATGTTCAAAGCAAGAATGCTCTGGCACACTAAAGGAAATTCTCAAAGTAGGTAATTTCTTAGACCTGAGGTAAAAACAACCAACCATGTATTAACAGGCGCTGACAAGGGGAAAATCATCTTGCAAAGCAGGCAAGTCCTTATTTCATTTTGGTTCTGTGCCTGCCTTTTTCTTTTTTTTTAAAGCTGCTGTTCTTGAGTTCTCTTCATGTGCAGGGAGAAGAGCTAAGTGAAGCGACCCCACTCTCTCACTTGAGGAGGACTGGCAGCCCGGCAATCGTGACTTGCCTTAGAAAGAACAACACTGGGACCCTGCCTTGGGGAATAGGGAGCACTGTGTTCTCGTTTGGGGTGACAATGGGAAGAAGACATCTTCATGAATCTTTTCAGGGTCAAGTGGCATTTTTGGCTTCCCGCCATGTGACCTGCCCACACCAGGTTATAGTTCAACTGAAGAGAAAGAAAGGATTCCTTTACTGACAAGTGTAAAGTAGTCCCAGAATAACGACCATGCTCCCCAGGCTCCCTGACAGTGCACAGGAGACTAATCTGCTAATGGAACATAACTGGATATGGCATGTGCAACTTCTGGAATATGCCTCTACAGTGAAGGGCATACCCTTCTTTACCTCTTCACAGGCTGGAAAGCAGAACTGAGGACTGGCAGAGCAGTCATCTTGTACCATGAGGTGGAAGTCACAGTTGGAGGACGGGAGCAGCACAAGATAAAAGAGTTGGTCACAGTGGAGTGCCTGTCCTTTCAGCCCAGGACACCTACCTCTGCTTCTTGTTTATTGGGATGAAATAGACCTTTACCTTTGCACCCTATTATTTGTTTTCTGACATGTGCATCTGAACCTATTCCTGAGTGAGATGGGTAGTCAGGGCCAAATCCTGACGAGCTTTTGTAAGCTAACCTAGCACACAGGGCTTGATTGGCAGATGCTGGTGCTCCATGAGTGTCATGGCCATACATTTGTACTAAAGATTTCTCTGGCTGTAGTTAGAGACTAGATTGGGAGGTGGGAAGAGGCGAGAAGATCTAAAAGCAGCAATTATTTCTTGCTTGGGCAGCTCATGAGAGATTGGAGGGGAGGAAGGAGACCCCAGTGATGGTGAGAATGTGCTGGCTGGCAGGGGCAGTGCCTCCCATTTCAGACTGTCTTGCTCACACATGGTATTTCCACCCCATCTAAACATACATAGCACTTTTTTTAGACAGAACAAAATCCTATGCAATACTGAGGGAGAATTTTTATTAGAATTTATTATCTCCTCTATTAATAATAAATCCAATTCTATGAAAATCGAGAATAAAGAACTGTACGAATGCTCAGCAAGCTTATGATTTTAAATTAAAAAAAGAATAAGGTAGCAGTTCTCATTAATAGACTACTAAAAAACAAACCCATGCCATGTGAGGGTAAAACTAAACAGAAAAGCTAAGGGAGGAGAGAGTGTGAGTTAATATTGCCCAAAGGCCCACTTTTCAGGTATTTTCTGACTGTTGTAGCTGCAAAGGATAGCTGAATGCCTTTCTCTTTTACTGTTTCAAGCTTCCCTACTCAAAGATTTTCATGTGCTGTATACTTAAAAATCATACAAAGACCATTAGAGCACCTTTGAATAAGCACAGCCTGAAATACACCAGTTATTTTACTCCAAGTACAACGATACTAAGCCATTTTAAATATGCAGAATGTATTGTGGCTTTTCATTAACATTAATTGCTGCCCTACTCATCTGCAGTTTGATTTTGTTTGTGAATATCTCCTCTAATCAGTCTGCTTCTACAAATAAATGCTTTTGGTGTATTTCCCTTTCAAAAGATACAATATTGTAACAACAACAACAGAAAACCCAGCCTAAACCTCCTCCAATTTGGTCACAGTAGGTACAGAATTATCATGGCGCTCGTCTTCATACAAAGCTTTAAAAGAATTGTTTCATTTTGGGTTTTTGAGCATAAACAAGTGGAAGGTGGTATTTCTTGAGAAATGGTTAGTAAGTCATCATTAATACTGGCATATACTTATTGCTGTTTGAGCAAAATATCATAGGACTTAGGAGGAGACTTTTATGTGAATATAATCAAGGCAGTACATGCTAAAATCTCCTAACATTATTTTAGGTTACACAGGTGGGAAGGTGGCTGTCCTCTTTGTGTGACTTCGGAGATGTGCTTTGGCCCTCCCCCACTACCCCACAGAACAGTTCCCATTCAGATTTCTAGGAAAGGGTCTGTTTATCACAGACCTACAGATGGATTCCCCCAGGAATCCTTAAGAGAATGTGATCCCCTTGAAAAACCATGGCCAGTAGCTCTTCAGGGGGCACTGTGGGCAGGCGGACACCCTATCTTTTTTTTTTTTTTTTTTTTTTTTTTTTTTTTTAGATAATTATTTTTTATTGAAGGGTAGTTGACACACAGTATTACATTACATTAGTTTCAGGTGTACAACACAGTGATTCAACATTTATATACATGATAATTCTAAGTACCAGCTATCACCATACCAAGTTGTTACAATATTTTGACTATATTCCTTATGCTATACATTACATCCCGGTTGCTTATTTATTTTACAATTGGAAGTGTGTACTTTTTCTTGGTTGTTGTTGTTAGGGCATCTCTCATTTTTATTGATCAAATGGTTGTTAACAACAATAAAATTCTGTATAGGGGAGTCAATGCTCAATGCACAATCATTAATCCACCCCAAGGGACACCCTATCTTAAGGGGGAAAAAACATGTCTGAAGAATTTTCAGCAAGAAGAGCAAAAACCAACAGTGTCTACTTCAACAAAACAAAAGTTGAGAAAAACATGCAGGCCACTGATTAATCTAGGAGAGACAGAAATGATGATCGAATAAACTGTTCAATGGGCTATAAAGACAGCCGCAATGGAGAGATGGAAAATGCGAAAACAATGACAGTCAAAACAACACAACAATACAATGTGAAAAGGAGCAGTGGAAATAGCCTCTGATGAAAACAAAGTTATTTTTGTCTGCATCTCTCACAACTAGCTGACTGGTCTTGTGACTATGTTCTGACCCATTCTAGACAATTTGCTTCACAGCCAGACTACGTATTTTCTTTTACTTTAATCAAAAGTTTGTTTCTCATAAATTCCCTTCTTTTAAATGCTGCTGCTTTTCTTACCAAGTTTGCTGTACAAATATACATTACCTGGTGCTGAGGCCCCACAAATACCTATAATGGTCTCTTTTGTGCTAGCTGTTCAGTTGACCCTTGCTTGGGGAATTTTTTCCCTACCTGCAGCATCTGCTAACAACGTCCTGGTCAGGAATGTGGGCCTCCTAAGAGCTGAGTGAGCCAGATTGGAAGACCAGATCAGGGGTATCTGTGCAGAGCCTAAGCTAGGTTAGTCAGATGCTGGCTTCCAGCAATTTC
Source organism: Manis pentadactyla (assembly GCF_030020395.1). NCBI lineage: Eukaryota > Metazoa > Chordata > Mammalia > Pholidota > Manidae > Manis > Manis pentadactyla. Next base: position 115,928,568 of record NC_080024.1, on the reverse strand, counting down.
AATGGGTGTTCTGAGAGTCCGTGGACCCGGTGAGCGCATCTGCAGTCAGGCAGAGAAAGGCCAGTATCGGCATGGGAATCCCATGCTATGGGAAACTGTGGGACAGCAGAAACAAGGGCTCTGCTGAGGAAGTCAGCGAGGTTTGGGGACAGAAGTGAACATGCAGATAGCAGATCCAGACTCCACGTAGCCCCAGGGAAAGAGAGAGAAGCTCAACAACCCTTCAGATCCAGGCAGGCCCAGCTCCCTGCCCAGCTCCCTGCCCAGCGGCCGAGACCTGAGAGTCATCTGTGGCCGAACCAGGGCAGACCCACAGGAACATACCCATCCAAGTAAAGGGACCCTCCTGCCAGCACCTGCAAGCCTAATAGAGCCACCAGCGATGTGCTCTTTGTCCCAGAGGGCTGAACGGGAGTCCTGGAAGCCTCATCTGGACGGGCCACACTGGTTAATATACCTGTTGAAGCATTTATTGGTTCCAACAGACTCTGCACACTCCTTCCAATTTTATACGCACTCTTTCAAAACCATCCTCAGTGCCTGTGTGTGTGAGCGCGGGGTGGCCGGCACGCTGCAGTGGCTGAGGGCGAGGGCGGTCTCCGCAGCTGGCTCCGAGGGCCCTACGCAGTGAGGTTCCCAGGGGGGTTTGGCCTGCTTGGCCCTGCGGTGGCCGCTATTGGTGGGACTTAGCTTTGCAATTCCTCAAACTCCCTCCTTCTTCCACCTTCACATTAGCTTTAATATGTCTTATTCTTACTCTTCACATATTTAACGATTGGACTCCTTTTTAGCTGTATTTTTTCCCACTTAGGAGCCAGTCTTTTATTCCTTCCCCTCTAGATTTCACCACTCAATCTTAAATTTTAAACACATAAATCCCTCTCCTCTGAACCTTCCGAAAATGCCTTTCCTGTGGTAGAGAAGAAACCGTGATGATATTTACTGTCCCTGTGGCTTAAAGTCATTGAGTCTTGACAGGGAATGGAGTTAGCCTGTAAGACAGCAGTCAATATATTCTTTAAATGTACTGGGCATGAAGTCAAATCAAATCAATACATATGCATTCAATTCGCATCTATTTATTGAGTAACTATTGTTTACATGCAATGCACTGGGCCCTGTGAAAAGAACAAAGGATCTTTAATGTCTCCCTCTGCTTCCCATCTTGGAAGTGTTCTCCTCCTCTTACCCCCTTCCTGGCCTCTGCTGCTCTGTGCTCTCTGCTAGCTCTCAGGGTCATTTCATCTGTTCTCTGGATCCTTAACTCCTTCTTCAGTTCTAGCAGCCCCTCAGGGTCTCCCTGCCTTCTCTTGTCAGCCTAGAAGACACCCATGTCAAACAGACGCACCCTCAGCTCCCTGCTCTATGATCCTCTACCTCATTTATTCTGGACAAAACCAAGGACTGATGCCAGTATCTTTCTGTCCTTCCACACAAGCTGCTGAGTGTCCCTGGGGATGGGAATGGTGCTGTGGCAAATTCCCAGTGTCCAATCCCAGCGCACTCCCCAAACTGGTTAGGACTAGGTCTCCTGCTTCTGTCCCTGCTGTTCCAAGCCCTCGACTGCACTTATTTATTTCTCATCTAGACTTGGTTGGAAAAACAAAGACAGTACCCAACAGACACCAGGGCAATACAAAAGGAATGGTCCCTTTGCCCTCACCATAATAATTGTAAATATTTTCAGCATGATATATCAGATACATGTTGATCACTTTAGTCATTATTTCATCCTCAGACAATATATGGTAGGGACTATTCTCTGGATGAGAAAACAGACTATTTAAAGATTAAGTAATCTGTCTGTGATCACACAGTTAGTAACTTCTGAACCCAGCATGCTCTTAACCACTGTGCCATAATGACTTTGTTCTCTCCACCTCTAACACACCACACACACACACACACACACCACAATATTCTCCATAATGCTAACAGTATGATTTGTAATGTGATCCTTGCTATCTGATCATGCTATTCTTTTGCTTTATATTCTCCCCAGGCTTCCTGTACCTTTATGATATAATACAAACTTTGGAATATGACTCAAAGTGGAGCTTTTCATGATCTGGATCCCACCTACCAGACAGCCTTGCCTTCCATCATTCTCCCCCTACACCACCAATACTGGACTTGGCGTATTCCTCCCCATACACCTTGCTCTCCAGTGTTCTTGTGCTTTGTGCTCTCAAATACTCACTTCCATTCACTGGGAACATTCTTATTCCTCCTTCAAGAAGAGGTACAAATATAGCTTCCTCTTAAAATCTTCCCTGTGTTAAAGAAAACATGGAGATGAGAGGCCTTATCTAATTTACAATCTAGTTGAGAGAATAAAGTGTTCAAACATGAAACGATCAGAGAATGAGTCAGAATGTAATCAAGCACTAGATTGTGTGGTACATGTTGCAGATGTAATGCACCAAGAGCTTTTGAAAAATCTACAAGGTGCAAAAGTTAAGGAGTATAAAGATGTCTCAATACAGGAGGTTTAGAGAGCCTGGATCTGCACATACTTCAAAGACGAGGTTCTTAGGATGATGCTTAAATCTGTATTTTGTTCACATGTAACCGTTACATCCCTCCTCTGGCTTTTTTAACACTTCCATTTCTGCCTCTGCTTTGTCTTTGATATCACCCAGATGTGAGGCAGGCTGTCTGGAGCTATAAACTTGACCTCCCTGTTTAGATCTCGCTTTTCTTCCTTCCACTGAACTTTTCTTTGATATTAAGCCTATGGTAGGCAGTTATAAGAAACAGATGTTAAACTTGCATGGTTTTTACTGTCTAAATGACATCTACCTCAACAAAGAGCATCTTCTGAATGACATGCCATGGGGAAAGTCCCTGTGAGGTCTTAGCATTAGCAAAACTGTGCATTTAACAGCTGCTATTTAATCTTGCATGTATCATTACCCTTGGAAGGTGAATATATTCTATGCTTAGAATACCAGGAAGTTTGTCAGGAAACTTATGACAAATAGTAATGGTTTCATTTACTTTTTACATTTATTCTTTCAGTATGTTGTCCTTGGCTATATACTTTATCCTTTTTTATGACCCATGGAATCCTATAAACCAACCCTTTGTGGAAAAAATTGGAGTGGGTGTGGCAAATCTGTATCTGTCCAGATATCTCTGCATTATGTAAAATATACTTTGCTAATATATTTTTTCCTTTCACCTGATACCATAAGTTGACTGTAACAATGGTTCTCAAACCTGAGTGTGCCTAACAATCAGCTGGAGGGCTTGTTAATACCCAGATACCTGGGCCCCATCCTCAGTTCCTGGGGTGGTTCCCCAGCATGTGTATTTCTTACAAATTCCTTGGTGATGCTGATGCTGGACCAGCAACCACATTTTGAAAACTACTGAACTAGACTATTTCTTACATCTTTGATTCTTCCTAGAATGCACATTTTCCTTCTCTCCATTAGGCTAAACTTATACTTTTCGTCAAGCCCAGCTCCACTGTCAGTTTCTTGGTGAAGTGTTGTTGAATCCAGTAGGCAGACTTAGCCACCACCTTGTGTGTTCCCACAAAGCACATGGTTCCTGTCTCCACCAGGCACCAGAGATGTTTGCTGTGATTTACTTCCAGTAGACTTGTATCTCTTTCAGTAGACTGTGTATGTGTATCTCTGCCAGTAGACTGAGAGATTCTAGTGGGCCTTGAGAGTCTCACTCATTTTCATATCACCATTTCCTGGGAAAGTCCCTGACACCCAGTATGAACTCATAAATGTTAGCCAAATAAATGCAGGAATGGGAAGTCTCCTGCTTGGGAACCAGGGTATTTTCATGCAAAAGGTAGTAATTTATAAATAAAATGACTAGCTCTGTACTGGGAATAACACATCTTCAGTGTGGGCACTGTGCTAATCGGGAAGTATCTGAGTGGTGCCCAGCGAAGAAGGCTGCTGAGAGTCTGCTTTGCAGCCTCACCCACAGCACATAGCTGCATCCGTCCTGTGGCTCATTCATCCTCCTTCGGCCTTCTCAGCCATCGGAGGCTCCTGAGCTACCACGGCAATGACTGGGGACACTGATGGAGGAAACTCTGTGCCAGATTCTCTGTGCATCTGGGAAGATAGGAGACTTTTTGGTTAGAACCCAGATGCTAATAAATTGATGTCACAAGGGAAGGTTTTCTCTTTTTGTAGTGGGTCACACGGTCCTCAGTATGCTACTATGAAATATAGCTTTACTTTCAAAGAGGCCTATTACTTGCCAGAGACTCGATATACATTCCCTTAAACCCTTGCAAGCTTGGCATGATTTCTCCCCTTTGCACAGATGAAGACACTGAGGTCCACGATTAAATAATGTGCCCAAGGAGTAAGCAGCTAAGCTAGGACTTGACCTGGGTCTGTGACACTTAAAGCTCATGTTCTTCCTGCCCCATCAGTAGCTCCAAGAACTTTAGGATATTGGAGGCAGCCCAGCAGGGACCACCTTGTAATCAGTGGATTTTCACAGCTTCTGGACTTTTCTTTGAAGAAAAGTTTGTCTGCTAAAAGAAAATATGAAAGAAACAAAAGATGATACTACCATACTTTGTTACATTGCCTCTTATTGATACAAGAAGATCCATCTGGCTTAACATTTAAATAAGCTAACTAGCAAACTGCTCCCTGGGAATGCGATCCTCAAGAATGGATAGGTGACCCTTAGTTCTTGTTCATAACTCAGCAACTTTGTGCAAGTCAAAGATGTCGGCCTGTAAATGCAGCTAAGCCCAAGACCACCGCTACTCATTCACCTTTTCCTTTCCACCTCGACTTTATATGAGATGTGAATATACTACTTTCAGCCTTGATATAGAAGTGAGCTAAGGTAGATAATCACTTTCCAATTTTCTATAAAAGAGCTAACATTCATATATTCCTCTTTTTCCCAACAAATATTTATTGAACATCTGCCAAATGACAGGTACCTAGGGATGGGAGATCCAGTAATGAACACAACTAAAAAAATCCAGGTCTTTGGGGAAAGTTCATCTTTATGTGGGGAGACAGACAGTAAACCATAATATAATATTAAAATTATTGCATTATATATGTAAATGCATATATACCATATGTATATATATATATCAAGATATATATATCATGTCTATCATAATTGCATCATACAATCTCTCAGGTGATGACCTATAAATTGCCTCCCATAAGCAGTCTTTTATAAACTACTTGCTGACCTGGAGAATTGAAAATCGTACACAAATACTGGCTTATTCATTAAAGAGGCAGTTCAGTTAAGTTTATGCCCATTAGTATATTTCAGCAATCATTAAGCAAATAGCTATGTCTATTTGCCTGTCCTAGGCACTTTCTGTGTATTATTCTATTTAATTATCCAGCAGTCCTGTGAAATAGGACAGTTTCCCAGTGAGGACAATAAAGCACAGAGAGGTTCAATAATTTGCCCAGAGTTAATCCAGGAAGTCAGACTCCAGAGCTTGAACTGTGCCCCACCACACTATCAATGACAAAGTTTGTCTTTGTCACTCAACATGGTGATGGGTGCCACTGAGGCTGCAGCACATGGCAGCATAAACCATGCACAGCACAACTGCAGGGGACAAGCTGACATCGTGTGATGCAGCAGCCCTGTGGCTTTGCTGTCACTGATGTGCCAGCAAGAAAGGCACTTTCATAAATATATGTTCACAGAAACATAATAAAGGAGAAGATGACAGAGAAAAATCATGCATTCCACCATCAAAGAGAAACAGGACTCTTCATCTATTATTACATCATTATTATTTAATAAGACAATAATTGAAACCATGAGATTACAGACATTTCAGAGACATAGATGTGTACTTAATATATACCCTAACTACACTTTCAGATAGGATATTTGAGAGGAAAAATGCTAGAAGCCTAAAAGAATTTATGAACTCCTCCAGTCAAAATGCCTTTCTCCTTTCCACATCTCTCAGCTTAACCTGGACATTTTTAATTTCCACATATGGCCCCTTCTCCTCACCATCTGCTTATGCTGGCATGGGGGTGTGATTCACATCATCACCATGGGGTATCCTATGCCACACAGATAAATAAAGACCTGCAAGCCAGTGGAAGAAATAAGTGGGGAGACAGGAACCACACTGAGGATTTCAGGGGTGGTATCCAATGTGCAGCCTGCCCTAGGCTTCCCTGTGCAACCATGGCCTATGGCAGTTCTTCTCCTGACCACTGAGGGGTTTGTTCCCTCTCCCTGAATCTGTGTCAAGACAAAATTCCATTTAAGCAGGATTATAAGTTTCATTTCCCAGCCGAATACATGGGCAGCCTAAAATTCCAGCCGAGCAGATATGAGCATGAGCAATCCGCACAAGCATGAGGGCTAAGCGTCTAAGTCGGATAAGTACATAAGCATGTAAGTCCCACAAGTAGTGGCTTCAAATGGGAATGAGACCGTTTAGGGATATTGCTTGCAGGAAAACAGTTAACTTTAGACTTGAAACCTTCTGGATGCTTACTTAGGAAAAGAGATTTAAAACTGGGGTGCTTTAGGCCTACATATTCTCTGTACACAGGATGTCCAGATTTCAGAGAATGCCCCTAAAATTGCTTTGAGCTTGAGTGAAGCTTCATCCTAGCCCTTAGCATCTTTTATTGAGAGAGAGGGTGGCTTCTCTTACTATCCCACTTTTTGCTTGTGTGGACTTAGAAATGTATCGTTCTTTCTCTTTGTTCTCTCTCTCTCCTCTGGAGAAGCTCTTGTAGGAAAAACCAGCTCTGTAAATTACAGGAGTGCTCCTGAAAAGGTTCGTGGCCACACAACTGGCCCCTACATCACCAGTTTGAAACATGTTCAACATTCCGTGTCCTTTAGATGAGGAATCCCTTTAGAATTATTTAACTCAAGCTTTCTAAAAAGATTTATTTTTATTTTTAGACCCTGAGAATTGCTGTGGGTCACTGAATATAAGTGAACAACCTGTAAAAGTAAATTGTGGAGAAAAGCATTTATAAGTACAAATATGAACTCTGTAAGAAAGAGTTGGAATTCAGTGGCAATTAATTATAGAGTAACATTGGATCCATGGGTAATGAGGGCTGCACTGGGGAAATCTGTTCTCCCAAGGGATAAGAGAACTGGAACCGAGCCAGGGAGGAAATCTGTCCTGGACATAAGGTTTGAGGTGAGCTACAGCACTTTACCTGTTCATCTGAGCCACAGATCCCCTGCTCAGGATCCCTCACTCTCTCTCCCCGCTTCACCACTGATTCCTGTCCCTAGGTACTTAAAGCCCTTTGGAAAGAGCAGCATTTTAGCACTTTTTAAGCATTTATCTCACTGAAGAGTAGTTATTTGCACATTATTTTGTCCTCTACTCAAATGCGAGCTCCTGAAGGGGTTTGATCGTTCAGCAACTAGCTCAATGGCAGGCACAGAGTAAGTGCTCAATAAATGTTAAGTGAAATAAACAAAAGAAGGCAAAAAAGCCCCATCAGCTTGCTGGCTCTCTTACATGTCCATAAACCATCAGCGTGGATACTCCAAGATGGTAAAAGAAGAACATTATGCCTTCAGGATGTGGAGGAGCCACACATGACTGTTTAGGTTATACTGAGTTGTTTAAAGGAAGAAAGGAATTTGACTTCAGGAAGCTGTTTGCTTCAGTGTGGGAGTTCAAGGTAATGGGACCCTGCCTTGGCATCCCTTATTCAGTTTGAAGATACTAATAGCTGCAAAGTGGGCAAAGGGGAAAGATAGTTATAAGTGATAAAGGTTTTTTGTGCAAGTCCCCCTGCCTCTTCTGGCACCCCTCTACCTCATCCGTTGCATTCCTCCAGAACCACCTTTCTAACGTCCTAGTCTAATCACGTCCTTTCCTGCACAAAATTCTCTCCAGTCTCTTCAAAATAAAGCCTAACCCCTTGCACAGCCTGTGCAGCCCCTCCTGGCCTTGCTGTGATTGCCCTCCAGCTTCACCCCTCCTCTTCCTGCCACTGCCTGCATCCCAGCTACCTTATCCGTCCTGCTTTCCTGTTCTTTACGACTTTGATGTCCTATGTACTCCCTCCACTTGGAGAATGCCTTTCATTGCCTGTGTGATTCCTAGGCATCCTTCCGAATTCAGCTGCTCCCCTTCTATTCCATATCCAGTAAAGCTCTGCCTTGCGTAATCCACCTATCTTCCTGCTTGATCATTTTATCTTCTCCTGCTATGAGGCAGCCACGGTTACCCTTAAGGCCAGTACACCACTTTCTACACCCAGGCCACTGTTCATCAGTAATGAGCTTTACCATCACCTACAACTACAGAAGCTGAAGCACATGAAGGATGTAGGAGTTGGGTGCCTAGGACAGTGGCCTCCATGCTCCCGGCCAGCAGACACATGATCTCGGGCTGTTCTCAGAGGTCGATGGATTCATGGCAGGGTGTAGTTCTGACAGAAATATCTGATGCCTGACAGACAGTCTGCTAGATCCTTAATTATGGTGATATTCTACCTGCTACGTGAGGATATTTCCCACTGTGCTTTAACACTTCTCCTCAGCCTAAGAAATCCCCCTTCATTTTGTTTTCTGAGACAATAAAAGTAGATTTTATGCTTGTTCTCAGCAACTAAAGGGAAGCAGCCTACACATATGGAATTAAATTAAACTCTAGAAATGGGATTTATTTTCCAAGTAATAATGAGCCAAGGGGGAAATCTAAGAGAAAGCTCTTGATTGGCCAGTAGTACCCTGAGACATCCAAAGCATTCTGGATTTGTCTTACACTATACAGCATTCATTTGTGTGTTTCCTATCTTCCTGCTGAGCTGAGAACAGAGGGTGAGGTTCACCTGTGCATTCCCAGCCTGCCCAGAATGGAAGGGGTTGGGGGTTAGGGCACTGAATTACATCATGAGGAAGTTCTTTCCATTTCAACTCTTTTCATCCATTTAGTTTAATCAAAGCAGAAAAATCCCTGTTTCTTTTTTTTATTGAATTATAGTTGATATAGAATATTATATTTGTTTCAGGTATACAACAGTAGTTCAACAATTACATATATTACGAAATGCTCACCCCATGAGGGTGGTTACCATCTGATATGTTTTCAAAACCTTGTTTTGCTTTTCCTCCCTTTTAAGCAGGCTTCAGCAGGCACAGCATCTACCTACTTGAGTAACTTGTTTTGTTTTCTGTTATTTTTATGGTTGACTTTTATTGAAGTCAAGACAAATGGAAGTGATACCAAGTTTCCTTTTTTAAAAGTAAATGCACATAACTTAAAAATGAGTCTATTTGTAGAAAAGTGCTAAGTAAAAAAAAAGTAATAATGATACCAGTAGAAGAGGATATATGGCAAAAATCAGGAGGGTGGTATGCAAATGATGGAAAATATACTACAGTGTGTGGCCAGTAGTAGTACCTGAAGATGACCACAGCGCACCAGGTTTTTCTTGCACTGCACAGTATTTATTTGTGGGCTTCCTATCTTCCTGCTCCGTTGAGCTCTTAATGGAAAGCAGTAATTGTTAATTTAATGAAAAAATGAATGTCTGCTGTGTCTCCTGTCTTTTGACTTCTCTAATCTTCTACGGCAGACTTGGCTCTGCCTGTAGTTTCTATTACCACAGTCATCTCATATTCTGAGCTATATTCTTCAAAAAGTTCAGTGACTGGACCACTTCATAAAATGCTGGGGTAAAAAATGTTAAAAAGGTTTCTTTACTGCAAAACTTTAATAGGCTTTAACAGCCTTTAATAGGCTAAGGTGTGTCATGAATCTCCAAAGCGGGGGGCATCATATAACAGCCAGCTTCGCTAAATACACTGACTCTTTCTCAGGACTGGAGATGCACAGAGCACACTTTGGGGAAAGTAGAAGGCACAAATGATTTCTAATACATCTTTCTGTCCCCACTCTATTTTTGTTGACTAAATCCCTTGCTGACTGAATTGATAAATGAATGGAGATATTTAGGGATATAGTGAAGGAAGGCAATGGGGGAGTTCAGTGTACTGCTCACACATTACCTCAGCTGATGGAGAGCTAACTCACTCACTGGGAATTCACCCAATTTGTGAAAATCTACCTCTTTTAAAAAAAAAATGATATGTTGTATTTTTTTAAAATTATTTTTCAAACTAATATTATTTATAACCTAGTCCAAATCCTTCCATTTTAGGGGCAATAAAAATGAGATAATGAGATAACACTACAAATGTAATGTGTGAGCAGCATACATTTACGTCTATGACTAGCACTGTGTTCACCCTGCAGATATGCATGGCTGAAAGCAGGCCTTTGGTTCTTTGCAGCATCTGTTTCAAAAGTCAGAGGAATCACACCCTTTAAAATTTTCTTAACCTTAGATACAACTACAAAAAATAAGAGCCATATTTATCGTACCTAGTCTACTCTACTGGGTCTAATATTTGTTAGCTGTTTATAGAAACTTTGGAGAAAGCTGCCTGTGGGCTAGTTAGACTAACATTCCTTCCAGTGTGAAGTGGTATCATCACTTCAAAGAAGATGCTTCTCCAATAGCTGCCTCTAACCTTTAATTGGTTGTTTTGTTTCATGCCAGATGCCTCATTAAAAAAAACAGCAATATTGAAATGGAAAGACAGTAACGTTAGTAACATTAGTAACGTTAGTATGTCTAGATTTATTCAGCAGAAAACACAAAAAGCAAAAACAAAAAAGACTATTCTGTGGCTGTTTGCCTTAGTGAACCCCTAACGGCAAGGTCTTCCAGGAAGATGGTATAAGGAAACACCAGTAATCAAGCCTACAATTCTGGGCTGGAGGAAAAGTTTTTCTTTGTGACTCTAGTCTGCTGAGAATTCCCTGTTTCGCCACTTCACCCCACCAATAACAGTGGTGTGATCCCCTCTCAGGTGCAGCATTTACATTAGTGGGAACAAATCCTCTCAGTTACCCCAGGCTGTTAAGGATTCATGCGAGGTCGGTTTGCTTTTGCACAGCCCACACTGAACAGGCTCGCAGCCTTGCTCCTGGGCCCACCGGGCCAAATGGTGCCAGGGTCCTGGCCTCGGACAGGGGTGTGGCCTCGAATAGGTAACGCGCTACTCTGTGATCAACAGGGGCGATTACAATAGGGCAGATACAATAGGGCACTGACCCTGGTTACCTCTACAAATCCCTGCAGCAAAGCTGGCTTGGCCTCAGAATGACCTAAGCCTTTAAGTAAGTAGAGTTTTAGGTATTTATTCTTTTGGGGTCTTCAGCCTGGGGCTAAGACAGGGTAGGCTGGGCCTCTCAGGATGCTGCTGGCCAAACGGAGCCCACGCACTTCATCTGGTCCTGCCTACAAACTTCAGTGCTTAGAGTCAGGCTGTAATGACATTGTTCACAAGCCTTCTTGGAATTCCATTTGGTGGGTTTTCAGTGATGATTAAAGAATCTATTCAAACCAGGAGAAAACACACATGCTCTTTTCTACTTTAACCACTTAATGAATCAGCATTTGAGGAAACAGACCTTATAATTACATCAAAGCTGTCAAGGCTAAATATTTTGTTTTTACAAGGGAGTATAATTGATACCATTCATGCAGTAAAATGTTATTCAGTCTTTAAGAAATCTTGGGATCATTCATTGTTTCAAGATATACTTTGGTTCTTGCCCACTTAAAATATAGAAGGAATAAAAACATGCACCACACTCCTTTGGTACAAAAAAATACATTTTCTGGATTACTGAAGTTGTATGAACTTGCAACATTTCTTGATAGAAAGGCCCAACTGCATTATTCACTATTATTGTTACTGATGACTATTACTATCTTTAATCTCTTCCATTTTCTCTGTAATGTCCTTCCACTGTCATTAGAAAAATAAATCAAGAGAGTTGAAATGTATGTGCATAAAAGGAGGGAACAAAGAACTAATAAAGATAATTTGAAAGTCACCTCTATCAATGCCAATACTGTATACAAGTTTCTTCATAATTACAATTGTAGTGATGGTCATTACTTGGTACCAAGGAAAACGTCAAAAGAAGGTTCTGGTAACTTTGCATCTCCCTTCTTGACTTTGCTCAAGGTTTTTGTCTTTTAAAAATGATCTCCATTTCCTCTGGCCATTTCAATACCTTGTTAGGTCTCAGTGAGTCAATGACATAGGTCTCATTGAAACTGAATTTGGAGCCAGAAAGAACCATAGAATAGCTGAGCCAGAACTTTTCCTCAAACTGTGTCCTGGCTCTCTAGTCCTGAGAGAGATTCTATGAAAAAAAGAGATTTTGGTGCAGTATGTTTGGGGAAGCTGGCTATTATATAACATCATATAATACACATATAATATGAATCTTGGAGATTCATGATGCTCTTTAGCCTATTACAGGCTCTGAAGTTTTGCAGTAGAGAAAAGCTTTTTAACATTTTGCCCCAGGATTTTGTAAACCTGCCTTGTCATTGAACTTTTTGAAGAATATCTCTTGCCATTTTTCAGAATGATCATTCTGCAGAGCATACCTGAGGATTGATGATTTATCCCAAGTCCCTCACCGGTGAGGAAACTGAGCCTGACTCACTTTCCTTTACCTGCAACATGTTTACCCATGAGACCTTTGGGTGAGTATGGGGAATAGGCTTTTGAAACTGAAGAGAACTTAGTCTATCTTTATATAAGAACAAACTGAACTATAGGAAATGTAATTGATTTACCCAAAGTTACCAATTAACCATGTCTAAATCTAGAATCTAGAATTTCCTCACTTCTGCTTTCTCCTTCTCCCATCAAAAAAATGTTCTTACCACTACATGAGGTCATTTTTCTGAAATTATTATAGCTTGCGTTCTGCATTATCTTATGTTGAATCTTTTCTTCTCAGTACAGTAGACACCCTTGTCACCAAATCCCACTTAACCCACTCCCCAGTTTAAAGGTCTCTCTTCATTCTCACTGAAGACACAAAGAATGCTCAGACTATTAAGCTACTCTAGAACTTTTCTAGACTTTTCCTCAAATCTACTTATTTCAGTCTAACTTGAATTACAATTATGTGACTTAATTATTATAGTGTTACAGTGAGTGTAAAAGAGTCATTTCTCTTAAAACTCTTTTAAAAAGAGTTGTTTGTCTTTTAATTTAGAAAGTTTTGTGAAGATTGGATAGATATGAGTTGTTAAAAATTGCTGCCAAAGTAGTTGAGGGTGAGACCAATGTAAATAATGGGAAAAATCATGACAATTTAGAAGGATTTTACATACAGATTGCTTTGCATCAAGTCCAAATCTAAGGACAACTGCAACAAGAATTTATAGATGATACACTGTGAATGTGGTTCATGCAAGAACTTGGAACTCCAATCAATAAATTCATTTTTAAAAAAGTGGCCCTGGTCCTTCATGAAAAGGATAGTTAATAAATATATATTTATATGTTCTAAGTTAAAACTAAACGTTTGAGGAAACTATTTTTGAATGACTCTCCTTTATCTAGCTTTATAATTAGCTGACTACCAGAGCAAATAAATAAAACAGTTTAGGGGAATTGTTATTAAGTGTCTAAACATTTAAAATCACTTATTTAAAGTGTTAGAAAAGTGTCATATTCCTGTGTGGCAGGTCAAAATTCTGATTTGCTACCTGTAGTATTATATTTGTCCTGATTTCCTTTGACCATGAAAACTGGGCTGAAGGGTCCAGCTCCTTGCCCTGGGATGGGCAGGACCCAGGGATGCAGAAAGAGCAGCGACGAAACATCCTCAGCTCAGGTGCAGCTGTTGGGAACACCTCTACTTTAGACTGGCAGGATTAAATGCAGGAGAGGAAAGCCAGACACAGGAGAATCTGTGAGATTCAGGACATAGTTTACAAAATCAGCCAGAGAATAGAGAGCTTGAAGTGTGATTCTACACGGGTGTTTTCTTCCTGGGAAAGTCAGAGACATCAGAGATAGAAGCTCTGGGAGACAAGAAGCATGTAAAGGGGACAAAAGGTGAGACCAGAGTTTCTTACCCTTTTCTGACTAAAAGTACATTTAAAAATATAGACTCTTGACATCTTGATCCATGTGGGGAAAGGGGAACTTTCTGACTAGGATTCCTGCCTGCCCTTAATAGTGCCCATTGTGTATATAATAAGAGCATGTTTTCACATTTATGGGAATGTTCATTAGTGACAGGGCCACTGGTCACTCACGGGGTAGCCAGTCCAGGGTGGGGGTGGAGAGGAAGTACCCATTCGCTCTCCTCCCCTCTGTTCCTGGTACGTAATTGGTCAGGCGCCCGCCAGTCACTGGGAGCCTCCCACAGAGTTCCTCCCAGTGCGGTACCTGGTGGAACCTGGATGGGGCGCAGAGAGCCAGGAGAAAGCTAGCTTGGGAGCCGAGGAACAGGGGGTCCTGAGCGGTGCAGGAGAGAGCAACTGGTGCGAACAGAGAGAGTCTGAACCCTGAGAATAAACTCTTTCATTCCCAACCTCTCCTCCTTGTCTTTTGGTCTCGCTAGATTCATAGAGAACTTGCGCTGGGTGTAGAACCCTCTCCTCCCAAAGCTACAATCCAGAACAAAAAAAGAAATACAGCAATATGTTCTCTTCTAGTTGATCTTATCTCATCCCATTTAAAATTACTGGCCATTTTTTGACCCATAGTTTAGAAACTGGTGTATGAATGATTGGTGCCACTTAGAAGGCTCATTTTTCACCCTATCCACTCCTAGGGTCAAAACCAAGTCTGGCAATAGAAATGCTCAGGTAAGCTAGGCCTCAGAGTATCTCAGATCTCCTGCTTGAATTCCACATTTGGAAAGATAGTGTGGGGAAGTTGGGGTTCCTATGGCCAGGATCCTCACTGAACTTAAACCACCTGATGATGTAACTGGCCTGTTGCTAGGCTACCACTTCCACACCTTTAGGCAATAAGCTATTATTGCGCTATATAGGGAGCTCGGCCCAGTGCTCTGAGCAGAGGTAGAGACGCTAGTGCTCGACCTACTGCCGGGAGAACAAGCCGGGTAATAAACCCTTTCACCCCAAAGAACGTTTTGCTGTCAATTTCTTTGGTCACATTGAATCCATAGTGAACTTGCCCAGGGCTCAAACCCATTGGTAAGACAGATGGCAAGCCTACTGTGGGAGCCTCATATTTAGGCTTGATTCATGCTGTAACTGGTAAGGGCCCAGGGCTGACTTGGTAGATGAATGACCTCCCATTGCCTTCACTTCTTGGCTAGGGAAAGAAGGAACAGGTGACAGTTCCAAGCAGCTATAGACATGCTGAAAGCACCAGTGGCCTGAGGGTGGAGCCTGGGGGGACCCAGGTGCACCCACTCAACCTGAGGCTGCGGTAGAGACCACAGGTATCAGCAACAATTGGTAGCATGGAGGACAGGAGGGCCAGGCACATGTTGCTACTTTTCAGCAGACCAAGGACAAGGAAAAATAAACTGCAGCTTAGAGGCCAGTAAAGGTGGGCTGTGGGAGTAAGACCCAGATCTAGATGCCAGACAAGCCTCCCAGCAAGATGAAAGAATAGTTGGCCAAATATCTCCCTAAAAGAGAAGCCCCTGCACAGAGCGACTGTTACCTTCATGGTGCCAGTATTCCTAGTTCTTGGTCTTGACTGGAATTGAGGTCCAGGAGGTAAGCTTCATTTACTTGTAGAAAATAAGAAAAAGTTCTGTTTCTGCACATGTGATTTGTTAACTACAGATTTTAAATCTGATATACCTCATTGAAAGAAATTTTGGTATGAAAGCAACATGTAGTTCCTGCTGTTTTGTTTTAACACGGCCTCAGTGCCAATGTTCTAGACACTGTACTGAACATTGCATCAGACACAATTCCCTGTTCACTTGGCTCACAGGCAAAATGAGAAGAACACAATATAGACAGTGTGATGGAGGAAGGGACAGATGCATGGTTATGAACACATTTAGGAAGTATGAATAAATAATCTCATGACATATTCAGAGGTAATTGCTATATGGGACTAAAATTGTGCACTCATAAGTCATTGATTAAATATCTCCAAAACTGAGAAACTATAGAATTTTGCTCTTAATTCTGGCTGGCTACTATTCAGGATCATCAGTGGCACTCTTAAAAATGATTTCTGGACCTCCTCCTCAAAACCTGGGGTTTGGCCTGGCCATCTGTATTTTCAGAACGTTCTCTTGGTGATTCTGCCGTGTGGCCACTGCCATAGAAGGTTTTTGTATTTTTTACAGATCATCTACTTGTGCCTGATTACTTTATGTGGCATTCTTAAGAGGAGAAAAATAAGTTGTTTAGACTGTTTCACATTTTCTCAGAAAATGTCCTTAAAAATATTACCATGTGTGGGGAAAATGGAAGTTCCTATGGCTGGGATCCTCACCTGACCCTGAACTACTTGATGATGTAATTGTCCTACTGCTAGGGTAATGCTTCCACATCTGTTGGCAGTGAGTTATTAGTGACTGAGGCACTACATAAAGCCCTGCCCAATGTTCTGGGAGGAGACAGAGATGGAGGTGGATTAGGGACCTGCAGATTGCTGGGTGGAGACATCTGACCTACTGCCTGACCTACTGCCATGAGAATAAGGCTGGGTATAAACCCTTTTACCCCAAGAACGTTCTGTCGTCATTTCTCGGTCTCACAGAATAATCCATAGTGAACTTACCTGTGGCTGAAACCTCCAGGCAGGAGAACACCGTGTTCTCCATTAATTGGGACACACTTTTAGTAAACTATGTGAGAAGTAATAAACTTACAAAAATGTGTTTGAAGCATCAAGCTTGAATAGCCTACTATTAAATCTTGAATAATAAATGTTAGGAAGCAAAGATGTGTATATTTCAGCTTTGAAGATGCTTAACCCAAAGTAATAGGAAGCCTCATTCATCTTTTTCTTCTCAGTCTTGGTGGCAATGTATAATTTGCTTAGGAAACCCTAACTTGAGTTGCTGAAATCAGTAGGTACCAAGCATACTACCTAAAACATATGGTGGTATTGGGAGCACAAGTTAGAAACGAGCTTTCTCTGCACTGGAAAATCTAACAGTAAATTCTGTCCTTAAAACCACCTGAGGGTTTATTGCCAAGACTGCCTTTTGCTATGGAAGACAAAGGGTGGTAAAAGCTCCTATTCTACACAGCTGGCAACCAATTGCCAAACTTCCCTAAGTCAAAATTTTGACCTTAGGCAAGGAAGACTTGGCAGAGTCATGGCTCACAGGTGTTTAGCACCTAAGCTCTCTTATTGGAAACCTGAGATCACATACAACAAACGACTAGATGGAAACTGAGGTTTCAGTCGTTGCTAGTAATAAAGTTAGTCTGCATTTTAGGGTCAAATTAATGTCATTGGTCATACCACCTTGAAGGCTATTAACTGCAACTTGTGATGTTCTGAGGCTGAGTTTTAAAAGGCACCAACTCCCTAGTAGTGACCCTAGGCACTAGTTTGTTGATATGACTGACTGTGGATCTCTTCTTTTGATTTTTAAAAAAATTAGCGATGCTTCTATTACACTGTGATACTGGTTGAAACACTTAGAACTGTAAAACTTTATAGATTTCTCTTTCCCTTGGTCCTTCACATATATGCTCCATTTTTGGCATCTTGCTGGTGAATTGCACACAAAAGGTGTTCCGTTATCATTGACTGCCTGCCTTAAAAGACACCATCTACGTAATTTCACCTTTCTATTTACCTAGAATGCTAAAAAACTCCATATTAGAAGTAGATATTCCGTACATGATTTTTCTCTTGCTTAGATATCTAACTGTGGTGTATTCAACCAGTTTTGAGTTTTCTAGAAGAAATGCACTTTTTCCTCTTATATTTTAAGCCAACTTAAGTTCGAGCCTTATACAGATAAACTGCAGCTTTCTTGATCTTGCTTTCTTTCTGATGGGTTTATTGAAAGGTTTTACAGAATGCACTTTTGTTGACCTAGGAACAGGACATAATCATTTGCTACTTGTTTCATGGCTAAACTTTTACAAGTTAACAGTTGGGTTATAAAAATGAATGCCTGCTGTTGGCTATCTAGTGTTCCTAGCTAATATTAAGGAATAATTAAAACATCTTCTTTCCAATCAGCATGTGCATTGTATCATTATTCAAATGCTAAAGTCACAAAAGCAGTCATCTGGAGGTGTTATCTTATTATCCACAGGACAGCTCTGTTCATCACCCCCATTTTCAAAGAAGTGACAATGTAATACATTTGCTGGCAATTTCTGTGTTGATAGTATGCCCTGCAGAATGAAAGTAAATCGAGAAAAATTTCGTGATCTAAGATGAGGCATGCAGAATGGGGTTTGAATTAAAAAAAAAAATGTAAGTAGTTCCAGACCAAAATTTTAATCCATTAAAACCTGCTGCTTCCCATAGGCCAAATTCAAATTAGTTAATCCCTTAGAACAAAGTACAACATTTGGACACGGGACCTCAGGTAGATGAAGGTTTTACCATCTCCTTAGTGGACTCTAGAGCAATTAAAACTTTATAAATGACTGCTTGGATAAGGGCAAAAGTCGGTGATTAGGAACCACTGCCATCTGCTAGCTCCTGCCTTTGAAGCACCCGGGGGATGTTGATTATGGAGCTGTATTTGTAGCAAGATTCAGTGGAGTGACTCACCTCTTCTCCTGGATAGAAATAAAGGTTTGAGAAGGGATACCTCATTTTCTAAATATAAAAAAATATTGAAAACAAGTAGAATAGGAATCTTTCTGATGTCATCAGTAGTGTCTAAAAAAAAAACATGAATGCGAACAGAAAAGGCTGGGTGGAGGTGGGAGAAAATTCCCACAGAACCCGTGAGGATGACTGCCAGCTGGGAATTAGGCGGAGTCACAGTTCTAATCCTGGTTTAGGCCCACGAATGCTTCAGGATGAGACATCTAAACCCTTCAGAGTTTAATTTCTACAGCTGTGAGCTGAGAAGGCCCTTGCTTAATTAGATAAATACAAATAGAACAAACACATAATGCTTATTAGGAAGTTTTGTTTAGTAAATGACTATCAGGTAAACCTATTTTCTCTCCAAAGATGAAGTTTGCTGGGCACTTCCTTTGAGTCACATTTGGGACACATTCATAGTTTTACATGTGCTGTGCCAGCCTTTGGGATGAAGGCTGGGTCTTATATATATTTGATTATTCTTACCACAGTGGTTGGCTTATCAGCAGTACCCAAATATTGAACTGATTTTGTATGAATTATTCCACACAAAGGGAGAAAGGTTTTTTGGTGGGTGAAGGGGATGACAGGTGTGGATAAAGTGAAGGTTCCTACGGCCAGGATCCTCACCTGAACCTAAACTACTTGATGATGTAACTGGCTTTCTGCTAGGCAACTGGTTCCACGTCCATAGGCAATAAGCTATTACTGACTGAGTCACTATATAAAGAGCTCTGCCCAGTGCTCTGGGTGGAGGCAGAGACAAAGGAGGATGACAGACCTGCAGAGTGTTGGGATTGTTTTGACAATGGATTTCAGCCCCAGGCAAGTTCCTTATTGATTCAGAGCACTGGGCCGAGCTCTCTATATAGCACAATAATAGCTTAATGCCTAAAGGTGTGGAAGTGGTAGCCTAGCAACAGACCAGTTACATCATCAGGTGGTTTAAGTTCAGTGAGGATCCTGGCCATAGGAACCCAAACTTCCCCACATGGATGCAGACGTAATTCTAGTGCTCTACTTATCACTGGGAAAACAAGCCTGGTAATAAACCCTTTCACACCAAGAACATTCCTCGGTCTCACTGAATCCGTAGTGAACTTGCCCAGGGCTGAAATCCATCATCAAGACATAGGTACTAATCATGCAAAGAAGGTCAAGATTGGATTCTTATTAAAAGCAAGTTTTTCTTCTTTCCCTCATAGTAGAAATACATTTCCCTTCATTTTATATGGTTATTAGGAGAAATATACTCCCTAGACTCTGTCAGTAGAGGGATGAGAGCACTTGGATAACTAGGAAGTTGTTGCTGACTTTCAAGTTGTCCAATGACTAGACTATTAATCATGGTGGGTATATGGTGTCATGGTATATTATAGCTAACTAGTCACCTAGCAAGGAAATTACATAAACTTTCAACTCTATAGAATAGCAATCTATGCCACTTTCCTAATGAGCTGAGGGATGGCTCCTCTGGGAAATGTTTAGCAGGAATTCAAATAAACAAGTCCTGATTCCTTTTATCAGATCATAGCCCTTCCTGTTCCTCTCCTTTTGCAGCTGGACTGCCAAGAGGTTAATTGGCAACATCTGCTTAGCTGCTATAGTTTCAGTGTGTGCAGAGGTTGAAAATTCACTTGATGTCAAATTAGAGAATTACAGTGGAAGGTCAAAGGTGTTTCTCAAAGTGGGTCCCCTGGGCCTGCAGCATCAGCTTGCCTGGGAACTTGTGAGATGCACATTCTCAGACCACAGGCCTATTGACTCAGACTGTTTTACTAAGTGCTTCAGTTGATACCTATTAACATTTTGAAACCCCTGATCTGTGATATTTAATGTTCCAATTAACAGGTAAGTGTTGTTCTTAGGCACACTGTTATATAGAACAAGTGCTATGCTCCATTTAATCTGTTCTGTATGGATAGCTAACAGATCAAAATCAGGTCTCTTATACTCATAACAACTCTGGTGCTATTACCTAGTAGGGCCAGTCATTTCAGGAGGGGCAATTTTAATTCCTATCACTAACTGTTGCCTGAACCCCTACTTTGTATAAAGCTAGAGTGCTGTGGGGGAAATGTGAGTGACACTAAGTTCTTCCCAGAGTCTTAAAATCTAGTGGGGGTATTTAAGAAGATAAATAAATTAACTAGACAGCATGTCATAACTACCCTGGAGAAATGCAAAGACAGGGAGGGGTAGCCCCCAGTGGAAACACGTGGGGCTGTGGGAGGCAGGGGTGTTACAGGGCCTGCCCACTGAGGCCTCAGGCCTATGGCTGGGCAGGTAAGCTTGGCCAAGTCAAGGCAGGTCCCCTCTCTGTGCCTTTGTTTTCTTCTGAAATAGTCTGAGGCAGAGTGAGAACTGGGACTTGAAGAGGCTTCAAGGGATTGCAAGTCAGGGGAGGTCAAACTGGGGGAACTCTGTGCCTTCTGCTTCAACCAGAAGAGAAGATTGCCTCTCAGTTTATACATCAGGCCCCCCTATGTAAATTTTTGTTTGAAGAAAGGTTTCCATGGCCGAAGGAAAAAATAAACCTCTGTACTAAATGACTGCGGGTTCCAGCTCTGTGGGTCTGTACTATGTACTTCATAAGGTTCTGGAAGGACTTGTTGGTAGGTAGAGATACCTTGAATTCTTGGCAGGAAGTTGTTATGGAAATATAAGGTGAGATATTTCTATTAAACAGCTATCACTCAAAATGGGATACAAACAGCGTGAATTCTTGAATTTTCCTTAACAGGCATATAATTACTTTTTTATACTTTCTATGCTGATTTAAGAACAGAGAACAATTTTTCTATGGCAGAATTGAAATATACACCCTTTTGGACTTGGACCAAAATTTCAAAATAGATCAAAATTCCAACTGAAAGGAGAAAAATCTCCTGTAGTTCAAGTTCTCATCATTATTTCTCCTTCAACTAAATTCTACTCTTAGTCTATTTATGAATATACAGTGACTGAAATTATGTTCTTTCCCTAATCCAACACCATGTGTCTTGTTAGCTTAAAAACATTACAGTAAGGGTGAGATTTCTTTTTTTCTCAAACAGTAACCAAGAGAATAGTACTCAAATAAATGACAAATGGGAAACTCATAACTAGTTTGGACCAGGAAATTATTGTTTTACTTTCATAGAAACTTACCAACTCAACCTTAATTAAAAGTCCTCCCAATGGCCACAAGAGCATCTTTTAAAAAAGAATTTTAATGGTTTAATGATAATAATAAGCGTATCTATGACAATTATGTGCAAGAATGACTGAGAATACTTAGAATACACTAACTGAGCCTCAGTCAGAGGCTCTTTGAAGTGAACCTCCTGGAGATGTAAAATAGTGGGTGACCCAGAGAATGACATGGCAATTCACTGCCATAGCTCAGGGAACAAGTAGCCCAGAAATCACCTCAGGAGGTCATCAAGAAGATTAAAACAGAACAAAGAGAGCTGGGAAGAAAAAAAGAACAAAGATTGAAACTGCTAATTGCAACTGAAAAAGGCATTGTAGAGTCAAATCCTAAACATAAGATGTGATTGATCTGTTCCTGGGAATTCTTTTGTAAACTTGGGAGAGTTTCAAAGTCAAATATGCTTTTGATTTTTGAAAATAGTGATCACAAGGGGGAAGAAAAGATTTAAAAAAAGGAAAACAGCATACCAGCCCAGAACAAGCTACTTCTGAAATATCGGTTACATTGGGATGCAAAATTTGCAAATTCTCTATATTGGGAGAATGTCATTTCTGAAGACACTTTACTGCCTTTGAGAGAATAGGGAGTTCTAACAAGGCCTAGACCTTAGATCAGAACAAAAATCAATGGAAACAGAAAATTCCCTATTCTCTTTAGCCAGATGCCTCACAGCTGGTAGATAGGGGTGTTACTCTAAACTGTGCTGCCCTCATTCAAGTGAGCTGATTAGAAGCTCCAGAGACATCCACAGACTTCTGGCCAAACACCCAAAAGCTTGATCTGCTGTCTGTGCTGTCCACCACAGAACATGTTTAACTTTCTTGAAGCTTGTCTGGAGCTAAAAAGCCCAAGGACAGGGATGCTGCCAGAGAGACACCCACAGTCAGAGTCACATCAGCCAAATCTGTGCGCGTGCCTGTGCCTTCCTGGAGAACAGAGGGGCATATGGAAGGTTTGGGCTCCTTGCCATCTGTCAAGAGTGGGCAGGACTGTGCAAGCAATCCCATGGCCCCAGTGCATGGAGATAACAATTTCCACAGTGAAGGGTCTGCTGGCCTCAGATAACAACAGTTTTCAAATGGGGATTTTGAGAAGCCATTCAAAGAAACAATCCTGTTTTACTCCTCTCAGACCTGCTTGAAGCTCTCCTGGCTCAAACTATATGCCTTGAGGGGAGAAAATACTACTCAGTTTGTATTGAGCTTGACCATTCATGTGTTATATAATAACATCATCATTATTATTTTAAACAATAACATTTACTGAACTGCTGTCCAGTAATTCTTCCCTTTAACTTCTGAGGGCTTGCATAGCATCATATCATCAATGGGATTGAGAGCCAATGTATCATTGGCCCCCACTTCTACTTGTGCTCTAGTAAGGTATGAAAATGGTAGCGGGGTTATTTTTATTAGAAAAAGTGCAATGATGACTTTTCTGGCATCCTTCTTTATCACTCTGAAAATCTTACCCTTTCTTCTGACTTGTACCAACATCTATAAATGAAAGGAAACAAGACAAAACACAGTTAACATGACCACCCTACAGAGGATGTGGTACTAGATGGCCATACGAGGCCACTGTAATGGCTTCTAATAAAAGCTTGTTCAAATGAATCACTCTGTATTTGAGACTCCTGAGTTACTACTCCAAAGTGTCGGCCAGCAGTTTCACTATTTGTTAAGCAGGATACTCTGAAAGACTAAATTTCTGTTTCAGAGGCTCAGTTTAAGTCCCTTAAATATTCTAACTCATCAAATCCTGTTAAGAAGTCCTCAATGTAGGTACTGTTAATGTCTTCTTTTTACAAATGAGGAAAATGTAGCACAAAGAAATAAAGTAAGTTACCCCACATGATACAGTAAGAGGCGGTGGTGGGGGGCAGGGTCAGCACAGGAAGGCTGGCTGGGGAGTCTGTGCTCGTAACCACTGCGCTTACTGCCTCCTGCCTAATCTAGGAGCCCTGCTTGTGGGCGGTGTGGGGAACAAGCTGGTCACTGTAGTAGGGAGTATGGATGGTGAAGGGCAGGAAGAAAGGGCACAGAGGACATACTGGGATGTTCCCTGTTTCACACACACTATAGTAAGTTTCTCAGGGAATGACTGCGGTGTCCATTAGAGAAGGAGGGGTTTGCATTAGGAGCTGAAGGACCTGTAGACAGGGTGCCAATGGACAAGAATGGAAGGCATTGGAGGTCAGTCTAAGAGGATGCCTACAGTCCAAGGAGCCTAATGCCTATTTCTCAGTTTTGTTTTTACTCATTTCTGGAAGAGTTACCTAAAATAATATATATATATATATATTATTTTACATCATGCTATAGAGTAATGAGCTACAGTAGTATTTATACATGGGAGTTTGTTAGATCATATACCTGGCCAATACCAAGGGCACCATTCAACTGCCAGTTGCTACTAAGTACACTGCAGCATCAGTAAGAGAAAACTGGCTTGACAACTGAGGTACTCTGGGTGTCTCTCATTGCATTATGCATGTAAGGATTTGTACTCAGCTGAAGCAATTAATAATCATATTAAACTTGCTTATACTGTGAACATTGCACATATAGGAAAGTCAGAACCTAGGAGAAAAAGGAAAAATGCCAGGGAAAAACTTCAAGTAGACAGATTATCTGCCTCACAGGTTGGGGATAGAGATGGTGGTGGTAAGGATTGTAGAAAAGAGATAAAGAGAAGTAAACCAGGTTCAAGGTGCTTCTCTCCCCACGGGCCCCCGCTCTCCCATCATCAATGGTATCAAAAGGGAAGGAAACAGCTTTACAGGTTTCTTCCTGTCTGACAATAAGCTGGAGGATCTGAGAGAGAAGTGCTAGGATACTGACATTCTGAAGGATGCACACATGCATTCCTTTGCCCTCTGCAATCATCTCTATCCCAGCTGAGCTGTACACACCATACCTGTTATTAGAGGGCTCATGGACCAGCTGTGCACTTTGTTGGTGTTCTAATATTGTGTCTGTTACTGTGAAAATGAAGCATTCCAGATTTAGATTCGAAACACATAAGCCGAGTGCAGTAGCCATCAACACAGAGTAATTCTAGTTTCCAGTGAGTATATGTCAAATGGGTCACTTCACCTTTCTGAGCCTCTGTTTCTTCAGATGTTTTCC
Source organism: Manis pentadactyla (assembly GCF_030020395.1). Taxonomy (NCBI): domain Eukaryota; kingdom Metazoa; phylum Chordata; class Mammalia; order Pholidota; family Manidae; genus Manis; species Manis pentadactyla. Next base: position 115,903,635 of record NC_080024.1, on the reverse strand, counting down.
AGGTTCTCTTTGGCCCCTGACAGTTAGGTGGGGAGAGATTAATAGCCAACTACCACCCGACCCAATGCAGGCATTAAAGGGGGAGAAGGGAAACAACGCCATTTGTTCCGAGGACTTTGTCCCTGAACTTTGGATTCAGGATCTAGAAGTGTGCCCTGGCAAGGCCATTAAATACGTGTTTCTGGAGCCTTTTTCCACAAGTTTTCTGTGCTGAAAGAGTGATTTATGCCTGTGTTATAGGTTGTCCAGAGGCTGGTATTCTGAGCATACTACCCTTCCTTTGGGGACAGGGGCAGTAAGGGAAAGTGGAAGGAGGGGGCCAGAAGGAGGTCTACTGTAGTACGACTAGAAAGGTGAGTGAGGAGGCCTTGAACGAGGGGTGTCTGTGGTGGAGGACTAGGAAGGAAACAGCAGATGGAAGAAAATAGTGTGAACTGAGGGGAGGAAAGGCCAGGCTCAGGGAAGAAGTTGCAAACACTAGCAATGCGTATCTCGGGAACTTGAATGCAGTGCAGCTAACCAGCGCAGGCGCTGTAAGCGGTTCTGCACATTTGATAGGCAAATGGTTGGCCAGAAAGGGTTTGGAAAATTTGGGACATGCACAGCCCAATGGGGGCTTTGCCAGAATAACGTATGTGCTATGTTGAAGCTTCTGGAACATGGATAAAATTGATCAAGAAGGATTGGTGAAGGTTTTGACTTTTTTGGGGCACTCAGTTTCATAGGTATCTTGAATCATTTTAATCTCCCTGGTAGGCACTTGGGAAAGACCTGGAATTTACACATCTTACATCCTTAGCTTTGTTTGAAGGTTCCTGTTGGCAAATATGTATTCGTTCCTCGGCAGCTAAGAGCACCACGGATGGTGCGATGGTACCAAGTTTTCACACATAGAGGTAGTTCACTACAAAAGCACAATGTATCACATGCATCAGACCATTAACATTCCTGCGAGTTAAATTGGAAGATAAGGCTGCAGAATTAGGTTGCAGCTAGATTGTGAATGACTTTAAATTTTAAATTTGTTGGATTGATAAAGGGGAGCTAATGATCGTTTCGGCACAAGTAGGTACCATAGTCATAGTATTACTTTAGCAAGCTAACATGCAGCAGTGGAAAAATGGATCCCTCCAGGTAGGACTACCAGTCATGGGCATCAAAAAGGATCCTGCTGAAATGTGCTAGATACAACGTAATAAGATTGTAACAGTGGTGAGTGATTGACTATTACTACTTGCTAGAGTTGTGCTAAAAGAAATGCTTAACCTATACTATCTAACTTAATCCTTACAGCAATGCTACAATGTTTTCACTTGCATCTCACCTCAGAGTAGAGGCTCAGAAAATTTAGAGCTCTTGCCTAAGGCCACACAACTAGTAAGTAAAAAACCCAGCTTTGAACCAAGACCTGTCTGAATTCTAACCTGTGCTCTTAACCAGTAACGTAAGAAAATAAGAATGATAAGGGTGAGCTAGTGCCTGAAGCCCTGTGAAAGAGGACCCATAGATAAAACTGCCTGGGAGGTGAGTCATCACCAGATACATCTTCTGCAGAAGTTGTAGTCCTGAGGAAAGAAATCTTCCTTTGTACATCAGTCACCTTGAATGTAAGAAGGAATTAAAAAACGCTTTGAGGCAGAACTAGTCTGGACACTATCTGCCATGCTAGTCGCCCTCACCATTTCTCTCATACATGTTAAGCCCAGCTACCAATAAGCTTAGTAAAATCACAGCGGATCACCATCAAGTTCTCCACCTTCCTCTGCTGCCCCCTGGCAAGTGCAGTTTGTGCCCCATTTCTTTCCCAGAGCATTAGTGCTGCTTACTGCCATATGCCTCGTCCTTTGACTTTGTTTGGACGAGATTGCCCTGGGCTCTCAGTGCACAGCTCTCCCATCCCTTTCCACCCGCCCAGGGATACATGGCAAGGTATCCATGAAGCAAAGTGTATTGATGGAAAAGATCTTGTTGGCCAGACAGCATTGACAGGCACATCTTGTTTTAGGGAAGAGGTCACTTCTTGTCAATTGTTTCCCCTTTCCGGTGGTTTCACTAAAGGTTGAGTGTAACATCCTGATTCATGTAAGTAATTTTATGCCAGTTTTCTCTGTTCTTCCGGCAAAAGTGAAACATCCCATGCTGATAACAGAAGGATTAAGATAATTTTTCCTTTCTAAGAACAGACCTAACCATCAAAAATTCAACTTGTACATTTGTAAAACTGTAGCTCTGCTACCTTTGCAATCACTACATGGCTACAAGGATTAATTTCCCAAGACACTGATGCAACTTGGAATGATACCACAGTTCAACAGAAGTAGGAAGCATTCTTTTAAGAGCCACAAGTATGAAGAAATTCAACTAGGAACTCTAAGACCTGGTTTCTTTTTCTAGCTTTGCAATTTCCTATCTGGGTGATATTGGGCAAGATGATTCAATATTCTGAGCCAGTTTCCCCAATTATGAAATGGGAAGACTTATAAAGTGTTCCAAGGATTCATTTGAGAAACATATATGAATACGTGCGTGTGGTATTGTTTCTCCGTGCAGGATGGTAAAATCACCAGAGACACTTACAACATAGTGTGGGCAGTTCTCACACAGTTAAGAAAGCACGATGTAGTGGAGAGAACATGGATTGTAGAGTTAGAAGATACAGGTTTGAAGTTTGGCTCTATCAATTTGCACACATGTGAACTTGAGAACATTATTACACTTGATGAGTTTCTTGTTCAAAAAAAAAAGGAAGGCAAGTGGTTAAATGGAGAGGACTGCAGAGATGATCAAATAAAAATGTTTGTCAAACTCCATTGTAAACTGTGAGGTAATATGTAAATGCAAGAATAAATTGAGAAACCCATGTAGACCTTTTTAAGCACCTAAGCACACGTTAGTAAATTAAATAGATCATAGGGTCAGCTACCTCCTTACCTACTTTCTGAGCCCTGCTCTGGAGATAAGCATGTTCCAGTTCTTTGCTCAGCATCAGAACAGCTTATCTGCAACCAGTAATTGGAGTTAACTATAATAAAATCTATTTTAGACTTGATGAGGGTAGGTGACTGTGGGCACCTAGGAGGGAGGTATCCAAAATACATTTGGATTTGAGGTTCTAGAGTTGAGGAGAGGGATTTAAATTTAGAAACGAAGACATCTTGTTTTTGCTTTTTGTTTTGTTTGCTTGTTTTCCCTAATTTTTGGTTATGCTCTCTGACATCTAAAATCTTTTCTTGAGTTATAAATGGGAGAAAGTTCAAAACACATCACCCTCAAGTAAAATAGCTCAGTGGTGTTACTTTACATAAGTCCATTTTTTTTGTTACATTTTTGTTTAATAACATTCATGGGATTTTTTTTCTTTCAAGATCCCAAAATCATATTATCTCTAATGTGGAAATCTTATTTTGTGCCACTGGTACCATAACCCCTAACAGGAGCTTGTCAGTGCTAAAAAGTGCCCATCCATCTCTAGCTTAGACATGAAGGCTGACCACTGAGGACAGCAGTCGCTCTCAGGCTCAGCCTGAGCATGCCCTGGTCTCTCCTGTTCCAGCCCCGGCATGCCTGCAGCATGTTTTAACTCAAATTTTGACTTGCTCTTAAAGGCATATGTATAAGGAAAAGACAATATTATGAAAATAACCTCCTTTGGTATGAAAAAGTTAGCCAGAAAATCATACAGACCAATAGGGCCAATATGTTTAAAGATCATCAGACTCTAGGACTTAGAGACTTAAGCAAAATAGTTTGTTTTCAAAGCAACAGGTACAGAGAAGAGAGAACCAATAAAGTTCAAGTGGCTCTCATGCCTTCATTAGATTCAGGAAACAAACAACTCAAGTACCTTTTGAATATGATATTCTCATTACCCTCAGGATAACGACCAAAAAGAAAAAAACTCCAAATGAAGCAAAATTCCATTTAAAGAAATACTGAGTTTCAGTACTTTTGTTTTCTGCAGAGATACACTCTCTGTGCCTTGGGGGACTGATCATATAGTAAGTGCACCGTGGCTAAAGGAGGCCGTGTTTCTCACTGTCAGAGAAGGATATTCAAGAGTGAACACTGTGGTGCAGGTTGAAATCTTCGTTAGTAGGGTTTTCCAACTTCAGCACTGCTGACCTTTTGGGTCAGATAATTCTTTGTTGTAGGGGGCTCTCCTGTACTTCACGGAATATTTAGCAGTATCTCTGGCTTCTGTGCATTCGATGCGAGTAGTATCATCCGCACCCCTCACGCCCAAACTCTGATAACCAAGAATGTCTTTGAACATTGCCAAATGTCCCTTGTGAACAAAATCTCCCTGGTAGAGAACCACTGGTCTAAGCTAATTGATTTCAATAGATAGAGAGATGTGTATGTGTGTGCTTATATACATGTGCACATGCATATATTTCCCAGGTCTACTGAGAGGATCTGGAAGCAAAGAAACCATAGTAAGCAGAGTACATCTAGGCCTAGGGTTCTAACTAGCATTCTTGACTGAAAGTAAATCAGGACTCCTGGGGGAAACAGCTTCTATATCATCTCCAGGGTTGGTGCTGGGAAAATACAAGATGATCCTGGAACATGTTATGTCAGAGAGTAAGGAAAAGCTAAAAAAATGGGGACATATCAAAATGCTTGAAGGTGTTCCCCAAATCTGGGACAACAGATTCAGAAAATCTGAGAAGCAAAATAAGTAATAATTGAGTAAAATAAGAATATACAGTCTGTACTAAGTAAGAAAACTCTTTTCTGTAGGAAATTTTCAACTAACGAAGTTAGAAGTGATAATGATTCTATCACCAGATGATCACATAGGCAGGGGATAACTGATGCAACAAGAATAACTAATGGATGCTAAAACTAATGGGCAAAAGAAGATGAGTAACAGTATATTTACATCTTAAAATTTTTGGAAAACCAATGTCTTGATTGGGGAGCATGTGATTGAATTCTTGTATAAATGCTTTTTTGAAAGCTTGAAAGAAATCTAAATTATGGTACATTCCAGATTCAAATGAGCATATATAATTATACTTACCAGCATTAATGCCTGGCAAAATAAATATTTGTCGAGTAATGATATATCTCCATTTAGTATGATATACGACTGTTGCATCAATATAAGAATCATAAATGTGCCATTGTGGCATATGAAGAAAGCAGCTAGTCACAATTTCCTTAGCCTAAATAAATCTTTATACCATCAGCAGAGAAGTTTAAAATGTTGAACCTTCAGCTATACATATGATTTAGTTTTGGTGCTGAAAAAAAACAGTTCTTCTAGTGGCATAAGGAAAGCAAATTTGAATTATTTTTATATTCATAGTCTTTTAATTATGAAGTCCATGAGAGTAAATCCATAGGATACCAGCACGTGAACTTAAGGAATACAAATTGTGAAATATACATTGTATATTATATCATTAAGCAGTATGACTATATTTTTAAAAAGTAATGTTAGAATCACTTAATTTTTGTCAACTTGTATACCAATAAAAAATTTCCTCCTTATTATGATGATCTCAAAAAGCTGAGGTGATGTGACTTGCCATCCAGTCACACATAACAGAAGACCTTAAAGATTTACCTGCTTACGGAGTTTTCCTTCCTATGTGTCCTTCGCCACCACTGGCGGTTTCTCTACATTCTAGTTTACCAGCTCATGTTCCTCTGTGTGAACTTTTCGACCTTCCTTCCCTCCCATTTCTTTTTCTTTGCTTCCTGGCACCTGTCTGCACTGTAGTCTATTTGTATTTGTATCTAGTATAGCTTCTAGTGCTCAAGAGGTTTGTTGGACTAATCTGACTGTAAGAACACACTTGTAGGTTTTCATTTTTAAGGAGCCAGGTATCCAGTTTTTTGAACAAGACCTTTGACAACCCTTTCAGTAGTTAAATTGTTGGCATATTGACACAGTGAAGCATTTCTCCTTGGAGGAATGTTTGAACATAGAGACCTACTTCTCACACCAGCCATCAGGACGACAGGTCATTACGCTCCTTAAAAATATTCCAAAGGAGGCAGGAAAGGGAGTTGGAATTGCATTCTAATTTACTGATTATCTCTATAAAATGCGGAGAGAAGTCAAGAGCTGTGAGAGTAACAGTTGGTTTGTACAGACCTAACTATGTGCCAGGCATTGTTCCAAGTCCTTCAGATACATTAGCTCATTTAACCTTGACAACAAAACCATGGAGTAGGTACAATTATACCCCCACTTTCACATGAACAAATTGAGATTTGGGGAGTTTAAGTAACTTGTTCAAAGTCAGAATGCCAGTAAATCCTGGTACCTGGGCTGAATACAGTCATCTGGCTCCAGAGCACAGGCCCTCACCCACTGCTTCATTTATATCTTATGACTTCCCAGCACAATTGCCTTTTCTTGCTCTTCTGGATGATTTCATTTTGGGATGGAAAGAACTTAAGAGGAAAGTTGTGTTGCTCAACTAACCTAATCACACTTTGAGCCAAGACCTGGCAGTCTGAGATCATTAGGTATAGCTTATTATCCATGTGGATTTGCAAATGAATTTGAAATGAATAAATTGATAAAGCAAATGTCACACACAATCCTGACCATTTACTGATGGTGATGTTGGGAAAGTACTCTCATCCCCTTTTGTTCAATGATAACATCCAGAGGCAGTGGGGAACACCACTGCATGTCCCTTGGAGGCCATGTCCCAGAACTGCCCAGTCTTTAGATGCATGTTGAGAAAGGTCTCCATTCATTTTTCCTGGGAGCAGGTGAATCCACATTCACATTTTCTCTCCCTATGACCTGTGTATTTTAGCAGAAGAAACAGTAATACAGACCAAATTTATTTCTCTCTGTTGAACTTTAAATTCTGTGCTGGGGATTTAGTTGTCTACCCACAGCAAAACTGCCTTATTGTGTTTATCAAAGTGTTTTGCAAAGGGGAGGTGTTCAGGTGATAAGGAAGGCTCAGTGAGGTCTGGCATGTGAAGTTCCTTTAAAACTGGAAAAGAGACTAGAGAGTCTGAGGTAACAGGGTGCAGGGAAGTGCAGGGGAACATGAATCATGCAGCTTTAAATGAATTGGAATACTTTCCACAGGCTGAGTAGTAACAGGTTTCTCCTCAGAGAGGTGGGAAGGAGTTTTAAGGGTCACAACACTGAGCTGGGGGAGGGGCAGTGTTATCTGAATTCCGCTATAACACTGGGTCCCTCAGAAAGTTAGAAGTCTAAGGGAAGATTAGCAGAGGTATCTTGAACTGATGAAAGCTAACATCAAATATGTACGGATGAAGAATACAGCACATGACCAAGTAAAAGGGAGAAGATGGACTGGGCTCGTGACTCCAGTCCTGTTGGCCTCAGGCTGCTTCTCACAGGCAAGGAACATTTCCAAAGAGCAAACCTCATCCCAGAGCTCCGGGCCAAGTTCAGAGAACCCAGCACAGTTTACAGAGCCTCCTGCTTCTGACTCCAGCCGACCTCTTCCCCTGCACCCCCCCGCTTGATCTGCAGCTCTTCCCCCACTAACTCTGAAGCATCCACGCTGAGCAAGCCTGTTCTTAGCTTTCCCACAGCTCGCCGGCTGACTTCCCTGCCCGTGCCAGTCCTCTGCCAGCCACCTTGCTCCTTCCCTTTTCCTTACCAGCCACACCCTTGCCTGCAGGCAGTCTTCCCTTCTCTGGCCCCTGAAGTCTGGTGACGACCCTTTCATACCTCCCTGGCTTGAACATACTATGGTGCAATGACCTGTTTATGTACCTACATTCACTACCCTGATAATAATGATCATGACACTAATACCAGTATTAATAATGTTGTGATAGTACTAAGTTACTAAGTACTTAGCTAATATATATATATATATATATATATATATATATATATATATATACACACACACACACTCACACACACACACACACACACACACACACACACACACTATACATGTTAACAGCATGTATACTTCACTTCCAGCACCCACACAGTCTGGCATATATAAATACTCTATAAATAGTCACAGATTAAAGAAGAATTAAGTCTAGGACTATATCCTGAAATCTTAAAAGTCAAAATTTCTTTTTTTTTCTTTTAATACAGAAGCAATGTATATATACTACAGGAAAATTAGAAGATGCTGTTAAACAGAACAAAACAATAAATTTATAATTCCACCATGCCTAGACAGTCATCACACATTATCTTTTTTCTGCACCTTAATTTAGGTTTTGTAAATTCCTTTTCCCAATAAAGGCTTTCCTGGGCATCTTTGAATGATACTGGAAAGATGGACTGCAACATCATAGATGGGTCTGAATTTCTTTACAATATACAATAGGATACTTAGTCAAACCTCCATAGTTGAATATTTAGATAATTACTACTTTTTTACTTTTCTAAACAACAGTGTGGGGAACATTCTATAGATAAGTAAGTATTCCTATATTTTTCTTAGAATGAATTCTCTACAAATGCAATTACTACACCAAAGTATGTATGAACATTTCTCAAGTTTGTAATTATGTAAGATGAATGGGCAGATCACTCTATGGAAAGTTTATGAGAGTTGGGCTGCCCCCTGTCCAACACCAGTTTATTATCTTAAACAAAACGGAACAGACAGAAAGCAGATTTTGCCAATTCATTGTGTGGGGAAAAGGTGTTTTATTATTTTAATTTATTCTTATTTGATTTTTAATGAGGATATTTTATATGCTTAGTGGACCATGTGAACCTCATCTTTTACTGAACTGTCTGTGAACACTTTACCTATTTTTCTACTGACTTGTAGAAAGCTCTATTTTAATGACAACAATAACATCTACAACTTATCAAATAGCTGCTGTGTGCCTAGCAGTGAACTGAGCCCACTGCTATCAAATACATGGCAAGTGTTTTCTCTGGTGGTTTGCATTTTAAAATATTCTCCTAATGAAATCATCATGCCTATTTCTTGAGGCAGTTTCTGGAGCAGTCTGTTTTAGACGTCTCCATTAGTTCATTTTTAGCATTTAACATCTTGAGTGGGGGACTGAGGCATGGAGCCTGTGTAGGCTGCCCTGAGTTTGTGAGGCTCTGAGCATGTCCTTAATTGGAAAGCCCCAGCCTGACAGCATGTACATGTGGTCACCATGCTCCATCCTGTGACTCTAGTGGTGACCTCAAATTAAGTCCCTGGTGCTCTGTGGACAGCCCTCTGTGCCCACTATTCCTGCGGCTCCCAAAGGACCAGCACCATCACAGTAGGTGTAGTGAGGTGGTAATAATATAATTTTCCAGTGTCACTAAAATGTGGAGTAAGGACAGTTCAGAGAGCTCTCAGACATTTATCCAAACACCTGAAGGAAAGCACACAGTATGAGGATTAAGGAAGAACAGCAACGACTCATTGGTCCTTGCAATACCATGAGACAGATGCTTCCTTTTGTGGTTTTGGAACTGCCTACTCTGTTGTCATGGTTATGTGAAAGCTCGTCTAAAATTGCCCCTACATTAGCTTCTGAGTGGGACCTAACTACCATTTCCACCGTTTTCTCTACTGCCTGCCTCTTTTCTCCCCTAAGAAGACCTTCAGGATACAGCATGGCTTCTGGGTGCAGACATGGTGCCAAGCTCAAAGTTGGGCTCCAAGAACTTCCCTGCCTCTACCTGCTCACTCCACCAAGCCTGGATGTAGGGGCAAATGTGCTGTCACCTGTGTACCCTTCAGCCTCTCACTGGCACCTAACTGGTAGTCATTGCCTTTCCTTGCAAGGAAAGATGAGATGCAAGCTCTGGACTAGGGGTGTTGGGGTGAAGTAGGCAAAAGCAGTCTTTCCATTTACTCACTCTGGCTCCAGCTCAAAGGCTGTTGGAATGCAGGGAAGGAGCTCAGTCCTGCTCTGTTCACTGGGTTCTGGCCTGGGAACCAGGAGTCATTTGCTTCCTCTCCAGGCACATACCTTTCTCAGAGACTGGAGGCAAGGGGTAGGGCTGGACAATGCCAGATGGTAGTTTTCAAAGCTGGACATGCTTCAGAATGAATTGGGACACCTGTTAAAATCTAGATTCCTGGGTCCTGGTTCCCATTTGACTCTACAGGACAGTGTAGAGTTTAGGAGTCTGTGTTTATAATTAATAAATTAATTATGCCCAGATAATTCTCACATTTGGGGAGCAAGGAATTGGAGTCAGAACTGGAACACTCACTAGTCCCAGCCAAGAGTCTCAAGGTGCATCACTTTCAACGTCCTCCTTCCCACAGACCTGAACAACAGTTTAATGTAGTTTTTGGACATAGGATTATTTTTCAAGATGCAATGTGATTATAGCAATAATTAATCCCAGGTAGATTGTTTTTACAAGTATAGGCTATAGATATGGCCTCCAGGAAGGCATTTGGAAGCTCCCATTTTGCTTCCTACATCATCTTGGCCTCGACAGTGACTCATCTCCTCTTCCAGTGATGGCAAGGTGGATTTGTCTGCAGTCCCCAGCTTGCATACACCTGGGAAGACGCCCTGCCACTCTGGTTCTCTGTGTGTTTCTCCCAGCCTGCTGCTCCAATTGCTTCATTACCTGCACTTCTCCATAGTGAGAGCTGTAGTGGCAGACACCGAACACCCACAGGCCCAGTCACAGAAGCACACAGGTGCCAGGGCATCCAGAATGTTCTTAGTCTAGCAAGCCTCCTTCCCAACTCACCCACATGGTTGAATCTGAAGATACCTGCATGTCACTGTCCATCTGGGGAGGGCCATTTGAAAGCCATTGGGCATACAGAGGTTGTCACAACAGCTTGAGGTGAATAGATGAGTGAACAGCCCAAACCAAAGAATTCATGACATCCCACCTTCCACAGAACATGCAGTCAAAAAGTCCTCTTGTGCATTCCCCGCCCCCTACCCTGGAGATCTAGCTAGTAACAACAAAAAGTGCCTCATAAGCATCTTCTGAAGCTCAGTGCAGATAGAACAAGCCCCTGGCCCCAAGGTTTGGGCCAGTATGAAGCTGTGGTATTAGTTTGTAAGATGTAATGCTGCAGAAATACTCTCAGGGAGAGCTCAGGCCCTGTGCCCCAGAGAAAGGCAGGTCTTCACCTCCTGGGATCCCTAAGGGCCTCAAGGGGTGTGACTCACAAGGAGGCCAAAGTCAGGGCTGTGATGAGGGCAGCAGGGCCAGAGGCACATTTGAATGAGACTGGTCTCAGCTCTGTCCATTGTATCTCACAGATGGAAACAGAATCAAGGGCATGACTGAAACATGACCAGAACCAATGGACATATCATGTTAGAATTGGCTTCCCAATCCCTGAATTCTCATCCCAGATTCACACCACTTGATGCTAGGCACTGACTGGACTGGACATATAAAACACTTAGATCAATTTCTGTCTAGGCCATTAGAAAATAAAATAAAAAAAGATTCAATTTTGAGAATGTGTACCTGGGCTGCGGTGTGGAAGCCAGGTAGGGCAAACTGGGCCCAGCCTGATTCCTCCTGGAGGGACATCCGAAAGGCAGGCTGGAAATGGGGGTGGCAGACAGAGGTTAGGGGTTCTGCTTGCTGTCCAAGTGGGCTCTACAACTTACAGATTATGAAGGGGAAGACCTATGACCTTGGTTGTTGGGATGGGTTCAAGATAGCGCATCCCTGGGTGTGCGTTGTGCTTGGGAGTTCATTCATTCATGTAGCCAACTCTCCAGGACTCAGGTCTTCTAACTTAGAGGCTGTCCTCTTTCTACCTTACCATGCTGCCTCTTGTTAACTTAGTAGGAACTCACTGAACTCAGAGCTGAGGATAAAATGACAGGAAAATACAGATGCCCTCTGCCTTCTTGTGGCTTCAGTGTATGGCAGAAATGGACGTGAATAAAATATTCATGAAATAAATGGAGCAATGTCAGAATTTACAGTCACAATTCAGGTGGCAGGAATAGAATGTTCTGCTTTTCCATTTCTGAATCCCATTTGTTCTCAAGACCCCATTTCTGCTAAAGAGTGTAAGGAGTCTTTGTCATCAAAAAGTAGATTGCAGTTGTGTGAATCCTTAAAGATTCTGGGCCTGAACAGAACATTTTCATAAACTTCTTGGTAATTTCACAGTCAAGTTAGAAATCAAGTTTGATTCAAAGTTTAAACTCTATGGAAGGTTTGCCTCCATTCTACAGTTACTCCTTCCATTCTTCCCCCTAGGTTTGCATCTGGGAAGAGGAAGAGGACCCACCAGCATGGCCTTGGGGCCATGCTCTTTCTGGCTGTTTACTGCTGCTTTTCTGAAAGCCTCATTCTTCTGGTCATTGGCCACTGGCCTTGATTACAGCCTCTTATGTTGTGTTTAGACTCCTCTAGGAAAGGAACTTAAGACGTGATATAAATGCTCCCTTTCTTATAACTTACTGATGTGGGACCTGATCTGCTGTTCACACACAATGAGGGATACATGGAGGAGGTTAGGCTAAAATGAGAAGGCCTGGTACCATGCCTTTCAGGGGTCACAATGGCACAGAAAAGTTCGGACACTCATCAAGTCAATAGTCTTTTGAAGAGAGAGAGAGAATCTTCCTGCATAGTATTCTAGAACAGTCTCCTACAGACACTCTGGCATGAAGATAACAGGTTGCTGAATTTGGGCCACTTGGGGTCAGGAGAAGCAGTTGAGTGGGCTCTTAAACACTGAATTATGGATCCGATCTTTGCATTGTTCCGGGAAGGGAGCAGCCATGCAGGAAGGGCAGCCTCTCTGGGTAGATCAGCCTGCTAAGTGTGACTTTCATTTAGTGACTTTGCCTAGTCACTAAAAAATGGAACTGCATTTGCTAAAAACAGGAGTGACAAAGTACAGGCATTTCCACTGTGGGTTTTTTCATTCATTTTGATTAGTGGCCATACCCTTGACACTGTAAAAGTAGATTGCAGTTGTGTGAATCCCTAAAGATTCTGGGCCTGAATAGAACACTTTCAAGGCTTCTATCCAACAGACAAGCCAGGAGGCTCCCTGGAAAGAGGAGGCCCTCCAGAGGGACTTATCAAGATAAGACTATTGAAACTCATTATTATTGACTCATTAATTCCTCATTCATTGGATACATGTTTAAATATTCAGGAGCATCTACTACATATTGGTGGCGATGGACTAACTGATATAGAATGCTAGGCATTATAGAGAAAGGGTAGTCTCTGCCTTTAAAAAACTCACACACCTGTTTGGTGACATAATTTTACATAGACACAGAGTAAAATAATATTTTCAGAATGAAGAGTAATACCTAACAGTAGTACAAAGGATCCCTTATGCCATCTGTATCATGATTTAGTACCGAATAGAGGCTGGGGAAGGGGAAATGACTGGTCAGGAGGCATAGCCAGGACAGGCCCTAAACATGGGCATGAGGAAGGGTTAAAATTCGGATAGACAGCCAAGAGAAAGTGTGTCCCCGGAGCAGTAACCATCAGTTTGGCTGGAGTGAGGGGTCTTTTTAAAAGAAGCATGTCTAACGAGGAATCAAAAGTAGAGCTCTAAACTCCAGCCCCTGTTCCACTGCAGAAAGCTGTGTGCTTTTGCTCAGGGGGTTTCAACTTGCAGAGCCTCAGATTTTTTTTATCTTTGAAACTGAACAAAATATTTATCTAACAGAGTTACTGAATGATTGATTGTAAGAAAGATTACATACTTGCCCAGCATTTTGAAGGCCCTCAGTAAACACTATTTCCTTTTTCTCTTGTTGATAGTGTGTCAAAGGATACAAAACAGTTCTACAGGTGCTCTCTCATTTGGGCTGCATCACAAGCTTATGTGGTGGTAACAGTGTAGGTATAAATACCCTCGTTTTATAGGTCCTGTGGGATTTCCACTTTACGACCTGCCCTAGGCAGACTAGAGACATGGAACAGCACTTAAGGTGACTCAAACATAGACAAAATGAAAGAATAGCAGTATTTGGGGAAGGTTAATCTAGCAGTGGTGGGCAAAATGGATTGAGAAAGATTTAAGGGTGACTCATAAGCAAGTATTTTGGGTGTTGTTCCTTATAGGAGTGAAAGGTTGCTCCATCTAACAATGCGCTGATGATACAATTTGATATAATTTACTCACACCAGCAAGACAGGTGCCATTAGCCATCTGCTGCTCCTGCCTGCCTTTGCAGAGTGACACTATTGATAAAAACAGGAGTACAAATGACACAATAACTACTGAGTGTGAGTACCAGCGGCATCTCAGAACTGCATGTCCACTGCAAACATTGCAGAGGGGCACTGTCATGACCAGAGAGGTTTCATGACTTGTGTAATGTCACACAGCTAGTGCTAGGGGACAGATTTGGTCTCCCATTCCAAAGGCCAAGTCTTTTCCACTATGCCATTTCCCCTTCAGAGTTTGGGAGATTGTCTTTGATCAAGGAATATAAATTCTTTCACTCATACAAATCCTGCACAGGAGTCAAAACCCACCCCACACTGGCTTCAGTAACTGTTTTCAATAAAAGGCTTAACCAGCCCACACCACAATTTTTTCTCTGAAGTCATCTGGGGGTCATCCTCAAGAAGTCAAGCCACCATTTCACAAAGTGTTACCCTGTTATGGGGGTTCACCTCCTCCTGCTGCTCTTTTCAGACAGCAGATGTCCACACAGACTTCAGACTGCGTTTGACCCATGGTCCCATTCTGATACACATCTGCTGAAAGCCTCAGGGCCCCACGCCTTCCCTGTGTGAAACCCTCCATGATCTGACCTGTGCTTCTCAGCTCCACTGGGGCCTCTTCCTTGTTCTATAGTGTTCCCGTGACATATATATTCTAGATTTGCCCACTGTTCATGTCATTTCTGGTGCTGAGCTTTTGCCTTCCCTCACCCTTTGCATTCCCACTTGCCCAGTTCTTCCTAATAGGCTCAGCATTTTTAAGGGAAGAGTTTCCCCCTTGTTTCAGGATAGGTGTTCCCTTCGCCAAGTGCCACGTGTCTATTGCCATTTTTCGTAATGCTGTATTACAATCATCTGGGTACAATCCTGTTCCTCTATTAGGCTGTGAGAGAGGCCCTGCTGCCTGTTAGATCATGTTGCAGAAATTCTGGTCTACAGTAAGGATCATGATGTCTGAAAAAAGTGAGTGAGTAAATAAATGCATGAAATGCTCTTGAATATAATTCCAGAAAGGTTTCAGTATCCTTAGATCCACAAAGCTATTCACAGCTTGGAGACACAGATGGTTAGGGTGGCAATGGTCAGCTTATCCAAGAACACAGAACCAGGAATGATGACCCACACTGGAGAAGTTCTAATCTGCATGTTGAATGCCAATGAAGGTGGATGGAGGGTGAACACTCAGTTTGCATGGGCGTTTGAAGTCAGTCAGCTCTGACGCATAAGCTGCTTGCCTCAGCTCTCATTAGAAATGAATTTGCAAAGGACTCATGATGGGAGCACATGATGCAGGCCTGAAGCATCAATGTGCCCAGGAGAGGCCAGCTTCTGCAATGACGTGTGGAGGGGGAAGTGAATGCTCTAAACTGTGATACTTTACTTACGCTTTTAAGTATTGTCATGCACTTGTTGCAGCTCCTGCTAATAGAATATGGTGACCCACACATCTAGAATTTAGCCATCTGAAACGTTCACCTCTCTGAGATGTAGTGCTATCAGAAGTAACCAAAATGGATCTATCACACAATCCATGCATTGATGTTTATGCCCTTTACTCATGGGAAGTCCTCTCAAGACACTTACTCAGAGACAATTTATGTTTATTTTACATGCAGTTCTAGAATGGGATAGGCATACATTACAGTGGTCAAGGGGTAGTGCTTTGGAGCCAGACTGCATTCACTGTAATCTGTCTCAGACATTTATTAGCCGAGTCGCCATGAGCAAGCTATCTATACCCTCTGTGCCTCAGTTTCCTGAGCTGTACAGTAGACATAATAATAGACTACAGCTGTTAGGGCTGTTTTGGGAAGGAAAGCACTGGACAGACACTGGCTATTATGATCAAGTATGGTTATCTGGTTTCTGTGCTTAGAGTGGATTAGAAACATCAAAAAAGATGGTGGTGCTGAGGCAGATGTGTTGAGAGCTGAGTCAGTCGAGGTCTTGGCAGTAACTCAGGCATCAAACACAACCTGGACATAAAAAGTTCAATATTTTGGGGCTACTGGCCTAATAACTAGAAAAAAGTGAAAAAAAAAAGTCCTTTCTTCTTAGACCTTTCAGTCTGGCTGGGAATCTGGACATTTAACAAAGATACAGTGTCAGATACAATATCAGATATGATCAGTGGTTTGCAGGAAAATGAAGCAGGGTGTGGGGAGAGAAAGTAGTGAGGAGGTCAGAGAAAGCCTCTCTGAAAAGCATGAGCTGCGACCTGTATGATGTGCGGGAGTGAGCTATGTTGAAAATCTGGGGAAGAGCAGCCCAGGTGGCAGGTGCGGGGCTGGCCTTGTTATGCTTGGTGGGTGTTCTGTGAGGCAGGCCTGCTTGTCTGCTCTGTTCACTGTTATACTACAGCTACCTAGGAGAATGTTGGATAGACAGTATTTGTTCAGTGATCTTGGATGAATGAATGAATGAATTCAGGGAGGTCAGTGTAGTTGGAAAATTGGAAGCAAGGAGATGTATGGTGGAAGAGAAGGTCAATAAGCTGGCTAGGTCTGGGCCACATAAGGCCGTGTGGGCTATGGTGAGCAGTGTGGTGTTACTCTGAGAACAATGGGAGGCTCCTGGGTGCTGAGAGCAAGTGAATGACATGGCCTGGCTCCAAGGTGAGGTCATCAGCAATGTTGGCTTGTACTTTGCTTTCTCAGATAATTCACTTTGAGGGACGCTGGCCACTGTGTTATGAGAACACTCAAGCAGCTTTTTGGAGAGGTCCACACAGCCAGGAACTGAGGCTTCCTGCCAACAGCCAGAATGACAGTGAACCATCTTGGAATCAAATTATCCAGCCCCCATGAAATTTATGGGTGACTTACACTCCTGCCCATATCTTGAGTGCAACTTCATGAGAGACTGTGAGCCAGAACACCCACATAAACTATTCCTGGAATTCTTGGCCCACAGAAATTGTGGGGACAATAAATGGTTACTGTTGTTTTAAAATGCTTGTTTTGGGGGTAATCTGTTATGCAGCAATGGATTAGACGGACTGCTTTTTAGTCAGTATTTTGAACTTTCACTCAGAACCATCTTACTAAAAGTTGCTAAAGAGTAGAAGCATTGTTTGCTTTGGGATTTATTCATTGCTTCTCATCATCTCTTTCCCACCAAATGGTAAAAATGCTAAAAGCAATAACTTAAGTGAACTTAAGTAATCACCTTGTTCAGGTAAAACCGAATCCCATAAAATTGGTGCTTATAAATCAAACAATGGCACTGCAGTCAACCTTAGAAGTGTCTTTAAGAGACAAATTAGTCCTAAGTTTACACAGTTGTGTTCATTACATCCCCTTTCTGCATCATCCAGACTTCTGAAAAATCATCACCCTGCTTGGAAACCTCTTCTGTTTGTTCTCTTTACAGAGTTTTTAAGACAGATGTATAGTGCACATAATAAACAGATTAACTCAAATGATGAAATAAGTTTGCATTTCCTGAGTTTTAGTAAGGACTTAAAAGTTTCCCACAGGAGAGATGAATGTGTACGAAAGATCCTTTCAGTCTGTTAGGGAACTTGGCAGGAACAAATGAAGACCTTAGTCCCTCACCATGGAGAACACCACAGGCTATGAAGCAAGAATGGCATTTTTTCCCCTTGTTGGAAGTGACGTCTGCTAGTTTGCCATAATGCTTTAAGTGTACAGCAAGGATAAAAGTGTAATGATTAAATTCTAGTAAATCAGAAGACCAGGATATGAATGGAACTTGTAACCTGGGGCAAAAACATTTACCTTTGACTGAATTCAGAATTTGCCAGTGATCTATGCTATGTCACTGATTTGCATTGTCACACAAGGAAAAATGGTGGAGGGCACCAGGCTCAAAATCGAAATGGAATCTCTTGAGACAAGGGAAGGAATGTGCCCTGGCTTCCAGAGTGAGCTCAGGTTCCAGGGATGTGTCACCTTTCCCACGAAGCCACATGGCCTAAAAACATGCTGGTGGGAGCTCTGGGGACAGGAGCCAAAGCTGAGCAAAAGTGAAGGAGTCTTAACAACTGCATGATTAATAGAACAGGCCAGAGCAAAACAGACTGAAACAGAAGGCTGATTCCTGGAATCTTGAGACAGAGAGTTCCAGAAAGGGCAGAAGTAAACACTGTAACAGCAGAAGCCTGGAAGACTGTTGGGTGGGGTTGGGGGATGAAAAGGAGGATATAAAGGGGGATGGGGGACCATCTTTATCCAAGACAGTAGTTGTCAGGGGTCATTCTGTCCAATTCATAGTAACAAGAGGCATTATTTATTGAGAGCCTTCATTATGTGCCAGACACTGTGCCCAGTGATTTGTATACATGTTCCCAACAACCATCCTCAGAGTGCTGTTATCGTTCCAGTGAGGAAACTGAGGCTGAAAGAGAGGCTGAATCATTTACCTAAAGGCTCAGAACTGTAAGTGCTGGTGTTTAAAGGCAGGCATTTGATTGCAGAGCCTGCATTCTCTGTCTCCATATCACATGACCTTGTCCCTGGGATGGGAGAGCTACAGAGTATGATCAGTATTGCAGGTCCTGGAGACAGAAGAGTTTATCTGGGAAAATCATGTTCAGACTTGGAAGTGAGTTCTTGGGAGGATGAAGAGATCTATTACATCTGAATCTGTGACAACAAAATTTGTCTTAAGGAAAGGCTGCAGTATCTTGAGTCTCGCATCTATCCTAAGCAAGATGAAAGGCACAGAATGCACGGTAGGTGTCTCTTCACAGTGAGCCATCCTGGTGTATGGCTAGAGTTAAGACCAAAAACCTTTATTTGGCTTGGGCACTTTTTTGTCTTGAGGGCAGTAATTCATTTTGCACAGTACATAACACATATATCATTACTGTTTCTAGAATTGAAGTCATTTGTTTTCAAAATTCTTGTGAAAAATTCTTTGTCAAAACAGAAGAAAATGAATTTTTTTTCACACCTAAAATACCTCTAGGGATTGGTTACAGTTAGTGGTTTGGATAGAATTTGAGAGAAGGGGTATCTGATGGAGAGGACTCAGCCTAAGTTCGAGAAGTAATGGGTGAGGACTGGCAACATTTTTAGGCCTTTTCTACCTTAACCATCCCTGGATGTAGCCATTAAAAATAAATAAGAAATGGTTCCATTTTCAGCTTTCCTTATCATTCACTTTCAGAGAAAATTGATAACAATTTTCTTTCCTGCTCTCCATTCAGTTTTCTATTTCGCATCTCTTTTCTGGTTATTTAGTTCTCTGGGATCAATCTTCTGTCTTAATTTCACTGAGTCCTAGCATCTTCCATTTCTGAATCTACTCACCTGCATTTTCCAGGGTTCAAAGAGGATAAACTGACAAATACATATTCTAGGAGGAAGGAAGGAAAAAAGGAAAAACAAACATAAGTTGGATGTTGGGAAGTTTGGCTTCACAGATTGCAAGGCTTGCTGACTTAATTACAAAACACTATTTTGATTTTGGCATCAAAGAACGTATGTACGTTAAGGTTTTAAAGGTGATAAGCTACAGAGGTGGAGGATTATCTACTGTGAAAGAGATTTCTTTTCTCCTGGCATGAGGAAAAGAACATGGCTGCTAGGAAACAGTCGTGGACTAACATGGGATCACTCCCTTTGTGAATCTGCAAATCAGGTGGAATCGCTCAGCCTTTTGAGAAGAGGGAAAACTCAGACTGCAAACCATACCTGAGGAAAACTGGCATTAAACCCAAGTTCAAATACAACCCTCACTGCAGTTTTCTTCTTTCTAAGTAAGTCCATCTGTTATAATAAAGCAACTGAAATGATATTATACAATCTTTTCAAACTTGTTTGTATATCTCCTATCACAATTCTTAGATTTAGGTCTCTGTTGTTGGCCAAACTGTCCCTCCTGAATTCTTATGTTGAGTTCCTAATCCTCAGCACTTCAGAAGAAGACTGTAAGTGGAGATAGGGTGTTTAAAGCAGTAATTAAGGTAAAAAAAGATCATTAAGGTAGACTCTAATTCAATATGACTGGTGTCTGTATAAGAAGAGATTAGAACACAGACACACAGAGATGATCACGTGAAGACACAGAAAGAAGGCGGTCATCTAACAGCCAAGGAGGGAAGCCTCAGAAGAAACCAGCCTGCTGGCACCTTGATCTTAGATTTGTAGCTTCCAGAATTGTAAGAAAGTAAGTTTCTGTTGTTTAGTTCCCCAGTCTGTGGTACTTTGTTATGGCAGCCCTAGCAAAGAAATGATCTTTTATGCATATTTTATCACTTTTATACCCAGCACACACACACACACACACACACACACACACACACACTGTACATGTGTGTGCACTCAGCGTGATTGGGAAAGATTGAAGAAAAATGTCTTCACCTTTCTTCCTGCTCAGTTCCCCCTACAAATCAAAGTACACAAAAGCAAGGTGATTTAGGCTTCTCTGAAAAACAGCTGGAGCACCCCTCCCTTTTGCCCCTGGATTAGCTAAGTCAGCCAACTTTCTGCTGAAGCTGTAAGCTGGTGATGAGGCCCCATAAGACTAACAGATACCACCTTCGGTGAACACTCACATCCCTGGTTTAAGAATTATTGCCTGTGGTGAACACTGTTGCTAAAGAAATGGTATATTTCCTTAGAATGACATGAAGACAGCAAGAAGTTAAGAATCACCTTTTTTTTTGAGAGATTCTTAACCTATGTTTCTGCCCTGGGCCTTTGGGGTGGATGGAGAGACCTGCATGTTCCTGGAAGGACCCACCAAGCCTTCTGCCCAGGCGTGGGGATGGGAACCTGTTCCCAGAACTGCTGGAGAAAATGAACGTGGCTCTTGTCCTAACAACTGACTTTGGTAGCTTCTAGTAAACAACTGAGTGGCCTTTTTTCATATTAACTTTGTTTTCTTTTCAAAACTCTTAGAATTCCTTACCTCTAAGGTAAGAATCTCAGAGGCAATGTAACCATTGAAAGCCAGGCTCTGGGGCCCAAGAATCTGGAAGTGAATCCCACACACTCCTCACTAACGTCTCTGTGTTTTTGTTTCCTTCTCTCATTTCAAAATGGGAATGACAATAATTTTTACAACACCAGATTGTTATGAAGATTAAATGGGTTAATGCAGGTAAAATCTTTAACAGTGCCTCATATGTGAGTTCATTAACATTACCTGTTACAATATCTCCAATTAAACCTAATAGTGTGTCGTGGGAAGAAAATAGGACTCACCAGCCAAAGTATGAGCCACCTTCCAAGACAGAAGCAAACTGAAAACAGCAAACATACACCATTCTTTGATCTTTTCATATCTCATGGTTTGGAAATACATAATAATATCTTTAAAATAATTTTGTTTGGAGCAGGATATAGGGCTTGGAGGTGTTACTGAGTATTGTGGTTGGTTTTAAAGTTTATGTGGAAATACAAGAGGTTAAAGTGAATGTCAAAGTAAATTTTCAGCTAAAAGAACCACCAACAGAATTCTTTCTTAATTTTTAGTTATTTAGTTGGCATTCAATATTTAATTTCAGGTGTACAACATAGTGATTCAACATCTGTATACATTGCAACGTGATCACCATGATAAATCTAGCTACCATCTGTTGCCATCCAAAGTTGTTACAATATTAACTATATCCCCTATGTTGTATATTTCATCACCAAGTCTTATTTATTTTATAACTGGAAGTTTGTACCTTTTGATCCCATTCCCTTATTTCACACATCCCCCACCCACCTCCACTCTGGCAACACCATATTGTTCACTATATCTATGGGTCCATTTCTGTTTTTTTTTTTTTTTTTTTTAAGATTTCACATATAAATGAACCCATACAGCATCTGTCTTTTTCTATCTTACTTATTTCACTTAGTATAATACCCTCTAGGTTCATCCACATTGTTGCCAAGGAAAAGATTTCATTATTTTTGTTTATGACTGAGTAGTATTCCATTGTATACATACCACACCATCTTTAACCATTCTTCCATCCATGCACACTTGCTTCCATATTATGGCTGTTGTGAATAATTCTGCAGAGAATGTAGGCATGAATATATCTTTTTCAAATTAGTGCTTTTGTTTTCTTTAAGTAAATACCCAGATCTGGAATTGCTGTATTACAAGGCAGTTCTATTTTTAATTTTCTGAAGACCTGCACAGCATTTTCCATAGTGCTGCACCATTTTGCATTCACACCAACAGTGCATGAGGGTTCCCTTTTCCCCATATCCTTATCAACACTTGTTTCTTGACTTTTTATTAGTAGCCTCTGACTGGTGCGAAGTGAAATCTCACTGCAGTTTTGATTTGCATTTCCCTGATGATTAGTGATGTTGAGCACCTTTTCATGTGTCTGTTATCTATCTGTGTCTTTGGAAAAATGTCTATTCATAATCTGCCAATTTTTAAACTGGATTATTTATTTTTTTAATATCTAGTAGTGTGAGTTCTCTATATTTTGGATATTATCCCCCTATCAGTTATATCATTTGAAAATATATTCTCCTATTCACTAGGTTGCCTTTTTGTTTTGTTTATGGTTTCCTTAACTGTGCAGAAGCTTTTTAGTTTGATGTAATCCTATTTGTCTATTTTAGTTTTTATTGCTCTTGCCTGAGGAGACAGCTCCACAAAGATATGCTAAGACCAATGTCCAAGAGCTTATTGCCTGTTTTCTTCTAGGACTTTTATGGTTTCAGATTTTACATTTAAGTCTTTAATCCATTTTGAGTTTATCTTTGTATATGATTTAAGAGTGCTACAGTTTCATTCTTTTGCATATAATTGACCAGTTTTCCCAACACCATTTACTGAAGAGGTGTCTTTTCTCCATTGCATATTCTTGTCTTCTTTGTTGAATATTAATTGACTGTGTAATCATGGATTTCTTTCTGAACTCTCTTTTCTCTTTCAATGCTTTATATGTCTGTTTTTTGACAGTGCCATGCTGTTTTGATTACTATAACTTTGTAGTATAATCTGAATAATGAAATGTGATACCTCCAGCTTTGTTCTTCGTTTTCAAGATTGCTTTGCTATTTGGGATATTTTGTGGTTCCATACAAATTTTAGGATTACTTGTTCTGTGAAAAATTCCATTGGTATTTTGATACAGATTGCCCTGAATTTGTGGATTGATTTACATAGTATGGACATTTAAAAGATGTTAGTTTTTCCAATCCATGAGCATGGGATATCTTCCCATTTATTTGTGCCATCTTTAGTTTCTTTCATCAATGTCTTATGATTTTCAGAGTACAGGTGGTTCACCTTAAATTATTCCTAGGTATTTTATTCTCTTTGATACATTTGTAAATGGGATTGTTTTCTTAATGTATCTTTCTGTTAGTTAGTTCATCATGAGTATATAGAAACACAACAGATTTCTGTATATTGATTTTGTATACTGCAACTTTATTAAATTCATTTATTAGTTTTAATAGTTTTTGGTGGAGTCTTTAGGGTTTTCTATATAGACTATCATGTTTTCTGCAAACAGTGATGGTTTTACTACTTCTTTTCAATATGGATGCCTTTTATTTCCTTTTCTTATCTGATTGCCAAGGCTAGGACTTCCAGTACTATGTTGAATAAAGTATGATAGTTGACATCTTTTTTCTTGTCTCTGATCTTAGAGGATGATGCTAGTTGTGGGTTTGCTATATATGGCCTTTCTTTTGTTGAGGTATATTCCCTCTGTCCTCACTATGTTGAGAGTTTTTATCATGAATGGATGTTGAATTTTGTCAAATTTTTTTGCATCTATTGAGATATGTGATTTTTAGCTTTCTTTTTGTTAGTGTCGAGTATCTTATAGATTGATTTGTGAATACTGAACCATCTTGCATCCCTGGAATAAATCCCATTGGATCATGGTGTATGATCTTTTTAATGTATTGCTGAATTTGGTTTGTTAATATTTTGTTGAGGATTTTTGCATCAGTATTCATCAGGACTATTGGCTTGTAATTTTTGTGTGTGGTGTCTTAGGCTTTGTTGTCAAGGTAATGCTAACCTTGTAGAATGAGTTTGGAACTGTTCCTTTCTCTTTAGTTTTTTTGGAATAGTTTGAGAAGGATAGATATTAACTCTTCTGTAAATGTTTGGTAGAATTCACCCATGAAGCCATTTGGTCCTGGAAACTTTTTGTTTGTTGGATTTTATTTTTGTTTATTTTTGTTTCTTTTGTTTTTGATTACTGATTCAATTTCATTACTAGTAATCAGTCTATTCAGCTTTTCTATTTCTACTTGATTTAGTCTTGGATGATTGTATGTTCCTAGAAATTTGTCCATTTTCTTCTAGGTTGTCCCATTTGTTGGCAAATAATTATTTGTAGTTGACTCTTATGATCCTTTGTATTCTGTGGTATAAGTTGTAACTTCTCTTTAATTTCTGATTTTGAGTCCTCTTTTTTTTCCTAATTATTCTGGCTAAAGGTTTATCAATATTGTTTTCCTTTTCAAAGAACCAGCTCTTAGTTTCATTGATCTTTTTTACTGTCTTTTCAGTCTCTATTTATTTATTTGTCTTGTCTTTATTTCCTTCCTTCTACTAGTTTCTACTAGTTTTGGTTGTTCTTTTTCTAATTCCTGTAGGTGTAAGGTTACATTGTTTGAGATTTAAAACAAAATTTTTATTGAAGTGGGACTATAAACATCCCTCTTAGAACTGCTTTTGCTGCATCCTATAGATTTTGGACTGCTGTGCTTCCATTTTCATTCATCTTTAATTTCTAAAAAATTTTTTTCTGATTATTTCTTTGATCCATTGGTTGTTTAGTAGCATGTTGTTTAGCCTCTATGTATTTACATTTTTCCAGTTTTTTCTTATAATTGATTTCTATTTTCACACCATTGAGGTCAGAAAAGATGGTTGATATAATTTTAACTTACTAAAATTTATTGAGACTTATTTTATAGCCTAACATGTATTCTATCCTGGAGAATATTCCATGTATATTTGAAAAGAATGCATATTCTGTTTTTGGATAGACTGCTTTGTATATATTTAAGTCCATATGATCTAACATGTTGTTTAAGACCAAAATTTCCTTACTGATTTTCTGTCTGGATTATTTATCCAGTGACATATATGGGGTCTTAAACTCCCCTACTACTATTATATTACTGTCAATTTCTGCCTTTATGTCTGTTAATATTTACTTTGGTATTTAAGTGCCCCTATATTGAGTGCATAATTAGAAGTGTCATATCCTTTTGCTATATTGATCCCTTTTTTATTATGTAATGATCTTCTTCCCTTGTTACAGTCATTATTTTAAAGTCTATTTTCTCTGACACAACTATTGCTACATCAGCTTTCTTCTTGTTTCCCTTTGCATGGAATACCTTCTTCCATCCTTTCATTTCAGTCTGTGTTTCTTTAGGTCTGAAGTGAATCTCTGTATATGTGTATATATGGGTCTCATTTTGCTATCCATTCAGCCACCCTGTCTTTTCTTTGGAGCATTTAGTCCCTTTATATTTAAGGTAATTATTTATAGGATGTGCTTATTGCCATTTTGTTAATTGTTTTGGTTGTTGTTGTAGTTCTGTCTCTTCTCTTATTCTTTTCTGTTGTGGTTGGTGATTTTCCTTAGTGCAATGTTTGTATTCTTTTTTTTTCTTTTTCATGTATCTATTATAAGTATTTGGTTTGTGGTTACCATGAGGCTTATATATAACCTCCTATGTATATAGCAGCCCACTGTAAGCTGATGGTTGCTTAATTTCAAGTGTGTCCTCAAAGCTCTACATTTTTACTCCCTTGACTCTGAAGTTTTATGTTTTTAACAATAGATTTTATGTCTTATTTTGTGTATCCCTTGACTAATTTAAAATAGGTCTAAATGATATTTTTTCTACTATTTTTCTCTTTTAACCTTTATGTTAGCTATGTAGGTGGTTGACCCACCCCATTTATTATATATTTGCCTTTATCAGTGAGATTTTTTTCTTCCTAATTTTCTCATTTCTAGTTATACTTTTTTCTCCACTTGAAGAAGTTCCTGTAATATTTCTTGTAAGGCCCACTTGGTATTGATGAACTCTTTCAGCTTTTGTTTGTCAAGGAAAAGCCTTGTTTCTCTGTCAGTCCTCAGTGATAAACTTGCCTTGTAGCACTTTGAATATATAGTGCTCCCTTCTGGCTTGTAAAGTTTCTGCTGAAAAAATCAGCTGTTTTATGGGGGTTCCCTTGTACATAACTAATTACTTCTCTCTTTGCTTTATATATTCATTAATTTTACATGTTGACACTTTGATTATAATGTGCCTTGGTGTGAGTCTCTTTCGTTTCAATTTATTTGGGGCTTTCTGTGCTTCCTGGACTTGGATGTCTATTTCCTTCATCTGGTTAGGGAAGTTCTTCAGACACTTTTCTGTGCTTTTCTCTCTCTCCTCCTGGAACCCCTGTAATGTGAATGTTAGTATGTTTGATGTTGTTCTAGAGGTCCCTTACACTATCCTCATTTTAAAATCCTTTTTTTTTTCTTTTTGTTGTTTCAATAGGGTGATTTCCACTACCCATTCTTCCAGATTGGTGATCATTCCTCTCCATCATCTAATCTGCTCTTAAGACCCTCTAAGTATTTTTCATTAAAAATATTGTATTCTTCAGCTCTGATGGTTTTCATATTTTCTATAGTTTTGTTGAAATTCTCACTTTGTTCATCCACTCTTTCCCTGAGTTTGGTGAGCATCTTTATAACCATTACTTTGAACTCTATCATGTAGGTTGTCTAGCTCAGTTTCATTTAGTTCTTTTTCTGGGGCTTTATCTTATTCTTTCATTTGGGAAATTCTCCTCACTTTGCCTAACTCTGTCTTTTTTCTATGTATTAAGTAGATTAGTCACATCTCCCAGGCTTGAAAGGCTGTATGTAGAAGGTGTCCTGTAGGATGTAGTAGCAAAACCTGCCCTGGTCACCTGAAACAGGTGCCCCAGGGGTGTCACCTGTGTGGGCTACATGCACCCTTCTGTTATGGTTGAGTTACAATTCATATGGACTTGCTGATATGCAGGTTGTCTCCCAGCATGGCTGTGTGCAAGGCCTGGCCATGACTGCTGCAACCATGCTGGTGTGTAGAGTTGGCCCCCAGTATGGCTGGCTGTGAGGCCTGGCTACAAAGTCTGCAGGCACACTCATAGCTGGGAATGACTCTGGTGTGGCTGGGTCCAGCTGTGTCTCTTGCAGGGGTTCTAGTGTGTTGCTGCCCTCCTCGGAGCAGGAGCTCTCGGGGTTGGTGCCAGTACCAGCCTAGGTTGCCCACTGGTGTTGCTGGCAGGGGACATTTGGGAGGGGTTCTCCAGGTTGGAGTGGGTGTGTTAGGTGAGGTGAATCTGCAGGGGAATATCAATGCTGGGTAAGTGGTGCTAGTATACAGTAGTTGGAGGGTGTCAGAATGTCAGAATCTGTACCCACCAGAGCTGGGCCAGCTAGCTAGGTAGAAGAGAAGTGAAAAGAAAATGGCGCCTACTAGCACTTCAGTTCCTGAACTTTCCAACAGATCCCTGCCTCTCCAGCACATGCCCTAAACTTTGTCAGTAGATTTTCTTCATGGTAATCCAGGTGCTTTTCAAACTGCTGCCCCTGTGCTGGGACTCAGAGTAAGTAAGATTGTGCGTGCACCCTTTAAAAGTGGATCTCAGCTTCCAGCTGCCCTTCAGCTCTCCAGGACTCTGGTCTTCAAAGACAAACATGATAGGGGCTCATATTCCTGGTGCAGGTACCCCAGGCTGTGAAGCCTGATGTGGGGCTCTGAACCCCTTGTTCCCAGGGATGGCCCCTATGGTTGCAAAATCCTTCCTGCTTGTGGGCCACTGCCTGGGTATGTGGGTCCCAACTACAATGTATCTCTGCCCCTCCTACCCATCTTGATGTGGCTTTTTCTTTATAATCTTAGTTGTTTTATATTCTGTATCTGATAGTCTTTAGTGTGCTCTCAGAGATAGTTGTTCTATATGTAGTTAGAGATTTCGGTGTGGCTGTGGGAGAAGGTGAGCTTAGGATCTTGGTCATCTTGGTCCCCCATAAGAATTCTTAAACATAATTGCTCAGAATTTTTTTATATAAAATAAGGATAATAGCATCTTCTCATTGGATTTCAAAAGTTCAGTAAGTTCTATAAAGCAGTGGTTTCAAATAATGAATTTTCATTTAAATATTATTATATTAACATGTAGTTCCAAGAATATATGCTTATGATAATTTTAGGCTATGTATTTAGAATCTCTGAGGATGATAGATAATTCAAGACTAAGGATGATACTACTTGCAACCTCATCTAAGAAACTCTGTCTCAGAACTCAAATCTTAACAATGTTAGATAATGGTTTTGATCTGATAGAAAACTGCAGCAGGTATACTTACTATCAACATTTGTTTGATTAGGGATTTTGTACCTTAGGTTACTTTATTCCCTTATTTTTTCCTTGAATCTTTTGGATGCACAAATAACTTTAAGAGAGTGAAAAGTAATGAGCTTCTCCATGAAAGCTTCCCTATTCTCCACTGCTGTCTCAGATGGCAGGGCAACTGTGGACTTCCTCTGACCATGCATGGCCCATTCTGACAATGTGATGGGTAGATATGAAGCAAGAAAACTGGCTTGGTTCATCTGCTCACAACATTTCATAGTAATTATTAAATAGCTCAGTCCAGAGCCTTGGACAATGTGTCAGTGATATGGTTTCCACAAGCAACAGGATCAATTAAAAGGAAATGAACTTCTTACATATAAGAGCCTAACATTAAGAAATTAAGTCTCCCAAGCCAAATCAAAATAGCTTTGATCAATTTTATATACATATTTATATACACATATATATATGTGTGTGTGTATATATATATATATACACACACACATATATAATATGTGTATATATATATATATATATATATATATATATATATATATACACTTTATTACCTGGTTGGATTATTTACATTACTATATAAGTAAAGAGATTTTCAAATTTATCAAATTTAAAACAAGCAAACAGACAAAGAAAACTTCAAATCAGATTATTTCCTCTCTTGAGAAAATTATCAAGTATTAAAATAATTTGATTTCTAAATGATGGAAACCCTTTTCGGAAAAGTCCTATCATTTTCTTTGTGGACTAAAGTTATTCATAATTAAAGGTTCTGACTTTAATAAAGGATGCCAGAAATGATCTGAGTCTCCGCTAAAATTAACACTGAATTTTGATTGACAGAAAAAACTAATGAATCACATTCATCTCATTTCATTTAAACCTGACATAATGCTTTTGGACCTTACTGCTTTAATGAAGATATAGTTAGAAGATTTTCCACTATGCTCTTGATAATGTTACAGAGCAGCTTTATATGATGAATGGGATAAAGTCCCTTGTTTTATTCCTTGGATGGATCTTCAACAACAAAGAAGGCAGGGTGGAGGGTGGAGAGATGCCTCTAAATTGGGCCTCCACGATCCACCACCCCTAATCCCTAAACCTGTCATTTTTTTTTCCTATCACAGTCACTGCACTCCAGTCAAACCCTTTGGGATCAGGTGTAGACTAATTCTCCCCACCACTGCCCCACACTACTCTTAGGGTTCCACAAAATTCTTCCTTCCCACTATGCATGTGGCTGTGCTGCCTGTAGCCTGGTTCTCAAGCCCTGCAGATTAGTGGATCTAGTTAGTCTAGATTCCAGGGGCATAGCCAAGCATGAATGCCTAACATTGGTAAAAGCATAGGGAGAAATAATAACACATTCAGTAAGGAATAGTTAAAAATGGATCTAAGGAAAGACATTGTTTCAAAGAAAACGTTAAGAAAAAGAAGCACCAGTAGTCCCAGGGCTCTGTTGTCTTTACGCGTGGTACAATTCAGCATCATTTTATGGTTCTGTGCCAGTCATCTGTCTGTCTGCCCTCAGGTTCATTCCTTGCCTTTCCCTGGCTCTGCTTTGTGGGACTGGCTGCAAATTCCATTTCCCAGACGCCCATACAATTGGCTTGAATTACACTGGGTAGATGGGAAGCTTGGTGGGAAACTTAAGGGTGGGAGGAAGGGAGAAGCAAGAAGCAAGAGTGTTTCTCTTTCTGCCTCTAGTGCCCTCAGTGTATACAGGACTAGATGTGGCTTCAGTTTCTGTTACACACCTTTTATCTATGTCTCCATTCCCAGCTCTTGGGTGGTGTAGGCTTCCTCCTACCACTGTTTTTCAGCTCTGGCCACCATCTTCATAACCAATTCCTTATATTACCTCTATTGAATCACATGGCATGGGTTCTGTTTTTCGCATAAGACTGTGGCTGTGAAATCTCCATTGTCTTGCTAGAGGTAATTCCACTGGTCAGCACATGCTGTATTTATTAAACAACACCTTTTTCTACACAGGACAATTTTATCTAAGTTATGTAGTGTTGAATTGGGTGTATGTGGTTGACTCAGTTTAATGTGTAATCATTTGTGTTTAATATCATATAAAAAATATTTAGAAATAGAGGGCTCAAGATGGCAGCATGAGCAGGGTGGTAGAAATCTCCTCCCAAAACCATATATATTTTTGAAAATACAACAAATACAACTATTCCTAAAAGAGAGACCAGAAGATACAGTACCACATCCAGGCTACATCGACATCTGTGAGAACTCAGCATCTCATGAAGGGGGTAAGATACAAAGTCGCAGCCTGGTGGGACCTGAGCACTCCTCCCACCCCAGCTCACCAGTGGGAGGAGAGGAGTTGGAGTGGGGAGTGAGTGGAAGCACAGGATTACTAAATACCCAGCCCTAGTAACCTGCACCGGGAGTGCAGACACACATTGCATGGTGTGCTGGATATTAGAGAAACAGAAAAGTAAAATCTGAGATGGAGAGACTGCAAGCAGGTCCCCACAGACAGCTCTCCTGGGACAAAAGAAAAGCAGGTGATTTTTGTAAGTCTTGAAGGGACAAGGGCTCAACACCTGAACAAAATCGTCCCAGCATACTCAGCCCAGCAGGCTGGGAATTTTTGAGGAACTTTGGGCCCCCTAACCCCTTGATGGGGAAAGCAGCCCCAAAACCCCTCACGGTGATAAGCAGCCTGCCATTTGGTCCCCTTGGCCTGTGCTGCAGACTGGAACAGCCCACCCACAGCAACCATACAGAGTCTTCTCCCAGCATGCAGCTAGGATGGGCAAGAAGTCAGTGCAAGGCCCGGGAGGCACGAAGAGGTGTTTTCTTGTGGGAGAACACCCCCAGCATGGCTGTGACTCCACACAGTGCTCTAGGCTAGCCTGAAGGGGGCCCCACCCATGGCAGCTCAGGGGATCCCAGACACTGCCTCCTGGTGTGCGTGTAACTGGCACAGGCAACAGAAGCCATAGCAAGGTCTGGGAGGCACGAAGAGGCATTCTCGTGGGAGAACACGCCATGCACGGCAGTGCTCTAGGCTAGCCCGAAGGTGGCCCCGCCCAGGGCAGCTCAGGGGATCCCAGACATTGCCTCCTGGTGTGCAGGTAACCGGTGCAGGCAGCGGAAGCCTGAGCAAGGCCCGGGAGGCACAAAGGAGCAACTTTCTCATGGGAGAACAAGAGCCCCGCAGGGCTCTAGGGTAGCTTGAAGGTGGCACTACCCAGGGCAGCTCAAGGGATCCCAGAGACTGCCTCCAGGTGTGCAGGTAACCAGCACAGGCAGCCGAGAAGGGCACAGTGAACAACAAGCAGGAAGGGACTTTGTTCTCCCAGCTAACACACGTGCCACCTGCCTGCGACCTCTTCTATCACCATGAGAAGGCAGAAGAATCTGGTCCAGTCAAAGATCACCCAGAGAACCCCAGAGAGTGGGCCTAATGGGATAGATTTAACCAGTCTTCCTGAAAACAAATTCAAAATAAAGGTCATAACCATGCTGATGGACCTGCAGAGAAGTATGCAAGAGCTAAGGGATCAAGTCAGGAGGAAGAATACAGAAATAAAACAATCTCTGGAAGGACTTAAGAGCAGACTAGACGAAGTCCAAGAGACTGTTAATGGAATAGAAATCAGAGAACAGGAATACAGAGAAGGTGAGGCAGAGAGAGATAAAAGGATCTCCAGGAATGAAAGAATATTAAGAGAACTCTGTGACCAATCCAAATGGAACAATATTTGCATTATAAGGGGTACCAGAAGAAGAAGAAGAGAGAAAAAGGGATAGAAAGTGTTTTTGGAGAAATAATTGCTGAAAACTTCCTCAAACTGGGGGAGGAAATAGTCTTTCAGATCATGGAAGCCCACAGATTTCCTAACACAAAGGACCCAAGGGGGACAACTCCAAGACATACAATAATTAAAATGGCAAAGATCAAAGACAAGGACAGAGTATTAAAGGCAGCCAGACAGAGAAAAAAGATCACCTACAAAGGAAACCCCATCAGGCTATCATCAGACTTCTCAACAGAAACCTTACAGGCCAGAAGAGAATGGCATGATATATTTAATGCAACGAAACAGAAGGGCCTTGAACCAAGAATACTGTATCCAGCACAATTATCATTTAAATATGAAGGAGGGATTAAACAATTCCCAGACAAGCAAAAGTTGAGGGAATTTGCCTCCCACAAACCACCTCTACAGGATATTTTAAAGGGACTGCCCTAGATGGAAGCACTCCTAAGGCAAAATAGATGTCACCAGAGAAAATAAAATCACAACTAAGAAAGCAGACCAACCAAATACTAACTAAAGGCAAAAAAAAAAAAAAAATCAACTACTCACAGTTAAAGAAAACACAAAAGAGTATAGAATAAAACACTTAACATATAAAGAATGGAGGAGGAGGAGTAAGAAAGGAGAGAAATAAAGAATCGTCAGACTGGGTTTATAATAGCTTAATAAGCACATTAAGTTAGATGGTTAGATAGTAAAGAAGCTGCCCTTGAATCTTTAGTAACCACAAATCTAAAGCCTGCAATGGCAATAAGTACATATCTTTCAATAATCACCCTAAATGTAAATGGACTGAAAGCACCAATCAAAAGACACAGAGTAACAGAATGGAAAAAAAGCAAGACCCATCTATATGCTGCTTACAAGAGACTCACCTCAAACCCAAAGACATGCAGAGACTAAAAGTGAAGGGATGGAAAAAGATATTTCATGCAAACAATAGGGAGAAAAAAGCAGGTGTTGCAGTACTAGTATCAGACAAAATAGACTTCAAAACAAAGAAAGTAACAGGAGATAAAGAAGGACATTACATAATGATAAAGGGGTCAGTCCAACAAGAGGATATAACCATTATAAATATATATGCACCCAATACAGGAGCACCAACATATGTGAAACAAATACAAACAGAATTAAAGGAGGAAATAGAATGCAATGCATTCATTTTAGGAGACTTCAATATACCACTCACTGCAAAGGACAGATCCATCAGACAGAAAATAAGTAAGGACACAGAGACACTGAACAATACACTAGAACAGATGGACCTAACAGAAATCTACAGAACTCTACACCCAAAAGCAGCAGGACACACATTCTTCTCAAGTGCACATGGAACATTCTCCAGAATAGACCACATACTAGGCCACAAAAAGAGCCTCAGTAAATTCCAAAAGACTGAAATCCTACCAAACAACTTTTCAGACCACAAAGGTATAAAACTAGAAATAAATTGTACAAAGAAAGCAAAAGGGCTCACAAACACATGGAGGCTTAACAACATGCTCCTAAATAATCAATGGATCAACGACCAAATTAAAATGGAGATCCAGCAATATATGGAAACAAATGACAACAATAACACAAAGCCCCAACTTCTGTGGGATACAGCAAAAGCAGTCTTAAGAGGAAAGTATATAGCAATCCAGGCATATTTAAAGAAGGAAGAACAATCCCAAATGAATAGTCTAATGTCACAATTATCGAAATTGGAAAAAGAAGAACAAATGAGGCCTAAGGTCAGCAGACGGAGGGACATAATAAAGATCAGAGAAGAAATAAATAAAATTGAGAAGAATAAAACAATAGCAAAAATCAATGAAACCAAGAGCTGGTTCTTTGAGAAAATAAACAAAATAGATAAGCCCCTAGCCAGACTTATTAAGAGAAAAAGAGAATCTACATAC
Organism: Manis pentadactyla; assembly: GCF_030020395.1. Classification (NCBI taxonomy): domain Eukaryota; kingdom Metazoa; phylum Chordata; class Mammalia; order Pholidota; family Manidae; genus Manis; species Manis pentadactyla. Next base: position 115,869,514 of record NC_080024.1, on the reverse strand, counting down.
ATCAACAGAATCAGAAATGAGAAAGGAAAAATCATGACAGACCCCACAGAAATACAAAGAATTATTACAGAATAGTACGAAAATCTATATGCTAACAAGCTGGAAAACCTAGAAGAAATGGACAACTTCCTAGAAAAATACAACATTCTAAGACTGACCAAGGAAGAAACACAAAATCTAAACAGACCAATTACCAGCGATGAAATTGAATCAGTAATCAAGAAACTACCCAAGAACAAAACCCCTGAGCCAGATGGATTCAAAGCTGAATTTTATCAGACATATAGAGAAGACATAATATCCATTATCCTGAAAGTTTTCCAAAAAATAGAAGAGGAGGGAATACTACCAAAGTCATTCTATGAAGCCAGCATCACTCTAATACCAAAACCAGGCAAAGACCCACCAAAAAAGAAAATTACAGACCAATATCCCTGATGAACATAGATGCAAAAATACTAAAAAAATATTAGCAAACCGAATTCAAAAATACATCAAGAGGATCATACAACATGATCAAGTGGGATTCATCTCAGGGATGCAAGGATGGTACAACATTTGAAAATCCATCAACTTCATCCACCACATCAACAAAAAGAAGGACAAAAACCACATGATCATCTCCATAGACGCTGTAAAAACATTTGACAAAATTCAACATCCATTCATGATAAAAACTCTCAACAAAATGGGTATAGAGGGCAAGTACCTCAACATAATAACGGCCATATATGACAAACACACAGCCAACATCAAACTTAACCAGCGAGAAGCTGAAAGCTTTTCCTCTAAGATTGGGAACAAGACAGGGATGCCCACTCTCCCCACTGTTATTCAACATAGTACTGGAGGTCCTAGCCATGGCAATTAAACAAAACAAAGAAATATACGACATCCAGATTGGTAAAGAAGTCAAACTGTCACTATTTGCAGATGACATGATATTGTACATACAAAACCCTAAAGATTCCACTCCAAAACTACTAGAACTAATATCTGAGTTCAGTAAAGTTGCAGGATACAAAATTAATTCACAGAAATCTGTTGTACTTCTTTACACTAACAATGAACTAGGAAAAAGAGATATTAGGAAAACAATTCCATTCACAATTGCATCAAAAAGAATAAAATACCTAGGAATAAACCTAACCAAGGAAGTGAAAGACCTATACTCTGAAAACTACAAGACACTCTTAAGAGAAATTAAAGAGGACACTAATAAATGGAAATTCATCCCATGCTCTTGGCTAGGAAGAATTAATATTGTCAAAATGCCCATCCTGCCTAAAGCAATTTACAGATTCAATGCAATGCCTATCAAAATACCAACAGCATTCTTCAACAAACTGGAACAAATAGTGTTAAAATTCATATGGAATCACAAAGACCCTGAATAGCCAAAGCAATCCTGAGAAGGAAGAATAAAGCAGGTGGGATCTCGCTTCTCAACTTCAAGCTCTACTACAAAGCCACAGTAATAAGACAATTTGTTACTGGCACAAGAACAGATCCACAGACCAGTGGAACAGAATAGAGAGTCCAGATATTAACCCAGACATATATGGTCAATTAATATATGATAAAGGAGACATGGACATAAAATGGGGAAATGACAGCCTCTTCAACAGTTGGTGTTGGCAAAACTGGACAGCTACATGTAAGAGAATGAAACTGGATCACTGTCTAACCTCATACACAAAAGTAAATTCAAAATGTATCAAAGACCTGAATGTAAGTCATGAAACCATAAAACTCTTAGAAAAAAACATAGGCAAAAATATCTTGGACATAAACATGAGTGACTTCTTCATGAACATATCTCCCTAGGCAAGGGAAACAAAAGCAAAAATGAACAAGTGGGACTGTATCAAGCTGAAAACCTTCTGCACAGCAAAGGACACCATCAATAGAACAAAAAGGCATCCTACAGTATGGGAGAATATATTCATAAATGACAGATCCAATAAAGGGTTGACATCCAAATTATATAAAGCGTTCATGCACCTCAACAAACAAAAAGCAAATAATTCAATTAAAAAATGGGCACAGGAATTTCCAAAGAAGAAATTCAGATGGCCAACAGACACATGAAAAGATGTTCCACATCGCTGGTCATCACAGAAATGCAAACTAAAACCACAATGAGATACCACCTCACACCAGTAAGGATCACCACCATCCAAAAGACAAACAACAACAAATGTTGGCGAGGTTGTGGAGAAAGGGGAACCCTCCTACACTGCTGGTGGGAATGTAAATTAGTTCAACCATTGTGGAAAGCAGTGTGGAGGTTCCCCAAAAAGCTCAAAATAGAAATACCATTTGACCCAGGAATTCCACTCCTAGGAATTTATGCTAAGAATGCAGCAGTCCAGTTTGAAAAGATATATGCACCCCTATGTTTATCTCAGCACTATTTACAATAGCCAGGAAATGGAAGCAACCTAAGTGTCCATCAGTAGATAAATGGATAAAGAAGATGTGGTACATATACACAATGGGATAGTATTCAGCCATAAGAAGAAAACAAATCCTACCATTTGCAACAACATGGATGGAGCTACAGGGTATTATGCTCAGTGAAATTAGCAGGTGGAGAAAGACAAGTATTAAATGATTTCACTCATCTGTGGAACATAAGAACAAAGAAAAAAACTGAAGGAACAAAACAGCAGCAGAATCACAGAACCCAAGAATGGACTAACAGTTACCAAAGGGAAAGGGACTGGGGAGGATGGGTGGGAAGGGAGGGACAAGGGGGGGGGAAGAAAGGGAGCATTAAGATTAGCATGTATAATGTTGGATGGGCTCAGGGAGGGCTGTGCAACACAGAGAAGACAAGTAGTCATTCTACAGCATCTTATTATGCTGATGGACAGTGACTGCAATGGGTTATGTGGGGGGAATTTGATGATGGGGGGAGTCTAGTAAACATAATGTTCCTCATGTAATTGTACATTAATGATACCAAAAGAAAAAGCAAATAGAAAAAAAAATTTAGCATGAACACTATCCTTCATTTTCAAAAAGTAACCTGTTATTTTCTATTTTCTAAGAAGACTGTTTATAAGATGGGTGAGGTGTTAGTAATAATTAGACTAAATAGTAGCATAAATTACATTAGGAAAAAAAAGTATCTTATTTAAGACCACCTGTCTATACATTTTGTACTTCACATGATATTTTGTTTCCTTAAGGAAAACAAATTCATTTATTTACATCCCAAAACATAGATGGTATATGCTAGGAAAAACATTAGATGCAGCTTTATCACAATATCTGAGATTTGAAGGCAGAATGAGGATTGAATTCCATATTATTCAGAGATTTTTCATGCTACCAATTAAATATCTCCATGTTCAGGAACAAGATGATCAGGGCTCTTTGCCTATTACATTTACCACATAATGAACAGTTGCTTGAGCATCCCTAAAGACCATTTAGGATAGAAAGTCCAAAAAAAAAAGAAAGTGGCAGAAGCTGATATATTTCATCATTTGTGGAAAGGCTCGTCACCATCTTTGTTGGTCTCAAATTAATGGACAGGTTTCACACACACGTGCTTCGTCCTGGAATGATGTTCTTTCTCCCGCCTAGGTAACTCCTCTCTTCCTTCAAATCTGGGCTCAACTGGCACCTGTTCATGGAGTCAAGTCCCCTTTGTTAATGTCAGGTTGCAGAGACCATGCCTTCCCTTAGTAGCACACACATCACTGACGTCTACACGTGTTTGTTGAATTATAAGATGCATTTCTCTTTCCCGCTACACAGGAAGCCCTGTGAGGACAGGGACTGTTTCTCATGTTGCTTGTGTTTATTTTCCTAGTGAATATAGCACAGAGTAAATACTTCACGCAAACCAACTGATGAGTGAATGAATAAAGAATAGACACAGAACTTCTGAAACTTAGGAAGCAATGACAGCATGGAACCTGCCCTAACTTCTGCTTGAAGCCTCTGTGTCTCTCCTGAACTATGCTTTCATGCGCCCTAGGCTGAAGCAAATTCACTCGGTGAAGATTCAAAAGGAACTTTTCACTGTGTTTTCTAATTAGAGTATTGTATTAGAAATGAAATCATTTTGGTGAGTAAACATTTTAAAAGCACAAATACCAATGTGAATGAATTCTATGGGATGACAGTTATCCAGGCTCAAGGCATGGGAAGATGGGAGAGGAATCCAAACACAGGAGAAACAGTGAGAACATGCCCCTTAAACAGTAGCACATGAAGGCAAAGCATCAGTCATGTAGGAAGTTACTTTATCTGCCTTTCATACTAAAAAAAAAAAAAGAATGTTTTCAGTCAGCAGACCCTAGACAGCAACCGAAGAAAGCTCATTTAGTTCCTACATGTGTGCTCCATGCTATAAGATTAATGTAATTTATCTAGAGCTTATTCAAGCATGAACATTCTAGGCAGAGCAAATGATGGAATTGAAACATGATTGGCAGTAGTTTGTAGCGGTTCTGTGTTTTCAGTGCTAAAATTAAAAGCAAATTATACACATACACATATACAAATAAATACATAAAATATTTCTGGGGGAGTAGGTCATTTCAAAACAGTGGAATGGACATCTAATATACTTAAACTGGTATTTTATAATTTTTAAGTGGTTGATTTTTACATTTTAGTGTAAAATGCATCTTTTGATGAATATATAAGAAAATTCTTGGAGAGCAGTTATCAAAGTATATTGGAATTAGTGTATTAGTTCTTCATTCTTTTCCTTTGTTTATTGCTTTATTGTTTGGTCCAACTATCTAACTGAATTTAATTTCAAATGTATCCACTAAAATCTTTTGTAATCCCAGTAACCTCTTTGGTTTACAAAGAAGAAAAGTTGGCCTATTAATGGAATATTACTTCTCCTGAAGATTTAGATTGTTAGAATTATTGAGATTTTTGTGGGGAATGCAGGATGGTAGAAAAACATACGGAAGTTGCTATACCAGAAGGAAACAGTTACCAATGGTATATTATTGCTGGTGATTGGTAGGTTTTTAAGATGGATGTCAATGCCATGTGTGAAGCATTTGATAAAAGTCAACTGAGACTGACTTAGATCATACCTTTTTGGGAAGAAAAAAATTCTCCTTTTTCAGGATGCTTTTTTCTGCTTTTATTATTTAATGCCCAATGGAAAAATAAAAGGAAATTTCTTTCAAATTCTTTGGCTCTTTACCAAGGTGCTTAGGCATTGTGACCAAGCCAACACCCTTGGGACAAGTTTGCCCACTGGTGACAAAGGCTGTTCTGAGTTAACTCCAGACCTCTGATCAGTCCCCCTTGTGAGATGCCTTAACCAGGTGCCTGAATGGAGATAACTGGGTGGTTTCTGACTACTGCAAGGGATTGATTTTCCACCTAAGTGTACCGGCTGACTTTGACCACAGTTCGGCAGCCTGGGCCCCCCCTAGTTTTGTGTTCAGCTGACTGAGCCAAGAGGTGACATAAAGTAGCATGCTGAGGATAGAAACCAAACTGTGGCGTGAGTGTTCGCCAAGAGGATAAATTAACATTGACCGTGTACCTGAGCACATGCTCATTGTCAGACCTCAGTGAGATTGTCTTACTTGAAGATAGATGGCTAATTGGTGAATAATTACACCTTCAAGTATATGAAAGATCTTGGAAGATGCTGAGCAATTGGTCTTTATTGCCACAGAATCATAAGCAATGGGATAAATGTACAGTCAGGAGAGAGTTTACAGTAAGTAAATAAGCAACTTGGAATCTCTTTAAACCATTCAGGACAGACAGCTACATGTGGCTCTTTTGATGCCCAGGACCATTTTTTCTGCTTCTCTTAAGGATTTATCTATGTATTGCACTGAATTCCTAGTAAGGTTAGGCAGTATGCTCAGCCCTTAGATAACTGAAGGTTCTGTCCATAACTATGAGTTGTAAACTGAATATACAGCATAGAAAATAGGTAATTAATTTTTTAAAAGGCACCTTAAGAAATTGCTTCATCTCAGATTTTTGAGTGAACAATCCTTTAAAATTCTTCAGCTTCTGCAGTGGTATGTCCCAGTGTTCTGTTTTATGCTTTTCAAGTGGAAATATTTTAACAATTGCAATACTGATGCTGAGATGATAGTAACATATCTGATATTTCAATCAGTGTAAAACATACACTAAGCTTTTATGTCATTATTGTGATTTATAATAAATACTTATTTGGCCTTCATTCCTATTTCTAGCACAGAGCCCTCAGAATTAAGCGAGGAGAGCTACAAAGCCGTCTTTTGTTATGTTAATGAGGCAATGTTTGGACTGCACCTGAGGATGAGAGCTGGTTGCCAGGAGAAACAGTCCTGTCCCACCTGCTGACCTGCTATGATGGGGAAGGGGTGGAGGCCGAGTCAGTCACCAGTGGCCAATGACTTAATCAATCATGCCTATATAATGAAGTCTCCATAAAAACCCCAGAGACCAGGGTTTGGCAAGCTTCTGGGTTGGTGAACACAGGGAGATTTGGTAAGAGTGGTGCATGGGGTGGAGGCATGGAAGCTTTGTGCCCTTTCCTTATACTTTGTCCTATGCATCACTTCATCTGGTTGTTGATTCATATCTTTTAATATCCTTTGTAATAAACTAGCAATCTGGTGTCTAAACTGGTTTCCTGAGTTGTGTGAGCTGCTGTAACAAATAAATTGAACCAAGTAGCGGGTCACAGGAACCTCTAATTTATAGCTAGTTGGTCAGAAGTACAGGTGACAACCTGAACTTGGATTGGTGTCTGAAGTGGGGGAGAGAGAACAGTCTTGTAGGACTTTAACCTGCAGGGTCTGACACTGCCTCCAGTTTGACAGCATCAGAATTGAGTTATACTGTAGGACACCCAGCTGGTGTCTGAGAATTGCTTGGTGTTGTGGGGAAACCACCACTTCCTACAACATTGAAATTGGATACAGAACCCTTCTTAGTCACTGTTGGAATTCTCATAAACTAGGCTCTATTAAGATGGAAAAAAAATAGCTGAGAGCACTCCATGGCTTGGATGAAGTTATTTCATTCAAGGTTTTTAAATATTTTTTATTTTGGTATCATTAATCTACAATTACAGAAAGAACATCATGTTTACTAGGTTCCCCCCTTCACCAAGTCCCCCCGACATACCCCTTCACAGTCACTGTCCATCTGCGTAGTAAGATGCTGTAAAATCACTACGTGTCTTCTCTGTGTTGCGCAGCCCTCCCCGTGACCCCCACACACACTATACATGCTAATCGTAATGCCCCCTTTCTTTTTCCCCGCCCTTATCCCTCCCTTCCCACCCATCGTCCCCAGTCCCTTTCCCTTTGGTAACTATTAGTCCATTCTTGGGTTCTGTGATTCTGCTGCTGTTTTGTTCCCTCAGTTTTCCTTTGTTCTTATACTCCACATATGAGTGAAGTCATTTGGTACTTGTCCTTCTCCACCTGGCTTATTTCACTGAGCATAATACCCTCTAGCTCCATCCATGTTGTTGCCAATGGTAGGATCTGTTTTTTTCTTATGGCTGAGTAATATTCCATTGTGTATATGTACCACATCTTCTTTGTCGATTCATCTACTGATGGACATTTAGGTTGCTTCCATATCTTGGCTATTGTAAACAGTGCAGCGATAAACATAGGGGTGCATCTGTCCTTTTTAAACTGGAGTGCTGCATTCTTAGGGTAAATTCCTAGAAGTGGAATTCCTGGGTCAAATGGTATTTCTATTTTGAGCATTCTGAGGAACCTCCATACTGCTTTCCACAATGATTGAACTAGTTTACATTCCCACCAGCAGTGTAGGAGGGTTCCCCTTTCTCCACAACCTCGCCAACATTTGTTGTTGTTTGTCTTTTGGATGATAGCCATCCTTACTGGTGTGAGGTGATATCTCATTGTGGTTTTAATTTGCATTTTTCTGATGGTTAGCGATGTGGATCATTTTTTCATGTGCCTGTTGGCCATCTGGATTTCTTCTTTAGAGAACTGTCTATTCAGCTCCTCTGCCCATTTTTTAATTGGATTATTTGCTTTTTGTTTGTTGACGCGTGTGAGCTTTTTATATATTTTGGATGTCAATCCTTTATCGGATCTGTCATTTATGAATATGTTCTCCCATACTGTAGGATACCTTTTTGTTCTATTGATGGTGTCCTTTGCTGTACAGAAGCTTTTTAGCTTGATATAGTCCCACTTGTTCATTTTTGCCTTTGCTTCCCTTGCCCGGGGAGATACGTTCATGAAGAAGTCACTCATGGTTATGTCCATGAGATTTTTGCCTATGTTGTTTTCTAAGAGTTTTATGGTTTCATGACTTACATTCAGGTCTTTGATCCATTTGGAATTTACTTTTGTGTATGGGGTTAGACAGTGATCCAGTTTCATTCTCTTACATGTAGCTGTCCAGTTTTGCCAGCACCATCTGTTGAAGTGACTGTCATTTCCTCATTGTGTGTCCATGGCTCCTTTATCGTATATTAATTGGCCATATACGTTTGGGTTAATGTCTGGAGTCTCTATTCTGTTCCACTGGTCTGTGGCTCTGTTCTTGTGCCAGTACCAAATTGTCTTGATTACTGTGGCTTTGTAGTACAGCTTGAAGTTGGGGAGTGAGACTCCCCCCCCACTTTATTCTTCCTTCTCAGGATTGCGTTGGCTATTTGGGGTGTTTGACGGTTCCATATGAATTTTTGAACTATTTGTTCCAGTTCATTGAAGAATGCTGTTGGTAATTTGATAGGGATTGCATCAAATCTGTGTATTGTTTTGGGAAGGATGGCCATTTTGACGATATTAATTCTTCCTAACCAGGAGCATGGGATGAGTTTCTATTTGTTAGTGACCTCTTTAATTTCTCTTAAGAGTGTCCTGTAGTTTTCAGGGTATAGGTCTTTCACTTCCTTGGTTAGGTTTATTACTAGGTATTTTATTTTTTTTGATGCTATTGTGAATGGTATTGTTTTCCTGATTTCTCTTTCTATTAGTTCATTGTTAGTGTATAGGAAAGCTGCAGATTTCTGTGTGTTAATTTTGTATCCTGCAACTTTGCTGAATTCTGATATTAGTTCTAGTAGTTTTGCAGGGGAGTCTTTAGGGTTTTTTATGTACAATATCATGTCATCTGCAAATAGTGACAGTTTGACTTCTTCTTTACCAATCTGGATTCCTTGTATTTCTTTGTTTTGTCTGATTGCCGTGGCTAGGATTTCCAGTACCAGGTTGAATAACAGTGGGGAGAGTGGGCATCCCTGTCTTGTTCCCGATCTCAGAGGAAAAGGTTTCAGCCTCTCGCTGTTTAGTATGATGTTAGCTGTGGGTTTATCATATATGGCCTTTATTATGTTGAGGTACTTGCCCTCTATGACCATTTTGTTGAGAGTTTTTATCATGAATGGATGTTGAATTTTGTCGAATGCTTTTTCAGCATCTATGGAGATGATCATGTGGTTTTTGTCCTTCTTTTTGTTGATGTGGTGGATGATGTTGATGGATTATCGAATGTTGTACCATCCTTGCATCCCTGGGATGAATCCCACTTGGTCGTGGTGTATGATCCTCTTGATGTATTTTTGAATTCGGTTTGCTAATATTTTGTTGAGTATTTTTGCATCTACGTTCATCAGGGATATTGGTCTGTAGTTTTCTTTTTTGGTGGGGTCGTTGCCTGGTTTTGGTATTAGGGTGATTTTGGCTTCATAGAATGAGTTTGGTAGTATTCCCTCCTCTTCTATTTTTTGGAAAACTTTACGGAGAATGGGTGTTATGTCTTCTCTGTATGTCTGATAAAATTCCGAGGTAAATCCATCTGCGTCAGGGTTTTGTTCTTGGGTAGTTTTTTGATTACCGCTTCAATTTCGTTGCTGGTAATTGGTCTGTTTAGATTTTCTGTTTCTTTCTGGGTCAGTCTTGGAAGGTTGTATTTTTCTAGGAAGTTGTCCATTTCTCCTGGGTTTTCCAGCTTGTTAGCATATAGGTTTTCATAGTATTCTCTAATAATTCTTTGTATTTCTGTTGGGTCCATCGTGATTTTTCCTTTCTCGTTTCTGTTTCTGTTGATGTGTGTTGACTCTCTTTTTCTCTTAAAAAGTCTGACTAGAGGCTTATCTATTTTGTTTATTTTCTCAAAGAACCAGCTCTTGGTTTCATTGATTTTTTTCTATTGTTTTATTCTTCTCTATTTTGTTTATTTCATCTCTGATCTTTATTATGTCCCTGCGTCTGCTGACCTTTGCCTCATTTGTTCTTCTTTTTCCAATTTCGATAATTGTGACATTAGACTATTCATTTGGGATTGTTCTTCCTTTTTTAAATATGCCTGGATTGCTATATACTTCCCTCTTAAGACTGCTTTTGCTGCGTCCCACAGAAGTTGGGGCTTTGTGTTATTGTTGTCATTTGTTTCCATATATTGCTGGATCTCCATTTTAATTTGGTCATTGATCCATTGATTATTTAGGAGTGTGTTGTTAAGCCTCCATGTGTTTGTGAGCCTTTTTGCTTTCTTTGTACAGTTTATTTCTAGTTTTATGCCTTTGTGGTCTGAAAAGTTGGTTGGTAGGATTTCAATCTTTTGGAATTTACTGAGGCTCTTTTTGTGGCCTGGTATGTGGTCTATTCTGGAGAATGTTCCATGTGCACTTGAGAAGAATGTGTATCCTGTTGCTTTTGGATGTAGAGTTCTGTAGATGTCTATTAGGTTCATCTGTTCTAGTGTGTTGTCCAGTGCCTCTGTGTCCTTACTTATTTTCTGTCTGGTGGATCTGTCCTTTGGGGTGAGTGGTGTGTTGAAGTCTCCCAGAATGAATGCATTGCATTCTATTTCCTCCTTTAGTTCTGTTAGTATTTGTTTCAGGTATGTTGGTGCTCCTGTACTGGGTGCATATATGATTATAATGGTTATATCCTCTTGTTGGACTGAGCCGTTTATCATTATGTAATGTCCTTCTTTATCTCTTGTTACTTTCTATATTTTGAAGTCTATTTTGTGCAACACCTGCTTTTTTCTCTCTGTTATGTGCAAGAAATATCTTTGTCCATCCCTTGACTTTTAATCTGTGCATGTCCTTGGGTCTGAGGTGAGTCTCTTGTAAGCAGCATGTAGATGGGTCTTGCTTTTTTATCCATTCTATTACTCTGTGTCTTTTGATTGGTGCATTCAGTCCATTTACATTTAGGGTGATTATTGAATGATATGTACTTATTGCCATTGCAGGGTTTAGATTTGTGGTTACCAAAGGTTCAAGGTTAGCTTGTTTACTACCTTACTGTCTGACCTCACTCGCTTATTGAGCTGTTATAAACACAGTCTGATGATTATTTCTTTCCCTTCTTTTTCCTCCTCCCCCATTCTTCATATGTTGGGTGTTTTGTTCTGTGTTCTTTTTAGGAGTGCTCTCATCTGGAGCAGTCCCTCTAAGATACCCTGTAGAGGTGGTTTGTGGGAGGCAAATTCCCTCAACTTTTGCTTGTCTGGGAATTGTTTAATCCCTCCTTCATATTTAAATGATAATCGTGCTGGATACAGTATCCTTGGTTCAAGGCCCTTCTGTTTCATTGCATTAAATATATCATGCCATTCTCTTCTGGCCTGTAGGGTTTCTGTTGAGAAGTCTGATGATAGCCTGATGGGTTTTCCTTTGTAGGTGACCTTTTTACTCTCTCTGGCTGCCTTTAATACTGTGTCCCTGTCCTTGATCTTTGACAGTTTAATTATTATGTGTTTTGGTGTTGTCCTCTTTGGATCCCGTCTCTCAGGAGTTCTGTGTGCCTCCATAGTCTGAGCAACTATTTCCTCCCCAAGTTTGGGGAAGTTCTCAGCAATTATTTCTTCAAAGATACTTTCCATCCCTTTTTCTCTTCTTCCTCTGGTACCCCTATAATGCGGATATTGCTCCTTTTGGATTGGTCACACCGTTCTCTTAATAGTGTTTCATTCCTGGAGATCCTTTTATCTCTCTGCATCAGCTTCTATGCGTTCCTGTTCTCTGGTTTCTGTTCCATCAATGGCCTCTTGCATCTTATCCATTTTGCTTATAAATCCTTCCAGAGCTTGTTTCACTTCTGTAATCTCCCTCCAGACGTCTGTAATCTCCCTCCGGACTTCATCCCTTAGCTCTTGCATATTTCTCTGCAGCCCTGTCAACATGTTTATGATTTTTATTTTGAATTCTTTTTCAGGGAGACTGGTTAGGTCTGCCTCTGCAGATCCTTTCTCAGGTGTAACTGTCTTGGACTGGACCAGATGTCTTGCCTTTTCATGGTGATAGCAGTGGCTGTAGGCAGGTTGCGGGTGTGTCAGCTGGGAGAAGAAAGTCCTTTCCTGCTTGCTGGATGCCTTGCCCTTCTCTGCTGCCTGTGATGGTTACCCGCACTCCTGGAGCAGCCACTGGGTTATCCCCTAAGCTGCTGTGGGCGTGGTGTCCGTCAGAGCAGTGTGGGGCCCTGCGGGGAGTGGCAGGCATGCCAGGTGTGCTCCTCCGTGCTAGCGGCGACCCTACCAGTCAGCTGTGTGACAGAAGTGGCCTCTGGGACTGGCCCGGGTGGCTGTGCGCTGGGCTAGGATTCTGGTTGGTTGCTGGGAGAGCAACTGCTCCCTCTGGCTCCGCTGCAGGTGCGCGCGGGGCTCTTCCACGCAGGCTTCTAGCGGGCTCTGGCTTCACTGCTGCCGGTGCACACGAGCCGCACCCGGGCTGTTCGGTTGCATCACTGTGGGCTAACACAAGCCTCTCCTGCAGTACACGGATCTGCTCTCAGTTCCTTCCGGCACTGCTGTCCCTGATGCGTGCTGCCACTCTCCTGCTACTGGGCCCGTGTTTCGGGTCCGCGCCAGTTGGAGGAATGACTGGCAGGCTGCTTATTGCTGTGAGGGGCTTCAGAGCTGCCCTGCCTCCGTTTAGGGTGCCTAAGTTTCCCCAGTATTCCCAGCTGCTGGGACAACTTTGTCCAGCTATGGGGTCCCTGTCTCTTTAAGACTTGCAGAAAGCACTCGCTTTTCTTTTGTCTCAGGCACGCCTGTTGCGGGTACCTGCTCCCAGGTTTTGCTTTTCTGTTTCTCTAATATCCAGCACCCCGTGCACCTTGTGTCTGCATTCCGGGTGTGGGTTTCTAGAGCTGGTTGTTTAGCATTCCTGGGTTTCTCTCCCTCCCCGTTCTGACTCCTTTCTTCCCACCAGGTTTTGGGGTGGGGCAGCGTTCGGGTCCCACCTGGCCGTGGCTTGTATCTTACCCCTTTCGTGTGATGCTGAGTTCTCGCAGATGTAGATGTATCCTGGCTGTTGTACTGCATCCACTGGTGTCTCTTTTAGGAATAGTTGTATTTATTGTATTTTCATAAATATATATGTTTCGGGGAGGAGAGTTCCTCTGAACTACTCATGCCGCCATCTTCCTGTGATCTCATTCAAGGCTTTTTGTTCAGAACTTTTTATCTCCACCACTGTCAGACTGCACTGAAGAAGTAAAACTATTTCTAGTACTACTATTATAAGCAGATGCTTCACCTCTTGGCCTTCATATGAGGTAAACATTGGTATTTATTTGGCTTTTTATTAGTATATAAAAGCTATAAGCAATTATTTATTATTTGCAAATGCATAGATATTTTAAGGAAGGAAATAAGCAAATGTGGAAAAGAGAAATAGGAGATGAAATATATTTTAGAATAAAGCTATCTTCCTAAAAATACATTATTTTAGAAACATTTGTCTTGTCATAAATTAGAACCATGTTTATATGATGCCACTCTCAAGATGAGAATAAAAGGCCGTGTAGGGCACTACCTCTATTCAGAAGTCTCTGATACTAAACTGCCAAAATATGACTTTTGATGTTAAGTGGTGTGAACAGATTTTATTTTAATTGACACATTTGAAGATGAGTGATAGGATGAATGAAGGATCAAACAGTGCATGTACTTCAATGGATATTGTTACTAATAAGTAAAATAATAGGGCTATTTGACATTAGAAAGTTGCACTCATACTTTATGATTTTTTTTCTTGAGAGGAAAAACTTTTAAGGAATAATTTGTTATGCAATTCTTTTTTTTAACTGAAATGTAATTGACTATAACATCAAATTAGTTTCAGGTGTGTAACATAATGATTCACTATTTGTATGCATTGCAAAACAGCAGTACAATGAGTCTAGTTAACATCCAGTATCTCACATGGTTACAACATTTTTTTCTTGTGATGAGAACTTTTAAGATCTACTCTCTTAGCAATTTTTAAATACACAATTGTTAACTACAGTCGCTGTGGTATACATTACATCCCTGGGGCTTATATATTTTATAGCTGGACACTTACATTTTTTAACTGCCCTTATGTAATTCTTAAGAGATTTTTTAAAACGCTTTTAAGGTAAACTTTTTTTGTGGAGCATTCACTGTTGCTTTAACTTTTTTTTAGCAATGCCCTGGTTAGTATATAATATGTGAAAAACATGTAAGAAACAAGAAATATAAGAATCTACAACAGCATATGTTTCTATTACTTCAAGACTCTTTTTCCACAATGATAGGAATGCACCTTCATATCAGGCTTTGAATGTGTAAGTCCGTTCGTACACATAACCATATTTATATATTCATTGAAGGCATGAAATTAAAATGAGATTTATAACAGGAAAAAGCCATACATTTTCAAGTAACTGGTGTGATGGATGTTTCCACATTCTTTTGGCCTCTCAGGAGGGCCCCACTCTTGGGCTCAGATTTCACACCTGCTCATCTAGACTCAGAACTGCTTTGATGTCCTAATGGGTGCCCCAAAGGGAGCAGCAAACTCCGAAGTCCATAGTTTTCCTACTCTCTGTGCCGCCTTTCATGTGACTAGGGGAAGCAGTAGAGAAATGCCATGTTCTTGGTCCTCAAGCTCTGCTCTTGAGAACTTTATCCATTGTGTTCCATTCCTTATCGAGCCTTCTGTGGAGAGCTGGTCTGGGGCTTCCCAGCTGGACGTCCAGTCAATGTTGCCAAGCGGTGAGCATAAAGGATACTTTATGATTTTAAAGCAAAAAGTTATTTGACCTAGTCTCTAGTGTCAAAGCATTGTCTTCAAATAAATGAAAGTCACAGAACTGTCTATAAGAAACATATTGCAGGCAGAGCCAAGATGGCGGCGTGAGTAGAGCAGCGGAAATCTCCTCCCAAAACCACATATATCTATGAAAATATAACAAAGACAACTCTTCCTAGAATAAAGACCAGAGGACACAGGACAACATCCAGACCACATCCACACCTGCGAGAACCCAGCGCCTTGCAAAGTGGGTAAGATGTAAGCTCCAGCCCGGCGGGACCCGAGTGCCCCTGCCCCCAGCTCCTGGTGGGAGAAGAGGAGGCAGAACGGGAGGGAGAGGGAGCCCAGGACTGCTGAACACCCAGCCCCAGCCATCCGGACCAGAGTGCAGACACAGTGCGTGTGCAGGGCCCTGGATACTAGGGAAACAGGGCAGCAAGAATGGTGAGCAGGTACCAGAGGCCTGGCGCTGGAGGACATAAGAAAAGCGAGCAGCCATTTTTTTTTTTTTTTTTTTTTTGTTGTTGTTGTTTTGTTGAGGTGAGTGCTTGTTGGAAGTATTAAAGGGACAGGGAAACCAATACTAGGGAAACAGGGCATCAAGACCGGCGAGCGGGTATCAGAGGCCGACACCAGAGAACAAAAGAAAAGTGAGCGGCCAATTTTTTTTTTTTTGCTGTAGCTGTTTTGCTTTGGCGAGCGCTTTTTGGAAGTCTTAAAGGGATAGGGACCCCAATACTAGGGAAACAGGGCATCAAGACCGGTGAGCAGATGCCTGAGGCTGGTGCCGGAGAAGAAAGAAAAAGGAGCGGCCATTTTTATTTATTTATTTATTTTTATTTTTTAATTTATTATTATTTTTTTGTGTGGTCCTTCTTTTGTTTTGGCAGGTGCTTTTTGGAAGTCTTAAAGGGGCAGGGCGGGACACTTAATCCAGAGGTAGGGAATCCGGGGATCTCTGGGCACCCTAATCCCCTGGGTTGCATGGAGCACGAAGGCCTCTTATGGAGATAAATAGCCTCCTGGCCACTCCCCCTCCAACGCAACTCCACCACTTTGGAGCAGAGGCCCAAGCCAGGCCACGCACACAGCAACAGCGGAGATAAACTCCATAGCAGCTGGGCAGGAATCAGAAGCCCTGTCTGCGTGCAGCTGTGCAGCACAAGCCACTAGAGGTCGCTGTTCTCCCTGGAGAGGAGGGCCACAAACCAACAAGAAGAGAAGTTCTTCCAGCCGTCACTCGTCCCACCTCTGCAAACTATTCCTATCACCATGAAAAGACAAAATTACAGGCAAACCAAGATAACAGAGACTCCAGAGAAGGAGACAGACCTAACCAGTCTTCCTGACAAAGAATTCAAAATAAAAATCATAAACATGCTGACAGAGATGCAGAGAAATATGCAAGAGCAATGGGATGAAGTCCGGAGGGAGATCACAGATGCCAGAAAGGAGATTACAGAAATGAAACAAACTCTGGAAGGGTTTATAAGCAGAATGGATAGGATGCAAGAGGCCATTGATGGAATTGAAATCAGAGAACAGGAACGCATAGAAGCTGACATAGAGAGAGATAAAAGGAAACACATAATACCCATTCTCCTTAAAGTTTTCCAAAAAATAGAAGAGGAGGGAATACTCCCAAACTCATTCTATGAAGCCAACATCACCCTAATACCAAAACCAGGCAAAGACCCCACCAAAAAAGAAAATTAGAGACCAATATCCCTGATGAACATAGTTGCAAAAATACTCAAAAAATATTAGCAAACCGAATGCAAAAGTATATCAAAAGGATCATACACCATGACCAAGTGGGATTCATCCCAGGGATGCAAGGATGGTACAACATTTGAAAATCCATCAACATCATCCACCACATCAACAAACAGAAAGACAAAAACCACATGATCATCTCCATAGATGCTGAAAAAGCATTTGACAAAATTCAACATCCATTCATGATAAAAACTCTCAGCAAAATGGGAATAGAGGGCAAGTACCTCAACATAATAAAGGCCATATATCATAAACCCACAGCCAACATTATACTGAACAGCGAGAAGCTGAAAGCTTTTCCTCTGAGATCGGGAAGTAGAGAGGGATGCCCACTCTCCCCACTGCTATTTAACATAGTACTGGAGGTCTTAGCCATGGCAATCAGACAAAACAAAAAAATACAAGGAATCCAGATTGGTAAAGAAGAAGTCAAACTGTCACTATCTGCAGATGACATGATATTGTACATAAAAAACCCTAAAGACTCCACCCCAAAACTACTAGAACTGATATCGGAATACAGCAAGGTTGCAGGATACAAAATTAACACACAGAAATCTGTAGCTTTCCTATACACTAACAGTGAACCAATAGAAAGAGAAATCAGGAAAACAATTCCATTCACAATTGCATCAAAAAGAATAAAATACCTAGGAATAAATCTAACCAAAGAAGTGAATGACCTATACTCTGAAAACTACAAGTCACTCTTAAGAGAAATTAAAGGGGACACTAACAAATGGAAATTCATCCCATGCTCATGGCTAGGAAGAATTAATATCGTCAAAATGGCCATCCTACGCAAAGCAATATACAGATTTGATGCAATACCTATCAAATTACCAGCAACATTCTTCAATGAACTGGAACAAATAATTCAAAAATTCATATGGGAACTCCAAAGACCCTGAATAGCCAAAGCAATCCTGAGAAAGAAGAATAAAGTAGGGGGGATCTCACTCCCCAATTTCAAGCTCTACTATAAAGCCATAGTAATCAAGACAGTTTGGTACTGGCAGAAGAACAGAGCCACAGACCAGTGGAACAGACTAGAGACTGCACACATTAACCCAAACATATATGGTCAATTAATATTTGATAAAGGAGCCATGGACATACAACGGTGAAATGACAGTCTCTTCTACAGATGGTGCTGGCAAAACTGGACAGCTACATGTAGGAGAATGAAACTGGACCATTGTCTAACTCCATATACAAAAGTAAATTCAAAATGGATCAAAGACCTGAATGTAAGCCATGAAACCATTAAACTCGTGGAAAAAATCATAGGCAAAAACCTAGACATAAACATGAGCGACCTGTTCTTGAACATATCTCCCCGGGCAAGGAAAACAACAGCAAAAATGTACAAGTGGGACTATATTAAGCTGAAAAGCTTCTGTACAGCAAAAGACACCATCAATAGAACAAAAAGGAACCCTACAGTGTGGGAGAATATATTCATAAATGACAGATCCAATAAAGGCTTCACGTCCAAAATATATAAAGAGCTCACACGCCTCAACAAACAAAAATCAAATAATCCAATTAAAAAATGGGCAGAGGAACTGAACAGACAGTTCTCCAAAAAAGAAATACAGATGGCCAACAGACACATGAAAAGATGCTCCACATCACTAATTATCAGAGAAATGCAAATTAAAACTACAGTGAGGTATCACCTCACACCAGTAAGGATGGCTGTCATCCAAAAGACAAACAACAACAAATGTTGGCGAGGCTGTGAAGAAAGGGGAACCCTCCTACACTGCTGGTGGGAATGTAAATTAGTTCAACCATTGTGGAAAGCAGTATGGAGGTTCATCAAAATGCTCAAAACAGACTTACCATTTGACCCAGGAATTCCACTCCTAGGAATTTACCCTAAGAACGCAGCAATCAAGTTTGAGAACGACCAATGCACCCCTATGTTTATCGCAGCACTATTTACAATAGCCAAGAATTGGAAACAACCTAAATGTCCATCGATAGATGAATGGATAAAGAAGATGTGGTACATACACATAATGGAATACTACTCAGCCATAAGAAAAGGGCAAATCCTACCATTTGCAGCAACATGGATGGAGCTGGAGGGTATTATGCTCAGTGAAATAAGCCAAGTGGATAAAGGGAAATACCAAATGATTTCACTCATCTGTGGAGTATAAGAACAAAGGAAAAACTGAAGGAACAAAACAGCAGCAGAATCACAGAACCCAAGAATGGACTAACAGGTACCAAAGGGAAAGGGACTGGGGAGGATGGGTGGGTAGGGAGGGATAAGGGGGATATTAAGATCAGCATGCATGGGGGGGTGGGAGAAAGGGGAGGGCTGTACCACAAAGAGAAGACAAGTAGTGATTCTACAACATTTTGCTATGCTGATGGACAGTGACTGTAAAGGGGTTTATAGCGGGGACCTGGTATAGGGGAGAGCCTAGTAAACATAATATTCTTCATGTAAGTGTAGATTAAAGATAAAAAAAAAGAAAGAAAGAAAAGGGGGATTACTCCATGATAGGATAAAACTAACTGTAAATCAACGATTAATGCATGCTTTAAATATCCTTAACTTTGATCACTTAAAGGGTGTCAGATGATCAGCTATGGAGGTACACTTTTCTGATAATATTCCTTTCTCTTAAAAAAGAAGCAGTTCCTGTGTGGTGACCTCCAATGAGTTCTACACAATGGTATAAAGGGCAGATCAAAGTGTGGGCAAAGGGTGTGTTTGTGTTTATACAGAGGATCAAAGCCTAATTTGGCTACCCAGAAAATGAACTAAGATACGATATGAAGAAGAACTTCCAACATCAGCACTCTCTGGAAGAGTCATACCAGAAGATGATCATCAAAAACCTCAACAAAATCCAGGCGATGCTGCAGTTGTAGCTGCATTCATCCCACCGGTTCCTGGACTTGCCATTGGAATGAAGAAGGAGATATCTAAGCTGGCCTGTGCATACAGTAAAACAACAAATTTGACTGGATCTACACTGTTGGAACTCAACCAAGAAATAGGAGAAGTGCAAGTTCTAGTGCTCCAAAATCTTACAACTACAGACTATCTACTGTTAAAAGAACATATGGGATGTGAACAGTTCCCAGGAATGGGCTGTTTTAATTTGTCTGATTTCTCTCAGACTGTTCAAGTACAGTTGGACAATATCCATCATATCATAGACAAATTTTCACAAATGCCTAGAGTGCCTAACTGGTTTTCTTGGCCTCACTGGAGATGGCTGGTAATTATAGATCTGCTTTGGTTATGTAACTGTATTCCTATTATGTTAATGTGTGTGTGCAATTTAATTAGTAGTTTAAAACCTATACATGCTTAAATTACTCTACAAGAAGGTATGTCAATGAAATAATCAATCTTCCCATGTTTTCTTCCATCTGCTACCTCTATAGCTTTTCTTCTTCCTTCATAATTACAACCCTTAAATAGAATTTGTGCCTCATATCAAATTTACCGAGTATCATAATTCCTCCAAGTGCTAAAGATACCTCAAGACAAATGCTGGGCATAGAAGCCACAGTGCATAAAACTGCAAAGAAGTAAAAAGCTAACCTTTTCAAACAATATGGCTTCTCTCTCACTTACCAACTTTATGTATGGCCCCGGAAGATGACTGGTTAGCCAGAGACGGGTAAGATTCCTCAAGGGAGGAACAACCTAAGACAGGCACAGTCGCAGGGGGGCCATCAGGTGAGAAATTGGGGATCAACAGAGGTGAGGCTTAGAACCTCTCCCTCCCTGTTTTGAGAGAAATCTTCTGCATCTGTGGATGTTTTATTGCCCTTGTATAGCTTGGGTTAACACATAGTCTATAGGCACACACCTGATCATCTACATTTGCTCTCTTACAACACTAAACTAAGTTTTCTACCTTTATCTTACATCTACCTACCACTTCAGCATTTTATTAAAAAATAATAATAATAATAATAAAGGGAGAAATGTGGGATCCACATATAAATCAAGTATAAAAATCAAACGAATATTCATATTTGACCTGATTGTTTATAGTTCATAATGTGTGATCAAAACTGAAAGTTTCTGTGATGACTGCCCTTGCACTTTCACCATGTAAGAACTTATTCACTATGTAAGAATTTGTTCACCATGTAAGAACTTGTTCGTTATACTTTAGAAGATTGGAGACTGTTGAGAATTAGGCTTGGGGTTGATTAATGATTGTGCATTGAGTCCCCTATACAGAATTTTATTGTTGTTAACAACCATTTGATCAATAAATATAAGATATGCCCTCTCAAAAAAAAATAATTAATTTGGATAAGGAAAGTCAGATGCTGTCAGTGAGCCCTGGGTCCTTTTGATAGATGGGATAAGGGTGGGGGGCGGTTACCTGGTATGGAGGACAAATACTGTGATATGGCAAACAAACATGACATTATGAGTTGGGAAGTCCAAGTTCCTGTCTAGGGCTGCTGTTCACTAGCCTTATGACCTTGGCCCCTTCCCACTTCTTTTCTCTAGGCCTCTGCTTCCTCATGTATACGAGGAAGGCTTTGGACTCTTCTCTCTTATCAAAGTCACCAAAAGAGAAACTTTGGCTTATTGGCTGTAGCTGTTGTCTTAGAGTTTGACTCTCAGGAGAACAGAATCCAAGACTATAAAATCAGAAGTTCACTGGGCATTATATAGTTACTCCAGATCTGCAAAGATTTACAGTTTACCTATGATAACGATCTTCACAACTGTGGGAGATACCCACTTGCCTGCTGAAAAGAGCTCAGATATACCAGTAAAGTCCAATCTCAAAGAATATCATTTTCTTTCCACACACTTATTTTCATTTCTCAGCCATGATTTGATAATAAACATTTTAAAAAATCATGTATAAAAAAAAAAGAAACATATTGAAGGAGCTTTTTGAAATAATAATAAATACAAGATTAGGAACTTCTCAGAAGGCCATAAATTGCTAAAGGGATGAGACTTCTGCTAAAGGTAGAGTAACAAGGGACTAGATTTACTTCTTGCCTGAAATAGCCAAAAACATTGGATAAAATAAATGAACAACAGTTTCAAAGCACTACACATCAAACAAAGAAGGACAGTGATCCTTGAGAGATGGGAAAGAAGTGAGGTGAGCTTGCCACTTGTCCCTACTTATTCTAAAGAGAGTTTCTAGGATCTGGTGCAGGAAGGGGAAATTCAGGCAGAGCACAGATGACCCCTGAGTTTAGGAGACAGAGTCCAGGGACACCAAGACAGATGGAGTTCTCAGGACAGAGTGCCAAAGAGGAGAAGACTACATGGAGAATCCCAGCGATTGGCAGGGGGTATGACCAGCAAATGCAGATAAAGAAACTACCCAAGTTTTGCGGGGGGGAAAAACATAAAAAAAGATAAGTAAACAGTGTGTGGACCTCAGTCAGGACTGGGAATGGTGCCTATTCCTACCAGGCAGACAGGAAAAACTCAGAATTCATGAGGCATAGGTTAGGGTACTCAAGGAAGTCTTGCTTCAGTAGAACTAGCCTTATACTCAGCACTGCTCTGGGCTTGCCTTACAAATGATAAAAGCAAAACTCAAAAAGATCAAGCTGTTTCTAAGTGATTTAACTATCACAGAAAGCTTAAGAATATTTATAAGAATACAAAAATATCCAGTACCCAACAAGGTACTGATGTCTGTTAACTAATCAAAAAGTTAAGTAGATACATGGAAGATAAAATTGAAAGAAACTAATATATATGAGATGGCACATACACTGAGTGGGATTAATGGCAGATTAGATATGGCAGAAGAAAAGATTACTGAATTTGAAGACATTAAAAATATAAAGTATCCAATGTGAAACATGCAGAGAATAAAGACTCCCGCAAAAACAAAGCATCAGTGAGCAGGGACTACTTTAAATAGACAAATATACATGTAATTGGGGTCCCTGAAGGGATTGTTCAAGAAATGATGGCTTAAATTTGATGAAAACTATAAGTCTAATCTAAGAAGCTCAGTGAATTCCAAATATGAGAAATATGAGGAAAATTATACCAATGCACATCATAATCAAATTGTATAAAGCAAGTGTTGAGGAGAAAATCTTAAAAGCAGTCAAAGAAAGAGGACATTATGTAAGAAGAATAAAGATAAGAATGGTAACAGATTTCTCATCAAAGTAATGTAACTGAAAAGATATATCTGAAAAGCAAAAAAATCCTATCAACTTAGAAATGTATACCCTGAGAAACTGTCTTTCAAAAGGGAAGGTGAAATAAAGATGTTTTACTCTGAAGGAATTCTAATTTACTCTAGCATTTCTAATTTACTCATTTCTTTTCCAAGAAGTGAAATTGTTAGAGCCCTACAGTATAGGCAAAATAATGGCCCCCAAAGTTGTCCATGTCCTAATCCCCAGAATCTGTGAATAGGTTACTGTCACTTCAGGTTGCTGTAACAAAAATACTGTAGACTGGGTGGCTTAAACAACAAACATGTATTTCTCACAGTTTTGGAAAATGAAGGTCTGAGATCAGGGTGCCAGGATGGTTGGGTCTGGTGAGAGCTCTCTCCTACATTGAAGATGACCAACTCACTTGTCCTGTCCTTACATGGTAGGAGGACAGCTAGAGAGCTATGTGGGATCTCTTTGATGAGGGCACTAATCCTGTCCATGCGGACTCCATCCTCATGATTTAATTACCTCTCAAAGCCTCCCCCACTGCCCACCTCCTACTACCATCACATTGGGGGTTAGGAATTCAATGTGTGAATTTTGCAGGGACACAAACAGTCCATAACAGTTAGCTTCTCATGGAAAAAAAAAAGACTTTGCAGGAGTATTAAGATAAAAATCTGGAGATCAGATTATTCTGTATTATCAAGGTAGGTCAAATGTAATTACAAGGGTCCTTCTAATTGAGAGGAAAACAGAAGAGTCAGAGTCAGAGCCAGAGATTGATTGGAAGATTCTATGCTGCTGGCTTTGAAGATGGGGGAAGGGGCTCTGAGCCAAGGAATGCAGGTAGTCTCTGGAAGCTGGAAAAAGCAAAGGAAAGGATTCTCCCCTAGAGCCTTCAGAGTGAACACAAGTCCTGATAACACCTTGATTTTAGCCCAGTGAGACCCATTTTGGACTTACAGCCTTCAGAAATGTAGGGTAACAAACTTGTGCTGTTGTAAGCCACTAAATTTCTGGTGATTTATTATAGCAGCAATAGGAAATTAATACATTTACATTCAGTATTAATACATATTACATTTGTGTTTTAATTGACTAACCAGGTAGATTTTACTTGTGTCAGATATTTTAAAACCTTTACCTACTTGTTAATCACACTGATGATTCCTTCCTATCTTGTTAGCCTGGAACATGTATTCAACATTCAACATGTTCTGCTCAAAATTATTTTAGACATTGGTTATTTGAAAATTTGAAATCTGATGGTTAAACATTTTGCCATTAAAAGCAAAGCACTCAAATTTATAGTTCTCTCTCTAATGAAAGGATTTTTTTTCTTACCAGCTTAGTCATTCATGTCTCCTTCATATTGAATCCTGTAGAACCCAGCATGGGAATGCTAACGTCTGTATTTGAGGGGCATACATTCTCCAATGGGGTCATTTTCCCATTATTCTTCATTTCTCATTTTTTAAACAGTAATAAGGAAGATGTAGTTATACATGAAAAATAGATAGAAGAGGTAGGAGAATGGGGCAGTCTGGTAAATGGGGACTTTAATACTATTGTAAAGAGAGAATGTCATTTGGGGGAGAAAAAAAGACACTACAGAACAGATAAGACGTTGTCTCCTAGCCAAGTCAAGTCTTTAGCCCTTGCCAAGAAAACAAATAAAGGTTGAGAAAAGGCAATACACAGAGTTCACAATTTAAGGAACAGGCCTAAGATCAATCCTCTTTAGGAAGAAAGCCTTAATGGTAGGTTTTGTGGTATTTAAGGAACATGGAGTTATAAATAAGTTTTCCACAGCATTATTTTTCTCATTTGTGTTGCTCCAAGCATTGAGTGTGGAACTTCTTGAGTGACAGCTCAGGAGTCAGCATGAAGCCTTTAATAAAGCCCCCACAGAGTGCCCTCCTCCTGTTTGCTTTAGCCTTTGGTACCAGATTCTTCCTAAGCAAGTTCTGTGTTTAGGCACCTTGTGTGTTTCTGATATGGACTCACCTACGATACTGCAAGGAAGACTTTGACATCTTATTCTTATACTTTGACCTTTCCCTTTCAAGCATGAAACCAAGAAAGCAAGGGATGACATTTGGTCTTTTTTCTTCCTTTACCCACCAAAAGTTTAGTACAACTTATTGAAGATTTCTTTCAAACAAGAAGAAATTTCATTCTCAGTGAACTCAACTATTCCTGGTCAGTTTTAAATTAGTAGCCAGTCTTTTATAGGCTAACTTCTGTATATTTATATTCCCTTAGGTTTTTTTTTTTCCCTTTTTTGAGGGACAGAGACATTTTTCTCTCAACATTTTAGGACACCATTTAACACAAGAAGAATCTTGAAATAACTGCAAGTGTTTTCCTTAAGTCTGTACATTGGCCTGAAACTTCTAAACTCTTCTACTCAGTTTTTCCCCAAACCTGTTAGATGTGCTTTTGCTTTAGACCAGAGTTCTCCATCAGAAACATGATGTAAGCCATGAGTGTAATTAAAACTGTTCTAGTAGTCACATTAAAAAAAGAAAAATGTGAAACTGATTTTAATATGTTTATTTAACTCAATATATTAAAAAGTAGTATTATTTTGACACGTCATCAATATAAAATTGTTAATGCATTATTGTGTGTCCTCTTTTTATACTGAGGTTTGAAATCCAGTGTACATTTTACATTTGTAGCACATTTCAGCTTCAACAAGCCTCACCCCAAGTGCTCGACAGTCACATGTGGCAAGTGGTTAAGATACTAGAGTTTGGTTCTGATTTCTCTCTCTTCACAGTCCTCGGGAGAATCCCCAAGTATTACTTTATTTCCAGTATCTTTAGCTCTCCATTGGATCTTTTTTCTCAGCTTTTAAGCTTCACAGGTCTCCCTTGAAAGCCCTTCACTTGACTTATAACTGCTTTAAGCTTCATTTCTCAATTTCCTATCCCTGACAAGCCCTTTAAATAAAACCTAGGACTTCTCCATTACATTAGACATTGCCGACAACTCTCTCCTTCCCCGCCCTTGGTTGCTTTTCAGGCTGCCTACTTTTCTCCCCTTCTTGGGGATTCATCCAAATAGAGGGGAACTGGGGGCAAGCAGTGATTCTCAAACTTCAGAGGGCCAGGGAATCCCCTGAAGGACTCATTAAAACACTAACTATTGGGCCCATTTCCAGAGTTTCTGATTCCAGTGAAACCAGAGAATCTGCATTTCTAAGTTCCCAGGTGCTGCTGCTGGCCTGGGGACCCCACTTTGAGAACCACTGCTCTAAGTTTTAGTCCTTCGCACTCTAGCCTTTCTCTCAGCTGCCACGCCCCCTCCTCTGGCTGATAGATTCCCAGCCCGGTTCAGTGTCTGGGGAGCCTGTGCTTCAGGGGCGGCAGGCCCTCACCAAGGTCAGGGCTGATGTTGTGTTGGCCCCGGCCCCACGGTCAATGCACTTTCTCTATCCAGTGACAGGTTCTGGCAACTGAGGCTGGGTCATGGGGGACAAGGGAGCCTCCAGTGCTTTTCATATTCCATGGAAGGACATAGACAGGCTTGCTCTTGTCCTGCTCTGGAGGCCAGCCTGTGCCCTGACCAGACACAAAGATGAAAGATGGCAAGAGACTGAAAATTTCATTAAGCTTCTGGAAGATCCTGAGGCCCCCCAACTCCTGCAATATGAGCAATAATAAGAATACATATGGTTTAGGCCACTTTTAAGCTGTGTTTTCGATTATTTACTGCAGAAAATGTCCCAACACTCTGAGAGCTTTTACGTCTCCCCTTTCCAATGACTATATCTAGTTGGTGTTTTTCTTAAGTCAGCTTTTGACCCCATTTCTTTCTTTACTGAATTCTCTCTTCCCTTCCCATCTATTATGCTGTCAAAGACGAGGGCAGGCTTAGGACAGGGATACAAATGGAGGATCCTGGCGTGTGGCCTTGCCCACTTCTCTTCCCACACATGGATTCATGCCATGCCATGAGCAGCATGCAAGTGGGGCCCTACGAGTGTGTCCCAGCTCTGCCATAACCCCACTTCCTGCAGACCTTGGCCACCCTTCATCCCAGGAGACCAAGCATGAGTGCTTGGTCAGCCACAAGGAGGGTAGTGGGAGAGCTATGCAGGCATTACAACTGGACTCAGCGCCACCTGGCTGGGAGTTCTAGCATCCCAGGTGCCCAGAGCACATTCTACAAGTGGGGTGAGGGGAACCATAGCATGCTTCATGCTGCTGTGAGGGGCATGGTCGGAAGAGGGCCACAGAGGGCCTTCTACAGCAGCATGCCCAGGGCCCCACTGCCTGGGTCTCAGAACTTGGTGAGGCAGGAGTATGTGACTGAGCGGCCTCTGAGGAGTATGCGATGCTTGGGCTCCGAGTCACACCCAGTCACGGCTCCCGCAGCCACATAAGTGAGACAGATTAGGCCTGATGCTTTGATTGTTTGGAATGAGAGAATATCCTAGCGTATTGATATTTGGAAATGATCTGGGAATTTTTGTTCAAGATTGTGTTTTTTAATTGTATTATGTATAGTCAGGCATTTAAAACTCAGTGGTAAGACTTTTCTTTTGGTCTTATTTCTGATAGCCTTTTTCTTTTTTATTAACTTGGATTCATTTGCTGAAACAAATTCCATAGGTAGCTTGTCAGAAAGGGCCTCATTTGGTAAACTTCGTTCAAAACATGGTCTTCCCATATTAAATTTGAATATGAACTAGATACAAACTAGTATTCATTTTCCCTCTGCACTTTGGCAAATGGATCCCACAGCTGTGGGCACAGAATTCCTGTTGTAGTGTCTGGCCTGCCTGCTCTTCAGTCCTTTGCCCACACCTTCCCCCAACCTGGAACCTTTTATATTTTCATATGTTTGTTTATATCTGGATATTCTGGATGTGAATTGTGCTGTGTCCTTTATTTCAGGGAAATTTAATTTGCACAGTATTTTCTCTCCCTCAGTGCTTGCTCTTCTACAACTCCTATTAGACAGATGTTAACTCTGTTCTCTATTCCTACATGTCTTGACTCTTCCTATTCTTTCCATCCCTTTGTTTACATGACATTTTAGGGAATCTTTCAGAACTTTCATGTTTTTAGCTGTATTCATTCTGTTGTGCAGTCTTTAGACAGAATGTGTGTCTGTTGATTATACGGTTAACTCCTGGGAATTTACAGAATAGTGGCTTGTTCTTATTTTATAAATACCATTGAATATTTGAGGGTAAATATGTATTCATTTTATACTGCTTTTAAAGTTGCCTTAGCTTTTTTTCTATTGATAATTTTCCTTGGGGTTAGTTCTTCAGTTTGTTGAATTTGATGTTTCTCTTTGAAGGTGTTTTTTATTTTAATGTTTGGTGACTCCTGGTTATCTGTTGACAAATTAAAAGACTGAATTGAAGACTGAATTTCCTCAGCTCAAATCATCAACCCTATTCACTTTTCTATTAATATGGATCCTGATCTCTGCAGCCTGTCATCTACAGCTGTTGGAAGGTTAGGATGGGTGAGCCTGCCTCGCTTCAGGGGGTTGAGAAGGAACTTGTCCACACCTGGAGCACAGACCTCTCCTGCTGGGTGTCCCCACATGCAAATACACCTCAGTGTTCTACCTTATGGACCAACATCAGCCTCAGTGGCCCCTTTTCATTTCCTCCAGGTTCTAGTCTGCTAATCTCAGACAAAGCAGCAGAAGAGCTTCCAATTGGTTGAGAGAATAGTTCTTGAGCCACTAGCCTGCAGGAAAGCACCACAGGTGCTCTGGTCCTAGGCATGAGGACAAGGTGCTCTACTTACCTACCTCTTCCCAAGGCCATCTCTGGACTACTTGCCCTGGACCCTTGATTGTGTTTGGTAAAGTCTGCCTTTGAGCATCTTTAGGGGGAGTTTTATTCATTTATTGTTACTTTATCCTTGCATGTCCTTCCTCTTCTATTTTGGGCTGTGATGTTTTGTTTTTTTAAATACTGAGATCTATTTGATATATAACAGTGTAAGTTTAAAGTGCACAACATGTTGAATTGATACATTTATATATCACAATATGATTATCACTGTAGTATTAGCTAAACCTCTACCCTGTCACCTAATTATCATTTCTTCATTTCCTTTTTGTGGTGAGAACATTTCAGATCTAGCCTTTTAGCAATTTTGAAATATATAACATAGTATTGTTGACTATAATTGTTATGCTGTGCAACATCTCTAAAACTTATTCATCTTCTAGTTGCAAGTTTGTACCCTTTAATAACATCTCCCCAATTTGGGCTGTGGTTTTATCTTTAATAATTCCATCTGCTTTAAAGTTCTGTACTAATATCTCCCCTTCCTATCTTTGTATTTTCGGTTCTTGATTTTCATTGCTAGTACCTGAACATATGGTCTTATCACTCACAGAAGCCACAGGTATATCCTTCTATGAGTGTCAGCAACTCCACTCCAGCTCATGCTCTGTCTGTGTTCCCTAACATGATAGTCACCAGCCTCATGTGGTCATTGCACATTTGATTCTGAATATTGTTGCACACAAAAAATGTAAAGTGTCTATTACTAAAATTTGTATAGTACAGTTTGAAATTTTAATAGTTTAGATGTATTGGCTTAAAAAAGAATGTAGTCTTAATTTCACTTGTTTTTACTTTTATAATGTGGCCACTAGGAAATGTAAAATGTACATGTGGCTCACTATACTTCTGCTGGACAGAGCAGCAGTCATTCCCAAAATAAAATTAGGAGCAGGGCAAGATGACGAACTGAGTGTGTATATACTACCCGTCCATTCCCAAATCTCATCACAAACACACAGAGTGAGATGACTTATGCAACTAAAAAGCAGTATGGATGGAAAGAATCAGATCAGAGGTATATTCCTAAGTAGAATTTATGTGATTTAGGCACCAGTTTATTATAGGTAGAACACTCAGGGAAAAATTCAATGTTTCCAGCTTGGGAAAATGGGTCAGTAATAGTCCTGTTCGTTGTGTGAATTGGGATGCTATCCATACAGGAAGAAAGGAGTCAGAGTAGATATGCTAACAGAGGTCAGAAGATAGTTTGACTTCGGATTTGTGGTATCTGAGGCAGCCCTGGGCCACCCACATGTCCAACTAACAGAGGACAGCACGGGCAGTGCGGGGAAAGGGCAGGGAGCTCTGGCTCAGCAGACGGGGGCCGTCAGGGCAGTGGACCAGGGGGTGGCACTTCCATGCTGGTGCTTTGGGAAACCAGTTTGGGTGAGCTGACAAGGAAGAGCCTTGAAGGAAAAGGAAATGTTAGCAAAAGGAACCTGGATAAATTTGTATACTCCAAGACCTAGCACAGCAACGGTATAAGGCAGGCCTCAGGTGGACATTGGTGTCATTTACATTACTTCCAAAGTGCCAAAAATAGCTTTCAACACACTTTGTGTTTCAGGAGTTATTAGAGCATGAGGTATGTCTTAACCGGGGGAAGCTTTTTATCAGTTAAGGGTTTTTAAGAGGTGGCACATAAATGAGAAGGAGAAAGTACAAACCTGAGAACAAAGGGAGTTTGCCATGGAAACAACGGAGGCTCTCCTTGGTTTAGACTGAGATGAATAAATCTTGCTCTTATTCCTGCATGTTTATAAAAGATTCTACTAGAGAATTGGCATTCTACTAGGACATGGCAGTAAATGTAACCATATCAACTCCAAATCTAAAGCAGAGTACAAGGATGTTTCAAATCTTAAGTACCTGGCCAAAGGGGGATTCTTGTTCTTAATGCCACAGTAATAGATTTTAAACATCGGGGACAAATGGCTTTGTAAACAACTTGAGGCATGGATTCTCTCTATTTCCTTCCTGTAGTCTATGTTGGAAAAGAAAATGCTGGACACCACTACAAAACAAATAATAACCATCAAATATATTTAGGCTTCAGGTCACTATGGGAACTTGTGCTATTTCTCAACTTGAAGTCTATCGTGATATTCCAGAGGACCTGAATGAAAAACTTGATCCTGTTTGTAACAGTTTTGAGAAGTACTAGCCAGAAGGGGTTTATGTTGAGTTAAAAACATAGTCTGCAATTTGGATTATAATGAAATATCAGGGGCAGCACAAAGACACTGACATGCAATTTCTGCTAGGCAACCCAAGTATCTGTCTTTGGATTTAAGCCTTCTGGGATTCAAGAAAAATAGATTAGAGAGTATGAATTCATCACTGACTGCAACAATCCATTGTGTAGATATTGGAGTAGATTCGTATCAGGTTATGAAATAACGCCTAAAAAGGCACCAACTTGGTGTTGGAGAAGAACACATTTAAAGTTTACACTTCAACGTGTTTGTGTGGTTCACTGTGTTCTACATTATTCCATAATGATGAAGAAAACAAAATCCCTGCCTGCTTGGAGTTTACCTTCTAGTTACCAGATACAGAAACATATTTAAAGAAATAGCTACAGGAGTATTTTCAAATAGTGCTCTGAAGGAAACAAAAATGAAATAGAGAGGACGGAGTGATGAGGAACTGCTTTGGCTGATGTGGTCAGGAGGAGCCTGGGGTTGGGGAAGGGCACTGCAGGCAGAGGGAACAGCAGCTGTAAAGGGGGGAAGCCCAGAGGTAGGAGGAGTCAAGAAGGAGAAAGAAGGCCTGAGTGGCTGGGTGGGGAAGTGGTAGGAGGTGAAGGTGAAGTGGTGCCTTGTAGGTCCCACATGCAAAAGACTTGGATATCATCATATTTGTGGAGAGAAGCCTTGGCAGGTTATAATAGGATTGTTATGGTCTGATTAACCCTTAAATACAATCACTCCAGCTGCCTGGTGGAGGATGGAGTAATGGAGGTGAGAGTGGGAACTCTGAGATGAGTTATGAAGCTACTACCATAGATTAGGGGATGAAAGAAACTGGTTTCAACTGTGGTTGCAGCTGGGGAGATGGCACAAAAGGGTTGGTCCAGAAACAGTTTGGGAGTAAAAACTGATCAAAGGAGTTTGTGGTAAGTGAACACATGAAAGAAATCGAAGATGCCTGAGATTTTGGCCTGATGGGGGTGATGTCTACTGAAACCAGGAAGACTGGGGGAAATAGGTGTGAGGCAAGTGAGGATGCTGTTTTGGACCTGTTACCTTGGAGATGCTTATTAGGTATTCGAGGGGAGATGCCCAGGTGGCAGTTGGGTAAGTGAGCACAGAGCTGAGATGGGGAGTCTGGGCTGCTGAGAGGCAGGCTGGGGTGATATTAGCATGTTGGTGATACCTGGGCTGATGAGATCATCAAAGGACAGAGGAGAAGGCAGTCAGGAAAAGAGTTCACCCGTGGCCATTCCAATGTTTGAAATTTTGGGAACTTTGGTCCAGGCAAGGAGGAGAAAGCAAGGGAGGGACGTAGAAGGCTTGAAAAAGAAGGCTAGTCAACTGGCCCAAACCACTGTGTGGCCGAGTAAGACACAGAGAGAAAACTATCTAAAGGACCTGGCAAGACATAGGTCAGTGGTGACTTCATGAGAATTAAGAGGCTGTGGTCTTAGGCCCAGTTCTGCCAATAACTAAGCATGAGTTACTTAAGATTTTCTCTAAAATGGGGATTTTAATACAATGCTTTGCTTACAGGAACAAAAAGACACTTTTTGACATTTCATAGTTTTTTAAGATTTACATTTTTAGTTACTTGTGACCTTTTATTAGCTTTATACAACACTAAGATCATAGTCTGAAGTAAATGCCATCAAGGAATTTAAGGGGTGTCAATAACTAGACATTTATTTTATTCCTTTGGCACAGAGATATCACAAGCAGTTAATATTTTTGTGCATGCAGAAGTGCATCTTTGATTTCAGAGAGAATGTGCCTGATGCATTCATAAAGGGCATTCAGGAAATGCTAGTTTACCTTTCTTCCTCAGATCAGTTATTGGGTACCAATTATGTGCCAGGCACTGTGGTAGGCATGGGGAGAATCAACAGTGAGTGAGAAATAGATCCTGAACATAGGAACTCTAGAGACTTTGAATACTGCAGATATTCATACTGGGGTTGTAGAGTTTGGTTTACAGCAATGATTTTCAAGATGGGGTGGCCAACCAACAGCATCCACACAACCTGGGAACTTACTAAAAATGCAATTTCTAGGGCCCACCCCAGATCTACTGAACCACAAACTAAATCAGTCATCTGTTTCAACAAGCCCTCCAGGTAATTCTGATGCACCCTTAAGTTTAAAAACCACTGGTAAAGAGGGTATTATCTGGAGTTCATTTAAGCTCCACTTAAAAACTGCAGTATCTAAAGAGAAGATATCACATGTAGAGGTAATGGTGGTATTTATCACTCTCTGTTCCATTTCTGAAGCCCATACTTGGTTATTTTGGCTGATGGCATATTTGAGTCTACTTTTGGCTTCAGGCTATGTGGAGCTATTTAAAAATTTTTCGGTTTATTTCCATTATATAAGTAAAACTGAGAGCTTCTGAGAAAATCACCCAACTGTGCAGATTGGTCGCAGCATAAGTGGATGGCTCTCAGCTGCAATGGGCACTTGATGCCAAGAGGGAGCCCGTGTTTTCCTTGTGAGCCCTCCCTACCATTCTCCCAGCAGCTGCTCTGAACATTCTGATTGTCTGTTTGTTTGTTATTCCCAGCAAATAATCTTACCTTTTACTCTTCAGAGGTAAGATAACTTGTTGAAAAAACCCCCCTGACACTAATCCTGAAAATACGACTCCATCACCTCTTTCCTCCTTTGATCATGTTTAGATGAGAAGCTATAGCTCCTCTAATACAAGTTCACCAGGTCCCCACCTCTGCCTCTTCTTTCTCTTATATCTTAAACCCTCACTGTCCATCAGTATCTTTTGTTCAGCATTTAAATATGCTAAGAGGCTCTTTCATCATAAAAGGAAAAGCCAAGTTTTAACTTTACATCATTTTCAAGCTATTGATCTCAGTCTTGGATTTTGTGCAGCAAAATTTCTAGCACTTTCCTACCTTGTTCTGTTCCCACCAACCAGCATGTCCTTTGGCTCATTGCATACAGTCAACTAATATTTGCTGAAAAAAATGGCTGAATGTACACTTTAAAGAAAACCTGAAAATATATTAATTAACCAAAAAAATACATATATCATCTCTTTACCTAAATAAAACCATCATTGAAGTTTTAAATAGTTAATATATTTATATTTATATTCTCAGTCTTCAAAAGATAAATAATAGTTTCATGAAGTTTTAGAAAGAGAACAATAATGTTGGAGGATGATTCAGAACTGGTATTCAATTCAATTATTTGTGCAAATATTATTCAGAAAAAGTAGAGATAATTGAAATTCAAAGAAAATGCCTTTCCTTGAAAATGTAAATTATCATGCCCAATCAAACCTTAATTGGAGCAGCTAATAAGTAACACCATGAAAAGGAAGTGTTTTTATTGCTTCTCTCTGCCCAGCTTTATGGAGCTAATAATTAACAGACATTTTGCATCAAGAAGAGAAGTAATAAAGAGGAACTCCTACAAATGATATATATTTTCTTGAAGAGCATTCTTCCTCCAACTTTTAAAATATATATATATATTGCAGGTGGCAATAGTCCAATGAGACAAAGAAGGGAAAGAGGTAATGAATTAATGAATGAAGAGCATCAGGAAGGTGGAAAGTATACTCTCAGAGACAGATACTGTTTTTCCTAAATATTCAAAGAAAATGATTATTTTGTTACTATGCAAGAGTTTAGAGGAATAATGTTAAAGATTAAGGTGGTTTAACTCTTCAGATCAAAAAATTTTAATCTACATGTACCAAACTTTATAGTAGCCTAATATTGTGGAGCTATGCCAGAAATCTCAGAAATTATCAGTTGGCCAAGCAACACACCCAATAATTCTCACCTAAAAGAAACAGAATCTTTAGTCATTCCTTCTTAGAGACCAAATGGCAGAGAAGCACAATGAAGTCTTAGTATATAGTGACCATTGGTTTTTAAAATAATCCTGCTATACATTCTACTCCATTAGTACCTAATGTTTTACAACACTGACACATTCCATTCTTACAAAAAGAATATTAAAAAGAGAAGGTGCTTGTTGTCAAAACAAAAAAGAAACAGAGAAAGAAGCGTGGTCAGACCTAATTTACAAAGGAGGTCTAGAATAAAATTAAGATAACCACACTTACAGACAAGGTGCTCCATGGCCCAAGGTACAGAAGTTTCACAATTTGTTCTTTAAAAAATTCTACCAAAGGAATTATCACAGATGCAGTTCTTTAGGCTTTCATTTTCACTGTGAATACCCACAAATTTATGTGAAGTCAAAATTATTGCCCGTGATAAGAGTGCCAGCTTCCTTCTGCCAACTATTGTTTGTCAGCTTGTGAGGAAGGGAGACTCTATCCAAAGATGTTTATTTAATTTTTAATGTGCATTAAGTAAGGGGCTTTTTATGTATTGAGTATGTAAAGGAAGACCCCTAGACTAAATATCTCTCATAAAAAGCCTGTCTGTCTTGTCTGTGTGCTAAGATGGAAGGTACATGTAGAGAAGCTAACAGACTTGTTGTGTTAGGATGTGGGCGTTTGATCAGTGCTTAATAATAATGGTAAGTTTGATTAACGTTTGTCATTGTAGGCAGAGCAAGATGCATTTTATTTTTGTAGCTGGATGAAGCAAACATATTACAAAAATGAAAATGTAGAACTTAAGATGGGTTGAATACCACTGTACTTAGGCAACTTACCTCCCCTTTTTTCATGTGAAACTATGATTTCACTGAATTTTATTTTGGCTAAATGACCAGAACTTTATTTTCAAATCTCATAGGGAATATAGGAGAAAGTCTTGTGTTTTTCAAGCCCCAGAGTGCCAAGAAAATATGGTAAGCAAAAAAGAAAGACCTCACTTTCTTTTTTGTATGTTTACTGGATATTAGAGCTATTAGGATCAATTACGTAGCAGTAACAATAAAAAGTCCTCTAAAGAAAGAATGCCTTGGTAATAAATATACTTTTTAGTTTAACTCAAGTACAACTGTTAAATGAAACAAATGTCATTGTTACAGAATATTGTAAACGTGCATTACAATCATGGGAGATGAGGGAGCTACACTGGACTGATCAATAAAGCAGATCAAGTGGTGTACCTCCTAGACAATGTGAAGGGCAACAAAGAAGGAAATAAACACATTGCAGAGTGATAATATAGTTTTTACCCTCACTTTTCAATCATTTAATCCTCAAATAGGTAGAAGTTTTAGAACCAAAGCTTTTTTATTAACTTGTATTAGAGATACCTTGGTATTTATCTTATCATTAACATATGCAAAAGAAAGGGTTTTTATTTTCCCCTAGGGCAACTAAAATTCGGTTTTATATCACCTGAGATTCAGGAAATGTATGTAAGCATGCTCCCTTGCTAAGAGGATCCCAAAGGAGTTCTGTACCCTGGGGGTACAAGGTCCACTTTTGTTCGAGCCTTGGGTCTAGCTGTCTATTTCCTGAATCCGAGAATGCTGGAATACAAGGCCTTAAGCTTAATGAAGGATTGAGGTGGTTATATTAGCCTTTGATTCCCCATCTCCACCCAGATTTCAATCTGTAGCATTGCTCCAGAATTCAAACTAGACTCAGGGTCTCTACATTAATTAGGTTTGGTGCTCCAAAAGGATAACCACAAAGAAGCAGGAACTGAAGTGAGCAGGCTTGTCGTGGCTAACTAACTGCTGAACAACAGTCTCAATGAGTCACTGCCCAGGAAGGCTTAATTTTAGCAGTACTAAGTTGCTATCATTTAGCTCTCATTATTCAAATTAGGTAATCAAATAGCTATTGAATATCTACTATATACAGAGCACTTTCCTAGATTCTATAAGGAGCACAGACAAAAGTAACACTGGGGCCTCCATTTAAGCTGCTTATATCTAATTAGAAAAACAGTTTTCTGTAAAAGAGAATAGGTGCAGCAAAAAAGAAAATTACTGGCTTTTTCTTGCTTATAGTAGTCAAGGTCCTCCAGAAAAATGGAACCAATTGAGTGTGTGTGTGCAAGTGTGTGGTGTGTATACATGTGTGCACTCACACACATGCGTGCAGGAATGCATGCAGAGATTTATCTTAACTAATTGGCCCATGTGATTGTGAAGGCTGACAAGTCTCAAATGTACAGGGTAGGCCAGCAGGCTGGAGACCCAGGGAATGTTGCAGCTCAAGTCTGCAGAGGGAAATCTCTTCCTCTGGGGACTTCCATCTTTTTTCTCTTGAGGACTTAAACTGAGTAAATGAAGCCTGACCACATTATGGAAATAACCTGCTTGCTCAAAGTCTGCCAATTTAAATGTGTTCTTATCTAAAAAATACATTGTATTCTTTAGGCTGGGTTTTGACCAAATATCTAGGTATGTAGCCTGGCCATGTTGACACATAACATTACCCATGATATTACCCTTTGCAAAGAATAGTCAATACATTGCTTTTAATTCAGCTGTAAGATTTTTCTGGAGCCAATGATAATAATAAGCTGCCAGTTGTATCACCCCTGGGAGCTACAGTTCATCTCAGGAATAGCTTTGTTATCTTTGTGCCCCTTTTCCTGGTGATCAGATCACCTGGTTTGGGAATTGATCCCTCTTTTGGGAGAGTTAGTTGGTCATGCACGAGCTTCTCTACCTGGCTCAGGGGTCAGGTGGTAGGCTCTGCAGTTAGCCTCTGGCCTCCTGAGGGAGCTCCTGCTGGGCACGAGCTGGTAGGCTCCTTGCTCGCCACATTTCATTCTGCCAGTTAGAAGACCAGCTTTTGGCCAAATTGCCTGCCAATTGTCTCTCTCTCTGTCTTTCTTATTTATTTATTTATTTTTGCTCTATTTTAGATAATTTTGTCCTTTCTGAAACCTGGCAAACTGGATCTAGGCTGGAAAGTTCCAAGGGAGGCCCCTGGGTCTGCACCCATTTTGAGCAGAGTGAGTCCATAGGAGATACAGGAAATGATATGTCAGGTAAAAATGTATTTGGATATTTCAGTTCAAGACTTTTTCATATTTTCTGAAGATATTTTCAACTTTCTAAGGGTAGCTTCAGATTTCAATATCCTTTAACCAAAAAAACCTTACTTTAAGAGAAGAGAAAAAGCGCAGCCTCTCCAAGAATAATACATCAGGGGTTTGTCTCTCTCCCTGCATGGCCACTGATTGCTTTTCTTCATTATTGGGCTATTGTCTTAGGGACTCCTGATTTGGTTTAAAAGTGACACATAAAGAAACTTACTATGAAGCAGGTAAATGAGAGCACAACACTAAATGAATTCAATGTCAGAAAACCTAGTACAGAAAAGGGGCTTTAGGTGGCTGAAACAGAGAAGTCAGCACGAGATTTATATGGATGAAAAGGGTTTTAAAATTTATAAATAAAATATATAAAAGCAATACAATACATACAATGAAATACAGTCTTAAAAAGGGAGGAAATTCTGACCCACACTACAACATGGATGAAGTTTGAGGACATTATGCTAAGTGAAGTAAGTTGGTCACAAAAAGACAAATACTGTCTGACTGCACTTCTACGAGGTAACTCAAGTAGTCGCATTCATAGAGACAAAAAGTAGAATGGTCATTGTCTGGGGATGGGGACTTACTGTTTAACCAGTAGAGAGTTTCAGTTTTGTAAGATGAAAAAGCTCTGGAGATCTGTTATACGACAATGTGAATGTACTTCATGTCACTGAACTGTACTTAACAATGGTTAACATGGTAAAGTTTCTATTACATATATTTTACGATGATAAAAAATGCATTACAGAAAATGTGGAGAATAGAAAAAAATGAAATAAGTGTGTGTAATTCTTACCACCCTTGTATACCACTATTATGCTTTCTTTTAGTGTTCCTTTCTCCATGCATATTTTTATATAATATTTTTTTCTGTCACATTATTATGAGGTCCTTTAATTTCTTATCTATACCTATAGTATTAGAAAATTTCTTTTTTTTATTCTTTTTGAATTTGGGAAATAATGGGAACTATGTGGTATTTCTACTTTGAGGAAGCTTCATAATCTTTTCCATAGTGGCTGCACCAATTTACATTCCTACCAACAGCACACATGGGTTCCCTTTTCTCTATCTCCTCAACACTTAACGATTTCTTCCTGTCTTTTTGATAATAGCTACTTTAACAGGGATAAGTGGTATCTCATTGTCATTTAGATTTGCATTTTCCTGATTTAGTGATATTGAGCATGTACCTGCTGCTGGCCAACTGTATGTCTTCTTTGGCAAAATATCTATTCTGATCCTCTATTTTTTAATCAGATTTTTTTCCCTGTTGAGTTGTATAAGTTCCTTATATATTTTGGATAGTAACCCCTTATGAGATATATGACTTGTAAATATTTTTCTTCCATTCCATAGGTTATCTTTTCATTTTATTGATGGTTTTCTTTGCTGTATAGAAGGTATTTAGAGTGATGTTCTTAATGGCATCTAGAATGGTGAATCTTTTCCAGAAGGTTTTCAATTTACTTTGCCCAGATCCATCAGAGGGCTAGCTATGTCATGTATAGCCTTACAAAATGTATTTCTTAAATAACAAGACTTGAAAGTTAAAATGACTCCTTGATCCATGGGCTGCAGAATGGACGTTGTGTTAGCAGGCATGATGACAACATTAATTTCACTGTACCTCTGTCTCCATCAGAGCTTCTGGGTGACCAGGTATGTTATCAATGAGCAGTAATATTTTGAAAGGAATCTTTTTTCTGAGCAGCAAGTCTCTATGGTGAGCTTAAAATACCCAGTAAACCACGTTATAAACAGATGTGCTGTCATCCAGGCTTTGTTGTTCTATTTATAGAGCACAGGCATAGTAGCTTTCTAATGATGCTTACGGGCCCTTGGGTTTTCAGAATGGCAATGAGCACTGGCTTCAACTTCAAGTCAACAGCTGCATTAGCTCCCATCAAGAAGGTCAGCCTATTCTTTGAAGCTGAAGCAAGGCATTGACTTCTGCTCTCTAGGTATGAAAGTTCTAGATCGCACCTTCTTCCAATAAAAGCCTGCTTTTTCTACATCGAAAATTTGGTTAGTGTAGGTAACTTCATTATCTTACTTAGATTTTCTGGATAACTTGCTGTAGCTTCTATGTCAGCACGTGCTGCTTCACCTTGCACCTGTCACACAGGCAGCTT
This sequence comes from Manis pentadactyla, assembly GCF_030020395.1. Lineage (NCBI taxonomy): Eukaryota > Metazoa > Chordata > Mammalia > Pholidota > Manidae > Manis > Manis pentadactyla. The sequence continues at coordinate 115,829,453 of NC_080024.1, read as the reverse complement.
CTTTCCTTAAAACTCATGAGCCAAACTCTGCTAGCTTCCAGCTTTTCTAGCTTTTCTTCTGCAGCTTCCTCCCCTCTCTCAGCCTTCCCAGAACTGGAGAGAGTGAATTGCTCTGGCGTAGACTTTGGCATAAGAGAGTGTGATGGCTGGTTTAATCTTCTATCTAGACCATTAAAACTTTCTCCATATGAGCAGTTAGGCTGTTTCACTTTCTTCTCACTGGGGTGTCCCCTGGAGTAGTACTTTTAATTTCCTTCAGGAACTTTTCCTTGGCATTCACACCTTGGCTCAGTGGCACAAGAGGCCCAGCTTTCAGCCTGTCTTGGCTTTCAACGTGCCTCCCTCACCTCAACAGGACTTCCTAAGCATAATCATTTCTAGCTTTTGATTTAAAGTAAGATGTGTGCTACTCTTGCTTCCTCTTGAGCACACAGAGGCCATTGCAGGGTATTTCAGTGCTGATGCATCTCAGGGAACAGGGAAGCCTGAGGAGAGGGAGAGAGATGGGGGAACTGCTGGCCATGGGGCTGACAGAACATGTATTTGTTAAGTTTGATTTTTATCTGGGGGTGATTCCCAGTGCCCCCAAACAATTACAATAGTAACATCAGAGATCACTAATCACGGATCACCAAAACAAATACAGTAATAATAGAAAAGTATGAAATATCATGAGAATTATCACAATGTGACACAGAGATGCAAAGTAAGCAAGTGCTATTGGGAAAATGGTGCCAACAGACTCGCTCTACACAGGGTTGGCACAAACCTTCCATCTGTGTAAAGTGTATTACCTGTGAAGTGCAATAACACGAGCCTGTACAATAAAACACACCTGTACTTATATGTTTGAAATTTCCTAGTTCTAAAATAAAACTCCTTTTCCTGATGTACTCAGAACTGTATCAGTCTCTTCTGTTAGCAGTAAGGCAACTAAGTCTGACAAGTACCTGTCACTTCCCCAGCTCCCTCTGGGTGGTTGCTGGTGGGGTGCTGGTATATTTTCTGCTAAGTAACATACACATGAGCTGTCTCTGGAGCATCAGAGTTTACCTGAGACATAGTTAGATTTAAAAAAAAAGGCTTTGGTTCTTCTATGGAAAGTGAGTACTAGATTAAATCTGTAAGAGAACATAAACTCAGCAAGGAATGATTAACATCCCAATGTAAGATTATGGCATTCCTCACACCCCACCTTCCTGCTAAGAATAAAAAACCGAAATACTAAAAAAAAAAAAAAGATTCTTCTATTGTGAGAGGCATTTGAAAAACTTACCAGGACAAGAAAATAAATGATGAGCCCATTCTAAATTCTATAGTATTTCTGAAGAAATAACACGGTCAGCAGGAAGGCCTCATCTGGACAGGTTTGCAGCAAACAGCCCTCTAATGACAGCAGGTCCTCCTGAAGTGCTAACACAGGGACCTGGGCTGTGACTTGAGGTAGAGATATGAAAAGACAGGTGATTTGAAATTCTGAATAGAATTCAAAGGCCCTAGAATTCACAGCCTTATTTGGTCAGAAAAATGGGAAGAGGAGGAAGCATTTGCAGATAGGAAGAAGAAAATAAATAACATGCTCACCAAATGTCAAAGCTTCAGAAATGTCTCCAGTTTGTAGTCTTTCAAAAGAAGTTCAGAAAATGGTAAGACAAAATATATAGTATCTTTACCACATTTCCTTGTGATTTTCACTTTGCTTATGGAAGTAGAGTTTTACTGATACAAAAAAAAAAATAACCTCAAAGAGTCATTCCTCCTAGATGTTACTGATGCTTCCTAGCTCATTTTGGTATCCATAAGCACATTATTTATGCCATTCTTGATGCAGTGCAGGCACTGTGCTCCATGGTATGCAGACTTGAAAAGGTGTGATGCTAAAAATTAACTTGGTGATGTTATTATATACTGGGACATGTTTAATTGTACAAGATCTCAGAAAATGCCGTTTTGGTGCCACTTAGCATACAAACAAAAAAGAGGAGCATGTAATTCTCTGTTTCCTTTTGTGTCCTTCAAAGCTTTACTGTTCATTCTCTTTCCTACTAATTAGGTCTTTTACTTTCTGTGAAGGGTTGAATTGTGTCCCTTCAAAATTCGTATGTTGAAGTCCAACCCTCCAGCCTGACCCCAGTACCTCGGGCTATGACTGTATTTGGAGACAGGGCCTTGACACTGGTCAAGTTTAAAATGAGGTCACACGGGTGAGCTCTAATCCAGTGTGACTGGTGTCCTTTCAAGGAGAGGAGATGAGGCCTCAGACGAGTACAGGGAAGCCATGTGAAGACTTCCATCCGCAAGCCGAGGAGAGAGGGCACAGGAGAAACGGGCACTTGGAGCCCGGACTCCAGCCTCCAACCCTGAGACAACTAGCTCCCGCAGTGGAAGCCTTCCTGGCTGTGGTGCCCGGTTCCTGCGGCGCTGGGGAACGATGCACCTCCTGCTGCAGATGACCCTCCTCAGCCCTGGGCAGGGCGGCTTTTCTCCTCACTGCTTAGGGATCTCCTCACTTCAGTGACCCCATCACCATACCAGCTCATTCAGACGGATACCCCAGACCTCCACTCAGCCGCCGAGTCGCAGCTCCGCGTATTTTTGGTCCCTGAAAGACGGTGGTCTTATGTGACCTTCAGTAGCAGGAGCGCAGGCCAGAAGCCAAGCTCCGTGCATCTAAAGTAACTTGCCCGAGAGACACATTGCCTCCTATCACTTTTATCTGGTCACTCGGGCCGCAGAGCCTAAAGCCACCTTATTTTTTTTCTCTCCATGCTTCTCCCAGCTTGGCAGTCGGCGATTTTCCTCGCTGTTACTTGGCATCCTGCTGCCTGGGCCGTGGCGAGCCCCGTCGTGGTGGTGCCTCTTCCCAGGCCCGTGCGCGGCCCCCTTCTAACCCGTCTCCCACTTGGGTCCCATCGTGTGGGCGTGCATGCGGCCATCAGCCCAGACTCGCCTTCCCACCGCTAACCCGCTTCAGCCTTTGAGCCTTTCTTCTGCCCGCAGAACCCTGCCCGCCCGGAAGGCCGTGACCCTCCCGCTCCTGGGTCGCAGGGCTCCCTGTGTGTGTCTCCATTCTGGTCACGCGGATTCGTGCCCCGATCGGAGGGAGTCGTGCTCAGTGCGTGGGCAGTGACCACCTCCCATTTCTGCCTCACCGTTTTGGCTCAAGCCATCTCCCTTCTCGGAAATCCCTTTACTTACCAAACCTTACTTATTCTTCAAAGGCAATTTCAGATCTACTTCCCGTGTGACCCTTATTCAAGACGCGCTCTAGATGATCGGCCTCCTCGAGCTTCTCGGACCTATCCTGTCTCCCTGTCCATCTTGATCAGCAAGTACCTCTGGCCACACGGGGCCCCAGGCTGTGGCCTCACTTCTCTGCTCAAAGTGATTCGTGACATTTCTTTTAGTTCCATTTTAAATTCTGTTTGGAACGTATGCTCTTCTTGTAACAGGATGCCTCAAACACATGGCCTGACTCACAGTAAGTGCTCAATAAATATCAGTATTAATTATGAACTTTGAATATTATGTATTAATTACATTAATACATAATATAGATTTATAACCTACTACATAATTACATAATATTTAATAATTATGTCATAAGCAAAAGTTATGCTACTTATAGCTGGTGGCAATTATATGTTGTCATTTAAAAAATCACTTTTAATCATTAGTTATGTTTTCTGAATATATAACTTTCCTATGAGGCATTACTCCTTGAAAGGCTGGGGGCCTTTGTCTTACATTTGTGTGTGTGCGCGCGTGTGTGTGTAGAATAACACTTTGCATAAAATAATTACTCTGTAAATGCTCTCTGCTCAGTGAAAATAAATGTATTTTTCAGAAGACTCACATATGTTTTCAGAGGCAAACTGATAAACCTGAAGGAAGAGCTTAGTGTTCAGTAGTACTTTTTACATAAATGCAGAAACATCTGTTTTTGGATTTTAGGGATATTTTTTTTCCTTTACATTTTTACAGGCTTGAAAAATAGTTGTGCTCCATAAATATCCCAGTATGAGTCATTTGCTTAACCAGACAGCTGCTTACTCATTAGCCAAATGCTCTTCATTTTAAGTCACATGCAAATGAATTTTCTCCTGTGCCTCTCCTTGTTGCCCAGGAGCCAGAAAAGTGAGGCACAGGTATTTTTCTGGAATACTAAAGGGGTATAGATTTGCCTTTGACCTGAGGGAATTTCATTCCATGATGCTAGCTCATTTAACATGGCTGGATTGTCCAGCAACACACAGAATGCTTCGTCTGCTATTCCCATCTCTCCCTGTGCGCCTCCAGATCACCCTCTTCCCATTCAAGCCCAAACCACCTGTCCTCCCATTTGGGACATTCTACAGGTCTGTTTTTGTTTTTTCTCCTGTCACCATCACCTGCCTATTGTAGTCTGGTACAGTATATTACTGTAGGTAGATAGTCTGTGTCAAGAACCAGGGGCAGCTGCATGCAAGAGAATGAAACTGGATTACTGTCTAACTCCATACACAAAAGTAAACTCAAAATGGATCAAATACCTGAATATAAGTCATGAAACCATAAAACTCTTAGAAGAAAACATAGGCAAAAATCTCTTGGACATAAACATGAGCAACTTTTTCATGAACATATCTCCTCGGGCAAGGGAAACAAAAGAAAAAATGAACAAGTGGGACTATATCAAGCTGAAAAGCTTCTGTACGGCAAAGGACACCAGGAGTAGAACAAAAAGGCGTCCTACAGTATGGGAGAATATATTTATAAATGATGTATCTGACAAGGGGTTAACATACAAAATATATAAAGAACTCACACACCTCAACACCCAAAAAGCAAATGACCCCATTAAGAAATGGGCAGAGGATATGAACAGATACTTCTCCAAAGAAGAAATTCAGATGGCCAACAGGCACAAGAAAAGATGCTCTATATCGCTAATTATCAGGGAAATGCAAATTAAAACCACAATGAGATATCACTTCACACCAGTTAGGATCGCCAACATAGAAAAGACTAGGAATGACAAATGCTGGCAAGGATGCAGAGAAAGGGGAACCCTCCTAACACTGCTGGTGGGAATGTAAACTAGTTCAACCATTATGTAAAGCAGTATGGAGGTTCCTCAAAAAACTAAAAATAGAAGTAGGATTTGACCCAGGAATTACACTCCTAGGAATTTACCCAAAAAAAAAAACTTCTTAGATTCAAAAAGACATATGCACCCCTACGTTTCTTGCAGCACTATTTACAATAGCCAAGAAATGGAAGCAACTTAAGTGTCTATCAGTAGATGAGAAGATGTGGTACATATACACAATGGAATACTATTCAGCTGTAAGAAAGAAACAAATCCTACCATTTGCAACAACATGGATAAAACTAGAGGGTATTATGTTCAGTGAAATAAGTCAGGCAGACAAAGACAAATACCAAATGATTTCCCTCATTTGTCGGGTATAACAACGAAGCAAAACTGAAGGAACAAAATAGCAGTAGACTCACAGACTCCAAGAAGGGTCTAGTGGTTACCTAAGGGGAGCAGTGTGGGAGGGCAGGTGGGGCATCATGATTGGTGCACTTGGTGTGTGTGGGGTCACGGGGAAGACAATGTAGCTCAGAGAAGACAAATAGGGACTCTGTGGCATCTTACCACACTGATGGACAGTGAGTGCATGCGGTATAGGGGTGATTCGATAATAAGGGTGAATGTAATAATCACATTGTTTTTCCTGTGAAAACCTTCAGAAGAGTGTATATCAATGATACTTTAATAAAAAAAAAGAACCAGGGGCAGAAATTATTTATTTCAGTAAGTGCAAGGGAATGAAAAGATTTTTGTAAATTCTTTTGCAAAGACAGAACTACAGATCAGCACCAATAATTAGTAGCTTTCAGCTCTCACTTCGGATTCTTCAGCCTATTTTGAATAAGTACAAAGCAATCATTTGCAATTTCTCTCCCAGACAACCACTGTTCAACTGTTTGCGATGACTTGGGTTTGAGAATTTTGTTTTCATTTAACAATACTTCTTTATTACAGACAAATTCATTTATGGCAATGGATGTTTGACTGACGTCATTCTCTCCCATCTAAGAGAGGTGATTCATACTGTTACCTTCTTTAAAAACTGTGACCATCATCAGTAGTTCCTCTTTCAGATGACAGTGAATGCCCAAACGTTTGGAAGAGGCCAGAGGAGAACAGAACTTTAATTTCTAGAAAGACCAAATGAGAGGAAATAGATACTGTTCTCCAGTGTTTCCATTTAGAGTATAGCTATTCTCAACAGGGCTCCAATCTCATGTGGATGTTTCCAGCCTGCAGAGGACATCTCAAACACCCAGAGCAGACATTTAGTTGGTGTATGTTCATTATGCCTGCGCACTGGTAAAATCACACTTATACTATAGTCCTGAGCCCCGTGTATCCCAGCCCTGCCACAGTGACACCTTGCCTCCCACAAAAAATGCCCAATAGTTTAACAACTAATGAGTTAATGCCTGACGCCAAGAGGGATCCACAGCATCAGGTTCTGGCTAGGGATCCGAGAGTTTCTGATTAAGTAACTGGCTAAATATATTGAGTACCGCCCTATAAAGAGCATTTGTTTGCAGGTAAATAAGGCATTAGTTGTTTTCAGGAATGCAATCTGCATTTGTTAGCTTTGAGAATGAGGGCTTTTACCTCCTGTGGGTTTATATTCCTCATGACTGGTGGGGTGCCTTAGCTTAGCTTTCAGACAGAGCTGCACAGCCCCACCCTGAGAGTCTTCTGCTGCTGAGAACCTGGGCCCCACTGCTAGTAGTGAGGGGCCTCCTCATCTGGCTACATGGGATCCCTCTACCTTTTTTGTTTTTAGAAAGGATTCTTGGAAAATGCATTTTCCTGCCCCTCCTGCCAAAATAAGATGAAGCACCACTGACTTAAATGAACGCTAATCTTTTGTCCTATTTTAAAATTCTAAAATTCAATGTAACTGTAAGTATAAAAAAAATTACATCTATATGATAACAGCAGGAACTTATATTGTGTCTACTCTGTACCAGGCATTTTCCAAGTGCTTTGCATATTTTAACTCAATCCATAGAGCAACACTATGAATTAGTGTTGTAATTATCATCATAACTATTAAAGTTTAAAACAAGTATGATCAGGGATACTTAACTTGCATTCTTATAATTTCCTTAGATACATTTGAGGCCATAATTTATTCAAAAGTAATAATCCTACAATGACTATTTAATGAAATATGTCATGATATTGTCTTTCTTATATACTACCGTTACTGATTTCTAGACACACTTTCAAGAGCATTTTGTCTAACTCTTGGATTTCATTAGACCAGCAGAGTAGCAACTGTGTACGTTCCCTGTGACTCACATGGTTTGTTTCTTCACTTTTCAAGCTAGGCTTGGAAATCAGTTTTTAATAACAGTCCATGGACATGGGTTTAGGTAGCTCTGAATGTGCCTGGAAATTCTCTTGAGTGCCAGTGCTTGACTCTTACTGCTTACCTGGGATAAACAACTGGATGCAAATCTGAGCATGACATCCCTCACTGTGTTCCCTTTCATGTGGGTTTGTGAAAGGGACTGTGGGGCCCCTGCTGGCAACACCTGCCCTCTGGCATAGACCTCTGTAGGTCCTTGGGTCTCAGTATCCTCTCACGCTTCTCTACCCTAAAGCCCCATCTAAATGAGCTTCTGGTGGAAGGGAACGAGTCTGGCTGCTGTGCTCTGATCAGCGCAGCGTGGGTCCATGCTGCGGATGGTGCTGTCTTTTCTGAGTCCAGCAGAGGTAGGGAATGGCAACTAAGGCTGTATAGGATTCGGGGGGTCCTGTGCTTTGAATAGTGGTGGAACACACAGAAGAGGAACTAAGCCGATTCCTGTAGCCATTGTGGGCAGGAATCGAGCTGACGTGTGGCTGGATGTTGGCGGAGGGGAAGAAAGATGTCCTGTACTGCCCGCACGGAAGCTGGATGACAGCTTGCTCAGTGCAATAAGTGAATTCAAACAGGATGTGTGGATGGAGCGAATGAACTCTGTACAGCACTAACTATCCACCCAGACCTCAACTCTTCTTTCCTACTGTTCCCAGAAGTATACTTTGACTTGTAAATCTGATTTTAGGTTAAAAAAAATCCCAATTTCCTGAATCTCTAAAGCACCCGTTCATTCTGATATTTTATGATTTTTAAAATATGATATCTTGCTTAGGATTTCTCAATGAATATTCAAATGACTAGACTAATATCAGATTTTTACACATTTGTATTTGAATATCTCCCTGTTTTTGTGGTGGGGTAGAGCTGAAAAGGAGGAGTAAGAGACATTGGTGCTTTATAGCAGGAGTCAAAGCCCAAGATAGCCAGGAAGCTCTGCCAGGGAAATTTCTAGCATTGGCCAGGGGGAGCCGGGGAAATCTAGGGGTTGGGGTCCCTGTGATCACAACCCCCTGCCTTTTCCTGGAGTCAGTGCACCTGGAAAACCCAGACTGTGTGAGGTCTCCTCTGGAAGCCTACAGTCCAAGAGGCTTGGAGAGTCAGGGAAGCATTACTCTTCACCCTAGAACTATGCCTGATTTGGGCTGAGACAGCGGAACATACACAACCCATATTTTAGTACATTCTGCTTTACTATCATGCGTACCCTCCACAGTAGGCTCGGCTCTAATATCTTGTTCTGATGTTTCCTCACAAAAACAAAACTGTACTACAGGTAGACTTTTTGAGTATATTGCTGGTTATCTCATTATAAGTAACTGCTTTAACTTCTTTCCTTTTCTTTTTTGTTCTGCCTTGACATACTTTCAGTATTGAAGACCATGGGAAAAAATGCATCTCCGTGTGACATTTCTAAAAATGACAAATTGGAGACTAGGCTGCTCCATCTCAGCGTGCTCCTCTTTCCTGACGGCCAATCCAATCATGCAGTTCCCAAATAAAGAAGATAAATTTGCAGTTACTTTCTATATGCCTGAGAAATGTTCATTAAGAAGTTCCTACCTTATTGCTTTGCCTCCTTAGATTTACCTCCCCTATTTTAATTATTTAAAGCATCTTTTGAAAAGATTTCTTGTTTGAAATGTCCTTGACAAAGCAACTGTTTGCAAAGTAGGGGAGTCTGGTGACCCTACTTGCTCCTTTGAATTGAGGTTCTAGATTTTTTTTTTTAAAGGCACAGATCTGTTGGCTTTTCTCTTCATTTTTTCCAAGAATTTTATTCACACAAGAGCTACCCATTGTAATTAGGCCCCATTGTTAGTAACTTATAAAACTTGAATAAAAAAAACTGAAATATAAATATTGGCACCGATAAACACACAAATGTTTTACAAACAATTACAATTTCTTTGTAATAACTCTGAAGATTATTTAACAGAGACCCTACAAGAACCTTTAAAACCTATTTGTAAAAGGTGTGAGAAAAATGTACCCTGGTAATCACAAGAGATCTAGCAATATCTGCCCCAATGCAAGTAACAGAATCCAGTTTTAATTCTGCTCAGAACACACTAGAGGATAATCAAGTCCGTCCATGACTGGGTTGCATACATAGGAAGACTGCAAAAGATCACAAAACAGCTTCACCCCTGGCAGAAACGTACAAACCTATTTGTTAGGCATTTTTGCCAAGGATTTATCTTTAGAAGCTAGTAGATGAAGGATCAAAGCCTACTTGTGCAAAGCCCACACACACAGCGCCCACTCAGTGCACCAATGATGCAAATGGGAAGAAGACAGGACTCAACACCGCAGAGGAAAGAAAAGGGAGTTTAGAAACAAAATAAGACAAGGCTTCCTTTGAATAATGCAGACAACTTTTAGGAAAGAGAAAAATAACAGAATAAATTTTTGTTCATTGATTAATATTCATAGCAGAATGTTTTTTCAAAGAAAGTCATTGGTTTTAATCAACTGCTTTCTTACAGAGCTTTGTCCATACATGTGACAAAATCATCAGTCATTTAATCATAGTACAATTAGAATGAAACCACTGAGATTTCCTTTTCTTTCAGTAAAAATTATGAAAGGGAGGTGTAGGAAGGGGTGGGGGTGGGACCCAATGAGAACAATTTTTATGAAAGTGACAACATGCTTTGCATTTGAATTTTTTTCTGTTAGAGATTCAAGTAGATTATAAGAAGGAAAGGAAAAGCTGTAAATTAGAGGTTCCAATGGTCCAGGCTGGGTGTGATTAGTTTACCTGGGGGTTTAACGGGAACTTGTCAGAGATTCATGAGGGAATGAATCCAGTCTCCCTTCTCACCAGATCACTGATGGACCTCTCCAAGTTCAAGGGGCAGTGACTTCACTAGATCCATCCGAGTTTGTCATGTCCAGATGTTTGGAAGAAAAAGTTCTAGACTTTTATATCACAGAAAATGCTTCCTCTTGAGTTCCACAAAAGACAAGATACGTGCAGTAAGGAATAAAAGATTCCATCTAAAAGCCTGACATTTGTAATAAAAGGATCCTAAAAATACTGTTTTCTCTGATTTTATAAGAAGGTGACGAGTGAAATAAAGCCAAGGACGGAATCATATAGACAGTCTCCAGTAGTAGGACTGCCTTTAGTGAGTCGGTATATTCAGTGGTCCTATAATTCTCCATTTGCTGTGGTCACCCCACCCCCAGGTATGCCCCCTTCCCTGCTGGGCTTTGAGAGGTCCAGTGAGGCACTGGCCAGTGAGTAGAAGGTGGGGGACAGACACATCTGGGTTTGTCTGTCCGGCCTCCTACAGCATCTGTATTTCAGCAGTGGCCCTTCTAGGATGGCAACTCTCTACAGTTCCACTTCCCACAGGCTTGGGAAACACTATTTCTCTTCTTCCTCCTCTTCAGGCTTAGTCTGGGGACCTCTTCCCACTGCACTCATTTCTGGGTAACTCAATCTCTCTGGTTGCTTTCTTTTAACCCTGCCCTCTTCTCTTTGAATGGCCCCTTCTTTAACTTCTCATTTCAACCCTCTGAAGTGAGATGTCTTTCCCATGGGATTCTGACTAATAAAGTGAGGTGACAGACCTGATAGAAACCACGGTGAGCTGCAATTTCTGGTTGCAAAAAGCTAGATGACTGTCACTATATGGAGGAGGGTAAACTTATTGTTCACAAAATTCCAAAAGAAATAGGCTATAGAAATTCCAGCTATGATTTCAAAACCAAAAAGATCTGAAGAAATGAATCAAAACCAACTAGGATTATACTAGTCATGCACTTATGTAATCACCAGAACCACCTGTTACCAAATAACATGTTCCAAACAGACTTCAAGAATTGTTCAAAATTAAGTATTGTGAATGCTCTAAAACGATTTATTAAAATTTTTGTAGGTTAAACCCACAATTCAGAGTGTGGCTCATATAATACTTGCAGATTCTAATAGTCTAAATAAAAAAATGAATTTGTTGCTTGATCATTAGAAGATACAGTGCATATTAAAAAGGTGTTAGAACTAGTTACCTGCTTGTTCTGACTCTGACAGGTAAATGTTTTTCATATTATATATTAAGCATCTATAGACTAAGCTTATTACTCTGCAAAATCTGCTCACAAGACTTTAATGTATTTAAAATAGATAAATATATAATCTGAGAAAATGTAAAATGATTTTCCATATTATGGATTAACCACTTAACACACTTTTGTTGACTTGGAATTGAGTTTTATTGAGGATGTCACAGAGATAGTTACTAAGCTTATGTGCTCAGGGTTTGAGCAAAGTGCCTCTTACAAGAGGTTGTGATTAATACACTTAGGGTCTATCCAACTTCAGAAAATTCTTTTGTTGCTATTAGACCCCATTCATGGCATTAATGTTTGGTTATTTGATTTGAAATGCCCTTTCCATTTCCATTCCTCAAGAGCTCTTTGAGTTGAATGCACTGCCCCCTAGTGTTCTGTCACTTTAGTGCAATATGAGAGATTTGTTTTATATATATATATATATATATATATTTCATATATATATATATATATATATATATATATATATATATATATATATACTGTATCAGTATATTGCTGTCTGGGTGTGTAAGACAACTTTTTGTGGGCTAGGTAGACATTTTATCATATTGTTAAAGGTTAAAGTATGCTGAACTCACATTCATTTTTCAGAAATGAGTAAAAATAGAAGTAAAAGTTTTGATATCATTTAATAATTTTCTGATTTAATGAACTGAGAGACAGATGACCCAGTATTTTTGGGTGGATACTATGTTAGGTATGTAAGAAATACCGTACTAGAATTGAAATCTGTGTAAAATTAATACCTTATTTTAAACTTTATGACATTTTACAATATATTTATTTCATCTAATTTGGGGAAATCGTAAAGATGGAAGAGAGAATAGGATTTAAAAATTTTACATGTCCAATTTGTTTTTGTATTAGATTTTAACCAAGAAAATTATTTTAAAGCAAGTTCATTCTCATGAGATGTTGGAATGCTCTATGAAGCTTCAAGATACAATGAATTTTAAACAAAAATTTTCTAATTGTAAGAAATTATACCTACCCATTTATTTTTCAGAATTCATTTCACATATGACTAGTGATAAAATAAATTACTTCAGGCAATGCTAAGATGTACATTTATAACTGTTATCTACTTATTTTTATGAGAAATAGTGAAAATGTAACTGATAGCAAATCTATGATTTCATTGGCAATAATACTTAGGGTTACTTTATACATGAATCATAGTGCTCAAACACATACATTTTTAGTAATTTTGAATCTCATTAAAATGAATTAGAAATATGAATTGCTGAGTTTCCAGAAGCCTGGATTTTATTGTTTTCATTCATTTGGTGTCATTTAACATGTTCTTCTGTCCAAGGTATAGCCTGTAAATTGTAGTTAGAACTAGAACAATAGTGTCCAAATAGAAATATCACCTGAGCCATAAATATGATTTTAAAATATTTTAAAGAAAAATCGTCAAAATTAGTTCTAACAATATAATTTTTCACCTAATGATCCAAATATTATAGCCTGCAGTCAATATTAAAAATTATTGAGGTAGTTAACATTATTTTTTTCATACCTAGTTTTTACAATCAGATGTATGTTTATACTTAGAGTGCATCTCAATTTGGCCTATGCCCAAGAGCCACTGGTGGGTAGTATTGAATAGCATAGATCTAGGAATGTCATCTTTTTGGGAAGAATATACCTTAGGTGGTATTGTATACCATCATCCAGAAGCACATGTCTGGTGGCTTTTTTGTGATATTAGCAGTCATTTATTGCCATTGTTTAGGTCCAATAATTCACTAAAAGTTGTAAAATAGTGATACTAGAATTTTAAGATTCCTTCTTCATTTGTTAGATGGGCTACTCTATAAGAAACACCTCTTTATCCCCTACTTAGTTACTTGGAATCATTTGTATAGGGAAGGCAGAATGAGTGATCTCTTCCCTTTAGTTACTAGCTTGTAAAGTAATGATTTTTATTTCCTCCCATTTGGCAAGGATGATCATTAGTATTCTATTTTCATAGCATAACTAAGAATTCATGAATTCAATATTTGATATGTTTCAATCCATTGCAGTTATTCTTATTTTTTAAAGTTTCTTATTTTTTGTCTACTGGGCACCTCTTTAACTTGGCATTGTAGTTTTGATATTGCCAAAGAGGCCTTTGAAATTCTGGGCTTATCTTGTACATTTCCTGCCACAGAACTATAATCACCTATTTCTTCCAGGAGCCCTTGACTCCTTGTAGTGGAAGCTGGTAAGTGGAGACTATGATCTCAGTGCAGGGGATCGAACACTGTGTCTCAGTCTTTTCATGGACAAAGCTAGGAACGTTTAACTAAAAGAAATAATGCTCATCATATTCCCTATTCAAATTCAGCAGTAAATGTTTTTTTTCTACTGGGTGTGCTTTTCCTATGTCAAATATTCAGGTTTTTAATGCCATGAATATATATAATTTCCTAGGTCCATAATACACACACATACACACACACTCACACACACAAAACAGTCTCCGAATAAATGTTGAGATGAACACCAAGAAAATGATTAAAACACCAGGGTAAGCTTTGTTCTTGTTTTTGTCCTTCTGACGTATTCCAGTTAGAATGAACCGTCAAATCACTGTTTTCAAGTCACTTGGAAGAGTTCTCTTAAGTGTTGTTCTGCCACCTACTGGATACACAGACACAGTGGTCTCATTTTGCTTTTGATATTTAGGGATTGCTTTATTTTAAATTTAATGTTGTTTTATAATTATGAAAAGTTTTGTACAACCCTAAAGTTGAATTTAAAAAACAAATCTAGTTTTTATTCCTGTCCCCTCTGTCCTATTTATTTCCTTTCTTTAGGTATTTATTTCATTTTTAAATGTTATGATTTGTTTTTCATTAAGATATTAATATATACTTATAAACAAATATATAAAATTAACACACGTGTATATATTTTTATCCTCTCTCCTCCTTATTAGATAACTGGTGGTATAGTTTGCAGACTTCTCTCTACCTGAAGGAATTTTATATATATATATATAAATGCAAGTGGAGAAAAAAGTATAAATCAAACTATGTATACACACAGGCACACACATATATAATATTTATTTATTTATTAACCAGGAGTATTAGATTTTGCTTTGCTTGGTTACCTGAAAATGCTTTTTAAAAAAATAGGTGAATTAAGCCTTTTTACATATATTGATAAGATTTAAATGTTTGACATACTCAAAGACATACTGAGGCATATTATAAAAAGATTAAGAGTTTATTTAGCCAAAGTAGATTCTAATTGAGTTAGGAGTGCTCCAGCAGGAGCTCATTTATAGGGAGAGATGTTTATAGAGAAAGTGTGGAAGAAAAGGAAATTACTGATTGGCTATAGCTTAAAGCCTAGTTGACTGTGATTGGCAATCCTTAGGTTTCAATTTTGTAACCTTGAGAAATTTACAGGCCTAGACTTGGGTTTGCTTAGACCACCACGGCATTAGAGTCCCCTCAGGATAAGAGCCTTCTTGTTAAATATGACAAAACTGATTTAATTAATGTTGCATATATTCTCATATAGGTATACACACACACATATTTATCTACCTTTATCTGTATTGTTTTTACATTCCTATTCTTTCAGGTAGCCTACATCAGTGCTGGTCCACGAACTGTTTGTTACCAAGCCATGATATTCGTACAGAAAGTGAAAGAAAATACTTGGAAATGTTTTGGCAATTTGCCGGTGCCACAGAGTCCAAGCACGTGATTTTATTTTATAAAAGTACTGGCTGCAATTGACCAGAAAAGAAAACAAGTGGTCCTTCACTGCATACAGTTTGCAAAGCACCGGTCTACTATTTGCTTGTTCTCATCTTTGCATATCCTTTTTGTATTTAGAAAGTTTCATGTTTCTTTGTTCTGATGACTTTTCTTTTTTTTTTTTTATTCCTTTTTATTAAAGTGTATTTTGAAATGTAACGTAATGTTAGTTTCAGATGTACAACATGAAGATTGTATATTTGTATACATGGCAAAATGATCACCATAGTAAGTCTAGTTACTATTTGTCACCATACAGAGTTACAACTTTTTTTCCTTACAATGAGAATTTTCAAGATCTCTTAGCAACTTTTAAATATGCAATACTATATTATTGACTAGTCACCATGCTGTATATTATATTCCTACAAATTACTTATTTTATATCTGGAAGTTTGTATCTCTTGCTCATTTTTCCCACCCCTTTGCCCCCCTCTCCTCTAGGAACCAGCAGTTTGTTCTCTGTATCTGTGAGTTTTGTTTTGTTTTTTAGATCCACATATAAGTGAAATGATATTGTGTTTGTCTTTGTTGGATTTAGCTCACTTAGTATAATACCTTCAAAGTCCATCCATGTCACAAATGACAAGATTTCATTTTTTTTTATAGCTGAGTAACATTCTATTGTACATATACCATGTCTACTTTATCCATTCATCTTTGGACACTTAGGTTGTTTCCATATCTTGTCTATTGTAATAATGCTGCAGTGAATATAAGGGTGCATATATCTTCTCAAATTAGTGTTTTTATTTTCTCTGGATATATCCCCAGAAATGTGATTGTTGGATCATATTTTTAATTTTTTAAGGAACTCCATACTGTTTTTAATAGTGGCTGCACCAAATTACAATCCTACCAACAGTGTGTAAGGGTTTGTTTTTCTTCACATCCTTGTCAACACTTGCAGTATCTTGTGTTTTTGATAACAGCCATTCTGACAGGTGTGAGGTGATAACCTCATTGTGGTTTTGCTTTGCATTTCCCTGATGATCAGTGATGTTGAGCATCTTGTAATGTACCTACTGGCCATCTGTAAGTCTTCTCTAAAGGTCTATTCAGATTCTCTGCCCATTTTTTAGGTGGATTTTTTTGTAATTGTGTGAGTTCTTTATATGTTTTAGATATGAACCCCTTACAAGATATATGATTTGCATATATCTTCACCCATTCAGTAGGTAGCTTTTTAATTTTGTTGATGGTTACTTTGGCTGTGCAGAAACTTTTTAGTCTGACAGACTACCATTTGTTTTCACTTTTGTTGCCCTCACCTTTGGAGTCACGTCCACAAAATCATCACCAACACTGATATAATTGATTTTATTGCCTGTCTTTTCCTCTAGGAGTTTTATGGTTTCAAGTTTTATATTCAAGTCTTTAATCCATTTGGAGTTAATTTTTGTGTATGGTGTAAAGAAGTAGTACAGTTTCACTTCTTTTGCATGTGACTGTCCAGTTTTTCCAACACCATTTATTGAAGAGACTGTCCTTTCCTCATTCTATATTCTTGCATCCTTTGTGATAAGTTAATTCACTATATATGTGGGGTTTATACCTGGGCTCTCTGTTCTGTTCCATTCATCGATATGTTTATTTTTATGGCAATATTATACTGCTTTCTGTACTTTAATATAATAATATAGTTAATATCAGGGAGCAAGATGCCTCAAGTTGTGTTCTTTTCCAAGATTGCTTTGGCTATCTGGGATCTTTTGTGGTTTCATACAAATTTTAGGATTTTTTGTTAACAAATCTGTGAAAAATGCCATTGGAATTTTGATAGAGATGGCATTGAATCTCTAGATTGTTTGGGTATTACATATATATATATATATTTGTATTTCCACAGCTCCTTTATTCATTTAAACAAAAGGATATGTACTTAAGTGCATTAATTTTTTTATTTTGGTATCATTAATATACAATTATATGAGCAACATTGTGGCTACTAGATTCCCCCATTATCAAGTCCTCACCACAAACCCCATTACAGTCACTGTCCATCAGCATAGTAAGGTGCTATAGAGTCACTGCTTGTCTTCTCTGTGCTATACTGCCTTCCCTGTGCACCCCACCACATTATGTGTGCTAATAATAATGTCCCTTATACCCCTTATCCCTCTATTCCCACGTCCCCCTTTCCCCCAGTCTCTATCCCTTTGGCAACTGTAAGTCCATTCTTGGGTTCTGTGAGTCTGCTGCTGTTTTGCTCCTTCAGTTTTTACTTTGTTCTTTTGCTCCACAGATGAGTGAAGTCATTTGGTACTTGTCTTTCTATGCCTGGCTTATTTTACTGAGCATAATACCCTCTAGCTCCATCCATGTTGTTGCAAATGGTAGGATTTGTTTTCTTCTTATGGCTGAATAATATTCCATTGTGTATATGTACCACATCTTCTTTATCCATTCATCTATGGATAGACACTTAGGTTGCTTCCATTTCTTGGCTATTGTAAATAGTGCTGCTATAAACATAGGGGTGCATATGTCTTTTTGAGACTGGGAAACTGCATTCTTAGGTTAAATTCCTAGGAGTTGAATTCCTGGGTCAAATGGTATTTCCAATTTTAGCTTTTTGAGGAACCTCCACATTACTTTCCACAATGGTTGAACTAGTTTACATTCCCACCAGCAGTGTAGGAGGGTTCCCCTTTCTCCACATCCTCGCCAGCATTTGTTGTTCCCAGTCTTTTCAATGTTAGCCATCCTAACTGGTGTGAGGTGATATCTCATTGTGGTTTTAATTTGCATTTCCCTGATAATCAGCAATGTGGAGTATCTTTTCATGTGCCTGTTGTCCATCTGAATTTCTTCTTTAGAGATGTGTCTGTTCACATCCTCTGCCCATTTTTAGTAGGGTTATATGCATTTTGGGTGTTGAGGCATGTGAGTTCTTTATATATTTTGGACGTTAACCCCTTTTCGGTTATGTCATTTACAAATATATTCTCCCATACTGTAGGATGCCTTTGTTCTGCTAATGGTATTTTTTGCTGTACAGAAGCTTTTTAGCATGATGTAGTCCCATTTATTCATTTTTGATTTTGTTTCCCTTGCCCGAGGAGATGTGTTCAGGAAAAAGTAGTTATTTTTGCCTGTGTTTTCTTCTAAGGGTTTTATGGTTTCATGACTTACATTCAGGTCTTTGATCCATTTTGAGTTTACTTTTGTGTATGGTGTCAGACAATGATCCAGCTTCATTCTCTTGCATGTAGCTGTCCAGTTTTGCCAATACCAACTGTTGAAGAGGCTGTCATTTCCCCACTGCATATCCACAGTTCCTTTATCATGTATTAATTGACCACATGTACTTGGGTTTATATCTAGGCTCTCTAGTCTGTTCCATTCGTGTATGGGTCTATTCCTGTGCCAGTACCAAATTGTCTTGATTACTTTGGCTTTGTACTAGAGCTTGAAGTTGGAAAGTATAATCACCCCACCTTTTCTTCCTTCTCAGGATTGCTTTGGCTATTTGGGGTCTACATTCCCACCAGCAGTGTAGGAGGGTTCCCCTTTCTCTGCATCCTCGCCAACATTTGTTGTTCCCAGTCTTTTCAATGTTAGCCATCCTAACTGGTGTGAGGTGATATTTCACTGTGGTTTTAATTTGCATTTCCCTGATAATCAGCAATGTGGAGTATCTTTTCATGTGCCTGTTGTCCATCTGAGTTTCTTCTTTGGAGAATGAATTTTAGAACTATTTGCTGTAGTTCATTGAAGAATGCTGTTGGTATTTTGATAGGGATTGCACTGAATCTGTAGATTGCTTTAGGCAGGATGGCCATTTTGACAATATTAATTCTTCCTACCCATGAGCACTGGATTTGTTTCCATTTATTTGTACCTTCCTTAATTTCTCTCATGACCATTTTGTAGTTTTCAGAGTATAGGTCTTTCACGTCCTTGGTTAGGTTTATTCTTAGGTATTTTATTCTTTTTGATGCAATTGTGAATGGAATTGTTTTCCTGATTTCTCTCTCAGCTAGTTCATCGTCAGTGTATAGGAACGCAACAGATTTCTGTGTATTATTTTTTATCCTGCAACTTTGCTGAATTCAGGTATTAGATCTAGTCATTTGGGAGTGGATTCTTTAGCGTTTTTTATGTACAATATCATGTCATCTGCAAACAGGGACAGTTTAACTTCTTCCTTGCCAATCTGGATGTCTTTTATTTCTTTGTGTTTTCTGATTGCCATGGCTAGGACCTCCAGTTCCATGTTGAATAAAAGTGGGGTGGTGGCCATCCTTGCCTTGTTCCCAATCTTAGAGGAAAAGCTTTCAGCTTTTTGCTGTTAAGTATGATGTTGACTGTGGGTTTGTCGTATATGGCCTTTTTTATGTTGAGGTACTTGCCCTCTATACCCATTTTGTTGAGTTTTTATCATGAATGAATGTTGAATTTTGTCAAATGCTTTTTCAGCATCTATGGAGATGATCATGTGATTTTGTCCTTGTTTTTGTTGATGTGGTGGATGATGTTGATGGATTTTCGAATGTTGTACCATCCTTGCATCCCTGGAATAAATCCTACTTGGTCATGATGGATGATCTTTTGATGTATTTTTGAATTTCTTTGCTAATATTTTGTTGAGTATTTTTGAATGTATGTTTATTAGGGGTACTGGCTTGTAAGTTTTTTTTTTGTGGTGTCTTTCCCTGGTTTTGGTATTAGGGTGATGCTGCCCTCGTAGAATGAGTTTGGGAGTATTCTCTCCTCTTCTACTTTTTGGAAAACTTTAAGGAGGATGGGTATTAGATCTTCACTAAATGTTTGATAAATTCAGCCGTGAAACCATCTGGTCCGGGAGTTTGTTCTTAGGTAGTTTTTAAATTACCAATTCAATTTCCTTGCTGGTAATTAGTCTATTCAGACTTTGTTTCTTTCTTGTTCAGCCTTGGAAGGTTGTATTTTTCTAGAAAGTTGCCCATTTCTTCTAGGTTATCCAGTTTGCTAGTATATACTTTTCATAGTATTCTCTCATAATTCTTTGTATTTCTGTGGTGTCCGTAGTGATTTTCCCTTTCTCTTTCTGATTCTGTTTATGTGTGTAGACTCTCTTTTTTTCTTCATAAGTCTGGTTAGGGGTTTACCTATTTTGTTTATTTTCTCAAAGAACCAGCTCCTGCTTTCATTGATTCTTTTCATTGTTTTATTCTTCTTGATTTTATTTGTTTCTGATCTAATCTTTATTATGTCCCTCCTTCTACTGACTTTGGGCCTCATTTGTTCTTCTTTCTCTAGTTTTGTTAATTGTGAGTTTAGACTGTTCATTTGGGATTGTTCTTCTTTCCTGAGGTAGGCCTGTATTGCAATATACTTCCCTCTTAGCATGGCCTCTGCTGCATACCACAGATTTTGTAGTGTTGCATTATTGTTGTCATTTTTCTCCATATATTGCTTGATGTCTGTTTTTATTTGGTCATTGATCCATTGGTTATTTAGGAGCATGTCGTGAAGCCACCATGTGTCTGTGGGCCTTTTTATTTTCTTTGTGTAATTTATTTCTAGTTTCATACCTTTGTGATCTGAGAAGCTGATTGGTATAATTTCAATCTGTTTGAATTTACTGAGGCTCTTTTTGTGACCTAGTATATGATCTATTCTTGAAAATGTTCCATGTGCACGTAAGAAGAATGTGTATCCTGTTGCTTTTGGTTGGAGTGTTCTGTAGATGTCTGTTATGTCCATCTGTTCTAATACGTTGCTCAGGGTCTCTTTCTCCTCAATTATTTTCTGTCTGGTTTATCTGTCCTTTGGAGTGAGTGGTATGTTGTAGTCTCTAAAATGAATGTGTTGCATTCTATTTCCCCCTTTAATTGTGTTAGGATTTGTTTCACATATGTAGGTGATAATGTGTTGAGTGCATAGATATTTATAATAGTTTATCCTCTTGTTGGACTTACCCCTTTATCATTATGTAATGTCCTTCTTTATCTCTTGTAACTTTCTATGTTTGGAAGTCTATTTTGTCTGATACAAGTATTGCAACTCCTGCTTTTTTCTCCCAATTGATTGCATGAAATATCTTTTTCCATCCCTTTACTTTCAGTCTTTGTATGTCTTTGAGTTTGAAGTGAGTCTCTTGTAGGCTGCATATAGATGGGTCTTGTTTTTTTATCCATTCAATGACTCTATGTCTTTTGATTGGTGCATTCAGTTCATTTACATTTAGGGTGATTATCGATAGGTATGTACTTATTGACATTGCAGGCTTTAGATTCGTAGTTACCAAAGGTTCAAGGGTAACTCCCTTACTATGTAACAGTCTAATTTAACTCACTTAGTATGCTATTACAAACACAACCTAAAGGTTCTTTTTTTTCTCCTTTTTCTTCCTCCTCTATTCTTTGTATATTAGGTATCATATTCTATAGTCTTTGTCTATCCCTTGATTGACTTTGGGGGTAGTTGATTTGATTTTGCATCTGCTTAGTAATTAATTGTTCTGTTTTCTGTGGTTTTATTTCCCCTGGTGACAGCTATTTGGCCTTAGGAATACTTCCATCTATTGCAGTCCCTCCAAAGTGCACTGTAGAGGTGGTTTGTGGGCGGTAAATTCTCTCAACTTTTGCCTATCTGAAAATTGTTTAATCCCTTCTTCAAATTTAAATGATAATCTTGCCAGGTAGAGTATTCTTGGTTTGAGTCCTTCTGTTTCATTGCATTGAACGTATCATGCCACTCCCTTCTGGCCTGTAATGTTTCTTTTGAGAAATCTGATGATAGCCTGATGGGTTTTGTTTTCTATGTGATCTTTTTTCTCTCTCTAGTTGCTTTTAAAAATATGTCCTTATCCTTGATCTTTGCCATTTTAATTATTACATGTCTTGATGTTGTCTTCCTTGGGTCCCTTGTGTTGGGAGATCTGTGCACCTCCATAGCCTGAGAGACTATCTCCTTCCCCAGACTGGGGAAGTTTTCAGCAATTACCTCCTCAATGACAGTTTCTATCCCTTTTTCTCTCTCTTTTTCTTCTGGTACCCATATAATGCAAATATTTTTCCATTTGGATTGGTCACACAGTTCTCTCAATATTCTTTCATTCTTAGAGATCCTTTTTTCTTTCTGTGCCTCAGCTTCTTTGTATTCCTTCTCTCTAATTTCTATTCCATTTACCATCTCTTCTACTATATCTAATCTGCTTTTAAATCCCTCCATTGTATGTTGCATTTCGGATATGGAATTTCTTAATGATTGAATCTCTGCCCTAAATTCATCCCTGAGTTCTTGAGTATTTTTCTGTACCTCCATGAACATGTTTATTATTTTCATTTTGAACTCTCTTTCAGGAAGATTGGCGAGTTCAGTTTCATTTGGCCCTTTTTCTGGGGTTTGTGAGATTTTGGTCTGAACCAGGTCAGGTTCCTTTGATGTTTCATATTTCTATGTGGCACCCTCTAGTGCCCAGAAGCTCTAGTCTCTGGAGCTGCTCAGCTCCTGTGGTGAGTTTGGGGGTCACAGGGGAGTGGCCCTGGTCCCTGGTGGGTGAGGAAAGAGCTGTTCCCTGCTTCCTGGCTGCAGTCAGAGCCAGTGGGTCAAGCAGATAGGTGTAAGCCTCTGTGCTTTGTGTTTGCAGGTGTTGTAGGTGGGGCCTCCCCCTGGCTGGCCTGATGTCAGGCAGTGAGTGCTTGTTTGCAAGCCGGTACTGGCAGGCCAGGAAGAAGGCACAGCAGGCTGTGTATCACAGTGGGGCACCTTGGAACTGAGTAGACAGCTAGAGGAATGGAGCATCTGAAGCTTCTGGAAGTTCCCAACCTGCTGGGCAGAGTGCACCCAGACAACCTTGTCCACCTATCCCTCTCCTGCACAGCAAGCTCTGTGGGAACCCCACTGCTTTAGCAGTCCTCTCCCTGCTAGGAAGCCTCTCAGACCACCTTTCCTTTGTCCCAGAGCTGCCGGACGTGGATTCCTGTCCTCCACAAATGACTAGAATCTCAGTCTCAAGTATTCTGCCTGTCTTAGCTTTCCAAGCTCACTAATCTCTAGAGCACCATGCAATGTAGGTTTGTGCTCCTAAAGCAGATCGCCAGCGCTGGGTGCTCAGCAGTCTTAGGCTTCCACCCCCTCCCTGCTCCATTTCTCTTCCTCCTGCAGGTGAGCTGGGGTGGGGAAAGGGCTTCGGTCCCACTGGATCAAGGCTTTGGTATATTACCATGTTTCATGAGGTCTGCTCTGTTCTCCAGGTGTATGCAGTCTGGTGCAGCCTTCTTTCCTGTTGCTCTTTTAGGATTAGTTGTATTAACTATATTTTCATATTATATGTGGTTTTGGGAGGAGTTCTCTATCTCACTTCTCATGCCGCCACCTTGAATCAGGTATTCTGTTCTGATGACTTTTTATTAAATCTTTGTATGAGTTTGTTATATAGTTTATGATTTTATTAATATCTATGTATGATACACTTAATTCCCTTTTTACTTCTGTTAGTATCCCCCTATAAATAAGATTTAAATTGGCTAGTGACCCGTTCTTCACCCTGTCCCCCTGAATTTATTTTCAATGCCTATTACTCCCCATTGATACCTTTGAAGCAAACACAAAGCTTATTCTATTTCTCATATTCTCTTTCTAGTCTACCCTCCTTTATTTTAAGGCTGATCAATTAAGTGTATACACAGCAAATGACCATTACATTTTATACCCTTTCTCTTAAACATATAGGTGCTCTGAGTTATATGAATAAATACATATTTAATGCTCAGTTCCAGTTCTACTGCTGACATCTTTTCAATCATTTTGGGTGTCTGAAGCTTGTTCTCCAGTAAATTCCCCAGGAAAGGCTCACAGGAACAATACTCCCTGAGTTCTTACATGTGCATAAAAAACTGTGGCCATTATATTTAAACATGAGTGTAGCTGGATACAAAATTTGTATCTCACATTCACTTTCCTTGTATTTCCTAAATGTTACTTCATTGTTTTCTCATACAAGTGTTGTTATTGTATGATGAGAATATCTTTTTCTTTTATTTGTAGGGGATTTCATTGGGTGTCAAAGGAATTTTTAATTTAAAGATCCATAGTTTTAGCAGACTATGATCAGGTGTAGGCCATTCTGGGTCAATTTTGCCAGTGTGTCCTTTCAACATGTAGTGCAGGTCTTTTTGTATTTCAGAAATGTTTTGAATTGTAATTGATAATATGTTGTCTTTTGTTCCATTAATTTTCTCTTTTAGGGGTTTCTATTATGTGTACCTTGGACCGCCTTTGTCTATTGTCCATATTTTTTTAGTTTATTATTATTATTATTAAAGTTTCACTGGTATACAATCTTATGTTGGTTTCAAATATACAACACAGTGGTTCAACAGTTACCCATATTATTAAATACTCACCCCCTCTAGTGTGGTTACTATCTATCAACATAGTAAGTAAGATGTTACAGAATCATTGGTCTATGTCTTTTTCTTATATATTTATTTTGAATCATTTTACTTATTTATTTAAAAATATTCACTCTTTCCTCTTCCATTTTTCTTAAGGCATTTTCTGTGACATCCACTCACCACTTTGTTTCTTCTTGTTAGTCTGAAATCTTAAAATAAATTTTTCTTTCACCTCTAATATTTTACTTAATTCTATAAACTCCCTTTTCAAGTATTTGTTTTCTCTAATGAGCTTCTTTTTGAGTTTTTCTAATTCTGGGTTATGCTGTTCTTTCATAGCTTCTATCCATTCATTCAAATCTTTTAGTTTGATTTGATATATTAGATTCATAATTGTTTTTGTTTACATGTTTTTCTGGCATGTTTTCAGTGTCTACAGAGGACATTATTATATTTCTCAGTCCACTTTTCCTTATAAGAGCTTGGACTGCAATTTTTTTCTTTAGTAAAGTTTAAGTGACATGAGTGTCCTGTACTCCTAAGAGGGAGGGTGGGCCAGGATAGCTCCCTAGCAGTACAGCTCTATAGCTCCTGCATCTATTGTTCTGGGAAATGTTTATAAATATGGTCTTATTGTGTCTGATACCTGCTGGCTGTTTCCCATTCCCTCTCTTGTATCTGGGCCTCCTCTTAACTTTGTCTCCTTTGTTACTGTTTTCTCTTCCTGCTCAATTTGTATTATTTTCCCTGCAATTGTTTCTCAGTGTAGGGCTTTGTCTTGGAAGGGAAGGTTGGATATATCTAAGGGTCCATGGGGTCCAGGCTGCTCTGGCATAATTTTACCTTACTGTGTTTTCTTGCATTCACCCACAAATGGGAGCTAGCTCACCCACAAATTAGAACCAGCAAGACTCTATGGCCTCTCAGGACTCAGAAATCCTTCTGCCATCTTTCTACCTTCTCAAATATGCTTGCTGATACTGTGAAGATCTTAGCATCATCAGGAATTTATACCAACTGTTACATGTACAGGGGTTCATAGTGGTAAGTTTTCCCACTGCTTTATTGTTGATGTTGTCTGTGGGGGTTTGTTTTTGCTATCCTAGTTGCTTTGTTTCTACAGGGTGGTTTGGGGAGGTAAAAAATGATGCCATCATCCCACCATTTTCCAGATTGGCTGTTTTGTCTATGTTAACGATTTTCTGATGCATTAAATTGTTTAATCAAACTGACTGTATTGATATCCATGCATGTTAATACTTGAATCCTACTGATGTCTTTTGTCACTGCCAGGCCTCCATCTAACTCCACCTCCCTGTCCAGCCTGTGAAGAATCACTGAGCATCTCACTCCCGATACTTTCCCCAGTGTCCTGGATGCTGACACCCTTCCATGGTGCTGCAGTGTGACCACCGTGCTGTGGGACAATCATAAACATATCTTCTTTCTTTCCTCTCCCAGAAGGTGATTAACACTGGCTTGTAATTGGGGTGGTAGAGGATGAGGCTTAGAGAAGCATAACCCAATAGGAACACAGAAAAATGTACAGAAGTACACTGGGAGGAAGCAATAGTCTGATAAAAAGCCTCCCAAGGGATTCAAACAGACCTCTAAGAGGGTGATTATTTAGATTCTCTGCTCTTGGTGGTGGAGAGGGAGAGAACTGGCCCTGGATCCAGACCACATGGGCCTCCTCAGGCAGAGGAATGGGAAGAGAATGACTGAAATTAAGAGATAGAATAAAGGAAAGAAAAGACAGGGGCACAGGGATCTAATATATTTTGAGCCCATTTTCTTCCTCTTTAGATAGCTTAACATCTGAAGCAGATTTATCTTCAAGGCATTTAAAGTCATCCCTGCTTAAGGTCCAATTTAGAAAAGCAAAACCTTCATTTTACTGGTAGAGATTGGTTCACACAGCATTAAATGGGAAAGTTTCAAAGAGGTGGCATTTTGCATGGAAGTGTTTCTATTAAAGACAAAACAGATGATATTAAATCTGCTGTTGTTTTAATAGAAGGAGAGATACAGAAAGGCAGGAGGTTCAGAAGGAGGATGCAATAAATATGGAGCAAATTCCAAGAGGAAGACAGGGAGCAGCAGGCAGGCACTGGAAATGGCCAAAGTTCTGCCAGTTTCATAAATGTGTTCATCTTCATTGTGCACAAACAAAGGTGCTATGTGGGTGTATTAATGGTCTGCACCATGCAGGGCTGGTACTGCCTCAGGCTCTGGGAAGGAAGAGCATCAAGTATTTGGTAAGGGCGTTTGCAGGCAGAGAAAGGTCAAAGGACTGAAAGCCTGATGATTCCTAGTGGGTGCTTTAAGAGCTGAATAGGATAGAATATTTGGGATAAATACTGAATATCTGTGGAAGCTACAGTTTCTGGGAAATATTAGCAAGTTTAGGTCATATTATAATTAAATAATTCATAAATATGGTTCATATGTAAGTAAGTAGACTTTCAATTCTCCTCTCTATGGCATTAATATTTTTGAATCTTTTTTCCCCTTGTTTTCTGGATATGACAGATGGAGCAAGTGGATTAAGTACTAAAAAGCTAGGATCCCTCCTTCTGCTTAGAGTCCCACTTTCCCTTCTTGCCTTGTTAACTAAGCTGTCCTTCTTTACCTAGATGTTAACATTAGCCAGCTTTACTCTCAGTCAATGTTAGTGTCTGTTTTTAGCTCTGACAGATACATGAATGAGACTACTAATTAGAATATTCACTGATGTATATTGCTTTCTTAAAAAAAGGAAAACCGTATGAGTCAGAAGAGCAAAAATAGTGAGTCACTAGAAGGGGTGTTTCTATTTGACTAATTTCAGCTACACAGTATATAATAACCCGTGTGTGCAAGATTTTCAGCTTTCGTCAAACTAACCTATATAAAGTCACTAAGAAATCAAGCTATAAATAACGGGGCACCTTTTAAAAGTTAAAAGGTTAGTGTTGGGTTTGGAGAAATCGAAGACGGCATTGATTTCTGACTATGCATCAACCTTTATGCATTTCTTTCTGTATCATGCTTCCAAAAAAGTCAGAAGTTTACTCAACAGGCTTTTTGGGCTCACAGGTGCCTCTAGGGATGTGTGTGCTGTTGTGGGGTTTTGCTGGACCGGGCAGGTGTAGTGGGAAGCTGGCAGTTTGCTCTGAAATTTGGATGTACATTCCCTATAATCTTAATCGTTTCCTATTTTAATTTTGGGTCTCTTCAGTTCACGGGCTCTCCTCTTCCCTCAGTTCTCCCTTACCATGACTCACTGTTCTTGGCATCTTTGTCATCCAGTCAGGAATTCTCTGTACTGAAACCAGACCCTCTGGTGGTGCTCAGTGGATCCCAAGGTAGGTTTAGACTGTTAGAAGCATAAGGCATATTTATTCTCCTGGTCACATACACATGAAACAGGAGCAGGTGATGGAAACTTATAGGAACTCAGGAGCCCTTTGTGAACTAGACAGACTAGTCAACTATTTGAACCCCTGTTATTCTGTCAATTTCCTTGAATTTGTTTAGTCTGAAACTGAATTCACGCTTTTTCTCTAAACATTTATCTTTCTGGTTCCATATTGTGTTTTGCTGATACCATATTCTGCAGCCTTCAGTTTTCCATATTTTGTTCATATATGATTCAATTATTTATTCAGTAACTATTCAGTCCTCATACTGTGTGAGTTGAGGTCCTGGGAACTCTGGGGTGGGACAGTGAGCGTCAGTGTGTCCAGGAGTTTACAGCGGTGTTGGCTCCTGTTGGCATCCTCTCTCTGCTTCCTGCTCATCCTGCCTGGCAGTTGTGCACCTTTGTCTTGCATTTCCTCCTTTCCACCCTACTTGGCCATCTGGATGGCAGCCCCTCCACCATGCGCCACCGACAACAATCAGTAGTCACTGGCTTCAGGTAATCTGAGAAGTAAAGCCTCTCTATCCAACCTGTTCCAGGAGTTCTCAGCCCTGGTTGTGCATCAAGATCCGTAGACCATTGTATTTGGTTGGTTTGCTTTTTTTTTACACAGATGTCCAGGAACCACCTGTAGAGCAGCTGGTTTAGTAACGTTCCCCTTGGGGTTTCTGACAGGCAGCCAGCTTTGAAAAGGCTGATTTAGTCTCTTACTGGTCACCCACCTAAGCCTTCACCTTGGGCAGCCAAACAGAACCACAGTAACCCTTCATCCAAAAGCGTCACCACACCCTGCCTTTGAGTCTTTGCTCCACTCAGCAGCTAGTGTTCCTCCTCTTATCAAAGCCCTAAATTGTTACTTCAAGTCCTAAGGGCAAATGCCATGCCATATTCATCTTTGACTTTCCCATGGATTGAGTTGTTTACTGAATGTGTAAGTGGAAGAATATGTCACCTTAGAGATGTCTCTTTGGCCTAAGGATTATTTGGAGCTGAATGTACTTGAAAAGTAGCACATGCAGTGGGAGGCTTTCTCTGAACTCCCCTTACCTGCCTAAAGGCAGATCCTCCAAAAGGAACTCAACTGTCATCAGTTCTCAACTTTCATTAACCAGGGAAGGCTGACTCGCCACAGGACAGGAGGCCAGAAGTGGACACCACACCCAGACACAGTTTGTCACATGCTATCATATCTGCTATCTACTCTTCTAAGGGCCCCTCATCTTTCTTAAAAATCATTTATTTTCCCCTATGTGACTTACACCTGCCCCCTTCCCCTTGTGTAAGCTCTCAAGTCTCACATTTTTGGGGGGTAGTCACTTATTTTTCCACTGGTACCTCTGTGTATGTCTTATTAAAAATTAATACATTTCCATACTTTGAGTCTGCTGGTCTACCTGCTGTCAGTTTATTTCATAGACCCAGCAATGGAACCTAGGAGAGTAGAGGGAAAGTCTTTCTTCCCCAGTGAATGCATGGCCCTGCTTTTGTTTCCACTGTCCTCTAATACTTCGGGGTTCAAATAGTCTTCAAACTTCAAGTTTTACTTATTCAAAGTCTTTAGTGGTTCCTTCCTTATCTCAACAACTGAACTCAAAATCGAAGCCATTGAGGAACTCAGTGTGAGTGCCTGTTACTGTATTTTTCTATTATGTTTTTATTTTGCACATTCTCAAATTTTTTCAATTATTTTGTATATTCACTGGGAATAGAAAGTACCTTGCAGCCTACTGCTCCCTGAACATCAGACTGTGCACTGTGCATAACAGATTCTCAGCATGAGCTCTGGGCCCCTTTCTCCATCTGGAAAGTCAGAAATGGCAAGTTGAATCCTTCTCATACTTTGATTCTTTTCTCCTTCTCCTTCCATCTCATCTCTCTCCCCAACCTGTTAAGGACTCATTAGACTGGGCTCACCTAGATAATTCAGAATAATCTCCCTATTTTAAAGTCAGCTGATTAGGAACCTTAATTCCATCTGCAACCTTAACATTCTTTTTGCCATGTAATGTTAAACATCCATAGGTTCTGAGGATTAGGACTTGGACACATGTAGACAGCCATTATTTTGCCTACTGTATTCATGATAATAAAGGTAATTATCAAACCTCTAAATCCTAAAATTATAAGTCCTAAACTTAAGTCACAACAAAACATTAACTGCTGCCACTTATCAAGCAGTTACTCTCAGACAGGAGCTGTTCTTTATGCATGTGAGCTCATTTAAACCTTATTAGTAACTCCAGGGGGGATTATTTTTAAATCCCATTCTACAGATGAGACAGGGGCTTAGAGAGTTCAATTCAGGTAATTTGTTTTGGATCTGAGCTGGCAAATGTCAGAGCCAAGATTAAACCCAGTAGGCTGGACACAGAGGACGTGCCTTCAGCCTTCACTCCACATGCTCCCTTCTAAAATCCAGGAATTGTGAATCTCTCCCTAGAATTTCCTGTAAAATTAGTTCTTTTGGAAATTCCTATTTAATAGGCCTACATAATATTACTAAATGTAGTCCATTTTACAATTTGTAAAGCATATTACTAAATGTTATTTAATTCTCCAAATATCAAGGAATGTATTATAACTATTCCCATTTAATAGATTTTAAAGAAGTAACTGAGGATTGTATAGGTTAAGTGGTTTCTCAAGACAACACAGCTAACAAGTACCTATAGCAGGAGCAGTGTGGTATCTGAGCTGGGCTCTGTGCCTTAAACTCTCAGCATGATGTAGTGGCATAGGCATAGCTTTGGGGAGTATCAGACATGTGGTTTTTGAGCCTATGATTTGGAAGGCATTGAACAAAGGGACCAGCTCTGGTTCTGCTATACAGACCCCTTAGTGGCAGCATGCAGGGTGGCCTGGAAGGGAGGGGAGCAGGCCACTCCACCCCAGCTGGGCTGGTGTCCCTCTTCCCCTAGCATATCACCACGTTCTTCTCTTTGCCTCTCTTCTGTGGCCAGTTGATTTTTCTAAAACAATTATACCAGGACAGAACCCTACCCAGAAGCCTGAAGTAGTGCCAACAGACTACAGATAAAGGACAATTCCAAGGTGATGCTCAAGGCTCTTTAAAATCTGGGTCCCATCTTTTGGTTTAACATCATCTCCATTTCTTCTCAAGCAGCAGCTGCTCCCCTTATTTAAGTACCGCTCTGAGAGTGCGCCTTGCCTGTCTCACATAGGCCCTCACATGTAATCTCTGAATGACGTCCTATCCAGGCTTCTAGACAAGAGACAACTGTTCACTCCCTCTGTGGTCCTGCATACTAAACTCCTTGGTTCTGCCAGTGTTCCTGTGCACCTGTCCTTTCAGTTAGACTGTGAGAGGCTTCAGGTCAAACAATGTCGCCTGACTCACCTGTGTACGATCACTAAACACTTTGACCCTTCTTTAAAGCCTAACGATGCACAGTAAATTCTCAATACATTTTCATTTCATCAGTGTTTGTTGCCATTTTGGTAAAAGGGAAATTAGGCAACTATTGGGGGCCAGCAAAGCCCCTGCACCTTGTTTTCCTCTAGGCCAGAGCAGGGCGGCTAAACTGTATTTGAAAAGAAAGAAAAGTGAGTTACTCTGATGTCCTCCTACAGAACTTCCAAGAAGCACTTGAATTCTAGCATTCTCTTCTCTCCATGGGAATAACACTTATCAGTCTGACTCCTTCCTTAAACTCTCCGCTACATGCCCAAGAACACTACGGCTGTATTCCTACCAGTTAGTATAAAGTTGATTTGGTTTCTTGATGAGAACAGGGGTGGATCTGTACTGGGCTTTATTTTGCAGTCACAGCTGCAGTAGTTCTGGTAGTAATCATCAACATTGTAACCTACCAATCCTCTCCAATGACATGTTCCTGGAAAAATCCCTGCTTCTGTTCCCTCTTTGTCCTTTTTTTTAAAAAATTGAGGTATAACTGACATGTTATGTTACGCTAGTTTGAGGTATACAACATAATGATTCAGTATATGTATATATTGTGAAATGATCAACACAGTAAGTCTTCTTAATATCCATCACCACATGTAGTTACAAATTTCTTTGCTGTGATGAGAACTTTTAGGTTTACTCTCTTAGAAACTTTCAAATATACAATGCATTGTTATTAACTATAGTCACCACACTGTGTATTACATCCCCAGGACTTATGTTATAACCAGAAGGCTGCACCTTTCCACCACCTCCACCATTTCAACCCCCACTTCCCACCTCTGGCAACCACCAATCAGTTCTCTGTATTTATGAGTTCATTTTTTAAAATTCCATATATAAATCAGGTAGTATAGTATTTGACTTTCTCAGTCTGACTTATTTCATTTAGCATAATTTCTTAAAGTTCTATCCATGTTGTCATAAATGGTAAGATTTTATTCCTTGTTATGGCTGATCATCATTCCATTGCACATACACGGCACCTTTTCTTTACCCATTCATTCACCAGTGGACCCTTAGGTTGTTTCCATGGTTTGGATATTGTAAATAATGCAGTGATGAACATAGGGGTGCAGATATCTTTTTAAGGCAGTGTTTTCTTTTTTTAACAAAATATCCTAAAAGAGAATTGCCAAATCATATGGTAGTTTTATTTTTAATTTCTGAGAAACCTCCATACTGTTTTCCATAGTGGCTACACCAACTTACATGCCCACCAACAGTGCATGAGGGTTGTTCCCTTTACTCCACATCCTCACCAACACTGACCTCTTGTATTTGTAATGATTACTATTCTGAACAGGGATGAGGTAGTATCTCTTTGTGGTTTTAATTTGCATTTCATTGATGAATAATGACGTTGAGCACTTTACATGTACCTATTGGACATCTGTATGTGTTTGGAAAAATGTTTCTTCAGTTCCTCTGCTCATTAATTGGATTGTTTGCTTTTTCTGCTCTTGAATTGAGTGAGTTATTTATGTATTTTGGATATTAAACCATTATCAGATAGATGGTTTTCAAATATCTCCATTCCATAGGTTGCATTTTCATTTGTTGATACTTTTGCTATGTACCTTTTTAGTTTAATGAAGTCTCACTTATTAATTTTTGCTTTTAATGTTAAATCCAAATAACCATCACCAAGACCAATAGCAAGGAGCCTACTGTCTATGTTCTTGAATCTATTTGAGTTGACTTTTGAATATAGTGTAAGAGTGATTCAATTTTATTCTACTGTATGTGGCTGTGCAGTTTTTCCAGCACCATTTATTGAAGACACTGTTTTTTTCCCAACTGTATGTTCTTGACTTCTTTGTTATAAATTAATTGACTGTACATGCATAAGTTTCTTTCTGGGCTCTCAATTCTGTTCTATTGATCTATATTTCTATTCTTGTGCCAGTACCATACCATTTTGAATACAATAGCTTTGTAATAGAGCTTTGAATCAGGCATTGTAATATCTCTACCTTTGTTCTTTCACAAAGTTGCTTTGGCTATTTGAGGCCCTTCTTGCAGTTCCATAGAAACTTTAGAATTTTATACTCTATTTCTGAGAAAAATACCATTGGAATTTTGATAGTGATTGCACTGAATCTATAGATTGTTTTGGGTAGTATGGACATTTGAACAATTCTTCCAATCTCTGAGCATGGATTATCTTTTCATTTATTTGTGTCCTCTTCACTTTCTTTCATCAATATTTTGTAGTTTTCAGTGTACAAATCATAACCTTCTCAATTAAATTTATTCCTAGGTATTCTTTCAGATGTAGTTGTAAATTGATTTTTTTCCTTAATTTCTCTTTTGTGCTAGTTCATTTTCCTATATAGAAATGCAACAGATATCTGTATATTTTGTTTCTTTGCAACTTTACTGAATTCATTTAATAATTCTAACAGGTTTTGGTGGAATCTTTGGGGTTTTCTATAAACAGTATTAATTGTCATCTGCAAATAGTGATGAGAATTTTACTTCTTCCTTACCAATTAGGATGTTCTTTATTTCTTATTCTTATCTAATTTCTGGCTAAGACTTCTAGTACTGTGTTGAATAAGAGTGGTGAGAGTGGACATCCTTGTCTTCTTCCTGATCTTAGAAGAATTCGGCTTTTCACCACTGAGTATGACGCTAGCTGTGGGTTTGTCATACATGACCTTTACTATGTTGAGTTATGTTCTCTCTATACCTACTTTGTTGATAGCTCTTATCATAAATGGGCATTGACTTTTGTCAAATGCTTTTCTGCAACTATTGAGATGATCATATGGTTTTTAGCCTTCCTTTCGTTAATGTGCTATGTTATGATGATTGATGTATTTGGGGATGTTGAACCATCCTTACATTCTTAGAATAAATTTCTTTGTTGTTTTAGTAGAATTGTTGTTTGTTAGAATGTTGTTTAGCCTCTACATGTCTGTGTTTTTTTCCCACTTGGTCATGGTGTATGCTCTTTTTAATGTGTTTTTAAATTTGGATTGATAATGTTTTGCTGAGGACTTTTGCATTTATGGTCATCAAGGATATTGGTTTACAAATTTCTTTTTTGTAGGTCTTTGGTTTTGGTTGTCAAGGTAATGCTGGCCTTATAGAATGAATTTAGAAGTGCTCCTTCCTCTTTTACTTTTGGAATTGTTTGAGAAGGATAGATATTAACTCTTTCCAGATTTTGTTGAATTTACCTGAGAAACAATCTGGTCCTGGACTTCTCTGTTTGCTGGGAGTTCAATTTCATTACTAGTAATCCATCTGTTCTGATTTTCTGTTTCTTTCTGATTCAAATAGTATGTTTATAGATTTCCTTATTTATTCTAGGTTGCCTAATTTGCTGGATATAATTTTTCATAGTAATCTATAGTGCTTTGTATTTCTATTGCACTTGGTGTAATTTCTTCTTTATTTCCCTGATTTTACTTCATTGTTCTTTGAATCTGGGTAAAGGTTTATCAATTTTATCTTTTCAAAGAAACAGCTCCTAGTTTCATTGATCTTTTTTTGTGTGTGTCTCTGTTTCATTTATATCCATCTGATCTTTATTTCCTTCCTTCTACTCACTTTGGGCTTTTTTTCTTCTTTTTCTAGTTCCCTTATGGTTAGATTGTTTATTTGAAAATTTCCTTGTTTTTTTGGGGTATTACTGTATTATTATAAACTTCCCTCTAAGAACTACTTTTTCTGCATGCCAAATAATTTGAGCCACTGTGTTTGTTTTCATTTGTCTCCATGTATTTTTTATTTTCTCTTTGATTTCTTTGTTGACCCATTTTTGTTTAGGCTCTATGTGTTTGTGGTTTTATTTCCAGTTATTTCTTGTAACTGATTTCTAGTTTCACACCATTGTGGTTGGGAAAGATACTTAATATGGTTTCAGTCTTCTAAAATTTACTGAGACTTGTTTTACAGCCCACCATGTGATCTTTCCTGAAGAATGTTCCCTGTGCATTCGAAAAGAATGTGTATTCTGTTTTTGGATGGAATATTCTATATAGATCTGTTAAGTCCATCTGGTCTGATGTGTTGTTTAAAACCACTATGTCCTTATTGATTTTCTGTCTGGATAATCTATCCATTGATGTAAGTAGAGTGTTAAAGTCCCTACTATTATTGAATTACTGTCATTACTGTAATCTCTCCCTTTATGTTTGTTTTATATATTAATATAAATATATTATATATATTTTTATATATTAATATGATTAATATTTGTCTTATATATTTAGGTGTTTTTATATTGGGAGCATAGATATTTGCAAATATATCCTCTTAATGGGTTGATACACTTATCATTATATAATGCCCATCTTTGCCTCTTGTTATAGCCTTTGTTTTGAAGTATATTTAGTCTAAGTATTGCCACTCCAGCTTTCTTTTTTTCTCTTCTATTTTCATGGAATATCTTTTTCCATCCTTTTATTTTCAGTCTGTATGTGTCTTTAAATCTCAAGTGATTCTCTTGTAGGCAGCATATAATAGGTCTTGCTTTTTAATTCATTCAGTCACCCTATATCTTGAGATTGGAACATGTAGTCCCTTTATATGTAAAATCATTATTAATAAATATACTTTTGCCATTTGTTGTTTTCTGGTTGTTTTTGTAGTTCTCTGTTCCTTTCTTTTTCTCTTGCTCTCTTCCCTTGTGATTTGATGACTTTGTTTAGTGTTATGCTTGGATTCCTTTCTCTTTATTTTTTGTGTATAATTTAGTGTATTTTCATGTAACCTACTGTATACACAGAGATTCATATATAGCACCCTACATATGCAGCAGTTTATGTTAGGTTGATGGTCACTTAAGTTCATTCTAAAACAACTACTTTTTAATTATTCCCCTGAATGTTTTTTTTGTATATGATGCCTTACTTCACATCTTTTTATTTTGTGTATCCCTTGACTAATTTTTGTATATGTAATTGATTTTACTACTTTCATCTTTTTTACTACATTGTATCTTTATAAATGATTTATCTAGTAGTGAAATTTTTTAAATTTTCCAATTAAAGAAGTCCCTTGAACATTTCTCATAAGGCCAGTTTAGTGGTGCTGAACTCTTTTATCTCTCCTTTAATTGTGAATGATAACTCTGCCAGGTAGAATATTCTTTGTTGTAGGTTTTTCAACACTTTGAATATATTGCACCACTCCCTTCTGGCCTGTAAAGTTTCTGCTGAAAAATCAGCTGATAAATTTGTGGGATTTCCCTTGTAGGTAACTAGTTGTTTTTTTTTTCTTGCTGCTTAAGATTCTCTCTTTATCTTTGATCTTTGACATTTTAATGATCATGTATCTTGGTGTAGACTTTCTTGGGTTCACCCTGTTTGGGGCTCTCTGTTCTTTCTGGACCTGGAAGTCCATTTTCTTTCCCCAGGTTAGGGAAGCCTTCAGCAATTATTTTGTCAAATAACTTTTCTGTCCATTTTTCTCTTTTCTCCTCCTTCTGGGACCCCTATAATATGAATGTTATTATGCTTGAGGTTGTCATAGAGATTGCTTAACCTATCCTCATTTTTTTGGTATTCTTTTTTTCTTTTTACTGTTCAAATTGGCTGCTTTCTACTACCATGTCCTCCAGATTGCTGATTTGTTCTTCTGCGTCCTCTAATCTGCTGTTGTTCCTACCAGGGTATTTTTTCATTTCAGTTATTGCATTCTTTGGCTCTATGACTTTTATTTAGTACTATCTTATTTTTTCTCTTTGTTGAAGTTCTCACAGAGTTCATTTGCTCTTTTCTCCACTACAGAACAAACCATTACTTTGAACTCTTCTCTATTTTGTTTAGCTCTTTTTCTGGTGTTTTATCTTGTGTTTTGATTTGGGACATATTCCCCTGCCTCCTCACTTTGTCTGATTCTGTGTTTGTTTCTACATATTAGGTAGGTTAGCTATACCTCCTGGGCTTGAAAGGAGTGGCCTCATGTGTTAGGGATCCTGTGGTGCCCAGTAGCACATTGCTTATGGTCACCAGAACCAGATGCTCTTTGTGAACTGCATACACATTGCCGCTGTGGCTGGGCCATGACTGCTGTGAGCTGGCTGGTGGGTGGTGCCAGCCCTCCATCAGCCATGACTTGACTACTGTAGGCGCACTGGTTTGCAAGGAGTGCTTCTTGTGCAGCTGTCCAAAAGTCTGAGCTTCAGGGGCTGTGAGTACACTGATGGGTGGGATGAGTTACAACTACTGGTGGGGGGAGAAAACTCTAGCATGGTTGCCTGAGAGGGCTGATGTATCTACTGGGGACATGTTGGTGTAGTTGCTGCCTCCTCCCCTCCCTAGGACAGAAGTTGTTTGAGTGATGCCAGTTTGGGGTAGGGCTGGTTGTGGGGTGTAGTGTGGGAGCAGCTACTCTGGGGGCAATGCTGGTTCTGAGTATGTCAGGGTGGCCATGTTGGTCGGCTGAGTCTGCGGGGGGATACCCTCATGGATTAGGTTTGCTGGCACAGTAGCTGGAAAGTGTCAGAACTGGCTCCTATATGTATGTGGCCAGCCAGGCTGAAGGAGGGCAAGAAAATTGGCATTTTTAAACATTTTTAAACACTTACTCCTTTGGAGGAAACTGTAGATTGCCACCGTTCCAGTGCACATCCCAAAATAAATACTCTTCATGCATAACTCAGGTGCTCTAAAATCCTGCCTCTGTACTCAGTCTCAGATGGTTTAACACAGCATGCCAGCTGAAGGTATGTTTTTTATTTCTCTCTTGGTTATTCATGTTGTTTAATCTCCACATATTTGTGAAATTTCCAGTTTTGTACCATTGTGGTTGAAAAGATGCTTGATACGATTTCAATCTTATTACATTTATTACGACTTATTTTGTGCCCTAATATATGTTCTTACTGGAGAATGTTCCACATGTGTTTGATACATATGTTTGTTCGAGACATATGTTTGTTCTGCTACTTTTGGTTAGAATGTTGTGTAAATGTCAGTTAAGTTCATCTGCTTTAACATATCATTTAAGATCAATGTTTCCTTATTGATTTTATGTCTGGATGACCCACCATTGGTGAAAATGAGGGT
This sequence comes from Manis pentadactyla, assembly GCF_030020395.1. NCBI lineage: Eukaryota > Metazoa > Chordata > Mammalia > Pholidota > Manidae > Manis > Manis pentadactyla. The sequence goes on along the minus strand of NC_080024.1, from coordinate 115,790,980 downwards.
TTAACTTCCTCTACTACTATTGTATTGCTTTCCATCTCTTCTTTTAGGTCTGTTAGCTTGCTGAATATATTTAGGTGCTCCTATGTTGGGTGCATAAACATTTACAACTGGTATATCCTCTTGCTGGAGTGACTCTTTTATCATTATGTAATGCCCTTGGTTGTCTCTTATTACACACTTTGTATCAATGTGTAAATACAGCTACCCCAGCTTTGTTTTGGTTTCCTTTGCATGGAATATTTTTCCCATCCCATCACATTCAGTCTGCGTGTGTTCTTACATCTGGAACTGAATCCCTTGAAGGCAGCACCTACATGGGTCTAATTTTTTAATCCATTTAGCCTCTCTGTCTTGAGTCCATTTACATTTAAAGTCATTATTGAAAGATATCTATTTACTGCCATTTTGTGAATTTTCAGCTGTTTTTAATTCCTTTGTTCCTTTCTCCTTCTTTTACTCTTTTCCTTGGTGATCTGATTATCTCTGTGGTGGTGTGATTAGATCCCTTTATCCTTCGTGTATCTGCTCCAGGTTTTGGTTTGTGGCTACCATGAAGCTTAAACCAACTCAGACTATTTTCAGTTGATAACAATTTAAGTGTAAACACACTTTATAGCTCTACAATTTTACTCCTCTCTTCCTCCTTTTACACTTTTGAAGTAATAATTCGTATCTTTTTATCTTGCATATCCCTTAGCTATTTTAGTTATCATTATTTTTACTTATTTTAACTTTGCTACTAGCTTTTTAGGTGATTAACCCACTACCTTTACATCATTATTTTATATTTTACTATATACTTACCTCACCACTGAGATTTATACTTTCATATGTCTTCCGTTATTAGTTAATACCCTTTTGTTTCAGCTGAAAGAAGTCCCTTTAACATTTTTCATGAGGCTGGTCTACTGGTAATTGCGATATAATGAGTCAAAAGAAAAACACATTTGGTTATTCAGTTGACCAAATATATGTTTCCCAGGTATATTGGTCTTCATCCACAGTTCCTGAAAATACTGCAGAGTTTTAAAGGTGAAATGGGTGTTTTGTCATGTTAATGAGAGACTTTTGGACCCCACCCAAGGGCAGGGGCTTGAGGCTGAATCAGCCAATGGGCTGATCATTTAGTCAATCATGACTAAGCAATGAAGCCCTCACAAAACCCCTGAGAAGAGCTGTCGCTCTCTGCTCTGCTTCGCTCTGTTGATCCTGCTTCTCAGTCGGGAGAGCTTCTATGCTTGAGGAATGAGAACGCCTCCACGTGCCACCCATCCAGGCCCCAAGCTCCATGAGGACAGAAGGTCCTTTATTTGGGACCTGGCTTTATGTATCTCTTCATCTGGCTGTAAACTTGTATCCTTTATTAAACTGGTAAACCTAAATGTCTTCCTGAGTTCTGTGAGTCCCCCTAGCAAACTGATCAACCTAAAGGGGGAGGTCGTTGGAACCTCCAATCTACAGCCGTTAGGTTGGAAGCACGGGTAACAGCCTGGGGCTTATAACTGGTGTCTGGAGTTGGGGGATAGAGGGCAGTCTTGTAGGATGGAGCCCTTAAATTGGGGAATCTGGTGCTGTCTCCAGGCAGACAGCATCAGAACTGAGTTGAGTTCTTGAACCACCTTCTTGGTTTTTGAGAATTGTTTGGTATCTTGTGTGGTGTGTGTGGGAAGACACCCCTCCACACACACACTGAATGGGGTCTGGGAGCCCAAAAGGAGTTAAGCACACTCATTGCAGTAATGAACTCATTTACCTTTTGCTTGTCTGGAGAACTCTTTCTCTCTCCTTCAGTTCTGGAGGACAACGCTGTGTAGAGTGCTTTAGGTTGGAAGCTTTCTTTCAGCTCTTTAAATATATTGTGCATCTTGGTGTGGGTCTCTGGGCTCATCTTGTTTGGAACTTCTTCCAGGCTTCCTGGATCTGGATGTCTGTTTCCTTTCCCTGGTTAAGGAAGTTTTCAGCCTCTCTCTGTTTTCTCCTCCTGGGATCCCTATACTGTGAATGTTGGTCCACTTGGTGTTTTCCCATAAGTCTCTTCACTCTTTTTTCTTTTTGCTGCTCTGATACGGTGAGTCCCACTGCCCTGTCTTGAACGCACTGATCCTTTCATCTAGTCTGTCTACTGTTGGCTCCTTCCAGCATATTTTTCACTTAGGTTACTGTATTCTTCAGCTCTGTTACTTCTTTTTGGTACTTATATTTTGTATCTCTTTGTTTAAGTTCTCACTGTGTTCATCCATTTTTCTACCCAGTTCAGTGAGCATTTTTATTACCATTATTTTGAACTCTCTATTGGGTAAATCACTTATCTCCATTTCATTGAGGACTTTTTCTGATGTTTTATTATGGGTTTTTTGGGGGGGGGGGCATATTCCTCTGCTTCTTCATTTTCCTTAATTTATGTTGGTTTCTATGCATTAGATAAAACAGGCATTCCCCCCTCCACCCCTAGTCTTGAAGGAGTAGGTGAGGAACTTAATCTTTCAACCCTGCTTAGCTCTTGGTTGTCTGTAAAACCTTTGTGACTGTCCAAGCAGCCTACTTTATTTTTAGTGGTTCCCAGGGGTTAAGGGTGTGCCAAGATCTGTTAGAGAGGAAGACCTCAGTCAGCACCTATATTCAGGCTTATTGGAAGTCAGATTCTGAGGCAGCAGCTTTTAAAGTATGTAAATATACCTCTTTCAGGGAATACTAGGATATGGACATTTGTCTGCTCCCTCCACACTGATCCCTGGGGTTGCAGCCAGTTAAAAACTCTTCCTTTGGTATTGTCCCATTGAACACAAGCTCCTGAGAAACACTAATGACCTGGGGCCGGGTAGCAGAAAAGAGTGAAGACAACATCCACCCACAAAAGGTCACTGGAGAAGACTGAAGTTGGCCCCTACGTGTGTTTCAGTGTGCTGTCTCTGCACTGTGCTTTTAGAGGGGCAGTCAGTAAAAAACGTTCTTCATTTGTATAAGTCCTGTGGAACCTACTGGCCACCAGAGCCAGGCAATCTTGAGGTGTCCCCTGAGCAGCAGCTGTGAAAATCAGGGTACCACATGAGCGTACAGCCCCTTTCCAAGACATACCAGTGAGGTGGAGCCAGGAAGAAGGACTGCTGACCTCCATCTCTGGAGAGTATTTCCATAGGCTCTTAGATGTGTGTAAATTAGATGCCTATGCCTCAGGCTGAAGCTTTAATATAAACAAATCAGATTCTCAGAATGGGAACTTTTCAGTCAACTGCCTCTGTACTGGGTCCTGGAGTGGTAAGTGTATGCAAGCCCCAGTGGCTTTGAAAGCTAGATAAGGAAAAGCTTAGGGTTTTGAGTTTCTTCCAGAGTGAGTGTGGGTAACTGTGCTGGAGGTGGGGTTTATGGTGCCTCACCCTTTCCTACCCACTTCGATGTGATCTTTTTCTCATTTATCCATGTGCAGGAGTCTTTAGCTAGCTTTCAGTTTTTTCCAACAGCATTTGCTCATTTCATGCCTCTGTGTCATATTTTGGTAACTCTCACAATATTTCAAACTTTTTCATTATTATTATATTTGTTATGGTGATCAGTTATGTTAATATTATAATTGTTTTTGGGATGACACAAAGGGCACTTATTTAAATTGCAAACTAAAATTGACAAATGTGTGTGTTCTGACTGTTTCACCAACCAGCCATTTCCCATCTTTCTCCCTCTCCTGTGGCGTCCCTGTTTCCTGAGACACAACATATTGAAATTAGGCCAGTGAATAACTCTACAATGGCCTCTAATTACTCAAGTAAGAGAAAAAAGTCTCATGTCTCTCACTCTAAATCAAAAGCTAGAAATGATTAAACTTAGTGAGGAAGGCACGCTGAAAGCTGAGATAGGCTAGGCCTGTTGTGCCAAACATCAAAGTTGTGAATGCAAAGGAAAAGTTGAGAAATTTAAAATGGTATTCCAGTGATACATGAATGATAAGAAAGTTAACAGCCTTATTGCTGGTACGGAGAAAGCTTTCGTGGTCTGGATAGATGATCTAACCAGCTCCAACATTCTGTGAAGGCTGAGAGAGGGGAGGAAGCTGCAGAAGAAAAGTTGGAAGCTAGCAAAGGATGGTTCATGAAGTTTAAGGAAAGAAGCTCTCTCTATAACTTAAAAGTGCAAGATGAAGAGCGAGTTATCCAGAAGATCTGGTTAAGATCATTTTTGAAGGTGGCTACATTAAGCAACAGATTTTCAGTGTAGACAGCACAGCTTTTTACTGTTGACACCTTTCATAGCTAGAGAGAAGAAGTTAATGTGTTGCTTCAAAGGACAGGGTGACTCTCTTGTTAGGGGCTAATACAGCTGGTGACTTCAAATGTTCATTTACCATTCTCAAAATCCTGAGAGTTATGCTAAAGCTACTCTGCCTATGTTCTACAAATGGAACAAGAAAGCATAGATGACAGTACGTCTGTTTACCTTATGATTTATTGAATATTTTAAGGTCACTACAGAGGCCTACTGCTCAGAAAAAATATTCCTTTCAAAATATTACTGCTTATTGACAAGATGCACTTGGTTGCCTAAGATGTCTGATGGAGATGGACAGGGAGATTAATTTTATCTTCATTCCTTTTAATGCAACATCCATTCTGCAGCCCATGGATAAAGGAGTCATTTCAATTTCAAGTCATATTATTTAAACAATTCATTTATAAGGCTATAGCTACCATAGATAGTTAGTTATTTCTGATGGATCTTGGCATTTGAGATGTCATTAAGCACATTTGATTCATGGGAAGAGGCCAAAATATCAACATGAACAGGAGTTTGAAAGAAGTAACTGTAGATGTGGTGGACATAGGAAGAGAACTAGAGTTAGAATTGCTGTACTCTCACGATAAAGCTATTTAATGGATGAGGAGTTACTTCTTATGGATGAACAAAGTAGTTTCTTGAGATGGAATCTACTCCTCATGAAGATGCTGGGAAGGTTGTTGAAATGACAACAAAGTATTTAAAATACTACATAAACTTACTTGAGAAAGCAGCTTCAGGGTTTGAGAGGATTAACTTTAATTTAGAAAGAAATTCTAGTGTGGGCAAAATGCTCTCAAACAGCATAAGATGAAACAATAATCTTTTGTGTAAGGAAGAGTTAATCAAACTTCATTGTTGTTTCAAGAAATAGAAACCCCAGCAACCCTGATCAGTCAGCAATCATTGAAGAAAGACCTTTCAATCAGCAAAAAAAAATTATGACTTGCTTAAAGCTCAGAGGGTGGTTAGCAATTTTTAGCAATGAATTGTTTTTTAATTAAGGTATGTACATTGTTGTTTTTTTGTTTACATAGTGCTATTGCACATTTAATAGACTGCAGTATAGTGTAAAAATAACTTATATGCACTGGGACACCAAGAACTTCATTTGAATTGCTGTATTGCAAGTTGTTCTGGACCCAAATGTGCAGTATCTCAAGGATATGCCTGTAATGTACAGCATGGTAACTGTAGCTAACAATAACTTGAAAGTTGCCAAAAGATGGGATCCTAAATGTTTTCACCACACACAGGGTAAGTATGTGAGGTGAGGTGAGAGACATGTTAATCTTATTGAGGTAATCATTTTACAATATGCATTTATCAAATCATCATACTATATACCTTAAACTTACACATGTTAAATATAAATACAGCTGGGGAATAAACCAACCATGTCCACCACCAAAAGAAGAGACAGCACCCTCCCCTCCCCACCTTGCTAGATTTGTAACCTCTAGTTACACTGGGCTCCCAGAAGCAATTCATTGATGCCTTTTGTATGTACTTGGAAAAAATTAATAATCAGAGATGAAGAATACAAAAAATTGCTCACCAGAAGAAATCAACAGCAGATTAGAGGATACAGAAGAACAAATCAGCAATCTGGAAGGCATGGCAGTGGAAAACAACCAAGCTGAACAGCAAAGGGAAGAGTACAAAGAAATGAAGATAGGCTAAGAGATCTCTATGACAACCTCAAACATAATGACATTCACATTATAGGGTCCCAAAGGGAGAAGAGAGAGAAAGGGACAGAAAACTTACTTGATGAAATAATTGTTGAAGACTTTCCTAACCTGGGGAAGGAAACAGACATCTAGGTCTAGGCTGCACAGAGATCTCAAAATAAGATGAACCCAAGGAGATCTATACCAAAACACATAATAATTAAAAGGTTAAAGAGAATCTTAGAAGCAGCAAGAGAAAAGCAAACCATTACATACAAGGGAAATCTCATAAGGATATATATATTGCAGGCCAGCAGTGGTGTTATATATTCAAAGGGATGAAAGAAAAAAAGCCTGCAACTAGAATACTCTACCTGACAAGGTTATCAGTCAGAACTGGAGGAGAGGTAAGGAGTTTTCCAATCAAACAAAAGTTGAAGGAGTTCATCATCACTAAACCAGCCTTATAAGAAATGTTAAAGGGACTTCTTTAAATGGAAAAGAAAAGGACATAACTAGAAGAAAATTATGAAAAGGAAAAAATTGTCACTGGTGAAAGCAAACATACAGAAGTTTAAAAGACAAAAGTAGTAAAATCAATTATACCTACAATAATTAGGAAAGGGATATACAAAAAGATGTAAACCATGACATCATACACAAATGCATTCACACTTAAGCAACTGGAAATGGTTATAATATATATATTTTATATATATATGCATACATGTATGTGTGTCTGTGTGTGTGTATGTATATATATATATATATATATATATATATATATATATATATATATATATATAATATTCAAGTGAGATATATTCCAGGAATGTAAGGACAGTTCAACATTTTCAAATCAATCAACATAATACACATTAACAAAAGGAAGGATTAAAAAACTATATGATCATCTCAACAAATGTGCAGAAAAAGCATTTGACAAAGTTCAACATCCATTCATGATAAGAAATATCAACAAGGTGGGTATAGAGGGAATACCTCAACATAATAAAGATCATATATGACAAACCCACAGATGACATATTCTGTGATGAAAAGCTTTCAGCTTTTCATCTAAGATCAGGAATGAGACAAGGATGTCCTCTCTCATCACTTTTATTCAGCATAGTCCTAGAAGTTCTAACCATAGTAATCAGACAGGAAAAAGAGTGAAAATGCATCCAAATTGTAAACGAAGAAGAAAATTGCCACTATTTGCAGAAGACAATGACACTATAGATACAAAACCCTAAAAAAAATACCCAAAAACTAGAGACTCCACCAAAAAACTATTAGTAAAATTAATTCAGTAAAGTTGCAGGACATAATATCAATATACAGAAATCTGTTGTGTTCTTATATACTAACAACAAACTAGCAGAAAGAGAAATTAAGAAAACAATCATATTTAGAATTGCATCAAGAAGAATAAATGCTTAGGAATACATTTAACCAACAAGCCAAAACTCATTTAACCTGTACTCTGAAAACTACAAGACATTGATAAAAGAGACTGAAGATGACACAAATAAATGGAAAAATGGAAAAAAAAATCATACTCATGGTATTTTTCACAAACCTAGAGCAAATAACCCTACAATTTGTATGGAACCACAAAAGACCCTAGATAGCCAAAGCAATCTTGAGATTGAAGAACAAAGCTGGAAGTATCATGATTCCTGATTTCAAACTATACAACAAGCTACAATAATTAAAACAGTATGGCACTGGCACAAAAGTAGACACATAGATCAGCGGATAAACCCACACTTATAGGGTCAGTTAATAGACCCAAAGGAGGCAAGAATATACAGTGGGGAAAAGACAGTCTCTTCAATGAATGATATTTTGGGAAAACTGGACAGCTACATGAGGGACAAAGAAACTAGATTACTGTCTAACTCTATCCACAAAAGTAAACTTGAAATGGATCAAAGACCTAAATGTAGGACTTGAAACCTCCTATATGAAACTAAAACTCCTATAAGAAAGTATAGGCAGTATACTTTTGGATATTGACCTCTGCAATTTTTTTCTGGATGTCTCCTCAGGTGTGGGAAACAAAAGCAAAAATTAAGAAGAGATGGGACTATATCAAACTAACAGGCTTCTACACAGCTAGGGAAACCATCAACATAATAAAAAGGCAATATACAGTATGGGAGAATATATTTGCAAGTGATATATCCAAAAAGGAGTTAAGATTCAAAATATGTAAAAAAACTTCAACTCACCACCAAAAAACCCTCAAATAATCTGATTAAAAATTGGGCAGAGAACAGGAACAGACATTTTTCCAAAGAAGACATATATATGGCCAACAGACACATGAAAAGATTTTCAACATCACTAACCATCAGTGAAATGCAAATTAAAACCCCAATGAGATATCACCTCACATCTGTTAGAATGACTACTATACAAAAGACAAGAAATAACAATTGTTGGTGAGGATGTGGAGAAATGGGAACCCTCCTACACTGTTGGTGGTAATGCAAGTGGGGGCAACTGCTATGGAAAACAGTTTAGAGGGTTCTCAAAAAATTCAAAATAGAACCATCATACGATCCAGCAATTTCTTCTTTATTAACCCAAAGAAACATAAAACATTAATTTGAAAAGATATATGCACCACTATGTTTACTGCAGCATTATTTACAATACCAAAATATGGAAACAACCCAAGTGTCTACCAATGGATAAATGGATAAAGAAGATGTGGTACATATGCACAATGGAATATTACTCAGCCTTTAAAAATAATGAAATATTGCCATTTGTGACAGTATGGATCAATTTAGAGGGTATTATGCTGAGTGAAATATGTCAGACAGAAGAAAACAAATACCATATGATTTCACTTATATGTGGAATCTAAAATACAAACAAACAATATCAAAACACAACCCAGAAGCTGGCATAAATGCAGAAAGCAAACTGTTGGTTGCCAGAGGGGAGGGTTTTGGGGTAGGGTGAAATAGGTGAATGGGATCAAGAGGTACAACTTCTAGATATAAAACAAGTAAGCCACAGGGATTAAAAATGCAGCATAGCAAATATAGTCAATAATAGTGCAATAACTTCTGAAGGTGACAGAGGCTAACTACACTTATCATGGTGAGCATTTTGCAATGAATATAAATGTCAAATTACTATGTTGTGTACATGAAACTAATATAATTTCAACTACATGTCAATAAAAATGAAAAAAATGGGCATGTGAAACCAATACCAAATATAGGTACATGACTATAAATGTATGTGTAATATAATTCCTAAATTAATATTTATGAAAATACTTAAGTGTAATTTTCTTTGTAAAGAAAATATTTAATTGTGAAAAATTATCCTAACTGGAAAGTATATAGAGAAACATGACACTGTCATTTGAAATTAACAGGATTAACAATTTACAGCAAAAACGAAAAGATGCAAAGGCTGAGGTAGGAGACAAAGTATAGGTATACCTTGTTTTATTGCACTTCACAGATTTGTGCCTTTACAAATTGATGGTTTGGGCAACCCTACCTTGAGCAAGGTTATTGGCACCATTTTTCCAACTGCATCTGCTCACCTTGTGTCTCTGTGTCACACTTTGGTGATTCTCACAATATTTCAAAATTTTCATTATGATTATACTTGTTATAGAGATCTGTGATCAGTGATTACAACTCACTGAAAGCTCAGACTGCAGTTAGCATATTTTAGCAAAAAAGTATTGTTAAATTATGGTATATAAGTATTGAGGTTTCTTTTAGACATAATGTTATGGCACACTTAATAAATTACAGTATAGTATAAACCTAACTTTTATCTGCACTGGAAAACCAAAAAGGTTCATCTGAATCACTTTACTGCAGTAGTCTGGAACTGACATAAACAGGTGAAATGGTTTGCTAGTTCTCAATGTTTGCTCTCCTGATTGATGAAATAATCTACAATTAAATCTACTTAAAGTAAAATATATGAAACCAGAATGTTGGATCAATACAAGAGTCAACTGACAGTATTCTGCTAGACTAGTGAATGATTCAGTTTGGTTTTCAAAAGAAATTAGCACCTACAATCAATCTTCTTATTTTCTTAAGCATCATCTGGATGGACACTAAGGATCACATGCCACAGTTAGGTTGCAAACTTTTAGGGGAAAATACCATGTTTTAAAAAAATGTCTAGTATCTTATACATATTGGGCATTTTGGTTGGGTACTCTGGATGCCAATGGATGATGGAAAACACCCGAGTGGACTGTGAAGAATGGCTCTGATAGGTGATGTCCTGTGCTTCACAGAGTCTGAGGTGGGGTTCCCTGGACACAGACTCTGAGATGGAAATTTGCAAGCAAGAGGTTCGGTGAAACTTTTCACTGGAGAAAACCACCACTCAAGTGGCGAAGGAAGGACTGGATGGAGGAAAATGCTGAACCCTGGAGCTGGGATGGGCCTCAGCATTGTCCCAAATTGAAGCAAGGCAGCTGGCCTTTGTATCTCCCTCACTGACTAGTCACTGGGTGTGGGCTGCCCTGAGGAGGAAGCATAACAGCTCCCTTGAACCAAAGGCAATCCCCCAGAAAGGATGGAGCTGAAAGCCAGGGGTTTCTGGATGGCTGACTGAGTGTCCACTAAAACTGGCAGGTTTAAGTAACAGTGCATTTAAGAGAGCGTAATTGACATATAATTTATATACAAAAAACATGTAGTAATAAATATTTGCTGAATGAATGAATGAATGAATGAGGAAAGAATGGTAAGCAAAGGATTTAATTTCATTAGAAGGGATTTAAATGAGGCTACAAGAAAATCCATTCAGAAACCAGAACTTCTGGTCTAGATATCTGTATTGTGACTTTGTCATTTGACTTAATCAGTAAAATCATTCAGATCCTGAATTTATTAAGCCTTGGGGGAAAGGCAGAAGGAAAAGTTCTGAAAGGGACTTTGATTTTGGCAATCAAGTGTCAACAAGTAAGGGGCCCCTTTCTCACTGATTATTCCACTATGAAAGAGTTGGATAGCAATTCTACATCTTAAAAAATAAATAATTAGCCTGGTGTGAAGCAGCAGAGAGAAATGAAAAGTGTAATTGATTGAATCTTTCTAAAAAAACTACTTGGAGCCCTTTTGACTAATGTAGTCATCACCTAAAGTTCTCTTTGAAGGTCGTATCTGAGCACAATTTTGCTCAGTCTAATGATCCAGCACCTCCTCCACTGAGTGTTTGGACCTGCTCACCTTGAAGGCAACAATTTAATCACAAAGGCATTTTCCTGACATTATGTATTCCTGTCAGATGATGCCACTTACTTTATTCAATGCCCACATTAAAAAAGTGATATAAATTAGATGCTTGCAATGAATCAGTTTTATCCAGGGATGTACATGGTTATTGCAAAGATGCTTCACGTTTTCTCAGTGGTCTTCAAACAAAAGCAGATTCTAACACTTCATCTATAAGCATTTCTGTCCCTCAAGATTTATTTGATTGAAGACTTAAAAACAACTTATTAAATATCTTTAAACTGTCATACTATAACAAAAATCCATAAATTCTTTGTGCTAACTATAATTTTTACTATGACTCACCAGTCTGTTCCTGTTCAGAATAAATCACTTTTGCACGGATCCCAAATGCTCTTGCCATCTCTACCTACTTTAAAAGAATCCTGATATATCAAGTCAATTGATTAAAATATTAAGAAAGGACTTAAATATTAAATATATTTCAGATAACTAATTTTTATGCAAAAGAGCAAGTTTTTTTCAAATGAAAAATGCTTTTAGTTTGTATTTTATAAGTCTATTTTCCAGACATGCCTATTTAACTCATTAGTTCCGTTCTGTCTATATAGTACAAACATCATTTTTTGACCACCTTATGAATTATTTTATTTTGGCTTAAAGGATAGCCACGTCTTTTTCAGGGTTTTTGGCTTGAATTATAAGGATTACTAAACAAGATACTTCTATCTTGCAGGACTGCTGCAGATATTCAGGGATCTAGAACAGGAAACACACAGATGCACACCTCCACACACACCACAGGCACGTGGATCTTCCCTGAAGCCTAAATTTTATCAAGAACAAACTATATACCCTTGTACAAAGATTAGCAATTTATAAACAAATATTATAATGTTCCTAAATAGGGTATCATTAAAGTGATTGGGGGAGGCAGAGGCATAGTAATTTATTTCCTGAATTGGAAGAAGGGCTCAATTTTGCCCAGATGTAAGTCTGACACATGAATTAGCACTGAAAGAAAGTCAGAATAATTCCAAATAGTTCAAAAATAATAATGGAAAATTTAACATTACTATTTACTGACAGGCACTAATAAGGCATAAAATGCTTTTTTTTTTTTAAAGCCAAGGATAGTCAGCATAGCAATGTGACTTCAATAATGACTCTGTAGATTTTTTCCCCCTTTTCTACTATTGTCAGTAACCTGCACTCTACTTTCAAGCATGAGAATGATCGTCTAAAAATAGAACCACTCCTTTTCCGTTTTGCAGCCATTAATGAAGTCACTGCTTAGCTAAACCTTGCTCTTAATTCAGCTTCAGTCTAAAGGAAGAAAATAATCTGGATTTCTGGTATGAAAGATTGGACCCATAATATAAAGAAGGGCACAAAATAACAGCACTGGTCTCTAGTTGCAGTGAATATGATGATGAGTCTGAATCTTATGTCAATATAAATATATTGCTTATTTAATGGGAAAAAAATCCTCTCTCATGTTTTCAGATTTGTCCCAATGCTTAGCTACAAGAGGAATAATTTGTTTTTAAAATGTGAGTTCATTCACTTCACAGACTTGAGTACCTGTTATGGGCCAGATCCTGTGCTGGGGTGTGGGGCCCTCAAATGAATTAACTATAGTTCCCACCCTGTCCTGACGGGACACATTTTTGTTACCTTTGCTCTCCCCAGGTGAACTATTGTTAATTCACAGTGTGCAAGATCCAAGCTCAGCTTTCACAAATAGAGTTGGTGTTTTAATGGTTGTTTTTCACATGTTCTTAATTTTGTTTTTTTTCTCAACTTCTAAAGCTTTAGTTAAAAAGATGTGGACCTCAGATAAGAAAATTTTAATGATTGTGAACTTGATTTTATGATCCTTGATTATTGTCAGAACACAGAATGCTTCTCTTTTAATTTCCTTTGTTTTTGCTTTATTTCTGTTATCTTCTGTCACTAATCCCACACCTCTGCCTGCCATAGGCAGCTTTATATTATATTTAAAGTATGTTTTTCTACATTTTTATACACACAGACACATATACATACACAAAGAGAGAAGCTTTGAAAATTTCTGGCATGGAGCATATCTAATTTACATAAATGATATGATGGTATCAATATCTGTTGCTAACTTTTTGTATTTAACAATTTTTAAAGATCTACCCATGTTACTGCATATACATCGAAGTTACTGCTTTTTATACTCCATTACGTGCTATCCTATTCATACACTGGGAATTTGCCAAGAGTAATAGAGCTCTGTCGTGAATATCAACACATCTTTCTCCTTGAGCACCTGAGTGACTTATTCAAGATCTATCCAGTGGTACAACTGCTAGTGTGAGCATAATTGTCAGGTGTGTGCGTATTTAATTTTAGTAAATTAAGTGAGGCTTTTTCCCCCCAATGGCTGCATTTGATAATATTCCCACCAGCAAGGCAATAGGGTCTCCATTTTTCTACATCTTCACCAGCATTTGATATTGTGTGACTTTAGTTTTTGCCAATCTAATGACTATAGCTTGGCTTTGGTGCTTTCATTAGTATTTTGATGCTCTCATTAATATTTCCTGATTTCTAGAGAGTTTGAGCATCTTTTTTTTATTACCCATTTAGGGTTTTCCTTTCTATGAATTGTCTCTTCAGAGATATTGCCTCTTTTTTGTTTTTTTCCCTCAGTTTTTCAGGAATATGGACAAAATAACCAACCCTCCCAAGAATATTATACAGATTTATCCTTTGCCTTCCTTTTTAAAATATGTTACATGAAGATTTTCTCTAAGCCTTTAATACTAGGAAAGCTTTAGGTTTCCTGAAAGTTATATAACTGTCATGGTAGACTTTTTATTTCAATGTCATTATGAACTTTTTTTATGTCTCTTGTCATCACCTAATTCAAAAGATGTTTTGAAAGAGTCAGGCATAAGTGAGTCAATAAATTTATTTTTTTCAAAATGTACCCGTTTAATTTAATTGGTCTTTTTACTAGAACAAAATGTGTTCCCACTCACCTTAGAATAGCAATAGGCTATTAGAATTACAAAGCTGTGGAGATCACCTGGTTCAACCACACACTTCATAAGTTGGAGATGGAAAAGTCACAAAGGTCATCTGAAACTATTTAGGCTATATAGGTAGGCAAAAACTGGAGTGGCCTAGCACTAAATCTGGTTTTAGTTTCCTTTTATCAAATTATTTTTAAACATTTGGTATTTTATATTTAATAGGAAAGGTACATATTTGGGGACATGTGTCTGTGTGTATGTGTGTGTGAAGTGTGTTTGTGTTTTATAAAACTCATGAGTCCCACCCCAACCCCCTGGGCATTTATCTATATGTAACTGATCAGAAGTTCTGGTCTCAATACATCTCTAATCTTTTCTACAAGTCTTTGCAAAATTTTCATCTAATCTAGAAGTACAAATTACAAGTCAAGCTTTGGAAATCAAACTTAAATTCCTCTGTTTGGTAATCTCTGAGATAGTGTATAAAAATATCCTACTTGCTAATTATTTGATTATCAGCTCTGTTCCTAAATCATACATGAATTGCTTGTCTTTCTAGGTTAAGTATCAGCATCAGAAAGATTCTCCCTCAATTGCAGGACTTGGAACGGACAGTTGTGGTTGCGTCTAGATCTGCAGATGATGAAGCCCCAACCTCACATCCTCGTGGAATCCCAGGTCCCCTGAGTGGACAGGAAGCAACAAGGCTGGGCAGGGTTCCAGTGTTTCTGACTTGGATCAAGTGAGTATTACCCTTGGCAATGTCAATACTAAGGCTTTTCACTTTATATTTGCTTCCACATACACCATGGCAAGGAAAGGGATGTGTTAAGTCCTCCTCTGGCTCTGAACACTTGTGCTCAGAGGTGACGCACCTGTTCCCTCTGACATGTCTTTGGCCAAGCAACTCACTTGGCCACAGTTAACAGGTGTCCTGGAAAGGGCAGTTTCTTTGCTATTTTGTGAAGAGTACCACTGACTACCACAGAGGGTAAAGATACTAGGTAAAGAGGCCTATGTGCCCTCCTGACTTCCAAAAACACTTCTGTGTACTAAGTGGCCAGTAATGGTTCTGGAGATTTAGCAGGGAAGAAGCCAAGTGGAGGGAGAATGATAACTAAAGCCGATTCCCAAGGGCTGGAGTGTGTGTGTGTACAGGGAAACAGCTCTGACCTTGTCTAAAGGCAGGTGTGGGCATGCCACTGAGTATTTCTTGCACACAGTGCATTTGATATGTGCAGAACTCAGTGACGTGAGTGTTGCTCTTACAACCATTTTTCCAACATGGCAACAGTTCTTCAGGCTGATAAAGAGACTGGCCCAAGTCATGCAGTTGATCCAGGTCTTGGTTCTCTGACTCCAGGGGCCCCTTTCACTTTACTTTTGGACTATAACACTGATGTTCTCAACATACCACAAACATCAAATTAAAAGTTTCCTGAGTTTAGATCTAAGTTTGACATTTTGTATCTGAGCCCTATTCACATCTTGTGATTACAATTAAAAAATATATATGTATATAGAATGTTAACCTAACCATACATATAGGACACTTTTTGGATTCTTTACACGACCACTAAAGAATTCTGCAAACTGACCTTTTAAGTTGCCAAGGAAACCTATCAGAAGTATTCCTAGAAAATGGCTACTCTGATTGCAAACAATCTCTTGCCATGATTCAAGTAGTCCATCTCTAAAATAGGCAAATACAATCAGCTGCATGCAGATAAGTAAATCTGAATCTGCTTCCTCATTGTGGGAGGTGAGTCTAAATGTCAAAACTGCCTGTTCTTCCCAGACTTTCAGCACTGATAGCATTTAGTCGGAACATGCAGTTGGGGGCAGGTCATGTGGCTACAATAGTGTTTCTGCTTAGAAAAGGGAAAGTGGTTCTTAAGTTGATTCCTCTTGCGCTCTGTCATTCCCACATACAAACACGCACACACACACACACACACACACACACACACACACACACACACACGCTAATGAAGCTCAATTTAGTTTAAGTGCTTGGAAAAAGGCTTCTGAACGGTTGAAAACCATCCTGGGGGTTCATTGGTGGTTTTCTAAAATGGTCACACATATCCTTAGCTCTTTCAATCTGAGGTATCCAGATGCTCACATGCCATTCTAAGCAGCAAGTCACAAGGATTAAAAAGTGATGCATCAAGAAAATAATGAGGCCAAATCTATCTTCTCAAGTTTTTCTACTCTTCAGGGTAGAATACTTTAATATCAGAATTTACAGAGTAATAAATACTTAGGAATTAAGTGTTACAGAGGGTCAAAAAATACCCAAAGAAAATAGTTGAGAGAATAAGAACTTTCTGGGTCTATAATATCTTCTCTAAGATGGAGCCATGATTATAAGTCATCATTTCTGGTTCTCTAGGTTGGAAAAAGCACCAAGAGATCATCCCATACTCTATCAACTAGGCAGTCATTCGTTTAATAGTATCCTATTTCTGATTCTTTGATCACACGGTGACCTTCTGGGCTACGATATAGACTACTCAATGAAGGGGATGCAAAAATCTTTTCCTTGGTCTTAGTCCTAGAATATCTCACAAAATAATGTATCAGTTGACATTTGTTCTCATGCATCAGTCTGAGCGTTTTGTTACTTTCCAAAGTTTAGAAGCTTACTGTCATCATTACTAAGATATGCATTGTAGGTATGGTGGCTCAACCCCACATGAGACTCAGCCTGAATCAGTTAGCTGCCCCAGCAGGGCATGCACACATTACTGCATGCACACTGCTGCTCCTGGGTGTCTGTCAAGCAAATGCTACATCAGTTCAACTAGTGGCTAGATAGTGGAAGTCAGCATGCTTTTTGGGGAAAAGAATGGAGATTTTGTAGGTTTTTACTAAGACTGTATGACTTCTCTGAGTCTCAGTTTCTCCATTTTAAAATAGGAATAACAATATACTCTACTGCGGTTAAATTGAAAGGCATATTTAAGTATGTAGTCCAGAATTTGGAGCACAGTAAGTATTCAAAAAATGTTGTTTTCCTCACACCTCCTTCGCCATGGGAGGACGTAAGTTCTATGGTTTTCATTACCATAGATCCACGTGCTATCTAAAATTTTAATTTATTTGAGATCAACTTAAAATATCACTGTTGCAAAAACAGTGATGTAGCAAAAATATTAAGAGAAAACCCACTTCAGGTTATGGTGACTACAGTCATTTTCTTTCCAGCTCAGCAGCATTGGGCAGAGCTTGAGTAATAAATGACCTTGAATCTGATTTACTTCGCTTGGAGCTGAACTTTCATAATGATTTTGCTCAAGCAGCACGTGATGGTCAGATGTTCTCTAAATGGCCCTTGATAAACCAATCAGTTGCAGTCTTATCTACTTCAATAAAAACGAAAAAAGCATTTTAATTTGGAGAAGAATGAAGTGGGCCTTTCCCCCTAGAAACAGCTGTAAATTGGAACCAAATAGAAACATTTAAAAATAAACCCAAAGCTGCTGAGAAGATTCTAAAAAAGCTCCTCCTTTCCTGAAAAGTTGCTGTGAGTGCAAAGACTGTCTCAGGCACATGGAATTTTTTTATCACCAAAGGTCACCCAAAGCAAGTAAATTTACAGGGAACCATCCCTCCGTGTTGACAGAGATATCTATTGCTTTTATTTGCGGCTCCTTGCAAAGTGTCTTTTTAAGGAAACATAAAAGCACGTGATGGATCATGAAATTAACATGTTGAGAACAACATTAGTTGACTCTGTTCTAAGGGGTGCCTGTCTCCTCCTCACTTGCTTGTGCACTTCAACTGGCAGCAAATCAATTACTCTCAGGCCCTGCAGAGTTTTCAAAAATGCACGGAGCACATCAGGCCACACGTTGAAATGATGCACCATATCAAAGTAAACAGTAACTTTCAGGAGACTATTAGTGCTACTGACATGTGAAAAGTGAAATCTGTTACAGCCCTTAACCCTCATCGCTCCTGGTATCGCCCCATCAGTGAGTTTCAGGGAATGAGGTATTTGGCATAATTATGTTTTCCGGATTATTGAAGTTTAACATTTAAGCACTGAGCCCCTTTACTGTAAGCATTTGTGATGGGGAATTTTCTTAAGTGCATCATTTTTCCCTTGTCTCATGAATTAAAAATGCTAAATGCTGTCTAAACTCCTCTTAATACTCAGGTATAATGAATAAATAATTAAAAGATTTTATAGAAAGTCAGAAACACAGAAATGATTCTTATCCTATATTTATACTTGAACTTTAGAGATGTTAAGTGATTTGCTGATGGACACACAGGTGCACATGACAGGAGCTCACCCTACAATCTAGGTTTCCTAATTCCAAATTTCATTGCTCTTTCTCATACACAGTAATTCCCAATTATATTGGATTTTTGGCACTTGTCATTTCCCTTGCCTGGAATATTCTTCCCACACAGTCACATATGCCTCAGTCTTACCTGTCGTTTTCCCTCAATTGTCACTTTTCAGTTGAGTCCTCACTGAGGCCTTACTTAAATGTGCAACCCTCTCTCTACCCTTGGCACTACTTTCATTTTTCTCTGACTTATTTCTTTTCTCTACAGCATTTATCACCTTCTTACCATATATACACTTATGCAATCTATTTTATTTATGGCCTTTCTCTTCTCACTAGAAGGTAAACTCAGTGAAGAAAAGATTGTTTGTCTGCTCTGATAATGAATAGATTCCTACTGGTAGAACAGTGCCTGGCAAATAGAGGTGCCTGGCAAATATTTGTTAAATGAGTCACTGGTCTGAATGATTAGAACCTCACAGAAGTTTGATTTCTGAATAAGTCAGGTGTTAGATGTTAACAATATGGGGATCCATGGGTTATTTTTTCTTCTTGTTGGTAGAGAAGGTTAAGAAATTATTTGTCAAGTTCCCTGGTTAAGAAAAAAGAATTTTAGCTGGTTAATTTGTAGCATAGAGTTGATTTCTTTTTAGATGACACAGTAAAATATATGTTGCATTTACAAATTTATTTCCACCAAACTATTTAAAGCAATAATGACAATGAAACTCGATTTTGAACAACAAAGATGACCTGCTTATAAATCCTCAGTAACAGTTCCCAGTAGGGGCACTATCAGTGTTTAGGTCTGTCTTCCACAAAGGGGTCTTGCTTGTTCAGTAGGGAACTCATGTGGCCATTTTAAAGCTAAATCAACAACAGCATTTATCAGAGCAAAAACCCCAGGGGTTTCTGGGTAGTTTAAAGAGTCAGTCATCTTCAGTAAGGGACATAGAAGAGCTTTAACAACTGAGCTTCAAAGAAGGATAAGTCTTTGTGGAGTCTGTCTGAAAATAATGAAAAATATAATGAATGCTCAGATGTTCTTTGCAGTTTTACAGCAGGAGATAATTGGAAAGGACCTAACTCTTTAACAATAAGGGAACAGTTAAGTAAATTGCACCCTGGAAAATGGTGCTTCCGTTAAAATTATGACTATAAAGACCACAGGGCAACTTAGAGAAATCTCATGAAATATTATTAAAGTCTTTATCTATTTGAAACCACATGCGGTGACCACAGCCATGTAAAAATATTCATGTGGACAGACTTGAATGTAGTCTTATGAGTAATAAGCAAATGATTTATTCTCCCAGCTTTGAATTTTCATATTATAACTAATTAAATGAGAAAACTATATTGATCATGAAGTATAAATGATAGCAGTTTACCTAAGGTACTTAAGGAAGAGTTGGATCTAAATAAGATTGTACTCCTACTGGATATTCATGTTACAACCATTAATTAAAGGTTCTGAGAAATTCTGTAGTAAAACAAATGATTCAATCATACTTTATTTCTTTCCCCAAATCATCTGATCAAATGCTATTTTTTCCTAGACCGTCTCTGGATATCTCGAGAAAGACCACTGTTCTGCAGAGCAGAACATTAAGCTTATACGTTGAGCTTATAGTTACCTTGGTTTTTTTTCCAATGATGTTTGAAGATAAGGAAAAATATAAGAAATTGAGGAAGGAAGAACGGGAGGAAGGGAGAGAGGGAGGAAGGGAAGAAGGAAAAGAAGAGGTTGAGTCGCAGAGTCCAGGTTGCTTTACCCCTGAAAGCTTTCTGAGGAGGACTGACATTATTATCTAATTGTTGGAATCAGGAGGCAAAAAGAAACTCCCTTCTAAAAGGGAACCACCAAAGAAAAGTCTGTGCATAAGGCACTTTTATAGCAGGACTGAATCAATTCCAGAGGTAAATGATCATCTCACATGACTAGGAAATGAGCCACTTGGAAGCTAATGTCTTAGGGATTATAGAATGGAATTAGGAACTACTAGGAAGATTCCGGAACCCATGTACTCCCATCATGCTTTGTACTGATGTTGTTAATTTTCTTATGGATTGGTCTTAGTAGATTGTAGGCCATTCCTTTTCTTTCTCTCCCTCCCTCTCTGTCTCTCCGTGTAAGCTTCTGGATGAATGTTCTTGTGCTCTATAGAACCTTGGACTATAAGAAGTCAAAGCTCTTTATAACTCTTGAAGAAAATAGTCCTTAACCAACTTTCCATATTTCCATTAAATTAGAAAGGACTAGAATAAGTTTTCAACTTTTCCCTAATTTCTGCTCTCCTTCTTTAAAGTTTAAAAGTCATATTTGTGTTTCATTTCATGATATATTATACCATCAAACACTCTTAACATTTCTGGAAAAGCTAACTCATTTCCTGATTATTACCCACGAGGCTGGCATATGTACAGGCCAAGACAGGCTGCCCCAAAATGGGCCACTTTGGCATGTGGTTTATTTTGAGTTGAACACAATCACGACTCTGCAGGGTCAAGAGCAAGTTTTACTCCTTCCTTAATTACGTAGAAGAATCTAAATTGGGGTCTTTCCCAGAATAAAGGTTATTATCAGACAAAAATTTTATCTGAGTGAGCATCTGTAGGGCAGGGCAAACATCTAATTACTGAACATCTGCTCTTCTTTGCCTGGTGAATTGCCCTCCTCCCCTTTGAAGCTCCAGGCCCCTATCCCACTCCTTAGCTCAGACGGCAGAGACCCCATTTTACCTTTCTGTCTTTGAACCTTTCATGTATATACATATAAAATATTTGATTTTCTTCTATTACTCAGTCTCAAGTCAATTTCATTCTTAGACCAGCCAGATGAACCTTTGAAGGGTGGAGGGTATTCCTCCCTAATATAAGTAAAATCCGTGTATTTTAGGAAATATGGATTATTTAAATTTTTTTCATTAGCTGCACAGTATTCCATAAAGTGATTGCATTATAAGTCATTTTATTTTTCACTACTGAAACATTTTAGGATGTTACTAAGATTGACTATTATGGAAAAATGCAGCAATGAACATCCTTGTATCCTAGATCAGATATTAAGAAGCAAAATTGTTTGGAAATAAATTTTACAGTTGAAATACTGCCAAATTGTCACCCAAAAAATGGCTCACTAAATTTACATTCCTACCAGCAATGTAGAGTGTATGCATTTCATTTGCTTGTGCCAAAATATTTTTATTATCAAATTTAAATTTTTTTCAATAATTTGGGCAAAAATGGGATCTTTGTATTTTGCACTTCTCAGATGACTCTTGAAGTTTAGCAACTTTTGCAGAGTATTTGTGACTGTATTAATTTTAGCCAATGTCATTTCTATAAATTATCTAGCCCTGTTGCAAATTACTGTAAGCAAAACTACTTTTAAATTATTCCTACACTGTTGGTGGGAGTGTAAATTGGTGCAGCCACTATGGAAAGCAGTATAACTAAAAATAGAAATACCATACTATCCATGTAATTCCACTTCAAGCAATTTACCCAAAGAAAACAAAATCCCTGATTTTAAAAGATATATGCACCCCTATGTTTACTGCCATATTATTTACAGTAGCAAAAATATGGAAGTAACCAATGTGTCCATCAATAGATGAATGGAAGAAGATGTGGTATATATGTATAATGGAATATTATTCAGCCATAAAAGAAAGAAATCTTGCCATTTGCAACAACATGGATGGATCTAGAGGGTATTATGCTCAGTGAAATAAGCCAGGCAGAGAAAGACAAATACCATGACCTCACTTATTTGTGGAATATAAATACAAAGCAAAACAGAATGAACAAAATAGCAGTAGACTCATAGGCACTGAGACATGACTGGTGGTTATGATGGGGGAGGGGTTGGAGTGGGTGAGTAAAGGGGTAAGAGTCACAAAACCTTAATCATAATATAAATTAGTCATGGGAATGAAAATGCAGCATAGAGAATATAGCCAATAGTTCTGTAACTTATTTCTGTGTTGACAGATAGAAACTATACTAGTTAGCGTGAGCATTTAATAATGTAGATAACTGATGAATCGCTATGTTGTATACTTGAAACATAATATTGTATATCAACTATACTTCAATAAAAATATATCAAAATAAATAAATAGATAATTCATGAACATACAATTGTCTATTCATGTGAAAAGATTATCCTGAAAAGATCTCTAGCTATAGTATTGGTTTTATAATCTTCCTCATCAGTAGGATGCAATGCTCAGTTATCTTTGCAGAAAAGTTGGTCACCTTTCTGGACAGTCTTTACTTCAAGAAAGTATCACCTCTTCAGTTTTGTTCCCTCACAAAGAATGCCTCCTGGTAAACAGATATTATAATTCTGTAACCTTTGTGCCTAGCACTGTGTTAGGTACATCAAGAACAAATATATTACAATTGTAATGAATTTACCAACTCAGCCTTATTTTCCCCACACTAAACTCTAATTCCGCCATTAAAAAAAAATGACGGTTTTCTTATGCTATCAAATAGCGTAATCCTGATCACAAATAGAAAAGACTGTTATAATAAAACAGTTAAAGTTATCAATTGACTTATCGATGACTAACTTACATAAAACTTTTTTAAATAAGCAAAATTGAATGGCATAAGTGTTTGGATAAAAGAATAAATGTAGATGTAAAGGTATTAGTTAAGATACTTTAAATACACACACACCCGAATAGTAATCAGACAATGTAATGCAGATATTTTTTGAACTAATCTTTTTGGAAAAGGGACTATTAAAGTACAAAAAGTACTAAAAAAGGAGAAACTTACATTTTTCCTTTACTACTCTCAAAACACATTTTTCATGAACTTTTATAATTTTTTAAATAAATAGGTTTACTTTTATTTAAATAAGAGATACTGATAAGGAGAATGCAGATTGTCACTGTACTGGCAACTCAGTATTTAGGCTCTGGAATATTATGCTTTCCTGCTCTATCAAAGTAACTTTTCAATTAGCAACTACGAGAAATAATTTCTACATGCCACTCATTATTCACTGATTTGATGAAGATTAATGAGACAGTTTCAGATTCAGGAAAATTTTTGTAAGTACTTGAGATATTTTCAGAGAACTACGTATTACTTGAGCTCAACAAATACTATAACTTGAAATTCTCCTTGCCCCCTTCACTTACAGACAATCTTTCTGAATTTCATAATCAGGTGTGAAAAAAGCTTAAACTGAGAATCAGGAGCTTGCATTCAGATCTGGACTCTGATGCTAAACATCCACATGATAATGGCACAACTCACGTGATTATTTTTCTGAACTTTTGTGTATTAAGTAAAACAAGGGATTTGACTAGACTAAAGGATACAAACTCAATTTCCTTGATTTAACTTCCAACATTAAAAAAAAAACAGATTTCATGTGAAGATAACTATTTTGAGTGTTTCTTGAAATCCTGGGTGACTTGGCAATAGGAAGCCATTGGTCCTACAGTTGAACCTCCAGCAAGAGGCCACAACTGTCCACCTGTGGGCGTGGACAGCCCAGCTCACCTAAGCCTTTCCTGGACTGTGTCACTTATTTCTATTTATGCTTTGTAGACCTTACATTCATTTGATGTTGAACCAAAGGCTGGATGAAAGTCCATAGAACTTTTATGTTCTAAAATTCAAAACACTGAGGTCTCAAAGGACTTACTGGTGAGATACCAGGAAAGACTAATAACTAATGTGGTCAAACTGACTTAGCATCTTAATCTCCCTCCTTTCTCGCACAGACACTCAGCTACAGGCTTCTTTGGAAGGTTTCTGCCTCTCCTGTTCCCACAAATGCCTCACAGGTCTCTCCATGCTCAGTGTTTTGTGCTTATCCAATCACTCTAACCTTATTGTTTTTGCCTATTTTCTTCTGATTTCCAGATTTTGTTTTTTACCTTCCTGGTGGACTTGATAACAAGTTCAGTAATCTTTCTCTACAAGGCTGCTTTACGAAGGATGGGGAATCTGGATTCTTATTGGCACATGCAGGCAGTTGGGGACTAGTCCTGTCCAATTCCCCACTTAACTATGGCTCCTAAAGATTGCCTGTGACAGTCCACCAGCTTGCTGCCAAGGAGAGTCCTATGATGGATTGGTGGAGCTAGAGACACACAGTTGCTACTGTGCAGAGAAAGTTTAAAGCTGTAAAGTTTCTTTACAGCTATACAGAAAAGAATACCTATTAAATTATAGGGATTCTGGGATTCATTTTCCAAAACTCTACAGTTTGCATAGAAGACATAAAAGCCCAGAGAATTAAATGATCTGCTTGGCTCAAAGACAGACTTTGAGCACATATATTTTTAATCTTGACAAGAAACAAGAAAAATTGAGCAGTGAAAACTGCGTGACAGTTTTAAAGCAGGTGAAAAGTCATTAGGTAGGTACAGTAATAGAGTGTGTAGTTAAGAACAAAGAAGGAAGGAGACAGGCTAGGAGCTAAAGAAATCTTTACCAATTGATAACTATGCCTTTAAACCCACTTGAGGAAATTTATGTCATTTTTATTAGGTGTCAGTAGGAATCTGCAAATTCTGAACAGTTTTAGTTGGCACTCAAATAAGGAAAAACAAGTTTAAGAAGCTTGAGATGTATACATTATCAGATAGAAATAGCTTAATATATTGAGATGAGAGCCACTAGGAAAAACACTACATTTCTCTAGAAGTCTTTTAATTCTAGAATTCCTTACCCAAGGAATTTTCAGCATGATCCCAGAAATATATACTTGAATACACAAATAAAACCATTATTTTTTTAGTCTTTAATGACACAGCCGTTTAATATTTTCTATTCTCAGATTTTGAAGTATGTTGGCTCTTTGAAACCAGTTTTTAAGTCCAGATTCTATTCATATTGTTTATACTCTCCAGTTATTTCCCATATGTCTTCATATTGTGCCTGTCTCACTCACTTTGGATATTCTTTCTGAAAAATTCAATATAAACAAATATCTACCCTCAAAATAATACCTGTAATTTCCAAAATGTAATTGGAATGAGACTCTTTCTGTTATCTGTCCAAATTTCCACTTAGCTGTTTTACTCCATTGGATTAAAATTTACTTTCTTTACAACTATACAGAAAAGAATACCTATTAAATTATAGGTTATAAGGCATCTGAGTCAGTGTTAGATACTGAAATACCATTAAACGAAAGGCTGTAAGTTAGATGTTGTGTTCTGGGGGGGGAGGGTGTTTCATATTATGTATGGCTATTGATGAGAAGAATAATTTTAAAAATGTTCAGGGATGGAAAGACACAAAAATTGATCATTTACTTCACAGAAAATAATACCTTAGATGAGGGGATAAAATATACCTCTACCTCATCAGGTTCTGGGCCTTAGGAATGTTCCTGAAATAAATCTTTTGAGCTGAGAACAACAGGAAATTGCCACTTATGCACTTAAATATCTTTCATGCTGCCACAGGGCTACCTACTCACTTGACGCTGTATCAGTTGCTAATGGTTTCTGGCTAAGGATTTGCTTTTCTTTGTCTTAATCTCCAAAGGATCACCTCTTTCCACACTGATTACAGTCCACTGGCTAAACTGATTCTAAAATTCAGCATTCAATTCATTGTGTTTTGAAAATTCTTAAATACATGATCAGTCTAATTTCAGTGACGATTCAGTATTTACAATCCATGTCCACTTCTTTGATGAATACTACCTAGGAAAATTAAAAGTATTATAGATATGTCATTTGGGAAATGTCATGACTTACTTATTTTCTAGTTATGGAAAAATAGGCTAGATACCTCTAGAGCTAGTAGTTTTCTATGACAGCTTCAATTTTTTTTTTATTAAGTTGAATAGATGTTACTGTAAAATAAAGTCCTTGGTATGAGGTAATGCTAGAAGGAACACAGTTGGTCATCAATTTCAGCATCTTCTAAAAGCAGATGTGTTAAAACCCAAAGCAGGTGTGGGAAGAATATGAAAATCAGTTTTGCTGGAAAAGCACTGCTCTTCAAAATACAGTAGCTGGGAAGGATGCTGAAGAGCTTTTAACTCATCTAATTTTCAGATGAAGAAACTGAGTCCTAACATGATTATAGAGATGGGAAATTTTGCTATAGTGGCCCTTCCCCCAAATTTACAACTCATTTAACTTGAGTAGAACATTCCTCATTTCCACATCAGTATTTCTTTCTCAAGAACCCTTCAGAAGTACAGGGATGTAACCTCATAAGACTCCTTAACTAAACACGTGTATCTGCATTACTGCACTTCTTTGGTCTTTATCCTTTTTCTAGAGAAATTTAAGATTGTTACGTTGACACAAAGAGTGTTTTTAGCTTGTTTGTTCTTTCAATGTAGATTATACATTTTAAGCCCCAGCTGGGTACCCTTCAATCCTGTATGATTTAACATTTTTTTCAGGAAGTAAAGTGGAGAAAAAGGGGGAGTTGTAAGTTTCTCCTGTTTAAGAATGAGAAAGAAAAAAAAATCAGAATACAACTCAATACCAAAATAAATAAAGCTCCATCTATGCAATAAAAAACAAAAGAAGTGGCATTATTTTCTCTTCAGTATATTCTACCCTTCAAACTCTAGTAACATTTTCTTTGTTATTATGGGTGAATTGGCATGAAACTACTTTTGCATGATAGAATTCTTTTGAGAACTCTGTAAACTGTAAACTCGATTTCTGTCATTTCTGTAGGGGCCAAGGATAGACTGCCCCCAAAATGTGCCACTTGGGCATGTGGGCTGTTTTGAGCTGAAGGCAGTCAAGACCCTGCAGGCTCAAGAAAACCTTTGGCTCCTCCCTTAACTACCTAGAAAAATCTAAATTGGGATCTTTCCCAGAATAAAGTTTAGCACCAGAGATAAATTTTATCAGGGCAGGGCAAATATCTAATTACCAAACATCTGCTCTTGTTGCCTGTGAATTGCCCTCTTTGCCCCCTGAAGGCCCAGACCCCTATCCCATTCCTTATCTCAGGATGGCACAGATACCTCATTTTACTACCTTTCTGTCTTTAAAACTCTCATGTGGGGGGTGTTCCCCTACATATGAAATTAAATTAGATTTTTTCCTGTTTTTAGCCTCAAGTCAATTTGATTCTTAAACTGGTGAGAAGAACCTTAAGGGTAGAGGGAAATCATTCCTCCCCAACAGTTCATTACTAAGACATTCTACAGTGCTGCAGACTCTTAGCCCATTGAGTTGTGAGAATTGATCAGTGGCTGGCATTAAAATACCACAGGGTAAAGTTATACTTGGGGAGAGAGTTGAAAGAGTTGAGAAAAAGGGCAACAAGTTATCAATTGTGTATTCAACATATCAGAGAGATCTGAAACACCATTTTAGATCTATTTTAGGGTCAATTTAAAAAATATATTGGTCCCCTGTGGCTACAGATACTTTATTATGGATGTTTTTAATATGGATATTTAGTTACAGAGTTTATGCTAAGAAAAACGGACAGCTTGTAAAACAAAGAGACGGTGGTATTCATATCAATGTACACATTTCACTTTGATTTGTATCATTTGGGACTTCACTTTAAAATTTCTTAGACGTGGTTAAATCCATACTAGTTGATATATACTGCATGATTATACCAAATCTGACTGTGACTTTTGGAAAGGTAGAACACAATTTTACCCAACTTTTCCTTTTGTTCTGAGTTAAGTGATGCCTTCTCCCTTTTGGGGACTATTTAGCAACAATAAGACTTAACAGATCTCTGAAATTTTGGATAGAGCTTTTCAGATGCAGAGAATGTAATTGGAAAGGTAAAAAAATGGTTATCACATCTATAAGTTTCTTTTGATAGCCTTTCAGTGATAAATTTGCTCACTCTAATGTGTCATGTATTTATTTGCTTAACTAGAAATGTATAATCAAACAATTATGGTGTAATTCCCCATAGACTTTAAGAGTGATTTCTTAATTGTAGAACACAGGTACAAAGAAGCACATCAGTCCTATATCAAGTCAAGAGACTTGATAACAAACATTAAATACTATTTAAACATGTAGTAGCTACAAATTATGATGCATAGTAATTAGGTTGATTCTGGTTGTTGTTGCCTCAAGCACCGATGAACCGGCTCATATAGGTGCTGAAGGTTGGGGAACTGGTAACATGCTTCTTGGATTTGGATTTATTATCAAGGATTCACCACTTCCTCTGTCTTTTAATATCATCTGATTTTTATTTGGCTGTGCAAGTACTCTTTTAGTCTCTGAATACCTGCTAGCTCACTACACTCCCTGCTGAAGGGTAGTCTGGTAATGGTTGGAATACCAGGTTGCCCTATGTGGGCTCCCAATATATACTTGTTTGTCACTTGGACTTGGACATTCAAACACTTGTGATTTTTTTTTAAAGTACTGGTTTGGGGCCATTCTTTCAACCAGTGTTGATAACTTTTAGTAACATACTTCCTTATACACTCACATAACACACACCCTTGAGTCCATATATATGGGTCTTCAGTCTATGGGGCTTGTGAATAACTCATTTCACAGCCAATAGCCAAAGCCCACAAGAAAGGAGTAACAGAAGAGGAAGAATGAAAAAAAAAAAAAAAGGAATAGGGAGCCAACATGGCGGCGTGAGTAGGACAGTGGGAATCTCCTCCCAAAAACATATATACTTTTGAAAATACAACAAACACAACTAGCCCTAAAAGAGAGACCAGAAGACGCAGGACAGTGGCCAGACTGCAGCTACACCAGCGAGAACCCAGCGACTGGTGAAAGGGGTAAGATACAAGCCCCGACGCGGCGGGACCCAAGCGCCCCTCCCCCCAGCTCCCGGCGGGAGAACAATAGGCAGAGCGGGAGGGAGACGGAGCCCAGGACTGCCGAACACCCAGCCCCAGCCATCCGGGCCAGAGTGCACACACAGTGCTTGCGCGGGGGGGCCCTGGATACTGGGGGAACAGGGAGTAAGACCTCTGAGCGGGTGCCGAAGCTGATGCCCCTGTGACAAAGAAAAGCAGGGGCTTTTTGAAAGTCTTAAAGGGACAGGGACTTAACAGCTTGACGGAAACAATCCAGGTCACAGTACAGCAGCTGGAAATTACAGGGAAAACCGGGTGCACTAACCCCCTGGGAAACAGCTCTGAGACCCCTCACGGAGGCAAACAGTCAAGCAGCCCCCCCATCCATTACCCCACCGGGCGCTGCGAAAGCAGAGAAGCAGCCTGAGACAAATTCCGCCCACAGAAAGGGAAATTTCTCCCTTCCGGCCAGGCAAGACACAAAGACCCACTCTACACGCAATTACCCAACACAAGCCACTAGGGGTCGCAGTTGTCCCAGTAAAGAAAGGCCAGTAGCAAGTGAAAAGTTTGGCCCTCCCAGCTGACAGTCAATAGCACCTGTCAACATGAAAAGGCAAAAAAATATGATCCAGACAAGACTAACCCAGACAGCTTCGGCATCTGCTACATCTTCCCCTGAGAAGGAATCTGGGGAGATAGATTTAGCCAGTCTTCCTGAAAAAGAATTCAAAACAAAAGTCATAACCATGCTGATGGACTTGCAGAGAAATATGGAAGAACTAAGGAAGGAGAATTCAGAAATAAAACAAGCTCTGGAAGGACTTCAAAACAGAATGGACGAGATGCAAGAGAGCATTAATGGACTAGAAAACAGAGAACAGGAACGCAGAGAAGCTGATGCAGAGAGAGATAAAAGGATCTCCAGGAATGAAAGAATTTTAAGAGAGCTGAGTGACCAATCGAAAAGGAAAAATATAAGAATTATAGGTATTCCAGAAGAAGTAGAGAGAGAAAAGGGGATAGAAAATGTCTTTGAAGAAATAATTGCTGAAAATTTCCCCAAACTAGGGGAAGAAATGGCCTCTCAGACCACAGAGGTACACAGAACTCCCATGACAAGGGATCCAAGGAGGGCAACACCAAGACACATAATAATTAAAATGGCAAAGATCAAAGACAAGGACAAAGTATTACAGGCAGCCAGAGAGAAAAAAAAGGTTACCTACAAAGGAAAACCCATCAGGCTATCATCAGACTTCTCAACAGAAACCCTACAGACCAGAAGAGAATGGCATGATATACTTAATGCAATGAAACAGAAGGGACTCGAACCAAGACTACTGTATCAAGCACGAATATCATTTAAATATGAAGGAGGGATTAAACAATTCCCAGACAAGCAAAAGTTGAGGGAATTTGCCTCCCACAAACCACCTCTACAGGGCATCCTACAGGGACTGCTCTAGATGGGAGCACTCCTAAAAAGAGCACACAACAAAACACCCAACATATGAAGAAGGGAGGAGGAGGAATAAGAAGGGAGAGAAATAAAGAATCATCAGACTGTGTTTATAATAGCACAACAAGCGAGTTAAGTTAGACAGTAAGATAGTAAAGAAGCTAACCCTAAACCTTTGGTAACCACAAACTTAAAGCCTGCGATGGCAATAAATTCATACCTTTCAATTATCACCCTAAATGTAAATGGACTGAATGCACCAATCAAAAGACACAGAGTAATAGAATGGATAAAAAAGCAAGATCCATCCATATGCTGCTTACAAGAGACTCACCTCAAACCCAAAGACGCGCACAGACTTAAAGTCAAGGGATGGAAAAAGATATTTCATGCAAACAACAGAGAGAAGAAAGCAGGTGTTGCAATTCTGGTATCAGACAAAACAGACTTCAAAATAAAGAAAGTAACAAAAGACAAAGAAGGACATTACATAATGATAAAGGGCTCAGTCCATCAAGAGGATATAACCATTATAAATATATATGCACCCAATACAGGAGCACCAACATACCTGAAACAAATATTAATAGAACTAAAGGAGGAAATAGAATGCAATGCATTCATTCTAGGAGACTTCAACACACCACTCACTCCAAAGGACAGACCCACCAGACAGAAAATAAGTAAGGACACAGAGGCACTGAACAACACACTAGAACAGATGGACCTAATAGACATCTACAGAACTCTACATCCAAAAGCAACAGGATACACATTCTTCTCAAGTGCACGTGGAACATTCTCCAGAATAGACCACATACTAGGACACAAAAAGAGCCTCAGTAAATTCCAAAAGATTGAAACCCTACCAACCAACTTTTCAGACCACAAAGGCATTAAACTAGAAATAAACTGTTCAAAGAAAGCAAAAAGGCTCACAAACACATGGAGGCTAAACAACATGCTCCTAAATAATCAATGGATCAATGACCAAATCAAAATGGAGATCCAGCAATATATGGAAACAAATGACAACAACAACACTAAGCCCCAACTTCTGTGGGACACAACAAAAGCAGTCTTAAGAGGAAAGTATATAGCAATCCAAGCATATGTAAAAAAGGAAGAGCAATCCCAAATGAACGGTCTAATGTCACAACTATCGAAATTGGAAAAAGAAGAACAAATGAGGCCTAAGGTCAGCAGAAGGAGGGACATAATAAAGATCAGAGAAGAAATAAATAAAATTGAGAAGAATAAAACAATAGCAAAAATCAATGAAACCAAGAGCTGGTTCTTCGAGAAAATAAACAAAATAGATAAGCCTCTAGCCAGACTTATTAAGAGGAAAAGAGAGTCAGCACAAATCAACAGTATCAGAAACGAGAAAGGAAAAATCACGACGGACCCCGCAGAAATACAAAGAATTATTAGAGACTACTATGAAAACCTATATGCTAACAAGCTGGGAAACCTAAGAGAAATGGACAACTTCCTAGAAAAATACAACCTTCCAAGACTGACCCAAAAAGAAACAGAAAATCTAAACAGACCAATTACCAGCAACGAAATTGAAGCGGTAATCAAAAAACTACCAAAGAACAAAACCCCCGGGCCAGATGGATTTACCTCGGAATTTTATCAGACATACAGGGAAGACATAATACCCACTCTCCTTAAAGTTTTCCAAGGAATAGAAGAGGAGGGGATACTCCCAAACTCATTCTATGAAGCTAACATCACCCTAATACCAAAACCAAGCAAAGACACCACCAAAAAAGAAAACTACAGACCAATATCCCTGATGAACGTAGACGCAAAAATACTCAACAAAATTTTAGTAAACCGAATTCAAAAATACATCAAAACCATTGTACACCATGACCAAGTGGGATTCATCCCAGGGATGCAAGGATGGTACAACATTCGAAAGTCCATCAACATCATCCACCACATCAACAAAAAGAAAGACAAAAACCACATGATCATCTCCATAGATGCTGAAAAAGCATTTGACAAAGTTCAACATCCATTCATGATAAAAACTCTCAGCAAAATGGGAATAGAGGGCAAGTACCTCAACATAATAAAGGCCATCTATGAAAAACCCACAGCCAACATTATATTGAATAGCGAGAAGCTGAAAGCATTTCCGCTGAGATCGGGAACTATACAGGGATGCCCACTCTCCCCACTGTTATTTAACATAGTACTGGAGGTCCTAGCCCCGGCAATCAGACAAAACAAAAAAATACAAGGAATCCAGATTGGCAAAGAAGAAGTCAAACTGTCACTATTTGCAGATGACATGATACTGTACATAAAAAACCCTAAAGACTCCACCCCAAAACTACTAGAACTGATATCGGAATACAGCAAAGTTGCAGGATACAAAATCAACACACAGAAATCTGTGGCTTTCCTATATACCAACAATGAACCAACAGAAAGAGAAATCAGGAAAACAACTCCATTCACAATTGCATCAAAAAAAATAAAATACCTAGGAATAAACCTAACCAAAGAAGTGAAAGACTTATACTCTGAAAACCAGAAGTCACTCCTAAGAGAAATTAAAGGGGACACTAACAGATGGAAACTCATCCCATGCTCGTGGCTAGGAAGAATTAATATCGTCAAAATGGCCATCCTGCCCAAAGCAATATACAGATTTGATGCAATCCCTATGAAACTACCAGCAACATTCTTCAATGAACTGGAACAAATAATTCAAAAATTCATATGGAACCACCAAAGACCCCGAATAGCCAAAGCAATCCTGAGAAAGAAGAATAAAGTAGGGGGGATCTCACTCCCCAACTTCAAGCTCTATTATAAAGCCATAGTAATCAAGACAATTTGGTACTGGCACAAGAACAGAGGCACAGACCAATGGAACAGACTAGACAATCCAGACATTAACCCAGACATATATGGTCAATTAATATTTGATAAAGGAGCCATGGACATACAATGGCGAAATGACAGTCTCTTCATCAGATGGTGCTGGCAAAACTGGACAGCTACATGTAGGAGAATGAAACTGGACCATTGTCTAACCCCATATACAAAAGTAAACTCAAAAAGGATCAAAGACCTGAATGTAAGTCACGAAACCATTAAACTCTTGGAAGAAAACATAGGCACAAACCTCTTATACATAAACATGAGTGACCTCTTCATGAACATATCTCCCCGGGCAAGGAAAACAACAGCAAAAATGAACAAGTGGGACTATATTAAGCTGAAAAGCTTCTGTACAGCAAAAGACACCATCAATAGAACAAAAAGGAGCCCTACAGTATGGGAGAATATATTTGAAAATGACACATCCGATAAAGGCTTGACGTCCAGAATATATAAAGAGCTCACACGCCTCAACAAACAAAAAACAAATAACCCAATTAAAAAATGGGTAGAGGAACTGAACAGACGGTTCTCCAAAAAAGAAATACAGATGGCCAACAGACACATGAAAAGATGCTCCACATCGCTCATTATCAGAGAAATGCAAATTAAAACTACAATGAGGTATCACCTCACACCAGTAAGGATGGCTGCCATCCAAAAGACAAACAACAACAAATGTTGGCGAGGCTGTGGAGAAAGGGGAACCCTCCTACACTGCTGGTGGGAATGTAAACTTGTTCAACCATTGTGGAAAGCAGTATGGAGGTACATCGAAATGCTCAAAACAGACATACCATTTGACCCAGGAATTGCACTTCTAGGAATTTACCCTAAGAATGCAGCAATCAAGTATGAGAAAGACCAATGTACCCCTATGTTTATTGCAGCACTATTTACAATAGCCAAGAATTGGAAGCAACCTAAATGTCCATCGACAGATGAATGGATAAAGAAGATGTGGTACATATACACAATGGAATACTACTCAGCCATAAGAAAAGGGCAAATCCAACCATTTGCAGCAACATGGATGGAGCTGGAGGGTATTATGCTCAGTGAAACAAGCCAAGCAGAGAAAGAGAAATACCAAATGATTTCACTCATCTGTGGAATATAAGAACAAAGGAAAAACTGAAGGAACAAAACAGAAACAGAATCACAGAACTCAAGAATGGACTAACAGGTACCAAAGGGAAAGGGACTGGGGAGGATGGGTGGGTAGGGAGGGATAAGGGGGGGCAGAAAAAGAGGTGTATTAAGATTAGCATCCATAGCGGGGTGGGAGAAAGGGGAGGGCTGTACAACACAGAGAAGACAAGTAGTGATTCTACAACAGGTTGCTACGCTGATGGACAGTGACTGTAAAGGAGTATATAGGGGGGACCTGGTATAGGGGAGAGCCTAGTAAACAAAGTATTCGTCATGTAAGTGTAGATTAATGATTAAAAAAAAAAAAATGAAGTTCCTATGTGGTGACCTCTAATGAGTTCTACACAATGATATAAAGGGCATATAAAAGTGTAGGCAAAGGGTCTGTTTGTGTTTATACAGAGGATCAAAGCCTAATTTGGCTACCCCGAAAATGAACTAAGATACGATATGAAAAAGAACTTCCAACATCAGCACTCTCGGGAAGACTCATGACAGAAGATGATCAGCAAAAAAAAAACTCCAACAAAGATCCACACACTGTCACAGGTGTAGATGCACTCATCCCACCAGTTCCTGGACTTGCCATGGGAATGATGAAGGAGATATCTAAGCTGGCCTGTGCATACAGTAAAACAAAAAATTGGACTGGATCTATACTGTTGGAACTCAACCAAGAATTAGGAGAAATGCAAATTGTAGCACTCCAAAATCTTACAACCACAGACTATTTATCGTTAAAAGAACATATGGGATATGAACAGTCCCCAGGAATGGGTTGTTCTAGTTTATCTGAATTCTCTCAGACTGTTTTAAGTTCAGTCGGACAATATCCACCATATCATAGATAAGTTTTCACAAATGCCTAAGGTGCCTAACTGGTTTTCTTGGTTTCACTGGAGATGGCTGATAATTACAGGTATGCTTTGGTTAGGTAACTATATTCCTATTATGTTAATGTGTGTGCACAATTTAATTAGTAGTTTAAAACCTATCCATGCTGAAGTTACTCTACAAGAAGATATGTCAAAGAAATAATCAATCTTCCCAGGTTTTCTTCTGCCTGCTACTTCTATAGCTTTTCTTCTTCCTACCTAATCACAACCTTTAAATAGAACTCGTGCCACATGTCGAATTTACCGAGTATCATAATTCTTCCAAGTGGTAAAGACACCTCAAGACAAATGCTGGGCATAGAAGCCACAGGGCATAAATATGCAAAGAAGTAAAAAGCTAACGTTTTCAAACAATAAGGCTTCTCTCTCACTTACCAACTTAACATTTCCCTGTATGGCCCCGGAAGATGACTGGTTAGCCAGAGACGGGTAAGATTCCTCAAGGGAGGAACAACCTAAGACAGGCGCAGTCGCAGGGGGCCATCTGGTGAGAAAATGGGGAGCAGCAGAGGTGAGGCTTAGAACCTCCCCCCTCATGTTCTGAGAGAAATCTTCTGCATACATGGATGTTTATTGCCCTCGTCTAGCTCGGATTAACACATAGTCTACAGGCACACACCTGATCATCTACATTTGCTCTCTTACAACACTAAACTCTGTTTTCTACCTTTATCTCGTATCTACCTACCACTTCAGCATTTTATTAAAAATAATAATAATAGAGAAATGTGGTATCCACATATAAATCAAGTTTAAAAATCAAATGAATATTCATATTTGAACTGACTGTGTATAGTTCATAATGCATGAGCAAAACCAAAAGTTTCTGTGATGACTGCCCTTGTACTGTTCACCATGTAACTTATTCACTATGTAAGAATTTGTACTCCATGTAAGAACTTGTTCGTTATGCATCAGAAGATTGGAGACTGACGAAAATTAGGCTTGGGGTGGATTAATGATTGTGCATTGAGTATTGTTCCCCCTATACAGAAATTTATTGTGGTTAACAACTATTTGATCAATAAATATGAGAGATGCCCTCACAAAATATATATATAAACACACTTCCAATTGTAAAATAAATAAGTAACCGGGATGTAATGTATAGCATAAGGAATATAGTCAAAATATTGTAACAACTTGGTATGGTGATAGCTGGTACCTAGAATTATCATGTATATAAATGTTGAATCACTGTGTTGTACACCTGAAACTAATGTAATGTAATACTGTTGTCAATTACCCTTCAATAAAAAAAAGAAAAAAAAAAGATTCATTTATAGCATTTGAAATCATTTGACACAAATTATAATATTTGATTCCAACCACTAAAAAGTATATAGCTATCCACCAAAAGTTTAGACTTTCTCTGTTGATCTTTTTCTCTGGAAGCAGAGGGAAGAGACCTCCTCATATGATTTTCATTACTGTGTAATATTTGCACATATTTAATTTCTCTTGGAAATATTTGCTATAAATATAATTTCTATACCAGCATAGGTAATACAATCAAAGTTAAAGAAAAACATTTGTATAGTCACTCTGTCTGGACCTTATGCAAATATAGAAAATGACAAACCTGAATTTAATCACCAAATGTCTGACATTAAAACAGAAATTTGTCAAGGCAGAAATGTATGAGTCATAACAGTATCTAATTCCATGGCTTTTGGGCAGATCTCCTTCTGTATTGTAATGAAACTCATATTTATTTATACTAAAACCCTCCAACAGACCATATCTTAAAGTTAATTCAGACATATAAAATCCCCAAATGGAGTGTGGAAAATTGCAAAAGGTTGATCAGTTTAGATGTAACCTACATCTTATTTTTGCCTTTTATTTCCAAAGATCGTCTTAGAAAGACAAACACATTTTCTATATTATACTTCAACATCCCCAGACTGACTTGTAGTAAGTTAGAGCAGCCAAGAACACTAAGCTTTTATGGACCACTACTCTGATTTATAATATCCACAGAAGCAATTTGTTGCTCCCTTTTGTGTATCTTTCAAGGATACATCTAACAGGACTAGAAAATCTCAGAAGAAATTTACTGAGAGAAAAAAGAGCAGTCCAACTTTGTGGACTAGTTTATCATTTTTTCAGGTGTTAGCAAATGAGAACTAGGTTGGTGATATCGATATGATGTTTCAACATTGTCTTAGCAGTGAGTGATGAAGACTGATAAATGTCACAACTGTACATTGAAAAAGCATTTACAATTAGTACTAAATATAAACTGAAGAATAGAGTATTTCTTCTATACTGTACATTGAATGCAGAAACTAAAAAGACAATTACCGAGATACTTAGGGGGCAGGCACCATGAATGAATGGGCAGAAAATAAGGTTAAGTGAATAAGAAATGAGCAGAAATGCAAAGTGCACATCTGGCAAACCAGAATTCCTTCAAAAAAATGTAAAATCAAAGGACAAAAGTTTTTTACAAGAGACATGACCAAGTACAAAGGACTAGTGATATTTCTCTTATACTGTCTATAAAAGTGCGATTTCCTAGAAAAGCCAGTCACTTCACTGAACCCCTGGTTTTGGGAAGATTCACATTTGGGCCACCTGAGAGTAAACAGGTTCTGTCTAAATGCTGGTTAGGGCCTCCCATGACAGGGTGCAACTTCCAATAGTAAAGAGCCATGAAGAATATGTCTACACACTCGTATTTTGAACACTGCAACCAATGAGCACAGACATTTCCCCAGATTGTCCAGTGCTGAGACTCAACAGGCACACTTGTTAGAAATGCAAACCCCCATTTCACTCAGGTAAAATGAAGAGGATCTCCAGGAACGAATTTCGGAAGTCTGCATTTGCACGGGGTCTTGCAGTGCCTCATCACTGGGAAGGTACACGGAAACACTGAATGTTACTGCCTCCCCTCCCCACAAACAAACACCAACATAGATGACATAACTATGTCCATAAGAGATGAATAACTAAAGATAAGTTATTATAATAATTAATACAACTTGATTTCCCAAATCAACATTACATTTTTATCCACTTTAAGGGACGAGTTTGTTGTAGTGGTGACAATATTCCAAAGCCATCACTTTCATCTCTTCCTAACTTGACTGCTTTATTCACTCAGGTACCTTAGTCTCTGCTTCCCACACAGGTCTTGGCCACCGAGTCACACTCTGTGGAGCCCTTATCCATTGGAAAAAAGTTATTAGTTTCATTGGTGTCCAAAATAAAAGGAAAAAAGAACTCCTTTCAATGATTCTTTATCATTGGCTTCAACTTTCTAGAGTTATCCACATTTTGAGTTTCTAGGAATAGAGATCTGATTGTAGCAAATAGTATATAATTTCAAAGCACATTCTTATTTTCATCTTACTACTACATTTCCTTCCCACCATTTAATTTATAAATAAAATGTTAACTGGAACTTTTTGTGGTTGAACATTCTGTATACAACATTTTACCATTTGACATTCTTTGTGTAAAAAAAGTTAATTGTTTAATATTCTCTCAGAATGTTTTAAGCTTCTTTTATTTTTTTGTATATATAAACCAGGCATTACTTTCATCAGTTACTAAGAAAAGTAATGACCTCATAGGAGCCAAATTTCCCTCAGAGCACTAAAACTATAAGATTCCATGAGAAACTTCAGTTTACCTGCAGTCTGTATATCCCTTTCTGTCACTTACTTGCTGATCATACAAAGATGCTAACCAGAGAAGATTATTTTCAAAATTTGATGAACAAATCATATATAGGTGTTTGCAAAATTTACTCCTCATGGTTGCTTGTACAATTGTGGATTTACTGGTAGGGCTTCTAAAGATTGCCTAAATCTTTAGATACTACTGCCTAAATCTCAAAAATAATATTTACCTAATTATAGATCAGAGATAAGCAGGATCACTTGGGGTGAGTATATTGATAAATGAGGAAACAGCCATACTGTTCCTAGCCTAGGAAAATTGGGTGTCTTCATGTACCATTTCAGCATTCAATACATGTTGATTGCATGATTCCTGGGGCATTTAAAAATGACATTTTAATATCTGGCTGGGGGCTCTTAGTCTCAGGGGAAATCATGCAGGTTAATGAATAATAATAAATTTTTAGAAAACAGGTCTGTTTTCACACTGGGATCAAAGAAAAGGAAATGCTTAATTCTGAGTATCAGGGTATTCTTTCTTTGTATCTCTGCTGGGCATTCAATACAGTTTCTGAAGTGCTCTCAATAAATGTTTCTTAAATGACTGATTAAATGATATCATATCAGTAGTACTTAAAAGAGCACATTGGGACAATATAGCCTTGGAGGGTATTGTGTTGATAGGAAGTTCTTTCATGAAGAGGCTGAGTTTGGAGTACCTGTGGAATACACAGATGGAGTTATTTGGACGTATGGGTCTATAGTTCAAATGTAAGGACAAAGTGCTTTCATCTTTGGTCCCCAAACTGAGCAGGTCCAGAAGGCCAGAACAGCCAGAGGTATGACAAATTTTCAATGTAAGATTGATAAATCCAGACTGAGATTCTAATGACCCTTAGTCTTTACTTCCTGGAACAAGGGATTTTTATTAAAGAATTACAGGAAAGAATCTTTTCCAGCCTACTCTAGTAACTTATTCCAATGTTTGATTTCCAGAAGAAAAATTAAGTCAACTCTTCCTTAACATCCTCTGAAACAAAGCAGAATGAGTACTTATGTTGTCATTGTAACTGTTTCTAAGTTCTTCTCCAAGAGCTCCCTGTCTCATGAGAAATGCTCAAACTTTTAGAAAAATAAAATAGATTATCAAAACACAGGCACACTTATCATATTAATCCACATATGGATAATAGTAGAATAAAAAGCTGCAGATTATCCAACTGTTTTTTTATTTGGAAAGGTATTTTATAAACATCACTGAGATGAATGTAATGAGACTTAGTTATACCCCACAATCATGATCATGCTTTAGGTATAGTATGCAATAACAATAAAATGGATAAAAAAAAAAGACCAGATCCTATTTATGAAATGAAGACTATTTAGCTACCAAACATACTTGCAAAGGATGCATAAGAGAAGCTGACAAAGTATAAACCAAGTCTCTGTGACTTAGGTGTCCAATGCCAGGGGTGTATTTCAGTGTTCTTACTTTTAGTCCATTTGTTTCAAATGTCTCCAGACATCCACTACCTGGACACAAAACCGTGGTTAACCACCTTCATCCAGATCAAGAATTGTGTTGCTGTGTGGTACAAGTGCCTGCTCATTGCCTGTAAAATGGCTGCTTCCATTATACTGCTGAGGTCTGATGAGGAACAAAAACCTCTTTTGAATTAGAAGGAGACTGCCCATCCCAACTGCAGCATGCTCATTTGAATAGATTATTAGAAAAACAAATAAAATGTAAAAATTGTGACTTACATAATACCAGAGAGTATATAAAAACGCTTCTTCAACCATTTTCAAGAAATGTGTTTGTTTTGGAAGAAATGTGGTTACTCAGATTTAGGAGGAAGAATTGAAACACTGATCTAAGGCATATCAGAGCTCATTCTTGGTATATTAAAGTAATGAAATTCAAATTTTGCCTTTTATACTGATCTTATGCCATATTGATTCCATATTACTTGGAGTTTTTCACAGCATGACAAAGCATGAAGCATACAGTTTGGCAAATCTTTTTTTGGTCAGAAATAGTATTTGTCTTGATGAATCTTGTTAATCAAAGAGTACCACTCATCCATCAAAGTTAGGTTTAAGGGGATTTTAATAATTTTGTTCTTTTTTTCCTTTGACAGTCAGAGAAATGCTAGAATGTGCATGGGCCGATAAAGGCTGGGAAGTGTGACCTGATATATGTGTGGTCTCTGCTAGGTCAATACCGCATCAAAGCAGGAGAGGGCATGGAGACAATTTTGACTATAAGTGCCAACAATCATGGACAATCAAAGTATTAGTTGCCAAGGCAAAAGTGGCCATAAAAGGCTGCCTTGGGATTGAAAAAGAAGAGCTGAAATAGTCCACATGTCACTTTTAACCTCACATCTGAATTAAAAACTTGATACAAATGGGGGGTAGATGACCATGCCACACAATGGCAGCCCCCTCTGGGGCTATATTTAGCTCTGTGGAGCTGTGCTAGCTAATGCTGCCCTCATGCCAACTCAGTCCTGCCCCAATTCTCTAGTTAATCCTGGATGAATAGCTTCACATCTCCTCCTCTGATCTGGCCAAGCCATTCATGCTAGTTGTCATGTCTGGGACCGCTGTGCTCCTGAAATGATTCCTCTGCTCCAGTCTTCCATCATCTTCCTGTTCTCAAAATTATGATCTTGCTTGGCCCAAACGTGACTTCCCACTGGGTTCTAATTCCTATGTTTGGGATTTTGCCTCATTCTCCTTATGGAATACCTCTTCTGGTGACCTGATAAGCTTTCCAACTCCCTTCTGGGAGCTGTGACATCCACTTCAGATTTCCGAGTTTGCCTTCGGCTAACCTACAATTCACCTGAGGCTTTGCCTTGTTCTTTTCAGTCCCTATCTTCAGTGTGTCACTCAAGGGCACTCCCCAGATGTGGACTGTCGAGTGGCCACACTACCAAATGTCAGCTCTGTACTTCGTTTTAGGTTATCACCACTGTAACCATGGGTTTGGATTGGGTTTTGGCTTTTCCCCTGAGCGTAGTCAAAATTGCCTCTAGGATTATGCATGCATGCCTGCATCCATCCATCCATTCACCTGTCTATCCATCTTTACATTCATGTATTCATTCCTACTTATTAAGGGTTTACTCTGTGTCAGATCCTATGTTTAGTGCTGGAGACACAATGGTCTCTAAGACAGACATTATCCCTGCTGTAGCAAGAGGAACAGATAAACAATCACTTTGAAGTGTAATAAATGGATCTTTGCATACCTGCCTGAGTAGATGGGTCTAATGCCAAATTCCCATACATCCTTTATTGCCCTATTTCTCTGTGAGCACACAGCTATACACTACTGAGGCTAACTAGGCTAATATTTTTGGTTCCCTTAGTGACAACTTTAGTGGAAGAATATAATTTTCTAACTCTTTAATTCTCTCCAGTTAGGCGAGCAGGCACTAATATCATATGCATATTTATATAATAAACTGTTAGTTTTATATTGCATTTTTAATATGCAAATTCTTTTATTTACAGACCTTGATCTTCAGAGCACAACTGTGAGGTACACGCAGGGTAGTTATTATTGTCATCCTCATTTGTGGAATAGATACTAAGGTTCATAGAAGTTAAAGTAGCTTTGGCAAAGTTTAGAGCTGAAACTAAAAAAAAAGTTATTTTTATTGCTATTATTAAATTCTGTCCACTTTATTAACAATTCATTGGAAACTTGTGTAGTTCCTAACATCTCAGTAATGTCAGGTCCAGACAGAGAGTCTAGATAATCTACCAACTACATTTTCAAACAGGTTAATGTTTGCAGGATAGCCTTGTACATAACCTGTTCTGGGAAAGTGACAGAAGATAACACACAGAACTCTAAGTGTTGATTTATCTTTCACTGAATGTTTACTACTTTAATCTATGAAGCCAAGTGGGGAGGTGGAAAGACGAAATCACTTGTCTCTTATCTTTGGAAGATGTGAGATCATTACTAAGCGCTCACAAAAACAGCGGGTGGGTCTTGAAACATTTTCCAAAAAACACTTGGAAACTTTGACTCACGGCGGAGGCTGTGCGATGGCATTTCCCTCGCCACCACTCTTTTATGGTGAAGACATCCTTTTATCATCTGTTGTCACTTTTAATTAGAGTTATCAGAATGTGTCATTATATGTTGTTTGTTTCTTCCTTCATTTTTTAAAATTCATATACCAATATGTCTTTCATTTCTCCAAACAACCTGTGTCCTTGAAACTGCAGTTAAGAGTTTCCTTTAGGGGTCAGCCACCAATCCACCAGTTTGTTTTAAAATGCTAAGCTACTAGACAAAATTCAAAGGTGTCCCATAGCACCACATCTTAGCTAATCCATTTTCCTATTTGCCATATTTATGGAATGATGGGAAAAGTCTGGTCTTGAGCACCACATAATTAAAATATACTTAAAATCTGGAAGATTTCATTTTTATGTGGATTCTGTATGTGCAGATAAATCTTAAAAGCAATTTTATGGCATCATGATTACTTTGAAGCAAGAGTATTAGAGAAATTTAAAAGGTCATTTCATAAATTTTTAATTCTCTCAAGGGGAGAGTAACCTGGCCCCCCTTGGGGTGAAGTCAAAGGGAATTTTGACTGCCATCCTGTTACTTCTCTGCCATTTACCCTCAGGGGTTTTGTCACTTGGTTCTGTAAAATGGTGAACTTTCTTCCAATGGTTTTTACTTGATTTCTGATCCTCTAGGTATAAACATCCATTCTCTAAAGGTTTTCTGAGTGGCAGGTAGTCTTACAATCTTGTCAACCCTATGAGGAATACGGTATTTATAGGGAGGGGGAAAAACCCTAAAATCTCTCATGATGACGTAGGCTCTCTCAAACTAATTTTTTCTCTAGTCATTTAATCAAAAGTCTTCACAGGATGGCAAAGAAAGCCATTCGCATGTCTTTGAAGAATGCGTATTTCTTCCAGTTGAAAAGAATCCCATAATTTGATATGGATTAGATCAGTTGATTTAATAATGCTACATAAAGAACTGTAGAAAATCAACAAGTAGAAACCATAACTATATAACAGTAGACATAGACAAAAGGGATGCATCATTCCTTTAGGAAGAGAAGTACACACTGGTTTTAAATATTAGCATGAATTTAATGAACTAATAATTCCCTTTGCTCTTTTTATTGTAATTTTACTTCTCTTAGTTGTTTTCTCAACTATTATATTAAAAGTATAAGGAGACCCAAGCACAGCCAAGATGATAATGCTACATGACAATAATCTGAATGGGGTTTGTTCATATTCAGGAACATTTAAAATTAGCTCAATTTCAGCTCCAATATAAAATCTTTCGGAACATCACCTATTTTTTTTTAATTTTTAATTTTTTTAGAACATCACTTCTTGAATAACATTTTAATAAAAAAATAAACATGATTTTCATTAGAGAACTGGCTTTGGAAATGCATATTTCTGGAATGGTTTTGAAAAATAACCTCTCTTTTTCTATTTAGGAGATAGGCAACAAACCTTGAATCAAGTTGAGATCAGATTTTATGACTTCAACACTCTTTCCATAAGTATTTACCCTGAAGTATTATTTTATGTGCTTTGGAAGTAGAGAATTAATAGGATGTTTTCTTTTCTCAAGGAGGTTTTAGTGAGGAGAGGTGCGTGTTAGCGGATGCTGT
Source organism: Manis pentadactyla (assembly GCF_030020395.1). NCBI lineage: Eukaryota > Metazoa > Chordata > Mammalia > Pholidota > Manidae > Manis > Manis pentadactyla. The sequence continues at coordinate 115,745,997 of NC_080024.1, read as the reverse complement.
GAAAGCAAGTAATTCTAGCAATCCAGTGACTCTGCACCATACGAGCTTATTTCTGCTCACATGGCATGCCTAGTGAGGTGGGCAGGGGGCTCTGGTTACTGAAGCCACTGAGGGGCACAGTTTTCATCCAAACTGACAAAGGTTTCATCTGGACATCGGTTTCCAAGTTCACTGTCGAGTGGGAAGAGTTTGGGGAGGGCACACTGTCTCCTACAGTTTCTTCTTAGCAGTGACCTCGCACTTCTGTTCATATTTCATTGGCCAAAACAAGTCCTAAGGTCATACCTAACTTTAACGGAGAAAAATATAATTGTCCCATGTGCTTGGAGGAAGAACCGGCAATATCTGATGAACCAACACAATGCTACCACAGAATGAGGAGCCTGGTGAGTCACCTGGATGCCCCTAATGCCATCAGAGATGCCATTCAATGGGCCATCATAAAATCTTAAGAAAAACGCCAGAATGCCCTGGATCACTTACGGTTTCATTGATAGATGTATCATCTCTACCCCACGGGGGCTGTGTGACTCCTTCAGCGTCGGTCGGAGATGACAACTTTCACAGAAGAGGGCTGTAGTCTTACAGGGCATGCAAATACGCCGAAGACAGAAAAAGAGGGTTGATGGTCTTCACATTAAAGATAGACACACAGTCACATGGTATGTTAATTCAGGTCTACAGTGAAACAGATGCCAAAGATGAGATTAGATATGCAAGAGATTTTCGGAGGAGGGATGGGGAGGAGGGAAGCATTCTGACTTCAGAGCAGGCTATGCTGCTCCGGGAGAGGAGGTAGGAAGGGGGAGCCTCGTACTGTAAGGCTGACGGGAGGTCTACGGCCAAGGTGACCCACACGAGGGCTCCCCAGTTCTCTGAACGAGCCTGTATCCAGGCTCCTGAAGTGCTTGGTTGCTGTCTGAGAGCCTGGGAAACACAGACTTGGCACAAATGTGGTGTAGATCCAGAGTGGGTGGTTTGGCCCCCGCCATTACGCTCCTGCAACAAGAGATGTGAGAGGTGCATTTTTATGCCCACCGCACTTGATGTTTAGAACTTGTTGTCAATATCACTACTCCACTTATGTGGACAGTATGATTCCAAAGGAAGCTAGTGATTGGTGCATTAATAAGCAAACTTTAGAGTTAAGGAATGTCAGTTCATCATTGAAATTAAAGTTGTGTTACCTGCAATCTGAGACTTTGTGTAATCTGGAGAATTCTGGAGAGGCTGACACCTTAGAAGCCTAGTTATTGAAATCTTCACTAAAAAATACAGGACAAAATGACATGGTTTCCAATATCCAGACTAACGTTACAAATAAGGACCTCTGAAGAATCTACAGAGCCCTTTTTTTTTCAATGGGTTTTCCAGGCCATTCTAAATCCAATATTTTTTAGTATCTCCCAAATTCACAGGCACATCCAGATCAAAACTGGCCTAAGTGGAACAGATTTGGTAGCAGACTGCAAAGGTTGACTAGGAACTTTCTATTTTTTTCTCCTTTGCATTTACTGCCATCTGACATACATACGTTTCTCAGGAAACATCTCTCTAGGTACTCTTAATGCTTTTTATAAGTTTAGACAAATAATTCAACTAAAAAAACTAATAGGAAATTAGGGACCCAGAGCCTATACATTATGATTAACCATGGTATGCAAATAGAAGTTTCTAGGTGATAGGAATGAAAGTAGAATTTCTTTAATGGGGAAAACCAAAGGCTAGGACACAAATCTAGTAAAGTCATAGAAGCAGTTATTAAATTTACTTTCCTACCAGTATTCAATATTGAAGTTTGCTATGATCTGTGAGGAGCTGGGTTTTGCCTTTGTTGACTAGAAATGACTTTATATCTCATGTCCAAAGAATTAGAAGACTGTCTGCATATAATCCTGGCTAAGGCAATGCTACATAAAAGGGACATCTCTTTTACTTATCTGAATAAATAAGATGTAGAAGAGATGATTTTTTTTATTCCCTCTCATACCCAACACTTTCCTCATGTTATTTCCCACCTGGAACACCCTTATGGATCTGAAACTTCCAGTCTTTAACGTCTAGTGTCAGCATTCCAAAGCTTTGTTGCCCTTGATCTGATATTCGAAGGCACTGATATTCTGTAGATTTTTCCATACCACACAATCTTGGACTTGGGTACTACCTTGGGTTTCTCACTAACCAATTCTCATTTGTATAAAAGAATAGTATCTAGTATTCAATCAGCTCTTATCATAAAACTATACATATATTCTATATGTATATGTATATTAAGATATAAGTGTACTTTCCTTTCCCATATAAGCATATTCCTGTTCCCTGTTTTTCTTGTTTGTATTTATTAGCATCTGACATACTATATATATATTAATATACTCTCTTTTTATTCAATTATCTGTTTCCCATTGAATGTAACATAGGCTGCATGAGGGCAGGATTAGTTGTCTGTTTACTACTGGATTTCTAGGCTTATAATAGTGCCTCACTTAGTAGACACTTAATAAATACTGCATGAATTATATTTGTGTTTTGGCATGAATTTTAAATCACATACATTAGTGTTATATATGTTTATGTGTGTATATATATCTATATGTATGATATAGTATGTATTATTTCCATGTGTTTTTATGTATGTTTACATTTTGAAGCCATAACTTTAATGTTCTGATCTCCAGATATTTCACATAACAACAATAACAGAGATGGATTTTGATGTTTAGGTTATTTGCAATATTAATATGAAGCACAACTATGTATTTTTAACACATATAATAAAATATTCTTTACAGTATAAATTACATATAAGAATGTTTTGCATTTGTAGTGACGGTGTAACAACAGAAGTGAAGAGGAATCCTTATTGACAGAATCACAGTGGCCTGGTGAAGGAACTGGGTTGACTGGTCTTTACTGTAGACTGCCATCTGCTGTGTGTTGGCAGAATAATGGTGAATATGTCCAACGTCGAAAACCTGAGAGCTGGGAAAAGCTCAAGATCCCCTGAACCAACTTCCATAGGTAGGTAAGAAAATAAGAGATGTGAGAAATTAAGAGACCTGCAAATTTCTTGTCTGTCTTTTCACTAGCCGAGCAGGATGCAAAGGAAGTGCTGTTTAGTGGCTAAAACACCAAGTCTGGAGTTAGATTGAGTTTAGCATTTTGGCTACATGGCCTCTGGCAAGTTACTTAGCCTTTATGAGTTTCAGTGTCCCTTTGGGGTTAATAATATTTACACTATATGTTTTCCCTGAGAATTAAATGCGAGATAGCTATATCCATATCACCTTCCATGTGACCATCCTGAAGCAACAGTATTATTATTATCGTACTTGTATACAAGTTTTTCCATGGCAAAGTCATTTTATCTTTAATTACCAATGAGATAGTGTCTGAAGCACTACATTCATAAGTACTTGATAAGGACTCACTGAATAAATGAAAGAGGGGTCCCACACATATCATTACAAACAACACTGAAAATCACATACTGGAAATTGACAAGTCTGTGTTGTAAAGAGCAAATTATATCAACCAATTTATCACTTCATTTGCTTTTCAAGAGGTGCCTTAATCTGTGAACGGCTGACTGCGTTTCACACAAATCATAATTTCTATTTCATAATATCATGTTCACTACTTTTTTATTCAAGCAGAGTTTACAGACAAATGCTTAATTCCACATTACCTATCCTGATTTCTTTCACAACAGCTAAATATCAGACTTGTTTAGTACCTTCACAGAAACTATGTTTATGATGAATCATATCTCTGAAAGAATATTAGTCTTAGCAAACTGTATGATTCAGGTACAAAGAAGTTATGTAGAAGTTACTTGTATTTTTGCGTTAAGAATTTTTCCATAATATGATGGATATGAAACAGTTCCTCATTTTCTAAAACATAAGCCAAGACAAACGGAAGTCAGAAAAAAAACAACTAAACTCAAATAATCAGTGAATAACAATCCAGGTTTTAAACACCTGTGGTCAGTGACAGTAAGAAAATAATGCAAATGGCAGGGAATGAATCATAACAGAGTAGCTATAAATATCTTAGATATAATATTTGTCTCTCCTTAATGTTTTTTCTTTAGGTGTAATATACATAATATTATTTTGTAACCTGTGGGTTTCCTTAGGGATTCTAAAATTAAATTTGATGAAGTATCTAAGAATGGAATAAGCAGAGGAGGGCTTATAAAACAGGTAATAAATGGTAGGAAAAGAACTTGAAATTATTAGGCTCCTAAAATTAGAATTTATGTCTTTTAAAGTAAATTGGTGAGATGTGTCAAGACTGGGCAGGAAACTGTTATGGGTGGTAAACTTATCACATTTGTGTACCATCTCTCTTGCTCCAAACCCTGGAGAATCAGGGAAACAATATATGTTTTAAAAGCCCTATAAAAATCACCAAAAAGGAAGTAAAAAAAAAGAAAAGACTACCAGTAGCAGAAAAAGTTAATTTAAGAAACCTCTGAGAGTCATAAAGCAGGTATAATCAGACTGAAAGAGAAACAAGGCTGGATAAGTACCTTCCCCAAAGCTGATTGCTAGAGAGATAATGGGGTTTTGGAGCTGCCAGAGGCAGGATCAACAAGGATCAGGAAGGCAATCCCCAGATGGATCAGTTGGGGAACCATTTATGTGTTGCTCAACCTAAGTATGTTTGTCCCAGGATAAAGTGGTGAATGTAGGCTCTGGCAATGGAGAGGCCCCTGGTAGCTGGCACTGCCTCAAAGGGGAGATCGTGGCATACCTGACTGGCAGCAAGCCTAAGTCTGTTTTCCCAAAGGCAGAGCAGAACCTGTACCCTTAGGGATGCCCACAAACATTGGCCAACATAAACATGAGCAGACAGCCAAGGATAATGAAATGTTGCTAAAAAACCAGTACCATTTAAAAAGAAAGGCAAAACTCAACAAGGAGAATACCCTAGGAGATACATGTAAGAGAGGAAACAAAAGCCTACATTAAATGGGTCTAACTGATATCTTCATATGAATTAGAGTATTACACACACCAAGTAAGAATACATTGACTACACACATAGAGATCTTACACATTTAAATCATGAATATCAAAAAAAACAATAGGTTGGCTGAAAATTACATCTTATGTCTTATATCTTATATTTGTAGTACATTAATGATCTGTAAGATGGCAGGGAAAGAAATCTCTCAGAACTAAACATTAATGAACAATGAGATAAAAAAAATATGGGGAAAAAAGGTAAGAGAGTTGGAAATAATTCTGTAACTTCCAACCTTTTATGGAATTATATAAGAGGATAGTTGACAAGTAAATAACAAACATATCCATCACTTGGAAGTTACAAGTCTTCAGCTGGAAAGGATCCTCTAAATACCAAGAAGAGTGACTAAAGAGACACAAATCATACATTATGCTGATACTTCAGAAAGCAAGGATAAATATGAACTTCTATAAGCTTCTAGGGAGAACAGACAGGTGACTTACAAAGGAAGACAAACAGTTTGACAGGATTTTTTTTTTCTTCAAGAGCCCTGTGTTTAATGGAGCAATGTCTTCAAAATTCAGATAGGAAGTATTTTTTGAGACTAGCTAAACTAGCCTTTTTCTTGAAAGAGGCATAGGTTTGTACTCTGGTAAAACAAGATGTGTATCTAAGAAAAAGAAAGCTGACTATGAAAAATAGTGAGGAATAAAATAACTAGTTAAAGATAAAGAACTATAAATGACTGATGTACAATGTGAAAAAACAATGATATTGAACTGAGATCTCAGATGATCTCATGTGGGATCAAGCAGGAGCGGGAAGTGAGAAAGGTTGCAGGAAGGTAGAAAGAACATGTTACTATTCTTATCTTAATTAGGGAAGGATACAGATCTGACAAACCAATGCATTGTCCAGTATGCTAAAAATTTAAGTGGAACTCAAACAAACCTAGAAATAAGATGCTTGAACATTAGGAAGAAAAAAATGAAAAGGAAACTGGTGAAAACTATAAAAGTAAGAAAAGAAAAAACACTATTTATCTATCTATCTACCTTCAAATACTTGATTTAAATATTTCTTGGAAAAGCAAAATTATTGAGAAATCCTTGGTCCCTGTTTGAGTCCATGGGACAATTAAATATTAATGTGAATACTTTCTCATAAGGAGATAGTAATATACACATGAATATGATAAACCGGTACATTTTATAGCTGTTTAAATTTCTTCTGGCCAATTGTCCATTTGCTATTTAAAACTCTTTATAATTTAATTATTTGAAGTACAACTAACTGACTCTCAGGCTGCCCGGTACAGTGCTCATTCCCATAGCTCCTGAGAAATGCACGTCACATCATTTCAATGATGTGGCTATCGCCACATTCTAAGGTAAACTTACCTCAAATAATAGTCCCATTAATTTAGTCCTTACTATTTCATCATGCATAATAATGACACTCTTTCAAAATCCCTTATTACAAAAAGTTTTTCTCTGACATTGTAATAGGTCCAAAAGGATGGGCTTGCTTGTCTGAGCTATCTTGAAGGAGAAACGCAAGAGGCAATGATGGCTTTCTTACTTGCAAGCTGTAGTTAGTTTCTCAAACTCTGTTCAAATATCCATGTTACAGAGAGAATGTCAACTTTGTAATTCAAAATTCCCATTGTTCCTAAGCATTTTGCAGCCCTTACAGCTTGTAGTGCAAGAGAAGAGTTTCAGTTTGACTTAAGCTCATATACTTTTCTCCCATTGAAAAGTATTTTTTTATACAGAAGATAAGAAATATGTTCACATACCTGTGTCTAAATTTTAATTATCTCTTAGCTCCTGCAGCTGCCTTGTAACAACTGAGGGCATATGCTGCATCTGTCTGTGGTACATGCTCCAGTATAATAGATAATGCATGTTAAACAGTAACATCGGTTCTGTGCATTCAGCATCATGGAGCAAGGACTCCAAGCTTATGTTTTTTCCACAGACTTTTTCTTCAGAACAACCCTCTTAGCCCAGATAGCTTAGAGGCACAAAGCAAGAGGTCCTTACTGCATTTTTAGTTGAAATTAGACTCCACTGGGAAGGTGAAACATTGTTCTCTTTTCACAGATTGAGATCACCTTCTGTAAGATGTGATCTGTCCTAAACAGTGGGGGTTTTCATCTTATCAGAAATCAACATTCTTCATCATCATCATTTTCATCACTGTTATCTTTACAGTCATTTTACTGTCATGAGTTACATGTAAGTGTTGATTCTCTCAGTCCCATGAGGTAGGTATTATTATCATACCCTGAAATGACAGATGAAGAGACTAAGGCAAGGGAATTTCAGTGAGTTGCACGTATATGGTCACAGCTAGTCATAACTTGGGTCTGGAGTAAGTCTGCTTGGGTTCAAATTCTGGCTCCCCCACCTACAAGCAGTGTGACTGTAGGCAGGCTTCTTAGCTTCTTTAAAAGGCTCTTAGTTTCCTCAACCATGAAAGTGGTGCATAATAATGGACATACGTCATGGTGATTACGAAGAGATGAATGGAGAAGAGAGAAAGTGCAAACTGTAGGAGGAGGCAAGTCCCGGCAGATTGCATGGCATGAACCTGCATTACTATTCTTCATTTTTATATTTATGCTGTCACCACAGATGTTGAAATAACCAAGCTCATAACCCATAACCAAGTTACAAAAATAGAGAACAAACAGGGTTTGTTAAATGCCAGTTTCTGATGCACAGCGGACTTCAAGATAAAAATCTGTTCAGATCCTAGAAGTCACAGATGTTCATCTGAGATGAAAATGGAATTAAGAGTTCACACTTTGGGAAGGAGAGAACTCAGATATTAAAATGCCCTGTCATCACTAATATAGCATGTTTAACCAGAAGGAAGATTTACTCATTTTAATCCTCCAACTTTACACTTTCATGTCAGGAAAGTCACCTTCAGGCAGTGCTGTTTGAGGATAATTAAGGGGAAAAAGAGAAGCAAATCTAAATATTCTGACATAAGTGTTTTAATGCAGAAATCAAAGTGACCTTATTTTAATGTTAGCCAGAAACAAAATAAATAAGCAAAGAGGTTCTTTACACACAGCAAACTAAGTGGATGGAAATTCTAGTAAATCCCTAGGAATGATTTTCTCTCAACATCAGCTGTGTAGTGAGAAATAAAGTGAATCTCCATTGATTCAGGGAGGAAATGGCATTTGGATATTAACAATCACCCCATTGTGGAGTTCCTTAGACAAATGAGTCAACAAAAGTCAGTTTATTTATAGCAAAGATTTTTCTTAGTTCACAGCTTAAACTCTAATAATTTAAAACCAGAAGCAAGTAACCCAATAAGACTTTTTTGGTGAATAAAACACAGATAAAAGGAATGAAACAAGGGCAATGTTTTCAACAAAAAGGAGTAAAGGTGACAGTGAAGGAATTGGAGAACTTTCTTTGTAACTTATTTATGAGCCGTATTGAAATTCACCTTTTCTCCAAAACCAACACTTGTAAGGCTTGAATTACTTCTCATCAAGAGATACACATGCAGAAGATAAGAGAATGCTTTAAGTGAAGTTCTTTGAAGTAGGAGCCAACAGATTCTACATCTGGTTTTACTAATTGCTTAAACTGGGATATGTACATTCACAATTCTTTGTGCATCCCTAACATTTCATTAGGGTCAGGTTGTTGGCTGGATATATTATTTCTAAGGTTCTTTCTATGTCAAATACTCTAGCAAGACACACTATTTAATTGTGTAGTATCACTCACAGGTACTGAGAAGTGACTGGTGGTCACCGTGGGGGAGGGCTGGGGCTGGTGCATGAAAAGGGGAAGAGGATATAGAGGTACAGAAATCTTAATCATAATATAAATGAGTCACAGGGATGAAAGTACGCATAGAGAATGTACTCAATAATGCAGTAACATCTTTCTAGGTTGACAGACAGTAACTACACTAGTTGGGATGTGCATTTAATAACATACATAATTGTCAAATTACTATGTTGTATTATTTGAAGCCAGTAAAGTATTGTATGCCAATCATACTTCAATAAAAAAAATTAAAAACACCAATAGCCTATTGTCTACTTAAAAATTTACTAAGAGAGTAGATCTTATATTAAGTGCTCTTACCATATAAGGAAAAAAACAACAAAAAGGGGGCCCAAAGAAAGCTCTGGCGGTGGCAGATAAGTTTATGACATTGACAGTGATGATGGTTTCTTAGATGTGTACTTCTGTCCAAACATACCAAATTGTATACATTAAATATCTACAGCTCTATGTCAATCATACTTCAATAAAGTTGTTTTATGTAGTATCTCAGGGCTTGAAGGGGCTCAGCAAGTTTCTCTCACTTATAAAAATGGCCATCTGCTCTATTGAGAAGGAAGGGAGGGAGGTAGACTCTGTTACAGAAATGAGCCCATTCCAGTCTCAACATTGTCAATTTTCTGTATTTTCAGCATGACCCCCAGAAACTCATTTTAGTGTTAGTCTTACTTTTGGAAGGCTAATCAATTGCAAAAAAATTTTTTTTGAAGTTAATATGTCATTTAAAAATTGCTTAGCCACTTATGTTATCATGTCAAATGTCTTCTCACTCTGATCCCAAGAAACTTTTTTAAAACATTTTATTTAAAGTGTCAACTCACAGCTAGTTTATGTTCACCACACTTAACCAATATCATAAACTTTTAATTGACCAATATACAGTTTCCTGAAAACCTCAGATAAGGACCATTTGTGGTATCAAACTTATCCTTTCTTGTCCTGTAATCATAAACATAAGTTTTCACTGAATCATCTTATAATGGAATACTGTTGGCACTAAGAAAATGTTTCCTGAATAAATACCTTAATCACCATAACTGATACACATGGGACAAATCAAAGTAGTTCAACTTACAGATTCTGCTAAATAAAATTTGTTCCCTGCTCAAAACATTTTTCTCCTTTTTCCATTAATCTAACCTTTTGAAGGTCAAATCTTTAGTCTCTTGCTTTCTTGACAATAAGAGGAATTAAACCTCTCCTACTTCACAATCACAAAAATTTACCAATGGGAATTTCTATTGTTTACTCCATGGGAAACAAGCCACTTAACATTAAATAGCTTTCTCAGCATCATTACATTAAAAAAAAAAAAATCAGCGACCACAGTTTCCCCAGATACATTTTCTTATTTCAATACCATATGGTGCTGGTAAGAAATAGTGAGAAATCTTCAAACACTTTACTATATGATAGTTAGTTCTAAGCTTTTGAGCTATGATCAGGTCAAACTTTTTTTGCTGTGTTGTAAAAAATAACTAAGCAACAAAACCATTTCCTTTTCCTTCTTTTCTTAACAAATGCAACAAAATAAAACATGCGCAACCAACTGAAATAGAATGACCTTAATTCTCTAATAGCTAGAGAGAATTTTAGCAACTATACTCCATTTGAAGGCACCTGTACTTCCTTATGGCTACATTTACCTGGGAAAAATGTCCCTGGGTCCCCAAATGGTTTATTTTAGTCAGTTACATTGCTCCTAAAATGTGGATAGTGAGTAATGGGTGTTAAGGATCTCACTGAACAAAAATAGAGACATCTTGCTTTGTCTGGCATTGTTAGGCTAGAAAACAACAGTAAGTAAAGAATGCTATTCAATTATCCAGAACATAGCAGCAATAATTGCATAAATGAGATGACAGATTCAACTTTGATATTTCCAACAGTAACAAGTCAAGCAAGCAGTGTTTCTCATTATAGAGTCATCCTTTGTTCAGTTGTGTCTAAATGCAACATGAAGTTTAATGCCTTACAAGAGACATGTTGATTATCTAAAAAGAACCTAAATATATTTTTAAAAACTCAGAATCTTTTGTCTATAATCTAATAATGGAGTTTATTATTAGACCTGAATCCACCATAGCTCTAGGATTCTTTCCACGGTGAACTCTCAATCTCCCTTCCCTGCCTTACCCACCATGTCCCGATAACACTGTTGGATTTCTAAGACTCTTGTTTTCTCATGGTTCTCTCCTTTGCAGCTACCCACTCACTCCTTCCTTCCCTCAAATATGCATATATAACTCATGGCAGTGAAGCTACATGGTCTGAAGTGCAGAAGAGAGAGGTGAGGTTTCATTTTTGGTTCTCAGCTTAGTGCAATTTTCCCCAAACATGCTGTTTTTCTTGTCTACTTAGAACAATACCCTATATTTTATTTTTTAAAACTTATGTGTAATGGAAAGAGCTCATTGTTATTGGCATATTTTGTGGCTGTACAGACTTGATCTTGCATAAACTTGCCAGGAGTGGGAGTTAACCAAACTATAGTAAAGACCTCATCTACCAAGGCATTCAAACTTAACCCAAGCCTTGTAAATGTTGAAACTGTTTTTTCATGTATAGAATTGACTCAAAATGAGAAATTAATACAGTGAAGTAGAGAAAAGAAATTCTGAATGTGAAAGAGCTAAGTTTTGGAAAATGAAGAGTTTACATGCTATATTTGGAGATAATACTACTAAAGCCTCTCCATTTATATTACATGGTCCTCCCATTTCCCTCCCACAGGCCCTGTTCCTTTTCTCTTCACAGCGTTTATGACAGTTTGTTCTTATATAGTAAGGACTTGTTTGCTTGATGTTTGTTTCCTTTCCAGGACTGATGCAGGCTGTGAGAGCAGAACTGGTTTTGCTCAGAGGTGGTCTCCAGTAGACATGGGTCGAATTCAATTATGAATGGGAATCCCTTTGCTCTATGCTATCCAAAGGGCCATGGTTAAAAGAATTAGATTTTGTCCTTTACTTTTTTATCATTTAATGCATAATTAATGCATATATTTGAAGGAATAAATTAAACATTTTATATTTATGCTTTGTTGTTGGTTAAGTGTCCAGAGATATTTTTGTTACACTAATTGAAAAGATATTCAACTCCAAGTAGAAGCTAGCCATATTTGAAATTAATATTCCCATTGATGTTTAATTTTCTAAATCTTACAGATGATACTTGGAAAAGTAAGATATTTAGTCATATACAGGTGCTAAAGCAGTACATAAATTTAAACTACCTATTTGATCATCTTTGTAGGTCCTTCAGGCATTCTGTGAAGGGAAGCATTTGGTACTCCAGAGCTCTTGAGAATTGACAAGTTTACCTAACAGGAATCTAAACAGGCCATGCAGACAGGCAGAATGCCCAAGCCTGCTGGGGGTAAGACCTAGATGAGGAAAGTGATGGTGGTCTGAATGCTGTGAAAAGGGCATGGGGCTTTCAACATTAGGAGTCTTCCTCTTCCTTGAAAACAACAGACATTCTCCATGTGCCTTTCAGTTTTAGGCAAACTAGATACTCATTAAGGCAAGTAAGTTATTAAAAGCTTGAGACTTGAGAGAGTTACAACTGGGATCTAAACTTTACTATCCTCATACATATCCTGCTAGAACAGTTATTCTGTATTATTTTAATAACACTGAAATATTGATATTAAAGCCCCTCAAATCAATAACTGCAGCAAACAGGACCAGCCTTAGATCAGCTGTTTTGACCGTGAAGCTCCAAGGGACGCATTTTTCAAAGTTATACTCATTTATATTTAAAAGAAATCATTGACTAGATGGCACAGTATAAGACAAGTGGTCACAGGGCACACTCAGAATCTTTGGGGAGGAATTCATGAAACGGTATTTTCAAAGCAACCCCATGACGATGCCTGGGAAAGCACACAAACCATCTCCAGGGCAGCGGGAAGTGTTCGGTGTGAAGTGAAGCCCTAGATATTTCACACATGGGATCTGATTAAATTCTCAAAATCTCCATTTTTTTGGATGAAAACGCGTTGCACAAAGAGGTTATATAAACACCTGTGGCAGTGCAGTGACATAATTTTACAACACTGACAATGTTTCTAGTTTACTTTTAAGCGGTTTTATATAATCTGGAAACATAGTATGCAACAAAATAATGTTTGTTGAGTGGAAGAATGAAGCGTTCGAGAGAGGACGGCGAAGCTATGGAAGGATGTATAAATAGATACGTATTTCCTTAAAACCAGAGGGCTCTTAGGTAACCGGTCACCTGTGACAATGCGATTAGACCCAGGTTCCATCCCCTGTGGACTAGCTAGCAGTTCTCTATTTTTATGGTCACAGGTTATCTTCCTAAACTTTGGCTGTTTGACAGATCACTTCTCCTGTTCATAAAACTTAGGTGACAGTCTGGTTTGATGAGTGAAAGACCGTTGTCATTGCAGGAAGATACCAGAGGCAGAGTTCACAGCAGTGGGGTTCAATTAGAAGAATCAACCTCCCATGCGAACCGGGTTTGAGCAGCCAACTGCCCCATTAGGCATATGCTCACAGTTTAGCCTCACTGGCTTGTGAAAGGCAGGAAACTAGGAGAGAGAATTGGTGAGAGGGAGTGTGTTGGAATTCTTTCCATGTCTATGAGCCAAGGGGCACTTTACGGTTTCATTTTTTTTTCCAGATCTAGGATCTAGTAGTCGATTCAGAAAAAAACACCCTGTATCTGTGGTGGAGTTGTAGGAGTGCGATAACCCTGCACGGACCCTTGGCGAGAAACAGGAGTGGAAGGAAAGTTGTGCTCTGATCTTTACATCTCATCTTTCATCTGTTTCCACATGAATGAAGGATTGAGTGTGTCTGTCCAGCTTTACTGTGGATAAGATTCACTAGCTGGTTAACAATGAGATTTCTGAAAATCCTCACCAGAGTCTCTGATTCAGTAACTTGAGAAAGGAAGCAGAAACCTGTGATTTAAACAATCTCCCTCAAATGAGTCTTACACACTCTTGGAGAAACAGTGACCCACACCAACCATTATAACTCTCATAATAAATTTCCATCATAGTTTAACTCAGGATATTAAAGTATTTGCTCATCAGATTCTTCTTTGTTGAGAATGTTCAGACACAAAGTAGAAATAAAGTTGGCATCATTAACTAAGCAAGAAGCAGTTTCTTTCCCTTTGCTAGATACTTTCCAATTTTAAAGAAATTTCAAGTTTGATTTTGTTCTATTAAAAAATGCTTTACGACATTTAGTCAAAGAGCCATGTTCTCATTTACCTCTGTACAAGTGAGGGAACAATAGACTTAAAGTTCTTTCTTATGCCTAAATTTAGACATATTATAATGCTTTCCTCTATAAAAATTTACTCTTGAGGAATCAGGATTTAATTTTAAATTCTATTTCACTGTGCCATGCTGCTGCTTTTCATGAAATTTCTTATTAATGATAACTGGAATTATTTAGAACAAAATATAAGTTAAGAAAATAGCAGGACTTTTCCAGATGGCTGTTTTTCTTGTTTTCTGTCTTGACGGAGGAACCATGTGTTTAGAAAAGGGAAAGAGTCTGTAATTTATTGAGCACTGTATACTCGTAACAAGAGATTCTCTCCTGGACCAAGCTCTAGCTAGACTCCTCTGTGCCCTCTCCTCCCCTAGACTTTGACCTTGGCCTATAAAGACTTGAACAAATACTAACACAGTTTCTAACAGCTCAGGATGGCATCCCTAGGTGACTCTAGGACCCCCTAAAGTGTCTGCATGAGAAAACGCAAAGCTGCCCAAAGATTTGACTGTTCCAGCCAACACCTGCAGTCCAGACCCCCTGGCCCAGCATCTCTGGGAGGGGAGGAGCATCTTTGGTAAGTGCCAGGTAGCAAACCAGATGGGTGTCATGTGAACCATCCCTTCCCCTCCATTTTTTGTACATTCTCATTTCCCTGACTCTAAAAAAACCCCAGCTTGCCTCTCACTTCCTCATTCTCCCTTTAAAATAACCAGTCATCTTGATACAGACTGAAGTTGAGTTCAGTTAATATGAACTCCTTTCCCTACTGCAACAGTGTATGACTAAATGCAGCTTGTGCTTACCACTTTAATGAGTGGCTGGCTTTGTTTATCTTTGACACCAGGCACTACGTGAAATGTTTTGCATGTAAGACCCCTATACAGTGCTTCCGTATGAAAGTCAGGCAGCCGGTGTCAGAATAAGATACCAAGAGAGGCCTGCCTCACTGCAGAGCATATATTCTCTTTGGGATTGGCTTCACATGTGGGCAACGTGGTTGCTGGCACAGGCCCGCACTTGGTAGGGCCCCATGGTTGGTCTAATGCTCTGCTGGAGCTGCCTTGAAATTCTTAAAACCTTTTGGGTAAGGGGATCTACATTTTAATTTTGCAACGGGCCCTACAAACTAGGTAGCTCACTTCATTTCCGTGGCCTGTTCCACGTCAGGCTCCCTCAAACATTTCAAACTCTTAGAAATTCTGATGAAGTTCTACTAAGAAGGACTACATGTACATAATGATTCTCACTATGCGTGGGGGGCAGTACACGAAGCTGCTCTGGGAAAGAATGCCTGGAATATTCCATGTAAGTATTTGCAAGGATGTACACACTAATAGGGATTTGACCTCCTTATAAATTATGCTATTTAGGTTTCTGACCAAATGACTTTGTTCTAATTTTGTTTTGTTTTGTAATATTGTGCTTTAATTTCTTCTGGTTACATTAGGGACAAACCCCTTACAATGTTCATCTTTTCATTCCATAAAAATAATGTGTCTTTTTCTTGACTATAAAAGTAATGCATGTTTCCTGTGGAAAACATGAAGAAGAGAAAAACAAAAATGACCCATAAATAACCAAGTGGAGAAAATATTTTGGAACACAGCTGACGCTTGAACAACCAAGGTTGCGAAGCTCCATGCAGACTAAAATCTATGTGTACCTTTACCCCCAGACTTACTACTAATAGCCTACTGTTGCCTAGAAGCCTTACCAATAACATAAACAGTCGATTAACACATATTCTGTATGTTCTATGTATTATATACTGTATTCTTACAATAAACTAGAGAAAATGTTTTTTCGAATTCTCACAATCTTCAAAAAATTTCCCAGTATCTTTACTGCAAATATCTGCATTATCAGTGGATCCATGCAGTTCAAACCCATGTTTTTCATGGGTCAACTGTATATCATTTTTCTTATGCATTTTATATATGTATAGGTATATATTTTTATATTTACTGATGTCTGATTGATTGATAGATGGAGCAATCTATGATCTATCTACGTGGAATCACAGAATCCAGACTTAAATCTGGATTCTATGATTTTCCTTTTTCATTTAATTTATCCTAAGGATTCCCTTTATCGGAAAAATGTTTTTTTACAAGAATGTGTTTGACAATCTCTCCATTGTTAAAAATTAGATATGTTCTCTTTTCTTATTTTTTATAATTAACTCTAAATCAAGGAGAGCATGCTGTAAGGAGCAGGTATCAACTAAATTCTGGATGGTTAATGGGGAACACATGGCATACTCAAAAACTGCAGATCATAAGTCTATGAATCAGGATGGATTTTTGTACTTGCAGGACATAAATATAGAACAGATCATTCTATATTGTTCTATGTATACCAGAAGAAAATTACTGAGGCAGGCCAGGCAGTCTTGGTACAACTGAATGGTAGATTAAACGGGTAAGTGAAAAAGGAGAGGGGAAAAAACTATTTGCAGAATCTTTCCAAATGTCAACCTCTTTAAAAATCAAGACACTAATTATTTACTGCACAGACAAGTCACCAAGGCAGGAAAATATGTGGGCGGTCTTGGGGTTTGATTATTTCCCCCAAGCAAGTGATTATATGCATCAGCATCGGAGTCACGTACATGCTAATTAGAGGTTTTATCTTCATTGAAGAATCTGCTTCCTTTGTTTAATTCAGCAAAACCAGCTTAAAATCAGAAGTTTGCTACTTAGGAAACCTTTATCCTCTCCTTATCACAGTAGAAACTTCCTTCACATTCAGGATAAGCCTATCAGTTTATACTTAGCCTGGATTTGGAGTTATATAATATTTTTATACATAAATTTAATAACATATGGAAATAGTTTGAGAGCAAAACCTGTCAATTTCTGTTGTACAAACTTTAGTCTTGTCTTCCTTTGATGTAGCTTTTAAACTATAGGGTTTCTTACTGGCAGATCACCCTGCCTGATCTCAGTCTCTGTCCCAAAAGAAAACAAAATGCATTTTTCCACTTTGAACATACGGATTTCCTCAGAACAAAATTACCTGGTCCAGCCAAATAGTTGGAAATTAACTCCTGCAATTTTGTTGACCTGATTCCTTCTTCCCTCAACGTTTCAGAAGTCATTCTATTTTCACTGTCTTCTGAATTCTTGATTACCTCTATTTGG
The DNA here is from genome assembly GCF_030020395.1 of Manis pentadactyla. Lineage (NCBI taxonomy): Eukaryota > Metazoa > Chordata > Mammalia > Pholidota > Manidae > Manis > Manis pentadactyla. The sequence goes on along the minus strand of NC_080024.1, from coordinate 115,728,792 downwards.
TTTGCTGTGGGAACTTCTTTTAAAAATGACTACTGACTTTGCTCTCAGCTTGGTTTGACTGAATAATTTGGTAATTTACATAAAACTTAGCTGGGCAGAAATGGGAAAAGAAGGTCATTTATGCCAAATAATTACCTTTCATTTATTTGAAAGGTGGAGAATATAAATGCTCGACTCTGCTTCTCCCTGGCTGGGACAATGTAAGGTATGACAAAGTTTAGAAGTGAGACACAGTGCAGGAGTAGTATGTGATACCATGTGGGCGTGTTGGGGAAGGATTCAGGGAAGCTGCTGCATTAAACTTTTGGAAATGGTGGCTGAAAAGACAGGTGTTCCAAAGAGTGCTGCCTTCTGCCATTCACTAAATATTTTAAGACGTACTCTCTTAGCAACTTTCAAATATAAAACACAGTACTGTGAACTAAAGTCACCATGCTGTACACGAATACCCCAGGACTCATTCAGCTTATAACTGGAAGTTTGTACCTTTTGATACATCACCCACTCCTCCTTCACTCTCTGCCCCTGGCAACCACAAAGCTACTCTGTTTCTACTGTCTACTGTCTTTTTTTGATTCCACATGTAAGTGAGGTCATACAGTATTTGCCATCTTCTGTCTGACTTACTTCACTTAGCATATCCTCTAGATCCATCCATGTTGTTGCAAATGGCAGGATTTCCTGTTTTATGGCTGAACAATATTCCATTGTATGTCCATATGTATGTATGTCCATATATATGTCCATATGTATGTATGTATGTATGTATGTATGTATACCTATTCTTTATCCATTCATCCCTTGGTGTACACTTAAGCTTTTTCCATGTCTTGGCTACTAAAATAATGCTGCAGTGAACATGGGGTGCAGGTATCTTCTCAAGTTAGTGTTGTTTTCTTTGGATAAATATCCAGAAATGAATTTGCTGGATTGTATGGTATTTCTGTTTTTAGCTTTTCGAGAAACCTCCATACTGCTTTTTGTAGTGGCTGCACTACTTTACATTTCCACCAACAGTAAAGGGTTCCCTTTACTCCACATCCTCATCAATGCTGGTTATTTCTTGTTTTTTAGATGACAACCATTCTAACAGGTATTAGGGGACATCCTACTGTTGTTTTGTTTTGCACTTCCCTGATGATTAGTGATGTTGAGCACTTTTTCATATACCTGATCATTTGAATATCTTCTCTGGGAAGATTTCATTCAGGCCCTTTGCCTATTTTTAAATTGAATTATTTGTTATTTTTTGCTACTAAATTGTGTGAGTTATTTTTATATTTTGGATATTAATCCCTTATTGGACATGTAGTTTGCAAATATTTTCTCCCATCTCATAATTTGCCTTTACATTTTATTGATTGTTGGTTCGTAGAAGCTTTTTAATTTTATGTACTCCCACTAATCATTTCTGCTTTTGTTGCATGTGCATTTGATGTCATACCCAAAAAATCATTCCCAAAACTAATGCCAAGAAACTTTTTTCCTATGTTTTCTTATAACAGTCTTATGGTTTCAAGTGTTGTGTTTAAGTCTTTAATCCTTTTTGAATTAGCTTTTGTCATTGGTGTAAGCCAGGGATCCAGTTTCACTCTTTACATGTCGCTGTCCAGTTTCCCCAACACCATTTACTGAAGAAACTTTTTTTTTTTTTTCCCATTGAGTATCCTGGGATCCCTTGTCAAACATTAGTTGACTGTATACGCATGGGTTTATTTCTGGGCTCTTGATGGATTTCCATTGGTCTGTGTGTCTGTTTTTATTTCAGTACCATACTTTTTTGGTTATTATAGCTTTGTAATATAATTTGAAATCAGATAGAGTGATGTGTCCAGCTTAGTGGTACTTTCTCTGGATTGCTTTAGCCACTCAAGGTATTTTGTGGTTCTATACAAATTTTAGAATTGTTTGTTCTATGTGTAAAAATTGCCATTAGAAGCTTAATAGGAATTTCGTACTGGATCTTTAAGTGACTTTGGATAATATGGGCATGGGATACCTTCCTATTTATTTTGTGTCTTCTTCAATTTCTTTCATCAAAATCATACAGTTTTCAGTGTATAGGTCTTTACTTCCTTGGCTAAATTTATTCCTAAGTATTTTATTGTCTTTGATGCTATTGTAAATGGGATTTATTAACTTTATTTCTTTTTCAGACAATCATTGTTAGTGTTTAGAAATACTATTGATTGTTATATGTTGACTTTGTATCCTGTAGCTTTACTGAATTATTGCTATTGCTGTTAGATAATTAAATCTAACAGGTTTTTGGTATATTCTTTAAAGCTTTCTATATATAATGTCACCTGCAAACAGAGATAATTTTACTTCTTCCTTTTTTGATCTGGATGCCTTTTATCTCTTTTACTAGCCTAAGTGCTCTGACTAGGACCTCCAGTATTGTGTTGAATAAAATTGATGAGACTAGGTACCCTTGTTTTTTTCCTGATTTTAGAGGGAAAGCTTTTAGCTTTTCATTGTTGAGTATAATGTTACCTGTGAGCTTGTCATATATGGCCTTTATTATGTTGAGGTATGTTCCCCTTAAACCCAATTTCTTGAGAGTTTTTGTCATGAAATAATTTTTAATTTGGTCAAATGCTTTTTCTGCATCTACTGCAATGACCATGAGATTTCATCTTCCATTTTGTTAATCTGGTGTATCATACTGACTGATTTGTAGATGTTGAACCATTCTTGCATCCCTGGAATAAATTTCACTTATTCATGGTGTATGATCCTTTTAATGTCCTGAATTAGATTTACTCATTGATGAATTTCAGTTATTATCTCTATGTTATCTGTGTTCTTGATGAACTTGTTCATTTTCTACACCATGTATTCCATTTTTTGTAGAACTAGTTTTGTTCTTATTGTCTTATATAAATTCAGTTTTCATACTTGATTTTTTCCTTTCTTGGCATCTGCCATTTCCCTTTGTCTGACCTTTCCTTTCTCTTTAGTAAAATTATATTTTGAGTATAAATGAAATGTGTCCTCCTCCATTTATGTCCTCCTCTTTCAGTCAGTCAGCTGCATTACCTTCAGGGGTGGCTAACTGAACCGAATGTAAAGAGTAAGCATTAAAATCTTGGACTTTGTGCTCTAAAACTCATAAAAGACAAAGTCCTAAAACCAAGACAAGATATGGCAAGAGCAGGACTTTTCGAGAGAGGAATTTGGTTTTTCAGTTTCAAGAAATCTACATTAATAACAGTGGTTTGGAAAAAGGATAAATAGAGATGCTGGACACCCTCCTTCAACTAGACAAACATTTCCCAGGTGGACGAGGAGATTTGCAAAGAAGAAGAACTTAGGATTTGATGACTTTAGATGTAGATGAATCCTCAAGACAGGTGTGGGTAAACAACAGAACCTCAAAAGAGGTCTAGAGATCTGGAAACAGGGAGAAATTCTGTCTCATTTTCTAGGAGTGCTTTCTATACTTGTAAATAATTCTCCCCCAGCCAACATGTTATGGCAAGAGTGTAGGAGGGATGGTAGTGGAGGGTGACCAAGCAAAGAGGACCTGAGATTTCCCTGTGCCTCAACTGGGAAGACAGATAAAGCCCTGGAGGAGCTGTATGATCACAGTAATAGGGTGCTTCTGTGGAATTTGGAACTGGCCTTCAATTGGAAACCACAGTACATCTGACTGGATGGCAGTTGGGATATCTGTTGATAACTAAGGATAAGAAAAGAAAAAGAACAATTTCAGATTTGACTCTTCTTTTCAATGTCATAAGGACATATTAGTCACTCTCCTCCTGGCCACACATGCTTCTTTAGAGAGAATGTGAGCTAGGCAGAATCTCTGAAATTTTTTAATTTAAATCTGAAATGATTGGTTAAAAAAAAAAAAAGAAATGCTAAAGAGAATGTACTTGAAACTCCCTAAAATTATTATTATTTTATACCATAACTTACATTGATTATTAAAAATTTAGAAACATTTCAGCTTATGTGCATTTAATCTTTTAAAATATATTTTCTTAATTTCTTTGACCTAAAATACAGTTTTGAATTCTGATTTTGTACTTAATATTAGAAAATAAATATTTTCCCATGTTACTAAACTCTGCAAACACTATTTTTTTAGTGGCTGCTTCAAATCCCATTAAGTAGAGTTACTATGGCTTGGATTTTTTTCTTTTTAAAAAATTTTCATGCTTTCCAATTTTTCATAATTATAAATAATGGTCTGAAAAATATATGTGTAAAATGACTTATACTTAGGATCTTTTTCCTGTATTTAAGATTACTTCATTTGGATAAATTGCAAAATAGGAACCACTGGCTGAAGGTTATGCTGACATTATAGGATATTATTGCATGGCTTTCTGATGTATACTCCATCACTAATGAGAGGAAACCAGCTTAATCACTTTAGCAGGGCATGGTATTTTTCAAACTCTTTGAACAAGGTGGCTGAAAATGTTTAATATGTTTTTCTTAATATAAAAGAGACTGGCCTTTTTTTTCCTACTTCTAGCTTCTTAATGGCATTCTGCTCAGATATTTTACTCATATATTTATTGGATTTATGTTGTTTTGTTAATATTATGCTATTTATGTTACAGAGATGTTGATACTTTTCCCCATCTATCTATCTATTTATATATACCTATAAGTTCACACACTATTTCATGACAACTAAACTCTCTGTGGGGAAACAAGTCTATTATCAGCTGTGAAAATTTCCTGGTGAACTTGACCATTCTTAAAGATAACAAGTAAATGGTCATATTCATGGAAAAAAGGCAGCAAAGTTGCTCATTCTTGAATAGTCATAAACTGGAGTATAAATTATATCTTCCCAATGATTAATCAATTGTAGTATGAATGGAGAAGCAGCTGAAAACCAGGGATGGAATTGGAGGAACTGGAGCTGTCCATTCACCCTCTGAAGTGGCAGCTGCATAACTGTGGGCAGTTGCTTTTATAAGGGCCGCACGGAGGAGGACTGCCAACTTTCTGAGCTGCTGCTCATTCATTTCTTCACGCAGTGCCTGCTGCCTGCCTTCAGATTCCATCCTGCTCTGTACTTGTGCCTCTGAGTCTGGAGAGGCTCTGGGCTGCCCTTGGGGAGACTGGCCTTGGGCTGAGGTGTCACGCTTTTCCTCTGGCAATCCATTCTAATCTGCCTTCTCTGCCTCTCAAAGATGTTAACTGATTTTTAACTCAACAAGTTACAATGTTTCTGGTGTAAAAAAAGAAAGCACAAGCAATAAAGCAAAGAGAAAGGCTCCCTTGCTAACTGTATTTCTTCTTGGAATTGAATGTTCATATTCTCTGCTCAAAATTTCTTATTATTTTTTTCTTATTTACATATAGGGATCCCTTATGTATTTATGCTGTGAGTTCTATGTGTTCGAAATATTTTGCACATACCTGTGCCAGTCATTACTTTGTCTTTTAACTGTATGTGTCTCATAAATAGTCATGAACTTTAAAAATGTTGGTGATGTCCACGTATAGGTTTTTAAAATTTTTACCTTTTGCATTTAGCATCTTTCTTTTTCTAGAAAAATCTTTCCTACTCTTCTTTGTTTTTTCAATTGCTCTTTTGGATTTAATTTTTCTACATTTAAAAAACTAGATTATACATTTACGTGCTAGAGAAAAATCAAAGTTATATAAAAACTTTGATTCTATTGAAATAATCAAATAAATAGTTATATATTGAAGTCTTGCTGCCAGCTTTAGCTTTTATTCTCCTTATTTCTACCCTTGCCACATTAACCATTTAAATTAATTTCTTATTCTTCCAGTGTCTCCTAATACAAATATATATAAATATATATGTACGTACACATGTAATATATACAAATAAATATTTATAACTGCTTGTACATCTATAAATATATATACAATTACCTGTATATATACAGAAGTGTACATTACAGAAGTGTATATATACATATATATATAATGTGTGCAAAGCATTCTTTAATACACAAGAGAATGTTTCAACACCTGAATGTACCAGTATACCTGGCATTTAAAAATTAAACTGATGTAAGAATTTAACTCTTTTTCCTAAACAGACGTTTGACTTTATTTACTGTCCTAACTGACCTGAAGTACCCCTGTAGTGGACGTCTCCCGTTTGGTGGTAAGTACCTTCTAGAAACAATACTGTTTCTTTTGGAAAACATCTCTGACCCTCCATCAGTCTCACGGTTTGTATACACTGAATCCACGCTCAGGATTGGGGCGGGTTCACGAACTTTAGCTGCTTTACCACAGTGGCGATGTTGGGTTTAGGTATATGATCTGAGCCAATTAGAATGAAACCTGGAACTTTTCTGGTAGGCTGGGACAAAGATGATCTCTTTTATGCTAAATTTACAGGGGAAAGCCCTCTTACATCTAGTTATGGAATGAAGCTATAAAGACCCAGAAATGGGATAAAGCCAACACAACAAAAACCAGAGAAGACCGAAGGAAGGACAGAGTCACTGGAGGGGTTTTGGGTGTTGGCTTTTTTATAGGCTGAAATAGGTGAAGGGGATAGAGAGGTGCCAACTTCAAATTATAAATAAATTATTCACAGAAATGGAAGTACAGCACAGGGAATACAATCATTGAGGGCGTTTTTGAAGGCCCTCAATTCTGCCCCTGCTTGAAGCCAGTCTTTCATTTTCCCTCAGATTTCTCAGTTACAAGAGCCAACAGATTTCCTTTAGTTTTTAAGCTACTGTATACTAAATTTTCTATTACTTGCAGCTGAAATGTTCACAACTGGCATAGCTATTTTTATCATATAATAAGGATCTACATATCTACGAAAGTGTTTGGTACTTGTTTCTGTTCTCTGAAGCAGTGTGTCCCTTCTTGTGCCAACACGAAACAGCTTTCATTTCTCTCTATACTTTGTGTTGGACACTCTGTTAGTCCCATGTGGGGATTTCCTACCCTTTTCTCTCCACACTAACTCACCCCTTTCCTTGGGACAAGAAGTCATTTATTTGACTGATGAGCAGCTCTCGTGTCTGTGGGACCTGCAGGGTCTGCAAGGGTGACCATTCCCTCCCAGCCACCTTGTGGGCTTGGAGACCTGGTGATGCCGCCTGCTCCACCGTAGCTGCTAGTCGTCCCCGGTTCTTCCTGAGACCTTGCGGGTAACTGACCTCTGAGGGAAGAAAGACGGACCTGGGCTGCATTCTCCACTCCAGATTGATCAGCCAGGAAGGAGACTGTGTTGTAATTCTTAACCAGCTCATGAATTTCTCCACAATCACTTCACAGCTAAGAAAGGTGTCTAGGGGGTGTGGTGGTGTTCAAACCCCTCAACGGTATGTTTTGATAACTTGCAGAGAAAGTATCCCCCTTCTCTTTTTTTTCTACTCCCTCTTCAAATTTTCTCGGCTCTTCAGGCACATTTCATCTTAGATAAATTTCCAATGAACTTTACAGAACTGCTAAAAACTCCTTTGATTGGGATCATCTTAAATTTATAGAAGAACTAAGGACTGGTATGCTAAAAAAAGTGTTATCCTATCTAGGAGCTTGACATAGTTTTCTGTTTATTCAAGGCTTCTATGTACCTCACAAATGCTTGTTTTCTTTAATAAGCTGTATGCTTCTTTGTATACCTACTCCTAGGTATTTTATAATATTGACTACTATGGTGAAAGAATTTAATAACTTTTTTTCTAATTGTTTAGTGGGGGTATATAGGAAAACCATTTATGTGGCTTATTGATTTCTACTCTGGCTGATTTGACTAAATTTTCTGTTAGTTCTAATTATTAGTTAGCTGTTTATCTCTGAGTTCCATGTAGACAATATGATCTTAAAGTTTGATCCTCTCATTCCACTACACTTTTTGGATTAATTATATCCACTAGGAATTCAGGTATCACATATTGTTTCTAACTTTAATTGATATGCAGGTAATGTCTTAACATTGACTACAATGCTTCCTGTAGCAAGTTAGACGGAGTTTTCTCTATTACTTGTTTGCTATTGGAAAATCAGTAGTGGGTTTTATATTTTATTGAATGTTTTTTTTCAGCACCTAATCAGACCTTTTTTTCTTCCTTTGTTAACATAAATAATAACATTAATGGATATTCTAAATCAAATTACCTCTACATAGTAAATATAAACCATACTTTGTCAGCATGCTTAATTGTTTAGATGTACTGCTACATTTTAATTACTGGTAGTTTATTTAGGAGTTTTGCATCCATATTTATAAGTGAGACTGGAGTAGTTTTCCTTTTTGCATGTGTCTCCTCTCAGCTTAGTTGGTATCAGAATTCTGCCAGCCTTTTCTAATTAGCCAAGACATTTCCAATCTATTATCTGAATATGGCTTTATCTTGGAAATAATTTATAATATAAACATTATCTATTCTTTAGATTATATAAATATAGAAATATGTTATCAATATTATAGTAATAATAAGAAATAGGTAATATGTTTTTATTTTTAAATATGAAAATCATTTATTTCTTTAAGGTTTAGAGGGAATAACCTATACAATTTTTTGAATCTCATGACTATTTTGGGGATAGATTTTTGACTACTTAATTTCTTCTGTGATTATTGTTTTCTTGAAATGTTCTATTCCTTTAGCCAATTTTGATAATGTATATATTTTAGAAAATTAATAATGCATCTGTAATTTTCAACAATGTATGAAGTAATCTCTTATGCTTTCTTGAATCCTCTTCCCCCCTATCTGTAGTTGTATCCCTGCTCTTATTTCCAACATCATTTAGTTCTTGAGTTTCCCTTTTTCTGCTGTTCAGTCTTGCCAAGGACTTGTCAATTTCACTAGTCACTTTAAGGAACTAGGCTTGATTTATTGTTCCAACTCCAGCAGTGTTTGTTTTTCTGTTGTGATAATTGATGTCTCATTTGCTTTTTACTTCTGAAAAGTCTTCAAATATGCTGATTTTCTAATAACATTCTTTTCTGATATGCTCTGTTTTAGATTGCAGATTATGTATGTTATATATACATTCTTTCTCATTCCAGAATATATACTAGAAAACATAATAAGAGATTGTCCTTAGTGATGCAACTGGTGTTTTTCTCTTCTCTAGTTTAGGTCAAATAATGGAAGGTGCAAGTCTTCCTAGCTGTTATAATTACTCCACAACCACCCAAATTATATTAGATTTTTTTAAAACCTTCCCTTGGCATTAATTCTCAGCAAAAGAATTAATAAAACAGACTACCAAAATGTCTAGCACTTGGGCCACATTTACTCATTCAGTGACTGAAACACACACAAACACACACACACACACACACGCTGGGGGCTAGGCACTGTGCTGGGGACACACAGGAGAGTAATATAGTGTCCTTGAATAAAAGGGGCCTCCAGTGGTATGGGGGTATTAATCCTCTGAGACTGATTTATCCAAGCAGTGCACACAGTGTTCTAAAAGCAGGGGATGTACACTGAGGAAATATTTTGAGTGCCTAGGGGGTAGATGAAGCAAAAAACAAGCAGAGGAAGGAGTGGCTCTCAGGCACACTGCCTTACTTCATAAGGTTTGACATGCCTTTCCTCCAGCTTTGGTGTGACACTGTAAGGCAGGCAGCGTAAACTCAGAAAGTTAATGGCAAAGTCCCCAGTGTCACATCTGCTTGTGAATTTCAGATGCCATTTCTTAGGGGAAAGAAGAACAAATAATACTTAGGAATATGCAATATAAAATAAAAGTCTGATGTCAGATGTAGACAGACCATTTTAACTTAAACTGTAAATTGAATCTCAAGTTTAAAATTACTTCCAGTATTTTAGCCATGTTACCTAAAGTTCTGTTGTACTCATTTATCATCAAATTTGTGAATGAAATGCATTTAACCATCTAGCAATTTTGATTTAGCTTTGAACTTTTGAGTTAATTCAGAGAAACATGGAGATGACAGACATGTTGAAATTTAAGTGCACGCACTCTATTTCAAAAAATGTCCATTGCCTATTTAACCCCCATATCCAAATATGAAGAGAAAGGAGGATTTAAGAGCAGTAATTAAACAAAAATCTGCAGAATTAAAAAATGTTAAAATAATTTTTAAAAAAGCGGCATTATTTACTAACTCTAGTTTAGAGATAATACATGGCAGGGAGAAGAATTGATGCCTCATCCCAACTCAGGCAACAGCATATTCAGTGCCAAGATACCTGTAATATAGTAAAATAAGTGGCATAGCTAAAGATCATCCAAAACTGTGACCCCTCCTGAGAACTCCCGCCCCACAAAAACTTGCTCCCCTGGAATTCACTTCTTTTTACAACCACATGAATATCTCCTTGTGGAAACAATGTCCCCAGTCCTGCACCTTTGCACATCCTGAGGGTGTAGGAAGAGACCAGCAAGAGGAACGGGAGGGAGAAATTTCACTTATCTTTGGAAATTTTAGTACTGACCATTGCATTTGTTTGCAAGCTCTTTTAACCACGCATGAAAATGTGTACCCACACATGAAATGCCTGTAATACTTCTCTTCAGCCAGCAGAGAGAGGAGAGGAGCAGAACTTCATAGACGCAGGAATGCACTGCTTATCTTCACAAGCAGAAACTAAAACCAAAACCTATGTTTTCCCTTATTTCCTTAGAAAAATAGCATGTTTGAAGAAAAAATGTTTACCAGGGCTTTTGATATGGGAACAGTATATCTAATTTAGTACTTCATGTTTCTGATGTAAAGACTTGTAGATACACCCAAACTGAGTCCCTGATGAGGTGGAAGAAAAAACAGATTATACAGCTGGTGCTGGCCACGGCTCAAATTTTAGTCAGTTCTTAGATCGGTCCAGAATTTATAATTCTCAGAAAAGAAGAGATTTATGTATTTTATTATAGCTATTTGGTTTTAATAAATATTCTATTCACATTCAGATAATTCAAAAATAAAAGGCAATAGATTCTCTTTAGCACTCTGGTCCCTGAAACATAAAAAGAAAGAAAGAAATGAAAGGAAATCACAAAGGCCGTATTAAAAACAACCCAAGGCAAGTATTTGTTGTAAATTGCCTAGCTAAAACACAGCGGCACTTGATTACAATTGCCTCTTTGCTGAAGCAAAACACACTGTGCTGAGATTCTACTTCAGCCTGAACCCCTTTTGACGGGAAAGGGAGAGCCTGGTGGTGAGGAATGAAATTCACAATTCAGCCTTTTTATAAGCCCTGACACTCTCATTATGTTTAAGTGCAATCACACAGTGAATTTTCCACAGGCTACATTTACCAGGAAAAACTGCTTTGTAGAAGCAGGGGAGAGTCCAGCGCGATCCAGAGAATTTAGACATTCCTTTGTCCATCTCTAGTTCCCCCTTAACACCGCTCCTTTCCCAGTTTACTTGTTCCCCAGGACCCAGAATGGATGGCAATGCTTTCTGCCTCACAGTGATGAGTCAAGGGAGTTCATGGTTTCTTTCTGGGGGGGTGAAACATTCCAACATTAGATTAAGGTGATGGTTATACAGTCCCGTGAATGAATATATGATTGAATCCTACATTTAAAATGGGTGAATTGTATGGTATGTGAATTATTTCTCAGTAAAGCAGTTAAAAAGGATTTCTCTCTCTTTCTCTCTTTGAATAAGGTAGTAAGGAATTTAGGCAGCAATGTCTGATCTCTTACTTTTCAACTAAAATGGGAGTAGAGGCAGCATAGCTTGGCTGATGGATTTCATTTCCTTTTCATTTTGTCATGTTTCCAAAAGGAACTTTAGATGTTCCTTTTACTTCCGGTCTGATTAAGATTTGGTCGTGTTTTTTGCTTCTTTACTTGGAAAGAAATGAAAACATACATTATACAATCAAAGAAAAAGTCCAACATCTTGTACTGGTTTTATTTTACAACTTTATTAAACTAATACCACTTATTATGTGTCTATATGCAAACAAGTTTGGGGATCACTTCCTGTTGTACGAAAATGAGTTTATCTGTGATGCAGCAGGAGCAAAATATTTTAAAGACCTTTAAGCAGCATTTATTAAAGAAAAGAGCTAAGACTGAGGAAGGAAGTGCTCCTGTGGTTGGTACTGGACAGACACATCTGGGTCTTGGTGTTCAGCTTTAAACAATACTGTAGCCTGGAACACTTTCAGGGAAAAAAGAAACTAACAGAGAAAACTTAGGAGAAACCTCTCCTATTTTCAAACAACTAGACCTTTTGACGCAGCTCTTATAGTGCAAAATTGTGCGTGCTGTGCAAATAACACATCAGGCACAAGTTACACGGAGGCTTGCGTAAGAACTCTGCAATGTTTGGAGCTGTCCAAATGGAAGCTGCTGCTGCATTGAACAGTGAGCTCCTCTCTGAGGAGTCAGGTTTCATGACAGGGACTCAGTACTACTGATTATGATGTGGAGAAGAATGTGCTAATTTTAGGTCTCTACTCATGACTGACAGCTGGAAACCTTCTCCCACCATCCACATGGCAGTGGGTGTAAGCTTGAAAGTGACCAATTGAGGTTTACCTGGGGCTCAGGCCATTCGCCAGAGCACACCAGTGAACGCTTGGAGAGGTCTCGTGATTAGATGGGGGAACTGATCCATCTCCCTTTTGCTCTTAAAGAATGATAGTGAGTCTTTACAGTTTCTACCCACATTCAGAGGGGAGAAAATTATACAAAATAAAGATTCACTCAGGAAATCTGTCATGGGTGACATGGAGTTAAAATATTCCTCGGTTATTATAATGCCTGGAGGGAGCTAAAATACTGGCATTAGACCCCATGCTTCACTACTTGGGTACCTACATTGTTTTTCAGCTCCTGATCCCAGAGGAAGGCCCTTTTCAACCTAACGAAACAATCACCAGGTATAAGCTCTACAGAATCTCCTGAAACTGTCCCTCTCCTCCTTAGGTTCACTCCTGGAATCTTTAGCTCTAGGACTCTAGCTTATATCAAGTTCAGAACTGATCCAAGTCTAATGCCAATATATCTAATTACCGATTAATTCTAACTCAGACTAGTCTAAACATTATTTTTCTTAAATCCTCATAACTTTTTTCCTTTCATAGCTTTTTCTAGGGGAGATCATTCAAGTCTTGTAAAGTTAAATGTGTATATTTCACCTATTTAGAAGATTTCTACTGTGTGTAGAAAAAAAGCAAATGTGTATATATTTTACATTGGACATTTATTGTTATCCCTTTACTATTCCTTAGAAACTCTCTTTTGCCTAAAGCCCCAGGACCCTTCTGCTGCCTGCCTTGCCATGCCATTCAACCCTTCCATACACCCTGTCCTAGGCTGACATTTCCTCCAAAAATTTTCTCTGCCTACAAATCGTTTCTCTTTCAAAATGCAAATGAAAATGTTCATTTCATGAAGCTGATTTTACCCAAAGGTTATTTGCTAGCTGTGAATTTTTCAAAGAAGTCCTGTATCAGTTTGAGGAAGCTCCTTCCTCTTCCCAATTTGTTGTGTGTTTTTTGTTTTTGTTTTGTTTGTTTTTATCATGAAAGGTTGTTGGATTTTGTCAACTATTTTTCTAGGTCTAGTGAGATGACCTAGTGGAAGAAATCCCACTAGGTCAAGGTGTATCATCCTTTTTATATATTTCTAGATTAGTTTTGCTGAGGATTTTTGCAACTATATCCATAAGAGATATTGGTTCACAGTGTTCTTGTGATGTCTTTGCTAGGTTTGGGATTAACATAATGCTGGCCTTATAGGATGAGTTTCCCTCCTCTTCTATCTTTTGGAGGAGTTTATAAGTTATTGGTACTCTTTATACAATGTTGGATAGAACTCATCAGTGAAGCCCCCTGGGCTTGGGACTTTATGGGAAATCTTAAAATTATCAATTTAATCTGTTATATATTTATTTAGTTTTCTATTTTTTCTTGAGTCACATAATTTGTGTTTGTCCAGGATTTTTCCCATTTCACCTAAGTAATCTAATTCTTTGGTTACATTTTTTAATAATATTCCCTTATACTCTATTTTGTTTTGTAAAATCAGTAGTGATATTCCATTAGTCATTCTAGATTTTGGCAATTTGAGTTTCTTTTTTCTTGGTCAGTTTAATTAAGGGGTATCAATTTTGTTGATCTTTTCAAAGAATCAGCTTTTGGGTTCATTGATTTTTCTATTTTTTTCTATTTTTACTACTATCTTTAGTTGTTTAGGGTATAGTTTGCTCTTCTCTTTTCAGTGTCTTAAAGTGGAAGGTTAGTTTATCTATTCTATACCTTTCTTCTTTTTTAATATAGGCACTTAAAGCTATAAATTTTCCTCTGAGCACTGCTATAGCTGCATTCTGTACATTCTGATATAATTTTCAGTCCCTTTTAATTTTTCTTGTGATTTTTTTCTTTAACCCATTACTTTTTTACAATGTGTTTAATTTCCACATATTTGTGAATTCCCCAAATTTCCTTGTTTTTGATTTCTATTTTAACTTCATCATAGTCAAAGAAAATAGTTTGTATAATTTTAATCCTCTAGTTTATTGAAGCTTGTTTTATGGCCTACCTTATGGTCTATATTTAATCATGTTTTATGTGTATTTCAGAAGAATTTTTATTCTGCTGCTGTTGGATTGAGTGTTTGACAGGTGTCTGTTTAGTTTAGTTGTTTTATACTGTTAAAGTCTTTGACTTTCATATTTATCTTCTGTTTAGTTCTATCCATTATTGAAAGTAGAGAGTACTGAAGTTTACTTTTTGTTGTTGAATTGTCCCTTTCTCCCTTATTTCAGGCAGTTTTGCTTGTATTTTTGGATTCTGTTGTTAGATGCATATATATTTACAATTATTACATCCTCCTTGTGGACTGACCTTTTTTATCATGAAGAAAAATCCTTTATTATTTCTAGCAATATTTCTTGTTTGAAAGCCTATTTTGTCTCATATTAATATAGCTACTGAAGATCTCTCTAGGTTGCTGTTTGCATGGTACATATTTTTCCATCATTCATCCTCAACCTATTTATACCTTTGAATCTAAAATGTATATTTTGTAGACAGCATATAATTGGATCTGTTCTTTTATCCTATCTGCTAATCTCCGTCTTTTGACTTCATTGTTTATAATTAATATTTTTATTGTAATATTTGAATTTTTATCTGCCATTTCATTTTCTATATGTCTCATATCTATTTTGTTCCTATTTTTCCTTTACAACTTTTTTGTATTAAATTGATATTTTCAAGTATAATATTTTATTTCTTTTAATAACTTTAATTTCTCTCTCTATATATATTTGCATTATTTTCTCAGTGATTTATCTAGTATTTATAATGGACATCTTAACTTACCAAATTTACTTCAGATTTACACAAAAGTAACTCCAGTGAAATAAATTTTACTATATGTAGCTCTATTCCCTTCCTTTTTTTTGATACTATTATTTTATATGCATTGGACTATATATGTTATAAAACAAACAATATATTATAATTATTACTTTATATAATATTATGCCTTTTAAAGGAACATATGAGGAAAGGAGAGTAAGAATATATTTATGTACTTTGTTATGGTAACCTTATTTTATATTATTTCTGGTTCTCTTCATTTCTTTCTGTGAAGTTGTACTACCATCTGCTGTCATGCCTGTACTCTGTGGCAGCTTTGCTCCTATCCACCTTCTTTGTGATGTTGTCAAACATGTTAAATTTCAATATGGTATAAATCCAACATACCATGATATATATATTGTTTTATTCAATTGCTCTTAAATCTGTTTAGAGAAGAGAAGCAATTCACTTTATCAGTGAAAGAAAGAAAGTGGAAAATACTCTTATATTTACCTACATGATTATTTTATTTGCATTATTTTTTTCATATCCATTTAAATTATTCTCTGATGTGATTTGCTTTCAGCTTGAAAAATGCTCCTTAGTACTTGTAAGTCAGGTCAAAAAATAGCTTTAGTTTATCTTGGAATGTCTTTATTTTCATGTAATCTTTCAAAGATAATTTTACTAAGCAAAGATTCTTGGTTTCGTTAATAGTTTTCTTACACTGAGGAATTTGAATATGTCATCCATTTCCTAAAAGCCTCCATTGTTTCTGATAAGAGGTCAATTGTTAATCTTACTGAGGTTCCCTTGTATGTGATGAATCGTTTTTCTCTTGCTGTTATCAAGGTTTTCTCTTTGTCTTTTAGTATTTTGACTATGCTGTGTCTAGGTGTGGATATTTGTGTTTGTCATATTTTGAGTTTACTGAGCTTTTGGATGTGTACATTAATGCTTTTCATAGGTTTTAGAAAGTTTCAAATATTGTTTTCTTGAATATTTTTTTCTGCCCCTTTCCCTTTTGCCTCTCCTTCTGGTACTCCCATTATACATAAATTGCTATGTTAAATGGTGTCCCACATTTCTCTGAGGCACTGTGTGTTCATTGGTCTCCATTTTCTCTCATCACACTTTCTATTAATTTGTCTTCAAGTTCATTGATTGTTTTTCTGCTAGCTCACAACTCCTGCTCAGCCTCTATAGGCATTCTTTAATTTATGTTACTCTACTTTTCAAGTCCAGAATTTCCACTTATGACTTTTTTAAAATCCATTTTGGACTTTTAATAATTCCTCTTTCTATTGATTTTTGTTTTGAGAAAAAGTCTTTAGAACTTTTAATTCCTTAGTTCATTTAACACATTTATAATGACTGTTTTGAAGTAATTGTCTGCTAAGTCAGTCATCTCTGCCCCTTCAAAGGCAGTTTCCATTCCCTGCCTTTTTTCCTGTTTATGGGCAGAATTGCTTCCACCTTAAAACTCTTATGTTGGACTTTCTAACCCCCAGTACCTCAGAATGACTATATTTGGAGAGGGGGCCTTTAAAGAGGTAATTAAGGTAAATGAGGTCATGTGGGTGGGTCCTAATCTAATGTAACCAGTGTCCTTATAAGAAGAGATTAGGACAGACATACATACACAAAGAAAGCCACGTGAAGATATAGCTGGGAGATGGTCATCTACAGATTAAGGAGATTGGTCTTGGAAGAAACTAACTTTGATCTTAGACTTCTAGCCTCCAGAATTTTCAAAAAATAAATTGCTATTGTTTAAGCCACCCACTCTATACTTTGTTATGGCATTACTAACACACTAACATAGAGTCACACTTGCCTGTTTCTTTCCATATCTTGTGGGTTTTTTGGTGAAAACTGGACATTTTAAATAATATATTGTAGCAATTCTGCATAATTACTGTTCCCCTACCCACCCTGTGGGCTAATATTGTTTTGTTTCCTTGGTCATGTATCCAGATACATAGTGACTTAAAATCTCTTTCCCCAATGGTGTGCAGCCTCTTGTTTTATGTGTTAGTGTGGTTACCTAAGGATTCCTGCCGGGACAGCTTAAGTCACTAATTGGACAAAGGTTGGGCCTAAGCTTGCTTAGCCAAGTATATTTTTATTCTTTTCCATTTATTTGATCTGTGTGTGGCTTACAGGATGCTGTCATAGTTTAAGTTGTTTATGTGGTTGCTTTTAATTTATCAGAGACTACTAGTTTAGAGTTTCCTCACCCAACATTCCTGAGAAGGTGCAGTCTTAGGCTTGCATGTGATCTTTCAGATGCCAGGGACAGGTGTGATTTTGTTCTTATATCTGCTTTCTTAGACCTGTTTTCTTGCCTCTGGGTCACAGTAGTTTGTTGCCCAGTTTTTGGTGAAATTCCTATTGCCAGTGAAGTTTCTGTCCTTTGCTTTTGTTCTGGATGCACTTCAGGGAATGATTATAAGTCTGTCCACATCCAGTTCTGATTGTGCCTGAGTAAGTGCAGCTTAGCATTTATACATGGACATCCTGACCACCATCATCTTAGGAGGGCTCTTCTTGGATGTCTCTTTTCAGTGTTTTCCTGTTAAACTTCTGACTGCTGTGCTTTTTTACTTATTGCTGCTTATATCATGAGATTATGAGTGTCTTCCTAATTGCATTCTATGAAGATGTCCATTGTTTTTGACAATGCCCTTAGGTGTGGAATTCTCCATGCTCTGTTCCAGATAAAGTCACCTCTTTCAGGTATAGCTGTTGAGTTCACCATTCTTGAGATCTGTCTCTTCCCCTGGCAGAACCATTGTACCACCACACACAAGCTGGGGGCATAACATGGTATCTTTCCCTGAGAGACACACTGCCTCCCAGCCAGTGGGGTGGCAGGGATGACCCCCATCTTTTTGGCTTTTCTCTGTGTGGAACCTTAGCCTTTCAGGTGAGCTGGAACAAGAATGATCCAGGCACTGGTATTCTTCATTTGCTAAGCTTCAGGTAGTTTCTGTCCTACAAATGTGGGTTAAGTGGAAGAAAGGAATCCTGAACTTCTTAGTCTGCCTAGAATAGAGCATTATAAAATAGGGCTGCAAGGAAGGAGAATGCAAAAGACATATGCACCCCTATGTTTATCACAGCACTATTTAAAATAGCCAAGATATGGAAGCAACCTAAGTGTCCATCAGTCAATGTATGGATAAAGAAGATGTGGTACATATACACAATGGAATACTATTCAGCCTTAACAAAGAAAAAAATCCTACCATTTCCAACAACATGGACAGAGCTAGAGGATATTATGCTCAGTGAAATAAGCCAGGCAGAGAAAGACAAATACCAAATGATTTCCCTCATTTGTGGATTATAACAACGAAGCAAAACTGAAGAAACAAAATAGCAGCAGTCTCACAGACTCCAAGAAGGGACTAGTGGTTACCAAAGGGGAGGAGTGTGGGAGGTTGGTTGGGGAGGGAGGGAGAAGGGGATTGTGCAGTATCATGATTGGTGCACATGGTGTGTGTGGGGTCACAGGGAAGACAGTGTAGCTCCGAGAAGACAAATAGGGGCTCTATGGCATCTTACTACACTGATGGACAGTGAATGCAGTGGGGTATGGAGTGACTTGACAATAAGCGTAAATGTAATAACCACACTGTTTTTCTTGTGAAACCTTCGTAAGAGTGTATATCAATGATACCTTAATAAAAAAAAGAAAGGAGAATGCTGGCAGCCCATTCCTTCCTCAGGTGAAACTGTGGCCTTGGAAAAGGCACTCAGGGAGAAGGGATCCCAGTCTTCTTGGTTGCACCTGCCTGTACTTGGAATTTGGGGTAGGAGGTGGGGTGTATAGTTCAAATACTATAGACTCTTGCCTTAAAGGAGATTTAGTAAGTTTCCTCATTTTCTTGAATGAGTTTTTCCTCTATTTGCTTATGTCCTTAGGACAATTCTGTTTAAATGAGTATTTCTTTCTTTATATTTCTTCTCCCCCTTTTTAAAATTGAAGTATAGTTGATATACAATCTTATATTGGTTTCAAGTATACAACACAGTGGTTCAAAAGTTACCCATATTAAATCCTCACCCTACTAGTGCAGTTACTATATGTCAACACAGATAGATGTTACAGAATCATTGGCTATATTCTCCATGGTATACTACCATCTTGTGACCAATGTATATTATGATTGAGAATTTTTGTGCCCCTTTATCTCCCTTACTCTTCCCACACCCATTCCAACCCCTCCCCCATTGTAACCACCAGTCACTTATCAGTGTCTATGAGTGTACTGCTGTTTTGTTCATTTTGTTTTGTTTTGTTTTTAGATTCCACAAATAAGTGAAATCATGGTATTTGCCTTTCTCTGCCTGGTTATTTCACTTAACCTAATGCTCCCTAGGTCCATCCATGTCACAAATGGCAGGATTTCTTTTTTCTTAGGGCTGAATAATATTCCATTGTGTATATGTACCACACCTTCTTTATCCATTAAACTACTGATGGACACTTAGGTTGCTCCCATAACTTGGCTATTGTAAATAATGTGGCAATAAACATAGATCTTTTTGAAATCAGGGATTTTATTTTCTTTGGGTAAATTCCTAGAAGTAGAATTCCTGGGTCATATGGTATTTTTAGTTTTAGTTTTATGAGGAACCTCCATACTGCTTTCCACAGTGGCTGCACCAATTTACATTTCCACCAACAGTGTGGGAGGGTTCCCTTTTCTCCACATCCTCTCTAACACTTGTTATTTCTTGTCTTTAAAAGATCATTTAAGAAAATTATATGCAGCTAAGTGATTGCTTGTTGGGAAGACAATCTGCAGTGATCCTCAACCCTCTTTGGAAGGCATCTCCTTTGCACTATAGATAATGCAAATACCAATAATGACTTCTTATTTTGCATAACTTTTTCTTTATTTAATGACAAAGATGGTATCTTCTATTACTTTGACATGTTTTTATATGCCAATAACTTTATTTCAGTACTTTAAATGATAGAGTCACCAATAATAAGTACATTATAGGACAGAGAAAAGCTCATACCCTCTCAAATTGATATACATTTAAATAGCATTTTATTGCTTCACACTGCTATTGAAATTATACTAGCACTCTGTGCTCACTGGAAAGTTGCTGGAATGTTCTTATCAATAAAGACATATAGTGAGGATCGCTGCCTGAGGTTACACAGGGTTGGTAGCAGAGCTAGACTAGAACCTAGGTTTCCTGACTTCCAACTCACTCTTTTCATTAGGAAAAGTACTCTTTAAAAAAAAAAAACCTGTTTATTTTCTATCTGGATGAGACCTGATCTACCTACAAAGATTTAGATCATTATTAAACTGGAAATTTTCTCTTTCCATATTTTAATTCAGTAACAATGTGATGAAACTTGTGCCTTTGATAAGATTTCTTATGAAATTAGACATCATTTGCATATATAAATATTCTCACTGGTGAAACTATTTGACATACGCACCTATTCTTTATTTGATACAATGACTGAATTTTAAGTATCTCTTTGAGGTAAAAGCGATTGAAAAGGAAAAAAGGAATCCCTTTTAACAGCAGAGGGGGCTGGCTGAAGCAATCAACGGAAATGAGCCGAATTACAATTCATATTTAATTGGAGGATTCTCTTCAACAACAATCATTATTTTGAAAATGAATGTTTATCTTGACTGGAAAGTAATGACGATTAATTATAAAGCTATTTTTAAGAGACATTTAAAAAAACATCACTTGCTTGAAAAATACCCATAAAATTAAGCCCCTAGTGGTTCAGACAATGTTAGCAATTGTTAAAAAGAGGAATGAGCTGCTACTAAGAACATCAGAGTGTCCAGTTAAATTGGTAGAGGTCATCAGACGGCATCACTGACGGGTGGGAAGGCTCAAGTCAGAGCCTCCAGCGCGGAGGGAACACTGACAACGCGGCTTCTGGATGCGATCCATATCACGACAGAAAGCCACTACGAATGGCGAATTTCACACCACTCTTGGCTTTTCCTAAGCATTGTCCACAGCTTAATCTCAAAGTGAATCACTGAGAGATAACTGGTAATTTATAAGATATGCAGCATCAGTTGAGCAATGATAGGCAAGAATGAGATCTGTGCCAAAAGCAGCTAGGGAAGTCTAGGGATTTCTCCTGACAAAGAAGAGATCAAAACATGGCAGAGTAATTGGCTGCCATTTCCACAGGTTCCTTTTCTTTCAAATTCAGATTTCTCAGTCATGCAAACAAATGTCTTCCTTCTCTCTCTCCTTCTTTCTTTCCTTTGTCTCTGTCTCTCTCCTTCTCTTACTATGGGGAAGTTGGGGTTCCTATGGCCAGGATCCTCACTGAACTTAAACCACCTGATGATGTAACTGGCCTGTTGCTAGGCTACTGCTTCCACACCTGTAGGCAATATGCTATTATTGTGCTATATAGAGAGCTCGACCCAGTGCTCTAGGTTGGGGGCAGAGATGCTAGTATTTGACTTACTGCCGGGAGAACAGCTGGGTGATAAATCCTTTCACCCCAAAGAATGTTTGCTGTCAATTTCTTTGGTTACAGTGAATCCATAGCGAACTTGCCCAGGGCTGAAACCCATTGGCAAGACACTTACCCTACACACCCCACTTTATCCTTCCATTCATCAACAAAAATGGATTGAATGCCCACAATAGGCTGCACACTTTGATAGAAATGGGGAGAGAGCAGAGAACAAGATATACATGTTCCCAGCTCTCAACACTCATATCTGAGTAGTGGTCATTGGAGGAGACACAAACAGGCAGTTACATGGGGCTGGGTGAGATGGGTGGGGACGGGGGAACCTTAGTGAAGGACATTAGGAAAGGCTTTTTGAAGACATACACACCTAAGTCCTGAGAATGAGAAGAAACTGACTGTGAGAACATTCCAGTCTGAGGAAACACCAAGGGCAGACTCCCAGCAATGAATCAATGAAAAGATGGATAGATTTTATTAGAATATACTCAGAAAGTGGGAGAGAAACAATGTTCTGAAGGAATATATAAAAAATGGTAACTGGAAGTAATGCTTACCTAATAAGTGATCCTAAAAGGCCATATGGGCAGAGCAATTAGAAGTGCTGATTCTACTCTTTCATTGCAACAGAAATAGCTAGAGTCCCTGACTCAACAGACTATGACCTACGAGTTCGGGACAACCACAGATCCTCCTCAACAACTGCTCCGTGAGTATGACGAATGAATATCACCTTCTGCGTTCCTCTGTGTTTTAATCTAAGCCTGACTTCTCAAAGAGATTTTGGGCAAAATCTCAACAGAATGCTATGTACAAGGCAGATTTTTGACAATTTATGGGTTGATTCTGTCCTCCAAATACTATCAAAGTAGAGTATTATTGGGAAAAATGCTTACATACTACCTCTAAAAGTAGCCCTATATTTCACCAACTATATATAGCCTAGAATATCAAATTTTGGTGTAGTTGAGGAAAGGAAGATCTCTGGCATTTTAGGCCCCAGATAGTGCAACAGTGACAGAGCAGGGCCTCTAGTTCATAAGATCCAAAATAGCTTTCGACCCCAGGCAGGGCTTGGGTTTCACCTGACACCATTTGCTCACTTTGAAATAAAGGTTTTGAACTTTCAGAAACCCTTTACCACGAAATATTTAGCTATCTTGTTAATCACCAATAAAGGTGTTAAAGGTGATTCATTCCATACTTTTACTTTTCCTATTAAGGATGAAGGTCTAGCACTTAGCATATACTTTGAAGGGTTCAGAATTCACAAGGATCACATTACCTTGATATGAATTATTTCCCAGCCTGAGAGAGAAAAAGTATCCATCCCAGGCTTTTAGCCATCATTAACAGTAGCGGAAACTTCAGTGGACTTTCTGGGAGACCATCCACCACTAGCTAGAGTTAATGAGCATCACAAGGTACATGGGAATAAGGTCAAAGGACACCAGACAAGCATGCATGTGGTCAAGGTTGGCAGCCAAATGCCATAGCTTAAGTACAGATAATTGCCAGTGAAGGCTAGTGATAGCTGGATGAAGCTTGGATGTCAATATATAGGACCAGGGCAAAGGGTCAGTTATTGTATGTAGACTTAGGACACAGGAATCCATGTCTGAAGATACATTTAATCAGTTAGGGAAGATCTAGAAATCACATACTCATACAGGCACCAGGAGACATGCAGACTAGGGTGTATGTGTGGGGAGGTGACTGACAGGTAAATGGATAATTGTGATGTAAATCAATAAGATGTTTCAATATGCACAGGCCATCAGGTGAGCACAGTGAGGGAGCATCTAGCCCAGGCCCGCAGGGGGTGCAGGCTGCATGGGGAGGTCAGAGAAGGCTTTGTGAACTGAGTTCACAAAGGCCTGGGTTGAGTCACAACAGATGTAGAGCAATTGACCAAAGCAAAGAAAACAGCATTCCTGTCATTACAGACAACGTGCTAGTCTCACATTGTGTTGTAAGGGATGGTAGAGACCCAGTGGGCAAAAGACCCTGTGGAGAAAGTGAAGGTGCCTGTGGCCAGAATTCTCACCTGGCCCTGGTTGGCTTGCTCACTATACATGTGTGGGCAACATGCTATTATTGACTCTGTACAAAGAGCTCTGCCCAGTGCTCTGGGCTGCTGCACGGCTGCAGGGCTTCAAGGCTGCAGGAGAGCAAAGGCTGGAGTGATGGCAGTGCTGAGCTGTGGGGACAGAGAGGTCCAGAGGCAGAGACCAGCTTGCTGCATATAGACTCATTCTGAGGCGGAGGGGATTCTAGTGACTGACCTGCCACCATGGGAACAAAGTTGGGTATAAACCCTTTCACCCCAGGAGTGTTCCACTGTCATTTTTTCGGTCACTGAATTCATAGTGAACTTGTCCAGGGCTGAAACCCATTGGCAACACAGACTCAGATGCTGCAGATCCCGTATCTAACCGTGCAGAATAGGGCTGGAATAGTGGAGAGTCAAGAGGCAGGTTTACATGATCATGGGCAGGCCAGGGAAGTGTGGTAACTCCAGGAAGGCTGATTAGTGGACTCAAATGCATGGACTACTAGAGCAGAACTCTAATCACAGGGAAAACTGGGGAACACTGAAGATACTATATTTGAGCAGGCAAAACAGTGAGACTAGATACTCAGTAATTTGTTTCTTGGCCAGAGATTTATTGCTCTTTATGTCTTAGTCTGGGGCCACAAAGTTGTCTCAAAGTCAGAGCATGGAGCTGGGTCCACAGGTGGTTGCTACAACCTTTACAGGGCCAGAGAGATAGGAGCCACAAGATCGGGGAACCAAAGGCTAAGGGACAAGGCAGCAGAACACAGGAAATAAGGGCACCAGCCAGAGCCAGGGAGACTGGATGAGCAAGGCAGTTTTCTGACCTAGTTCAGGCCTTCTCTGTAGTTCTCTGTGTGTAAGGAAACAATCCCAGCACAGCTGGATTTGGGCTTCTAGTTGAAAGCTTGCAATTAGAAGCACCTGGACAAGATTACCCGGGCCGAGCAGAGACACAGCTGTGGCTTTTTGTAAGTGAATCTTCTCCTGGGTAGGGGTGAGGGAATCACATTAAAAAATAAATAAGGCCCACTGCAAAGTCGGATACAGCACATCTTCCTACCATTATTAAACACTTTGTCTCTGAGCTGACTCTACTGCCTTTAAGTGCAATAGGAATTGCAATAGGAATCTCAGCTGTGCACAAACTCATTTGCTCAGAGTCACAAAGGGATAACTTCTAGGATCATATTTCTGTGAAAATACAAAGCTCATAGAAGAGCTAGCCCAGGTTAACCTGTTAAATACCATGCACAAATACACAGATTAGAGTACTTGCATAGTCTATTTTATATCTCCATACCTACTTGTTTTGATTAGTTGTCCAAATATAATTCATGTGTGTGTGTGAACATATACACACACACATATATATATTATATATAATTCAATACATACAAATATATATATAACTATATAGACAGATAGTGTGAATACACAGTATATTTATATGTATCTATATGTTTTCACCATGCATTTATAGCTCTAAAAAGAGCAGGGATGCCTTTCTTCTTGGAAGAGCCTTTTAACGGTATATAAGCTGCTGAAACCCATAAAATGGCTTTTTCCCTGACCTGCCACAAGTCTCCTGTGCAACCTTACAGCAACAACCTCATTACTGTCACAGCGGTCACATACGGTGCTGAAAGATGTTTTATTTTTAAATCATATAAACCCAAATAAAATTATCAAAGAAGCTTTTCAAAGGCAGCCTCTAAAAAGGATAAAACCTCTACAGATATATGTCCCAGAATAATGAAACCATTTCTCCCCTCAAGGGAAATGGGAACACCCCACAAGAAATACCAAAAGGTACCTGTGGATAAAGTGAAGGTTCCTGTGGCCAGGACTCCCCCTGGCCCTGGTCAGCTAGTTCACTACACATGTGTGGCAATACATTGTTTTTGACTCTGTGTAAAGAGCTCTGCCCAGTGCTCTGGGTGACACTGTGGCGTGGCTACACAGCTGCAAGTCTGCAGGAGAGCAGAGGCTGGGGTGGTGGCAGGGCCGAGGACAGAGACTGAGACGGCTGCGGGGGCAGAGAGGCCCAGAGGCAGAGACCGGCTTGCTGCAGGCGGACTCGGTCTGAGGTGGACGGGATTATAGTGACTGACCTGCCACCGTGGGAATAAAGTTGGGTATAAACCCTTCCACCACCAGAATGTTCCATTGTTATTCCTCGACCTCATTGCATCCATAGTGAACTTGCCCAGGGCTGAAACCCTTCGGCAAGACAGTACCAGAACAGCATACCCAGAAGATAATTTCCTTCTCTGAATTTTTCTTTACATTTACAGCAGTAGCTTTGGTTCCACTTTAAAGGCAAAAATTTGTCTAATAATGCTGTGGTATTCCTAATCATTTGATCCCAAATACTGTAATGTCAGTTGAAGTTTCTAGGAATATTTATATCATTTCAAAAGAAGAACCAGAAGAAGCCATCTGAGTGGACTATATAGTGTAATTTTGATCAACAAAAGCTACCATGCACCCACAGGGTTATTCAAAAGTCAGACACCTACCCTCATTCACTCTTTGCAAAGCAGCATGTGGTACCGTACAGCTGAGAAAATAGATAATAGGCAAGAATGCAATTTCAAAAGTATATTTGTTCAAAAGGAAAAACATTATTTAATTTCTTCTTTCTGACATTATCAGGGTGTTGGCTACAGATACCTTTCTTATAATCATGAATCAAATTTTACTGCAAAAATGGAGAGGTAGAGAAGTACAACAGGGAAAAGAGGGAGGCAGGAAAGTAAGTAAAAGGAAGATCTCAGATTCACGGGAATGAAGGTAGAGGAAACATTTGGAAGCATATTGTTTAGTTGATTCATTGATGAAACAAGAAAACGCTAATTAATATCAAGAAGCAAAATCAGTACTACTGCACCAGTGAACTCACTACTCACTAGCAGCTGACATGATAATGGTTTTTCAGGAAAAATATATTATGTGAAAAGCACACTTGAGCACAATTGGAAGGAACACACATTTGCTATAAAATAGGAAAACAGATATTAAGATACTACCTTATTGCTAATTGCTCTCCTAACATTATATTAAAATAAGACCTCAGAAAATAAGACCTGAAAGACTGAAGATTTTTAAAGATCCATTTGCCCCGGATGGGATCTGAGATGGCAGCATAAGAAGATCCTCACTCAATACGTCCCATGAACACACCGAATCTACAGCTACATGTGAAGCATTTCCCACTGAAAAAGACCTGAAAACCAGAACTGCTCTACAGGATAGAAGGGCCACATTGAGATGGATAGATGGGCTGAACATGGTGACACACAATAGGAAGGGATCTCACCAGACAGGAGTTTCTCCTCGAGAAGGGAAGGCTTGATGTCCAACACTGCACCACAGACCCTGGGATCTGCACTGACAGACAAGCCCCCAGAATGTCTGGCTTGGAAAACCAGTGGAGCTGATGCCCAGGATCCTCGAGCATGACAGGAAACTGAGACTCCCCTCTTGGAGGGCTCATGGGTAAATTTGTTCACGCCAAGACTCAGTGAATAAAATGCTATTTTGAAAAGTGCCTAAGTTATATGAGAGGGAGATTCATTTGCTGATCTGGGGGCATCAGCTGCAGGGCAGGGAAAGCTGAGACACTCCCCAGAGACAGAGGGGATGGCAGACACCGTTGTCGCACTCTCCACATAGCCTGCTAGCAAAGGTGGGTGAGCTCGGATTTGTCACCCTCCCACAGCCTTGCTAGAAGAGGTGGGGGTGAGCGGTCATGGCATTTGCTGAGGCCAGAGAACATAGGCTATTACAGTGCTCACAACTGCTCCCTGGCTGGGGCAGGCAAGTGATGATGGCAGTGGAATTTTCTGCTCCCTAGCTGAAGTCTCTGGGCTTTGGTGGTTGTGACATTCCCCTGGACCATGGCTGGAGCTGATGAGTGACTGGTAGTGGTGTTCTAATGCTCACAGCCTAAAGCTGGTACATGTGCACATACAAGGCATTCTCCTGCTGCATTGCTGAAGTCCACAGGTGCATACAGTCAAGACATTTTCTCATTGCATTTCTGAAGCCAGTGAGCATGCCCTACCCCCTACATTCTCCAGCTGCTAATTAAAGCCAGTGAGCCCATGCAATCCACACAGGAGACACCCACTGACTGCCTGGTTCTGATGGCCAAGAAGGCTGATATTCCAGAACACTATGGGACTGTAGCAATTAGACAGTTTTTGGCAGGTAGTAACCCCCAGGGCTCTGTACAAACAGCAGACTGAAACACAATCCAGCTTTCCTATGAAAAAGGCCCTTTTTCTTAGGCTGAAGCTTCAGCCTGAGGGACTAGTTTCAGATTTCCCACACATCTATAGGCTAAACAGGTGCTAGTAAGGGTTATAAGCAGGGAGACACCATCTTTGTGTACCCTATAGGCCTTGCTACATCTTAAGACTTCCCAGAAGAGGAACTTATACATTCATTTAGAGCTGCAATTTTGCAGCTGTCACCCAAGGGAT
The DNA here is from genome assembly GCF_030020395.1 of Manis pentadactyla. Taxonomy (NCBI): domain Eukaryota; kingdom Metazoa; phylum Chordata; class Mammalia; order Pholidota; family Manidae; genus Manis; species Manis pentadactyla. The sequence continues at coordinate 115,700,520 of NC_080024.1, read as the reverse complement.
ACCTCAAGAGTTCATGGTCTAGAAGACCAAAGAGATTATGAATATGGTCCCACAGGATTGTGTGTATGTGTGTGTGTGTGTGTGTGTGTGTGTGTGTAAACACATACATACATACACACGATACACACACATTCTTCAAAAGCTGCTGCCTGAGGGTCTGGCTTCCAGTCAGCCTGAAACTTGGTTCTCAATGGCATTCCTTCCCTTGGATCACTGACAGGTCTTGGCTCACCATCAACAGTGGGGGCATATCAAGAATAAATCAGGGGTTTAGCGAATGACAAGGGTTTGAGAGCATCAAGAGCTTGAACAAGAAAGATCGTCACTTACAGAAGGCTACTCCTTCATGACTAAGAGGGGTAGCTGTTTCACCTAATACATAGAAACAACATAGAGAGTCAAGCAAAATGAGGAAACAGAGAAATATGTTTCAAATGACAAAACAAGACAAAAACTCAGGTAAGTAGAGATAACTAATCTACCTGATAAAGAATTCAAACTAATGGCCATAAAGAGGTTTACTGGGAGAAGAAAGGATGACCACACTGAGAACTTCAACAAAGAGAAAGAAACAAAGTATCAAACAGAAGTCACAGAGTTGAAGAATAATAATAACTGAAAAATACAGTAGAAGGGTTTAATAGCAGACCAGATGAAGTAAAAGAACACATTAGTGAGCTGAAAGATAAAGCAATAGAACTTACCGAACAGAGCAGCAAAAAGAAAAATGAAAAATAATGAAGATAAGTTAAGGAATCCCTGGAACAACGTTTACATTATAGAGGTCCCAGGAGGCGAAGAGTGAGAGAAAGGGGCAGAAAACTCAATATCTGAAGAAAAAATGACTGACAACTTCCCTATTCTAGGGAAGGAAACAGATATTCAGGTCCAGGAAGCCCAAAGAGTTCCAAATAAGATAAACCCAAAGGGAAACACACCAAGACACATTATAATTGAAATGTCATAAATTAAAGATAGAGAATCTTAAAAACAGTGAGAGAAAACAAATTCTCTTGTAAAAGGAAATCCCCATAGGGCCATCAGATTTCTTAGCAGAAACTTTATCTATCAAGATTATCTTTCAGATTTGAGAGATAAAAAATATAAGAAATGATATCAAAAATAAAAACATACAACATGAGAGAGGGACTAAAGATGTAGACTCTTGGAATGTGCTCAAATTTAAGTTGCCATCAAGGTAAAATGCACTGTTACATAGGATGATTTATGTGAACCTCAGAGTAACCACAAAGCAAAAAATAGAGTAAATACAACAAAAGGGAATGAAAAAGGAACCTAAACACAACATTAAAGAAAGTCAGCCAACCACAAAGTATGAGAAAAAGAGAAGGAATAGAGAGGACAGTCAGAAAACAACTAACAAAATGGCAGTAAATATATACATCTCAAAAATTACCTTAAATTAAAATGGACTAATTCTCCTATCAAAAGACATAGAATGTCTATATGGATTAAAAAACAAGACACCTCTATATGCTGTATACAAGAGATTCACTTCAGAAATAAGGATATACACAGAGTGAAAATGAAAGGCTGGAAAAGATATTCCATACAAGTGGAAATTAAAAGAAAGCTGGGTAGCTATACTTATATCAAATAAAATAGATTTTAAAACAAAGACTGAAAGAAAAGACAAATAGGGGCACAACATAATGATAAAGGGGTCAATCCAGCAAGAATATATGTTTATAAAAATGTATGCATCAAAGGAGTAATAGAAGATATAAAGTAAATATTAACAGACCTAAATGTGGAAACTGACAGAAATAAAATAATAGTATGGGATTTTAAACCCCACTTAAATCAGTGGATAGATTATCCAGACAGAAAATCAATAAGAAAACATCGACCTTAAACTATATATTAGGCCAGATGGGCTTGATAGGTATATACAGAGCATTCTGTCCAAAGCAGCCAGTACACATTCTTCTCAAATGTACGTGGAACCTTCTCCAGAACAGATCACATGATAGGCCACAAAACGATTCTCAATAAATTAAAGAAGATTTAAACTATATCAAGCATCTTTTCTGACCACAATGGTATAAAACTAGAAATTAATTTTAGAAAACTGGAAAAGCTACAAATATATAGAGAATAAACATGTTATTGAATGACTACTGGGTCACAGAAGAAATCAAAGGGGAAATCAAAAAATACCTAGAGACAAATGAAATAGAAATAAAACATACCCATCTACGGGATGTAGCAAAAAGCAGTTGTAAGAGGGATGTTCCAAACAATACAGGACTACCTCAAGAAACAAGAGAAATCTCAAATAAACAGCTTAGCTTTATATATAAAGAAATCAGAAAAATAAGAATAAGCAAAGACCAAATTTTGTAGAAGGAAGGAAATAATGACTATCAGAGAGGAAATACATGAAATAGAGACTGCAACGACAACAGAAAAGGTCAATGAAATTAAGAGCTGGTTCTCTGAAGAGATAAATAAAATTGACACACCTTTAGTCAGACTCACAATGAAAGTCCAGACACTTTCATAGATGAATTCAAATATTCAAAGATTCAATATGCATTCTTCTCAAACATTTCCAAAATACTGAAGAGGAGAGACAGCTTCCCAACTCATTTTATGAAGCCAAATTACCATGATACCAAAACCAGACAGGGATACCAAACAAAGGAAAATTACAGACCAATAACCCTATGAACATAGATTGAAAAATCCTCAACAAAATATTAGTAAACTGAATTCAACAATATACCATACTCAAGTGGTATTAGTCCCGGAAGCAAAGGATGGTTCAGTGTCCACAAATCAATCAATATGATACACTACATTAACAAAATGAAAGATTAAAAACAATGTGATCACTCAATAGATGCAGAAAAAGCATTTGACCATATTCAACATCCATTTATATGATAAAAAGTGTCAGTAAAGTGGGTATAGAGGACATATACCTCAACCTTTATTATAAAAGCTATATATGACAAACCTACAGCTCATCTCATACTCAAATTGGAAAGTAAGAAGTAAAACTGTCACTATTGCTGATGTCATGATACTACACATAGTCCTCCCAAAACTGTTAAAACTAATAAATGAGTCCAGTAAAGTTGCAAGATACAAAATCAATTCTTAAAAACCTGTTGTGTTTCTAAACACTAATAATGGACTATTAGAAAGGGAAATCAAGAAAACAATCCCTTTTACATCACATCAAAAATAATACCTAGGCATAAACTGAACCAAGGAGGTGAAAGACCTGTACTCTGAAAACTGTAAGACACTGATGAAAGAAACTGAAGACAACACAAATAAATAGAAAAATATTCTATGCGCATGGATTTGAAGAATTAATATTGTCTATATTAATAAAAATGTCCATATTACCCAAAGAAATATACAGTTTAATTGAAATGCCTATCAAAATTTCAATGACACTTTTCACAGAACTAAAACAATTCTAAAATTTTCATGGGATCACACACACACACACACAAAACTGAATAGCCAAAACAATCTTAAAAAAAAAACTGCAGGTATCATGTGCCCTGATTTGAAACTATACTACAAAGTGATACTGATCAAAACAGTATGCTAGTGATATAAACACAGATCAAATGGAACAGAACAGAGGGCCCAGAAATAAACCCACACATATACATCCAATTAATTTATGACAAAGGAAGTGAGAATATACAATGGAGAAAGGATAGTCTTCAATAAGTGCTCTTGGGGAAAGTGGATAGCTACATGCAAAAGAATGAAATTGGACCACTTTCTTATACCATATACAAAAGGTAACTCAAAGTGGATTAAGGACCTGGGTAAGACCTGAAACCATAAAAAAATAAGCAGTAAGCTCTCTGACAATGGTCTTAGTGATGTTTCTTTGGATCTGACTCCAAAGCAAGAGCAACAAAAACAAAAATAAACAAGTGGGATCACATCAAACTAAAAGTGAAGTGAAGGAAACCAGCAACGAAGCAAAAAGGCAACCTACTGAATGGGAGAAGATATTTTTGAGTCATATATCAAATAAGGGGTCAATATCCAAAATATAGGAAGATCTCATACAACTCAGTACCAAAAAAAATGAGGAACCTGATTGAAAATATGGTCAGATGATCTACACCAACATTTTTCCAACAAAGACATGGCCAAAAGATGGCCAAGAGGCAAATGAAAATGTTCTCAACATCAGTAATCATCAGGGAAATGAAAATTAAAACCACAATGAGACATTGCCTCACACCAGTCAGAATGATTATTATGAAAAAGACAAGAAATAACAAGTGTTGGTGAAGATACAGAGAAAAGGAAGTCCTCATGCACTGTTGGTCAGAATGTAAATTGATGTACCCACTATGGAAAACAGTATGGAGGTTCCGAAAAAAATTAGAATAGAAATACCAGATGACCCAGCAATTCTACTTTCGACCATCAATCCAAAAAGAACTAAAATGCTAATTTGAAAAGATATGCACTCCTGTGCTTGTAATAGCATAATTTAATAGCCAAAATATGGAAACCACTTAAGTGTCCATCAGTGGATGACCAGATAAAGAAGACATGGCATATATTTATTATGGTAGAATAATACTCGGCCACAAAAAATGAAATCTTGCAGTTTGTGACAACATGGACAGACCTTGACGGTATAATGCTAAGTGAAATAACTCAGAGAAAGAAAAATACCACTTGATTTGACTTATGTGGAACCAAAAACCAAAACAAATAAACCAAACAAAACAATGACCACTCTCAGAGATACAAAGAACAGATTTATGGTTGCCAGAGGAGGGAGACGGTGGGGGAATGGTGACATGTATGTGTAAGTCATAGGATATAATGTACAGCATGAGAAATATAGTCAATGATGTTGTATTCACTTTGTAAGGTGACAGATGCTAACTAGACATTGTGGTGACAGTTTCTCACAGTATAAAATGTCAAATCACTACTTCGTACATCTGGAAGTAATATATTATTTGATGTCAATTAAAATTCAATAGAAAAAAAAAGATAGGGGATCGGAAGATGGCGGTGTGAGTAGAGCAGCAGAAATCTCCTCCCAAAACCACATATATCTACGAAAATATAACAAAGACAACCCTTCCTAGAATAAAGACCAGAGGACACAGGACAATATCCAGACCACATCCACACCTGAGAGATCCCAGCGCCTCACGAAGGGAATAAGATACAAGCCATGGCCCGGTGGGAGCCAAGCGCCCATCCCCCCAACTCCCAGCGGGAGAAGAATAGGCAGAGCGGGAGGGAGACAGAGCCCAGGACTGCTGAACACCCAGCCCTAGCCATCCGGGCCAGAGCGCAGACACGGTGCGTGCGCAGGGGGCCCTGGATACTAGGAAAACAGGGCAGGAAGAACAGTGAGCGGGCACTGGAGGCCTGGCGCCGGAGGACACCAGAAAAGCGAGTGACCATTTTTTTTTTTTTTTTTTTTGCTGTTTTGTTTGGCGAGCGCTTTTTGGAGTCTTAAAGGGATAGGGACCCCAATACTAGGGAAACAGGGCAGCAAGACCGGTGAGCAGATGCCTGAGGCTGGCGACAGAGAATAAAGAAAAACGAGTGGCCACCCTTTTTTTTTTTTTAATTAAAAAAAAATATATTTTTTTCCTTTTTTTTTGTGGTCGTTGTTTGTTTTGGCGGGTGCTTTTTGGAAGTCTTAAAGGGGCAGGGCAGGACACTTAATCCAGAGGTAGGGAATCCAGGGATCTCTGGGCACCCTAACCCCTGGACTGCAGGGAGCAGGGAGGCCCCTTACGGAGATAAATAGCCCCCCAACCACTCCCCCTCCAATGCGACTCCACCACTTTGGAGCAGCTGCCGGAGCCAGGCCACGCCCACAGCAACAGCGGAGATTAACTCCATAGCAGCCGGGCAGGAAGCAGAAGCCCTGTCTGTGCGCAGCTGCCCAGCAAAAGCCACTAGAGGTCGCTGTTCTCCCAGGAGAGGAGGGCCACAAACTAACAAGAAGGGAAGTTCTTCCAGCCGTCACTCGTCCCAGCTCTGCAAACTATTCCTATCACCATGAAAAGGCAAAGCTACAGGCAGACAAAGATCACAGAGACAACACCAGAGAAGGAGACAGACCTAACCAGTCTTCCTGACAAAGAATTCAAAATAAGAATCATAAACATGCTGACAGAGATGAAGAGAAATACGCAAGAGATATGGGATAAAGTCCGGAGGGAGATCACAGATGTCAGAAAGGAGATCGCAGAAATGAAACAAACTCTGGAAGGGTTTATAAGCAGAATGGACAGGATGCAATAGGCCATTGATGGAATTGAAATCAGAGAACAGGAACGCATAGAAGCTGACAGAGAGATAAAAGGATCTCCAGGAATGAAACAATATTAAGAGAACTGTGTGACCAATCCAAAAGGAACAATATCCGTATTATAGGGGTTCCAGAAGAAGAAGAGAGAGGAAAAGAGATGGAAAGTATCTTAGAAGAAATAATTGCTGAAAACTTCCCCAAACTGGGGGAGGAAATAATCGAACAGACCACGGAAATACACAGAACCCCCAACAGAAAGGATCCAAGGAGGACAACACCAAGACACATAATAATTAAAATGGCAAAGATCAAGGACAAGGAAAGAGTTTTAAAGGCACCTAGAGAGAAAAAGGTCACCTATAAAGGAAGACCCATCAGGCTAACATCAGACTTCTTGACAGAAACCCTACAGGCCAGAAGAGAATGGCATGATATATTTAATACAATGAAACAGAAGGGCCTTGAACCAAGGATACTGTATCCAGCATGACTATCATTCAAATATGACGGTGGGATTAAACAATTCCCAGGCAAACAAAAGCTGAGGGAATTTGCTTCCCACAAACCACCTCTACAGAACATCTTACAGGGACTGCTCTAGATTGGAGCACTCCTAGAAAGAGCACAGCACAAAACACCCAACATATGAAGAATCGAGGAGGAGGAATAAGAAGGGAGAGAAGAAAAGAATCTCCAGACAGTGTACATAACAGCTCAATAAGCGAGCTAAGTTAGGCAGTAAGATACTAAAGAGGCTAACCTTGAACCTTTGGTAACCACGAATTTAAAGCCTGCAATGGCAATAAGTACATATCTTTCAATAGTCACCCTAAATGTTAATGGGCTGAATGCGCCAATCAAAACACACAGAGTAATAAAATGGATAAAAAAACAATACCCATCTATATGCTGCTTACAAGAAATTCACCTCAAACCCAAAGACATGTACAGACTAAAAGTCAAGGGATGGAAAAACATATTTCAAGCAAACAACAGCGAGAAGAAAGCAGGGGTTGCAGTACTAATATCAGACAAAATAGACTTCAAAACAAAGAAAGTAACAAGAGATAAAGAAGGACACTACATAATGATAAAGGGCTCAGTTCAACAAGAGGATATAACCATTCTAAATATATATGCACCCAACACAGGAGCACCAGCATATGTGAAACAAATACTAATAGAACTAAAGGGGGAAATAGACTGCAATGCATTCATTCTAGGAGACTTCAACACACCACTCACCCCAAAGGATAGATCCACCGGGAAGAAAATAAGTAAGGACATGGAAGAACTGAACAACACAGTAGAGCAGATGGACCTAATAGACATCTATACAACTCTACATCCAAAAGCAAGAGGATATACATTCTTCTCAAGTGCACATGGAACATTCTCCAGAATAGACCACATACTAGGACACAAAAAGAGCCTCAGTAAATTCCAAAAGATTGAAACCCTACCAACCAACTTTTCAGACCACAAAGGCATTAAACTAGAAATAAACTGTACAAAGAAAGCAAAAAGGCTCACAAACACATGGAGGCTAAACAACATGCTCCTAAATAATCAATGGATCAATGACCAAATCAAAATGGAGATCCAGCAATATATGGAAACAAATGACAACAACAACACTAAGCCCCAACTTCTGTGGGACACAGCAAAAGCAGTCTTAAGAGGAAAGTATATAGCAATCCAAGCATATTTAAAAAAGGAAGAGCAATCCCAAATGAACGGTCTAATGTCACAACTATCGAAATTGGAAAAAGAAGAACAAATGAGGCCTAAGGTCAGCAGAAGGAGGGACATAATAAAGATCAGAGAAGAAATAAATAAAATTGAGAAGAATAAAACAATAGCAAAAATCAATGAAACCAAGAGCTGGTTCTTCGAGAAAATAAACAAAATAGATAAGCCTCTAGCCAGACTTATTAAGAGGAAAAGAGAGTCAACACAAATCAACAGTATCAGAAACGAGAAAGGAAAAATCACGACGGACCCCGCAGAAATACAAAGAATTATTAGAGACTACTATGAAAACCTATATGATAACAAGCTGGGAAACCTAAGAGAAATGGACAACTTCTTAGAAAAATACAACCTTCCAAGACTGACCCAAAAAGAAACAGAAAATCTAAACAGACCAATTACCAGCAACGAAATTGAAGTGGTAATCAAAAAACTACCCAAGAACAAAACCCCCGGGCCAGATGGATTTATCTCGGAATTTTATCAGACAGAGAGGGAAGACATAATACCCATTCTCCTTAGAGTTTTCCAAAAAATAGAGGAGGAGGGGATACTCCCAAACTCATTCTATGAAGCTAACATCACCCTAATACCAAAACCAGGCAAAGACCCCACCAAAAAAGAAAACTACAGACCAATATCCCTGATGAACATAGATGCAAAAATACTCAACAAAATATTAGCAAACCGAATTCAAAAATACATCAAAAGGATCATACACCATGACCAAGTGGGATTCATCCCAGGGATGCAAGGATGGTACAACATTTGAAAGTCCATCAACATCATCTGCCACATCAACAAAAAGAAAGACAAAAACCACATGATCATCTCCATAGATGCTGAAAAAGCATTTGACAAAGTTCAACATCCATTCATGATAAAAACTCTCAGCAAAATGGGAATAGAGGGCAAGTACCTCAACATAATAAAGGCCATCTATGATAAACCCACAGCCAACATTATATTGAACAGCGAGAAGCTGAAAGCATTTCCTCTGAGATCGGGAACTAGACAGGGATGCCCACTCTCTCCACTGTTATTTAACATAGTACTGGAGGTCCTAGCCATGGCAATCAGACAAAACAAAGAAATACAAGGAATCCAGATTGGTAAAGAAGAAGTTAAACTGTCACTATTTGCAGATGACATGGTACTGTACATAAAAAACCCTAAAGACTCCACCTCAAAACTACTAGAACTGATATCGGAATACAGCAAAGTTGCAGGATACAAAATCAACACACAGAAATCTGTGGCTTTCCTATACACTAACAATGAACCAACAGAAAGAGAAATCAGGAAAACAACTCCATTCACAATAACATCAAAAAAAATAAAATACCTAGGAATAAACCTAACCAAAGAAGTGAAAGACTTATACTCTAAAAACTACAAGTCACTCCTAAGAGAAATTAAAGGGGACACTAACAGATGGAAACGCATCCCATGCTCGTGGCTAGGAAGAATTAATATTGTCAGAATGGCCATCCTGCCCAAAGCAATATACAGATTTGATGCAATCCCTATGAAACTACCAGCAACATTCTTCAATGAACTGGAACAAATAATTCAAAAATTCATATGGAACCACCAAAGACCCCGAATAGCCAAAGCAATCCTGAGAAAGAAGAATAAAGTAGGGGGGATCTCACTCCCCAACTTCAAGCTCTACTATAAAGCCATAGTAAACAAGACAATTTGGTACTGGCACAAGAGCAGAGCCACAGACCAATGGAACAGACTAGAGAATCCAGACATTAACCCAGACAAATATGGTCAATTAATATTTGATAAAGGAGCCATGGACATACAATGGCGAAATGACAGTCTCTTCAACAGATGGTGCTGGCAAAACTGGACAGCTACCAGTAGGAGAATGAAACTGGACCATTGTCTAACCCTATATAGAGAAGTAAACTCAAAATGGATCAAAGACCTGAATGTAAGTCATGAAACAATTAAACTCTTGGAACAAAACATAGGCAAAAACCTCTTAGACATAAACATGAGTGACCTCTTCTTGAACATATCTCCCTGGGCAAGGAAAACAACAGCAAAAATGAATAAGTGGGACTATATTAAGCTGAAAAGCTTCTGTACAGCGAAAGACACCATCAATAGAACAAAAAGGAACCCTACAGTATGGGAGAATATATTTGAAAATGACACATCCCATAAAGGCTTGACATCCAGAATATATGAAGAGCTCACACGCCTCAACAAACAAAAAACAAATAACCCAATTAAAAAATGGGCAGAGGAACTGAACAGACGGTTCTCCAAAAAAGAAATACAGATGGCCAACAGACACATGAAAAGATGCTCCACATCGCTCATTATCAGAGAAATGCAAATTAAAACTACAATGAGGTATCACCTCACACCAGTAAGGATGGCTGCCATCCAAAAGACAAACAACAACAAATGTTGGCGAGGCTGTGGAGAAAGGGGAACCCTCCTACACTGCTTGTGGGAATGTAAACTTGTTCAACCATTGTGGAAAGCAGTATGGAGGTACATCGAAATGCTCAAAACAGACATACCATTTGACCCAGGAATTGCACTCCTAGGAATTTACCCTAAGAATGCAGCAATCAAGTATGAGAAAGGTCAGTGCATCCCTTGTTTATCACAGCACTATTTACAATAGCCAAGAATTGGAAGCAACCTAAATGTCCATCGATAGATGAATGGACAAAGAAGATGTGGTACATATACACAATGGAATACTACTCAGCCATAAGAAAAGGGCAAATCCTACCATTTGCAGCAACATGGATGGAGCTGGAGGGTATTATGCTCAGTGAAACAAGCCAAGCGGAGAAAGAGAAATACCAAATGATTTCACTTATCTGTGGAATATAAGAACAAAGGAAAAACTGAAGGAACAAAACAGCAGCAGAATCACAGAACTCAAGAATGGACTAACAGGTACCAAAGGGAAAGGGACTGGGGAGGATGGGTGGGTAGGGAGGGATAAGGAGGGGGGAGAAGTAGGGGGGTATTAAGATTAGCATGCATGGGGGGTAGGAGAAAAGGGAGGGCTGTACAACACAGAGAAGGCAAGTAGGGATTCTACAACATTTTGCTATGCTGATGGACAGTGACTGTAAAGGGGTTTATAGGGGGGACCTGGTACAGGGGAGAGCCTAGTAAACATAATATTCATCATGTAAGTGTAGATTAGTGATACCAAAAAAAAAAAAAAAAGGCAGTCCCTGTGTGGTAACCTCCAATGAGTTCTACACAAGGGTATAAAGGGCATATAAAAGTGTAGGCATAGGGTCTGTTTGTGTTTATACAGAGGATCAAAGCCTAATTGGGCTACCCCGAAAATGAACTAAGATACGATATGAAAAAGAACTTCCAACATCAGCACTCTCTGGAAGACTCATGCCAGAAGATGATCATCAAAAAACCCCAACAAAGATCCACGCACTGCTACAGCTGTAGATGCACTCATCCCACCAGTTCCTGGACTTGCCATGGGAATGAAGAAGGAGATATCTAAGCTGGCCTGTGCATACAGTAAAACAACAAATTTGACTGGATCTATACTGTTGGAACTCAACCAACAAATAGGAGAAGTACAAATTGTAGCGCTCCAAAATCTTGCAACTACAGACTATTTACTGTTAAAAGAACATAAGGGATGTGAACATTCCCCAGGAATGGGTTGTTTTAATTTGTCTGATTTCTCTCAGACTGTTCAAGTTCAGTTGGACATTATCCACCATATCATAGATAAGTTTTCACAAATGCCTAAGGTGCCTAACTGGTTTTCTTGGTTTCACTGGAGATGGCTGGTAATTACAGGTATGCTTTGGTTATGTAACTATACTCCTATTATGTTAATGTGTGTGCGCAATTTAAGTAGTAGCTTGAAACCTATACATGCTGAAGTTACTCTACAAGAAGATATGTCAAAGAAATAATCAATCTTCCCATGTTTTCTGCTGCCTGCTACTTCTATAGCTTTTCTTCTTCCTTCCTAATTACAACCCTTAAATAGAATTTGTGCCTCATATCAAATTTACCGAGTATCATAATTCTTCCAAGTGGTAAAGATACCTCAAGACAAATGCTGGGCATAGAAGCTACAGGGCATAAATATGCAAAGAAATAAAAAGCTAACCATTTCAAACAATAAGGCTTCTCTCTCACTTACCAACTTGACATTTCCCTGTATGGCCCCGGAAGATGACTGGTTAGCCAGAGACGGGTAAGATTCCTCAAGGGAGGAACAACCTAAGACAGGCACAGTCGCAGGGGGGTCATCAGGTGAGAAATTGGGGATCAACAGAGGTGAGGCTTAGAACCTCACCCGCCCGTTCTGAGAGAAATCTTCTGCATACGTGGATGTTTTATTGCCCTTGTCTAGCTTGGATTAACACATAGTCTACAGGCACACACCTGATCATCTACATTTGCTCTCTTACAACACTAAACTATGTTTTCTACCTTTATCTTGTATCTATCTACCACTTCAGCATTTTATTAAAAATAATAATAATAAAGAGAGAAATGTGGTATCCACATATAAATCAAGTATAAAAATCAAATGAATATTCATATTTGAACTGACTGTTTATAGTTCATAATGCATGAGCAAAACCGAAAGCTTCTGTGATGACTGCCCTTGTACTGTTCAGTATGTAACTTATTCACTGTGTAAGAATTTGTTCTCCATGTAAGAACTTGTTTGTTATGCCTCAGAAGATTGGAGACTGAAGAAAATCAGGCTTGGGGTGGATTAATGATTGTGCATTGAGCATTGACTCCCCTATACAGAATTTTATTGTTGTTAACAACCATTTGATCAATAAATATGAGAGATGCCCTCACAAACAAACAAACAAACAAAAAAGTACACACTTCCAATGGTAAAATAAATAAGTAACCGGGATGTAATGTATAGCATAAGGAATAGAGTCAAAATATTGTAACAACTTGGTATGGTGATAGCTGGTACCTAGAATTATCATGTATATAAATGTTGAATCACTATGTTGTACACCTGAAACTAATGTAATGTAATACTGTGTGTCAACTACCCTTCAATAAAAAATAATTATCTACAAAAAAAAAAAATATAGATATCCCAGTCATGGCACAAGCTGTGATAAGTGTTTATATGTAATTTATTGGCTTATTTAACTAACTTAAATCGTACAATCACTGAAAAGAAACATGTAGAAAATTGGTTTGACATGGTTCAAGACTGTATAAAATAGTCTCATATGTCAAGAGAAATCACTGAATATAATAGTCCACAGCAAGACAGAATTTTTTCAAGAGCATTTTGAGTTTGAGAAAAAACTTATTTGTAATGGAACTTTTCCTTTTTATATTAGCTACACAATACTTTCCCCAGGAACACCACTAAGTTCTTTAATCACATTCTATGTCACTAGAGGCAATTATGTATCTCCTGCAACTGGTGATTTCACATGTGAGAATAGGATTATACTACTTACCATTTATATGTCACTTTGTTTTCTAAACACTATACAACTTTTTTATATTATTCAAATGAGTAGAGAAGAAGTCCCCAGTAAGAGGCATGACGGATGGGAACAACCAAAATGGCTGAGTCCTTACAAAGACAAATAGATCCTTAAAAGGTAATATTGATGTGGAGCAGCAGGAAAAGGTGCACAATATAAGCAAAAATCCAAGTTAAATCACAACACATTTGATGCTAGGCACATTTACTAAAGTGGAAAATAAAATATATGTCCAAGGTCTAGCAGAGTTAATGATTAAGCTAGAAACATCTGCAAGATCTCTTGACTTGCAATATGACATTTTGGGCTACAGAAGGTGACAGTACTCCAGTGACCCAACTGAACAGCTAACTGGTGGGAAAACCTGGAAATCCAGTATTTTCATGTACAGCTTTCACCAAATGCCCACAAATTTTCCATCTAAAGATTGTGTTCAATATTGTAGAATAAATTAAGTACAAATTCATAACAATGTGTCTGTAAAGTCAACAGAAGTTACTTTGGCTTGGAGGGGAGGGAGGGGGTGAGGCATTTACAGTCAAAGGTGATCCTTTAGTGCAGCTGCATTATCCAAACCTAACTAGTAACTTCAGAATAGAAGGACTACAGGAACCTGACAGTGACAGCTCTACTTGGGGTAGCACAAGAAATAAAAGTGTCCCTTTGGTCAGTTCCACAGAAAGAAAATTCAACAATGATGTTAAGTGACAAAGAAAGAAAGAGCCTTTCAAGCTTATGTATGTTTAAGATGAACCCATGTAGACCTTGTGATTTCCAACCTCGATTAAAGTTTTATACACACACACACACACACACACACACACACACACACACACACTGGATTGGGCAAGGCAAGCATGCGGCTTACAGAAGGAGCATCACTTATGGTAAATAACGTGTCAGCATTCTGTCTCTCGTATGCTGTATAAAAATCCTATTTGGCCACCTTGGGCAACTCTTCTGCTTTCCCTGATCTTGAAGGTGAGGGTGGGAAATAGTGGTGCCTCCTGAGTGGAGAGCTGTGAGGTGCGCTGGTCCCTCATCCTCAAAGGCCGATCTGGTTTCTCGTAGATGCACTTCCTCATGACCTCAGGGATGCTGCAGCCTCCCAGAGGCATCTGGTTTACAGGAAGGTGAGGAAGGATAAATGGGTAGTTGTGGAATCTTTTGAATCCCCTCTGACTATTTCACCTGATGCCAACTTTGGCACTGGCTTGCTTAGGAGTGTTAGTGTACAGCAAAGAATAAAGCAATTCTATTTCAAAGACAATCTCGTTCTGAAGTGGTAAGCCAAAGGCATGATATAAGAATTTATCAAATAAAATAAGGTTTCCAAGTATTTTACCACCAGGTAAACAAATATTTTCAACAATAAATGATAAAACATAATCAGTACCATCCTGAACTAGTTATTATATATCTGAATAGGACATTCTGGGTAGAGTCCAGAGCATGCTAAACAGATGTCCCATCATATATTCTTGCAAAAGCTTTCACACAGTAATTTGACTGCCTTTCTACCATGGCAAAACCTTTTCAAACACTGTGATTTAAACTATTAGAGTCCATTCAATTTCACAACAAGAACATCAAACACCTTTCAGGCTGTTCTTCAAGTTCCATGTAATCTAAAAAGACTTTCTGAGTTTTATAGACAGATAACTATTCAGTATTTACCAAATTTTCCAAGTAAATTCCAGAGGCATCACTGATACAAACAGATCAACATCACCATGAGAGAAGGAAAGGGATATATGTACACAGACAGTACCCAGAATAATGATTAGTCAATAAGTGATCGATCAATTGGTAAAATGAATGCATAAGCGGCATGAGCAAAGCTATGTAAAGATTCCAGTGACATTTGAATGCATTAATATCTCATCATTTCAACATGGACTGGAAGAATTATAACTTTAGGACAAAATTAATTCACTTAATATTTGAGCCCTTACTGTATTAGAAACTGTAAAAACTGCTAAATAAAACAGATTCAGTCCTTGGACTTGTGAAGTGCTTGGCCTTTCCCAGTAGAGAGGGCAGGTACCACCCCTACACACAGATGCATAACACAAATATTGACAATAAGAGAATTGCATATTGTGATCAGTGTCATGAGTGTCACAGAACAGGAGCTGAAGTCGACATTAAAAGGTTGTCAGAGAAAGTGAGTGACATACTCTGAGAAGATGACATTTTAACAAAGACCTAAAGGAGGACACTAGATGCAGAAAAAAAAACAAACCAGGGAGTGTCTGGGCTGAAGAGTAGCTAGAAGTTGGCCTTTTACAAAACTTGTAAGGAAACTGTCCATTTTGGTTGATGGAGAGGCGGTCAGTGGGAGGGGTCATGAAAGAGGGTGGGGAGAGGGCAGGGCCACCTGGGAAAGAGTTTACTGAAGAAGGGACTACTTGCATCTCATTCCATTAAAACATCATAGTCACAAACATATGTGATATTACTGCCATGTCTTTAAATGATCATAACAAATCATGTCTTTTTTTCAGAGACATATTATGTGATGTCATTTGTATCCTAGGGCAACTGCCGACATTCAGACTTTGCACAGAAAGACCATTATTGCACCCAGTTTATCAGCTTCAGGAAAATGTGTGTGTGTGTGTGTGTGTGTGTGTGTGTGTGTGTGTGTGTGCGTGCACATGCATGTGTGTGTGAGGGAGAAAGAACAATTACATACTACACATTATGGGAAGAAAATCAAACCATGTGTAGGCTCTTTGTGTTGGTTATGTTGTTTGTCATGATAAATTTATTCCACATGATGAATGAAATGAGAAATGAGATTTACAAATAAAATATACAAAGAGCTGCAATCCTTCAGAGCAGAGGTTGACAAGTTTTTTTCTCTAAGATTCAGAGACATGGGAAAGACCCAGGGAAGAGTGACAAGAGATCCTACTAGCTTGGATTGGCTAAATATTCTCATATTTTACTAGCTATAGGCACAAAGTTATATCATATGGTAAAAAAAAATCCACCAACTGTTTCTGTTGACTTTATACAAAAGTTATAGTCGTATTTGTCAAATGTCTTATTTTTTAAATGTGTGTGACTACCTCTGGCATTAAGTAGAAAGTTGGCACAGATTATCCCAAAGTTCTCATCCAGCTCTGAAATTCTGTGATTCAAAAATTTACATTATTATACAATTACTAATATCTGGCAGAATTGAGAAAGTAGTTGAAATGGTATTTTATGACTTCTTTTCCCTGGCTTAATATTTTTGCTAATTTTAGAATACTAGTTGCTGAAGCTTGGCAGCTGTAACAATAATTGACTATTTCCTAATCACTTTGCAACTGCTTTCTTTTAACTGAGGATGAAATAGTATAGCATGTATAAACTGAAAACTTAAAATGGATGCTTCAGACAAATCAGTTTTTCATTGAAATGAGTCAACCACTATTAAATAATAATTCTACTTATATACATCAGTCAGTGAATATCCTTGACTAGGCCTTACACAATCATTGAGTACACATGCATTGACCAACTAGTAGAGCCTAAAATCAGGACTGATGTACAATAGGGCATAAAAATACTTATTGCATGAATGTACAGAGACTCTCAAGTCATGGTGCCTGGTTCAAATTTCACCTCTGCCACTTACTAGTTTGTAACCATGGAAAAACTACTTAACTTTCTGTGCTTCCCTTGCTCATTGTAAAATGGGCTAAAAATCATATTCCTAGGGTATTTTGAGAATAAAATGATACATTTTCTGTAAACTGAATGGCATAGCGCTTGTTACATAGTCAGTTTAAATAGAAGTTGATAATATTATTTCAACATCTGTTTTCATTCTAGCTGGTACAATAATTACCTAGCATATAAACATCACATAAGTCTAAGGAAGAAATGGACTTCCAAGAGAACCTGGAGTTGTACTAACTTCTGGCAAAACAAGCATTTAAAATCCTACTCTAAAATATGTTGCATTTAAAGTGAAACAAGGAAAATAACATAAAATGAAGACCTGTTAAGGTAAATAAGTACTTTTATTTCCTGTGTGCAGTATATTTTGTTAGGTATTATGTGGGATACAAAAGCACAGAAAAGATAATTACTATTCTCTAGGAGTTTAAATCTTTGTAATAAAATAAAAACAGATTGAAAACAAAAAAGGTAACTGAGGTACTCATTACAGACTCATTGAGCCTTTACTAGGTAACACAAAGATGACTGAAATGATACAATCTACAGAGGCAAGTTACATAATGTCTGTGAGCCTTAACTTTCTTCATCTTTGAAATAGGAGTAGAAATATCTCAACAAGATTGTGAGAATCAAATGTGAATCACTGGATAAAAGTCTGCAACCTGACAGGCTCTCACCATCCTAAGTGCTTTGAGCAGAGGCTACAAAGGTATGGAAGAGAGACATGCTCCTCCTCCAGGAAGGCGACATTGGAGGAGAGTCTCAAAGCAGAATTGTGAGGCAGAGAAATTCAGTAAGAACATCCACGTAGATGGGACAGTACATGCTGTAAGGCAAGGGCTCAAGGCAGGGCTCATGAAGGGGAGAAGTTTACTCCCCAGATTTGAATCCCTGTAATTCATTCACCATCTGAATGGTGAATATTTCTCTCCATCCCCTGCTTCAAAATCTGGAATAAGCTTTTGTCCATTAGACGAGTTGAATGGAATCTCCCACACCTAATTGCAGTTTACTATTATCTCCTTGAGTCTGATCACCATCATCTCTTTAATGCATGGCCACAGAAGATAGTATGCAACAATGGTTAAGGGGTCAGGTTTTGGAGTTAGAAGTTTCTACTTAGTTTCTGTGACCTGGGGTAAGTTATTCAAACTCTCTAAAGATCAACTTTCTCATTGCAAAGGAATAATAATAGCTCCTACTGCTTAAAGTTGGTTATAGGAGTTGAATAAAATAGCACACTTAGTATAGTGTCTGGTATGTAATAAGGACTCAAACAGTAACTATTAAAAAACTATCACAAATGGTATTTTGGGGAAGTTAATTTAAGAATGGCTTGCAAAATGGAGTTTTGGAATGAGGGATTAGGTTAATGTTACAAATATTGTTAAGGGTGCCACTTCAGCCACTAAGATGTGAGGCTGTGCGGGCCCGACCTAGGGTGATGTTACACAGAATGAAAACACCCGGAGGGAACAACTAAGACCCACAGAAGGGCTGGAGAAGCAGGGATGGAGTGAGACAACAAACCCCATGATTTTGACCTTGAGATGGTGGTCCCATTTAAAAAAAAGTAGAGAAGTCAGGTGAGCTATGATGACTGAATTTATAATTTCATGACTTACAATTATATAAACATAAAATGATGCCACATAAAGATATTGCTAAATTTAGTTATGACATGACTGTGCTGTGCTGAATCCTGGAACTTTCTCTTTAGCCTTGGTGTTCCTGGTGCTCTTTGCATCATTCCGATGGACACTCTACTTGGCTAACTTCACGCAGGGTCTTCTAAGCCCTGTAGGCCTCCACGTTAGGCTAAGTGTCCATCCTTGTTGGACTTGTACCCACCAGTTGTAGCAATAAGTCAGTTTGGAGGAGCACCCCCCCTCTATAACTGATCACCCCCAAATTCTGATCAAATTCTTCACCCCGGTATCTGATCAACCTGGCCTGCCTTCAGAAAGAATCCTTTTGTGTCTGTTTAACCAGAATCCTCTTACTCCTGATGTTTCCTCTTAGTGATTTCCACCTTCTGACCTCCCCACTTTGCTTTTTAGCCATAAACCCCCACTTGTCTTTGGTGTATTTGGAATTCAATCCAGTTCTCTACTGAAGTCTTTATTTTCCCTATTGCAGTAGTCATTAATAACATCTGCTATTAACAGCTTTAACCACTATCTAGTTCTGATTTTCTTTGAACTTCCAGGCTAATTCCTCCTTTTACTCCTGCCTACTAAATGAAGGCTTTTCCTGGAGTTTAAGCTGTAATTCTTCTCATTTCTGTTAACTGTCTCTAGGATGGGATGATGGGTGGCAGGGTTTACCTAAGTGTTAAAATCTTATTTGAAATTTTCAGGTCTCCCCTTTACCTCCCCAAAGACATCTTCCTCCATATTCTAACTATGCAAAAATTTCCATGCCTAGAATAGGTTTGAATAAACAACAATGTTAAAATTATCAGGAAAGAGGTAGCAATTTAAAAGTCAAGGAAGAGATAAATTACTTGAATTTTTAATACCAATACCTATATTACTTACCAGTAACTTCTCCTAAATAAAAAAATACCAAATTCATGAAATTTTCCTCATGTCCCTCATGAAATATTTCCTTATGTTTATCATTTAGGGTTTCTTGAACCCTAAAGGAGATTAAAATACATGCCCAATTAAGCCACACTATAACTTTCAGTTTGAAATGTTTGAGTTTCTTATTACTTAAGACCCAGGCAGTCTTTGATTAGGAAAACTGCCTTGCCAGGAAACTGATTATTTTCCCAGGGGATGTAATTAAAGAGGACAATACTGCTGAGAACCTATGTGTGCCAAAGGCAATGCACTACATTTGTCAACATATACAATACCTTTATGGAGAGGAGGAAACATCTCAGCTGTTCTACAGGGCATCTGCCATGAACGTATTAACACCAACATCAAAACACTGCTAATAGCAAAATGCAAAAAGCAAAATAAAACCACACATGGGAATTGAGTAGTGTGATCAGACACCAAAACATATTACAAAACATCAGCAGGGCATAATGTTTTCTCTCCATACTCTCTCTGACTATAATCATCTGAACAGTTGGGCATTAAAATATTAGATGGGTCATATGGAAATTCATTCAACAAATTCATTCAAATTTACCAAAGTTGGGGGCAGGGAGATTTCATAGACAACTCCGGATTTCTAACTTAAGCAATTGGGTGTGTGGGTTGTGGTTACATAGATAGGGACACAGAACAGCAGAGGAGGGAGGGGGCGTTTATGAGTTCAGTTTTTGGAAATACTGTCGTGAGTTTGATGTGACTATGAAACACCAGTGAATGTTCCTCATACTTAATACGTAGGTCCTAAACATGATTAGTAAATAACTCAGGTCTGAGTTAGTAACGGGAATTAATTTAAGATAATAACCTATGTCATTTTTGCTTTGCTTTTACTAATTAAATATTTAGCAACTGGTTAAATCCACTTTTAATTTAATGGTTTGAATTGTCTTCTTCTAAGTCTACCTTCATAGGTCACTTAACCCTTCAGTTGGTGGCCACAGTGACAACATCCTTGCTACAAAACATAATTTAATAAATTGGGTTTAATGTCTAGCATTCTTCTCCTGATACAGAAATTTAAATTATCTCTCAAAGACCAGCTCTTTGCTTCCCACCTGAATGACAGCCAATACAGACTGATAATGCAGTCAACAGGCTCCGATGGCAGACTGCCTGGCTTTGTGCCCTGCTCTGCCATATATGAGTTCTGTGTTCTTTGCAAGCTATGTAGCTTTGCCACATCTCAGTTTCTTCATCTTTGTAATGGAGGGTACATTTCAGACTTGACTTATGGCTTAGCACCTAATTTAAAAGTATTATACTTGCACTTGAGAAGAATTGGTATGCTCCAACTGTTGAATGAAGAAGGCTATATATGACGACTAAATGAAGCCTGTTAGTGTGTTGTTTATATCCTCTATATTTTCAGTGGATTTTTTAGGAGCTTCATCTATCATTGAGAAAAAGATCTTGAAATTGATTACTATGATGGTCAATCTGTTGATTTCTCCCTGTAGTTGTATGAAGTGTTCTCCCCGGGTTTAGTAAGCATTAATTGAGTTCACTCAGGAAAAGTGCTTCAGACAATGCTTGGTGAACAGTGGCAGAATACGCTGCTCCAAAACGTGCCACTTTGGCATAAGGATTATTTTCATCCAAAGACACTTGAAAAACAACAGGTATAAGAAGAGCATTCTGCATCCTGACTTCCTCTGCTTCCTAAAAGCAGGAGATGAAACTACCTTGTAAAAGATGTGTTCTATGTACCAGGAGGGGAGAAACATTCTTATCGCCAGAGTGGAGGCTGAGAGAATTCTGTACCAATAGACCTTGTTAGAATCACTCTTCTTTTCCTTTAGCCTCCGCATATATGTTAGTTATGTTTCCACAACTGTCTGTCTTTGTCAAACCTAGTATAAAAGCATTTAGCTTTTGCCAATCCTTTGGGTCTTCATTTCCCTATGAAGGCTCCTATGCACATTACACTTCTGTTAAGTAAGTCTGTGTGCTTTTCTCTCCTTAGTCTATATCAACTTAGTTCTCAGGCCGATCCAAAGACCCTAAAAGGGTGCCTATAAAGTTCTGCCTCTCCTACACTTGCACATACCTAAGTATTTGATACATGTTCGCTATTATATTGTAATTATAAAGAAATACCAACTATGGCCTCAAATATTTGAATTACCAGAGAGATGGATATTGGTGTAGCACTATGATTATTATTAACATTTGTACCTTATTGGTTTACACTTCCTAGATTGTATGGAAGGTAAAGGGATCCTTGTGTTAATGCTGGTTGTTCCAAATGGTATCATTTTTCCCCCCTAAAATTAGCTTTTAAATAAATAAGATATTTCCGGTTAAAAATTCTAGCATGTGATAAGAATACAAGAATGAAATAAACTCAGTCAACATGTCTTTCCTCTTTCTTTTTTTTTAAAATAATTCTTCTTAAGCTGCATTATTCACTACATAGTAAATATGTCCTTGGGCATTCTTACAGTGTCAAGACAGACTCAAGAATGTGAGCTGTGATAAACTCTATTATACTCTGTTTTATAAAGAAATTATTCTAGCATACAACAAGGAATATTTATGTTCTTTCAGTGTACTTAATAGTTTACTATTAAAATGTCATTTTCACTAAAAAATGTAATTTCAGTAGTAATTATTCGAAATAATTAGGGTACTGTGAAGGATCTTGCTGTAATGTCACCACCATGAAAATCACCCCTACCACCATCGTGCACTATGTGTACACACACACACAGACACACACACAGACACACACACATCCCAGGGCTTGAAGAAGCCTCATCAGTTTGATGATTTTTCTCTTGATGGTGGTATGTCTCAGAGATATGACAAATAAACACAACATTCCACAATTAGATTTTAGTTATCTTAAAGATGTCTGATAGAATCAAAATACTTAAATAGCACCAGTAGCTCTTTGCTCCTAAATTATTTCTGACATAAAAAGTATAGGAGAGTAAAATAGTAAGATTTATCTCAAAACACATTAACTTGAAGAGGACTTATAGAATATTGAAATTTAAAAAAGGATTAAATCCTCTGCTAAGATTGATAAAATATTACACCAAAACTGTGTTGATCTACTCTTATTAAGTAGGCTGCTTTGAATTTCTGCTGAGAAAGTACTGGGGTTAACCAATATCAAAGTGACAATTAAGCCTTAAAAATACTTAAAAATAGCAGAAACATATTCAGTACAGCATGAATCCTGTAGTAAATGAATCGTCTATTGACCAAAATTTGATTTCTTTTACTTCTGGGTATAGGACTGCATCAGGCAAATCGGCTATAAAAATAATTTTTTAGAGGACAAGAAAGGAAGAGAAGGAATACCTTTGAATTTACTGGAATCAGATATAAATCAAGACTATGTACATTTATTCAGGCCAAACCTATGTCTTAAAGAATCTTTATTCTAACTGCTGCCCAAACTGTGGCTAGATAACAAGACAGAAGACAGAATACAATTTGCAAACTTCATGCTTTGACATTGAATGAGTCACCCTTGGTGAAAAAGCATTGCTTGCTATGTTTAATCATTTGCAATGTAAAGAACCAGATACCTTGTCTAGATGAAAAACTATGTTGAATTTTCCTATTAATATTGCCACTCTCAGGTGACTCAACTATAGATACATCTTACAAACTGTTCATCTTCTAAAGACACAAATAAAAAATTTCTTAGCCTTGTACAAAGAATTACACTGGAGAAGAATGTCCTCTCCATTAACCTCTAAACCTGCGGTTTGGGCTCTGGTCAGCTTAGAGGCCTGTACAGGCCTGAGAGCTACCTATATATGTTCAGCATATAAATGCTAGATATTTTTTAGATTATCTCTAGTCTTTAGAGCAACCTTCCAAACAATAACACTGCCCCCATTTTACGGATGAAGATACTAAGGTACACAGAGTAGTCTGGCAAATTCTCCAAGCTCATACTGTTATTAAGTGAATGAATTAGGCTTTTAACATTGATATTTCTGTATTCAAAACTCTGCTCTTTCAACTTTACCATCAAATATGTGCCTTTAGTTGATTGGCTGACTCACTCATACCCTCATACCTGATTTTAAGTAGTATTTTATCTTGAGAATGCAAGGTAAGGCACTGGAATGAATCCAGGGGCCGTTGGACCTAAATCCTTCCTTTTATAAATGGAAGTAACTGAGGCCTAAAGATTCCGTTCAGGACATGTATCAAGGTAATAACAAAGCTGGAACTAGGATTTTCCTTTGAAACTTAACATTAGGCATGCCATAATATGACATGAAAATTAAAATTTTTCATTTAAAATATGAAATTATTTATTTTAAATGAGACATGAAATAATTTTTAAAAATTTCAAGATCCATATTATCATCCATTGTCATTATTTATGCTAATGCATAATTAAAACAGGCTTTTTCCAGGGTGCATTTTGAAGTTGATACCACTATAGAACACCCAACAGAAAAATAAATGTGGGGACTTGGTTTAAAAACATACAGAATAAAATTCACACTGAGCTCTAAAAATAGGCATTGAGCCCAATTTCTGGAATAAATCAAAGAGTAGGCAGAAAACAGACAGCAGGAACAGTTATTTTAGCAAGAAAAGCAGGATAAATTTACCAGGCCAATCATGGATGATGTGTGCAGATAAAAGATGCAGAGAGAAAATGTGCAGCATTGATACATGCACGCATTTGAATGCAAGAAAGCAGAAAACCAGAAAGCACAATTGTCCTTAATGTGAATAAACATTCAAATTATGCTGCAGCTGCGAAGTTTAACTCAAGGAAGAGACATTTGCAAAGGAATTTATTAAATAGATGTGATTTCCTGGTTTCACAAACCCAGTGGCTCTTTTGTAAAGTAAAATGTACAATTTGTCTTGCTGTAAATGACATTTGTCCCTGTTGTACTCAATGAAATAGCAAAAAGTCTTTTGTGAAAGAATCTGCTTATTAAGGAGCACAATACTATTGATACCCAGACACTGGGCTCTGAATACGTGGAGTTATTCCACCTAATCAAATGTCTTATATATTGAATATAGTCTTACAATAAAGAGGTTTTCATGTGAAGTAAAGAGTTCTTCCCTAAAGGCCTATGCCAGAGCAGTTTCTTTGTAAGGAGCTAAAATTCTTGCTGAAACCAGTACTAGGCTGCTAAGCTTGTCTTTCCTCTCCTCCCTCCCTCCCTTCCTCCCTCCCTCCCTTCCTTCCTTCCATCCATCCATCCATTAACCAACAGGTATTTGTGGGTCTACAAAGTATATAACAGAGCAGGAGATATAAAAATGTATCATAAAGCTTATTGTTAGGTATTCATGATATTAAGATGGCATTTCATCAGAAGACTAAGACTCTGCTCTTAAACTGGTACACCCCCCACAGTAGTAGTGATGTCTGCAAACGAGCCCTTTATCGCAATCAGCCTTTGACTCAAATTGCAATGAAGAAATTGTGCCAGTCTGGATCATTTCTCTTACAGAGTGGGTCTCGAAGTAAAGTCTCTGGACCGGCAGTATCACCTGGGAACTTATTGGAAATGCAAATTATTGGGCCTCATCCCAGACTAATCTATGTTTGAGAACCAAAATGTATCACAATTACTTGGAAGACTTGACAAATCACAGAATTCACTTACTACACAATGGTCTAGACTACTGGTAGGTGAAGTCAAGGAATAAGAAATAAGTCTGAAAACTTAGAGTATAGCAGGTTTTAAATGTTTGGTTAAGAAGTCTGGAAAATGATGAATTAGTAAATCACAGAAAATTTTCTAAGCGAAGAGAGGACACAATCAGAGCTTTTATTTAGTAAGACTTTGCAGCCTAATGGACCATAGAGATGTGCATTGTTCAGGAGAGAAGACACAGTCTTCTTAATCTTTAGAACTTAATCTTTAGAAATTTTTCAGCTTCATATTGATTGGGACCATTCACTCAGTTTGCATTTTATGCTTAATGTAAGGTTTGTTCTAACAGATACCTCTTGCATGCTGTCCTGGGATTCTCTGCAGCCCATGGTTTGATCCTATCTACCCTGGTGTTTATTTCTTTCTTGTCATCTGCCACTGCCTCCTTGGTTTTCTTCCTCTACATCTTTCTGTTGCCCTTTCTCTTCTTCCCTTTCCTTCCCTTGGAGTTTGCATGCTAATGCACATTAGTTTAAATGTTTGTTGTTTGTTTGTTTTAATAGCTGCTCCTTAGGGAGTTTAACAATTACATTCCTTCTAGGTCAACACAACCACAGCTTTTCCCTGACTTCATTTTATCTGTTTAATGTCCTCAAATAAGAAAACCCAATTCACTTCAGTGTGTTAAATCTATTTTTCCAACCGACCATCCCTGTAACATTATGCTCAGACATGCATTATTTAAGGCACACTTTTCACACAAATGACTGCCACCTAGGTTATCTCCATGTAGAAAAGACAATAATTGTATTTTTGTGTATCTACAGATATATTGTATATAAAACAATGCACAGTGAGTAAAAAGTATAGATATTATGAAATGTTATACTAACTCTAACTATTCCAACATTTTGGTCCCACTTCATATCTTACTATATATTGTCTCAAATATCTAGCACTTATTTACAAAGTTAGGGTTTTTCTTTAAATTAAGGTACCATTGATATACAATCTTATGAAGGTTTCACATGAACAGCATTGTGGTTTCAACATTCACCCATATTTTCAAGTGCGCCCCCCAACCCCACTGCAGTCACTGTCCATCAGCGTAGTAAGATGCTATAGAGTCACTACTTGTATGAAGTTAGTTTTGAAACTGAGTCCACTCCAGTTCTATGACATTTGGATATAACCCTCTAATGTCTTTAAAACACAAAACACTCTCTTCCTGGAGATAGTTCAGTTAGGAGGAAAATGTGATTTATTTTATGATGTAAAGTGAAAGGAACAATAAGAGATATGTCTGGTTCCCTGCATCATGCCCTTTGCCCTTCTCTGATTTCAGCCATAGGTACATAGATGGATGGTCCCATTGCAGTGCCTGTTCTCTTCACCTTAGCATCTACCTCAGGTGAGAGACAACCGAGTGTCTTCCTGTCTCATTCAGTACAACACAGCACAGAATTGGGGGGTAGTTAATGCCCCAGAATCAATCCACAATCAAGAGAAAAACGCCAGTGGATAAACCTCTTGTCACACATCCTTCACGCAGAAATTCTGGGAGGTACCCTATACCCTCTAGGAGGTCCCACAGAAAACACGTTCCCACCGTCTATAGGGGAGGACTTGCTCACCCACTTTCCTGATCTCTGACTCTGGGAGCAGTGTCCCAGTAAATCACCAGGCCCATGCCATTGTCTCAGGCCAGCAACCCAAGCAAAAATGATGGCTTATTAATATATTCAGCAACATCCACTCCCTTCTGATCCAAATGTACATAGTATTTCTGATTTGTGCACATCAATAAGACCCTTTCTTTATCTTTCCTCAAAGCTACACATAATGATATGAAAGGAGTAGAGATTCTGGCACACATAGATTATGTCCAGCATGTCTATGCTAACAAATTCAAATCTGTACAACACTCTAAGAAAAAATAAAGGCTGATACCATGTCATCTACTTTCATAATTCCATGCTTAACCTAAAGTACAATATCTTGGTCTGCAGTCATGAAAATGGAATTGACCTGATTTGCG
Organism: Manis pentadactyla; assembly: GCF_030020395.1. Taxonomy (NCBI): domain Eukaryota; kingdom Metazoa; phylum Chordata; class Mammalia; order Pholidota; family Manidae; genus Manis; species Manis pentadactyla. Next base: position 115,673,035 of record NC_080024.1, on the reverse strand, counting down.
ACTCTAGATTAACAAGAAGAATGAAAACTAAACATGTAAAACACATCTCACCTGGATATTGCACAGGCAACTAGGGAGTTAAAAAAATCAGACTTTAAACTCAGCAGACTTAATATGCTTGGAGTTATAAACTAGAAATATTTATATTCAAATATACCATGTTATAAAAAAACTGGTTTCACATAGGATTGCTAAAGAAGAAGATATGGGGATGTGTTATAAAAGGAGAAAGGCAGTCTTACCTTTTATTATCAATTTTCCATTTTTCTTGCTTCAAAGGCAGGAAAAGATCCAAACTTTGTATTTTTTAACCTGATGTCACTCGGTATGTGATGCTCAACTTTTCTGAAACATAACGAAATGTAGTAATTAGATGCAAGAATGAATACTACTCTTACAGCCATTAAATTCAAAGACATGAGAAGAGAGTTTTCATGGAGAATTTACATGGCAGTGTACTTGTGCATGTTACACTTTGCATTTTAATGCTTTTCAGAAAATAAAATCAACCTTAAAAAAATTAAAAAGTCACTGTAAGAAAAAAAGTTTGATTTCTACAATCTACTTTTCTACTATTTATGTTTATATCCTCTTTTAAAAAAAAACAAATGTAAGCATTACTCATTTGGTTTTGTAAAATATACCACACACACGAAATCGTATTCACTTCTTGTGCATTATTAGTTTGATGAAACTAAACAGTTGTGACTTTAAAAAAGGCTAAGAAGTATCATTCTTCCCAGGCTGGTTCTTCTGACACCATAGGAAGACACAAATCATGGCACAGTCTTTCCAAGCACATTTCTGGGGACTTACTGTCACCTTAGCCAAACCATTACCCTTAATTATTGATGCTTTTTGAAGAAAGTGACCAAGTGGAACTTCTAATTAGGCCCAGAGTTAGAGGAAAGGTACCTCTTTCCACGACATCAGATGCTTTCTGCTGAGCTGTGATTTTCCTTTCCAGAAGTACACATAGAGAAGGGCTTGTGTTATACATGAAAATGATCTGCTATTGAAAAGTCTGGGTATCAACAGAGTTTGTTTTTTGTTTTCTTTTAGGCAATACAATTTTGTAGCCCTAAGCAGTATATTAAAATAGTGTCTGAAGGGATGAGAACAATAGTAAATCTAAGTTTTAAGCCACAAGGTAGTGATACTCAGAAGTAAGAATATTTTTTTTTGCCTCATAACTGTTTATAAGAATAATAGTGCCTGAATGAGTGTAGAGATCATTTCACAGAAGAGGTGATGTGGCTTGCCCAATTTAATTCAGCTGATAGGCACAAAGGCAGAATGACATCCCAGAAGCTCTGCCTGAAGTTCAGTCCCTTTAGAAACCCCTAACATTGTGTTCATTTCCAGAGAGAACACTGGACCTTCAAAAAAACCAGTGTTAATATGATTCTCTACATAACCTGTCCAAAGTTGACAGGTTGAGTTTTAGAATGCTGTGAGTAGTAAAATGCAAAACAACACAATATCATGTATTTTCATAGTACATAAAGCATGTAAAGAATGCATTTTCATATGCATCTCATTTATCCATGTTATAAAAGATAAAAATTAGATTCTATTATTAATAGTTTTTGGGTATAATTATGATTATGAGCTCTGATTTGCATATGATTGTTCTGTTAAATATATTCTTAATATTCCAGTAAACCAGACAAAATTCTGAATTTTCCTCTACAGGTATGAAGAATAGTTCACTCAAGGATATAATGAATAACTGTTAATCTTTAAAACATAGGAAACTAACCATTTATTCATTCTTAAATATTTATTGAGAATCTATTTTGTTCTTAATTGTTTGTAGAAATAAAATCATGCAATTTCCTAATAAGACACTCAGATATACAAAAAGAAATCTTTTTTTTTTTACAACATGTTTTCTAACTTAGATATTTTTATATAAACAGATATCATCACAAATGCTGGGTCATCTAAATGTCATCTGGTCAAATGGTTCCCAAGTATGTTTGATCACAATCATCTGGAAAGCTGCTGAAAATAGGAATTATAAAATTTCATGTTAGATCTATTGAATTAGAATATTTGTGGGTAGAGTCAGGGTAATCTCTCTTTTGAAAATGCTCCCTAGTTGATAAGCTTGATTAAGCAGGTTGGGAAACCTACTGATTTTATCTAATCTCCTTATTACACAGATGAAGAAACTGAGACAGAGAATGACTTGCCCAACAGATCTGCTCCTTGGTGAAAGAACTGAGATTAGAATGCAGAATTTCCTAGTCCCTGGTATTTTATTTTTTTCTCTTGCTTACCCCATGAGTCCTTTTTTTTTGTTATTTCTGCTCTTTCCTATCACCAAGTGACCAATATTTAGACCCTGTATCTGAGAAAGAACAAGAGAAATGAAAGGTAAACAAAACAAAACAGGAATTTGAACTTAAGCTGTTTGATTCAACAGAGTGTTTTCCACTATGCCCCTGGGTTCTTGAGTCATGTACTTCTGAGGTATCTGTTGCACCCCTTTCTCTAGAACCCTGCACTCCCTGACCTTCAGAGGTATCCTCTATTAATTGTTTGCCATTGAGTCCTCATTGCTGGCTACATTGATCACACTGGGACAACTGCTCACCCTGGCTGGGCTCATGATTTGGGACCAGAAGACTGCAGTCTCATCCAACTGGAAGAGTTTTGGTTAGAGCCTGGTCCCCTTGTCTCTCACAGGAAGAAGGGAGCACACGCTGGTAAGCTAGAGAAAGAACAGAGGAAGAGACATGTGGAAGGTGGGGCAAGAACTCTCTAAACTTGTCTGCTTCCTGTGCTCACTTCTTTATTTTTTCCCTTGCTTCCATGAGCTCATATATCCTGATGACAGATTCTACTTAATTTTTTTCATTATTCATTTTTAAGTTAATTTTTTGGCTTAAAAATCAGCTAGCTCAAATTGGTTTGTTTCTATGGCTCTGCAGCCAGTCTTGAGATACTTCACATCATTCACTTTATGTGAGTTATTTTATAAGCCAGTCACTTCAGTTACATTATTTTAAGAGGTTCACTTAACAAAATATTGGCTGAAAGTGTGGAGAAAGGACAGAAACTATAAATGCATCACACTTTATAGAATACCTGTATTTTTGTAAAGTACATGTTCTGCAGTGTGATAAAGTGGAGAAGATCCAGATCAGAGAGCTTTCTTTCCATCTCAGCTCTGCCTCTTAACAAGACATCTGACTTGTGAAAGTTGCCTAGCCTCTTTGAGTTCCAATGTCCTCATGTGTAAAATGCAGACAATGAAACCTACTTTCGTCAGGTTAGTATGAAGAATGAATTCATTTACTCATTCACTCATTTCACAAAGATTTACTGAGCATCTATCACAAGCCAAGCACAATGCTAAGTGCTTGGAAGAACCACTGAACTTTTCATTTTAGTGGAGATGGGTAAACAGAAAATGAACAACAAGCACAATGAAGAAATAAAGTACAGAGTATTTTAGAATGTGAAGCATGCTAGTGATGTAAGAAAAACAGACCACGGTAAGGGGGATCAGGAGGACACAGGCTGGAGGGCAGAGATAGGTGAGGGAACCTCGCTAAGAAAGTGGGACACAACCAAAACCTTGACAGACATGAGGGAGTTAGTCGTGTGTGAGAGAAGGGTGCTCCAAGCAGAGGGAATTGCCGAGGCCAGGGTCATAAGGTGGGGGTGTGCCTGGCTGTTCTTGAAATTGCCAGGAAGTCAGTGGGGATGGAATGAAGTGAGGGAGGGGGAGGTGGGCAGAGGAGGAAATGGCAGGGCAGCAGGGCTGCTGTGGGGAGTGAATGAGGGATGGATCGTGAGTGGTCAAGGCTTTCTGGCTCTTCCTCTGGGAGTGAAGTGGGGGCCATCGCAGGAGTCTGAGCTCAGAACTGACAGAGCTTGTTTAAACAGGCTCCTCCTGGCTGCTGATTGGGAAGAGAGCACAGGGGAGGTCAACACAGGCAGGGAGAAGACTCATCTTCCTGGAAGGAGGCAATGTTGGCTTAGACCCAGGTGGAGCTGGTCAGACCCACGCTAGGCTTGTTTTGAAACGAGTCAATGGGATCTACTGGTAGATTGGGTGGAGAGGGTAAGAAGAGACAGAGACAAGGATGACCCCAGGGTTGCCAGCCTAAGCGACTGGAAGTGTGTACGTGCCCTCACTTGAGATGAGAGAGGCTGTGGCTAGGGAGGCTTTTGGGGAAAGAGGATGAGCCTTGTCTGGCCACACTGACATGGAGACGTGAGTGCCAGGTGGGCCTGTCACGCAGGTGGCTGGATATACAATCCTGCAGTGGGGAGAGAAGTCTGGGGGGTGTTTGCTTTAAAAGCCTCCATAAGACTTTCTGGCTTGGCATAGGTCCCCGGTACACTCTTATTCTCACCTCCACAGATGATTATGTGGGTTAAAGAACATAGTATGTGTAAAGCACAGTACCTGGTACATAACAGGAACTCAACATATATGAATTCCCTTCTGTCTCCTGACTTTATTTTCAAATATTTATTTCTCTATTGCCTATAAGATTAAACCTATCTTTCTGTGAAAAAAATCAATTTTCCACAAGACATAATAAAATTCATGCTTTATATTTTGGCAGTCCTTTTTAAAATACAGTGAAAATAATCTCCTGATAAAATATTAATAATAGTGCTCAATAAGGCATAAGGTAGAACTTTCAGGTAGCATGGTAAATTTTCATTTGGGCACAAGCTGAAAGATCTGAAGAAAAACATGAAAATGGAACTGAAATAGATCTCTGGATCTATAAAGTCACTCAGCTTCTCTCACACGTCCCTGGATTTTTAGCAGTGATTCATAGTCCTTTGGGAGAGAGAAGATGCCCCAAACACAGGATTATTGAAGCCATGAGCCCCAGTGCACATCAGGGGAGCCCTGGAATTCTTCAGAGAGTCTCTCAAGGCTATCATTGTGTCTTGCAAATGGACTTCCTAATTTATAAATGCCTCAATTGAACAAATCTTAAACTAGAAACTACCTACACATTTCAAGCCTATTTTACAGATGGGCTTCATGAGGCCACCGCCAGCCAGTCACATGGCCAGGACTGGACTGCAGACCTCCACCTCTCAGCACAGTTGTCTTTTCTCTCAAATAGTTTCTTGTTAAGTTTTTCCACCAATTTCCTCTTTTACCTAATAAGCAGCATTTCTTTGAAATCTCACGTTTTGTCTTAAAATTGTTACTCAAATTGTATAGGCCATAAAACACTGCACTTGTTTGAAGACAAAGTTAAACTATCTATCTACTTCTGGGTCCCCTCACCCAAGCAGATGTTGGAGTAAGAATCAATTTCAGAACAAGGTCTGCACTTATTCACACTCCCCATATGTCCGAGAGCATGAGATCCCAAAAAGAGAGGACTAGCCAGCTGCCACTTCCTTTGCAAACCATGTTGCTGATTCATCATTTGTATGGAAGAAACCTCAAGGCAGGGCGGGAGGCACCAGTGCGCAACCCGAGCAGCTGCACGGGAGCCCACGCTCAGAACAGCCTTGAATTTTACTTAATGTTTTATTTGTTTGTGTGTGTGTTTGAACCAGTGTTTTAAAGCTGCAATCCAACAGGCTACAGGATAGTGTGAGGCACGGGGGTGAGGAGGGTTATCTACTATCTGCACAACATGCAGACTCTGGCCAGCCCTTGCTACCTCAACCATATACAGTGTGTGCAGTGGTGAATTTTAGTGGACCCACAATTCCTGGGAGTTTACTGAGATTCGATGAGGTTAAGTATCTTGGATCTATGACTGCGTAAGTAGGGAAGCTGACATTCCAAGAGGACATGCTCTCCACTGGAAGAAGAATTTGCTCCAAATTTCATAAGACAGCAATGGTGTTCTAAGAAATAGAAATGGTGGGGCTGACTGGGCTCAAGAAGCCTGCCCCAAAATGCACCACTTTGGCATATAGATAATTTATTTATTTATTTTTACTGAAGTATAGTTGATATATGATACTATATATATATTATTTTGAATTAAAGTTACCAAAACAGCCAGTGTAAAAAGGACACTCTGACTCTCCTTTATCCCCCTGAATGCAGGAAAAAGTCTCCCATGTAAAGAGTACCCTCCCTGTACCAGGAGGCAGAGAGACATCCTATCACCAGAGATAGGGAATTTAGGTGAGAAGTCCTGTATAAACAAACTTTGTTACTTCTTCACTAATTTACTACCCCAAGCCCAAACCTCTCTGTCTTGCCCATTCCTCACAAACTTACTGTTGTTTTTTTCTAAGACATATACATATTGCCTGGTTTGGTCACTTGTCTCCTATTTTCATGACCTCTGGTATAAATTAATTCCATTAATCAGTGTTGCGTCAATTTAATTATTAGGCCAAAGAACCTAGAAGGAAAGAAGGGAAAAGTTTTCCTCTCCTGCACAAGAAACCCTATCATATATTTCTTGCATTTTTGTTCTTGTACTAGCAGACTACTTATGCTGCAAATGACGACAGAAAAGAGAAAGAAAGGGCAATCCATAGTCCTTTGTACTGTAGTCCTTCCTAGCTCATCAGGAAGCCAAAGGGAGAGAGTGCTGCTAGACTGTACACATGTCAAGAAGTGAAATAAAAATAAATGGCAGGGAAGTTTTGTGTGATGTTTCCATTGTTCTGACAAGAATGACATACATACCCATGATCCATGAAATACAAATTGGGTCATTCTGGTGATGCGGTGTGCACGTTACTCTTACATTTGCATTGTACAATCTAAAGATGAATGGCAAAATTCATGCCAATAATTTAAGCTTTTGCTTTCTTCTTCACTTGGAATTACATTGAGTCATAAATAACACTATGATAAGTTGAGACAGAGATGGTGGAAAAAAGGAAACAGTTTTTACATTTTAGTACATTTAAGAACTCTCTTGTCCTGGTTTTTGTATAAGAGGCATGCATTTTCATTTCTCAATGGGCCCTGCTAATTACATTGCCAGCAACATTCCGTCTATTGTAATGAATTGGCACAAACTCTAGTAAGGGCTTTAAGCACTATTAACTTAGAGTGTGAGTACTGTACATGGGACTGTGGAAACAGACCACCTACTTCTGAAAACACTAGCAAATGACATTGATCTAGTCTCTGTTCTCAAATCTCCTACTGCCTTTTCCTTCTTTCCCAAGTGACTCTTTGGATGTCTCACGAAGTTCCTAATTCAGAAGTCCCTCTGTTTTTATTTAATTTTGAATTTAATTTAATTTTAATTTTCCATTTGAAACTCTGTTTCTCTCAAATAAACTCCTCAATTGGGGAAGAGTGGAAAATCATGACAAAAGTAATTTAATTTAAAACATGAATAATGGGAACACCTGACACTTTTGAGGGACATTTACATTTTAGAGGAGCACTCATTTGTTAAGACTGGTGTAAGACTAAATGACCTTCATGTGTAAGAAACAATCGTCGTAAGGGAGGCAATTTTCTGGTTTTCTCTGCTTAGAAGGCACTTCTATCCAAATCCAGTTGGAAAGATAGGTGGTGTTCTATTTCTGAGTAACTGCACATGACTTTTTTTAAGTGAAGTAATGTATGCTCAGACAAACCAGCACTTTTCCAGAAGAAAGACTTCACAATTACAAAACATACAGGCTTATTTCATGTCTTTTTAAAACTCACTAGAAAGAAATACACTTTAAAATGTGTGGTACTAGTTGGAAAGTTAGCCTCCACTTAATCGCCTTTATTCATCTGACCTTTGTTCTTTCTACCCTGTCCTATCAGTCCATCTGCAGCATCTCTTTTTTTTAATTGAAGTATCATTGATATACAATCTTCTACTGGTTTCAACTATACAACACAGTGGTTCAACAGTTGCTCACATTTTTAAATCCTCCCCACCCTGCCCCACTAGTGTGGTTACTCTCTGTCAACACAGGAAGATGTTACAGATTCATGGGCTACATTCTCCATGCTGTACTACCATCCCTGTGACCAGTTTATATTATGATTGAGAATTTTTGTGTCCCTTCATCCCCCTCACTGTTCCCACCCACCTACCTCAATCCCTCCCCCATGGTAGCCACCAGTCACTTCTCAGTCTGAGTCTACTGCTGTTTTATTCATTATGCTTTGCTTTGTATTTACATTCCACAAATAAGTGAAATCATATGGAATTTGTCTATCTCTGCAGCATCTTACCAGCTCCACAAGTTTGGTTAAAGGACTGTCTGTGCTGAAATTGCTAAGGTACTGCCTCCAGTACCTTAAATTCATGAAGGTGGATGAATTCTATAGACAAGATGATCTGGGAGTCCTTGGGGTATAGAAACGGGTAGTGACTTTGACAACATGGCCATTGCCCTGTTACAAAAGACTGACAATCTATTTACAACTTTGAGGGCACTATTTAGCACTACCTTTTCATCCACGTGGCAAAAGACTGAATGATCTTTCCCTGGGGCAGGTTTCTTGGTCAAAGGAAGGTTCATCACTCAAGAATAAATCGAACACTCTTGTGATATTTATTGTTGATGACTTAAGTGGAAACTTTCAATGTATTGCATTTGTATAGCCTTTCTTTCCTAAACCTGATACAAGTAGTTCTCTTAAAAAAGAAAAAAAAAAAGATACTAAACTATCACGATCCATTTGGCCCCAGGGAATTCTCATTGCTTTCTCTTCATTCACTGGCTGACAGTCTTCCACATCTCTTTCAAATGCAACGCAGTAAGGAGGGCTACATTTATTGTATGTTTCTATATGCCACGCATGGTGGTAAGCACATTTTATGGATTGTTTTAAAATTCACAATAAGGAAGGTAGTGTTATTTTCACCATTTTACAGGTGAGGAAAATGGGATGGAGAGATGTTCAGAAACTGACCAAATCATACCAGCTGTCAGGGTGCCATGCCCCAGACCTGGCAGTCTGGCTCAGCCATGTGTCCAACCACCATTCCACTCCTCAGTGTTTGCCTCAAGCCAAATATCCAAATTTGGTTTTCATGAATTCATTTTCAGCCACCTCATTCCTTATTTCAGCCTGGCTGTAAAGGTTTCAAAGCTTACCATGTTTTAGGAACTTTAAATAACTTCACGTAGTTATGTTATCCCATTTTACAGATGCCAAAATGAGGTACAAAGAGATTAAATCACTTGGCAAAGGACTCAGAAAATTTTGGAGCCAGGATTTAAATCTGGTTCTTCTTATCATAATGCTTTGTTTCACTCTTCAGCGTCAGATTTAGTTTTCCTTATTCTTAAAAATCAGTTTTCTATGCCAAAGATGAAAAGCCTTCCTTTTTTAAAAAAATAACAATAGGTTGGTTATTAGTTCAATTGTTAGAGCCAATATTTGAGTAGCCCGAGACCAAAGTCTGAGTTCCAAGGCTAAATACACCAGTTGGCAACACCAGTTCTGTGGCCACAAACTAACTTGTTTCCAGCTAGCCAATTCCCAAATGCATGTTGTTGATCATCAGTCAGTGAACTATGCATTTTTAAATGTGGGCTGGATTTTACCATTCCTGAAATCTAATTTCTTCATTTCATAGATATGAAAGGTACACAGAGGTTAGGTGGCATGCCTGAGATCACACAGCAAATTAGTAGCAGAGCTGGGACAATAATTTGATTTTCTGATACTAAATCTAGGAGCTTTATCCCATAGACAAAGGCAACCTATACTGGCTATTTTTTCAACAGCTGTGGAGTGGCTACTATATGCCAGACATTATTGTAGGTGCTGGGGGTAGGGCAGTAAATGAAAAAAGAAAAATTCCATCTCTTATGGGGATTTACAGCTGGGCAATGTAATGGTAAAATGTACTAGATTTTTGAATGATAAAATATATTTGAATTTAAGTTACTCTGAACTTAATCACTGTTAAAAAAGTGACTGTTTTTAAGAAGGACAGGCTTGAAGTATGGATGACCCAAAGCTATACTGTCTCATAGACAGAAGAGCTTATTATTAGATTTATTAGTTTGCACATATAATCAAAGCCCAGTCATTGTACATAAAAAGGGGAGGTGTGAATTTTATGGTACCAGCAGAGAGATAGAGAATATACGGTCCCTGCTCTCAAGTAGCTGACAGATGAACTATGAGTCAGGTAGATTAGGGGAGAGTATTTCCCCTCAAATTAAAGTTCTTTATGCAAATTCCATAACATTTTAAAATTAACTTTTACTCTATGACAATTAAAAATCATTCTCTATAGCTGCTGAGAATTAAAACTATAATTAAGTGCATAATCTGAAATCCCAAAGCCCCAGTTGAATTTTCTGTAATTGATCTATTTGAATACTTTGAAAATGATGCATGCCTTATTTTGTTTCAACTTGACCAGTGGCAGAGAAATAACAATACAAAAATGTAAATTTCCCTCTGAATACATATATAACCTCATTTTCTTGCCAATCATTATATAATTACATATATATAATGATTATAGTGAAGTGACAAAATTGAGCTCTTGGTCACAAAGGCTGGTTGCATTTGCTATTAGTCTGGACAGAAATACCCACCTCCAAGGTATTTTATAGTGGAAAACAAAAAGCAGTGTATATAAAGTACTATACTAAACTTACTCTTTAAGTACATTATTTTGCAATGTTAATACACACTATTATCTGGAATAACCAGAATTTTAAAAAATATGTAATATAGTTATGTTTTGAGCTGATCACAGACTATGCTTTAGTGTCTTTCAAGATGTTAAATGATTTAGTCTGACTTTCCTACTTAGTAAGCATGTTGAGTAGATGTGGCTGATATCATGTCCCCTGAAGATTCTGCCACTGAGGGACAACATTAAACATCTTGACTGAAGCCCAGCAATCAAAAGATATTAGTCTTCCTTAAGTGCAGAACTGCTAAAGATATATCTTCTAATATACATATGCCCACTCTTTGAAATATATTTTCATCTGTCATGAATTACTATTTATAACTTCTGAGGGGTAAAAAATACAGTAATTCACATTCAGAAAATACCCTGAATGACATGTTGGAAAAAATATAGTTAGCAATTAGTTGAACCACATTTCTCCAAAGAACATATAAAAATGGCAAATAAGCATATGAAAAGATATTCAATATCACTAATCATTAAGGAAATGAAAATCAAAACCTCAGTAAGATATCACCCCACACCTATTAGAATGGCTATTATGAAAAAGTTAAGAAATAACAAGTGTTGGTGAAGATATAGAAAAAGGGAACACTCCTACACTGTTGGTGGAAATGTAAAACGTGCAGTCACTGTAGAAAACATAACAGAAGTTCCTCAAAAGATTAAACATAGAACTTCTACATGACCCAGCAATCCCACTTCTGGGTATATAGCTAAAGGAAATGAAAAAGGATTCTTGAGAGATATCTGCATTCCATGTTTCACTGCAGCATGATAGCCAAAATACAGAAACAACCTAAGTGTCTATCAACAGATGAATGGATGAAGAAGATTTGAAGACTTATATATATACACACATGTACATACATATACACATACAATGGAATATTATTCAGCCATGAGACAGAAAGAAGTCCAGCCATTTGAGAAAACAGGGATGGGCTTTGTGGGCATTATGCTAACTGAAATAAGTAAGACAAAAAGACAAATACTGTGCAATACCAGCTGTATGTGGAATCTAAAAAAGCAGAGCTTTTAGAAAGTAGATTAGCAGTTACCAGCTTGCTAAGAGAGTAGATCTTAAATGTTTTCACCACAAAAAAAGAAATAGTAATTATGTGACATTACGAAGATAGTAGCTAAAACTATAGTGGTAATCATTTCATTATATGTATATCAAATAAATATGTTTGTCCACCTTAAATGTATACAATGTTACAGTAAAGCTGGAAATAAAATAAATTAAATAATGGCATACTTGCTATGGAAAACAGTATGGCAGTTCCTTGAAACACTAAACATAGAAATGTCACTTGATTCAGCAATCCACTCCTGGTATATACCCCAATGATTTGAAAGCAGGGACTCAAACAGGTATCTGTATTCCTATGTTCACAGCAGCATTATTCACAATAGCCAAAAGTTAGAAGTAACCCATATGTTCACTGATAAATGAATAAACAAAATGTGATATACATACAATGGAATATTACTCGTCATTATGCAATATTGACACATGCTATAACATGGATAAAACTAGAAGACATTATGTTAAGTGGAGTAAGCCAGACCAGAATGACAAATATGTCATGATTCCATTTATAGCGTGTTCCTAGAATAAGCAAATTGATAGGGAATGAAAGCATAGTAGTGTTTACCAGGGGCTGGGAGCAAGGGAGGATAAAAAGAGATAAACTATTAATACAAGCAACCACTTAGATGGCTCTTTAGGGAATTGTGGGGGAGGGAGGGGAAGCCAATCCTAAAAAGTTACACACCACTTGCAAATCCATGTACATAGCATTTTTGAATGACAAAATTATGGAGACAGGGAACAGATTAATGCTTGCCGGAGTTCAGGAACATGGGTGGAGACAGTGGGTGGACAGGATGGTGGTGGAGAGAGGCGGGTCTGCCTATCACAGGGCCAAACCACATATCCTGTGGTAATAGAAATGGTCTGTGTCTTGACTGTAATATGTGAACCTAGATGCATGGGATAAAATAGCACAGAAATAAGTACACAAACATACACCCCGCCAATGAGTACAAAACTGTGGAAATCTTATTAAGATTAGTGGAGTTCGTCAATGTCAGTAACCTGGTTGTGATACTATACCATAGTTTTTTGAAATCTCACTACTGGAGGAAACTGGGTAAAATGTACATGGCATCTATTAGTTCTAAAGACTGAATGTGAATCTATAATTATTTCAGTAAGATTTTCAATTAAAAATCAGTAAGCTTAGTTTAAAAAGTTCAGTGAAAATTATAATATTCCTGAAAGTAATACAAAGCAATAGAACAATTTATATTTTCAATATAATATGTACTGAGCTAACCATAAAGTCACTATGTTTGTGATTTGCATTTTAATTTCTTTCTTGGCTGATAATTTTTTATTGTGGTAAAATACATAACATAAAATTACCATTTCTATTATTTTGAAGTATATAATTCTTTGGCATTAAGTACATTCACATTGTTGTACAACCATCACCACTAACCATTTCTAGAACATTCTCATCATCCCGAACAGAAATTCTATACTGATTAAACCATAACTCCACATCCCTCTGTTTTCTCCGTACCTGGTAACCACTATACTACTTCTGTCTGAATGAATTTGCCTATTTTAGATTCTTTATATAAGTGAAAACAAGTAGTATTTGTCCTCTTTTATCTGGCTTATTTCATTTAGCATGATGTTCTCAAGGGGCATCCAATATTGCTGCATGTATCAGAAATTCATTCCTTTTTAAAGCTGAATACTCCTATGCATGGATAAACCAATTACGTTTTCCATTTATCTGTTTATGGATACATGGGTTGTTGTTTCCACTTTCTGACTATTACGAATAGTGCTGCTATGAATGTTGGTGTACAAGTATCTCTGAGTCCCTACTTTCAGTTCTTTTGGGTATACACAGAGTGGAATTGCTAGATCTTATGGTAATTCTATGTTGAATTAAGAAACTGCTATACGTTTCCCATAATCACTGTGCCACTTAAATCTCCACCAGCAATATATGAAAGTTCCAATTTCTTCACATCCTCACCAACACTTGTTACATTCTTTTCTTTTTAAAATAGCAACCAATTTGACGGTGTGAAGTGATAAACCACTGTGGTTTTGATTTGCACTTCCCTCATGTGGACAGAAGAAAAATAAATTACTTTGAATACTATGGAGTAAATGCCCATGTATTAGTTATACTCCAGAAAAACAGCCTCATAAAATATATACAACAAATTAAAAGTATTTATTGTTATAGTTGCCATCATTAACACATGCTGTTTTTGTGAAAATACCTTTAAAATATTGCAGTTCCCTTAATGACCTGATTTCAGCTCTCAAAGGAAGGTTTCATGTTTCCCTATTGAATGAACTAAAACTCAATTTGCTAACTCCCAGGCGTATTTTCATTTTAAGATGTTTATTAGTCAAAATAAATGCATCCTTAATGTTCTGCTTGTACGAATGGTGTAATGCTTGGATGGGCAGAGCACTGAGTCTCGCTCTGTCCTTGTGCTTGCTCTATAGCTGTGTCTTTGTAAACCAAACACTTATCCCTTAGAAGACTTGTTTATCTTAGGTGAAGGGACCTGAGTTTAAGAATGGGGCAGATCCTCAGTCATTCATAGTCAAATGCTTAGTGTCTCAGGGTGTTTACCTCCAAAATGTGATGGATCCACTCGCTGCCCCTTACGCTCACCTCTATGAGCGCCCAGCATGGTGCCGCAGGAGCAAAGGTGAAGGCAGACTATCAGGGCATGATGGCTTACAGGGCGCTAGTGGCTGGGTGGGCAGGAAGAAGTGGTAAGATTCTACACGTGTATTCAAGGAAAATCCAGCAGAAGTGCTGTTTGAATGTTGGGCATGAAAGAGAGGAGCTGAAAATGACTCTAAGGTTTTGGGTCTTAGAAAAAAGTACCCTCTATGAAGACAAAAAAATTTTGGGTGTTAGGGAAGCTCAAGTGTGAGGCTTGGCTATGTTAAGTTTATAAACTGTCTACCAGACATTCAAATAGTATGGTAAGAGGCCTGATTTGTGTTTTAGAAAAGTTCTTAGAGAGGAGTGAAACTGAACATTAAGGGCCAGATGGAAGCTGCTGGTTATAGTCTTGGCAAGACTGTTTATTAAGGCATGGAATAATCAGCAAGGATCAAAGTAAGAAGAATCTAGAGGTAAACAGATCTTGATGACTGATCGGAGATGCAACAACATAAAGAAAGCTCATGGGTGACCCCAGGATGTCTAGGTGGGATGTTATATAAGAGTTGGATAGAATGGGAGAGAAAGAACAAATTTGAGAAGGGAAAGATGAGTTAAATCCACAGCCATAACTCATCTAGGTCACTTGGATATGAACTTAAATAAAACAAAGGCCCAACTATCAAGAAGTTCACTGGAAAAGTAGGCAATAATATGATAGTGGTAAGAATAGAGTGCTCTACGTGCAAAAATGAATGAGTGATGTAGGGATCTATCCAGCTATCTACAAGGCAGCCAGGTTTGAAATACCTGTGAATTAAGCAAATTGCTTGACCTTATTTTTTTAATCTGCAGTGTTACATATCTCATTTACTTCAGGTCATCTAGAAGCATTTGCAGATTTCAGTAATAGTAACATTACTTACTGCCCCCCCAAGCGTTGTCTGCAGAAAAGAATACTTCAAAATATTTTGCAAATCTTGCAATAGTAGTATTCATTCAAGTTTCACATTTCTTTGTTTTAGAAGGGGGAGGGAAGATGGAAGGGGGACATGAGGACACAGCTTGAGAACATGTGTACACTTCTGTTCTTATGCCTTCACTGAGCTCTATTTAAATATACCATGTTTTAAGGTTTAAATATGCATAAAAGTATATAAATTATAACATCATGAGTTGGACATGGGAATTATTCATGTTTTGAAGTCTTCAGTTATAATTTTCTACCTAAAACTTTCAAAAAAACTCATTTTTATTCAAGAATACAGTATCTGTATTTACATATACATATATAACTCACTGGTCTGAAAAGATCTATGTAAATAATTCCATGAAATTAATGTTAAATTGTACTCTCTGCAACCCGAATGCGTTCAGCCTCTTTAATTGTTAGTGCTTTTAGGAAGGAATTTTTAGATAAAAAATCCACTCAGCAGTTGAGAATAAATGCTTTTAGGAAATTATTGAAAGTTATTTGTTAAATTTTATTGTGAAAATGTCAAATTTGCTCATAAACCCTAGATATGAGTGTTCTCTAATGATGACCAGTAAAACTGCCATAGAAAAAAAATTTCAAAATATGTTCATTATATGCTCCCAAGTAATACAATCTTGATTCTCCAGGATTAAGTCAACTTCCTTTTACAAGCCCATTTGTGAATGTACATTTGGAAAAACTACAAATTTGGGTCTTATCTTGATTAGACTAGTGACTAAGCAACAAGGGCTCAGAAGATCCTAGATCTTGTTTTTCAAAGGTTTTTTCTCCTGGAGCTAGAGACAAAAGATGATCAGAAGGGAGATGATCATCGTGATAATGACTTTCTTTTTCTTTTCACAGAGTTTCAAATTTTGACAATTCAAAGTTTGGCAACTGTCTGAAATATTCAATTAATGTCACCATATTACAGAAACAAGGACAGCTCATTAGAGGACTGATCTGATAGGTAGAGAAACTTTACCAAAGACACACAAACATCTTGAAAGCATAGAGGAAAGCAGAGAACTGCACTTATGGAGAATGAAATACAAATAGCAGTTCTATTAATTTTGACAGTTGTCAATAAACTTGAAAGGATGTAGTCACCTCCAATTTGAAATTATTTTCCTGGTCAGCATAACTGCATAAATGCCAATGAACATTCCTTTTTGTCTCTCTGAGTTTCATGACTTAGAGTCACATGTCTTCTACCCTGGTACATTTCTAAATATATCACCATTTGGTCTTGCATGTGTGTGTGTAAGTGCAGATTTCCTGTACATACCACTTGAATGCTTAATAAGTTTTCTGAGGGGAGAAATAGCCTCATTAATTTATAGCTCATTTCCATTCTTCCAAAGCTGATCAACATTATTGAGCCTACCCATCGAATTAAGATAAAATAGCACGATTCAACATAGAAAAATGTCAACTGCTGAACATAAGGGTACTGAAATAACTGATCCTAGTCTGGCAAACACCCAAGGCATCCCCCATAGCGACGGGGCTGCTGGCATAGCAACGGCAGCTGCTTCACTACAGAAAAAATTAAAAGAAATATTCTCGGAAAAAAGTGTAATGCATGTTAAAGTCAAATATGACATTTTTCTTCAACAACAAAAAAAAACTGTTGAGAGTGTATGTGTTAAATGATACTATTCCTTAGCAGCTGTAAATGCTCCACTGTAGGGTGGAAGGCACTCTGATCATAATGCTCAAGGCCAAGTGCTTGCAGCTGAAACTTCCTAGGCTGTTCTCATCCAAACTGGTACATTCCTTGAAAAGTTAGAGCACAATCTTTCCTTTATTTACCTGTTTATGATAAAAGGTTTTCCACAATTCTTTGAAAAGAATCATTTGAAAGAAAAATGTACTGAAGTTTCAAATTAGCACTTGAGGGATGTTAATATATTACTTAATTATATTACTTAAAATAGTGTAAAATTTCATTAAAATTAATAAGAAGACTTAGACTTGCCAGCCTCTGAGCTTAGCATTTGCACAAATGTTGGGCATATTTCACATGAAAATTTGATCACTGGACACTTCTAGAGGATGGGAGAGTTGGATCCTTCCCTTTGTGAATCAAAGGCTAATGCAGCCAATCCATGAGAAGGGCTGAAACGAGAAAGGAAAAACTCCTGTGAGCACCAATCTTCCCCAAGTTTTGGTGAAGATGTCAAAGATGTCATCCTGAAGGAGACAGGGAGTTTGGGGTGACAAAAGTTGGAAGAGCCAAGAAGCAGAAGGACCCTAATACTTGGATGTGCCAACATCACATCAGCTTGGGCTGAATGGACATCAAGGTTTTCTGCAGAGCTCCCATCCCAGGATTTTGCTAAGACTATAGACTTACCTTGAACCGGTATATAGTCCAAGCACCGGACTTTGATACCTACTTATGAAGTGTGCCTCTGCAGCCTAGCCCAATCATAGACTACAAAGTATCAGTCAAAAGGAGGAAAAGAATACATATATGAAATGAGAGGGACTTAGAGCCAGGAAAATCTTCTGTATCTGGTGAAAGACAAGTTATTGAGGTGAACAGACTTGGTGGGAACATGAGACTTAATGGCTGCTCAGAACTCATTCCCTAAATAAGAGGCATTTTAAGTATGAGTGTGGGCCCTCCCTCCCTTCTTCCCTGATTGCCCCCAAATGGATCCATTCATGGCTTCTTCCTGGCCTCCAGGATACTTCCAGTTCCTCTATCCTTGTAGGAAAGTCTGTATCAATATTTATATAAATTCCACTCACTTTATGCACCCTCACCTCTGCTTGACCTCCATTTTCCCCACATCCTATGCTGAAAGGTAGAAATAAATTATTCTTACAACCAGGATTCACTCAATCCTGCCTTTATTCCCAATCCTCTTTGAACCAGACAGCTGACTTCATGCCCTGAGGGCATTACTCCTGGGTGCCTCAGAGTAGTCCCAAAACACAGCACTTGCAATCTTCATCCTGACCACATCCTAACCCAACCTGGAGGCTAGTCTCCCCCCAGAGAAGAGGAAGAGGCTTCCTGTCTGTGTCTGGAATTCCAGCCCTTAGGTCAGGGGCTGAAGCCTGCCCTGGGCCGCCTGGACACATTGTTCAATTTCACCAGTCCTTCGGTTCACCATGTAAACCTGGGTAAGAAGCTTGCACTGCCTCACCTTCCCTCCTCACTACCTGTTGTTCCAAAGTGACACTGACATTTTTAAATGAATGGTCCCCAAATCTGTCTTTAGTGGTCCAGCTCTTCATTTCAGACATCTATTGCACATACACCTCTTCACTACTTATGTAGGACCTCCACACATCTAAGACCAAAATGATTTCTATTCTAAACCAGCATCCATTCACAAGTTCTCTATTTGTAATGGACCAGCACCTTCATATCATCCAAGTCAAAGCCCCACAACTAACTTCTTCTTAGTCTCCCTTATCTGCCCCATTCTAGAAGCTGCCTTTATTTCTACTGCTATTACCCTCATTCAGATCCTAATTATAATCTCCTGCAGCACTGCAGGGGTCTCCTTTGCCCTCCTCCTTAGCCCCTGTCCATATTTAGCCTGGACATAACTGACATTAATACTATCAAACAATAGCACTGGTCATGATCTAAATCATATATGCCAGTGTGGAGTGTTCTTCTCTCTTCCTTATCTCGACCTGTAGAAATCCCACAGGCCCTGGAAAACCTATTCCCTGTAACACCCACTGCATAAGGTCTTTTATTATTCTTATAAGTACAGTTATTTTTTGGATTGCTGCCTACCTTGATTCTCAGACATGTCTGTTTTATTGTTTTATGTTAAAGCTTTTTTTTTCATACACTTCTTAGTTCTAGTAGGAATAATTTTAAGATCAGTGGTAAGGCACCGTTTATTCCATGGTACCTAGTATGATGCATCAGAAATACAATCAGTTGCTCATTAAGTGTCCATTCAACATGGGGACAAATATTTTTTCATACTGATTTCCTTGACAAATTAATCAA
Organism: Manis pentadactyla; assembly: GCF_030020395.1. Taxonomy (NCBI): domain Eukaryota; kingdom Metazoa; phylum Chordata; class Mammalia; order Pholidota; family Manidae; genus Manis; species Manis pentadactyla. The sequence continues at coordinate 115,653,763 of NC_080024.1, read as the reverse complement.
TGACACCATTATATAATTCTTACACAAAGTTCATAATGGTGTTATTTTATACTGACTATAAAAGAAACATTTTTATGATCTTATGAAAAATATACTAATAACTTTGATTATAAAAGAATCTTAACATGTAGAGAGTTTAATACATCTCATGTTACATACAAGTATATATCAAGTGAAATGTATGCTCATATTACTTTTAGAGTATTTGTGAACACATAGTTGTAAGACTACTCAATATAGAAACATATAAACTAGAAAGTTATAGAAATGATTACTTATATGATGGCAGATGATCCTGAAATATATCTTTACCTATAACATTTTATTTATACTAAATACATTAATTGCAAAGAAAACATTGTGTCTGTTATGAAAATCATACTGTGTGGAAACCTGATTGCTGTCACTAAAACATACAATAATTAGATATTAAGAGCAGTTTGTGTAAGGACAACTCTTTTGATTTTATCTTTACTAACAGTCAAACAGCAGGACAGCAGAGCATAGATGAAAACACAATCCTCTCCATTAAACTAAAGATAAAGAAACATGTTTTTTTAAATTTATTGGCAGAATCTGTTTTTTTTTTAGCCCTCAAACTGATGGGGATGAAGGAACATAAAAATGTCACCATGTGAAACATGCCAAGTCCACATCATTTGTAGGAGTTGTCTGGGAGGGCTCTGTATTCCGCTAAACGACACCAGCACTGTACCGAGTGTCAGGAGTGATGGCCCTAAGGATGCTCACTGGCGGATGCTCACTAACCAATGAAATACATACAGCTAGTTTGTGCTTAAGTTAAAATACCTATGTCATATCATTTTAACATTAGAATAGTTTGACACTGCTGTTGTTCTCTTTGATTTAGTGCTTACTGCATACCAGGTACAATGTCAAATGTTTTATATATAAGAATTATTACCATTATTATTATGAAAGATGAGGAAACTGAGGCACGGGGTAATTCGAGGTCACACAGCTCGTATAATTGGCATTTTAGCTTTGACTGACACACAGTTCTAACCTCTAAGCTTCACCCTGTCCTACATGGCTTTAATGGCTTGATAATTTTATTTTTAATAAAATGAAAATTAATGAAAGTTCTGTCCCACTACCTTTTAGTACATGAATCCCAGGATCATCACAACTTCAGGCACTTGTAGTTCTTCCTCCAGTAGCTCCATCAAACACATATCTAACCCTTTATTAAATTTCATTTATTCTTCCTGAAAAATCTTCATTTCCATTCCAATGCCATCACCCTCAGTAAAACCCTTTTGTATTCTTTAAACACTAATTGAATGCATTACATTTTCAAATCACAGGACTCAGAACCAACAAAGAAAAAAAAATTACAAGATGAACTTTTGCCCTTAATAACTTTAAAATTTAATTGGTAACAATGGTCAGTAACTATGCCAAGCCATCTTTCACACACTTTACATCATTAATTTTTATAGTAATCTTGTAAATTCTTGTAAATAATGCAGTATTACATTGCTTTTGTAAGTGAGAAAACTGAGGCTCCAATAGCACAGGACCACAGGTCAAGATCACATACTACCTGCCACCGGAGTAGATCTGGAATTTAACCTAGGTCTCATCTGAAAACACAGTTCAGACTCTAACGCATTACATTGCCTTTCCAGATAGTGTGCAAGGCTGTCTAGTAAGGTCTAGAAGGGAGAAAAATCTGGAGACAGACTAGTCAGTACTGAGCTCAGAGGTTCCAGCACCAAGGACCTCTGCCGATGGAGAGCAGCTGTGGAGAGGCTTGAGTAAAAATGAAATAATATCCTCTTACTGGGTAATAGGTAAGTTAGGTAATAGTGTCCCACATTTTCTCGACTATGTGACCTGACTTCATAAGGTGATTTGTGTCTAAGGTTTTTCACATTTTTTTTCAAACATAAAGACCCACTTATTGCATCCATTTTTCTCACCCTGGTTATTCATAAATGGAGTGGCAAAATTAAAGACCACAGAAAGAACTAGACTCCTGTTATTTTATATCATGAACTAGTTTCTTGGCAGAGTTTCCCCAGATGAGTTAAGTAGGAACTGAAAATATTCCTCACTCCTGAAACATCAGAATTCTGCTTTTAATTATCATTGAAATGCCACCAGAGATGCATTTAAACAGGTTTTGATAAGACACAAACTAACCAACTGTATCCAACTGCTACAGAGAGAATTTTTTTAATTTCACAGTTGGTTGAAAAATATACTATTGCAATATAAAGGAGAAGATTCAGTACCGGCCACCTGACACAAGAATACACATCAGTAACTGAGGAACAGCCCTGCCACCCTGGCCAAAAACACTCTTACACATAACAAAACCCAAAGCTCCTCTATTAGATCTTCTTCTAGAACTTCAAGGACCCACTTTGCATTTTCTTTACTACTATCTGTGGACCAAAATCAACCTTAATTTACTTTATTGCTCCCTTGTTAAACTTCTTTGGATTTCTTCTCTTTTTTTTTTAACTGTCTGGTATGTTGGCACCCTCACTTCTCACATGGGCCTTATTTATGTGTTGTTCTAATAAACAAACTCATCTACATCTGATACTTAGTGTAGATAATGTTCTTTTTGCTCCAGGGAAAGAAATTAAGGGAGTTCTTTTGAGAAACTAGGAACACTATCACTCATTAAGGCAGGGATTGTTTTCTTCCATTAGAAGAAATATCAAAGGCAACACATGTATTCTAGTCCGCAGGACTAAGCGTAGCCAATTAAAGAGAAGATGATGAAGGGATTTGTAGAACTGGGGGCTTGGGATTATTGTACAGGGGTGCTCTGGGCCTGCTGGTACCGGCTGGAGAGATGGTGCTCCTCTCTTCCCAAAGCAGGGGTCTGTGAAGACTTGCGGGTAGCTTGAAGTTGGCTATGGAGAAAGTATACAGTATAGAAACTGTCAAATACTACATATCTTACCCTCAAAGCTGGCTATTAAACATTACCAGCACACTATTGCCTATAAAAGATCTTTGAGTTATGATTCTGGTTTTATAAATACTGGAACACAGAGGACAGGTAGAACTGAGTGAAATAAAAATGTGTTGAGCTTTGTCAAGCTGTTGTCTGTCAATAGTTGGTAACACTGAGGTCACTTCATACGGGCCAGGAGAAAGAGACCAGTGTTTGGAGAAGGCGGTGGACAAAGAAGGAAGATGTTTTCACATAGAGACAATCACAGCTGGGCTCTTTAGAAATAGCCAGTTATAACCAAATCTCTGTTATTTCACAGGCTAATATGTTTGATGGTTACAGAAACATGAACTGCCAAGGTAGACTAAAAGAAAACAAAAACAAACAAAAAATCTCTTTGGAAATAAAAAAGTATATACATCATATCAAATTCTTGGCATCCTGATTATACAAGAAAGTTGAATACACAAGTTGTGCTGAAAGCCAACGTTTCCTTTTGTACATAATTTGGTATTTACCAAGTAAATTGTTTTCTCTGAGGTTAAGTTTTTTTTAAATAGATGAGTTTATTTATAGCCCAAAGCTGAATGATTATTAATTGAGTTAATGTCAAAGGCTAACTTAGGAAATAAATACTTAGAAAGAAGTGGGATATATCAGGATTTCATAGATGGTATGAAAACAGACAGATCAAAGAGAAGATTCCTTTGTACATTATTCATATTTATATTTACCAGAAGCAGGCAATTTAGAAAAAAATTATTTCAAGGTAAAAGCCATACTATCTACAAAAATATCTTGTACCTTCTACATAGTCATTTCACTTTCCTGAGCTTTTCACTTTATTTATTTACCTTTGTAAATTATTCTTTTTAAATTATGTGACTACTTTCGGGTGGTCCACAACTTCTTTCCTTTGGAAAGGTAGGATTCATAGATTCCAGCCTTCCTTCTAGAAGCCAAGAAAAACTAAGTCCCATGTAGGTTTCCTTGGAAGACAACTGAAAAATCTTTACATGGGATTCATGCACAATCATTTATTTAACAATATTAAGTGTTAGTCATATCTAGAAATTAATTCTCCCTCTGAGTCTGCTACTAAGATCTGAAAACACTTTACTTTTCTTCACATCAAATATGGCCTAAGTTGTCTTAATTTTATTTTCCAGAAGCTTTCACAGTAAGAGAGACTTGAGAGTATTTTCTCATCTTGTTACAGAAAGTGACAGTACAGAATGTACATAAATGCCCACACAGAAAAGCTAATAATATTCTACGAGGAGTCTATTTTTAGACTAATGGAACTAGTTTAGGCAAAGCAAATCTGTACTGCAAAAAGAACAAAAATCTTTACATGTTTGATTTAATTCTGGATAAACTTTAAGAAAAAAAGTAACCTTTTTCCACATTGCATCTAACATAAATGGAACCCAAACGCTTAGTCACATCACAAAGTCTTTTTAATTGCTCATATTGATCATGACCTAAATTTGTTCCTGCTCAGTTTACAGAGCTGCATTGGGCACCAGAATCAAAACCCTGGGGGAAGAAAGTCCACAGCTATCCTAATATTACCAAATGACAGAATAATTACATTTATTAATATGGAGACAAAAATCATTTTACTGGTAGACCAGACAGTGAGGTCTTTACTGGTTAATGCTACATTAGAAGAGACTGCTCCAAAAGGTAAGAGTTCTTCCACTGGACTTTGGCAGACCATGATTCTTACTTTACCCAAAAAGACAAACTCTCAGTGTAAGTGTAAGGTCATTATTCTAAATCTATTCAATAAATTGGCATTATGTATAACCTCAAGGACAGACACATTGATGTTGCTCAATGGCGGTATTTCTAAGTTTTAGCAGCCCTCTGCCTCTTATTTTTTAATATAAAAGGGAAATTACATGTGCTTTTCTTATTGCTAGGAGTGGAATTTGTCTATTTTGCCACACAGAATTATAATTCTGGCATTCTACCAGCTATTTATGCAAGCTACCATGTGTATACAGCTTTAATGGAGGAATTCTAAAGTACCCTGCAGAAGCCATTTACATTTTGAGGTCTGAATATATGTCCCAGTGTCCAGTACTGTCACTCAGAGAGACTTCTCCCAGCTGACTCCCTGGCTCCTTTGACATCCTGTGAACATGTGTGTATCAGATCACTTAATACAGCTTATTTTAATGATATGTGTACATCCCCGACTTCCCACTACACTAAATACTCCCTTGGTCACCCTTTCTTTATTTATCTTTTCATTCTTATGGCCCTGGACAGAGTCTGCTAGCTACTATTACCTCAACATTTAGTGAATATAGGTAAGGCATGAGCAAACACGCCTTTAAATGCTCCAATATATGTACCAAACAAGTTTGCTTTAAAAGTTTTAATTCTCTCTTTAAAGTGTCTTATTTGGTATTTTAAATGGAGATTTTAGGTGCTGACGTATTAAGAACTAAAACCATTTTAACAGAAACTTCTCTTTTTAATTCTTAGTACATTAATATGTGTATATAACACACATACTATAAATAAAATACATCCATAAAATTGTGTGTGTATATAAATAAAACAGAATTCTGTTAGACAAGAAGCAAAGCATGATTATTATCACTTCAGTTTCGGTACTGTTGCTATGAGATTTGAGCTATTTGTAATACAAAACTATTCTACTAAAACTTTGACTGAAGAGACTAATCTCTCATAGTTACTTAAGTTAATTTAAGAATAAATTGCGTAACTAACATTTCTACCTAAAGGATATTGGCATCTGATTATCTTTCCTTGTTCTGACTGATAAAAAACTAATTGTAGTAATTTTTAAAAAATTCGTGGTACACATTTTTTGTGTTGTTCCTCTGTGCTAGTTGGTTTTATCTTAAAACTTTGTCAAACTTTGTCCTCATTTATTTGTTCATTTATTAATCTTAATATACAGTCATTCAATTTCAAAAATTTATTGAAAGCTAACTATATGTTAGGCAACATTTTCAATTTGGATTCATTCACATAAATTACCTCAGATCCTTTTTGTAACAGTGCGAAACTTAAAATCATTGACAGATTAAATTTAATCAAGCAAATTAACCTGGTAAGCCCTTTAATTACTGAATTTCTTTTTCTGAAATCATTTCTTTAGAGATATTATTTTCCAAAGACATTTTTGTCACTGGCTTATTATTTCACATTTAGTCATATCAAAGTTCATCTGTCTCACTGTAAAGACTCAATAATTATCAGCTATTCCTGCTTTTTTCAGGTTTCTTTCAAATATATAGGGGAACAAGTATTATAAACATCCAGGAATCATGTCATCAGATAAAAATTATATACAGATGGATCAACAGACAGAATAGAGAGCCCAGGAATAGACCTGCACAAAGGTTGTCAACTAACCTTTGACAAAGAGCAAAGGCAACTTGATGGAGCAAGGATGGACTTTTCAACAAATGGTGCTCAGACAACTGGGCATTCATATACAAAAAAATGAGTCTACACATAGACCTTACAGAATAACAGGAGCTCTCATTCATTGCTGATGGAAATGCAAAATGGCACAGCTAGTTTGAACACAGTCTGACAGTTTCTTACAAAGCTAATCATAGGCTTACAATAAATTCCAGCAATTGCACTCCTAGGTACTTTCCCAAATTAGTTGAAAAATTATGTCCACACAAAAACCAAACGACATATTTTTTTTTATTAAGGTATCATTGATATACACTCTTATGAAGGTTTCACAAGAAAAATAATGTGGTTATTACATTCACCCTTATTATCGAGTCCCACCCCACACCCCATTGCAGTCACTGTCCATCAGTGTAGTAAGATGCCACAGAGTCCCTATTTGTCTTCTCTGAGCTACACTGTCTTCCCCATGACCCCCCACACACACCATGTGCACCAATCATGATATCCCACAATCCCCTTCTCCCTCCCTTCCCACCGGCCCTCCCACACCCCTCCCCTTTGACAACCACTAGTCCCTTCTTGGAGTTTGTGAGTCTGCTGCTGTTTTGTTCCTTCAGTTTTGCTTTCTTGTTATACTCCACAAATGAGGGAATTCATTTGGTATTTGTCTTTCTCTGCCTGACTTATTTCACTGAACATAATACCCTCTAGCTCCATCTATGTTGTTGCAAATAGTAGATTTGTTTCTTTCTTATGGCTGAATCGTATTCCATTGTGTATATGTACCACCTCTTCTTCATCCATTCGTCTACTGATGGACACTTAGGTTGTTTCCATATCTTGGCTATTGTAAATAGTGCTGTGATAAACATAGGGGTGCATACGTCTTTTTGAATCTGAGAAGTTGTTTTCTTTGGGTAAATTCCTAGGAGTGGAGTTCCTGGGTCAAACGGTATTTCTATTTTTACTTTTTTGAGGAACCTCCATATTGCTTTCCACAATGGCTGTACTAGTTTACATTCCCACCAGCAGTGTAGAAGGGTTACCAACAGACATATTTATAGCAGCTTTATTCATAATTGCCCAAACTGGAAGCAACCAAGATGTCCTTCAATGATGAATGGATAAACAAGTTGTGGTACATCCATACAATGGAATATTACTCAGTAATATAAAGAAATGAGCTATCAAGCTCCAAAAAAATACATGGAGGAACTTTAAATACATATTGCTAAATGAAAGAAGCCAGTTTTAAAAGTTACTATGATTTCAATTATAGGACATTTTGGAAAAGGCACAGCAATAGAGACAGTAATATGACCAGTTTCTGGGAGTTCCAGAGGAAAGAGAAAGATGAAGGATACAGCATAAAGGTTGTTTACTGCAGTGAAACTATTCTGCATACTGTAATGGTGGATACATGACATTTGTCAAAACTCAGAACATGTACAATACAAAGAGATAACCCTAATGTAAACTATGGATTTCAATAAATATTAATGTGTCAATATTGGCTCACTAGTTATGAAAAAATATGCTACACTGATATAAGATGTTAATAAGATAAACTGTGTCCTGAAGGGAGGGGGCCATATGAGAACTTTCTGTATTTCCTACATAATTTTTTTTGAAACATCCAAAACCACTCTAAAAATAAAGATTACTTAAAAAGTAAATATTGTTGCTCACCCCATATATTATTAATTTTCACTGAAACCCTGTCTCAAGATTTGGAGCTATGATGAAATACCAGTAATTTGCTATCACATAAGTTTCAAGGACCAGAGTTTCTTTTCTTTAAAATACAAATAGACTTCTAAATTTATTTTCCAGAAATAATATTAAATTATTCTTGAAGTAGAGTAAGTTATTTGAGAATAGTTGTTTTCATTTGAAATATTTCAAAGCATATTAACCTTACGTGAAGTACATTAAATAAGAAACTAATAACTTTAAAAAGTCTTTTTTATTAATTCTCTTCAGTTAGAGAGGGGAAATAGTGGGAAATAATCTACCTCATATATACCTTCTTACTCAAGATTACAAATTTTCCTTTTTTTTCTGCATGGAAGTATATTTGAAGTTGATTTTTTTTCCTTTAAACAAAGTTCTGTTACACTGACCACATCAAAATATGTTTGTCATAATGACCAACGAAGGTGACATTTTTCCTAAAATCTTATATTTATTTCTACACTTTCCATGTTGCTTCATGAATCTTGTGATTACTCTATAAGATCTGATAACTGAAACAGATTAATAAATATTTTTTCAATTAACAATTCATACCCAATAAGTCTTGACATGAACTTTACTTTAAATAAAGCCTGAATGCTAAACGATGGAAATCACAGATACACTATTAATTATAATTCTGCAAGTCCCCATGGAGTACTTATGTATGACTTCATTATATCTATTCTCTTCATCTTCCACACCCTTACCTTATCTGCTACTACCATCTTTTTCATGGGCACAGACATATACTCAATAAATATTTTTTATTTATTGATGATATTTCCAAATCATCACAAGAAAAACAAAAGCAACACAGGGGTCCATTGCAAAGACATGACAGAGCAGAAGGAATAATCAAATTTACATAACTATTAACTAGACGGGGAAAGAAACCTCAGTTCATTTGGTTTGGGATACCTTTTTCTCTTCTGATTAATAAAGAGCTCTTACTTATAAAATTTCCTATAGGTGAGGGAGGGAGATTCTATTTGTCACAATCTGTCTTCCAGTAGCCTGAGAAAAACATTTAAAATACCTCAAAACCCTGGTTTGAATTTCCATTCTGTTCTAAAGTGCCTGATGAGTCAATGAGTAAAACAAAGCAGAGTGGTTCTTAGTTATAATAGCCATGGGTTGTACAAGCTTGCCATCCAAAGAAATAATGGGAGTATTAAAAGCATATCATTTGATAGCCACTGCAACTTAATTCTTCCTCCCAACAGTCAATTCTTAGAAGTGGTGCTGGAATGATGTTAAATAATTTAATCCTTAAAAGCAGAAGCTATAAGGGTGACGTATTTACCCTGTAACCTCAACTAACTTGAATTCTCTACATTGCATCCTATCAGAAAGACACAACCGGAACAGACTATGAAGGTACACAGAATCTGTTGATCTTTCCTAGGTCTACAATTGTATTACCATATTACATGCTTCTGAGAGAGAGTAACATTGTAGCCAGAGGAGGCAGCCAAGTGAAGATCTGGAAGCAAATTCTAGGCAAAGGAAAGGCCAAGTGTTCCCTAAGTGGGGAAAATAGAACCGAATGAGGCCAATGTGGCTGCTGCACAGTAAGAGATGAGGTTAAAGCTGTGGGAAAATGCCAAATCATGGGTTTTATAGGCTTGCGGGGAATTCAAGCTATGTTTTGGATAAAGAGTTGACAGAAATTGTTGACAAATTACATGTGAGAAGAGGGGTGAAGACAGGAAAACCTTCTCATTGAAGAAAAGCACTAATAGTCCAAACTCCAGGAAGAGGCATCTTTGTCAGCTTAAGCTTGAGGGGTGATGAAACCTACATAGTATAGATTTTCCATTTCTCTCCTTATGGATGTTCACTTTAATTTCTAGTGTGTGTCATTTGTGCAGACTAATGCCTGCAGTGATGAGCCAGCCATTGAATAGAACTGGAAGGTAGTGTGAGGGTTGTCGTTATACTCGAGTTGAGATGTATTGAGGACTCAACTGTCACCATGCTCTCTGCTCTGACAATATGGTTTCTCTGGAGAAAGCTGCAGAGAAAAGCTGGAGGAAGGCCTGGCCTGGATTTCAACGCTGGGACATGGCCAACTCTGGCTAGAATTCATTTTTGATCTCATTTTTTATACGTTTTCTTTATATTTTGCAAATTACACATAAATTATCAAAACTAGGTCAAAAATGAAATCATCAGTTAAGATTTCACCTTTGCAATTTGTTCCAGCCAAAAACAAAGGCTTAGAGGAGATCTGCAGTTGTGCTAAAGTAGAGCCAATATTATGACTCTGTGAAACTGCCCAGAAATAAGAGCTTTGGGGGAAAAAAGAGCCAGACACTGGACTAACACCAATTTCAATCCTGGAATCTATGAACAGATGAATCTAACAAATCAAACGAAACAGCTTTATGGTTTTTGATTTAAAAAGACATGATTATAGTTACAATTATATCTTGTAGGATTTTACAAATGGCTGTTTCAGAAAGATATGTCTCTTGTTAGTGTTTTCTAAATATTGGTTAAATAAATTAAATAATGAATGAATGTTAGAAGGGAAATTAAGAAGAGCAAAACAAAGCTAAAAAGCCAGAGGTCTGGATACTATCTTTTACACTGGTTCCTTGACTTTTCTGTTTCAAAGTTATTTTCAGAGCCCAGAGGAACTTAATACCATCTCTGACAATGAAGAGGATCTTCAGTGACTCAGCTCCAAAAGCTAATGTGAAAACCTGGACATTTAATAGAATAAGCTTAGATCATCTGCTGTTGTTTTAAAATTTTTTCTTGGTCCCTATTTTTCAAAGATGGAAACTGAGGCTAAAGTTTGGTAGTATCTCTTAACATTTGTGAAAAATACAGAAATAAAGGGATTAAGAAATATGTATATATATATATATATCATTCAATCACTGAAGCATTAGCTTTGCTGTACATGAGAAATATTATCAAACTGGAACAGTAAATTCAAGGGCCAAAGCAATCTTAAAATTGTGTAGAACTTACCTCTAATAGAGGAAAACTTCCTATTAATTATATATATAGATGTATCAACATACACAGACACACATATATCCATTTAAAACAGGTTTCTAATGTTTTACTTGACTTGACATTTTCTAGATTTATGAATTATTTTCAGCCAAAATCTAGTGATGAGAAAACTCTAGCAGCAGAGTTGTTTTAAATTGTAATTCTGCCTTTATATTGAACAAATTCAAAGTTATATGCCAGTACTGAAATTTCAGGATATCTTCTATCATTTAACAGAGTTTATAGGGTAATTTTACTTTAACTCACAAAGTTCAAGAAAAAAAAAAAACAAAATAATGAAATTGCCATCACTAATTACTTTTTTAGAAAGACAGGAATATAGAAATGTAGAAAGTTTTATCACAGTATATATGTACTTGAAGACTCTCCAACTAAGCAATTCTCATCCAAGATTCTTGAGACATAGAATGTAAGAGACTATAAAAAATCCTTTTTCCTTTATGAAAAGCAACGCTTTAAAAATATAAGGCGTTTGAGGAAACAATAAGCTTCTTTATGAACTCTTACACCTCCAGATAGGCAGAAGGGGAGGAAGCTTCAAATGTGTTCAGCTTGTTGCCCCCACTGCATTTATACTACATACCCTAAATACGATGAAAGAGGAAATTTGTGTGCCACCCACGAAAGCTTTTTTTAATCATCATCGAATTTCACAAAGTATTGTTTTTGCACAGAAGGTTACTTTTATAAGGACAACTCTGTTCTCTACAGCAGATGACACGTTGGAAGATGAGGGAATTTGCAAATTGAAGATAAACCTTAGGAAAAGAAAATTACAACACAGAAAACCAATGCTCTGCTTGCATCTTTTCAATTTTTTTTCTCCAATGGGTTGGTGAGTTGCCTTTCATGCCCTGAGACCCAGGCAGGATGGACACGTGCTCAGCAGGTACTTGTTCTAGGGTTAGCAGAGCAAAATGGGGTGGGATGGGGGTGCTAGGCCCCTTCTTTCTGTGCTCCACTCACTGTTCGACCACCTGAACACTGCTGCCTGTCATGGACTGAACACTGTTGCCTGTCAAGTGTCCAGTCAGGTCCCACGTTTCATTGTAAAAAGGAACAGGTGGGAGCCCATTCTCATTCTCATGAGCACTCCAGTAAAGGAGACACAGCACAAGGAGCCACACTCGTGTACTTATTACAAACTGGAAAGGGCTTCGGAGAAATGGTTATAAGAGAAGGGAGGGAAGGAAATTAGTCTTACCTGGCTACAGAAAAGGCCTCTATGGATGCTATACTTAAAGAATAAAATGAAAGTTCTTTGCTTCCACCGAAAAAAGGGTGGGGGAGGGGCGTGGACAAAAATCCTTCTTGGCATGTGGCTCTTATTTGAGAACTACTCAATATTTTTCAACTATAAAAACACACTTTCTACACGTGCAGTGCCCATGCACCATTGTTGACAATACACATATGACATAACTCCTACTTCCAATATGTTTGTTGACTACTGGACAGAAAGACATATTACTATATACACGGTAGAATACACTGCCTATGATGGAGAAGGAGGTTAAAGCCAGAGGGAACACAGAACAGGGGAAGGCCCTCCTGATGGTAAAGCTGCCCTAGCAAGTGTGTGTGGAATCCAAGCCATTCTTTTATTTTTAAACTCAACTTATTCCTGGTTTTGCATTATGTGCCTAAATTTATGTTATTTTTCCCATCAATTCTATTTTCTGTATTTCACAGTATTGTAAATACATGCTTTTTCGTGAGACATCTTAAAACCTCTCACGAACAGAAGCACAAGTAAATAGAGATTAAGGGAACGTTAGGGGCTTAAAAACAGAAGTAGCAACTCTTCCAGAACAAGGCTTTCCAAACAGGGAGAACTCTCCAAATGCTGAAGGCGGCACAGAGACAGGAAATACAAAGGATGTGTTGGAGAAAGAGGCTCAGCTGGTAAATTGGATTACGGGGTTCTCAGGAGGACAGAGGGCAGAGCTTTGCAGAAATAGGCTGACTTCAAAATGCAGAGGGCCTAGAATGGCAGAATTCTAGGTTAGATGTGAGTCTCTGGCAGTGCCAGGACAGGAAGGTAATCCTGGAGGGAGCGTGAAGTGGCAATGATCAGATTGATAGAATGTGCAATTCACTAAATGTGAGGGGTGGGGAAGGATGAAGTGAAAGAAGTTTCCCACATTTCTAGCCCAGACCACTGAGAAGATAGTAATCTTTTAAATGAAATACAAAAGGGGTAGGGACATGTATGGTGGGGGACAATGGCTTCCACTTTAGACATCTGTGGTTTAAGCTGCCAGCAGAATATCCCAGAGGGAATTTCTAAGAGAGGTTAGGATACAAAGAGTTGGAAATCATTTACATTCAGTGTCATCTGAAGTCCCTTGAATGCTGGAGACTAAGTAGGAGAAAATATCGATTCAGTAGGGAGCCAGCACTTATGTCCAGGGCCTCCATAGTAGCTGGAATAGGTGGGAAGCTGAAAAGTGTTTTGGAGAAAAATGTTGAAACCAATTCTTAGATTCCTAAGAGAGGATCTATTTGACATACATCCCACATCTGGGGAAGAAATCGGATTCCAAGAGGATCTCAAATCAGAGTTTTATCAAGAGCAATGAGCTTCTGTCCCCATAACTGCCATAACAATGTTTACGTTTTTTCTTTTTTTCTGTAATGTGGCCACTAAACAATTAGCAGATATCTTTAGAAAATAATTTTGAATAAGCCATGTTTAAATAATATATTACACAGATGTCACCCTTTCTAATCCTTTTTAAATACATTAGAATTGTCATTGATAATATCAGAAAAACTCTCTAACCTCAAAAATGAAGTCCATCAAATTTAATAGGATTAAAGAGTTGCCAGGAATGTCAGCAAATCACTAGACTCTCAAGTTACCATGCTGAGGCAAAGGTTCCAACTTTATAGTTTTTTTAAGTTACATCTTTAACATGGTCTAATTTGCCAGAACTATAACATGCAGAAGGACAAGATTTTTATAGTACTTGTCCTCAAGCTACAATTCACCTTTCTCTCCAAACTCCTTACAGGCAAATATAAATGATTTGTTGTACACTGAAGTTTTTCAATGATACAATTAAAATCAATTAAGATACATACAGTATTACCCTTACAACAATGCCATTCTCATTTACTTGCACTGGAGTGGCGTGCAAACACCATGGCATCCTGTGGCTCAAGCAAAAAGCCAGCATTGTGGCGGGAGGATGGACAGAAAATGGAGTGGTGGAGGGTGAGCAAGAGGCGTGTTCTGCCTCAAGGGCTCAACGTCCCAAGCGAAAGTGTGGCTGCAAGCATACTTGGGCAGTGCTCCAAATGAGAGTGCTACTGCACACCTACACTGCTTTTTATTTGTCTCTTTTTGTTTGCATGGTGACATCTTTCCCTGATTAAGGTAAAGGATGAGTGATTATAAGCAAGTTAGCATCAGTGTTCTCATCAATTTCAATATGCATTCTAAAAACATTTTAACACCTATTAAATAGTGATGACTCCTACAATCAATGACATATCGTTTAACTATAAAATACTTTTTTTCCTGACTAAGTGGTATATATGGTATAGATTATAACTGGTGTCAGATTTTATGAATTAAGATAATTATGTTAATATCACCTGTCATGTCTGAACAGGGGCAAAATGCTCTCCCATTTAACCATTGCCTTAAAATAATCACCATAATCATGGAGATTCTGATTTCTAGATATGCCTTTAGGAATCAAGCTATTTTTTAGAAAACTACTTTACAGGAAAACAATCTCCAGAGATTAGCATTAGGACCATGGAAAAGATGGACAGACAATGTATTTTAATTCTCAGAGGTGTTCTTTCTTTCAAGGGTGTTGGCATCCTTGATGTTAAAAAGAGGGTGTTTTTCATGGGGGTTAAATAACATTTCCCCATAGAGCTTTACAGGAGAATTAGCAGCACAGTAATAGATTTACTACCTAGATAAATAATTCCATTGTTCAGACCTGCATCCCACTATATTTTTAATTGTCAAAGTTATATATTCAGTCTCATCACCCAAACACAGCTATTAATATTATGGATGTATTTCCTTGTCTTTTTTCATAACCATATTTTACACTGTTATTATATGTATATACAATTTTGTATCTTGTCTTTATTTAGATAAATTGGATTACAAGTATTTTCTGAGTGATATCCAGTCTTTGTTAACTTGTCATCTTCAATGGCTGAATAATAGTTTCTTAAATGAATGCACTCTACTTTACATGTGATTTTCCATATTGTTTCTAAAATTTGTTAATATAAAGCTATAAGATTCATGTATCTTGAAATATTTTAGGCAGAGTTTAAAAAAATAAGATTTAGGAATCAATGGATATGTACTTCATTATGACTTTTGTACAACATATGTTAGTTATTTGTATACCGTGTATAACAGGACACATTCTGCTTGCACTGTACTCCAGTTAGTGATGATAATTAGCTTTGCTTTTATTGTGGGCTTTTCTTTAATAGATGAGAAATTAAAGCTAATTTTCATTTCTTTGATTAATTAAAAGGCTGCACAACTTCCCACATGTACGTTTGATCACCTTGGTTCCTGTTCTGTGGGTTGTCTTTCCATGCTTATGTCCATGCGTATCTTGAGTTACTTTAGTTTCCTCACTCAGTTGTTATCATTTATGCATAGTAAATGTATTATGCAACATTCTATTATATATCTTTTTGATATGGACATATTTAATACCCAGAAATTGAGGAATTTTATACAAAATATATCTATTTCTCTTTTATTTTTTGAAAGCGTAAGTTTTTATATAGCATTCACAGAGTTGAAAAAGATTGAGTTTTCTTCAAATGCTCTTTTATAAAACCAATTTCTTAATTTTTAAGGATTTTAGCATTAGATGAGATGAAGGTTTTTGTGTTGATTTCATTCTATTTTTGTAAGCCAATTATTCTAATACTGTATGTTGAATAATTTTTCTCTTCCTTATATATTTATGATCACTTCAATAATATATTATATTTCTAGATATGTCAGAGTCTATTTCTGGGCCAACAGATCCATCTGTTCATTCCCTCCCTCCCTCCCTCCCTCCTTCCCTCCTTCCCTACTTCCCTCCTTCCTTTCTTCCTTCCCTGCTTCCCTCCTTCCTTCCTTCCCTCCCTCCCTCCCTCCTTCTTCCTTGATATACATTCTTATGAAGGTTTCACAAGAAAAACAATGTGGTTATTACATTCACTTTTATTATAGAGTCCCCGTAAAACCTCACTGCAGTCACTGTCCATCAGTGTAGTAAGATGCCACAGAGCCCCTATTGGTCTTCTCTGACCTACACTGTCTTCCCTGTAACCCCCCACACACCATGTACACCAATCATGATACCCCTCAATCCCCTTCTCCCTCCCTCACCACCCGGCCTCCCACACCCCTCCCCTTTGGTAACCACTACTCCCGGATTCTTGGAGTCTGTGAGTCTGCTGCTATTTTGTTCCTTCAGTTTTGCTTTGTTATTATACTCCACCAATGGGGGAAAACATTTGGTATTTGTCTTTCTCTGCCTGACTTATTTCACTGAACATAATACCCTCCAGCTTCATCCATGTTGTTGCAATTGGTAGTATTTGTTTCTTTCTTATGGCTGAATAGTATTCCACTGTGTATATGTACTACCTCTTCTTTATCCATTCATCTACTGATGGACACTTAGATTGCTTCCATATCTTGGCTATTGTAAACAGTGCTGCGATAAACATAGGGGTGCATATGTCTTTTTGAATCTGAGATGTTTTCTTTGGGTAAATTCCTACGAGTGTAATTCTAGGTTAAATGGTATTTTTATTTTTAGGTTTTTGTGGAACCTTCTTACTGCTTTCCACAAAGGCTGAACTAGTTTACATTCCACCAGCAGTGTAGGAGGGCTCCCCTTTCTCTGCATCCTTGCCAGCATTTGTTGTTCTTAGTCTTTTCTCTGTTGGCCATCCTAACTGGTGTGAGGTGATATTTCATTGTGGTTTTAATTTGCATTTCCCTCATCTGTCCATTTTCAAGATTAATACATTACATGAACTATTGTTGGTTAAATGTCTTGCAAGGCTCACTTGTGACCTCCTTACTCATTTTTTTTTGTTTTATTTCCTCCTCAATATTTCTGATGAACATTATAAATATTTAGTTTTGAAAAAAGATGTTTTTGAAGTTTTTATTAAGATTGGAATAAACCTGTCAAATTATAGGGAGTTGAAATAGCTATAATATGTACCACTCTCTTTGAAAAATGTTTCTTATGATTTCAGTTTATTCACATGTATTATATAATTCTTAATAAAACGATTACTAGATATTTTATACAATTTTGCCACTATAAATGAAGTATTTTCAATTTCATTTTCTAAAAGAATGTTCACAAAAGTTACAAGTGATTATTGAATATCTTTAACCTTGCCAAGTTACCAACATTTTATTAGCTGTATTTTTTCAGTTGATTCCTTTTTATCTGTAAGATATATAAAAATATAACTTACAAAGAATAAGAACCATTATTTAACTGTTCCTAGGATTTGTGCCTCTACTATTTTTATTACATTGGCCAGAACTTTCAAAAATGTTAAATAATTATGGTGATACTAAGCACCATTATTGTATTTATCTTATGACAAATGCCTCCAGAAGTTCACAGGTAAATTATAATAACTAACTTTAGTTTACAGGGATCCCCTGCTTTTTGAAAGTTCATCTTATGCCACTTGGGTTTTATGAAAGACCTACATTTGCAGCTTTTTACTAACCAAAATAAATTTGAAGAGGATTTTCACTTTTATGAAACAGGCAACAGGAAAGTAGCGTTCAGCACTCATTTGGCAGGGAGCATTTTACAGAGGAAGCCTGCAACCTGAGCTGCGAAAGTGGCCCCACCAAGCTTGGTCCCTAAGAACCACACTCGGCATCTCAGCGTCAAGAGCGAGAGCTTTGAACTGCGTCTCTGGGCATCTGGGCTTTACCTCAATTTATTTTGTGCATCCTTTAGTAAGATACATACTAAGGTATCAGAAAAGCCTCAGAGAGGTTATTTTTGCAGTCTGAAAACTCAACAATTTTCTATATAAATTAATGGGAATTGCTCCTTCGTTTTATGCCATTTTGGTTTACAAAAGTTTTCATAGGGATACTCTACTGCTGGAAAATGGGGGAAACCTGCAGAGTGAAACCAGGGCAATTCTTGCCCTTAATTTCCTAACATAAAGCAAGGGGTTGGTCACAATCCCTACAACGGTATTACCATTTTGTTAACTGCATCTCTATCTGATAGGAAATATTTACTTCAGAATGCTAGGGAGGTAGGAAGAGTAAGAAACAGGAAGGGCCTAGAAAAATCAGGGACATATTTTAATTATCATGATGACTTTGTAATGAGAATCTTCTTGGTTCAATTCTTCTCTTAGACCGAGTAAAATTTTATTAGAAAGGTAGACCATATCCAGTAGAAAATGAATTGGTCCTTAGGCCCTTAAATCACTTTATTAAGACCCTTACAAAAGATGTTATTTTAAAGCATAGATGTAGTATGAAATATTCCCTAGTTAAAGACTGCATCCTTGAATTACCCATTAAATATTTTCAAAGGGCCAAATTTGTCATGAGGAATAACTTTGGCAATGGGAAGACTCTAGTCCCATGTTTCAGATCTTTACTGTAAAAACAGTTATCAATTAATCTTTTAAAATGTTTGTTTGCCATTAATTTTTATTTGGGCTTCAACTCTGACACACTTAAAAGCTAAATCTACTACAACTTGGGAATTTTTCAGTCTCATAAAATGTAAGAAGAATATGCTCATCATTCATTTAGTCCAAAAAACCACCCCTTCCTTCCTCCTTTCCTCTTCTTCTCCCACCTGGACACACTTTACTGAGTGTCCATCTTGTTCAAAGCAGTGTGCTGGGCTCTGGGGGATGCAATGGTGACTAATAGCACAGTACTTCGCTTCAAGAAGTTCAGGCCAGTGGGGATGCAGAAATAGATACATCTAATTACAGTATAACCCAGTTAGCTCCAGCATGTATGTACATCTACACGGGGTGCTTTGGAGCATAGAGAGCTTTCCCACTCAGCCAGAGGAGGCTGGAAAAGAATCAGATGAGAAGGTAGCTAGGTTAATACTTAGATCTTCCTCAAAATTCTTTCCTGATATCATTTCTACAAAAACAAGAGGTTTAGGATTACAACCACTTCTAGATTTGAATGTCAAATAACTCATGGTCCCTAACTTTAAATCTGCTTGATTATAAAACTCTTCACAGGAAAAATAAGAAGTAACAGAAACCCAGTCATTATGTATTCATTTTCTATAATATTCAACTCTCCTTAATAGCCATAATTCTTTCAACTGTCTGTACATGATAGTGGCAATGAGACTAGAATACTTTGAATAGGTACTAAGGAGAGTCTTTTAAATAATCACTTTAAAAAAATGTTAGTAATAACTGAATCCTCAAAAACACAGCAGACTGCTTTGCTTTCCATAAAATCAGGACAAGAAAGATGCTATTCTTTTCATCCTCCAGTGAGCTCAAAATGTGGGAATGTTGCCAAGATAATTCAGTGAGCAGGGAGTCATTTTCCCAGGAAATTTCAAAAATATCATTAATTCACTTTGATTTTTTTTATAATGGTTATAAAAACATTTATAAGGCTTGCTGTACCTAGCAGTTTTAACTGACAGGATTTTTTTTTTTGTACTGCACTGCATCACTTTAAAAATATCCTCCCCTCTCGTCAATTTCACAACGGAAAATCCAGGCAAAGAAAGGTTTTTACTATTGTGTAACCTTGGAAGATACATGGTGTGCCCAATGGAAAATATATCATTTAATTAGTTTTAAGAGACTGGACATCAAATGGGAATATATTCGAACAATTTTGAAGAAGTAAAAGAATACAGTTTAGAACTGTAAAAGAAAAGTTTAGATGTTGTATGAAGGTCAAGGTCAACTCCTTCCCTTAGGTTCCCTGAAAAACATTAGAGTATGTCATGGTGGTGACTGTGGTGATCCTCCTCCTACTTTATTTTTCATTGTTATCCTTCATAATTAATGTGAAATTCAGCTTGATTCTTCTTCCTCCAGCCAACACATTAGTTATCTGTTACAGGTAATACTTTTGAAAACTGCTTTCTAACTGACCCCTTTGGCGGGGAAAACAAATAACTTCCAGCCAGTAGGTTAAATGTTTTATTACTGAATATACAAGTCGTAATGAAAGCCCTAAAAAGGAAGTTGGCTTGTGCCTGAGGAGGTGAGAGGAGGCTTTCAGAAGTCACTTTTGAGCATAGACTTTAAATTTATAGGTGTTCACAGGAAGTTAAGAAGAGAAGAATGTATCAGATGAAAACACACAAAGGAGCTTACACACTGAATAAGCCAGAACATGAGGTCCTTGTGGAGTTCTGAGGAGATAAGTAGCTGTGTGGGTCTGCAGCAGAGTCCCCAGCGGATTAGAGAGGAGAGGGGAGATAGCAAAGTCGTGGCTGGTCCGTGAAGGCTCTTACATACCGTGACAAAGGCTTTGCGTTTCATATACGGATTTCCTTTATATATATGCCAGGATCTATATTAGGTGGAGTGACTATAATGATGTATAAGAAAGATATGGTCCCTGTCATCTTGGAAGATATAGCATAGCAGGAGAGACAGCAAAAACAGGAAATACATTCTGATATGTGCTATGATAGGGTGAACTGAGGTTGCCATGGTATTACTTGGAGGGCTAAGGAAAGTTTCTGGAAGAAAGGAATTCAAATAGTGACTGCAATGGGGTGTGGGGGGCACTTGATAATATGGGTGAATGTTGAAACCACAGTGTTGCTCATGTGAAACCTTCATAAGATTGTATATCAGTGACATCTTAATAAAAAAAAAAAGCAAATTCAAAGTAGACACCAGATGTACAAGGAGACTGGAGTTATACGAGAGAAGGGGGTAGGGGGTAGGGAGGAATCTTCCAGATAGAACTAGGGTATTTGGGTTGAGAGTGGTTTATTCCTGGGAGAGGGGGTGGTATGGAGAGGATTGGGAAAGCACTGATGGCAGTTCTCACCACTGGCTGCCTACTCAGCAACTGATCCAGTCTGCTTGCCAGTAGAACCCTAACCCCATTTAGATTACTGCCCCTCACCCTCATGGTTCGAGGGAAGATGACTGCAGCCCCAGATTGGCAGGTGCATCCCAATAAAGCCATGCCTCCCATGGTAACTCTTCCACTTTCTCATTTTTGGATGATGATTTTTTTTCCCAGAGAAAAATCACCTTGTTATTAAGAAAGCCACCAGGGGAATGGAAGTCCTTCTTTTTCTACTGGATGTTATCAAGTTGGAATTTGACACTTGGAGCTGCTGTCATAGTCATTTTCCTGACAGACAGAGAACGAAGCATGACACCAAGAAGGGCTGAGCTGAGGTCATTACAAAGAGGTCAAGGTAGAGTCCCGGTGTGCCATGCCTAGGGCCGTTCCTCTGATTTCTGTCCTCTGACCTCTGAAGGGTTTACACAAGAAATAATATATTCATCCTGGTCTTTTTCAGATAAATTCTTTTGGGTACAGTGAAGAACAGAATGTAGGAGGATGAGTTCATGGTCAGGATACCAATCAAGGGAAGATGGAGGCATGCACAAGGCCTTTGGCGCGGGGGGGATGTAAGATGCAGACAGAGGCTGATGTCAGCTCAGCTCGGAAAGCAACTGGCACACTTACTGTATGTACTTTGCTGTGTTACTGAATGTACTGAGGATGAAGATACAAAGATTAAGAGAGTCTTTGCCTTCAAAGATCTCATAGCTTAGTAGTGGGAGAATACAGACACTATCTAGCATATGCAGTCAGCAGAGCACTGAGGCAGATGCACAGGGAGTTATGGGAGGAATTATCAATTCCCAGGAGAGAGCAGAGAGGGAAGTGTCTAGGAAAAGAAAGGACCGTGTCTATACTTCTTGGCCCCCATGTTCCCCTTAATTCATTGTGATCTGACTTCAGCTCTGCTCCACCGAGATTTCTCTACTGAGTCTTTCTTCACAGGTTGTTTTTCATTGGATTTGAATGTGTCCTCCTTCAGCTTAATGAACTTATCTCTACAGTTCTGTGTAGGGTTAAAATTCACTTCCTTGGAAAGCTGTTCTTAATCGTGTAGAGGGGGTTAATTAACCCTCCCATGTATGCCCAGGGCATGCTATAAGGCCTCTATCACTGCTCACACACTTTTTAATGTCAACTCATCATTCTGTCTGTACACTTCACAGGCCTGTTAACTCTGAGTGCTGGTACCATTTCAGTCAGTTCACCATTGAATTTACTTTCCTATCAAATGTATGGTGATTAAAAGGTGTTGGGTAAGTATTTATGGATGAAGGGAAGAATAAATGAAGGAAAGAATGACTCTGATCATAATTAGAAGCATCAAGTTCAAAGTAGAATGATGGGAACTGAGAGTGCAAATGAGCTAAAATCAGCTCATGGAGTGTTCTGGGTATCTTTCTGTTAAGGTGGGACACTACCAATAGGAAATTCAACTCTAGGCATATCATGAGCCAGGCTATGAAAAGGAAATGACGATTCATTTAGAAGAGGTTTTTAAACATGATTTTTATTGCCTTGACTGAGTCGGTATTTACTATGCACATGCCCCTCAGGAAAACAGGCCTGAAGAATGGGAAACTTTGTGACTACAACTCCAGTCCCTTGATCTTGAGACCAGAACTCTTGGTATTAGTTATAAAGAAACACAAGAATTGGCCAGTAGTTGGAGGAGTAAAATTCAAAAGGGATAATGTAGCTTAATAACTTATAATAATGCATTTTTGAAGTTAAAGGTAGTTCTTTAACTGAGCACGGAGGCCCAAGAGTGACAAGAGATTATGTTGTACAATGCAGTGCCTTTGTTTAGTGAGCGAAGGTCACAATAAATCTCACAGATTTTCTAGACTTGTGATAACAATGGACCTGCAGATGGCAGGCAGGGTGTTTTACACTGAGGGATCAGTTATTAATGGCATTAATCACAAGAAGCTTGTAGAGAATGATAAACATTTGGTTTTCATAACTCCTAAGTAAAAAGAACAAAGATGGACCAACATTATAGTGTTATGTACTTGGGCGAGGTTATGTATTAACTCTTTGCATTATTAAATGTAACAGTTATCAAAGAAGATTGTTTAATCATCCTTTTTGGTGGGGTCTTTCATTTAAATATGGAGGCATCAGACATTCAATGCAAAGGGTGACAGAAGTTAATGTTTCATTAGAGCCCAGTAAGACCTCTGGCCTTTTAAGTGTTTCCCCAGTAGGATATCGTAGACAGTCCTCATCAGAACTGGTAGAAGTTGGCAAATGACCTATTTGAAAGATTGGTGGTAAATTAGTATTCCCTTCATTTTACTCAGAATTATCAGCAATCATTCCATATGCTTCCATAGAGAAACAATGGTCAAGATCTCCTTTAATCTTTCAAGACAGGGATAAAGCAATACATCACAATGCAAAATGACAATCGCTACAGGCAAGTGAGGAGATGCTATTTCTATGACGGCAGCATATGGTAATGTGCTAATGAGGCTTTTCTGATTGTATTTCAGCTTCAGGCCCTACCCTTTCTCCTTTTTTGGACCATTCTTTCAGAGCTTATTCACCTGGTTAAGAAGAAGAGAATGTAAGCTTGTTTTCATGTTTCAGCAACCCTAAGAAAGTCTCTTTAAAAATATAAGTACATGTTTTGTATACATATTTGAAAATGTACTCATTTACCACACTTTGTATATACTGATTCTTCCCTGTGTGTCTTTTTGCAAAAGCAAATATTCTCAGTGGGGATACATTCCCTGAGGTATTATAATCTCCAAAGGTCCAACTGTACATTACTTAACTCTCTTACATGCAGGCAGGCAGCTCATGCCTAATGAAGGGCACTGACAAGAAGGGCAAGGGACAAGGGACTCCAAATGTCATTAAACAGGATGATTTTGAGATGGTCTTGCTGGATTATAGGATGCTGAACAGCCGTTTAGTCCTTAAAACATATAGTCTATGTCAATAATTCCCAATGGACAGATTCTGCTTTAATTTGGAAATGCAAGAGAAGAGATGTTCTTCAAAGTAGGCACAATATACCACATCATAGGACTTTGATGAAAATTAAATAACTGAATGGATATGTCATATGCTTTTAATAATATCATTAATGATGTAAATATTCTGGTTAATAGGGAGTCAATATGTATTATACAGACAATTTTTCATGAGTAATAAAAATTACTCCATCACTGAAATCATATTTAATACAACTTAATCAATTTTTAACCATTCAAAAAGTTTTTCAGGAAGTTTTTTCCCCATAACTCAGTATTACTAACATGAACCCTTACCATGTTTATCATAAATGAGGGAAACCATGTTATAAGAAATCTATGGACGATAAAGTGGCAAATAATTATATTCATACTATTTCATAAGGTACTTTCTCTGTGTATTAGAGCATAATAATAACATTTATTGTTTTCAGTTGTTTGCTTAGGTTTTGAGTAAATATGTTTTGGGAACTTGTTAAGTACAAGCCACTAAGCAAGACTTTTAAGACTATAAAGTTAATGAGACATAACCTCTGCCTTTTCCAGAGTAAATAGGGGCCAAAACATGAATGCTGATTCTAAGGAATTTCATCTTTACACTGAGGGCAACGAAGAAGAATTTAAGGGGGTGAAGGAGGAAGATCTGATGTGAGACTGGCATGGAAATGATTAGAGGGGGCCGGCTGGAAGGCCACTGCAGTAACTCAGGTAAGAAATGATGCCAGACAGGCTCTGAGCAGGGAAAGAGTCAGTGGGAAGAAAGAAGAGAAACAGAGGCATAGGAGAGACATTAACAGCATAAAGTTTACTATTTGGAGGATTAATGAAGGGGGAGGTTATTCCCAAATTTTACTTTGGTTTTCTGGAGAGATAATGGTGATACCCACAGGGATGTGAAACATAGAAAGAAGAGCAGGCTTAATCATGGGGAAATGATAAGATACATTTGAGGCATTTTATTCCAGGAATGTCAATGGGAAATTCCAATAGAATGGCTCCCCTTAAAAAAATCTCAGGGGAGATTTTTAAGTGAGAGCTACATAGACACAGGCACCAACAGTGTGGAATGCTTCAGAAAACCATGGGAGACCCTCTCCTCCATCCCAGAGAATGTTTTCTGAGAGTAATAAGACAAAGGCAAGAACAAGCCTTGGGCTCCCAGGAGTCATGTAGTGAAAATCCTGACAAGATTACTGTAAATTAGCCAGATCAGCAGAAGGAAAATCAAAGTAATGAGTGGTGTCCATCCCTGGAAACCAAAAGAAAGAGAACACAGTGTAGGGCACAACTGCTTCAGAGTCCAGGGAAGAAGACCTCTTGTCTGGGCACCCAAGGATCTTCTGGGACATTGGCCAAGGAAATTTCAGCAGAGGTCAGAGATCCTCGGAATGAGGAGGAGTCACAGAAGACAGGAAGGAGGGGCCATTAAGTGAAGACAATGCCTCTAAGAAGCCCAATTGTCAGGACTATGAAAAAAAAAGTATGAAGATGGATAAGGGGAAAAAGGTGTTTTGATTTTTTTGTTTGTTGGAAAAAAGAAATGTTTAAAAAGCCAACAGAGAAAGAAATATCAGAGATTCAAAAGGAAGCGAGAGAAATTGATAGTGTTGAAGTGGCAAGTGGGGATAGAAACTGGAGCACTGGATTACTGATAAATCAGAGCCCACAGTTGCAGGTTAAGGAGATGGGGCTTTTCTTTATTTTATTTTCTAATTTGCAAAAGCATTCAGTATAAAACCCCATGTGGGATTCTGACCTCACTCACACAGTGGTACGTTCTTTCCTATCTATTTAACAAGTTTATTGAAGGTCTATCTTCTCTAGATACTGTGCTAACAACAAGGAATATCATGGTAAACCAAACAAGGTCCTGCCTATAAAAAACTCACTGCTTTAGGGGTTGGGTGGAGACAGGGTACATGCAAAAACTTCTAATCCCAAAGCAATCTGTGATAAACAGCATTGGTTTACAGTTTGTACTGAGTACAGAAAAGCCCTATATTCCTTTATATGTCTTTAACATGAAAACCAATAATAAAATAGACCACCTACTCTAATATAATTGCAAACCACAATCTCATAAATGTTGACTACTAAATGGCTAAGATTAGTTATTAATCTAGCCAGGGGACTGGAATTAATTAACCTTAGCAATAAATTGCATATTTGACCTTGGTCTAATCAGGCCAATTTTCCACTCTGGAGAACATGATTAATTATCTGGTTCATTTAGGGAAAGAACCCCAACAGAACAAACCATACAAACACACACCAGAAACTTTACCTTAATAGGATTATAATGCAAATTTTGATATAGTGTGTCTTTCCTCTGATAAGAAAATGCATAATAAAAGGAAGACAACACTTTAGATGTACAAATAGTGAAAGAAAAAGATAAATGAAAAGTTCAAGCTAAATTAGTAAGGAAGCTAAAATTTATTTTACTGTTTTATCAAATGTATTCTTTTTATTCTTTATTTCATTGTATTTTGCACCAGCTTCCCTTTTTTTTATAAGAAGGTATTTTTTGAGATGTTACTATCCAATACACCAATAGAGATCTGATAAACTCTTCTAATACCTTGAAATTCTGCCATATGCAGAAATTATTTTTGTTATGTACATTTAATTAGTAGCCTTGATTATTTAAAAATATGTCAATGTGAAAACACAGTGAAGGTATCTGCATGTATGTCAACTGAGATATCACAATGAAATAAAATATCTTAAATGCTCTGTATGACAAAATACTATTTTATATAGCATTTATATTGCTACTAATGACCTATTTCAATAAATACAGACTCACCCAACTTGCAAAAATTTTCAAGAGAAAGAGTGAACCATATTAACAAATGCTAAAGAGGGCAAGCAGCCCCATTTTTTGAACAGTACATTCATAGGATCCCATGTCTGCTGGCCTCACTGTCATGTTTTTATTGAACTGACTTGTCAAATGAACCTTAAAAGTAAATACTCCTGAAAGCACAGAAATCATTCTGATATTTCAGTCAGTACCTCTGGTTCATATATGTGGCAAGTAAAAGGGACTATTTATCCCCCTTTCATTAAAACACTTTGGTTCATTTACTGGCCCAAAGTGGGAAGGATCAGCAGTAATTTGGAACATCCTCTCTGCACCAAGACATTGGTGGACATTGAACGCTCAATTAATGGCTTGATGTGTTTTTAAAACAAGCATTGATGCAGTTTCCATAGCAAAGGTAAAACATCTCCTCTTAAGGTGGAGGAAGTACCTTCTCGTTTTCAAAAGCGTGGGCAGGATTGGGTTTTGGAAGGAAATGGACATTGTGAATTCACTGGAACGGGTCAATGTTTGCACCAAAGCAGAAGAGCCAAAAGAAGTAAACATAAAGCAGTTTTAGAACATGTTGCATCCTTTAAATTCACTGCCTCTTATCAACTGGCTTTAGTTGTCCTCTAATTTTCTTCCTTATTACCTTTTATCTATGTATACAGTAAAACTTTTTAAACAGTATACTGAATTCTTAGGAAAACATGTACTTGCCATACACAAACACATACACAGATACATCCACATTTGCTAAGCATTAATACATATTTTATAGCTTAACATAACAATGGATGAATCTGTGCATTTACCTACAATCTGTCATTGTAGCATGTTACTGAGATGAGCTCAAAACACTGAAACAGAGTAGATAGCATCTGACTCCTTCACAGAGTTGGGTTAGGGAATTGTGTTAACACTGAGTCTTAAAAAATAATAGACTTTATTTTTTGGGCAGTTTTAGGTTTACAGAAAATTTGAGCAAAAAGTACAGAAAGTCCCCATATACTCTCCTTATCACCTCTACCACCAACAGCTTCCCCTGTTAACATCTTACATTAGCATAGCCCGTTTGTTACAACTGATGATCCAACACTGACACATTATTATTAACTGAAGTCCATAGTTTACATTAGGGCTCATTATGTATTTCTATGGGTTTTGACATGAATAATGTCATATATCTACCATTATAGAACCACACAGAATAATTTCACTGCCCTGAGTATCCTCTGTGCTCCATCTATTCATCCCTCTCTCTCTCTCCTCTCTTCCCTCCCTAGGAATCCCTGGAAAATACTGATCTTTTCACTGCCTCTATAGTTTTGCCTTTTTCTAGAATGTCATATAACTGTAAATAAACACTATGTAGCTTTTCCAGATTGGCTTATTTTACTTAGTAATATGCACTTAGGGTTCTTCTGCATCTTTTCATGGCTTGATAATTCATTTATTTTTAGTATAGAATATTATTCTATTGTTTGGATGCACCACCATTTATATATCCATTTGCCTAGTGAAGGGTATCTTGGTTGCTTTCAAGTTTTGGCAATTAAGAATAAAGCTGGAATAAACATCTGCGTGCATGTTTTTCTGTGGACATAAATTTTCTGCTCATTTGGGTAAATACCAAGAAGTATGACTGCTGGATAATATGGTAAGAATAAGTTTAATTTTGTCAAAAAAAAAAGCCCAACTGTTTTCCAGACTAGCTGTGCCATTTTGCATTCCCACCAGCAACATATTATTATCCCTGTTGCTCCACATCCTCAGCATTTGGTGTTGTCAGTATTCTAGATTTTGGCCATTCTAATAGGTATATAGTGGTATCTCACTGTTCTAATTTACATTACTTTAATAATATACGACAGAGAACCTCTTTTCAAATGATTACTGTATATCTTCTTTCATGAAGTATCTGTTCAAGTCTTTTGCTTATTTTTAATCAGTTTTTTTTCTGTTGACTTGTAAGAGTTCTTTGTATATTTTGGAGAATAGTCCTTTATGAGATAGGTATTTCACAGATACGTTCTCCCATCTTGTTGCTCTTCTTCACATTATCTTGATCGTGTCTTACACAGTTTTAAAGTTTTATAAAGGCCAACTTAATGTTTCCCTTCATGGATGGTACTTTTGGTATTATATCTAAAAAGTCATCATCAAACCCAAAATCTCTTTGACTTTTTTCCTATGTTCTCTTCTAGAAGTTTTACAGTTTTGTGATTGACATTTTAGTCTATGGTCCATTTTAATTTACTTTTTTGTGAAAAGCTATGGTCTATATATTTATTTTTGTATATGGGTATCCAGTTGTTTAGGTGCCTTTTGTTGAAAAGTCTATCTTTTCCTCACTGAATTGCTTTTGCTCCTTTGTCAAGTATTTGTTCATTATAAATGTCTGAGTCTATATCTGGGCTCTCTGTTTTATTCGAGTGATCTTTTCTCCATTCTTGCACGAACACTATGCCATTTTAATTACTGTAGCTTTATGTTCAGTCTTGAAGTCAAGAAATATCAGTTGCCAGTCCTCTGATTTTGTTCCTTTTAGTAGTGTGTTGGCTATTCTGGGTCTTCTGTTTTTCTCTATAAACTTTAGAATCAGTCTGTTGATAGTCACAAAGAAACTGGATGGGATTTTTATTGGGATTGAATTAAATCTATTGATCAAATTAGGAAGAACTGATATCCTAGTGATATTGACTTTTCCTATCCATGGACATGAATATCCATATATTTAGATCATCTTTGATGTCTTTTATCAGAGTTTATAGTTTTCCTCATATAGATCCTGTACAAGTTTTCATAGATTTATATCTATTGATTTTAATTTTTTTTGGTGTTAATGTAAATGCTATTGTGTTTTTAATTTCAAATTCCAATTGTTCATTAATGGCATGTAAAAATTGACTTTCATATATTTGCTTTGTATTCCATAATCCTGATATAGTTACTTATTAGTTCCAATAGTGTTTTTATGATTTTTGTGCATGGACAGTCAGGTCATCTGTGAACAGATGGCTTAATTTCCTCTTTCTCAATCTGTATAACTTTTATTTCCTTTTTGGTCTTATTGCATTAGCTAGGACTTCTAGTACAACATTGAATGAGAACAGTGAGATGAGACATCCTTGGCTTGTTCCTGATTTCAAGGGAGAAGCTTCTAGTTTCCCACCATGCAGTATCATGTTAGCAGTAGGATGTTTTTAGATGTTTCTTTTAAATCAAGCTAAAGATGTTCTCTTAATTCCTAGTTTACTGGTAGTTTTCTTTATAAATGGGTGTTAGATTTTGCCAAATACTTTTTCCAAAGATTAGATTTATCTATTCTCTATCTATCATTGCTCCTCCTAGATTCTTGGGGGAAAAAATGACTATTCAAGGAGAATCACGATTTTCGGGTAGGCCATCTCTGTTTGTCATTAGAAGCTACCTATAATCATATCACTATTCATCAAGACTATTGGCAGCAGGAAATAGTCTTTCCTATTACAATGGATGTTTTCAGCACATTAGTGGACAACCCATCCAACGTCTCAGCCATCTTTTCCAACTCACCTAATTCACTAATTCCAAAAGTACATTCCAAAACTTGTCCTCACTCTAATCTCTTGAAATCCCAAATCGCTAGCTCTAAAATTGCGCACTACCTACACTTCCTCTCCACTGAGATTATATATTCAACCATTTCAGCTTCTCCCTCATCAAAATCTCCAATGAGTCTACTTCCACCCCAGCACATCAGAACTTTCTTACTTCATTCTTTTCTTAGTTTAGATTCCATGGTTCCTAATTTTAGTTATAGTCCTGTCAAGGACTTAGTTCCTTTTGTCCCCCTGATTTCTTCACTTCCATCTGGCAAAACCACCCGCAGTGGATGAATACAATTAACTGCTTTATTTTGCCTACATCTGAGTAAAAATAGATGGAGAAATCACAAGTTTGTAATCAGCAAAATCAAACTGGCCCTCAAGACTGTTTAGAAATTTGACTGTATTTTTTATTCCACCAGCTCTACTCTAATCCACAGTAAATGTTTCAAAACTTCTCCACTTTCCTCAACCTTCTGCATATTTCTTAATTACCTCAGTTATCTTAGATTTCTTGTATTTCATTTCACAGAGCAAAGAGAAATCATCAGACATATTGGAATCTCATCCATTACCCTCAAATAAAACTACAAATCTACCTATTTGAGCTCTTATTTCTTTTTATAAACTTTTATTTCATTTGTGAGAAAGAAGTTCTTCCAATCCAGGGTCAGGGCCACATGTTTAACCTGGATCCTACTTTTTATAAACCTCAAACTATTAACCATCCAGCCTTTTCCCATATATTCTATAATTCTCTTACATTAGATTCTTCCCCATCAAAATTAAGCATTGTCAATTATCTCCCTTACAAAACCTCTCAACTCTCATTTCACATTCTCATTTACAAATAAAATAATGAAAAAAGCTCTTGATACATAAGCTAGATAATATATTTAATTAAAATATCCCCTCCCCATTGTTGCCTTATTCACGTAGATTTGGCCATGTGACTTTTAGTTACTGAAATTCATGTGAAAGGGAAGTGAAGCTTTTAGAGTAATTGCATAATCCTGCCACTTCCCATTTTTATGTCCACTGTCAAGACCAATAATGTCCTAGATAATGGCTGACACTTGATCCTGGTACCGAATGATACAGAACACAGCAGAGGTGATGTTGGTCCACAATGGATAATAGCTTAAGCATGAAATCAACCTTTGTGGTAGTATGACCACTGACACTGTAAGGCTGCTTTTATTGCCTCATACTTTTGCTTACATTGATTTGCATATGACTTCTTGCTTCCATTTTCTCCCCTTCCATTACTCTTCAACCCACTTAAATAAGATTTCAGGGATATCTCTTTATTTCTAAGTGTCAGTAAGTAAAACGGTTATTTTTCAGTACTAGCTTAACTAAGATCCCTCAAAGTATTTTAAATAGTTGATCACTCTCTCCTTTTTGAAACACTCTTTAAAAGATTCTATTGCAATCTGTGAACACAGACTATTCCGGATTTCCCCATAATATCCTATTGCTTCCTTTCAGTCCTCATTCCTCATTTTCTTGACAATGAAATGTTGGATCTTCTCAAGACTCCATACTAAGACTTCATCTCTTCTCATTCCACATTCTAATATTAGACAACTTTAACTTTTCTATGATTTTCTTCCTTTTCTTACAATGATGTTAAAACATATCTGTAGCCCAAACTGCTCTGAGTTCCTGACATATATATATGTAATTGGGTACTTTGTATCTCCTCTTAAATACCTTAAAGACACATCATATTCAGTATGTCCAAAATGTATGCATAACCTTCTGTTCCAAACCAGGCTTGTTTCTGGGCTTTACTTCATTTTCTCTCATTTCTTCATAAGCTTCATGAAATAGAGCCTGTGGATGTTCTTCACTCTTACAGTACCTGTGAAAAGGTGCCAAGATTCCAAGAATGATAAACTAAAAATAACTAACATATATAATGGTGATACATATATCAGATAAAGATATAATTTTAAAGGTGAAATAGAAAGTACTTGGTTGGTACAGGATTGACTATAGTCAGACAGCTGATTTCTTAGAACTGACAGAATCTAGAAGTTAGTGGAATAATATATTTAAGCGGCTGCAAGAAAGCACTATCAACTTAGAATTATATATTCAATGATACTTGTTTCAAGAAAAAAACAGAACTAAGGACTTTTTCATACAAATCAAAAAATGAATAGTATGTAATGCAAGATATTCCAAAAGATATATTCCAGGCAGAAGGAAAATGACATTTAGATGAAAGAATAATGGAGGAAAGGTAGATGGCAAATATCAAATCTAAACAAACATTTACTGAATAAAACCACGATGTCCGATTTGGAGGAGTTAAAACATAAAGGAAAATAAAAGCACATATTGCAAGATTGGAGTGTCTATAAACAAAAAGAAAATCAAAGGAATGATACACATACATTCAGGATATTGTTACCATTTTCTATTAAAATTGTATGTAAGTTACTTAGGCATTTATTTATTTTTTATTTTTTTTTTTAGATTATTATTTTTTATTGAAGGGTAGTTGACACACAGTATTACATAAGTTTCAGGTGTACAATACAGTGATTCAACATTTATATACATGATAATTCTAGGTATCAGCTGTCACCATACAAAGTTGTTACAATATTTTGACTATATTCCTTATGCTATGGATTACATCACAGTTATTTATTTATTTTACAATTGGAAGTGTGTATTTATTTTTTTTGTGTGTGAGGGCATCTCTCATATTTATTGATCAAATGGTTGTTAACAATAAAATTCTGTATAGGGGTGTCAATGCTCAATGCACAATCATTAATCCACCCCAAGCCTAATTTTCGTCAGTATTCAATCTTCTGAAGCATAACGAACAAGTTCTTACATGGAGAACAAATTCTTACACAGTGAATAAGTTACATGGTGAACAGTACAAGGGCAGTCATCACAGAAGCTTTCGGTTTTGCTCATGCATTATGAACTATAAACAGTCAGTTCAAATATGAATATTCATTTGATTTTTATACTTGATTTATATGTGGATACCACATTTCTCTCTTTATTATTATTACTTTTAATAAAATGCTGAAGGGGTAGGTAGATACAAGATAAAGGTAGAAAACATAGTTTAGTGTTGTAAGAGAGCAAATGTAGATGATCAGGTGTGTGCCTGTAGACTATGTGTTAATCCAAGCTAGACAAGGGCAATAAAACATCCACGTATGCAGAATATTTCTCTCAGAACGGGGGGGGTGAGGTTCTAAGCCTCACCTCTGTTGATCCCCATTTTCTCACCTGATAGTCCCCCTGCGACTCTGCTGTCTTAGGTTGTTCCTCCCTTGAGGAATCTTACCTGTCTCTGGCTAACCAGTCATCTTCCGGGGCCATACAGGGAAATGTAAAGTTGGTAAGTGAGAGAGAAGCCTTATTTGAAAAGGTTAGCTTTTTACTTCTTTGCATATTTATGCCCTGTGGCTTCTATGACCAGCATTTGTCTTGAGGTGTCTTTACCACTTGGAAGAATTATGATACTTGGTAAATTCGATATGAGGCACGAATTCTATTTAAGGGTTGTAATTAGGAAGGAAGAAGAAAAGCTGTAGAGGTAGGAGGTGGAAGAAAACCTGGGAAGATTGATTATTTCTTTGACATATCTTCTTGTAGAGTAACTTCAGCATATATAGGTTTTAAACTACTAATTAAATTGCACACACACATTAACATAATAGGAGTACAGTTATGTAACCAAAGCATACCTGTAATTACCAGCCATCTCCAGTGAAATCAAGAAAACCAGTTGGGCACCTTAGGCATTTGTGAAAACTTATCTATGATATGGTGGATATTGTCCAACTGAACTTGAACAGTCTGAGAGAAATCAGACAAATTCAAAGAACCCATTACTGGGGACTGTTCACATCTCATATGTTCTTTTAACAGTAAACAGTCTGTAGTTTTAAGATTTTGGAGCGCTATAATTTGCACTTCTCCTAATTCTTGGTTGAGTTCCAACAGTATAATTCCAGTCAAATTTGTTGTTTTACTGTATGCACAGGCCAGCTTAGGTATCTACTACTTCATTCCCATGACAAGTCCAGGAGTTGGTGAGATGAGTGCATCTACACCTGTAGCAGGGTGTGGATCTTGTTGGGGTTTTTTGATGATCATCTTCCTGCATGAGTCTTCCCCAGAGTTCTGATGTTGGAAGTTCTTTTTCATATCGTATCTTAGTTCATTTTCGGGGTAGCCAAATCAGGCTTTGATCCTCTGTATAAACACAAACAGACCGTTTGTCTACACTTTTATATGCCCTTTATATCATTGTGTAGAACTCATTGGAGGTCACCACACAGGAACTGCTTTTTTTTTTATTTTTATCATTAATCTACACTTACATGATGAATACTTTGTTTACTAGGCTCTCCCCTATACCAGGTCCCCTATGTATACCCCTTTACAGTCACTGTCCATCAGCGTAGCAAAATGTTGTAGAATCACTACTTGTCTTCTCTGTGTTGTACAGCACTCCCCTTTCTCCCACCCCCCCATGCATGCTAATCTAAATATCCCCCTTTTTCAACTCCCCCCTTATCCCTCCCTACCCACCCATCCTCCCCAGTCCCTTTCCCTTTGGTACCTGTTAGTCCATTCTTGAGTTCTGTGATTCTGCTGCTATTTTGTTCCTTCAGATTTTCCTTTGTTCTTATACTCCACAGATGAGTGAAATCATTTAGTATTTCTCTATCTCCACTTGGATTGTTTCACTGAGCATAATACCCTCCAGCTCCATCCATGTTGCAGCAAATGATTGGATTTGCCCTTTTCTTATGGCTGAGTAGTATTCCATTGTGTATATGTACCACCTCTTCTTTATCCATTCATCTATCGATGGACATTTAGGTTGCTTCCAAGTCTTGGCTATTGTAAATAGTGCTGCGATAAACATACGGGTGCATTGGTCTTTCTCATACTTGATTGCTGCATTCTTAGGGTAAATTCCTAGGAGTGCAATTGCTGGGTCAAATGGTAGGTCTGTTTTGAGCATTTTGATGTACCTCCATACTGCTTTCCACAATGGTTGAAAGAATTAACATTCCCATCAGCAGTGTAGGAGGGTTCCCCTTTCTCCACAGCCTCGCCAACATTTGTTGTTGTTTGTCTTTTGGATGGCAGCCATCCTTACTGGTGTGAGGTGATACCTCATTGTAGTTTTAATTTGCGTTTCTCTGATAAGTAGCGATGTGGAGCATCTTTTCATGTGTCTGTTGGCCATCTGTATTTCTTTTTTGGAGAACTGTCTGTTCAGTTCCTCTGCCCATTTTTTAATTGGGTTATTTGTTTTTTGTTTGTTGAGGCGTGTGAGCTCTTTATATATTCTGGACGTCAAGACTTTATCGGATGTGTCATTTTCAAATATATTCTCCCATACTGTAGGGTTCCTTTTTGTTCTATTGATGGTGTCTTTTGCTGTACGGAAGCTTTTCAGCTTAATATAGTCCCACTTGTTCATTTTTGCTGTTGTTTTCCTTGCCCGGGGAGATATGTTCAAGAAGAGGTCACTCATGTTTATGTCTAAGAGGTTTTTGCCTATGTTTTGTTCCAAGAGTTTAATGGTTTCATGACTTACATTCAGGTCTTTGATCCATTTTGAGTTTACTTTTGTATATGGGGTTAGACAATGGTCCAGTTTCATTCTCCTACATGTAGCTGTCCAGTTTTGCCAGCACCATTTGTTGAAGAGACTGTCATTTCGTCATTGTATGTCCATGGCTCTTTATCAAATATTAATTGACCATATATGTCTGGGTTAATGTCTGGATTCTCTAGTCTGTTCCATTGGTCTGTGACTCTTTTCTTGTGCCAGTACCAAATTGTCTTGATTACTATGGCTTTATAGTAGAGCTTGAAGTTGGGGAGTGAGATCCCCCCCCACTTTATTCTTCTTTCTTAGGATTGCTTTGACTATTTGGGGCCTTTGGTGTTTCCATATGAATTTTTGAATTATTTGTTCCAGTTCATTGAAGAATGTTGCTGGTAGTTTTATAGGGATTGCATCAAATCTGTATATTGCTTTGGGAAGGATGGCCATTTTGACGATATTAATTCTTCCTAGCCACGAGCATGGGATGAGTTTCCATCTGTTAGTGTCCCATTGAATTTCTCTTAAGAGTGACTTGTAGTTTTCAGAGTATAAGTCTTTCACTTCTTTGGTTAGGTTTATTCCTAGGTATTTTATTTTTTTTGATGCAGTTGTGAATGGAGTTGTTTTCCTGATTTCTCTTTCTGTTGGTTCATTTTTAGTGTATAGGAAAGCCAGAGATTTCTGTGTGTTGATTTTGTATCCTGCAACTTTGCTGTATTCCGATATCAGTTCTAGTAGTTTTGAGGTGGAGTCTTTAGGCTTTTTTATGTACAGTATCTTGTCATCTGCAAATAGTGACAGTTTAACTTATTCTTTACCAATCTGGATTCCTTGTATTTCTTTGTTTTGTCTGATTGCCGTGGCTAGGACCTCTGGTACTATATTAAATAACAGTGGGGAGAGTGGGCATCCCTGTCTTGTTCCTGATCTCAGAGGAAATGCTTTCAGCTTCTCGCTG
This sequence comes from Manis pentadactyla, assembly GCF_030020395.1. Classification (NCBI taxonomy): domain Eukaryota; kingdom Metazoa; phylum Chordata; class Mammalia; order Pholidota; family Manidae; genus Manis; species Manis pentadactyla. Next base: position 115,616,596 of record NC_080024.1, on the reverse strand, counting down.
TTCAATATAATGTTGGCTGTGGGTTTTTCATAGATGGCCTTTATTATGTTGAGGTACTTGCCCTCTATTCCCATTTTGCTGAGAGTTTTTATCATGAATGGATGTTGAACTTTGTCAAATGCTTTTTGAGCATCTATGGAGATGATCATGTGGTTTTTGTCTTTCTTTTTGTTGATGTGGTGGATGATGTTGATGGACTTTCGAATGTTGTGCCATCCTTGCATCCCTGGGATGAATCCCACTTGGTCATGGTGTACGATCCTTTTGATGTATTTTTGAATTCGGTTTGCTAATATTTTGTTGAGTATTTTTGCATCTACGTTCATCAGGGATATTGGTCTGTAGTTTTCTTTTTTGGTGGGGTCTTTGCCTGGTTTTGGTATTAGGGTGATGATAGCTTCATAGAATCTGTTTGGGAGTATCCCCTCCTCTTTTATTTTTTGGAAAACTTTAAGGTGAATGGGTATTATGTCTTCCCTGTATGTCTGTTAAAATTCTGAGGTAAATCCATCTGGCCCGGGGGTTTTGTTCTTTGGTAGTTTTTTGATTACCGCTTCAATTTCGTTGCTGTTAATTGGTCTGTTTAGATTTTCTGTTTCTTTCTGGGTCAGTCTTGGAAGGTTGTGTTTTTCTAGGAAGTTGTCCATTTCTCCTAGGTTTCCCAGCTTCTTAGCATATAGTTTTTCATAGTAGTCTCTAATAATTCTTTGTATTTCTGTGGGGTCCACCATGATTTTTCCTTTCTCGTTTCTGATACTGTTGATTTGTGTTGACTCTCTTTTCCTCTTAGTAAGTCTGGCTAGAGGCTTATCTATTTTGTTTATTTTCTCGAAGAACCAGCTCTTGGTTTCATTGATTTTTGCTATTGTTTTATTCTTCTCAATTTCATTTATTTCTTCTCTGATCTTTATTATGTCCCTCCTTCTGCTGACCTTAGGCCTCATTTGTTCTTCTTTTTCCAATTTCGATAATTGTGACATTAGGCCATTCATTTGGGATTGTTCTTCCTTTTTTAAATATGCTTGGATTGTTATATACTTTCCTCTTAAGACTGCTTTTGCTGTGTTCCACAGAAGTTGGGGCTTAGTGTTCTCGTTGTCGTTTGTTTCCATATATTGCTGGATCTCCATTTTGATTTGGTCATTGATCCATTGATTATTTAGGAGCGTGTTGTTAAGCCTCCATGTGTTTGTGAGCCTTTTTGCTTTCTTTGTACTGTTTATTTCTAGTTTTATGCCTTTGTGGTCTGAAAATTTAGTTGGTAGGTTTTCAATCTTTTTGAATTTACTGAGGCTCTTTTTGTGGCCTAGTATGTGGTCTATTCTGGAGAATGTTCCATGTGCACTTGATTAGAATGTGTATCCTGTTGCTTTTGGATGTAGAGTTCTGTAGATGTCTATTAGGTTCATCTGTTCTAGTGTGTTGTCCAGTGCCTCTGTGTCCTTACTTATTTTCTGTCTGGTGGATCTGTCCTTTGGAGTGAGTGGTGTGTTGAAGTCTCCTAGAGTGAATGCATTGAATTCTATTTCCTCCTTTAGTTCTGTTAGTATTTGTTTCAGGTATGTTGGTGCTCCTGTATTGGGTGCAAATGTATTTGTAATGGTTATATCCTCTTGTTGGACTGAGCCCTTTATCATTAGGTAATGTCCTTCTTTGTCTTTTGTTACTTTCTTTATTTTGAAGTCTGTTTTGTCTGATACCAGAATTGTAACACCTGCTTTCTTCTCTTTGTTGTTGGCATGAAATATCTTTTTCCATCCCTTGACTTTAAGTCTGTGCATGTCTTTGGGTTTGAGGTGAGTCTCTTGTAAGCAGCATATGGATGGATCTTGCTTTTTTATCCATTCTATTACTCTGAGTCTTTTGATTGGTGCATTCAGTCCATTTACATTTAGGGTGATTATTCAAAGGTATGAACTTATTGCCATTGTAGGCTTTAAGTTTGTGGTTACCAAAGGTTCAGGGTTAGCTTCTTTACTACCTTACTGTCTAACTTAACTCGCTTGTTGAGCTATTATAAACGTGGTCTGATGATTCTTTATTTCTCTCCCTTCTTATTCCTCCTCCTCCCTTCTTCATATGTTGGGTGTTTTGTTGTGTGCTCTTTTTAGGAGTGCTCCCATCTAGAGCAGTCCCTGTAGGATGCCCTGTAGAGGTGGTTTGTGGGAGGCAAATTCCCTCAACTTTTGCTTGTCTAGGAATTGTTTAATCCCTCCTTCATATTTAAATGATATTCGTGCTGGATACAGTAGTCTTGGTTCGAGGCCCTTCTGTTTCATTGCATTAAGTATATCATGCCATTCTCTTCTGGCCTGTAGGGTTTCTGTTGAGAAGTCTGATGATAGCCTGATGGGTTTTCCTTTGTAGGTAACCTTTTTTTTCTCTCTGGCTGCCTGTAATACTTTGTCCTTGTCTTTGATCTTTGCCATTTTAATTATTATGTGTCTTGGTGTTGCCCTCCTTGGATCCCTTGTCATGGGGGTTCTGTGTACCTCTGTGGTCTGAGAGGCTATTTTTTCCCCTAGTTTGGGGAAGTTTTCGGCAATTATTTCTTCAAAGACACTTTCTATCCCTTTTTTTCTCTCTTCTTCTTCTGGTATACCTATAATGCGTATATTGTTCCGTGTCGATTGGTCACTCAGCTCTCTTAAAATTCTTTCATTCCTGGAGATCCTTTTATCTCTTTCTGCATCAGCTTCTCTGCATTCCTGTTCTCTGTTTTCTAGTCCATTAATGGTCTCTTGCATCTCATCCATTCTGTTTTGAAGTCTTTCCAGAGCTTGTTTTATTTCTGTATTCTCCTTCCTTAGTACTTGCATATTTCTCTGCAAGTCCATGAGTATGGTTATGACTTTTGCTTTGAATTCTTTTTCAGGAAGACTGGCTAAATCTATCTCCCAGTTTCCTTCTCAGGGGAAGATGTAGCAGATGACGAAGCTGTCTGGGTTAGTCTTGTCTGGATCATATTTTTTTGCCTTTTCATGTTGACAGGTGCTATTGACTGTCAGCTGGGAGGGCCAAACTTTTCACTTGCTACTGGCCTTTCTTTACTGGGACAACTGCGGCCCCTACTGGCTTGTGTTGGGTAATTGCGTGTAGGCTGGGTCTTTGTGTCTTGCCCGGCCGAAGTGTAGGAATTTTCCTTTCTGCTTTTCTGTGGGCATGTTTTGCCTTAGGCTTTTTCTCTGCTTTTGCAGTGCCTGGAGTGGTAATGGACGGTGGGGGGGACTGTTTGGCTATTTACCTCCATGAGGTGTCTCGTAGCTGTTGCCCAGGGGGTTAGTGCACCCGGTTTTCCCTGTGATTTCCAGCCACTGGGCTGTGACCTGTGTTGTTTCTGTCTAGCTGTTAAATCCCTGTCCCTTTAACACTTTCAAAAAGCACACGCTTTTCTTTGTCACAGGGGCATCAGCTTCGGCACCCGCTCAGAGGTCTTGCTGCCCTATATCCCTAGTTTCCAGCCCTCCACGCATGCACTGTGTCTGAGCTCTGGTCCAGATTGGCTGGGCCTGGGTGTTTAGCAGTCCTGGGCTTCCTCTCCCTCCCGCCGGGAGCTGGGGGAGGTGTGCTCGGGTCCCGCCGGGCTGGGGCTTATATCTTACCCCTTTCACCAGGCTCTGGGCTCTCGCACATGTGGATGTAGTCAAGCTGTTGTCCTGTGTCTTCTGGTCTCTCTTTTAGGATTAGTTGTATTTGTTGTATTTTCAAAAATATATATGTTTTTGGGAGGAGATTCCCACTGTCCTACTCACGCTGCCATGTTGGCTCTGCCCTTCCCCCTTAGGCATTTAGCATAACGTTTTATACCTTATAGATGTTTTATAAATATTGCTTTAATAAAAATAATACTTAATAAAAATATAAAAATGCATATCTTTAAACTCTCTAGATGAATGTGAGACATGTTTATGGTAAACTAAAATTTCTAATTCATTGAAGAGTAAAACTGGCTTAGTTCCTCAATTTCTTAAATTACAGAAGTATTCCAAAAACTGATCCATGTTTTGCAACCCTGTAGTTTAGTGGCTTATACTGTAATTGTGCACCAAAATAGTTGTAGCCTTTTATGTAGCACTCTGAGGTATTAGAGTGGGAGCTTCTGACATTTGGATAAATTGTGCTAAGTACAAAAAACAGTATCATAATTTTTGTTTTAAAGGAAATGATCTATTTGGCATAGCTGGAAAATGTGATTAGTGAGGTCATCTGGAATTTCCTTACCTATAATGATCTTAATAAATCTTAAGATTATGTAACAACAATTGAAGGTCACTAGATAAGTAAAGGTAATACTATATATAACTCTAAAAGGTAATCCAAATTATTATATTTCTGTATCAGAAATGCAAGTTGTCTTGAAATTTTAGTAGTGACAGACTTACTTTTTCCAGCATCTGATTCTGTACCATAAAACATCACCCTGCCCAGCCCTATACAGAGAATGAAGAATTAGTCTTAAGAGCATCATTGTGGCAGATGCTCATACTGCCTACCATATGAGTGAAAATGTCTACACCAAAATGCCTACTCACTTTAACTAAGGTTTTCAGCTTCAATCATTTAAATAAACTTGAGAAAATTTTAGGTATAGAAATAGAAAAGAAAAATACACTATTGAAAACTACAGAACAGCAGTGTGGAATCTGTCCTTGGTCCTGAAGAAGCTACCCACCAGGGTTTGATTCATTATAGTTTCAGCAGGTGTAAATTAATTTCATGATTACCTGTCAGGTACTTTTTACTGCTTACTTATTGTCAGAATTATTATTTTGAGTAGAGAAAAACAACACATCCAGGAATACTATAATGAGTTCAATTTATATTATTATATGAATAAATTTAAAAAATTATGAACATTTCCTTCTATTTAACTATTGCCTGCTGCCAATAAAGCATTTTCTTCTGAAAGTATGCTGATTTTTCTTAATTATTCTCTTTCCAAGACCTCTTCTCCACAACTACTTCTCCCTGCTCTGGAGGGGATGGGTGGCTGATGTTCAGGACATCCTGTTGAACTAACTAGTTTCTGACTGGATTTTGTCTGTAGGAAGCATCCGCAGGAGAGCAGAAGATGAGTAAGTAGGATGAGAGAAAAAGTCTGAGGTATTTCCTACCTTTGTCTTTATTGCTCTGGCAAAACTATCAGGAATGATTATAACATTTGAAGACTATCACGGCACTGAATGATCTCTCTTTTAGGGCTCCAGCCCTCTCTGTTCTCATACGCTTTTTTCTTAGTTTTTACCAGAAATAACTTGTCCTACCATTGCTATTCTTTGGATCCTTCAACATCTTTTGTTTCCTTAGTCCTGCCAGCCACACTGTAAGTGTACTCTGCTTTTAAAAAGTTTCTTCATTTAAACCATCTGAGTGCAACTTATTTCCTGCCAGAACCATGAACGATACAGAGTTGTTTGAACCATAACTAATACATCCAATTGAGAAGACAGGGTATTAGTAGACAAGAGACAAGCATTAAATGCCCATAAAATACACAAGTTAGTAGGGAATAGGCGATAAGCACTGCAAATACAAATACATTGCTACTGTTCCACAATACCTGGCCCACTGTGTCCACTGAAACTATTGTGTAATTACATTTGTAAATAATATGTATCAAGAAATATTGTTTAAATATTTGTACTTGACTAAAAAGCTAGCTCACAATTTTAAGGTAAGATATTACTAAAATCAAGTATTCCTTCATACTTGGGCCTATTAATTTTACACACTGGTTTCAGAAAGAGAAAAAATTGGGACATAAAACCTAAAGACTGCCCTCCGAATTCCTGCCACCCAACACAAAAATAGATGTCATTAGTTACAGTAAAAAAATTATCTGATCTTTTGATCTATTCAGTTTGTTAAAATTTTAAAAAATTCTTCATACATGAAAGCAGCTACTTTAAATGTAAGTGTGGTGAAAGGTATTCATATTTACATAAAAGATATAAATGCACCAATTAATAGGCTAGGGCACATAGCAGAGAGAAGTTTTAAAGGGCTAATAATGATTTTTTAATAATCTTCTTGCAATAAATCAGCACCCTGAAAGGAGTTGATTATCACCAGTTGGGTATTTTTGGTGCAAAGTCTCTCAGGAGATTGAAATCAGATATTGGCTGGGATATGGCCAATTAAAGGCCTACCAAAGTAAGTGGAAAATACATTTCCTAGGTGGTTCACACACATGCTAGGAGATTGGTGCTGGCAGTTAGTGGAAGTTCTTATTCCTCTCCACATGGGATTTTTCACAGTCCTGAATGAAAGTTAGGCACAAAGGTTAACTTGCCCCCAAAGCAAGTGACCCAATAGATAGCCACAATACCTTTTATGACCTAGCCTCTGAAATCACAAACCATCCCTGTTACAGTATCCTGGCACACAGATCAGTCCTGAGTCACTGTGAAAGGGACCTGTACCAGTGTGGGAATAAGTAAGTCAGGATAGAGGGCCATCTTGGAGCTTGTCAACCAGAGTAACTGGCTGCTCATGAATTAGTTATCTTTAAGATTTTTGTTTTGAAATAATTTTAGATTTACAAAAGAGTTGAAAAGTTAGAGAAAATTTTCTATACTCATCTCCTAGTTCCCTACAGTTATCCTATGTCAAGAACTAAGAAACATTAGCATAACACTATGACCTAAACTAAGACTTTACTTGATTTCCTCAGTTTTTCCACTGATGTTCTCTTTCTGTTTCTCATCTGTGCCAGAAAGATCACATTAAATTTTTCTGTCTTGTCTTCACAGCCTCCTCTACTCTGTGTAAGTTCCTTGGTCTTATCTTTCAGGACCTTGAAAATTTTGAATTGGCCAGATGTTTTGTAGAATGCCCCTTCATTTGGAAGTTCATGATGGCTTTTTTCTCACAAATGGACAGGAGCTATGGGTTTGGGGCAAGGTGAAATGCCCTTCTTATCATATTGCATCACAGGTACCTGATATCAACAGACTCATCACTACTGTGGTTAATCTTAACCTGGTTAAGATGATGTCTGTCAATTCTATCATAGTTACAATGTTTTTCCCTTTCCAAACTCTACTTGTTAGAATCAAGTCATTAAGCCCTGCCCACACTCAAGGGGAAAGGAGTAAAGCCCTACCACTTGGAGGGAATTCATAAAAAAATTTGTGCATACATGTTAAACCCACCACAGTGATCTACTAGTTTTTGGAGATAGACGAAAGTGTTTGATGGAGATAGATGTTTGCATAGGAAATGGATAACACTGTAAGACATTTGGGAAAGAATTTTTACTTCATTTTGACTACCTGTAGCCTGTCACATTTATTTACGCCTATACTTATTTTAAAATGAGTAAACATAATTCCCCTAAGTTATATCTTCCTGTCCTAACTATAGTACATCGAAATTTTAAAATCGTTTTGATAAGCATGGCTTCATTGCCTAAATATATCAGTTTTCACCCAATTCAATTTGAGAAGAATTCCAAGTATCTACAATTACATCAAAACCTGTCCTCCAAACACGATATGTAAAGTTTCTTGTTTTGCTTTTTTAGTTTCTTGGATGGAAGGTCAACTAGACATAAGTATAATGATCCCCAGTGAATACTAACAATGGTACCAAGGACATCTTGACCAAGTACTGGAGAGGTTCCCAGATAGCAGATTCTTAAGATTGCAATTTATATCAGCAGCACTAAAATTCAATTTTAATTAGCCATGACACATATATACTTCAGAACGGATGAAGTGCTCTTCAGGCTAACAATTCTTAATAAGCTCTGTTTAAATTTAATCTCTATTTCCTTTTGATGGTAACAAAGGAAAACTTGTGATTCAATACAATAATGTTGCCCACTTTAAGTGTTGTAAATTTTCAGTTTGTTTTTACTTATTCACACAGCCAATTTAATTTTCAAATCATAAACTTGTCTACCCTCCCTCCTGAGAACAATAATTTCCTTTGAACCATTTCTTTAGATTTCTAACTTTGATTGAAAATATATATCTGAAAACATTTTATATAACCCAGTCCTTTTGTTCTACAAATTATTTTTCTATAATTTGCTTCTGCATAATTGCAGAAAAATTATTACTGTTCTACAAATTAGTATGTTCTATAAATTGTTTTATAAATAAAAACAGTAGTATATCTTTAAATCATATTTTAGCAAATATACATTCCTTCAGAAGAATTATAATAGGAAAACAAATTTAATGCTGCTTTGATAACAAGTAACTATATAACAGGGAGAAATAGTCTCAGTGTCTATGCTCATACATCCCTTTCCTACTGATGGCAGTTTGGATAGATCTTGACATTCATTGTGTTCTCTTTACTGATTCATAAAAATAAATTTAAAAGAAGAGTTAAGATGTTTACTGCAGAAAACACATTAAAGCATGTTGACCCTAGAACTGATTTTAAACTGTTCTTTTTAATGGGCTGAAAACGAAAATAAAGCCTCTTTTACCTCCCTTGCGTACAGTTTCCTAACTTTTTCCCTTTTCTGATCTTACCCAGAGTATTCTTGCCATTCTCTTTTGATACTTATTCTATCCAAGCCTATTTTCCAGCTCATTGGAAATCCATCTTCTTCTGCCACTTGATGAAGCTTTCATGGAAATCAGAAGGCACAGCACGTTTATCTTATACCTACATGGACACTCATTAAATATGTGTTAAATTGAATTTTTAAAACATCTTCTCTTTTAAAAACTCAAAACTACATATATTCAATGAAGAAAACCGAGGAAGCAGAGTAAGAAAAAAAGAAGGGAAAAAGGAAATTGACCTTTATGGGACGCAAGATTATCTCCATTTACAGATACGGAAAATGAGGCTTAGAGACATGGGGCTGTCCCAGGATGTGGCTCTGGTGTCTGTTTCTCAACCACCACGTGATACTTCAAAGGGTCATAAATGCTGCCTGCCGATGGATGTACATGAGCCATCGGAGGTGGGAGATCACAAATGAGAGACAGCCAATTAGGAGAGATGTTCCATTGTCTCAGGCATTTATTAACTCATTTTCAAATGTTAGGAACTGTATTTCTTAAACATTCTCCAGCTGTCTCAAAGCAGAGGCAGAAGGGGGAATGTGGCTGTATTCAAGGCTGGGATCAGGACATGTCAGGTCCAAGGCCCATGGGCTAAAAGAATTGTTGCTGTGAATCTTAATGAAATGCTGGACTGCTCAGGTAGGAAATGAAATTATCCAGGAGAGACTGAGAGCTCAGAAAAATAAGAATTTGAGTGATTTGGCAGGAGGAGGGGAGCGTCTCAGTTAAATTTTAAAAAGAAAAGGGATAAGGAAAAGACGAATATAAGAACAGTGTACTATCAATTAAAATTTTCACACATGGAGCTGTTGGGGAAATGGCGAGGTCCAAGCGCACCAGCACGAGGAAATCACTGCGGCGACCCGGGCGTGAAGCGGAAGTGACCGCGACACTGTCACCGTGACGGCCACCCGCTGGGGAAGGAGACGACGGGAAGTAGGCTCAGAGCCTGGGGTGCCTCCCGCCGCCCCGAAGTGAGAGGAAGTGACCTGGAGGCCACGTGTGCGCGGGACAGCAAGAAACTAACATGACATTAAAACCGTGGGAACCACATGAAAATCATTCATGTTTGTCAGTGAAATTGCAGTTACTCTGGTTATGGAGCTGTGACCCTTATCTAGCCTTTTCTGAAACTGCTAGCATTTCATTCCTTGAATTATAGGAATAATGTGTTGAGTGAAAGTTTCTGTTTGTTTTTACCTACACTGTCTAAAGTAACACTTTCTCTTATTTGTCTGAAAATAGAACCTATTTTCAGTATTCTGATAAATGAATTAATCCATGTTAAATGTATCAGCCATTATGTTTCTCCTCTGCCTTTCTCTTCCCGTAAACGAACGTGTAACTTTCCGTTTAGTGTCATGGTTACGAGCATGGATTTTAGGACCAGACTGCCTGGATTCCAGTGTGGCCTCATTCACTTACTAGTTGTCTGATTTTGGTGAGTTGCTTAAGTTCTCTCACCCTTGGTAACCTCACCCTTGAAATGGGAATAAAATATTATCACTTGCCCCATAAGATTTTGTGAGAATTCAATCCATAAACACATGCAAAGGAGTTTGCACATGAGTAACACAGGATAAAGACTAAAGCACTGTTACACATAGTAATTCTTCTGTTTGGTAGAAATGCCATAATCTTTTTAGTCACTTAGTTATATTTTCTCTGGATCTTTATCAAGTCCATTAGGTCTCTTGGAGAAAGAGTGTTCAAATTGTACATAGCATAGGCACTGGTGAAGCTTGGAATAGTGTAAGGATATTGTAACATTTTTACATGTGTTTTTATATCTCCTCCTAAAGACACTCAAGGATTTGTGGGCTCACGTCCATCATAGCAGTTCACTGAGCTTGTGTTTTCAAAGACCAGTCAAAAATGAGTCCCCGATTCTCAGGCTACATTTTATAGCTCATATCCTCTATGTTTTATAAATGAATTATAGTACATTTTTCCCCCTTAAATGAATTATCATAACATTTCGATGCAATGATTTTTATATTCCATGTTGGACTTTTCCACTGATATTTATCTTAGAGATGACTTTTACTGCATAAAAGAAAGTAATACTACCTACACAATTGTCTATTCCAGCAGATTTAAAAACATGTAATACTTACATCTCTATCACTCTCTAGAATACTGAATAACCAACTCTTTGCATACAAATCCTTTATTCTTTTCCCCTCACTTGTACTTAGCAAACATTTATTGAGAAGCTCCAAAATATATGCTTGGGGGCACAATTTACCTTAGGAGACCAACTTATAAGCAGCTTTCCTACCCTTGAAAATACAATAAATCATGTCCACTCCTCCTTCTTGTCCAGACATATCTACTGCCACAGAGAATAAGTCAAGACCGTGTTAACTGCACTGTGTTCCCCAAAATACTCAGTCATGACAAAGCGGCTCAGTCCTAGGATACAGGAACCCTAGGAAGAGAAATGCTGAGGGTGACTGTGTAACTACTCCTGAACTCACCCATCAATTACCAAGAACAGCTAGGTCTTCATCCACTTGGGCTCTATGCGACAGGGTAGACTTGTAGCTCCTGCACTGGAAACCCTTTCAACTTCATACTCTAATTCACAATTTGCTCCAGCTTCTCCCTTGAAACATTACCTTACCTGAGTAGCCAAGTAGATAAGCTCTAGCAGGACCCTCACATTCCCTAGCTGTGTGTCCCTAGGAAATTGCTTAATCTCTTCACTTCAGATGATTATACACTCTGATTTGTTGATTTATAATTCATGTAAAAAGTATCTTAAATATATGGCATTGTAATGACCAGCATTTCTTTGACTCATGTGTGGTGCTAGTATAGTGTCCAATACAATGTAGTGTTTCTTAAGAAGTCTGGAGATAGATTAGACACCCGCTGCCCCTCACTATTGTTATCTGAGGAATGAATCTAATAATTGTTGTTGCAAGAAGTGTTGTGGTAATTAAGTTATGTCGTATAGGTGGCACACCTAGCATACAATATGTGCTATCAAGTGATCATCCCCCTGCAAGGTCAAGGCTTTTTTTTTTTTACTTGACTTTGGAAAGTCATACATCATGGTGGGGTGGAATGTGTGGGACTTGATACAAATGTAGTTCACATTCTTTCATCCTTTGTTTCTTCATCTGTAAAGTTGACAAACTGGGTAAGAAGGTCTCAAGGCAAATAGCTAGGCAGCATTGTTGTTGTGCTGAAGTCATGGAGTCAAAATAATGCACAGCCACCGAGCTGGTAGCTATGCCCATTTGCAGGGTTTCTTTTTCAGTCTTCTGCAGGACAAAAGTGTCACCTGCTAAAACACCTCAGTGATCATTCTTGGCTTCTCCCTACACAGAACTGGCCCTACTAGCAATCATCAACAAAGGCTAAAATAGCCGGTTGCGTGCCCTTCAAAACACATGCACAAAGCATAGTTGAGAATTAATTCTTAATATGGGTGAACGTTGAAACTGCAATGTTGTTCATGTGAAGCCTTCATGAGATTGTATATCAATGATGCTTTAATTTAAAAAAATTCTCAAGAGTGTGTGTGTTAAGATATGGACTTCAGATATGTGTGTTAAAATATAAAGATATATAGGTGTGCATATGTATATGTTTGTAATGCAAGAAACATGAGCATTGAAATGTTAACAGTGTTTTTTTTTAGATGTGGTGGTATTAGAAGAGATTTAATATTGTTATCTGTACCTTTTTTATTACCTGGATTTTCACACTGCTCAAGAATTACCTTCATGATATAGAACATTAAAGCAATGAAGGACAGTGTTTGGTGGGTAGCCCTGAATTCCCTGACCTCACACTTTTCACGAAGAGATTTCTGCTGGAATAACACCTCTTGTCTTTGTACTCAGTCCTCCACATGGCAAATGGGGTGGCACTTCAGTGGGTGATGTGGGAAGCATCGGCGAATGCTCGGATCAGCATCTGCCCTGTCTTTTGGGTTTGCCTGCCAAGGAGAAGGCCACATGCTGGTCTGCATGCTGCTTTAGGTCTGGGGCTCCCCTGGGGGTCTGGCTTTCCCAGTTGCAGGAATGCCTGTGTATATGAGTCTGTCTCATTAAAAGGTGAGTCTGACAAGCCCAGTTGGCTGCAACTCTAATATCACAACCTGCAGTCAGCTTTACTGTGACTTAAAGAGGTGACATTATCACCTCTGATCTGCGTGTATGTATGTATGTGTATGGGTACATGCACTTGTGTATGTGTTCTGGTGTGTGTGCATGTGCCAGATCATGCATGCATAGGCATTGAATTAAAGAGAGTGAGAAGGAGGTTATATTTTACTGGTTCCCCCAAATTGAGAGAGATTTGCTCTCTTTTCATTGTTGTTATTTGTCAGCTGATATTCATTCCCACTTTCAACAGTACACCTAGTTTCCTTTTGGAGAATTTCCTCTCCTTCAATGAGTATAGTCTTGGAGAGATGGCAAGTCCTGGAAGCTAGAGGGGTCCCTGGAGTTTCTTCTGCTAGGAATTTGAATTGAGTGGAGAGACCTAATTCCAGGGCAGTGGGGCACCTGGGTGTGTTACACTGCTCCTGCCACCAAAAGCTCTGGAATGTCCAGTTTCCTGCCTTTCCTGAGATTGGCTCTGCCACCTTCCCTGCAAACTTGGTCGTTTCCTCAAGATCCTTCCAATAAATTCCTGATATACTGATGTAACAGAGAGCTAGTTTTTGTTTGCAGCAAGAGACCCTAAAAGACACCATTTGGGGTGGGAATTGTTGCCTGAGTTATAAGTAGATGAAATTTAATATGTACAAATGGCTCCAGTGACAGCATGAATTATTAAACTTAAACTAAGTTATGTTAACATGAATCATTTTGTAATTATCTTACAATACTGATCATGACTAGCATCAATGAGTTATGATGAGTTGTAAAGCTATAATAAAAATATTATGATCCAATATTACTCTATATACAAAATAAAAAATTCATTAGGATTCCTTACCTGAAAAAACAATCCACAGATGACATGTTCCACTTAAAGTATTTCAGGTATGGCATACTCTATTTGTAGAGGTAGATTTTCTCTCAGTCTGTTTGACCATTTTACAAATGGTCACTTTTCTCAAAGTATTCTAAGTTAAATGAGATAATATCTGTGGATGTTTTTAGAAGACCCTCTATAAATTATGACCCAAATCTAAACAGCAATTCCAAACTATTTTCTAAGGTCAAGTTTATATCCTTATTAATTAAAAAATGGGGGCTAACATCTGAAGTTATTTAGATCATATAAAAGAATACACTTCGCTTTTTAATTTAAGTCAATTTGAAAAGTTTCTGACAATGTTTTGATCAGCTCTGTTTACGTTCAATTAAACAGAAGTAGAAAAGCCTTCTTGGTGCTTGAGAAAATTTTCAACTATGTAAATATACAGTAGAAGTTTGAGAAATTAAAGCCTTTTTATCACTCTTTGTTTTTGGTGTCCTTCCTTCAAAAAACATATTCAGTAACTATTAAGGTTTATTCAGGAAAAAAGAACATGATGATACAAGACAATGAGGAATTATACATCTACAGTAACACCATTAGTTCTAATAAAAAATATGTAACTGCCCTTTCAGGCTACTGAAAGAAAGTGGGCTGTCAATCTGGGCTGAGGAATGCTTTCAGATTGTTAGAAATGGGTAACCTGTAGGCAAATATCTCTCCGAGAGTAATCCATGGACCACCTGCATCCAAATTATTTAGAGCAACGTTTTAATAAAGTAGATTCGTGAAATGTCCCCCACTCCTCTGGTTTACTGAATTACAATTTATTGAGGGATTGAAAACAAGAATGAACATTGATGACAAATGACCTATGTATTTTCATGAACATCAAAATTTGAGAACTACAGCTTATGTCACCTGTGAGAGTCCTTCTCATTGAGCAGACAAGGAAAAGTAGGGCCACTATGTCATGTTGGAAGAGTTGTACACTGCACAACTTCGGAGGGTGCCACTGATCCCATCTATAATACAGCAACTCTGATGGCAAGACTTAATTTCTATCTTATAACTGCCAAGGAATAGTTACCAAAACAGCAATCAGGAGAATGTACCCTATTTGCACTTTTCAAAGCCTCAGTTATCAGTGTCACTAAGTGTGACACGTATGAAGGGTTGCATTTTGATCTTCCCCCTAAATATTAAATTATTGGCATCATTTGGAAAGTTTGATTTGTTTCACCGTTATTTGATGGGGTCTAGATTTTGAAACCAAAGAGCTAGAGAAGAAAAACTCTATTCTTGAGACATGAAAATCTGGGCCATGAAAGTAGTGCACAAGCAATTTTACCTAATGAGAAGTATTGGCCTTTAGTAATATAGTTATTTAGTATAACCTTAGAAGATCCCAGAAATGGAAAACAAATCAATTAAAAAAATTTGTGTCCTCCTTTTATAGTAGTGCTAAAAACCTTGCTTGCATCTTTAAAAAGCAGTCTAACGTCATACCAATTAGCCAGTGGTATAGTTAAGTGATAATCCAGGTGAGAGGCTCCAAGAGCCACAGACAGAATCAACACCTATTTTCTCAAGTCAATTGCTAAGCAAAGTGTCTTCAATTCAAAATCAAACTACACAGACTTCCATGGTTACCTCCATGTTCAAGGATATTTTCATATTTTATATTTCATAATATAAAAGTATTTGGAGGATATTTTCCTATCATCTAAAATGATGTTGTTTCCAAAGGTTAAAAAGTGAGATTATCACCTTCACTGGTGCGGGTCATCCCAGGCAGTCCAACTTCAAGAGTTTAATCTGGATGTGGTTCTGCAAATCAACACTGAACCCATCAGGACCACCTAATACCATTCCGCACCCAGATCTTTTGTCCTTTTTTTGTGCTCTGTTTACTTAAACATCTTTCTTCATTTTCTTAGTCCTTCAAGCATATCAAATTTGCCTTCCAAAGAGACATTTCCTTTACCATGTAATTTACTTGTGTTGAAAAATTCTCAAGCAAATAGTCCTTTTGCAGTACTAGTTATCAGATATAAATTGTTTTTAATAGGCAAGGAAATTCCAGTGAATAATGACTGTTAACTTGTTTCTCACTATTTATGTATTTTTTATGAAAAAAAGTGAAGTTTTTCCTTATAGCCCTGGCAATGTATTTTTATCACATATGTACATATATATCCAAATCTAGTTGGTATATATTATCAGTGAGAATGAGGAACACGATGCCATAACTTTATTATATGCTATTATGAATATACTATTGTATTTAAACATTGTTATATTTAAATACTATTATATTTTAATATACTATTATAGAAAAGTAGTTAAAATACAAATATTATCTTAGAAAAAATTGAGAATTCAAAGGAAAAGATGTAGGATCCTCAGAAAGTAACCCTTTTTAATGATAGGAAGTTCCTATCAGACTAATAAAAATAATATATTTTACTAATACAAAATTTGTAATAAATTTTCTGGTGAAAGTGGAACTTGTATAAGACCAGCTTGAAAACCTAAAGAAAAACAGATTAAGCTGGACACTAATTTTCTCTTCCTATGTATGGATAAGTATTCAAGTGAAATAAATAGAATCAAGTTACAAATGTTCTAATATGACTCACTTAATCATAACTGTAGTTAGGGTTTATAGAAATAACTATCTTTTATGATGTGAACTGAGTTGCTGAAAGCTTAAGAATGGAGAAAGTATCTTATTAGAACCTGGCAAAATTTTCAGATCCATTTCAAGGCATGTTATGCTACTGTGGAAAGATCACCAATTAATGGGCTTCTTCTAAGTCCCACATGATTTCCAGGCACTCATATGAATTTACCTAACTTCATTTTGGCTCAATGATGATGGATACCAAATATAACACAAATACACAAGCCCTCTAATCTCACTGTTAATGGGTCCGTCATTCACTATCACTTTACTCTCCATTTAAATGGAGATACTGAGAATTAACAGAGAAAAAAACAATGGCCTTTTCATCTCTTCTCTTGGTTAACTTGAGAAATTCATTCTGGTCTTTTAAAAGCCAAAGCAGTGAATAACCAAGCCTTGGGTCATGTCTGTCATCATTCCTCAAAGCCTTCCCTGTTGCTATTTTTGTTAGGATTGCCGGAGACGGGACCCAGCATGATACCACTGAGCAAACCTCCAGGGGGTTCTGATGCACTGTGGTTCTTCAAATACTCATCACTAATGCCCAGTTCAGCAGGTCTGGGGTCAGGCCTCCACATGTGTATTTCTAGCAGTTTACAGGTGTTACTGTTTTGGGAACCACACTTTGGTTACAGCATTAGCGAGTTAAGTCTGTGAATTTCATAGACTGCTTTTCATTTCCATTTTATCATAACTTATTACAATGAAATATCACCATATGACTATGCATACAATCAGACAAAAACAAACTGCATCAGCTTAGAACACAACTCTTCCAAAGGATGGTTCCATATGAAATATAAAAGTGTAATAGAAATCACACAGCCTTTACAAACAGGTAAATCTTTGTTGAATGGATTGAGGAAGAAAAGGAAATAACTTGCCACCAATATGAAACAAATAGAAATGCAAAATCCAAAAGCCTCAGCTGTAAGATAGGGGATACTACCAATAAAAAATATACAGCCTTATTCCTCCCTTTACTCTATTTTTAAAAAACATGGGCTTCGTGAACCTCCATTATATTGCTACACATTGGGGTATTTCTGAATATTATGGAAAGAAGGCCAGGCAATGATTCTGTTAGAATATTGAGTGGCCAGTGAATGGATAGTTCTCTCTTAAGAGTATTTGGGTATTTCTCTCTTGTGATTATTTATTGGGAATGGTCATTTGCCATTATGTAGAAAAATGATGCATTACCTTGCTTTCATGATGGAAATTACCAGAGCTAGATATCTGCTATTCAAAAATGGTTCCCCTTCATCCTCATAGCCTTTGAGCTATTACAGCATGAGTCTGACTTTTTTTTTTGTAAAATGTATCTTTCCATAACAATAAAACACACTCCATTTCATTATTTGAGGAAGATTACAGCTTCCTCACCAGTCTTTTTAGAGGCCAAAGGAACATTCTCTACATGACAACTTTATCAAGATTCATCTTGAAATATTTTATGTATTCTATTTCAGCTTTGCTCATGGATCACCTTTCCAAGGATACTATCTGTTCTCAGAGCTGACTGCTCCAGCTTGTCTAGCATGTGTGCCCAGAATCCTGGCAGACAAGACCTGAAATGAAGGAGAACAAAGGTGGCTACACATTAAGGAGATGTGGGGGATAGAGCTGATCTTGGAGATACAAACTTAAAAAAAACCCAACACTTTACTTCAGAAAAGAGTCATGATTTCCTTTGAGAAGTAACACAGCAAAGAGATCTTACTATTCTACTTATTCAAAATTCTTTTCGGAAACACAAGGACACTAGGGCAGAAGACCAGGGGAGAAGGCTAGACCATAGCTTAGGAACTGGGCAGCTGGTACTGCCATGGTCGAGCATGCCACACACAGGCGAGGGCTGGAGGTGCAGTGATACGATGTGCCCAGGGGCTGCTCAGCTGCAGTGACCCCACGAGCGTGGTGACCACACCCCAGAGAGAAAGGGAGAGTGTATGCCCACCCACCTCCCAGCTGCCCCAAACCCAGAGCTTATTTCGTTGATGAAGCTGCCATTGGGCAACACTTGGGGAGGCTTATGAACTGAGTGTGGTGGGTTTAGGAGTCATACCCACGTGCACTAAAAGCCAGTCTTCTGCAAAACACTTTCTGGGACTATGAAACTTAAAATCTTTCTTTTAACTGCCCCACCTGTAAAGTGGATATAATAATCATTCCTTCCTCATAGAAAGTGCCTATGCGTATAGTAGGTGTTCCTTAAATAATAGCGACAAAGTGGTAAGGAGCATGATGATGATCAGGCTGACTGACAAAGCCCAGGCACAAAGTACGAGGACACTCTTGTGCCCCGTTTTGCTTCAGTGAACTATCAGGTCCTCCCTCAGCTCTGTGTTCCTGGGGCCAGCATGAGAATTCATTCCCATGGGAGATATTCATCAATGACCTCTTCAGATCAAGAGTAATTCAAGGTCTCTTGGAGTTAGATTTCACTACCAACTCTCTGATAACACTAACAAGTCTGGATACCAAACACAACAGTTTCCCAGCAATGTGCTAATTCTATGATTTCCCCAGGCCTACCAGTGTTTACTTTCAAGTCTGCTTACTTGGAAGATAAATATTACCCATTGGGGATTTCCCCTCGGCACCTGAAATGTTCACTCTTATTAATGAAAGGAAAATGGGATATTTCATTCAGGTTTGCAGCTTTGATTTTTAGAAAAATGAAACCCATTTACCTTTTTCTACGTGACACTGTGGTTAAAAAGGAAGCAACATGCAAGTGGACTTTAAAATTTGGGATATGTATATTTTGGGATATTTTCTCTACTTCCAAATTGTTTAGGCCTTCATGAAAGTAAATAGTAACACAATGAACACCTTTGCGCCCATCATCTAATTTTATCGATTGCTCATTTGTTCATTCTTGCTATTTTTTGCAGTTTTTTGCTGTACCATTTGAAGTTGTGGACATCAGGATAATTTCTCACTAAACACTTTGGCATTGTATGTGCTTAAAAATGAAAGCATTCTCCTACATAATCATACTATCTGAAGTACACCAAAAAAGTCACTTTCATACAATATTATCATCTACTACGCAGATTCTCCATTCTATTACCCTAATAATCATTCTATTAGGATAATTTGAAATGTATTTTCACAGGCAAGAATGCCAGCAGGAGGTCTGCCTAAAAGGTCCTTTTTCTCCCCTGAAGTCCTCTGTAGGAGGGGAAGATAACTTAAGATGACTTTGCTTTGATCAGATTAATGTGCCAATTATCAAGAATTTAACAAGCAACCTTAGTTTCCTAATTTAAAAAAACACACATTAAGTACCATCCTTTTTTCTATATTTTTAAAGGTACTTTTTAGGTTTTCAATACCACCATAACATATTAAATTCATCTCTTGAACACAAAAACTACCTAATTTATATAATTTACTTAATAGACAATCATATGGTATGTATTTATAGTAAAAACTGCCTTAAATGTGGCAGAGTAATCATATTTGTATGAGTCACCAGGTTAGTGACAGGAAAAATGGCAGTGATAATAAAATAAGTATCATGGGCCATTCTTTCTTGACTTTTTATGAAAGGTTTCCCCCTCCCAAGTCAAAGTATTTAAGTGACTACAGATAAATTACTTGATCTGTGTATCATTTTCTTCAACCATAAAATAGGATCCCACTACTATCAACATCACAGGATATGAAGAAACTAAAGAATATAGGATGACATTCTTTCAATTCACAGGTGACAGGGTGTAACATAAATCCCAGCTACCTGCATCTCAATGTAATGTGTAATGTGTAATGTGTAATGGCACGGGTCTTAGCCAAGGACACTGTGATAGCAAAATACTGGTAGAACTTTTCTTATAATGCCACAAATGTCTAGAAATACAGTTTCTGAACAGTGTGTGCAATTCAATGAACATTCTTTATTTTTATTTTAAGCATAGTAATGTTAAATCATATGTCGCTACCACTTTATAGCTTAAAAATGATGTTAGCAAGCTCAGATTGTTCAACTTGGCAGCTGTGAGAGCTGTGGTCTACTGTTATTTTAATGGCTACTGTTATTAGTCAGGACATTACTGGAATAGTCAAATCGTATAAACTCCTACATGTGCTAAGGAGGATGCTTGGCACATGACATTCATGAGGGCTATTATGGCTGTTAATTCTGTAAAGTCCAATAGTTCATATTAATTGCTATTCATGCTCCCACGTTTTATGCATGCCTGTTCTTCCATCAGTATTACAAATACATATGCTGGGATGAGTTACAAATGTGATCTGAAATACACAAAAGACATATGTTCTCCTTTGGAAGCTTATGTTTACAAAGAGATTTCCCAGCACATTTCTTTAGTAAAGTAACGGGTCTCAGAAAAACAGCAAAGCTTGCTGTTTTAGCAGCTTTATTGCTATGTTTTTTTAATGCAATAAAACAAACATTCCAATCTCTTAAAAGTCTTAATCCTAGCAAAGCTATTTTTCTTTATAAGCAACAGGCCTCCATTTTAAAATGAGCAGCAAGTTCCAGACAACAGCAGCCCAGAGATAACACACAGGGCCCCAGAGCAACTCATTGACCTCCAGCAGGAAATAACGATGCATCAGCAGAATCTGCTTGGGCAGTATTACTTTGCCAAGAAGCACTAGGCTTCCTTTTTAAGTAAGATTTGATTGCACTGCTATTTCTAGAGAGCTTGAGCACATTTATATCAATGAAATGCAAACATGCTCTTTTATTCACCTAGCAGGGCTCAGATTCATCAATTTTTCATTTGCAAGGTTCTACTTTAAGTCATCCTCATGGAATGGGGGAGCCTCTTCATAAAAACCCAATGCCTTAAATACATACTCAAACATTACCACTGAAAACCTACACTTCTTAGCACTGCTTGATGATGACAAGGAAACCTTCCCTTGTCTTTCTGTCTTCATTACTACTGAAGAGTTTATGAGTTTGTTATTAGTAGAGAGAGAAAGGGTTTGGGAGAGGGTGTGCTCTGCACGCATCTTGGAGATACTTGCCTGACACTCCCAAGGAGGAGCAGAGCATGATAAAATTATAAAATGTAACAAAGCATAATTGTGTTTCATGCCATTCTTAACACAGATACTGTTAAAAACAGGCCCCAAATGGAGTCACCTTAAGCTAAACTCTACATTAACAAACTGCGATTTAAGTTACAGCTTTGCCTATCCCAGAAATGGAATCTTAAACATTTAATCAGGAATCACTTGATCAGCACTAATTAGGTTATCTGCCTGGTACACTCTTGCCATCTTCTGACATTTTCCCCTAAAAGAATGTGACCTTGCCACAAGCAATCCACTCTGCTGGTATAACATCCTTGGTCCAGCTCCTCCCTGCCTATGAAAGTCTTTCATTTAGTACAGCTCCTTGGAGCTGCTTTCTGTCTGGCACACTGGATGCCACCACCGTCACGAATTGTTGAATAAAGCAAATAAGATCTTTAGAAGTTATTCAGTTGAACTTTGTTTGCTTTTACAATACTAAGGGACTGTTCTAATTTTTTTTTCACTTCCCTGATTAAAAAATGAAGAAAAAAAACCCATAGCAGGTATTATTTCAGAAGGTCAAACAAATTTTATTCAGAACTTCTAGGGCAAAGCCTTTATGAATAACAGGTTTGTATGCAACAAAACTGGGTGGTTTGGCAGAAACAAAGAAATACATACTAGTTGTACTGTTAGTATTTGTATGTATATGGCTAACACCATAAAATATGTACTTTACTTTAAGTATTATATAGCTGCCTTTTCAAACTATTCTACCCTTGTATGTTACTCTCAGAATGTCTCTTACCAGTGTTCTGTTTGGGGGTGGATTTTGCTTTTTAAAAACTTGTTTCAAAGTGGGGTGTGTCTCCTAAATACTGAGAATTTGACTGCATTGGCATCAGTGAAGTGTTAAAGCAGTATCCAGTATATTGCTATCCAGTATCCAGTTATCCACTGTTAACTCCCGTTTTCCTCCACTGAGTGTCCATAGGCACACCTGGGCACTAGGATTTAGCAGAGAAGAAGATGGGCTACAACCTCTTGTTCCAGTGAGGGGTTTGGCTGTCATCCCCCAGCCAGTGTGAGCCTCCCCGGTCCACAGTGTTCATCTCCACCATTTACCTGCACACAGCTCCTTATTTATCAGGACTTAAGCCTTAAAGGTAATTATTTAAAAGAGAAAGCAAGATTCTTCCAGTTTATCACAGGTGAAAAAGAGT
The DNA here is from genome assembly GCF_030020395.1 of Manis pentadactyla. Lineage (NCBI taxonomy): Eukaryota > Metazoa > Chordata > Mammalia > Pholidota > Manidae > Manis > Manis pentadactyla. The sequence continues at coordinate 115,594,211 of NC_080024.1, read as the reverse complement.
CAGAAAGACAACAAACATTGTATAAGAATTTGCTGTGGCCCATAAAGCAGAGGATAAACATCATGTACTAGTTCATGGACTTGGAATCAGAAGGCTCCAAGTTAATTAGTCATGTTTCTTTTCAATTCCCCTGACATTTGTTAACTAATTTTACCTTTATTTCTCCATTCAAGAAAAAGAGAGGGACCAATTCTTTCATCATATCTTGTTTCAAAGCTGTGAAGCCCAATGAGAAAAGATCTCTTATTTTATCCCAAAATAATGTCTTGGTATTCTGGTAGCCTCCAAAAAGTTTTGGTTATGTTTAGAATTTCAGCTACAGGAGCAGTAGTGGGATTGGGGGCAGAAGAGGTACATAGTAGTAGTAATAGCAGTATTATATGCAGTCATAGTAACAAAATTTATTATAAATAATTACTGAGTGCATTCCCTTGTCTGGTACTATTGTGAACATTTTTTTGTATGGATTAAGGTGTTTAACTTTCAGAACCACCTGCTAAATGAGACATAATACTCTCAGTCCCATTTTTCAGATAAGGAAACTGAAGCACACAGAGACTACGAAATTTGGCCAAGTTCACCTAGCAAGGAAGGAATAGAACCAAAATTTGAACTTGTCTAGTCTAGCCTCAGCTTCATAGTTCTAACAACGATGCCTCATTTCGATACCCACTAGTATGAAAAGCATCTGTAGAAATGCTATCCTGTATGTTTTTCACTGAGAAGTTTTGAGATAAAGATACTGCAGTCAAGAGGATTCGATGTATTTTCCAAGGTCATAAATGATACATACAAGAGCATGACCTATGTTGTTGCCCTTATTTCTACTATACAATGAAATCCCTACTATCTAAGAACTCAGTATACACTGAGATCTAGAATTCAATATGCCAGTGACAAACAAAGCTATCACAGCAAAACTATTTAATTCCTTGGCTATTAACATGGCACTGGGGCACAGAGAAGTGAACAAAATCTTGGAGACTTTGATCAAAGTCACCCTTGAACACCGGAGCTAGACACGGCACTACTGGCTCCCTGTCCCTCGCGCACGAGCTCCAGCTGCAGGCCCACGCTGCCTCTCTGCAAGCTTATCCCAGGTTCCTATGTAACTTCATTAATTAACTCTACTAATAGGAAAAAAAAAAACCTAAAGAAACAAGCATCAATGTTGACTTTAATACTCAAAGGAAATAATTAACAGTGACCTTCACAATGACGAACCCAGTGAAGAAATGAACGCGACGCGAGAACCCCAACCATAGTTTTAATTCCTTAAGGATATTTACTCCTTGGAGTCTGTAATGTTGGCAGGTATTTTACTGCATAAGGATTTATTTTATCCTGAAGTAAAAATGTTCTCTTCTTCTCTATTATTTTCCAGCACATCAGGCTCACAAATGGCTCTCTACTTTAATTAACAGTCTTTTATATCATTTTCTTACAGTAGCTGCTGATTCTGTTTAATTATTCAAGGAGGAAGAGGGGAGACATTTAGACACATTAGCACGAAGGTAGAAAAGGAGAGCTAGAAGTATGGATGGGTAGCTCCCCTGCACCTCAGACTCCTGTATCAAGCTGCCCCTCATCTCCACCTGGATGTCTGCTTTACTTCTCAAGTCTACAAATGACCTCCTAATTTCTCCCGGTCTGTTCTCAACACAGCAGGCAGAATGATACTCCTAAAAAGTAAATTACTCTTGAAACACGTCCGTCTTCTATCCTACTGTCCGTGGTTACACCTAATAGGCTCTAAGCGCATATCCTTTGGCACGTGGCCATGGCCAGGTAACTTCACTTCACTGTGCCTCCTTTAGGTCCCACCAAGCAAAATGTACTTGCAAGTTTAGCAGAAGCTCCTGTGGCACTTCACAGAGGCAGGGGCAGAGCCCGTGGATGTCTGGGGGTGGGGGGGGGCCCTCTCTTCCGTTCTACTTCAAGACACATTCTTTGCCCTTTGGCCCACAACAGTTTCACAAGAAAAGCTACCCCTCAGAAGAGCAGAAGAGCTTATTATTTAAGAGGGCAGAATATTTAGGTGGGAGCAGTTATCACTACATTAACCTTGGCATTTATAATTTGTGGGGAGCTCACTTCTGCTATTAGACACAACATTCATAGCTGTCACGTCCCTGAGTAGTTAACAGGAACAAAAAATAAACTCATCAGCTGTGGTACCACACTGCTACTCTGTACCTGAGAGAGCCCTGACACCAACAATTTAGAAGATCACCTTTAGAGGATTTTGCTATTGTTTTATGTTTCATGTTTAATGAAATGATGGAGGGGCTAATTATTTTTTCAGCTCAGGAACATTTGTTCTTGTTATTTTATGTTCACAGTTAGTGGCACTGTACCTTCTCATGCCTGTCACCATCATTCTCAAATAGGATTTTTACTGAAAGACTTCAATTTAAATAAGGAGCAAAGCTGAGCCTTTGTACCTGTTCAATGTAACTTCCCACCATGAGGTGGAGTGACAATGTGTCACTTCTATCATATAAACTCTCTATGCAGAGCTGAACTTTTTTTATAAAACATGACTTTTTAAAAACATTTGACTGCTTAATAACTTATTTAAAAGCAGATCCAAAGAATATAAAAAAAGAAAACAAAATCCTGAAGTATAGATTTAGGAAAAATGTAAATTGACTTAGCTGCTGTTTCCAGTATAATTAATACTAAAATAAAAAAAACAAAACAGACACACAAATGAAGAAACAAACAATAAAAACCCTTACCTCACTTGGAGTTGAAAGAGATCAGAGAAATGCAAGTAGAATTTACACAAGTAAAATCTACAATGACCAGAAACCAAGCTGAACTGTAGTGTTAAGAGTGCTAAATAATTTGTAGAAACACAGAAGCAGGAAGGATTTTAAGAAGCCTCCAGGAAAATACATTTAGATGCATTGAGCGGGGTTGGGTTGGGTGTTTATCTTCCTCTTTAAAATCCTCGTAGACATAAATCCTATGTATTGTTTATCTTTTAAGAAAGTTTTCCAGCCCTGGGATTATGTAACTTCTAAGGCTGGAAAGTCTGTCAAGTTCATTTAGTTTGAGAACTTGACCTCAGAGCCCTGTGCTCTGAGGAAGGGCAGTAAGTCCTGGCCAAGCAGGGCGGAACCACGGGGGTCTCACCACAGTCCCCGGCGCTTTCCTTATTAACCAAAGTCAGAGACAATCTACTGTGTTGCAGCCTCCTTGAGAGGATCTGCAGAATTACAGAATTTGCTCAGAGTTGGAAAAGACGAAGAACGCAATGTCTTATTTGACAGACACTATTCAATTTTCATTGAACGCTGATGTCCACGAGTGACTCCTCATTTAAAATCCAGTGAAAATAGGATGTATTTGTTTGCCACATACATTTTTTTTCTTTGTAAAATAAAACAGAATTTAAAAACATTTGATAGCCTCACAACCCCTGGCTCAAGTAAAATCATACACAAAAGCCAATATCAAAATGGGTGGAAGCTGAGCTTCTGTAAAGAAAATACAAGTGAGGCTCCCCTGACCTCAGTCTATGTTGAGCTTTTGGAGAGCGCCCTGGACACTTGAAGCTACCATTGTAGAAGAAAGATTATTTGTACAACTTTCAGTTTCTAGGACAAATAATTTGAACCTCTTCATCTCTTTCTAGATCCCTTATTTATACAGCTCCTCTTCCCAAGCCTCACATTTATGTCGGCTGCACTGACCGAGGGTTGGGTACTGTGTGCAGAGTGGGCACTCACTGTCCTGGGCCCCACTCTGGCTCTCTGCAGGCTCTGAGAACAGCCACCTGTTGTGCAATGAAGAGCTCAGCAAGCATGCAGGCACCCGGGCCTGGGAAGACAGTTGTCCCCACATGGTGTTGCACTGAATTGTCTCAAGCCCCGAGGGTCTTCCAGGGCATCTGCCCAGTGCCTTGTATCCCTGGAGAGGCAGCACCTTCGTGGTCAACAGAGAGGAAGGCCTTCTGAGGAACTTGTTTTGCCTCCTTTCTGTCATTCTGGTATCCTGAATCTGCAAATGCTATCTATTCATTTTGACCACTATAAATAGGAACCTGACACAAGAGCAAGTCACAGGGAGTACATTCTCCTGAAATACCAATTGTGTTTTATTTTGTATTGAAGCATAGTTGATATGCAGCATTATATTGGTTTCAGGTATACAACATAGTGATTCAACAATTACATGCATTACTCACCATGATAAGTGTAGTTACCAAAAGATACTATAATTTCATCAGCTATATTCCCTTATTCCCTATGCTGTACTTATCTCCATGACTTATTTATTTCATTGTTGGAAATTTGCACTTTTTTATCTCTTTCACCTACATTTCCCTTCCCACCAACACCCCACACTCCCCGCCCTTTGGCAACCACTAGTCTATTCTTCACATTTATGAGTCTGAAATACCAATCAGTGTTAATTTTGATTAAGGGGATCTAGGAAAAGAATTGAAAGCTGGAGTTGGCAATGGTTTCATTGTATCCACTGAAAATAAATGTTGTCCTCACTTTTACTGAGGAGAAGAAGAAAAGAAAAAATTGACAATATTCCTACAATACATTGTATTCCAGACTCCTTTGTTTTGCACAAAAGATCACTCATAACTCTCTTACAGCAATGGGCTTTTATCACATCTGTGCCTTCCCTTTAAACTAATAGCTAAGAAAGGGAAAGCTGAATATTCAAAACAAAACAAAGCAATGAGGTTTACCTTCAAATCCAAGAATAATAGTTTCCGCAGAATTCAAATGCCGCCACTGAAGATAAAACATTTGCTGATGATGAGACAAGAGAACATTGCCCCAGATGTCAGTGTTACTTATCGCCACAGAGCTGAACATTAGAAACCTATTCATATATCACAATGGCTGTGCCACTAATCATGAACCACCTTTTTTCCTTTAAAAAAGTCTCATTTTTCTTGCTTTCAAGATTTTTGAAGCTGAATGCTTTTAAGACACTTGGAGATTGATCTTCAAATTGAAAGTACCGTAGGAGTTACAGATTTTTATCAACAGGCTTATTGCTGGTGGCTGGAATGTGAAATCCCTGGAAGAGGGTAAATGCAGGTAGTTGCTTCAGTATGAACTGTAAGGAGTGATGCAACATACTCACCAACATGCTGTACTGCTAGGGAAGTAGCAAAGGACCATTTATTAACTCAAGAAAGCCACATAAAGGAAAAATCCTAAGAAATACATTAATGCCCTTTGCACTAGGATTTTGTGGCCAATCAATTCCATTCATCCAACTCAAACTAACCTTTCTCCAGTATGCTCTGAAGAGTTACAAAATAAGCAGCAGGATTATGATTTACCCAAAAGATAGGTTTCAATGAGAAATATTCAAGAAGAGCAAACAAAACAGATTATTTCTTAGAATTATTCCTATCAAAAGACATCATGTCTAAGGTGATCACAACTGAGGTTAATTTTAGTGCTTTGGAAAAGAATAAACACAATACCTGCCCAATCCCTGGTAGACTTTGCTAAAGACAAGACTAAATTCCTTTGAAATCCGCTAAACTCCAACAGCTTTTCCATCTGCATCTGTACCTGGCATATTGTTCCTGCCTCTCTCTGCTCTCAAGTGAGGCCCTCAATTCACCACCTCTGTGTCAGCCCCTCCCTGCCTCCTTTCCCTTTCTAAAATGTTTATGCTTCAGAGAAGACAAAAATAAGTCTTTAGTAGATAAATCTTATATTTTATACCCCGCTCCTCTTCTTTCTCACTCCTAGATGCCCCATGACACACAATAACTTGGAAGACCAACACAAATTTATTGTGCCCACAGTGCTATATAAGTGGGCAGTCGTAGGAGAGAGAAAAGGCTTCTCCATGGCAAATGTTCCCAGGAGGTTTTTTTCCTCTCAAGACCTAGAATCTGGAATCCTGATTCCTAGAAATGATTGCTCTAAATGTCATGATCCTAGGGATCTCAGTTTGTATATAAGGAGGCAGTTCTGGTGATGACCCCACTTATCAACAATTAAATGAGAACGAAAACCTTGGAGGTGCACAGTTGATTAGATCAACTGGTCCAAACTGCCTTGAAGTTGAGGACATTGAGACCCAGAGAAGGTAAAATACCACATCCACGGTCACCCAGATTATTAAAAGAAAACTGATGGCTCAGGATATTCATTCTAAAATACATAACAGTTGGTAATTGAGTCAGGTCTAATATCTCGGTTTTATTAGACTCTATATTACTCATCCAAAACATCACTCTTATCTCTCGTAAAGTTCTCCTGATGTGACAGCACATCGAGAATCTAAAATAATGAGAAGATAGAAATAAGACCACATTCTGAGGTCAATAAGCAAGAAAACTAAAGATTCTAGCATATATATAATAAATATGCACATTTTGGCCTGTCCCAATTTATGAAAATGGGGAAATGTTGGAGTGCAAACCTTTTCTTCCCATCTGACTCTATTTCCAAGTTCTCAGGGAAACACATTGAATCAAGGAATGTTTTTCAGTGGCCCTTGAATTCTTTGATAGCTGTAGAAACACGAATGAATAGGACATGAACTCAAGTAGCCTATTTGCAGAGGAAAACTAACATGCAAAAGCAGGGATCAAGACAGTCTGCAGTCTGATGCTCAGCTCCGAGGAAAAGAGTGGAGTTCAAAGGAACAAAGCCTAGGAAGATAGGCAGAGAGGGAGAACCTGTGAAGAAAGGCATGGAGCTAGCATGATGGGCCAGCAAAGAAATCAAACCAATCTGGTCAAAGCAGAGAAGAGGGGCTGGGGCGGAGTGGGAAATAATGTGGGACTTTGTTTCAGGTGTGCCAGAGTAAAAGCCTGCCCCAGGGATTTAGGCTTAATGCACTGGGGACAAGAGTACACATTCAAATCCACCTAACCTCAGGCTGCTGTTTGCCCTGATTTACAGAACCTGTTTGGAAAGCAGAGGTGGAAACAAGGGAGTTGACAAATGAATATGAAAATTTATTTCCTGAGTCCTAAACTGTAGTCTGGGCTCTTAATTCATGCTTTTATTCAACAGAATATTGCCTCACCATCATCTTGCCAAGGAGATTGGGTTTTTCTCCCCTTTGTTCGACTTGCTTTCAAACTGACTTTACTTCTTTATATGTATTTTTTTTTTATTAAAACTATACTCATTAGTGACATTGTTTTCCATGATCAGCTAAGTGCCAACTATGAGCATGAAAAACAAGGCCCACTAATAAAACTCACCATCTTTCTGCCACAGTTTGATTTATCCTCAAGTCTGGGACATTTCATATAAATCATTTCCATGTGTCTCAGGTCTAAAAAAACCAAGGCTGAGAGGAGTTACTAACTTTAACCTCTATGGAAGCGATACAAATTGAATTGTTCCCCAAATAAACTAAGTACAAACTTAAAATTTTTTTTGACTTTTGCAAAAGACAAAAATGATGCAAAGCAACCATGTCGAATGTAAAATAGTGTAGAATTTATATGTAGAAAATTTCAAAATATGTAGAAAAATCCTAAGGAAATTCATTATCAGTAATTCTTTTTTTTAAGGTATTATTGATATACACTCTTATGAATGTTTCACATGAAAAACAATGTGGTTACTGCACTCACCCATATTATCAAGTCCCCCCCATACCCCATTGCAGTCACTGTCCATCAGTGTAGTAATATGCCACAGACTCACTATTTGCCTTCTCTGTGTTACACTGTATTCCCCATGACCCCCACATCATGTGTACTAAACATAATACCCCTCAATCCCCTTCTCCCTCCCTCCCCAACCGACCTCCCACACCCCTCCCCTTTGGTAACCTCTAGTCCTTTCTTGGAGTCTGTGAGTCTGCTGCTGTTTTGTTCCCTCAGTTTTGCTATGTTGTTATACTCCACAAATGAGGAAAATCATTTGGCACTTGTCTTTCTCCACCTGGCTTATTTCACTGAGCACAATAACCTCTGGCTCCATCCATGTTGTTGCAAATGGTAGAATTTGTTTCTTTCTTATGGCTGAATAGTATTCCATTGTGTATATGTACCACCTCTTCTTTATCTATTCATCTGCTGATGTACACTTAGGTTGCTTCCATATCTTGGCTATTATAAATAGTGCTGTGATAAACATAGGAGTGCATATGTCTTTTTGAATCTGAGAACTTGTATTCCTTGGGTAAATTCCAAGGAGTGGGATTCCAGGGTCAAATGGTATTTCTATTTTTAGTTTTTTGAGGAACCTCCATATTGCTTTCCACAATGGTTAAACTAGCTTACATCCCCACCAGCAGAGTAGGAGGGTTCACCTTTCTCTGCATCCTCGCCAGCATTTGTTGTTAGTCTTTTTGATGCTGGCCATCCTTACTGGTGTGAGGTTATATCTCATTGTGGTTTTAATTTGCATTTCCCTGATGATTAGTGATGTGCATTATCAGTAATTCTTATCTGGTTTCTTTAGCAATAGAATTCTAGATCAGACTTCAGTGCCCCACCCAGTAATGCATTTAGTATTCATGTGTAAGAACAAGGACTGGAGTGTTCTGACAACCCCAGGCAACAAATGAGCATGTCGATGCTAATCCAAGCTGAACCACTGACTCTCTGCATTACTACATGCAAATCATTTGAGGTACTGCTCTTGTGGCAAGCCCTGTGGAAATAACTAGTCAAAAGCAATATGAATAATAAAAAATCATACTTCCATACACAAGTTCTGCCACTTCAAAAGAATTCATTTTATTCCAGTATGTTTTGTAAAATTTACTCAGACCTACTCAACTTGGAACCCTTAGGGGGAAAAATACATGTGTGTGTGTGTGCGCGAGCGCACGCACATGCACACGTGCATGCATGTGAGCACACACACATGCAGTTGTATATACACACACAACATGATTAAGGTTTTTATTTTTATATGAGTGATTTTCATGCTAAAAGCTTTGGAAAGATATTTTGGATTATACTACTATTCTAGCATTTACCCTCTCCTGAGAGAACTTTAAGTAGTGAACCTGCATAAATCATTGAAGATGTATTCTCCTTGAAAAGCACATGCTATGAAAGTAAGTGGAACCACTCTTGCTCTTTAATGCAAGGCTTCCTTGATAGCTCAGGGACACAAGGAACTGTGGAATGGTCAAGAGGAAGGATGCAGACAGCTGGAACAGAGTTGGAATGCAGTTTCTGGGTCCTTTCTCCAGCAGAGCAAGCGTGAAGAACACCCTTCAAAGCTCTCATGATGTGATGCTGGCATTGATTCTGGCTGAGAGAAAGAGCAGAAATAACACACTGCCAAGGACTCTAATGGTGTATGTATTTATTCTCACTTCAAGGGACAGGAAGTCTGCAGGGAGCAGAGTAAAGGAGTTATATTTACAATTTGAAAACCTTGAAAGTACAGGATACCCAACTGCCAGGGTAAGCAGAAAGACATCATGATCTATAATAAGGAGATGAGAGAAATTTTGAGCAAAATTTCAAAGTGGTATAGGATGCCTGAAACATCAACATGGCAAGATGGACCATTATCTGATTCAGCAGCTGGAGGAGGGCACTCAGTTCAAGTCTTCAGCTGAGAAAACAGTATGATAACAACTTGTTAGGTTATTAAATCTACCATTTAGGGTTTGTAACATACATTAATACATACACCACCTTACTGGGCAATATCTAGCTAAATGGTTATGGTTTAACATTGAAATTATTGCATTTTAGAATTGTTAACAAGAACTTGTGTTAAACTATGTTCATCAAAGAAATTTAACAGCTAAATCATTTACTTTTCTCATTGAACTGTCTCCCAGACTTTTTATAAACCTAATTTAAGACCTAAAGTTCTATTACTGTCCTCTTGTTAATTTACTTTCAGAATTTAGTGTTGCTGGAATACTGCTGGTTTCCTACTCTCCAAAAGATAAACTAATTCAGGATAGGTAAACTATTAGGAATTAATGTGACTGTCAGCAGGAAAGGGAATTATAGCCAATTACAAACTGGCCTCTTCATTTTCTATTTCCTCACTAAGCAATTGTTAGAGATTGTGACAGGAGTTACACATATATTTTTTTAAAAAAGAAAAAAGAGTTATGCCAAAGTCTGTCAGCCCAAAGCAAAGTTTATTCACTTGGAGAAACACATGACTCATCCAATCTATGTTATCACCCCAAATTCAGGGGTAAGGATTAGCCTTGAGAATGTTCCCTAGAAAAGCCAAGAGAGTGGTTAGACAAATGAAGGCCCCTGTTTTCAGCATAACTGTCAAGACCATCTGTTGATGAATTACTTTCTGAAGTTTCACTTTTTGAAGGACAAAATAGTTTGATTTGGATTCACATTCTATGTTGTATTTCATTCCTCCCCAGACCAGACAGTAAGGCTTATCAAACATTACATTTCCTTATCCTATCCAATGGGGAGAAAAATATAAATACTAAAATTAAGTGGTAAAAGTGAAATATATATATATAATACTACAATATAATATGTTGGAGCTGAGTTATAGTAAGACTTGGAAAAAATTTTTGAAATTTAATTGATTTCGTTTCAATAACTTCCCAACTGATAATTCCTTATGCAATAGCTCCACTTATCCTAGTGCATGTGCCAAAATTAAATGATCACAAAAAGAAAGAAGAGTGTGGAGGATGCACTTTCATCTTTCTACTCTCCTAACACAAGTCTAATCAAACACTGATCTCATAACCATGTTTCAAGTTAGGAAAATTTGCCATCAAATTCAGTGTTGCTTGCACATGCCTTTGTATGTTATTAGTCACCAAAGCAACCACAAACATCTGAATTGCTAGTTGTACACATGTGCAAGGCATCCATGATTTTTGTTCAGATGATGACTAGAACACAAATGAATCTGAAGACTTCTAGCAGTCATCCACCCTCCACAGGGTATGGAGCTAAGCACTATAATAGAGGGTTTGAATGGAACTGGATAAAGCAGAAAGGCTGGGAGGAGAAGGGAGACACCAGAGGTACTCGGGAGAGAAGCTGATGGTTATGGAAAGTGGAACAAACCCGAAGAAATGATCCTTTATTATTCTTACTTGCAATATGCTTTCATTTCAGTAACTTCCCAACTGATAATTCCTTATGCATTTAAAAAACAGCAATTTAGAATTGTGCCCAAATAATACACAAACTGGATACTCTGGGTTATAGAAGAAAGGGAAACCTAAAGTACCCATTAGTTAAATCCATCAACTTTCTCTCTACTGGATGGTGAAGAGATTTGGGCCTGAGAATTTTTACTAAAATTATATATTCAGTTTCTGGGTCTGCATCACACTGAAGGAGAAGGAATGTGATCTCTAAAAAAAAAGCCAAATTCCAAAAAAAATCTAAATAGTCTCTTGAGATTTACTGGGTTGGATATTTGACCTCTGAGTCATTACACAGTATGACACTTAATATTTAACAGCAAGGTAATGCACTTTGATAGACAGTATAAATGAGACATAGTAACATTAAAACCAAAAATAATCTAAGCAACTTTTGTCAAAGGATGATTGCACCCTTAAAGAGAAGTGGATTAGCATACAAGACATTCCCAAATATAAAACATCTACTGCCCATTCAGAATAATCTCTCTGTATTAGGTCTACTATTATCTTTTATTGTTCTATTCCATGCATTAAATTCTGTTACTTTCTATGAATTCCAGTCTATAATATCAAAGGCAACAACTCCTTTGAAGTTGAAAATAATTTTTATAATAAAGAGGACATCTGAAACTCAAGAAACTAATACACACAATTTCAAGATCATATGAATTGAAAACAAGGATCATTTATTTTGTGGTTAAATATTTAATGTCTCTACCTTTGAAACAGAAAAGAAATTAAATTAACACTGTCTTCTTTAGGGTCAAGCATTTCCACTTATTTTGTTATGCATAGACATGTTAAGTATAAATGAGTATCTCACATGGTTAAATCACAATTGTTATTTAATAATCATGTTTCTAGATAAATATTAGATATATATTTTATATGGGGGAGGTGAGTGAGAATCTTTGTCATGCCTCTAAAAAAGTCAAATTCTTAGGAACAAATGTATCTATGCTGCTCTGCCCCGAGATGCAAAAGCCTGCTTATCGGATAGGTAAATGGCAAAAAGTTAAATTTGTGATGACATTAAATTCTGGATTCCAGTGATCTCATCAGGAAGTAATGATAAGGCATGGTAAACTGGTGAAATTAAATAATGCAAGGAAAGTACGCAGGGTAAATAAAATAAAAAGATATCAAGAAAGGACTGGAAGGTCTTGGGTACAAAGCAGGTCATCTGAAAATGATCAAGCAGTTTAACTGGCTGCTCACTCAAACACATCAGGCATGGCATGCCTTATCACAAAGCTGACACAAAGAGATTGTGCTAATGGAACTGGATATGCAAAGGAAAAACGTGAATCTCGTTATACTCTGATTTTGTCAGAAAACAAATAGAATATTCAGTTGTTTGTGGATCCCCATTTCCAGGGGTACTTTGGTATCTAGATGACATTCAGAGAATGCACATGATGGTAACAGGACTGAAAATATATCATAGAGGGTGAGGAAATAAAGAGGAGATGCTTCACTGGAAAAGAAGGCAAATTAAGGAGAACAGGAGAGCTGTCCAAGTGGGGCCCTGTGCCTCCCCTGACACCAGCCCCACAAATATAAAGGGACTGCACCCAGTACTCGTGCCTTCAGGGAGCTGACTTCAGGCGCCTCTCCAGCCCCAGCCTCCTGCTCTCCACTTCCTCTGCACTCCTGTGTTGTTATGGAGGTGCTTACATTGTCCTGACACCACAATGTCACCAAGCTCTTTGCTACTGATCCTCTTCTTCAAGCGCCAGAATCACCTCTACTTACCTCTTTCATGGTATAACTTCTCGCCTTTAAAACTCAGCTCATACTGATTCACTCCAGAAAATTTTGTGACCCTCTCCTCTCTTTTCTACCTTCCTGACTCATCCAAAATCCCTCCTCCTCTGTAATCTTGTAACATCCTTTGTATATTTGATAGTATATACTTAATTAAAGTGTATGTATGACTGTCTCTTGTAAAGGTGAACTGGTAAGCAGAGATTCTAACTCTAGGGACTGTGAGCAGACACTTGATGAACGTGTTCAAAGGCAAATGAGCTTCCATGAGTCACAAATATATGTACCGAACTGCTATTAAGGGCCAAGCAGTGTGGTAAGTTATCTAATACCAGAAAGAAAGAAAAAGTAACCAGAAACTCATCTCAATAATGGAATAACTTTCTAATAACTAGATCTGCTTAAAATTGGGATGGAAGGCCTGATAAAGAAGGTTGTTCTCCATTCACTGAAAGTGCCAAGAATACAATCATTTCATGATTGGGAGGCTGTATTAGAGCATTAGGTACTAACCAAGATTCTCCCCAAACTGAGATTCTCTATTCTTTTCTCCTGTATCTCTACTTCTGTCATAGGTGAGATAAATATACCCATTTGCAATACCACACTGATAGCCATGGGTTCTTTTAGTTAAAACTCAAGCTATTCGAAGAACTCTTTTGCTGCAGAGTAGCAGAGTAGAGTCAGAAAATAAACTGCAGACATGTGAGCAAGGGGTTAGCCCTTTGCATTTCCTTAGCTAATGAAGTAAAAATATTTCCTGTGTAATCTTTGTGTGTGTGCACATGTGTGCACACAAGCCTGCAGGGTGCACATTTGTCTAGGTGAGCTCCATTGCCAGAAATTACTGAAGATGAAATACTGAACATATACAGGCCTCTTGTATTGTCAAACCGTGGGCACACTTGAGAAGAAATAAATGAATGCATTTTGCACTAAGTGACACTGAATTGAATAATTGTTAGCATTTAATGACTTGCAAGGAAACAAGAATACAACTGGCCATTGTTCAAATGAACTATTAATTCAGAGTCCCAGTAGGAAAGGAATAGATTTTAAAACACTCACAGGTACCACAGAATCAGGCAATCTGTGGACAGTACAGCAGAGGGGAAATAAGGAAGGACCATGAGCCTGGCACCCCTGAGCTGGGACTGGTAATCCACAGCTATGTGTTCCTGAGCAATTGCCTTAACTATAGTGTGCCTCAGTCCCCATATCTGTAAGATGCAGATAATAGTAGCTGCCTAATAAATTTATGAGGAGCCTTGAATGATAAGCCCAGTGGGGCACTAAGAACAGTTTTGGTTGCAGTAAGTATTCTCAGATATCAGCTGTCCTTTTTGCACCAGGACATGTTTTTATACCAAGGGGCTCTACAGTTATTAGAACAAAGTAAAATGCTCTTAATTACTAGTTTTATTTGCAGGGCCAGATTCAAAGATTGTGAAACCAGGGTTGATAGAGATACAATGAATTACATTTCTTCCCATCAAGCTTTTCATTCCCAGGGTAAGTACCTACTTCACAGCACTGTTAAGATAATTGAAGGAATTAATAACGACAAAGAGCTTAGCTGCTGTCGTTGCTATTACTCCCACTTACCAAACAAGTATTTAATATTGTTCACAAAACTAACCTCTTCTAGCTCTGTCAATAAGTAAGTCTAAGTGCAATGACGGCTTCTGAAAATGAACTGTTTCAAATGGAGAAGAATAGCTAGTGACTCCCAAACCTGGAGAGCAGAGTGAAAGCCTCGAGTAGTGCAAGGTGGACTTAGGTGATGCACAGGGACCTAGAAAAATGTTAATAGGAACTGGGGCACGTACTCAAAGAGCTGGTGGGATCTCCTCCTGGAGCAACTGCCATGTAGTTGGCTGGCCATTGCTGGCAACAACAGAACATTTTAGGAGATACGGTAGCTATAATAATAACTCCAGAGGTACCCATGTCCTAATGCTCAGAACCTATATATAGGTTAGGTTATAGGGCAAAGGGGAATTATAGTTGCAAATGGAATTAAGGTTACCAATTAGCTGATCTTAACATAGGGAGGTTATTCTGGATTATCCAGGTTGGTCCAGTGAAATCAAAAGGGTTCTAAAGAGTGGGAGAGAGAAGCAGAAGAGCACCAGAGAGGCAGTGGCATGAGAAGAATGAGGTAGGCCACCCCTGGCTTGGAAGATGGAGGAAGGATCCACAAGCCAAGGAATGAGGGTGACCTCTAGAATCTAGAAAAGGCAAGGAAGCAGATTCTCTCTCAGAGCTTCCAGAAAAGCATGGAGTCCTGCTGACACCTTCAGTTTAGCCCAGTGAGATTTATGTTGGACTTCTGACCTCTTGAACTGTATGGTAAGTTGTGTTGTATTAAGCCACTAAATTTGTGGTAATTTGTTATAATAGCAATAAAAACTAACACAGAAGGCATCTTTCAACACTACTTTTAATTATGTGAAACACAATTATGTTTCATGTGCAATTTACTACTATTTGTTTTAACGCATTCTTATTAAAAAGTGTTTTAAGTATATTTCAATAATATTTAAACAAAATAAATATTAAAGTACAAAATTATAGAGAAAACAATTTTATAAATGATTCTAAAATTTTATACACTGTAAAATGTACAGCCAAAGAAGAAAATATTAGATGAAAAATACTTTAATTTCCACTAGAATTCCAAGTTCAGTAAAGAACCTGTGTCTGTTTGGCTCCTCTTATCTGGGTACCTGGTTTCTAGAACTTAAGTGTTTATAAAACAAATAAATGAATGAATGTACAGTTAATCAGTCATGGTTTCTCTCAACATATACTAATGCTATCAAGTTTGAAGGGGGTTCTTTGTACATCATCTTGTGTATTTTTTAATGATTTTTTTGTCTTTCAAATAGACTGCAGTTAACATTAAACTACATAGATAAGCAGACATTACCTACAAACACGAACAACTCCCTATTCATTAAAAATAGTTTGGTTAATATTGAATCAACTATTATGCTACAAACTAAACATTTGTGTCTGCCCAAAATTCCTATGTTGAAATCTAATCCACAATGTGATAGTATCTGGAGGAGCCCCTTTCAGGGGGTGATTAGGTCATGCGGGTGGAGCCCTCACAAATGAGATTCGTACTCTTTCATAAGAGACCCCACAGGGCTCTCTCGCCCTTTCTGCCAAGTGACGACACAATGAGAAGACAGCCACTGTAAACTAGACATGAAATCTGCCAGCACATTGGTCTTGGACTTCTCAGTCTCCAGAACTATGAAAAATAAATGTGTGCTGTTTGTAAGCTGCTCTGTCTATGGTGTTCTGCTGCAGTAGAACTGTCTAAGACATGTAAAGTAAGCAAATAGTCTTTTTCTAATCAAAGTTTTTTACACAGCACACATGAAGATATTTTCCCACAACTTCCAATAAATATAAATTGGTCATATGTGCTTTGTTAAATTACATTCCAGAGGGCCATGGTTAAAGTAGGGAAAATAAATTACAAAATAGAAAATCCATAAAGTCTATCCAGCAGATTCTTATGTTTTTAGGGAAAGTTGTTTAGATTCCCTGGAGCCAGGGAAACCCACGTACACTGAGCTAAAAACAAGGAAGGAAAGAGAAGAGGTGGGGAATACATTCATATGCTGTAATCATTCCAGGGCAGTAATTTGTTTCCTTATACCTGTGCTCAGACCTCCTCTAAGCCATCAAATATCTGAGCGAGTCTCAGCGCTACCATGAGCTCATATACTGAGATCCAATCTGGCAAGAGGAAGGGAGACCAATTCTATTGTTTTCTGGGCAGTACTGTACAAACATTGCTTATGGTCCTTAGTGATCTCCCTGTAGGCGAACAGATTACTGTCCTATGTCAGTAACAGGTTCATAAGATTCACTCCCCACCTGCACCCACACATCAACTCTGCACAGTAATCCACTGGGGTCCTGCCACCCCCAAGTCTGGACTTCCACCCAGGCTGTCTGCTACCCTGCTTCTTAGAATCCCACATTGATAGAACTTACTACTTTTCATGAGCTCTTTTTTCCTTCAAGTTCTAGCAGCGAAAGATGGGAATATACAGGGAAATGCAGGCTAATCTTCTAAATCTAGATTTACTATGCAAGTCCTTGGGGACCTTGAGTTGACCTGATAGAACCCGAGGTTCTTAGTCTTCAGTTCTGGAGGAACTGCAGCTCACTTCCAGCTGAGGCAAACTGGCAGCTGTGAGACAGCAGCAGATGGCAGGGTTTCCTCCAGGTGCACCAGCTGTCACCATGGCGCTAGGCAAAACCATCAGGAAGACAGAATTTGTCTATGGAATCTTTCAATGTCACGTTTGAACTTCCTTTTGTGCTTTTCACCTGCTTTCCAGTGCTGCTCTGGCTATGCACTAAGTACTACCTTGGACTCAGATTCCTGCTCCTTTTTCCTGTGCATCAGTTAAAACTCTTTCAAAGAATGACAGGTTTCTGGTAAGTCTTAATCAGAGTAATACAATTAACATTAAATTGTTTTATATGCAGGACTTTGTGACATTTTCCTTCCTAAAAAGAAATTACTAACCTCAATGATGTAATGGAATCTGCAATTTGTAGATACAAGAGAGATCGTGTTGACTGGGGAACCATTTTTCTTTTAGCTGATTTTCCAAAATAAATTATACTGAATATAACTATCCCATACTCACCCACCCCCATCACTTCACCTCTGTAAGTAATGTTATACTCCACCTAACCATATAACCAACAGTCCCCAATTTGGGAAAGAGTGTGTATTTGAGTTTGCCACATGAGATAAAGCATAAACAAATTTTGCTAACTGCTTGCTTTGATGATAAAACAATACAGAGCTAGAGAGCACAGAATATCTATATATTGGCAATTAGGGTGCAAACGTTCTCTTGAGAACTGTAAGACGACTAGCGGGTGAAGACGTGTCTGAGGTTTAGTTAAATGGTCAGCATAGAGCTGTTTGGTATGGACTGTAACATACCTGTTGCTTCTTTGCCCACTTGATTCTCTATTCCACTACTTATAGACATGTCCATTACAAGGCTAGAGGCACAGGAGAACAATAAATTAAAGATTACTATTTTAACTGTTCTTTTCACACTTCTAGTAAATGGTGGGGAGAAAGTTAATCAAAAAGCTAAATGATATTTGGGGGAATTTCAGAAGATGTGCATTTACCTATGTATCACAACAATGATCAAGAAACAACTGCATTTGACCCAGGAATTACACTTCTAGAAATTTACCCAGGAATGCAGCAGCCCAGTTTGAAAAAGACAGATGCACCCCTATGTTTATCGCAGCACTATTTACAATAGCCAAGAAATGGAAGCAACCTAAGTGTCTATCAGTAGATGAATGGATAAAGAAGATGTGGTACATATATACAATGGAATATTATTCAGCCATAAGAAGAAAACAAATCCTACCATTTGCAACAACATGGATGGAGCTAGAGGGTATTATGCTCAGTGAAATAAGCCAGGCGGAGAAAGACAAGTACCAAATGATTTCACTCATCTGTGGAGTATAAGAACAAAGAAAAACTGAAGGAACAAAATAGCCCCAGAATCACAGAACCCAAGAATGAACTAACAGTTACCAAAGGGAAAGGGACTGGGGAGGATGGGTGGAAAGGGAGGGATAAGGCCAGGGAAAAAGAAAGGGGCATTAAAATTAGCATGTGTCATGTGGGGGGGCACGGGGAGGGCTGTGCAACACAGAGAAGACAAGTAGTGATTCTACAGCATCTTACTACGCTGATGGACAGTGACTGTAATGGGGATTGTGGGGGGGACTTGGTGAAGGGGGGAGCCTAGTAAACATAATGTTCTGCATGTAATTGTAGATTAATCATAACAAAATAAAAAATAAATAAAATAAAATAAAACAACTGCACTGTGCAAACAAGCTCTCCGTGATAGTTTTAAATGAGGACATCTGAAATCAGCATGTGGACCATATGCTTAACTTTAGTCACTTATTAAGTAGCAAACAAAAAAAGCAAGAGAAATCTTTACATAAATTTGACATTCTGGGCAAGTCTGATTCTCATTTCAAGCATAATTTTGCTAATGGGCTCACTCACTGACTGACAGCTGAATTAGTTGGACCTTTACTTACCCTATAGCATCTATTTTTTCCCGTTTGCCTGACTTTTTATGTTTATATATTGTTTTGGACATTTTATAATAATATCTTTTCACAAACACAAATATCCTAGTAAGATAGTTAGGGGAGCAATATTTATTTCTATCCCTGTAATATAATGGGGTGGTGTGTGTGTATCAATGTACAGAGACAGAGAGAGAGAGAGGCATACCTCATAGACATTTTAAGCTCAGTTCCAGACCACCACAATACAGAAAGTCAAATGAATTTTTTGACTTTCCAATGCATATGAAAGTTATGTTTACACTATACCATACTCTATTAATTGTGCAACAGCATTATGTCTACAAAAAGTACATACCTTAATTAAAAAGTACTTTATTGATTAAAAAATGCTAACTGACCTCTGAGCTTGCAACAAGTCATAATCATTGATCACAGATCATCATAACAAATATAGTAACAATGTAAAAGTTTGAAATATTTGTACATCACCAAAATGTGGCACAAAGGGAGCCAACGCTGTTGGAAAAATGTTACTGATAGACTTGCTCAATGCAAGGTTGCCACAAATCTTCAATTTGTAAAAAAACACATCTCTGAAGCACAATAAAGCAAAGTGCAATAAAATGAAGTATGCCTGTGTGTACAGATATATATTATTATCAATCTAGCATTTCAGACACCTGCTGTCTTAATACTATGATTAATGCTCATGCTACCTCCATGGTAGCTCTCCTGATCATCTTTGGAACTTCCAATTTGTAGCAGAGATGGACAGGTTATCAGTAGGGAAACTAGAAAGATTTTTTTGCTATTTATCTTTCCCTTGTGGAAATATTTCATTGCCTATATAATTACTTTGGCTAAACTCCACGGTTATTTTGTCTGCTTATAATGTTTAATGAGAAACTTCTCCCCACCCTCATTTTTTTTGAACTAGAGTTAGAAGATATATTGGTAATCATAAAATCTAATCTTGCATCTAGAGGAATTATTTCTGTCAGATGGTGTATTATTTATCTACAGCTACACAACAAATCATGTCAAAATTTAGCAGCTTAAAACAACAAATATTTATTGTATCTCACATTGTTTTTCTGGTTTGGGAATCTGGCAGCTGCTCAGCTCAGGATCTCTCCTAACATCCTAGTCCAGCTGTCTGCTGGAGGGTAGACTGGAGCCCAAGGAACCACTTCCAACCTTGCTCAGGAGGCTTCAGTCCCTCCCCACGAGGCATCCTCACAGGGCTGCTCGGAGCATGGCAGCTGGATTCCTGCAGACCCAGTGCTCCAAGGGGCAATCAAAGTTAACCAAAATAGATAATGCAGTGTCTTTGACAACGTAACCTTAGAAATGACAAACTAAAACTTCCACCATATTATACCAGTCACACATAATTACTCAAATTTGGGACAGGATTACACAAGGGCATAAATATCAGAAATCAGACGTCAGTGGAGGCCACCTTCCGGGCTGGTTGTCACAGATGTGTGGTCATTTTTCTAACAAGATGATGACTACCTCAGATGGCAGCGCATTCCATTTCTGCACAATTAAAACTGTCAGACAAGCTCTTCAGAGATGGCCCAAAATTGACCTTCATAAGGGTTGAAGGGACAAGAACAGGTATAATTCACTTGATTTTGATAGCTTATATATTTTTGTTAAATTATTGGAGTATGGAAGTTTCACTTTGATTGCTGTTTTTAGAAGGGAATAAATGCAGCATTTTCAAATGATTTTCTTCTTTGGTATGGATAAACAGAAAGTATAACAGAGAAGAAAAATTATCAAACAAAGGAGACAGGGAAGGGACATATAACTGCATAGAGATGGGAATAAATGGTGATTTGATGAAGCAGGTGTGGGGATAATCTTTTAGCCTACTACCCTGGCCACACTGAACACAGTTCACCTTTCCTCTGTTCTCTCTTCATAGCACCAGACTAACCTTTCACTTTCTCATGTTAGCAGTAAGGGTTGTGAGATAGAGTCATTCTAATGTACTGTGACTACAATTCCATTTATAGCATTTGTACCAAAATGTGGTAAAACTGTTAAATATCTATAAGAATTTTTGAGATATTAAATGTAGAAACTATTATTTTGAGAAGGAATAACTATTGAACTTGAAATACTTCATAAGTACATATTCTTATTTTAAAGATAATACATTTTGCATTTAGCTTCTTGCCTGAAAACATAAAAATTAATGAAATAAAATCAATGTATTTATAACATTTTCAGGCTGTTCCAATGTAAATTTTTAAGGAATTCTACATTAGAGTGGAAATCAGTGAAGAATAAGATCAAGGATACAAATAATAATGATTTTTTAAGAGTCCTTTCATTAACTGGTATGTTATATGTCACTTTTTTCTTGCTTAGTGATTGGCAGTTATTTGGCGATAAATTTAGTAATGCCAAAACATATGTCAGATTGATGAATAATTAAAAATTGGTAAATTGGAGTAATCATAATGAATATTAAATGTATAATAGGAAATCCTTTCTATAAATCTATTGCTATTTATTGAGTTTTCTGTCAAATTCAGTAAGATATTGCAATATGTATATTCAATAAAAACTGGCTTGACCTCTCCACATGTCTATTTAATTATCACATGATATTGACTATAATTTAGACTCTGAATGTAGAAATATTTTCTCTTTGGGAAACAAAATAGCAATGTCATTCACATTCTGAATTGGAATTCACTGGAAAGGAGCATAATAATTGTTACAACTATGAAGGAAAATTCCCACTGATGAGTCTAATTTTTGAACATCATAGACATTCTACAAATACATACATTTGTCTAGAAAATTCTAAGTTTAACCATGCGAACTAGTTGGAAAACTTGACTTCTAAAGGAAGTCATCTTGTTCTATATAAATTTCATTTCTAATATTCTTTTTCCAGCTCTTTAGAAATGTCTTCCCCTATTACAGCTTGTTGCACTTTAGCAAGATAATGACTAAAACACAAACTCATGATCTTCGTGATAGAATTCTTCCTCTTTGATATAATACAATTTTAATTGTTCAGAAGCTTTGTGTTCAAGACAGAATGGTCAAAGTTTCTTTTACTGGGGGAACAAGATCTCACTCTTTGAAAAAATTGGCTTTTCAGATGCGACACACATTATATTGTTCAAAGTATGGCTGAGTGAATAATACTGGGAGATTCATTAGCATGTGTCACCTTTCAGGTAACCTTTTTGTAAGAACTTTATTTCTTTTCATCTTCTTCTTGGCTGCAGCCTGTGTAAGGTAAAGTACAAAGCAAAGCCTCATTCTCCTAATACCCTGGAGACATCTGTTCTCTGGAAGCAACTTTCCTCCTTGCAGATCTTGAGTCAGTTTATATCCCAATACTTCAAAGGGCAACATTTTGGAGTATAAAATATTTACTACAGGACAAACGATCTGTTAATTTAAAACTTCAGGAAATATTCTTTCATAATAACTAATTTTGTGATAAATTAATATTTCACCAAAATGTAATATTTAATTTCATCTTACAGAAGTAATAATTTTTAAATATTTGGACTATGTCTTTCTTAAGAGGAACTCTTATTGAAAATGAAGAGCATCTAAAAAAATTGATACCACCAATAGGGAATCACTGTTTTTCCTTTATAGTAAAGGAAAGATTTTTAAATTATTTATTATAATTGCAGAATGGAAACTCCTAATTCTCCCTTCCTACCTTCCCCAAATTAAGCTCCCCAAATCTCTGACAAACATTCTACGGCTGTTATTTGCAGGTTGAGTTTTTAAAAAATCAGATGATTTTTTGTAAGCTTTCTTTGCAAAAGTAAACTTCCAAGAACAGTTTTCTATAGAATTGCAGTCATGCATTTTGTGTGAGCTTATCTCAGATGCTGTTCTCGGATGTTGACTTACACCTTAAATCATTTTCATGGTGAATAATATCCCTGATTCACCATGTCCCTTTATTGTTTGATACAATTATTTTAACATTTATGAAGTAACAGTTTTCATAAAGGGAATTTTATTTCCCTGTGTGGATTATTTTCTAAAGCACAGAAACAGAATTTCAGGGGTAGCTCCCTTCCTGACTCATTCTAGAATGTACGGAGGTCAGCTGACTCAAAATTCTATCTATACACTTGGGATGTTCCTGATTTAGAAAGTGGACAGAGATTCTTGAGGTACATGAAGGCTTTTACTCATTTGGAACAAAGTTTCCACAAACTGGTTGCACAGTTGAATCATTTGGGGAAGTTTTACAAAAACTCAAGCTCAGACCCAATACTTAGAGATCTGATTTAATTAGTCTGGGGTGAGGCCCATGGGCCAATATTTTAAAGTTCCTCGGTTGTTTCTAATATTCAACCATGGTTCAAACTTCTAGTTAGAACAACATTTACAAAGACTTTACCATAGTGATCTTGCCATTTATACTACATCATTTTACATATCTGAGTTGACAGGAAATAAGGCAATCTTAGGGAAACACATCATTTAACTATCCTTTGGGAATAATTATTATGAATGAAAGAGCTCTCCAGGTAAGACATCTAGTGTGTCAGTGAATGCTGAGATAGTAAATATTTCACCATTGTTGGAAATCTTTCTCATAA
Organism: Manis pentadactyla; assembly: GCF_030020395.1. Classification (NCBI taxonomy): domain Eukaryota; kingdom Metazoa; phylum Chordata; class Mammalia; order Pholidota; family Manidae; genus Manis; species Manis pentadactyla. The sequence continues at coordinate 115,570,632 of NC_080024.1, read as the reverse complement.
ATATTACATAATTCTTTGCCCTGAAGAAAATTAAACAAAATTAACTAAACAAAAATACTAAACAAAATTAATACTTTCTTAACAGTTCATTATCATCACTGTAGACATCTGTGGTTGTATTATCTGGACTTTGTGATATTTAGGCACCTCCACAAAGTTTCAGTTTGAAAAGTTTTGAGGGTAATTATTCTTATCATCTGTCAGTCTCGGTGATTATGTCTTAGTATTTGTCACTGCATGATCACACACCCCCCCATTTCCCTTTGCTTTTGCCCTTTCTGCTTCTAATCTAATAATGCCAATACCGATTATGCTGCAAAGATTGAATATAACTTGAGAAGACCTTACTGCTTGAGAAATCAGATAATCATGCTTAGTAAACCAAGTAATTCTGATGATACCTACATTTTGCGGTTAGTAGGCTCTGTTGTGAGAACATAGGGATGTCTGCCCTGCTACAAAGGAAAGCAAGTAAACTCCATGATGAATTTTCCCCTCGCAATTCTTTAACAATGTTTTTCCTTTCGTGACTGTATTCAGGACAATTTAAGTTGGAAGAAATTTGACCTCTAAGTGACTAAGATGTTCTTATATTAAAAATATAGATTTTTTTTAAAAGCTTTGGTCTGAGAGATGGCTGTGAGTTTCATAGAGTGAGATGTCCCTAGCTGAAGCCCTGCCTTCCTCCCTGAACACACACTAAACCTAACTAGGAATCACTCTGAGGAAGCGGCCATGAGATGGCCCTGTGTACAATCCAGTTGATTGTACATGATCCAAATAAGAAAAGAGCTAGAAATACAGAGAATACATCCAGAGGCAATATTTCATAATACATCATAAGTAATTCAACAACTCTTCCAAGTAGTTTGCAGAATTAGTAAGAAAAACATTAGATGCAATTACTTAATTTATATACCATATGTGCCTAAGCATATTTTCCTTATTTTCTCTGTGCCATTACTTCTAATTATGATTTCATCCCAAATCGGGTCACCTAATCTGTAGTTTGGAAAAGCCCACAGGTGGCAGATTGAATTACAAAAATATTTATCATTAGTATATGATATATCTAGGTCTAGCTTTAATCCCCCAAACATTGAGGTGAATGAGCAATGTGCTAGAAGAGGTGTTAACAGTCTAATATAAAGAAAAATCCTGTGACTTGCTTGAAAATACATGTATTTCATGGCTTCATTTTTTTTTTTTTACACATGGGGTTCATGATCTTTGCAGTGTATTCCAACTTTATGCAGGTAAAATAATATTAAGGTGAATAGTACTATATTAATATATGGAATTGATATTATTAAATATTAAATAAGAAATATATATTTCTCATTTCTTAGAACTACATAATTCTTTGCCTACTTCCATCATTGAAATGGCTTCTGAAAAACTCTCACCTCTAAACTTATGTAGTATTTCCTCATATGTAACCTTTAAAGGAGTCCATCAAAAAAATCACAATATAAGGTTTAGTGTGATTTCAATTTATTCTACCTTTGTGTTACTTGCTCTAAAGCCAGTAGAGATTTTTACATGTGTAATATATATATATATATGTAATGTGAGATTAATATTTAGACTCATAAAACAGTATTTCTGATTTATAATGGCCTGTAAATCATATGGAGCAACACAGCACCCATGAGCCATATGTTTCTATCTAGTATCATAGGTGCGCTGTGAAGTATTTCAACTACAAAACACCTAAAACTGTTAAAGTTGGCAAACACTGATCCCAGTTAGTCCCTCAGCTCCAGCCTGTCTTTTGTAATTCAAGACTCTTTTGGCTTGTCTTTTGGATACTTGCCATTCTGACTGGTGAGAGGTGGTATTTTACTGTGCTTTTGATTTGCATTTCCCTGATGATTAGTGATATGGAGCATCTTTTGATGTGTCTGTTGGCCAATCATATGTCTTCTTTGGAAAAATGTTTACTCGGGTTCCTCTCCTCATTTTTTAACTGGGTTATTTATTTATTTATTTATTTATTTTTGGTGTTCGACTGTATGAGTTTTTATGTATTTTGGATATTAACCCCTTATTGGATATATCATTTACAAACATATTCTCCCATACTGCAGGTTCCCTTTTTGGTTGTTGATGGTTTCCTTTGTTGTGAAGGTTTTAGTTTGACGTAGTCCCACTTTATTGATTTTTGCTTTTATCTCCCTTAGCTATAGAGACACATCCAGAAAAAAATTACTTATGCTGTTGTTCAGTAGATTCATGACTAAATTTTCTTCTAAGAGTTTTAGGATTTTATGTACTCCATTTAGGTCTTTTATCCATTTTGAGTTTATTGTTGTATATGGTGTAAGACAGTGATCTAGCTTCATTCTCTTGTACAGCGCTGTCCAGTTTTCCCAACACCACTTATTGAAGAGACTGTCTTTTCCCCATTGTACATTCTTGCCTCTTTTGTCATATATTAATTGGTGACAATGTGGAAAAAATAGAACCCTCCTACACTACTGGAGGGAATGTAGATTGGTCCAGCCACTGTGGAAGGCAGAATGGCGGTTCCTCAAAAGACTAAAAGTAGAAATACCATATGATCCACTGTGGGTAAAATTGCAATATTTCCAGAATCTCTTGCCTGGCTTTAGTGCATCTCCATACAATAGGTGTTTCCAGGGGATGGAGAGGAATAGTCCATCTCCACATGAATAGGTAATTACAAAGACAAGCAAGGGCTTATCTGGACTGGAGAGGTTGGGTGGGGGCCTCTTCTTCTGCAGTCTGGTCGAGAGAGACATGGGGAAGCAGAAGTGGATGACTGCTTGTAAGAAATAAACTTTATTTCTCCCTTTGACTGATTTTGGTTTCAAAGGTATTTGCCCTGGATTTTCCCCCTGGAGTTATATCCACAGTTCCATTTCTGGAAATTTACCTGAAGGAAACAAAATCAGTTATTCAAAACGACATATGCATCCCTATGTTTACTGTCATATTATTTAGAATAGCCAAGATATGGAAGCAACCTAAGAGTACATGGATAGATTAGTGGATAAAGATCACACACACACACACTGGAATATTACTCAGCCATAAAAAAAAAGAAACCTTGCTATTTGCAACAACATGGAAGGACCAAGAGGGCATTATGCTAAGCAAAAATAAGCCAGGCAGAGAAGGACAAATACCATATGATTTCATTTATTTGTGGAATCTACAAAACCAAAGCAAACAAACAGAAATAGACTCACAGATGAAGAGAAAAGCCTGGTGGCTCCCATAGGGGAGGGGAGTTGGAGAATAGGAAAAAAAGGTGAAGGGGATAAAGAAGCACAGAATTCCAATTATGGCATAAATTAGTCACAGGGATGAAAGTACAGCATAGGGAATACAGTCAATAATATTAAAGTACCATTGTATGTTAACAATAAAAATACCTATTGTTATGAGCATTTAATAATTGTAGATAACTGTCAAATCACAATGTTGTACACCTGAAACCAATATAATATTGTATATTAACTATACTTCAATAAAATAAAAAAGTTAAAAAAGAAACCCTACACTGATTGGTGTATGTCAAAAGGGCAATGCAGCCAACTGAAAGAGCACCCAATGGCCATAGCTGGAAAAATTTGAACAACAAAATTAAGTACTATTGGATTACTTTTTTAAGAAAAGGAAGACTACTCTTCTGCTATCAGCAGGCCAAGGTGGCACACAAATCTTTGGTACTCTTTGCAATACCAAGTAAGGTGAAGAGCAAAAGAGATACAGATTCAATATATACAGAAAGGTTCCCTGCTTACCCCAACTCTCCTCCAAGACAGCAGTTAGAGTAGGTTGAGTAAATTATGCCCCTCAAAAAGATATGTTCAAGTCTTAACCACCTGTACCTGTGCATGTGACCTAATTTGCAAACAGGGTCATTGTAGATGCAATAAGTCATGTGCAGGATTAGGGTAGTCCCTAAAACTAGTGACGGGTCTTGAAAAGAAAAGGGGAGGGCACACAGAGACATACATGGAGAAGGTCACATGAAGACAGAAGCAGCTATGAGGCAAAGAACAGTAAGGATTGTCAAGAGTCAAGGAAGGCTTCAGAGACAGAGAGGTCCCCCTAACACTTTAAGTTTGGACATCTAGCTTCCTGAATTGTGAAAGAGAAGTTTCTGTTGTTCTAAGCCCCCTAAGTTGTAGTAATTTGTTATGGTATCCCAGGAAAACTAATACTGCATTGAAACAAAACAAAACAAAACAAAACCTTTCTGTTCTGCAGTCACTCATGAACCTCCCACAATGCTGGGAAATGACTTGAGCTCTTAAACCATCCATACCACCCCAGCTTTCCCCCTCCTGCCTTCCCTGCACCCATGTGTCTATTTTTGCTGCCTACTTTTCTTTTCTGTGTCTTGGTTGAACCACAAAATCCCTCCAACACTTCACCCAGAACCTGACATGTGTTCAAAAGCATAACATTGTAATCACATATGCATGCTGTTTCTATAGTTGGTGGCATCTTTTTTTTTCCATAAGAAGAAATCCTGAAAGATGGTGGCGTGAGAGGAGAGACAGAGGCTTCCTCCTAAAACTGGATACAATTAGAAAATTTAATTGGCGCAACTAATCCTGAGAGAGCAACAGGAAAGAGGATGCATCAGACTGCACACACCTGGAGAAAAGAGCAGACCTCAGTGAACGGGGTAACATACCAGGGCTGTGGCTCCACAGGACCCGAGCCCCTCCCCCACCCCAGCTCACCGGCGGGAGGAAGACAAATGGAGCAGGGAGGGAGTGGAAGGCTTGGGACTGCTGAATACCTAGCACCGGAGATCTGCGCTGGGAGCACAAACCTACATTTCATGGGGCTTTCATGAAACTCACATAACTACCGGGTTGGAAAGTTAATACAGGCAGAGTTCCTGGTGAGACTGGGATTCCGGCTGCTTGTGGAAAGCAGGGATCCATATCTGGCTGCTCTGGGGCAAAAATTTATACATGTGTGCCCGGCCCACTGGCTCAGGCAGTGGAGACAGACACAGGAGCCAGGAGGCGGGGAACAGCTCTTTCCTACCACCAGTACCGCTCCCCTGTGACCCCGACATTGCTTCAGGGGCTCAGCAGCTCCAGAAGAGAGCTTCTGGACACTAGAGGGCGCCATATACAAACATGAAAAGCCAAAGGAACCTTGCCCAGAGTAAAATTATTGATACAAATCCCGAGAAAGATTTAAATGATATGGACCTCGTGACTCTTCCTGAAAGGGAGTTCAAAATAAAAATAATCAACATCCTAATGGAGGTAAGGAAAGACATCCAAGAACTCAGGAATGAATTCAGGTCAGAGATCCAATCGTTGAAGAGAACCATGGAGGGTATTAAAAGCAGGTTGGATATGGTGGAGGAGACAATAAATGAAATAGAAACTAGAGAAGAGGAATACAAAGAAGCTGAGGCACAGAAAGAAAAAAGGATGTCTAAAAATGAAAGAATATTGAGAGAACTGTGTGACCAATCCAAGCGGAACAATATTCGCATTATAGGGATACCAGAAGAAAAAGAGAGAGAAAAAGGGATAGAAAGTGTCTTTGAGGAGGTAGTTGCTGAAAACTTCCCCAATCTGGGGAAGGAGATAGTCTCTCAGGCCATGGAGATCCACAGATCCCCCTACACAAGGGATCCAAGGAAGACAACACCAAGACACATAGTAATTAAAAAGGGAAAGATCAAGGATAAGGACAGACTGTTAAAAGCAGCCAGAGGCAGAAATAAGATCACATACAAAGGAAAGTTCATCAGACTAACATCAGACTTCTCAGCATAAACCTTACAGGCCAGAAGGGAGTGGCATGATGTATTTCATGCCATGAAGCAGAAGGGCCTGGAACCAAGATTACGTTACCCAGGGAGATTATCATTTAAATTTGAAGGAGGGATAAAACAATTTCCAGATAAGCAAAAGCTGAGAGAGTTTACCCCCCACAAACCATCTCTGCAGTCTATTTTGGAGGGACTGCTATAGATAGAAGTGTTCCTAGGGTTGGACAGCTGTCACCAGAGGTAGTAAAACCACAGTAGAGAGGGTGGAGAAGCTGATTGCGAGGCAAATGCAAAATTAAATTGACTATCCCCAAAGCCAATCAAGGGATAGAGAAGAAGTATAGAATCTGTTACCTAATATATAAAGAATGAAGGAGGAAGAAAAAAGAGGAGAAATAGAAAAGAACCTTTAGATTGTGTTTGTAACAGCATACTAAGCGAGTTAAGTTAGACTCTTAGATAGTAAGGAAAGCAACCTGGAACCTTTGGTAACCACGAATCTAAAGCCTGAAATGGCAATAAGTACATACCTATCAATAATCACCCTAAATGTAAATGGACTGAATGCACCAATCAAAAGACATAGAGTCACTGAATGGATAAAAAAACAAGACCCATCTATATGCTGCTTACAAGAGACTCACCTCAAACCCAAAGACATGCACAGACTAAAAGTCAAGGAATGGAAAAAGATATTTCAGGCAAACAATAGGGAGAAAAAGCAGGAGTTGCAATACTAGTATCAGACAAAATAGACTTCAAAACAAAGAAAGTAACAAGAGATAAAGAAGGACATTACATAATGATAAAGGGCTCAGTCCAACAAGAGGATATCATTATAAATATATATGCACCCAACAAAGGAGCACCAGCATATGTGAAACAAATACTAACAGAACTAAAGGAGGAAATAGACTGCAATGCATTCATTTTAGGAGACTTCAACACACCATTCACTCCAAAAGACAGATCCACCAGACAGAAAATAAGTAAGGACACAGAGGCACTGAACAACACACTAGAACAGATGGACCTAATAGACATCTATAGAACTCTACATCCAAAAGCAACAGGATACACATTCACCTCAAGTGCACATGGAACATTCTCCAGAATAGACCACATACTAGGCCACAAAAAGAGCCTAGTAAATTCAAAAAGGTTGAAATCCTACCAACCAACTTTTCAGACCACAAAGGCATAAAACTAGAAATAAATTGTACCAAGAAAGCAAAAAGGCTCACAAACACATGGAGGCTTAACAACACGCTTCTAAATAGTCAATGGATCAATGACCAAATTAAAATGGAGATCCAGCAATATATGGAAATAAATGACAACAATAAAACAAAGCTCCAACTTCTGTGGGACGCAGCGAAAGCAGTCTTAAGAGGAAAATATATAGCAATCCAGGCATATTTAAAGAAGGAAGAACAAACCCAAATGAATACTCTAATGCCACAGTTATCAAAATTGGAAAAAGAAGAACAAATGAGGCCTAAAGTCAGCAGAAGGAGGGACATAATAAAGATCAGAGAAGAAATAAACAAAATTGAGAAGAATAAAACAATAGAAAAAAATCAGTGAAACCAAGAGCTGGTTCTTTGAGAAAATAAACAAAATAGATAAGCATCTAGCCAGACTTATTAAGAGAAAAAGAGAATCAACACACATCAACAGAATCAGAAATGAGAAAGGAAACATCACGACGGACCCCACAGAAATACAAAGGATTATTAGAAAGTACTATGAAAACCTATATGCTAAGAAGCTGGAAAACCTAGAAGAAATGGACAACTTCCTAGAAAAATACAACCTTCCAAGACTGACCAAGGAAGAAACACAAAATCAAAATAAACCAATTACCAGCAAAGAAATTGAAGCGGTAATCAAAAAACTACCCAAGAAAAAAACTGGCAGGCCAGATGGATTTACCTCAGAATTTTATCAGACATACAGAGAAGATATAATACCCATTATCCTTAAAGTTTTCCAAAAAATAGAAGAGTAGGGAATACTCCCAAACTCATTCTATGAAGCCAACATCACCCTAATACCAAAACCAGGCAAAGATCCCACCAAAAAAAAAATTACAGACCAATATCCCTGATGAATGTAGATGCAAAAATAATCAATAAAATATTAGCAAACTAAATTCAAAAATATATCAAAAGGATCATACACCATGACCAAGTGGGATTCATCCCAGGGATGCAAGGATGGTACAACATTTGAAAATCCATCAACATCATCCACCACATCAACAAAAGAAAGACAAAAACCACATGATCATCTCCACAGATGCTGAAAAAGCATTCGACAAAATTCAACATCCATTCATGATAAAAACTCTCAGCAAAATGGGTATAGAGGGCAAGTCTCTCAAAATAATAAAGGCCATATATGATAAACCCACAGCCAACATCATACTGAACAGTGAGAAGCTGAAAGCTTCTCCTCTGAGATCGGGAACAAGACAGGGATGCCCACTCTCCCCACTGTTATTTAACATAGTACTGGAGGTCCTAGCCACGGCAATCAGACAAAACAAAGAAATACAAAGAATCCAGATTGGTAACAATGAAGTTAAACTGTCAATGTTTGCAGGTGACATGATATTGTACATAAAAAACCCTAAAGACTCCACTCCAAAACTACTAGAACTGATATTGGAATACAGCAAAGTTGTAGGATACAAAATTAACAGAAAGAAATCTGTGGCTTTCCTATACACTAACAAAGAGCCAAAAGAAAGAGAAATCAGGAAAACAATTCCATTCACAATTGCATCAAAAAGAATAAAACACCTAGGAATAAACCTAACCAAGAAGTGAAATACCTATACCCTGAAATCTATAAGACACTCTTAAGAGAAGTTAAAGAGGACACTAACAAATGGAAACTCATCCCATGCTCTTGGCTAGGAAGAATTAATATCCTCAAAATGGCCATCCTGCCCAAAGCAATATACAGATTTGATGCAATCCCTATCAAATTACCAACAACATTCTTCAATGAACTGGAACAAATAGTTCAAAAATTCATATGGAAACACCAAAGGCCCCAAATAGTCAAAGCAATCCTGAGAAAGAAGAATGAAGTGGCGGGGATCTCACTCCCCAACTTCAAGCTCTACTATAAAGCCATAGTAATCAAGACAATTTGGTACTGGCACAAGAACAGAGCCACAGACCAGTGGAACAGATTACAGACTCCAGACATTAACCCAAACATATATGGTCAATTAATATTTGATAAAGGAGCCATGGACATAAAATGGGGAAATGACAGTCTCTTTAACAGACGGTGCTGGCAGAACTGAACAGCTACATGTAAGAGAATGAAACTGGGTCACTGTCTAACCCCATACACAAAAGTAAACAAAATGGATCAAAGACCTGAATGTAAGTCATGAAACCATAAAACTCTTAGAAAAAAAACATAGGCAAAATCTCTTGGATGTGAACATTAGTGACTTCTTCATGAATATATATCCCTGGGCAAGGAAAACAAAAGCAAAAATGAACAAGTGGGACTATATCAAGCTGAAAAGCTTCTGTACAGCAAAGGACACCATCAATAGAACAAAAAAGTACCCTACAGTATGGGAGAATATTTTCATGAATGACAGATCCAATAAAGGCTTGACATCCAAAATATATAAAGAGCTCACGCTCCTCAACAAATGAAAAGCAAATAATCCAATTAAAAAATGGGCAGAGGAGCTGAACAGACAGTTCTCCAAAGAAGAAATTCAGATGGCCAACAGACACATGAAAAGATGCTTCACATCACTAGTTATCAGAGAGATGCAAATTAAAACCACAATGAGATATCACCTCACACCAGTAAGGATGGCCACCATCCAAAAGACAAACAACAACAAATGTTGGCGAGGTTGCAGAGAAAGGGGAACCCTCCTACACTGTTGGTGGGAATGTAAATTAGTTCACCATTGTGGAAAGCAATATGGAGGTTCCTCAAAATGCTCAAAATAGACTTACCATTTGACCCAGGAATTCCACTTCTAGGAATTTACCCTAAGGATGTAGCATTCCAGTTTGAAAAAGACAGATGCAGCCCTATGTTTATTGCAGCACTATTTACAATAGCCAAGAAATGGAAGCAACGTAAGTGTCCATCAGTAGATGAATGGATAAAGAAGATGTGGTACATATACACAATGGAATATTATTCAGCCATAAGAAGAAAACAAATCCTACCATTTGCAACAATGTGGATGGAGCTAGAGGGTATTATGCTAAGTGAAATGAGCCAAGCGGAGGAAGACAAATACCAAATGATTTCACTCATCTGAGGAGTATAAGAACAAAAGAAAACCTGAAGGAACAAAACAGCAGCAGAATCAAAGAACCCAAGAATGGACTAACACTTACCAAAGGGAAAGAGACTGGGGAGAATGGGAGGGTAGGGAGGGATAAGAGTGGGGAAGAAGAAAGGGGGTATTATGATTAGCATGTATAATGTGAGGGGTCAGGGAAAGGGGAGGGCTTTGCAACACAGAGAAGACAAGTAGTGACTCTACAACATCTTACTATGCTGATGGACAGTGACTGTAATGGGGTTTGTGGGGGGGACTTGGGGTAGGGGAGAGCCTAGTAAACATAAATAAAAATAAATAAATTAATAAATAAATAAAAAAGAAATCCTTTAGTGACTATAATCATATGTAAATCTGATCAAAGATTCTGTATTTTGAAGTTTTAAATAAATATAAATTAAAGTACTGCCAATAAACATTTTTAGTTTTCCTATATTGGTCATTATGAATGAGAAGATTGTCCACTGCTGTGAGATGGAACATAAACTTTCCTTCAGGGTATGCCTGATCCCAGAGCACATGAATAGTTTCTTCTGAAACAGTAGGTCTCCTAATAAAGAACATTTTTTAGGTTACACCAAATTTATGCCAACAGCTAATATATTCCATCAGAAAAAAAGTTAAGATACAGAAGAGATTTACCAAAGACACTCACATACTTATGCAGCTAAATTGACATAGGCCTGGCATTTCCCAGCTAGTAAAGCATTCATCTTTCCCCATCATTCCCTGCAAGGAATGTCTTCCTCAAGACCAAGTGGCCCTAAATAATCAGAGGAAGTCAGGCTTTTGCTAGATGGATACAGATAACTGACAGTTATACTGGACTCATGGAAATTGGCAGACCCTCTTTTTTTTCCTCCATCTACTGACTGACTGTTTTTCCTTTATTCTGTTCATTAGATTCTCTTCTAAAAAATAAAACTCAGGCACATTAATCTAATCAGTAACACCCAATATAAAATTTAAAAAGAGAAGATACATTATTTGGCTCAGCAAAGAGTTGCAGCTATTCAGTGGATTCCATTTATCTTTGCCAGTCCTTTTCCCCACTTTTTTAAAAAGAGCTTTCTTAGGAAATAATTCATGTAATATCATGCAATTTACCCAGATCAATTGCATAATTCAATGGTTTTTAGTATAGTCAGATATGTGCAACTGTCACTACAGCTGATTTGAGATTTTCCTCATCCCTTAAGGAAACCCTGTTCCCTTTAGCTATCACTCCTCCATGCTATTCTCCTATAATCCTTGTGCCCCCCAATCCTAAGCAACCATTAATCTACTTTATGTCTCCATAGGTTTCTCTATTCTGGACTTTTTATGTGACTGGAATCATATAATATGTAGCCTTGTGTCTTATTTCATTTAGAATAATATGTAAAAGGTCCCTACAACATGGATGCACCCTGTAGCACAGTACTTCATTTCTTTTTATGGCCAAATAATACTCCATTTTATGGATATAACACATACTTTCTTTCTGTACTTGTCAGCTGACAAAACATATGAGTTGTTCCCACCTCTTGGCTCTTAGGAATAATGCTGCTATCAACAAAAGTGCACGACTTTTTGCATGGACATATTTTTTCATGTATCAATAGAAGTGGAATTGCTGGGCCACCTAGTAACACTATCCTTAGCTCTTTTAGGAATGGTCAAACTATTTTCCAAAGCATATACACCATTTTACATTCCCACTAGCAGTGTATCAGAGTTTAGGTTTCTCTAGACCCTAGCTAACACTTGTTATAATCCAACTTACTATTTACCTGACATCCTAGTGGATGTGAAGTGGGAAGTAGCATCTCATTTTGCTTCTGTTTTTCATTTTCCTGATGAGTAATGATATTATCTTTTCATTGCTTACTGGCCATTTGTATACCTGCCTTGGAGACATCCTTTGCCTGATTTCATTTGGGTAGTCTTTTATTATTGAGTTGTGAGCATTCTTTATATGTGCTAGATACAAATTCCTTATCAGGTATATGATTTGTAAGTATTTTTTCCCATTCTGTGAGCTGTCTTTTTACTTAACTCATAGTGTTCTTCAAAACACAAAATGCTTTAACTTTGATAAAGTCTAATATACCTATTTTTTTTTTTTTTGCTGTTGCTTTTTATGCTTTTGGTGTCATTTCTAAGAATCCTTTGCCAAATCCAATGTCATGGAGATTTACCCCTGCATTTGCTTCCAAGATCCTCAGAGTTTTAGCTCCTACATTTAGAGCTGTAACTTACTTTGAGTTAATTATATATATATGGTGTGAAAGTAAGGTCCTATCTTTTCCAATTTATTAGCATACAATTGTTCCTAGTATTCTTACAGTGCTTTTTAGTTTTTGTAAAATCAATAGGCACATATCTGATTTTAGTAATTTGAGTCTTCTTTTTTCTTGATAAGTCTAGCTACAGGCTGGTCTATTTGGTTGATCTTTACAAACTTCCAGCTCTTAATTTCATTGATTCTCTTCTATCATTTTTTTTCCTTCTCTAGTTCATCAATTTCTCCTTAAATCTTTATTATTTCCTTCCTTCTTCTTTACTGATTTAAACTCTTCTTTCTCAAGTTAGCTATTTATAAAGAGCTTTTTATAGCTATATATTTCACTCTAAGTAATGCTTTATCAGCATTCCAACTATTTTAGTATGTTGTATGGTCTTCATTTTCATTCTGGTCTCCCTTTTGATTTCTTCTTTGTATTTTCTGGTTTCCCTTTTGATTTCATCTTTGGCCCATTGGTTATTGAGGAGTAATGTTGTATAGATTCCATATATTTGTGAGTTTCCCAAATCTTTAACTGCTATTGATTTTTATTTTCATTCCACTGTGATCAGAGAACATATTTTATATATTTCTATCCTTTTAGATTTATTGAGACTTGCTTTAATGGCCTAGCTTATGTTCCACCCTGGAAAATGTTTCATTTCCCTGCCACTTAGATAGTCAAAAATTTACTCAGTATCATTCATGTAAATTAAAACATAAGTTTCTTATTTTTCACTGGGATTGATTTCCATTAGAGGTTTTGGTATTAAGATCAGGCTATGCTTACTCAAATTTAAAGGAAACTTTATAAGATTCAGGTACATAGAAACAAACCATCCATGCAGACACCCTTCATTTTAAGTCAGTATAAACCTGTAGCTTATTTAAATTCAGTAAAATCATGATTCTGATAGTTATGACTAAGGCAGCCTCAACTATAATTGAGCATTTAAACACAGAGGTCTCAGTATAGACCAACAAAAATGATGAGATAAAACCAGTTTTTAATAATGAATATTCCAAAATAAATTACACTCCATTGATCATTTAAGATGAACACATTGCTATGATGCAACTAAATACTTTTGAAATTTAAGAAAAATATTCTTCCCAAGATTTTGTCTGAGTTGGGACTGACTTCTAATTTGGGCAGTTGGTGAATTAATCTGGAAATATCTAATAATTTTATCTCCATCTGGTAGCAAATTATAATTTGTATTATAAATTGTGGTTAATAATGAGATAGTATTGAAATGCATTTTAAAATATATACTTTGCATTACTTTCACTCATGTGTATGGTCCTGTTATTTCCGTAATGTCTTTGACCACTCCTGCCTACTTGCTCACTCCATTCCAGCCACACTGTTCGATTTGCTATTCCAGGAACTCTCCCACTTTTGCATTGAGTATTTTTCTCCCAGGAATGCTCAGATATCCACAATGTGAACTTCCTTATTTCCTTCAAGCCTTTGCTCAAATGTCACCTTCTCAAAGAAGTACATCTGTATTGAAATTTCAACCTGCCCCCATATGTCTCTTTGTCCCTGCCATTCTTGAACCTCTTACTTATATAAAATTTTTTGTACTGCATACCCTATATAATTTTCTAACAGACTGTATAATCTAATTGTTTATTATGTACACTTTTGATCCTTCTCCCCTTAGTATAGGAGATTCACAGGAATCAGAGATTTTAAGTAATTTTTTGTTTGTTTGTTTTTGAAATATCTTAAGTACCAAAACAGATTTATCTCATTTTCACAAGAAATACATAGCACTTACTATGTGCTAAAAATGGTACTAGCCGTATTGTCAAATTGTGTATAAAAACTTATGTTTTCTATTCTTGTGGGGTTTATCTTTGAGTAGAGAGATGGATATAAATCAATATTCATGCATAACAATTGTAAATTAGGATACATATATATTCTGAAGGAAACAAACAGCCTTTTGGAAATATAAGAAACAACTTCTATATTTAGAGGTATATTTCATTGGTTAGGAAAGCATTTGCTCAAACACCAGAAAATTAATCTTGAACTGAGATATGAAATATAAGTAGGAGTTAACCAGGGAAGGAGAGTAAAGGAGTAAGCCTTGCCAAGTAAAGAGCATATGCAAATATCCTACTGGCAGTGGGAACAGAGAGAGGGGGACTTGGGTAGCAGGGGGGTAGGAAGACCCCAGCTGGACAAGCCCTTGTAGATTATGAGATAGCTTTGGTCATGTTCCAAAATTAAGGGAAATCTACTGACATCTAGGATTTAGGGCAGGAAGTGGGAAGGTGGGGAGGCATAAGAAATATGATCATAATTATGCTATGATGACTACTTTGTCTAGAGTCTGAGGAATTATAATGAGCTCTTGATTATTTGAGTTTTCACAGTTTCTGTTTACAGACAGAGGTTAAAATAAACAATTATATTTCTCCATAGTTAGGAGTATAATATTCCTTATAATATAATTCAATGGGTAATTTTCAAATTCTATTTTTTTTATTTATAATGTCAGAGAAACTCAAGTAATGAATTTGTGGCACTGTAAATTCTATGTGACACCTATAACCTATGAGTAAGGCTTAAATAAGAAATAAAGTTTCTATGTATCTAACTGTAAACATGCACATGCATAAATATAAACATATATGTAACATTTAAGGGAATGGGTATCTTGAAATATTTGTTAAATGTGCACGAATACTGGTTCCCAACTCCTTACATATTTTAGCTGCTTGTTAGACTTTTAATGAATATAGATTCTAACCCATAAATCAATTCTCTTAGTAACTTGATTCATGCTATTTTTTAAAAAGGAGAAAAGTTGAAATAAAATGGTGTTGCCTGAACAGTTTTTTCCCTTCCGAGCATTACAGACTTTTGATCATTTTTCTGTGAATGTAGGTGATATAGGGGACAGTCCAGCTGGAGGCTGTGTGCACTGGAGGGCCTCACGACCCAATAATGCTGCAAGCTTCTTCTACCAGAAAGAAACTTAATAAACACAGAGAATTACACACTTTTATTTCATTTAAAGCTTGCTTACAGAGCTCTGATATTTTAATTAGAACCCAATTTCACAAATAGGTAGTGTGTATGTGTATGCGTGTGTATGTATGTGCACATGTGCATGTGTGTGTGCACTGTTAAGGTATGATTCCAACTCTGATAATTTTAGGATGCCATGTTACTTTGAACCCAATGTGTGTTAGGATTCAGAAAGCAAGAATAGAATTAGTGTGGGTTTTATGTGGGGGAAGATATACATCATGAGTTCCATGAAGGATTTCTAGTAAAGTAGCATAGGAATCACAGACTATTTTTTGCACCTTAAAGGAAACCTGCCCAGACCTGGCCTTGCATAAGAAATCACTTCTTAATTGCACTTGCTGTAACTCTCTTCTTGGGGTTAATTTTTGTGCATTACTGTCACATATTGCTGTAACCCAGACAGCTTCCAGAGATACGATTGTGATAGAACTCAGCAGGGTAACACAAACCTATCTTCTGCTTTCACTATATATGTTTCATCTGCCTGAATTACTAGTTGCTCAAACAGCAGTAATATTAACATTAAATCTTAGTCTTTGTGGAGTTTCAGTTGTTGGAAATAGAATATCTGCCCTTACTGTGCCCCCACTCCTATTTTCTCTACCTTCTTTACCTTACAGACCTACTACTGCTGGACAGTCCTTTAGTTAGGAGACCTGATAGTGAGAGAGAGCTTTTTATTTTTTGGACTCCTAGGCATGTTCCTCCTTACCTTTGGTTCTTTATCATTCTTCATTATTGTTGTTTAGTATTTTATAGTATTCTCATAGCAAATCTATAGTTTTTAAAATATGGCACATTTTACAGGCTAACTATGCATGAGTGGGTTACTTTGTATTGATATAGAGTGTCTATCCTCAGAGTGATAATCTAATCCTCTTAAGCAAGCAACAAGAAAATCCTTTAATTACCTCTTCTCCCTAAAACAATCAAGAAAGTATTCCTTAACCTTGGATGCAGTTGTAAACACTAGCACACTCCATCTGCTTGCTGGCAAATAAGCAAGAACCCTTCTGGAAGCAGCCATTTGTGAAGGTGATGACTGTGAGGTCCACAGTGACATGGGGAACAGTGATGCGGGCAATGTGACCCAAAGGACAAGCACTGAAGCAGCCAGCAGTGGACCTGGATTTGGTCCTTAGTGGTTTCTTTTAACTGTGCAACTACACTTAGGTCTCTTAAATTTTCTGTTTCTTCTTCCATGAAATAGGGATAATACCACTTCTCAGAGTAATCGTAGTAACACTTGTGAAAATGCAAAATGGAAAACTTTGAGCATCCATAAAGTTTTATTTTTTTAAAATTAGATCAAGAAAAAAAAAATAGCACTGACATTTAGCAATTTTTCTTTGGCCAGCAGCGCTTGTCTTGCTCATTTTAGATCTCCAAGCAGTATGTTTCAGAGTGATTTGCAAGAGGCCTTACTTATTTATGTATCCTTTTCTAGCTTTATTGAAATTCCATGGACAAATGATTCTTGTGTAAGTTTTTGGCATAAAAGGTGATCATCTGATATACATATATGTTGTGAAATGTCTACTATAATAAGTTTTTTTCCTCCTCTAATTCAATTTGAATATGGCCGGGAATGCAAAATATAAAAATAAGGCTAGAATAGTAATAATGTTTGATACTGTGAGTATTTAGATTAAAATTAAGATATTAGCCAAAGGGCCTTTTTATTTGGGAATGTACATTGGCTACAAAATGTTGACTGAATCTTGGTCCTAGTGGTGAAGTGCATGACAGGTAAAATTTAGACAAAATTTAGGTGAACAAATTAGTTGGCTTCCCTAGAGTTCCACAAACAGTTGAGGGCCTATTTCTTTAATTTAAAAATTATTTAAATGTGTTTGGCCTTCTAGATACTAAGAGAATGCTAAATAATTTTTTTCGGAACTAAATATTTCTTGTACAGCAGATAAACACTATTATTTTATATATTTACTAATATTAAAAAAATCATATTTTAGCTCTTTGAAGATTGAGAAAACTTAAGCATATCACCACAATATTGTGGTTCTCATTAATTTTACATACCCCACTAACATGTCGATAATTTTATTTATGTTATTTCATCTTACTATTGTGAAAATTATCAAGTATACCTACAACTATTTTTAATCAAATTTTGATTTATTCATAAAAAAGCCATTGTAGCATAGTTGCCCAATTTCTTTTCAATAATGAAGAATAAAAATAAATTGTCATTTTAAGCTAATTTTCTTGTAATACTGCTAAATTTTTTCTAATATTTACATTCTTCTTTAATTTTATCAAACATTGAAAACTAGCTCTTGGCTGCTATTTAGCTTCAACATGAACTTCACATTCCTTATGTTCAATGAATGAATAACACCTAAATAAGTTAGTTTTAATATTTTTTTAAAACATGTGTAAGTCTTCCCAACCCTTCAAGGTAAAAATTAATCCAAGGTATAATGTTAACCAGTCCAGTTGCCCTGACAATTACTCATTCATTCATCTATCCAACAAAATTTTCTTATAAAGCAATCTCACCAAATACTGTTCTTAGTGCTTAGAATATATCAATGAACAAAACAGATAAGTTCCCTGCATTGAAGGCCTCGCATAAAACAAATGAGAAAACTGAGGTCCAGCATGAATAAATCACTATTCATAAGTCTATGATGAGCATATGTTTAAGTATGTACTTCCAGCCTTCAAATCATCATACACCTGGTGAATAGTGGAGCTGGGCTTGCAATCTGTCTTCTGTGTCAGAACAGGGATATTTCCACAATCCCATGCTGTTCCCCATCTTTTCCCACCTTCTACCCCCTCCTTGGTTTGTAAGAAGTTTTAAACAGTAATTTATCAAATGGTTGACAACAGACTTTCCTACGGTCTGATAAAAACAATCATTAGCATTTACGGTGTGCCATTTCTCTTTTGCTGTCTTTCTATAGAGGAGGCTCCGTGTGTCTTATCTTCCCTATTAGGAAGTGAGCAATTATCACATCCCATATGTGTGAGTCTGACAGCACTGGATAGAGAGTTGGCATGAAATACTTAAGGACTGATTGCCTCTGAGAATTCTGAGACAATTTTTATACTATTATTACTAATGCCATCCTCTGTATTCTTCCAAAATTAGCCTGTTTTCCTTTTTATGGCCTGAGTAGAAATGTAAATTTCTTTTTAACCCTAAGTTGTCTTTGGTTAGATCTTGAGATATCCTACAAGAAATATATTAATTATGCATACTGATCTGAGAATAAACTGGCAGTCTAAGTTTATTCTAGTTTCATGTTTCATCATTGGAAATTCCATTCAAGTAACTCCTGTGTTAACACTTAGATCTATTTTATGTCAATCACCTGAAAGCAGCTGCTTTTGAGATGTTTTTGAGTTAAAGAAAAGTTGGAGTCTTCCAGTTTTTTGTTTACTTGTTTTCACATGTTTAATGTGGTCCACCTACAAAGCTTTCGTTGATACTTGATACTGGCTATATGTATCATAATTAGCTTTCACACACCCCTATGTACCAGCTGCTATTTTCTATTGTTTTGATACCACTAAGTGAAGAGAATACAGCTATTTTTCTGCAAAATAAGTATTCAGGATTTCTCTGGAAAACACAAATTTGGGCTTATTTCTTAACTTCTTTAAGCTTATACACAGAGAAACACACACAATACATACAAATAAACACACATAAATACATATAAATATGTATACCTCCTATATTTATCATCTGTGGGTTAGAGAGAAGATTTTCTCTGAGTCAAACTCCTATAATGTAAGATTAGTCTATTTAATGAATTCTAAAAACCATTCTACCTCATTTTAAGTATTCATGTCACCAAGAAATGTCAAGAGCTTTTTATTAAAAATCCACATGATCAATATTCTTAATTGCTATATTTATTTGTGATGGTATATATAAATATCTTTGATAAAGAGTAAATATGATAGATTTTTCTGATGGCGAGACAAAATAGTTTGTGAATAGCGTTGGCACAGAGTAGGTAGCTGATAACATATACTCTAGTAAATTAGTCCCTGTAGAAACAAAATAGCATGTACAAAGCCATAAATTCATCGTAAACTCATCAATTTTCATTCCAACCCAAGTAAAGTCATACATTTGATGTATATTCAGCATTGCCAGCATTTCAGAAAATAGTAAAATGTTTTAGACCTGAAAAAAGGGATTTGCCGTGCAAGGGGCTAGTGCCATAGTTAAAGCATTAACAAATCCTCAACTCTATTTGTTAGGAAAGCAGAGCCTTGCTAAATGTATGCACTTAAGAAGTAAAACAAGTGTTTTCTGGATCCTATAACCAGGGCCAGCATTGAAAGAAAAGAGCATGCTTTCAAGTAATGCCATGGCAGCATGCATGCCTCCAAGCTAAACCCAAATTGTCAAAATATGGATATGATCATAGGAAACAATTACAAGAAATATGTCATGAATCAGAAGATACAATAACAAATTGTCTTGACTATTTTATCTCCGTCACATCACTTTATAACACTTAGTTTCAAGAACAGTAAGGAATTTGTTCACTCTGCCAACCTTACCACAAAGGATGGGAAAAGTTACTTTGACATCGGGTCATGTGAAAATGACAAAATGAATAGGAAAAAAATGGGAGGTGGCACTGCAGGCTCAATATTGGCCTACGGTATACATGGCTGTCAAAATAAGTTTAATAAAATACTAGGTGGCAGAAGTGAAGTAGAACAAAGAAAGTGATCTCAGTAGACTTTGCACAAATCAGACCCCATCTGGTGTACAATGTGGATTTCTAGGAGTCCCTTTTCAAAAGGGACATCGATATATTCAAGATGATGGATTGGTGTGTTTTTTGGAATGTGGCCATATGAGTGACAGTTAAAGAAAGTGAGGATGTTTAATATGTAAAATGGGATAATTAGGGAAATATTTGTGGTTTTAAATGTTTTAAGAGATGTTATATAGCAGAAGGGTCAGATTTATTTTGCCTTCCTGAACCAGTGCTAACACCTAAATTTATTAGTTGCCACCAACAGGTAAAGGACCTTGAAAAATAAATATAAAAACAAAAAATAATAACCAACAATAAAAACAAATAAAAGCAATACTTGCCAACTCTGGCAAAAATAATTGTATTATGTTTCTTCTACATGTCCTTTTCTCCAAGAAGCCTGTGTGCAGCTTTAAAAGGCAGAATACAGAAGGCTTTATCATCAGTAGAGTTTGTAAAATATATTTTAAAAAGCAGCAGTTTGGGATAAAGAATCTTTTGAAACATACTAAACATGATAATGAAGATATAATTAGTAAACAGACTTTGCCAAGAATTCACACACTTGCACAAAGTTTTACTGAGTGAAGTTTTTAACACTTGAGTACTATATTGAATCAAATTATCTGTAAGTTTAATTTCAAGCAGAACATAGTCATATCTGAACTGCAGAATGAATATGCTTTTGTCTAACCTAAGAGAGCTGGGACCCAAATTCCTAACAGACCAACAAAATTAAATAAAGGTGAAGGGTTTGAATGTGGGAACAAACATGGATGATCCTCTAGCCAAAGGAGACACATAAAAGAATACATGGACAGTATTCAAAACCATTGGCCAAAGATCATTTCCAGTTAAAGATCCAGTATGGCCATCCCAGTAGAGAGACACTTTCCATGGCAGAGGTATAAATGCCAGTCCTTCCTAGAGGTCATAGGTCAAGTAAGTACTAGCTGCACAGGTGGAGTAGGGTGGGAATGGGATAAAGAGGAAAAAACAAAAATAATTGTGAGAAAGGGAATCAGTTAATACATAAAAGAGATTATCTCACCAAATGTTTCGGAGCAGAGAGGTCTTGAATTTAAGCACGAGGCTAAAATCTGGTGTTAATGAACCTGTGGACCCTGACATATGGCAGTAGCAGAATTATTACACGTGCTGTTGAAGCTGGAATTCTTCAATTTTACAAGCCCAAGTCACTAGGTGCTGATGTTCGGCCCCTGACTGGTTGCCTGGCTCTGTGTTCAATGAGTACAACTAAGGAAACGGTTTAAATCACTGAAGCTTCTGGGGTGATGTCAGGAGGGGGCACCAGGTCTCTGATGGCCCTGGTGGTTCACATCCGAGTCCTGATCATCGTTTGGCTACCAGAGACCCAGACTATGGCTGACTGACTAACTCCTAAAAAACTAAGTAGCAATTGAGGGGACATTTTATGAATGCTTTCTCTGTAAGTACACTTAGAGAAAAGCTCAGTGCAATGATTACAAATTCGAAGCTAAAAGGGAAATGGAAAGCTTTCACACCTGAAGGTATCCTTCTAATCATGAATCCCAAAAGGAAATTCAAGAAAAATGGACTAATTAAAAACAGAAGTCCAAAGTAAGAACAGAGGCAGAGAAGTGAATTGGAAAGAAGATGAGATGTTGGTAGAAAGACAAGAGAAACTGCCTTGGGAGAATGTTAGGAACATACGGAGCAGTTCAGACAGACTTCAGGGGAAGAGGAGTCGTGCATATTCTGAAGATTTTAAAGCAGCCTGGATCTTTGACTGACGGTAAAATTACTCAACTCAGAGCCACGTGGATGAAACTGATTTGGAAAACCAAATGATGCTTTGGCAAACTCAGAACACAATCACTTTATATCTCTTACTGAGGGACACTTCAAGGAACAGGGTCTGGACAAAAATGTTGACAAAAGCAATTTCAGAATCCAGAAGCCAAAGGCTTCTGTTTTGTGAACCAAAGCAGCATTGCATGGTAGAGGAGAGATGAGCCAAATTAAGCAGCAGGTAAAAAATCAAACAAATAAACCTAAAGCAAGCAAGCAAACCCAGTTGGGCCTGTTTGAAAGGACACTAGAGGCTGATCCCTCACTACAGGTCGAAATGTGACAAAAAGGACCCCCCCCCCACCTCAGCCCCGTCAGAGTCTGGGCACAACAAAGCTGAGGGAACAAGCAGGGAGACAACAAGTGACTCAATTCAGGCTCTGGAGGTGACTCTGAAGCCAAGGGGCCTAGGAAGAAGCTGCCCCAGGAGGCAAGGATTCTTGGGCAAGAAGAGCAGAGTCCAGTTTGGCACGGAACTAGAATTGCTGTGGGATCTGGCTGGGCATAGGGAGAGCCTGGGAGAAAAGCAGGATTTGGGGTTCACGCCTCAGCCACCTATTTGGTGAAGTCAGTTTGAATCACTTCCACACTGCTCAGGATTCAGAAAAAGAAAAAAAACCAGAACAGACAGAAAACTTCACCTTCACAGGACTTACCTCCTAGGGAAGGAGGCAGAGAATAAGCAAGATAAATTCTACTCTCTTTGGCATTGTTTTCACATAACATTCTATGCAAGATGGAGCTAACGTCAGGAGTTCCTTAGAAGAAGTGCTACAATACCCAGTAAATTGTTACATTTTTTGTACCTACAAAGGCAGGCTTTTTACATACAGAGGGCTTGAATTGCTTTTAGGAACCTCTGTTTGTTCTTGTGACCAGAAAGATGAATGGTGACCATTTCCAATCTTGCAAAAAAATATTTCTACTCATTAGTATTTATATACCAGGTCCCAGATTTTTATTAGTATTTGCATACTAGGTAGTATTTATATAATGCACACACACCATTTCCAAAATCAATGGAGAAACCACAGTATTTGGAGAAGTACATACATTATTAAACACTACTGAAGAGTAAAAGTATTCTGTAGGGGAAATTTATAGATTGTAAGTGTAACACAGAGAACTGAACTTTTATATAACTTTAATGTTAGTTGTGATAATCTATCAAATCTACCCAATGGCCCTTCTTTGTTAGTTAGCAAGATGCAACAGCTGAGTACGTGCGGGTCAAAGACAACAAGGACACCAATGAGCAAAGCAGACAGTTTCTCTGAACGTGAAAATTGCAGAGATAACCTGCCAATCATGGTAGGAGTGACGTGAGCAGTGATTCATCCTGTCTTGAGGCACATTTTAGAATTTACTAAAGACAGCCAATCTAGGCAATAAGTTTGGGATTCCCAAGGATGAAGACATAATTGCAAATTAAAATCCAAGAAAAATGAAACAAACAGAAGGCCATTTACTTGAGTTGTCAATCAGAGATCACCCAGATTTTTAAGGTTAACATTTCTTTTATTTATTTTTATATTCATTAACCCTATTTTCTGTAACATCAAATAACGTGTATTGAAAGTGGAGGGACAAATGAAAATTTTCTAAGAAAACATGAAAAGAAAACCACATTTATAATCTATCTTATTAACTCTTTCTATCTATGATGCACTTTTTACAGCCCTACAACAAATTTCCATGCAGAGAGTGGTCAAAAATGTTTTGATATTTCTTATTTCTGTTGATGGCAAAATGAACATTTGATAAAAGAAACAGAAATGTACTTGTACATTATTAATCCTTTAAAAATCAAAAGCAGAGTAAGTGAAGGAAAAGGAAGAAAGACACAGGAATCTAGATTTTAAGACAAATATTTTCTCTTAGCCCCAAATACCAGACTTTGAAAATACAAGGAATCTAATTCTAATAGGTACATTATGTGTGATGGCATCTGGGCTTCCTTCCTTCAGTCCAGTTCAGGCAAATACTATAAATGGACACTGATACAGCCTGAGAAGATGTCAAAGTCCATTAGAAAGGGAGTGGAAGATCTTGAGACACTAACCACAGACTGCTCCCAGGTCTCTGCTTTTGTCCAGGGGACAGGTGACCCTAGGAGGCTATGAATTTTCTCTGCTCAGTGCTGTGTGTATGGGTGTGGTCTTTATCATGAGAGACTATTAAATAATCACTTAAGCACACTGTTTATAGAATTTTCCACAACCAGATGGACCAATAACCTACTTAAAAACCGTTTTCCAAATTCTAGTTCTTACCATGTGTGATATACATATTCATATTCCTTAAAGAAAAATTTTGGATAATTTCACATATACATACACAAATATTTAATGGCAGCACTAGCTCTCAGTTACTACAATAAAGTAGTTGCATCTACCATAAGAAACCCAAATATGGTGCTATGTAATATTTTATGTCTATTAATTTATATTGAGTTTACTGTTAAAATCTCACCTGGAAAAGGAACCCTAAGCACACTTGCACATTTAATGAATATTGATAATTATAGGTGGGAGACAAATTATGAAGCACTCATTTGAAGGAAGTGTATCATGAAAGTCAAAGAGTTTAAACTGCACAAAAATAGAAAGGAAAAGTATTTTGTCGAAGCTGCTTCTAGACTAGCAGTTCCCAAATTTGGCCTGTACATTATAATTGCCCAGGGCACTGTTTGAAATATTTGTCAGAGTCCCACCTACCGACTCTGATGTTGGAGGTGACTGATATTTTTAGCAAAATCCCAGCAATGTACAGAATTTACTGTTAAATGATTTTCATCTAAAAATTATAAATAGATATTTTCTGCCATTAATAAATTCAATGTTCAAAGCTGAATAGTGTAAGTAATAAGTGGAATTGCCCTAATGAAGCACAGTCAGCAAAAAAAATTAGCCAGAGTAGTGAGAAACTGATCCTGTTTGCAGAAATTATTAATTTTTCTCAGTTTGTTTAATTTTTTAATTACATAAGCAATATATGGTTGGTTTTAGAACACAGAAACAAAAGCAATAAGCCTAAATGATCACCCATTACCAAAATGTTCAGTGCCACTGCCAGGAGAGTTTTCTTTTTTAATGTCTGAATATACATATATACATACATATATATATATATATATATATATACACACACACACACATATATATATATATGCACATATATTTAAATCAAATCATTAGACTGTATTCTAGTGAGGTTTTCATGGAGTAGGATATGAATACTTTACATGTTGGCAGATAATCTCTTATAATGTATTTTTATGATTTATTTTTAAATCATGCTATAATACACTTTACTGGTTTCTCATTTTTTAAAAAAATGAATAGAAAAATATCTGTTTTAAATACTGCTCTTTGACTATGTCCTTAACATAGAATTTTCACTACATTTTAAAAATTAGTATATTTCCAAGAATGGGCTTGGAGATTAAATGAACACATACACACACTCACAAAATTGTGTTACATTTTCTTGCAAGTAAAAATTAGGCCAGAATTTCAAGGACAATCTTCCCCTTGCAACTGGAAAATACGTCACAGAAGGAAGAAACAGGCTAGGAAGCTGGTGAGGAATGGTGAGAAGGGACCAAACACCTTGTAGAAGAGGCTCAGGGTTCTTTTCCTGCTTAGGACAGCTCAGTCCTGTCCTCATCTTCCTCATAACTGCCAGCAGCATGAGTGAGCAGAGAAGATCTGTTGTAGCCCAGGGTGGATCCCCGTGTAAGGAGCAGTTATGAAAATGTTGTAATTACTTAAATCGATTTGATAAAGCTGTGATTATAAGACACGCAATATTCCAAAGGGCACAGGAAAAAGAAAAAAGGAATCCATGGTTGTCAAAGTGCTGTTTAAGCACAAAGTTAATTATGATTCTAATGTTTGAAATCTACTACAGAAGTTTCTTCCTTCTCTTCATTGAGTAAGATGATAGAAGTGAAAGTGCAAAGGTAAGGAGAGATACCAATAATAAAGCTTCACACTATTTACAATAGCCAAGAAATGGAAGCAACCTCAGTGTCCATCACCAGATGAATGAATGAAGAAGATGTCATATATATACAAAATGGAATACTATTCAGCCATAACAAAGAAAAAAATCCTACCATTTGCAACAACATGGATGGAGCTGGAGGATATGCTCCGTGAAATAAGCCAGGCAGAGAAAAACAAGTGTCAAATAATTTCCCTCATTTGTGGAGTATAACAACGAATCAAAACTGAAGAAACAAAACAGCAGCAGACTCACAGACTCCAAGAAGGGACTAGTGGTTACCAAAGGGGAGGAGTGTGGGAGGGTGGGTGAGGAGGGAGGGAGAAGGGGATTGAGGGGTATTAGGTTTAGTAAACATGGTATGAGGGGGTCACAGGGAAGACAGTGTAGCACAGAGAAGACAAACTGCAAATCTGTGGCATCTTACTATGCTGATGGACAGTGACTGCATTGGGGTATGGGTGGGGACTTGATAATATGGGTGAATGCAGGAACCACATTGTTTTTCATGTGAAACATTCTTAAGAGTGTATATCAATAATGCCTTAATAAAAAAATAATAATGAAACTGCAATTATTAACACACATGCTACTCAAGAATAGATAACCTGCCACCTACAACAGTAATACCTCTGAAAAATGTCTGTGATGGAGTAACTTAGTGGACTGTCAGCTTTGGCTTAGAAACAAGTCTCCTAATTTTTAGAAAAATGAGTCTCTATGTTAAATTTAATAAAATTAATGGAGATCCAGTTACAATGACTAAAATAAGAACACTATTTTTTGCAAAATCAGATTAAACTACACTCCAAAACAATACTGACTCCTCTCAAAGCAGAGTGTCTTCTTGGCGATTTCCCTATGCAAATGCAAAACAATTAGGTCTCAAGATGCCAAATTCTATAGACTCTGTCATTATTAAGATTTACTTTTATTCAAGGTATGTACAAGACCATTTTGTTACAAGGCATTTGTAAAGAGGTTGTTTGTTATGTTTTTCCCTGAATACAGACTCAATATCTTTATGATAAAATGCTTTAGCTCAGAGAAACCTTTAGAATATTTAAAATCATTAATAACTATGATACATAATGTCGTGTCTGAATGATTATCTGCAGCCCATTTCCTGCCACCCACCTCCACCCCACCAAAGGAAGAATTCAAGGTTTTAAGAATAAGATGAGTCGCTTTAAAATAACACATTCCTAACTCATTTCCTTAGTTGAATCCATGTTAGGAGGCTTTCCTACATTCCCAGGAGAGAGCAGACTGAAAACCCAATGCAGAAAAAGTTTTACAACAGTAGGTGAAACCGTAACACTAATAGCCCATCTTCAAGGATAAATCAAATACAAACTTTTGAAGGTCATAATGCACCTTAGGAGTACTGGTTGGACAAATCATCATTTCCTTAAAAATGGTATAATCATACCCTTATTCTACAAATTGTCTAAAATCAGAGTAAATCAGATGCACAGGGCACTCTTTCAGGTTAAAGATAATTAATTTTGGAGGTATGTCAAAAAACGTATGTCTTGCCACCTTCTATGTCTTTACTTGCTATCTTCTGCTTCTTTGTCCCCAACCTGTTTCCTCCCATCCTAAACTATAAGGAAATCAGTAACTTAGAAACCCCAAGAGTTTAAACTGAGCCAAAAGTTGGAGTACTTCATATCCACAATTGTTTTTATCTTTGGGACATGCCTGTTATTCACCTGTGATCAAGAACTGTCTTTGACATGACATCCAAAGCCTTTTATCAGTCGATTCTCAACTTTCTTCACCCCACTTCCTGCTCATCCTTTGGAAAATATCCTATTTTCTCATCAGGCCAAACCATATGTGCTCCCCAGATTTGTTAGGTTAAATTCCCAGTTAAAATGCCTTCCCTGACATTTATTACTTACCCTTTTAGACACAGCGGCAATGTTCCAACCCCCCAGAAGCATCCCTACTTCCACAGGATAAGAGTAAGGGAAGACCGTCCATGTCCTCTGTGACTGTTAAGAGCTGGGCATAAGAAGCGAGGAAGGTGAGGCACGTATGGCATCCAGCATGGTTGCTGATATTAAAACACTTCTGTTTTGGTACTTTTTCTGCCCCTGTGGTTCCAAAGGGGTCCATGTTTGCCTGGATGACAGCATTTGCCCACACTGCATTGCGGTTATTTGGTTACACAGATTAATGGTGGCCCCAGTGCCTTATTCTTATATTGGGTCTCAGTAAACATTTGTTGAGTTTCATGCGCTATCTCCAGAAGACAGATTGTCTCTTATTCCTCCAAGTACAATGTCTAGCACTTAGTAGGAGCACAAAGAATGATTGTTGAGATAATGAATGAACAATATATCAAGAAGATTGATTTTTCTACCTGTGTGTGGTGGGAGTGGGCAGAACAGTAAGACAGATGATAGACAGATATACACATACATGCATGCATTCATGAATGGAGGTCAAGGACCTACGATACCTGAATGAGCTGCTAACCCACTTCATCTTGCCTTACCACTTACTACCTATATGACTTTAGGAAAATTACATAAGTTCTCTAAACTTCTATTTCATTATCTGTAAAATGGGGGTAAAAAAGGTGCCTAGCTCTTAGGACTGTTCATAGACTTAAATAAAGGTAAGTAAAGTGCTTAGCAAGTGCCTGATATACAACTTTATGCTTAATAAATGTTATTACCTTATAGTTTTCTGAGAGTCCTCCTCGAGAACTCTTTAAGGAAAGCTCTTATTAATTGTGTTTAAAGATACTAATGATTAAACTAATAACAGGCAATTGACCCAGTATTGACTGCTTACTACAGGCTAGTCATCTATCATCTCACTTAATCTTTACTATATTTTATAATTTTAGCAATGAGGAAACAAGCTTAAGGGAGTATAAGGCTCAAGATTAATCAGAGAGAAAGTAAATACTGAGATTCTCACTTCACAATCCAGGCTTTCAGCACATATGAAAGACATACAATTTGAACACTGAAGCAAACTTATATATAAAGATAGTCACTTTCTCCTCAGCTTGATTTTGCTAGGCATTGTCTTATTATCATTTTACGCCTTACCTTCCTTTACTTTCTAGTCCATCGTAAACTCACAGAGGGCAGATTGTGTCACTCACCTTTAAAGCTCACAGCCCCAAACTGGCAGACGTATACACACACACACACACACACACACACACACACACACACACACACACACAGGTAGAGAAGATGACAAGCTAGCCCCATAAAAACTAAGCCACCCAAAAGGAACACACACTCACATTCAGTTACACATTCTTTGGTGCAATTTGTTGAATTTCTCAAATATGTAATTCAGTTAGTTCCTCCTCCTTCAATCTTGAATCATTTTATAGTTTAATTCCAGTTTCCTTCTCTCCTGAATTCTGTAGTTAATACCACTTTCAGCTTGGCTGCTTTGATTAATAGTTCTGTAATGTCTACGTTCTCTGTTGGATAAAGCATTTGGTTTTCCAAAGCAATTCCTTACCTCTACATGTCGGCAACTTCAGCTTCAAGAGAATAAATAACCACCTGGAACTGCATTCCTGAGGCTGGGCTACTGCTATGGGAAAGAGCATTTTCCTATCTTCTGCCCTCACCTGTGAACTGACAGGTGGAACAGGTGGCATCTGCCCAAGCAGTGCTCCTATGCCCAGCAAAGCAGCCACTTTCTGCTCATACAAAGAATGGATTTAATCTTCTCACATCTTTAATCACCAACTTGCACTTCACCCTACATGGTGCATCATCTGGAGATTTTGCCTGTTAATGACACTTGGACTTCCCCTAAAGTGGGCAGGGAATAGGTCTGTGCATTAGTTTGGATTAGCAGGGGTCTCTGGCAATGGCACACCAAATGGTAATTACAATTTTTGAACACCATCTATGTGGTAGGTTCGATACAAATCAATAGATAAATACTATTTTTATTTTCTAACAATAGAATAAGCCAAGTATGCCAATGTTTACAAGAGGAAACTGGGGACCAGGGAGGTTAAGCAAGGTTTAGCATGGAGGTAAGAGGTTAACAAGAGGCAACGGATGGATGCCCATGCTGGTGCGTCCAACTGTGAAGGTCCTGTCTCTTTTCACTGTGTAGCCTTGTGACCTGGATGAAATGCATCTGTGCCTAATAGTGCCTAAGAAGCTGTGAGCCATGGGTAAACAGTGACTGAAGTATAATATACACATGGGAAAATGATAAAATCCTTATTATTAAAAGTTATTTATGGAGAGAAAATGAAAAAGACATTTAATTAGAAATTTTAAATAGCTCTCATTTGGACATATCCTCTAATACCCAGTTTTGGGAAATAATGATCCCTGGTTATTTTATTATCCCCAGTTATTTTCACATTTCTATGTGATACCAAGCCTTCACAAAGGGTACTGCAAGGATCTTTGCGTAACAGACAACCTTAGAAGCCAGACAGTGTCTCCATTAGGATAGAGAGCACCAGATTTGGAGACAGCCCTCTCCTTTCTAACTCTCTGGAAGAGATTTGGTTACATTCCAGGGTAACGGAGGGCAGGCAGATGTGCTAGCAACAAATAAAAGAGTCTTCTAATCTTGGTGCTCCTTTCCTATGACGCAAACTGATGACAAGGCAAGTAAACATCTGACCTTACAGCACTGCCTGCACTGACTGGGGCGTGGGAACTAGAACCAGGGTAAAGGTGGTTCTCTGGCTGCCACTGTGCGGCACACCCTCTGTGTCTTTTTGACCACGATCTAGTGTCTTCTGTTAGTGTATGTGTGTAAACAGTGGCAGGATAACTTGTTAGCTTGCCAGAAGGGTAATTCGAGAGCCTTCCCAGTTTCAAAAGTAATACTTTTGAGGTTCTTAAAGTGGGTTCCTGGATCAGCTGCATTAGTATCCACTGGGACCTTGCTAGAAAAGCCAACTGTTAAAGATGTCTCAGCCCACATTTACTTAGTCACTCTGGGGTTGAAGCTCAGTAATTTATTTTTTAATGTGCCATTTGGGGAATTCTGATGCATAATACAATTTATGAACCACTGAAATATATTTATTCATATATTTCTACAATAGCTCCATTTGACAGTGTGCTGCTAGCATAAAGTCATTTTGAAAGAACACCCAAAACATCTGCCTCTAAAACATTTTGGATTTCTTGGGAGAAATCACTACTTTGTGTTTGAGATTTATTAATAAATTCTCTAATTTAGTACAAACTCTACATTTATGGCCATGATTTAGCACTTCTCAGAAGAGTTTCCTCACTTCTAAATAATATACTACTTAGTTGAGCCAGAAATAATGTGTACTGAGCATCTATGAAAATGAAAAGCCCATTTTTTCATATTGTCTCTAAATAGGGATGTCTTGCTTTTTAAAATATAATTATTGAGTTTTAAAAATTGTGATTATTGATCACACAAAGCTTAGACTATATTAAATAGAATGAAAATTGAAAGTCATTAACATCTATTCTATTTAATTCAGACTATAATTCTAAATTTTATTTAGTACTAATCCATCCTCTATTGTATGATATAAAAGTTTATTTTTAAACTTAACATTGAAAAAAATATTATATAATGGCAAGTAATCCCCTAAGATAAGTTCAACTAGAAAATGATTAAAACTTTTTAGAGACCAGTAAATGTTTTATTAAAAATAATCAATAGCTTTCTTATGTAACAACAAAATTCACTCAGAACATTTAAAAGAAAATGATCTCATGTATAATAGTAAATTTTCTTTTTCAATGGTGTGATGAAGCTTTGCCCAAATCTTTACTTGCAAAAAGTGTGTCCTTTTGTTTGCAAGAGGATGTGCTTTTTATGAGCATAAGGATAAACATTGTTTTTTGTTTCATTCTAAGTATGTCTTTTAATAGTGGGGTTTAAGCCACAACAATAATATTTGGTCTTTATCTTTTTTATGACTGTGTTGGCTAAGTAATTATTATATCTTTTGCCTCATTTTGCTAAAATAACTTTTAAAATTCCTCAACTACTTAGAAGTTACACATACAAATTATAGTCTACTATGGTTTATCTATAAACTTAAAACTACTTAAACCTCTACCAATATCTTATGCAAGACAAAATCCTGAGCAGAATTTTACTCTTACTTTTCTCCATACCTATTCCCACCCCACATACAAATACATCCACAAGCATATACTCATGCTCCTCCTGATGGTGCAATTTAAAATATCTTATATTTCTTCTCTAGAAATCCTCTTTCATATTAGCATGAAAATTCACACCCACATTACTAGTAACAGTAGCTTAGACTTGATTCTGAGCTCCAATATTATTGCCACTCACCACCATTTCTGTTTTAAAATTTCTTCCCTTTCAGAGGAATGTTTAAGCACAGTAAAATAGTTCAAGCATCTTGTTCATGACATTGTATGTAGAGTCTGAGTCCTAACATGTGAAAACATCCCTTCCTTAGTCATCACCCCCTGAATGACGGGTTTATTATTTCTAATAATTTTTTACATATTCTTGCACATCAGGGTCTTCGTGTTATTTCCTTTTAAGAGAGTATTCCTCCACTTCCCAAGATAGGCATTTTTTTGTCACTCACTTCACAGATCAAAAGCCACCTTCTCTGCTGACCACCCAATCCAAAGGTAGTCACTTGAATCAATCACTGCATCCTATTTAATTTTATTTGTGGCATTTACTATACATAAAATGATCTAATTTATTTATCTGTTTATAGTTAGTTACCACCTTCTAGAATTTAAGAGGTAGAACAGTTCTGTTGACAGCTGGATTCCTAGCTTCCAAAATAGCAACTGGTCCACGGAGGCCATGAAAAAAATGAATGAATGAAGTCCAGTCAGTCTAACATTGGTAACTCAGTAGAGAGGCTTCTTTTCATTTCTTTCTGTCTGAGCCACAAGATGGGAAGGCTTTTATTCTATTGTTTTCATTAGTAAGTTAGGGAGCCAGGTTAATGCAGAGAAGGAAACAATCTATGGGCAGAGGTTCACAGCTGCAAGTAGGGAGCTCCTTCATCAGTTAAGATATCTGTCCAAGTCCGTGGCAACAGCCCACAGCAGAGAACCTGGCAGGAACCAACCTCTGCAAACCTCCCACTTCTGGTCTCTGTCAGTTTGCCTCCCTCAGACCAGTGAGGGTCTAGGATACTGAAACTCAGTTTTTCCTCCAAAATGGCCAATATTAATTGAAGAAAGGTGGCACAGTAGTAAGGGCAGGCCTCATTTACTCACCAACTAGATCTACATAGAAAATGGACACTGGGGTGGCATACTACTTTGCTTCTTTCCGGAACACTACCAAATTTCAAATATGTGAAGCAGAATGCCCTCTGGTTTCCATGCCTGTTAGAGAAATGTTCCTTATTGTTGCAATTGAGTCTGTTATGAAGTACTTTAGGACAGGAAGAAAGTCAAACAGGCTAAGAATACCACTTTCCTTCTGAAATTTTGGTTTATTTTTAATGACATTCTGGGTGGGTTCTCAGCATTTGGTTTTGAAAGGTTCAAAAGAAGATGATTTAAGACAGTATCGAAAAAAAACGGAAAACCCATGCGCTGTGCAAAAAGACTATAAAAAATTTTTCACCATTTCTCAGTGGAGAATGCAAATTTTTCTTGTTCAAACATTTTTGTGGTAAGTAGTTACTAGCTTTAATATCTACCTTTTTTAGTTTGAATTCACAAAATTGTACAGAATTGAGAAATTGGTTATGATGGTGTCAACTGCAATTTATAAATTACAATTTATAATGTAATTGTGTACTAAGGATGGATTAGTTAGTCGGGAATGAAAAGGCCTACAATAACAATTCATTAAGGCTGGCATGAAATGCTGTACCAACATGTACATGTACTAACATGTACCAATGATTTGTCCGAAGGTATCACAAAGCACATATATATATGCATATGTGTGTATGCGTAGGAGAGTTTTTGGGAGTTTTAAAATGGCATTCATGTCATAAATGTACTGTCAACAGAATGAACATGTATCAGAAAAAAACCAGTAATTTCCAGAATGCATGAAGAATTCCTACAACTCAACAATGAAAAGCAAATTGACTCAAAAATGGGCAAAAGATAAGCACACATCAAGATGGCGGCATGAGTAGAGCAGCGGAAATCTCCTCCCAAAATCACATATATTTATGAAAATATAACAAAGACAACTCTTCCTACAATAGAGACCAGAGAACACAGGACAACATCTAGACCACGTCCACACCTGCGAGAAACCAGCGCCTGGCGAAGGGGGTAAGATACAAGCCCCAGCCCAGTGGATCCTGAGCACCCCTCCCCCCAGATACCGGCGGAAGGAGAGGAGTCGGAGCGGGAGGTAGAGGGAGCCCAGGACTGCTGAACACCCAGTCCCAGCCATCCACACCAGACCGCAGACACAGTGCATGCGTGGGGTTCTGGATACTAGGGAAACAGGGCAGCAAGACCAGTGACTGGGTCCCTGAGGCCGGCGCCTGAGGACAAAGAAAAGCAAGTGGCTTTTTTTTTTAAAATTATTTATTTAATTTTTCTTTTTCTTTTTTTTTTTTTTTTTGGCGAGTGCTTTTTGGAAGTCTTAAAGGGACAGGAACCACAAAACCAGACAGAAGCGTCCCGGGACACTTAGTCCAGAGGCAGGGAATCTGGGGATCTCTGGGCACTCTAACCCCCTGGGCTGCAGGGAGCAGGGAGGCCCCTTACGGAGATAAATAGCCTCCCAGCTGCTCCCCCTCCAACGCGGCTCCACTATTTTGGAGCACCAGCCCATGACAGGCCACGCCCAGAGCACCAGCGGAGATTAACTCCATAGCAGCCGGGCAGGAATCAGAAGCCCTGTCTGCGCGCAGCTGCCCAGCACAAGCCACTAGAGGTCGCTGTTCTCCCAGGAGAGAAAGGCCACAAAACAACAAGAAGGGAAGTTCTTCCAGCCGTCACTCGTCCCAGCTCTTCAAACTATTTCTATCACCATGAAAAGGCAAAATTACAGGCAAACCAAGATCACAGAGACAACACCAGAGAAGGAGACAGACCTAACCAATCTTCCTGAAAAAGAATTCAAAATAAAAATCATTAACATGCTGATGGAGATGCAGAGAAATGTGCAAGAACTAGGGATGAAGTCCGGAGGGAGATTGCAGATGCCAGGAAGTAGATTGCAGAAGTGAAACAAACTCTGGAAGGATTTATAAGCAGAATGGATAAGATGCAAGAGGCCATTGATGGAATAGAAACCACAGAACAGGAATGCATAGAAGCTGACATAGAGAGAGATAAAAGGATCTCCAGGAATGAAACAATATTAAGAGAACTATGTGACTAATCCAAAAGGAACAATATCTGTATTACAGGGGTACCAGAAGAAAAAGAGAGAGAAAAAGGGATAGAAAGTGTCTTTGAAGAAATAATTGCTGAAAACGTCCCCAAACCGGGGGAGGAAACAATCGAACAGACCATGGAAATACACAGAACTCCCAACAGAAAGGACCCAAGGAGGACAACACCAAGACACATAATAATTAAAATGGCAAAGATCAAGGACAAGGAAAGAGTTTTAAAGGCACCTAGAGAGAAAAAGGTCACCTATAAAGGAAAACCCATCAGGCTATCATCAGACTTCTCGACAGAAACCTTACAGGACAGAAGAGAATGGCATGACATATTTAAAGCAATGAAACAGAAGGGCCTTGAACCAAAGATACTGTATCCAGCACAACTATCATTTAAATATGATGGAGGGATTAAACAATTCCAAGACAAGCAAAAGCTGAGGAAATTTGCCTCCCACAAACCATGTCTACAGGGCATCTTACAGGGACTGCTCTAGATGGGAGCATTCCTAAAAAGAGCACAGAACAAAACACCCAACATATGAAGAATCAAGGAGGAGGAATAAGAAGGGAGAGAAGAAAAGAATCTCCAGACAGTGTATATAACAGCTCAATAGGCAAGCTAAGTTAGGCAGTAAGATACTAAAGAGGCTAACCTTGAACCTTTGGTAACCAGGAATTTAAAGCCTGCAATGGCAATAAGTACATATCTTTCAATAGTCACCCTAAATGTTAATGGGCTGAATGCACCAATCAAAAGACACAGAGTCACTGAATGGATAAAAAAGCAAGACCCATCTATATGCTGCTTACAAGAAACTCACCTCAAACCCAAAGACATGTACAGACTCAAAGTCAAGGGATGGAAAAACATATTTCAGGCACACAACAGAGAGAAGGAAGCAGGGGTTGCAGTACTAATATCAGACAAAATAGACTTCAAAACAAAGAAAGTAACAAGAGGTAAAGAAGGACACTACATAATGATAAAGGGCTCAGTCCAACAAGAGGGTATAACCATTCTAAATATATATGCACCCAACACAGGAGCACCAGCATATGTGAAACAAATACTAACAGAACTAAAGGGGGAAATAGACTGCAATGCATTCATTTTAGGAGACTTCAACATGCCACTCACCCCAAAGGAGAGATCCACTGGGCAGAAAATAAGTAAGGACACGGAGGCACTGAATAAAACAGTAGAACAGATGGACCTAACAGACATCTATAGAACTCTACATCCAAAAGCAACAGGATATACATTCTTCTCAAGTGCACATGGAACATTCTCCAGAATATCCAGAATAGACCACATACTAGCCCACAAAAAGAGCCTCAGTAAATTCCAAAATACTGAAATTCTAACAACCAACTTTTCAGACCACAAAGGTATAAAACTAGGAATAAATTCTACAAAGAAAACAAAAAGGCTCACAAACACATGGAGGCTTAACAACATGCTTCTAAATAATCAATGGATTAATGAACAAATTAAAATAGAGATCAAGGAATATATGGAAACAAATGACAACAACAACACAAAGCCCCAACTTCTGTGGGACGCAGCAAAAACAGTCATAAGAGGAAAATACATAGCGATCCAGGCATACTTGAAGAAGGAAGAACAATCCCAAATGAATAGTCTAACATCACAATTATTGAAACTGGAAAAAGAAGAACAAATGAGGCCTAAAGTCAGCAGAAGGAGGGACATAATAAAGGTCAGAGAAGAAATAAACAAAATTGAGAACAATAAAACAATAGCAAAAATCAATGAAACCAAGAGCTGGTTCTTTGAGAAAATAAACAAAATAGATAAACCTCTAGCCAGACTTATTAAGAGAAAAAGAGAATCAAAACAGTTCAACAGAATCAGAATGGAGAATGGAAAAATCATGACAGACCCCACAGAAATTCAAAGAATTATTAAAGACTATGAAAACCTATATGACAACAAGCTGGAAAACCTAGAAGAAATGGACACCTTCCTAGAAAAATACAACCTTCCAAGACTGACCAAGGAAGAAACACAAAAGTTAAACAAACCAATTATGAGCAAAGAAATTGAAACTGTAATAAAAAAACTACCCAAGAACAAAACCCCCGGGCCAGAAGGATTTACCTCGGAATTTTATCAGACCAACAAAGAAGACATAATACCCATTCTCCTTAAAGTTTTCCAAAAAATAGAAGAGGAGGGAATTCTCCCAAACTCATTCTATGAAGCCAACATCACCCTAATACCAAAACCAGGCAAAGACCCCACCAAAAAAGAAAATTACAGACCAATATCCCTGATTGAATATAGATGCAAAAATAATCAATAAAATATTAGCAAACCGAATTCAAAAATATATAAAAAGGATCATACACCACGACCAAGTGGGATTCATCCCAGGGATGCAAGGATGGTACAACATTCGAAAATCCATCAATATCATCCACCACATCAACGAAAAGAAAGACAAAAACCACATGATCATCTCCATAGATGCTGAAAAAGCATTCGACAAAATTCAACATCCATTCATGTTAAAAACTCTCAGCAAAATGGGTATAGAGGGCAAGTACCTCAACATAATAAAGGCCATATATGATAAACACAAAGCCAACATTATACTGAACAGCGAGAAGGTGAAAGCTTTTCCTCTGAGATCGGGAACAAGACAGGGATGCCCACTCTCCCCACTGTTATTTAACATAGTACTGGAGG
Organism: Manis pentadactyla; assembly: GCF_030020395.1. Classification (NCBI taxonomy): domain Eukaryota; kingdom Metazoa; phylum Chordata; class Mammalia; order Pholidota; family Manidae; genus Manis; species Manis pentadactyla. Next base: position 115,532,554 of record NC_080024.1, on the reverse strand, counting down.
TTCTAGCCATGGCAATCAGACAAAACAAAGAAATACAAGGAATCCAGACTGGTAAAGAAGAAGTTAAACTGTCACTATTTGCAGATGACATGATATTGTACATAAAAAACCCTAAAGACTCCACTCCAAAACTACTAGAACTGATATCAGAATACAGCAAAGTTGCAGGGTACAAAATTAACACACAGAAATCTGTGGCTTTCCTATATACTAACAATGAACCAATAGAAAGAGAAATCAGGAAAATAACTCCATTCACAATTGCATCAGAAAGAATAAAATACCTAGGAATAAACCTAACCAAAGAAGTGAAAGACCTATACCCCGAAAACTACAAGTCACTCTTAAGAGAAATTAAAGGGAAAACTAACAAATGGAAACTCATCCCATGCTCGCGGCTAGGAAGAATTAATATCGTCAAAATGGCCATCGAGCCCAAAGCAATACACAGATTTGATGCAATCCCTATCAAATAACCAGCAACATTCTTCAACGAACTGGAACAAATAGTTCAAAAATTCATATGGAAACACCAAAGGCCCCAAATAGTCAAAGCAATCCTAAGAAAGAAGAATAAAGTGGGGGGGGGATCTCACTCCCCAACTTCAAGCTCTACTACAAAGCCATAGTAATCAAGACAATTCGGTACTGGCACAAGAACAGAGCCACAGACCAGTGGAACAGATGAGAGACTCCAGACATTAACCCGAACATATATGGTCAATTAATATTTGATAAAGGAGCCATCGACATACAATGGTGAAATGACAGTCTCTTCAACAGATGGTGATGGCAAAACTGGACAGCTACATGTAGGAGAATGAAACTGGACCATAGTCTTACCCCATACACAAAAGTAAATTCAAAATGGATCAAAGACCTGAATGTAAGTCATGAAACCATTAAACTCTTAGAAAAAAACATAGGCAAAAATCTCTTAGACATAAACATGAGTGACCACTTCTTGAACATATCTCCCCGGGCAAGGAAAACAACAGCAAAAATGAACAAGTGGGACTATATTAAGATGAAAAGCTTCTGTACAGCAAAAGCCATCGTCAATAGAACAAAAAGGTACCCTACAGTATGGGAGAATATATTTGTAAATGACAGATCCGATGAAGGCTTGATGTCCAAAATACATAAAGAGCTCACCCACCTCAACAAACAAAAAGCAAATAATCCAATTAAAAAAGGGCAGAGGAACTGAACAGAGGTTCTCCAAGAAAGAAATACAGATGGCCAACAGACACATGAAAAGATGCTCCACATCGCTCATTATCAGAGAAATGCAAATTAAAACTACAGTGAGGTATCACCGCACACCAGTAAGGATGGCTGCCATCCAAAAGACAAACAACAACAAATGTTGGCGAGGCTGTGGAGAAAGGGGAACCCTCCTACACTGCTGGTGGGAATGTAAATTCGTTCAACCATTGTGTAAAGCAGTATGGAGGTACATCAAAATGCTCAAAACAGACCTACCATTTGACCCAGGAATTGCACTCCTAGGAATTTACCGTAAGAATGCAGCAATCAAGTTTGAGAAAGATCACTGCACCCCTATGTTTATCGCAGCACTATTTACAATAGCCAAGAATTGGAAGCAACCTAAATGTCCATCGATAGATGAATGGATAAAGAAGAGGTGGTACATATACACAATGGAATACTACTCAGCCATAAGAAAAGGGCAAATCCTACCATTTGCAGCAACATGGATGGAGCTGGAGGGTATTATGCTCAGTGAAACAAGCCAAGCGGAGAAAGAAAAATACCAAATGATTTCACTCACCTGTGGAGTATAAGAACAAAGGAAAAACTGAAGGAACAAAACAGCAGCAGAATCACAGAACTCAAGAATGGACTAACAGGTACCAAAGGGAAAGGGACTGGGGAGGATGGGTGGGTATGGAGGGATAAGGGGGGGAGAAAAAGGGGGATATTAAGATTAGCATCCATAGGGGGGTGGGAGAAAGGGGAGGGCTGTACAGCACAGAGAAGACAAGTAGTGATTCTACAACATTTTGCTATGCTGATGGACAGTGACTGTAAAGGGGTTTGTGGGGGGGGGCCTGGTATAGGGGAGAGTCTAGTAAACATAATATTCTTCATGTAATTGTAGATTAATGATAACAAAAAAAAAAAAAAAGGAAGAGAAGTGGGATTACTCCCTGATAGGATAAAACTAACTGTAAATCAACGATTAATGCATACTTTATATATCCTTAATTTTGATCAATTAAAGGGTGTCAGATGATCGGCTATGGAGGTTCATTTTTCTGATAATATTCCTTTCTCTTAAAAAAAAAAAAATCAGTTCCTATGTGGTGATCTCCAATAAGTTCTTCACAATGGTATTAAGGGCATATCAAAGTGTGGGCAAAGGGTTTGTTTGTGTTTATACAGAGGATCAAAGCCTAATTTGGCTACCCAGAAAACAAATTAAGATACGATATGAAGAAGAATTTCCAACATCAACATTCTCTGGAAAGAGTCATTCCAGAAGATGAACATCAAAAAACTTCAACAAAGATCCTGGCGCTGTTGCAGTTGTAGCTGCATTCATCCCACCGGTTCCTGGACTTGCCATTGGAATGAAGAAGGAGATATCTAAGCTGGCCTGTGCATACAGTAAAACAACAAATTTGACTGGACCTATACTGTCGGAACTCAACCAAGAATTAGGAGAAGTTCAAGTTGCAGCGCTCCAAAATCTTGCGACTATAGACTATCTACTGTTAAAAGAACATATGTGATGTGAACAGTTCCCAGGAATGTGTTGTTGTAATTTGTCTGATTTTTCTCAAAGTATTCAAATTCAGTTAGACAATATCCATCATATCATTGATAAGTTTTCACAAATGCCTAAGGTGCCTAACTGGTTTTCTTGGTTTCACTGGAGATGGCTGGTAATTGTAGGTCTGCTTTGGTTATATAACTCTATTCCTATTATGTTAATGTATGTGCTTAATTTAATTAGTAGCTTAAAACCTATACATGCTGAAGTTACTCTACAAGAAGATATGTCAAAGAAATAATCAATCTTCCCATGTTTTCTTCCATCTGCTACTTCTATAGCTTTTCTTCTTCCTTCCTAATTATAACCCTTAAGTAGAATTCGTGCCTCATATCAAAATTACCGAGTGTCTTAATTCTTCCAAGTGGTAAAGATACCTCAAGACAAATGCTAGGCATAGAAGCCACAGGGCATAACTCTGCAAGAAAGTAAAAAGCTAACCTTTTCAAACAATATTGCTTCTCTCTCTCATTTACCAACTTTACATTTCCCTGTACGGCCCCGGAAGATGACTGGTTAGCCAGAGATGGGTAAGATTCCTCAAGGGAGGAACAACCTAAGACAGGCACAGTCTCAGGGGGGCCATCAGGTGAGAAATTAGGGATCAACAGAGGTGAAGCTTAGAACCTCACCCCCCCTATTTTGAGAGAAATCTTCTGCATCCGTGGATGTTTTTTTGCCCTTGTCTAGCTTGGATTAATATTTAGTCTATAGGCACACACTTGATCATCTACATTTGCCCTCTTACAGCACTAAACTATGTTTTCTACCTTTATCTTGCAACTACCTACCACTTCAGCATTTTATTAATAATAATAATAATAATAATAAGGGAGAAATGTGGGATTCACATATAAATCAAGTATAAAAATCAAACGAATATTCATATTTGACCTGATTGTTTATAGTTCATAATGCATGATCAAAACCGAAAGTTTCTGTGATGACTGCCCTTGCACTGTTCACCATGTAAGAACTTAGTCACTATGTAAGAATTTGTTCACCATGTAAGAACTTGTTTGTTATGCTTCAGAAGATTGGAGACTGTTGAGAATTAGGCTTGGGGTTGATTAATGATTGTGCATTGAGTCCCCTATACAGAATTTTATTGTTGTTAACAACCATTTGATCAATAAGATGCCCTCTCAAAAAAAAAAATGGGCAAAAGATGTGGATAGATATTTCCCCAAAGAATATATGCAAATGGCCAATAAGCACATGAGAACATGATCAACATCACTGATCATTGGGAAAATACAAATCAAAATTATAATGTGATACCACTTCACAACCATTAGGATGGCTACTATCAGTAAGACAGAAAATAACAAGCTTTGTCAAGGATGTGCAGCAACAGAAAAATCTATGCATTGCTGGTGGTAATCTGAATTGGTACACTTACTGTGGGATATGTTATGGTGGTTTCTCAAAAAATTAAGTGTAGAATTACCATCTAATATGGTAATTCCACTTCTGTGTGTATAGCCACAAAAACTGAAATCAGGGACTAGATATTTGTACACCAATGTTCATAGCAGCATTATGCACAGTAATCAAAAAGTGGAAGCAACTCAAGTGTCCATTGACAGATGAATGGATAAACAAAATGTGATATATACATACAATGGATATTATTCAGCCTTAAAAAGGAAGGAAATTCTAACAAAAGCTACCAGAAGTATGAACCTTGATGACATGCTACATGAAATAAACCAGTCACAAAAGGACAAATATTGTGTGGTTACACTTACATGAGGTCCCTAGATTAGTCAAAGTCATAGAGACAGAAAGTAGGGTGGTAGGTGCCAGGGGCTGGGGGAACAGGGTGTGGGGAGTTAGTGTTTACTGGGGGACAAAGTTTCAGTTTGGGAAGAAGAGAAAGTTTGGAGATGGAAAGTGGTGATGATGGGTGCAGAACAATATGAATATGCTTAGTGCCACAGAACTGTATACTTCATAATAAAAATAGCAAATTGTATGTTATGCATATTATACCACAATAAAAAACACAGGTGTCAGGGCTTTACCCATAGAAAAAGCCCTTAATAATGAAAAATCACAGCTCAAATAATTTTCCAAATACATCTATTCATGATTACATGTCTTGATGTTTGAAGTTGTTACTCTCTTCATGCAATACAATTCCACTTGTTGCTGACTGATTCTCAGAAAATTTTGGGGGAAACTGTAATTAGCTGATGACTTTCTGTCAGTATTGCAGATTATACACACCATTAATATTGCAGAAGCTTCTTTAAGAAACATATTCTAAACTTACCGTCTTAGTATTTCCAATAGAATTCACTAAAGCGTAGTTACTGTTAACTTGGCTAGTACAATTCATGCAAAGTTCTTCCTAACATTATATATGACTTTCCTCACCCACTCCTTTCAGCCTAAACAATATTAAATAAATATGTTCACTGATTCAATTAATTCAATAAATATTTCTGGACCTATCATGTGTCCGGCCCTGTGTGGGGATAAAGACAAGGAAAAGACCCTAAATTCAAGAAGCTTGTGATGTGAGTATGTATGAATTGGGCAGGTGGGGGTGGTGTGCAGTGGGGAATAGGGGTCAAAGAGGGAAAGGAGATAAGCAAGCATGTAACAATAACAAGAAGAAACAATAATGAGAAATACTATACGTCACACCCAGTCCACAAAGATGCATGCCATATGCATATATATATATATGATGTCCAGGCTGGCCTCCCAACAATTTGCTGAGTAAAGTACTGCTGCTATTCCAGCTTCACAAGTGAAAATATCGTGCTCACAGAGATTCAACAATATTCTCTATACCTGAGTCAGTAATTTGAAGTGTCCATCTCAAGTCTTCTTGACAAAGCCCATGTTTTTAATCACTTCACAATATTACCTCTTACTTCCAATGTTAAAACCAAACCAAACAAAAGCCTACAACAGAAATAAGAAGAAATTTGTGTAGCAACTGGGAAGAGCATAGAGCAAACTCGGCATGACTATTGTTTATTTGTAAGACAAACTTTAGGTTTTGTGTTGGGGGAAGGCATTAGGACCAGGACATCACCTCACTGATGACGCCACTTCTGAACAAGCATATGGAGAGAATTACAGGAGAGGAGATGACCGAAACACGCAGTGAGACTATATCTGGTTTTTATTGGTTTTCCTTTATCAAACCATCAGGTTAGAGTCCCTCCAAAATTTTTGATATAATTAGATTAGAAGGACATGAGAATTTTTGAAAGAGAGTAAACAAGAATGTACATATGTGTAAGAAAGATGAGTGAGAAGGAGGAGGGAAAGGGAAAAATAGAAGCCTTGTCAAGAAACTGGCTTTAAATTATTTCCTTGTGTAGCTTTGACTATTAACTGTACAGGGTATTATAACTTATTATTATGTTTTTAGAATCAGTTTTTCAAATCATAGAGGAGTCAGGAATTTTAGACTACTTTTCATGGCTTATTTAACTGACATTCTCAGCCTCTTTCAGAGATTTTGGTACATTTGTTTCAAATTATATTTCTCTAAAACCTAGGAAGTTATCAAATTAAAGGCCATTTGAGTAATTTCCATGAGAATTTATTAAGTCTGTTACCCTTCTTTATTGTAGCAGATTATTTATCTTCTTATATTCTAGGTAAGTGATATAAAAATTCTGTAGGGAATGAGTGAGCTTTTTTGGTTTGTTTTTTTCCTTACAACTTGTTAATTCGAACTTTAAAAGGCATACAATTTGACTTCATAACTGAATCACAAGAAATGCAAATATAGAGCCATTTTGGTGTTAACAAGTAAAACTGACCAAATTAAATATTGGAAATTAAAAATTTTATGCAGTGAGCTTTTCTTTGCACACCAAAACCTTTCAGATGCATTCACCTTCAGTAAGACAGAGACACTGCTTGTGGCAAGGTTGTCCTGGGAAGGGTGTGTCCCTGAAAACAAACTAAATCCAACAAAATTGAGTCTCCATGTTGTAGAGTCAAGAGACACTCCTGTTTGAAACATTACTGAAGACTCTTTCCCCCCACTGGGATATCCACTGCCAGGCGGCAAATTCTGACCCCGTCACGTCACTTCAACAAAAGACTTTCCATTCTGCAAGAGCCCCTCAAATGCCATCTCTGACTGCCACCTTTGAAGTGTGTTAACGTATTCATTTGGCAAATATTTCTTCGTACACACAGACACTCACAGAGCCACCATTTAAGTCCTGCTAAATACTGCACGATATTCTAGGTACGTTAATTTTTTTATTTATGTATAACAATCTTCTAGCAAGTTACTATTTCTTTTAACAGAGAAAAAATTTAGAAAAAGCAAGACTTAGAGAAGCACTGTGGCCAGTCACAGAAGTACAGAAGGGCAAAACCGGGCTCAGCTTGCCACTGCTCTGCACACTAGTGCAAACTTGAGGGTTTGCTCTGTGCTTGCTCCTGTATCCACGTTAAACACCCATCACCCCATTTGAATGTTAGCATGAATTGATGAGCAAGGCACTATTATTACAGATATACACATGAGGAAATGGAAGCTTATTAACACTAAGTAACTTGAGGAAGATTTTCCATCTGACAAGTGGACAAGTGGGCGTGTGACATCAGGCCTGTTGTGCTGGGCCTGAGGAGCAGCCTTGCTCTATGCTGAAACTGCTTGCCTAAGTATCTGCAGCCATATAGAGGCGCTCTACAGCTCTGCGCAGATTTCTACCAAGTACTTAATAAATACGAATTTAGAGTCTCATAAAAAGTAGCTAAGAAATATGCCAGAAACATGAAATAGTGATCAAATCTACTGTATGCAACAGCTGCTCTTTAAAGCAGTCCACATACTGAAAGCTGTTACTAGTCACTTCAAGTGATATTTTCAATTTTATGGAAGATAAATCAAACTAGAAAACCCTAAGTAAAGAGAGAATTCCCTATTTTTGTACCTTATGTAGAACTCTTATTTTCATGGTGGGGGGATAGGAAAATCGTAAAACCTTCCCATCAAGATTAACAATGGAAATGCAGGGATTGCCCTTGAGTTTACTCAGAAATGCAGGGATGCCCTTGAGCTTCCTTTTGTAAAGTCAGGCTAAATTCACAAATTAAAAGGTTTAAATATGCACAAGTAATAGATCTATCCTTGAACCTCATGTAAGGAAAGAATAAAGAGAAGAACACTTTAATTTCTATGTGAAAAGCAGGCAGTAAACCCAAATAACAAAATACAAAGCCTCAGAAAAAGGAGCCGCCATCACACTCTTTGCCAAATAAAATGAACTCCACCTTTTAAAAGCTCCAACTAAGCTAAAATAAGTTATTAAACAGTAAGTAAGGCATGCAAAACCTAAGCGTTTAAATGACACACAGGCCAGAAGAACAAGGGTATCTGTTTCATTCATTTTGCAAATGAACTTAAGAAAAGTAAACACTTCCTGATCCTTAAAAAGACTAAGTCATATAAGTATGTTTGATATAATGTAAAATAAAATAATGCATGTGGAAACATTCCATGCACTATAGACCTGTACAACAATCAGGTCAGCTGTAGACAGCCAAGACATGACAACATATACGATACCATTTTCAGTTCAGGACTTGGCTACCGGTACACTTCCCATCATTAGCACTCATTGAGAGGGCACACTTTGCTCACCATTGGGCTTTACTGTCTACAGGAGAAAGTTACAGCCTAAGCCATGTACACAGGGTTTTTAAACCATTTAGGGAAAGGAAAAGACTGCACACAGAAATGATACTCAACATATGGGAGAACTATAAGCCAATGCTGAATTTTGTGGATCAGGAGAGAAAAGTTTTTAAATGCTGAGGCAGGTGTCAAAAGCAAGAGAGGAGGGAGTCTGCACTGAGATTTGCAGTTCTGACGGGATTTGCAATCCTGATGGGATTTGAAAAGAGTAAGCATGGATGAGTGGGTCAGCCCTCAAAGTTTGAGTCAGAATGAGCTAAGCACTTCATTCTAAGAGCTAGCACAAACTTTCATCACAGAACTGAGACACAAAGAGAAATAAAACAGTTTCATTTTAGCTGATTCTTTCTTCCTCAGCCCAGTATCTGCAAAGTTAGCAGAGAAGGGAAGAGAATTACTGAAGCTAAGGAGGCGAGCTGATGTGTCAGAAAAATCAACAGTTTAGGCTTACTGGAAAAGAAGGCAAATTCTCATTCCAGAACTTTCTTACTTTTGTGACTTACAGTGAGTTATTCAGCATTTCTAAACCTCTAGATAAGTTTCTGTTATCTACAAGAGGGGAGCAATAAGAAACCAGCCTATGACTTTTTGACATGAACTTTTTTAAGATAATGTTTCTCTCCTTTCTCTTCACACCACTTCTCAAAATCTAGAGAAGGAGTATTCTGTGTATTTGCTCTGAGAAGGTATGAGTGGTTTCTTGGACATTTATAATGATACATGAAATTAGTTATTTTTTTCCTCTAAGCTACACTTGAGGGCTAAGTATTTTGTGATCTCTCCATATTTTCATAATCTAATTAAGTGGCAAGAGAAATGGGAAAACTTCTGTTGATGCACTTGGCAATCTTTAGAAGCCAGGGCTCTGTTCTCACTTATGAGACACTTTACTAAGTTTTACACCAGCATTTGATCTGCCTAGAATTATTCCTGTGGGAAATGACGGTTCTCATTCAGAAGATACTCCTCATTTCCTTGGCTGACAGTTCTGTTTTTGTTTTTTAAATTACATTCAACCATACACTTTCATTTTTGTTTTCAGTCTCTTTTTAACACTGTTGTATGTGTTAATATGTATGTAATGTAAGTGTGTGGGTGTACACATGTATGTGTAGCTAATTTAGTGTTTTTTAAGCCGAAAATCTACAATGAATTTAAACTGTCACCTGATCCAGTAAGTTTTCCACCTCTTCCTTTATGATTAGTTAGTTATCTGTCACTTCTTCCTCCAATTAGATCAGATGTCCCTTTGATGTGTTTTCCTAACACCTTGAACACACCCTCAGGATTGTGCTTCCCATAGCATCTGTTTTTATATTCTTTCCAACACTAGGCAGTGACTTCTCTGAGGGTCAGAACTATCTGATTTCTCTTTGTACTCTGAGTTTAGTTGTCTGGCACATAATGAGGCACTCAATATATGAGAACAAAAGATATTTATGTAGAAGCAACCTTCTACATAATGTCACCCTTCCTTTAACCATTCATAGAGTAAATACTATTCCATATACTAAAAGGGAAAGGTTTTGTTCATTCTTGCTTCACAAGTCACTCTCAAATGTAAGACAGCACCTCCCTGGTCCATTCTTTATTCATGGAAACAATTCTCCAATCCTATGCTTTACAGATCATTTTAGTAATTCTTTTTTGGGTTCATTCTTTTAAGTCCCTCTTTACTTAACCCACTAAATGCACACTTACTCTATGCTTGCATGTAAACAATGCTGACTTATTTCTCCCTTCAAAGTCTAGGTCTAAAGAGAAAAACAACTCAAAAAATTCAGCAGCATTAAACTAAGGAAACCTAGGTATTAGTCAAAGTATACCTCCAATGCGTTTGGTGAGGAAGAGTTCTCCCTTTGGGCAAAATTCATCTGCCTCCCTGCTCCTGGGCCCTGACTTGTGCAGAACTATTCAGCATTTTATTGCATACAGCTAAACTTAGACAAAGGCAAAATATTTTTACCCTCCAGTTCATAAAGCCTCCTAATTTACTCATCAGCTTCACTTTTTCAGCAAGCCCACTGGGATAATGATGGTGGTTGTTTCACTTCTGTCTGCTTTATTTAGATAATAAGCCTAAAAGGCCAGGGATGCCTTTGTAGTTTATATCTATAGCACTGGCTACAACATATACAAACAACATTTGTGAAATAATAATACTAGGCTTTTAATATCTTTTTGTAACAAATCCTTGTGAATAGTTTAGGGGCTATATTAGAGTTGAGTTCTGTTTATTTTCTTCTTGAGATGTCTATATTGATTTTAACATGAGAAATTATAGTCCATTAGTGTATCAGTTAGAATTGTTCTCTTCTTGAACATTTTTAGTAGTGCATTGGTGCATTTAGCACTGGTCCTGAATTCTGCGTTTGAATTATATGTGTGGTTTCCTCTCGAGCCAATGCCAATCATTTCATAAAAAACATTCTCTAGGGGAGAGCTAAGAGGTAAGAGTGTTCCTAGTGCTTATACTTTGCCAGCCACCGTTTTAAATGATTTATCCAATGTCTCACAACTAAGAAGATGCAAATCTAGGATTTGAACACAAACTGACTCTGGAGTCCATGATCTTTACTACATCCTACATAGAGTTTATATAACATTAAGTGTGGGGTGGGGGGGACTTTAATTTTGAAAAACTTGGAGTTGAATCATAAAATTTCTGGCAAAAACTATTAAGCTTAACTCTAGTGCTTTTAGTCTTAGGCTTATCGGTTTTCATACTTTTTATTTACTAATCTCATATTTATTTAATTTTGATACAATAAATTCCTAGTTTTTGATATAAAAATTTCTAGTTTTTATTAAGATATAAATGTTTTTAAAATATAATGATGCCCTTGGAAAATTCTTTTGGAAAAAACAAAAATAATTATCTAAATGTCCATAGCAACATCTTGGTGTTAACTACCTAAGCACGCATGCCCATACAGGCATATACAAACTGACTTGAGCTTCACTTTTCCATGTTACTTCTCCTCACTACCTTCTCAGCATTCTAAAGGCTATTAAAAATGACCTACTTATTATTCTACAGAAGAATTACACTTGTAAGGTTTATATAATAGTCAATCATCCAAGGAGTATTTGTTGATTACAATGAATCATGGTGCTTTGCATACATCGTAAACAAACAGAAAAACACTGCCATGTGGAGCTTATACCGTAGCATCAGAAGACAAACAATAAGCAATAGATGTAATAAACAAGTAACTTTTATAGTAGGTTAGAAGGTAGTATGTGCTGTGGAATAAAGAAAAAATAGAGCTGGGTTAATTGATAGAAAGTTCTGGGGAAGGGATCTGAGGTAAGCTGCAACATTGTATAAGATGGTCCAAGAAGGTAGCATTGAGAAAGGGCTACCTGAGGAAAAGATACGAAGGAAGACAGCAAGGCAGCCATGCAGCTTTGTGAGGCAAGGGCGTCCTGGGTCAGCAAGGGCACGTGTATTATTTCAACCCGACTGAAAAAACTAATTCCTGTGAGTAGGGGCACCCAAATGTAGTCTCAGAGAAAACCAGCACTGTAGAAGCCCAGATTGATCATTAAGCAGCCCAGGATAGTCATCATTGCTTTCTGTGGCAAAATGGACTCTGGCTTAGAAGCACATCTGATAAGAGAAATAGACATTCACCAGGTGTTCCTGGGAATAAAAGAGATGGAATCAACTGAGAACCATGAGAGCAAGGAAAGAGCCACCAGGCAGGCTCCTGAAATAATGGCACATACTATTACAATAAATTGAAAAAGAGTAACAAGTTGAATTTCACAAAAGATTACTAGGACCTTAAAAGTGGCTCAGTTGCGTGCTGCAGGAGTGCCTAATAAGGAAACTGATAACAAAGTAGTGACTAGGACTTGCCAGGAGCCATGCTCAACAAGACTTCCATGGCAAATAAAGCTGGGTCTGTTAGAGAAATGCGGTTCAGGAGAGAAACGTGTGGAGGCCAGATGGAGAGCTATCCTCTTCTGCCATGGTGCCAAGGATAAGGATAAGGATAGCACTTTCAAAAGCTAGCTTCAAAATTTGCAGTTCCTACAAGAGTAGAGAGAGAAGAGGAAACTTCGTGGGCTGGAGAAAGACCTATTTTCCTCAGGCACGTATAAATGAGGCACACCCCAGAGACCTGCCAACAAATACTTAGAAGCTGATTTTTCAAATGCTTGAGCTTTAACTAAATTTTGAGCAGGTTGGCATCAAATTGATGCAGAGTTGGGTAAGCAGATTCTGCTGTCTAGAAACTATTTCTGGAAGACACTACATGTGACATATTATTACACCATGAGCTGAGAAAGGCCGTCTGGGAGTATAAAGTAATAGATGCTCTGAGGCCTTAATAAGATTTCACGAACCTCTTGTAATTTCCCAAATTGCAAATTTCTAATTTTCATTATTCTCCCTTATTTCTCAACTCAACTATTACTCCCTCGAAGAAGGCTTCCCAAATCCCCTACTACATAAAGTTGCCTGGCTTTACAATTTCACTGGATTTCTATAATTGTAATTAAACCACCAATCATGCAATAGTTGTTTATAGCAGATCTTTCCATTAAGCTTCATAGGGGTGAGAACCAGGTTTATTGGTCTAATTGCCCATTATTTCCCCAGAAACTAGCCCAGTGCCTGGGTGAAGGAAACACACAGTAAATGTTCCTCGAATGAATAAATGAGGACATCCAGGAAACAACCTCTGGAATGATTAGGACATAAAATGTAGTCAGTTATTTTAGTGGGATGGAGCACAGAAGAGTAGTCAAGAGAGGAAAAAATCAGAGGTTAAAAGTCAGTTGGTAAGAGGAGATAAATACCCAGAGTCTACAGAAAGAAAGAAAATGTGCTGATTTCAATTATTTGAAGCACTATTGTTCCTTTATGGTATACAGAGAGACAAAATAAGAAACATTTATCTGAAGAACAATATCTATATTTTTAATTTAAAATTAAAATTTTGGAATTAAAATTTATGTTCCATAATATTAAAATATTAATCATAATTTAAGAATTAATTTGAGGAAAGATTTGTGAGCACAGACCCTGGAATCAAACCACTGATGCGCAAGTTATGCAACTTTAATTTCCCCATCTGCAAAATTGGGATAGTAACCATAAACTGAGCCTTAGGGTTGTAAGAATATAATTATATAAGACAATGTAAAGTGCTTATAATAGAATCTGGCAATGGTAAGTGGGATATACATTTATTACTTTTGTTATCTATATACATCCAACAATAATATGAACTATATAGAACACATTACTCTCTAAACATTTCACAATGAATTAAATGCTTACCTTAACGAACATTCTTGGTACCTGGCAATTCCCTCTTCTTCCCCTTAATGAGCTTTTGATACATCTTTTGAAACCTCTCATTATACCGATTTACAGGAGGTTTACAACAGTGAAATTCCTCAAATTCTTTATAGAAGTAGACAAAGGAAGAGTTATGTTCATTTTGGTTTAATGCATTAAATGCTATTTGTTATACTTCCAATTACCAAACTCACTGCAATTATACATTTTAAATTAGTCTGAAGGTCAATTAACTTTAAAATAAAGTGATTTTCAAAGTTAACCTAATGAAAATTAGTTCAGCTCCAGTATCAGATATTAAAGAAAAATAAATAAAAATACAAAAACCTTTTAAAAATACTTGATAAATACTCAGATCAGTTATCTTTAATATTTGCATGGCATGTCATAATATATTTTTTTACTCTGAAGTAGGAATGAGTGAAGCTGCAGTATGCTTGGCACATGGCAAATGCAAAACAGTGACTGAATGAATCAATGGCTGAACTAATGATATTTCATATGTGATGGGTTAAGTGGTCATAGAGTGATCAGGATTTGTCAACTACTGAACATATTACCAATAACTGCACTTGGAAAAAACACATAAGGAGAAATGTAGAACTGATTAAAGAAAAAATAACATAAAAAGTCCTCCCATTGCTGTTTATGACTTCTTTTCCTACTAGTTGAAAATACAATGCATTAAAAGGGAAATCAGAAGAAGCACATTTCCAATGCTCAACTGAATCCATCATATTGATTTCCCATCTAATATTTTTCATCAACTTTAGACTGCTCATGTCTATTTGTTTATGTGTTACAAAGCATTGTGCTCTCTGGAACAATAACAACAATCTCACACAGGTATCATAAGAAATAGCTATATACTATTTAAACTCCATGTTGGGTGCAAAAATACCACAAGTTCTATTTACTATGCACAGGTGTACCATACAGAAAATGGGGACTCTGCTCTCTACTCCCTTCCTATAGCAAAGCACTGTTACAAGCTGGATGGGAAGACAGGGATCCTGCTGGAGTAGAGTGGTACAAGATACCAGGAGAAACCTTCACCTGCCACTCTGCCACCGTTTTATGCAGAGATTCCCAGAAAACCATGCATCCCTTTCCCTGCTACAATCATACCCCAGAGGACTGTGAATTAGCAAAGGGGTCTCCAAGCATAAAAAGCCACAGGACAGAGCCCACTGATGAGTGGCATCAGCCTCTGCATGGTTCTGTGGCACCGCACACACTCTGTACAGCTGCAGCCACATTCTGATCTTGTCAGCAAGCATTTAAGTTCCTCGAGTTGAACACTTAAGTTCCAGCACTACTGTGTGCCAGTTATGGTTAAACTATCAGCATCAACCTTTTCTCAGACTTGCTGTTTACCCTGTGCCACAATTTGATCACTAGATCCATGACTTTTTCCCTATGCCCATATCCCTGGTGAGCTTCATAGTTAGGTTTAGCAGTAAACCTAATAACAATGCATTAAAAGGGAAATCAGAAGAAGCACATTTCCAGTGCCCAACTGAATCCATCATAATGATTTCCCATCTAATATTTTTCATCAACTTTAGACTGCTCATGTCTATTTGTCTCCACATTCAAATTTGATTCCACAAATGATCAAACATAAACTTTAATGGATGCTGCTGTTGAGAATGTATAGAACAGTAACTAAAATATATAAAAAGAACTATAAGCTGTCTTTTTAATAGGAATATTTTTTGCCTTTGAGAAAGTAACATCAAAGAGGAAAAATGTAGTTAAAAAGAAGACATATCATAGCATTCAGATATGGTCAGTGGCTCTAACACATCCCAGGATTCTATTTCAGACATCATTAAAACAACAGCATTTCTCATATGATTTCAGCACCCTTAATCTGAAGGAAAATTCAGAGCATTTCTATTGCTTGACACAGTAAAATGTCCAAATCTTTAGAGAGAATCAGAGTTATTAAGATGTGAACTGTTGAATCATAAAACTGCACTGTGTGAAAGACAGTAGGAAATCTAAAAGTTGTAACATGATATTAAAATCAAAGCTCAATTCAAGTGCAACCAAAATTGAAAGTGATGCATTAAGCCAACTCTCAATGCAAGTCTTCACTTACACAATGTGGAATTGTCTTCCCCGTATGAGAGAACAGGTTAGGGAGAAAGCGTCAGCAGAATATATTCACAAAGGCTTTTAGAAGAAGATAGAGTTCCATCTTTAATTAAAGAATACCAAAGGGACTCTCTTGTCCTCTCCTGGCCTGAGCCAGGAGCTCTGTCCTCTCACTTTAGCTCTAAATAAAAGCCCCTGCCTTGCTCTCCTAAAACAAATAAACAAAACAAAACAAAATAAAAAGAATACCAGGGATAGCAAGGTCTCTTTTCTTTATTTTCAAAAACGTCATTTTCAAATTGCAACTTCATTAAGAAGGGCTATCTTAAGCCACCATATTTCAATTTTTAAAAATCAATGTAGTACCTGTGAACAAAGTCAGAAGTGGAAAAGGAATAGTCACAACAGATACCACGGAAATACAAAGAATTATTAGAGGATAGTATGAAATATTATATGTCAATAAATAGGACAACCTAGGAGAAATAGACAACTACCTAGAAAAATACAACCTTCCAAGATTGACCCAGGAAGAAACAGAAAATCTGAACAGACCAAATACCAGCAATAATATTGAATTGGTAATCAAAAAACTACCAAAAAACAAACTCCCAAAAGGCAAAATGCCATTCACAGCTGGCTTTACAGCTGAATTCTACCAAACATTTAAAGATCTAATACCCAGCCTTCTTAAAGTATTCCAAAAAGTAGAAAAGGAGGGAATACTTCCAAATTCATTCTATGAGACCAGCATCACTCTAATACCAAAACCAAACAATGAAATCACAGAACAAGAATACTATAGAAAATTATATTCCTGATGAACATAGATGCAAAAGTCCTCAACAAAATCTTAGCAAACTGAATCCAGAAATACATCAAAAAGATCATCCATCATGATCAAGTGGGATTTATTCCAGGGATGCAAGGATGGTACAATATTCGTAAACTCATCAACATCATACACCACATTAATGAAAAGAATGATAAAAACCACACGATCATCTTAATAGATGCTAAAGAAGCATTTGACAAAATTCAACATCCATTCATGATAAAAACTCTCAACAACATGGGTGTAGAGGGTATGTATCTCCACATAATAAAGGCCATATACAACAAACACACAGCCAACATACGTAATAGTGAAAAACTGAAAGCTTTTCTTCTAAGATCAGGAACAGAACAAGAATGCCCACTCTCATCACTTTCGTTCAATACAGTACTGGAGATCCTAGCCATGGCAATCAGATAAAAGAAAGAGATAAAAGGCATCCAAGTTGGTAAGGAAGAAGTTAAATTATCACTATCTGCAGATGAAATGATATTATACATAGGAAACCCTAAAGACACCATCAAAAACTTTTAGAACTAATAACTGGATTCAGCAAAGTTGCAGGATACAAATTAATACACAAAAATTTGTTGCATTCCTATATACTAACAATGAACTAGCAGAAAGAGAAGTCGGAAAAACAACTCCATTTACAATTTCATCAAAAGAATAAAATACCTAGTAATAAACTTATCCAAGGATGTGAAAGACCCATACTATGAAAACTATAAGACACTCAGAAAAATTTAAAAAGACCCAAATAAATGGAAATCTATCCCATACTCATGGATAGAAAAAAATCAATATTGTCAAAATGGGCATTCCATGCAAAGCAGCTTACAAATTCAATGCAATCCCTATCAAAGTACCAATAGCATTTTTCAATGAACTAGAAAAAATAGTTCTAAAATTCATATGGAACTGCAAAGACCACAAATAGCCAAAGCAATCCTGAGAAAGAAGAACAAAGCTGGAGAGATTATGCTCCCTGATTTCAAGCTCTACTACAAAGCTACAGTAATCAAACATCATGGTACTGGCACAAGAACAGACCCATAGGTCAATGGAATACAAAAGAGAACCCAGATATAAACCCACACTTTTATGATAAATTAATATATGATAAAGGAGTCATGAATATTCAGTGGGGAAGAGATACTCTCTTCAGTAAGTGGTGTTGACAAAACTGGACAGCTACATGTAAGAGAATGAAACAGGATTACTGTCTAACTCCAATAACAAAAGTAAACTTGAAATAGATCAAAGACCTAAATGTAAGTCATGAAACCATAAAACTCTTAGAAGAAAACATAGGCAAAAATCTCTTGAACATAAGTATGAGCAATTTTTTCCCAGACACATCTCCTTGGGCAAGGGAAAAAAAATAAGAAATTAATAAGTGGGACTACATCAAACTAAAAAGCTTTTATAACACAAAGGACACAATCAGCAGAAAAAAAAGGCATCCTACAGTATGGGAGAATATATTCATTAATGCTTTATCTGATAAGGGGTTAACATCCAAATATATAAAGAACTCATCCTCCTCAACACCTGAAAAACAAATAGCCCAGTTAAAAAATGGGCAGAGGACCTGAACAGACAGTTCTCCAAAGATTTCCAACAGGCACATGAAAAGATGTTCCACATTGCTATTCACCAGGGAAAGGCAAATCAAAACTACAATGAGATTATCACCTTATACCAGTTAGAAAGGCCACTATACAGACAAGAAATCAAAAATGTTGGTGAGGATCTGGAGAAAAGGGAACCCTCTGACACTGTTGGTGGATGTAAATTGTTGCAATCATTGTGGTAAGCAATGTGTAGGTTCCTCAAGAAACTAAAAAGAGAACTATCATTCAATCTAGTAATTCTACCACTAGGAATTTACTCAAAGAAAAGAAAATCCCTGATTCTAAAAGATGTATGCACCCCTATGTTTATTGCCCCATTATTTACAATAGCCATGATATGGAGGGAACCAAAGTGCCCATCAATAGATGAATGGATAAAGAAGATGTGGTGCATATGCACAATGGAATATTATTCAGCCATAAAAAGAAAAGAAATTCTTCCATTTGCAACAAGAAGGATAAATCTAGTGGGTATCATGCTAAGTGAAACAGGCTAGGCAGAGAAAGACAAATACCATATGATTTAACTTACTTGTAGAATATAAAGACAAAACAAAACAACATGAACAAAATAGTATACTTAGACACTGAGAAGTGACTAGTAGTTACCAACGGGGGGAGGGCTTGTGGTGGGTGGGAGGGAAGGGTTGAGGGGATAAAGGGACACAATAATTTGCAATCACAATATAAGATGGTCACGGGGGACAGTAGTACAGCATGGAGAATATAGTTAATGAATCTGTAACATCCTTCTATGTTAATAGATAGTAACCGCAGTTGAATGGGTGAGGATTTAATCATATGAGTAACTGTTGAACCATGGTGTTGTACATTTGAAAGCAATATAAGATTGTATATCAATGATACTTCAATTAAAAAAAGATTTAAAATATCAGTTTATTACCTGCCTAAAGAAGGATATTTCACTGTAGATAATCTTTCACAGGTCTTGAAGTATCTTATGCTATTATTAATATCAAAAATATTTTTTAGGGCTTCTGATTAAAATATTTTTCATCTCAAGATACACTCAAGAATCTTTGTTTTTTTACAAAATTCCAGGCATCTGCTAGTTTTACTAGTGGTTGGCTGTCATAAAGGTTTAAAAATTCATAAATATATCATCTCTGGAATAGCAAAGAATAGTAATAGTGTTTTGTACTATACAGCCCTTAAAGCTCCTTTGTGCCTTTTAAAATATAATAAATATGTTGTCTTATACTATTTTCTTCTCTATATTCAAGTTTAAACATTTAGTGGTGTCTCATCATGCTACATGACAAGTGCTAAGAATGTGAAGGCTCACATGAATAGTTTGGGGACCAAAAGAGATAAATATAGCACTTAAATTTATAAAACTCATTAATAAACCAGAAGGAAGGTTCTAGGAGGAGAAATTAACTTTACCTGTTGCACAGGTTGTTATCATACAGAGGCAGAAAAATTTTAACTGGATATGAAGAATTTGATAGAAATTAACGGAACACAAAGTAGGGAAAGATTCTTACAAAGGTTCCAGTCTACTTGGGTGCACTCAGGATCCAGTGTTTCAAGGAACAAGATTAAAGTGAGAATGATGAGGTGCTGATAAGAGATGAGACTGATTGGCATTTGTGTCCTTAAATTCCCATTTGGTTTACATAACATTGGACAGTAACCACTGGAAGTTGCTGAGTAGGAAAGTCACATTTGAACTTTAAAACAGAACTTGGTAGCACTTGGCAGAAACTCCAGCACCTGCCACTCCTCCACTTACACCCTTGCCTTTTCCCTCTTCAGGTCTGAGGCCAATCCATCCACCCCTCCCTCAGGCCTCAGCCCCGACACTCCCAGAGGAGGACCATCACCAGTCTCCTCTCCTTTCTACCTTCTTCTTCGTCTTTGCCATTAAGCTACTTCCTAGTAAGCATTTCATTATCAAGTATTAATTATATTCCAGGAGAATCATTTTCAAAAATATTATGTGAGCACCGCAGAAGGTCCTGGGGTCATTTTCCTCCTCAACACAGCGTGCTTTGAAAGGAGGCAGTTATGAGAAAGAAGAGTGAGACATTGTATAATTTCTCATATTTCCACTGTTTGTTCCACCCACAATGTCACAGCCGCTTGCATCATTTTTGTTGGCAGGCTGGGGGAAGTGACCGTAATGTTTCCAAATATGGAAGAAGATGCTTATTTGATGAGCTCCGTTTCTCTTTCTAGATGCATTCCAGCTGAATAGCTAAATTGGACCTACTTTTTTAGAGGTTTGTTTGAATTAAATACATGTATTTTTTATTATAGCTCAATAAATGACATATTCTGTCACTGTCTGGAGAGTTATAATTCTCTTGTTCTCTTGAACACACCCCCACAGAACATTCTGGCTCTCTTCACAGCCAAAGCAGTAGCAAACTGAGTAGGAGGCAAATTCACAAAGCCAAGAGACCTGTCAGATGTGAGACTGTACAACCAACAAGCCTAAAGCCCCCATCCTCTCTCCTGCAAGCACAGGCCAAAGTTAATTTTAATTCATTCTTGCCTTCATTTATAATGAATTAAAGTTGGCTTTCCCTAGCTTTAAAAAAATAATCTGTGGCAGAAACCCTAATTTTACTTTTACACACACACACTATACCACTGCAAATAAACAAACTCATAAGTCTGAAAAGGAAGATTAACTCAAGATTCTCAGAGTTGCTTAAAGGAATTAAAAAATGACCACCATTTATTTATTATGCATTATGAAATATAATGAAGCCTTTCTGGGTGCTACCATTAAAATAACCTTTATAACACTTGTAATTCCAGAATTTCAGGATGGGAAAGTAGATATTTTAAAATAAACAGCCCTAGATATGATTTTTAAAAATGGTTAACTTTGCCATCACTCATAAAAGAAAAATATCTTTAAAAGCAATGTTATCAATGCTTTTCTTTCAGCACTTAGTCTGAGGACTATGCAGTTTAATACAGAAAACATTTTCAGTACATAGATTTGAGATTCTTGCTATTATTAGCATTTTTAGTCACTCTAAGTTTATAAACATATGAGATTAATATAAGAAGTTGGGGGAAATTTACACAGGATCAATCTTAACCATAAGAAATATTACATAATTATAAGTATTGTGATGTATCTTCATGCTTTGCCAGTCACTGGGCTTCATGCTTATAGTTGAAAACAGTCACTGACAAGGAAAGGCACCTATAGCAAAATACTCAGCAGCTTCAAGCCTGGAGATAGAGGCAGTTTGTCACTGACCCTCTAGTCACGGTGAAAAACAGCGGAGCTGCTTCACTTGTACTTGAGAATTTATCTCTAGTAACTTCCAACTTCAAGCAGACGCCATCCCACGGACCACACTCGCTTTAAAGGCAGACTCTAAGGACACTCAGTATTTCCAAACTTGACAGTATCCATGTAGACACCAAAGACAGGTTCAGAGCACTCCAAGGGAACCCAAAACAAACCAATAGGTCATCTGGGGAAAATACTGAACCAATTCAGTTTGGGAATTTAAAATCACGATGAGAATTTAGAAACTGTTACAAGAAAATTCTGTATTTTACCATTCAGGACATTCCTTGATACTGGGTACTATGTAATAAAATGAGGAAGTAGCACGGAATTCAGTATGCCTGATGAAACAGTTTTCTATGAGTGTTTTTTTCAATGCATGAAACCCAATGTCATTTTAAGTAATTTGATTTGCCCAACATTTTTCACTCTTTGAAGTTTTAAATAACCAAAAGCTTTTAAATTCTGGAATTTTTAATTCAATCTAGAGACCCAGTAATAGAATGAGAAATGATTCAAGATTATAAATATAGTGGATCATGCTTATGGCCTCTGTAGATCAAACACTTCTGTAATTGCTTCATTGAAATTTAAGCTGCATACAATAAAATTCACCAACTGCACACATACAACTTAATATCTATAAACTACATCCTTGCTTAAATACCACTTCAATCAGGAGTTAAAATTTTTTGTACCACAGAAGGCTTCCCCGTGCCCACTGGTGGTCAATTAATACTCTCACTCACTCCCAGTTCCTGAAAACCATTGTTCTGCCTTCTTTCACTATGATTTTGCCTTTTCCAGAATTTGCCTTATCAGTGAATTATTTGATATGCAATGTTTTTGTTTGGCTTCTTTCACTTTGTGAAATGATTGTGTGATGCATCCGTGTCATTTGAATGAATAATCTGTTCCTTTATAAAAGCTGATGGCATTCCATTGTATCCATACTTCACAACGTATTTATCTACCATTTGATGGACACTTGGGGTTATTTCCAGTTTTTGGATAGTATAAATAAAGCTTCCTAGAACATTTAACAAGACTTTGTGTAAACTTGTGGTTTCATTTATCCCTGGTGCTGGAGTTACTGTGCCACACAGAAACTGTTTGCTTAACTCCAGGAGAAACCATAAAACTTTTCCAAAGAAGCTGCACTAGTGTGCATTTCTGCCAATAATGTATATTTCCAGTTGCTCTGCATCCTTACCCACATTTGTTACTGTCAGTCTTTTTCATTTTAGCCATTCCATTCCAGTGGGTGGGGAGTGATTTCATATGACTTTTATTTGCATTTCTCTAATTATTAATGATGTTGAGCATGTATTCATGAGCTTATTTAGCATTCCTAATCCTCTATGGTGAAGTGTTTGTTCAAATAATCTTCTCATTTAAAAAAATCAGGTTAAGTTGTAAGAATTTTTATACTAAACTCAAAATTTTTACCATCACTGAATTAAAAATATATTCTTCAGTCATTGGCTTGTCATTTAATTTTCTAAGTAGAGCATTGTGAAGAGTAAGATATTTTAATTTTTAAAAAGTATACTTTATCAAAATTTACCCTTTTATGTTGTAGTTTTTGCCTCATCTAAAGGAACAAAGCTCATCTCTTTTGCTTTTTCCCCACATGTTATACACTGTAAGTCTACATATAGTTTATAGATCTACAATCCAGATTGAAATAGTTTTCTATAGAATGTGAGGTAATGGTTGAGTTTTAATTTTTTTGATGTGGTTATCTAATTGTTCCTACTTCATTTGGTAAAAATCACTAGCATTTCTGTATCAAATTACTTGGTTTCCTTTCATCAAAAGTCTATTTACCAAATTGATAGACTTAATTTTGTTTCCATTGATCTATAGAAATATTCTTACGTCAACACCACACTGTATTGATTAATGAAATATATAACATGCTAATGTAGTATACTGTAAGACTTGAAATCAAGTACAGTAGGTTCTTCAAGTTTTTCAATTTAAAAATTGTTTTGGTGAATATAAACATGAGTAACTTTTCCCTGAATACATCTCCTTGGACAAGGGAAACAAAAGCAAAAATGAACACATGGGACTACATCAAGCTAAAAAGCTTCTGTACAGCAAAGGACACCTTCAGCAGAACAAAAAGGCATCCTACAGTATGGGAGAATATATTTGTAAATGACATACCTGACAAGGGGTTAACATCTAAAATACATAAAGAACTCACATGCTTCAACATCCAAAAAGCAAATAACCCTATTAAAAAATGGGCAGAGGATATGAACAGACACTTCTCCAAAGAAGAAATTCAGATGGTCAACAGGCACATGAAAAGATGTTCCACATCGCTAATTATCAGGGAAATGCAAATTAAAACCACAATGAGATATCACCTCACACCAGTTAGGATGGACAACATTGAAAAGACTAGGAACAACAAATGCTGGTGAGGATGCGGAGAAAGGGGAACCCTCCACTGCTGGTGGGAAAGTAAGCTAGTTCAACCATTGCGTAAAGCAATATGGAGGTTCCTCAAAAAACTAAAAATAGAAATACCATTTGACCCAGGAATTTTACTCATAGGAATTTACCCAAAGAAAACAACTCAGATTCAAGAAGACATATGGACCCCTATGTTTATCACAGCACTATTTACAATAGCCAAGATATGGAAGCAACCTAAGTATCCATCAGTAGACGAATGGATAAAAAAGAGGTGGTATATATACACAATGGAATACTACTCAGCCGTAAGAAAGAAACAAATCCTACCATTTGCAACAACGTGCATAGAGCTACAGAGTATTATGCTCAGTGAAATGTCAGGCAGAGAAAGACAAATACCAAATGATTTCCCTCACTTGTGGAGTATAACAACGGAGCAAAACTGAAGGAATAAAACAGCAGACTCACAGACTCCAAGAAGGGACTAGTGGTTACCAAAGAGTGGGGGAGGATGGGTGCGGAGGGAGGGAGAAGAGGATTGAGGGGTATTATGATTAGCACACAGGGTGTGTGTGGGGTCACAGGGAAGACAGTGTAGCACAGAGAAGACAAGTAGTGACTCTGTGGCATTTACAATACTGATGGGCAGTGACTGCAATGGAGTGTGTGGGGGACTCTATAATATGGGTGAATGCAGTAATCACATTGTTTTTCTTGTGAAACTTTCATACGAGTGTATATCAACGATATCTTAATAAGAAAAATTGTTTTGACTATTTTCCACTTTTTTGCAATCTCTTGTATATTTTAGAATCAACTGATCAGTGTACTAAGATGTTTCTGGGATTTTCATTGGGATTACAGTGTTCACGAGCTTATTTAGCATTCCTTTCACTTACCATATATATCACTTTGCAGATAATGAAATTTTAACATCAGATTTTTAAAACTATGAATACAGAATATCTTTTCATTTATTTCCTTTTGAAATTTCTGTTTTATAGTTTTCAGCCTATAGATCCTGAATATATTATATTAAATTTATGCCTAAGTACTTAAGGTTTTTATGCTATTATAAATTGCATTTTAAAAATTTCAATTTCCAGCTGCCTGTCAGTATAGAGAAATACAATAGGTTTGTGTTTCCTGCAAATTTGTTGAACTCATTTTGTTCTAAAGCTTTTTTTGGGCATTCCTTGACTTTTCCTACAAAGACTATTGTGTCACCCCTGATTTACCCTTTTCAATCTTAATTTTCAATCTCATGCCTTTTCTTTCTCTTGCTTTACTGCCGTACCAAGGACCTCATGAATAAAAGTAGTGAGAATAGACGTCTATGCCTTGTTTCTAATGTTAAGGAAACAGTATTATTTTTCACTGTTAAATATAATGTTAACTACAAATTTTCTGGAAATGTCCTTTCAGGATGAGAAAGCGCCCTTCCATTTGGACTTAGAAAATAAATCCTGAGGATGTAATGTGTAGTACAGTGACTCTAGTTAATGATGCTGTATTGCATATTTGAAAGTTGCTAAGTAGATCTTAAAAGTTTTCATCACAAGAAGGAAAAGAATCTGCCCTACAGTATGAAACAAAATCCATCACAGAAATAGATGGAAGTGAGACTCAGTCATCTCACTTCTCTTGATCAATTTGTATGCAAATAGTATTAACGTGCTAACATAAAAATAGTCAATTGATATTTAAGTTGTCATGGAGACAGAGATACAAAAAGGGGTCTTCCATCTATTTCTTCATGTATGTATTATTAGAAATGTATTTTGAGTGCCTTTCATATATGGATGGCACTGACTTAGGGTTTCAAAGGAAATCCTTATTGTTTTTAATCTGAGGATGGGGTCAATTATAACAGTGATCACAAACTCTTTTCCTCCCTGCATTGATTGTGATGTTATAGATCTTCCTGTCCAGAAGGGAGTTGGTTTGGCTTATGGGACATTAGCAAGTAGTGTGAAGGCAGTTGTGAAGAGCACGCGCACAGTGAAGCTCAGCCTCTTGGTGCTTGTAGTACCTGATATTCATGGGAAGAGGCCAGCCTGCCAGAGATGAGATGCACGTGCCCCAATTTGCCAGCCAATTGCCACAACAGTAAATGAGGCCATCTAGAATCATTAGTTCCCAGCTGACCCTCAAACTGACCTCAAATGCAGGAGCTAATTTTGCTGAAATCAGCCTAACCTGACTAAGACCAGTAGAACTGTGAGCTAAATAAATGGTGGTTGTGTTCTGACATTGAATTTTGGGGTACTTTATTAAAAAACAAGGGTTAAGTCATACACGATGTAAAAGTAATGTACTTTTAGAACAGTTACATAGGAAGGCAGGGTAACATATGGCTAAATATCATCAAGCTTAGATTATCAGAATTTGCTGACAGGAAATCTTACCAAGCTGGCAGAAGCTGAGGAAAAAGAGTTTAGTTTTAAGCTCAACTTTCAAAAATAAGTAGGATTTGGGTAAATATAGGTAAGCAGAAAGGACATTATAGAGGAAGAGAATATTAATTTCAGCACAGCTGAGAGGCCAGGAGGAAAAGGGGACTTGAATATAAAATCTTACATTTCATTCAATTTGATGGAATATATAAATGATATCATATCTCTGCTAGATTACTAGTCTTACCTCCAATCCAGGCCATTTGAGATGGCAGCCCCAGAAAAAAATCTGAATATTCTAACGTTCCCATCCCTTATATTGGTCCACTATGCTTCCAGTTTTAAGCCCAGATCAAAAGAAGAATTGAATTATTTGGATGATGCCTAAGAAATGTATGCAAGTATTTCTTATTTTCACTACATTAATATCTATAGTCCTATAAGTTTCTTTTTTTTTACCAAATTTATAAATTATGAATCATAAATTTATCTAAAAACTTGCTATTACCCTTTTCTGAGCAATTCTATCTCATGGTGCAAAAATATCATTCCTTTCCATTTGAAATAAGAAGCCCATTATTTTGCTTTTAGGTATATGACAAGATTGTGCCAAATTGAGAGTTGTTGAAAATTACTAATCATGATATGTCTAATCAAAATTGTCATGATGTATCTTGTGAACAGTACATGTATAGGAGCTAAAATTTCAATTTATATGCTTTTGATCTCCACTGAATTCACAATATGCCACTTAACTCTTACTCCCCTTTCAGATCATAGTCCAAGAAGCCTTCTTCAAGGAAGCCTATTTACAACTTCAGGCTATCTCAGTTTTACTATGAGTTTTCACTGAGCTGTGCTCACTTCCTTTGCAGGACTTCTTTCAGTTCATGTCTGTACTTTCACTGAATGATCTTTGCCTTCTCCATTGAATTGTAAGCTCCTTGAGAACAAAGGTATCTTTACTATTTTATTCTCAGCATGGAGCTCAGTGTCTGGCATCCAGTATGCACTGAACAGGTATTTGTTGAAAGGATGAATTAAGGAAGAGATATGCTTTGGCATGCATCAGGCCTCAGTTTAAATGCTAACAATGGAAAGGGCTCCGGTGAATCTATTCCAGTCAGAGGCAACAGCTGAGATCCTCAATGGAAAAAAAATTCAGTAAAATCAAGAAGCAAAAAGACCAAAGCTGGGTGATATACAGTAAGAGATAGGGGTAGATAGGGAGTTAGGGCACCAATCATATTGGGCCTCTAAGTCATGGCCAGAGTTCGGAGTTTACTCTAAGTGCAGAGAAAGACGACAGGGTTTGAAGACGGTAATAATGTCATATAGGCTACAATCACCCTTGCTACTGTGCAGGGAACAGGATGATGGGCAAGAGTACGACCTAAGAGAGAGGTCAGGAGATGCAAAGTAGTAAAAAGTTCGACCTTTTTTAGGTTTATGCTGCAGATATGGAGAAAAGTGGGTAAATTTCTGAAATTTTCTTTAGAAGCATTCAGATATGCTTAATAGATGAAAGAAAAGAAGAACTGAGATATATCCTAGGTTTCTGCCCTGAGCAACTGAGAATATTGTGTTCCATTCACTAACACAGAAAGTCTAAAGATAGGATGAGGGGTAAACTAGTGGACAGGTGGAGAAAATGCAATCCTGCGAAACATTTAAGTAAGACATTAAAGGTAAAAGGTAAAAAGATGGAAATCAGTATACCACACAAATATAATCAAAGGAAACAAAAGCTTTATTAATGTGAAACAAGCACATTTTAAACAAAGAATATTACTGGGAAAATAGAGACATTTCATAATGAGAAAGAGGTCAACTCAACAAGAAGACACAAAAGTCCTTAATGTGCCTGTACCTACACCTCACATTAGAAGCAAAATTTGATAGAACTGAATTGGCCCTACCTTGTCAGGAGAAATAGACAAGTCCACAACTATAGTCAAGAAATACAGTTCATACAGGCAAACTGATGCTTCTTAAAAATTCTCTATCTTTCCTGATCACACGTAAAAATGAGTTCCCTGCAGTTTCCAATTTATATTATGGAATACAGATAATTTTAATTTTAATTGACACCATCAAAATTGCCAATATTACAGTCTTATTCCTTGCTTAACGTTTCTCTGACACCAATGACAGAAACTCTGAATCTTCATGACTCAATAATCCAACAAGGGGCGGAGCCAACATGGCGGCATGAGTAGGACAGTGGGAATCTCCTCCCAAAAACATATATATTTTTGAAAATACAACAAATACAACTAATCCAAAAAAAGAGACCAGAAGACACAGGAAAAAAGCCAGACTACATCCACACGTGTGAGAGCCCAGCGCCTGGTGAAAGGGGTAAGATACAAGCCCAGGCCCGGCGGGACCCGAGCGCCTCTCACCCCAGCTCCCGGCGGGAGGAGAGGAGTCAGAGCAGGGAGGGAGAGGGAGCCCAGGACTGCTAAACACCCAGCCCCAGCCACCCGCACCAGAGCGCAGACACAGTGCATGCGTGGAGGGCTGGAAACTAGGGATATAGGGCAGCAAGACCTCTGAGCGGGTGGCGATGCTGATGCCCCTGTGACAAAGAAAAGCGAGTGCTTTTTGAAAGTCTTAAAGGGACAGGGACTTAACAGCTACATGGAAACAACACAGAGCAGTGGCTGAAAATTACAGGGAAAACCGGGCGCACTAACCCCCTGGGCAACAGCTCTGAGACCCCTCATGGAGGTAAACAGCCAAACAGCCCCCCCGTCCATTACCACTCCAGGCTCTGCGAAAGCAAAGAAAAAGCCTAAGGCAAAACATGCCCACAGAAAAGCAGAAAGGAAAATTCCTACACTTTGGCCAGGCAAGACACAAAGACCCAGCCTACACGCAATTACCCAACACAAGCCAGTAGGGGTCGCAGCTGTCCCAGTAAAGAAAGGCCAGTAGCAAGTGAAAAGTTTGGCCCTCCCAGCAGTCAATAGCACCTGTCAACATGAAAAGGCAAAAAAATATGATCCAGACAAGACTAACCCAGACAGCTTCGGCATCTGCTACATCTTCCCCTGAGAAGGAACCTGGGAGATAGATTTAGCCAGTCTTCCTGAAAAAGAATTCAAAACAAAAGTCATAACCATACTCATGAACTTGCAGAGAAATATGCAAGTACTAAGGAAGGAGAATACAGAAATAAAACAAGCTCTGGAAGGACTTCAAAACAGAATGGACAAGATGCAAGAGACCATTAATGGACTAGACAACAGAGAACAGGAACGCAGAGAGGCTGATGCAGAAAGAGATAAAAGGATCTCCAGGAATGAAAGAATTTTAAGAGAGCTGAGTGACCAATCAACACGGAACAATATCCACATTATAGGGGTACCAGAAGAAGAAGAGAGAGAAAGGGATAGAAAGTGTCTTTGAAGAAATAATTGCCGAAAACTTCCCCAAATTAGGGGAAGAAATAGCCTCTCAGACCACAGAGGTACACAGAACACCCATGACAAGGGATCCAAGGAGGGCAACACCAAGACACATAATAATTAAAATGGCAAAGATCAAAGACAAGGACAAAGTATTAAAGGCAGCCAGAGAGAAAAAAAAGGTTACCTACAAAGGAAAATCCTTCAGGCTATCATCAGACTTCTCAACAGAAACCTTACAGGCCAGAAGAGAATGGCATGATATACTTAATGCAATGAAACAGAAGGGCCTCGAACCAAGACTACTGTATCCAGCATGAATATCATTTAAATATGAAGGAGGGATTAAACAATTCCCAGATAAGCAAAAGTTGAGGGAATTTGCCTCCCACAAACCACCTCTACAGGGCATCCTACAGGGACTGCTCTAGATGGGAGCACTCCTAAAAAGAGCACACAACAAAACACCCAACATATGAAGAAGGGAGGAGGAGGAATAAGAAGGGAGAGAAATAAAGAATCATCAGACCGCGTTTACAATAGCTCAACAAGCGAGTTAAGTTAGACAGTAAGACAGTAAAGAAGCCAACCCTGAACCTTTGGTAACCACAAACAAAGCCTGCAATGGCAATAAGTTCATACCTTTCAATAATCACCCTAAATGTAAATGGACTGAATGCACCAATCAAAAGACACAGAGTAATAGAATGGATAAAAAAGCAAGATCCATTCATATGCTGCTTACAAGAGACTCACCTCAAAAACAAAGACATGCACAGACTTGCAGTCAAGGGATGGAAAAACATATTTCAAGCAAACAACAGAGAGAAGAAAGCAGATGTTACAATTCTGGTATCAGACAAAACAGACTTCAAAATAAAGAAAGTAACAAAAGACAAAGAAGGACATTACATAATGATAAAGGGCTCAGTCCAACAAGAGGATATAACAATTATAAATATATATGCACCCAATACAGAGGCACCAACATACCTGAAACAAATACTAACAGAACTAAAGGAGGAAATAGAATGCAATGCATTCATTCTAGGAGACTTCAACACACCACTCACCCCAAAGGACAGATCCACCAGACAGAAAATAAGTAAGGACACAGAGGCACTGAACAACACACTAGAACAGATGTACCTAATAGACATCTACAGAACTCTACATCCAAAAGCAACAGGATACACACTCTTCTCAAGTGCACATGGAACATTCTCCAGAATAGACCACATACTAGGCCACAATAAGATCCTCAGTAAATTCAAAACGACTGAAATGCTACCAACCAACTTTTCAGACCACAAAGGCATAAAACTAGAAATAAACTGTACAAAGAAAGCAAAAAGGCTCACAAACACATGGAGGCTTAACAACACACTCCTAAATAATCAATGGATCAATGACCAAATCAAAATGGAGATCCAGCAATACAAGGAAATAAATGACAACAACAACACTAAGCCCCAACTTCTGTGGGACGCAGCAAAAGCAGTCTTAAGAGAAAAGTATATAGCAATCCAAGCATATTTAAAAAAGGAAGAACAATCCCAAATGAATGGTCTAATGTCACAATTATCGAAATTGGAAAAAGAAGAACAGATGTGGCCTAAGGTCAGCAGAAGGAGGGACATAATAAAGATCAGAAAGAAATAAATAAAATTGAGAAGAATAAAACAACAGCAAAAATCAATGAAACCAAGAGCTGGTTCTTCGAGAAAATAAACAAAATTGATAAGCTTCTAGCCAGACTTATTAAGAAGAAAAGAGAGTCAACACAAATCAACAGTATCAGAAAAGAGAAAGGAAAAATCATGACGGACACCACAGAAATACAAAGAATTATTAGAGAACACTATGAAAACCTATATGCTAACAAGCTGGGAAACCTAGGAGAAATGGACAACTTCCTAGAAAAATACAACCTTCCAAGACTGACCCAAAAAGAAACAGAAAATCTAAACAGACCAATTACCAGCAACGAAATTGAAGCGGTAATCAAAAAACTACCAAACAACAAAATCCCTGGGCCAGATGGATTTACCTTGGCATTTTATCAGACATACAGGAAAGACATAATACCCATTTCCTTAAAGTTTTCCAAAAAATAGAGGAGGAGGGAATACTCCTAAACTCATTCTATGAAGCTAACATCACAATAATACCAAAACCAGGCAAAGACCCCACCAAAAAAGAAAACTACAGACCAATATCCCTGATGAACGTAGATGCAAAAATACTCAACAAAATACTAGCAAACCGAATTCAAAAATACATCAAAAGGATCATACACCATGACCAAGTGGGATTCATCCCAGGGATGCAAGGATGGTACAACATTCGAAAGTCCATCAACATCATCCACCTCATCAACAAAAAGAAAGACAAAAACCACATGATCATCTCCATAGATGCTGAAAAAGCATTCAACAAAGTTCAACATTCATTCATGATAAAAACTCTCAGCAAAATGGGAATAGAGGGCAAGTACCTCAACATAATAAAGGCCATCTATCATAAACCCACAGCCAACATTATAGTGAACAGCGAGAAGCTGAAAGCTCTTCCTCTGAGATCAGGAACTAGACAGGGATGCCCACTCTCCCCACTGTTATTTAACATAGTACTGGAGGTCCTAGCCACGGCAATCAGACAAAACAAAAAAATACAAGGAATTCAGATTGGTAAGAAGAAGTTAAACTGTCACTATTGGCAGATGACATGATACTGTACATAAAAAACCCTAAAGACTCCACCCCAAAACTACTAGAACTGATATCGGAATACAGCAAAGTTGCAGGATACAAAATCAACACACAGAAATCTGTGGCTTTCCTATACACTAACAATGAACCAACAGAAAGAGAAATCAGGAAAACAACTCCATTCACAATTGCATCAAAAAAAATAAAATACCTAGGAATAAACCTAACCAAAGAAGTGAAAGACTTATACTCTGAAAACTACAAGTCACTCTTAAGAGAAATTAAAGGGGACACTAACAGATGGAAACTCATCCCATGCTCGTGGCTAGGAAGAATTAATATCGTCAAAATGGCCATCCTGCCCAAAGCAATATACAGATTTGATGCAATCCCTATGAAACTACCAGCAACATTCTTCAATGAACTGGAACAAATAATTCAAAAATTCATATGGAAACACCAAAGACCCCGAATAGCCAAAGCAATCCTGAGAAAGAAGAATAAAGTAGGGGGGATCTCACTCCCTGACTTCAAGCTCTACTATAAAGCCATAGTAATCAAGACAATTTGGTACTGGCACAAGAACAGAGCCACAGATCAATGGCCCAGACTAAAGAATCCAGACATTAACCCAGACATATATGGTCATTTAATATATGATAAAGGAGCCATGGACATACAATGGCGAAATGACAGTCTCTTCAACAGATGGTGCTGGCAAAACTGGACAGCTACATGTAGGAGAATAAAACTGGACCACTGTCTAACCCCATATACAAAAGTAAACTCAAAATGGATCAAAGACCTGAATGTAAGTCACGAAACTATTAAACTCTTGTAAAAAACATAGGCAAAAACCTCTTAGACATAAACATGAGTGACCTCTTCTTTAATATATCTCCCCAGGCAAGGAAAACAACAGCAAAAATGAACAATTGAGACTATATTAAGCTGAAAAGCTTCTGTACAGTAAAAGACACCATCAATAGAACAAAAAGGAACCCTACAGTATGGGAGAATATATTTGAAAATGACAGATCCAATAAAGTCTTGATGTCCAGAATATATAAAGAACTCACATGCCTCAACAAACAAAAAACAAATAAACCAATTAAAAAATGGGCAGAGGAACTGAACAGACAGTTCTCCAAAAAAGAAATTCAGATGGCCAACAGACACATGAAAAGATGCTCCACATCGCTAATTATCAGAGAAGTGCAAATTAAAACTACAATGAGGTATCACCTCACACCAGTAAGGATGGCTGCCATCCAAAAGACAGACAACAACAAATGTTGGTGAGGCTGTGGAGAAAGGGGAACCCACCTACACTGCTGGTGGGAATGTAAATTCATTCAACCATTGTGGAAAGCAGTATGGAGGTTCATCAAAATGCTCAAAACAGACTTACCATTTGACCCAGGAATTCCACTCCTAGGAATTTACCGTAAGAATGCAGCAATCAAGTTTGAGAAAGACCAATGCACCCCTATGTTTATCGCAGCACTATTTACAATAGCCAAGAATTGGAAGCAACCTAAATGTCCATCGATAGATGAATGGATAAAGAAGAGGTGTTACATATACACAATGGAATACTACTCAGCCATAAGAAAAGGGCAAATTCTACCATTTGCAGCAACATGGATGGAGCTGGAGGGTATTATGCTCAGTGAAAAAAAGCCAAGCAGAGAAAGAGAAATACCAAATGATTTCACTCATCTGTTGAGTATAAGAACAAAGGAAAAACTGAAGGAACAAAACAGCACCAGAATCACAGAACTCAAGAATGGACTAACAGGTACCAAAGGGAAAGGGACTGGGGAGGATGGGTGGGTAGGGAGGGATAAGGGGTGGGAGAAGAAGGGGGGTATTAAGATTAGCATGCATGGGGGGGTGGGAGAAAGGGGAGGGCTGTACAACACAGAGAAGTCAAGTAGTGATTCTACAACATTTTGCTATGCTGATGGACAGTGACTGTAAAGGGGTTTATAGGGGGGACTTGGTATAGGGGAGAGCCTAGTAAACATAATATTCATCATGTAATTGTAGATTAATGATAACAAAAAAAAAAAAGAAAAGGAGTCCTTGTGTGGTGACCTCCAATGAGTTCTACACAATGGTGTAAAGGGCATATAAAAGTGTAAGCAAAGGGTCTGTTTGTGTTTATACAGAGGATCAAAGCCTAATTTGGCTACCCCAAAAATGAACTAAGATATGATATGAAAAAGAACTTCCAACATCAGCACTCTCTGGAAGATTCAAGCCAGAAGATGATCATCAAAAAACCCCAACAAAGATCCACGCACTGCTACAGCTGTAGATGCACTCATCCCACCAGCTCCTGGACTTGCCATGGGAATGAAGAATGAGATATCTAAGTTGGCCTGTGCTTACAGTAAAACAACAAATTTGACTGGATCTATACTGTTGGAACTCAACCAAGAATTAGGAGAAGTGCAAGTTGTAGCGCTCCAAAATCTTACAACTACAGACTATTTACTGTTAAAAGAACATATGGGATGTGAACAGTCCCCAGGAATGGGTTCTTTTAATTTGTCTGATTTCTCTCAGACTGTTCAAGTTCAGTTGGACAATATCCACCATATCATAGATAAGCCTTCACAAATGCCTCAGGTGCCTAACTGGTTTTCTTGGTTTCACTTGAGATGGCTGGTAATTACAGGTATGCTTTGGTTATGTAACTGTACTCCTATTATGTTAATGTGTGTGCACAATTTAATTAGTAGTTTAAAACCTATACATGCTGAAGTGACTCTACAAGAAGATATGTCAAAGAAATAATCAATCTTCTCATGTTTTCTTCTGCCTGCTACTTCTATAGTTTTTCTTCTTCCTTCCTAATTACAACCCTTAAATAGAATTCGTGCCTCATATCAAATTTACCGAGTATCATAATTCTTTCAAGTGGTTAAGATACCTCAAGACAAATGCTGGGCATAGAAGCTACAGGGCATAAAAATGCAAAGAAGTAAAAGGCTAACCTTTTCAAACAATAAGGCTTCTCTCTCACTTACCAACTTGACATTTCCCTGTATGGCCCCGGAAGATGACTGGTTAGCCAGAGACGGGTAAGATTCCTCAAGGGAGGAACAACCTAAGACAGGCACAGTCACAGGGGGGTCATCAGGTGAGAAATTGGGGATCAACAGAGGTGAGGCTTAGAACCTCAACCCCCCTGTTCTGAGAGAAATCTGCATACGTGGATGTTTTATTGCCCTTGTCTAGCTTGGATTAACACATAGTCTACAAGCACACACCTTATCATCTACATTTGCTCTTTTACAACACTAAACTATGTTTCCTACCTTTATCTTGTATCTACCTACCACTTCAGCATTTTATTAAAAATAATAATAATAAAGAGAGAAATGTGGTATCCACATATAAATCAAGTATAAAAACCAAATGAATATTCATATTTGAACTGATTGTTTATAGTTCATAATGCATGAGCAAAACCGAATGTTTCTGTGATGACTGCCCTTGTACTGTACACCATGTAACTTATTCACTATGTAAGAATTTGTTCTCCATGCAAGAACTTGTTCATTATGCTTCAGAAGATTGGAGACTGATGAAAATTAGGCTTGGGGTGAATTAATGATTGTGCATTGAGCATTGAGTCCCCTATACAGAATTTTATTGTTGTTAAGAACCATTTGATCAATAAATAGAAGAGATGGCCTCACAACAACAACAACAACAAAAGTACACACTTCCAATTGTAAAATAAATAAGTATCCGGGATGTAATGTATAGTATAAGGAATATAGTCAAAATATTGTAACAACTTGGTATGGTGATAGCTGGTACCTAGAATTATCATGTATATAAATGTTGAATCACTGTGTTGTATACCTGAAACTAATGTAATACTGTGTGTCAACTACCCTTCAATAAAAAAATAAGTATCTACAAAAAAAAAAAAAAAAAAAAAAGAAATCCATCAAATGGAAAAAAAAAAAAAATAATCCAACAAGGATTTAAATCTAACAAAAAAATAAAATACTCAATATCAATGTTTACCATGTACTCCAAATGTGTATGTTCTGCCAATGACAAACACAAATCATTGCATGCTTAATGAAAGATGACATACTTCAACACAGTCAGTAACAGTTGGCGTGACACCAGGCCTGCTAAAAATGTTTAACTTTGAAATTTTTTAAATTAAATGATTTTTACATTTAGACTCTCCAAAATCTTATAGTAAAAGCTTCCATGTAATACCATGGTAACAGCAATGTTCACATGCACTATTTTTATAGAGCCTTAAATTTCTAAAACATTGCCATAGAGTTGATCTCATTTAATTCCCATAACAATTCAGTGAAGCTTTGTTTTGTTTTGTTTTGTTTTAAGGGAAAATAATCTAAATCTCAAGAGGTCAAGAAAGTGGGTGGCCTTCAATCACAGTTAGCAGCTTGGTTTTCCAACTTCATGCCCACCACTTTTTTTTCTCACACAGACTTAGTTTTAGAGCAAAGATAAAAGGCTGGAAGATATTTACAGACCCATCTATTCTTTGACAACCATCCCTACTTTTTATTATACAGTTTCAATATATAAGTAGATCTTTTCTTAAATTTTCCAAGAAATAGACTAAATTTTGGTATCCCTAGATAAAACTGACTTTTATGAAGAATATAAAAGAAAAATTTATTAGACCACAATCTTTGAAAAATCACATTATAGAAGTGAACCTAAGTAAGAGATTACATATGAAGTAACTCTTAGAAAGACCTCTAGAATGTTTAAAACAATTGGAATTCCAATATACCTAAAAAGCTAAGGTACACTAAATGTTTCATAAGTATAATCTAGTTAATTCTATGCTCTTCCCTGTCAATTTGTACCAAGAATTATGAGTTATTGATATTATCCATCCAGTTTCAGGATGAGGATATATAAATAAAATAAGGAAAATGTTCATAAGGGGAAAAAAGTATCAGTCTTCTTACAAAGTAGAGATAAGATGAAATAAGAACATAGACATACTAATAATGCATTACACACTTTGGAAAATTAAAGAAAAATCATTAGTAAGAGCTTTTAGTCTCTAAAGCTTTCCCAATACAAATTAAACAAATTAATGAAACAAGATAATTGATTTATCAAGGAACATCATAGTTACCAATACCAAACAGGTACTGACTTAATGAAAGGTCATAGCAATTAAAGTTGACCTTAAGTTTCCATTAACCACCAATATCAATAGCAAACATTGAGATCTTTCAGAACACTGGGGAAGTATTCAAATTTTTC
This sequence comes from Manis pentadactyla, assembly GCF_030020395.1. NCBI lineage: Eukaryota > Metazoa > Chordata > Mammalia > Pholidota > Manidae > Manis > Manis pentadactyla. The sequence continues at coordinate 115,494,654 of NC_080024.1, read as the reverse complement.
TTTTCAGGAAGTGTCCTGGAAAAACTAGAAGTATATAGTTAGACATCTGAAGTTTCTCCTTATGCCTTCACCATCACACTCATCGACCCCTACTTCCACTCCTTTCCAGGGAACCATCAACGGTCCCCAGAGACTCTGTAACAGGGCAGATCACCCAGAGACATAAGAAGGGCTATTGATGGACTTGACAGTGTGTATTGGTTAGACATCAAAAAGAGAGGGATTCATTTTAGACCTTCCTTGGAATTTTGTTTTTCCTCAAAGAGTCTTTGACAGAATAATAAAGGGGAAAATACGATCAAATGGAAGGTAGCTTTGAAATTAAACTGACCTGGACGAGACCCCACCTCCACCCCACCCATATCTCTGTGCACTTCTAGTCAGTATAAACCAACACATAACTTAATTGCTTGATCTTCATTTTATCAGGAAGGGCTGGACTCATCTTACAACAGCATCTCCAGAATTTATGAGCAGATAAGCAAAGTTCATGGCATGTGGTAACCACTTAATACGTGTTACTTACCTTGTCCAGTCCATAGAATTTATTTAAAAAGTCACAATATTGCATACATGGAGTAATACAAATTGGCCCAGATTACAGAAAGAGGTAAATTAGCCCTACAAAAGATCTATTATTGGTTAATTTTGCATATGCATAGATATTCTGGTAGATATTGAAGATCTGATATATTCTTATTCCTGCTTACCCATACAATTAAATTATTTAAACATATTTTGGAAGAAAAAATACAAAAAAGGAAGAAAATCAATTGGAAGGGAAATCTAAACATAATTTTGATTTTATTCTTCCCAACAATTGATAGAAAATCTTATTATCAACCGTGGCACCGAGTCTTCCAAGGTTAATAGCAGATCTTAATATGAGAGATGGAGCCAAAATTTTTGGTTTACTAAAATTCACTGTTTTTTCAAACCCACTCCTGTAGTGTGCTGAACATAATCTGAGCCAGGATCAGACATTAAGATTGGATTAGAGAATCAAGTTCTAAGCTTTCAGAATCAGACTGAGCACAAAATGAGAAAGTTTAGGTGGAGTATGTAGTGGAGAGTTGTTGTATTCTGATTACCTAGTATTTATTTTATAATTTTATAGACTTGATAGGTTACATCATTAGTTTAAAGTCAAGAGTGAAAAGTTAAGGTCAAAAAAGCCCAAATTCTGGTATAAAGAATCATCAAAACATAGAGCAACTTAAATGGAAGTTACGTAATTTCCTCTGGGATGAATCAAGTTTGGGAGTTCTAAAAGCAGTTGTCCTTAAGATAATTTAGTAACATCATGAAATGAGATTTGCATTTAAGCTAAATTTACTACATTTCTGAGGGTACAAAATTATGATGATGATGAATCATGTTTTCAAAAGTTAGAAAGTGGCCTGAGATTTCACATATATTAATACTTTATTAAAAATTCAGCAGAACATCCTGCTTCAAGGTCCACAAGTTGAAGACATCAGCAATCACACCAGAGGTAAGTAAGAATGTATTTAAGGAGAATAATTACAGTAACAGTAGTAATATTAGTAGTAGTTCACATGTGTTGGGTGCACCATGTCATGCACCATGTTGTATTATTTAATCTTCACAAAAATGTTTATGGAAATTCTATTATTCCCATTTCAAAAAAGAGATTTTAGGAAGGTAATTAATTTACCTAACATTAATAAGCTAGAAAGTGGCAGATTTGAGATCACATAATTTAAAATATCAATGACCCTCAGAAAAATAATACACACCAGATTTGAAACCAAAAATCTACTCTTGGAAAATATAGTAATGTCTTCTTATGGTTGGCTAGGTGAGATCAAGGGAAATTCAACCTAGTGGGAAAGTTTATAGATGAGAAATCTTATAGAAGAAACAGCATTAAGATTAAGGACTAGTGAGCCTACAAAAGCCCTTATAAATGTTTGCACACTTAATATTCATTTATTGAACACATACTGTGTGCCAGGTCCAGTACAAAGCACTCTTTATAAATTAGCTCATTTGTATTTCACAACTACCCCAGAAGTCATGGCCAAAAGGTGGCTGAGCCAGAGTTCAAACCAGAGAAACCAATCTATTCCCAAAACCCATGGTTTCAGTCACCATGGTATGACCAGAGGTATTTTCACACTTTCAGCCTTCCCAGTTTCCACTTACCAGTCTATGCTTTCTGGGAAACTTTTGAGATATCCCTTCTCTACATTGTGTGTGAAATACTTGAAAAGTTGTTGCACACTGTAGGTAAATATGCTTTCCAAAAGGTCCTGTCTTCCACCTAAATATTTGGTATCTTTCTATTTATGTCTAAGAGGTACTGACTCAGTTTGAATCTCAGGTATTTGAGATGCAGAATAAACTTGTATGCTTGAGAAGCAAACCCTCTAGACGAACTTTCTTTCTCTACACCTACTCATCCGAGATAAACTCATGTCCTGGGCAAAGCACCTGTTTACATCTCTTAGCTTCCATCCTCACAGCAGCCACTGGAGTGTCCTTCTAAGAGATGCCAGATCACTTGTGCTCATCTTCTCCATCTTCCCTGAGTATGCCCTGCAGTAAATACTGCTGTTCTACACCCTGGCTCAACTTCACTATCTTTTCCCAGCCCCAGTTCTCTTGTTTTGCAAATTAACCCCAGCTGCAGTGACTGGCAACTTAGTGTATTGGAACAGAAAATTTCTATGTTGAGGAAAAGATGTGCAGAAGTAAATTTATATGCACTAGAAGTATAGGTAAGGGAAACTCACAGTTAGGGAAGGATTTGCATAAAAATAACCACAGTAGATACATTTTCATTATAACCAATTTCAAGGAGATAGCCTCTCCATTTTAGTTATTGGTTTTACAGCAGAGGAAACAACATAGATTGTAGCAATTACAGGTTTCACAAAACTGGATGGGAGTTATATTTAAAAGAAGAATGCTTGTCATGAAATTTCCCTTATACTAAATCTGAAGTCCCTGTACTTTACATAAGTAATAAAAATATCTTCAAATACATCAGCATATGCTTAGCTAATAATAACCACATCCCTCAATGTACCAATGTCTTTTTGCGGTACCCTATTTTTCCTTGTCACCATGTGTCTATTTAGTTACTACAACTTGCCAATTTATAACAAGGCAGACATATTTCAGAACAGGTCATGACATCCAATATCATCCGCAAAGAGTAAATGTATTTTTAAACTCTTACCCAGTCTTAGTGAGAGGAGTGTAATTTGCTTCGAAACAACTCCATTAATCTGGGATCATATCTGAGTAGACTGGATGTTTGCCAGTAATTTCAAGAAAGTGTCCCCAGAAGAGAGATGAGTAGTAATTACAAAGGTGCTCAAGATCACTGTTCTCAGCGTGCTGCATGAAACATAGAAGAAGACAAAAAGGGAATACAAACCTGTTAACAGAGCTTCATAGTTAACTTTTTCAATATTGCTTATACATGTTAAACCACAAGAGTAGCAACCTTAGTCTTGTGGTTTAACTAACAAGCTCGTCTGGTCAACAAGAGTGGGCTCTGGGTCAGACGACCAGCTTTCACCTCACGGCCCAGCCACCAACTTTGCCTCTTTGGGCATGCTCTGCAGGCTCCCGGCAGGGGACTGTAAAAAAAGTTAATACATGTAAAGTGCTTTTAATAGTGCTCAATAAAGAGGGGCTATTTTATTCCTTCCTTTTTTTTTTTGGTCTGTTCTTAGTTAAAACTTAGGAAGGAGACTAGAACACACATTTATTGAGCACATGATAAAAAGCACTGAGTATGCTTTACAGAAATTATCTCACTTCATCTTCAGATGAGATGTTATTATTTCTGTTTTGAAAATAAGGAAACTGAGATTTAGGAGATTTGTAAGTTGTCAAAGTTAGCAGTAAGAAAATGGTACGGTTACAACTTCACATGTGTGTCTGATTGCCAAAGGCCTCTCTACTTCTGAACTCTCATATATAAGGAGAGATTTGGTGTATATTTTGAAGCTGTCTATAGCAAAATAGCAAATACATCAGATTGAATCCTTACAATGGCTTAATATAAAATATTATTTTTATATAAACTCACTTGAAATTGACTTACACTAAATTTTAGGAGAAAGACTGAGACTGATATTAACCAGTGAAATTCAGCACATGAAACAAAACACCCAAAGAAATTTCTCTAACTTTCTAACATAAAGGACTGATTTATAGTGGCATTTACCACCATGAAAAGATAACAGAAGACAACTTTTTGAAATTACTTATTGTCAAATTTACAGAACAATTAAGACCAAGTACTACAGTTTATTTGATAAAAAATTATTTTTTATTCTAATTTTTATTAAAAGTTTGTAGACAGTTCCAATTATTTAATCATGATTCTATGACAATATGATAGTCACTGCTTATAGTATGGCATATTTTCTTCCAAACTATTTTTCTATGGTTACATACTTTTTTCTATATGTATAAAACATAAAACAGTACCCTGTTTATTTGCATAACATATGCAGTTCAAGCTTTTAATAGTTTGTAAACATTTATTAAATAATGCAATATTATACATTACACATAAAATTTCACTTTGAATATTTTTATTATGGGAGGGAGCCTTACTGACAATACCAAATGGCAGAAAATCTCTTAAGATTCTGTGTCATATTTGACAAGAAAACCTTATCTGAGCTGAACTGATGTGAGACCACTTTGTGTTTTTTGGTGATATTCAATGTGAATATTCTTACATTTCACAATAGAAATGTTAATGAGTTTAATTATACAGTCCTACACCAAAATCCATGGTGGGGCATTACATACTATGATCCATACCCCATATTATCTTTCCAGAATCAAAAAGGCCTGTATTCCGAAACCCTTAGAATTTTGGATGAGCAGTTGTGGGCCTAAAAATAATAGTCAGGAAGTCTTTGTGGAGCTTGCGACTTGCACAGCAAATGTTAATCCTCCAAACACCCGGACAAGGTCGGCATTGTCATTAACCCCATTTTTACAGATGAGGACACTGAGGTACAAGGAGTCCCAGTATTTTGCCTGTGTCCACAAAGGTCAGAAGTGACAGAACTGTGATCTGAATCCAAACAGTCTACCTCCAACATCTGCATTAAATCACCAGCATAACCACTGTACTTCTCTCTAAATCAATAAACATGAAATCAAATAAATACTTTTAAGATCTGGATGTGTACTGAAGCAGAATCACTAACTCAATAAACATTGTTAAGATCTAGATGTGTACTGAGAGGCTGTCTTCTTGTTTACACTTTTTATTTGGTATTTACACTGGCTGTCACTGTGGACCAGTAGCTCCATATCATTGTTGTCGTGTATTTTTAAATTTTTGGTATTTTGCAGGTAAAGAAAATCAGTTTTGCGGTTCGCTTTGATTTTAACTTGATTTTTGTGATGATGAAAGCAAAGCTTGAGTATTTTTATCCTGTTTGTTTTCTCTTCCTCCAGTTATCTTTTCATACCCATTGCCTCTAGAGTTATAATTACCTATCGGCATATCCTTGTTGCACTTGCTAACCTGCGTGGCCTTGTCCAGGCTTGTCACTACACCCGGTCAGCCTAGGCCTGTTGCCATTTCTCACCTGGAAGACTTGGTAACTCCGTGGCCATGCTCATCTGGAGGATGTCTCCTTTCGAAGCCCAGTTGAAACAGAGAGGCCTCATTTCCTACTCTTCTCCCTCCCTTCACTGGGCCACTTTCCCTCCTTTATTCCCTAAGCACCACTGTTCACATGGGAACTGCTGGGTTGAATCACATGGAACTTCTTGGGATGTTCTCCTATGGTGACTTTCACTGAAGCTTATTGAGTCAGAAACATCCCATAATCTCCAAAGCCGTCTGGTACCTTTCACGAACTCCAGTCTCTCTGAAGCTCATGCCTTCCAGCTCCATTCTTACCTTCTACCACCACCTTGGGCATTCTTGATTGTTCACTTAGTGAATAACTTTGATTGTTATGTGAATAATGCACCCAACATTCCCAACCTCTGCTGTTTTTCTGGGCACAGCTATGAACCTTTAGCTTTAGAGAGAGTGAAAAGCCATAGCACTTTCTCCTTCTACAAATCCTCCTCAAAAATGAGCAAATATCTAGCAATATAAGCTGGAGATGAGACCAGTTCAACTGCCTTTCAGTATACCTCTCTGTGTATATAAAAACATTTATTATCCCTTACTCTCAGCTTTAGTTTAAGGCAAAATGATAAGGCAATGAGGACAGTCTCATGAAAAGCCTATTACACTTCCTTACTTCCAAGACTCTGCAACACACTGTTCTCTCTGCCTGAAATTCTTTGGGCCCTGCCCCACCCAATTAGCTAACTGGTGCTCATCTTCCAGGAAACAGCACAGACATCACTTAAGGGCATTTCCCTGATACCTTAGGATCACTAAGTGCCATTACTCCCAACTTTTCTTCCTCCCAAAGCACCTGGCATGTGCTGTTTCTCTGATTCACAACTATGTCCCCCAAATCGGTATTTTTGCTGTGACTGATGGAGCACTCATGAAGTATTTGTTGACTTGATTTGAATGCAAATGGTAAAATATTTTCAAGTCAAATGTGCCACTCTTTGATGACCAGTAAGCAATCTTTAATACTGTTAAGCAGTATCCTCTCTCTGGAAATTTAATGTGTCAAATGTTCTTTTCCCCCTAATTTTAATGATTCATGATTATGAACCAAACTGTGTTCCCCCAAAATTCAAATATTGCAGACCTAATTCCCCCCATGCTGGCACCTGGAGGTGGGGCTTTGGGAGGAGAGTCAGTTCAGCTGAGGCCCTAAGGGTGGGGCCCCCATGATATGTTTGTGTCCTTGGAAGAAGCAGAGAGACCAGAGCTCTTAAGAAGTGTTAAGAGATCAATATCCATAGAAGAAATAAAGTTTTTAAGATTAAATCCCACGAGAACAACAGGCACAAACAGTGTCACAGTTGAAACCAAAAAAACATTCAAAGACCAAATAGTCCCAACACTCTAAATTGTTCCAATAGTTTGGATACACCATAAAGTGGAAGTGAGAGAAAACCTCTATTTCTTCATATTAAGCCAGTACAATATTGACATCAAAACCTAAAAAACTTCGTTCATAAAAGTTTTATGAACTTTTTTGAAATGAAATGAAATTTTAGTGAACAATACAAATTAAGAAAATAATGCACTCAAGTGTGATTTACTTAGAAATGCAAGGTTGGTTTGTATTGGGAAATTTATTAATATTAAACACCATGTAATTATTTCCATACATGCTGAAAAGTTTAATGAAATTCCAGCATTCACTCATCAAAAACACACTCAAGAAAATAAAGAGAACAGTTTCTAGCACTGAAAATATTTATATTCCTCAATCTTAAAACCACTATCTTACTTATAGGAAAATACTAAAAGCATTACTACTCAGATCAAAACAGAGGACAGATGTCCAGAATCTCATTATTCACTACTGTACTGAAAGTATTAGCAAATACAATTGGATGAAATAATTCAATTAGAGTAAGAATTAGTAAGGAAGAGGTAATGCTATTTCTACTTACAGATGATGGAATATGTTGAAAATGCTAAAGACTCAATAACAATAGTACTTCCAACAGTAAATGAATTTAGTAAGGTAACAGAACATTAAATTAATATTCATAAACTAATACCGTTCACATACATTTCACTAGAGAGAAAAAACACAACCACTTAAGGGATTGGAAAAGATCAGAACCTATGTAACTTCTGAAAACAGTGTTTTAATTATATACCTTAGAGCTAAAGACAAAAAGAACTATACACACATTTTGTCCTCTAGTTAAAGGTATATTTTTTACAGTGCTATGAAACTGCAATTGAAAATAAGTTATGTGTATTTCCAGGTTGAGTAAATAATTAAATACATTGATGATAATGATAGTGAGGTTTCCCCATGTTATAGAGGAGTTACTAGTAATAAATGGAAGGGAGTTGGCTAGAATGAACTCTAAGCATGTCGAACTGGAATCAGATGTATCAATATAAACTCATGATTTTGTGTGTGCGTATGTGTATGTGTGTGTATGTGTGTATACGTAAATAGATATAAGACAGATACAGACTCTGTATATGCATGTTGGTACACACACACACCCCCAACCTCTGTCAGAGGAGAGAGGACCTAGAAGCAATGGCAAAATTCAATGAGCACACCTAGAATGCAGATCTTTGTTTCTAAATACATTTCTACAATGGAATGAACCAAAAATCCTTCGAGGAATGGGGCAAGATCAGTCTCTGCAAGACCCTGTGATGCCAGAAAGAAGGCAAATGCTCCAAATTTGATGTCATGTCAAAAGACAGAGGAGCCAGCCTCAAGGAGATCCCAATGCCCAAACCTAGAATAAAATGAACAACAAACTAAGTAATAGCAATGAATTTTATCTCATTGGAATAAATGTCAAGTCTATAAGTAACTGAATGAATAAATAAGGATGAGACAGTTCATCCTTACAGTAAATTCAAATTAGTAAAGAAGAAGGAATGATGCAAGTAGAAAAATTGCCCTATCAACAAACAGACCAGATTCTTGCAGAGTCAAAAATTTTTGATAGAGGCTAACATTCATGGGCAAAAGTGTTCAAGAAAATGCATAGTCTCAAAATGTTTCCCACAAGATACTCAGTAACTACAAAAGAAAAAAACCCTGTAAATTTGTAAGGGAGAAAACTGACAGACTCTACCTCAATCAAGTGATCAAATTTAACATCACGAGGAATGAAACATGTCAACATTATATATCTCTTGATAAGACACACTGAGAGCTCATCCTCACTTCTGGGATATTCTTGCTAAAAATGAGTAACCTGAATTTCATTGTGATGGAACATCAGCCAAACCCAAATGGAGAGACATTCCCCAAATTAACTCACCAGCATGCTTCAAAATGCCAAAGTCCGGGAGATACACAAATTCTCAAAAGAAAATATAGACATGACAACTAAATGCAGTATAAATCCTGGATTTGGACTGGAATATTTGTGGCACAATTGGAAAACTGAAAGGCTTATTAGATTGTATCAATGTTAATTTCATGGTTACATAATTGTATCACAGTTACATAAGAAGTAGACATTTGGTGAAAATGGATGATGGGCTCTGAGAACTCTTTGTAATATTAATGCTCATGTTTTGTAACTAATTTACTTCAAAATGAAAGTTTAAAAGCATTGTAAAAACACTTGGAAAAAGAATCAAACTAAATTCAAATATAATAGATTAAAAGAATGAATGGGTACAAAAATCAAATTGAAACAAGATATACAATGGAAAAAAACCAACTATGCCCAAAGTTGTTTCTAGAAACTGTTAAGATAAATACCACATGAAAATGAGGATATCTCCAGGGCAAATAACAGTGTGTTAGAAAAACCTTTATGCCAATAACTTATTAAACAGGACAGAGTCACAGTAATCAAGACAATTTGGTACTGGTACAAGAACAGACCCATAGACCAATGGAACAGACTAGAAAGCCAAGATATAAACCCAAACATATATGGTCAATTAATATATGATAAAGGAGCCATGGATATACAATGGGGAAATGACAGCCTCTTCAACAACTATTGTTGACAAAACTGGACAGTTACATGCAAGAGAATGAAACTGGATTATTGTCTAACCCCATACACAAAAGTAAACTCAAATTGAATCAAAGACCTGAATGTAAGTCATGAAACCAAAACCTCTTAGAAGAAAACATAGGCAAAAAATGTCTTGAATATAAACATGAGCAACTTTTTCCTGAACATCTTCCTCGGGCAAGGGAAACAAAATAAAAAATGAACACATGGGACTATATCATGCTGAAAAGCTTCTGTACAGGAAAGGATACCAACAGCAGAACAAAAAGGCATCCTACAGTATGGGAGAATATATTTGTAAATGACATCCGACAAGGAGTTAATATCCAAATAATATAAAGAACTCACATGCCTCAACACCCAAAAAGCAAATAACCCTATTAAAAAATGGGCAGAGAATATGAACAGACACTTCTTCAAAGAAGAAATTCAGATGGCCAGCAGGCACATGAAAGAAGCTCCACATCACTAATTATCAGGGAAATGCAAATTAAAACCACAATGAGACATTACCTCATACCAGTTAGGATGGCCAACATAGAAAAGACTAGGAACAACAAATGCTAGCGAGGATGTGGAGAAAGGGGAACCCTCCTACAATGCTGGTAGAAATGTAAAATAGTTCAAACATTGTGGCAAGCAATACAGAGGTTCCTCAGAAAACTAAAAATAGAAATATCATTTGACTCAGGATTTCAACTCATAGGAATTTACCCAAATAAAACAACTTGTCAGATTCAAAAAGACATATGCACCCCTATGTTTATCACAGCACTATGTACAATAGCCAAGATATGGAAGTAACCTAAGTGCCCATCAGTAGATGAATGGATAAAGAAGATGTGGTACATATACACAATGGAATACTATTCAGCCATAAGAAACAAATCCTACCATTGGCAACATGCATGGAGCTAGAGGGTATTATGTTCAGTCAAATAAGTCAGGCAGAGAAAGACAAATACCAAATGATTTCCCTCATTTGTTGAGTGTAACAACAAAGCAAAACTGAATGAACAAAATAGTAGCAGACTCACAGACTCCAAGAAGGGACTAGTGGTTACCAAAGGGGAGGGGTGTGGGAGGGAGGGAGAAGGGAATTGTGGGGTATCACGACTGGTGCACATGGTGTGTGGGGGGTCACGGGGAAGACAGTGTAGGTCAGAGAAGATATATAGGGACTCTGTGGCATCTTACTACACTAATGGACAGTGACTACAGTGGGGTATGAGGGGAGACTCAATAATAAGGGTGAATGTAATAACGACATTGTTTTTCTTGTGAAACCTTCATAAGATTGTATATCAATGATACCTTAATAAAAAAAAAACCGGACAGAGTAGAAATACACCCATACATGTATGGCTACTCAATTTATGACAATGAAGCCACATCAATGAATGGGGAAAACAATGAATTGGATCTTTTCAATAAATGGTGCTTGATAAATTGAAAATACATGTGGAATAAAATGATTCTTGACCACTTCCTCACACAATCCAAAACATAAAAGTAGTGCCATATGGATTGTAGACTAATACGAAAAGTAAAATGTGACAGCTCTAGAAAAATGACTAAAATTACAAAAATGATTCTTAGTTTTACTGGCAAAGATATACAAGAAGTGGAATTCATATTTGATTGGTTCAGTGTAAACTGATTCCACCCCTTTGAAAAGACTGTAACTACAGCTGAATGAATGCAGACCCTTTGATCAGTAATTCTTCTCCCTGGTGTGTAGCCAAGGGAATTACTCCGTGTGTGCACCAAAAGATGTCCCCCAGAATCTTCACAGCTGTTTTATTCATAAAAGCTAAAACCCGGCAACAAGGCAAACATTCACCAATAGAGCTGACTAATAAATTATGCTAGTATTTGTAAAACTGCACTATGGCCACAGAGATCACCCTATTATACCTACAACAGGATCAACCTGACAGAGATAATACTGAATTAAAAAAAGAGAGAGAGCCTAGTGTATCATCCCATTTATAGAAATTTTTAAAAATTGGTAACACATCTATAGTGGAAAATACATTATAGTGATTACCTTAGGTGGGTATTAATTAGGAGGCATGACAAGGGAGTTTTTGGGGTTATTGATAACATTCTGTATCTTTGTATTAGTGGGAGTTACACAGATGTAGTCACCCATCACGTTCATCAAGCTTTACACTTACGATTCATGTATGTAGGCTGTAATTCAGTGGAAATTAAGAGAAAAAAATGTTCTTGAATGTATCCTTTTGTCTCAGTTTTCATAGTTTAAACGTGCCATATTATCAGACAAAGTTTTCCAAAGAATGCAGTTAAACCAAGTATTCATTTCTGTGAATGTCTTTCTCCATAAAATAACAGAAGGAAAAGAACTATTTTAATCTTTCAACTCTTTTGCTGAAATGGGTGCTTAAGCTTTCTGTTCATTACTTTGTAGAGCAATAAAAGAGAATATCCTGGCTTTTTACTAAAAATGCTGATTATTCCCTCTGTTCAAAGTATTTGTTCTAAAAAAATGGAGGAAAATATTAGTTATTGGATACTAAGGAGTTCAGCACTCTGGGATATCTTAGAAAAATATTTTTAATTAATGTGTAACAAACCCGATTGTTTAAGAAAAAAAATTTAATGAGTCATATTTTTTCTAAACAATGTACTTCTACCAATATAATGGTGCTAATGCAAAACAATGTATTCCAATTTTCCTCAACATTAAAAGTAAATGTAATCACATTTTCCCTCAATAATTCTAAAATTTCTACAACTTTCCATCTTTATCAACTCTAGTCAACTAATATTAACATTAGTTTGAAATCTCCTAAACTGCAGATATCCCTGATTTTTTCTCTCTGAAAAATCCCATTTAAAAAATAATATATAGTTCATTACCTTAAGGATTTCATATTCTATTGTGGAAGACAGATTTATAATAGAACTAAATCACAACTAGCTGACATGTGAAATTTGAGTACTAGGCACACAAGAACTGATTTCTGTTAACAGAAAATGAGATGTTCAGAATCTCCATTAGCCTCCATAGTACCCACAGGCTCAATAGTCCAGTGTCTTGAATATGGCCAGATATCAGTGAATTGCTTTTCTAAATTCCATAAGGGAACACCTTAAGGCAAAAAGAATATGTTCAATTATGATCAATTTTGATCTTCTGTTAAGAGAAGACTGGGAAATATATTTATTTAAAAAGCAAAATAGTGCACCCCTATGTTTATCGCAGCACTATTTACAATAGCCAAGAATTGGAAGCAACCTAAATGTCCATCGATAGATGAATGGATAAAGAAGATGTGGTACATATACACAATGGAATACTACTCAGCCATAAGAAAAGGGCAAATCCAATCATTTGCAGCAACATGGATGGAGCTGGAGGGTATTATGCTCAGTGAAACAAGCCAAGCGGAGAAAGAGAAATGCCAAATGATTTCACTTGTCTGTGGAATATAAGAACAAAGGAAAAACTGAAGGAACAAAACAGCAGCAGACTCACAGAACTCAAGAATGGACTAACAGGTACCAAAGGGAAAGGGACTGCGGAGGATGGGTGGGTAGGGAGGGATAAGAGGGGGGGAGTAGTAGGGGGGTATTAAGATTAACATGCATAGGGGGGTAGGAGAAAAGGGAGGGCTGTACAACACAGAGAAGGCAAGTAGTGATTCTACAACATTTTGCTATGCTGACGGACAGTGACTGTAAAGGGGTTTATAGGGGAGACCTGGTATAGGGGAGAGCCTAGTAAACATATTATACGTCATGTAAGTGTAGATTAGTGATACCAAAAACAAAACAAAACAAAACAAAACAAAAAAAAAGGGCAGTTCCTGTGTGGTAACCTCCAATGAGTTCTACACAAGGGTATAAAGGGCATATAAAAGTGTAGGCAAAGGGTCTGTTTGCATTTATACAGAGGATCAAAGCCTAATTGGGCTACCCCGAAAATGAACTAAGATACGATATGAAAAAGAACTTCCAACATCAGCACTCTCTGGAAGACTCATGCCAGAAGATGATCATCAAAAAACCCCAACAAAGATCCACGCACTGCTAGAGCTGTAGATGCACTCATCCCACCAGCTCCTGGACTTGCCATGGGAATGAAGGAGATATCTAAGCTGGCCTGTGCATACAGTAAAACAACAAATTTGACTGGATCTATACTGTTGGAACTCAACCAAGAATTAGGAGAAGTGCAAATTGTAGCACTCCAAAATCTTACAACTACAGACTATTTACTGTTAAAAGAACATAAGGGATGTGAACATTCCCCAGGAATGGGTTGTTTTAATTTGTCTGATTTCTCTCAGACTGTTCAAGTTCAGTTGGACAATATCCACCATATCATAGATAAGTTTTCACAAATGCCTAAGGTGCCTAACTGGTTTTCTTGGTTTCACTGGAGATGGCTGGTAATTACAGGTATGCTTTGGTTATGTAACTATACTCCTATTATGTTAATGTATGTGAGCAATTTAAGTAGTAGCTTAAAACCTATACATGCTGAAGTTACTCTACAAGAAGATATGTCAAAGAAATAATCAATCTTCCCATGTATTCTTCCGCCTGCTACTTCTATAGCTTTTCTTCTTCCTTCCTAATTACAACCCTTAAATAGAATTCGTGCCTCATATCAAATTTACCGAGTACCATAATTCTTCCAAGTGGTAAAGATACCTCAAGACAAATGCTGGGCATAGAAGCTACAGGGCATAAATATGCAAAGAAATAAAAAGCTAACCATTTCAAACAATAAGGCTTCTCTCTCACTTACCAACTTTACATTTCCCTGTATGGCCCCGGAAGATGACTGGTTAGCCAGAGACGGGTAAGATTCCTCAAGGGAGGAACAACCTAAGACAGGCACAGTCACAGGGGGGTCATCAGGTGAGAAATTGGGGATCAACAGAGGTGAGGCTTAGAACCTCACCCCCCCTGTTCTGAGAGAAATCTTCTGCATACGTGGATGTTTTCTTGCCCTTGTCTAGCTTGGATTAACACATAGTCTACAGGCACACACCTGATCATCTACATTTGCTCTCTTACAACACTAAACTTTGTTTTCTACCTTTATCTTGTATCTACCTACCACTGCAGCATTTTATTAAAAATAATAATAATAAAGAGAGAAATGTGGTATCCACATATAAATCAAGTATAAAAACCAAATGAGTATTCATATTTGAACTGACTGTTTAGAGTTCATAATGCATGAGCTAAACCGAAAGTTTCTGTGATGACTGCCCTTGTACTGTTCACTATGTAACTTATTCATTATGTAAGAATTTGTTCTACATGTAAGAACTTGTTTGTTATGCCTCAGAAGATTGGAGACTGATGAAAATTAGGCTTGGGGTGGATTAATGATTGTGCATTGAGCATTGACTCCCCTATACAGAATTTTATTGTCGTTAACAGCCATTTGATCAATAAATATGAGAGATGCCCTCATAAAAAAAAAAAAAAAGACAGACTTCCAATGGTAAAATAAATAAGTAACCGGGATGTAATGTATAGCATAAGGAATATAGTCAAGATATTGTAACAGCTTGGTAGGGTGATAGCTGGAACCTAGAATTATGTATATAAATGCTTTACCACTGTGTTGTACACTTGAAACTAATGTAATGTAATACTGTGCGTCAACTACCCTTCAATAAAAAATAATTATCTAAAAAAAAAAAAAGGTAAATCTCAATACTAAAAAAAAAAAAAAAAAGCAAAATAAAATAAATCTGGCAGTTGGGATATATTCCAATGATCTAGAAAGTTTACTTATTTATCATCCTTCTGTTCAACACCATTGCCAGGTAAATGAGGACATGTGAACTGTGCACAAGTACACTGTCATTTCCAGACCTAGGAAAAAATACTAGGAGCTGCAATAGGACAATTTTATAACCCATTTCCCCTAAAATCTTAAGGGAGTTTCATGACATATAAATATTTTTGCTCATTATACTGTAGAGTTCCCCTTTGGTTTTTGTTGTACTCTGTTCATACGATAGAGTTTCTAGGTTCCTCGGCATTGAACTCCTCCTACAGCCATCACCAATGTTTCCATTTGTAGGTTTGATCTCATTACTGAAGCCTTATTAGAACAGAGGCAGTGGCATGTTATTATCTTACTAATTAATACTCTCCAGGAGACTTAGGAATAAATAGAGGCCACTCTACAAAAATAATGACCACTGAAATCACAACCCTAACACTCACATCAGTGAGCACACTGAAATATGGTCCATTTCTTCAGGGGTATAGCAAAGGATGGAGAAATTAACCACGATAACCTGCAGAAAAGCATAGACTGTATTGACTCATAGTTATCAGAAAATGCTCTTAGCAGTCACCAGTTCTGCCTTTATGATTCTGACAGTGAGGAAACATCACAGAAAGGAATATTAAGAATTACACAATCCTTTCTGTAACCAATTGTTAGCTTGTTTGCTTTAGATTTAAACACTGCCACAGGCTTCTAGTGGTTGGCAGCTCACACTGTGGAAAATGTCACTGGGCTTTGCTACCTACTAGCTGTGCTCCACAGAGCAGAAAATTAAGCTTGGCATGTTGGGAGGAGGGGTTTTCTGGTTTGTAAGAATTTATACAAATAGCCATACTTATTTATTACAGGGCCATGTTTGTAAGTTCTTGGTAGCTTCGAGATAAATAATTTTATTACACATGTAAAATCTTAGACCATTCTTACTTAAAATTTAGCTAAGGCAAATAGACTTCTATTTCTAACTTACAAAGATACATATACACACAGCACATTAAAACATTTTTAAATTTTACCACTTGAAATAAACTGAAAAAAATCAATTATCTAAAACCATGCATTTCTGCCTTCAGTTCATTCTGATTCCCTTTGAATAAGGATAAGTCTCAATAACTAAATCATTTATCAAAATACTGGTTTCATCATTAATAACCTAGATTTGACATACAAATGGAATTATTAATTCAAGTCATACTAGGTTCAAACTTGTTTATTTTACACTATTGTGTGAACTATGCTGATTTAAAACAAATGATTTCTCTTTAGTAAGGAGTTTGTTTTGGCATATATGAAATCCTTAAATATACTTTTTCCCTCTATTATAAGCAGTAACATAAGAATCATACCTCACAAATGGTCATACTTAATTTACAAATCTGAAATAAAACTATGAGTTACTGAAATGTGCCACACAATGAGATCACCACTGAAGAAAAATATTCATAGTCCTGTTTCTAGAAAAGTTTGTACAACTTCTGCAGTAACATCAAACCACTTATTTGATCACTCAGAGGCATTTGTCAACTTCATCAAAATGAGGAAACACCTCCCTATCTCTTGCCAGGTTTCCTTCTTATCTGACTTTGTTCTCTCATGCAATCTAAAAGAGAAGAATTTCATCAGGCTTCTAGATTCTATCTGCAATATGAAAGGCCCAGTTTATTATACATGCCAAGAATTCCGGCCTTCCAAGAAAAATGGTCCCAATTCTTGCCCTTTCCTCAGCACCTTGCCCCCTGGTGTTTGGGCAAAGATTAGCAGTTTCAGCAACACTGGCCTTACCGTGGCTTGGAAAGGCATCCCTTCTGCCTTCTTCACATTGTATTGATCAGCTAATGACATTTACTTAGCGCCTGCTGAGTGAACGTTACTTGTTCTGCTGGCCATGAGGGATACATAGATACACATAGGCCATGGAGCAGCTTTCTTCAAAGACAAACATCCCGTGATTCCTGTTTGTTCTCTAAAGTAGCCCTGATGCCTGAAACTTCCTTCATCTCCTAGTAAATCATTTCCCCTCCCCTTACCCTTATCTGACATTTTGTCTTTTTCATAAGCTTTTCCATTTGAATTAACAAAGGCCAGCCTTTTCCCTTCCCCAGCAACCACCACCCAGAATTCTGTACACACTCTGGCCTTTTGCTCTTAAAACATATACTGACAACCAGAATTTTAGGGAAATGACTAAGTCTATCCTTACTTGACTTAATGTGTCCTCATCAGTGATCATCTGTATGTGACCCTCTGGCTTCTGTATATGTGATTGTAAATTCTTAGAGTAAAGGGGCCACTTTTGATTTTTTTGAGCCCTCAGCACAAAAATGAATGTTCTCTGTGATCATGAAGATTTTCAGCCAGAATGGCAGATGCTTCTTCACTCACTTTCAAAAAGTCTTATGAGCAGAACTGCATGTCAAAAGGCTGTCTACCAAGTACAGTGATCAAATCCAAGAAAGCAAGTAGTTTGGGCAACAATTCCGGCTCTCAGAAAGCACTCCTGTTTTAAATATTATAAATCAGGGGCCAATAGCATTTAAAATACAGGTCACGGCACATGAACGCTTTCTGGTTTGTAACTGTTCCCTCTGCCTTCAGAGCACTCAGCTGCTCAGCGCCTACTTTGCCTTGCTTTAGTCTGTCCTGTCTTCCTTCCCTCTCAGTCTGTCCTGTCTTCCTTCCCTCTAGGTCCTGGGGAAGGCACTGGCTCAATAAAGGCTCCCTCAACCGCAGGGCAGAAGTCACAGCACCTTGCCGATTACGTCTCCCCAGCTGACCTGTTTCAAATGACCTGAAGTGGCTACATCTGTTCAGTCAGATTATTACAAGCAGCTTGCAGAGGGGGCCCCACGCCTAGCAAACCAGAGCACAACCTCCTTTCAGTCCCCAAAAGCTGCAGCCTCCTGCCAAGAGCACTTTCCAGGCCTCCCTTCCTCCATGCCAATGTAAATTCCTCTTCATTGTAAAACTAGCCTTTTGCTTTTTGGTTATTTTTTTATGAAGAGAAATTTGGTTTAGAGGAAACATTATCTCAGATGGAGAATGAAAAGCATTTTTGTCCTAAAAATGTGGAAATCTTGAACCTGTATGTTTTAAATACATATTCAAATATATTTATGAAATATATATACATATATAGTATTTATATGTTAATACATACTCAAGCATATATATTTTTTCTCCCACTCTGTTTTTCAAGTTGTTGTTTCTGTCCTGTAGTTTAGTGTTGGAGTCACCTGTGCTTAACAAGCATCTATCAACTTGTGAGCGCTTTGGAGTTACATATTCTCTGTCCCTGTGACAAACAAATCTACAGATTCAAAACACATACAACAACTCAAATTTGTAGTTGCTAGGCTGCTGCTCACTACCATGCATTCCACCCTGGAGGATGAGCAGCCCTGATGCCCAGTTGTTTAGGAGCCGGATGAGTCAGACTTTCGGGCTGGAGCACAGACAGAAACGTTAACTGGCCCCGGCTCCCGCTGCTGACGGGTGTGGGGCTCTGCTCAAAGCACAAGCTCGCTGCCCTTCCTGCCACAGATTCGGATGGTCTCCACTCCCACATCTGCTAAACATAGCCATTTTCTAAACAAATATGTAGATGTCACAACAGCTTCTCAATATTTTAAAATATGGGCTGATTTTTAGCAATCTCCAATCTACCTAAGAAGAGGCTGAGGGTACCAGTAGGCTCCCAACTTATCTGCAATCAGTCTCTTCTTAAAAAGAAATCTCTCCCTACGCACGTGTCAGAATGGCTAAGATTAAAAAGCATGACAACATAAAATGCTGGCCAGAGTGTGGAGAACCTGGATCACTCATACCTTGCTGGTGACAATGTAACATTGTTCAGCCACTCTGGAAAACAGTTTGGCAGCATCTTACAAAACTAAACACGCACTTAACATACAACCCAGCAATTACACACTTGGGCATTTATCCCAGATAATGAAAACTTATGTTCACACAAAAACCTATACACAACAGTTCAGAACAACTTCTTCTAATAGCCCCAGACTGGAAATGGCCCAGATGTCCCTCAGTGGGGACATCCATACCATGGAATGCCACTGAGCAACGAAAAGCCATGAACTATTGATAGGCAAATTGCTTGGATGAATCTCATGAATTAAGCTAAATGCAAAAAAGTCCATCCCCAAAGGTTATATACTGTATAATCCTATTTATAAAGAAATTCTTTAAGAAAATTAAAGAGGTGTAGAACAAATCAGTAGTTGTCAGGAGTTAGGGATTGGGGATGTGTGACTTTAAAAGGTGTAGCATGAGAGAACGATGTGATTATGGAATGTTCTGGATCTTGACTGTTTCTGATGATTACAGGAATCTACACATGATAAAACTGCATAGCATGCACACATGAATGCATGGATAATGGATAAAATCTTAACCTCTGTGGAATCATAGCAATGACCGTTTCTTGGTTTTGATATTGTACTGTGGTTACACAAGCTGTTATCTCTGAGGGAAACTGGGCTAAGAAAACAAAGGCCCTGCCTGTACAATTTTTGCTATTTCCTGTGATTCTTTAATTTCAAAATAAAAAGTTACAAAAAGAAAGTGAAATCGTCTCTTGGAAGTCCCCTCCTCCTCCAGTTGCTGTGCTTCCTTCCCCTTCTGTTCCCTCCATGGGAACCTTCTCAAAAGTTGTCTGTTTGCTCTGATGCTGTTCCTACGTGACGAGGTTAATCTGCTCCTATCATCACTCTGACCCTTCCACCACAACACTGGACCTGCCCCTGGCAAGATCACAATGACATCACTGTTCCTAGTCCAAAGGCCAGCTGTTCACCTTCATCACACATCCATCACCCCAGGCCCAATGGCCACATCTGACAGACTTTAGGAGCCCTTCTTTCCTTCACGGGCTCTTCTGACCTTCTTTTTCTCTGAGTGGCTCCTTCTCAGATTCATTTGGAGGGTCCTCTTTCATTCCCAGAGACTCCTCTCCCCTGCCTACCCATTCCCTTGGTAACCCATCCAGACTCCTAAGTTTAGCTACTGTCTGTCCACTGATAACTCCCAAATTTGTCTCTAGCCCAGTCCTCTTAACCTCAGCTTCAGATCTCTATCCAAGCAGCAAGGCAGATAACTAACAGACACCTCACACATTATATTCCCCAAGCCAAACACCTGATAGCCCACCAAATCTGCCCATTCCAGTTTGTTCCTAGATCTGCCAAGAACTGACAAATCTATATTTTTTGTAACACAAGCCAAAACTGGGTGTCATCATTTTACCCTCTTGTTGTCCCATGCATCACATGCAATCTATCAGAAAATGCTGTTGACTCTACTTTCAGCATTTATACTGCATCTGAGCACTTCCCATGACTTTCATGTTGTCATCCTATTCCATTCCACTATTATCTCTGGTCTGGAATCTTCCAAGAGTCATCTACCTCCCTGGCCTTGCTCCTTACAGTATATGCTCAGTGGAGTGACCGAATGAATTATGGTAAATCATTAAGTTAGATCATGACATTCCTCTGCCCAAAGAGATCCTACACTTTCTGTGCAAACTCATATTTTACTATTATCCCCTACTCTGCTCTATTCCACTGACCTCCTTGCTCTTACAGAACATACCAAGTACCTGCCACAGAGCCTTTGCACTTATTATTCCACCAGCATTTGTAGCCATGAGGTGAGGTTAACTTCCCCTCTTCCCAATTCAGGTATTCAAATGTCACTTATTAAGATGGATTCTTTTCATTCCATGTCTTACTGTTCTCCATAGAAATCACCACCTCCTTAGAGGCGGAGCCAACATGGCGGCGTGAGTAGGACAGTGGGAATCTCCTCCCAAAAACATATATACTTTTGAAAATACAACAAACACAACTAGCCCTAAAAGAGAGACCAGAAGACGCAGGACAGTGGCCAGACTGCAGCTACACCAGCGAGAACCCAGCGCCTCGCGAAGGGGGTAAGATACAAGCCCCGGCCCTGCGGGACGCGAGCGCCCCTCCCCCCAGCTCCCGGCGGGAGAACAATAGGCAGAGCGGGAGGGAGACGGAGCCCAGGACTGCCGAACACCCAGCCCCAGCCATCCGGGCCAGAGCGCAGACACAGTATATGCCCAGGGGGCCCTGGATACTGGGAGAACAGGGGGTAGACCTCAGAGCGGGTGCTGAAGCTGATGCCCCTGTGACAAAGAAAAGCGGGGGCTTTTTTGAAAGTCTTAAAGGGACAGGGACTTAACAGCTTGACGGAAACAACCCAGGTCACAGTACAGCAGCTGGAAATTACAGGGAAAACCGGGTGCACTAACCCCCTGGGAAACAGCTCTGAGACCCCTCACGGAGGCAAACAGTCAAGCAGCCCCCCCATCCATCACCCCACCGGGCGCTGCGAAAGCAGAGAAGCAGCCTGAGACAAATTCCGCCCACAGAAAGGGAAATTTCTCCCTTCCGGCCAGGCAAGACACAAAGACCCACTCTACACGCAATTACCCAACACAAGCCACTAGGGGTCGCAGTTGCCCCAGTAAAGAAAGGCCAGTAGTAAGTGAAAATTTTGGCCCTCCCAGCTGACAGTCAATAGCACCTGTCAACATGAAAAGGCAAAAAAATATGATTCAGACAAGACTAACCCAGACAGCTTCGGCATCTGCTACATCTTCCCCTGAGAAGGAATCTGGGGAGATAGATTTAGCCAGTCTACCTGAAAAAGAATTCAAAACAAAAGTCATAACCATGCTGATGGACTTGCAGAGAAATATGCAAGAACTAAGGAAGGAGAATTCAGAAATAAAACAAGCTCTGGAAGGACTTCAAAACAGAATGGACGAGATGCAAGAGACCATTAATGGACTAGAAAACAGAGAACAGGAACGCAGAGAAGCTGATGCAGAGAGAGATAAAAGGATCTCCAGGAATGAAAGAATTTTAAGAGAGCTGAGTGATCAATATAAAAGAAATAATTTAAGAATCATAGGCATTCCAGAAGAAGTAGAGAGAGAAAAGGGGATAGAAAATGTCTTTGAAGAAATAATTGCTGAAAATTTCCCCAAACTAGGGGAAGAAATGGCCTCTCAGACCACAGAGGTACACAGAACTCCCATGACAAGGGATCCAAGGAGGGCAACACCAAGACACATAATAATTAAAATGGCAAAGATCAAAGACAAGGACAAAGTATTACAAGCAGCCAGAGAGAAAAAAAAGGTTACCTACAAAGGAAAACCCATCAGGCTATCATCAGACTTCTCAACAGAAACCCTACAGGCCAGAAGAGAATGGCATGATATACTTAATGCAACGAAACAGAAGGGCCTCGAACCAAGACTACTGTATCCAGCACGAATATCATTTAAATATGAAGGAGGGATTAAACAATTCCCAGACAAGCAAAAGTTGAGGGAATTTGCCTCCCACAAACCACCTCTACAGGGCATCCTACAGGGACTGCTCTAGATGGGAGCACTCCTAAAAAGAGCACACAACAAAACACCCAACATATGAAGAAGGGAGGAGGAGGAAAAAGAAGGGAGAGAAATAAAGAATCATCAGATTGTGTTTATAATAGCTCAACAAGCGAGTTAAGTTAGACAGTAAGACAGTAAAGAAGCTAACCCTAAACCTTTGGTAACCACAAACTTAAAGCCTGCAATGGCAATAAATTCATACCTTTCAATAATCACCCTAAATGTAAATGGACTGAATGCACCAATCAAAAGACACAGAGTAATAGAATGGATAAAAAAGCAAGATCCATCCATATGCTGCTTACAAGAGACTCACCTCAAACCCAAAGACGCGCACAGACTTAAAGTCAAGGGATGGAAAAAGATATTTCAAGCAAACAACAGAGAGAAGAAAGCAGGTGTTGCAATTCTGGTATCAGACAAAACAGACTTCAAAATAAAGAAAGTAAAAAAAGACAAAGAAGGACATTACATAATGATAAAGGGCTCAGTCCATCAAGAGGATATAACCATTATAAATATATATGCACCCAATACAGGAGCACCAACATACCTGAAACAAATATTAACAGAACTAAAGGAGGAAATAGAAGGCAATGCATTCATTCTAGGAGACTTCAACACACCACTCACTCCAAAGGACAGATCCACCAGACAGAAAATAAGTAAGGACACAGAGGCACTGAACAACACACTAGAACAGATGGACCTAATAGACATCTACAGAACTCTACATCCAAAAGCAACAGGATACACGTTCTTCTCAAGTGCACATGGAACATTCTCCAGAATAGACCACATACTAGGACACAAAAAGAGCCTCAGTAAATTCCAAAAGATTGAAATCCTACCAACCAACTTTTCAGACCACAAAGGCATTAAACTAGAAATAAACTGTTCAAAGAAAGCAAAAAGGCTCACAAACACATGGAGGCTAAACAACACGCTCCTAAATAATCAATGGATCAATGACCAAATCAAAATGGAGATCCAGCAATATATGGAAACAAATGACAACAACAACACTAAGCCCCAACTTCTGTGGGACGCAGCAAAAGCAGTCTTAAGAGGAAAGTATATAGCACTCCAAGCATATTTAAAAAAGGAAGAGCAATCCCAAATGAACGGTCTAATGTCACAACTATCAAAATTGGAAAAAGAAGAACAAATGAGGCCTAAGGTCAGCAGAAGGAGGGACATAATAAAGATCAGAGAAGAAATAAATAAAATTGAGAAGAATAAAACAATAGCAAAAATCAATGAAACCAAGAGCTGGTTCTTCGAGAAAATAAACAAAATAGATAAGCCTCTAGCCAGACTTATTAAGAGGAAAAGAGAGTCAACACAAATCAACAGTATCAGAAATGAGAAAGGAAAAATCACAACAGATCCCGCAGAAATACAAAGAATTATTAGAGACTACTATGAAAACCTATATGCTAACAAGCTGGGAAACCTAGGAGAAATGGACAACATCCTAGAAAAATACAACCTTCCAAGACTGACCCAAAAAGAAACAGAAAATCTAAACAGACCAATTACCAGCAACGAAATTGAAGCGGTAATCAAAAAACTACCAAAGAACAAAACCCCAGGGCCAGATGGATTTACCTCGGAATTTTATCAGACATACAGGGAAGACATAATACCCATTCTCCTTAAAGTTTTCCAAGAAATAGAAGAGGAGGGGATACTCCCAAACTCATTCTATGAAGCTAACATCACCCTAATACCAAAACCAGGCAAAGACACCACCAAAAAAGAAAACTATAGACCAATATCCCTGATGAACGTAGACGCAAAAATACTCAACAAAATTTTAGCAAACCGAATTCAAAAATACATCAAAACCATCGTACACCATGACCAAGTGGGATTCATCCCAGGGATGCAAGGATGGCACAACATTCGAAAGTCCATCAATATCATCCACCACATCAACAAAAAGAAAGACAAAAACCACATGATCATCTCCATAGATGCTGAAAAAGCATTTGACAAAGTTCAACATCCATTCATGATAAAAACTCTCAGCAAAATGGGAATAGAGGGCAAGTACCTCAACATAATAAAGGCCATCTATGAAAAACCCACAGCCAACATTATATTGAATAGCGAGAAGCTGAAAGCATTTCCGCTGAGATCGGGAACTAGACAGGGATGCCCACTCTCCCCACTGTTATTTAACATTGTACTAGAGGTCCTAGCCACGGCAATCAGACAAAACAAAAAAATACAAGGAATCCAGATTGGCAAAGAAGAAGTCAAACTGTCACTATTTGCAGATGACATGATACTGTACATAAAAAACCCTAAAGACTCCACCCCAGAACTACTAGAACTGATATCGGAATACAGCAAAGTTGCAGGATACAAAATCAACACACAGAAATCTGTGGCTTTCCTATATACCAACAATGAACCAACAGAAAGAGAAATCAGGAAAACAACTCCATTCACAATTGCATCAAAAAAAATAAAATACCTAGGAATAAACCTAACCAAAGAAGTGAAAGACTTATATTCTGAAAACTACAAGTCACTCTTAAAAGAAATTAAAGGGGACACTAACAGATGGAAACGCATCCCATGCTCATGGCTAGGAAGAATTAATATCGTCAAAATGGCCATCCTGCCCAAAGCAATATACAGATTTGATGCAATCCCTATGAAACTACCAGCAACATTCTTCAATGAACTGGATCAAATAATTCAAAAATTCATATGGAACCACCAAAGACCCCGAATAGCCAAAGCAATCCTGAGAAAGAAGAATAAAGTAGGGGGGATCTCACTCCCCAACTTCAAGCTCTATTATAAAGCCATAGTAATCAAGACAATTTGGTACTGGCACAAGAACAGAGCCACAGACCAATGGAACAGACTAGAGAATCCAGACATTAACTCAGACATATATGGTCAATTAATATTTGATAAAGGAGCCATGGACATACAATGGCGAAATGACAGTCTCTTCAACAGATGGTGCTGGCAAAACTGGACAGCTACATGTAGGAGAATGAAACTGGACCATCGTCTAACCCCATATACAAAAGTAAACTCAAAATGGATCAAAGACCTGAATGTAAGTCATGAAACCATTAAACTCTTGGAAGAAAACATAGGCACAAACCTCTTAGACATAAACATGAGTGACCTCTTCTTGAACATATCTCCCCGGGCAAGGAAAACAACAGCAAAAATGAACAAGTGGGACTATATTAAGCTGAAAAGCTTCTGTACAGCAAAAGACACCATCAATAGAACAAAAAGAAACCCTACAGTATGGGAGAATATCTTTGAAAATGACACATCCGATAAAGGCTTGACGTCCAGAATATATAAAGAGCTCACACGCCTCAACAAACAAAAAACAAATAACCCAATTAAAAAATGGGCAAAGGAACTGAACAGACGGTTCTCCAAAAAAGAAATACAGATGGCCAACAGACACATGAAAAGATGCTCCACATCGCTAATTATCAGAGAAATGCAAATTAAAACTACAATGAGGTATCACCTCACACCAGTAAGGATGGCTGCCATCCAAAAGACAAACAACAACAAATGTTGGCGAGGCTGTGGAGAAAGGGGAACCCTCCTACACTGCTGGTGGGAATGTAAACTTGTTCAACCATTGTGGAAAGCAGTATGGAGGTACATCAAAATGCTCAAAACAGACTTACCATTTGACCCAGGAATTGCACTCCTAGGAATTTACCCTAAGAATGCAGCAATCAAGTATGAGAAAGATCAGTGCACCCCTATGTTTATCGCAGCACTATTTACAATAGCCAAGAATTGGAAGCAACCTAAATGTCCATCGATAGATGAATGGATAAAGAAGATGTGGTACATATACACAATGGAATACTACTCAGCCATAAGAAAAGGGCAAATCCAACCATTTGCAGCAACATGGATGGAGCTGGAGGGTATTTTGCTCAGTGAAACAAGCCAAGCAGAGAAAGAGAAATACCAAATGATTTCACTCATCTGTGGAATATAAGAACAAAGGAAAAACTGAAGGAACAAAACAGCAGCAGAATCACAGAACTCAAGAATGGACTAACAGGTACCAAAGGGAAAGGGACTGGGGAGGATGGGTGGGTAGGGAGGGATAAGGGGTGGAGAAGTAGGGGGGTATTAAGATTAGCATCCATAGCGGGGTGGGAGAAAGGGGAGGGCTGTACAACACAGAGAAGACAAGTAGTGATTCTACAACAGGTTGCTACGCTGATGGACAGTGACTGTAAAGGAGTATATAGGGGGGACCTGGTATAGGGGAGAGCCTAGTAAACAAAGTATTCGTAAGTATTCGTCATGTAAGTGTAGATTAATGATTAAAAAAAAAAAAAAATGCAGTTCCTATGTGGTGACCTCTAATGAGTTCTACACAATAATATAAAGGACATATAAAAGTGTAGGCAAAGGGTCTGTTTGTGTTTATACAGAGGATCAAAGCCTAATTTGGCTACCCCGAAAATGAACTAAGAAACGATATGAAAGAGAACTTCCAACATCAGCACTCTCGGGAAGACTCATGCCAGAAGATGATCATCAAAAAACCCCAACAAAGATCCACGCACTGCTACAGCTGTAGATGCACTCATCCCACCAGCTCCTGGACTTGCCATGGGAATGAAGGAGATATCTAAGCTGGCCTGTGCATACAGTAAAACAACAAATTTGACTGGATCTATACTGTTGGAACTCAACCAAGAATTAGGAGAACTGCAAATTGTAGCGCTCCAAAATCTTACAACTACAGACTAGTTACTGTTAAAAGAACATATGGGATGTGAACAGTGCCCAGGAATGGGTTGTTTTAATTTGTCTGATTTTTCTCAAACTACTCAAATTCAGTTAGATAATAACCATCATATCATTGATAAGTTTTCACAAATGCCTAGGGTGCCTAACTGGTTTTCTTGGTTTCACTGGAGATGGCTGGTAATTACAGGTATGCTTTGGTTATGTAACTATACTCCTATTATGTTAATGTGTGTGCGCAATTTAAGTAGTAGCTTAAAATATATACATGCTGAAGTTACTCTACAAGAAGATATGTCAAAGAAATAATCAATCTTCCCATGTTTTCTCCCGCCTGCTACTTCTATAGCTTTTCTTCTTCCTTCCTAATTACAACGAATTCTTAAATAGAATTCGTGCCTCATATCAAATTTACCGAGTATCATAACTCCTCCAAGTGGTAAAGATACCTCAAGACAAATGCTGGGCATAGAAGCCACAGGGCATAAATATGCAAAGAAATAAAAAGCTAACCATTTCAAACAATAAGGCTTCTCTCTCACTTACCAACTTAACATTTCCCTGTGTGGCCCCGGAAGATGACTGGTTAGCCAGAGACGGGTAAGATTCCTCAAGGGAGGAACAACCTAAGACAGGCACAGTCGCTGGGGGGTCATCAGGTGAGAAATTGGGGATCAACAGAGGTGAGGCTTAGAACCTCACCCCCCCTGTTCTGAGAGAAATCTTCTGCATATGTGGATGTTTTATTGCCCTTGTCTAGCTTGGATTAACACATAGTCTACAGGCACACACCTGATCATCTACATTTGCTCTCTTACAACACTAAACTATGTTTTCTACCTTTATGTTCTATCTACCTACCACTTCAGCATCTTATTAAAAATAATAAAGAGAGAAATGTGGTATCCACATATAAATCAAGTATAAAAATCAAATGTGTATTCATATTTGAACTGACTGTTTATAGTTCATAATGCATGAGCAAAACCAAAAGTTTCTGTGATGACTGCCCTTGTACTGTTCACCATGTAACTTATTCACTATGTAAGAATTTGTTCTCCATGTAAGAACTTTTCGTTATGCTTCAGAAGATTGGAGACTGACGAAAATTAGGCTTGGGGTGGATTAATGATTGTGCATTGAGCATTGACTCCCCTATACAGAATTTTATTGTTGTTAACAACCATTTGATCAATAAAAATGAGAGATGCCCTAACAACAACAACCAAGAAAAAGTACACACTTCCAATTGTAAAATAAATAAGCAACCGGGATGTAATGTATAGCATAAGGAATATAGTCAAAATATTGTAACAACTTGGTATGGTGATAGCTGGTACTTAGAATTATCATGTATATAAATGTTGAATCACTGTGTTGTACACCTGAAACTAA
This sequence comes from Manis pentadactyla, assembly GCF_030020395.1. Taxonomy (NCBI): domain Eukaryota; kingdom Metazoa; phylum Chordata; class Mammalia; order Pholidota; family Manidae; genus Manis; species Manis pentadactyla. Next base: position 115,465,633 of record NC_080024.1, on the reverse strand, counting down.
TGTAATGTAATACTGTGTGTCAACTACCCTTCAATAAAAAATAATTATCTAAAAAAAAAAAAAAAAAAAAGAAATCACCACCTCCTCATATATATATATTTATTTATATAGCTAGACCATTTATTTATTATTTGGGGATTCCCATTAGAAAACAAACTTTATAGGATAGGAGTTTTTGTCTCTTTTTTCACTGTAGTATTGCCAGTGTCTAAATTATGTCTGGAACATATAAGGTTCCAGATAAATAACTGTGGCACAGATGAATTATTTATTTAAGCAATTATGTGAAGAGTTCTCTATGTCCAAGTAGGATAGCAGGTTAGAATCCAGAGTTACTACAATATATTCTCTAAAATGCCCAGTTCTTGAAAATAAAATAAAAGAGAGAGAGAGACATGCAAAGAAACAGAAAACTGCATCAGGAAAAAAGCAGGAAATAGAAACTGTCCCTGAACAGGCCAAAATGTGGGATTTAGCAAAAAAAGACTCCAGAGTAGCTTTATATATTTATATGAATATATATATGTGATAAGTGAATACATACACACACACACACACACACAAAATACAAATACAGTCAAGGCACTAAAGGAAACCAAGTTCAAAGAATTAAAGGAAAGTATGATGACAATGGGCTTTCACATACAGAAATTATAAAAAATACAAAATGGAAAGTTCTAGAATTTAAAAGTACAGTAACAAATAAATTCACAAAGGGCTCAACAGCATGTCTGAAGTGGCAGAAGAAAGAATCTGCAAACTTGAACACAGATCAATGGAAATTGTGTGACATTAAGAACAGAAAGAAAAAGAATGCAGAGTAAACAGAGGACTATAGGATACCATCAAGCATACTGACCTGTGTGCAAAGGGGAGCCCAAAGGGGATAAGAGAGAGAAAAGGATAAATAATTTTTGAAGAAATAATAGCTGAAAACTTTACAAATTTATGTAAAACATCCACAAAAGCCCAAAGAATCCCAACAGCAGAAAGAAAGCAACACCTAGAAACATCATAGTCAAATTGTTGAAATGCCAATCAAAGATAAATTCTGGAAAAGTAAAAGAGGCCATCACATTGGGGTGGAAGCAGTTAAAGGCAGGATGACAAAGTCAGAGTGCTGGGGGAGAAAAACAACAGCTGTCCACTGAGACTCCTATGTCTAAGTGAATGGTCCTTCAAAATGAGATAAAAGATATTCACAGATAACAAAGGGCTGACATAATTCACTGTTAGCAGACCTGCACTAAAAGAAATACTAAAGGAAGTACTTTTGCTGAAAGGACATTACACTAGATGGTAACTGAAATCCAATGGAAGAAATAAAGCACCAAAAAAGATAAATACGTAGCATAACATAAAAGATTGGGTAAGTACCTATTTTTCTTCACATAAATGATTTAAAGTTAACTGCATCTTAAATGTTTTCTATAACTCTATTTTTGCATGTATAACAAAGATGTAAAAATATAACAGTAGTAACATATGGGGAAGGAAGGAAATATAGCTTTATTCCAACAAAGTTTCTAAATTTTACTGGAATTTAGTTAATACTAACCTGAAATCAACTGTGGTAAAGTTGAGATTAATATTGTAATTCCTACAGCAACCTCTGAGAAAAATAACACAAAAATATATTTTAAAAACCTACAAAGGAATGAATATGGTACACTATAAAATATCTAGTTAACACACAAAAAAAATGAAACATAGGGAGAATTTAAAAAACAGACATGAGAGGTAGAGAAAAATAAATAGCAAAACGGTAGATACAAACTCAACCATATCAATAATTACATTAAATGTCACTGGATTAAATCTTGGGATCAAAAGGTAGAGACTGCCAAGCTGGAATTTTAAACACATGAAAAACAAACAAGATTCAACTATGTGCTGTCTAATGAGGACAGATTTAACATTCTGGCACAAAGAAGTTGAAAGGAAGAGGACGATGATAGAGGTAACATGAAATAGTAACCATAAAAGAGTTGGAGGGGCTACAGTTGTATCAGACCAATTAATTTTTAAGACCCCAATTTTTACTAGAGATAAAGAGGGACATTTCATAGTGATAAAAGAGTCCATTCAAAGGAGTGTATAACAATTATAAATGTACGCATGACTGATGCCAAAGCTTTAAAGTACTCACACAGAAAATGGAAAGAATCAAAATGAGAAACAGGTAATTTGACAATGACTGTTGGAAACCTCAATACCCAGCTCTCAATAATTGAAAGAATATCTAGACATAAAATCAAACTTATAAAAGACATGAACACTACCAACTCAAAGTAACTGGTATTTACAGGACACCCCACCTAACAACAGCAATACACATTAATTTCAAGTTGGCACAGAACATGTTCCAAGACAGACATTAGGCTAGACCATAAAACAATCTTGATACATTTAACAGGATAGCAATTTTACAGTGTATTCACAATCATAATAGAATGAAATTTAAGAAATCCACAAATATGTGGAAGTTAAAACATTTCTAAATAACCCATGGATCAGAAAGGAAATTACAAGGAAAACTAGAATGTATTTTGTACTGACTAAAGGCAAAGGCACAATATAACCAAAACTTATGGGATGCAGGTAAGTCAGAGGCTAAGAAGGAAATTTTTACCTTTGCTCACCAATATTAGAAAAGAAGAACCTCCAATCAGTACCCTAAGTTCCCACATTATATAACTAGAAACAGAAGGGCAAGCTAAACGCAAAGCAGGCAGATTCCATATCATGAAAAGTTCAGAAAAGGCACATTACTATAGAGACAAAAAAGCAGATTAGAGGCAAACAGCCTGAAGGGATCGTTTTGAGGTAATGAATAATGTTCTAAAAACTGGATTGGAATGATGACTATGTAACTCTACAAATGTACTTTAAATCACTGAATTATACAACTAAGATGAATGTATTTAATTGTATGCAATTTACACCTCAATGAAGCTATTACAATACCAATGACCTGATAGGCAGTGGGGAAAAATGCATATGTATATGTGTATATATCTCAAGTAAATGAAAGTCAATGTTACTACATTGAACTATCTATCCAGTCCTAGACAGAGGCAGAAATTTAAAACTAAAGTACACTTAAATCCTGCTCTTTGTAAATTTATAGTCAATAAAATACCCTCTAGTTTTAGCCATCAAAAATGAAATATTTAAATTATTTGGCTCTTCTCTTAATTTTTGAAATTAAACTTAATTTACTGTTATTTTCCCCTAAAATATTAAGTCAAAAGCTACATTCTTTTTCCACAATGATATGCATACTTGGCAATAAGCAATAGATATTTTTTTAATCATGGCAGTATAAATATATCTCATGTTTCTCTTTAGCAAGATACTGATTTTAAGTGGAACTCTATTAAGATTGTAATAAATCATCATAATTGCCCAAAGACTTATAGACATCTACAGATACTGTCAAAATGCCTCAGATATATATTCATCTAATGTAGTCAGGGACCACATTCTGCAATAAAAATGCTCTACATCTGAATTCCACTGACCAATGTTTCAGTATAAAATGGATTTATATCGTTCTGAAACCCTGAAAACAGTCCATCTGGGTCCTGAATGCTCAATAATCTATTAAGATTTTTAGATGTAAATAAAAGAATGGGAGGAGTTGAACCATTTTAATGGAGGGGGGACTGACTTTTCTTGGAAAATTTGGGTTCTGAGGAAAAAAATTCCTTTAATGTACTATCTATTCATTTCTAAATCTGCTGGAAAAAAGCTAAAAAGTTAAGTCACAGATTCTTTCTCATGGGAAGTAAAATACCTTATGTGACCATGATTTGCTTTCCAAGGGCTAGAGCACATAAATAGAATATGGTATATCTGTGGTATTAAAGTCTCATAGACAGTGACCATGAAAGGAACTGTCCATGAAGGATCCTTAGTCGGGCAATGATGAAAAGAAGCTGAGAAACTGGTATAGATGATTCTACAGATAAGTTCAAAATAATTAATTTGGCTCTCCCCTCCACTCCTCATTTTTTTAACAATGTTCACTACAGGTAAGAACCTGTGAGTTATCACAAAAGTAAACTCGTTCAATCCAATGTGACATAATGTTGTGAATACAAAAACACTTCCTATGCGTATTTCTAGACGCTATAAAAAAGTCAATAGGATTTTGGACCTTTCATGTCATAAATCGAACACAATACAGAGAGACAGCAAAGTAATCTCGTGGAAAAATTGATTTTTTTGCTCTTTAATTTCATAAGATGTAAATTATTTGTAATAATTTAGTATGCCGCTTTTGGTCGGGGAGGGGAGGAGCTTGTACTCAGTTTCTGTACCCTGCAGCTGCTGAACCGTGCTAATCTAGTACACTGGCATTTTCTTTGCTGACCTAAATTATAAAGGACTGGCTTCAAGACCATCAAGCAAACTAATTTTAAACACCAATTATGTCTAACAGATAATATAGTCACTCGGAAGCAGCAATATAGATACATTAGGAGAACTGGCATAATTTCAGATAAATTAGTTGGCATACTGCTTTTGGAACAATTTGAAAAAATAAACTCATTAATTCTTTGATTCAACATATTCAGATTCAAAAATGTATCCATTTGGATCACCTTCCTTATTTTATCCTTTTAAGTTGCTTTCATTTCATCTTACTAAATCAACATTCTTTTATAATAAAAAATTGCAAAGCTTCCTAATTAAATTTGATGTACTTACTTCTTTCAAAAGTAGAAAGATATCAAATGATTTCGTAAGAAATTTACCAATTCTATCATGTCATACAAAAAATAATAATAATTTATGGAGACAGAAGGAATGATCTGAAGTAGCAAATTACCTTCTTCAGATAACTCAAGTGATTTTTGTTTTTTTTAAGGTACTATGGCACTTATTTGATCATATATTTTACTCAAAATGCTACAATAGTTAATGAATCTTATTTTATCAACATATTTGTACAAAGGATATAAGCAAGGTATTCATTTTAATGACCTTTAAAACAAAGAGTCATATGCATATGGTACGATGGCATTAGGAAAAGTTCAAGATTTTCAGGAGAAAAAGCAACTTCAGTACAATATCTAAGACACAGTTTTAATGATAGTAAATCAGAGGCATCATCATGGTTACAGTTTTGCTCCAAAATTTTAAGAATTTTCTAACAAATCTTTCCCTCCTACCCTCACAATTTTCTCTCCCAATCTGGCCAATGGCATTTAATTTTTATGATTCAGACAGTGTTTGCAATAGAGAAATAGAGGGAATAGGCAAATACTGCTTATTCTGCCTTTATCTCTCTCTCCCTCATTTAAAGATTATGAATTTTAATAACAGTGTTATTTCAAATAGCATTACAGAAGGGTGGGTAATTTTATGTCAACTTGGCTAGGCCATGGTATCCACATATTTGGACAAACATGTCTGGATAGTGCCGTTATTTTTAGGTGAAATTAATACTTAAAGCAGATTCTCCTCCATGATGTGGATGGGCCTTACCCAACCTGTTCAAGAAATACTTAAGAAAAAGACTGACTTTCCCCAAGAAAGAGGGTATTAATTCTGCTGGCAGACTGCCTTTGAACTCAGACTGCGATATCAACTCTTTCTTGTGTTGATAACACTGCTATTAAAATTCATACCCTTTCGATGAGGGAGAATGAGAGAGAGGACAGAACAAGCAGTCTTTGCCCTATTCCTTCTATCACTGTATTGCAAACAGTCATGAGGCAGTGACTGTGCAAGAAAGCAGGTTAAAAATTACCATAAAGTTGTAAGCCATGCAGCTGACCCCCATCCTACACTGCATCAGAGATATGCAGCTACCTTTCCAAGGGAAGGAAACAGGTTCAGATAAGCAAAGCCAGATCTCTAAGGTCACACGATCATCTGATGGACAACCCAGGAATAGAACTGCCCTCTCCATATCTGAGACTTGCTCATCAGTTGGAATAATTCTTCCTAATTGTGTGTGTGTGTATATACATATGTGTTTGCACACACGTATCTGTGTGCATGCATGTGCATGTATATGTCACTGAGAAGTTAAATATATATGTTTGTTCTTCTACCTTGTCTCTAGCTAACAAGAACTCCCAGGTCTTATTTTCTAAGTATAATTTTCATCAAGAACTAGAATCGTTATCCAATCCCTTAGTTATCCATAACTCTTATTTTTTCTAAATCAAATAATTTAATAAAGTCTGTTTATCCTAGAATTATGAAAAGTGTCTAAGGACCCTGTATTATTTTTTCCACCATCAAAATACCTACTGAGCAGCCAGGCACAATGCTGGGCCACAGAAACAAATGCCTCACGTCAGCGCCTTAGTGAGGACAGCACAGAGAGATGCCCTGACTCTGAGGCAGTCAGGAGGACAGGAGTTTTTCCCAGAAGGAAAGGAGTTAGGAGTGTGAGATAGGGATTAGCAAACGGGATTAGGGAAGAATTCTTAGAGGAAATAAAACCTGGCACAACTCCTGCTTTAGTGAAAAAGGGAGAATAGTGCTCTGGGCAATGGAATTAAAATTCAGTGATACCTGTGCACCAAGGACCAGGCAGGTGGTGGGGCTGGAGCAGCCCTGGGTAGGAGAGTGAAAGTCCTGAATGCACTGTTCTAACAGTTCCTGTCGTGGGAGTGGATACAGGGAACATGACTGGCAGGTGGAAAAGTAATCAGGAGGCCAGCACTACAGTCCAGGTGAGAGATGCCAAGGTAAGAACTTAAGTCTTAAGACAAAGGTAGTAAGCCCACAGGGAGGGGGAGAACTTGAAAAACTATCCCGGAGGCAAAATCAGGAGGACCTATGGAGTTATTTCCAGTGTGGAGGAGGAAGAGGCCAGGGTGAAGAATGATCTAATGATTTTAGTTGGGCTAGAGAAGGTATGCAGAAAACCTTCTATCAGTGTCATCCACCTAGTCTTGCTTTAGGATTTAATGGCACCAACTAATTCCAGTGCCTGCCTCAGGAGAGAAAAATGAAGCAAAGCTTGGACCCCCATCCCTCTGGAGGAGGTGGGAGGTGGTGCTGCTAGTGGTCTTAAGGAAGAAAGGTGAAAAAGGTGGATTGGAGTACAAGCTTTTTATTCCCCACCCCCATTCTATCTCCTTATTCCCTAATTCTGTAACATGTGTACATGCATGCATACTTTTCATGTTTTTGAATCATAAGACATGCTTGTCATATTCAGATAAAACAGTGCAGGAAAAAAAAAGGAAACTCTACCCTAGTCTCTGATATAATCAACTGATTCTATTCAATATATTATTTCACAATAGTCAGCCTAGGCTACCTTTTTAGCCAAAAATAACAATATAGTGCACGCATGCAGACACATACACAATCACACTCAACAAAATGAACAATAGCCTTCAGGAAACTTCAAAGGTGGTATGAATAGTAGAGAAGAGCAGTTTTCCATTCATTCATTCAAACACATCTGTTGTTAGGTACATTGCTACGGACAGAGCTGTAAATGTGGGTAAGACTTTCAAAATCCTAAGGAGTTTACTGTATAGGAAGGGAAATGACAAACAAATAGACAATTACAACAGACGTTGCTAAGCCTGATGTATACGGCTAAGCGCAGGGTCAGAGGAGGGAGGCCGCTGAAGAGACAAAGTGTAAGGGAACTGCATTACCTCTACTGTGTAAAAGCATGGCACTAAGAAATCCTACCTTTAAGCATCTTGGCTTTCAAATTTGGATTTCATTCATTTATTCATGCAATATTTATTAGGGCAAATTACATCACCTGTTTTTGTGATTTAAACAACCTCCTTAACCCACAAAAATTCGATGACTCAAACCCTACCTCACTTCAAGTGTTATGCTCTTCCACTCTAATTCATCACTGCACTAAGCTTTTTAAATCACTCTTATGACTTCTAGGTTTAATTATTGAGTTCTTAATCATTGTCTATTAAAATCTGGCTTTATCTATTTCAATTCAAACTAGAAAATGCAGGAAGATTACAAACGTATGAGGCTTTTGCACAGAGGGTAAATATTTTGGTATTTGGGATAAGCCTTAGGCAAAATGACAAGGCAGTAAAAGTCTGGTTTCTGAATACATCCTCCTCCTTTTCCATCCTTTCAGCCAGCCCTCGCAGTGCTGTGCTTAATACTGCCCCCCAAGACCTTGATGTCCTAATTCTGATAAGAGTGCTGTTTTAATTTCCTATCAGGAAGGAGGACACAGGAACAGGTGTTAATTCTTCACCTGAAATAATGTGTCTCTCTAAAGATGGAATATCAGACCATGTTGCTATTTTCAGGTATGGAAAATAATCTCTTCCTTTAAATCACACTGCAGCACACACTTCTCTATAAGGAGTCCAACTTGTCTAGCAGCAATATTCTGGAAAGCCATGTGATTTCAACATGCTTATGAGATGGGGGGCGGTAAGCTTGGCTCAAAAGAAGAACAATATATGGTTTATTTCTTGAGGAGTCTAGGCTTTTCAGGTCACAAGGCATACACATCCAACAAGAAATGGCTAATACGGAATACCAAAACATTATATACATATTATGTAAATAAGCACAAATACATATTAATCATGATTTCATTCATTCAGTAAGCATTTACCATGTGTCCACCACTTACCAGGCACCATGGAAGGTAGTAGCCATGGAGAGTCAACATATGACCTTGTAAGGGGCTCAGCTAAGTCAGCATGTGGTACTGATACTCGATAAATATTGGCTGAAGGAATGAGTTCAAAAATGGTGTGTGCTGGAGGTACACACAGGGTATAAAGAGGACTAGATGGGTGACATCTAGCCCAGATCAAATGTACTTGGGAGGGATGGACAGGAGCACCAACATGAAGGAAGGCTTCCCTTACAGCTAAAGCTGAGTCATGAAGAAAAAGGCCCTGAGGTTGGGGTGGGGTGGGTGAGCAGAGGGAAATATCATTTGAAAAGGTAAGATCAAAGAACAAACACACTAGATACAAAAATAATGCCCACAGCTGTACGGCTAGAGCACAGGGAATGTGTGGGAGGTGGTCATAGAAGCATCTGGAGTCAGGGCACCACCTCACCAGAGGCTGGGCTTCATCATAGCAGAGAAGCAGGGGCCACTGAGGGAGCCTCACCACAGAAAAGTGCATTTGAATTTCAGCAACATCACCCTAATGATCATGCTAAAAATTGATTATGGGGAAGAAGAAATGAAATGGCTGCAGTAATAATCTAAAGGGAAAGGATGAGGGCCTAAAGAAGGGAGGCAAGACCCAAAGACAAGCAGTGCTAATGACCAGAAAAGGCCAGATCAGAAGCAGAATCAACAGAAAATGGAGGCTACTCTTCATGGGGTAAAGGAGGAGTGAGAAATAAGGGGATGGGATGGGAAGAAACCAAGGAGACTCCCAGGTCACTTGGGTGAGAAAGACCCCTTATGAGTGCATGGAACTAGGTCCCCTCCATGCCTCTGCTGCTTGTAGGCAGTACCCGCCTCCAGGCCAGCCTTGCTCTGTACACCAGAGCACACACACGCAGGTGTGCACACACACACAGATAGCACAGAGTCTATCAGTCCCTCCCTTCCTCACATTCATATCTTCTCCTTGTCTTCTTTTCCCCTCTCCAACATATACACTCTGGAATTTTCTATTTACTCTTTTTTTATGGAGAGTGATTTATTAGCTATTACTCTTTTTTTCAGTTTTTCTGCTATCACCCATCTCATAAAGAACAGATCCTCCTGAGAGCTGAACATCTTACACATTTGGGGAGTAGATAAGTCAGTGTGAATGCTTAACATTTTTCTTGTCAAGTAAATGTACAAAGGAGCAAGTTTATAAGGAAAGATAAGCATTCCTATTTGGGATACACTGTTTCAGGTAAGCAATAATTGGAGACCCTAAAAAAAATCATAAAAGAACCAGAAAATATTTAACAATGAAACTGAAGGAAAACTTAAAGGAAATAGAAGTTATACTTGATTTTACAGGCTCAAAGGGCATACTACCTTCTAGGAAACCAACTCATGAAAATAGTCAACACTGAGACATAACCTAATAATGTTACTTGATTATAAAAAGTGAGAAAAGAGTATTGGGAAAGCCAGACAGAGAGACTTATTTATAAAGGCAAACATGAAGTGGCCAGGCACTGACTACTTCAGATCACTGCCTAGAGGATGATGGAACAATGATTGCAGAATTCCTTTAAAAAAAAAAAAAGGAGAGCCTAGTAAACATAATATTCATCATGTAAGTGTAGATTAGTGATACCAAAAACAAAACAAAACAAAACAAAACAAAAGGGCAGTTCCTGTGTGGTAACCTCCAATGAGTTCTACACAAGGGTATAAAGGGCATATAAAAGTGTAGGCAAAGGGTCTGTTTGCATTTATACAGAGGATCAAAGCCTAATTGGGCTACCCCGAAAATGAACTAAGATACAATATGAAAGAGAACTTCCAACATCAGCACTCTCTGGAAGACTCATGCCAGAAGATGATCATCAAAAAACCCCAACAAAGATCCACGCACTGCTACAGCTGTAGATGCACTCATCCCACCAGCTCCTGGACTTGCCATGGGAATGAAGGAGATATCTAAGCTGGCCTGTGCATACAGTAAAACAACAAATTTGACTGGATCTATACTGTTGGAACTCAACCAAGAATTAGGAGAAGTGCAAATTGTAGCACTCCAAAATCTTACAACTACAGACTATTTACTGTTAAAAGAACATAAGGGATGTGAACATTCCCCAGGAATGGGTTGTTTTAATTTGTCTGATTTCTCTCAGACTGTTCAAGTTCAGTTGGACAATATCCACCATATCATAGATAAGTTTTCACAAATGCCTAAGGTGCCTAACTGGTTTTCTTGGTTTCACTGGAGATGGCTGGTAATTACAGGTATGCTTTGGTTATGTAACTATACTCCTATTATGTTAATGTGTGTGCGCAATTTAAGTAGTAGCTTAAAACCTATACATGCTGAAGTTACTCTACAAGAAGATATGTCAAAGAAATAATCAATCTTCCCATGTATTCTTCCGCCTGCTACTTCTATAGCTTTTCTTCTTCCTTCCTAATTACAACCCTTAAATAGAATTTGTGCCTCATATCAAATTTACCGAGTATCATAATTCTTCCAAGTGGTAAAGATACCTCAAGACAAATGCTGGGCATAGAAGCTACAGGGCATAAATATGCAAAGAAATAAAAAGCTAACCATTTCAAACAATAAGGCTTCTCTCTCACTTACCAACTTGACATTTCCCTGTATGGCCCCGGAAGATGACTGGTTAGCCAGAGACGGGTAAGATTCCTCAAGGGAGGAACAACCTAAGACAGGCACAGTCGCAGGGGGGTCATCAGGTGAGAAATTGGGGATCAACAGAGGTGAGGCTTAGAACCTCACCCCCCCATTCTGAGAGAAATCTTCTGCATACATGGATGTTTTCTTGCCCTTGTCTAGCTTGGATTAACACATAGTCTACAGGCACACACCTGATCATCTACATTTGCTCTCTTACAACACTAAACTATGTTTTCTACCTTTATCTTGTATCTACCTACCACTTCCACATTTTATTAAAAATAATAATAAAGAGAGAAATGTGGTATCCACATATAAATCAAGTATAAAAACCAAATGAGTATTCATATTGGAACTGACTGTTTATAGTTCATAATGCATGAGCAAAACCGAAAGTTTCTGTGATAACTGCCCTTGTACTGTTCACTATGTAACTTATTCATTATGTAAGAATTTGTTCTACATGTAAGAACTTGTTTGTTATGCCTCAGAAGATTGGAGACTGATGAAAATTAGGCTTGGGGTGGAATAATGATTGTGCATTGAGCATTGACTCCCCTATACAGAATTTTATTGTCGTTAACAACCATTTGATCAATAAATATGAGAGATGCCCTCACAAAAAAAAAAAAAAGAAAAAGAGGACAGACTTACAATGGTAAAATAAATAAGTAACCGGGATGTAATGTATAGCATAAGGAATATAGTCAAGATATTGTAACAGCTTGGTAGGGTGATAGCTGGAACCTAGAATTATGTATATAAATGTTTTATCACTGTGTTGTACACTTGAAACTAATGTAATGTAATACTGTGTGTCAACTACCCTTCAATAAAAAATAATTATCTAAAAAAAAAAAAAAAAAAAGAAGAGAAAGAGAGGCAAATATGAGGTTGGAAATTTTATACTCTGCCAAGATAGCATGTGGGAAAAAAAAACAATGCACAAATATGTTTTAATATGCAAAAATATGTAGTAATATTTTTTCCCATGGCAGTTATTAGTGAAACTACAAGATCTATCCAAGAGGTGAATGGATGGAAAAGTGTGGCAATGACTGGCAGTGGAGGCTGAGTCTATTCAACAGTAGAACTAAGGCTTACACAAATGCAGGACGATGGGCACAAAAGACAATGCAAATACTATCATAGAAGCTGAAAGAGAAGGAGTATTAAAAATGGGATGGTTTCTAAAGATTCTCATTTCCTTTCCTTTAGAGTTTAGGTATACAAAGTATCACTTAAATCTGATAAATCAAACGATGGCTTTAAGTGTATATACCAGTAAAAAAAGAAAATGTTAAGAAACAATCAAGTGGTAGGAAAAAGGGTTAAGAAGTGAGGAATAGAAAATATAGTGATTCCACCATCAGTCATATAAAAATACTGTTTAATGAGATACAATTATGTATAACATGAAATCTGTAGTTTAAATATAATACTAGACTGGAAATAAAGAAAAGGAAATGGACAACTTTTAACTATTATTAATAGAAAAATTGATTAAAAAAATTAAAATACCAGTTTTTCTCTTCTAGGAACTTAAAGAATTTAATGCTTTCCAAGCAAACAACTTATGCATAATTCACAAAAAAGAAATTTGATCCACATCATTTGGGGAGAAAATCTAGAAATCAAATCATGTTTGGGAGCTTCATGACTATGAGCTCTATTTCCTCTGACTTTTCTCATATACAATATTGCAGGTTACCATATTTCCCACTGATTCAAGAGTCCAAATCATGTTTTTAAAATAAATAATAAATGGCTGCTGCTAAGGAACCAAATGAAGTCACTGAATGGCATCCTAATGCTAGAAAGGAGCATTTGGATTAACTGGATTAAATTAGTTCAAAAATGTAAATATTGATATTTTTCACCTGACTTGAGCTTCAACAAGAAGTTGTGTTGCTAGCATTCAATCAAATGTTAAGCAATCATATTCTTTAGTATGCTCAGCACCTTTATAGTATATTGTTATTATATATTACTTACTTAGTACCTTTCCACAATATAAAGTTCCATAAGCTAATTGTCTCTGTTGTGATAAGCAGATGTAGGTGTTCAAAACTGAGCCCAACCAAATGGAGACTAAAACTACCTGCTTCTTTCTAAAACAAATGGTTTTCCAAGTCATTATTTATTTGTAAGAAGCCCCAAGATCAGTTTGATTCAACATTAAAAAAAACAACAACAGTGAAACAATGTTTCCTACTTTCTTTACCATAAGCCTTAGGCATCATACTAGCCTGCACACGAGGACAGACTCGGGTCCCTTCGTGCCCACGCTAGCACTGAGCACAGTACCTGGCACATAATGGGATCTCAATATGCATCTGTGCAGAGGCGTTGGCTAATAACAAACAATAGAATAAAATCCTTTAGATTAAATTATGTCTTGAGAGTTGAATTTACCATACTAAGTGCTTTCTTCAAACAGAGAAAATCCTTATTTCCAGTTAATATTTAGGACTATTAATATATGAGGCCCACTGCCCATAAGTAGGCAAAACAAACTTTCTTGTGTTCATCAATTCAAACCAAAATTTATAAATGTTTATATATAGAAATCTGGCAAACACAGGTAGTTTTAATTTATAATGAACTTATATTTAATATGTCAGTATAAAAAGGAAATTCTGTAGACGCTAAAATAAAAAAAAAATCTTTCAGAAGAGCATGAAAACAAACTGAAAACACTGAATCATGTTTGATCATAGAAAATATCAAATAGCAACCAAAAACACATCTCAAGAATAAGTAACACTTGGCATACATAATAGCATTATTCAAATACTGTATGTGGTTCAAGGCAATAACCAGCTGTTAATGTCATTGTGCTCTCCTACGCAACTTACTAAAATTATTTTTCAGTATATCCAGTAATTACTTTTGGCACATACTCCAGTTCTATAACTTGTTCTCTTATCTCATGAGGTTTCAATCTGATTACATTCTCCATCAAGTAAAATCACGACTAACTTACTGGAATCCACACAGAACTAGCTGAATTCTGTGTCCTTTCTCCCTCTGCTTTCTCTCACATAGTCTTACACTACTACAATGGTTATTTGAATTTCATTGGAAACCAAAGTGATGTATGAATATCCTATCTTTTACCACAGTCTCAGTGTGTAAGAACTCTACTGTTCCTATCTGAAGACATGATCTTTGTCATTTCTCATGAAGGCAATGCCCATCAATTTAGGAAATATTCATTTAGCCAAGATATAATTAGTGTCAACAGGAAATTTTCTAAGTCAGAAGAATAAATGGTCTTTAGTCTTAAAAGGCAGCCTTATAACAAACTCAGGGTTATTTGAAGAATGATTCTGAGCATTTGGTTAGTGATTCTTAATTGGATATTATTTATCTCCTTTAATATAGGTAGTGGTGAAATAAAGTTTATATAACAGATTTATTAAATGCTTATTGGATGCCCAGCAGTGCCCTGGATTTTCAGGGGTCTGGAACTTGGCATTGTGCACTGGGGCATTACAAAAATCACCCACAACCATCCACAGCATACTTAAAACACAATATCCTTGACAATATTTATCTAGATTGGTTATAGATTAGGTCGTTTGGAGTGAGTATAACTTTGCTAGAGCCTTCTGATAGCATAAATTCTGACTCCACCTAGTGAATCATAGAGAGGAACTGTTCCCTTCCCAATATAAGGAACCTCCAAAGGCCTAGACTCTCTGATGGAACCCATATGTTTACAGGATTTCAGAAGGCTAGTCTGGTTAAGTTTTACCCATTACTCATTCACAGGTGCAGAGTTCAGGCATGATGACTCCATCTGTAGATGATGTTCCCTTCAGATCTGAGCACGAAAAGTCTAGGGAAGGTGAATGATGCACTCTACCTTTTGCAATTGGAGAGACCATTTACTACCATTCTACCCATCTCAAGAAGAGAATCAAATTCAGAATAGAATATTCCCTTAATTCATTATTCCTAGACACTGAGTTAATTGTTCTCATGCAAATACATTGTTTGAAAATAAGTATTTGTGAAAGCTCTAAAACCTTTAGTTGTTGCCAGCTTTTTCTTGTTTAATATGTAGCATATTTTGATTTCAATGAGTTGGAGGTACTAACATTTCCTTTCAGCTAATAAATTATATTGAAGAGATTAATTATTTAGGATTTTTAAATTACCTTCATTTTCAAACATTTCTAAAATGATTGTAAAATGTAAGTACCTTACATTGTCCTTATATTGTGAAATGTACATTGCTTTTTTATTAAATACATAATGGTCACTACTGAGGTAATGTTAACAAAATCATGACTCAGAATGGATGCCAAGAAAACATACTTTACACAACTGGTGAGGGAGTAGAAAACAGATAATCTCATATATTGTTGGTGGAAATGTAAGTTAGGATAGCTGTTTTGGACGGCAACTTGGCTTTATTAAAATGTAAAGAGTGCATATGCTTTGATCAAAAAATTCTACAGTTTGGAATCCATTATATCTAAGTATAATCACAGACATATGGAAATATGCATAAGTTATTTATTGCAAAACTTAAAGTATAATTCTTTGACTTTTATTGGGCATGAACTTAGGATGGCTAAATCCATATTATAGAGTAAAATGTGGCAGTTAAATACAGTGCAGGAGAGCTACATGTACAGATATGGAAAGATATTCAAGGTGCACTGTTAAATGAAAAATGTGAGGCCAAGATTCAAAGTAATGTATTCATAGTGACCTCAGTTATACAAAGGGTAAAACTCCATGTCTATTTGTTTATCTACCTATCTATGAGTTTGTGTGTAGGAGGGTGTATTAGAAAAAAGTCTGAAGGGATACAACAGAGTATAGTTATCCATAGTGAAGACAGCAGAATGGGGAAGTGTGGGACTTGGAGTAGCCAGATAAGAGGTAAGAACAGGGACTTTTACATTTTATATTTCACATTTAATTTTGTATGGTTTTGAAGGTTTTATGATAAACATGTACTCTATGTCACTTTTTGATTCAAAGTTTAAAAAGGCAAGTTAAACAGGATCAATGCAATAAACTCTTTAATCACAAACTCATGCAGTATAATTAAATTGAAACATCTAACCTGCATGCTCAGCAAATGGAACTGCCAACCAAATTGAAGTGAGTGAAAGTATAGTATTAGTAAGTTAGCCTGATACCTTGAGAGCAAAATCAAAACCTACTTTCTATGAATCTACAGTCTGAATTGCCATTGAAAACAAAAGTAAAATTAAATAAAAGACAAAAACTAGCTCCATGCATGCTTGTGAAATGAGTAGAAGAGGAAGTGCCCTATACCATATGGAATCTTGGTACATGGTACAGTACATAGATTCTTAGTGTTAGTATCCTGTCCTACTGTGGGCCTTAGCTCTCTGCTTAATCTAAACTGTTTTGTCCAATTTTATTTCTTAGTGTTGCCTAGACAGCTTGGTTGTCTTACAATTCTATTAACTGCCATGCCATTCTTACCATGTACCTCTTCATCAGATGCACTTGTGGGGCCTCCTCAGCCAGCATTCCCTCTTCTGAGAATTTGACAAGTACACCCCCACAGCACCCCTCCAGAGAGGTGGTCCCTGCTTCCATGTTCATAGCACATGACCTCCTGTCCTATGTTATAGTTGCTGAGCTATATTCCAAAAATTTAACTGAAGCTCACTCAACTTAAATAAGCAATTAAGGCATGTATTCAATGACTGAGATCTAATAAGAACACTGACATGAAAGAAGCAGTCTTTAAAGAGATGTTATATACTAGAAAGTTGGATTCAATTGTGAAAAAAAATGAATAAACTAATATACACTGCTCAAGCTTTTAGAGTTAAAGCACACCTGACAAGAACTGAGCTCATGTTCAAAACCCAGATGCAACCTCAAAGAAAAACAATGTAAGTAAAATATTATTGTTGATGCATTGTATCCCTTACACACAAATACTCTTCCAGGAACAGAATAAGTGAGATAGATGAAAATCTTAAGTAAAATTACACATGATTATTAAGAGCAGTTGGCATCTAACAGGTAATACAGTACATCACAAATATACAACCCTTGAGGATTTCCCACATATTATTCACTAGAAAATAAAATAGTTGAATTTTGAAAATTACTCTTGGTTTAGTTATCAAAATTAAACCCTTTCAAAATTAAAATAACTTTTAAAAAACTGCCAATTCAACCATCACAGTAAGAGCACAAGTATTTGCCCCATGACTAGAGAAAATAAGTCTACCAATAGAATAGAAATGACAGGTAAAGAGTCACAGCAGAAAGGAAATAAGATATATTTTAACACATCTTCTCCATCTCTCCTTCCCTTCCTTCTCTCAAACCACTCTCTTTCTACCTAATAAAGATGATACATGTGCAGGTTGATCACTTTGAGATCGGCACCCTGAAGCACACAGCGCTGAGTGTTAGGAATATCACTGAGAATAGAGTTTAATCTAGCAGATATTCACCATGAACCATCTCTTACTTCATCTTTAACAACCCCTAACTTCCTATGTGCCTGCTCCCTTGAAACTCTGCCATATCATTAATGTCTCTCAGGATTTTAACCCACTGCATCTCCTCCACGCAGACACAGTACTAATGAGATACGTATTGTTTTTGTCTTTGTTTTGGCATCAGGACTCAGCCACCCCTATGATGTATTACACAAGGCAACTTCATGATGTGGTTACCAGTTCCGTTTTACTGCTACATACATCAAAGTCCCTCACTCTGACCTGACTAATGCAGATGTATTAAAAGTAAGGTCTGAGGCACACCCTTCCTACTTCAACATATAAGGAGCTTTAGCTAACAATCAAGAATACCATTCAATCAATTTCCCACAGATAATCTCTTATTTCCAACCCACCTATCATTCTCAGGGGGTAAATACTACTCGAAGATCATATATATGTATATACACACATATACATATATATTCTATAGATGTGACTGATTTGAAATGGTTGACATACAGCCTACAGAAAACTTCTCCCATGTTAGAATGACTGTGCTCCTGCTCTCTATGGCCTTGTATGGTCATTCTTCTCATGGAGTGGGCCTGGAATTGTTTTCAGAGAGAGAGTGAAAAAAAGAACTGAATGAACAATCTGATATTCAGAAGTGCATTTATACCATAAAATATGATCACAATGATATCCAACTGATAGAAGAAGCATAATTTGAAAGAATCAGTTAACAGGTAACATTTGGTGAATCTGATTCTTCTCTCCTGGTCTTTCATGCAGTACAGTGACTGCGTGGATGACGCCTTTCTACCATTTCATACTTCAGGTCTTCCACGATGTGCTTCTCACCTACTTTCTACCATCACCACTTCATTTCATGCTCCAGCAGAACCAACTAGATAGGAACTCCCATTTCCCATTCCTTTGGCTGATTAGCCTTCTTCACTCACGAGTATGAAAATAAAATAAGATGGAGCCTGAGGTTGAGAATTCTCCAGGATGACAAAACCAGACCTAAGCACAAAAACAAAACCACATAAGCAAAACCTAACCTAGCCTATTCTGCAACACAAGCAAAACTTATTTCTTGTAAATGCTTCGAATAATTGTAAACAAGACTTAAATCATTACCCTGAAATGGCATAAGTGACCAATGCACTGCCATCTGAAAACTTCCATTGTTAGAACCAATCGCTGTAAAGGTTAAATAGCTTCTGCATTTTTACTGTATAACCTGTCCTGTGACAATAAACCTTTGAGTTCCATTCCATTTGCGGTTTGAAGACTCCCAGTTCATGAACTGTTCTTTTATGCACAATAAACTCTTAATTAAAACTTTAATTGATCTAATACTCATAACACTAGCATGTGTATGTTTAAATCCTATTCATCCTTCCAAGTCCCACTACAGATAACCATTTTTATGAAATTTTTCTTGATTTCTTCCTACAGACAGGGGTCTCTTCCTAGTCTAAACTCACAGGCTCTTGTCTGTATCTTTCTAACTGCTCTTATCTCTCACAGTGGCATGTAGTGATGGAGCCCAGACTGCAGATTCACACAAATTCTATTTCACAGCCCACCTACTTTTATACATACATGTATAAAGCCACTGAACTTTTATACATATATGTATAAAATGAGGAAAATTGTAGGAGTAATCTCATAGGCTTGCAGCACATTCAAAATATTAAGAACTCAGTTAAGGTCAGCCATTATTGGATAATTATTTTATTTTGTATTACAATTATTTTTGTTACTTTTTTTCTCATGGTCAGTTAGTAGATTTTTCTTGTAGGCAAACTTTCAAAACATAGAAATAAGAATTAACAACTCTAGAGACAATAAAACATAGTATTGTGCTATTTTTAAAAAATTTTTTCTTGCTATGAAATTGAGTTTCTTCATGTATGACTAATAAAACCACAGCATTAATTGGGAGTAGAATCAATTACTTTAAATTTAAAATACATCCTTTCTTTTGTAGATTTCTGATCTTTAGCTCTAGTTTTAAAAAGAATATTTGCTTGCTAACCCTCAAAGATAGGGATCCTCTTTTGGAATGGATTTTCAAAAAATTACTTTCAAAAAATGCACTTTTTTGAAAGGGAATATGAAAAATGAAGCCTCTTATATATCATTTCTTTTATGTTTTATGCTATCTCACCTGTACACAACTCTCACTTCAGCATACAGCCCAAAATATAGCAAGAATGTAAAAATGATTGTTCAGTGGGTCACCTAAAGTTATTTAAATTAAACATGAATTTGATGCTACATTTCAGCAATCTAGCTTCAATAGCAACGTGCTGAATTATTTCAAAGCCAGGGCAACTAAATACCTTGGAAATGAAGTAACATGATGTATAGGGCCAGCCAATAAGTATTTCAGTAACAGTACTCAGAATTAACAGAGGATTCCTAGCCCTGTTTTTTTTTTTTTTTTTTTTTTTTTTTTTAGATAATTATTTTTTATTGAAGGGTAGTTGACACACAGTATTACATTACATTAGTTTCAGGTGTACAACACAGTGATTCAACATTTATATACATGATAATTCTAAGTACCAGCTATCACCATACCAAGTTGTTACAATATTTTGACTATATTCCTTATGCTATACATTACATCCCGGTTGCTTATTTATTTTACAATTGGAAGTGTGTACTTTTTCTTGGTTGTTGTTGTTAGGGCATCTCTCATTTTTATTGATCAAATGGTTGTTAACAACAATAAAATTCTGTATAGGGGAGTCAATGCTCAATGCACAATCATTAATCCACCCCAAGCCTAATTTTCGTCAGTCTCCAATCTTCTGAAGCATAACGAAAAGTTCTTACATGGAGAACAAATTCTTACATAGTGAATAAGTTACATGGTGAACAGTACAAGGGCAGTCATCACAGAAACTTTTGGTTTTGCTCATGCATTATGAACTATAAACAGTCAGTTCAAATATGAATACACATTTGATTTTTATACTTGATTTATATGTGGATACCACATTTCTCTCTTTATTATTTTTAATAAGATGCTGAAGTGGTAGGTAGATACAACATAAAGGTAGAAAACATAGTTTAGTGTTGTAAGAGAGCAAATGTAGATGATCAGGTGTGTGCCTGTAGACTATGTGTTAATCCAAGCTAGACAAGGGCAATAAAACATCCACATATGCAGAAGATTTCTCTCAGAACAGGGGGGGTGAGGTTCTAAGCCTCACCTCTGTTGATCCCCAATTTCTCACCTGATGACCCCCCTGCGACTGTGCCTGTCTTAGGTTGTTCCTCCCTTGAGGAATCTTACCCGTCTCTGGCTAACCAGTCATCTTCCGGGGCCACACAGGGAAATGTTAAGTTGGTAAGTGAGAGAGAAGCCTTATTGTTTGAAATGGTTAGCTTTTTATTTCTTTGCATATTTATGCCCTGTGGCTTCTATGCCCAGCATTTGTCTTGAGGTATCTTTACCACTTGGAGGAGTTATGATACTCGGTAAATTTGATATGAGGCACGAATTCTATTTAAGAATTCGTTGTAATTAGGAAGGAAGAAGAAAAGCTATAGAAGTAGCAGGCGGGAGAAAACATGGGAAGATTGATTATTTCTTTGACATATCTTCTTGTAGAGTAACTTCAGCATGTATATATTTTAAGCTACTACTTAAATTGCGCACACACATTAACATAATAGGAGTATAGTTACATAACCAAAGCATACCTGTAATTACCAGCCATCTCCAGTGAAACCAAGAAAACCAGTTAGGCACCCTAGGCATTTGTGAAAACTTATCAATGATATGATGGTTATTATCTAACTGAATTTGAATAGTTTGAGAAAAATCAGACAAATTAAAACAACCCATTCCTGGGCACTGTTCACATCCCATATGTTCTTTTAACAGTAAATAGTCTGTAGTTGTAAGATTTTGGAGCGCTACAATTTGCACTTCTCCTAATTCTTGGTTGAGTTCCAACAGTATAGATCCAGTCAAATTTGTTGTTTTACTGTATGCACAGGCCAGCTTAGATATCTCCTTCATTCCCATGGCAAGTCCAGGAGCTGGTGGGATGAGTGCATCTACAGCTGTAGCAGTGCGTGGATCTTTGTTGGGGTTTTTTGATGATCATCTTCTGGCATGAGTCTTCCCGAGAGTGCTGATGTTGGAAGTTCTCTTTCATATCGTTTCTTAGTTCATTTTCGGGGTAGCCAAATTAGGCTTTGATCCTCTGTATAAACACAAACAGACCCTTTGCCTACACTTTTATATGTCCTTTATATTATTGTGTAGAACTCATTAGAGGTCACCACATAGGAACTGCATTTTTTTTTTTTTTAATCATTAATCTACACTTACATGACGAATACTTACGAATACTTTGTTTACTAGGCTCTCCCCTATACCAGGTCCCCCCTATATACTCCTTTACAGTCACTGTCCATCAGCGTAGCAACCTGTTGTAGAATCACTACTTGTCTTCTCTGTGTTGTACAGCCCTCCCCTTTCTCCCACCCCGCTATGGATGCTAATCTTAATACCCCCCTACTTCTCCACCCCTTATCCCTCCCTACCCACCCATCCTCCCCAGTCCCTTTCCCTTTGGTACCTGTTAGTCCATTCTTGAGTTCTGTGATTCTGCTGCTGTTTTGTTCCTTCAGTTTTTCCTTTGTTCTTATATTCCACAGATGAGTGAAATCATTTGGTATTTCTCTTTCTCTGCTTGGCTTGTTTCACTGAGCAAAATACCCTCCAGCTCCATCCATGTTGCTGCAAATGGTTGGATTTGCCCTTTTCTTATGGCTGAGTAGTATTCCATTGTGTATATGTACCACATCTTCTTTATCCATTCATCTATCGATGGACATTTAGGTTGCTTCCAATTCTTGGCTATTGTAAATAGTGCTGCGATAAACATAGGGGTGCACTGATCTTTCTCATACTTGATTGCTGCATTCTTAGGGTAAATTCCTAGGAGTGCAATTCCTGGGTAAAATGGTAAGTCTGTTTTGAGCATTTTGATGTACCTCCATACTGCTTTCCACAATGGTTGAACAAGTTTACATTCCCACCAGCAGTGTAGGAGGGTTCCCCTTTCTCCACAGCCTCGCCAACATTTGTTGTTGTTTGTCTTTTGGATGGCAGCCATCCTTACTGGTGTGAGGTGATACCTCATTGTAGTTTTAATTTGCATTTCTCTGATAATTAGCGATGTGGAGCATCTTTTCATGTGTCTGTTGGCCATCTGTATTTCTTTTTTGGAGAACCGTCTGTTCAGTTCCTTTGCCCATTTTTTAATTGGGTTATTTGTTTTTTGTTTGTTGAGGCGTGTGAGCTCTTTATATATTCTGGACGTCAAGCCTTTATCGGATGTGTCATTTTCAAAGATATTCTCCCATACTGTAGGGTTTCTTTTTGTTCTATTGATGGTGTCTTTTGCTGTACAGAAGCTTTTCAGCTTAATATAGTCCCACTTGTTCATTTTTGCTGTTGTTTTCCTTGCCCGGGGAGATATGTTCAAGAAGAGGTCACTCATGTTTATGTCTAAGAGGTTTGTGCCTATGTTTTCTTCCAAGAGTTTAATGGTTTCATGACTTACATTCAGGTCTTTGATCCATTTTGAGTTTACTTTTGTATATGGGGTTAGACGATGGTCCAGTTTCATTCTCCTACATGTAGCTGTCCAGTTTTGCCAGCACCATCTGTTGAAGAGACTGTCATTTCGCCATTGTATGTCCATGGCTCCTTTATCAAATATTAATTGACCATATATGTCTGAGTTAATGTCTGGATTCTCTAGTCTGTTCCATTGGTCTGTGGCTCTGTTCTTGTGCCAGTACCAAATTGTCTTGATTACTATGCCTAGCCCTGTTTTTTTAACACATTGTTTTGCCTAACAGAGGTCAAATGACTGATCTGCTTGCATACAGAGCTTAGCAAAGAAATCAGAGGTTAATTAGTTCTGCTCTCTCTTCTTACAAAGGGTAAATGTCCTAAGAATCACTGAATAATCTTCTAGATAACACAAAAAGCACCAACAAAACATTAAAATATTACCTGGGGAATAATGTTCTAATATTTATCTAATTGCAAGGTCATTATCTTTGGAGTTTTAACTTTTAAAATTCAACTACTGTGCAAGCATATTTATTAATGAGTAAACTATTATGTGCTTGAACCCAAAATATTCAGTATATTAATGAGATTTTCATGGTTTTCATTAACATTCATTTACCTTTTCCTTATATAATAAAATTTTGAAAATATAATCCTAATAAAATTAAGATGTAAGATATCTCTCTCTGGTTTTGCAGCAGGGGGTTGTGCTAAAAATAACACCAGACTGCGAGTTAAGAGACATGGGTTTAAACTGATTAGCTATTTAATTAACTATGTATGGATTTGTACTAAATGAGGCATCCCCATTGATAAGGCAAATATACACTTCAGAGGAATGGTTACTCATGAAGATCAGATAGAATTGTCTGGGGACTATGTTATGTAGAATACAAAGTCCTCACATATAATGATTATACTTTTTTTTTAACCCATGTAATGAGAGCATGTGCCTTTCTTAATTAACCAAATGGACAAAACCCATATATCATAATACTGAAGGAGAAAAGCTAAATTATTCCACTTCCATTTAAACCCTATACCAATTGTATGTCCAATCCACAAAATTGAGAGTAAGGTTAACTGAGATCATTTCAGTGGCTGCAATCTAATAAATAAAATATATCTATATCAGTTCTCCAGAACCCAGTGAACAGGAAAGATTAGCATGCAACATCCTTTCACTCTGCTAATAAGCAAAAGTCAAAAGTTACTTATACCATAAAATAGTAAATTATTGCATTAAACAACAAGCAATTTGCAACCCCAAAAATGGCTTTGGTGGACAGGGGCTTAGGGGCTTCCTCCTAAGGTGAGTACTAATGACTGGTTCAAGTGTATAATTCATTATTGTATCTGGCAAATAGGAGAAGCAAATATCTAACCTTACTTACTTAGGTTTCTTGGGGTTCAGTGAGGACGTTTGAAGAGTTAATTTTCATTTTGAAGGTAACTGTACACACTAAGTAGGACTTCAGAAGAGCTCCCTCTTAACAGAGAAGGTACTAAATATTAAAATTGATTAGACCAGTGCCTGGCACTTAGTAAGTGCCCAAGAAATTGAGATTCTTACTATTACTGTTACTGATCTGTGACCTGTTTTTGTTTTCCTGTGGAACCACTGTAATCCACTTTGATGGCAGAATGAAATGGCAGGGATTAATCAATTTTCGTATACCATGTCTTATTTATCACAAGAATGTTACTCTTCAGCTATGGAAAACAAGTTGAGTCTTAACAGCAACAATGGGGGTTTCATTTTTTTTTTTTTTTGATACACCAGGCCTACCTCCAGATCAAGTATTCTCTCTATGTACCCTCATTCTGATATATCTAAAATTATCGCATCACCACTGGTCATTTGAACACCCATAAAAAGATAAGGATGATGGGCCAGATCAAGAAAGACTACCTACTGATTTCTGGATGTTAGATCTTGTAATTTCACTAGCAGTATCATACTAAGAATTGTATTATTGTTTTTTACTATAAGAAAAATAAAAAGTTATCTTATTCACTTGACTCAGTACATGAACAAACTGGTTTTCCATGAACTGACACTTCAATTTAGAGTATCTCTAGTGCTTTGCTAAGTCCATCCTACATCTGTGCCCTCAAAGTTCTTCAGACTTCCATTTTTCCCGTTCTCTCTACTCCCTTTACCTTTGCTGGTTCCCAACTCCACTGTGGCTGTCCTATCTCCCTAATGCCTGGAACAGTGCCTCGTTGCCATGGAAATAATCACTTTAAAAAAACATTACAATAAAGTAATAAGGAAAGCTTAGGCAGCCTGTATGGGTTCCAGGAAGCCAGAAATAGACTCAGCCTTACTGACACCAACAACTGCTTCCTTGATCTGGCCATTAGACCACTATGTTCCTTTTCTTTTTTGACTCTTATTTTCATATATGTACTGCCAGATGATATCAGGCAGCATGCAGATTTCAAACAAAGAAAATGCCAAAGTAATGGTGAGAGAATGAAGTTTATTCTCTGATTATTTAAGATATCTTGTATACAACCCCCATATTCTGGATAAATTAGTTCTCAAGATGCCTTCCTCAGATTCCCCCAAAACTGGGTCAAGTTGGTATTACATAGGTTGGATATTTATTTTTCATTCTTTTTCAATTACACCATCATAACATATTCACTTTGCCACTGGCCCACACCTTAGCATAGCCCCTCTGTTGCTTATGACATCTGATTTAAGAGAGAAACAGATTGCTTATTGCTGCAAGGAATAATTCACCATATTATATAAATAAATAAAATAAGAACCATGGGAATTATCATATGGATCTTAAGAAAACCACAGGGTATCAAAGAATTGATAGGCTGTTCCAGCAAAAGAAATCTACATATACAGGATTCTTGCCATCCAGAGACTTCTAAAACAAGATACACAACAAAAATACACAAATATACCTACACATAATAAAATGGTAAGCAGATTTATATTCATCACTTCAGTTATGAATAATCCCTTATTAATTGTGGAGCAATGTGGAATAGAAATTAGGGTTACATGTCCCTGAATTGTCAGTAATATTGTACCACTGTTCAAATCCTTTTTGCAGAGAATATGAGATTTTTGTAGGTCTTTAGAGGAAATCATACAAAAGATTTGCAAGCATAGAAACACACAAAGAAATACATAGAATATGAGCCACAACTTATAAAACTGCCCCAAGGTTTTAAAACTATACTGATGTGGAATGATGAAGTATCTTAAAGCTAAGAGTCATTTACTCAAAAGATACGTAAGTGCATCTGTGATCCAGCATGGGCTGTGGGTGATTACAATGATGCCATGACCTTCTTTAGGAACTGAAACATCCCTTTAGGAATTTGTAGTCCACTGAATACAACCAAGTTCCAAATATTACTACAGCTTGTCATGGTTAATGCTACATTAGAATGCTATGTAGAAGAGTTATAGTTATCACTATACCATTTTTATATAAGCCATGCCTAGATAGGCCAATAGACCTGCCCAACATCAACAGCTAGTGAAGAGTTAATATAGGTGGTAATGGGAAAATATATGCAAAAGTCTTCCCAGGTCCTTATATCAATGAGAAAAATCACACACACATAAGGGATGAAATAACAGGCAGTAACTATGTTATGCCAATGAAAATGACTAACTGGGAGACCAATACTTAAGACCTAGAAATGCAAGAATGAAGATAAGCCTGCAGAAAGTACGTGCATTTAGAATAGAGGAGATGCCAATTAAAAGAAAGGAAATGAGGCAAAAAAAAAAAAAAAGTGAAATATCACAGTTGCATTATCAGTATAATTTAAGGAATAAAACTGGTGGCAAGAGTGTTTTGAATGAAAGACGAATGTTGCCTCTAAAATACTCAGGGATAAATAAAGTTATTCTAACATGTCTTGTAAATGAAACAGATTTAAGTTAGAACAGAAAGTATGCTGTTCTTCTTTAATATTAATTGAATACCCACAGTGTCCCAACCACTCAAATTCTCATTGGAATGGTCATAAAAACCATGGGAGTGGATGAAAAGGGCAGAATAATGGGGCAAGGTTGAATGGAAAAGTAGGTGATATCAATCAGTTAAAACATTTATTGAGGCTCTGTTACAAACATATCTACAAGACATTTTGTTAGCCAATTTGGGGAATGAAAATAATTCAATAGCTGAATTAGGAAATAAGACATACATGAATTTAAAAAAACAGCACAAGGCCATATTTTTAAAATCTATGTAAAAAGATTAAAGAAAGGCCATACCATTGGCCAGATAATGAGTTTAAAATGTAATTGACACATAAGAAATAGTAAATCTCAATGCAAAGGTAAATACATATTAAAAGTAGTGGCTTAATCACTTATAATGCCAGGATGAAGGTTAAAAGAAAAAAAGTATTGAAATAACTGATTACAATAATTAGTTCAGGGGTATATAAGATACAAAGATGTAAAATGTTACATCAAAAACAAAATGTTGTGGGGGAGTAAAAATGTTGAGCTTTAGAATGGGATCAAACAAGTTGTTATCAACTGAAAAAAGAGTATTATGGATATAAGTTGTTAATGTAAGCCTTATGGTAACCAAAAAGCAAGACCCTAAATACACAAAAGATAAAGAAAAAGGAACATAAGCACATCATTAAAGTCATCAAATCACAAAAGAAGAGAGCAAGAGAAGAAGAAAGCAACAGAGAGGAACCACAGAAACAGACAAAATAACAACATGTTAAAGAGTACACACATATCAATACTTTAAATGAAAAAAAATGGAAAATACTCCATTCAAAACACATGGAGTGGCTAAATGGATTAAATAAAATCAAACAAAAAACAAGACCCATCTATATGCTGCCCAAGAAAGACACACGTTAGATATAATGACACATACAGACTGAAAGTGAAGGGATGGTAAAAGATACCATGCAAATAGAAACAAAAAGAAGGCTAGAGTAGCTATATTCATATCAGACAAAACAAACTTCTAAAATAAAGACTGTAATAAGAGACAAAGAAAGGTGTTACATAATAATAAATGGATCAATCCAAAAAGGGGATATAACATTTGTTAATATTTATGCATCCAACATAGGAGCATCTAAATACATGAAGAAAATATTAACAGACCTAAAGGGACAAACAACAATATAATAATATTAGGGAACTTTAACACCCTACTTACATTAATGAACAGATCATCTAAAGAGAAGGAAACATTGGCCTTACATGATATATTAGACCAGATGTACTTAACAAGTATTTATAGAACATTCCATCCAAAAGCAACAGAATACACATTGTTCTCAAGTGCACAGGGAACATTTTCTAAGATAGATCATATGTTAGGCCACAAAACAAATCTTAATAAATTTAAGAGGATTGAAATTACATCAAGCATCTTTTCTGACTAAAATGGTATGAAACTAGAAATTAATTATATAAAGCAAGCTGGAAAATTTATAAATATGTGGAGATTACACAAAATGCTACTGAGTAACCACAGGGTCAAAGAAGAAACCAAGATAAATCTTAAAATACCTTGGGACAAATGAAAATGGAAATGAAATATACTACTACAGGATGCAGCAAAAGCAGTTCTAAGAGGGAAATTCATAGAGATAAATGCCTACCTCAAGAAACAAGAACAGTCTCAAACAGTCTAACTTCACACCTCAAGGAACTAGAAAAAGAACAAATGAAGCCCAAAGTTAGTAGAAGGAAGGAAATGACAAAGATTAGAGCAGAAATAAATGAAACAGAGATTAAAAGGACAATAGAAAACATCAATGAAACTAAGAGCCAATCTTTGAAAAGATTAACAAAACTGATAAATCTCTAGCTATACTCACCAGGAAAAAGAACATAAGGAACTCAAATAAAATCAGAATGAAAGAGGTGATACAGTTGATACGACAGAAATGCAAAGGGCAATACATAACATACATAACTATGAACAACTATATACTAACTTGGAAGTCACTCTAGAATTCTCCTTGTCATACCTTACTTTACCTTGTCTTAATAGCTCTTCAGTACTGCAATTACCTCATACGGAACCTCATTTTTCTCTTGGAACATTGCAAAGATCTCTGAACTTACCTTGATGTAACAGCTCATCTGCAATCCACCTTGCATACTGTTTACCCTGATGCTTCCTGTTGAGGCACTCAGTCCCTGCAGAAAAGATCTGATCTCCTGAGCTTGGAACAAGAGACACATCATTACCTGTTTCTTCCCCAACCTAATCTTCCTGGCTTTCTATTTTCTTCACTTCACTCTCAGCACTCTGATGACAGCATTCTTCAGCTTAGAGTTCCCCTCAAACATCATGTGTTTTCATGAGAAGGCAACATATTTGGAGACAAGGCAAAGAATTCTCATTCCAGTGAGCAGTAGACTACACAATCATGACTGCGACATTAGAAATTCCTAGGAAGATGAGGGTATTTCTCATCTCCACCTTTCTCTGAAAGGGTATTTCAGGAGACTGCAGACAATAACAGCTAGCAAATATCATCAAAGATATACAGTGCCTGAATCAACACAGAGATGAGAATATTAAACCCAGGAATAACACACTAGTGAAAATCACTGGGTAAGACTTTGGAAAATCATAAATTGCCAATTGCAAAACAATATTTTATGGTCTAATGCACGCAATGAATCTATTTGTGAACCATTCAGCTTATAAGAAATAAAACTTAGATTTGAACCCTGATGTTCCTAACTCTACAACCCAATCTTCTCTCATATAAGAGCATTTCTCAAAAGTGCATTCCCTGAACATCAGTTACACAGATTGTTCTCAACTGGGGTAAAATAAGCTAAACTGTTTTTTTTTAATTCAAAAATTCTCAAAAAATGTAATGTGGGATTTCCCCAAAATAGTTAGCTTAAACACCTCTATTTTAGTGAATTTGAGTGAAAATTGTGTTACCTGCAGCCCAAGACACCTTAACCAATAAAATATTTAACATATTGTTTAGTGGGTTCAAATATATCAAAATATATCTCAAAATGTATCAAAAAAGCAAATGAACCACAGTGAGACATCACCTCACACCCATCAGGATGGCTACTATTAAAAAATAAAAAACAGAAACAGACATTGGTGAGGATGTAGAGAAATTGGCACCCTCATGCACTGTTGGTGTTAATACAAAATGGTACATCCCCTACAGAAAACAGTACAGCAGTTCCTCAAAAAATTAAAAATAGAAATACAATATGACCCAGCAATTCCACTTCTGGGCATAAACACCAGAGAACTGAAGGCAGGTTCTCGAGATATTTGTATACTCACATTCACAGCTGCATTCTTCACAACAAACAAACAGGGAAGCAACCCAAGTATCTATTGACAAATGGATAAACAAATTGTGGTATGCATACAACAGAGTATTTTTCAGCCTTAAAAAGAAAGGAAATTCTAACACATGCTTCAACATGGCTAAATCTTCAGGACATTATGCTACATGAAATAAGCCAGTCACATAAGGACCAATATTGCATGATTCCACTTGTATGAGGTACCTAGAATAGTCAAATTCATAGAAACACAAAGTGTAATGGTGGTTATCAAAGGCTTCAAAGTTTGGGGAGTTGTGTAATGGGCACAGATTTTCAAGTTTACAAGAAAAATTCCTGGAGATTGGTTGTATCATTGAATATACCTAACACTACTGAATTGTACACTTAAAATGTACAATTAAGGTTAAGATGGTAAGTTTTGTTATATGTATTTTATCACGATTAAACAATGGCTTTAGTGATTGAATTAAATGATTGTTATTTTCTTCTCTATTTTCATGCATTATCCAAAATTATTACAGTAGGATGTTTACCCTTTTATTATCAAAATAGAAACTATTAAAATAAGTCCAGACCAACTAATATATGCAAACTGAATGAATATCTCCAACATGCATTCAGATCAAATGAATTATATACCTCATGAGTCTGCTGGTAACACACAATGAATATCTATTATGGTGCACATCAATTATACAACCTGCAATTAATAATGGATAATTTAAATATTACTGTTGAGAAGCCTTCATTATTAAATCGAGATGTGATGTCTATTTCATGTTTGTGAGATACTTCTACTAAGTTCAATGTTGCTGAACACCACCTACACATAAGAAAGTGTTGGTTATTATGGTGGTTACAGGAATCAGAGTTTTTGACCATGAGGCATATGTTTTAGTAGACTATATTATTAAAGTATTCCCTGTGCTTCCCTATGGATGTAATATACTTCCAGACATCATGTTGGCCAGGGAATTGTAAGAACAAGTGGTGGATGATCCCCATTTTTATAAGATTTTTATTTAGAGTGGCTTTAAGTTCTTAGCAAAACTGAGGAAAAGGTACAGGGAGCTCCCATATATTCCTACCCCACACATGCACAACCTCCCCTTAATTATCAACATCCCCCACAAGAGTGAGCCACCTGTTATAAATTATAAAGCCTGGGACACATCATTAGTACCCAAAGTCCACGTTTTACCTTAGGGTTCTTTCCTGGTGGTGTACATTCTATGGATTTTGACAGATGTATAAATGACATGCATCCAAAGAGTTTCACTTCTCTAAAGATTCTTTGTGCTCCAGCTATTCATTTCTCCCTTCCTCCCTCCCTTCTATCTCCTGGAAATTACTTATCTTTTTTCTGTCTCCATAATTTTGCTACTTTCAGAATGTAATACAGTTGGAAACACACACTATGTAGCTTATTCAGAACAGCTGCTTTCACTTAGTGATATTCATTTAAATATCTTCTTTATCTTTTCATGACTTGGGAGGTCATTTCTTCTTAGCATTAAATAGTATTCCATTGTCTGAATGCTCCACAGTTTCATTATTCATTCATCTGCTGAAGGACATCTTGGTTACTTTCAAGTTTTGGCAATTATGCCTAAAGCTGCCCTAAATATCCACATGCAGGTGTGTATGCCCCTTTTGAGCAAATATTTAAGGCCTCTTTCATTTTTTATTTATTCTCTGACCTGAAAATGGAGGTGCTCCAATTTGGGCCAGCTCCATATGCCTGCATACATCCTGGAAGAAGCTGGGTGCAGAACTATAAGCAGTCCAAAATAGATATCACAAGCAACATTATTTGTAACCTCAAACTAACTTAGCCTATCCCAACTGACACAAGTTTGTATACAAGTTGACTTTAGACTAGACATATATATAACCTTCAAAGACAGCCTATATGTCTATGCCACACAACAAACACTGCTCCTTTTGTGATCATTTTCCAAAATGCAGGCACTGCTTTGTCATCAGCACTGGCAGGAGACTTCTGTAACTAGGGAAATTCAACTAGATTATGTTCCATATTTCTTTCTTTTTTACTGAAGTATAGTTGATATACAATCTTATATTGGTTTCAAGTATACACACAGTGGTTCAACAGTTACCCATATTATTAAAGCCTCACTCCACTAATGCAGTTACTGTCTGTCAACACAGGAAGATGTTACGGAATCATTGGCTATATTCACCATGCTGTACTACCATCCCCATGACCAACTTATATTATGATTGAGAATTTTTGTGCCTCTTCATCCCCCTCACACTCCTCACCTATCGCAAACCCTCCCCCATGATGACCACCAGTCACTTCTCAGTGCCTACAACTCTATTTTTGTTTTGTTTTTAGATTCCACAAATAAGTGAAATCATATGGTATTTATTGGTCTTTCTCCACTTGGCTTATTTCACTTAGCATAATACCCTCTAGGTCCATCCATATTGTCACAAATGAAAATATTTCTTCTTATGGCTGAATAATACTCCATTGTATACACATACCACATCTTCTTTATCCACTCATCTATTGATGGACACTTAGGGTTCCTTCCTACCTTAGTTATTGTAAATAATGCTGCCATAAACATAGGGATGCATATTCACCAACACTTTCTTTTTCTTGTCTTTTGAACAGTGGCCATTCTAACTGGTGTGAGGTAATGTCTCATTGTGGTTTTGATTTGCATTCCATTATGATTAGCAATATGGAACATCTTTTCACATGCCTATTAGCCATCTGTATTTCTTCTCTGGAGAAATGTCTGTTCAGTTACTCCACCCATTTTTTAAATGGGCTCTTGTTTTTTGGCGTTGACACATATGAGTTATTTATATATTATGGATGTTAACACCTTATCAAATGAATCACTTACGAATACCTTATCCTGTACTGTAGGTTGCTTTTTTGTTCTGCTGATGGTACCATTTGCTGTACAGAAGCTTTTTGGTTTTGATGAAGTCCTACCTGTTCATTTTTCATTTTGTTTCCCTTGCCCAAGGAGATGTATCCAGGAAAAAATTGCTCATGCCTATATTTCAAGAGATTTTTGCCTGTGTTTTCTTCTAAGAGTTTTATATTTTCATGTGTTACATTTAGGTCTTTAATCTATTTAAGTTTTATTTTTGTTTATAGACTTAGACAGTATCCAGTTTCATAGAGCTGTCCAGTTTTCCTACACCAGTTATTTAAGAGATTGTCATTTCCCCATTGTATATTCATGGCTCCTTTATCATATATTAATTGACCATATATGTGTGGGTTTATATCTGGGCTCTCTATTCTGTTCTACTGATCTGTTGATCTGTTCTTGTGCCACTATCATTCTTTTTGGTTACTGTAGCTTTGTAGTATAGCTTGAAGTCAGGAACTGTACATCCTCCAGTTCTTTCCCAGGATTTCTCTGGCTATTCACAGTCTTTTGTGGTTCCATATGAATTTTAGGATTAATTGCTCTAGTTCATTGAAAAATGCCATTGGTATTTTGATACCAATTACATTGACTCTGGAAAGTGCTTTGGGCAGGATGTCCATATTGACAATATTCTTCCTATCCATGAGCATGGGATAGATTTCCATTTATTTGTGTCTTCTTTGTCTCGTGAGTGTCATAGTTTTCAGAGTTCAGGTCTTTCATCTCCTTGGTTATATTTATTCCAAGGTATTTTATTCTTTTTGATGCAATTTTAAATGGAATTTCTTCCTGACTTCTCTCTCTGCTATTTCTTTGTTAGAATTTAGGAACACAAAAGATTTCTGTTTATTAATTTGTATCCTGAAACTTTGCTGAATCCAGTTATTATTTCTAATAGGTTTTTGGTGCAGGTCTTAGGGTTTTCTATGTATAATATCATGTCATCTGCAAATAGTGACAGTTTTACTTCTTTCTTACCAAACTGGATGCCTTTTATCACTTTATCTTGGACTGTCATGGCTAGGATACAGCTAACATCATACCCAATGGTGAAAAGCAGAAAGATTTTCCTGTAAGATCAATAACAAGACAAAGACGTCCACTCTCACCACTTTCATTCAACATAGTACTGGAGGTGCTAGCATGGGGGAGGGGCTGGGGTGGGTGAGTAGAGAGGATGAGGAGATAAAGAGGCACAAAAATCTTAGTCATAATATAATTGGTCAAGGGAATGATAAACAGCATGAAGAATACAGCCAATGGTTCTGTAGCATCTTCCTATGTTGATAGATAGTAACTGCACTAGTTGGGGTGAGGACTGAATAATGTAGAGAACTGTTAAAGCACTGTGTGTATACCTGAAACCAATGTAAGATTATATATCAACTATACTTCAAAAGAATAAAAAAGAAACTAGAAAAGAACAAATGAAACCCAAAGTTAGTAGGAGAAGGAACATAATAAAGATGAGAGCAGAAATAAATAAAAGAGAAGAAAAAAATAGAAAAAATAAAATAGAGAAGAAAACAATAGAAAAATAATCAAAGAAACCAAGAGCTGGATATTTGAGAAGATAAAACAGACAAATTCCTAGCCAGACTTTTGGAAAAAAAAAAGAGGGCAAAAAATAACAAAATCAGAAATGAAAAAGGAATAGTTACAATGGATACCATAGAAATACAAAGAATTATTGTAGGACTATATGAAAATTTACATGCCAATAAATTGGACAACCTAGAACAATGGACAATTTCCTAAAAAACAGAACATTCCAAGACTGACTCTGGAAAATGCAGAAAACCTGAACAGACCGATTTCCAGCAATGAAATTGAATTGTTAATCAAAAAATTTCCAACACAGAACCAGATGGTTTTACAGCTGAATTCTACCAAACATTTAAAGAAGAGCTAATACCCGTCCTTCTCAAAGTATTCCAAAAAGTTGAAAGTGGGAATACTTCCAAACTCATTTTATGAGGCCAGCATCACTCTAATACCAAAAGTAGACAAAGATGCTACAAAAAAATAAAGAATATTATAGACATAGATGAGAAAATCCTCAACAAAATATTAGTGAACCAAATTGAAATATATGTCAAAAGGATCATCCATCAGGACCAACTGGGATTTATTCCAGGAATGCAAGGAAGGTAGAATATTTGTAAATCAATCAGCATCATACAACACATTCACAACAAAAAAAGGATAAAAAACCATATGATCAGCTCAATAGATGCTGAAAAAGCATTTAACAAAATTCAGCATCCATGCATGATAAAACTCTTCTCATACTTCTTTCATTCAAGAAAAATAACAGAGTCCCATTGCTGAGACGTGCTCAGAAAATCATCACACTTTTGCTGTTGGCCACCTTGAATCACAGTGGTCTTTCTTACATTTCTAGGGTGTCAATTACTTGTTCAATTAAGAGCCATATTTACCTATTACAGCATCCTCTGGAGTTGAGTCCTTGCTTTTTTCTTTACAAATTTGAATACTGAGTGATGTCGGCCCCAGTCAATAGCAGAATGTCTTCTATTATCAATGATTTCTGTGGCACTCATTGATGAAAGGCCCCTTAGCCTGACAGCAGTTGAAAAAACAACCACAGAGCTCAGAACAGCACCTCTGATTCATGGCTTGCCACTTAAATAAACTGGTCCTTCACACCACCAGCAACCTTCAGAATGGCTCAAGTAATTGACTCTTACGTTGTCTCATGGTCAAGCAGATCTACACCTCTGTTAAGGTATGCTCCCAGAAAAAGATGTTCTCAGGCTAAACAATTATCTCACTGGGGTCACAAGAAATTCTGAATGTTTCCAGACAGTAGTTTACTGAAAAAGAGCAGTGTAGCCTTGAAATCACCACACCTACGTATTGTTTTGATACCAGGTACACTTTATCGGATCTAAAAATAAGTTTTACAGAACTTTATATGGCAAAGAATATTGAGGTAATTGGCTTTACTGTTGTTACTGATTTCTTATTGTTTGTATGCTTCACTTGGGTTAGAAACTCTTAAGAGAAACTAATCAGTAGACTTTTCTTTAGGCAAGTATGGGTCAAAGTGAATAGAGCCTATTACCTCATGTCATTTACAAAAATAGGGCCTGGTCACAAGAACAGAGCCACAGACCAGTGGAACAGATTAGAGACTCCAGACATTAACCCAAACATATATGGTCAATTAATATTTGATAAAGGAGCCATGGACATACAATGGGGAAATGACAGTCTCTTCAACAGATGGTGCTGGTAAAACTGGACAGCTACATGTAGGAGAATGAAACTGGACCATTGTCTAACCCCATACACAAAAGTAAATTCAAAATGGATCAAAGACCTGAATGTAAGCCATGAAACCATAAAACTCTTAGAAAAAAACATAGGCAAAAACCTCTTAGACATAAACATGAGTGACCACTTCTTGAACATATCTCCCCAGGCAAGGAAAACAACAGCAAAAATGAACAAGTGGGACTATATTAAGCTGAAAAGCTTCTGTACAGCAAAAGACACCATCAATAGAACAAAAAGGTACCCTACAGTATGGGAGAATATATTTGTAAATGACAGATCCGATAAAGGCTTGACGTCCAAAATATATAAAGAGCTCACCCACCTCAACAAACAAAAAACAAATAACCCAATTAAAAAATGGGCAGAGGAACTGAACAGACAGTTCTCCAAAAAAGAAATACAGATGGCCAACAGATACATGAAAAGATGCTCCACATTGCTAATTATCAGAGAAATGCAAATTAAAACCACAATGAGGTATCACCTCACACCAGTAAGGATGGCTGCCATCCAAAAGACAAACACCAACAAATGTTGACAAGGTTGCAGAGAAAGGGGAACCCTCCTACACTGCTGGTGGGAATGTAAATTAGTTCAACCATTGTGGAAAGCAGTATGGAGGCTCCTCAAAATGCTCAAAATAGACTTACCATTTGACCCAGGAATACCACTCCTAGGAATTTACCCTACGAACGCAGCACTCAAGTTTGCAAAAGACAAATGCACCCCTACGTTTATCGCAGCACTACTTACAACAGCCAAGAATTGGAAGCAACCTAAATGTCCATCAGTAGATGAATGGATAAAGAAGATGTGGTACATATACACAATGGA
This sequence comes from Manis pentadactyla, assembly GCF_030020395.1. Classification (NCBI taxonomy): domain Eukaryota; kingdom Metazoa; phylum Chordata; class Mammalia; order Pholidota; family Manidae; genus Manis; species Manis pentadactyla. Next base: position 115,427,903 of record NC_080024.1, on the reverse strand, counting down.
ATATTACTCAGCCATAAGAAGAAAACAAATCCTACCATTTGCAACAACATGGATGGAGCTAGAGTGTATTATGCTCAGTGAAATAAGCCAAGCGGAGAAAGAAAATACCAAATGATTTCACTCATCTGTGGAGTATAAGAACAAAGGAAAAACTGAAGGAACAAAACAGCAGCAGAATCACAGAACCCAGGAATGGACTAACAAGTCCCAAAGGGAAACGGACTGGGGAGGATGGGTGGGTAGGGAGGGATAAGGGTGGGGGGAGAAGAAAGGGGGTATTATGATTAGCATGCATAATGGGGGGGTGGAGAAAGGGGAGGGCTGTACAACACAGAGAAGACAAGTACTGATTCTACAACACTTTGCTATGCTGATGGGCAGTGACTATAAAGGGGTTTGTGGGGGGGGACCTGGTATATGGGAGAGCCTAGTAAACATGATATTCTTCATGTAATTGTAGATTAATGATAACAAAAAAAAAAGGAAAGAAAAGGGGGATTACCCCCTGATAGGATAAAACTAACTGTAAATCAATGATTAATGCATGCTTTAAATATCTTTAATTTTGATCATTTAAAGGGTGTCAGATGATCAGCTATGGAAATACATTTTTCTGATAATATTCCTTTCTCTTAAAAAAACAAAAAAGCAGTTCCTGAGTGGTGATCTCCAATAAGTTCTTCACAATGATATAAAGGGCATATCAAAGTGTGGGCAAAGGGTTTGTTTGTGTTTATACAGAGGATCAAAGCCTAATTTGGCTACCCAGAAAACGAATTAAGATACGATATGAAGAAGATCTTCCAACATCAACATTCTCTGGAAGAGTCATTCCAGAAGATGAACATCAAAAAACTTCAACAAAGATCCTGGCGCTGTTGCAGTTGCAGCTGCATTCATCCCACCGGTTCCTGGACTTGCCATTGGAATGAAGAAGGAGATATCTAAGCTGGCCTGTGCATACAGTAAAACAACAAATTTGACTGGACTTATACTGTCGGAACTCAACCAAGAATTAGGAAAAGTGCAAGTTGCAGCGCTCCAAAATCTTGTGACTACAGACTATCTACTGTTAAAAGAACATATGGGATGTGAACAATTCCCAGGAATTGGTTGTTTTAATTTGTCTGATTTTTCTCAAACTATTCAAATTCAGTTAGACAATATCCATCATATCATTGATAAGTTTTCACAAATGCCTAGGGTGCCTAACTGGTTTTCTTGGTTCCACTGGAGATGGCTGGTAATTGTAGGTCTGCTTTGGTTATGTAGCTGTATTCCTATTATGTTAATGTGTGTGTGCAATTTAATTAGTAGTTTAAAACCTATACATGCTTATGTTACTCTACAAGAAGATATGTCAAAGAAATAATCAATCTTCCCATGTTTTCTTCCACCTGCTACTTCTCTAGCTTTTCTCCTTCCTTCCTAATTACACCCCTTAAGTAGAATTCGTGCCTCATAACGAAATTACCGAGTATCATAATTCTTCCAAGTGGTAAAGATACCTCAAGACAAATGCTGGGCATAAAACCCACAGGGCATAAATCTGCAAAGAAGTAAAAAGCTAACCTTTTCAAACAATATGGCTTCTCTCTCACTTATCAACTTTACATTTCCCTGTATGGCCCCGGAAGATGATTGGTTAGCCAGAGACGGGTAAGATTCCTCAAGGGAGGAACAACCTAAGACAGGCACAGTCGCAGGGGGGCCATCAGGTGAGAAATTGGGGATCAACAGAGGTGGGGCTTAGAACTCCACCCCCCCTGTTTTGAGAGAAATCTTCTGCATCTGTGGATGTTTTGTTACCTTTGTCTAGCTTGGATTAATACTTAGTCTATAGGCACACACCTGATCATCTACATTTGCCCTCTTACAGCACTAAACTATGTTTTCTACCTTTATCTTGCATCTACCTGCCACTTCAGCATTTTATTTAAAAAAATAATAATAATAATAATAATAACAATAATAATAAGGGAGAAATGTGGGATTCACATATAAATCAAGTATAAAAATCAAACGAATATTCGTATTTGACCTGATTGTTTATAGTTCATGATGCGTGATCAAAACTGAAAGTTTCTGTGATGACTGCCCTTGCACTGTTCACCATGTAAGAACTTGTTATGCTTCAGAAGACTGGAGACTGTTGAGAACTAGGCTTGGGGTTGATTAATGATTGTGCATTGAGTCCCCTATACAGAATTTTATTGTTGTTAACAACCATTTGATCAATACATTTGAGAGATGCCCTCTCAAAAAAAAAAAAAAAAAATAGGACCTGGTGCCAGCAACTGCCGTAAGCAGCCCAGACAGGCAGCCCAAACCTCCTTACAGACAAGGTAGGGAGCACACCTGAGATGCACTGAAAAAGACCCACTTCATGTCATCAAGCCCCAAGGTGGGACTGACCCACCTTCCTTTTGGAAGCTGTATTTTTTTCTTCACTTTATGGCTTAATTAGATGCTTAAAATCAGAGTAAAAGGTGTGTCAGAATTTTTTCATGAAAGGTTAACAAGGATCTGGGGGTCCTCAATACAGAACATTTACTAGAGTATTATTTATTCTGAGACTATAGCCAGGCTTCAGATGCTCCAGGAAGGAAGGAAATTTGGCCTCATCTCATAATACAGAAAAATGCCTTTCTCAGAACAATTAAATGAATGCTGGCAGATAGCTTACCTTGGCTGGTAGGCCTACTTAAACTTGAAAGGCTAAGACAGGAAATTTCATCATCTACTATTTCTCTATATAACTGTACAGTCTAAGGTGATTTTTACCCAGGCCTGTGGATTTAAATATCATCTTCATGTTTATAATTCCCACATTTATATTCCTAGGCCACATCTCACTTCAGATATCTAACCTCAGCTGTTCCCAACTCCAGGCTTCTCCCTCCCAGGATATGGATGAGCAGGCAATTGTGGCTACCAGAACCAGAGAAGTCCTGTTTCCTCCCGGCCCTCACCCCTCACACCTAATCCATCAGCAAGTGTTATCTCCTCAATCCTCCAAAATGCATAACAAATGGATTTAATTCCTATGTCCTAGCTACCACTTTGAACCAGACCCCAAAATAATTGTCAAACTCCTATAGTTGAGCTTTCCTTGAAGTAACAGAAACAATCTTAAGACAAATTAAATGGTCATTTGCATACTTACACAATTTTGCTGATTATCCTTTGCACTTAAGATCCTAAGGCCTTACAGTGGCCTTTGAAAACTGTACACCTAGACTCCTGCTTACTGCATACTTAGACTCCTCTATCTTATTTCAAGCTCATCTCTCACCACACTTTGACCACAGCAGTCCTCACCCCCATTTCCTGCACATGCCAGTATCTTTCCCATCCAAGGGCCTTTGCGCGTATCAGCACAAACCCAGAAAACACTTTACCTCTAATTTTTCATGTGGTCAGTCCTTAACATTTAGGTCCCATTTCAAATGCTATTTCCTTAAAGAGGTTTTCCTTGACCAATCTACTTAAACTGGCATCCCCCTCCCATGATCTCAATCCACAGCTTGTTTACATAGTTTCACAATTTATAATTACATTTTTTGTCTGTATTTGTCAGATTGTTTTTGTTTCTTCTTGCTAGCTGGTAAACACAATGAAGGGTAAGAAGGATGTATTACTCACCTTTGGGTCTCCATCTCCTACTATAACTAATGCATTGAAGGTGTGCAATAAATATTTATTGAATAAACAAATACCAAAGTAGCTACATGGCCGAATATAGTAATGTGACCAAGCTTCTGTATAGGCAAGACAGCCAGAAAAAATAAAAAAGCCACAGTAAAGCCCAGTGTGAGCCATGTGAGCCCCAGGAAGTATCCATTTACCAGATGACATGGCTTTTGGCGTTGCTAATAAATTGTTAAAATTTTAGTAAATATCAATTATTGGGTGTCTACTGTTCTTTAATATGGAGGAAACAAGGAGTTACCGAAGGTGTGAGATAAGTAATTTTAAATTTCCTTTTTCTTTATTCACTATTTCACTGACATTTTGAAAAAAATTTACTTCACATATGGCAACATCTAAACAATAAAGCAATAAAGATGCACTTGTACATGGGAAGATTCTCTTGGAGAAGAATTTGAAGGACACAAACAAACACCCAAAATGGAAAGCCTTTCTATGGCTGGCTTCAGTTGCTTTTTGAAAGAATTAGTTTAATTAATTATTCATGAAAATGTAGCTTCTAAATGAAAACTGGCTTTATTGTTCAAATATCCTTTCTTTATAATACAAATTCCTCTCTCAGTGAATCAGACAATTTTAAGCAGGTAGGAACAAACTTATTTTTAGAAATCAAGATTTTGATGATCAGAGAAATTAGTAAGGTTCTGATGTCAATAGTGACAGGGTAAGTCTTCTTTTCTCTTAAAGGATTTCATAAATGGCTTTATGGGGGTTTCAGTTCTTATCTGTTGAACACAGTACTCAGCCAAAGCAAGCTGAAATACACATAGGGGGAATATCTTCATTAGGACCAGCTATGCTGAAATAAACCATTAGTTAGCAGTAGAAAGAAAATCCTTCTCCGGAAAGCCAGAGAGTAGTATTTAATAGTGTCTAAGAAGAGAAGGAAGAGTCTTATTTTCTTACCAAGAAATTTCAAGGTTAATTTTCCAGTTCCTGATTTTCAGTTTTTCATTTGAGTTTTACATATAACTTTAACATGTTCTACTACAACACATGCTGTAAAAAGAAAGAGCATATTGCATTTGGAATTCTTTAAGCTCACATTTTTCCCTATCAACATATAAAATAAAAAGGAGAAGATAAAATTCCAAATAAGCATTAACTTTTATTTAATCCTATCTTTTCTCATCCTATATTGCTGATACGATCTCTAAAAAATCAGGGAGGCAAGTATTGTAGTCTCCTGGGTCAAAACAAACCAAAACAAATTTATTTGAAATCAAGTATAACATAAAGACTTTGTATCATTTTGTTTTAAATTATGATTTCTAATGTCTATCACAGTAAAATAACTCACTGACTTACCTCCAACCAGATGCTGATGAATCTTAACCTATCTAGCTAGCATTGAGCGGCTACTCTATAAAAATCTGTCATTAATTAAAGAATGTGGAAGGAGACAAATGCAGGCAAAATGAAACAGCAAATTATTCTAGTAAATGTAGATAAACACAATGTATATTTTGAGAGCCAAATGGTTTTTACAACATAATGATTTTTAATACTCAAGGAGTTTATGACAGAAACTGCTGATGTCAATACCCATTGAATTAGAAAGACCCTGATTTGTCAGAGAGAGGATGCTCTATAGCCTCTCTTGAATACCAAAAGGGAATATAAAAGCACTTATAGTCAAAAGCCCAACTGACACTGAATGTGTGAACTGGAATTAATACTTGCAAACCCCAGAATAAGGACAAATTCAAGCTCATTTGCACTCTGACCTTAGACCCCTGGCGGACACTCCATGAGGGAGACTCAAGGTCTATTCTACCCAAACATGCATCCCAAGAGAGACATACGGAGGAGCTATCCTGAGCTAAACTTAGATACATAACAGAAATTTCCACCCCATAGGTTTCAGGCAAAGAGAGAGCTAGAGTAATTGGTTATAAAGAAGTGGAACAAGCCCAGTTAGTCTTTAAAAATGATTTTGCCTCTAGTACTCAGGAAAAGGAAAAGAAAATTTAAACACTTGATTCCAAGTCTGAGAAAAGAGAGTGTAAAGAGCAAACTAATGAAACTTCCATATACAAAGTCTGTTCTACAAAGATACAGGGACGATGCCATCAAAAGGTCCATTATCCTCACTTTGTAAAAGGTGAAACCAACAGAAACCCCAACATGGACTTCCATCAGCACCCAAGGACAGGGACAGGAACAACAGGGAAGAATAAGTGTCTTTCATGATGGTAAGGACCAAAAATTTCTTGAAAATAGCTAAATTAAATAAGGAGATTATTGCCAGTAATTACATTCTTCTGCAACTCTGTGGTCTGAGATGGAAAGGAAAAGCTTTTACTAGGAATGAAAGAACAAGACAGGCTTTCCATGTAGCAAACCACAGGGAGCTGACAATAGCACTGTTATTGGATCACTGTCTCTGAGAGAAGGCTAAGTATTCTCGCCTTTCTAGAACGACCTGGCTGGTTCACTTGGGAAGATAGTAACTTTTTGGGGGCTCTGGTGGCCAAAGGAGGCCCTAGAGAACAGCAATAAAGAAAAACCTACCCCTTTCTTGCTACGTAAATCAGGCATTAAATCTTCTAGAAAAAAGAAGATGACCAATGGCCTGGAGGGCAGGGTTTGTGAATTATTGAATTAAGGGACTTGGCTAGGTTTTGCTCATTGTTTCTGAAACTTTTGATGCATACCTTCCAATAATTTTCTCTCTGAGCAATTTAGAATTTCATCTGTGCAATACTTCCATGTGGGGAAAGAAATCGAAATAAGGAGGGAAAGATACCATGGAATTAAAATTGGAGCCAAATGGTAATATGGGCTCTGGAACCAGAAACACCTGAGTTCAGGTTCCATTGCTACTTACTAGCTGTGTGGTCAAGGCAGATCACTTAAACTCAGTGCCTCTGTTCACTCGCCTGTCCAAAGGGTAAGGTAAAGTATTTCCCATAAGGTGATTGTGAGAAGGAAAAAAAAATCATTTAGAGTGCTTAACACAATACCTGGTGGATAACAAATTGCTCTAATCATTAGTAGTAGTTTCCTCAAAAATCATGAGCTACAAATTACCAGAAAGCTGTATTTCATTAGTTTGGTTTCATAAAACTGATTTGGGTTTGCTGTGATCGTTTGATGTCAAAGTCAGAATGAAGCACTGATGTTAAGGAAGACCATTTTAAATTGCTGAAATCTACATAACATTTAAAAAATTTGAGTACTTTTATGTACTTGGAAACCACACTTGATTTATGCCTGACTACTTCTTGGAACCTCTGTGGGGAAAATTGAAGCTCCTATGGCCAGGATCCTCACCTGACCCTAAACTACTTGAAGATATAACTGGCCTCCTGTCAGGCTCATGCTTCCCCTCCCATAGGCAATAAGCTGTTACTGACTGAGTCACTATATAAAGAGCTCCGCCCAGTGCTCAAGGTGGAGGCAGAGACGGAGGTGGATTACAGACCTGCAGAATGCTGGATGCGGGCATGATTCTAGTGCTCCACCTACTGCTGTTAGAATATACCAGGTGTAAACTCTTTTATGGCAAGAACATTCTGCTGTCATTTCTTGGTCTCACCGAATCCATAGCAAACCAGCCTCGTGCTGAAACCCTCAGGCGAGACACTGTCTTTACCTTTAATTGTTTACCTTTTATGAACAGGTAACATTCACTTGCATTATCAACATCCACTTGTTTGTTGTAACAGAACATGTTAAAATCCCTGAGTATTTTCTCTGGGTCTGTTTGTTGTTTCTGTCTCCACCTCCAGCTGTGGTGAGTCCTCTTCTCTTAAGCAGCACAGTTAGAAGTCCCCACCATTTGTAGTGGGGTAAAACTCAAAAATTTGGAATTAGAGCCAAAACTCAGATTTCATGCACTATTACACTATTACATTAGTGTAATAGTCAATAACATTTTAAGATGTATGAGGATAAACCAAGAATTCTGTAGCTCAGTCTTACTCCATCTTAGGAGCTAGTAGTAGTTAAAATGTAAATTAATCAGCAAGAGGTAAAGATTTCAGGACATATTTATCTGGCTACTAAGTAGGGTTTATGAGTGAGTAAAGCTGGTTCACACAGGTCATGCATCAATATGTTACTTTAGTGTGTGCTTTTATTTTTAAGATTTAATGACTTCCTAAGGCATAAACTCTAAACAGAAAATGGAGCATTCAGTATATTAGTTATGGTGTATGTATCTCAGATGTGTGTTGTATCTGCCATATACCTATTTTTAGACATACTGAATACTTATTACTAAATTCAAGTTAATGAATAAATATTTACAAATTCTTACTATGTTCAGAACCATGGGGCCTATAAAACCCTATTGGAAGATAAGCCATACTCACTTGAAGCAAGCAGTGCAAAAAAGAACAGCACATATGTTTAAGCATTTTCAGCACATTGAATATTATCAAAAATAAGACAATAGACACATAATGAAGTCACATGCTAAATTCCATGTCACCAAACCAAGACTTAATTACAGTTTCAGCTCTTCCTAAAATGGAATTATCTGATCAGCACTAGTTAGGTAATCTGCCTGAGACCCCTGACATCCTTAAAGTAACCTCACAAAACCAACCCACTTTTTGCAAGCAGAACTTCCTTAGTCCTCTTTCCTTGTGCCTATAAAAGTCCTTCATTTTGTGCAGCTCCTTTCTATATGCTGGACTGTACTGCCCAGTTCATGAATCACTGAATAAGGCCAATAAGACTTTTAAAATTCTCTCAGTTGAATATTGTTTTTTAACAGTAGGCAACATCCAGATTCCATTCCTGAAGATTTTAATTTGTCTCTGAGATTCTGCTCCCAATTCCAAGGTGTGTGGGATTTTTCCCACACCAGGCAATTCTTCAATACCAGCTGGAATCCAACTCAATTTGACACTATCTACCTGGAGTTAGCAGCAGATCCCACAAGGGTGAAGTCCCACAAAACTGCCTTCCCGCTTAAGATGCCAATCAGAAGTCTAGGTTGCTACCTGGGCTTCTGACCAAAGGGTCATAGATTGGAGGTCCCCCCCACCCCTCCTTGGGATAGACTGCAGCTCACATAACTCAGAGTAACATTTTACTTGCTAGATTACCTGCTTATTACAATGGATGTAACTCAGGAACAGCCAAATGGAAGAGATGTACAAGGCCAGCTGTGGAGAAGGGGCATGGAGCTTCCATATTCTCTCCCGGCAGGCCACACTCTGCAAAGCTCAACATGTTCACCACCTGGGAAGCTCTCCAAACTCCTTCCTTCCAGTTTTTTAGAGAGGCCTCATTACATGGGCATGACTGATGCAGAAACCACTGGCTATTCGTTACTGAACTCAACCTCCAGCCCCTCTTCCCACCCTGGAGGTGGGGGTGGGACTGAAAGTTCCCACCCTCTAACCACATAGTTAGCTCCACCTGCACCCCAGCATCCTTTGGTGCGTCCAAAAGCCACCTCATTAACATAACACAAGACACATTTATTGCTCCCCTCACTTAGGATACTCAAAGAGTTTTAGCAGATTTATGCTGAAAAGAGGGATGAAGGCCAACTATATATTTATTTTATCACAGTCCCCTCTGCTTTTCTGCAGAAATACATGAGGAAAATAGACTTTAATAAAGCAAATTTTTCATTATTAGAAATACTACTTTTCACTTTTCCCACTTACTTTAGAAGCTGAATCAAATATAGTGAAAGGGAAACTCCATTTATGTTTAGTGGATGTGCTGCAATACACTGACCTGAAATCACACAAGCCTGCCCCCTCTATTCTGGACAAATTGTTTATCAACTCTGGGTCTAGCAAGCCTGAAATGTCTATTAACTTAATAGCCATTACAGAAAATGTTTTGAAACTGAAGGAAGATGGTTACAGGGATGGAAGTTGAAAGCATTATTGCTGCTACTAGAAGATAAATATAGGAGCCACCTCACAAACATTGGAAATTGGTTAAATGGGGAGCAACTGCTATCCCTTTGCCTTCATCTGTGTCACTTAAATCAATTTTCCATGAGTCCATTAGCCCAGGGATACATCACCCAATCTCAAAATGGGGAAATTTTAGAGTTTAGTCATCCAAGAAAAGCCAGACTGTTCGAGATCAAATGTGACCTATTTTAAAGACCTTTAGGGAAGGTTATTTCAAAACATCTTTTTGGTAACTCATTTCAGTGTCAAGCTGTAAAAAAGGAAGGAAATATTTCTATTCTTAAAAACTACTTACTTATCTTTTCTACAATGCAATGCAAACATAGTTAATCTACTACCGACAGAAAATCCTATAAATAGCAAGAGTAGCAGATGATAGCTGTCAGTTCTTAATCACCTATTTATGGGCATTTCCCTTACATTGAAAGATCTAGCACACGAAATGCTGTAGAATAAGTACTATTATCCCATTTTACAGGTGATGAAATGAAGGGTCAGAAAGCTGTTTGTCCAAAGTTCAAGAGCTGATGAATAGAGAAAAATGTACATGTAACAACTGATACTGAGTGTTTGAGCTTTTTCTTTCTCTATGCTTAAAATTGTGTTTAGGAAAGCTTTTTCCCCATCTTTTCTGAGAAAACCTTTGTTAAGACTGTTAAGAAAAGCCAGCACTCTGGCTCAGCACAATTAAGTACGTGATACTTCACGTTTTTCTTTCAGATTACAGATGTAGAGGCAGGCTATCTTTACAGTGGCAGGTGGCGAACGAAGCAGGTAGGCTTAGAAAGAGCCAGCTATTGGAAAATGGGGGAAAAAAGCAAAAGACACCCTCAAGTTGGGCAGCTGAAGCACCTATTCTGTAAGTGCCCTGTATTTCCCAAGACCTGCCTTCTCTTCCTGCAAGCATAATTGTGTGTGTTAAGTACAGCCTAATTATTTGCATATTAAGTAGCAACTTGATCTGAGCAAAAAGTTGGATGTGTCTGAGTTTGAGAACAGCCCTGAGAGCATCATCCCGAAGCCCTGCCAACAGGAAGGTTCTGGGAACCGCCACACTAGGCAGCCAAGGAGGGGGCAGCTGTGGCATTTAGGACTAGAAGGGACATTAAAGATTTTGACAAGATGGCAACAGGTGTCTGATGAGCTTCATTTTAACTGGAGATAAGCTGACCTGGATTTTTCTGTAAAAACACTCCAGTTCTGCCCTATGTATATCATAAAGGACAATTCTCCTGCTGTTGTTCTGAACAGAGAAAGGATGGGCAGAGCTTTCTAACCTGCTGCTACAGCATCTGCTGGTGGCGGATGACGGCCGTGTGCTTCTAAGGAGGCTGGCCCACAGAGGCACTGCTCTAGACCAATAGAAGCAGTGTCAGGTTGGCTTCTGGTCACAGGCATGCTTTCATTGTGAGCTGCTTCATGTTGACTCTCAGAAGTCCAGGGATATTGAAAGAATGTACACGATAGGTCTGCATCTGAAGGCTCATGAACTAGGCATTAGAGGGTGATTCTCAAACATCAGTGTGCAGAACCACCACCCCGGCGCTTGTGGAAGCACAGGTGGCTGCACCCACTCCCAGAGGTTCTGATTCAGTCGATCTGAGTGGGACCTGAAAATCTGCATTTTGACAAGCTGCAGTGTGTCCTGATCTTCCTGGCTAGGGAAATCACATGAACTACTGCTGCAGAACAATCAACTCTGGCTCCAATATTTTGAAGATTTCCTTCCCCTTACCTCAGTCTACGTCTGCCTACCAAAGTCTATTTGTGAAAATAGTGAATGTGCTTTTTTCCATCACTTCATCTACCATAAGTTAACTCTTCCCTCAGGTAGTTACAAAATGGTGCTATCGTCTAAATAACTTTGAAGTCTAGACATTAACAAGATAACTAGAATAATACAAGGTTGGGTAAATCATGTAAAAAGCAGGGAATCACCTTTTACACTTTACTGATAGCAGGAGAAGCATTCCCAAATGATCACTAGTCAAATTAAAAGTTTCAACCACTTATTTCAGCCGTAGGTTGAGCCACACCAATGCCCAGGAGGGTCGGCAGTACCATACTCTTCGGCCAAAGTGGGTACTCAGTTAAGATTCCCAGGCTCTGGTTGAATGAGAGATGTGAAAGAAGTTTGAACCTTCAAACCTCATCCTCGCATTTTTAAATAACTTGTGCTTTGTTGTTGTTTTGTGTTTGCTTGCAAAAAAGAACAAAAAAGTGAGCCACAAGTACGGGCAAAAAGATGTAAAATGTTAAGTACAAATCACTATATTAGGTACAATCAAGTTTTTTCCCATGAGTTTTCCTTGTATAAAATTTAGAAGAATTATATTTACTGATGTGTCAGACACTGAGAATTTAGTGCCAACAAATAGTGATATTTAATTATTAGTGTGCATCCACAGCACTGGCAGAAGGACCCAGGGATCTGTATTTTAACAAACTCGTAGGTAATTTAAGTGCCACACTGAGCAGCACAAACTAGGGAGAGTAATGTGCCCCGGGCTCTGTCAGAGAAGCAACCACAGACCTACACAGCCCAATGGCAGGGCACTACGGACTGCAGCTTTTAGAAACAGTCAGATTTATTGTCCAGTGTAGCAATAGCTGATGTTAGCTACGATAGAACCATTAAGTACTTAAACAGAAGTCAATAATTTCATATTATCTAGCTGTGATAATAGATATTTTGTTCACTATTCCTTTAGGACATTAAAGTGCAGGAGGGAGGGATGATACATCATTCCAATGTTTTATTAAATCCACTAAATTGGAAGAAATTATTTCTACATTGATGAACAAAACAGTTTAATCAGAAACAGATATTTCCATTTAAAATTATTAATGTTAGGAACTAAAATCATAACAATCCCATATATTCATATGAAACAGTCATTTCCAAAATAGCAAATAATATTGATCATCTTATTTGCTTTTCAAGAGAACCATGAGAGGCAGGCAGGGCAAGTATGCTTAATTCTATTTTACCAATGACAAAGACTGAGATGGATTAAGAAATTACATTTCCAAGGCCACACAGCCCACAAACGTCAGAATCAGATCTCAAAGCTAAGTTTTCTGACCTGAAGAGGTTACCACTGTAGAGTATTACTTTGTTATTTTTATTAAAGAGTGCTGAATTGCTACAAAGTGGCTTGGTAAAAGGATTAATTGTCTAGAACAAATAACACTAATTATAATTATATTCAGTCATATACTTGTCTGGGGAAGGTTTGTTCTTAAATATCTTCAAGCCATTTTATATGAAAGCCTGCCTGACAGGTAGGTCTGTAATATGTTGTAAAGTATACTCACTTTTCACTTTATTCCTACTCACATTTCTAACTAATTCTTCTGTGTTAAGGAGGTTTCCCAGTGGAAAATCATTCACAAAATTCCACAAGAAATATTAGAGAATGGGACAGGAAGGAAGTCCAAAGGGCTGGTGTAGTTCGTAAGGAAAGGTGTGTAGCCAGCAGCAAACGGGGTCAGCTTGTTGTCACAAGTCCCCACCAGAGTCCTCACTCATTCTTTCTCTCACCCTTCCCTCCCCCCTCTTCCTCAAGTAATTATTTAGGATGCTTACAAGTCAGCTTTAATGGGGATGGTGCAGATTTATAGCTGTTCTTATCTCCAACAATATTGCATACTTTGAAGTCCTCACTCAATACCAAAGGCAATGGTTGTGGTAGTGGGGGTAGAACGTGGCCCCAATTCACCTCAGATTAAAATGCATCCTTACCATTTGCGCTTCTTTTTTTCTGAATAATATGATAATAAACTAAAGGGTTATTTCTTAAATAAATTAACATTAGGTATTACTAGTCCTGATTCGGAAATATCAGCACATTTTAATGTTGATACATTATGATTTACTATTTAATTATAAGCCCTATTGCTGCTTAAAAGTCTCCACCGTAATGCATGAGTCAGTCACTAAGGGGATCAAGAGCACGTCATGTTTACCTGGCCCATAAAATACTGAAGTTCTGCCAAAAAGGCCACTTCTCTATGATTAACGACAATGTATCTGGAAAGTACAGGTTGAATTTTTAAATTTCAGAAAATACAATGTAATTTGACTACAATGATGAAACCATTCTAATTATTTAATTATTTCCATCTTTCAAACTCAGTATTATACTGGTGAAATTTAAGGCTATCCATTTTTTTAAAGAAAAAAAAGCATTGCCTTTAGCTGAAAATTCCCAAGAAAACATTTTTTTTTTTTTAATGAGTGGCAGTACTTCACCATGCAGGCTTTAAAATATATAAATTCTCGTGATAAAATTTCCCTCCTCCATTAAGTCTATATGCCTGCCAAATTCTAAATTATGTTTTAAGAAATGTTTTAATTATGCAAATCAATGTTTTACTGCATTTTAAAATGAGGAACTTTGTTCTTATGTTCATGCAAATTTTTAAAAATTACTAAATAGGCTGCTATTGTATCTTGGAATGGAAATAGGCCAGTCTCCTTCCCTTCTTCACCCCTATCCTCTCCCTCCTCCCTCCTTCCTTTCTTCCTTTTTCTCTCTTTTCTTGCAAAACTACTTAAGAGTCCATGCACTCTGTAGGATCGATTTGATGCTCTGGGGGGAACTGTTGTGTATATATTAGGATATGTAATATTAAAGAGAATTGAATCTCACTTTCACTGTTTCTTTCTGAGGCCCTCCTGCAGACTCTTTCCCACTTGCTCAACCCTGGCTGCTCCTGCCCCCACTATCCAGGCATCAACCTTTAAATGTCCCAATACCCATCAAAACTCCTCCTCTGCTAAATGCTCTCAGATGGGGCCTGCAGAGATACCACAGATGGCCAGTGTTGGATGAGGGAGGCTTCATGCCAGATGCCCAAGTCAGGACTCTAGAAGAGGAAAGGGGAGAAGTTTGGAGGTGGTGATGAAATGTTCTTGATCCAACAGTTCCTTGTTTCTGAAAGATTATGAGTATTTCACTACATTTTACTTGGAAAGAATAGACTCTTAATGACATGCATTAAGAAATGTGAGCAAATGAAATCTCACTTAATAGCATTAGATAACCCAAAATTCAGTTTCTAGCTTAGTTTGAAATACATTTTGTTTTTTTTCCTATAAAGCTAGTCTTCCTAATATGTATTTAAATGAGGTTGCATTTATTGAGCACACACCAACTGCTCTGAGTAAGAAAATGTGGCAAGTAGGAGGAAGAAGTTAGAATAAACTTACATAATAAAAAAGTGTATATATCTGTTACAGGCAATATACAATGTGGATAATCTAAGCATATATATCATAAGTTGATATCACATATAACAAATAGATGTAGAATAACTGACCTTCACAAACACTACTAGAAAATAGCTTATAGGGTTAAAATAAATCTTATGAACTGGAATAGACTCTACATTTTCTTATTCTAAATAATATTGTCATATATCTCTTCCTTTCCAAATTCTTTTGAAGGAAAAATGTCAATGGAAACCTCAAATCCTGTTAATTCAGAAGATGCAATAATATGTGGAAAATACAGAAGGAACATAGCAAAATCACGGAAGATTTGTCAGGAGAATGAAACATCCCCACATGGTTTACAGGGAACAATTATGTAAGGTATGATTAAAAAAGAGAGAGACACTTCTTCCCATGCCTTCCTATGATCTTGAAATAAAAGCTAAAAAAATGGGAACAACTTTATACTACCAGTTCTTTGAGCAAATCACCAAGATGGAGAATAACTGCACTGGAGAGTGAATTTTCATCACTTGGCGCAGTTACTAGTTGGAAAAGAAAAAAAAGAAAGAATTTCCACATAATTATTAATTACACCTTGAAACTGGATTGACATCAGCACCTGTAATGGAGCTGCAGCAAAGCAAAGAGTTAATGTCACAGCTCTTCCTTGATGGGATCCAAATTTCAGTGCAACCTCCTGGCCTACTTCCCACTGGGGGACAACATACATTATAGATTTAGCAGCATATATCAGATAATTTTCTCTGCAACCTGTAATCTTCCTGTAATCTAGACACCACAAAGAAGCTCTCATCATTAATTGTGAGGGGAAGGGAGGTTAAAAACCCCATATTTTCCTAAATCCAATGCTATGCCAGTCAGTACTCAGGAAACAATAAGATAAATAATTTTCAAAGTTCCAATCTTTCTCAGAAAATGTGTTGCCTTCTGAGCATTAGGAGCTATAACAACAAACACAGATGGTGAGAGGGGAGCATAATACCTTCCTATTGTCCTCACAGTTGACCTTTCATACTCCCGCGTCTAGTACAAAGTGGCTTTCACTGTTTCTATCCTAATTGGCTTATCCTAATTGGCTTACCTTGTTTAAAGGACTGATTCCCAGGACAGAGACTGGATCCAGTGAACTCAGTTACAGCGCCAGCATCAGAGGGGTCACTCACAGGGAACCGAAACTAACTTTAAAGAACAGACTAGCCCCCCAAAAAGGGTGCCAGAGTAGTGAGAAAATAAGAACCACATCCTGAAGGTTCCCCCTCTGAAAGGCACTGTCCTGAGAGCTGGAAAGCATAGAAAAACGCACTGCTCTCAAGGAGCAGTAACAAGAGCAAATACAGTATCACTAGGTAGCACCTGAGTGGAAGCAGAGAACAGGCTGTAGGTGCTCAGCTCAAGGAAACAGAGTTGTTAAGGGGAAGAACTTAGACACACAGTTGGGGCTTTCACAAATTAAGAAGGCTGTGTTGTGTGAATTAGATACTTTGTGTTAGTTCCACACAATGGACTTAGAATGCTGGGACATTACACCATTTGCCACCAAGTCCCATGTGGTCGTGACAGCAGCTTTTATAATGGATATCACTTAGCCTGTGAAACCACTCTGAGGTGGGAGAGGAATCAGCTTCCTTTATAACTGAGGTTAACTGAGGTTCAGTAAAAGTCCAAGGTCACATTGCCAGGAAGTGACAGGTATCTTTGCACCAGGTGGGAAAAGAGGCAGTGCTAAGAGATGTTCTTCTGCAGCCCTGAGCACATTAGAATTCATGTAGAATATGGTTTGGAAGTGGTTGTGGGACAGGGTGTTACATGGAACTAAGCAGGCCAGTCTGAAGAATACTGCAACAGTACAAGTAAGAGAAGAGGTTAGCAAGCACCCAATAAATAGGCATTAAATGGACAGACAGAGGCATTAAAAGGGGCCAACAGAACTTGAAATAGGAAGAAACCTTAACCAGAACTGTATCAAATTAGTGGACTTACAAGAAAATGCAAATGGAGACAATTTAGTCAAAAGCTGAGTAAACATATTTCTAGTGTTGACTGTGGTGATTTGAAGAGACAGAAATTTCTGCAGTCAAAATTAATAATTTTATAATCACGTGTATTTTTACTTTTAAAATTGTACTCTCCTGTCACATTAAATTAGTTGGTGTTCATTGTTGAACCAAGAAATCCATTTACTTTATGTAGGAAGGTGGCTTATTCTATGCAATTCTAGCCACAAAACAATAACCATTAAATTTAATCCCACTTTGGCGATACAGATTTTACCCACCAGAAAAAATAATGGGCAGAACACAATTTAGTTAAAAGGGGGAAAAGTAACATTTGCAGTAAGAAACAAGAAACTTGGAGGTGGGAGGCCTTTTAGTTCTAAAGAAAATGGAGAAGTCAGCTATGAAACCACCCCAAAGAATTATTTGGCTGCTCACATTTTTCCTTTAAAGGAAGAGAAGATGTCATCTTCACACAAGTAAATTAAGTAAATTCTAGCTGGATGCAAAAGAAGGGATTTGGATTTTAACTTTCTGAATGGAGTCTGCACAGAAGATAATTCATTACTGGTTCTTATTCCCTCCCAAGCACAGTAGTGGTAACACAGTGCAGTCAATGAGGAAAGCACTGGGACTGGGCTCTTGGCTGTGCTGCTTAGGAGCTCACCATACCTGGTCAATCCCTTCCCTCAGTCGCATGTCAGAAAGTACCCAACGGACATCTGCTTCGTAACTATTCTACACTGCTAGAGTACAGACAGGAACAGAATATGAATTTTGTCTAAAGAACTTAAAGCTCAGTAAAAGCATACAAATCTGTAAGTATGTACACCCTTAAAGTGATAGAGGTGTTATGATAGCTACTTTGGTGCAGGAAATGATGAGAAAAAGAACAATCAATGTTAAAGAGGAGAGGAAAGGAGGAGACTCAGGAAAGGGCTCCAAAGAAAAGGTTTTCCTTGATGTAAGTATTGACAAAAGGGTCAATATATATCAGGTGCATATTTGTGGTAGTAGTTAGAGGGCATGTACATTACTATGTATGGAGGTGGGGTGGCACTGCTATGCCAAGCACAGGAAAATCATGAAAAAGGACGGAACTGGAGCAGTAAGCAGTCCACTGTGGCCGACACATCCAACTTGAGGTGTAAATCAGGGAGAAACTGGGGGTTGGAAAGGTCTTTATAAGCGTAAAGCCAAAGAAGAAACCAGAAGCAGCACAAGAATTTGTCAAAATTATAGTAAGAGTTTAAAAGGAATGGCAAGGTATGAACAGAACATTAACATATGACATATGGCATATAGGACATATCAGCAGCATATGAGATAGCAATGGTTTCATAGTATTAATTGATAAAAGATGAACAAACCAATTAAAAATGGTTGAAAGACAATTTGCAAAAGAAATAACAAACTATCCAATGAAAGTATGCTAAAATATTCAGTCTTGCTAAACAGGAAATGAAAATTAAAGCAGTAAAATATATTATTCACATGTTAGACTGGTAAAGGCAATTCACTGATTATTCATGTATCAGATTGGCATAGGTGATTCATTGTTAACACTATCAGCCAAAGTGTAGGATAATTGTATACCCAACAATAGAGGTAAGATATTATCAAATAAGAATATTTCTGGAGGTCATTTCACAATATCTAGCAAAACTGTTTAACCTAACCTAGCAATTCCTTCTAAAATTTAAGCTTAATTAACAAAGCAAGCTAGTATTAAATAAATCTATATCATATGTAGATTTTAGCATTATTTACAAGAGCCAAAAAAATGGAAACAACGTAAATGTCCAGCAATAGGTTATAAGTTATGATATATTTACACCATGGAATATATAAAAAGGCTAAAATGATGATATGGGTTTTTGCCTTTTGACAAGGAAATTAACCATAATATAATGTTAGGTAAGGAAAGGCAGTTATTGATGGTGTTCATTAAAAAATAATGCTGAAAAGATGATGCTTTAGACCATGCTTACTTAATTTTTTTTCTCCTCAGCCTCCAAAATTTCCTCTTTCCAAGCAAGTTAAAATCTTTAGAAAACTTAATGTGTGGAAGGTAGTCAACTACAGTATGATATTCATGAATTTAGGCACTTCACAAATATTGTCATGTTGAGAAATAATAATTTTTTGGTCTTCCTATCACTATTAAATAATATACAAAACTAGAAAATATAACTACAGATTTATCTCCTTTCAAAGGGATCAAGAAACATAAAATTAACATTATTGAGAGGAAAACAAATCTTCCAGTTTTTTATGCTAAAGCTTTAAGCAGATAAAAATGAAGTCAGTAGAAAAATCCATTAAATTGAGCTAGATTTTCAATACTAATATAATCAAACTACCAAATAGAATTAATTTCTGTTTAAAAATTGAATTCCAAATATTTCTAAATAATGTAGCAATCTAATTGATAAGTATTAGCAATATATGTACACGTGTATATATATATGCATATATATATATATATATACATTGCATATGTGTGTGCATTTAAAGTGTATAACATATAAAGTACATTTCTGAAAACTAAAATGGAGTATGAAACCATATATAATGGAACTCTCATAAACTGCTGATGGTAGTATAAATTGGTTAAAACATTTTCAAAAACTGTAATGGTTAAAGCTGGAATTACATCTAATTTGTACAAAATTGGTACAGCAATTTTGTTCTCAGGTGTATCACTCCCCCATATATAAAAATATATATGTATATATCTGATATATATAAAGGTATGATCAACAAAGTTCAAAGCAAGAGAACCAATCAATAGATTTTAGTAGAGTCACACAGTGAGAACAACTTATTAACAGCTACACTTAGCAACATGGATGGATATCACAATTATAAGGAACAAAAGAAACTGTAGTGGATGGTATGGTGTGCTACCAAGAATCACCCCTCCAGCAAAAGGTGTTCATTTGCCTGGCTGCCAGGAGTCGGTCACCTGCTGAGGGATCATGAGTGAGTTCCTCTGTCAAAGGGAGGCAACCTCATCCAATAATGACTGATGTGAGCTGATCCCATTGCTTCAATGCGGGACATCTCTGAAGGGCTGTCCTTGCTCTAGAGCATCTCATGGGATTGGCTGAGGCTTTTGGTGCAACTGCATTTTAGTTCAAACTTTCCCTCTGCCTACCCTGTTCTTCTCATACCCTTAGAGATGTTGTTGCCAACAAGGCTCCCCAGTTAACTTTCTTTATGCACATCTCTGGGTTTCAGAGTGTTTCCTGGTGGATGCAAGGTAAGAGAGTTGGTACCAGGAATAGTGTAAGCATCACCCATTGAAAAGCTAGCAATGAGGACCCATCACCAGCAGAGAACTGACTGCCTCTGGGATGTGCTTATTGTGCAATTGTTAACACTTACTGGATGAGGGGAATCCATTGGAGAGTACAGTATCATGGCCGTGTGAAAGGTTTGGGGAAAGTATTAATTATAAGGTCAATGGGATCAGAGAGTTCTTGCAAAGAGTACACTACACAGTGAAAACCTGAGGTCACCAATTTACAGATAAGTGTGAAGGTCAGGGGGACTGTTTCTCTTCTCTACTGCTGTATAATAAACCACCCCACACATAGTGGCTTCAAATAATGGCCATTTTATTCTCTCTCACGATCTGTGGGTTACTTTGTCAGCTTTTCTTCTCCATCGTGTTGCCTAGAATTGTCTGAGAGCCTGATATTTCAGAGCATGAAATATGTTCACTCATGTGGCTGGAACTTGATTCTGGCTCTTGTTTAGGACATCAGCTTAGGATTTCGACTAGAGCATTTCTGCTCTTTATGTGACCTTCCATGTGGCTTGAGCTCTTTATGGCATGGTGGCTAGGTTCCAAAAGAAGAAAACTGCCAGTCCCCTAATGGGCTCAGAAGTCCAAAACACAACCATCACTTCTATCACATTCTATTGATCATAACCAGTCACAAGTCCAGCCTAAATTCAATGAGAGCAGAGATAAGCTCCATTTCTTGATGTGACCTGCTTAGCCAAGGAGAATTGGCAGGGGTGGAGGTAGAGCCTCATCTTACAAAACTAACTACACAGCCTCCTTGGTAACATACAAAGAGGGGCTTAGTTCCTGCACTCAGAGAACAGAAAAGGCTGATGATGAGGCTTTGGGCTTAAATATAAGGGTAAACTGACTTCTCAGCCAGCCCTAGCAAGTTGCCTGTGCCAAGGCCAGGACCTTTGCTGGGAAGATGGATGTCTCAGTCACTGCACTTGGAAACCTTTTACACTAGATTGCCCTGAGCCCGCTGGGCCTAAGCAAGTGGCCCGCTCCACTCTTCTAAGGTTGGCACCGCTCCCTGCTAAGGATGATGCCAAGGTCTCTGCCTGACAAGACAAGTGTCACCACTGGGATACAACCCAGTTCCCCTGTGGCTGCCAGGTCAAGTCACAGTATAATGGCCGGGTGAGTGCTGGGTCCACTGAGAAAGGAGATGGTCTACATGCTGAGAGAGCTGTGGGGCTGGCCAACACGCATGTCCAGAGCTCAGGGAACGGGTGCAGCTTAGATCCGGAGGGTCCTGTAGCAAGTGGAGATGAACATAAAGCTTAAAAAGACACAGTTTACTAATATGGGAATAATCAACTATGTGATATAGGCTTTGAATCCCTGAAAATGACCCTGGAAAACAGTGCTACCATGCTGCTAAGATGACTTGCTAAATCTGGAGGAAGCAGTGGTCTACACTATGGCGATAATAGAAAAGAGGATCAAAAGGTACAGTTAAGTGAGCATTGTAGAGAATATAAGCCAGAAATACTAAAGCCCAAAACCACCCCAGGTGACCATGTTCTATGGGAGATCCTGGAGGACACAGTTTACTTAAGTCATAAAAAATTTACTAGTGAGGTAGGCGTGAGCAATGCTGACATACACAGTGCTGCCGTCCTCCTCGGGCAGGGCTGGTTGTACCAGGTGCTATTACGGAGCACAGCACCTGCTGGCAATGGTGAGCACAATTATCAAGAATGGCTGTCAGAATGGCAGCCAGGGATTGCTGACCCATATAGGGTAATGGAGGTGGGTAATAAAACTTAGAATTCTTTGTGGAGATAGATGGGCAGACAAGGGTCAATTATGTGATCAAAGCAAATAAAAAATGGATGATCATGCAACTGAGAAGAGCTGCCTCAATAAAAATTCGTGATCTCTTCCCTAATTTCTGGACCTGAACCAGTTTTTTTTTTTTTTTTAGATAATTATTTTTTATTGAAGGGTAGTTGACGCACAGTATTACATTACATCAGTTTCAAGTGTACAACACAGTGATAAAACATTTATATACATAATTCTAGGTTCCAGCTATCACACTATCAAGCTGTTACAATATCTTGACTATATTCCTTATGCTATACATTACATCCCGGTTACTTATTTATTTTACCATTGGAAGTTTCTACTTTTTAATTTTTTTTTGTGAGGGCATCTCTCATATTTATTGATCAAATGCTTGTTAGCGACAATAAAATTCTGTATAGGGGAGTCAATGCTCAATACACAATCATTAATCCACCCCAAGCCTAATTTTCGTCAGTCTCCAATCTTCTGAGGCATAACAAACAAGTTCTTACATGGAGAACAAATTCTTAAATAGTGAATAAGTTACACAGTGAACAGTACAAGGGCAGTCATCACAGAAACTTTCTGTTTTGCTCATGCATTAAGAACTATAAACAGTCAGTTCAAATATGAATACTCATTTGGTTTTTATACTTGATTTATATGTGGATACCACATTTCTCTCTTTATTATTATTATTTTTAATAAAATGCTGAAGTGGTAGGTAGATACAAGATAAAGGTAGAAAACATAGTTTAGTGTTGTAAGAGAGCAAATGTAGATGATCAGTGTGTGCCTGTAGACTATGTGTTAATCCAAGCTAGACCAGGGCAATAAAACATCCACGTATGCAGAAGATTTCTCTCAGAATGGGGGGGTGAGGTTCTAAGCCTCACCTCTGTTGATCTCCAATTTCTCACCTGATGACCCCCCTGCGACTGTGCCTGTCGTAGGTTGTTCCTCCCTTGAGGAATCTTACCCGTCTCTGGCTAACCAGTCATCTTCCAGGGCCATACAGGGAAATGTCAAGTTGGTAAGTGAGAGAGAAGCCTTATTGTTTGAAATGGTTAGCTTTTTATTTCTTTGCATATTTATACCCTGTAGCTTCTATGCCCAGTATTTGTCTTGAGGTATCTTTACCACTTGGAAGAAGAATGATACTCGGTAAATTTGATATGAGGCACGAATTCTATTTAAGGGTTGTAATTAGGAAGGAAGAAGAAAAGCTATAGAAGTAGCAAGCAGCAGAAAACATGGGAAGGTTGATTATTTCTTTGACATATCTTCTTGTAGAGTAACTTCAGCATGTATAGGTTTTAAGCTACTACTTAAATTGCGCACACACATTAACATAATAGGAGTATAGTTACATAACCAAAGCATATCTGTAATTACCAGCCATCTCCAGTGAAACCAAGAAAACCAGTTAGGCACCTTAGGCATTTGTGAAAACTTATCTATGATATGGTGGATATTGTCCAACTGAACTTGAACAGTCTGAGAGAAATCAGACAAATTAAAACAACCCATTCCTGGGGAATGTTCACATCCCATATGTTCTTTTAACAGTAAATAGTCTGTAGTTGTAAGATTTTGGAGCGTTACAATTTGCACTTCTCCTAATTCTTGGTTGAGTTCCAACAGTATAGATCCAGTCAAATTTGTTGTTTTACTGTATGCACAGGCCAGCTTAGATATCTCCTTCATTCCCATGGCAAGTCCAGGAGCTGGTGGGATGAGTGCATCTACAGCTGTAGCAGTGCGTGGATCTTTGTTGGGGTTTTTTGATGAACATCTACTGGCATGAGTCTTCCAGAGAGTGCTGATGTTGGAAGTTCTCTTTCATATTGTATCTTAGTTCGTCTTTGAGGTAGCCCAATTAGGCTTTGATCTTCTGTACAAACGCAAACAGACCCTTTGCCTACACTTTTATATGCCCTTTATACCCTTGTGTAGAACTCATTGGAGGTTACCACACAGGAACTGCGCTTTTTTGTTTTGTTTTGTTTTGTTTTTGGTATCACTAATCTACACTTACATGACGTATAATATGTTTACTAGGCTCTCCCCTATACCAGGTCTCCCCTATAAACCCCTTTACAGTCACTGTCCATCAGCATAGCAAAATGTTGTAGAATCACTACTTGCCTTCTCTGTGTTGTACAGCCCTCCCTTTTCTCCTAACCCCATGCATGCTAATCTTAATACCCCCCTACTTCACACCCCCCTTATCCCTCCCTACCCACCCATCCTCCCCAGTCCCTTTACCTTTGGTACCTGTTAGTCCATTCTTGAGTTCTGTGATTCTGCTGCTGTTTTGTTCCTTCAGTTTTTCCTTTGTTCTTATATTCCACAGATAAGAGAAATCATTTGGTATTTCTCTTACTCCGCTTGGCTTGTTTCACTGAGCATAATACCATTCAGCTCCATCCATGTTGCTGCAAATGGTTGGATTTGCCCTTTTCTTATGGCTGAGCAGTATTCCATTGTGTATATGTACCACATCTTCTTTATCCATTCATCTATCGATGGACATTTAGGTTGCTTCCAATTCTTGGCTATTGTAAATAGTGCTGCGATAAACATAGGGGTGCACTGATCTTTCTCATACTTGATTGCTGCATTCTTAGGGTAAATTCCTAGGAGTGCAATTCCTGGGTCAAATGCTAAGTCTGTTTTGAGCATTTTGATGTACCTCCATACTGCTTTCCACAATGGTTGAACTAATTTACATTCCCACCAGCAGTGTAGGTGGGTTCCCCATACTCCACAGCCTCACCAACATTTGTTGTTGTCTGTCTTTTGGATGGCAGCCATCCTTACTGGTGTGAGGTGATACCTCATTGTAGTTTTAATTTGCACTTCTCTGATAATTAGCGATGTGGAGCATCTTTTCATGTGTCTGTTGGCCATCTGTATTTCTTTTTTGGAGAACTGTCTGTTCAGTTCCTCTGCCCATTTTTTAATTGGGTTATTTGTTTTTTGTTTGTTGAGGCGTGTGAGCACTTTATATATTCTGGACATCAAGCCTTTATTGGATCTGTCATTTTCAAATATATTCTCCCATACTGTAGGGTTCCTTTTTGTTCTATTGATGGTGTCCTTTGCTGTACAGACGCTTTTCAGCTTAATATAGACTCACTTGTTCATTTTTGCTGTTGTTTTCCTTGCCCGGGAAGATATATTCAAGAAGAGGTCACACATGTTTATGTCTAAGAGGTTTTTGCCTATGTTTTTTCCAAGAGTTTAATGGTTTCGTGACTTACATTCAGGTCTTTGATCCATTTTGAGTTTACTTTTGTATATGGGGTTAGATGGTCCAGTTTCATTCTCCTACTGGCAGCTGTCCAGTTTTGCCAGCACCATCTGTTGAAGAGACTGTCATTTCGCCATTGTATGTCCATGGCTTCTTTATCAAATATTAATTGACCATATATGTCTGGGTTAATGTCTGGATTCTCTAGTCTGTTCCATTGGTCTGTGGCTCTGCTCTTGTGCCAGTACCAAATTGTCTTGAATACTATGGCTCTATAGTAGAGCTTGAAGTTGGGGAGTGAGATCCCCCCTACTTTATTCTTCTTTGTCAGGATTGCTTTGGCTATTCGGGGTCTTTGGTGTTTCCATATGAATTTTTGAATTATTTGTTCCAGTTCATTGAAGAATGTTGCTGGTAGTTTCATAGGGATTGCATCAAATCTGTATATTGCTTTGGGCAGGATGGCCATTTTGACGATATTAATTCTTCCTAGCCACGAGCATGGGATGAGTTTCTATCTGTTAGTGATCCCTTTAATTTCTCTTAAGAGTGACTTGTAGGTTTCAGAGTATAAGTCTTTCACTTCTTTGGTTAGGTTTATTCCTAGGTGTTTTATTTTTTTTGATGCAATTGTGAATGGAGTTGTTTTCCTGATTTCTCTTTCTGTTGGTTCATTGTTAGTGTATAGGAAAGCCACAGATTTCTGTGTGTTGATTTTGTATCCTGCAACTTTGCTGTATTCCGATATCAGTTCTAGTAGTTTTGGTGTGGAGTCTTCAGGGTTTTTTATGTACAGTATCTTGTCATCTGCAAATAGTGACAGTTTAACTTCTTCTTTACCAATCTGGATTCCTTGTATTTTTTTGTTTTGTCTGATTGCCGTGGCTAGGACCTCCAGTACTATGTTAAATAACAGTGGGGAGAGTGGGCATCCCTGTCTAGTTCCCGATCTCAGAGGAAATGCTTTCAGCTTCTCGCTGTTTAAAGTAATGTTGGCTGTGGGTTTATGATAGATGGCCTTTATTATGTTGAGGTACTTGCCCTCTATTCCCATTTTGCTGAGAGTTTTTATCATGAATGGATGTTGAATTTTGTCAAATGCTTTTTCAGCATCTATGGAGATGATCATGTGGTTTTTGTCTTTCTTTTTGTTGATGTGGTCGATGATGTTGATGGACTTTCGAACATTGTACCATCCTTGCATCCCTGGGATGAATCCCACTTGGTCATGGTGTATGATCCTTTTGATGTATTTTTGAATTCAGTTTGCTAATATTTTGTTGAGTATTTTTGCATCTACGTTCATCAGGGATATTGGTCTGTAGTTTTCTTTTTTGGTGGGGTCTTTGCCTGGTTTTGGTATTAGGGTGATGTTAGCTTCATAGAATGAGTTTGGGAGTATCCCCTCCTCCTCTATTTTTTGGAAAACTTTAAGGAGAATGGGTATTATGTCTTCCCTGTATGTCTGATAAAATTCTGAGGTAAATCCATCTGGCCCCGGGGTTTTGTTCTTTGGTAGTTTTTTGATTTCCGCTTCAATTTCGTTGCTGGTAATTGGTCTGTTTAGATTTTCTGTTTCTTTCTGGATCAATCTTGGAAGGTTGTATTTTTCTAGGAAGTTGTCCATTTCTCCTAGGTTTCCCAGCTTGTTAGCATATAGTTTTTCATAGTATTCTCTAATAATTCTTCGTATTTCTGTTGAGTCCGTCGTGATTTTTCCTTTCTCATTTCTGATACTGTTGATTTGTGTTGACTCTCTTTTCTTCTTAATAAGTCTGGCTAGAGGCTTATCAATTTTGTTTATTTTCTCGAAGAACCAGCTCTTGGTTTCATTGATTTTTGCTATTGTTTTATTCTTCTCAATTTTATTTATTTCTTCTCTGATCTTTATTATGTCCCTCCTTCTGCTGACCTTAGGCCTCATCTGTTCTTCTTTTTCCAATTTCGATAATTGTGACATTAGACCATTCATTTGGGATTGCTCTTCCTTTTTTAAATATGCTTGGATTGCTATATACTTTCCTCTTAAGACTGCTTTTGCTGTGTCCCACAGAAGTTGGGGCTTAGTGTTGTTGTTGTCATTTGTTTCCATATATTGCTGGATCTCCATTTTGATTTGGTCATTGATCCATTGATTATTTAGGAGCGTGTTGTTAAGCCTCCATGTGTTCGTGAGCCTCTTTGCTTTCTTTGTACAGTTTATTTCTAGTTTTATGCCTTTGTGGTCTGAAAAGTTGGTTGGTAGGATTTCAATCTTTTGGAATTTTCTGAGGCTCTTTTTGTGGCCTAGTATGTGGTCTATTCTGGAGAATGTTCCATGTGCACTTGAAAAGAATGTGTATCCTGTTGCTTTTGGATGTAGAGTTCTATAGATGTCTATTAGGTCCATCTGCTCTACTGTGTTGTTCAGTGCTTCCATGTCCTTACTTATTTTCTGCCCAGTGGATCTATCCTTTGGGGTGAGTGGCATGTTGAAGTCTCCTAAAATGAATGCATTGCAGTCTATTTCCCCCTTTAGTTCTGTTAGTATTTGTTTCACATATGCTGGTGCTCCTGTGTTGGGTGCATATATATTTAGAATGGTTATATCTTCTTGTTTGACTGAGTCCTTTATCATTATGTAGTGTCCTTCTTTATCTCTTGTTACTTTCTTTGTTTTGAAGTCTATTTTGTCTGATATTATTACTGCAACCCCTGTTTTCTTCTCACTGTTGTTTGCTTGAAATATGTTTTTCCATCCCTTGACTTTTAGTCTGTACATGTCTTTGGGTTTGAGGTGAGTTTCTTGTAAGCAGCATATAGATGGGTCTTGCTTTTTTATCCATTCTGTTACTCTGTGTCTTTTGATTGGTGCATTCAACCCATTAACATTTAGAGTGACTATTGAAAGATATGTACTTATTGCCATTGCAGGCTTTAAATTCGTGGTTACCAAAGGTTCAAGGTTAGCCTCTTTAGTATCTTACTACCTAACTTAGCTCGCTTATTGAGCTGTTATATACACTGTCTGGAGATTCTTTTCTTCTCTCCCTTCTTGTTCCTCCTCCTCGATTCTTCATATGTTGGGTGTTTTGTGCTGTGCTCTTTCTAGGAGTGCTCCCATCTAGAGCAGTCCCTGTAAGATGTTCTGTAGAGGTGGTTTGTGGAAAGCTAATTCCCTCAGGTTTTGTTTGTCTGGGAATTGTTTAATCCCACCGTCATATTTGAATGATAGTTGTGCTGGATACAGTATCCTTGGTTCAAGGCCCTTCTGTTTCATTGTATTAAATATATCATGCCATTATCTTCTGGCCTGTAGGGTTTCTGTTGAGAAATCTGATGTTAGCCTGATGGGTTTCCCTTTATAGGTGACCTTTTTCTCTCTAGCTGCCTTTAACACTCTTTCCTTGTCCTTGATCTTTGCCATTTTAATTATTATGTCTTGGTGTTGTCCTTCTTGGATCCTTTCTGTTGGGGGTTCTGTGTATTTCCGTGGTCTGTTAGATTCTTTCCTCCCCCAGTTTGGGGATGTTTTCAGCAATTATTTATTCTAAGATACTTTCCATCTCTTTTCCTCTCTCTTCTTCTTCTGGAACCCCTATAATACGGATATTGTTCCTTTTGGATTGGTCACACAGTTCTCTTAATATTGTTTCATTCCTGTAGATCCTTTTATCCCTCTCTATGTCAGCTTCTATGCGTTCCTGTTCTCTGATTTCAATTCCATCAATGGCCTCTTGCATTCTATCCATTCTGCTTATAAACCCTTCCAGAGTTTGTTTCATTTCTGCGATCTCCTTTCTGGCATCTGTGATCTCCCTCCGGACTTCATCCCATTTCTCTTGCGTATTTCTCTTCATCTCTGTCAGCATGTTTATGATTCTTATTTTGAATTCTTTTTCAGGAAGACTCGTTAGGTCTGTCTCCTTCTCTGGTGTTGTCTCTGTGATCTTTGTCTGCCTGTAGCTTTGCCTTTTCATGGTGATAGGAATAGTTTGCAGAGCTGGGACGAGTGACGGCTGGAAGGACTTCCTTTCTTGTTGGTTTGTGGCCCTCCTCTCCTGGGAGAACAGCGGCCTCTAGTGGCTTTTGCTGCGCAGCTGCGCGCAGACAGGGTTTCTGCTTCCTGCCCGGCTGCTATGGAGTTCATCTCCGCTGTTGCTGTGGGCGTGGCCTGGCTCGGGCAGCTACTCCAAAGTGTTGGAGTCGCGTTGGAGCAGGAGCGGCTGGGAGGCTATTTATCTTCGTAAGGGGCCTCCCTGCTCCCTGCAGCCCAGGGGTTAGGGTGCCCAGAGATCCCGGATTCCCTACCTCTGGATTAAGTGACCCGCCCTGCCCCTTTAAGACTTCCAAAAAGCACCCGCCAAAACAAAACAACCACCACCAAAAGAAAAAAGAAAAAAAATTTTAAATTAAAAAAAAAAAAAAATTTTTTTAATTAAAAAAAAAGGTGGTCGCTCGTTTTTCTTTATTCTCCGGTGCCAGCCTCAGGCCGCTCCTCACTGTTCTTGCTGCCCTGTTTCCCTAGTATTGGGGTCCCTATCCCTTAAAGACTCCCAAAAAGCGCTCGCCAAAACAAAACAGCAAAAAAGCAAAAAAGCAAAAAAAAAAAAAAAAAAAAAAATGGTCATGCGCTTTTCTTATGTCCTCCGGCACCTGGCCTCCAGTGCCCGCTCACTGTTCTTGCTGCCCTGTTTTCCTAGTATCGAGGGCCCTGCACTCTGGCCCGGATGGCTGGGGCTGGGTGTTCGGCAGTCCTGGGCTCCGTCTCCCTCCCGCTCTGCCTGCTCTTCTCCCGCCGGGAGCTGGGGGGAGGGGCGCTCGGCTCCCGCGGGGCCGGGGCTTGTATCTTACCCCCTTCGCGAGGCGCTGGGTTCTCTCAGGTGTGGATGTGATCTGGATATTGTCCTGTGTCCTCTGGTCTTTATTCTAGGAAGGGTTGTCTTTGTTATATTTTCATAGATATGTTATTTTGGGAGGAGATTTCCGCTGCTCTACTCACGCCGCCATCTTCCACCCCTCCTCAGTGAACCAGTTTTTAACTACCAAGCCCATTAACTAAAAGGAAAACTGGGTTGCTATGTTTTCCCAGAAACCCACGGCAAGTTGTATGTTAATGCTTCCCACACCCCTTCCTCAAAGAAGTCTACAGCCACTTATTCAGGCACCCTCAAAATCAGACAAATCAAGGTCCGAGGTATGCAGTATAGAAGATTATAAGCATGGTGCATGACTGGCCTGATGGGTCAGAAGCTTGGAAAGAGAATGATTAGAAGGTTGGAAAGAAGGAAATCTGGAGAAGAGAAACCTGGGGAGACCTGTGGGAGTGAACATGAAGTGTGATGTTTATTCCAAGTATGAGTTTGCTTCCAAAGGACCTCAGCCAGCACCATTGTCCACAGGCTTACAGAGTGTGCAACTCATGGCATGTGATCCTCTGTAACACTGCATTGGACCAGAGCACTTCCTACATCAGGTAAAGTGTGGAGGTGGATGCATGACTACGGGGATATACCAGTCTCATCACATGTAACACTATCCCAAGGATCCTAGCTTAACAGAATAATGGAAAGGCCTTTGAATTTGAAACTGAGGGGCCAGCATGGTGCACAATATTTCTAGGATGCAAAAGACACCCTAAAGCATGACTGTTTAGCAACCAAGTGTTGGATGTAAGAGTGGCTCATTTACCATTTCTCCCAATGACCCGTTCAGGAAAGGTGTGCTTCCTATGTTCTAAACTCTAGGTTCTTCAGGTCTAAGGGTCTGGTTCTCAGAGAGGATACACTTCCAATGGGGACACATCAAGAGAAAGTGAAACTTTAAGCTAAGCTGCCAACCAGTCACTCTGAGCATCTTGGACCAAGAGATCAGCAGACATGCAAAGAAGTACAATTCCTGCAGGAATATTTGATTCTGATCATCAGACAGGAGAAAATAAGACTGATGTTTCACAAGGGGGCAGTGAAGGACATGTTTGGCACTCAGGTAATTCCTGGGGCACTTTTGATACCCTCCTGATCAACTGGTTTGGTACAGACAAGTGCAAGGTGTTCAGGAACTCAGACTCTTTACAGATGATGATCTGGACCACTCTACAGGAAAATCCACCTAGACAAGCAGAAGTGCTAACTGACAGGGAGGAGCCTCTAGAATTGTGGGCAGAGAAAGGAGATGATGTGTGCCAGTTGTGGCCCAGGAACCATCTACTGCAGCCAGGGCTTTATTTCACCCCCATTATCCCTTCTTCTGTAAGTTTCCCCAGGAAAACAGACCAACAAAAATCCTAATGAACTTTCCCCATTGACATTAAATCAATCAAGTGAATCTCAGTGGCCCAGTGGATGGACTTTCATACATACTTAGTGCAAGTCCTCAATGCCTCCTTCAGGACAAATTGGTCAAGGCAGGGTCAGAAGGGCCTGGCCCCCTTGTCCACCTGGGTCACCCAGCACTGGGGCTCCCTGGGGGACTGTCTGAGGCTGCATCTCAACTCAACTTCCTTGGCAGAAAACTCTTCCCCTCAACTCCCTCATAGATAATGTTGCCAAGAACACTCCTCATCAAACTTCCTGCATGTCAACCTCCACCACAGAGTCAGTTCCTAGGAAAGCCCATCTAAGTTAGAAGCCAAATACAAAAGAACATATGCAGTATATTTATATTTATATAAAGGCCAAGCATAGGCAGGAATAAAATACAGCACTAGCTATCAGGGCAGGTGGTAACGGCTCTGATGGGATAAGGGGCTCAGAGAACTGGTAATGTCTGTTCCTTATCTGGGCACTACTACCATGGATGTGATCACTGAAAACTCATCCAGCTGGGAAATTATGATTGCATTTTATTGATGTATTCTATGCTTCAAGAAAATGTTTTTTAGAAATCTTTACTTAACAATTACTCTTGACAACTCAAAAATGATTTCACTTTTGGAATGCCACAAGATCATCTAAATGAGTGTGAGTTGTGATCCTTCATCCTTAAGCTCTGAATTCGACAGTCTGGGTTCAATGCCAGACTTAGATATTTCCTAACTACGTCAAGCTGGTCCAATTCTCAACTCTGTAAACTTCATTCCTCTACCTCTAATATGAATGAAAACAGTGCTACATGGAATTGTTATGAATTATTAAATAAAATAATCCATTTAAAGAGCATAGGACAATGCTAAGATAGAATATAGGACACATTCAGCAACACTGTAACAATAACAGTTCCTTATTCTGAAGAGATTAAAGTAAGTTCCCAGGACATGTCCTGGCAATTCCTTTTCAAAAAAAAGATGAGCTAGTTTGTTTCGTTTCACTCATAAAAATAAATAAAAGCTACTTGACTGTTTAGATTTAGAGTACATAGAAGAGTGATATTTACATGATGCTCAGCATTTAATTAATCATTATTATTCTGACACATATTGAATCTATATAAGAAAAGTAATAAGTAACATAGAGACTATATTTTTCTCTCAGCAAAGTGAGAGTCAATGGCATCTTCATATTGTCAAATGAACATGGGCTATAAAATTTGATATTTTCATATTTGAACTCTGATTTTGCCAGTTACTAGCTGTGTCAATTTGCACAAGTTGTTTCTCTCCTCAATCTATGGTTCTTCATCTCTAAATTAAAGTCCTCAACATTTCTGAGCATTATTCCTTTTCCATAAATATTAGCTAATTTTTACTTACTCCTCATGTGGCTGTGAGGATACAAAGAGAAAATGTCTGGAAAACACTTAACACAATGCATAAAATGTCAGGAGTGCTCAATATAGACATATTATTAATAATAATGATATTATTATCATTTGATCACTCCATAGGACTTTTGGTGATATTCCATAAAATAGCATTGTTCTTAGAACACTGGGTTATTGAAATATGTATTTCCCAGTCTTCCTGCTACAGACAGGGACATTATATTTACATAATGACCACTTATATTAGAGGGAAAGTCTTTAGTCAGTGAACATTTTTCAGAGATTTTTAAATCAAGTACCATGTGTCATATTCCCTGTAAACTATAGTACCCAGTACAGAGACTTGCAGTAATATATCAATTAATGGGTATGATGGATGAGATAAAAATTGTATGGAAATAGAATGCATAACTTAGACGACAGTATCAGGTTCTGGACAACTTTGCAATTACAGTTTCACAACTGGAGTCATGGAATTAAGTTTTAAAATGTGATAACATGACAATGTTTTATAAGATATAAGCTGTAAAAAATACTACAGTGTTTATAATATTGAAATTTGTTTTATTACTGGCACTCTAAAATAAACACTTAAAATTGCAATCAGAAAATCTGTACACAATGAATCAGTTTATAGATTAGTAAAGTTCATTACAACATCATTCTGCATACTTAATTGACTTTCAACAGAGGATTAGTAATTCAAGATTCTAAGAATAACAATTTTTTGCTATAAACTTGGTTTATCTTTACACAAAACAAGCTTGGTTACAAAAGATAAGCTTGGTGGAATGTAAATGATACATATAAATTTTGCACTTTATCTGATACAGGCTCAAATATAAGCTCTGTCACTTACTAACTGTGTGTTGGGCTAAGCTTCTCACCTATGTGAGCATCCGTTTTTCCATCTGTAATATGAGAGTTATCACCCACCTCAGAGAATAATTGTTAAGACTAGAAACAATTTCAAGCAAGAACCTAACACACTGAAATACAGTAGGAATTCAGTCAGGGGCTGTTTATATCATGTGCTTTGGATTATCCTAAAAATTGATTTAATTTTAGTTTTTACAGAATACTCCCTCTATTTTAGTTGCTTTGAGGTTTCACAGTACAATATAAACCTTATTAATTATGTTTATGCTGTTCAATAAACACATTACAGTATTTCAATTCTGGCACTAGTATCTTGGCAAGCATTCTGGCTAAAATATACTTTATGCTTCAAGACCTAAATGTGTAATGACATATTAATACACGATTAAATTCTACATAGATGCAGTGGCCTTTAAGAAAGAAAAAAGCATATGTTCACAATTCATCATGTAATATTATCTATCCTGTCATTATTTTTGTCAGATATCCTAGCAATTGTGTCCTTCATTAACAGATTTTAATAATTTCAAATTCCATAAATGAGCCAATACCAAGGTCAGACTGCTAATAGGATGCTAATTTGAGTTATTCTGTATTAGAAGAGAATACCAAAATAGGCTAATTTCATTAATAACAAATTCTACACTTTCATTCATGAAAAGTAAAAGAACTACATACTGATAGCAACCATATTCTAGTTCAAGCAAGAATTTTACCACATATACAATGTGAAGTTTTAAAAAATAGTAAACGTGAGTGGTTAATATCTGAAACAGTAGAAGTCTGTGAATTGACTGCATACATACAGACCTATGTAATTCTAAATGTCCAAAGGTAATGCCATTACTTAACTTTCTATAAGATCCAATAATATTCTAGACATTTCTTTTTTTCAGCTAAAAAGCTATAGAGCTGCTGTTATCAGTTTTTGGACGACCAATATAAGATGTGATGGGAAATGTACACCATTTTGTACAGTGCATTTTGGTTTGACTGTTTGCCGAACCATCAAAGACAAGATGGCATGGGAAACAGAACACGGCCTCTACAGACAGGCAGACTTGGATTCAAATATGAATTCATTCACTTACTAGATCTACATATGCCTTCATGTATTTCTGTTTCTTAAACCCTCAAAAGTGTAATATGATATAAAGAAAACTAAATTTTCTAACACAGGGACTTGCTGTATGTTCATTACTGTGAGGGTTGCAAGTCAAGGATATAGTATCATTACTTCCTTATTTCAGTAGTTCTATACCCACTAAGGTAATGCAATTCTCATCTTGTTCAGGGGGTTATTGCAGTACAGGCCTACCTCAGGAAAGAAGAACAATCCCATATGAACAGTCTAAAGTCACAATGAATAAAACTAGGAAAAGAAGAACAAATGAGGCCCAAATTCAGTAGATGAGGGACATAATAAAGATCAAATAAATAAAATTGAGAAGAATTAAACAATAGAAAGAATCAATGAAACAAGGAGTTGATTCTTCAAGAAAATAAACAAAATAGGTAAACCCCTAGCCAGACTTATCAAGAAAAAAAGAGTCTATACACATAAACAGAATCAAAAATGAGAAAGGAAAAACCACTACAGACACCACAGGAATACAAAGAATTATGAGAGACTACTATGAAAAATTTTACGCTAACAAATTGGATAACCTAGATGAAATGGACATCTTTCTAGAAAAATACAACTTTCCAAGCCTGACACAGGAAGAAACAGAAAATCTGAACAGACCAATTACCAGCAACAAAATTGAATTGGTAATCAAAAAATTAAGAACAAAACCCCTGGACCAGAGGACTTCATAGCTGAACTTTACCAAACATTTAGTGAAGACCTAATACCCATTCTCCTTAAAGTTTTCCAAAAAATAGAAGAGGAGGGAATACTTCCAAACTCATTCTGTGAGCCCAGCATCACTCTAATACTAAAACCAAAGACACCACAAAAAAAGAAAATTACAGACCAATATCCCTGATGAACATACATGCAAAAATCCTCAACAAAATATTAGCAAACTGAATTCAAAAATACATCAAAAAGATCATACAGCATAATCAAGTAGTATTTATTCCATGGATGCAAGGATGGTACAAAATTTGAAATCCATCAATATCACATACCACCTTAACAAAAAGAAGGACAAAAATCATATGATCATCACCATAGATGCTGAAAAATCATTTGACAAAATTCAACATCCATCCATGATAAAAACGCTCAACAAAATGGGTATAGAAGGCAAGTACTTCTATATAAAAAAGGCCATATATGACAAACCCACAGTCAACATCATACTTAGCAGTGAAAAGCTAAATGCTTTTCCTCTAAGATCAGGAACAGGAATGCCCACTCTCCCTTCTTTTATTCAACATAGTACTGGAGGTCCTAGCCACAGCAATCAGACAACACAAAGAAATAAAACACATCTAGATAGATAAGGAAGAAGTTAAACTGTCACTGTTTGCAGATGACATGATATTGTACATAAAAAGCCCTAAAAAATCTATGCCAAAACTACTAAAACTAATAAACGAATTCAGCAAAGTTGCAGGATACAAAATTAATACACAGAAATCAGTTGCATTCCTATATACTAATGATAAACTAGCAGAAAGAGAAATCAGGAAAACAATTCCATTTGCAACTGCATCAAAAAGAATAAAATACCTAGGAGTAAATCTAACCAAGAAGGTGAAAGAACTATACCCTGAAAACAACAAGACACTCATGAGAGAAATTAAAGAAGACACCAATAAATGGAAACACATCCCATGCTCATGGATAGGAAGAATGAATATGGTCAGAATGGCCATTCTGCCTAAAGCAATACACAGATTCAATGCAATCCCTATCAAAATACCAGCAGCATTCTTTAACAAACTAGAGCAAATAGTTCTAAAATTCATATGGAACTTTGAAAGACCCTGAATAGCCAAAGCAATCCTGAGTAGGAAGAATAAATCTGGTGGGATTATGCTCCCCAACTTTAAGCTCACAAGGCCACAGTAATCAAGACAATTTGGTACTGGCACAAGAACAGACCCATAGATCAATGGAATAGAATAAAGAGCCCAGATATAAACTCACACATATATGGTCAATTAATATACAATAAAGGAGCCATGGATATACAATGAGAAATGACAGCTCTTCAACAGTTAGTGCTGGCAAAACTGAACAGCTACATGTAAGAGAATGAAACTGGATTATTGTCTAACTCTATACATAAAAGTAAACTCAAAATAGATCAAAGACCTGATTGTAAGTCATGAAACCATAAAACTCTTAGAAAAAACCATAGGCAAAAGTCTCTTGACTATAAACATGAGCAACTTTTTCCTGAACACATCTCCTCAGGCAAGGGAAACAAAAGCAAAAATGAACTCATGGGACTATATCAAAGTACAGCAAAGGACACCATTAGCAGAACAAAAAGGCATCCTACAGTATGGGAGAAAATATTCATAAACAACATATCTGACAAGGGGTTAATATCCACACATGCCTCAACACCCAAAAATCAAATAACCCAATTAAAAAATGGGCAGAAGACGTGAACAGACACTTTTCCAAAGAAGAAATTCAGATGGCCAACAGGCACATGAAAAGATGCTCCACACTGCTAATTATCAGGGAAATGAAAATTAAAACCAAAAAGAGATATCACTTCACACCAGTTAGGATGGCCAACATCGAAAAGACTAGGAACAACAAGTATTGGCAAGGGTGCAGAGAAAGGGGAACCCTCCTACACTGCTGGTGGGAATGTAAACTAGTTCAACGATTGTGGAAAGCAGTATGGAGTTTCCTCAAAAAACAAAAAAATACAAATACCATTTGACCCAGGAATTACACTCCTAGGAATTTACACAAAGAAAACAAGATCCCAAATTCAAAAAGACATATGTGCCACTATGTTAATAGCACCAGAATTTACAATAGCCAAGATATGGAAACAACCTAAGTGCCCATCAGTAGATGTATGGATAAAGAAGATGTGGTAAATACACACAATGTAATATTATTCAGCCATAAGAAGAAAATAAATCCTACCATTTGCAACAACATGGATGGAGCTAGAGGGTATTATGCTCAGTGAAATAAGCCAGGCAGAGAAAGACATGTACCAAATGATTTCCCTCCTTTGTGGAATGTAACAACGAAGCAAAACTGAAGGAACAAAACAGCAGAAGACTCACAGACTCCAAGAAGGGACTAGTGGTTACCAAAGGGGATGGGTCAGGGAGGGTGGTTGACGATAGGGGGAAGGGGATTGAGGGGCATTATGATTAGCACACAGGGTGTGTATGGGGTCATGGGGAAGACAGTGTAGCACAGAGAAGACAAATAGTGACTCTGTGGCATCTTACTACACTGATGGACAGTGATTGCAATGGGGGGGGGGGACTTAATAATATGGGTGAATGTAGTAACCACAATGTTTTTCATGTGAAACCTTCATAAGAGTGTATATCAATGATACTGTAATAAAAAAAATACAAATGAATAAATAATAAGTTAATATAAGGGATGGGATTATAAAAAATGTTTAGTTTATGTAACAAGAAATTTAGAGAAAAAATAAACTGATGAAGTAAATAGAAAACAGATAATATAGATGGTAAGAAAAAACAATCAAGATCCAAATATATACTGTCATTAAGAAACAGGCTTTAAATATAAAGATACAGATAAGTTAACATTAAAAGTAAGTAAGTTAAACAGTAACCAAAGAAATGTGAAGTAGCTATACATCTACTTTACAGCAGATAAAGTTGACTTAAGTAAAAGGAGTATTATTAGTGATAGAGGGACATTGTGTCATGTTAAAGGGGTCAACTCTCCAAAAAGACCTACTATTTATAAATGTATATGCACCTTACACAGAGCTTCAAAATACATGAAGCAAAAATCAAAGACTGAAAAGAGAAAATAGACAAACCCAGTATAGTTGCAGATTTAACACTTCTCCAAGCAATTGACCAAACAGGGACACAGCAAATCAGTAAGTATATAGAAGACCTGAACAACAAATCAGCCAACTTGACATAACTTACATTTATAGACCACTCTTTCCAAGAGCAGAGTATACAAACTTCTCCATTTTACACAAAATATTCACAAAATAAGCTGTATTCTGGTTCATAAAAACCCTTAAAACTTAAAAGCTAATAAAAATAATATAAAGTATATTCCCTAAGTAACCTATGAGCCAAACAAGAAATCTTAGGGAATATTAAAAATATTTTAACTGATATTTGCAACATATAAAACTAGGAAAAGATTTGTAGCCAGAATACATTAAGAACTCCTATAAATGGGCAAAGAAGGAAATGCAAATCACAGGAGAGGAGCTAACAGGTCAGACTCACATGAAGAGCTGTCCAACCTCCCTGTAACCAGAGAAATGTAAATTTAAACAATGATAAACTGTCATCATCTCACCTAAATAAATATATATATATTTTTTAACTGAAATAAAATGAAAATGCAACATACAAAAATATGTGAGTTGTGAAGAAAATGTATAATATTAAAGTGATTATATTAGATAAAATGATTATTTTAGAGAAATAATGATTTTGAAATCAGATTGTCAGTATGCAAACATGAGACCACTTTGTACTCAATGTGTGTGCTTAGGCAATTTGCTTAATATCCCAGTGGATCAAATTGTTTGTCTTTAAAATGAAGATAACAATAATTCTTAATTCCTATGTGCATTATAAGAATTAGATGTAAGATTAGATTAGAATTATATAGAACTCTTAGCACAATGTCTGGCATATATTAAATGTTCAATAAATAGTTAGTATTTTTTGTTAATCCCCAACAATTAGTAGACATTTTGGCAAGAACTGGATGTAAGGATGACAAGTAGTCCTTACCCTCAAGAATCTCAGACATTTATAAAAATTACGACTTGGTGTAAAATTGGGACCACAGAGAAAAGCTTCTTGTACCAAACTGGGAGAATTGAGAAAGTTTCTCAGATAAGGTAGACTTTTCATTAAGGTTTAAAGGCTTAGTAGTAATCTAAGGTAAAGGAGACATTCCAGGGACAGACGGTTTGAACAAAGTGGGAAGTTGTGAGAGACGTTCAAAATGGGAGGCTGCAGCTGCTTCAAATTACTGGAGCACACATTTCCAAAGACAGAATGTTAGGTGGGTACATAGGCAGGAATAAAGGATCCAAAGGCCTCGGTTGTCATTCCTCAGAGTGCTCCGTGAATGACTTCATGTGGAAGTAATCCATGAGAAGATGCATGATTCTGGCTTGTACATCTGAGCAGATGGAGGTATGAATCACCTTGGTAGTTAATAGAGGGGAAGGAGCAATACGTGCAGTCTAGCAATAGATTTGTTTGGTTTGAGATGCTAATAAGCTATCCAGAATGCAGCTGTCTAGTGTTGACAGATCAGCAGTGAGATATTATGCAGAATTAAGACTTCAAGACTTAACAGTGCATAACAGTAACTGAAGCCTTGGGCACAGGAGAGCCCTCCCAGGTAGGGTAGCTTAGGGAGGACAGAGCCAACGGAGTGGTGCAAAGCTCTGGGACCTGTTGAAGACAACTGAAGAGAGAATTATAAACAGATGTTAAAGATAAAGTGGGAACCTGACTAGGGATTGATGATGCTTGAGAATTTGGTCCAGAAATTTTCCCTTCAAACTATAATAATATCTCTTCATAACAGTGAATTCTGTATAGCACTATATTAATTTCCTGGGCTGCTGTAGTAAATTACCATAAACTTACTGGCTAAAAATAACAAAAATGTATTCTCTCATAGTCTGGGTGTCAGAAGTCTGATATCAGGTGTTGAAAATGCCACATTCCCTCTGGAAGCTCTAGGGGAGAATCCATTCCTTGCTCTTTCAGTTTCCGGTATGGTCAACACGCATTGGCTTTTGATTGTATCTCTCTCTGCTGTGTCTTTACATCACCTTCTCCTCCTAAATATCCATCCACAAACTCCCTCTCTTCTATAAGGACACATGTGATTGCATTCAGGGCTCACATAATCTAGAGTGAACTCCTCTCAAGATCATTAACTTAGTCACATCTTTGCATTCTAGGGTCACATTCGCACTGAGCCATATTAGGTGATACTGGCAGGTTCTGGAATTAGGGCATGGATATATCCTTTCAGGAGCAACATTCAGACCCTACAAGCCCTTTGTCAAAAATTTTAAATAAGACTCACTGTTGGAAAGCAATGGGGGAAAGGGTGTTCATACACTGTTGACAAAACTTAAAGAGGCATCTCTTAGAGGACGATTCAGCAAAGTAAAAGCTT
Source organism: Manis pentadactyla (assembly GCF_030020395.1). Taxonomy (NCBI): domain Eukaryota; kingdom Metazoa; phylum Chordata; class Mammalia; order Pholidota; family Manidae; genus Manis; species Manis pentadactyla. The sequence continues at coordinate 115,386,840 of NC_080024.1, read as the reverse complement.
TAAAAATGTTCATATTACCTTTAATACAGCCATTACAACTTTAGAATTCTATCCCAAGAAGATATTTGGCTCCTATATGAATGTGCAAGTATGTTCACCACAGTCATTTTAGTATAAGATCTAGCCAAAAATGCCCATCAATAAAGGCTAAGATGGGGTTTAAAATGCATATGTGTATGTGTATATAACATACATGTATATGTATTGGATTCACACAATGACATCATGTACACCCATTAAAATTGGTAATATAGTTCCCTGTTTATGACATATAAAAAGACTTACAATATCAAATAAAAAGTTTATAAAATAGTATGTTATACTATGATCATATTTTAGTAAGAAAGTTACATCTAACAGTACCTGCATGAGTTGGTCATACAAATATTAATATTACTAGTATCAATGGAAATTTGTTAATTAATTTTTATCTATAATTTTAAATTTCTCTTTAGTGGGCTTACTGATAGTATTCTTAAATAACAGGGTGATTTCTAAGGCACAGATTATCTTTTCTTCAAAATATATTTATAACCTTTCTTAAAAGTTCAGGCATTTCAATGTAATTTAGCCATAAATTATCTTCTTATACATAAGAAAGAACACTTTATAGAAATATATACAAATGAACTTGGGAAAAAAATCTATTTTCTAAATATTACAAAGTCCAAATGTCAAAACAATTTGAACCACCTCCGTAAAAATATTAATACTAGTATTATCTATTTGTAACAACTGAAAGTATAATCTTTATTCCTAAATGTTATAAACATTTATTATTTCTTTAAAAAGCTAGCCTGTAGTCGTAAATATGCTCTATAGGCCATTTAAAAGCCAATTATGTGTATGTGCCTGGTAAATAAGACTGTGAGTGAATTACAGCTACAAACTCATATTATACTCATAAATTATGAAATTTAATTGTTTCTGGAAGAGGGTCTAATCTTATTAAACATCATGATTAATGACATTGTTGTCCACAAAGTCCATCTTTCAAGATTTATTTTGATTGTGCTTAACTTATAAAATTATCTTTTATATACTACTCGTAGAGTATATTCATAGCTCAAACCTAAAAAAAATAATGAAATTGCTCTTTTGCTATCATTAAATTATCCACCAATTCTTCCAAATCCAATAAATATTCACTTCCATTGATCTTTGATTCCTCATCTGGAATATGGATTAACCAAAAACAATGTCCTCTCCGAGCTTTATAGAGAACTTTATGTAGCTCTTCATAAAATGAATAATGGAAATTGTCCAGTGCTCACTGGCAGAACATTTGCATAAATATTAAGAAGTAGTGTGTAATTCACTCAACAACTATGGAAGTGGTTGGTTTGTTAATTTTTTTTAAATCACTCTATGACCATCTGCTTGCCTACTAAGTGCAAGACATTTTACATCAATTTACAAGGATGGTTTCCCTAAATTGTTACTATAAAGTAGAATTCTTAACCTTTTACAGCAAAGTATAATAAATGATTTAATTTTGTCCACATCATAAATAATCTAAGAGAAATTTTTCCCAGTTTGTCTTTTATCAACAGTATTTGCTAGACTATTCTAATGCCTGATAGAAAACTACAGTAGATATGCTCATTCACATCTGTCACTGACAGAACTCAGTGCTCCTTAAATGAGCCTCTTCTAACAAAGAAGCTAATCATGGAAAAGCTGTTTTAATTCTGTCAGGTCACAGGATTCTTAAAAGGTTCCTCACCCTTGAACAACATTTACAGACATCCTGGGATGGGTGATGGAACTCCAGGACCCTAAGGGTGTGAGACAATAGACAGTGGGAGGTGGCCAGTGGAAGTCTCACCAGCTCTTGGGGAAGAAGAAGGCAGAGAATTTGGAACCACCTGAATTTACTATGCACTTGGTAGAGGTTGCTGCAGTCCTTAAAAAGTGCAAATCAGAAGGGAACCTAAGCACACTTGTCCTCCTTCCTGATTTTACTTGACTCCAAATAAGCAACTGAGTTGACAACATACAGGGGTCCCATATCCCAGATTCTTCTCTAAAATTCCAGTTCAGAGAAAGCTTAAAACATTATTAAACATTTGCCAGAATTCACCTCTTCTGTTTGTTTGTTACACCACCTTCCCAGTTTTACTATTGTCCAAATTCTTTAATATAAATTTAAATGCACACACACTCGATATAAAGATAATACAAGGCAGTCATACTCATTGAGATAGAGGGACCTTTAATATTTTCAAGGATAAAATTAGTCATTTATACTGCATTCTCTTAAAATTAGTTTTTCTTTAAAACCATCTGGGAATGCCTTCAAACTGTGACCAAATATTGAGCATACTGTTCTCCATGAGATTCTAATTTAATTCACTGGATATCTGAAAGTGCAGAGTTATTAATCAAAAATTGGGAAAAAGAAAAAGAAAGCAGCAGTCTTGCTAAGTATTTATTTCTTTTTTATTTCTCCATTTTTTTTAGAAGGAAAGTCCAAATACAAGAGCTGGTAAAGCTGATTACTAAATTTGCACCTTATTCTTCATTTTATTTCCCCAAACCAATTTATTGGTAGAGTTCCCTAGCAGCATGAATATAACATTGACTCTTATTATTTATTCTACTGGATAAACTCCTTTTAAATTTAAAACATAGTTGAGTCCATCTACCCATTCACTTGAACACATATACAATGCCTAATATATACCAAACTCTGTGTGAGTGTCCAGGGAAATGAAGGGCAAGTACATATTCTTCAGTCAGCTAAAATTTGATTTGCATTTTATTCCTTTTTCTGTTGTTATTTCTTCAAGCTGAAAATCTAAGAAAAGTTGTCAAAACTAGCAAAAATATTAAGTTTAAAATATAAATAGTTCCACAAATCATCATTACAAGAGAATTAACAAGAGAGTTAACTCATATTTGAGCAAAATAATATATAATACATTGTTTGTCCAAATGTAAAACTGACTGTTTATTATTTGGCTACCAGTACTGAAGTTGGACACCAGTGACTAACCATGCTAATGCCCTTAATTTGAGCCAGACTTGAACTCAGACTCCTACTCTGTCCCGTAACTGCATTAAGGGGAAGGATGGTGTCAGTCCCAACTTCTCAAGGACTGACTTGGTGGCACAGCCACTGTGACAAGGCGCACTTAACACAACCCTGCAAATAGAATTGAACCTGTACCAGAAATGCTCACCTACCTACTTAAAGACACAAAGTTTTGTTAATTCTCTGGACATTGTTTTCAGGCATACAGAAAATGATTTTTCACCAGTGTTTCTTCATTAATGTATTCAAACATTTATTGAACATCTGCTATAGGCTAAGCATTATGTCAGGCACTGAGGACACTGCAGAGACCAAGATAACATGACCACTACTTCATGGAACCTAAACAATAGGACACACTCTTGAGAGGTTGGAAGGAAATAGACAAGCCTACTCCTGACCTCTCTCCAACTGCCACCCCACCAAACATCACCATATGCAATGGTTTGATAGTTACTTCCACAAAGTCTTGCATTCAGTTTTTTTTTTCCCCTAGTGTATTTGGTCACACAGGCCTTCTCTCTAGCATGATAGTAAACTCCTTGAGGGCAGAAATCCTGTATCATTGAAATTTTTATGACCTCCTCTATGACCAAATTGCCTAGAGGAGGTTCACATAGACCCAGCATTTTTCCTGCAAAATGGAAAAGATCATATTCACTTCTACATAAAAGATACAGCCAAGGTAAGTTAGAGCATCCAGAACATCATGAAGCCTAGATAAAAGTTCTTAGTAGAGCAGGGTGCTGTGTGGCTGTTGTGTTACTCATGTAACAAAGCAGTTGACATTCCATGGCTCATAAACTGCCTGTGTTCTGGAGGGACTCTCACTACCCTAACTCCCAACTCCACACCTCTAATGCATGTAGGAAATCACTATGGCCTGATCTGAGGCCACTGTAAAAGTAGATGTCCTCAACTTAAAAATCCCCACCAAGTGGTCTCAAAAAGGCATTTGAAAGTCCTGCCCTACTCATTCTTTTGAGTTAAAGTCCAGAAAACCTCTTTTGAAAATATAAACATTAGCTGTGATTGCTTCTGCTCTTGAATTCTTGTATTACTTTCTGCCTATCCTCTTGTACCAAAGAAGAGATTTATTTATTTGAAAGACCTGTCTTTTCCAGAAAGGATTTAAAGAGAATGACGTCTGTATCATATTGATAAGGAAGAAGAGACCGATGAAGAGTGCTGATTCCCCAAATTCTCGTTTTTGCATCATCTCCCTCCTGCTCCACTGGTTTCTACTTCCTGTGTGGCCATAGATGATTCTATGCCTCACTTTCCACATTTATGAAATGGATATGTTAAAATTTATCATCATAGGGCTATTGTGAGAATTAAACGATAATATACATAACACATAGCAAAGTATTATCTTCCCAGAATAAAATGACAGTAAATTCTAGATGTTATCAAATTGTTATGTTTTCTACTTACATATGTATTATATACTCAATTATACCTAAAATCATATAAAACCAATAGAATGTGATTGGGAGCCTTCAAGAACACGGGGCAGCACTGATCAGAAGAGAAACACATTGTAACGAAAGAGGAAATGTATTAGGTTAAGTTAGAAGTTTATTAAATTGGTACATGAAAAGGTACTCAATATTCCTAATCATGTAATGTAAATCAAAACCATAATGAGATATCACCTCAGCCTTTTATAGTGACTATTATAAAAAAAGATAAAAAATAACAAGTATTGGCAAGGATGTGGAGAAAAGAGAACAATGGGCACTACTGGTGGGAATGTAAATTGGTGCAGCCACTCTGGAAGCACTACGGAGATTCCTCAAAAAACTACAAATAAAATACCATATGATCCAGTAATTCCACTTCTGGGAATTTATCCAAAGGAAGTGAAAAAGGATATCCACTCTACATAAAATAATGTTCACTGAAACATTGCTGAAAATAACCAAGACATTGGGCAGCCTAAGTGTCCACCAATGGATGAATGGACAAAGATATGTACAGTCAAGAAGTGTTCAGCCATAAAAAAGAAATTTTGCTATTTGTGACAACATAGATGGAGCCAGAGGGCATTCTGCTAGTGAAATAAATCAGAGAAAGACAAATACTATATGATTTCCCTTATATATAGAATTAAAAAAAAACAAGCTTATAGATACAGAGAGCTGATAGGAGGTTGCAAAAGGAAATGGTTGGGGGGTAGGCACAATGGGTGAAGGGAGTCAAAAGGTACAAACTTCCAGTTAGAAAATAAGTCCTGGGGATGTAATGTACAGTATGGTGACTACAGTTAATAATGCTGCATTGTATATTTGAAAGTTACTGAGAAATTAGATCTTAAAAGTTCTTAGCAAAAGGAAAAAAATGTGTAACTTTGTGAGGTGACAGATGGTAACCAGACTTAACTGTGGTGATCATTTTGTAATATATACAAATATCCAATCATTATGTTGCACACATGAAACTCATATGTTACATGTCAATTGTGCCTCAATTTTTAAACTATGGTAAGGCTAGGAGGTGACCAGTACAGTGTTGCTCTGTCAAGGTAAGTGGGAGCAGCCAGGACCTGGTAATCAGCTGGGCAGCTCTCGGGAATTTCACGGGAGAGGGCAGAGGCTACGTACAAAACGGGCAGAAGTCATCCCAGGAGTTCCAAATGAAAGGAATGGATTACACAGCCTGTGGGAAGGGAAAAAAAAATTCAAGGCAGAAACTGGGCAAGAACGTGACCAGGTCTTTGCATTAAGAGAACAGGCTGGATGGAAACTAGGAGCCAAGTATTTAGGAGGTGAAAGGTTACCACTCCAACATAGCCAAGAATCTGTGAGAGCCTTAACATTTTCTTCTTTGTTCCACTGGTGATTCAACCAAAAGCTCTAATTAGGGTTAAAAAGCAGAAGCAGTGCTGATGCAATCATATTAAGTGATAAGCCCTATGCTTTAACATGAAGTTCAGTATGATAAAGTACCTGTGCAGCAGCTTCTGAAGGCTTTGAAAGTGCCAAAGTCCTACTCAGAAATCCCCACTAAAGCCTTCATAAAGGCATCCATTATCCCACTCCTAATTAAACCAGCATCTCTTCAACTACCTGCATTAAAACCCACACGTTATTCAACTTTTTAGTTCATTTAATTAGAACCACAGCAACATTATTTCTCATATGAACTTCCAATAACAAATAGACAACATTTCAGCTATGGTTTGTGGCAAACTTGATTTATGGATGCACATTAAAGTACCCATTGTTAGCAAGTTCCTGATATGAGGTACTCTCCAAGTTCCAAGCAGCTGCCTTTACAACCCAGCTTTAAACACCACCTATTCTCCACTTTTCTGTATGTTTATGTCTTGCCTCATCAAACAGCCCATAGCCCCTCCTAGTTAGGGACCCTGCCATTTTCATCTCTTACCTTCAGGTTACCCCAACACTTGGCCAGGCACACAGCCTGTATCTGTCCCAGGGAAGAGGACAGGGTTCAGACAGGAATTCAGTTGAATGGCAAATTAAATCTGCCTTCTCCATACCTGCTCCTTCCACTTTCTCTCTTCCTTTGCTACCACAGTTCTTAAAAGAGTTGTTCCACAGGACAGGTCACTCCACTTCTCTGACTCAGTTTCCACACCTGTATCCCATTGTAATTTATTTAATTAATGTTAAATGTTGAGGACAGAGTCTGGTTATTTAATAAAAGTAGTCCATCGCTATTATCTCAAAAACAAAGGAAGTATGTAAGATGCATTTGGTTAATAAGATCCCCTGTTAAGATATGATTATGAGATTATTAATGTTTGAAGGATACATTTTGAGTTAGAAGGAACAGAATGCCTAAAAGTAGTAGCTTTTGGAAATTATAGTTTGATGCAATATAAAAAAATTAACTAGGAAGGGAAAGTTTCAGAGTTTTTATAATCATCTAAACCCAAGAATAAGGTGAGCCACACAGTCGGAGATTAATTAACCAAACGGAGCAGAGAGACTGCTTTCCCATGATAGATACCATATTGAGCAAAGCCACATGCAGAGGGAGTGAAGAATAAATGGGGACAGAGCAACGAACAGATGGGCTAGGTCCACCTCGGGTGAAGGTTAGCGGTGGAGTTGGGAAGGAAGTTACATAATAAAGGATGGGATCTGGAGGGACACCTGGTGACACTGACCTTGTCAGCTCCAGATCTTAACTCCTGCAAACCTACTAGTGTAAATAAGGGATGTGCTTGGGATTCCACATCCCCTCAGCCTGCCTATTGGGCCTCATACAGCAATGACTGAAGCTTAGATTTGTAGAGCCTATTCTCTGGAGAGCTTTTGTAAATTGGCTTGGTTTATGACAATTTTCACAGCTTGAAATTTAGATTGCCTCTTGCTGCCACCAAAGACTAGAACCCACCTAAAGAGAGTAGGAGGGGTGGATGGGAATCCAGAGTGCCTAGGTCAGTTCAGTTCAACTTCAGATATAAAAACCATTTGCTGATATCATCCATTTCTTGAGCTACACTAGGATGGTCACAGGTCTGAATTTTAAGTTATAGAGGAAATGCTAAGCTCCAAGTAGATCCTAAAATAAACTTAGTCTCCTAACTCATTCCTTGCTTATTATTGATATGTGACCATCCCCAGTCCTTATGATAAGTATAGTGTGTGAAGTGACCCCGTTGTGCCACTGTTTGGCGTTTCATTACAAAATAACTTCATAGTACAGATGAGATTTGCCATCAAATCTGAATGCCAACTGTGCAGATCTGTGATCACAGAGGGAGTATTTATTAAATCTCCTCTAACTCTGGGCACTTATTGAATCTTTACAGAAAGGTTCAACGTTTCTGAGGGTATTCACCTATTTTTAGTAACAAGTTATTAGAGCAAAGCTGCTCTTACATGACTCAGTGGAGGGTGGAAACGGGCACTAAGAATTCAGTTGAACGGTATCACCACATTTAAATAGGAAGTTGGTGTTACCATATCAGATCCCGCTGGGACAGAAAACTACCTGTAACCAGAGCCAGGAGAGCTTGTGCCACATCACTAGAACCATTAAGCATCATATAGTAAGAGCACCTTACAATGAAGGGCCTAAGAGAGTTTTAGGAAGATTAAATTGTGAAAATCTCAAAATAGTCCTTCATGTTACAGTGTTATGACTTCCATAAACTTTGCAATATAATTTACTTAGGTCAAAATATGATTTCATCCTGTCATTTATATTTATATGTATGTATGTATGTATATATGTATGTGTGTATATATATATATATATGATATAGATATAATTATATAAGACATATATAGATAGATAATTCCCATCTTGCTATATTCATTTATATAAAAATATGATATTTAATGCATATAGATATATATATTTTGTATTTACATAAAAAATCTCATCTAACAAATCCTTTTCCAGGATGAGTTAAAACAGCAGGATAAAATAACTATAAATAAATGAAACTTCAATTTATTCAAGATTATCATCAAATATTAATGAATATAAGTGTCAATGCTGAATTTATCAACAACCATCACTCTGAATGTGTGAAAATATGTCCTCTAACAAAAACATTACAGATTTTCTTCATGTAAATGTGTTGTGCTTTTCTTAATCATTTTGTCTAAAGTAAATATTTATGAAATGTCCTATTTTTGTATCCCCTTGTAGTATTCACTGCATATGTATTTCTTACAGAAAAACATTAGACCTCAAATCACAATAAAAATAACCTTGGAATGCTAACATCAACCCACCAGACTGGCAAAAATTAAGGCTGGTGACACCAAGTGTTGGCAAGGATTTAGAACATTAGAGACCCTTATACACCACTTGTGGGAGTCCAAATGAGCAAGGCACTTTGCCGAACAGCCAGGCCTTATCTTGAAAAGCTGGCACATTGCAGAGCCCAGTCTCTTGCACAGAGTTATCATGAGACATGCATAAGAATGTATGTGGTAGCCTGCTTGGTAATAGCAAAAACAAACAGACAGACAGACAAAACCAATGGTCTAACAAACCAAATATACATAAATGAGAAAAATGAATGAACAACTTGTGGAATAATCATAAACCAGAATTAGTACAACACTGAAATTAGAGTAACTGTATACACTGGCATGGATGCACCCTCAAAGAACGTTGTTAAACAAAAAAAGCAAGTTGCAAAGAACACAAATATTTTGCTGCCATTTTGATAAAGTTCAAAAGGAAGCAAAATTTTCAAAACTAGATAGTTTAAAAATAATACTGCACATCATAGTAAAAGAATATAGAACAGTGGGTGACAAAGTAAATTTCCGTAGAGCAGTTCATTGTGGAGGAGGAAAGGGCACTAAAATTTTGAAGCTGAGAGTACATGAAGCATTTTGTGGCTGGTGACAATGTTCTATGTGAAGAAATCAGCACGTTTGTGGTACTTGTTGAATTGTTATGTTTCATATCATAAATTTGCATCAAAGGTTAAAATATTTTATAAATTCATCACTTCAAACCCAAATAGTTTTTTAAGGGTGTGCATTTTATACCTGAGAAGCAATACTCACTTCTCCCAAATCAAGAATTCGGTTTCCATTTCTGATACTGTCCTTAATAGTTTTATGACCGTGGACATGGGACTTAATCGGTCTAGGGATCTTCTCTGTCCAACCTGAAAATGCAGGTCTTAGGAAAGAATCCCTGAGGTCTTTTCTAAAGAATATTCTCTTTCTATAAATTTCTGAGGCTTTTCTTTCTACCTTAGACAAAGTACAGTCTGCACTCACCTCTCAAAAACAAGCCCAAAGAAGTTAATCAATGTACAAGTGTCAACATGTGCCTTTTTAAACAGTAGGTTATTTAATTATATATACCACATTGTTAATTTCCTCTCTTTCCCTAAGGTCTGCTACCCTAGGATTTAAATTTTTTAGCAGCCACACAAAGTGGCTTCTCTCTCTAGGGATTTAGCAGAGCCAGATGGAGATTTTTTTTTTATAATACAGTTCAACCTATGATTTGACTTTACAATTAAAGTGGCATGCAGCATTATACAATTGAAGGAACACTGGACTGCATATTAGAAGCCAACTCCTAATCTTGGCTTCAACATTTACTAGCTGGATAACTGTGGCGAAGTCATTGAACGTCTCTAGGCCTCAATTTATTCATTTGTAATAAGGTGCCAGAAATGGACTAAAGCTCTCTGGGAACATTTTCCTTTCCAACATAGTGTAATTCCACATATTTAAGTTTGCCCTTGGAAACTATTTTTTGACCTAATAATCAACGGTTAAAAAAAGCACTCTAATGGCTTGTAAAAATCATTTACCAAAACCAAACTTTTAAAACCACTTAATTCCACCAGGAGTAACTCATCTTAGAAGAAATTAGAAGGAAATGAGTACATACACTGATGGAGCCACATAAAAAATTACCTAATTCATTTGCTAATATAATCTTTATGAAGATGCTAACCACTGCTCTAGCCACTGTAAATAAAGCAGCCCTCACGGAGCTAAGATTCTTTGCACAACCAGGTCAGTAAGCACTCTGAAAGGCTACCGAAGGGTAGAGAGCAAAGATACCTTTCAACTTTGGCCATTCATTCCATCATCTCATCACCAGAACCTTAAAGCATCTTACATGTCAGAGATTTAGGGACATAAACCCCTATAACACATCTACTTGGCTCTCATCTGTTCCTTCTCCAGCCACTCCAAGAATATACTAGCATCAAAATCTGGATGGGCTCTAGAAAAATAGTTCTGCTAAAAAAATATTAAAAAATCAAAGATTCTTTGCTGCATGATTAATAAAATCAAATTCCTTAATTGATGTCCCTAAACCTCTCTATGACTTACATCTTGCCACACACCATATGTCCTAGCCATCACAAATTTCTCACTTCTATCTAAACATGTTTAGCCCTTTCGTTTACTCACTCAGCCCTTGAGCTTGAGCCTGGCTATGCAACTTCTCCTTCAAAGCCTAACCCAAAAAATATCTCATAAAGTCTTCTTCATCCTATTTTTTACTTTATGAATTAAAAAGTTCTTTACCCCCAGAGCATTATGACCCTATACAAGAGCATTCTCCTCTGTTGCTTTATAACACAGATGCTCATCTGCATAAGTGTCTCCAAGAATGTCATGACTTGTTCAAATTCTTGACCCACAAAATTTGCAAGCATAATGAAACAGTCGTTTTATATCACTAAGCTTTGTAGTAATTGGTTAAACAACAAAAGATAACCACTAACTTTTCCTTTCTCTCACTGTGTTTGCTGAGTTATCTTCTGTTTTCTGAACTTTTTTTCCCTAAACTTACTTTCTTTTTCAATCTGTCTAAGTTACAGAAATAGTTTGCACATCATTCTCTTTCCTTCTCTGGGCCTCCACCACCCAGGTCACCCACCTTGGGTCCCACATACTTCCTGTTAGCTCCGGAATTACCCTCTGGTGTCCCCAACTCTAGACTTCTCTGGAGGAAGAAGGCTTCTTCTGATGGTTCTGCAAGAAGCTAGTCCTTCTCAACCAGGTCATGGAGAGATCGGCATGGCCGCAGCGAATTCTGTAATACGTTGTAATAAGTACACACGAGATGTTGCTGGAAACCAGAAGAAGTAGTGTGTAAATCTCCCAAGGGAAGCAGGGCTAGCCTCAAGCTGTCCTGAACAATGTTTAGAAGTCCACAGTGCAGAAAAGGAAGAGGAATGAAACAGAAACAAGACAAAAAAGACAAACATGACAATATCTGGCGTTATTAGGAAATGACAAATACGGTGACCAGAGGCATAAAACTACACAATGTGGGGGAGTGTTAAGAGTTAAGGCTGGAAAATGCTACTTGACCAGGTCATAAGAGAGCTGACATGCTATACTGAGATGAAATGTTATTTTATAGGTCTCTGAGGGCCAAACATCAAATGATTCAATTTGGGAGTTTCAGCAAATAAAAACACTTCAAAATGATTTATCTAATGTAACTTCAGAGGATAGTTTGGAAGAGAGTGAAAGGGAACATAGAATGAGCAGGAAGGAGGCTCCTGGGCTAGCAGAGCAAAGAAATGGTGAAGTCCCAGGAAGCTGAGGTTCCTGGGTTGTAGAAGGGAAGTGTTCTTGAGAGAAAGGCAGTCATTAAAATTCGATGAGAGGATGTGAGGTAGTAAACGTGGAGGCTACTCACTTTTGACTTACTTGAAGGCTACCTCAGAAACTGCCTCGGGTTTCTGGCTTGAGCAAGGAGGAGGCTAATGTAACATGAAATGGAAAATACGGTCATATAAAAAAATAGTAGTATCAGATTCTGAATAATGGAAATGTGTTATGGCAAAATGAAGAGAGAAGGAATAGGAGTCAGGAGTGATAACTCCTAGAGTCCCAGAAAAACAGGGTACAAGGTAGAAGAGAGGTGAGGTTGAAGTGGATAAGTTGTTGTGGTCACAGAAGAGGCAACAGCTTTGAATCATCTCTCAATCCCAACACCAACGGAGGGAGAGCACAGATGTGAGATGACCGTGACTTAGCTGCATCTATCATTTAACTTTGTAAAGAGTTTTGGTGTATTTAAATGCAATTGCTCCAGATGTTCTACAAACTCATAATTCTTTAATCACAGTAATAAAATCACTCTACAAAAAATGTGATTCTGGAGCAATAAAATATGCCTAATTTCTGAATTCTTTGTTTTACTTTCCTCTCCCAGCACAGGGAAAGATTCAACTGCATAGCACCCAAAGGCTGGGTAGCAGCATGTCACAGGTACAGGCCATGGGACCAGGAAAGTTGAGGATGGGCGATGATGCGTGAAGAGCTGAGAGGGCTCAGGGGCTCAGAGCCAGGGAGGCATGCATGCTGGTATCATAAATTAGCTGGTTAGAAATTAGCAGACTCCAGGAAAGGTGGCCAGAATACTTAGCAAAGAAGCTCAAAATATACAAGATGATTTTGGTAGCCAGGGGCAGGTCAGGAACTCAGAGAAACATTTCTGGAAATGGCCAGAGGAGAAAGTTCCCCGGGAAGTGGTCTGGAAAGCAGACAAACATGGTCCTGTTAGGAAGACTGTGGTAATGGCCTCATGTTTCTAGCAGTGTGAGAGATCTTTTATGTCTTTTCCTCTTATGGAAACAGTTAATTCCCAAGCATGATTGCCTGGGACCTGCGGGCAGAGATATACGAATACAAGTAACTGGCTGGATGCAGGTCCCTAAAGGCCAATGGTTCTGAAACTTTAGCATGCATCATAAACACCTGGAAAGCTTGTTAAATCAGGGATTTCTGGACCCCTGCTCCCATAGTTTCTGATTTAGGAGGTCTGAGTTGGGCTCAGGTGCCAGCATTTCTGACCCGTTCCCCAATGACGTGATGGCGCTGGTCTGGAGACCATACTCGGAGACTGTACTTTGGGAACCACTGCCAACTGTCATGTGTTTTTAACCCTAGATGTCCCCCAGAATCATGTGACAAGCTTTGTAAATGCTCAACCTGAACCACCCTACAGATGGAGATTGAGGAGATCTAGGATGGGATATGAGATCAGTATTTATTTTAAGTTCTCTAGATGTTTCCAATGTCTAGACAAGGTTGAGGATTATTGATATTGTAGACGTAAGTTAAACAATGACAAGTTAGTTCTTTTTTTGGATTCAGCCATGTCATTTTTCTGAAGGGGTGTTAACTTCTTTCTTTAGACCTATGAGTTTAAACTCTTCATGAGGTCTAATAGTGGTTATGTTTAACTAAAGCACTTTACTTAAACCTGCTGCTCAAAGTTCAATTTATGTCAGTTAAGTATTTAGGTAACATCATCAATAATTCATACAAACCATCATAGAATATTCAATTTATCTTTAGAAACAGAGTTAATTCCTAACAATGGAAGGAAAATTTTGGTTTTCTTCATCCATGCTGCCAACACTTAGAGGAAAAAGAATTTTTTCTAAAACAACAATAAAGCAGCAGAGAGGAAAATTCAATAAAGTTGCTGAGGAATGACAGTGCTCTAGGAACAGATGGGCTGGTTCATTTCTGAAATTTTATAAAGAATATCGATTGACCAAAACATCGACAAAGATTTTTAATGCAACTTTAGAGACAGAGAAAATAAGTAAGCCCTTTGCAACATACTGTAGCCAAGTGAGACACTTGAATGCAAGGATAATGTTTTCAACCTCTGTGCATTTTTAAAATTACTAAACAATCGATCAATTAACAGTTACTAATATTATGCTGGTATGATCTTGGTTTTCTTTACCAATTCCTCTTCTTTGTGTACTAAATATGGTTTTAAAATGATTATATACTGAAATGGCATTTCTACTTGTTTCTTGGAATCTTTGAATTATACACTTAATGGAAGATACTTTAGGATGGAGAAACAGGAAGTACTACAGAAAGTGTATTTATTTCTTTTTATGGGGCAAATTTTTGTCATCAAAATAATGGACTGTCCCCTTCAGAAAACAACACAAGAGCTGTTTTACAGCTTCTTTTGGAAGATTTACACATACACCCTCCTCAGGGTTCCCAGCAGTATCTCATGTGTACTTACTCCAACACATGCCAAATTTAGCTAATATACTGGTCCCTCCATTGTACTGAGAACCAAACATAGTATATGGCAAAGAAAGGCTCAATAAATGTTTCTGAAATACAAGACCGATATATCATCCAATAGGCCCTGCATTATTTTAATTATTTAGAAAAGTATTTTGCTTATCACATTTCAGCCCCTGATCCTTAAAGTGCTCATAACCTTTATTTATTCATTCTTCTTAGTATTTATGTAGTTGAAATGACTGGAAGCTTGAGTCTGTTGGCTGATGGATTAAAAAAAAGTTGACTCCAGAAATTTTGAAGAACAAGGTAGATTTTTTGGTAGACATTTTACCCAGCACATTACCTGCCACAGAGCACTGCTGTTGGCAACAGTGATACTCAGAAAGGAGGAGAGTCATATTAATTGACTTAAAAGGTTCAGGAAAGAACTAGTGCATGCTTCCTTCCCACCCTGACACTCCTTTGACATTACTGATGCCCACTTCTGAGAAACCCACCCTGTACCCACCTGGTGAACTGAGTGACCCCCACTAAGTACACCACAGAATCCTTTGCACCTCATCTTCCTGATACCCCCGGTGGATTGAATCCAATTCTTTCCTTCTTTCTCTTTAGTCTGTGAGTTCACTGAAATGGAGGTGATGCCATTTCTAATGATGATTTTTAAGTACTTATTAGGAGTTGACTTATTGGTAGGACTCAAGACTCAAAACCAAAGCTCTAAATTCAACTTCTTCAACTAACAATTATTTAAGTTTATGTTCAAACATGCCTTGTTGTTATAAACCATAAATTTAAATTAGTGAGAACTTTGTTACCTCACATTCATTCTCTGGAAAAATATTTAAGAACCAATAGTGGGCAAGTATTTATTAAGAAGCTCTGTGCTAGGATGATGAGAAAGAGAATAATGGGGATAGGTTGATCTATTTTGCAAATGGTGGTCAAGAGTGGCATGAATGAGAAAAAAAGCAGTCATGTGAAAAGATTTGAGAACAGGGAAGGGACAAATTCCCAGGCAGATGAAATAAAATATCTTAGAAAGTATTAATTGTCCTTACATCTTATACTAGAATATTTATGACTGTGTGATATGAACTCAATTTCAATTACAGAATTTCTAATAAAACATTTTGACCCACATACACTCCATACATGTATATACAAATCAATTTTAAGTTCATGTCTAATATATATAAACTGAATTTGGATTTCAATGTAGGGCACTTACAGATTGAAAAATGGCCAAGCATTTGGCCATATATTTCCTGTCTTTAACAAATTAATGCATTACTATTAATTCATCACTTTTACTAGCACCCAACTAGAACTCTCATTAAGTTTATGTCCTATGATAATTAAAAATTCAAACTTTTCTTGGGGGGGGGTCAGGAATATAATTTATTAAAACAAAAGCATTAGAAATAGTCTGTACAGAAACAAGGGAAGAAAGACTTAAGACGTTTCCCTTATAAAACATATTTATTGTCTGTGACATCTCAATGTCAACAGAGACTTTGTAAAGGGCTTTCAGTTTTATATGTGTCCACCTACATTTTGGCCTCTGTTAATTTACATGAGCCAAACATCCTGTACTAATATTTATTTATCTGAGGCAGGGATACTTACATAGTCAACTTGCCTTTTTCTTAAAAAATTAAAGTTAAAAAAAAAACTGTCATGCTTGGTTTTTGATGCTATCAAAATTCTTGCACCCCAGAAGAACCCACTGAAAAAAGGCACCAGTAAAAGAATCAAGATACAACTCAAAGAAAGGATCCATAGGGATTCCTTAACACAACAGACACTATAAAACAAAGAAGCCTCATCTTCAAACAAGAGGGTTGTAAATTTTTAGCACAAGTAATTCTAAGTCTATTTTGTTCCCACATATGAGATGTATGCAAAGAGGAGGAAGGCATTACAAAAAACTAAGAGAAGTGTCACTTTGAGAATTGCCAGATAACTACCTCCTGGACCAGCTAAGCTGTAAAGTGAAACTATTTAAAACAAGTGGAAGATATACCTTGCAGGCAACTGGAGACACATCTTTGAGAGTTAATCAGTTTTGCAATAATGAAGTTTATTACTTCCATTTCACTCAGATACTTAGCAAATCAGAAGAACTAGGTTAGGCAACAGAAGAGCATAGAGCCTAGTGCTAAAAGACCTTGGTTCAATTTTCAGCTCTACCCAGAGCAGTTCTGTGGTCTGAGAATATATTATGTAAAGCATGATATCACTTTCTACATAGTGCTGACATAATGTGCTTAGTGCACAGTAGGCATTCGGTAAGGTACATAATTATTATTACTAGCAGTATTATTATAGGGATATAAATTTGTAAGAAACTGGCCCTACATTACAGTTTATAATCTGGTAGATTATAAAACTCAAGTAGTTACAACACAATACGGTAGCTACTATATCCAAGAAATATATGGACTGTTGTTAAAACAGAAAGGATAAACGAATGACACCATAGTGAAAGTAATCCCACACCTTGCCTAGAGCCTTGTCAAATCCTAAAGCTAGAACATTTGGAGTAAAGGTCTGAATTTTAAAATGCTCTGAATTAAATAAATCTATCAAAGAAGAGTATTTCAATAATCCCACTCATTTTGTTCTATTTTTTGCATAGCTATATTCCTTCTAACATCCTAAAAATAGTATTTATTATGCTTATTGTTGTTTCCTCCCACTTGAAGGCAAACTCCACAAGGAATGCCTCTTGTCTTCATCCTTGTTCAGGACTGAATTCAAAGCACCTAGAAGAGGGCCTGGCATGTATTAATTATTCAATGAATTGTTGTTTGAATGAATGAATGAATTGGTAATTCCCATCATACGATAGTGGGCATCTTCAAGATCTAGAGTGCATAGAAAAAAATCTGGCAAAAAGGGCCCAAGTACAAAAGAATACAGTTACACCTCTCTCTCCTAACTAACATACTGATATCTAAATAACCTCCATATCTTGGTTTTTCACACAGGACATAACATGGACAATTGAGCTATACCGGACTTTTCTTCCTTTATTCAAATTCAAATAAAATAGTTCACATAAATGTAGACTGTCCATAGTTATTAGTGCCCACGAGTAAGATCTTTTGGCTCCCTCATCTCCTCACCAGGTTCTCGTTCTGGACCAAGGGAAACTATACCTCTGTGATAGCAGCTGCTATTGCCTGAGTATCTATCGTCCAGCACCCCACCACTGGCTGAACCAGGGAGTTCCTAATTCTGTGGCAGAAGGTGTGGTGTATGTTCCTGGACACAATTTAGATTCCTTTTCTTCCATAGATACAGGGTCCTGAATTTTAGGTATATCTGGTTTTCATTAGAGCAGTACTATTTTGTTTGCAGGAAATGGGTAAAAAAGACTCTAGAAATTTAACTCTGGAAGCTAGCCACCAACAGATAACACAATTTCTATGGGATAATTCTGTTTGATGTCTAAAAATATTCAGCTTATAAGCTTATCTTGGGAACACAACCTGTCTGTAAATTAATACTGCCAATGTTTAAATTGCATTTAATGTGAGTTTATCATCTCCCTTTGGAGCATCACAAGCCACTTTGTGTGTGCCAACATTTCTACCCAAAAGGGATCCCTGAAAAATGGCTTGAGAAAGAGTACCTTGTATTTTGTTCTATGGGGTTTTAAACCTACATCATACAAGTATATGGAATATTGTGTTACTGTAACAGATTAACAAACTACAAAACACAAATAATCTAGATATAACTGCCCAGAAGTCTTTCCCTTAATGAAAAAACAATGGAATTTTTCCACCTTATCAGTCAGGAAAGTTCTCATTTTGATTTGTATTGGTTTCCATCTGCTGAACCCTTTCTAAGAGAAAACCGAGAGCAGAAGATACCTGACATGAGGCAGAAGATAAACCCCGTGGGGCTGAGGAAGTGGATGCAATCAGAAGATATACACTCCACCTGCCAACACAACACCAACTCAGGGCTCATCATGACCTTTAGGAAATGCTCCTCCTTAAGGATCAAGCATCACTCCCTGTTCCCGGTGAGCCTCCATGTTTTCCCTCTCCCTTTCCCTATCCCATTCTGTTTTGGTAAATATGCCTTCTGGTCAGACTAAATTAAAATTCACATTTGGAATGTTGCTTTAGGTACACTGGACTGTTTCACATTTAAATCGTCCTTGGGGAGAAAGACATGACTTTGAGTTCTTTTGAAATTTCCTCACAGCATATGGTACCCTTGGCGGTCCGGGCTATGGGCCTCCTTCCCTAGAGAGGGAGGCATGGAGCCTACAAGAGCTACTCTAAGTTGTATTATGCAAGACCACAAAGACCAGGGTGCTCAAAAAATATGAGCTATTGCAGGGAATTGCTATCACTGACTTCAGATAACAAAGGACCATGAAATAAGATCTAGGAATCTTCACTAGGATAAAAAAAATATATCATAAGTAGGCAAGAATTCTTGAAATTCTTGATGCCCCATTGATGTAAAAAAGATGGTTGGTAAACAACATTTACTAATTGCCCATGAAGAGCCCACCACCACTGAACTATCTACTTTACATAGGTTGGCTCATTTAGGCCTTTCAAAAACTCTGATGTGTAAGTTTAATTATCTTCATTTTACAGGTGAGAAAATTGGCCTCAGAAAACTTAACTAACGTGACCAAAGTCACCTAGCTAGTATAAATAACTCAGGAGAGTACAATCAAGACTGGGGGGCAGGGGGCAATATTCTGATCTGGAACACAAAAACAGCAGCTAGCATCATGAATCTACTGATTATCTTTCAGCAGATAACTCCCTAATCAACATCTCAAATTCTATCATTTTATAAAACTCAGGTTTAATGTTTCCCAAGTTGCTGATGGGACATGTCCAATGTTGTCTTAAAAATCAACATAACGAAAACAGAGCTCAATTTTTCTCTCTACAAATTAGATCCCTATCCCAAACCCTCATATATTCCAGTAATGTCTATTCCCCGTGTCCTCACACTCCAAATGTCCACTCAGCCTATGCTGTCTCCAATAACTAATTACCAATCATCAAGAAAGCAGCTGTGACACACTGAAAATTCACTCTGCTGGCTACTAGGCTTAGGCCTAGGAGAGATGCAAAAATACATCAGCCAGTTCATCTCTTAAAAGAGCTTAAAATCTAGAAGTATTCACATTAAATGTTTAAAACGTAAATTATAAAGTAAATGATCCAAAAAGTGCAACTGGAATTCAGGGGAAAAGGTTACCCTGGGCTAGAGTAGTCTTAAAATGTTTCATGTGAGAGAGGAGATTTGACTTGGCTGGCCTTCAAGGATGGAGAGGGCATTGAAACAATTATTTTAAAAGAAATCCTTGCTTGTGGTAAAACACTCAAACTATATAGAAGGACATGAAGGGAAAAGAAAAGCCCTGCCTCCCCTTGTTTGAGCCCTACGAGAATCTGCTGTTACTAAGTGTCAAATTGGCAGAATTTAAATACATGAAGAGAAAAGAAACCAAGGAAGAGGAGAGAATGACCCAAACAGCACAGTCCTGACAAGCAGGGGCAGTCCTGGTGGGGCACTCTGATGTAAGGGACTAACTAAGAGATGGAGCTGAGTAATGAAGGGGGCCAGCTGTGCCCTCTCACACTGTGCATTTGTCCCCCTCACATGTCTGAAGGCCAGCATGGCCCAGGTATTGCTAGGCTCTGGGGGATGCAGGAATAAAAAGGGATGTGATTGATGCCCTTGTGGTCTCAAGGACAAAGTCTGAGGAATCTCACAATGACTTTGACAGTTCTTTGAAAAGTAAGCCCAGGTGCATATTTAATCAGAAGGAGACCCTGGGGGCAAGATGTCCATGAAGAGATTTCCACGTATTCCAGAAACAGAAGTCACAAATTCCAACTAATTCAAACTCTGACTTAATGGGGAAGAAATTAAGACCAAGAGGAATCATGCATTTGCTAAATTTGGGATGTAATCTGAGACTTTATAAAATAACCACTGAAAGGAAAGTTTTAAAGAACTAAATGTGAAAATAGTTGATGAGATATGAAAAGACGACACTTCCATCACTTCAGAATTGGAAAAGATTTCCCAAACAAGATATCTCTACCATAGAGAGAAGAATCAAAAAGGAACCTATTTTAAAAATAATATTTTCACCCAAAGACAATTAAAAATAAACACAAGACACCAGTTGTAAGAAGATCATTGAAATGCACATTACAGGAAAAACTGTGGTACCTAGCACATGTAAATAGCTCCCATAAATAAAAAAGTTGTGTTTTGGGGTTTTCTTTAAGCTGTGGGAGAGTGGACAACACATATGAATAAACATTCCAAAGAAAACTGAATGTTAATCAAGAGACAAAAAAAATGGTCAACATTACTAGTAGCCAGTCAGGGAACAACACATTGAAACTACAAGGAGATTTCATTTCACCTTCAAAAGATTGGCAAAAAAGAAAATGTATCACCAAGTGTTGACAAGGATGCCAAACAAAAGAAGCCCCTATAAATTGATGATGGGAATATAAATAGACACAATTATTTTTGGTAATTTGGCATTACCTGCCAATTCCCACCTTCCTACAATTCCAACCAGAAGAAAAGCCACCTTTGTTAACACAAGGAGATGTGTGCATATGAATGTTCATAGCAGCCTTATGGGAAAATACCCTGAATGTCCATCAACAGCAGGTTGGTACATTACTAATGATATATTACACAACAAAATACCAAAGAGCAGTAAAAAATGAATGAATAGGATGTACATATATCAACAAAATGCCAGTCAATTAAGTAAGGTGGAAAAGACTATGAAAAGTGTGTCACTATTTATATAGTGTTCAAAAACTGCAAAATGAGAAACTACTGCTTCAGTACACACACATCTATATATATATAGCAAAGTAAAGGAAATGCACAGAAATAAGAAGCAGAAAGTTCAGTACCGGCAACTTTGTTTTATTGTGCTTCAATTTATTGCACTTCACAAATAATTGTATTTTTTACAAATAAAAGGCTTGCATCAGCTCTGCATTAAGCAAGTCTATTGCAGCCATTTTTCTAAGAGCATTTGCTCACATCATGTCTTTGTGTCACACTTAGGTAATTCTCTCAATATTTCACTTTTCATTATTATTATTTTTTTTATAGTGACCTGTGATTGGTGATCTTTGATCTTAATATTGTAATTGTTTTGGGGTGCCACAAATGGTACACATATAAAATGACAAACTTAATAAACAAATGGGTGTGTTCTGACTACCAGCCATTCTCCATCTTTCTCCCTTTCCTGTGGTCTCCTATTCCCTGAGACACAATATGGAAATTAGGCCAATTAATAACCCTACAATGGCCTCTAAGTTTTCAAGCGAAAGGAAAAGCCTCCTGTCTTTCACTTTAAATTAAAAGCTAGAAATGATTAAGCTTAATGAGGAAGGCAAGCTGAAAGCTGACAGGCTGAAAGCTGGGTCTCTTGTGCAAACAGCCAAGTTATGAATGCAAAGGAAAAGTTCTTGAGACATTTAAAATAGTATTCCAGTGAATATATGAATGATAAGAAAGTGAAACAGCCTTATTGCTGATACAGAGAAAGTTTCAGTGGTCTGGGTAGAAAATCTAACTAGCCACAACCCTCCCTGAAAACAAGTCTAATCCAGAGCAAGACCCTCACTCTCCTAAATTCTATGAAGGCTGAAATTGGTGAGGAAGCTGCAGAAGAAAAGTTGGAAGCTAGCAGAGGTTGATTCATGAAGTTTAAAGAAAGAAGCCATAAACATAAAACATAAAAGTGCAAGGGGAAGCAGCAAACGCTGAAGTAGAAGCTGAAAAAATTATCCAGAAGATCTAGCTAAGATCATTAATGAAGGTGGCTACAATAAAATATTTTCAGTGTATATTAAACAGCCTTATGGTGGAAGGAGGTGTGATCTAAGGACTTTCATTGCTAGAGAGGAGAAGTCAATACCTTGCTTCAAAGCTTCAAAGGACAGGCTATTCTCTTGTTAGGGGCTAATGCAGATGGTGATTTTAAGTTAAGTTGAAGCCAATGCTCATGTAACATTCTAAAAACCCTAGGGCCCTTAAAACTTAGGCTAAATCTATTCTGCCTGTGCTCCATAAATAGAACAACAAAGCCTGAATGACAGTGCACCTGTTTACCACATGCTTTACTGAATATTTTCAGCCCACTGTGGAGACCTGCTGCAAAAAAAAGATTCCTTTCAAAATATTACTGTGCCTCAACAATGCATCTACTCATCCAGAGCTCTAATGGACAAGGACAACAAAATTAATGTGGTTTTCATGCTTGCTAACACAACATTCATTCTGCATCTCATGGATCAGAGAGTAATTTCGACTTTCAAGTCTTATCATTTAAGAAATACATGTTGTAAGGCTTTAGCTGCCATAGATAGTGAGTCCTCTGATGGATCTGGGCACAGTAAACTGAAAACCTTCTGGGAAAGATTCACCATCCTAGATGCCATGAAGCACATTTGTGACTCATGACATGATGTCAAAATATCAATGTAAACAGGAGTTTAGAAGTTGATTCCAATTGTCATCAATGATTCTGAGGGGTTCACTGCACATGTGGTTGAAACAGAACTGGAACTACAGACTGAAGATGTGACTGCATTGCTTCATTCTCATGATAAAATTTAAACGGATGAGCAGTTGCCTCTTATGTATGAGCAAAGAAAGTGGTGTGTTGTGATGGAATCTACTCCTGGTGACAATACTGTGAAGACTGCTGACATGACAGCTAAGGATTTAGAATACAGCATAAACTAGTTGAAAAGCAGCAGCAGGGTTTGAGAGGACTGACCCCAATTTAGAAAGAAATTCTATTGTGGGTAAAATGCTACCAAACAGCATTGCTAAGGAGAAACTGTTCATGAAAAGAAAGTTAATTGTGTAGCAAATTTCATTTTTGTTTTATTTAAATTGCCAAATTGCCACAGCCATCCCAGCCTTCAGTAACCACCACCCTGATCAGTCAGCAGCAATCAACAGTGAGATAAAACCCTCCTCCACCAGCAAAAGATTACAACTTGCTGAAAGTTCAGATGGTGGCTAGCATTTTTTAGCAATAACGTATTTTTTAATTAAAGTATGTACTTTTTTTAGACATAATGCTATTGCACATTAATAGACTACAGTATAGTATAAACATAACTTTTGTATGTACTGGGAAGCCAAAAAACTCTTTTGACTGGCTGTATTGCTGTGGTCTGCCAAGGTATGCCCAGTACAGGGTACCACTGAGGGGAGATATGCTTGTAGAACAAGTACTCTGAAAGTACTGATAGTATGTGCAATGACTTATTTCATGATCTGAGGGATAAGTACATAGGTGTTTATTATAACATTTAACTTTTGGTGTTACTGAAATATTTCACAATAATTTTTTATTAGTAATAGAAAATTGAAAAACACTTTGTAACACAGGTATAGGGTAAAGGAGAAGTCAAAGAGTCAAATATTAAATTTTTTCAAAATATTTTTATATGTCTTCTCTTCTTGCATTCCTTCTTCCCTAAACCTGGTTTCTCATTCATTAATGCCACTATTAGTGCAACAGCCCCCTAATGCTTCTCTGTTCCGATCTGATAGTAGACTGATACCTGCATCAGTCCAAGAGGCCACTTCTTCATATCATATCCACTCACATTCCTTCAATGCTCCTATCAACTCTAACCATGCTTGTAGGTCATTGAAACCCTCCGCAGTGTGTCTCCATCCCTGTCAACCAAAGTCATCTCCAGACCTAATTAAAATGCACTAGAAGGGCTAGAGCAGAAGACTATCTCCCTGAACCAGGCATATGCCAATATACTTTGCATCTCCATGTCTTCATAAATGTCTTGCCTTATCTGAAAAGGCATCCCTTCTTCCATTTAACACTTTCGTGAAAGTCCAGCTTAAGATCTTCCTCTTTAGGAAGCATTCCACAGGGTCTCATTCTTGCTGAATTCTGCCCCTCCATAAAAGCCCAAGATAAGTATAATTAGTCCCAAATATTTGAGCACTTAATTTTATTCTGAACACATTTTTACTAATCATTTCCTACATCTGAATCTTATCCTTTGGATTCGTTTTTAAGCTGCCCAAGGATTTGAACTGTGTTTTGCACTTCTGTATTCCCCCCACAAATGAGTACACATGAGCTGTTGTAATTGTGTTTGTTTGCCCATACTTGGAAAGACTATATCTGACATCTATCATCTAGAGCCCTTAGGATTCTAATCAAAGCAGAATATCTTAAATTATCAGTAAAAGAAGGCAAATCTATAGAAATGATTATGCATCATAGTTTATAAAGCCATTGACTATGTCCATTTTGAGTTTTAACTGTCCCTCACAGATCCTTTAAGGCTGAACAGTGAATCTAACATCTCCTGCAGGTACCCAGTAGCAATACGCTGGCCCACCTCACCACACCATTCTAGTATCTCAGAAGCATAGAGCAGGACAGACTATGCTATATACCTGGCCAGAAACTAGTACAGAAAATCATGGAAATACCTAGAAGGCTGTGATTCCATGTAATTTGAAATGGTGGATTCCAACAGCTCCCATAAGTGAGAGCCACCCCTCACTGGTTTTAACTAACCAGCCCCAAACAAGAAAGTCAGTGGTAGCCACCTCTCTCCCTCCCCCTATCGTCTCTCATCCCCATGATCTGATCCAGTCTTAGAATCCTCTATGAACACTGGTATCCCCTCTATAAACAACCCTTACACTGGCCACTATCTCTGTTATCCCTTGAGCTCATGGTCTGATAGAGGTAGACAGGCATATAAACAGAAAATTAAATTCACAATTTAGATACAAATATGTATCAGATTCAGTGGAAGAACAAGAGGAGAGCTCAGTCCTATATGGTAGAGTTTGACAAAAGAGCTAGTGTTAAGCTTGGTTGGGGTGGAAGGGTGAATTCAACACAGGCAAGTTGGGTGGTTAAGCTATTCATCATTTATTTTGAGTAAGAAGGAGGAGAAAGAGAGGAAAGCAGGAGGTTTTGTTCTGTTTCATTTTAAATCCTTTTCTTATTTCAGAACTGACCTCTACCCACAGACTGCAATTTCTCTAGTTAGGAAATGTAGCATAACTGGCTCCAAAACATGTTGACCATCCTGAGATCAGCCCTGTGTTTCCCAGTTATTATCAGAGTAAGCTTAGGACAAAACAGTGCACTTTGGGACTGCAAGGAGGGCCATGCAAAAGCCCCATAATGCTACCCACCCTTAGAGTTAAGGTCCTTACACAGTCAGAATACAGATTTGCATTCACTCATTTGTTCATTCATTCATTCACTCACCCAATGCTTACTGACCATACTAAGGGCCAGGGCCATCCTAGGCATGGGGTGATACTTGGTGAGTGTTCTAATGTAATTCTTCATCTCAGGGAATGCACAGTTCAGTGGGGAAGGCAGTTGACTGAATTATCACAAAAGCCAAAACATCACTATTTACTGTAAAAGGACCGTGAAAAAAAGTATAAAGCACTAAAACTTAATTCAGCTGGATAGCTTCACTGCTTAAATGACTTTTCAGCTAAGGTCTAGGAAAGAGGAAAAAATGTAAGAAACAGTGATCCAGGAAGAGCATGGAAAGACATCTTACTCTGCATCACAGAAGCTAGAGAATCAAGTGAGCCTCATCTGCATTGCCCAGGAAAGGGTTCAAACCATAAACCTGTATATGCTTCCCGCTTCAAGTTCTCTGCTGCTGCTCCTCCCCAGCCCCAATGGGAAAATGCATCCCCATTTGAGAGAATGACAAGGTTACTTTGCTATCTGGGTTAATGTCTGAGAAAAGAGCTTGGAAGGGAGTGACTGTGCTTAGCCTTTTTGCTAAAGTAGCATGATGAATCATATCAAAGAATAGTTGTTTGCAAAGTCAGAGACAAGATCAAAATGCCATGTTCCTCTGAAACTGCAGCATGCCTTTTGTAGAGAAATCTCAATTCCATCTAGCAGGGAAATGTTTAGTTCAGAAATAGACTTCACAATGAGTTTCCAATGAAATTGAAACCAAGAAAGAAAGGGTCTCCAGGGA
Organism: Manis pentadactyla; assembly: GCF_030020395.1. Lineage (NCBI taxonomy): Eukaryota > Metazoa > Chordata > Mammalia > Pholidota > Manidae > Manis > Manis pentadactyla. The sequence continues at coordinate 115,360,237 of NC_080024.1, read as the reverse complement.
CAGGGTATAATCATGAGGTTATAGTGAGGGTTAATGCCAATCCTCCCATCACATACTCATAATTATGCTGGAGGAGTAGAATTAAAAGGAAGTTACTCTAGCAGATGTTTTCAAATTAGCCAAAACCGTGTCACGGAGTAAAGCAGCAGAGTTGGACGTGCGCCCGGACAGAGAAAGGCCTCCCCCAAGCCGCCTGAGGGAGTCACTTAAATGTCTCTGAGACCTGCCGGTGCTGACTGGGATGTACAGGCTGGGAGATGAGCAAGTCCCAGCACAGACCCTCCTCCTCTAATTGCTTAGCCAGGGCTTCAGCCCGCCCCCCACTCTGTTGAAAGCTAAGAAAACCTGGCAGGATTGGGCAGTTAATACACTGCCAAATCACACACTCCACAGCTTGCTTTTGTGTTGTGCTTACAAATCTGACAAGAAAACGTTGGGAGAGGATATAGAAATTGTAAATGACAACAGATGAGCAAACTATGATAAGTGACTAAGGAAATGAACAGTTTAGTTTCAGGCAAATCCCTGGAGTAGGGTGGGTTTGCACCTTCACAGCAGATCCAGGGTGTTGATATCTCATTGACAACCACCCCAAATGGGGCAATCATATCCCAGCTATATCAGTTCTCATCTACCCAAAGAAAGGTCCAAGACTCTGAGCCAAAGGTCTATGGCTATACAGCCAAAGGGCTTCCAGTGTGTGTGTGAGCTGTTCTTCTAAGTGGGATGTCACTTGTTACCCAGTAATCATTAACTCCTACAGAAAGGAGAAAACAATGAACAACCAGGAAAATTCCAAAGTCAATAAAGGAAGAGAATATCTCTAACCCCCCACCAACCCCACTCCTTCCCGGCCCTGCCCCCACCCCCAAACCATGCACCAGTTTTCTGGTTCCTACCATTTACTAGAATGAGGCATGTAGAATTGATGGATCAACACATCCCGTATGCAATACCAGACTGTCTCTGTGCAGTCAGAGCAAGAAACAGAAGACCTCCAAAGTAAGTCATTCACCTTTTTAACCTTACAGCCACACCCTATTTCACTTGCTCTCAACTACATGTTTTGTTCTGCAGGTCTGCGCATTGCAGGGTTACATTAAAAGAAGTAGCAGATGTATAGAATACATACATACACATTTATATAAATATATGTAAATATGCATTAATGGCATTCTGTACATACATACATATATATTATGTGTGTGTGTATATATATATATATGCACACACACACACATATATATATAAAATAACTTTTTACATAAGCCAAATAGGTATGTGTTAGAAGAAAAGGAATTGGTACTTGGTATCAAGCAATAAGTTATGAGTGGATGTTTAATAAATTTAAGCAAATGACTTAAGACTAGCTCTACATCTTCCTCTGTGGTAAAAGAATGTGTTTGTTTTTTAAAAAAGGAAGGAAGTCAATGGGGGCACTGAAATGATTCCTTTATTTGAAAATGGAGCATTACAAGCCCTTAGGACTTTCTGGAAATAAAAGAGACAGCACAAGACATGGGGTGTTTCTGAACCTACAAGAGTCTCAGAAGCACGAAGAGTTTTAGAATGTTAGAAAAGGGCCTTCTTGTGATTATGTTTCTTTAAAATAAAAAGTACAAAGAGAACAACATACCATAGATACAAGGCATAGAGATTTTAAGTGTGGGAGGTGAAGATTGGGGAAAAGCATTTCAATTTTTCAAAAGTCCTTTCAGTATTCCTGTTCTAATGATATCCCTTCAGCAGGGGAAAATAATTAGTGAAGGAAGAGGAGAAAAGAAAATTATTTACAACTATATCCTGCATTGTTTCCTTAAATTAAACAAAGAGAGGCAAGTGTGATTTCTAAGAAATGAAATCTTCATAAAGTCTGTCAACTGAATGCCTCCTAAGAGGAATTAGATTTCTTCTTCAGGGAGTAAAGTTTCTGAGAAAGGGTGGAACAATTTGTGGGAGTGATCAAGAAAACACTGTAATGTAGATTGGAGTCTATCACATAATCTTCACTATAAAAATACACAATTACATAGCAGTTTTGTATATAATGGTATATACACAATTATATACCATTCTTTCTGAATTTGAAATAATATTTGAAGTCAAAATCAGAGCCCTGAATTCTTTGTTTCCGTAAGAAGTTGCTATACAAAGAAGATGGTACTTGTCTCAAATTGTAGCTGAAGCTATTACTATGCTACATATCTCTAAATGAATAGTATAACTTCAATTTCTCTCTTCCCAGTTCTAATTTTATATTAGAAATAGTCTAGATGGCTAGATGGGACAAACATACCAAAAAGAGTTAAGTCAAAGTGCATGCACTCTGTATTTCCAAATTTGATTCAGTAGGACATTTAAGCATGATTTAGAAAGTACACCACCACTTAGTTTTAGGATATTACTCTACATGGGCTACATAATATTTTGAAAGGAATGCCTTGCTAGCAATAACCACTGATTTGTTTTCATCAAGCTTTTAGTCTTGTCAGAGCAAAGTTTCTATTGAAGGAGAAATTAACAAAGCTAAACCATGAAAATTCCCTGGAGGAAAAGCTCATGTGCATTTTTGTCTTCCAAAAGCACAACTGCTTGTGTTGGGTATGAAGAGTTTTATCAGAAAATTACTTCCTAATATTTTTAAGAATCTGTTCACCAGTTCATTTTGCCAATATTTATATTGCTTATAATATTTGAGATATAATATTTTATTTGGCAAAGTAAGAATAGAAACCCTATTAGAAATAGAGGTAGATGTGATTGTTTTTTAAATCCTACATTGCAAATGCATTCACGTCTTTTCTCATACAAGTAACTAATATTTTCTAAGTGAGTCAGTTTCTTATTTTTTTAAGCAGTTATGGGATTTTAGATCTGAAACCAGGAATATTTCAAGACAGTGACTGCAGTTCACTGCTGCAACTAAACTGAATTAATAAATCCAAAGGAAACTATTAACAAAGCAACTGACATACTCAATTTTTTTAATGGCTTTGAATTTCCTTTGAAAAAATGTAAGCAAAGAAAATTTTATCCTTTTGACATTAGATTCAATTAGGTTACTTGTGACATTTCTTGCCTCCATGTCATTTCCGTTCAAGCTGGAATGAAGATTTGCTATATATGCAAAATTACATAGGCCAATAGGAAGTTGCTTCCTGAAACTGAAATTCTGCTATAAATAACAGTCAAAAGCAGTGAGCTTCTTCCTGGTAAAAATAAATTTGCAAGATGCTTGCACTGGGTCCTAAAATTGATTTCCTAGTTCTAAACATTCCTCAGCCTAGTGTGTGACGGCAGCTGAGTCTGATCCATCACCACTTTACAAAGCCATTCATGATGACTATAAAAGATAAAGCTCTGCCTTTGTTACTTTTATGTATGTCTTTAATCATGGTATATCCATAACTTCAGGTATTACGCCGGAGAGGCAGGGAGCCCGGATCTGTCCAGAACCAAAGCGGCCCACTGTGTCAGGAGTGAGCAGACTCGCCTTAGTCCACAGCAGAAATACCATCTCACCCACCGGCGATCCTGTCCCACAGCCTGGCCACCCCAAACCCCCTCCCCTTCTCAGAAAATTCCGCAGTGGAACCGGCCGGGAGTAAGGCGAACCGACGGGCAGGCGGGCGGGGGGCGGCGGCCGCCGCGCCCGGGCACAGGCTCTTAGTGTCTCCGCGCGGGCATCCGAGCCGCCGGCCGCCTCTTCCCACGGCCTCCGGGGGCCACCCGGCCAGCAGGGGCGGCTCGCCTTCCGCGCGGGGCGCAGCAGCCGGAGTACTGAAAGCAGGTCTTCATCCCCCGGCAGGTCCCTCCCGCAGCTGCAGCCGCCGCTCAATGAAAGTGCGATTTGTTATCTCTCCCGGCCGCGAGGAGAGGTCCCTGTTCGGTCCCAGCTCCTGCCCAGTTCATTCAATCAGCTGAATACACGGTCTCATCGCTCGCCCCGCGATTCGCCAGGAGCTGGCCTCCGCGGCGGGCGGAGGGACGACTCCAACGCCCACCCCCGCGGGCCCCGTTCTCTCTGTGTGTCTCTCTTTATCTCGGTCTCTCCCCGTTTGCCTCTATCTCTTTGTCTCTGTGTCTCTGGTTTTTCCTCGCTGTCTCTCTCTCTCTCTCTCTTGCGCGCGCGCACACACACTTGGGTGGGGGCTCTCTCCACAACCACTGCCAAAATGTCACCTAGAAAGCAAGTGCAACAACTTGCTTTGCGACCGGCCCGGGAGCCCGTGGAGAAATCCCCAGCAGAAAGCAGCCCTCTCCTCCCCGACAAGGTGCAGCCGGGCTTGCGGACGCGAGCAGGGGCGAATTTGGCCAGTGGAGATGACGGGGACGACTGTCCCCTCCCCCTTTCAGGACCCTGTCGCAATTAGAATTCCGTCCCCTTCCCGGCCCCTGGGACCCGCGAGGACCGCACACCCGGGGAGGGGCGCGCCGGTGCCCGGGCTCCCGGGGTCCCCAGGGGGCCGGGAGTGCGCCCCGGGCGCCAGACGGCGAAGGCGAAGCGGACGAGCGGGACCCGGGGGCCGGGAACCCAACCCTCAGTCCCTCCGCCGGCAAGAAGCAACGACCGCGCGGCGGGCAAGAGCCGCCCAGGGCACCGCGACTGCGGCGGCGGCGGCGGCGGCCGGGCTCGGCTCGCGGCCCCAGCCCCGCGGCGCAGCCCGGCGTTACCTTTCTGCTGCCCGCAGTCCGGCCCTGGACCCCTGCGTCCGTCCGTCCGCCCGTCGGGCCCGCGAGCTTCGGAGTGAGGACGAAAGGGGCGTCCTGGCGGCCGGGACAGGCTCTCCGAGAGGTGACGGGAAGCGCTGGGGAGAGGAGGCGAGGCGGCTGCGGCAGCTCCCGCCGCTGAGGATGCCGCGTGCCCGGGGCCAGCGGTGTCGGAGAGGCCGCGTCCTCTGGCTTGCGGCGGCCGGAGCTCAGCGCTCGCTTCTGGCGCGGAGGCTGAGCGCCAGGACGCGGCGGGCTGGAGCGGCGAGGCTGGGCTGGCCACCCGCCCCTGGGTGCATGTTAATACGGTGGGGAGGAGGAGTCCCGCGCTTCCTCCGCCCAACCACCGGAGCCGGCGGCCGGGCGGCGGCCGCGGCCCGGAGCCAGCCGCCCCCACCCGCCCCGCTACTACGGCGCGGCCCCCAGCCCTAGACCCAGCCTGGGCACGTGCGCCGAGGCCGCGGGGAGGCGCCCGGCGGTCCCGGGAGCGTGCTCCTGGCCTGCGGGGTCGGCCCGCTCAGCCTCGGGGTGGCGAGTGCACTCACACCGCATCCCCAGGGGCTAGAGAGGACGGTGAGACGGCCGCCAGTTAGTGGGCGTGCCCCATCCGTCCCCAGCGCAGCGTCTCAGGAGACTTCGCCCTGCGCCTCCTCTCTCGCCAGGTGTTGTTCCTTACTAGTCTTTTAAAGGCGGAAAATCGGGAGAACTTGTAACACTTTCTATGACCGATCAAGTTGGCAGGCAGATTTGTTGTCCAATCCTCTCCCTCCAGGGTTCCTAGTAGAAACTGTGAAGAAGTAATCGCCAGGGAAAAGAAGGGGTAGTGGAAAGGGTCTAGACTCATAAATACTGACGTTCAAACCCAGAGCCTCAGTTTCCCCATCTATAAAAAACGACAGCTTGTAGGAGATTGCGTGGTTTAGATTACACAATATATACCCCACCACCTCCACTCAGTACTGGACTGAAGGTAATTAGAAAAATGAATCCCTTTTCCTCCTGTCCTCCGACCTCAGGAAACTGTCCACTGTCCACTCCAAGTGCATCTGGAAGCCTAACCCTTTCAGAAAGGCTGAGGCCCGCTCCCCAGCGAGCTCTGGAAATAGGAAGAATACACAAGGTTTCCAAATAAGAATAAAGATAAATGGTGTGACTAGGTGAACTGGGTCAAGAGAGAAAGAAAGTTGATCTATTTCGTATTTATTGAATTCTTGTTCTGCCCATTTAAGTAGTAATGCTCTGAATGATAATAGTTAAAATAATCGTGGTTAATCACCCTCTTCCTGTTTCCCTCTACTCACAAAAGAATGGGCATCTTCAAAGAGAATGTCGTTTGTCTACAGCTCCCAGAGAACATTATGCCTAAGAGCATATAATGTTCTTTATGTAATTGTACCCATAAAGCTATAGCATAAGATTTAGCATCTGTTTTGTGTGAAATCTAATTATAAATATTAATAGAATACCCTTTTTAAAGAAAACACTTCTAAAAATGCAGAGAAGTAAAAAACAGTTTCCATAAAAATATGACTCAGATAAATAATCGCTTTTCCGCAATTTCACTGAGTGATTTTCCATTAAAGAGAAAAAATTCTTTATTCCACTCAACACTCTAAAGAAATGGAGGTAAATCCTCAGCATTATAGAAACATAGTACCATGATAACCAACACTTTAACAAAGCTCTAAAAGATATCCCCAAGCTGATTTAAGAATGACTATTGCAGGGGTACTTACACTTCAAATAAGATGCCATGGAAAGGAAAAGTATGTACTGACACAGGAAAAGTAGTCTTCAAAATCTGGAAAAAGCAATTACCTTGTCTCTCCTGATTTGTAAATATGTATAATCTGTAGACTTTTTAATGAGGTCGTATAAATAAGGCCAATATAATTGTGAGATCTTAACTCAAATGAGGTGACTTTAGTGAATAAAATTACTTGAGTGGAAATCAATTTTCTTACAGAATTTTCATGGTAGATTTAACCCAGCAACAATACAATCTAAGTAACACTACTATTATTAGGGTTTTCTGACTGTACACTGCAGAAACCAAATCTTAATTTAAGAGAAAGTAATTTATTGGAAAGCTATTGAAAGTTTCCAAAATTGAAGGGAGGGCCGGAAAGCAGTCTTGGAAACAAGCAAGATTTGAGGCCATAGTGGAGGGCTAGGAACCTAGAAAGACCAAGAACCTGAATGGGTGCTGCACAGTCAACATGAGTACTTGCCAACTCACATTACTGGATCAAGAGTCAAGTCCCAGGATCCAGCATTTAACTGGCCAGACTTCAGTCAGGCACTAACTCCCAACTGTACCTGGATAAGGAGAGGAAAAATTTAGTTCTTTGACGTCCAAAATGGAAGGCAGGCAGCTGAATTTTTCATCCTTCCAAAAGTATGAGTGAAGATAGGTAATTCCTCAAAATAAGTTCAGGGAGCTATTAAGGAGAATTTGATGTGCAGGTAAAAAAATAAAATAAAAAAGATAAATGTCTATTACATTGACTGGCTATGAAATTTATATTATAATTCTTAGCATTATTTGGAAATAAACAGTGGTATTGTACAAGTAAAACTGATAGCACTTTTTATAGTTATTGTACATATGCTTGGTTTTAGTTAAGGAATGCTACTTAGTTATCATATGTAAGGCCGGTTACCTAACTTAAGTAAGCATAGTGCCTGTAAGGACTCCTGAGAGCCAGAGTTAGCGGCTGTGTTCATTTCTAGGCATAGACAGTATGGGAACTGAATAACGGCCCTGGAAAGAAGGCCATGTCCTAATCCGTGGAACCAGTCAATATTTTCTTACATGTCAACATGTAGATGTATTTAAGTTAAGGATCTTGAGATGGGAAGGTTATCTTGGATCGCCCTTATGGGCCCAATGCAATAACAAGGGCCCATGTAAGATATACAAGAAAGCCAAATACAGAAGAAAACGATGGGATGATGGAAGCAGAAGTTGCAGTGATGCACTTTGAATGTGGAGGAAAGTGGCCATGAGCAAAGGATCACAGTCTCCAGAAGTTAGCAAAGGTAAAGAAACGATTCTTCCTTAGAATCTCCTGAAAAAAACACCAGTCTGCTAACATCTTGATTTTAGCCCATTGAACTGATTTCAGACTTCTGATCTCCAGAACTATAAAAGAATAAATTAATGTTGCTTTAAGCCACCAAGTTTCTAGTAGTTAATAACAGCAGCCATAGGAAACTGAAGCAACCCTTGAAGGAGAAATAAATATTAGCCAGGAAAAGTAGAGCACCCTTCCCAAAACACACTTTAGGGAGCAGGTAGAAGAAACACAGTGAGGTTTATCTACTTCTGGAGTCTCAAAGGAGACAAAGTCAACCAGGTGTTGGGAAGACCAAGACAGGACATTGGAAACCATGGACAGACAGGGTTCCTATTTAGGAGTTGTCATTTCTCTGGTTAAATCAAAAGAGTGGCATTCCTTCTGGACCACAACATGGTCTAAAGGTGAAATCCTATTAAAATGAAGTGTATTTGTGAAAGAAAGAATTCAAAGGACAACCTGAGTGGTGAGTGTGAAAAATACGTTTCTATTGCATTAACAAAGGATTCTCACTCATCCTCATGGTTTAAGTAACATTTAAGAGGTGATGCCACATCTGTATCTCCAGCCTTGACCTCTCAGCTAAGTTTCAAATTTGTAAGCCAAAGACCTGCTAGACAAATCCACTTGAAGCTTCCACTGGTACCCCAAACTTAACAGGTTCAAATTAAGCTCATCACTTTCTTCCCATTCCTCCATTCAAATGTAATTCTTTTTCTGTTATGCTGTATGAATTCGTGGCCCTATCATCTACCAAGTCACCAATGCCAGAAACCCTCACGTTTTTGACTTTTATACTCACCAGTCACCTCTGATCTACCAAACACTGGTGGCTTCTCTCACTGTGGGAGTTGATCTTGAATCCTTCCTTTATTTCCATTTCTACTCTGTATCCCTATCACTTTGTCAAGTCCCCCCAGGTTATTATCCTCCTAATTTCTTTCCTTTCCCCCCATCTTGCCTCCTCTTCCTTGTAGCAAGAACAGTCTTCTAAAAATACAATTCTGACCATGTTACTCCAGTTTTACCTATGGTTTAACTCTTTGTGAAGTTATAACGTATAGCTCCTTAGAATGACATACAAAGCTCTCCATAAACTTGCTTTTATGTCTTTCTTTGGCCTTTGCTCCTATGATTTATACATTATGCTGCAGTAAATCAGACTGCTACTTGTAATGCCATTAGTGTCTCATGCTCTGGAATGTATCTGTAACTTTCTCATACTAGTCACTCTGTCTAAAACGGCCCCTCTCTGCTTTTCCTGGCTAATATTTATTTCTCCTTCAAGGGTTGCTTCAGTGTACCTCATGCCTGAACCATGACATTGGATCAAGTGGTGCAGTGCTCACTGCACTACTATTTTATTTCTTACCACTTTATACTAAAATCTTCAGGTTATCTGAGTTGTATTTTTGAGACTGGAGCTCTCCCACTTTGGATCCCCCAATTCTTAGCAGAGTATTTGCCTTTCAACATGTATTTGTGGGACTGAATGAACCTGAACTGTTTTGAGAATGTTTGGTGATATCAATATATATTTTCATATAATTCAGTAGAAACCTATATGTGATATAGTCAAATTTTAAATCCCATTGTGCAGCACATTTAATACATGGAAAGCTTTCTTTTTCATGTTAAACATAGACACACAAAAAATTGAGGAGAGACATATAAGGACATCATTTCCAGTTTTTCTTTTTCATGGTTAACCTAGTCAAGTGAAATGGTCTTGCTATCCACAAATGCTTTTCAATTAACATATTTGCTTAATGTTTCACTTCACATTTTTATTAAAATATATATGCTGGAATGCAATTGATGTAGTTTCTATCCCAGCCCTCCTTTTATCCCCTGTCATTCTTGTCTGTGGATGAATCTATTACTCTCTCGTCACCTCCCGTGCACCCCACTTACCCTCCCATGCATTGCGATGGGGTGTGACCCCTGTGCATTACCATCTTTTTGTCCTGATAAAGGAGGTCTGATTTTCCCAACAAAAAAAAAGATATTTTGTAGTTTTTGTTTCCTTGATCTCTAATTAGAATTTTATGCTGTGAATAACTGATTTTTCCAATTTTCCACTAGAAACTTCCAATACTGTGTCCTGGTTTTTCTTCTAGTTCACTGCACCCACTGCCAACCCCAGCTTTCCCACTACCTCTCCTAAGCTGTAATTATTATGCCCCAAGATGGTAGCTGAGGCCATTGGTGGGTGTGAGATCTCTGATGAGGACGGCTCCCGCCAGGTCCCTGGGAGTCTCTGCAGTGCCCGCTGGTGAAGGAGGAAGAGCCCAGCCTCAGAGGTGGGAGGAAGCCCAAGAGAGCAAGGCCACAGAGACGGCAGCTCCATGGGAACCAAAGGAGGAGGGTGTTTTAGGAGACAGGGCTGTTCGATGCTGAATTTCAAACCAGTATTTCTACATACATAACAACTACATCTGCAAGAAATGTATAGATACTCCAAATTCAATATATGCAAACCAAACGGACCGTCTTCATTCTGCATCGGCACTTCCCCTCAGTCTTCCCCTTGCTGATCCATTCTATCACATCCCAAGACACTGCAGCCAGAAACACAGGAGCCATTCTGCGGCTCTTCCTCCTGTCTCACTCACTACCAACTTTTGTCAAAATCCTAAAACAATAAGCTATCTGTTTCACTCTGCTGCTTAAAATTTCTCATTAAATCCTCCATGTCTTTAAGATAAAATCTGAAACCATAGGTAGGACGTGCAAAAAAGCCCTTCACAATCTGATTCTTTCCTCATTAAATTATCAACATAATTCATTTAAGTGGGGTGACTTTTCACATACTGGATTAAAAACGTTATTAAAATAATTTGAATAGGTTGGAGATAACAGTTTATAGTTTAAAGTAAATGTGGAAAAAAGAATGTATGTTAACCCTATTATACTAGGAACTGGTAATGGTACATATGCCCCTGGGCCAACTACATATCAGCACAATAGTAAAATGGGGAAAAAGAATCAGAATATTATACCTAAAAAAATTAATGTATTGTTGGATATATACTGAGAAGACATACTCTGTCTTTTTCATTTAGAAGCATTGTATTTAAGATCCCCTTTAAAACAATCCCATTTACAACACCATCAAAAAGAATGAAATACTTAGGAACAAATTTGACTGACCAATGTATGTGAAAATTCTGTACACTGAAAACCAAGACATTAATGAAGGAAAGTGAAGAAAACACAAATATGGAAATATATTCCATGGTCATGGATGGGAAGAATTAATATTTCTTAAATGTCCATACTACCCAAAGCAATCTGCAGATTCAATGAGATCCCTACCAAAATTGCAATGGAATTTTTCCCAGAAATAGAAAAAAATCCTAAAATTTGTATGGCACCACAAAAGACTCCAAACAGCCAAAGCAATCCTGAGAAAAAAAGAACAGAGCTGGAAGCATCACAATTCCTGTTTTCACAAATATTGAGAAGCTATAGTAGTAAAAAAAAAAAATTATGATACAGGCATAAAAACAGACACACAGATTAATGGAACAGAACTGAGAGCCCAGAAATAAACCTGCACATTATGACAAACTCACCTTTGACAGAGATGCCAAGCACACACAATGGGGAAAAGAGAGTCTCTTCAGTAAATGGTGCTGGGAAAAGTGGATCACCACATTCCAAAGAATGAAAATGGACCACTGTCTTACACCATACACAAAAGTTAACTCAAAATGGATTGAAAATTTTGATGCAAGACCTAAAACCATAACATTTCTATTAAAAAACATCATGGGGGTAAGTAAGCTCCCTGACATTGGTCTTGAAATGTTTTTTTCGATTTGGGGACAAAAACAAAATTAACCAGTGGGACTATGTCAAACTAAACAGCTTCCGCATAGCAATGGGAACCAGCAACAAAACAAAAAGGCGACCTACTGAATGGGAGAAAATATTTGCAAGCCACATATCCAGTAAGGGGTTAATATCCAAAATAAACAAGGAACACATAAAATTCAAGAGCAAAAAATAAAAATCAGTACAGGACCTGTTAGAACGTCTTTTATCAAAAACACAAGAAAATATTGGTAAGGATGAAAAGCAGGGATCCTTTTTATACTGTTGGTAGGAACATGAATTGGTACAGCTACTATGGGAAGCAGTGTGGAGGTTGCTCAAGAAATTGAAAACAGAGAATAAAGAAAAGATTGAGGAGTCAACCAAGATGGTAAAATAGGAGGCCCCTCTTTCCACAGATGAGCCTATTTCATGGCTACACATGGAGCAATTCCCTCTGAAGGAGATCCAGAAACTAGTGGAGTGATTCCTACACACTGGACAAATGAGAAAATATCCAGTCAAAATAGGTAGGAAATGCTGAAACACACTCCTGATGTTGTGCCATACAGTCTGGAGGGAACCCCAACCCGCAGGTTCTTCCTGAAGAGTGAAGAATTTGGACCCTAAATCTAACACTTCAACTTTGAAGACACTCACTAGAGAGAGGACTCCCCAACTCTGAAAGTCCACAGTCTCCTGTCCACGAGACCCACAAGACTGTGTCAAACTAAGAAAGAATTCTTAGTGGGCACAAGCCATTGGCTGGCCTATCCTCCCAAGGCTCAGTGCAAAGGGAGCAGGCAAAATCACCCATTCCCTAGTCTTCCCCTGAAAGGGATTGACCTGCCTACTTTAAAAACTGTTGCCTGGGGGCCAGGTTTCTAATTTAGCAAGAACTGGGAGCTGGCTGTGATCCTCCCCAGAGACCAGGGAAGCCAGCAGACACCTCTCCCATCTCATCTGTCCAGCCTGCTCTAATAATAACAGCAAGGCACCAGTATCTCCCTGGAAGGAGTCTGTGTATCTATCTGTGACTCCAGCTTTTGCAGCTACCACCTGAGGGATGGGCCCCAGATTTCCTGGCCCTAATAGTCAGTGGGGCTTGTATTCATGAGTCCCACAGAGCTGTAGGAAGCAAAGAGTTCATAAGGAGTGCAGGAGTGCTTCTCCCCCACCACAGTTCTATACCTGGGCCCAGCACTGGGGTGGCTGGCAAAAATGGTCATCCCCCAGTTTCTCCCTGGAAAGGGCTTAACTTCATACTTTACCAGCTGCTGAAAAATGGTGCTGCTTCCAATCAGCCTGCATCTAGCTGCTGACTGCAATTCTCCTCTTTGGGACACTGACAGGTCTTGGCATACCCTCAACTACCGGGAGCCACTAAGAACAAAGAAGGCTTGGACAATCAGAAAAGTTTAAGAGATAACTAGGAACTTGGACCGCACTGATTGTAGCATTATTTACAACAGCCAAGGTATAGAAACAAACTTGAGTGTCCATCCACAGATGAATGGATAAAGAAAATACCACACACACACACATATATATACACACAGGAATATTACTTAGTCTTAAAAAAGGAAATCCTAACATTTGTGGCAACAGGGCTGGAGGGCATTAAGCTAAGTGTAATAAGCCAGACAGAGAAGGACAAATGCTGCATTGTATCATTTATAAGTGCAATCTTTTTTTAAAAAGTGAAACTCATAGAAACAGAGTAGAAAATTAATTGCCAGTTGTTGGAGAATGAGGAAATAAGGAGAGGTTGGTAAACTCAGTTAGAAGATAAAAAAGTTCTGATCTAATGTAACCAGACTATAGTTGATAATGCTGTTTTGTATAACTGAAACTTACTAAAAGAGTAGGATTTAAATATTGTCACAAAAAAAAAGAAAAAAGAAAAATAGGTGATGGATGTGTTAATTAACTCAGCGAAAATCCTTTCACAATGTATACATATGTCAAATCACACTATACACTTTAAATATCTTACAATTTTATTTGTTGGTAAAGCTGGGGAGGGGGAAGAGTTCTTTAAATATTTTAATTGAACAAGACATTTTACCCTTTCAAGAAATTGTTTATAATTATGAAGTATTCTAATTTCTCCAGAGACATAAATGTTCTTGACAGACTACATTAACTAAAATTGTTTAAAGACAAATTAAGGGATTAGGATTTGACCTTTAATTTTACATGCAATATATTCAGCCTACTGAAAGAACAAATTATTACATTATTATTCTCAATTGTTTTGCATTACACTTAATTTGACTTTCAAGTCCAGTTCATGTTTAAATTTTTCATAAGATAGATAAGTTCTTGGTACATCTGGAGAAAAATGCCATTTTAAACGTGACCTTTGTTAAAGAGAATATAGATTAAAGAATAATTCATAAAACTGGAATGGTGTGAAACAAGCATAATCCAGCAACTAAGCCAGCAGAAGTATGCACACACTTGTGTAGAATTCTTTTTGTCTTCACTGTTGTGTTTAGCAGGCTTAAAAGGATGACATCTTCCTTTTAAAGTGGAAGCATGTGTAATTTAGGGAAAGTCAGCAGTGAATTTTCAGCAATTGTGTGGATAGCTGGGTAAGTTACACACAAGGTGTTACGTGAATAAGCCATATTCTCTTAAGAATCAGTTTCTTTAGATACAAATTTGTCATATGATATAATTTATTGAATCCTGTGAAGCATAGCTCCCAGACACACATTATTAATATTGATATCCATTATAAGACATTTTAAGACATATTAAAAAATACAGTGAGTATCCCTTAAGATCTGGGAAGCTACAATGACTAAGAGAGTTTTCCTAGGAGTTAAGATTCTGTATTTAATATTCATTCTATCAAAAAATATCAATAATAGTCTGTTTTACTCTGCTCAGTATCAACAGACTTCGAGGAAAAAAAACAACTATACTTTGCTTGGTGTTGGATTCTGTGCTTAAGAATTCTATATTCTACAGCAGAAATTAATGAAATAATATTGATAAAATTCATAATATGATTATTGGAAAGTTGGCATTCAAGAAATGGTTGCTGATGATATCCACAATGATTTTTATACAGCATTAGTATTGATACTATAATATTACAGTATTATACTATTTTAGTATACATAGAGTGATAGCACATCACATAAGAATTCACATACGAGCAGCCTGAACTCTGAAATACAATCCTAACAAAGGCTCTGCACAACAAATGGACATTTCTAAGGCTAAATCCTAAAGCTCATTTTGAATATTCCCCAGACCTTCATTTTTGATTGATGCAAGGAATGTAGTAGAACACACTAGCTGTTCATCAAAACTTGACTTCCATTTCTTCCTGGGCACAGAGCTAATCTGCCTTTCCCAGATTACTTTATAGTTATGGCCATAGGACTGCGTTCTGTTGAAGTGAACATAGGTAGAAATGATGTGTACTACTTCCAAGCCTGGCCTACAGAAACTTTATAAAATACTTTCCACTACCCCTTTCTGCATGTCTGCATGGATGTTGACACATAGAATGTGCCTTGTACTGAAAATGGCTGAGACCCCAAAACACTCCCACCAACCTACCCCCTGCTACCTATTAGATAGTCTATGAGCAAGAAATACATTTCTATTGCTTTTGGGGGTTTATCAGGTACAGAGCTAGTCTTAATTCATTTAACAGTGACAAAAGGAATGCCAAAAAACAATTTGGCTTGTCTGCTGTATACAAGACCTTGCATACACAGTATTTTATTTATTCTCCCAATCAGATGTATGAATTAGCCAAAAGCAGTCCCATTCCATGATAGGAAAACTGATTCTTGAGTTATATACCTTTTCTGAAGTAAAGTCTCAGAGTGGCAGCGTCACAAATGGAACCTGAGCTTATTGACTTCAAAGACTGTATTTTCACAGCACATCCTCTTACAGTCTTTGGTTGACTTTTAACAACTGGATGATAAGAGTTCATTTCCATGACAGGTTCAAAGCAATAAATCAAAAGACAGGAATTTTGATATTTGAAATAACAGAAAACAAACAATAAAAGGTTAAAACAAAATTTCACAAACCACTGATGCCCAGGACTATCTGTGTGGGTAAATGGCCCAATTAACTTCAGAGATGCTAATGTTAACTTAAACGATGGCCCTAAAACATGTTAATATGCCAAATAATTATCCTGAGTTAGGAAGAAAAGGGAAATATTATTTGTATACAATGTTTAAGATGGCAAAGAACTATGTGGTTTTATTAAAGAGCCTTGTTGAAATATAATTAATATACAATAATTACTATACATGTCAAATTATTCAATTTGATAAACTGATATATGTGTGTTTGTGTCTATAGTATGTATGTGAAGCCACCATGAAACCATTACCACAATCAAAATAATGAATATAAGCAGCACTTCCAAAATTTTCCTCTATCCATCTATCTTATCTCCCTTCCACACTTTACGAAACCTGCTCTTTCTCCATAAACTCTGTTCTGCTTTTCATCACTATAGATTATTTTCTAAAATTTTGTAGAAATGGAATCATATAGTATGTACTTTTTTCCTTCTGGCTTATTTCACTCAATATAGTATACCTGAGAGTCATCTGTATTGTGCATACAGATTATGATAATTCATTCCCTTTTATTCCTCAATAGTTTTCTCTTGTGTTTATATACAATTCATTTATCCATTCACTTGTTGATGGATATTTTTCTCTAGTATATGACTATTACAAAATAAACTTTTTTGAACATTTATGTACAAGTCTTTGTATGAACATACACTTTGTATGGACATATTTTCTAGAATAAATATCCAGGAGAGTGATCACTTGGACCTATGGTAAAAGTATGTTTAATTATTAAGAAACTACCAAACTGTTTTCCAACATGTTTGGACCATTTTACATTCCCACCATCAGTGTGTGAGAATGCAGGTTCCTCCACATCCTTACTGATAGTTGGCATGCTCAATCTTTTTAATTTTAGATATTCTAAAACATGTAGAGGTACTCCCTTATGGCTTTAATTTGCATTTTCCTACAGATTAATGATGTCTTAATGTGTCTATTTGCCATCCATTTACCTTCTTTGGTAAAACATCTTTAAATTTTTTGCCTATTTCAATTGGTTGCTTGTTTTCTTATTATTGAGCTTTGAGAGTTCTTTATATATTATGGGTAGTAGTCCTTGATACAATTTGTTACTTACAAGTACTTTCTCCTATACTCTGCTTTGTCTTGTCATTCTCTGAACAATGTTTTTCAAAGAGCAAAAGTCCTTAATTTCTATGAAATCAAATTTATTATTTTTTTTATGCATGGGTCATATTCTTGGTGTTGGATTTAAAACATTTTTGCTTAAACCAACATCACCAATAACCAATAAAGGTTTTTTTTAAGGTATTTTATTCAAGAACTCTTATAGTTTGGGGTTTTGTATTTAGGTCTATGATCCATTTTGAGGATAAAAGTTTATTTTTTGCATATAGATATGCAGTTGTTTCAGGACCATTTGTTAAAAAGATCAACAACCCTGTCTTCACCAAGTTACAACTCTTTAAAAAATAAATTGACTATATATGTATGGGTCTGTTTCTGGACTCTGTATTCTGTTGCATTGATCACGGGTCAATGCCAGTACCACACTGCCTTGATTACCATGGCTTTATAATAAATCTTTAAGTCCAGTTGTATAAATCCTTCAAATTTATTCTTTAAAAAGTTCTTCTGCTATTCTTGGTCTTTCCCACTTCCATATGAATTTTAGAGCCCAAGTGTCAATTTCTACAAAAAACAGCTGTTGGGATTTCAACTGGGATCCCTTTGGATCTATAGGTGAACCTGGGAAGAAATGGCATCCTGACAATAAACACCACATGTTTCTCCATTTACTTAGGTCTCTAATATCTTTAAGCAATGTTTTGTAGTTTTCAGCACACAAATTTTGAAATCCCTTGTAAAATTTATCTGAAGAATTTCATATTTTTGATATTAAAATGGTACTCTTTTGATTTCAACTCCTGTTCACTAAAAGTATAGAGAAATACAATTGATACTTGTATATGGATTGATCTTCTATCCTGCAAACTTGCTAAGCTCACTTAGTAGTTTTAGTAGCTTTTTGTACATCCCATAGGATTTTTTTGAAATAGACAATGATGTCATCTGTGAATAAATATAGTTTTACTTCATGTTCCATGATTTTTATTGTCTTTTATTTCTTTTCATTGCCTTGTGTCCCTAACTGGAAACTCCAGTACAATATTGAATAGAAGTGCTGAAAGCAGACATTATTTATGCATTTATGAACTTAGCAGAGAAATATTCATTTTTCTAATCATTGATTATGATGCTTTAGATACAATAGTTTCATAGATTACTTTCTGCAGGTTGAAGTTTCCTTCAATTTTTAGCTTGGTCAGTTTTTGTAAGTAATGGATGTTCTATTTTGTTAAATGCTTTCTCTGAATCTTAGATGATCACTTTTCTTTTCCTTGTCTTAATCTTATTAGTGGTGAATTACACTGATTGATTTTGCAATGTTAAATCATCTGGACTTTCTAGTGACAAACTTCACTTGATTATGATTTATAATCCTTTTGCAATATTGCTGGATTCAGTTTGCTAAAATTTGGTTAATAGTTTTTCATTAAACTTGAGGTAAATTAGTCTGTAAATTTTTTCTTTGAATGTCTTTTCTGGTTATGATATCAGAGTAATGCCCACTTAATAAAATGAGTTGAGTTTCAATTTTCTGAAATTTTTGTGTAGAATTGATATTATTTCTTCTTTAAGTGTATGGCAAAACTTACCAGTAAGGTACCCTAGGCTTATATATAAATTAAAAATACATTAATTTTATTATATATTTATATTCCATATTTTTTCATGTTATATTAATTTATATTAATATATTTTATACTATGAAATATATTTATCTATATAAATGTAAAGTAAAAGAAATATTTAAACAGAGAGAGTATACACAGCCAGTTTATTTGGGATTAAGGACTTAAAGCCTCAGAGGAGGCAGATATGTGTTTTTATGTACCATGTTTTCCTACAATCATGTTTTTGTCCAGAAACCTCTTGTTTTTTTCTTGTGGTATAGGAGATGCATCCAGTATGCCAACTTACAACTTCTTGGCCACAACTTTGATTCCAGTCACAGCTCAGGTAGATAGTTCCATGTAGATCAGATTGACTCTCTCTGACAGCATCTTGTATTACACAGGGACTGGGCACCTTTGTGGACTGTCCCAGTAGCTCTCCAGAGCTACCAGCTACTCATGAGGACTTCTCCATTCTACCCTCATAGGCATCTTGGAAATACAGATGTAGTTAACTTCCCAAGGCAACCCTTGGTCAGTGAGGGATGGGAGCTCTTGTTTTCTGTTCTTCAGATGGATTACTCTGGATCATCTTCTTAATTGTAGCAGAAATAAGGTCTCATTGTCCACCTTGATAAGGAACACTTAGATACATTTTTTTCCCCCTTCTCTTTCTTAATCTCTGTAGTTATTAAGTCCTGCACATTGTGTTAACCTCCAACCAAATTACCTGCCCTGAGGTTCCTGCGTTGGTCTTGGCTTACTGGGGAAGCCAAGCTAAGACAGATTGCTAATTCATTTTTTTTGCTGTCCAATCAAATCATAGTATTCCAACAACCATAGGCATCAGGAGAGCACCCTTTATGTCAGTGGAAGAAAAGGTAAAAATTAGTCTTTTATACAAACCTAATCTACTGGCTGCTCAAGAAACTGCTCCATTCATCAGAACAATCAGATGAGTGATTTCCCTTTATGCGTGATTTGAACTGGTAACATTTGGATAACATTTTTTCAATGCTCAAAATTAAATATTTCTATTCTGTAATGTTCATAATTAGTTTTACTTTGTGAACACCTCTATTTTGTAGACAGAATTGAGACAAAGGAAGCTCAGAAAAGCCAAGCAATTTACATCAGGTTACATATGTGATATATACTGTGGCCAGCATTTGAACCCAGACTCCTAGGCTGCTAGGCCCTTTGAGTCTTTTCTCCTGCACTGCACTGCCTCTCCTGAATGGTCTGGCCTTCCTACTGGCTTCTGACTCTGGTCTGTATGACAGTGGGGTAGGAAAATCAGCAAGCCTTGGAAGAAAGCTGACACTGGGAAGGATGAGGTAGTTATAAAAATCTCTGGGTCTTTGTTTTATTAGGGTATAGACAGAACATGAATGGCAAACAGAGACTCTTATTTTCACATCTGCCAGAAACAAACAAGAATCTTGGGAATCCTGGGTGCAGGTGTATAATTGTGAGGAATGTGGGGCAGGATGGAGACGAACATAAATCCCTGAGGCATGGACAGATTAGGCACATCACCAGAGTAAAGCAATCCAGTCTTGGGCCCAAACTCAAGTATAAACTCCATGAGGGCATTGACTACATGATCTATGTCTTTTTGTAGCTATATCCCTAGCATCTTAAAGAGTACCGGCACTAACAGGTGTAAAATAAATATTTTTGTTGTGACCAAGTGAGTTAACAAATAAGTAAAGCTCTCCCCCAGTGGTGGATAATGTTCCCCATCTAAATCCAGCCTGGGAGACCAGTCTACTATTCCTCCAATATTTCATTTTAGCAAGCATTCTTTGAGCATCTTGTATGCAGAAAGCACTGTAATAGATGGCTAGGGGGTTACATAGAGGTATAAGACTTAATCTTTGCCCTCAAGGATCTGCAGTCTAATGTGAGAATGAGAAATAGGAACAGCTAATATGATATACAACATGATTGTATATATGCTAAATCTATTGAAGCACTGCTTTGGTAAGAAGGACTAATTAAATTTAATAGAGATGCTTCCTTCTGAGCACTAGGTGATAATCTGTGAAGTAGGTGCTAGATAAATGTTGCTAGTTTATTGGAAATTTGGTAACTTCCATTCAATTAGTACAGTGACAAATGGAGGAATTTTTCCCCATGGAAATGATTCTGCTTTAGAAGATCAATCAAGTAAGTGCATTACACTTTTAAAGAGTATCCCATCCTGTACATACTGCTTTTTCTATCCCCTTGACTATCTAGTTTTAGAATCTCAGGCACCTGTTCCAGTCAAGTCTGGCAGTAGTAGCATAGATTTATGGTCTTCCCAAGTATTAAATAAAAATAAAACCTCCTGACATTTCATCCAATTCCTTTTCTTTCTTTCTTTTTTCTTTCTGGTTGATAACATACAACTTAAGAATAATGAGGTGATCACAAAAAGTACCTCGGAGAATTTAGGCCTCAGCACAGGACTTGTGTTAGATGTTCCAATGCTGTACAGGCATGCCAAAAGAGATTTCAATTCAGGGAGAAGTGTGAATATTTTACGTTTCAAAACTCAGCTCTTCAAGTTTTATTTCACAATATAACACCGTCACTTTGCTTCACCATGAAGTGCTCGACTCTTTCACCAGCCCCGCAAAACAAGAGGGTCAAGCCCCAGAGGTGTGAAAGCGCTGTGTGTCCCTGTTATACACACAGCACACATTCAGCACAGCGTAAGGAAAGCCACCAGCTTAGCCTCCTTGAGCAAGATGCATTTAACTTTGATGTGGCCAGCTGCTGAGGAGTTTTAGTCAACAATGAGGGCCATGCAAAAAAAATAATAAGTTATCACTGAAGGCAGTAACTAAAGAAGAGAGAATTTAAATTTTCAAAAGCAACATTTTTTAGAGCTTGTTTCTATTCAGATAAAGTCCTGCAAAATATCCACTTTGCTTGCTCTTATAAATCAGTAATAGGGAAATGCAGAGGAATAGAAAATGGAGAATTAAAAGAATACAATGAAAAAAGGGGGACTTTGGATGGTCTTTTCACTCCTGACATGATCCTGGTAGAACTGAAACAAAACACTAGCCAGAAGGAAACCCATTTTTGACCGACCCAGTCAGAACTGGGATGGCTCCAGATGAGCTAATTCTTAATAATTCATAGGAGAATAAAAAACTTGATTAAATCAAGAAATATCTATATATGATCCAGAGTTGCAGGTATAATCACCAGAAGAATCACTTCAAAAACTCCTAAAGATGCTTCTTTCCAAGTAGCAGGATTGGAGGTAGTGAGGAAAGAGATGAAATATTATAAATTATTTAATACTATTTAATTTTTACCATGTGCATGTGTTACTTTGATAAAAATAAGGGAAACAATAAATAAAAAATGGAATTAATCAATAAAAATGACATAAGAAATTATAATGGCAGGAAAGATATAATGGCAGGAAAGGGTATAATCAAACATTACTGCCTCACTTCCAAAATACATAGAGAAAATAGACATTATCTAATAGTGAGAAATTCTTAAATAGAGTAATGTTCAATAGGGGATGAAACATTTTAAAATTTGCACTATCAGAAATTATTCTGGGCCAACAGAGCAAAGCTTCTAGAGAAATAAAAAATGAGTTCCAAAGGAGGCTTTCTGTCAGGTCAGATTTTGAAAATCAAAATTTCAAATGAAACATAGAATCAAGGATGTCTAGAAAATTGACACCCTCCTTTTTATGATTTTAGTATAAGGGAAAACAGGAACTTGGAATAAGAACAAAGATGGCTTAAGCACAATTAACTGGGGAGATGACGTGATGTTACCAAACTATTTATTTTCAGTGTCCTTTTTGTTTTTACTATTTTTTTTCAATACAAGAGAAAGTTCTACAGTATAGAAAAGCTTATAAAATTTTGAGAGATATCTGAAGTTCTGTGGAAGTGAGATATAGTAAGTCGTTAGGTTCTTAAAATGTCAAAGTAAAATGTTTTGAATGAACTGCAGATACAACTGAAGAAATGTTATCAGTAATTTTTTTTTAATCCTGGATGTGAAGAAAAGTGTTGGGTGACTTTAAATGTACCAATCTCACCATATTTTTCAAGAGGGGATAAAGAAAAAAAGTTGATATTGAGTGTTGCTAAATGTTATTTTAGCTAGAACTCCCTAGCAAAGTTCTACAAGGAACTACCCAAAAGATGATTTAATAATTCCCTTGTATGAAATATTCTGGAGGAGGAGATATCTTGAGAAGAGAAAGAGAGGCCAAGGAACACCAAGACACCAGGACATGTGACAAAAGAAGTCGTGTTGGACATCTAGTCAGGACTTCATTGGACTCTAGTCCCAGCTACTTCTGACCTGAGCGCAGTTAACCAGAAAACCTTGAAAGATAATCAAGTGTTGATTAATGCAATATGTCAGTCACTGTGAGTGACAACCAGGAAAATTAAGAGTGGCAGAGAACAAGGTCCTCTCATGCACTTTTTGCAGTTTTGTCACTGGATTGAACAAAGTAGCTAAACTGATCTCATCTGTAATGCCACAATGCTCCTAGGGAAGGTGCCGCATGAGAGGACTACATAACTACTCATGAAGATCCTGACGTGTTCAGGCAATGAGCTACAACAACATGAAACTTAACAGGAATAAATGTTAGAGCCTCCCGTTAGAACTTTTTCTCCTAAATTTTTTAAAAGATCACTTGATCAAGTACATGGGGAAAATATTCCAACAATTTATGCAAAAAACATGTAGGCTCACTATAGCCAACTGTGAACCAGAAGGTATGCTTACCTTACAATTTAATGTAAGATACAATTTCCTTAACAGACAAGACGTAATAGCACCCTGATCTGGGAAACTGGGACTTCTACTATCTATAGCTTATGTGAGTCAATGTTTAAAGGGTTAAAATTCAAGCTGCTGGTTATATTTCAGGTTGACTGGAAAGAAAATGGAATATTTCCAGAGTATCACAAGCCAAATGTTACAGGAACCGTAATCCATATCATATAAGAGTGTTGAAAGCCACAAGGAGCAGCTGGCCTTGTCCATCTTGTATTTTAAATGTCGAACAGAGTTGTCAGTAAATGCATATGTAAAGATGAAATGTTTTGTGCATAAAACAAAGGTATATCTAAGAGCTATTACATTCCTCTAAGGTAAAGAGGTCTTTTTTCACATATAAATATGACACCTGTTAATGTAATGTTTTTTTACCCCATGTCTTGAATTGGTATCTGACCTTTTGTGATGGTTCAAACATTATTTCTTTTGTCTCAGGGCATTTAGAAGTGAGTCAATCCTTACTAAAATGCATGGTTCATTTTAACGATCTGAGAGAGTAAACTTTTGGGACACCTGACATCACAAAGAAACAGTTATACCCTTGTTCACACAAAATTATTCAGAATTAACTTATCAAATTGGCCTTTAACTAGAAGGAACCAAGATGGTGCCTGGATTTTTATGATTTTGTTTGGTGTTTCGATCATTTAGAGAACTATTTGGTAATGAGGACCCTATTCCAAGTGATTCCCAGATACATTCACAAAAGCATGTTAATCTCCTTACTTTTCTTACTAAGTGTACGCATTGGCTCAAGGCCAACTTTTCACTGTTTTTCAGGTGTGCTGAGGATATGCAGAGAGGCAGTAGGTTTTTTTCTTCTTTTAGCTGCCTCTGAGATCATATCTTGTTTGTTTAGTATGATGTCTTTCAAGAAGGCAAAGAAGGGTGATAATAGGGCAGAGGTGGCAATATGCTACTCCTCTTCAAAATTCATTTTTGCATACAGGGAGTTCACCCTCACCTTTGTGTGGAAGTTGCCCAATTCTTATCTCAGTGATAGTAAGGTCCTAACATCCTCAACCTTTAAAGGATAGCCATGTACTATATCCTTTGAATATCTAAAAATCCACTATCTTGAATAAAAAAGTCTCCTCATTTTGGTCAACCTCTTGTATTCTTTATCTCAAATAATGGTGTCACTATTCTCCCCAGTTTCCTAAGCTGAAACCACAGGAGAATCTGTTTTCCCTCCTTCATTTTCACACATCTAATATGGGCACTATTCCTGTTCTTAGAAATGCTTATAATATCCCCTCCAATCTGCCCCTGCTAAGGTCAGGCTCTTATTTTCTGGATTAGTTCAAGAGACTCCTATATTTATCATGTAAGATCTTTTACAATCTGACCCCAACAAATAACCCACTGCTCACTACATACTACAGCCATATGCTCCAGTTACACGTGTTAAAAAGAAAACTACAGGCCTAAAATGGAGTTGTTTCTGCTAGGCCAGGTCACCAAGCCAGGATTTGTTGCCTAATCTAATTGCTGTTTCAACCTTCCTCTGAAATATAGTCAGAAGTATTCTGGTGAGCACCAAGGAGGTAGTCTGTCACATGGGCCGTCTCCATCTCTGCCTAGAAGACAAGGTCATCTGCAGGAGAACACTCCCTGCTCTTCCCCCTGAAGGGAAACACTTCCTGAAGCAATTCCTTCTTTTCTTTTGCTAATAACAGCCTGACACACCCTTCTTCCTATAAAAACCTTTCATGTTGCAGACTCTCTTGGCGCATCTCTCTACCTGCTAAGATGGGATGCTACCTGATTGGTGAGTTGCTTAATAAAGTCAATTAGATCTTCAAATTTACTTGATTAAATTATGTTCTTTTAACACACAAAACTTAGCACCATTCCCAGGACACTATATATGCTTTCATAACTCCGTGCATTTCGTCTGTCTGTAATGCCCCCCATATTTTTTCTTTTGTGTGCTGTAGGACAATTTTTAAGTCCATAAACATATACTGAGAACTTACTACATGAAGAAGAGAGTTTAAATTCCTGCAGGTACTAAGATTAAATGTTTCCATACTAGTAATCATGAAAAAAAAAATATGATATATAACAAAGATAGGTATAAGGAAGAGAAGTAGGACAAGGAAGAAAGAACATTTTTCTTATTGAGAAACAGGAAGGGTCCACCGTGGAGGACATATGTGAATAGGGAATTGAAGGTTTTGGGGATGAACAAGACTTAGCCTGACCGATGTAAAGAATGAGAGGAGTTCCGAGAGAGAGAAACCCCCATAGTGTAAAACCTAAAATGAGCAGGCAAAGTTGACTCCTTGATATTGTTGGAGCATAAGAAGAATTTGGAGATACAACTGGAGAAATGAGGGGTCTGACGAAGGAAGGTCTTAAACGTTTGTGAAGGTGTTTGCTTCAAAGGCGTGGAGGGACTGTGGTGCATTTCAAGTGAGAGAGTAATAAGAGTGCTCATAATTTTATAAGATTACTCTGGTAATAAGTATTTTGAAAGTGATCAAGACTGGAGGTTGCAATGTCAGTTAGGAAACCATGCTTTTGGTCCAGATTGGGAAGATAAAGGTTGTCATATTGGGAGGTGAACAAAATGGATGTTGATTGGGGTAATGAGAGTTCAACCTAACTGAATGTATAGATTTTATAGCCAGGTCAGAATCTACATACAAATTTTCCTCCAAAAGCATGTAAATAAACACTTATAAGGACCTAAACTCTCTTTATCAAGGTTTCATTTCAGTGCTCCACTGCTATAGTTGATAGCCGTGGTGCAAAAGAATAGAATTGTATCTGGCATATAGTTTGCACTCCAAAAATGCCATAAAATAAATATCTCACTGAAGAAAAAACTCTCTCTCTTTAACATTGCAGGCATACACACAAACAAACTCTCAAAGGCAAAATAAGTATTAAATTTTACTTCATTAGCTCAAAAAGAGGAATTGATATCTTGTCCTTCCCCTTGTTGGTGAGCATGTGAAGAATTACTACCAGCAGCAGTGCAGGCTTTCCTTAGCAACAGTTATTGCCATTGAGTATATTGTTGTTAATAATTATTTCAGAAACTAAAATTATCACCACATGTAACTGATGGCACCATTAAGGTAAGTGTTATTTCCTATGATTTGTTCATGATTTATTTTACATTGCAAATAATATTATTACTTATTTGGTTTTCATAAAAGTGTCTTTATTAATTAAAAGCACATATAGCTGTAGTTTCTATTTTTTATTATAAACAGCTTTATATGCTCCATCAGAGTGAGCATTCAAAACAAAACAAAAATTTTAAGTACAAATTAGATATACTCCTCAGTACTTAACTACAATGTGTTCTATTTTCTAAAAGTTTATTTTTATACTTTTTATATTTCCACTTAGATTCTTTCCCATATATGCTCAGTTCCGGGCCCTTTTCTCACTGCCTGACCCTCTGGGACCAGCCTGTCATTGAAAGTACTGGTTGACTCTACGCACTTACCTCCTTGTCCTGCCTTGAGGACATGATTTTCTCTTTCCTCCAGTCGAGTTGTTACTTGGATCACCACATAGACACCTTCATATGGATTTTCCCTTGTCATCCTCACGGCATGTCTCTTTCACTTAAGGAAGGTGTTGTGTATCTACACGGTGGCTCTCACTCTGCCAGACCCCTTCATATTCCAGGACCATCCTACACCTCCACTTTGCATCCAAGTTTTCTGTGTATTGAAAGGTGTGAATGTCAAGTTAGTAGTAGGTTATATGGGTTTTCTTGATCCAATGACTGAAATTACATGAGATAATGGGAATTTTTCTTAAGAAATTTAACAGAAAGACCATGAATGTCAAGTTAACATTTGGTAAGCTCATCTAACAATTTTCCTTCTTTGACATAAAATCCTCAGCACTTCCAAATTCATTATTCTAAGAGAGCTTCAAAATTTTCTTCCTCAATAATAAATGTTTAACCACAGAAATTATGACAATTGGCTAAACTGAAAATCTTGTTAAAGATTCATCTTCCTGGCCTCCCTGTCCCCTAGCCTGAGATTCTTATTCAAGAGTTCTGGGGTTGGCCCCAGGAATTGGTATTGCTAGTGTACGCTCTATGTGACTCTTTTGCCAGTAGTGCCCTGATCACAGTTTGAGAAAAGGCCACTACAAGCATGGGAAGAAAAGTTTTCTAGGTCATTTTGTGATTTTCTTATTTTTTACTAATAAACATCCAAATTCCTAAAAACAAAGCAAAAAATCTCACTGTTTTTTTTAATGAACAAGGATTAATCATCACTAATTTGAGTAACTCAGTTAATCATAAAATGTTGAAAGAAATTTCACATGTGCAGATATAAAACCTGGGGCTTAGGTTCATATGCTTGTTCAACAAAAAAACCCTCTAGGTTTTAGAATACAGTTTTAAATAAACTTTTAGAATAAATATTTAACTTTGGAATGGATTTAGATTTATAGGAAAATAGCAAAAATAGTACAGAACATTCTAATATGCCCAAAGCCCATTTACCCTATTTGTAACATCTTAATTAGTATGGTGCATTTGCCTCAACTAAAGAACTTTGATACATTAACATTAACTCAAGAGAGATGTTAATTAATATTAACTCTCAGAGAATGATATGAGAAACCAAGATCTCTAGCACTTTACATTCTCCCCAGCAATGAGTTATTATTGCTCCATGTCCTTAACAGCACTTGATAATGTCAATTTATTTTTTCCTCTTTTTTTTAAGCCATTCTAATAAGATTGTTGTGATATCTCATTGTTTTAATGAACATTTTCCTAATGACAAGTGATATTGAGCACATTTTCATGTGTTTATTTGACACCCATATATCTTTTCTGGAGAAGTGTCTTTTCAGATCTTTTGCCCAAATTTATTGATGGTTTGTTATATTGACTTTCAAGACTTTTATCTGATAGGTTTGCAAATTTTTCTCCCATCTGTGGCTTATCTTGATTTTATAATGTGTCTTTTGCAGAACAGAAGTTATAATTTTAATAAGATCCAATTTATTGTTTTTTTTTCTTATATCATGCTTTTTGTGTTGCCTTGTTTAGGTTTTGAATGGTTAAACATAGCTTTACTCTCTGTTGAGGGATACAGTGGTTATGGAATAAATGATGCTTTGAATTTGTAACATAACAGGACTGTATTAAATATATCTCCAAGATTCCCTCCCACTCTAAAATTATTATAAAAAAATTATGCTTCTAAAAGTGATTATTTCCATATTTTTCTGTATTGTGTGTGAACAAATTGTATACTTCATATTCTTCAGGTTTCCATTTGAATTTATCTTAGAATATATAAGTGTTTTTCTATCTCATTTGTAGTTTTCATCCTTTAATTTGAAAAAAAACTATTCCTTTGCCTACTATCTAGATTTTTGGCCTCACAGTATAGTTAGTCCCTTCTCTGAATCTACAAATCAGTGGTTGTAATGGTATGCTCAGAAAACTTGGCTTCAACTCAGCAAGTACTTTTCTTCCATCAAATAAGTGTTTTTTAAGCTTTTTGTATTAATGAACATTCTTCTGACTGTACTAAAGCATGCTGACATGTCTAAGCTGATAGCGACAGCCCTCCAAATATACTCCCCAAGCAGTGCTCAGGGATCCAGAAGCCAGAGGTGCAGGATCTCAGATGCTCACTGGCGAAAGTACTTGAACCGCAGAATATCCTTGCACAGGCAGATAAGAATGTTCTTGTAGTCTCATGACTGTAATGCTGAGAACTTGACAATGGAAATTCCTTGTACGAGCTCCATTAGTATCTAGACTTTGGTGGAATGTCTGTAGTAACTGACTTTAGATGAACTGTTACTGCCAGCCCTCAATAAAGTTGCGAAACTTTTGACATTTGTTTTGGACCCAGGTTCTTTCCTATCCTCACTTTCTTTACTTTTCTTTTAAATATTCAGATAAAACATTAGTCCTTACTTCTTCCTAATCAAGGTTTGTTCTTGGAGACTTGATTCATGCTAAATTACAAATAATTAATAACTAATAGGTGAGAATACTGCGCCCTTCTTAGGATTATTTAGGTTTTAGTAAGGATGTACAACATAAGCCAAAAAAGCAAAGCTTTGTTTCATGGGAGCTAGAGGGCTTTTCAACATCTCTAAAATGCCTTTATTCAAGTAGTTGCCTGTCCTATGTTAAGGCCACTTGGGGCTAAGAATAAACTTTCAGGGCTATAAATATTTGGTAAGAAATGGTCATTGTTCTTGCATATCTTCAAAAGGCAAATAGAGTGAAAAAAATCACAGTTTAAATATTACTATGGATCTGAAAATGCTTTACTTTTTGATATAATTACAAATAGTTTATAGTAAAAAGAATCAAGATGTGTATATTCAAATAATCTTAGATGTAAATAATTTTTCACAATACATATTTTTTCTGATTTTTAAAAGTTCATTTATTTACACAGAGCCTTAGAATATGAGTTTCATTTAAAGATCATTTATTGAGAAGGAACCTTAGCATATTGGTTTCTTTAAAATATTAAGCATTTATAAAATTTATTCATGACTGATGCTCCCAATGAAAGCAACATAACTTTTAAGTTAGAAATGAACTTTGGCTATTTATTTTTTGATTTTAATTTATAATCATTTGCTATCTATTCATTGGATTATTGCTTTCTAAACATCAATATACTCTTACAAAATTTTTAGCTATGTGTCCCACATATACATTGCTTACTCTGTATTTTGTTACCTCTTATTAAAATGCTTGTATTTAAAATTGTATCACTGTTATGAATTTAAAATGATCTCACTTGCCATAAGTAGAGTAATTGTAAGTGTAAATATGATTAAAACCTAGTTTTTATGTTAAAGAATATATAAGTACCGATACATCTAATCCATTTGCAAAACTGCCTACCTAAAATTATATTACTCAAGAAAAATGATAATGTTTTTGATGAATTAGTCAAAGGTACATTTGATTGAGCGTAAGATGAAGATTAGGTTCCTGAATAAACTACTTTTGCTTTCTAAAGTTTTTATATTAACTAAAGAGTTAAAACTTGGCCTATGAAATCAGAAAGCAAAATAAACACTTGCTTATTTCTCTGATAGACTGGTATACTGAGAATTAATTCCTGGAAAGACATGTGACCTTTGTTAGACTTTTATTTCAAATTATCATTTGATAACCCACAGAATGAATGAATCCAGTTATATTAGTGCTTTGCTCACACATGATAAGAAAAGGATTTGTTCTCCACCCACAAGTGCTTTCTGACAGGGAACGATGTTAAGAACTTTTTTCAAATATTTCAAGTGCCTCTTTATAATAACCCAAATGGTTTTTAAAAACTGCTTCAAAAAAGCTCATAAGCAGTTTAGACAAGAAGAGGACATCAATCTGATTAAGAATATATGTGTACTTCTAATGAGAGGCATACAATTCTTTTGGCTCCAGACTTAAGCAAACTTAACTTGAAAGAAAACTATGGTGTCATTAGGGAGCTCATAATATCTTAGTTCTCATGATTCCTGGCATACGGTAGGCTTGCATTTTGGGGCATCTTAAAATCCAGCTGTGTGATTTGCTTTGGTGAATGGAATGATGTGGGTCACTTCCTGGTGGAAGCTTTTAATATCCAGTGCACAATTTCTTATGTTTCCTCACCTCGGCCATGGCAATTGGCAATGTTTCAATGGTAGCAATCTATCGAATCAGGTTTTGAAATGGAGGCCACCATTATGGAGCAAAGTCCTAGCCAAACTGAGAAGGACACACATCATGTTTTGCAAGCCAAAGAATATGGGGGCTTGTTTATTGCCAGAGCTTAATCTAGCCCACCCTGACTAATAAACACACATTTAGATTTTTCAAATGAGCACATACATGTACAAAATTAATTTACAAATTGCTGTATATAAATCTTACTGATTAAATATATCTTCCAGAGGAAATTGAAGTTCTAATTACCAGATCAAACACTGAACACTTTCTGAGAGGAAGTCCACATGCTTCAGCCTGAAGCAGAATTTGTTTGTAAACATTCCCCATCTCTTCACAGTTAAGAATTAGAGGTCTAGCTCTGTTATAAATGACAATTTTTAACAGATTTAAAAATACTTTTCTGAAATAACTGTGTTTACACAAACAAAAAATTCCTTATAATATTCAACACAGAATACAATTTTTATCTGTTGTAACAGCTGAAATGCCTGAAGTGGTTTTCTTTATCTAAGACCAAATGCACTTTTAGCTTCAGTGCTTACGCTAGAATATCACCGTTAGTCTATTTGGAACGAAGTTGTCAGTTCATTGGAAATCTCTAATCATGGCTATTTTCAGTACTGGACTGAAATTACATCTTCACGGAATTCTTTATTCACTCGTATTTGAAAAACAGTAGTTAATGAATTATACTCTGCACACTTCAGATAGTAACAATTTCTTTGATCTCTGCCATATGTAGAATATTAAAATAAACTTTTCTTTTTGATAAAATCACTTTATCATTTTATTTGCTCTGTGCCCAAACATCATTTTCATCATGTTTTCATAGCAAATTCACTAAAGATCCTCAGTGCTTCAGCATCTCTAGCCCTTGTGTCTAAATGTGACACTGCATGCAAGTATTCTAAAGCTTTTGCCTTTGTCCCCTGTTTCAATGCACATTAATTACTGGGACATGCTTGAAAATCCTTATATTAAATTTCAAATATTTTGAAACATTCCCCTTGGTATCTTTGGATACTTCAAAATTATGATTGAGGCTGACAAATTTGTGTCCCAAATGATTCAAAATGATATAGGTTACATTGCTGGTTCAATAAGAAACATCAAATATTTCTCTATATTTTATTATTTTTTAAATTAAGGAATAATTGACATATATCA
Source organism: Manis pentadactyla (assembly GCF_030020395.1). Classification (NCBI taxonomy): domain Eukaryota; kingdom Metazoa; phylum Chordata; class Mammalia; order Pholidota; family Manidae; genus Manis; species Manis pentadactyla. Next base: position 115,328,124 of record NC_080024.1, on the reverse strand, counting down.
CCTTAGATGCAAAACATAATGATTCAATATTTGTATATATTGAGAAATGATACCCACAGTAAGTCTAGTTAGCATCTGTCACCATAAATAATTATCAAAAAAAATTGCTTTTCTTGTAATGAGGACTTTGGAGATTTACTCTTAGTAACTTTCAAATATGCAATACAGTCTTATTAACTGTAGTACTATGCTGTGCTTTACATCTCCATGACATATTTTCAAACTGGGAGTTTATATCTTTTGACCCCCATTACCCATTTTACCTACTCCCCTCCCCATTCTGGCAACCACCATTCTGTTCTTGGTATTTATGAGCTTGATTTGGTTTGTTTGTTTTTTACATTCCACATATAAGTGAGATCCTACAATATTTGTCTTTCTCTGACTTATTTTGTTTAGCATGATGTCATCTAGGCCCATCATGTTGTCACAAATGTCAAGATTTCATTCTTTATTATGGTTGAATACTATTCCATTATGTGCGTATACATACATCACATTTTCTTTATCCATTCATCTATCAGTGACATTTAGGTTGTGTTCATATCTTGGCTATTGTAAATAATGGTGTGGTGAATATAGAGGTGCATATGTGTGCATATATCTTTGATTGTTTTTATTTTCTTTGGATAAGTATTCAGAAGTGAAATTCTTTTATCATATGGTTTTATTTTTAGGTTTTTGAAGAACATCCATATTGTTTTTTACAGTGACTATACCAATTTACATTCCCACCAATAGTGAACATTCTCTATATCCTTGCCAAAACTTGCCATTTCTTGCCTTTTTGATAATAGTCATTCTATCAGGCACAAAGTGTTATCTTATTGTGGTTTTAATTTGCATTTCTCTGATGCTTGGTGATGTTGAGCACCTTTTCATGTACTTGTTAGCAATCTGTAAGACTTCTTAGGAAAAATGTCTGTTCAGAACCTGTGTCCATTTTTTAATCAGATTATTTAGTGTTTTCCTTGCTATTGAGTTGTATAAGTTCTTTATATTCTTTTGATATTAACCCTTTATCAGATAGATGGCTTGCAATGTCTTCTCCCATTCAGTAGGTTGCCTTTTCATTTTGTCAGTGGTTTCCTTTGCGTACAGAAGTTTAGTTTAATGTATTAAAATATTTCTATATATTTTAATGTAATTTTAGGGGGTTTATTTTGTAGATGATATTTATAAAGTTCTTAGTAATTTATTAGTTCTCATGACACTTTGGAGACATATCACTCAATCACTACCAGCATTAGTATTATACTATATTACCATATTAGTACTCATAGTCCTATTGTTCTTTCTCTTTGTGCTTTAAAATTCTCTTCTAAATTATTCATCCATGATGGAGTTAACAATAAAATTAAAAACAGAAGCCAGCAAAAATACCAATGACAAGTCTGATTCCAATTTACAATTCTGTTTAATTACAAGCATTTTTTCTAATCAGTCACTACCAAGCCTTAAAAGTAACAATTTAAAGTACTGCTGAAAAAAAAATGCAGTGCTGAGACTTATAAATTCAATATAATATATCCATAGTAGAAAGACACATTATTTATAATTTGTGTTGTTCTAAAAAATTATGATAGGCATTTCAGTTTCTGTAGGTTTATGCCATTCAGGGGTTTGGTCTGAAATTTAAGGTGAATCCACTCTGGGTGCTTCTTCCAGAGTAGTAATATCTTGGGGATCACAGGAGTTATGTAATAGTTATATATTTTTTCTAAAACACATTGTTTTATTGTTTAATAATAAGCCATTCCAAAGCAGTGTCTTAAAATAACCACCATTCTGTTCTCTTCAGAATCTTACGGTTTGGTTAGGGTTCATTTAAGGACTCCATTTATTAATGGTTGGCCTGGAATGTCCAAGAAGACTTCCCTGACATGTCTGGTGGCCTGATGTGGATAGTTCTGGAAAACAGGGTCCGCCTGTGGCAATGGGATAGTTGGGCCTCTCTGTAGTTTTGGGGTCTCTCCCTCTCCATGAAGCTTACTTCATTGGTCTCTTCAGTAAGTAGCTGCCCTTTCTGTATGCTCTTTCAGGACATACAGAAGTGCAAAAAGAGAAGAAGATACAAAGAGTTTTAAGGCTTAGGACTGGAACTGGCAAAATGAAACAAACATAAGATGGTAATAAGAATACTGAAGGAGACAATTCATTCAGAAATATTTGGGAAGGCATGTAACAGACACTGGCCCATAGAAATTTTGAAACCCCATTGGATACATGTCGCCAATTGCTCTGTTCCGGGACATGGGATGAATGCTGAGTTAGACCCAGTTCACTTCCTGGCAGTGATTATTCTAATCAGTTAGTTCTTTTGGTTTTGAATTCTGAGTTTATTCTTTATTTTCCATGAGAAATGGCCTGGGTGAGCAGCTTAAGGAAATTTCTTAGTCTGCTTTCTGCTTTTGGAGTTACAGGGCTAAGAGGTCTCCTTCTTGAACCCTTTACAGTTTAGTCTGAGCTAGTATAGTCCCTAAATGATTGTTAAAGTCATCTATGTATTATTTTAAAATCCATTCTACTAAACAGAAACCAAGCAAAAATTTCTTCAAGACAGGACCCTCTCTACAAGTCCTTGGTCTACAAGTCACAACATCCTTAAGATTCTTAGATATTCTCTTGGACATCTTATTATCTGTCAGAGGCAATTTATGAAGAATGCCTTTAGATTTTGGAAAGTATTTTGCTAGTTGAGATGGCCTGCACACCTTGCCTTAAAGTTTTCTGAGGTTTTAACAAAGGAACTTAAATGTGCAATGTAGACCTGATCTTTACCTGAGTTTCCTTTTACTGTAGATGTGATCTTTGTACTGAAGCCAATTTTTATCTTGAGAATTTTTCCAGGAGATACCTGGGATGAGAAACAGATGTATTTTCACTTAGCAAGTCTGGTTTCAGTATATTCTCTTTGCAAGCTGAGAAGTTCTGTAGCTTATCTCATGCCTCCCATACTTTATCAGAAGAGACCAAAATAAGTCAATTGACACTTTTAACTTTCTATCTGGAAATCTCTAAAACTAAACTTACAAGTTCCTTTGAAGCCTTTTCCATTTTTCACACTCCCTCAGGCAGTTGTTTTATTAATTTTCTGCTATTGGATAACTTGGGTTCCCCTTTCTCCAGTCTCCCATCATGATTTCCATACTCTCTTTCCAGACTTCATTAATGATACCTTCAGGCCCCTCTAGTCTCTACCTGCTAACAAAACCAATACTGCATTTTTTGGTATGGTGATACCTACTCCTGATAGCACTTTCTGTTTTGGTTATCTACTGCAGTGTAATAAACCACTCCCAAACAAGTGTCTTTGAAAAATGCCATTTTTAATATTCCTCATGATTGAGGAGTTGATTGGTTGGGTGGTTCTTCTGTTAGTCTCACTCAGGGTCCATGTTATTGGTGCCGTTAGATGTGCTGAGGTTGGAATCTCCAAGATGGCTTTATTCGTGTGACTGCTGCTTCAACAGACACAGGTGGACTCTGGCCTCAGCCGAAACTCTGGGATGGCTGGTCTCTGTCCCTTTCTCCATGTGGCTCCAGAACTTTTCTCCCTCCACATGACTTTTCTGTATGATATTGCCACATATTGTCTCTAGCGGAGAAACCAGACTTCTTAATTGGTGGCTCAGACTTCCTAAATTACAAAAAACCAAAGGGGTAAGGTCTTCTTAAAGATTAGATTTGGAAATGGCACAACATCTCATCGGCTGAAGCAAATGACCTATATTTAATGTGGCAGGTGAGTAAACAGAGGCTTAGAAACAAAGGAATGGCTCATTGGAGATCATTTTTGGAAAGTAGCCCCACTGATGTTAATATAAATATGTTACTATTAGATAATGTGGTCTCTGCATTAACCCAAAATAATATTTTGTTTTACCAGTGGTATGCAGTCCACTTTTGAGGAAACATTTTGGGAAAAACTGTTATCACTGTGCCAAATATTTACCTAGAATCACCAAAAATGATGATAAATATTTAGGGTAATTTAAGTAGTACATGTAGCATGAAATTATTTAACCATCTTTTCAAAGATTCTGTAGTTATTAATGAATTGCTCCCCCCCCAAACCTTTTGCTTAATGTGCTACAGGCACTTGATATTCTAGTCAAAATAGAGTAGTTTCCTGCAAGTAGTATGATAAAAAATGGTTTAGACAGATTGTCAAAATGTTCTTTAGGAGAATTCAGAGGCATTTAATAATTTGAAGAAATAAGTAGGTGAGATCTGTTGGTTATGAATAGAGTAAAAAATATGTATGATAATAATTGATTTATAACAAAATAGTATGCTTCTTTACACAGCTACAAAATAGGCATGAAATTGCCTGAAGCCCATTTACTGTGCTGTTTGAAGTAAAATATCATTTTAAAACAAATTTTTCAGAGGATAACAAATATGCCAGGTACTCAGAAGTTAATATTTTTAATATGTCCTCAAAACACATAATTAAGCTACAGCAAAAGTGAATTTTTTATAAATAGAGGTGCCAAGTAAGCTATTACTGTTGCAAAATACAATCTTCTGTTGATCTGCAATTGACAATGTTGCCTGCAACATTTCAAGCTATACGATATATAAAAGGATGAATTCTCTCTAGGTTTTCTTTCCTTAAAATTAAGTTATTCATAATGTGACCCCACATTAAACATTTAAAATTTGCATAATCTTGATGTTTAAATACTGTCAATTTAAATATTTTTTGTAAATTTTCTCTCTTAAATAGCATAGATTCCTTCTGGGATGTCTTTAATGCACAGCAAGGAGCTAAACTGTTTCAGGACCTAAATTAAGTCTGTAGCACTATCACCAGGGCTACTGCTAGCCATAGCCCATAGTAGTTGTACTTTTCTTAAACATTTTCCTATTTCCTGTCAGAAAAATAACTAACATATACTGATTCTGTGAAAACAAGATACTTATATGCCAAATATCAGAAAAAAAAGACCCACCCAACATACAATTCTGTGCTGTCAATGATGTGATGTCACCCAAGTGTTATGCAGTGTATAACCCTCATATACTTGCAGATGTTTGACTACCACAAATGCTATTTCATCATTCATTCATTCACAAGTGTTCACGTAGCATGTACTGTAAGTCAGACACAGTTCTGGGTATTGGGGGTGTTTGAACGCCTAGGACACACCTCATAACTAAAAGAGCCACACCTCTATTGAAGAAGTTTAACTGGTAGTAACTTATATCTGAATATAAAGCAGGGGATTTTCCCTTCAATATTTTCTTTCAGAAAAAGTGTAATCATTTATATCTGAGTCCTAATACAGTCCTCCACATCACAGGACACTCTTTCAATGACTTTATTTTGAAAGTTGATGTTTAAGGAAGATACCGAGCAAACATTTAAAAGTCTCTGGCTGCTTAGAGAGGTCATCATCACATAGATGAAGCAAAGTGAGGAAAGGAATTTAAAGCAAATTTGCTCATTGTTCCTGGGGGTGTTATCTAGGGTTTCAAGTATTAAATGACATTATAAATAATCTATTTATAGATCACTTTACTGTGTTAAATAGACTAAACAATTATACGTGGAGATCACGAATTTACAGCCACAGTAAGGATTAAAGAAAAGGAACTATTCAAATGGATCTTTGTGACCTGTCAGATTTTCAGTTACAATGCCACATGTGGGTCAAAAATCTGCATCTCAAACAGTAATCATGTTAGATTGCTCCAAACACATCTTTAGTAATGATAAAGATATATATTTTAAAAGGAATGCACAGAGTTAAATAAAACATTTTCAGGAAATGTTACAGAAGGAAAATATGAGTATTTCCTTTCTCTCTTTTTAATATAAATCATTTTTATTACTAAAAAGTTCAACTGTCTAGAAAAAGACATTTAAACATAAATTATGCACTCACTACCCCAAATCTAGCATTTTTCATTTATCTTCCAGATAACTTCTTAATTTTAATGAAGTCCAGTTTATCATTTTTTTCTTCCCTGGATCATGCTTTTGATGTTATATCTAAAAAGTATCACCAAACTCAAGGTCATCTAGATTTTTTCCTGTGTTATCTTCTATAAATTGTATAGTATTTTGTGTTTTACGTTTAAGTCGGTGATCCATCTTTTTTTTTTTTAAATGGAATTCTGTTATTTTATTTTGAACTTTCAAAATAATATTCCTTTAACTTATTAAAAACTGCCCAATCATTTAGAATTTCTAAATGACATTTTGCCGAAGGTTACAGCAACTATCTTGTCCTCAAGAATGGCTTTGGCGTAATGCTTTGCAAACAGTATTTAAAATAAAATCATTTTGCAGCTGGCATTTCTCTATTCCCAAGTTGTGCCTTCTAGTAAAAACTGAGAAACAAATAGACTGTAATTCTTGATCGGTGATCCATCTTGAGTTAATTTTTGTAAGAGGTGAACAGTCTGTGTCTTAATTCATTTTTTTGCATGTATATTTGTTACAGCACAATTCATTAAAAAGACTATACTTTCTCCATTGAACTATCTTTGTTCCTTTGTCAGAGATTAGTTGACTACACTTGTGTAGGTCGATTTCTGACCTTTTTATTATGTTCCATTGATTTGTCTATTCTTTCATCCATACCACATTGTATTGGTCACTGTAGTTTTATAGTAAGTCTTGAAGTTGAATAGTGTCAGTCCTACAACTTAGGTAGTAATGGTTTTTGTCAGATGCTTCTCCTGCATGTATTGATATGATCATGTGATATTTTATAAATGTCAAATTCTCCAGAACTATGATAGAATACATTTCTAGTATATTATTTCCCAGAGTTTATAGTTATTTGCTATGGCAGCCCTACAAAACTAATACAGATTTGGGAATCAGGAGTGGGATGCTACTAATGCTGCTATAACAAATGCCTGAAAATGTGGACATGCTTTGGATTTGAGTAATGGGCAAGGGCAGGAAGAATTCTGTGGTGCCTGATAGAAAAACTTAGATTGGCTTGAAGAGACTGTTGATAGGAATATAGACGTTAAAGGTGATTTTGGTGAGGGCTCAGAAAGAAGTGAGAACTGTAGAAAAAGTTTCTTTAATCTTAGAGAATACATATATTGATACAAACACAATATTGCTAGAAATATGAACCTTCAAGGTGCTTCTGGAGAGGTTTCTGATGGACATGAGCAACATGTTATTAGAAACTATATCAACAGTGATACTAACTAGAAAGTGCAGAGAGCTCGACTAAACTGTCTTATGATTTTGGGTGAAAAGTAGAATTTGTAAGTGATGAACTGCAATAGCTGGCTGAGGAGATTTCTAAGAAAAGTGTGGAAAAGTGTCTAAAAACTTTCTATCCAAGTTCAACCTGGTTTCTCCCTGTTGCTTACAGTAAAGTGTGGGAAGGAAGAGATGAATTGAGGAAAGAATTGTTAAGCATAAAGAAAACAAAACTAGAGGATTGGGAAAAATTCCCAGCCTAAAATACTAGATAGCTTGCTCTGGAAACAGAGCCAAGGGTATGTCTGGTTAATCTTTCAATAAAGATATTAGGCATGTGATTCACAGATCAAATAAAATATCCCAGCAGAAACACTGCCAACTTGGACTAAAAGGAGAAGAAAGGCATGCAATGAGAATGCCATATGTAAACAGAGACTAGACAGACTTCTGAGGATAGAAACTGGAGTTATGCCGATGCAAGGCCAGAAACACCAAGGATTGCTGGCAACTACCAGAAGCTACAAGAGAGCATGGATCTGCCAACACCTTGATGTTAAACATGTAGCCCCCAGAACTGTGAGAATAAATTTCTGTATTTTAAGTCACCTGGTTGGTGTTAATTTATTATGGCAGCCATAGGAATGAATACAGGGAGTTTGATGACAGATGAATCCTCTAGAAAGACAGATTTCAATCTGTGAATCAGTAGATAAAAGCCAAAACATAGAAATATCCAATTGGTAACCAGACTATAATCTCTTAGAACAAAATTAAAATTAAATCTCACAGAATCAAGAGAAAGTTGAATATTATACCTTTAGAATTATTTGGGACAATGACAATGGTGAGAAATACATTTTTCTTTTAATTTTAAAAGTTTCACAAAGTATTAATTCCTACCACACATGATGCACTCTGATTTGTCTTTTCTACTCTCTTCTATTTTCTTTTATGTCATAAAGGAAGGCTGACTGACCAACCAAACTGATTTCATGAATCAATCATGGAAAGTAATGTACATGGAAAACGTTGCTGTAACACTCCCTAACTCTCTCTCACTATTACCACAGAGCCAAAGGGAATCTATACTAACTGGGAATCAACAATAATAAATTACATTTTATTCTTTTCTGTTGCTCTTATATTATACACTGTCTTTTAATAGAAAAATATTTAAAGAATTTTCATCAATACAGTATACATAAGGCACAATACCTCCTAGGAACAATTTGAAATATGTTATTTTATTATTTTCATGTTCAATATATAGAGACAGCAAGGATGTTTTTCAGTCTGTTCAAGTGGTTATGAATAAATGTTATCACCTTGATAAAACTTTCCAATGTGGTAAAATGGATAAGGCAACAGGTAAAATGGATAAGGTAAGAGGTCATGTGTTGATACCATCCATTCCCGGTACAATTTCAGGTCTTGTTAATCAGACAGAGAAGGGGTGAGAAAATCACTGAAATTAGAGAAAATTTTCATTGACTTCAAGAAAACAGTGATTGACAGTGGCAGGACATTGGTAGCAATCTACTCATTAGCAAAGAATGTTACCATGGACACCAGCACAGTACAGAAAATGAGTGGGAGAAAAAGAAAATTATGAGAACCAAGAATAGTTCCATTATATAAAATATGTATTCCTGAAAGATAATTATTTACCTGCAGTTTTCTTACTGAGATTTTCCATTGTTTCAGTCTTATCTTTTAAATGTCAAAGACCCTCCCAATAGAAGTATAAAAGAAAGATCAAGTTGTGTTATTAACAGCTTTTTCCACTCTATCCTACTTTGATCCTTTCTTTTTGTCATATTGTAGAAACTTTTAATGCATACGAAGAAGATTAGAAGATACACAGGCTATCCTCTGGGATAAACAATCTTATAAATGATTTGCCCCTTCAATGTTATGTAAGGTTTATTATGGTGGAAATAAAAATACTGTCATCTTGCTCCTGAATTATTTCAACTAATTGTTCAGCTCTACTTTTAAATACTTCACACATTTACTTGTTCATCTATTTCATAGATTAATGATATGAAATGATAATGAAATTCTTAAATAAATGCACATAATATATGAATATTATGGTAGGCACTAATTTGCTATTGTATTTGGAGGTATTGATGGGAAAATTTTTACTTTTTTTTTTCTGAGCATGATGTTATGTATGCAGTGGAAGAAAAGGCCATAGAGCCATGCTCAATAAAGAAAATTGGAACACTGGTGAAACAGAATATGTGTCAGTCAATGTTCAATCAGAGGAGAACCAGTAGGTGGGAGAGAGAGATAGGAGACAGGAGATGAGGAGAGAGAGAGAGAGAGAGAATCACACAGACATGTTATAGGAGATCGGCTTATAAAACTGCGAGAGTCTCTACAATGTAACGCTAGATTTTGAGTTGGCAGGGCAAGCAATCGAAAGGAGTACAGATACAAAAGTAGGACAGAATCCATAGGTATGAACTGGAATGGATGGACTACACTGTGTCTTGTTTTCTTTGGCTCGGTAATGAGGGTAACCTACAGAAGCCCTGCCCCTTTGCCACAAAGCGAAACACAGACGCATTAACTCTGGAGTCAAGAAAGCTACAGGAGGTTCCAAGGACAGGTGGATCCCTTGTAGGTTCAGCTATCTCTTCACACCAGGGAGGTGAGTCAGCAGATGGGCAATACCAGGTATGAACTGGGAAAGCTGCCATTTACATTCTGTTTTCCAAATGGCTCGAGGATACCCCTTGTGCTACTTTTGTGCCTCAGTTGTTCTTTCCAGTCATGGTTAAAGTTTCTCCCCTACATTCCGTTACCCCTCTGTAAATTATAATAATAGTTATCATGCACTGAACATTTGAGATGCAGCAGGCACATGTCTCATTCAATCTTCAATAATTTCTTGGGAGGTAAGAGTATTAACCTGGTTTTACAGATGAGGAACCTGAGGCTTAGAAAAGTTAATAAATTCGCATGAGGCTGTAACGCTAAATTATTGACAGAATGGGGTTACAGATCTTGGTGCCTATGATCATGTTATGCTCGGAACCTCCAAACCATGCCCATCTTTATTATAGAACACATGAGAGTATACTCTAATTATTTCTGTCCATGTGTGTCTGTCTTTTCTGGCACACTGGAAACTCCTAAAAGGCAAGAAAATATCTTTTTTTCCCTTTTTTCATGTCAAATCGTATTTTCTCTGGTACTTTGTATTTTTTCACTCTAGAAGGACTCGGATCACCTGTTTCACTTTTCTTTTTCTTTGTAAAAACAGAAAATAAAATCTCATTTTAAGGTTGCTTTAGTAAATTGTGATCAAATGCTTTTTTGGGGACTGTAACTTTTGGGCAAATAACTATGACTATAGAAGCTTCAAGTAGTTTCCAGAAGCTTAACAAATTTTTTATTGTCTAAAAACTTTCATCAGTTCTTTGGAATGATAAACTATTATCATGGTCTTGTACATAACACTTCATCATCATGTTTGATAATGACTAGCCCAGGGCTATCAGCGTACCACTGCAGAGAGGTGACTTGTCAGGCACCAGCAAAGTGCTAACAAGAAGGTCGTTTCTCTTCACCCTGAAAACAGCAGCAAAAAGAAAATAGACACTATTGTGACTACAAGATGATAAAGAAATGCAATTAAAAGGAAATTAGAAAGAGAGAAATATTAACTAAAGAAAGCAAAACCAAAATAAAAACAGTGGTACCCATATTAGGAAAGGGATCTTCATTCTGAGAGAGGACTTGGCTGATAGCCTCCTTTGATGTACATTGAGCATGCACGTCATTAGAAGAGATGTAATTAGACCTAATCCTAAACTAGAGCATTTATTACCATTCGCTAGAGAAAATTATTGAAAATAGAAACCATTGAGAAAATGACTTTATAGGAAAGGAGAGAAATTTTATCATTGATGCTTAACTTCCATCTTTAAAAGTATTAAATGTAGAATTCCTAATGCATTTTGACCTCTTCTAAAGAGTCAGGCACTCTGCTAGGTCCTGGACATACAGTGGTGAAGAAGTCAAGGTCGCTCACCTCACGGAGATGACAGTGTAACAGGGGCACACACAAGAAATTAGGTGATTGCAAATCAGCGTGAGAAGTGCACCTATAGGGCAAGACACAACAGGGGAAGCTGACCACGTGTTGAGACTTCAGAGTAGCCTTTCTGGACGATGTCACATGGAGGGCGGGTAGAATTTAGCTAAAGAAGAGAGTATAAAAAGAGGGAAGAACATTTCAAGTATGAAATAATAGAAAATCAAAAAGAATATGGCATATTCTAGGAATAGCAATCCTTACCAACTGTAAGGTTACACTTTAGAAATGTGTCGTGAATGGCAAACCATGGTTGGCATAGGCAAGGTGTCACTTAAAAGTCCTGAATCAAGTAAAATAAATGAAGAGAATATCTCTATGCTTTAGAAGACATCTCCTTCCAAAATCAAGCAGTGAACTAGAGTTAAACCCCTACTCAAGTATCATTTGAATAGTCCATTTACCTGGAAATACTGACTTGTTATATTTCTCAAAAGCCTATTCCTTCACATGCTTTATGTTCTGTAACTAATTGTTAAATGTTGAGGTAGTCCTGATGCACTTACAATCTCCTTCATTTCATTTTTGCAATTATTGGCAGATTCTAGTTGGTATTTTTGTAAATTATCACAGAATTTAAGTGACTGCTTTCTAAGTCCAATCTTATAATCAGAGACAGAACATTTTCTGCACTCTTCCTTTGATAGTTTCATATGGTCTTCAAAGTGGGGAAAACAATGTTTTTGTGTTATTTTTCTTTAAAAAATACTCAACTGTAAAAAACATTAAGTAATACATTTAAAAAATATCTGTTGTATTCAAGTACACAAAATCATACAAAAATCAAGAGTATGGTTATGTTATATAAATGCACAGTATGGTTAGAGCATTTAATAAATACAATGTTAGGAAATGAATATAGATAAGGTAGGGAAGAGATCTCTAAAGCCTTTCCATGTTCAGTTTAAAAGCCTGGGATTTATAATGAAAAGGATGGTTAGGAGCTAAAAAGATTGAATTAGGTTAATGGCATGAAATTTTATCTGGTGACTTTGGGGTTTGTGGATTTGAAATGAATGAGATTGAACACAGGAAAACCAGTGGGTTTTGATGATGATCACTGATTGAGAAAACCATCAGATGATAGCTTAACTAGAGAAATGCCAGTGGAGACCTAAAGAAGTGGATGCATGTGGGATATATTTAAGTAAGGCCTTCAACAAAGTGTGATCGAATGTGGAGTGATAGGAAGGAGAGAAAAGGTTGATGCTCTAGTTATTCATTTGAATAATCAAGTATATTAACAAGTCATGTACTGAGTACAGAATCACTAGAAAGGAGTGCAGCAGTTGAACACCTACTATGTGCCAATAGCTGCGCTGTGTTTGTTTTTCACACATTATCTTAATCAGCTTTCCCAATAACTCAAATTAGGAAACTGAGTTTCAGAAAGTTTATTTAAATATGTCCAATATGTGACACAGCTAGTAAATTGAGAAAATGAGGCTCAAACTCAACAGCCCATACTATTTTATTTTTCACTAGATACATGCATTTTTTGAGTTTGAGGTCCCAGTCCAATTTCAAAACGGAGATGTCAAAGTAGGAAATGGTCTATTTCAAGCTTGTGAGCTTAGGAGGAAGGCTGCATAATTTGCAAATGTGAAGCCACGGGAATGTGTGCCTCTGTCCATGTAGAGTGAGAAGACACAGAGTCCAAGACCTCGTGCTGTGGCACACACAGAGGAGAAGAAGGAAGGTGAGCAGAGAAGACAGGGAAAAAGCGACCATGAAAAGGAATAAAAGAAGAAATAGTAGAGAGTCGTAGAAGCCAGGAGAATAGAAATTTTTTCTAAACAATGTCTTCATCAGTATCAAAAGCTGCATTAAGATCTTCCGAAGAAAGTCTTCATCAGTGTCAAATGCTGTATTAACATCAAGTTAAATAAAGACCCTAAGGTAGTCCTGGTTTAGCAATTTGAAGATTGTTGGTAACACAGGAGAGTGTGGAGATGGAAGCCAGCTTAAATTGCTTTTCTTTGATGAAAGAGAGGGAAATGAGACCGTGGAGGGAGCAATTGTTCAAAACGTTGGACCGTGAGGGGCAGAAGAAATAAAGGTAGGTGTTGGTTCTAGGAAGGCTATTTGTAATTATTAGAGATACTTAAATATGCTTAAATGCTGTATAAAGGAGATACACAGCCAGGCTTACTGTGGAGGAATGCAAAAGGTCAGGCTTTGATTCACAGTATTTACTATTTCACAGTAATAAGGTAATGTTTTCTGCTCATTTACCAAATCCAGTCATTAGAGAGATGCAGTATGTACATGCTGGTAACTGACATTTTGGGAAGGCATGAATATTTTGCATCTCCTTTTCTCCTGGGTAGCTTTGCTGCTAAAGTTAAAAGACTTAATTTTGAGCTATGCTGAGTAGAGAAAATACAAGTAAGATTCCCTGTTGACATGAGCTTATAGGCTATGAGGCTCTTGCAATAAAATGGACATGTTTGGCCATGGCTGATCATTGTCCACTACCACAGGATATGGAAAGAAGTGAGCAGATGTTTGAGACTTGGATTGGGATGAGTGTTTTTCTTCTTCTCTCATGTAGTATCCATCAGCAAGTCACAGAATTATGAAATGAGTGGAAATGCAGTGGGATTCATTCCAAGTTGCAATACCTTTATAACTGAAATAGTCATCTTTGGGAAAAAAAATTATAATACAGGTATCCCCCATTTTCCAAAAGTTCAAGTTACATCACTTTGCTTTTATAAGAAACTTATATTAGCACCTGCTTTTGCTAACTGAAAGAAATCCAAAGAGGATTTTCACTTTATAAAATGGCAGTTGTTATCTCTCATAAGAACACTACTTTTGCATAGCAGGGGAAATCTGTATTATATCAACCAGCAGATTATCTGTAGCAAATATTGCTTTCATAATCTTAGAAATACTTAAGATTTTGAAACTGTTCACAATCCTTTAAAAAAATTCCTCCAATAAGCTATAAAACAGAAGTAGGCTTTCAGTTTATTTTTATAAAATCATACTTATTCTTCTTTTCTGGTTTTAAATGCAATACATGCTCACTCCAGAGATGTATATGGTAAATAAATGTTGCAAATAGAAATTAAAATGTCATTCATTTATTCTACCCATACTATTTCCATTATGATTCTATTTCCCTTTAGACTTCATGTTGTATATAAAATTTCTTTCTTAGATAATTTTTTTATAAAATGTATGAAAATGGTCTATTTTTATTCTATTTTAAAATATTTATCTTTCTATATGATAGTATTATTTAAAAACATGACTTTATTAGCAGTATAATATCTTGTAATGTAAGTAACAAAAATATCTGATAAACAAATAATATAATTTAACCATTATAATATTCTTGCACAATCAAGGGTATAATAGATAATGCAGTACTCAAGATCTTTCTACCCAGTTTCTTGTTTTCTTTTCCCCACTTAGGATAGATCAATGGAATGGGGATTATTAAATGGTGGGTTACATATGATAGAGTTAGTTTTTATCAAGGTTTAACCACTTAAATTCCAGCCATCAATATATGAGACTGATTTCAATGGTTTCACTTTAAACATGGCAACTTTGAGATTTGCCTCTCCATTTTGTTTTAATGTTTCCTAATTTGAATGAGAACTATCATTTAAAAAAAATGATTATCATGTAATACAGCTAGCGGCTAAGAGCATGGGATTTAAACTTCAGAGTGGATAAACGTCAGCAACTGTGCCTACGAACGATGTGTTGTTAGGCAGCAACTTAGCCTAAGTGTGTTTCTTTTACAATAATAATCATAGTTAACATTTACTAAATGTCTGGTACTGTTCTAAGAGAACCCTATATTAATTCAGGTAATCTCCACAACAAGTCCATGAAAATAACGCATTACTATTGCTCCACAACCTAGGTGGTTAACCCACTATATCATGCTGGCCCACAGTGCTGGTGGAAGCCTTAAATGAGATGGAGCATTTATGTAAAACATTTTAGCACTGTACCAGAAAAAAAGAGGATACACAATAATTATCAGCTAAAAGTAGAAGTTTTTTTTCCCTGTAAATTGACTATGTGCTTTATTCATTATTCATTGGTATTTTTGAAATTTTCTTATCCAAGTATATAAATTTATTTTATAGTAATGTTATAAACCACTTGTTTCTCATTTCTTGTGCTTTGCCCGCCAGGGCCCTATTAAGCTAGAAAAAACAAGTTTTTGATGCTCCTCAAAAATATGAATGATTACACACATGAACTTTAGATGAAAGTACGGTAAGGACACAGAAAGTTTGTGTTTTTGTTGTCTTGCTTCTTTGTAACAGGCAGTGTTTCTACCTAGCATGAAATGAAGAATGGGAAGTAGTTCTGTGCAAGGAATCATGATAAGAAATCCAGGCAACCTTCTGTAATCATGTCTATATACTTTATTATGAATTTTAGACTGTCACACATACATATTCAAAGGTAATAAGAAAAGGTAAACTTCCAGTTGACCATGAGTAATGATTAAGATTTGCACAAAGGGAGGAAATAGAAAGGACATTCTGGGGTAGCTAATAAGAAGAATAAACAACAGTAATATGCGTGATAAGAGTTTAACGAGTAATGTGTGGGTGCCTATAATGCCAGGCAGAGTGGTAGGTACTGTGAATAAGAAAGATACAATACAGCCCCGGTCCTCATGTTGAGTATATGTAAATTAAGTGTACCTAACAGAGTGTGAAATATGTGAAAATTAAAGTTTAAAATTAATAAGGTTAAGGAACAAGATGAATGAGGAAAGAATTCACAGGTATTGTAGAAGTGATTGATGAGTTACATTAGCTGAACAAAGGTGACACCTATCAGTGACAACATCAAAGCTGAGGAAATCATAAATGCAAAAGCATGAAGGTGAGAAACAGCATCATGCGAGTATTAGTTTGCTATTGATGAACAACAACATCATGACTAACTTAGCAGCCTAGGACAGGACTCATTTATTAGCCCACGGTTTTGAGGGGACAGGAGTCTGGAGAGTGTTTAGCAGGGTTTTCTGCTTCAGAGCCTCAGTCTTGCAACCTGTACGTCCACAGGGCCTGGACTTTCATTGGACACTGGCTGGGGATTGATTCATTTCCAGACCCAGCCAGGCTGTTGGCAGCATCACTCTGTTCCTATAGACCTGAGGCTATTTTTTACTTTATCTTGCTTTTAGATTCCAAGAATTGTTTCAGACTCCAATCTAGCTTTATGGAGTCATAGAAACAAACTATTTGAGATGAAATTGGGCTTTATCTTTAGATTCTTTAAATCCTCTTTTATTCTCATCATTATATCCTATCATTTCCTCTTTCGGTGGTCTTTTACTGAGGCTACCAGTGCGGGGCTAGCTGCTGGCTGGAGGATGCCTCCGGTTCCTGGAGGTCTATGTAGTTCTTTGCCATGTGGACTCTCCCAACATGGTGGCTCATGTTATCAAGCCGGCAAGAGAGAGAAAGTCACCTCACAAGAAGGTGGTTAAATTTCATATACATGTAACTTCATGTATTTGAAGAATACCTGTATTATGGCCACAATGTCATAATACACCTGTAAGGTGTAGTTAATTTTGATAGACTGAAGGTGTGGATATGAGACAAACCATAAAAAGCATAAAGAACCGGAACTTTTTGAAGAAAAGTGGTATAGACCCACTGAAAAGTTTGAAGAATGATAATAATATATATTACTATATAATGTGTGCATTGAAATAGTAATGTAATATATTAATATGCTCATATTTGTGTTTTAGTTCATCTGACAGGTAGTAAAAAGATGAATTTGACAATGGTGAGATTAGTTAGAAAATTATTCAAGTATAGACTATAAGGAAATGAGTCCCCTCACATAATAATATTAAGCTCACTGACAATAAATAGAAATGTTCCACATATGGGACAGCCAGTGAGAATTTCATCTTTTCCTTCTGTTTTCTGTGTTTCATTGTTTCCTTGAGGAAATTTGCCCTACCTCTCTTGCCAACACTCTGATGATCTCCAGTGGGTTAGTGGAAGTCTTGAAAATACCTATTAAGTAAACAATTCTTTTAATTTCTTTCATTATAGTAGATACAAAGCTGGAATATTTAAACTACCTCCCTTAGAAACACAGGGTATACACTGTGTTTCAGACCTGACATGATCAAGATGCTAACAATGGAAATAAAGAGAGGAGAGTCCACTTAGAAGACCACTGAAAAAGGAAATGATAGGATATAATGACGAGAATAAAAGAGGATTTAAAGGATCTAAAGATAAAGTCCAACTTCATCTCAGTTTGTTTCTGTGACTCCATAAAGCTAGACTGGAGTCTAAACAATTCATGGAATCTAAAAGCAAGATAAAGTCAAAAGCAGAGCAAACCTAAGGTCAAGAGCCCTACTAATTGTTTTCTTTTTATTTCTGCCCAAGCACTTTCTTCAACAACTTGAACAAAAATTTAATTATTTTGCAGTTAACAAAGGGTAAGAGGGCCCTCCCCAAACTCCAAATGCCATCAAAATAAGTTTCCTCATACCTTTTTAAATTAAGAAACATGATCTTTATAATTAGAAGTGTTTACATTTCCAATAAAAGCAGACAAGTTCCTGCGACCAATCTTCCCACTAATATTGACTGTAATTGTTGGAAATGAAAAACATAAGTGTTAGCATAACAAAGATGACAATGTAGAATGTATTTAAGATGTATAGGTCCCAGAGAGAAGGGAGAAAATACCTTTGATATAGGTTTTAATCTGTCCATTTGTCAAATCACAAGGTAAGGCTAAAAAATTGAGCAGCTATTGTAAAGTCACAATAGCTTGATATGAAAGTTGAAGTTTAGGGTCCAACAAAGAAAAAGGGGTTTCCCATTAGAACCACAGAAAAGCTGGTGATACTCCAGAAATAGGAGTGAATCATAGCTTAATGTGGCTTTCACAAAACCTAAAGTGCACCATGTGTCCTATACATAAGGTGGAATACCATACAGTCTTTAAAAAGAAGGGAATGCTACCATTTGCAATAACAGGAGTGAACCTTGAGGACATTATGTCAGGTAAAATAAGCCAGTTTCAGGAGGACAACTGCTGTAGGATTCCACTTACATGAGGTATTCATAAGATGCTCATAAAAACAGAGAGTAGAATGGTGGTTGCTAGAGAGTGGATAGAAGGGGAAATGGGGACTGGTTCAATGGTTATTAAGTTTCGGTTATGCAAGATGAATAAGCTCTGGAGAACTGCTGTATAACATAGTCTTACAGTTAACAACACAGTATGTTGCACTTAATTTGTTTAAGAGGGTGGGTCTCATGTTAAGTGCTCTTAGCACACATAGACACACACACAAGACATGAGGAAACTTTTGGAGGTGATGGGTGTATTTATTACCTTGACTGTGCTGATAGTATCATGAGTGCATTGATATGTCCAAAGTCATTAAATTGTATATGTTAAACATATGCAGTTTTTTGTAAACTAATTATACCTCAATAAAACTATAAAAAATATCACTCCCTTACACCCTTCAAACTCCTACTTCAATTCTTTCTCCACTGAAATCAGATGTTAGTACTAATGTAAACGGCAAAAGAATAAAGAGTCTAGAAGATAACATAGAAGAATATCTTTGTAAATAAGGAATAGTCAAAGTTTTCTTCAAGTATACTCAAAAAAACCACTAATTATAAGAGAAAAGTTTGGTAAATTGTACTGATCTAAACTTAGATACGATTAAAGGAGAAAATATGAAAGTAACAAGGTAAGACCCTGAGTGGGAGAAGATATTTGATATTTGTAGAACTCATAAAAGACTTTATCTTGAAAATAAAAACAACTTCTAAAAACCAATAAAACAAAGAGATAATGAAAAAATAGGAAAAGAAAACCTCAGGAACAGTCATTCAGAAATGAAGATACCTACATAGCCAATAAATATGAAGAGTTGAGAAACTGCATTAGTCATCAGGGAATTGCTCATTCAAGCCATAATAGCTGAAGTAGAAAAGATGGACAAACAACAGTATAGCCTTGGGCAAAAGAAGTTAGCCATTAAACAATATTTTCTACTTATATAAATTTCCAAATCTTTGTGATGTGAAGTCAGATTAGTTGTTACATTTGGGAAGGAGATGGGGGATGTGGTTGGAAGTGGACACAGAAAAGATTCCAGTTTTATTTTGCATCTTGACCTGCTGGTGGCCACTTCGATATTTTCACTTTTTAAAAATTCATCAGCTTAGGGCTAATGACTTGGGCTTTTCCTGTAGGCAATATATATTTCAATAAAGATGCTTGAAAAACAAACAATTAGTAGCTATGTAAATACAAATTTATTCAGGCTGAAAAATTATAATTTTTGATGAGGTATAGGATGTGTGCTAAGTTGTTTCCTAACTGGTAAAATGTAACGCTAGCCACAACCTGCTTAATCTAAATCAACTTCATTTCCCTGTTGTCATTATATATGAACATTATTCCACTAAGAAGTAAGATTACTTATATCCCACTTCTCTATTCCCTGAAGATTCATGGCTATGTCATTATCACTATTATTATAGCATACAGATTTAACATTTATATTCTGTTCTTTAATCAGTTTGCACAGTTGTTAGCCTTTGTTTCATATGAAAATGATTCAATATATCTCCACCACAGCTTTGCCAGTCAACTTTTGTGTTGATTGGCACTTATTCTCAACAAGTATTTTTCAAGAAGTATATTAATAGATGCTACAAGTTCTTAATTACTGGATGTTTGAGATTATGTGTCTCTTGATTTGATTTGTGATTAGTAACTTGATGAGTAAAACTTTCATTAGAATTTCAGACATCTAATTATTATCAGCTTTGAATATGGCAGTGAAGAATTATGAGACCAACTGAATCTTTTCTGCAGATGCCCGTGCAATTATTTCTTTGTTCTTAAATTTTACTAAATTTTCTACTGGTGTTCATTATTCTATATCATTGTAACTTATATTTTTGCTCTTTCTCCATATCAGGGATGTTTTCCTCATGTATTTAGGGTATATTTATTTTCTATTTGTTCTATTTTGCTTAATAATGCCAGATGTTAATGATGCTTTGTCCACAGCACCATTTTTTCTCTTAAGTTTTTAAGCATTATGTTCTTTTCCATTCTATTTTTTTAAATTTCTCAAGACTATCCTCCAGATCTCTACATTTCCAATGATGTCTAATCTCTTCTTTTACTGCTTTGAAGCATCATGGTTTTCTATAATGATTAAATGTTATCTTCATTTCTCTTGTAAGAGCTCTGCCAGCTCATAAAAAATTTATTGGGCAATATATCACACATATAAGTTTAACATATGCATGCACAATTTAAATAATAATAATAATAAAAGCATTCAGTACCAACCATCCTGCTTAAGAAATAGAGCCAAACCAACCTTTTGCGGCCCTTGTATACTTTTCACATCTCATTCTTCTAAATTAGATAATCTTGATAATAAAATTATAGCTAATATCATTCTCTCATCTTTTAATTTTAAATTTTAATGTCTTTAAATGCATCAATATTTTCATTTACTTTTTATACATTATTGGGGTCATATTTAGGACCCCTCCTATTACTCTGGGGCCAATTAATACAATGAACAAATGTGATGTTCTGAAAACGATCTGGCTATTCTGGGTTCCCTTCAGTCTATATTGGGACAGAGAGCAGTAGTCAGCAAGGCTAGACATTGCCCTGGGACAAAACAATGAATATTATACACACACACACACACACACATATTATTGTCTATTTCAGGGAAATATAAACTGCTTCTGATTCTCTCTCTGGTATGAATTGAAAACAGTGCATTTACCAGGTCAACAGTCACATATGAATTTCAAAGTCTATGTTGATCTACTAAGATATTACATCTGCTACAGCATCTGTGACTAGCGATCCAACTTTATTAAGCTTCTGGTAATCCACCATTATTCATTATACATGCACTGCTTTTTCAGAGGCCAGATTAGTGAATTATATGGAAATATTATTGAATACAATAGAACATATAATAATAAGACATACGCTGTATGACATAATATATTATTAGTTCACTATATATATTAGATAGTATATAACTATCTGCCAAAAATCAATAGAAATGTAAATATACCAATATTGTCTGAGTAAATTCACATTTTTATCTTTTAATTAAAATTTTTCCCAAATTACTGAAATGTAATTCACATATAATATTGTGTAAGTTTGAGGTGTACAACATGCTTATTTGATAGTTTTACTGCCACATAATTACCACCATAGTGTTAGCTAATACCTCTCTCTGTACATACCCTATCTTTCATGGTGAGACCATTTAAAATTTACTCTCTTAACAACTTTCAAGTATCTAATATGTTGTTCTTAATTATAATAAAAATATGTGCCCTAGGTCCCCAGAGCTCATTTATCTTCTAACCTGAAGTTTGCACCCTTTGACCAACATCTCCCCATCTCCTCCATCACCCACCCTCTGGTAACCACCATTCTACTCTCTGCTTCCACAAGTTTAACTTTTTTAGAGCTCACATTTAAGTGAGATTATAGAGTATTTGTCTTTCTCTACCTGACATATTTCACTTAGCATAATGCCCTCAAGGTTCAACCATGTTGTTGCAAATGGCAGAATTTCCTTCCTTCTTTTTGCTGAGTAATACTCCATTATATATATATTACTTATTTTTCAATGTCAGTGCCTTTATTTCTTTGTCTTGCGTGATTGTTCTGGTTAGGACTTCTAGTGCTATGTTGAGTCAGAGTGGTGATAGTGGGCACCCTTTTCCCATTCTTGACATTAGAGGAAAAGCTTTTACCTTTTACTATTGAGTATTTTCTTAGCTGTTGATTTCCATATATGGCCCTTACTATGTTGAGGGATGTTTCTGCTATACCGTTTGTTGAGAGGTTTTTATCATGAAAGGATATTGAATTTTGTCAGATGCTTTTTCTGCATCTATTGAGATGATCATATGATTTTTGTCCTTCATTTCAATAATGTGGCATATCACATTTAATGATTTGTAAATATTGAACTATTCTTGTATCCCAGGGTTAAATCCCACCTGGTCATGTTGTATAATCCTCTGAATGTATTGTTGAATTCGGTTTGAAAATACTCTGTTGACTATATTTGCATCTGTATTTAACAGGGATATTGGTCTGCAGTTTTCTTGTTATGTTGTCAGGTTTTGGTATCAGTGTGTGTTGGCTTCTTAAAACAAGTCTCAAAATGTTCCTTCCTCTTCAATACTTTAGAAAATTTAGAGAAAGGTTGGCATTTATTCTTCTTTAAGTGTTTGGTAGAATTCACAAGTGAAACCATCTGGTTTTGGCTTTTTTTTTGTTGGGAGGTTTTTCGTTGCTGATTCAATCTCCTTCCTAGTAATCGGTCGGCTCACATTTTCTATTTCTTCATGATTACCTCTTGGCAAGTTGTATGTTTCTAGAAACATATCCGTCTCTTCTAGATTGTCCAATTTGTTAGCATGTAATTGTTCATTGCAGTCTCCTATGATTCTTTGTATTTTTGTGGAATCAGTTGAATGTCCCCTTTCATTTCTGATTTTATTGAATCTTCTCTTTTTTTAGTCTAACTAGAGGTTTGCCAGTTTTGTTTATCATTTCAAAAAAATCAACCCTTCATTTCATTGTTCTCTTCTATTGTTTTTCTGATCTCTTTCTTCATTTACATCTGCTCTGATATTTGTGATTTCCCTCCTTCTGTTAACTCTGGGATGAGGCTCCTGAGTCCTTCAGACATGGTTCGGGATCCCACAGCTCCCACAGAGGCAGTTTTTTTTGTGGATGGGAGCTCAATTTTTGCTCTTGGGTGGGGACAAAAATGAGAGATGTCTTACGATGTCATGATACACTAAATTAAATTTACATTTTTCAAGTTCTTAGGAGAAAAATGGCAGGTACATAATAAGGACTCTATATTAAATACATAAACATAAATTATGATATAAATAAAAACAAGGCAATACTTCTACATCAGAACTACATGTTTTCTTTTCATCTGTTAACTTTTCTGTAATCGGGAAGTGTACGTGGATTATGTGAACATTCTTCTCCACATAAAACTGCTACTGTTGGTGCATTTTACAGTTTTCTAAAAGATGAGAAGTATAAAAACTTTTGTCATATTTCTGTTGGCTTAAAATATTTATTCAAATTGTAATTTTGTTAAATAATATATGTTGCAAAATGAATTTATGTTTTCCATAACGAGGTCTATTTTGGTTCACAACTGAATATATTGCCACCAAATGGTAACACCACAAATTTATATTTAAATAGTCTAATAAGTTTATGATATAAAAATGATGAGGTGAAAGTTTTATGACTCCAGAATAAAATAATCTTCTGTAATGAAAAGTAGAGAAAATATGTAAAAGTTAATTTGTTTATTGGAATTCGATTCTTTTAAAGCTTTACTTATAATGAAGTTTGCCTTTAAAAGTTGTGTACTAAACACAGAAATTCCATTGAAAGTGTCCAAGATATCTATATTCAACTCTTTTAAAATATTTTAATAAGTGAGAATCAAAGAAATGTGGTCATTGATTTTAATATTAACCCAAAATTTATTTTACCTTCTAAAGAACATTGTTTTCTAGTACTGCTTGTTCATTCCTCATTTTTAAAATATGCTGCAATTATGACATAGAACTGCATAAATTCTTCCCAAGATATCTCTCATATGTTCATTTTTCTCATTTCAACATCACAGTCTAGTGAGTAGTTGAGTAATTATTTTATGACTAACAATTAGTATTAGAAGTGGCTGTAAAAGGAAAATAACATATTTTTGAACATATTTTCTTACATACTTCAGAATATTAAAAAAACAAAATCACTTTTGTGGCTATAAATTTAATACCTTTAAATATATGAAATAAACTTACATGCAATTCTTACAAGGAAGGCATTATTCTAACTTACCAAGTCATTCAAACAGTTCAGTGGGTTTGGCTCAATAAATACTCCCATTGCACAGGTAAAGAAACTGACATACTATATGATTTAGGAACTTGCCAATGGTCTCAGCACTTTGAGCACAGGCAGTTTGCAGAGTTCGTGTTCTTTTTTACTTCATATAACTACTTCTCAAGAGAGCTCATATTTGTATTGCAGTAAAAAATGTAGTAAAAAAGTATAAAATTGTCAAGTGATGAGAGTTTTCAAGCATGCTATTTGCAATATATGAGGCTGTAACAAATTGGGATGGAAAGCAAATACTGAATTTGAAAATGTTTTATATGAGAAGATGGAAATTATTGAAAGATGCAATGGAGAAGTTAAAGTTAATCAAAGTATTAATAGAGATACAGTAAAAAAAAATTAGCAGAAACATTTGTAATAGCTTGTAAATATCAAAAAATGTCACTTAAAAATTAAGTTATTCCACATAGAATATAATTAAGAAGGAAGAAAAAATTCTGTAGGTATTAGAGCAATTCAGAAGTACTTGTTTTACTTTAGGATTTGGTCTTGTTTTATGAATAATTGTTAAAATTTTTAAAAGGAATGTGAACAAGATAAAAATTTCAGTAATCATTTTTACTGTGGTGGTTACTGTAATGACTCATGACATCTGTGGAAATGAACTAATTAAGAATTTCAACAACTTTTTCCATATGTCTTAAGGTATTTGTGCACTTACATTTTAAACTTACTTAGACATTTCAAATGATCCGTTTTGGCTCTTTTAGGTAGGATGTATAGATAACATGTATTTGTACTATAGAATGCTAAATATTTGACTAAGGTTTTATAATATACAACTTTAAAAATCAACTATAAGATATACAGACACACATATATTTAATCCTCTAATTATCTCCTCTGCTTTACACAGAAAGCAGTAACCAATAATATGTTCAAAATTGAAACCAAAAGGACTTAATGAAATGGAAATATCAAAGAATGAGTGAAGCTAAAGCCTTAAGTCTTCCAGAAGGTGGCAATGGAAGCTTGGCACAAGCTCTAGATTCAACAGTTTGAGGATGCTAGTCAACTAGATAACAGTATTGGAAAAGTCACCCATAATGTCACCTAGAAACAGGTGTAAAACAAAAGTAAAAAAAAATCACCTAAAACATTATGAATACATAGTGAGACACCTACATTCATGCAGTCAGAGTCCAATAAAAGCAGAATGTTGCAAATGTCAGAGCAATAAAAATTGAAGTAATTGCATGAAAATTTTCCAGATCATAAATGTACTCCAAGTACTCAGAAGAATGAATCAAAATAAATGTCTACATAGTGATAAAGTTATAGAACATTAGGATAGAGAGAAGCTTCTAAAAGGCACCAGAGGGGAACAACATATTCCCAACCATGTTATGACCAAGTAAACCAACAAGACACATAAGCAACAATAGAAGCTAGAGGACAATGGAATAATGTATTGTGATGAATAATGAAAGTGATGAAAGAAAATAACGATAAACCCAAAATTTTATGTGCAGATAAATTGTTATTTGTGAGTAAATGAAAAATAACATTCATGGTAACAATTACCAGAAAATTTACCACCCGCATAGCTCTCATTAATAGAATTATTAAATATAAACTTCAGAAATATAAGAAAGCCAAACAAAGAAGGACACAGTGGGTTTCAAGAAAAAAATGTGAGTACTAAAACTGACTAAATGCCAGGAAATTTCATTAACTATTGACTATATAAATATTAACTAAAACTTGTATTTTACGATCGGTGCAGTAATGACAAGATTGGAGGGATGTCACTAATTAAAAAGTTGCATCTTTTCAAATTTGGGAATGATTGGTAGAAGAATACGAAATAAGTTCAGGCATTTTTTTTTTGGTACCATTAATCTACAATTACATGAGCAACATTATGGTTACTAGACTCCCCCCATGATAAAGTCCTCACCACATACTCCATTACAGTCAATGTCCATCAGCGTAGTAAGATTCTATAGAATCACTACTTGTCTTCTCTGTATTGTACAGCCCTCCCTGTGCCCCCACCCCACATTATACATGCTAATGATACTGCCTCTTTTTCCCCCTAATCCCTCCCTTCCCACCCATCCTCCCCAGTCCCTTTCCCTTTGGCAACTCTTAGTCCATTCTTGAATTCTGTGAGTCTGCTGCTGTTTTGTTCCTTCAGTTTTTTACTTTGTTCTTATACTCCACATATGAGTGAAATCATTTGATACTTGTCTTTTTCTGCATGGCTTATTTAACTGAGCATAATACCCTCTAGCTCCATCCACGTTGTCGCAAATGGTAGGATCTCTTTTTTCTTCTTATGGCTGAATAATATTCCATTGTGTATATGTACCACATCTTCTTTATCCATTCATCTACTGATGGACACTTAGGTTGCTTCCATTTCTTGGCTATTGTAAATAGTGCTGCAATAAACATAGGGGTGCATCTGTCTTTTTCAAACAGGAGTGCTGCATCCCTAGGGTAAATTCCTAGCAGTAGAATTCCTGGGTCAAATGGTATTTCTATTTTTAGTTTTTTGAGGAACCTCCATACTGCTTTCCACAATGGTTGAATTAATTTACATTCCCACCAGCAGTGTAGGAGGTTCCCCTTTCTTCACAACCTCGCCAACATTTGTTGTTGTTTGTCTTTTCGATGGTGGTGGCCATCCTACCTGGTGTGAGGTGATATCGCATTGTGGTTTTAATTTGCATTTCTCTGATGACTAGCGATGTGGAGCATCTTTTAATGTGTCTGTTAGCCATCTGAATTTTTGTTTGGAGATGTGTCAAATCCTCTGCCCATTTTTTAATTGGATTATTTGCTTTTTGTTTGTTGAGGTGCATGAGCTCCTTATATAGTTTGGATGTCAACCCTTTATTGGATATGTCACTTAAGAATATATTCTCCCATACTATAGGATGCCTTTTTATTCTATTCATGGTATGCTTCCTGTACAGAAGCTTTACGGCTTGATACAGTCCCACTTGTTCATTTTTGCTTTTGTTTCCCTTGCCAGGGGAGATATGTTCATGAAGAAGTTGCTCATGTTTATGTCCAAGAGATTTTTGAATATGTTTTTTTCTAAGAGTTTATGGTTTCATGACTTACAGTCAGGGCTTTGATACATTTTGAGTTTACTTTTCTGTATGGGGTTAGACAATGATCCAGTTTCATTCTCTTACATGCAGCTGTCCAGTTTTGCCAGCACCAGCTGTTGAAGGGGTTTTCATTTCCCCATTGTATATGCATGGCCCTTTATCGTATATTAATAACCATATATGTTTGGGTTAATATCTGGACTCTCTATTCTGTTCCACTGGTCTGTGGCTCTGTTCTTGTGCCAGTACCAAATTGTCTTGATTGCTGTGACTTTGTAGTTGAGCTTAAAGCTGGGATGCGGGATCCCCCGTGCTTTATTCTTCCTTCTCAGGATTGCTTTGGCTATTTGGGGTCTTCTGTGGTTCCATATGATTTTTAGAACTATTTGTTCCAGTTTGTTGAAGAATGCTGTTGGTATTTTGATAGGAATTGCATTGAATCTGTAGATTGCATTAGGCAGAATGGCCATTTTGACAATATTAAATCTTCCTACCCAAAAGCATGAGATGAGTTTCCATTTGTTAGTGTCCTCTTCAATTTCTCTTAAGAGTGTCTTGTAGTTTTCAGGGTATAGGTCTTTCACTTCTTTGGTTAGGTTTATTCCTAGGTATTTTATTCTTTTTGATGCAATTGTGAATGGAATTGTTTCCCTGTTTTCTCTTTCTGCTAGTTCATTGTTGGTGTATAGGAAAGCAACAGATTTCTGGGTATTAATTTTGTATCCTGCAACTTTGCTGAATTCAGATATTAGATCTAGTAGTTTTGGAGTGAATTCTTTAGGGTTTTTTAGGTACAATATCATGTCATCTGCAAATAGTGACAGTTTGACTTCTTCTTTACCAATCTGGATGTCTTATATTCTTTGTTTTGTCTGATTGCCGTGGCTAGGACCTCCAGTACTATGTTGAATAAAGTGGTGAGAGTGGGCATCCTTGTCTTGTTCCCGATCTTAGGTGAAAAGCTTTCAGCTTCTCACTGCTAAGTAAGATGTTGGCTGTGGGTTTGTCATATATGGCCTTTATTATGTTGAGGTACTTGCCCTATATACCTATTTTTTTGAGAGTTTTTATCATGAATGGATGTTGAATTTTGTGGAATGCTTTTTCAGCGACTATGGAGATGATCATGTGATTTTGGTCCTTCTTTTTGTTTATGTGGTGGATAATGTTGATGGATTTTCGAACATTGTACCATCCTTGCATCCCTGGGATGAATCCCACTTGGTTATGGTGTATGATCCTCGATGTATTTTTGAGTTTGGTTTGCTAATATTTTGTTGAGTATTTTTGCATCTATGTTCATCAGGGATGTTGGTCTGTAATTTTCTTTTTTTGGTGGTGTCTTTGCCTGGTTTTGGTATTAGAGTGATGCTGGCTTCATAGAATGAGGCTGGAAGTATTCCCTCCTCTTCTATTTTTGGAAAACTTTAAGGATAATGGGTATGATGTCTTCTCTATATGTCTGATAAAATTCAGCGGAGAATCCATCTAGCCCAGGGGTTTGTTCTTGGGTAGTTTTTTGATTACCAATTCAATTTCGTTGCTGGTAATTGGTCTGTTTAGATTTTCTGTTTCTTCCTTGGTCAGTCTTGGAAGGTTGTTTTTTTCTAAGAAGTTGTCCATTTCTTCTAGGTTACTCAGCTTGTTAGCATATAGATTTCATGGTATTCTCTAATAATTCTTTGTATTTCTGTGGGGTCCCTTGTGATTTTTCCTTTCTCACATCTGATTCTGTTTATGTATGTAGACTCTCTTTTTTTCTTGATAAGTTTGGCTAGGGGTTTATCTATTTTGTTTATTTTCTCAAAGAACCAGCTCTTGGTTTTAGTGATTTTTTTTCTATTGTTTTATTCTTCTCAATTTTATTTATTTCTTCTCTGATCTTTATTATGTCCCTCCTTCTGCTGACTTTGGGCTGCATTTGTTTTTCTTTTTCCAATTTTAATAATTGTGACTTTAAACTACTCATTTGGGATTGTTCTTCCTTCTTTAAAAGGCCTGGATTGCTATATACTTTCCTCTTAGAACTGCCTTCACTGTGTCCCACAGAAGTAGGGGCTCTGTGCTGTTGTTGTCATTTGTTTCTGTATATTGCTTGATCTCTGTTTTAATTTGGTAATTGTTCTATTGATTATTTAGGAGCCTGTTGTTAAGCCTCCATGTGTTTGTGAGCCTTTTTGTTTTTTTGTACAATTTATTTCTAGTGTTATACCTATGTGATCTGAGAAGTTGTTGGTAGAATTTCAATCTTTCTGAATTTACCAAGACTCTTTTTGTGGCCTAGTATGTGGTCTATTCTGGAAAATGTTCCATGCGCACTTGAGAAGAATGTGTATCCCGTTGCTTTTTGGCGTAGAGTTCTGTAGATGTCTGCTAGTTCCATCTGTTCTAGTGTGTTGTTCAGTGCCTCTGTGCCCTTACTTATTTTCTGTCTGGTGAATCTGTCCTTTGGAGTTAATGGTGTGTTGAAGTCTCCTAAAATGAATGCATTGCAGTCTATTTCCTCCTTTAGTTCTGTTAGTATTTGTTTCACATATGCTGGTGCTCCTGTGTTGGGGTGCATATATATTTATAATGGTTATATCCTCTTGTTGGACTGACCCCTTTATCATTATGTAATGTTCTTATTTATCTCTTGTTACTTTCTTTGTTTTGAAGTCTATTTTGTCTGATACAAGTACTGCAACACCTTCTTTTTTCTCCCTATTGTTTGCATGAAATATCTTTTTCCATCCCTTCACTTTTAGTCTGTGTATGTCTTTGGGTTTGAGGTGAGTCTCTTGTAAGCAGCATATAGATGAGTCTTGCTTTTTTATCCATTTTATTACTCTGTGTCTTTTGATTGGTGCATTCAGTCCATTTACATTTAGGGTGATTATTGAAAGGTATGTACTTATTGCCATTGCAGGCTTTGGATTCGTGGTTATCAAAGGTTCAAGGGTAGCTTCTTTACTATCTGTCTAACTTAACTGTCTTATTAAGCTATTATAAACACAGTCTGATGATTCTTTATTTCTCTCCCTTATTATTCTTCCACCTCCATTCTTTATATGTTAGCTGTTTTATTCTGTGTTCTTTTGTGTTTCCTTTGACATAATAAAGGCCATATATGATAAACCCACAGCCAACATCATACTGAATGGCGAGAAGCTGAAAGCTTTTTCCTCTGAGATCAGGAACAAGAGAGGGATGCCCACTCTCCCCACTGTTATTTAACATTGTACTGGAGGTCCTAGCCATGGCATTTAGGGAAAACAAAGAAGTACAAGGAATCCAGATTGGTAAAGAAGAAGTTAAACTGTCACTATTTGCAGATGACATTATATTGTACATAAAAAACCCTAAAGACTCCACTCCAAAACTACTAGAACTGATATTGGAATACAGCAAAGTTGCAGGTACAAAATTAACACAAAGAAATCTGTGGCTTTCCTATACACTAACAAAGAGCCAAAAGAAAGAGAAATCAGGAAAACAATTCCATTCACAATTGCATCAAAAAGAATAAAATACCTAGGAATAAACCTAACCAAGAAGTGAAAGACCTATACCGTGAAATCTATAAGACACTCTTAAGAGAAGTTAAAGAGGACACTAACAAATGGAAACTCAT
Organism: Manis pentadactyla; assembly: GCF_030020395.1. Lineage (NCBI taxonomy): Eukaryota > Metazoa > Chordata > Mammalia > Pholidota > Manidae > Manis > Manis pentadactyla. Next base: position 115,297,153 of record NC_080024.1, on the reverse strand, counting down.
CCCATGCTCTTGGCTAGGAAGAATTAATATCGTCAAAATGGCCATCCTGCCCAAAGCAATATACAGATTTGATGCAATCCCTATCAAATTAAGAACAACATTCTTCAACAAACTGGAACAAATGGTTCAAAAATTCATATGGAAACACCAAAGACCCCGAATAGCCAAAGCAATCCTGAGAAAGTAGAATAAAGTGGCGGGGATCTCACTCCCCAACTTCAAGGTCTACTACAAAGCCATAGTAATCAAGACAATTTGGTACTGGCACAAGAACAGAGCCACAGACCAGTGGAACAGATTACAGACTCCAGACATTAACCCAAACATATATGGTCAATTAATATTTGATAAAGGAGCCATGGACATACAATGGCGAAATGACAGTCTCTTCAACAGATGGTGCTGGCAGAACTGGACAGCTACAGGAAAGAGAATGAAACTGGATCACTGTCTAACCCCATACACAAAAGTAAATTCAAAATGGATCAAAGACCTGAATGTAAGTCATGAAACCATAAAACTCTTAGAAAAAAACATAGGCAAAAATCTTTTGGATGTGAACCTGAGCAACTTCTTCATGTACATATCTCCCTGGGCAAGGAAAATAAAAGCAAAAATGAACAAGTGGGACTATATCAAGCTGAAAAGCTTCTGTATAGCAAAGGACCCCATCAATAGAACAAAAAGTTACCCTACAGTATGGGAGAATATATTCGTAAATGACAGATCTGATAAAGGCTTGGCATCCAAAATATATAAAGAGCTCACACACCTCAACAAACAAAAAAGCAAATAATCCAATTAAAAAATGGGCAGAGGAGCTGAACAGACAGTTCTCCAAAGAAGAAATTCAGATGGCCAACAGGCACATGAAAAGATGCTCCACATCACTAGTTATAAGAGAAATGCAAATTAAAACCACAATGAGATATCACCTCACACCAGTAATGATGGCCACCATCCAGAAGACAAACACAACAAATGTTGGCGAGGTTGTGGAGAAAGGGGAACCCTCCTACACTGCTAGTGGGAATTAAATTAGTTCAACCATTGTGGAAAGCAATATGGAGGTTCCTCAAAATGCTCAAAATAGACTTACCATTTGACCCAGGAATTCTACTGCTAGGAATTTACCCTAGGGATGCAGAACTCCTGTTTGAAAAAGACAGATGCACCCCTATGTTTATTGCAGCACTATTTACAATAGCCAAGAAATGGAAGCAACCTAAGTGTCCGTCAGTAGATGAATGGATAAAGAAGATGTGGTACATATACACAATGGAATATAATTCAGCCATAAGAAGAAAACAAATCCTACCATTTGCAACAACGTGGATGGAGCTAGAGGGTATTATGCTCAGTGAAATAAGCCAAGCAGAGAAAGACAAATACCAAATGATTTCACTCATCTGTGGAGTATAAGAACAAAAGAAAACCTGAAGGAACAAAACAGCAGCAGAATCACAGAACCCAAGAATGGACTAACAGTTACCAAAGGGAAAGAGACTGGGGAGAATGGGAAGGTAGGGAGGGATAAGGGTGGGGAAGAAGAAAGGGGCATTATGATTAGCATGTATAATGTGGGGGGTGTGGGAAAGGGGAGGGCTTTGCAAGACAGAGAAGACAAGTAGTGATTCTACAACATCTTACTATGCTGATGGACAGTTACTGTAATGGGGTTTGTGAGGGGGGCTTGGGGTAGGGGAGAGCCTAGTAAACATAATGTTCTTCATGTAATTATAAATTAATGATAACAAAATTTTTAAAAAATTAAAAAATATATGTTAAAAAAAAAGCACTTGCTTTTCTTTTGTCACAGGGGAACTGGCTGTGGAGACCTGCTTGAAGTCTCCGTCTCGGATTTTACTTTTCCATTTCTCTAATATCCACTACACCATGCAATGTGTGTCTGTGCTCCTGGTGCAAATTACTAGGTCTGGTTATTTTGTAGTCCTGTGCTTCCACTCCCTCCCCACTTTGATTCTTTTCCTCCCACTGGTGAGCTGTGGCTGGGGTAGTGCTCAGGTCCCGCCGGGTCATGGCTTTGTATCTTACCCATTTTGTGAGATGCTAAGTTCTTGCAGATATAGATGTAGCCTGGTTGTTGTACTGTATCTTCTGGTCTCTCTTTTAGGAATAGTTTTATTTGTTGTATTTTCAAAAATATGTATGGTTTTGGGAGGAGATTTCTGCCACCCTACTCATGCCGCTATCTTGAGCCTATGCAGCTTCTTTAACTGCAACTTTGTTGTGTCCCTTTCTGAGCCTTAGGCTCCTCCTTCACAGCCCAGGGAGGGAGACCCTGCTGCAGCCCTCAGGCAGAGCAAGTTTAGGCATTTTAAAGAAAAAATATAAGGATAGAAATAATATTATTTATAAATTTTAAACAAGAAAGGGGTAATGAGTGGAATATTTTTAAGTGAAAAATATAATTGAGTTCAGAGTAATTCAGACTCTGAGATTCAAAGTGAAATAAAAGACAGTGAATAAAAATTATATGATTAAAATAAGTCCAAATATTTCAGAAATCACAATATACAAATTGTGTAGATATTGAAAGACAGATTAGATTTTTAAAATCTCCTTTGTGATGCTTGAAGGAGAGAATGCAGAAAAAGAAACATGGGGAATTTTTTGTTATTTTCTGAGAGCAAGGAATGTTTTTGCAATTATAGCCCCAATCCCAGAAATCATAAAGGAAAAGGCTGACAAAATCATCCAGATAAAAAATTAAACATCTTTATATCAAATAACATGATGTCAAAAGAGAAATGAAAATCTGAGAAAAATAAGTGCAACACATATCATAGCAAAATGTTTAATATCCCTAATATATTAAAAGAGGCCACTGAATTTCAATTCCACAAACATATGTGTGTGTATATATATATATATACACTACTTAGGGAAGACACAGCTGTACAGGCAGACATCCACAATAATGTTTTTGTCATACTATTATAAGAGTGAAAATTAAAGTATGTAAAATGTCCATCAATGGAATATTGATATGTTGTTTTATGTATCAGTAGAAATATTAAAATACAGTAGAAAATTTTATAGAGGCCAAATTTGGCCCTCCAAATTTTCATGTGTTTTACATATTTCCATACATATGTTGCACTTATAATTGTTATATAATAGTTGAACTGAAAAATTGCATCACCCTTTTCTAACTTGCTTTTTATCCTTATCTATAGGGTGTTTACAGACACCCCTTTATTGTTTCACATAGCTCAAGTTTATTCATTTTTACTACTCTTGAATTAGAGTTGGATCACAACAAATCCTCATTTTCCTATAGTTACTTGGCCACAAATAACTTATAAATAAAAAATTTGGAGTATATATGTTAGGATTCCCTTCATGATTATCTCCTTTTGAATGAAAAGGAAGCCAATTTTCACTATCACTCTGGGTCTCCAGAAATATGTGCTAGCACCAGAAGTGTTAATAAATTAGATGTGTTTCCAAAATTATGATGGAGTCACTCCAAGCAGACAGTTGCCTCATTTCCCTCGCATTGTTCCAATGTGCTATCTGAAATGGAGATGAAAATTCCAGCTATTATGAGTTCTCATCTATTCTCTTATCTCCCAAATCTGATATCTATCTTCTGTACCTCAAATTCAAACATCTGTCCTAGTATACCATACCTGGAGGTATTACAGGTACATTACCAGTTCAAAAAAATGGTGAGTTCAGGAACAGTGCTAAAGAGGTATTAAAGAAATGAGAAGGCATGCTATATTTGTAATATTCAAACCAAAATGCAGAACTGCATTAAATAATTTTTAGATATAATATTCCTAATTCCATTAATGATACCTTGAGTAATATTTAATAACAATTTACATCATTTGATGAAATTTTCATTTACCTTTATTATTGAATTCTCTATTTCCTAACAAGTGCTATTTTGACCAAAAATAAACAGATGCTCAATCTCTAAACCTAGGCAATGAGTAATCTGTTCTTTATCTACATTTTTCATTTCAAGAGTGTTATAGGATGGAGTTAAGTAGTACATAAATTTTTGAGATGGACTTTTCTCAGTAAGAAAAAACCTTTGGAAATCCATTAGATGATTAGATGGGGGTGCGGGGAAACAATAGCAGAGTAGGAAGGCAAGTTAGAAAACTCCTCCTACATATACACCAAGGAAACAACTACAGAAAATATAATGAATCCTGAAAATGACCTGGAGACTGCAGAAGAGACTACCTACTTCTGGTAAATAAGAGAAGACCACATAGAGAAGGGTAAAGTGGCAGATCTGCAATCAAGCAGAAACCAAGCCCTTCTCTCATCCCAGCCCTCAGGCTGGAGGAAGAAGAATGGAGCAAGGAGGAGATAGGTGCTCAGAAACTCTGCATACCTATCCCTGGAGATCTACTCTGGGAACACAAATCCTCATTGCATTGGGTTCTGGTTACCTTTCTTCCTGCCTTATACTTTTCTCTTGTTATTTGATGGTATGGGGCTGGATACCAGGGAGATTTGAAGCACTCTGGGAGGCTGAGACTCTAGTACCTTGTAGAAGACAGGCATGCTCCCCCACTGAAACTGAACATAGAGGTGGCAGTTCAAAAGATTTGCCAGCAGTGGGAGGGGTACCAGAGGAGTAAGGGTTGGATGGACCTCTCTCTGCAGAGAAAGGACTGGTGGATGATACTTCCCCAGCCCTCCCTCAGTCCCAAAAATGGGGCATTCATGAGAGCCCTGAATGCTCCATCTCGTTCAGAATTCTCTGCACACCCACCTGCTTGGCCAGCTCAGTTCAGCAGCATCAGTCTTTGCTGCCTGGCAGGCAAAGGGAGATTTGGCTGACTGGCATGCAGAGGGAGTCTCTCCTGGCTTTCTTGTCCCTGTCTCAGCCCAGTTAGGAAGGCACATGCTGGAGCCAGCTCAGAGTACTCCTTCCTTCTCATAGGCCCACCCCCTTAGCACAGCAACACCACCATTGCTGCAGGGCAGAGAGAAGGCATGCCCACAACTATCCCAGCAGAAGTGCCACTGTTCTGCTAACAAAGAGCCTGCTGAAGTGAAATGCCATCATTAAAAGACTGAGAAAAACCACTGCCAGCAGACAGACAGAATGGCAGCCCCACACATAGCCCATCCCAGAACTGGGGCTGCACCACAAAGGAGAACCAGGCACTGGAGAGTAAAGGGTTTTGAGCTTCTGGGCACCACATGGCACCTTCTTCATAAAGCCATTACTCTCTAGACCAGGAAGCACAGAGACAAAGAAATCCTGACAAGATAAGGAGATAGAGAAATATGTTCTAAACAAAACTACAGGCTAAGACACCAGAAAGAGAGCTAAATAAAATGGAGATAACTAATATTTTGATAAAGATTTCAAAAAAACAGTCATAAATATGCTCACTGATCTGTGGAAATGCATTGAAGACCTCAGGGAGGACTTCCACAAAGAGGTTGAAAAAGAGCCACCCAGAGTTGTAGAATACAGTAACTTACATGAAATATACAATGCATGGAATGAATAATAGGTTGCTACAAGTAGAGGAAACTACAAGTGAGATGGAAAATAGAGAGCAGGAAAACAATGAAGCTGAGGAACAGAGAGAAAAAAGAATTTCTAGAAATAAAAGAATAATAAGAGAGCTGCATGATAACTCCTAATGAAACAATATTCACATAATAAGGGTACCAGAAGGAAAAAAGAAAGACAAAGGAATAGAAAGTCTCTTTAAGGAAACAATTGCTGAAAAATTTCCCAATTTGGGGAAGGAAATAGACACCCAGGTTATGCAAGCATAGAGAGCCCCTAACAAAAGGAACATGAAGGAATTTATAAACACTAAACCAGTATTACAGGATATATTAAAGAGACTACTATAGATGGAAATGTTCTTAAACCTAAATAATTTTCAGCAGTGAAAATAAGCCCACAGTAAAGGTAATAGACAAATTATTTACCAAGCAAGTACAAAATAAAAGTAGTCAAGTCAACTATACACAAAAACAGTCAAAGGATACACAAAACACGCAGACAATGACATCTAATATAGACTGTGACACATAAAGTATGAAGAGGAAGAAGAAAAAGGAAGTACTTTTAGACTGTCTTTGAAATACAGTGATTATCAACTTAATATAGACTCTTACATAGGTAGGAAGCTATCCATGAACCTTATAGCAACCATAAACCTATAGCCTATAATGGATGCACAAAAAATTAAGGAGAAATCCAATCCCAACATGAAAGAATACCATCAAATAACAAGAGAAAAGTATAAGGCAGGAAGAAAGGAACAGAGAGGAACTACAAAAACAACCAGAAAACAATTAATAAAATGGCAATAAGTACATACCTATCAATAATTACCTTAAATGTAAATGTACTGAATACACCAATCAAAAAACTGAATGGCAGAATGGATAAAGAAATAAGACCTATCTATATGCTGCCTATAAGAGACTCATTTCAAACACAGACATACACAGACTGAAAGTGAAGGGATAGAAAAAAACATGTTATGCAAATAATAGGGAGAAAAAAGCAGGAGCAGCAAGACTTATGTCAGAAAAAATAGACTTCAGCACAAAAAAGTGACAAGAGACAAAGGACATAACATAATGATAAATGGATTAGTCCAGAAAGAGGGCATAACCATTATAAATATCTAAGCACCCAACATAGGAGCACCTAAATATGTAAACAAATACTCAGAATTAAAGGGGGAAATAGACTGGAACTCATTCATACTAGGAGACGTTAACACACCACTTACATCAATAGACAGATCAACCAGACAGAAAATAAATGAGGAAAGAAGCACTGAACAACACATTAGATCAGATGGACTTAAGAGATATCCGCAGAACACTCCACCCAAAGCAGCAGGATACACATTTTTTCTCAAGTGTACATGAAACATTCTCCAAAAGAGATCACATACTAGGCCACAAAAAGAGCCTCAATAAATTCAAAAAGGTTGAAATTGTATCAAGCAATTTCTCAGAACACAATGATATGAAATCAGAAACAAACTACACAAAGAAAACAAAAAGACTTACAAACACATGGAGGCTAAAAATCATGCTTCGATATAATCAAAGGCTCACTGAACAGATTAAAACAGAAATCAAGCAATACACAGAGACAAATGAATACAAAAATATACAATAGTCCAAACTTTGTGGGATGCTACAAAAGCAGTTCTAAGAGGGAAGTACAACAGCAACACAGGCCTACCTAAGAAAACAAGAAAAATCCCCAATAAATAATCTAAACTCACAATTAAAGAAACTAGAAAAAGAACAAATGAAGTGCAAAGTTAGTAGAAAGAGGACATAATAAATATCACAGCAGAAATAAATAACATAGGACTAAAACAATAGGACAAAAAATCAATGAAACCAAGAGCTGGTTCTTTGAGAAGATAAACAAAATAAACAAACACCTTTTTTATCAAGAAAAAAAGAGAGTGCATAAATAAATAAAACCAGAAACAAAAAAATAGTCAAAACAGTTACTACAGAAATAGAAAGAATTATTAGTGAATTTTATGAAAAATTATATGCCAATAAATTGGACAACCTAGAAGAAATGAACAAATTCCTAGGAAAGTACAACCTTCCAAGAATGACCCAGGAAGAAACATAAAACCTGAACAGACCAATTACCAGTAATGAAATTGAATTGGTAATCAAACACTTCCAACAAAGTCCAGGACTAGATGGCTTCACAGCTGAATTCTACCAAACATTTAAAGAAGAGCTAATACCCATCCTTCTTAAAGTATCCCAAAAAGTAGAAAAGGAGGGACTATTTCCAAACTCATTCTATGAGGTTAGGATTACTCTAATACAAAAACCAAAGACTACAAAAAGAAATTTTAGACCAATATCTCTGATAAGCAAAGATGCAAAAATCCTCAAGAAAATATTAGCAAACTGAATGCGAAAGTACATCAAAAGGATCATCCATCACAACCAAGTGGGATTTATTCCAGGGATGCAAGAAAGGTATAATATTTTTAAATATATCAATATCATATACGACATTAACAAAAAGGATAAAAACCACATGATCATCTCAATAGATGATGAAAAAGCATTTGACATAAGTCAATATCCATTTATGATAAAAACTCTCAACAAAATGGGTATAGAGGGCATGTAACTCAACATAATAAAGGCCATATACAACAAATCCACAGCTCACATCATACTCAATGGCAAAAGCTGAAAGATTTTCCTCTAACATCAGGAATAAGACAAGGATGCCCACTCTCACTACATTTATTCAACATAGTACTGGAGGTTCTAGTCATGGCAATCAGAGAAGATAAAGAGATAAAAGACATCCAAATTGGTAAGGAAGAAGTAAAACTGTCACTATTTGCAGATGACATGATATTATACACAGAAAACCCTAAAGAAGCCACCAAAAATTATCAGAACTAACAACTGGATTCATTAAAACTGCAGGATACAAAATTAATACACAGAAATATGTTGTTTTCCTACATATGAACAGTGAACTAGGAGAAAGAAATCAGGAAAACATTCCATTTACAATTAGATCAAAAAGAATAAAATACCTAGGAATAAATCTTACCAAGGAGGTGAAAAACTTGTACTCAAAACTATAAGAAATTCATGAGAAAAATTAAAGAAGATGCAAATAAATGGAAATCTATTCCATGCTTATGGATAGAAAAATTTAATATTGTCAAAATGGCCATCCTGATGAAAGTAGTTTACAGATTCAATGCAATCTGTATCAAATACTAACAGCCTTTTTCAGAGAACTAGAGAAAATAATCTTAAAATTCATATGGAACCACAAAAGACTCCAAATAGCCAAAGCAATCCTAGAAAAATGAGCAAGACTGGGGGTATTATGCTCTCTGTCTTCAAGCTATAGTTCAAAGCAGAAGTAATAAAAGCAATATGGTACTGGCACAAGAACAGACACATAGATCAATGGAACAAAATATAGAGCTCAGATATAAACCCACACATATATGGTCAATTAAAATATGATAAGGAGCTGTGAATATACAATGGGAAAAGAGTCTTTTCAAAAACTGTTGTTGAGAAAACAGGATAGCTACATGCAAGAGAATGAACCTGGATTACTGTCTAACTACACACACAAAAGTAAATTTGAAATAGATCAAAGACCAAAATGTAAGAGATGTAACCATAAAACTGTTAGAAGAAAACATAGGCAAAAATCTCTTGAATAAATATGAGCAATTTTTTCCTAGACACATCTTCTCAGGCAAGGGAAACAAAGTGAAAAATGAACAAGTGGGACTATAGCACATTAAAAACTTCTCTACAGAAAAGGACACCATCAGCAGCATGAAAAGGCAACCTACAATATGGGAGAATATATTCATAAACTGTTTATCCAATAAGGAGTTATATATTCCAAAATATATAAAGAACTCAAATGCATCAACACCAAAAAAGCAAACAACCTGATTTAAAAAAAGATGGAAGACCTGAACAGATATTTTTGCAAAGAAATACAGATGGCCAATAGGCACATGAAAAGATGCCTCACATCATTAATATCAGGGAAATGCTAATCAAAACCACAGTGACATATACCTCACACCAGTTAGAATGACCTTTGTACAAAAGACAAGAAATATCAAGTGTTGGCAAGGATTTGGAGAAAAGGGAACCCTCCTATATGGTGGGTGGGAATGTAAGTTGGTACAGCCAATATGGAAGCAGTATGATGGTTCCTCAAAAAACTAAAAATAGAAATCCATATGACCCAGTAATCCAATTCTAGGCATCTACTGGAAGAAAACAAAATCCCTGATTTGAAAAGATAATTGCACTTCTATATTTATTGCCACATTATTTACAATAGCCAAGTAATGGAAGCAACCAAAGTGTTCATCAATAGATGAATGGATAAAGAAGATGTGGTACACACACACACACACACACACACACACACACACACACACACACACACACACACACACACACTAGACTATTATTCAGCCATAAAAAAGAAAGAAATCCTGCCATTTAGGACAACACAGATGTCCTAGAGGGTTTTATGCTAAGTTAAATAAACCAGGCAGAGAAAGACAAATACCATATGATTTCCCTTATTTTTGGACTATAAAAACAAAACAAAACAAAATGAACAAAATAGCAGTAGACTCAGAGACACTGAGAAGTGACTGGTGGTTACCATGGGGTAGGGCTTGACGTGTGTGGGTGGGGAACATTAGGGGGATAAAAGACACAAATTTTCAGTCATAATATATGTTGGTCATAAGGGTGGAAGTGCAACATGGAGAATATAGCCAATAGTTCTGTAACATCTTCGTATGTTGACAGATAGTAACTGCACTATTTGGGATGAGAGTTTAAAAGTATGTGTAACTGTTGAACCACTGTGTCTTATACTTGAAACCAATACAAGATTGTATATCAACTATACTTCAATTTAAAAATTACTGTATATTAAAAATCTATTAAATTTGTTTCATGTCATATTTTTATAGTATTTCATAGTATAGACAAACCACAATTTGTTTAGCCATTCGCCCATGAAGGACATTTGACTGAGTTCTAGTTTTTGAGTATTAGGAATAAAGCTGCTGTGAACATTTGTGCACAGGTTTTGCTTGAGCGTAAGTTTTCATTTTTCTGTGATAATGCCCAACTGCAGTTACTGGGTTGTGTGTCAAACACATTTTTAGTTTCAAAAGAAACTGACAAATAGTTTTCCAGAAATACTGAATCATTTCACATTTCCATCAGTAATCTATGAGTGATCCAGTTTATCTGCACCTTCACCAGCATTTAGTATTGCTGTTAAGTTTTACTCAGCTATTCTGATGGGTGAGTAATGATAACTCATTGTGGTTTTCATTTGTATTTCTCTAATAGCTAATAATGTTGAACATATCTTCATATGTTTATCTACTGTATGTATACTCTTTTCAGGAAAATGCTCATTTCTTTTGTCCATTTTCTAATTGGATTTTTTTAACGTTGAGTTTTGATGGTTCTTCATATATTAAATATACTAGTCTTGTCCTAGTCTGTTCAGGCTGCTGTAACAAAATACCACAGACTGAACAGCTTATAAACAACAGAATTTATTTCTTACAGTTCTGAAAGCTGAAGTCTACGATCAGGGTGCCAGCAAGATCTGGTTCTAGTGACAGCCCTCTTCTAACTTTTGAACCGTCTAATTCTTGCCATGTCCTCACTTGGTGGAAGAGGGCTATAGAGCTTGGTGCGGGACTCATTTATAAGAACACTAATCCCATCCATGAGGGTTCTACCTCATGACCTGATCACCTGTCAAAGGTCCCACCTCCTGAGACCATCACATAGCAGGTTCGGTTTCAACATATGAACTTTGGAGGGACACAAACATGCAGATCCTTTGGTAAGTTCTATGTCAGATATGTGATTTGCAACTATTCTCTCCTGATCTGGAATAATCTTCTCACTATCTTAACAGCATCTTGAATCTTGATGAAGTCCAATTTATTGACCTTTCCTTTAAAGGAGCATTATTTGGGTATCAAATCTGTCAAATTTAATAACTGTTTATCTAACCTCCTTAAAAGATTTTTAAAAAACTGCAGTTTTGTCTTTTATATTTAAGTCTACAACCTACTTTTAGTTAATTTTTGTATAGAGTTTGAGGTTTAAGTCCCAGTTCTTTTTTTTACCTCTGTGGACATCCAAATGTTTCAGCAGTCCTACTCATTGAAAAATGTGGGCATATTTTTGTGGATTGATTTTTGGGGCCCTTTTTCTGTTTCATTGATTTTATGTGTCCATCCCTACAGCAACAACACACTGTCTTGATTACTTCAGCTCTATAGTAAGCCTTAACGTCAAGAGGAATAATTCTTCCTATTTTTCTTTTTCAAAACTATTTTAGCTATTCTAGTTTCCTTACCTTTCCAAATAAATTTTAACATAAGCTTGTCAGTCTCAATAAAACTTGCTGGGATTTTGATAGGAATTACATTAAACCAATAAATCAGTTTGGGAACTATTGACCTCTTCACTATGTTGAGTCTTCCAGTTCATATACTTGGAAAATTTCTTCAATTATATAGAAAACCATTTATTCTACCAGCATTTTGTAATTTTCAGCAGATTCCGTACATACTTTTTATATTTTATATTTGTACCTAAATTTTTCACTTTTGAGAAATTATAAATGGTATTATGCTTTTCATTTTGGTTTTCTACATGTTCATTGTTTTTATACATCAATATTGATTTTTTTTTTCAGGTGTACAACATACTGATTCAACATTGATATACATGATAATTCTAGGTACCAGCTATCACCATACCAAGTTGTTACAATATTTTGACTATATTCCTTATGCTATACATTACATCCTGGTTACTTCTTTATTTTACAATTGGAAGTGTGTACCTTTTTTTTTTTGTTTGTTTGTGAGGGCATCTCTCATATTTATTGATCAAATGGTTGTTAACAACAATAAAATTCTGTATAGGGGAGTCAATGCTCAATGCACAATCATTAATCCACCCCAAGCCTAATTTTCATCAGTCTCCAATCTTCTGAGGCATAACAAACAAGTTCTTACATGGAGAACAAATTCTTACATAGTGAATAAGTTACATGGTGAACAGTACAAGGGCAGTCATCACAGAAACTTTTGGTTTTGCTCATGCATTATGAACTATAAACAGTCAGTTCAAATATGAATATTGATTTTTATACTTGATTTACATGTGAATACCACATTTCTCTCTTTATTATTATTATTTTTAATAAAATGCTGAAGTGGTAGGTAGATACAAGATAAAGGTAGAAAACGTAGTTTAGTGTTGTAAGAGAGCAAATGTAGATGATCAGGTGTGTGCCTGTAGACTATGTGTTAATCCAAGCTAGACAAGGGCAATAAAACATCCATGTATGCAGAAGATTTCTCTCAGAACAGGGGGGGTGAGGTTCTAAGCCTCAGCTCTGTTGATCCCCAATTTCTCACCTGATGACCCCCCTGCAACTGTGCCTGTCGTAGGTTGTTCCTCCCTTGAGGAATCTTACCCATCTCTGGCTAACCAGTCATCTTCCGGGGCCATACAGGGAAATGTAAAGTTGGTAAGTGAGAGAGAAGCCTTATTGTTTGAAATGGTTAGCTTTTTACTTCTTTGCATATTTATGCCCTGTAGCTTCTATGCCCAGCATTTGTCTTGAGGTATCTTTACCACTTGGAAGAATTATGATACTCGGTAAATTTGATATGAGGCACGAATTCTATTTAAGGGTTGTAATTAGGAAGGAAGAAGAAAAGCTATAGAAGTAGCAGGCAGAAGAAAACCTGGGAAGATTGATTATTTCTTTGACATATCTTCTTGTAGAGTAACTTCAGCATGTATAGGTTTTAAGCTACTACTTAAATTGCGCACACACATTAACATAATAGGAGTATAGTTACATAACCAAAGCATACCTGTAATTACCAGCCATCTCCAGTGAAACCAAGAAAACCAGTTAGGCACCTTAGGCATTTGTGAAAACTTATCTATGATATGGTGGATATTGTCCAACTGAACTTGAACAGTCTGAGAGAAATCAGACAAATTAAAACAACCCATTCCTGGGGAATGTTCACATCCTTATGTTCTTTAACAGTAAATAGTCTGTAGTTGTAAGACTTTGGAGCGCTACAATTTGCACTTCTCCTAATTCTTGATTGAGTTCCAACAGTACAGATCCAGTCAAATTTGTTGTTTTACTGTATGCACAGGCCAGCTTAGATATCTCCTTCTTCATTCCCATGGCAAGTCCAGGAACTGGTGGGATGAGTGCATCTACAGCCGTAGCAGTGCATGGATCTTTGTTGGGGTTTTCTGATGATCATCTTCAGGCATGAGTCTTCCAGAGAATGCTGATGTTGGAAGTTATTTTTCATATCGTATCTTAGTTCATTTTCAGGGTAGCCCAATTAGGCTTTGATCCTCTGTATAAACACAAACAGACCCTTTGCCTACACTTTTATATGCCCTTTATACCCTTGTGTAGAACTCATTGGAGGTTACCACACAGGAACTGCCTTTTTTTTTTTTTTGGTATCACTAATCTACACTTACATGACGAATATCATGTTGACTAGGCTCTCCCCTATACCAGGTCCCTCCTATAAACCCCTTTACAGTCACTGTCCATCAGCATAGCAAAATGTTGTAGAATCACTACTTGCCTTCTCTGTGTTGAACAGCCCTCCCTTTTCTCCCACCCCACCATGCATGCTAATCTTAATACCCCCCTACTTCTCTCCCCCCTTATCCCTCCCTACGCACCCATCCTCCCCAGTCCCTTTCCCTTTGGTACCTGTTAGTCCATTCTTGAGTTCTGTGATTCTGCTGCTGTTTTGTTCCTTCAGTTTTTCCTTTGTTCTTATACTCCACAGATGAGTGAAATCATTTGGTATTTCTCTTTCTCTGCTTGGCTTGTTTCACTGAGCATAATACCCTCCAGCTCCATCCATGTTGCTGCAAATGGTTGGATTTGCCCTTTTCTTATGGCTGAGTAGTATTCCATTGTGTATATGTACCACCTCTTCTTTATCCATTCATCTATCATGGACATTTAGGTTGCTTCCAATTCTTGGCTATTGAAAATAGTGCTGCAATAAACATAGGTGTGCACTGATCTTTCTCATACTTGATTGCTGCATTCTTAGGGTAAATTCCTAGGGGTGCAACTCCTGGGTCAAATGGTAAGTCTGTTTTGAGCATTTTGATGTACCTCCATACTGCTTTCCACAATGGTTGAACTAACTTACATTCCCACCAGCAGTGTAGGAGGGTTCCCCTTTCTCCACAACCTCGCCAACATTTGTTGTTGTTTGTCTTTTGGATGGCAGCCATCCTTACTGGTGTGAGGTGATACCTCATTGTAGTTTTAATTTGCATTTCTCTGATAATTAGCGATGTGGAGCATCTTTTCATGTGTCTGTTGGCCATCTGTATTTCTTTTTTGGAGAACTGTCTGTTCAGTTCCTCTGCCCATTTTTTAATTGGGTTATTTGTTTTTTGTTTGTTGAGGCGTGTGAGCTCTTTATATATTCTGGATGTCAAGACTTTATCGGATGTGTCATTTTCAAATATATTCTCCCATACTGTAGGGTTCCTTTTTGTTCTATTGATGGTGTCTTTTGCTGTACAGAAGCTTTTCAGCTTAATATAGTCCCACTTACTCATTTTTGCTGTTGTTTTCCTTGCCCGGGGAGATATGTTCAAGAACAGGTCACTCATGTTTATGTCTAAGAGGTTTTTGCCTATGTTTTCTTCCAAGAGTTTAATGGTTTCATGACTTACATTCAGGTCTTTGATCCATTTTGAGTTTACTTTTGTATATGGGGTTAGACAATGGTCAAGTTTCATTCTCCTACATGTAGCTGTCCAGTTTTGCCAGCACCATCTGTTGAAGAGACTGTCATTTCGCCATTGTATGTCGATGGCTCCTTTATCAAATATTAATTGACCATATATGTCTGGGTTAATGTCTGGATTGTCTAGTCTGTTCCATTGGTCTGTGGCTCTGCTCTTGTGCCAGTACCAAATTGTCTTGATTACTATGGCTTTAAAGTAGAGCCTGAAGTTGGGGAGTGAGATCCCCCCTACTTTATTCTTCTTTCTAAGGATTGCTTTGGCTATTCGGGGTCTTTGGTGTTTCCATATGAGTTTTTGAATTATTTGTTCCAGTTCATTGAAGAATGTTGCTGGTAGTTTCATAGGGATTGCATCAAATCTGTATATTGCTTTGGGCAGGATGGCCATTTTGATGATATTAATTCTTCCTAGCCACGAGCATGGGATGAGTTTCCATCTGTTAGTGTCCCCTTTAATTTCTCTTAAGAGTGACTTGTAGTTTTCAGAGTATAAGTCTTTCACTTCTTTGGTTAGGTTTATTCCTAGGTGTTTTATTTTTTTTGACGCAATTGTGAATGGAGTTGTTTTCCTGATTTCTCTTTCTGTTGGTTCATTGTTCGTGTATAGGAAAGCCACAGATTTCTGTGTGTTGATTTTGTATCCTACAACTTTGCTGTATTCTGATATCAGTTCTAGTAGTTTTGGGGTGGAGTCTTTAGGGTTTTTAATGTACAGTATCATGTCATCTGCAAACAGTGACAGTTTAACTTCCTCTTTACCAACCTGGATTCCTTGTATTTCTTTGTTTTTTCTGATTGCCGTGGCTAGGACCTCCAGTACT
The DNA here is from genome assembly GCF_030020395.1 of Manis pentadactyla. Taxonomy (NCBI): domain Eukaryota; kingdom Metazoa; phylum Chordata; class Mammalia; order Pholidota; family Manidae; genus Manis; species Manis pentadactyla. The sequence goes on along the minus strand of NC_080024.1, from coordinate 115,280,916 downwards.
ATGTTAAATAACAGTGGGGAGAGTGGGCATCCCTGTCTATTTCCCGATCTCCGAGGAAATGCTTTCAGCTTCTCGCTGTTTAAAGTAATGTTGGCTGTGGGTTTATCATAGATGGCCTTTATTATGTTGAGGTACTTGCCCTCTATTCCCATTTTGCTGGGAGTTTTTATCATGAATGGATGTTGAACTTTGTCAAATGCTTTTTCAGCATCTATGGAGATGATCATGTGGTTTTTGTCTTTCTTTTTGTTGATGTGGTGGATGATGTTGATGGACTTTTGAATGTTGTACCATCTTTGCATCCCTGGGATGAATCCCACTTGGTCATGGTGTATGATCCTTTTGATGTATTTTTGAATTCGGTTTGCTAATATTTTGTTGAGTATTTTTGCATCTACGTTCATCAGGGATATTGGTCTGTAGTTTTCTTTTTTGGTGGGGTCTTTGCCTGGTTTTGGTATTAGGGTGATGTTGGCTTCATAGAATGAGTTTGGGAGTATCCCCTCCTCCTCTATTTTTTGGAAAACTTTAAGGAGAATGGGTATTATGTCTTCCCTGTATGTCTGATAAAATTCTGAGGTAAATCCATCTGGCCCCGGGGTTTTGTTCTTTGGTAGTTTTTTGATTACCGCTTCAATTTCATTGCTGGTAATTGGTCTGTTTAGATTTTCTGTTTCTTTCTGGGTCAGTCTTGGAAGGTTGTATTTTTCTAAGAAGTTGTCCATTTCTCCTAGGTTTCCCAGCTTCTTAGCATATAGGTTTTCATAGTATTCTCTGATAATTCTTTGTATTTCTGTGGGGTCCGTCATGATTTTTCCTTTCTCGTTTCTGATACTGTTGATTTGTGTTGACTCTCTTTTCTTCTTAATAAGTCTGGCTAGAGGCTTATCTATTTTGTTTATTTTCTCGAAGAACCAGCTCTTGGTTTCATTGATTTTTGCTATTTTTTTATTCTTCTCAATTTTATTTATTTCTTCTCTGATCTTCATTATGTCCCTCCTTCTGCTGACCTTAAGCCTCATTTGCTCTTCTTTTTCCAATTTTGATAATTGTGACATTAGACCATTCATTTGGGATTGTTCTTCCTTTTTTAAATATGCTTGGATTGCTATATACTTTCCTCTTAGGACTGCTTTTGCTGTGTCCCACAGAAGTTGGGGCTTAGTGTTGTTGTTGTCATTTGTTTCCATATATTGCTGGATCTCCATTTTAATTTGGTCATTGATCCATTGATTATTTAGGAGCGTGTTGTTAAGCCTCCATGTGTTTGTGAGCCTTTTTGCTTTCTTTGTACCGTTTATTTCTAGTTTTATGCCTTTGTAGTCTGAAAAGTTGCTTGGTAGAATTTCAATCTTTTGGAATTTTCTGAGGCTCTTTTCGTGGCCTAGTATGTGGTCTATTCTGGAGAATGTTCCATGTGCACTTGAGAAGAATGTATATCCCGCTGCTTTTGGATGTAGAGTTCTATAGATGTCTATTAGGTCCATCTGCTCTACTGTGTTGTTCACTGCCTCCATCTCCTTACTTATTTTCTGCCTGGTGGATCTATCCTTTGGGGTGAGTGGTGTGTTGAAGTCTCCTAGAATGAATGCACTGCAGTCTATATCCCCCTTTAGTTCTGTTAGTATTTGTTTCATTTATGCTGGGGCTCCTGTGTTGGGTGCATATATATTTAGAATGGTTATATCCTCTTTTTGGACCGAGCCCTTTATCATTATGTAGTGTCCTTCTTTATCTCTTGTTACTTTCTTTGTTTTGAAGTCTATTTTGTCTGATATTAGTACTGCAACCCCTGCTTTCTTCTCGCTGTTGTTTGCTTGAAATATGTTTTCCATCCCTTGACTTTTAGTCTGTACATGTCTTTGGGTTTGAGGTGAGTTTCTTGTAAGCAGCATATAGATGGGTCTTGCTTTTTTATCCATTCTATTACTCTGTGTCTTTTGATTAGTGCATTCAGCCCATTAACATTTAGGGTGACTATTGAAAGATATGTACTTATTGCCATTGCAGGCTTTAAATTCGTGGTTACCAAAGGTTCAAGGTTAGCCTCTTTAGTATCTTACTGCCTAACTTAGCTCACTTATTGAGCTGTTATATACACTGGAGATTCTTTTCTTCTCTCCCTTCTTATTCCTCCTCCTCGATTCTTCATATGTTGGGTGTTTTGTGCTGTGCTCTTTCTAGGAGTGCTCCCATCTAGAGCAGTCCCTGCAAGATATTCTGTAGAGGTGGTTTGTGGGAAGCAAATTCCCTCAGCTTTGTTTGTCTGGGAATTGTTTAATCCCACCATCATATTTGAATGATAGTCGTGCTGGATACAGTATTCTTGGTTCAAGGCCTTCTGTTTCATTGTATTAAATATATCATGCCATTCTCTTCTGGCCTGTAGGGTTTCTGTCGAGAAGTCCGATGTTATCCTGATGGGTTTTCCTTTATAGGTGACCTTTTTCTCTCTAGCTGCCTTTAGAACTCTTTCCTTGTCCTTGATCTTTGCCATTTTAATTATGTGTCTTGGTGTTGCCCTCCTTGGATCCTTTCTGTTGGGGGTTCTGTGTATTTCCGTGGTCTGTTCGATTATTTCCTCCCCCAGTTTGGGGAAGTTTTCAGCAATTATTTCTTCTAAGATACTTTCCATCTCTTTTCCTCTCTCTTCTCCTTCTGGAACCCCTATAATACGGATATTGTTCCTTTTGGATTGGTCACACAGTTCTCTTAATATTGTTTCATTCCTGTAGATCCTTTTGTCTCTCTCTATGTCAGCTTCTTTGCGTTCCTGTTCTCTGGTTTCAATTCCATCAATGGCCTCTTGCATCCTATCCATTCTGCTTATAAACCCTTCCAGAGTTTGTTTCATTTCTGTAATCTCCTTTCTGGCACCTGTGATCTCCCTCCAGACTTCTTCCCATTTCTCTTGCGTATTTCTCTGCATCTCTGTCAGCATGTTTATGATTCTTATTTTGAATTCTTTGTCAGGAAGACTGGTTAAGTCTGTCTCCTTCTCTGGTGTTGTCTGTGTGATCTTTGCCTGTAGCTTTGCCTTTTCATGGTGATAGGAATAGTTTGCAGAGCTGGGACAAGTGACGGCTGGAAGATCTTCCCTTCTTGTTGGTTTGTGGCCCTCTTCTCCTGGGATAACAGAGACCTCTATTGGCTTGTGCTGGGCAGCTGCGTGCAGACAGGGCTTCTGCTTCCTGCCCAGCTGCTATGGAGTTTATCTCCGCTGTTGCTGTGGGCATGGCCTGGCTCTGGCCGCTGCTCCAAAGTGGTGGAGTCGCGTTGGAGGGGGAGTGGCTGGGAGGCTATTTATCTCCATAAGGGGCCTCCCTGCTCCCTGCAGCCCAGGGGTTAGGGTGCCCAGATCTCCCCAGATTCCCTACCTCTGGATTAAGTGTCCCACCCTGTCCCTTTAAGACTTCCAAAAAGCACCCGCCAAAATAAAACAACGACCACAAAAAAATATATATATTTTTTTAAATTAAAAAAAAAAAAAGGTGGCCTCTTGTTTTTCTTTATTCTCTGGTGCCAGCCTCAGGCATCTGCTCACAGGTCTTGCTGCCCTGTTTCCCTAGTATTGGGGTCCCTATCCTTTTAAGCCTTCCAAAAAGCGCTCGCCAAAAAAAAAAAAAAAAATGTTCACTCGCTTTTCTGGTGTCCTCCGGCCCCAGGCCTCCCCTGCCCGCTCACTGTTCTTGCTGCCCTGATTCCCTAGTATCCAGGGCCCCCTGCATTCGCACTGTGTCTGCACTCTGGCCCGGATGGCTGGGGCTGGGTGTTTGGCAGTTCTGGGCTCCGTCTCCCTCCCGCTCTGCCTGCTCTTCTCCCGCCGGGAGTTGGGGGGATGGGCGCTCGGCTCCCGCCGGGCCAGGGCTTGTATCTTACCCCCTTCACGAGGCGCTGGGTTCTCTCAGGTGCGGATGTGGTCTGGATATTGTCCTGTGTCCTCTGGTCTTTATTGTAGGAAGATTTGTCTGTGTTATATTTTCATAGATATATGTGGTTTTGGGAGGAGATTTCCGCTGCTCTACTCATGCCGCCATCATCCAATCCCTCATAAATATTGATATTTGAGTGTTGATCTTGTATCCTGCAATGTTGTTCTATTTATTCTTAGTTCTAGAAGACTTTTTTCCTTTGGTAAATTCCTTGGGGTTTTCAATGTTAAAATTACTAAATAATTTGTAAATAGAGAAAAGCTTTCTAGCATATAAGCACTATTTTTTTTTTGCCTTCCTGTGTCAACCAGAACTTCCAGAACTACATTGAGTAAGAAAAAGAAGAGTTTGTCTAGTATACAATCTTTTGGGGAAACATTCTAACATTGTTAAGTCTTACACCATTAAGTATTGTATAAACTCTTTTTAAAAAATAGATGTTCTTTATCAAGTTTAGGAAGGTCTCTCTATTCCTAGTTTGCTGAAAGCTTTCATTATGGAATATGTTGCATTTTGTGAAATGGCTTTTCTGTATCAACTGATATAATTTTACAATTTTTCTTCCTCAGTCTGTTAGTACGGTGGGCTACATTAATTAAATTTCAAATGTTGAGCCAGGTTAATTCTTTCTACTTGATAGTAGTATTTGTTTCTTTTTATCCATTGCTGAATTGAGTATTTTGTTGAGGATTTTGCATTTTAATTCATGAGAGTCATTGGTCAATAGTTTTCTTCTTTGTGCTTTGTCTGGTTTTGGTATTAGGTAATACTGGCCTCAGAAAATGAGCTGGGAAGTGTTGTTTTCATATATTGTCTGTGATTCCATGACTATTTAAAATTATTGTTAATTTTTTGGTGCAATCCTCCAAATTTACAATTAAATTAATTAATTTACAAATTAAATGCATTTCATAGTTAAAGGACTATTCAGATGATCTATTTCATCTTTGTTGAATTGTCATAGTTTGTGCTTTTAAGAAAATAGTCCATTTCTTCAAAGTTGTCAAATTTATGAGCACAATTTAAATATGTTTAACTTATATCTTTCTGTTTTATATATGTATCATTTTGTTTATGTAAAAGTTTAATGTAATAAATTCTATTGTGCTCACAGTTTGTTTGTTACTATTGTCACAGCACACTCTACTTTGAGTATGCTCAAGGTATGTAAAGCAAATGGCTTCACACGGCTGTATGGTGAATGATATGGTGTCCACACACTGTAATTTGATCTATACATTTCAGGGATATACCCCAAACTGCCTGCAACTCCAAACCATCATGAATGTTTCATATTTTATACCCATCTTCTTATGCATCCGTGAGAAATTTTTTCAGAGTGCTTTCTATATAAAATATGTTTAATTTTTAAAAATCCAATTGTAGAGTCTCTGGTGAGTCAACTTTTTAATGTATAGTCTCACTACTTGTAATTTAGGAGTTATTTCTACTTTTTCATCTATACTTTCCATTTTTTCTACTTTACTTTTATTGTTTTTTCTCTGATAGTGCTTTCCATTGGACTGAGTTTTTTAGTCATGATTTTTAAAGTTATATATTCCAAGTTTCAAATAGTCACTGCCCTTAAAACCCATATGTATATTTATTCACTTGTACTGATTTGCTAAATTTATCAGGATCTATCTACAATTTTCATATAACATGACAGGTGCATAACCATGGATCTTCCCCTAATCCTTTATAATTTTGATATTGAATATTTTCAAAATTCTGTATTTATATAAACTTAATGTAAAATAAGCAAAATTTATCAATGACAGACATGAATTTAAGGATTATTAATATAATTACAAATAACTTTAACATGATTATACAGAAATAAAAATTATAAATGAAAACATGTCTCCAATAAACATTGATCCTCCCAACATTCCAGGTTAATAATCCCACAGTGATTTTGTATTTAATTGTAAGAAAAACAAAGTTTCTTTAGTGGGGAGAAGAGAAGGAGTAAGTATGGTCTTGTCGTCCAACACTGATATGAATGAACATTTATTTTATGGCATTTATTATTTTCCTGGCACTTTCTTTTTTCCCTTTTTAATTTTTCTTTCTTCCTTCTAGGAACCGAGACAGAGAAAGTATCAGAATCTTTGGTAGGATTAAGAGAGTGTAATTTTCAAATATAAAGCTATTTATATTGATCTACAGAGATTTTCCAGGAAACCCAGTCCTTCAGGACCAAAGTGAAAGATTGTTCTGGAAGGCTAATCGTGTAAGTGAGCACAAGATGCACCCATCTTTGTACTGAGCTGTCCTTTCCTGGCATGCCTGCTCTAAAATGCACTAGTCTGAATACTGCTCTGTGCTTAGTAAGGTAACATTCTCTTTTATCACACTGCATTATCACTACTATGGAAAGCATTTATTCCTACTCAGCTTTGACATAGAAATAATTTAGCCAAACTGCTCTTTTTTTGTAACTAGACATGTCTTATAACTCTTAGAAAGTAAGTATCAGAGGGTAAGTGGAAAATAGTGAGGATTTTGTACATTCTGAGAAATAGAGTTTCTTTTATTTATAGGATTTTCAAAGGCTGAACTCAAGAAAAGCAACCATAAAGAAAACTTGATAAAATTTTACTTTTCATCATAAGATGTCCTTAACCAAATTAAAGGGTAAATAATAAATCATAGAATAATATTTTATCACATTTGCAAATGAAATATTATAATGAACGAAGACATTTATGAATTAAAAATACATCAATATATTAAAGGAAAATCACCAATGTACCTATAGGACAACTGGCAGGATGTAAAGAAAAATCCAAGAGAAGAAATGTCAGTGGCCCAAGTACACACATAAAAAGCTTTTCCTGTAATTATAAAAACATGTAAATCCAAAGAATAATTTCAATTTTTAGCTAGAAAATTAGCAAATATTTACAAGTAGTCATATTCAAGTTTGGTAGGTTGAGAAAATACAGTTTTCTCTACAATGCAGTGGTTATTTTGCTTCAGTCTTTCTGGGAGGGAATTTAACCAGATATACCAAGAAAGAAGGCCATGCTGTGCTACAGGGGGCCCCAGCTTCTTAGCATCAACCCAACTGTTTTATTTCTGAATATCCCTATACTGCCAACAAAACAACCATCTCGAGTGCTCATGCCAGCAAGATGCCAAAAATATATGTTTCCAAAGCACACGTTTTCCATGTATCTCTTTCTCTCTGATATTATTTTGAAAGGTCACAATCTAAAAATATCAATAGTCTGGTCATCAATAACAAGAAACACTTGTTCATAATTTGGGGGGCTTCTCCTACTTGTGAATCCTGCAATTAATCATTACTTCTCTGACAGTAGTTTCTGGTGTTGTAGTTATTAAGTCTTCCTCTGGCCTTTGTATCAGCCCCGAAGTTCTTGGTTGTGAAATTAGACATTCTTTTCTTACCTGCAGTGCTCTTCTTTTACTTGGAATCATCTATCAATTCTAAAAAGAGCAGTAATGGGAAGCATTTGTTTAGAGATTTCTCTGTGTACCAGCCATGGACCACACTGTATATTCATATTCCCTCCACCCCCTTTCTTTGCATACTTCTCTCTCATCCCAGGTCATCAGCATTTTGACAAAGGGATTATCAGGATTATAAAAATACCATATATAAAAGTAAGAACTACTTTGATAGTAGGTTAATTTATGGAGAAGAAGCAGCCTTGGTTATTAAATCATACATGTCATTGAAACAAACATGAAGGAGAACTTTCTATCCAGACTTCCAAGCTTTTTCTTTATACCAGCAAATTTTTGAAATTCTATTTTCTAGACACACACAGGATCCAGTCTCTGAAGCAGCTGCTGTTGCCAGCTTGACATGCCAAAACAGAGCAAGTATATAGGTGTTTGAGATGTCCTTTCCTGAGGCTAGACTAGGAAACATAACCCAAGAGCACTTAGATCAGATGTAATAGATGAGGAACATGCACAGAAAGAGCATTCATTGTGCTTCCTGGAACAGGTGACTCAGGAGGAGGATGACAGGCTAACAACTATGTTCAAAGCAATGCCTTGTAGGAAAAATGATTAATGATTTGTGCTGGACAAGATGTTGTAAGATGGCAGAAACACATATTTGTATTCAATAATTCAGGATCTTCTACAACATAGGAGAGATAGGTGCTAACTCTGGTATGCATTCCTCTTAATTGAGTATTTATGATAAGAGGTTCAATTTGAACTTTCTGTGTTCCCATCCATTAAGATCACCATAGATACAGGGGAGTCCTTTCACTCAAGGAGTGTGTCATTTAAAAAGAAGATTTTTGGAGATTCAAGATAATGGTGTGAGAGGTGAGACAGAGATCTCCTCCAAAACCACATCTTTTATGAAAATATAGCTAATAGAACTAATCCTAAAAGAGCAACAGGAAAGAAGGCTGCACCAGACTGCATACACCTGGAGAACAGAGCAGACCTCATGAAACAGGATAACGTACCAAAGCCTTGATCCAGCAGGATGCAAGTCCTTCCCTCACCCCAGCTGGCTGGTGGGAGGAAGAGAAACAGAGTGGGGAGGGGCTGGAAACCTAGAACTGCTGAACACCCAGCCCTGGAGATCTACTATGGGAGAACAAACTGACATTGCATGGGGCTCTAGAGAACAGTGGCACTGGAAATCTAAAACAGGCAGAACACTTAGAGAGACTGAGATTCCAGCCATTTGTAGGGGACAGGGATCCACATCCAGCTGCTCTGGGACAAAGGAAAAGCAGGTGGTCTGAGAGGCCTCCTAGTAGTGAGAGGGCAGCTGAAGGTGCCATATTTGCAAGGAGCTTGCTGCTTGGGAGAAGGGATAGGTGGACAAGGTTGTCTGGGCATGCTCTTCCCAGCAGGTTGGGAACTTTCAGGAGCTTCAGACACTCTATCCCCCTGGCTGCCTACTCAGCTCTGAGGCTCCCCACTGGGATATGCAGCCTGCTGCGCCTTCCTCCTGTTTTGCTGGCACAACCTTGCAAACTGGCAGCCCATGCCCTGGTGTCAGGCCAGTGAGAGGGAGGCGCAGCCTATGGCAGCTAGAGATGCAAAGTACAGAGGCTTACACCCGTGTGCTGGCTCACTGGTTTTGACAGTGGAGACAGGCACAGCAGTTGAAAGCAGGAAACAGCTCTTTCCTCCCCCCAAGCCACCAGCACCACTCCCTTACAACCCCTGATATCACTCCACGGGCTGAGCAGCTCCAGAGACTGGAGCTACTGGGCACTAGAGAGTGACACATACAAATATGAAATGTCAAAGAAACCTGGTTCAAACAAAAATCTTGCAAACACTAGAAAAAGGGCCAAATGAAACTGAACTCACCAATCTTCCTGAAAGAGAGTTCAAAATAAAAATCATAAACAAGCTCATGCAGGTACAGAAAAATATCAAGAACTCATGGATGAATTTAGGACAGGGATTCAATCATTAAGAAATTCCATATCTGAAATGAAACATACAATGGAGGAATTTAAAAGTAGATTAGATGTAGGATAAGACACGGTAAATGGAATAAAATTAGAGAAGAGAAATACAAAGAAGCTGAGGAGAGAAAAAGGATCTCTAAGAATGAAAGAATATTGAGAACTGTGTGACCAGTTCAATGGAATAATATTCGCATTATAGGGATATCAGAAGAAGAAGAGAGAGAAAAAGGGGTAGAAAGTGTCTTTGAAGAGGTGACAGCTGAAAACTTCCCCTATCTGGAGAAGGAAATAGTCTCTCAGGCCATGGAAGTGCACAGATCTCCCAATGCAAGGGACCCAAGGAAGACAACAACAAGACATATAATAATTAAAATGGAAAAAATAAAGGATAAGGACACAATTTTACAAGCAGCTAGAGAGAGAAAAAAGATCAAATACAAAGGAAAACGCATCAGGCTATCATCAGACTTTTCAACAGAAACCTTACAGGCCAGAGGGAGTGGCATGATATATTTAATGCAATGAAACAGAAGGGCCTCAAACCAAGAATACTCTACCTGGCAAGGTTATCATTTAAATTAGGAGGGACTAAACAATTTTCAGACAAGAAAAACTGAGAGAAATTAACTCCCACAAATCACCTGTACAGTGCATTTTGGAGTGCTATAGATGGAAGTATTCCTAAGGCTAAATAGCTATCAGGGGAAATAAAACAACAGCAAAGTAAAACAATTAATTACTAAGTAGATGAAAAATGAAATCAACTACCCCAAAGTCAATCAAAAGATAGACAAAGAGTACAGAAAATGATACCTAATATATAAAGAATGGAGGACAAAGAAAGAGTAGGAAAAAAAAGAACCTTTAGGTTGTGTTTGTAATAGCATACTAAGTGAGTTAAATTAGACTGTTAGATAGTAACGGAATTACCCTTGAACCTTTAGTAAGCACGAATCTAAATCTTGCAATGGCAATAAGTATATACCTATTGAAAATTACCCTAAATGTAAATGGTCTGAATGCATGAATCAAACAGACATAGAGTCACTGAATGAATAAGAAGACAAGACCCATCTATATGCTGCCTACAAGAAACTCACATCAAACCCAAAGACATACACAGAATGAAAGTAAAAAGATGGGAAAAGATATTTCATACAACTAATAGGGAGAAAAAAGCAGGAGATGCAGTACTTGTATCAGACAAAATAGACTTCAAAACAAAGAAAGTCACAAGAGACAAAGAGGGACATTACATAATGATAAAGGACCCAGTTGAACAAGAGGATATAACTATTATAAATATCTATGCACCCATCATAGGAGCATGTACATATGCGAAACAAATACTAACAGAATTAAAGGGGGAAATAGAATGCAATGCATTCATTTTAGGAGACTTCAACACACCACTCACTCCAAAGGACAGATCAACCAGACAGAAAATAAGTAAGGACACAGAGGCACTGAACAACTTATCAGAACAGATGGAACTAATGGACATCTACAGAACACTCCATACAAAAGCAACAGGATACACATTCTTCTGAAGGGCACATGGAACATTTTCAAGAATAGATCATATACTAGGCCACAAAAAGAGCCTCAGTAAAATCAAAAAGATTGAAATTGTACCAACCAGCTTCTCAGAACACAAAGGTATGAAACAAGAAATAAACTGCACAAAGAAAATGAAAAAGCCCACAAACACATGGAGGCTTAATAACATGCTCCTAAATAATCAATGGATCAATGATCAAATAAAAACACAGAGCAAGCAATATATGGAGACAAATGACAACAATAATTCAACACTGCAAAATCTGTGGGACATGGCAAAGGCCGTGCTAAGAGGGAGGAATACTGCACTACAGGCCTACATCAGGAAAGAAGAACAATCCCAAATGAAGAGACTAAACTCTCAATTAACAGAACTAGAAAAAGAACAAATGGAGCCCAAATCAGCAGAAGGAGGGACATAATAAAGATTAGAGCAAAAATAAATTAAATTGAGGAGAATAAAACAATAGAAAGGATCAATGATAGCAGGACCTGGTTCTTCAAGAAAATAAACAAAACATATAAACTGCTAGCCAGACTAATCAAGAAAAAAAGAGGGACTACACACATAAAGAGAATCAGAAATAAGAAAGGAAAATCACTACAGATACCACAGAAATACAAGTGATTATGAGAGAATAGTATGAAAAATTATATGCTAACAAACTGTATAAGCTAGAAGAAATGGACAACTTTCTAGAAAAATAAAACCTTCCAAGGCTGACCCAGGAGGAAACAGAAAATCTGAACAGACCAATTACCAGCAAGGAAATTGAATTGGTAATAAAAAACTACCTAAGAACAAAACTCCTCGACCAGATGGTTTCACTGCTGAATTTTATCATACATTTAATGAAGACCTAATTCCATCCTCCTTAACGTTTTACAAAAGTAGAAGATGAGGGAATACTCCCAAACTCATTGTATGAGGCCAGCATCACTCTAATATGAAAACCAGGCAAAGACACCACACAAAAAGATTAAAGACCAATATCCCTGATGAACATAGATGTGGAAATACTCAACAAAATATTATCAAACCAAATTAAAAAATACATCAGAAAGATCATCCATCATGATCAAGTAGGATTTATTCCAGGGATGCAAGGATGGTACAACATTTGAAAATCCATCAACATCATCCACCACATCAACAAAAAGAAAGGCAAAAACACATGATCATCTCCATAGATGCTGAAAAAGCATTCAACAAAATTCAACATCCATTCATGATAAAATCTCTCAACAAAATGGGTATAGAGTGCAAGTACCTCAACATAATAAAGGCCACATATGACAAGCCCACAGCCAACATTATACTTAACAGTGAGAAGCTGAAAGCTTTTTCTTTAATATCAGGAACAAGACAAGGATGCCCACTCTCCCCACTTTTATTCAACATAATTATGGAGGTCCTAGCCACAGCAATCAGACAACACAAAGAACTAAAAGGCATCCAGATTGGCAAGGAAGAAGTTAAACTGTCCCTGTTTGCAGATGACATGATATTGTACATGGAAAACCCTATAGAATCCACTCCAAAACTACTAAGTCTAATATTTGAATTCAGCAAAGTTGCTCAATACAAAATTAATACACAGAAATCTGTTGCATTCCTATACACTAATGATGAACTAGCAGAAAGAGACATCAGGAAAACAATTCCATTCACAATTGCATCAAAAAGAATAAAATACCTAGGAATAAACCTAAACAAGGAAGTGAAGAACCTATACTCTGAAAACTATATGACACTCATGAGAGAAATTAAAGAAGACACCAATAAATGGAAAAACATCCCATGCTCATGGATAGGAAGAATCAATATTGTCAAAATGGCCATCCTGCCTAAATGAATCTACAAATTCGGTGCAATCCCTATCAAAATACCAGCAGCATTCTTGAACGAACTAGAGCAAATAGTTCTGAAGTTCATGTGGAACAACAAAAGACCCTGAATAGTCAAAGCAATCCTGAGAAGAAAGAATAAAGCTGGGGATGTTATGATTCCCGACTTCAAGGTCTACTACAAAGCCACAGTAATCAAGACAGTTTGGTACTGGCACAAGAACAGACCCATAGCCAATGGAAAAGAGCTGAGAGCCCAGATATAAACCCACACATATATGGTTAATTAATGTATGATAAAGGAACCGTGCATATACAATGGGGAAATGACAGCCTCTTCAAAAACTGGTGTTGGCAAAACTGGACAGCTACATGCAAGAGAATGAAACTGGATTATTGTCTAACTTCATACACAAAGTAAACTTGAAATGGATCAAAGACCTGAATGTAAGTCATGAAACCATAAAACTCTTAAAAGACAACATAGGTAAAAATCTCTTGAATATAAACATGAGCAACTTTTTCCTGAATGCATCTCCTCGGGCAAAGGAAACAAAATCAAAAATGAAAAATTGGGACTACATCATGCTAAAAAACTTCTGTACAGTAAAGGACACCATCAGCAGAACAAAAAGACATCCTACAGTATGGGAGAATGTATTTGTAAATGATATATCCAACAAGGGGTTAACATCCAAAGTATATAAAGAACTCACATGTCTCAACACCCAAAAAGCAAATAACCCTATTAAAAAATGGGTGGAGGGTATGAACAGACAATTCTCCAAAGAAGAAATTCAGATTTCCAACAGGCACATCAAAAGATGCTCACATCACTAATTATTAGGGAAATGCAAATTAAAACCACAGTGAGATATCACCTCACACGTTAGGATGGCCCACATAGAAAAGACTGGGAACAGCAAATGCTGGTGAGGATGTGGAGAAAGGGGAACCCTCCTACACTGCTGGTGGGAATGTAAAATAGTTCAACCACTGTGGAAAGAAGTATGGAGGTTCCTCAAAAAACTCAAAATAGAAATTCCATTTGACCCAGGAATTCCACTCCTACAATCTATCATAAAAATGCAGGATCCCAGTTTCAAAAATACATATGCACCCTATGTTTATCATAGCATCATTTATAATAGCCAAGAAATGGAAGTAAACCTAAGTGTCCATCAGTAGATGAATGGATAAAGAAGATGTGGTACATAAACACAATGGAATATTATTCAACCATAAGAAGAAAACAAATCCTATCATTTGCACGAACAGGATGGAGCTAGAGGTTATTATGTTCAGTGAAATAAGCTAAGCAGAGAAAGACAAGTACCCAATGATTTCACTCATCTTTACAGCATAAGAACAAAGGAAAAACTGAAGGAACAAAACAGCAGCAGACTCACAGAACCCAAGAATGGACTAACCATTGCCAAGGGGAAAGGGACTGGGGAGGGTGGTTGGGAAGGGATGGAGAAGGGGAATAAGGAGAATTATGTTTAGCATACATAGCATGGGGATGAGGCATGGGGAAAGGCAGTATAGCACAGAGAAGACAAGTAGTTACTCTGCAGCATCTTACTGTGCTGATGGACAGTGACTGTAATTGGCTATGTGGTGGGGACCTGATAATGGGGGCAATCTAGTAACCACAATGTTGCTCATGTGTTTGTATGTTAATGATATCAAAAATTTTTTAATGAGGATTTTTGACACACAGTTGGCTATTAGTGACATGTGCCAGATTAAAATTGGCGTCGAGTAACAATTCTCACCTATGTAAATAGGTTCCAAGAATAAGTGTGTTTTACTGTTATTTCCAAATGTTCTAAAAGGATATGAAAAAATGGAACTCCACATAAATGAAATTCCTTTCTTAGAACAGACTTGCCCTAGGCAGTAGTCACCCTCCATACTGTGTCCTAGAGAAGCTCTCAGTGGCTGAGAATGTGACTTCATTCTCATAGTTCTTCTGCTGAAGGTAAATGTTATATCTCATTTGGAAAGTGTAGAACTTATTCTCTGCTATAGAGATGCAACTGGCACTCTAGCTGGGCAAAAGTAGCAATTACAACACTCAAGCCCAGGAAATTAGTTCAGAAATTAGAGTAATATATCCAAGTATGTTCAAGATAGGTATTAATTAACATTCTCCACAGTTTTCTTAATGGGCTTTAACCAATGAAAGTAGGCCATCAGCAAACTGGGTTGTTATTTAAGACTCAAAATGTATTGAATGTGGGACTCCATAAAGAATTATCTTTAAGTTTTAGCATATTTTATTATAATCTGATTGCATGCCTATGATAAATGAGTTACTGGAGTTACTATTTTATATCTGATGAAAAAAAACATGTAATCTGCTTTGTACTTGAATGTAGAAAAGGATTAATTTAAAATTTATCAAGTTATGGCACTATAATAAATTAAGCCTCTTGGTTGTGTTATGGTATTTTATGCTTAAGTAAGGTTTGAATGAGGAAAATATTCAAATGCTGATTACATGTACCCAAGTCCCTATTTATCATAAAATTAACTCCCATTTAAATAGTTTGGGGTTAGTTTTTTTCTAGGAATACCATTGTTAATTCAGATTCAACTATTTTTAAAATTTTTTCTTTAAAATACACAATCTTTACCTGAGATCTTGCTAAAGTGATAGCAAAGCTAGGACATTTCCAAAAATGTCCTAATAAACAAGAATACCCTTTTAATTCTCTGAAGGGAAGATAAATATCACTTTGTGGCTGATGATTTTCTTGAAATACTTACATTCTAGGTTCCCTAATAATTTTGACAATCACTAAGTTCCACCTAGGTCCAAAATAATTAATATAAATCAGGAAGAAAGATGGTTTCACTTTCAACAGATAGGAAAGTTTGATGAGGTTACATGTCATGAGGGTAAGTATGGTGAGCTTAAAGAAGACACTGCTTCAGCATTCCAGATCTTATACCTAACACCAATGTGGAATGAGAGAGATAAGAGAATTTGTTTACCTTTTCTACGACATAACTTCTCATCAAACACAAAATAGAAATTAAATAAGTGCTACAAAAACAACTTAGAGAAGAAATGTTAAGAGCAGTTCTGAAACTCAAACGTAAGACAAAAATGTCTAATTTTTTTCAGTTCTAGTAAATGTTGTACTGAAATTGCTAACAAACACCATAAGAAAAATGACAAAACTGAGTGCATATAGACTGTAGTGAAGGAAATAAAATTATTGTTATTATTTTAAGATTATGTGGGTTATATTTAGAAACTCTTCTGAGGAGCTACAGAAAATTAGAAGTAATAAAAGAGTATGGCAATTCTGAATATGACAGGAGTACAAAAGAGTCAATTTACTTCTATATGAAATTCAATGTACTTCTATACATTAGTAAACAAAAATCAGAAGTGTAATTTAAAAATAGAGATTAAAAACAGATAGCAATTAAAGTAGCATCAAAAATATAAACACCTGAGGATAAATCTAAAAGGATGAGCAAGGACAGTATGTAGATAATTACTTTAATGAAATACTATGTACCAATATCTATTTTATTTCATTGAAAGAAATAGTTAAATTGTAAACATGCTATTACTCCCCAGGCTGAGCTATAGATTCATTGTAACTCCAAACAGTATCCCAAAAAGGTATTTTTTACTGTAAGAAGCTTATTCTAAATTATATAGAAAAGAGTAATGACTCAAGTTTACATAGAAAGAATGGCAATTGACAGCAGCAACAATGGAAGGAAAATATTATGAAATACTATCTTTGTTATGCTGAGAGAAAGTAACCGTTAGCTTAGAATTGAGTAACATGCAAAAATGTCATTCAATAATTAGAGGAAAAACAGACATTTTCAAACAAGCAGAAACTGAACTTAATAAATCTTCAGAAAAGGAAATCCTAAAGGATATTCTTTAAACAAAAGGAAAAGAACCCCAGTTGGAACAGCCAAGGTACAGAAAATGAATAGGACTTGAACAGTGAGGCTAAAATATATTTTGAAAGAAATTTGCAAATTGAAAGATATCCTGTGTTCATGGATTGCTTCCAATCTTACTATTGTTAAGACAGTAATATTCTGCAAGTTGATCTACAGATTCAATGCAATCCCTGTCAGAATTTCAACTTTCTTACTTAAAGAAATGACAAGTTGATCTTGCAATTCATGTTTCACATCAGGACACTTCCTGGTTTTAAAACCAACTACAAAGCAACAGTCACCAAAACAGTGTGGTGCTGGTACAGGACAGACATATAGATCAACTGAATAGTCTTGAAATATACCCCGACATCTATAGTAGATTTATTTTGACAAAGGTACCAAGACCATCCAATGAGGGAAGAATAGCTCTTTAACAAATGGTGCTGAGACAACTGGAGAGCTACATATAAAAGAAGGATTTTAAATTCCCTACCTCAAACCATAAACAAAACAATTTAAAAAGGATAAAAAACTTAAATGTAAGAGATAAAAATATAACACCCATAGAAGCAAAGGTGCAAATCTTCATACCTAGCATTAGACAAGAGTTTCTTAATAAAAAAATAGACAAATTCAAAATTAACAACTTCTGTGATTCAAAGACACTGTCAAGAAACCAAAAAGACAACCCACAGAATGGGGGGAAATATTTGCAAATCATACATCTGGTAAGGGTCTAGTATCCAAAATACATAAGGAACTTTTATATCTCAATAATAAAAAGACAACCCAATTAAAAATGGGCAAAATATTTGAACAGACATTTCTCCAAGATAGAAATATAAATGGCCAAGAAGCACATGAAAAGACTAATCGTCAGCCATATGCAAATTGAAACTAAAATGAGATTCTACTTCACACTCATTAGAATTTCTATAATTAAAAAGAAAACACAAAACAGAAAATAACAAGTGTTGGTCAGGATATAGAGAAAATGGAACCTTCATAGATTGCTGGTAGAAATGCAAAATGGTTGAAAACTGTCATCTGTAGCAGCTTTGTTCATACTGGTGAGAAAGTGGAAGCAACAAGCAGAATGTTCACTGGCTAGTATAGGAATAAATCAAATGACACATATCCATACAAGGAATTATTTTTCAGCCATAAAAAGGAGTGAAACACTAATATATAACATAGCATGGAGGAAACTTGAAAATGTTTATGCTAAGTGAAAGAAGTCAAACATAAAAGGCCACATATTGTATGATTTATATTAACTGTCCAGAGCAGGCAAATTCAAGAGACAGGAAGTAAATTAGAAGTTGTCAGGAGCTGGGAGAGAGTGAGAAATGGAGAATAATTGCTAACTTGCATAGGCATGATGATGAACTGTTTTAAGATATAATGATGATGGTTGTACAATATTGTGGTTATACAAAAAATCACTGAATTATCCACTTTAAAATGGTGAATTTTATACTATGTGAATTATATCCTAATAAAAAAGTGATAAGAAAAAAAATCTTAGTAAAAATATGGGTTAATTTAATAACAATCAACTATTTTTTTCTAACTTTTTAGAGAAAATATAACAATACCTAATTTCTTGTGGGAAAATAGGTCAGATCTGAAATAGTACAAAATAATAGCATATTGTTATGGACTGAATGTTTGTTCCCTCCAGCCCCTTACTTAATTCACATGTTGAAGCCTTAATTCCTAATGTAATGGTATTTGGAATTAAGTCCTGTGGGAAGTAGTTAGATTTATATGAGGTCATAAGGAGAGAGTCTCAGGATGGGATTAGTGCCCTTATGAGAAGAGACCAGAGCCCCTTCTCTCTCTCTCCTTCAAGTGAGGACACAGGAAGGAGGTTTGCACTTCCTACAAATCAGGAAGTGGGTCCTCACCAAACACCAAATCTGCTGGCATCTTGATCTGGACTTCCAGCATCCAGAACTGTGAGAAATAAATGTCTGTTGTTTAAGCCCCCTGGTCTGTGGTATTTTGTTATAGCAGCTCAAGCTAAGACATATCAAGCTGGGTGAGAACAATCAGACTTAAAGTGTGGTAATATCTTTGCATTGCTTGGGACAAAAAAAAAAAGATATTCATCATTTAAAAATCTATTAGGTTAGTATATATGTGAAAATGTTAAAATATCTAGGGTATATATTAAACTTAAATCATAGAGTTTAACTCTTTGAAAACAACTTCAACATGATAAAGCAAAGAGCAGAATGTAAAAACGAAAAGAAAATAACCCCATTAATGTAAAAAAAATGAAAACAAGTATCAAAATCATCATAAAAAGTAGGAAAAATAGAAAATTTACTTAAAGGTATTGTGTATGCAGGAGAGATGTGAATTATTATGACCAAAAAATGTATTTTGTATGCAGGAGGGATGTGAATTATTATGACCAAAGGGCAGACTGCCGTGTTGTATTTTCGTAAAATAGCAACAGCAGTATTTCTGGTCTGATGTGTCATTCCAGAACTAGGGCAGCCCCTTAGCATGAAGTGGAATCCATTTCTGTTTGTCTGGAAATTGGTTGAACCTGTAGGACTACTTTGACAAATAGAATGTGGTTGACATGCTACTGCATGACTTTTAATGCTGGGTCATAGAAGGTGGCACAGCTTCCAACTGGCTCTCTCTCTCCAGACACATTTGCCCTTGGAACTGATAACCAGGTCTTAAAGAAACCTAGTTTAAATAGAAAAGCTATGTATGGGTGCTGCGGCTGACATTCCAGCTAAGGTCCCAGCAGACAGCCAGCACCAAGAACCAAAACCATGAGTGAACGAGCCTTCAGATGATTCCAGCCCCTAGCCTTTGAGAGGTTCCAGGGGATATCTGAGTGGAAAAGATAAGCTGTCCCCACCAAGGTCTGCCCAAGTCACACATTATGAGCAAAAAAAAATGTTGTCATTGTTTTAAGTCACCAAGTTTTGGGTGGTTTGTTATGCAGCGTAGACAACCAAAACTGTTGAAAGTTTTGTTAGCATAACCTTAACTTAGGGTTAGTTGTTCTCTGCTATACAGAAGAAAATATTAGGCTTCTTTTCAAGCGGCTTTATTTATGGATGGATGCAGGGTTCTCAACTTTTTGGAGCTTATGATTCTTTTTTAAATCCTAGAAAGATTGGCAGGCCCTGGAAGAAATGAATGATTCAGAACAATGCCAAACGCGTCACCACAAACATGCCAGTAACTGCTGTCCAGTTATTACTGAGTATCACAATGTCTCACATAGTTTCTAGAAATCCACACTTGGTTCCCCTTCAGAGCCGGTCTGTTTCTGTAGAACCACGCACCACTGTGACCTCCCCTGTTAACACACAGGCGAGTCGGTGTACTTGTGGCTCCAGTAACCCATGACCTTCCTTGGTAAGGCTGCTGCTCTCTTCCCTGCAGCCATGTGTACCCAGCTCGGAAGCATGGGGCACAATGTGCTCAGCTCAGTGATCATTCTGACTGTTACAGAAATAACCAGAATCATTGATTGAAACTTAGTGTTGGCATATCACCCACTATTCTGATGAGAAGTGACCTCGATTCTTGACTCTTTGAGGGCTGGAAAGACAGGATACAGTTGCTATAGTACACCATCTCTGTAAGGAAAAGTATCAGCTTTACGAGACAACAAAGTTAGGTGAGATAGAAAAAAGAAAAAACCGAAAAAAATCATGCAGTTTTATAATTTTAGAAAAGTTTATGGGTATAGAAAGATACCTATTGAAATAAAAAGATGGGTTCTTAGTTTCCATGGACTGAAGAACACATTGCTGTTTACTTTTTAAGATACCTTATTTTTGAGGACACAGATAGCGGACATTAGATGCAATACAACTTGTCACCTCCCTTAAACCTGCTTAAAAATTAAAACTGCAAAGAAGTCCTGAGAGAAGCTCAGAGAAAATTAGTGGAAAGAATGAAGACAGGCTTTTGTTAGGAAGTTATGAAATTTACTTACAGTGTCCTGGCTTTATAAGGGGACCCCATGCACAGCTTGAACTTTTCCAAGTGACATAAACAAAGCTCATTACTATTAAGAAACACTCTTTGGACACATTTCCGACTGTTTATTCCACATATGCTTTCTAGGCATATATGCTCCGGGGAGCTGTTAGAAGAATGTTAGACATATTTATAGATATAGATGGATATAGACAGTATTATACACATACATACACATATACAAACACACATTAACCCAGTTTCTATCCTTATGGTGCTCCTAGTCTGTGTAGAATCAAGTCCACATCTTTGGAAACCATGGTCTAGTCTTTTAGAATCACTCAATCCCATTTTCCAGTTCACCCTGTGGCCACCCATGTTTGGGGTGCTAAGTTCTCTAGGAAGAGAACAATTAGGAGCATCAGGCTTTATGTACATCACACTGAATCAACTGCCTCTAGGGATGTCAAAAACATGTGAGTGTTCATGATATACTAGAATTTTTAAAAAACAACAGAGGGATAAATTAAGGATAAGAAATAAGGGAAAACTTAGGACAGAGGCATCAGGCCTGTGGAAATGTCCACAGCCACTGTTACCAGGGACTAGGGAAGTCACTGCCTTGTGAGGAAGACACACCAATAAGCAGTAATTTAAAACAATATTATAAGCAGTGGGTACAGAAGACAGTTTAGCTGGGAGGACGGCAGGTGAAAAGAAATTGAGAACATGCAAAGTACAGTGTTTTCAGAGAAGAGTGGTTTTTTCAAGTTTCAGGATCTGGAGGCATTCCTAATCCTAAATGTATGATACATTCAATGCTGTTAAATTTAGCAGCTGCTCTCATGCCTTTGCAATTTAGATATGGACAACTTAAAGCTACATACTTTCTTATTTATAAATTTACTTGAAGCTGTCATTTACAGTATCTGAAATGCATTTATTTGCATTTACCAAAGTCTGAAAAACAGTATCTTAAACTAGAAAAATGGTTTACTTTTGTCATGCAACAAGAATTCTAGAGTTGGAGTTCAGATCTAAGGCATCTGGTCTGGGAACTGGGCTCCTCTGCCTTCCTACTTTACTATCTTTAGAATGTTGCATTCACTCCTAGCTTCAAGATGGCTGCTCCACCTCCAGGTATTGTCTAAAGTTCCAGTTAGGAAAAAAAGGAAAGTTCATCTTCTTTTTATCAGGAAAGTGAAAGAAGCTTCACCCAGTAGAATTCCATTTAAACTTATTTTATTATAATTGAAATATAGTTAATATACAATATTACATTGGTTTCAGGTATATAATACAGTGACTCAACAATTATATATGTTACTAAATGCTCACTGTGGTAAGTATAGTTACCATCTGTCAACATACAAAGATATTATAATATTACTGACTATATGCCCTATGCTGTACTTTCATCCCCATGACTGATTTATTTTATAATTGAAACTTTGTACCTCTTTATCTCCCTTACCTACTTTGCTTATCCCCCACAACCCTCCCCTCTGTGGCAACCACCAGACTGTTCTCTGTGCTTGTGAGTCTATTTCTGTTTTTCATTTTGTTTTAATTTTTAGATTTCACATATAAATGAAATCATATGGTGTTTATCTTTCTCTGACTTGTTTCACTTAGCATAGTACCGTCTAGGTCCATCCATGTTGTCACAAATGGCAATATTCTTTTTATGGCTGAGTAATATTCTATTGTATACAGGTATGTCTTTATTCATTCTTCTACTGATGGGGACTTTGGCTGCTTCCATATCTTGGCTATTGTAAATAATATAGCAATAAACATAGGAGTGCATTTATCTTTGTCCTGAACAAAGTTACATGGCATAAGTATTCCACTACAAAAATCTTAATGTATATTTTAAAAGGAAGTAAATATTATTATAAAGTAAGGGATTAGACTGCCAGCTACAACAATGTATCTTACTTGATAATTTAAAAGCCATCTTTCTAAAAACACCTAGAAATTCTATAAAAACTAAATACCAAACATTTTGTTATATACAAAGCTACACACTTGAGAAAGAAAAGGACACCTCTGGGTGCTATACATGACAATGGACCCAGAAATTGGAGCAGTAAGTCAATGTTGATGCTCTGTGAGATGAGGAGGGGGTGGGGTGGCTCAGCCTTCATAATCTCGGCCCAGGCACTTGAGTACCCACGTGGGGAGAAGACACAGACATGGACTGCCTACAGCAAGTAAGGATTGAGAAACCCACAGTAAGAGAGGCCCCTCAAGTGGTAGCTCCCTCAATACAAGGGCGGCAGGAAAACAGTCTCTATCTTAGAGGAAGATAAAAGTCTTTCTTTGATCTTTTCACGGAAAGAAGTTTCTCTGAGAGTCTGATCGAGGCTGTAGGGTCAATTAAGTTACAGATTTTGGTTTGATAAAATCCAAGCTAAGAAAATAACATAAAGATCAGTCCCTGGAAAGTGATACACCTGGGATCATGGATGCAGCAAAAGCCTGCTTCCTGCAGGGCTACTCCGACAACTCTGGCCAGTGTGGATCCCACAGGAAAGCCAGCTCAGCTAAATATGGCTCATCGTTGTAAAACTGCATAATGCTTAAAGAAATTATCCCCGCCAATTAGAAAATAATAGTAATGATCTAAGAATTTAAGGAAAGTGTATACTAATCTAAAGAAGGAATATAAAAGAAACAATTTTCAAAATTACAGGCTGAAGAAATAATCCAAATTCTAAGAAAAAGCAAGACACTAAGACAACAGGGTCCTAAGAAAAAGAAAGACATTTGAAAAGATCTAAGTTGAAATTCATATGAAGAAAATATAGTCTATTAGATACAGATGAAGAGATAAAGAGACAATAAGTAGGCATTTAGGAAAAAGTTACACAGACTCTTGTACAGAGAGGTGAAGGGTGAGAAAATATACAGGAATGAGCAACATGGAGGATAAATGAAAATACCCAAGTGCAGCAAAAGAATTCAGAAGATGGAATAGAGTGAATGCAAAGAAGCAATATTCAAATAGAATAAATACAAATAATTTTATAACTAGACACATCATAGTAAAATTTTAGAATAGCAAAACAAAGAATATCTTAGAATTAATCAGATAGGAAAAACACATTGCTTACAAAGTGATTGTGATTTGTTAGAGAGCAGAATTAATTATAGCCCTTTGTGCTAAAACATAAAACTGAGGAAAGCCTGTATAATGGGGAGCTTTTCTAGGGCAGCCATTCTAAACAGAACAGCTCTGCACATGGAAACTCTACAGACCTTTCCTCTTGGGTCAAAACCCACTTATTTCTGATCAGATCAGCTAATTATTCCAAGGAAGAATCCTGAAGCATATAATAACTTGTTATTTAATATGCCATTTTGTGTGTTTAGGATAAACAAATGGAAAGCTCTGTACTCTTTTATTTATAGCCATAAATAAAAGGAATTATTAAAAAGTATTATAACAAACAGAGATTCATATTTAAAACCTAATTGAGTCCAACATCTATCAATATGGAGAGCGTCAGCATTACAAATACCCCAACATGTTATAACAAAGCATAAATTTAACATTAAAAACCACATCAAATTTAGAAATCCTTAAGAAGAATCTAATACAACTTGGCCTTTTGCTTTGAGCATTGAATTAACACAGTCCTCAGCCAGGGAAATGCACGATTCTGATTTTCTAGACCTAAAAACATATTTGGCACACCTCTCTTGAACATATTAAATGCGCTCTATTACACAGTTATAATTTTAAAGATCTGTAGGCCCATAGTGATTCTGAAATGGGAAGATGGCTCTTCCCTGTGGAAGAATAGCATCTAATAAATGCAGAAAGAATACTATAATTAGAAAAGTCACTGTTTTGTCACCATTACTGTAATAACTTATTCAGGCTAAAATTACAAGTTTATAGTAAAACCATTATGTGAAAAGTTGAGAACAGGACACACCCATTCTCAAAGCATGGCCTCATAAATGGTTTACTAATTAGAAAAGGAGCCAAGGAGCCTATATAATGAAGAAATGTGAGGGACTCCAAGAGATCAAACTTAACATCACAAAGCATGAGACCCCAGGCACCTCCTGCCCTGAAGTCCTGAGAATGCAGCACCAGGGCAGTGTGATAGCGTCCATCCAAAAGGCTGAACCTGAAGCAAGGACTGAGGCAACAGACTAATTCAAGTAGAGGGACATCCTGAAACAACTGACCCACACTCTTCACAACAAAGATCATGAAAGACAAGACTTAGAGCCAAAATGCTGGGGATTTTCTAGATTATGAAAGACAGTAGAAACATAGTAACAAAATGCAAAGGATGATCTTTGATCATTGGTGTACTGGGTCAAGATGTGTATAAAAATAAAACAGTTATAAAGAACATTATTAGGACAACCAAGGAAATCTGAATATGAGTGACATGTTGCAAAAGAATAGTCTATCAGTGTTAAACTTCTTGAATGTGACCCTTTTCCTGATGGTATGCAGGACAACATCCTTTTTTTTAAGGAGATTTGTGCAGTTGTAATAAATATAAGGAAGGAGAGATTTTTACATTATAGCTAATGTGGCAAAAAGCAAACAGTTGGTGTATCTTGAATATATGGTGTTCACTGTGCTCTTCTGGAAAGTTTTCTATATGTTTGAAATTTTTCAAAATAAAAAACTGGGAAAATGTGATTGCTTTGGAAATTAATAGCAATATGTTGCAAAAATTTTCAGAAAATAGTAACACCACTGCTCATGGCTTAAAAGATTTTGTCTATGTACTATGTTAATAATAGTTACTATTCTTATAACTGATCACTTACCCTGCCAGATACTATGCTAAGCATTTTAACTGTATCTCATTTGTCTCTCAAACCAACATGATTTCTACATTTCACATGAGAAAATTGGAGTTTGATACTTTGCTAACCTGGCCAAGAAACCAAACTAAGATTTAAATGCATCACTCTGTTTCCAGAATCCAACTTCTTACTTATACAACCTGCCTTGTACCCAAAGGTGTAATGTAACCCTGAAGGAGGAGACATGCATGATAGTAAAATGAACAGCTCTGTATTCAGCTGTGAGTCAACTGTGACCTTCCTGACATAGTTGGGCAGAAGGGGAACAAATGCAAAAATGAAACAAATGATAAAGCATGTTTAAGTACAATAATACAATCACTTTCAGAAATGTTTACTATTACTTATATTGAACTGATGCTATAGCTCTTCAAAGTACATAAACACACATACATTTTTGTTTCTCACATTGTGAGAACCTTTTACTGGTTTGCCACTTAATATGTCTTATAATGATTTTATTTTAATTCTTAGTCAATGTAGATTATAAAATGAAATGAATATGAATCAAACTATTTTAATAAGATATAAGAAGATAAATTCTGAACATTTTCCCCAAAGAAGAAATACAGAGGGCAAACAGGCACATGAAAAGATGCTCCACATCACTAATCATCAGGGAAATGCAAATCAAACACAGTGAGATATCACCTCACAAAAGTCAGAATGGCCATTATCTAAAAGACAAAATATTACAAGTGTTGGTGAGGATGTGGGGAAAAGGGAAACCCTCCCACACTGTTGGTGGGAATGTCAATTGGTGCAGCCACTGTTGAAAGCAGTGTGGAGGTTCCTCCAAAAACTACAAATAGAAATACTACACAATCCAGTAATCTCACCTCTAGGAATTTCCTTAAAGAAGTGAAAATCCCTGGATCAATCACCAAATAAAAAAAAGATCAAGCAATATATGGAGACAAATGACAACAATAATGCAACAACACAAAATCTGTGGGACACAGTGAAGGCCGTGCTAAGAGGAAAATATATTGCCATACAAGTCTACCTCAGGAAAGAAGAACAATTCCCAAAAGCACTCTAAACTCACAATTAATGAAACTAGAAAAGGAAGAACAAATGAGGTCCAAAGCTAGTAGAAGGAGGGACATAATAAAGATTACAGCAGAAATAAATAAAATTGAGAAGAATAAAACAATAGAAAGAATCAATGAAAGCAGGAGCTTGGTCTTTGAGAAAATAAACAAAACAGATAAACCCCTATCCAGACTTATCAAGAAAAAAAGAGAGTCTACACACATAAACAGAATCAGAAATGAGAAAGGGAAAATCACCATGGACACCACAGAAATACAAAGAATTATGAGAGAATGCTATGAAAAAATATATGGTAAAAAAACTGGACAACCTAGAAGAAATGGACAACTTTCTAGAAAAATACAACCTTCCAAGGCTGACCCAGGAAGAAACAGAAAATCTGAATAAACCAATATGAGCAAAGAAAGTAAACTGGTAACCAAAAAACTACCTGAAACAAAACTCCTGGACCAGATGGTTTCAATGCTAAATTTTATCAAACATTTAATGAAGACCTAATGCACATTCTCCTTAAAGTTTTCCAAAAAGTAGAAGAGGAGGGAATACTCCCAAACTCATTTTACAAGGTCAACATCACTCTAATAGCAAAACCAGGGAAAGACACCACAGAAAAAGAAAATTACACGCCAATATCCCTGATGAACATAGATGCAAAAATACTCAACAAAATATTAGCAAACCAAATTAAAAAATACATTAAAAAGATCATACATCATGATCAAGTGGGATTCATCCCAGGGATGCAAGGATGGTACAACATTCGAAAATCCATCAACATCATTCAACACATCAACAAAAAGAAGGACAAAAACCACACGATTATCTCCATAGATGTTGAAAAAACATTCAACAAAATTCAACATCCATTCATGATTAAAAACTCTCAACAAAATGGGTATAGAGGGCAAGTACCTCAACAGAATAAAGGCCATATATGACAAACCCACAGCCAACATTATACTTAACAGCGAGAAGCTGAAAGATTTTTCTTTAAGATCGGGAACATGAAAAGGATGCCCACTCTCCCCAATTTTATTCAACCTAGCCACAGTGATCAGACAACACAAACAAATAAAAGGCATCAAGATTGGCAAGGAAGAAGTCAAACTGTCCCTGTTTGCAGATGACATGATATTGTACATAAAAAACACTAAAGAATCCACTCCAAAACTATTAGATCTAATATTTGAATTCAGCAAAGTTGCGGGATACAATATTAATACACAGAAATCTGTTGCATTCCTATACACTGGTGAGGAACTAGCAGAAAGATACATTAGGAAAAGAATTCCATTTACAATTGCATCAAAAAGAATAAAATACCTCGGAATAAGCCTAACCAAGGAAGTGAAAGACCTATACCCTGAAAACTACAAGACACTCTTAAGAGAAATTAATGAGGACACTAATAAATGGAAATTCATCCCATGCTCTTGGCTAGGAAGAATTAATATTGTCAAAATGGCCATCCTGCCTAAAGCAATTCACAGATTCAGAAGCAATCCTTATCAAAATACCTATAGCATTCTTCAATGAACTAGAGCAAATAGTTCTAAAATTCATATGGGACCAACAAAGACCCCGAATAGCCAAAGCAATCCTGAGAAGGAAGAATAAAGCAGGGGGAATTACAGTCCCTGACTTCAAGCTTTACTACAAAGCCACAGTAATCAAGACAATTTGGTACTGGCACAAGAACAGACCCATAGACCAGTGGAACAGACTAGAGAGCCCAGATATAAACCCAAGCATATGTGGTCAATTAATATATGCTAAAAGAGCCATGGATATGCAATGGGGAAATGACAGCCTCTTCAACAGCTGGTGTTGGCAAAACTGGACAGCTACATGTAAGAGAATAAAACTGGATTACTGTCTAACCCGATATATAAAAGTAAACTAGAAATGGACCAAAGACCTGAATGTAAGCCATGAAACCATAAAACTCTTAGAAAAAAACATAGGCAAAAATCTCTTGGACATACACATGAGCGATTCTTCATGAACATATCTCCCTGGAAAAGGGAAACAAAAGGGGAAAAGAACAAGTGGGACTATATCAAACTAAAAAGCTTCTGTACAGCAAAGGACACCATCAGTAGAACAAAAAGACATCCTACAGTAGGGGAGAATATATTCATAAAAGACATATCCAGTAAGGGGTTGACACCCAAAATTTATAAAGAACTCATGCATCTCAACAAACTAAAAGTAAATAAGCCAATTAAAAAAGCCAGGCAGAACAGACACTTCTCCAAAGAAGAAATTCAGATGGCCAACAGGCACATTAAAAGATGCTCCACATCGCTAATCATTAGAGAAATGCAAATTAAAACCACAAGAAGATATCACTTCACACCAGTTAGGATGGCCAACATCCAAAAGACAAACAACAACAAATGTTGGCAAGGATGTGGAGAAAGGGGAACCCTCCCACAAAGCTGGTGATAATGTAAACTAGTTCAACCATTGTGGAAAGCAGTATGGAGTTTCCTCAAAAAACTCAAAATAGAAATACCATTTGACTCAGGATTTCCACTCCTAGGAATTTACCCTAAGAATGCAGCACTCAAGTTTGAAAAAGACATATGCACTGCTATGTTTATTGCAGCACTATTTACAATAGCCAAGAAATGGAAGCAACCTAAGTGTCCATCAGTAGATGAATGGATAAAGAAGATGTGGTACATAAGCACAATGGAATATTATTCAGCCATAAGAAGAAAACAAATCCTATCATTTGCATGAACATGGATGGAGCTAGAGGTTATTATACTCAATGAAATAAGCTAGGTGGAGAAAGACAAGTACCCAATGATTTCACTCATCTTTACAGCATAAGAACAAAGGAAAAACTGAAGGAACAAAACAGCAGCAGACTCACAGAACCCAAGAATGGACTAATCATTGCCAAGGGGAAAAGGACTGGGGAGAGTGGTTGGGAAGGGATGGAGAAGGGGAATAAGGAGAAGTATGTTTAGAACACATAACATGGGGGTGAGGCATGGGGAAAGGCAGTATAGCACAGAGAAGACAAGTAGGGACTCTGCAGCACCTAGAAACAAAAAAAATATACATTTAAAAAATTGTAGAGAAAAAAAGGAAGAGAAATATATTTGTCAGTGAACCTAGAGTACTGCCAAGAGAGAAACTGATGCTGATTTGGAAGCAGGATCTGGAAGTAGGGGCAGGTACCCATCAAGCCTAATATGGCACTAAAACAGTCATCAGACCAAAGACATTGAGTGGAAGGAATGTGGTGATGGCTGGGAGGAGGGCACGGCAAGGGTGTGTTTCTGCATTTAGTCACTTTTTTATTGGTATTCCTGTAATACTTTGATCATACTGTTGTTAATGTCACCCATTATATGATGCACTAATTAATTCCTCCCTGTATAACAAAAAATAGAAAAAAATAGCACCTTGCATACCTTCTTTGTATTTCTTGTACTTGCTTTTGAAGACAGAAAAAACTCACAAATACACCTAAAAGTCAGACTGATGATAGAATATTGTTTGTGTCCTTTCAGTGATGACAGAACTGGAACTCAAACTAGATTAAACAATGGAATCTATCAGATCATAAATGAGAAGCCTAAACGGGCACTGGCTTTACAACAGCAGGATGCGGGGTCCAGAGGATGGCATCGGGGCTCCCTGGTTCCCTGGAACTCTGGGCTCTGCTTGTCATTGGGCAGCCTCATTCCATGTTCAGTTCTCAATATAGGGCAGGCTGTCCACATATTAACCCCACAAAATGATTCTGATTGTCTCAACCTCTGTCTCAGTATTAGGGGAAGGTGTAGTGACTGAAAGTTCCACCCCACGAGGAGGAGGGGCTGGTTTTCCCAAGGAAGGATGTTCTGCACAGTATCCAACCACACTTCTTGAATTAATGAGTGGATAAATGAATGAAGGAATGAATCAGTCAATAAATAAAATCATTTCCAGATTACTAGATATTTTTTGAAGTTGTCAAATTTCTGTACTCCTTCCACTTTACCCCTCTTCTCTTATTCACTGGAACACCATTAACAACTGCAAAATAAAATGGTGTACATCATAATAAAAAAATGGGAAGGGTACCTTTTGTAAGTAAAATGCTGCAGGTAGATATGAAGACATTACAGTGTGGTAGTAAAACTGAGGACTCTGGCAAAGGTGACCTGACATTTCACGGAATTCTTAAGAATAGGCGAGAGGGTGGAAGATAGGTGAATTTGTACAAGCTTGCATAAAACCATATAACAAAGCATTGATTTTGTTTTATATTTATAATAAACTTTGATTTTTAGAATAATTTTAGATTCACAGAGAAGTCAGAGAGATAGTACAGAGAATTCCTATTTACCTGTCGGCCAGCTTCTCTTAATCCTAATATCTTTCCTTAACTTTGAGGTATAATTGACAAAATTAAAATATATTTAAAGTGTACAAAGTGGTGATTCTTAAAGTAGAGAATATATTGGAGTACTCCTGGCAACATTTTCAGGCCATCATCACCATCCAAGAGAGTAAAATCTCATTCTGGTTTTGATTTCTACATCCCTAATAACCAATCATGTCAAGTACCTTCTCATGGGCTTGTTGGCCACTTGTATATCTGGAGAAATGTCTATTTAAATGACTTGCCCATACTTAATTGTGCTGTCTTTTTACTGCTGAGTTGTGTTTTTTTTTTTAATTGAAGTATAGTTGGTATATTAATTTCAGATGTGTAACAGCGATTCAAAAGTTATGTCAATTACAGAATGTTCACCATGATAACAGCTCTTTATGTACTGTAAATATGTCTATTATCAGATACAAAATCTGCAAATATTTTCTCCCATTCTGGGGGTTGTCTTTTCACTTTCTTGATGGTATCCTTTGCAGCACAAAAGTTTTTAATTTTGATGAAGTCCAATTTCTCTGTTTTCTTTTTTCACTTGTGCTTTTGGTGGCATATCTAAGAAACCATTGCTTCATCCAAAGTCACCGAGATCTATACCCATGTTTTCTTCTACATGTTTTACCTCTCTCATTTAGGTCTTTGATCTATTCTGAATTCGTTTTTATATACAGTGTGTGATGGTGATTCAATTCCATTGTATTGCAAGTGGACATTCAATTGACCCATACCATTTGTTGAAGAGACCTTTCTTT
This sequence comes from Manis pentadactyla, assembly GCF_030020395.1. Lineage (NCBI taxonomy): Eukaryota > Metazoa > Chordata > Mammalia > Pholidota > Manidae > Manis > Manis pentadactyla. The sequence goes on along the minus strand of NC_080024.1, from coordinate 115,249,214 downwards.
CACCATTGAGTACTTGTCTTGATACTACTATCAAAATTTAATTGAGCATATATATAAGCATATAACTGAGTATATTTTCTCAGTTGTATTCTCAACTCTATTCCATTCACCTGTACATATAGAGATATATTCATTTATGTAACATTTACATATTCATTTTTGTAACTTCTACAATTAGCATTGTGCATAGCTCCCACTTAGCACAGATGCATACAAAGCTCTAGCAAATGGCAATAAGCCAAGAAGATTGGCCTTTCTTGCTTATCATCTTGAGAAAAATGTGTCCTCTGCTGTTGTTGGGTGAAATAATCTGTAGATGTCAATTGTATCCAACTGATTGATAGTGTTGAGTTCAAGTATGTTCTTACTGATTTTTTGCCTGCTGTCCATTTCTAAGAGAGGGGTATTGAAGTTTCCAACTGTGATAGTGGATCCATCTATTTCTCTTTGCAGTTCTATCAGTTTTTGCCTCATGTAGTTTGACACTCAGTTGTTAGGTGCATACACATTAGGAATTATGTCTTCTTGAAGAATTGACCCATTTATCATGACATAATGCCCTTCTTTATCCCAGATAACTTTCCTTACTTTGAAGTCAGCTCTGGATGAAATTAATATAGCTATTCTTGTTTTCTTTTTATTAGTATTAGCATGGTTTGTTTTCCTGTATCCACTTACTTTCAATTTATGTATGTCCTTATAGTTATAGTTATTTCCCATAAACAATGTATTCCTGGGTCATGTTTTTAGATTCATTCTGACAATTTCCGTCTTTTTGTTGGTGAGCTTAGACCATAGCCATTAGAAGTGTTTATTCACATAGATCGAAAAATATTTATTACTGTTTTCTATTTGTTGTTCTTGTTCTTTGCTCCTGTTTCTGTCTCTACTCTTTATCAGCTTTTTGTGGTTTCAATTGAACATTTTATATGATTCCATTTTCTCTTTTCTTAGCATATCATACTTTCTAAAATTTTTTCTACTTCACCTAGTGATTGCCCTAGAGTTTTCAATATACATTTACAACTAATCCAAGTCCACTTTCAATTAACAATATACCACTTCACAGATAGCATGATTACCTTATAATAACAAAGTAATCCTAATTCCTTCTATCCCTCGTATCATTGTTGTCATTCATTTTACTTATATATAAGTATATGTAAGCATACATATGATATGATATATACATAACCATACATAATGAATACATTATTAGAATTATGATTTTGAACTGTTACCTGTTAGATTAGGAAAAATAAGCTTTTATTTGCCTTCATTTATTCCTTCTTCAATGCTCTTTCTTTCTTTATATAGATGTGAATTTCTGCTTATATTATTTTCTTTCTTTCTAAAGAACCTTTTAAAATTTCTTTCAAGGCAGATCTATTGGCAACAAATTCCTCAATTTTTGTTTGTTCAAGAATGCCTTTATTTCCCCTTCAAGTTTGAAGGATAATTTTTCAGGGCACAGAATTCGAGGTTACTATTTTTTTTCTTTCAATGCTTTATTTCACTCCACTCTCTTGTTCCTTGAATGGTTTCTGAAGAGACATCAGAAGTAATTCTTATCTTTGTTCCTGTAACAGTAAGGTGCTTTTTCATTCTGTTTTCCTTTGGAACTTTTTCTTTGTCTTTGATTTTCTGCAGTTTGAGAATGACATGCCAAGGTATAGGGCTTTTTGTTTTTTGCTTTTGGCATTTATCCTGCTTGGTTTTCTCAGAGCTTTTGGATCTGTGGTTTGATGACTATCATTAATTAGTCATTATCATTCTAAATGTTTCTTCTGTTCCTTTCTCTATTTTTTCTACTTCTGGTATTCCGATTATGCATATATTAAACCTTTTGTAGTTGTCCCACAGTCCTTGGATATTATGTTCTGTTTATTTCAGTCTTTTTTCCCTTTGCTTTTTGGTTTTCAAGGATTCTATTGATATTCTCTAGCTCAGAGACTTTTTCCTCAGCCATGTCCAGCATACTAATAAGCCCATTAAAGTCATTTTTTCATTTCTGTTACTGTGTTTTTTTATCTTCAGCATTTCTTTTTGGTTATTTATTTGGATGGATTTCCATGTCTCTGTTTACATTGCCCATGTGTTTTGTATCTGTCTACTTTATCCATTAGATCCCTTAGCATATTAATCAGAGTTATTTTAAATCTAACATCCCTTCTGTGTCTGGTTCTGATGCTTGCTCTGTCTCTTCAAACTGTGTTTTTTGCAACTTTTTTCTTCATAGCCAGACATGATGTACCGAGTAAGAGGAACTGCTGTAAATAGGGCTTCAGTGATGTGGTGGGGAGCTGTGGGGGAGGGGAGGCATCTACGGCTCTATGATTAGGACTCGGTCTTTTAGTGAGCCTGTGCCTCTGGACTGTAAACTTCACAAATGTTTCACAGCTTCTTTCTGCCCTCTTTGGTGGGTCTGGATGGCCAAAGTGGGCTGGAGGTGGGTGTCTCCCAGTCAGGTCGATTAGGCTCCTGATGATACCCCTGTAGGTTAGGCTCTTGTTTTCTAGCTTCTCCTGAAGGCAGGCATTGTTAAGAACAGAGTGCTTTGACATATTTCAGAAAGGTTCCTTTTCCTTTCTCCCTGCCATGAACATGAGGGAATTTCACTCCAGTATTTACTGTGGGAAACTGATGGAATTCCTGGATTTTCACAAGATTTTGAGGCATCCCTATGACTGAATTTTTAACTATGAAAGCTTCCACACTGAGCTTCCAGCAATTCATCAATTATGGGTGAGCTTTTCCAACCCTGGCACTGGTCCCCATGGATGTTTCTCCTCGTGAGTCTCTGTTCTGCTAAGCTGTGATGATCTGTATTTGTCTAGGTCTCTAATGTTGGGGGCCGCAGTTTGCCCTGTGTCCTCCCCTCTCTTATGAATACAACAAGAGTTGTTGATTTTTCAGTTTGTTCAGGTTTTCACTCATTGTTAGGATGCAACTTCCAAGCTCCTTACATGTGGAACTAGAAACTGGAAGTTGCTGCTTACTGTATTGACAGGTCATTAATCATGCAACTATCTGGTAGCTTCCTATAGAATTGTAGCAGTAGGTCAGAAAGAAGTATTTCAGAGCCTAACCTTTTCAGTAAAAAGAGCCTGTCCCAATGTCAGACAAAAAAAAAAAAATCACTCAGTTTTCTGATTCCTGTTTTTTGTTATGCAACCATTTCTTGCCTGTAATGCTCTTCAGTGTTCTTGTTAATTCCATTCTTGCATGTAGGTGATAAAGTTAAATTTACAAAATTGTGACTCTGTTTTTCTTTGGAAACAGGAAGAAACTCCATTTTAGCATTTTAGATATTATATTCTTCTGTATTACCTCAGTCCCAAAACTATAAATGCCAAATGAGAATCCTAGCAATCTACTTAGAATATATCACATATGATGCTTTCCATTTTACTATGTGCCAGGCCTGGTGCTAATCTTCATATAAGTGATCTCATTTAACTTTCATTCCAGGGCTGAGGTAGGTGCCATTAAAATGTTAATTCTAAGAAGAGAAAACCAGAGCATGGGTAGATTGAGTAACTTAACCAAAGTCACAGAGGTAGATAGTTTTAGAGCCAGAATTTGAATGTAGATATGATTAGTACCAAAGCCCACAGCCTCAACAAATAATTACAAAAGGTATCATCATTGTAATTTCTTCATTTCATGAATGAGGAAAAGAAGATCTCAAGATATTTAGTGGTTGAGCCTAATTACTCAGGGCCAAAGAACACACGGTTGTTCAGGTTGTGCATCACACAAATCTAGGGGTATTAGTTACATCACGATGCTAGAACTGAAGTGGTTCAACCTATTTTTTCTATGATAGTCTTACAAATATTTTAGATTCCTAATATTTACTCCTTCAAAACTGTACAGATATGCCTTTTATTTTTATTCATGTCACCAGATTCTAATTTCTTATCAAGTTCTCCATTTCCAGTACAGTCAGTTTCATTTGTCACAGCCTGCATTATGACCTGGGAGTAATGACATATTAGTGGAGTTAAAAAAAAAATGCATTCAGTAAAATCCACCTCTTGCAATGTCCAGTTCTGTGGGCTATGACAGAGGCATAAAGGCATCTATCTACAGAGCCAGTACACCACAGAGTACTTCCATCTGTGGTCACCTACAACCCCAGTTTGCCTGGAAGTAAGAGGGATTCCTAGTATGAAGACTTTCAGTTTTAAAACTGAAACAGCCTTGGGCACACTAAGATGAACAGTTGGTCACCTTATTTCTATAATCCTAAAATTTTCCCTCTGTAATCCATTTGTAGACAACCCCTCACCCAAACCTCAACCCCAGGTAATCACCTATTTTCCATCTCTTCTGTTTTGTTTTTTCCAGAATGTCACATAAATGGAATCATAAAATATATATCCTTTGGGGTCTGACCCTGTTACCTCAGTTCTCTGACAGATTTAAGAAAAGTCATTAATTTGCAGTTTGTCCAGCATTTTGTTGTTGTAAGGATGGGAGTGTTACACTTTTTCCAGCTTTCTACAGTTCAGAGCTGAAATCACTCATCTTCTTTTGAATGAAGGGAAAATATCTTGACATAAAATTCAAATGGTGGTCTAAATTTCTGAATTTCCTACATATGATAAGCAAAATGAAATTTATGATAGTTTGATAGGTTTTTTTTTTCAAAAGATGATGCCAGAAAAGGAGTAGGCCAAAACAAAGGGAGGAAATGAGAATGTTCAAAATCATAGCAAATACAAAATGCAGGCCTAGGTGCTACTTGGACTGTAAGAAAATAATGGTCCTTTTATGACCATCTGAGGGGAAAAAAGTTGACCTTTAGGTATTTCTCCATTAGCTGTTATTGCACTCTGGTATCACCAATTAAAGACCAATGTTTCATGGAAAACAGTGATTTGTATCATAATTCTCTTTGCATGGTGCTTTAAAGGATAAACAGTTGGCAATTGCTGTTTCCTAAAAGGCTCATTTCGTCACAACAATAATAAAATTATTACTCAGCAACCTTATAAATTATCATAAATTACTGCAATAACCAAAAGGTATTCAACCTCATTATTGCACAGTCAAGGCATTTTCAATATTAATCAAAGAAATCAGTAATGAACAAATGAGACATAGCTTCTTACAAACAGAAGTGTGTATTATTCTCTATCCCATCTCTCCTTTGCAGGTTTGATATTATAAAAGTAAATTATGGTCCTCTTCAAATCAGTGCCACTCATTACATAGCACATTTCTTAGATTTACATGTTTAGGCTCCTTTTTGAACATCAGAGTAATAATTTTATGTGACTATTTAAAGCGTCCAATGATGTCTTGGGTAACTGATGAGAAGGGGAGAAGGTAAATATCGTATAATGCAGGACTTCAAATAATTTTCAGAAATAAAAACTGATAGAAAATGATTTGATTCATTTCAGCACATCAGCAGCAGCTCAGCGAACCCTAAGGCCATGTTGGTAAAGTAGAGCAGGACAACCCCGCCTCCCCATCGGACATAGAACCTGAGATATGAGTGAGAGAGAAACATAACAGAAACACACACACACACACACACACACACACACTCATTGGCTAAAACTGGACATAGAAGGGGAACTACACTGGGAACAGGACAGAAGCCCAGTTGCTGGAATTGGCACAAAGTCAAAGCCCAGTTAAGTTGTTGGGATGCCAGTTGCAATGAGTTTGGTCCTAGATCCTGACACTCTTTCCAATGTAGGAGTCTCAAATCTAACTCAGGTGTTTTGGGTAGAATAGGATGTGTTAAAAAGCAAAGGTGACACAAATCACTAACACCACAAAGTCTAAAAGAGCTAGTGAAAAAGCAGAAGTCTACCTGATGGCTGTGTCTGAGATGCCTACCTCCATCCACCCTGGGCAGTCAGTCTCAAAGAGGCTGCACTAATTACACTATAAGGGACCGAAGATCCTCAAGGCTTTAAGATCACCTTGTGAGGCAAACATAAGTAGGATGTTGCCTACTCCAACATCCACTTTCCCTTTCCTTCTTGGGAACTTCTAGCTGAGCACACGGCCTCCTGGAACCAGAGACCAAAGTCCTTAACCCACCTACAAACTATGCGTGGCCATGTGACCTAATTCTGGCCAATGGGGTATAAGCACGCATGTGGGACTTCCAGGCTCTTTTAAAGGGGAGGGGCTGGCCTTTTCTCCCTTTTGCCCTTTTTGTGGCCTACAGAGAGCAGAAATGAATAACAAAGTCCCAGAAGTTTTCATTAACTTGGAGTTAACCTCAGTGGTTCAAAAGACATGCAGAAGGGGACAGTATAGAAAGGAATAAGAAAAATAGGGCCCTGAATCACAAATGAGACAGAATAGCCACCACACCAGCCCTGGACAGTGTGTCTCCAGAATGCTTTTATGTGAAAGAGAAATTAGCTATCTTTTTAAAAAAGCAATGCTATCTTATTGTGGTTATTATATAAACCCAAACTTTATCCTAACAAATGTGATATGGCACATTACCATGTAATTTGATGTGTATGTGGGTGTGTGTATGCCTTGTTGGTTTATGGAAACTCACTGAGAATCTATAGATTTTCAGACTCACAAGTCATTTTTAAAAGGTATATTGTATCCGTGAATTCACATGTCCCCATAATGGTCAATTTCATGTGTGAGTTTGACAAGGTTATAATCCCAGTTGCTCAATCAAACTTTATTATAAGTGTTGCTGTGAGGTATTTTGAAGATGTAACTGAAGTCTATAATCAGTTGGCTTTAAGTAAAGAAGATTCTTTTAGATAATTTGAGTAGTCTGATTTAATCACTTGAAAGGCCTTAAAAAGAGACTCAGGCCTCCTGATGAGGAAGAAATGACAAATGTCGATGGTAGTTTCCACTCGTGCCTGTGAATTCTAGCCTGCCCATCCTTACACCCTGCCGTGCAAATTTCTGTCATGTCTGGCCAGCCTCCCAAGTCACATCAGCCAACTCCTTGCAATAAATCTCTTCATATATATCTATTTTTTCTGATTCTTTTTTAAAAATCTTGACTGATACAGTCCAAAATAAAAATAATAGAGCAAAATACAACTGAGAAAAAAATAAAGAAAATGATTCTGTGAATAAATTTAACTATGATTTTTACTCTATCACATGTCATTTTTAATTTGAGAAACATTGTCTATTCCTTTCTTTCCTCCTGCAGGCCTTAGAAAATTTGCCGTCTTCAATAAAGTTACTAGGTATTTTTTCTTTTGTTTCTCTAAGTACTCTCTCAGAGGATTTCATCCTATGATATTTCTTTGAATGAATTTTATCCACATTTCTCTATTATGACCACAGCTCATAGAAAAAAATCCCATCTTGCCTTAGGAAGGAGCATTTGTGATAGACTATACAGACATCCTGTTTTGAGTCAGTTATTCCAAGAGCTCAATCCATTGTTCCATTTTTCTTTTGAGAAATAATCTGTAAATGTTTTCCAGCATTTACAATTTGGCTCTAAGATGGATAATTTTCATTACTTCATGACATCCTTCCAGAAATAATGTTAGTCTCTGCTTGTGTTCTTTGTTCTAATAGATAAAGAGAACAGGATGTGTATTTTGAGCCTTGACTACTGAGACTCTGCATTTTGTGTACACTCATTAGCTCTGGGCCAGCTGCTGGAGGTCACCCATCACAGTAGTCTGCTGGAGCCTGAATCACTGTATTTTTAAGGATTTTAAGGATGGTAGGTAATAAATTCAAGATAAATTGACACTGGAATCAGAGTATTTCCCTTGATCTGATTTTCCTAAAGAATGCTTTTAGAGTGTAAATTGATGGAAATAATTTATATGAAAAAATCCCAAAGATTTCATAGTTGTGACGGACTGAATGTTTCTGCCCTCCCCCCCGCCAAATTCCTATGTTGAAATCTAATACATAACGCTTTGGTATTACGAGGTGAGTCTTTGGGAGGTAATTCAGTCATGAGCATGGAGTCCTAGTGAATGGGATTAGTGTCCTTATAAGAGACCAGAGAGCTAGGCTGCGAGGAGTGAAGATAACAGGAAGTCAGCAGTCTGGAACTTGGAAGAGGGACTCATGAGCGTCTGACCGTGCTGGCACCCTGATCTCAGGCTTCCAGCCTCCAGAACTTTAATAACAACGTTTACTGCTTATAAACCACTCATCTGGTACTTCGTTACAGCAGCCCAAATAGACTGAAACAACGGTTAAGTAATTTTGGGAAACAATGAGTTAAAGTTAAAGGCCTCTGAAAGCCTTTGACACGCTAATGTGCACCAGGAATTACCCAGAGGGCAAGTCAGCAGATAGCACTTCCCATTAGAATTCAGATTTGAGCAACCTGCCTCAGATAATCTGTTTGATGGGCTATTGCCAAGTGGAATAGTCTTGTTTCTAAGAGTTCCCATTAATATTTGAAATATGCGAGAAATTATCTTATTGTTGAGGTACTCCAACTAACAAAATGGAAAATATATATTCATCTACCTCACATGGATTGAGTGCTATTTAGAATTCAACACGGACAACTCTAGTACCATCTTAGATGACTTTTGCCACATTTACAAAATGGGTGTGATTTTATGACATCTTCATAGTATCACTCCTACTTCCAAACTCCACTGAATATTTTCATTTCAGTCATCTCAACACCACTACATATAGAAATTGTCATTGATTTTTTCACTACTTCCTTATTACACAAAACATTCATGAAATCTTGAAAATGGGAAGAAACCTTGCAGGTTTTTAAATAATGGTTTTGATGGTCCAACTGTGTGAAGTTAAAATTTATGAAAATCATGTTTCTGACTTTTGAAATATGATGTTTTTGCATTGACTCCTAAGAAAGCTGGGATTTTCGCCAGCTTTCCTCCAATAGGTCTTAGAAAATTTGGAAGGACATTAGTGTTCATAGAATTGGACATAGTCTTAGCTCATCTACATGGAATAATGATAAATTGCCCAAATTAAGCATGACTGTAGCATTAATGGAGGTAGTAGACATTCCACCTCTTTTCTGTGTTCTATTTTGTTTTCTTGGATTCCTCTTTAGAATACATTCTTATTTGCTGTGAGGGCTAAAAGTTAGAGAGGTGCATGGGCTCTTAGCACACCAGGATTAGAATAGGCACTCTTGCAGCATATATGGAGCTATCATTTTTTCATCATCAAAGTTTAATATAATTCTGAAGAGAAAGTGAAAAGACATCTTGCCAAAATGTTTGTACTGACTCAAAAAAAAATTAAGGCAGGGCTCAATGGTATATTTTGAAACATGGTTTTGGAAACATGCCCCTCCCTTTTTCCCTTTAATCATTTTAAGGGTTTTATAAGATTTGCTGCCTTTCTTACATAAAAACAAACAAACAAACTTTATTACCCTATCCAATATTCTAAAACTAAAATAGATAGGATATGAATCACATGGATTAATCTAGCCATTACTTCCATAGAAAATATTAAATTGGTTTTAAAAACTCTGTAAGAAGACCCTCTTTTATTTGGACAATTTTCAATGTTTCAAAAATAACTTTTGGGGGTGGAGCCAAGATGGCGGCATGAGTAGAGCAGCAGAAATCTCCTCCCAAAACCACATATATTTATGAAAATATAACAAAGACAACTCTTCCTAGAATAGAGACCAGAGGACACAGGACAACATCCAGACCACATCCACACCTGCGAGAACCCAGCGCCTTGTGAAAGGGGTAAGATACAAGCCCCAGCCCAGTGGGAGCTGAGCGCCTCTCCCCCCAGCTCCCGGCGGGAGGAGAGGAGTCAGAGCAGGGAGGGAGACGGAGCCCAGGACTACTGAACACCCAGCCCCAACCATCTGGACCAGAGCGCAGACACAGTGCATGCGTACGGTCCTGGATACTAGGGAAACAGGACAGCAAGACCTGTGAGCAGGTCCCTGAGGCCGGTGCCCAGGGACAAAGAAAAGCGAGTGGCTTTTTTTCTTTTTTTCTTTTTCTGCAAGTGCTTTTTGGAAGTCTTAAAGGGACAGGGACCCAAAAGCCGGATGGAAGTGTCCCAGGACACGTAGTCTGCCAGCAGGGAACCTGGGGATCTCTGGGCACTCTAAACCCCTGGGCAGCAGGAAGCACGGAGGCCCGTCATGGAGATAAATAGCCTCCTAGCAGCTGCCCCTCCAACGTGGCTCCACCATATCAGAACAGCTGCCCTAGGCAAGCCACGCCCACAGCTACAGCTGAGATAAACTCCAGAGCAACTGGGCAGGAATCAGAAGCCCTGTCTGCATGCAGCTGCACAGCACAAGCCACTAGAGGTCGCTGTTCTCACAGGAGAGGAAGGCCACAAACCAACGAGAAGGAAAGTTCGTCCAGCTGTCACTCTTGCCAGCTCTACAAACTAACTCTATCACCATGAAAAGGCAAAATTATAGTCAAAGATCACAGAGTCAACACCTGAGAAGGAGACAGACCTAACTAAACTTCCTGAAAGAGAATTCAAAATAAAAATCAGAAACATGCTGACGGAGATGCAGAGAAATATACAAGAGCTAAGGGATCAAGTCCAGAGGGAGATTACAGATGCCCGGAAAGAGATTACAGAAGTGAAACAAACTTTGGAAGGATTTATGAGCAGAATGGATAAGATGCAAGAGGCCACTGATGGAAGAGAAACCAGAGAACAGGAACACATAGAAGCTGACATAGACAGAGATAAAAGGATCTCCAGGAATGAAACAATATTAAGAGAACTGTGTGACCAATCCAAAAGGAACAATATCTGTATTATAGGGGTACCAGAAGAAGAAGAGAGAGAAAAAGGGATAGAAAGTGTCTTTGAAGAAATAATTGCTGAAAACTTCCCCAAACTGGGGGAAGAAATAATCGAACAGACCACGGAAATACACAGAACTCCCAACAGAAAGGACCCAAGGAGGACAACACCAAGACACATAATAATTAAAATGGCAAAGATCAAGGACAAGGAAAGAGTTCTAAAGGCAGCTAGAGAGAAAAAGGTCACCTATAAAGGAAAACCCATCAGGCTATCATCAGACTTCTCAAGAGAAACCATACAGGCCAGGAGAGAATGGCATGATATATTTAATGCAATGAAACAGAAGGGCCTTGAACCAAGGATACTGTATCCAGCACGATTATCATTTAAATATGATGGAGGGATTAAACAATTCCCAGACAAGCAAAAGTTGAGGGAATTTGCCTCCCACAAACCACCTCTACACGGTGTCTTACAGGGACTGCTCTAGATGGGAGCACTCCTAGAAAGAGCACAGAACAAAACACCCAACATATGAAGAATGGAGGAGGAGAAATAAGAAGGGAGAGAAGAAAAGAATCACCAGACAGTGTATATTACAGCTCAATAAGCAAGCTAAGTAAGGCAGTAAGATACTAAAGAGGCTAACCTTGAACCTTTGGTAACCATGAATCTAAACCCTGCAATGGCAATAAGTACATATCTTTCAGTAGTCACCCTGAAAGTAAATGGAATTAATACACCAATCAAAAGAAACAGAGTAACAGAATGGATAAAAAAGCAAGATCCATCTATATGCTGCTTACAAGAAACTCACCTCAAACCCAAAGACATGCACAGACTAAAAGTCAAGAGATGGAAAATCATATTTCAGGCAAACAACAGAGAGAAGAAAGCAGGGGTTGCAGTACTAATATCAGACAAAATAGACTTCAAAACAAAGAAAGTAACAAGAGATAAAGAAGGATACTACATAATGATAAAGGGCTCAGTCCAGCAAGAGGATATAACCATTCTAAATATATATATGCTATATATGCACCCAACACAGGAGCACCAGCATATGTGAAACAAATACTAACAGAACTAAAGGGGGATATAGACTGCAAAGCATTCATTTTAGGAGACTTCAACACACCACTCACCCCAAAGAATAGATCCACCGGGCAGAAAATGAGTAAGGACATGGAGGCACTGAACACAGTAGAACAGATGGACCTACTAGACATCTACAGAACTCTACATCCAAAAGCAACAGGATATACATTCTTCTCAAGTGCACATGGAACATTCTCCAGAATAGACCACATACTAGCCCACAAAAAGAGCCTCAGTAAATTCCAAAATACTGAAATTCTAACAACCAATTTTTAGACCACAAAGGTATAAAACTAGAAATAAATTCTACAAAGAAAATAAAAAGGCTCACAAACATGTGGTGGCTTAACAACATGCTCCTAAATAATCAATGGATCAACAAAATAATTAAAATAGAGATCAAGGAATATGTGGAAACAAATGACAACAACAACACAAAGCCCCAACTTCTGTGGGATGCAGCGAAAGCAGTCTTAAGAGGAAAGTATATAGCGATCCAGGCACACTTGAAGAAGGAAGAACAATGCCAAATGAATAGTCTAAAATCACAATTATCAAAACTGGAAAAAGAAGAACAAATGAGGCCTAAAGTCAGCAGAAGGAGGGACATAATAAAGATCAGAGAAGAAATACACAAAATTGAGAAGAATAAAACAATAGCAAAAGTCAATGAAACCAAGAGCTGGTTCTTTGAGAAAATAAAGAAAATAGATAAGCCTCGAGCCAAACTTATTAAGAGAAAAAGAGAATCAACACAAATCTACAGAATCAGAAATGAGAAAGGAAAAATCACAACAGACTCCACAGAAATACAAAGAATTATTAAAGACTACTATGAAAACCTATAAGCCAACAAGCTGGAAAACCTAGAAGAAATGGACACCTTCCTAGAAAAATACAACCTTCCAAGACTGACCAAGGAAGAAACACAAAAGTTAAACAAACCAATTACGAGCAAAGATATTGAAATGGTAATCAAAAAACTACCCAAGAACAAAACCCCCAGGCCGGACAGATTTACCTCGGAATTTTATCAGACACACAGAGAAGACATAATACCCATTCTTCTTAAAGTTTTCCAAAAAATAGAAGAGGAGGGAATACTCCCAAACTCATTCTATGAAGCCAACATCACCCAAATACCAAAACCAGGCAAAGACCCCACCAAAAAAGAAAATTACAGACCAATATCCCTGATGAATGTAGATGCAAAAATACTCAATAAAATATTAGCAAACCGAATTCAAAAATACATCAAAAAGATCATAAACCATGACCAAGTGGGATTCATCCCAAGGATGCAAGGATGGTACAACATTCGAAAATCCATCAACATAATCCACCACATCAACAAAAAGAAAGACAAAAACCACATGATCATCTTTATAGATGCTGAAAAAGCATTTGACAAAATTCAACATCCATTCATGATAAAAACTCTCAGCAAAATGGGAATAGAGGGCAAGTACCTCAACATAATAAAGGCCACATATGATAAACCCACAGCTAACATTATACTGAACAGTGAGAAGCTGAAAGCCTTTTCTCTGAGATCGGGAACAAGACAGGGATGCCCACTCTCCCCACTGTTATTTAACATAGTACTGGAGGTCCTAGCCATGGCAATCAGACAAAACAAAGAAATACAAGGAATCCAGATTGGTAAAGAAGAAGTTAAACTGTCACTATTTGCAGATGACATGATATTGTACATAAAAAACCCTAAAGACTCTACTCCAAAACTACTAGAACTGATATCGGAATACAGCAAAGTTGCTGGATACAAAATTAACACAAAGAAATCTGTGGCTTTCCTATACACTAACAATGAACCAATAGAAAGAGAAATCAGGAAAAGAACTCCATTCACAATTGCATCAAAAAGAATAAAATACCTCAGAATAAACCTAACCAAAGAAGTGAAAGGCCTATACCCTGAAAACTACAAGTCACTCTTAAGAGAAATTAAAGGGGACACTAACAAATGGAAACTCATCCCACGCTCGTGGCTAGGAAGAATTAATATCGTCAAAATGGCTATCCTGCCCAAAGCAATATACAGATTTGATGCAATCCCTACCAAATTACCAGCAACATTCTTCAACAAACTGGAACAAATAGTTCAAAAATTCATATGGAAACACCAAAGACCCTGAATAGCCAAAGCAATCCTGAGAAAGAAGAATAAAGTAGGGGGGATCTCACTCCCCAACTTCAAGCTCTACTACAAAGCCATAGTAATCAAGACAATTTGGTACTGGCACAAGAACAGAGCCACAGACCACTGGAACAGATTAGAGACTCCAGACATTAACCCAAACATATATGGTCATTTAATATTTGATAAAGGAGCCATGGACATACAATGGCAAAACAACAGTCTCTTCAACAGATGTTGATGGCAAAACTGGACAGCTACATGTGGGAGAATGAAACTGGACCATTGTCTAACCCCATACACAAAAGTAAATTCAAAATGGATCAAATACCTGAATGTAAGTCATGAAACCGTAAAACTCTGAGAAAAAAAACAGGCAAAAACTTCTTAGACGTAAACATGAGTGACCTCTTCTTGAATATATCTCCCCGGGCAAGGAAAACAACAGCAAGTGGGACTATATTAAGCTGAAAATCTTCTGTACAGCAAAAGACACCATCAATAGAACAAAAAGGTACCCTACAGTATGGGAGAATATATTTGTAAATGACAGAACTGATAAAGGCCTGACGTCCAAAATACATAAAGAGCTCACCCACCTCAACACACAAAAAACAAATAATTCAATTATAAAATGGGCAGAGGAACTGAACAGATAGTTCTCCAAAAAAGAAATACAGATGGCCAACAGACACATGAAAAGATGCTCCACATCGCTAATTATCAGAGAAATGCAAATTTAAACTACAATGAGGTATCACCTCACACCAGTAAGGATGGCCACCATCCAAAAGACAAACAACAACAAATGTTGGCAAGGTTGTGGAGAAAGGGGAATCCTCCTACAGTGCTGGTGGGAATGTAAATTAGTTCAACCATTGTGGAAAGTAGAATGGAGGTCCCTCAAAATGCTCAAAATAGACTTACCATTTGACCCAGGAATTCCACTCCTAGGAATTTACCCTAATAATGCAGCACTCAAGTTTGAAAAAGACAGATGTACCCCTATGTTTATCGCAGCACTATTTACAATAGCCAAGAAATGGAAGCAATCTAAGTGTCCATCAGTAGATGAATGGATAAAGAGGATATGGTACATATACACAATGGAATATTATTCAGCCATAAGAAGAAAACAAATCCTACCATTTACAACAACATGGATGGAGCTAGAGGGTATTATCCTCAGTGAAATAAGCCAAGTGGAGAAAGAGAAATACCAAATGATTTCACTCATCTTTGGTGTATAAGAACAAAGGAAAACCTGAAGGAACAAAACAGCAGCAGAATCACAGAACCCAAGAATGGACTAACAGGTCCCAAAGGGAAAGGGACTGGGGAGGATGGGTAGGTAGGGAGGGATAAAGGGGGTGAGGAGAAAGGGGGTATTATGATTAGCATGCATAATGGAGGGGTGGGAGAAAGGGGAGGGCTGTACAACACAGAGAAGACAAGTAGTGATTCTACAACATTTTGCAATGCTGATGGACAGTGACTGTAAGGGGGTTTGTGGGGGGGACCTGGTATAGGGGAGAGCCTAGTAAACATAATGTTCTTCATGTAATTGTAGATTAAGGATAACAACAACAAAAAAAAGTAAACAAGAAAACGGGGATTACTCCCTGATAGGATAAAACTAACTGCAAATCACCGATTAATGCATGCTTCAAATATCCTTAATTTTGATCATTTAAAGGGTGTTAGATGATCAGCTATGGAAGTACATTTTTCTGATAATATTCCTTTCTCTTAAAAAAAAAAGCAGTTCCTGAGTGGTGATCTTCAATAAGTTCTTCACAGTGGTATAAAGGGCATATCAACGTGTGAGCAAAGGGTTTGTTTGTGTTTATACAGAGGATCAAAGCCTAATTTGGCTACCCAGAAAACGAATTAAGATACGGTATGAAGAACTTCCAACATCAACATTCTCTGGAAGAGTCATTCCAGAAGATGATCATCAAAAAACTTCAACAAAGATCCTGGTGCTGTTGCAGTCATAGCTGCATTCATCCCACCAGTTCTTGGACTTGCCACTGGAATGAAGGAGGAGATATCTAAGCTGGCCTGTGCATATAGAAAAACAACAAATTTGACTGAATCTATAGTGTTGGAACTCAACCAAGAATTAGGAAAAATGCAAGTTGCAGCGCTCCAAAATCGTGCGACTATAGACTATCTACTGTTAAAAGAACATATGGGGGGGCCATCAGGTGAGAAATTGGGGATCAACAGAGGTGAGGCTTAGAACCTCACCCCCCCGTTCTGAGAGAAATCTTCTGCATACGTGGATGTTTTATTGCCCTGGTCTAGCTTGGATTAACACATAGTCTACAGGCACACATCTGATCATCTACATGTGCTCTCTTACAACACTAAACTGTTTTCTACCTTTATCTTGTATCTACCTACCACTTCAGCATTTTATTAAAAATAATAATAATAAAGAGAGAAATGTGGTATCCACATATAAATCAAGTATAAAAACCAAATGAGTATTCATATTTGAACTGACTGTTTATAGTTCATAATGCGTGATCAAAACCGAAAGTTTCTGTGATGACTGCCCTTGTACTGTTCACTATGTAACTTATTCATTAAGTAAGAATTTGTTCTCCATGTAAGAACTTGTTTGTTATGCCTCAGAAGATTGGAGACTGACAAAAATTAGGCTTGGGGTGGATTAATGATTGTGCATTGAGCATTGACTCCCCTATACAGAATTTTATTGTCGTTAACAACCATTTGATCAATAAATATGAGAGATGCCCTCACAAAAAAAAAAAAAAAAAAGGACAGACTTCCAATGGTAAAATAAATTAGTAACCAGGATGTAATGTATAGCATAAGGAATATAGTCAAGATATTGTAACAGCCTGGTAGGGTGATAGCTGGAACCTAGAATTATGTATATAAATGTTCTACCACTGTGTTGTACACTTGAAACTCATGTAATGTAATACTGTGTGTCAACTACCCTTCAATAAAAAATAATTATTTAAAAAAAAAAAAAAAAAAAAAGAACATATGGGATGTGAACAGTTCCCAGGAATGTGTTGTTTTAATTTGTCTGATTTTTCTCAAACTATTCAAATTCAGTTAGACAATATCCATCATATCATTGATAAGTTTTCACAAATGCCTAGGGTGCCTAACTGGTTTCCTTGGTTTCACTGGATATGGCTGGTAATTGTAGGTCTGCTTTGGTTATGTAGCTGTATTCCTATTATGTTAATGTGTGCACGCAATTTAATTAGTAATTTAAAACCTATACACGCTTATGTTACACTACAAGAAGATATGTCAAAGAAATAATCAAACTTTCCATGTTTTCTTCCATCTGCTACTTCTATAGCTTCTCTTCTTCCTTCATAATTACAACCCCTAAGTAGAATTCGTGCCTCATATCGAAATTACCGAGTATCATAATTCTTCCAAGTGGTAAAGATACCTCAAGACAAATGCTGGGCATAGAAGCCACAGGGCATAAATCTGCAAAGAAGTGAAAAGCTAACCTTTTCAAACAATATTGCTTCTCTCTCACTTACCAACTTTACATTTCCCTGTATGGCCCCGGAAGATGACTGGTTAGCCAGAGACGGGTAAGATTCCTCAAGGGAGGAACAAGCTAAGACAGGCACAGTCGCAGGGGGGCCATCAGGTGAGAAATTGGGGATCAACAGAGGTGAGGCTTAGAACCTCACCCCCCCTGTTTTGAGAGAAATCTTTTGCATACGTGAATGTTTTATTGCCCTTGTCTAGCTTGGATTAACACATAGTCTATAGGCACACACCTGATCATCTACATTTGCTCTCTTACAACACTAAACTATGTTTTCTACCTTTGTCTTGCATCTACCTACCACTTCAGCATTTTATTAAAAATAATAATAATAATAAGGGAGAAATGTGGGATTCACATATAAATCAAGTATAAAAATCAAATGAATAACTATAATTGACCTGATTGTTTATAGTTCTTGATGCGTGATCAAAGCCGAAAGTTTCTGTGATGACTGCCCTTGCACTGTTCACCATGTAAGAACTTATTCACTATGTAAGAACTTGTTCACCATGTAAGAACTTGTTCGTTATGCTTTAGAAGATTGGAGACTGTTGAGAATTAGCCTTGGGGTTGATTAATGATTGTGCATTGAGTCCCCTGTACAGAATTTTATTGTTGTTAACAACCATATGATCAATAAATATGAGAGATACCCTCTTAAAAAAAAAAAAGAATCCCATTTTGGAGGGGGACTTGGTTAAGGGGGGAGTCTAGTAACCATAATGTTCTTCATGTATTGTAGATTAATGATAATAAAATGAATAATAAAAAAATTAATAACTTTTATAAAAAATACACTAAGGCAATGCCACTTTTAAAAACAGTATAACCACCTTGTAAAATATCTTAAATTTTTTCCTTACTTTTCTATATTTTTGAGGAGGGAATAACAAAAATAAACACATCACTTCTAAAATACAGGAGAGACATTTAAAAAACAAAATCATTGGTTATCCTCTGTGTACCCAGAGATAAAAAGCATTTGGTCGGTCCTTCCTCCCTCCCTCCCAAATACATCATATCTTTATAAAGGCAGTCGTCCTGCATCTGTAGTTTATGTGTAAAGCATGTAAGGCTATGACCCTCACAGTTTATTCTACTAGCAATGCAAACAAGAACTCAAGTGTATGAAACCAGTGGAAAACTCAAGGCTTTCAGGAACATGTTAGAAAACTCACTTTTCCCCTCCTTTCTCTCCAAACCACAGCTGCATCAGCGTTTGCCTCCTCCACAAACCGCGGGGCAACAGCCCAGGGCTCTTCTCCCCAGACCTCTCTCACCACCGTCCCCATTTATTCTTATTTTCTGTCAGGGTGCTGAAGGGGAGGATAGTGGTAGATATCAGAGTTTATTTTAGAAGACAGACAGAAGGAATGCCGGAGGAGAATCTGAATTATTCAGTAATTTCCAATATGTAATTTTCTAATGCACATTTTCTTATATATTTGTAATTTTTTTTACATTAGCCTTGCCTATTTGTCAGGTCAGGTGTTTAGTCTTTATCTTAGTGATTTCTACATGCCTACGTTTTAAACCAGTTATATGCATTATAAAAAACAGTTTTTCCCAAATTTGTAATTCACATTAGTGAATTGCTTATGCAGTTCCTTCACTGATTTGTCTACTTGGATCTTACTTATATATTTATTTTGGCTCTTTGTTAGTCCAATAAATTGTGAAGAGTTTGCTCAGTTTATGTTTTTAGGTCATTTAAGACAATTTGTCCATATAGAATTATAAACGTTCATGTATTCAATTCTATTGCCTTTTTCTTCTTTGTTAATTGTTTTGGGGTAGAGGTCCATATCCCACGTTTATAGCAACCTTGATGGATATTTCTTCTAATATTTTTAAGGCATTTAAAAAATTCTGAAACTATTATTTACTTAGGGTTTATTTTGGTATAGTGTGTGAAGAACAGGACCTAACTTTAATTTCTCAATTTGGTATATTTTCACCATTAATAAGGTAAACAGAGTAGTTTTACTTTAGTTGCTATGGACTTGATAAGCCTAAACAACCTAAGTACCTTTGCTTAAGTATTTGAATACATGTATTTGTAGATCATTCTGGTTCTAGGACCTTCCAGATGTTAATTTGGGGAAAAAAACCTTTTATGACTTCTCCTTTATGATTTATTGTGGTTTTCTGCTTTTTTAAGGCTGTTATTACAATTTATTTTAAAAATGGAAAGGTGTAAGAAATCTCAGAAAAGGGAATAATGTTGATACCATGAATGATTTCCAAGTATTTTCCCTCACACCACCACCGGCTTGCTCTCACCCCTCCCAGGACGAGAAACTGTTAGGGCTGTGTTGGTGTCTCGGACAATGGAGGCATCCTCAGCTAGCAGACAGCTCTTAGGGCTTGGTGGTGTTAGCTGTCTTTGTAAGGGGCTTCTCCTCTCCTTCTCCACTCATTTGTCTGAGATGCTTGCCTGACCCAGGAAACAGCAGGCTGACTCACTCTCACACGTGGTTTGCTCTCTATCATGGCACTGGTTTGGGTATGATCCCGGTATGATCCATTAAGATTTGGGTTTTTCCTTATGAAATAAGGCCAATTAGTCCACTAGCCTCGTTCACATATTTTCTAGCTCAGTGGACCAGAGGTCAGAGTAGACTGGGGACAAAATCTGTCAGAGAGCTGCAGTACTTGTGTGTCCCCATGTTATTATTCTCTGTTAGGTAATTCCCTTGAGAACCTCTTGAGAAACAGTCTCTGTAGGTGATGATTTCTTTATTTCTAGGATTCTGGCCCTAATACCATTTAACATAAATACAAATTCCCTATATAAGGGCTTTTAATATGAAAGAACTGCATGCATTTGAATACAGATTGGATGAAGGCTAATATGGATGGAATTTAGAGACTCAGGAAAGAAATTGCTAAAGGTGAGGTATAAGGGGCCACGTGGGCCCAGATTGTGTGAGGCCTCCCTGTGTGACCTTACTTAACCTTCCTCCCTATGAAACAAGACACCAAGTGAAGTATGGGCAATTCTATCCCGAGAGCAACAGGAAGGCTTTGAAGGCTTTAAAAGAGGGGATGGGGGAAGGAATTAGAATAATCTTTTAAAAAGATTTGACTCTTTATTGCTTATTTGACAGCTAGCTTGTGACTATTTGTCAATTCTATTGCAGTCCTATGATTATTTTATTCAGACACTTTTATTATTTTTTCATTTATTTTTATTTTGCATATTGATGAAAGACTTAAAATGTTATGTCAGGAGCTATCATTTCTATTGTTTTTGTCCATTTCTCATATTTTTTGACTCAGACATACTGATGTAATTTATTTGTCACATAGATGTTCCATGAAAAATCTTTATTGTAAAGGGGAATCCTTATTAAATGCCAAATGCACACAAATCACAGAAAAATGTATGTTTAACCATAAATTAACTTTGTAAGGTTTGTGAAATAACTTGTTTTTGTTGGAATCCATAATATACAAAGCAAAATCTGATAGTTACCATGAAAATACATTGGAATTGGAAGAATGTGAAAGAAAAATACTAAAATTTTGTAATCAGTGCAGAAGATTACTTAGCTCTCCAACTCATTGTCTTTCTCTGTTAGCTGGTCCCCCAGGGATCAATAAAAGCTGTTCTGGTTAGAAAACTGACTACTAGTGCAGAAAAGAATTGTGTTGGGTTTATCTGGTCATGTCATGGAGCCTTAAGGAAAGCAATAATAATCTCTGATGCTCTCCAGAAAAGCAGAAGCATACCACACAGAAACAAATGTTCTAAAAAGGCTTTAGTCTTTAAAGAAAAACAGTTCAACAACTTTTAGGTGAAGGGAAAGAAAAGCTGTGTATCCATGGAATACAGGATATCAGATGGAATTAAATAAGTCTTTAGGGAATTAAAAAGACAAGTAACCCAACTGAAAAATGGGCAAAGAATCTGAAAGTCATTTCTCCAAGGAAAATATACAAATGTCCAACAAGCACATGAAAAGATGCTCAACATCATTAATCATCAGGGAAATGCAAATCAAAACCAGAATGAGATATCAGTTTTTACCACTCTAGGATCAAAAAGTCAGATAATAACAAATGTTGACAAAAATGAGGAGAAATCAAAACCCTTATATATTGCTGGTAAGGATGTAAAATGGTACAGTTGCTTTGGAAAACAATCTGGTAGTTCCTCGAAGGATGAAACATAGTTAGTTATCTTATGACCGACCCAGAAATTCCACTCCTAGGTATATACTTAAGAAAAGTGAAACATCCACACACAAAAATGAACATACTGAATGTTCATAGCAGCATCATTTATGATAGCCAAAAACTGGAAACAACTTAAGTGTACATCAACTGATCAATGAATAAATAAATTTAATACATCCATATAGGGGAATAATTTTTGGCCATTAAAAGGAATGAGATCCTGATAAATGCTACAACATGGATGAATCTTGAAAACATGCCAAGTGGAAGAAACCAGTCACAGAAGCGATATATTGTGCAATAACCATTGATATCAAATGTCCTGAACAAGGAAATCTATACAGATAAAATATACATACTGCTTGCTTAGGGTTCAAGAGGATGGGGATTTAGGTGGGTGATAGGTATGGAGTTTCTTTGGGGGGTGATGAAATGGTATAAAATTGACTGTGGTGATGATTGTATATATCTGGGAATATGCTCACACCCACTAAGTTTTTATTTAAATGGGTGAATTGTATGGATATGTGAATTATTTCTGAATAATAAGTTTTCTTAAAAGAAGAACTCGAGAAGTTGTATCATTAGCCCATCTAACTGTGTGTAACCCTTTGCTATGTTTAACACAGATTTTAATATGGATCCAAAAAGCAAAAGCATACTAGTGCAGACTCATTCTTCAGTCATATTATTATTATGTAACCTTAAAGAGGTAAATACTCTGAGGTATTGCAGATTTGCTATTCTGAAATACATACTCCCTTTGAAATGACATTAAATATCCCCCATAGAAGCCAGAGGCCAGGTAATACGTGGATTACACTAGTATTTAAGAATATTCTCTTTTGTATGCTGATTGGTAGAAAGCAGTTCTTATTGAAGCACTTAATAAGCCACTTATGTTTAGAAAATATGATTTTATAAAATATCCATGATGATGAAATCCAGATTTAAAAGTAAGATAAGCAATACCTGTACTAATTCTAATTCCAGAGTGACTCATCTTATTCTTACCTATGTTTAGTGAAGACAGTAACTTGCTACTGGTATGAGCTGAACGATGTAATGATAATTATATATGCAGATATTACTGAGACTTCTCAGTTTCAAATTACCTGTTTCACTGTCTCTATGCATGCATACTTATCAGGCAGCACGCTCACTTGTAGAATATGATCATTCTGTTTACATAGAAGAATCAAATGCTGGAATTCAGAAATATAAACTGTCACTACCTTAGCTTAAAAATATGTACAAAATTATTGAGATTGATTAATAAATGAATATCAGTTATTTCACTTTAGAAGTTACTTTGAGAAGTTCAAATCAAGTATAATAGAGGTCTTTGCCATAATGACTTCAAAATACCATATGCTAGGCTCTCATTACAGAACTGAAATACCATCACTGTGCAAGACAAAATAAGCCATTCTTCAAAGGTGACTTTCACCAGCTCGTTTTCTGAAAGTCTCCCCATAGTTACTGCCTTTAATTCAAGGATGGTGGGTAGAGAGTGTATATTCCTACATGTCTGTTTAAATGCCATTATTCTCTACATTTCACAATAATCTTCTGGTTATTTTAGGTCTTTGCAGCCAACTCTTTCTAAAAAGTCTCCATTTCATAATCTAACCCCAGGAGAGAATTGCCTCCTCTCCTGTCTCCTAGGCAAGAGAAGTTTGTTAACTGAGTGCTGTATGTATGTTGGTTATTCAATTAATGTTTGCTAAATTGAACAACCAATTGTCTTTGAATTCCTTTGTTGTTCTCACCCAAATTATCTGAGTGTTATAAAACTACTATCAAAATCTTAAAACTTAAAAGTACTAGTTTAGAATGAGCCAGGTCCTTCCAGGACTAATGCTTTGAGTAGGCTTAGTTAGATACTTTTAGAAGCTGTGTTAACTCTTTAAAACCACAAGGGATCTATTTAGCAAATTGCTAATTCTGTACTAATTTGCATGGCTGACTTGCTCTAATTTTTAGTTGGGATGGCAACTTGGTAGGTCACAGTGAATGAGCAGAGCTATTGTGAATGACTATACTTGAAAGAACCAAATTATTAGAACTTGAAAGTTTATACAATGTTTCCAGTATTAGCATATAGGCCAAGGTAGTGTAACACAGTGACTTTGAATAGTGGTTCACTAAAGCCTGTAATAGATATGCAAAAAATTATAAAAGAGAAATTCAATCATAACGCTAAAGAAAAGCACCAAATAGCAAGATACAAGTATAAGAGAGGAAGAAAGGAACAGAGAAGAACTACAAAAACAACCAGAACACATTAATAAAATGGCAATACGTACATATCTATCAATAATCACCTTAAATGTAAATGTACTAAATGTGCCAATCAAAAGACACAGAGTGGCAGAATGGATCCTACCCATCTATATGCTGCCTACAAGAAACTCATTTCAGACCCAAAGACATACACAGACTGAAAGTGAAGGGATGGAAAAAATTATTTCATGCAAATAATAGGGCAAAAAAAAGCAGGAGAAGCAATACTTGTATTAGACAAAATAGATTTCACAACAAAGTAAGTAACAAGAGACAAAGAAGGACATTACATAATGATAAAGGGGTCAGTTCAACAAGAGAATATAAGCATTATAAATATCTATGCACCCAACATAGGAGCACCTACATATGTGAACCAAATACTAACAGAATTAAAGGGAGAAATAGATTGGAACTCATTCATACTAGGAGACTTTAACATACCTCTTACATCGATAGATCAACCAGATGAAAAATAAATAAGGAAACAGAGGCACCAAACAACATATTAGATCAGATGGACTTAACACACATCTACAGAACATTCCACCCAAAGCAGCAAGATGTACAGCTTTCTCAAGCGCACATGGAACGTTTTCCAGAATAGATCACATACTAGGCCACAAAAAGAGCCTGAGTAAATTCAGAAGGATTGAAATTGTACCAACCAGCTTCTCAGACCACAAAGGTATGAAACTAGAAATAAATTACATAGAGAAAACAAAAGAGCCCACAAACATAATGGAGCACAAACAGCATGCTTTTAAATAATCCATGGATCAGTGAACAAGTCAAAACAGAAATCAAGCAATACATGGGGACAAATGAAAAGAAGAATGCAACCATCCAGTATTTGTGGGACACCACAAAGCAGTTCTAAGAGGGAAGCACATAGCAATATAGGCCTACCTCTAGAAAGTACAATCTCAAATAAACAGTCTAAATTCACAATTAAAGAAACTAGAAAAAGAAGAACAAATGAAACCCAAAGTTAGTAGGATGCAGGACATAATAAAGATTAATTAACAAACATTTAAGAAGAGCTAGTACCCATCCCTCTTGAAGTATTCCAAAAAGTAGAAGAGGAGGGAAATACTTTCAAACTCATTCTATGAGGCCAGCATCACTCTAATACCAAAACCAGACAAAGACACTACAAAAAAGAAAATTTTAGACCAATATCTCTGGTGAATATAGATGCAAAAATTCTCAATATTAGCAAACCAGTTCAAAAGTACATCGAAAGTATCATCCATTATGACCAAGTGGGATTTATTCCAGGGATGCAAGGATGGTATAATGTTCATAAATCAATCAATATTATCCACCACATTAATAAAAAGAAGGATAAAAACCACATGATCATATAGATACATGCTGAAAAACCATTTGACAAAAGTCAATATCCATATATGATAAAAACTCTCAACAAAATAGATAGTGAGGTTACATACCTCTAACATAAACATCAGGAATAAGACAAGTATGCCTTCTCACCACTTCTATTTATATTGCTGGAGGTTGTAGCAATAATAAACAAGATAAAGAGGTAAAAGTTACCCAAACTGGTAAGGAAGAAGTTAAACTGTCACTGTTTTCTGATGACATGATGTTATATATAGAAAACCCTAAAGAATCTACCAAAAAAATTGGAACTAATAACTAGATTCAGCAAAGTTGCAGGACACAAAATTAATACACAGAAATCTGTTGCATTCCTATATACTAATAACAAACTAGCAGAAAGACAAATGAGGAAAACAATTCCATTTACAATTGCATTAAAAGAATAAAATACCAAGGAGGTGAAAGACCTATACTCTGAAAACTATAAGACACTCATGAGAGAAATTAAAGAAAATACCAATAAATGGAACTCGATCCTATGCTTATGGATAGGAAGAATTAATATTGTCAAAACTGCCATCCTACCTAAAGCAGTTTACAGATTCAATGCAATCCCTATCAAAATACCAATGGCATTTTTCAATGAACTAGAGCAAATAATCCCAAAATTCATACAGAATCATGAAGACCCTGAAGAGCCAAAGCAATCCTGAGAAAGAACAAAGCTGGTGGGATTATGCTCCCTTACTTCAAACTATACTACAAAGCTACAGTAATCAAAACAGAAATAGAATCAAAACCACAATGAGATATCACCTCACACTAGTTAGAATAGCCACTATCCAAAAGACAAGAAATAACAAGTGTTGGCAAGGATGTAGAGAAAGGGAAACCCTCATACACTGTTAGTGGGAATATAAATTGGTGCAGCCACTGCAGAAAGCAGTATGGAGGTCCCTCAAAAAACTAATAATGGAAATACTGTAGGACACAGTAATCCCACTTCTAGGAATTTTCCTGAAGAAAACACAATCTATGACTCAAAAAGATAGCTGCACCCCCATGTTTATCGCTGCATTACTTACAATAACCAAGATATGGAAGCAATCAAAGTGTCCATCTATAGGTAAATGGGTAAAGAAGATGTGGTATGTATAGACAATGGAATATTAATCAGCCATAATAAAGAAAGAAATCCTGCCATTTGCAACAACATGGATGGGCCTAGGGTATTATGCTCAGTGAAATAAGCCAGGCAGAGAAAGACAAATACCATATGACTTCACCTATTGTGGAATCTATAAACAAAACAAAAAAAAATGAACAAAATAGCAGTAGACTCATAGATACTGAGAAGGTCCTGGTGGTTACCATGGGAAAGGGGAGGGCATGGAAGACAGGAGGAGAGGGAGGGGGACAAAGGGGCACAAAAATTCTCAATTATAAGTCGGTTACAGGGATGATAGTACAGTATGAAGAATACAGTCAGTGGCTCTGTAACATTTTACTATGTTGACTGATAGTAACTGTACTATTTGGGGTGAGGATTTAATAATAAGGTAATTGTTGAACCACTGTGTTGTATACTTGAAACCAATAAAAGACTATATATCAACAATACTTCAATTACAAAAGAAAAATAAATATAGTGGTTCAAACAATCTTAATGTAAACATTTATTGTTCATATAAGAGTCTAGAGGCTATGGGACTACATGATAGAAAGATAAAGTAGTTTTCTCCTTAGGTAAAACCATCAGCCATTAGCAAGCCAAACTGGCGGTGACCTGCTGATGTAGATGCGTCAAGGACAACTCTGCTTTATGAGATCATGAGGGACTAGGGATCCTGTTTTCCTGCTTCCTTGTGTTTTAAGGCATTGTTTTGTTTTGGGTCAAATTTGTTCACACAAGAATATTTGCTTTCTAGCTTTTGGGAAGAATGGAAGGGAAGAATGGAAGGGAAGATTTGGAGCAGTAACATTTCCTTTTAAATTAATTTTATTCACATGCCATTGGTGAAACAGTCCCATGACCACTCCTGGTTTCCCTGAAAGTTAGGCAGCCATGTGTCCTCTAGAAATGTGGTGAACTTCTGCAGCTAAAGGAGAGGATGAGGAATAAAGTTTCTGTGGATAAAAGGGAGCTTTGATATGGTAGCAGTGAGAGGGTTCTGAGGTGATCTCGGCTGAGCCTCATGGTGATTTAGTGGTTGTTTACTATTTTTTTTCTATTGTACAGAGGACAAAATTAAAGCTGGGAAGAGGAAAATAAGTTTACATTTGTATTGTTTATGACTGAAGCCAGTATATAATTTCTAAAATAATTTCTAAAGGACTAAATATTAGGAGTAAATGCCAGAAGAAATAGCTGAATGAGCTAAGAATGAATGCCTCTAGAGAATAGGGCTTGAGGTTTGCAGAAGCTGGGAAGGAGACTGCTAGTTTTCATTGGAAATATTTTGGTTTAATCTTATTTGTTAAAATATGTGCATATGTTACTTTGATCGGAGTTAAAAGCATAGAGAACAAATTAAAAATATATATATACCTACCTAAGTAAAACCACCAGCCATAATTTAGGCAGATTGTTTCCACTGACTTCTAATGGCCCCTGATAATATCAATCCTGTCTCTAAATGTTCTCTAGGGAATGTTAAATTCCCAGTCATGATATATTTTTGAAAACAGGTATGTCAAAAAATTCATATGTCAAAAAAGTCACAATGGACTCAGTCCTTACCTCCTTCACATCAGAAATTTACCTCCAATTAAAGTAGGTAAATGGAAAGAGCACAGCTGTTACACTTCCTTTGAATGAACATTTGCTGACACTTCCAATCTCAATGAGTCATAGCCACCACCCAGGTCTATTCAACTTGACTAACCAGGGCAGAGAGGGGGCAGCAGTGTCCTTAGAGATTACTGTGTATTTGCTCCCCATGTGATGCTCACATGCAACACCTTTGATAACTGCACGGTCATTCTGCATCTTCTCAAACCTTTCAAGTGACAGGGAGCTCACCACAACCCAAGTCATTCAGCCCATATTCTGTATGTTCCAATGTGTTTCCACTTCTGTCTACTCCAGGCACTCAGTCTGCATGCCCCGCCCCTAGTGCCACCCTCTATTCTTCATAGAACAGTTGGTGTTTGTTTTTTTTAATTAGGAAAGTGATTTTCTGCTTTCAGTGATTTCCTATTATCTTTGGGATAAAGCTCATGCTCCGAACATCTTTGGTCCTCTCTGTGCCTCTCCTTATGCTGTTCCTTCTGCCTAGGGCACTGTTCTATTTCTCCTCCGTGCACTTGGATCAGTCTTACTCATTATGTTCATTATCAACTTGATGTTACTTCCTTTGGGACTTTTCCTCAGACTAGGTCAGCACTCGGTTGCATGTGTTCAGTGACATCCTCTGCTTTCCCTAAAATGGGACTCATCCCGAAATCTTCTGCATACGTGGATGTTTTATTGCCCTTGTCTACCTTGGATTAACACATAGTCTACAGGCACACACCTGATCATCTACATTTGCTCTCTTACAACACTAAACTATGTTTTCTACCTTTACCCTGTATCTACCTACCACTTTAGCATTTTATTAAAAATAATAATAATAAAGAGAGAAATGTGGTATCCACATATAAATCAAGTATAAAAATCAAATGAATATTCATATTTGAACTGACTGTTTATAGTTCATAATGCATGAGCAAAACCGAAAGCTTCTGTGATGACTGCCCTTGTAAGGTTCACCATGTAACTTATTCACTATGTAAGAATTTGTTGTCCATGTAAGAACTTGTTCGTTATGCTTCAGAAGATTGGAGACTGATGAAAATTAGGCTTGGGGGATTAATGATTGTGCATTGAGC
The DNA here is from genome assembly GCF_030020395.1 of Manis pentadactyla. NCBI lineage: Eukaryota > Metazoa > Chordata > Mammalia > Pholidota > Manidae > Manis > Manis pentadactyla. The sequence goes on along the minus strand of NC_080024.1, from coordinate 115,219,980 downwards.
ATTGACCCCCTATACAGAATTTTACTGTTGTTAACAACCATTTGATCAATAAATATGAGAGAGGCCCTCACAAAACAAAAAACAAAAAACAAACAAACAAAAAGAATCATACAATAAAAAAAAAAAAAAGGAAAACTAGGGCCCTAGTTCCAGGCAGAACCATCTGCCAGTTGAGTTGGACTCTGGGAAGAACCGTCTGCCAGCTCAAGTTGACCTGTCCTGTCTGGGAAAGCCAATTAGATCACAAGCTTGACACAAAGAAAGTGGAATTCAGAATCAAGAGGAAACAGTGAGAAAGTGAACTCATAAGGGATTTGAGGGTGCCACTCCTGTGTTTCTCATTGTCTCCAAAGCCATCAGAAGTCTTTTTTTGGTTCTGCTGCTGCCCAAATCTATTAAGTAACAAAAACTCAATGAATTTAAAGATCAAAAAATAAAAAAATAAAAAAAGTGGGACTCATCCCACTGTGTTGGAATCACCTGTTTCTTTCTTCCTCTGAACAGCAAACTGAGGGAAGAGATTGTGCTGGACATGTTCACTGCTGTATCCTCAGTATCTCCCGTTTTAGTTGCTTTCAGGAGATTCTTGAATGAATTCTCGCCCCCACTTTCATTACAAAAATGTTTTCTCTATATTTAATAAAAATCTGTTTCCCTCAGAGGCTATACAGAGTAATCCCTGTTTTAAATGAGAGTCCTTCACGTATTTAAAAACACATGATTTTCTACCTTTAAACCTTCTATAGATTTGGCTAAATACAAATACTTCTAAGTAGTTTCATATGCATGTTTAATCTGAGTTTGAGGAACATAATAAATATTATTCTTTGCCCATATGACTTTGAACAAATTGAAAGACATGAAAGTCACATGAATGGAAATTTGCTAAATATACAAGCTAAACCAGATATGTGGCTTAAGTGTGGGATATGATGGGTTTGCTACTGTTTATACCTGCCTCCCGTGAACCTGGGTATTGGAACAGTGCAATCATTAAGAATTTAGCTTTGTCTACTATATGCACCTATACTCGATGGCTGTCTGGCAATGCTCTGGGATGGAGAGGTAAGAATGACTCTCAGCACTTACACATTTACAGAAGATCAACTCTACCCACTTCCTGAATTAATGATTGTTACCATAAGCCAGGTAAGTCATGGGAGAAGAGACCGGGAATGCTACCAGATCGGAGGGTTCTCTAAGTGAAAATATGAAGCAAGAAGAAAGGTATTTTCCCTCTAAAACTCTAGCCAAACTAGGCTTTCCCAAACTATTTCATGCCATTAATTTGCATAACTTTAGTAGAGGACTTTATTTTTTGTTACTATCAAATGTTATTATTTCAGATCATAATTCTAGACTGTCAACTTTATTTTGTATACTGATCTGCCACTGAATTTACAATTGTTTCCAGCTTTGTATAAACTATGTCTTTAATAAACAGGTCCATCTCATCAGAGTCACTGGCTATAATTTTTGACAAAATGATAAAGAATCCTGAAAGCAGCCAGTAGAGACTTCTGGCCAGTGTGAACTTGCACCAGGGAGGATGTTGGATCTGAATGTGCCACAAGTTCTACAGCCATGATATGTCCTCATGTTGTTGTATATGGTTCCAGCCCAAAGCAGGAGCCATGAGCTATTGTTTGAGGTATCAAAAAAACAACAAATATGTATATAATTGCCTAATCACTATGCTGTACCCTTTAAGCAATATAATATTGTACATCAACTATACTTCATTAAAAAACAAAACAAATGTTATTTCCATGCCCTATCACTTCTTGGTCTTATCTGTAGGCTGATTTACTTGACTTTACTCCCGATTAGTAGGTTATTTTCTGTGTACAGATACCCTATTAATGTAGGACTGAGAAGGAAACAAAGCTGAGTTGAACACTCTTATTTTCTTACCACAGATCATTTCCTGTAAGCACAGTAGTCTTTCATTCTTTCAAGAAAAAGTCTCCACTGAGAACTTTACAGTTCCTGTGTATATGATGCTCTGCAGAGCTCATTCAGTTTTTCTATCCCCTCTTTCTTACAGATTTGTCAGTTAAGCACAGAAATTATCATGCGATTCTCTCAAGGATCATTGCACTTCACACATTTCAGAAGTGAGATTGTGCCATTACAGCTCTGTCATCTACAGTTTCAACGCTGTTGTTACTGAAAAAAAATCACCAAACCCTCTGTTTTTGAAAAACAAACATAATTGTATTGCTTGTTACTGAATTTTGCCATTTAATACCAGAAAGTTAATGGGTAGGAAAAAAAGCATTATTTTTTAGTAAAGTTAATCTCTATGAGTAGGATCTTTTTTAATTCTGCTTTTATAGAAAGTATTCTGCTTCCTCTTTTCAAAGTTCATTCATACATTTATCTATCACAGATCTCAATTTTCTATGGTGCCTTTAAAACTCATAAAGACCTGTTACCTCAATTTTCTTATTTGAGTTATAGAAGGGAATTTTATTTTATTTCAAAATAGCCTGTTCTTCCTATGACCTACTTTTAAAAAAGAATTATTTTAAAGAGTCCTTATTCCTATGTTAAAATATTCATGATGATGCACAAAAGGTCACATATAGTCACTCAGAGTGCATTTCACGCTGAATGATAATGTCTCATATTTGTACAATATATTACAGTTGAAAAACAGTCTCATGTGTTGTCCTAAATTGTCCTGTACAGTATTCCTGTGAATATGCAGAATAGATGCCACTTCCTCCTTTTCACAGGCTGGGAAATGTAGCCTCAGAGAGGTTATGCTCCTGTGACAAGGAAGCACAGCTGCTACAGGACCAGAAGCTGAGCCCTCACCTGCCAAACCCATTTCACCATAACCAGCAGCAGCAGGTGCTAAAAAAATAGAAAAGATAATGGTCTCTCTTATGATGGCCTCTCTCCAACTAAGCAAAGATTATGGTGGTTATCCTTCATATTTGAGATAATAATTGTGTTTTAAGGCACTTCAAGTTTTAAGAAGTCAAAGTGTCCAGATCATTTTGCCTGTTCATTTTAAAGTCCCAGGCCTAGTGGACATTTATGTACCTCTAAGTTGACTGCCATGTTAGCCAACCGAATCTAAGATACGTGGCAGGCACTGAAGAGAACCCTCAGTGCCGTGTCCTGGGAAAACAGCTGTGAGCGTGTATAGGCAGCTACACCTCAGGATATTCAGTCACATCCCAGTCAAGTGGTCTCAGGGAAGTCACTTCAATTTCTGTGCTCAGGTTATTTTTAGTGTAGTGTAGAAATAATCAACTACCTCATAGAGTTGAGAAAGGACTCATACATGAAAATATTTCTGCAAGGTTTTGTAAATCATAAAATGCTGTAAAAATTAGATATTACTTTTAGTCCTAAATCATTTTCATACTGGAGAAGAATATGGGTTAACTTTACTTCTTGGAAAAAGAATTTTTCCAGTTTGCTTCTTGGAAAAAGTCTATAAATGTAGAAAATGGTCCTTTTTGAACAAATATGTAGGCTACTCTAAAAATAGAAAATGCAACCTCTCAACTGTTTGCTTACACTTTGTACCAATGTTCTGGGAATACAGAATAAATTGTTCTGTTCTTCTGTGAGCACAATATCCAGCATAGCTATTATAGTTACTTAAAACAAGACATAATTTGGTAACTGGGAAAGGATGCTTCTACTCAGGTGGTTTGGTGAAAGCAGTAAAAATGTTATCTTGTTGATCTGCTTTCAAACTCCAAGACTAAGAGTTCACAGATGCAGACAGGAGCAGAGCCAGCCCTACAGCAATGGACAGAAGCTCTGGGCTGAGCTTGGGCTGCAGTGTCTGTGTGGGGGCCAGGGCCCAGGTGACCCAGCAGTCACAGCTCTGCACCCTGAATTGTCACCTCTGTGCTGGTGTCCTCTCACCAATCACGGGTGCTTCCAGAGCACACCACTGTCCTCTAGGAGAGCCCTGATTGTCTTTTCAAGCAAGGGTTCCAGTTTGCTGCTAAAGCTGTGCCTCATGGGGCCTGGCCTCTGAGTTGTGCTGTGATCCCCAAAACTCAACCCAAAATTAAATTCAGATCATCTAGAATTAATCTTACACAGGCTTTTCTTGGACTCTTTTTGGATGTTTCCTCCACATATGCCTGCATCTCACCTGCTTCCATACTTCTTGCAAATGATTCATCTCCAGTTCTATACAACACTCTTCTTCATCCACCTTCCACAGTCTCTCCAGATTCTACATTGCACATGTGTTCACACACAGCTGGGCACACATGGGCATGATCTGTCCTGTAGGGCAGTTCTGCCACTGAACTGCAGAGATGGGGAGACACTGAAGCACCAAGCTTGAGTCCTCTTTGGTAGGAGGAAGGAAGACAACATTTATGAACCTTCTCATTTTCATTTTTATCCCGTAATAGTTCTTTGTGTTGTGACCTTCAGAATAGCTGAGATAAATTACGATACTCTAAAAGAGTATTATTAAATATCAAGGGGAGTGTGAAAACAGACACAAAATTCATAAGAAAGTAGCTTCCTTCTGTGACTCAGAAACTCACTGCATATGAAGGCTGATAAGAGAAGAGAGCCTCACGAGGGAGCCACACTTGATATGTGGCCTTGGCGCCCTATCTGAGTCCCTGCTGTTCTGTTTCACTGTTTACCCCAGACGCCTAGACAGTTTTTACTTGCTTCCAACTCCTGCTTTTGGCCCCAGGAGGGGCAGGCAACTCTTTTTTTCTTAACTGTCAAAGTAACTTTCCTTTCTGGAATAGAGAAAGACATGAGACCTTCAGAGGGGATCGATGATTGGAGCCAGTTCCTTTCAAGAAATGTTAGGTGTGATTCAGTGCAGTCATTTCTAAACCTCACTGTGCTTCACAATCACCTTTGAAGTACTTGATAACATGCAGGTTCAGGATCCAACACATGATGAATCTGATTTTGTTAGTTTTGTATGGAATTCTGTAAGTGTGTTTTCAATGAATGCCATTGCTTTTTGCTTGTATGGTCCATGACCATCACTTAGGAACCAGTGATATACTGGAAAAGGCATGTGTTTTGAAGCATGCAAGATGGTGGTCAAATCCCTGCTTTGTTATCTACTGGCTTTGTCATGATGGGATTTTCTAACTTTCTGAGCCTCTGATTATATTATTATTAAGAAATACAAGAAACAATCAGAAAGGGATACAAAATTCTATAACCTAAGCATCTCTAATACATAGGATTTATTTTCACCTTCTGCTAGAAGTTTATGCAAATGATACAATGCACTATTCATTGCACTGTGTCTGGTTTCTTTTGCTAAGAATTATGTGTTTAGGATTCATCCATGCTATTGTTTCTGTAGTTCAATTCCAGTGCTGTATAATGTCCTATAGTGAATATACACTGTGTTTATCCATTATATCACTGATAAGCATTTGTCTTGGTTCTTGTTTGGACCTATTTTGAATACTTTTTTCTGTATATTAGTTTGCATGTGTCCTGCTGCATTAAAATATATATTTCTGTATACTATAAACCCAGGAATAGAAAAGAATATGCTCATCTTCAGCTCTAGTCAGTAACACCAAATTGTGTTCAAGGAGCTTTAACAAACTTGCATTCCCATTAGGTGGGTATAAGAATTATGATTATTTCACTTCCTTGTCAACATTTGCTATTGTCAAACATTTCAATTTTTGCCAACTTGATGGAGTTATACTGATATAATTGTAGCTTTAAAATTGTTTTAATTTGTATTTCCTTATAATTAAAGGGGTTGAGAATATTTTCATAGGTCTCTTGGCCTTGTTGGTATTTTCTTTTATGAAATATCTACTCATATCTTGGACCACTTTTAAATTAGATTCTTTTCCTTATTGGTTTGAGAGCACTTGCACATTTTGGGTACAAGTTCCTTGTGGGTGATATGGCAAAAACACATCTACACAACATGGTGTTCCTTTTCCCCCTCTTTTGATTGTCTTTTGATGATTTCCAAAAACTAATGTAGTCAGATATATCCATTTTGTCTCACTGATTAATGCTTTCTGAGTCTTTCTTTAAAAATATGTTTACTTCCTGGAGACTGCGCAGCTATCCTATAACACTATCGACATGAATTGATTATTTTGTGCATGAACCAAGGCAGAGGGATGTGTCTTTCTTTTTTCTTTCCTGAAAAGACCACTTTGCTGTCCCTGCTCTGTGGTACTGCCTTTATGATGAATTAAGTTCATAGACACCTTCATCTGTTTCTGTTCTGCTGCACTGGGTTTTTCTACCTCTGAGACAGGACCAGTTTCTCATTTCCATAGTTTTAGGCTAAACCTTGATTCTCAGTGGAGCAGGTCTTCTCCCTTCAGATCTTGAAGAGTTTCCTTGTTATTTTCTGTTCATTATATTTTCATATAAATTTTAGAATCAGATTTTCAAGTTCTACCAAAAAGAAAAGAAACAAACTACTTATATATGTATTTTTTAAATTGATTGGGATTATACTGAATTTAAAAATCAGTTGGGGAAGAATTCACAACTTTTAAATATTGAGCCTTCTAATCCAGGAACATGGCTTATGTCTCCCCCATCCCCACCTGCATTTCCTTAGATATTTCTTTCATTATAATTTTTATTTTTCTTTGTAGAGTTTAGCACATAGTTTGGGAGATATATTCCTAAGTATTTAATAACTTATCTCTAGATTCTTTTGCATTGTCTGCATATTCAATCACAGTAATGTAACAACATTTAAATTTCTTCTTTCAATTCTTAAAACTTTATCATTCTATCTTGTGTTTATGGTGTTGACCAAGACCTCCTGTACGATGATGAACAGAAATGGACATAGCAGGCATCTTTGTAGTTTCACCCAATGTCAAGGGAAAACGTCTCTCCAATTAAGGTATTTGCTGTGGATTTTTGTAGATACAGTGAAGAAGTAAGGAAAAAACTCTAAAACAAGAAAGTAATCCATTACTCCTGTCAATGCTCATAGTCTACATCCTTCCCACCAGTGACTTGCATCGCCTCCAGGCATGAGTAACAGGAACTGAACCATCATTACTCTTGTCTGGGTTATTTCAGAGGCTCCTAAGCCCCCCCTCTGACTGCCTTCCCCTGTCTTCTCTACATGACCCTCAGATGGCACCTCATAAGGGAGATCATGCTCTTGCGCTGTCTACCCACCCTCAGTAACTTCCTACCCAACTCATAATGAGCCAAACGCTTCTAGGGCCTTCCGGGCTCCCGGTCAGGACCTGATCATCTCTGTTATTCCCTCATTCCGTGTGCTCCAGCCACCCCTCCCTCTCCATGGAGACCCTTAGACACTCTAGATTGCACTTGTCTGCAGGCCTCACACCCCTATATCTATATGGTTCAACTCCTTGTTTTCTTTAGGTCTCAGCACAGATATTACCTTGAAAGGAAAGTCTAAGATGTTACTTTGACAGTAAGAACTAAGCATTTGTCCTCCCCCTTTTGGAAGCCATATGTTTATCACAGACCTTATCACTATATTTTATGTATTTAATCATTTTCAACTTGCAGCCTCCTCCACTACAATGCAAGGCTCTGACAGCAGGAGGCCTTGTGTGTTTACGTCCACAAATTCATCTACAGCACCCAGAACAGTGCCTGACAGAGAGTAGTCACTTACACAGTCTCTAAATATTTCAGATCTGTGGGTATTAAGGAAATAGGAAATCACATCTGTTACATTAAAAAAATTTCACAATATCTTTACAGTTTGAGTTTTGCTACTAAGAGATTTAGAACCCAGAAAAAATAAATCCTGGGTTTTTCAGATTTAAACAACAGAAAGAAAGAATATAAACTCTAAATTGTATACAAAAGCTTAAGGAATTGTGCCTTTATTGGCAGAATATACACACCCAGTGTGCAACTTCTGTCTGTGCCATTTGTTTTCCAAACACATTTTGTCTTTTATTCCAATCTCTGACCAAAGTGTTGGACATTAAGAACAATTCCATGCCCTTCGGCCACCACATATTCTCTAAGCCATAATTGTTTTACCTTGTATTTTTACCATATCATTGATGTCACTATATTGGGATTTAAGCAGGCTTGGTTCTTTTTATTCAGTATATATTTTTAAAAATACATTTTTGAAACAACCCTGTCAGTATCTGAAACCATTTACCAAACGTAACACTTTCTTTCAACAGTGTGGCATTATTGTCCAGAATTCTGTGAACCAGGTTCTATAGGAAGAGCACTTCAATTAATGTAGGGGGGATAAATTGGGATATTTTCATAGTAGAAATACCTTAAGGGCAGACAGGGTGCTAAGGAGATCAACCTGTTAAATTTCACTTTTTGCTACTAAGTTTTTGAACACCATTTCCTCAAAAAAATTATTAGTGCCAAAAACTTAAGATCCATACCAAATTTAAGTTGTTCTACAAAATGCAGTATGAGGGCAGCTTAAATGATGTTACTAATGTTCTCCATTTGGAGTTGAGGGCTCATTCTACTAAAGTCACTGATCACATTGACTACCAGTATGTTGCAATGCATTTAATATGCTCAGAGTAAATGTGTGTTGAATTAATAACTGAGAGGCTCCGCCGTAGCCTTTTCTGCATCAAGGTAACAAAATTTAGAGAGAACAGAAAACAGTTGCCCTCACTTTGTGAGGAAACTTTAATAATCAGTAAAATGATATAAAGGCTGGAAGCAGAATATTGAAGAAATTATAATATTCTCTAAGCTATATATATATATATATATATATATATATATATATATATATATATACATATATATATATATTACTTTTATGTTATGATATTTATAGTAGTGAATAAAAGCAAAAGTCTTATTTAGCTTGTAATTTATACTATATCTAGATGATGGCCCTTGAGCTAAGAATGGCATTTCCACTTTTAAATTAGTGTAAGAAAAGGAAGAAAAAAAGGAAGGAAAAAAAGTGACAGCAGCAGAAGGAACAGCAGCAATGGAGATGGACTGTGATCTGCAAAGCCTCAAATACTTGCTTTCTGCCCTTTACAGAAGAATTTCTGCCCTTCCAACCAACCCCCAATCTAGAAAATTAAATACTATGTAGTCATATACTTTTAAAATGAAATAACATCAGTGTGTATGAAGCTCAAAGAGCAAGGGAACGGATGTGTGAAGACGGTCCAGGTGAAAGCGCCAGGAGTCTCTGCTCACTGGGACAATCGCCCTGGCAGAGTCGGTCTGATGAAACCCTTTCGGAACTCTGGCATTTATTGAAGGCTTGTCACTCCAGGATAGGCTGGGACAGTGAATTATTGATGTTTTGATGTTAATTTTGGTCAATTTGAGCTTTTAGCACAGTAGCAGCTACCGATTCCCCACCCCAGCCATGTGGCAGGCAGCTGTGCACATGATCCAAGAGCAGCCTCCTCACAGCTTGTTTGAACCGAGATGGGCGAAAGGACCTGCTTTCCAAATAGCAAAGAGCAGTGCTCTGATCACTGATTGCTGCTTCTGATCAGAGAGATGCAGACAAAGAGGCAGGTGGCCATTGCTGAACCTCTCCCCACTGTTGCAAGTCCCTCCCCTCTGGCTGAAGAAATTGTGAGGTGTTTTAAAGGGCCAGTGCTCTTTCTCCCTTCCCTTCATTTTTCTTTTTTTCCCCTTTTGGGAGCCAGACATCAAACACTGGACATTGAAAAACAACTGTATACATGGGGAAAACTAGAAAGTGACTGTATGCCCAGGAAAGACACAGGCTTAAAAAGACCTGTAAAGATCTTAAGTTTATAGTTTAGGCACAGAAACAATCTCTAAAAATAAAAAACAAAAACAACAAAAAACTCTAGAGAAGGAAGAGAATATGATTTCCAGAGTTACCACATTATTAGAGTCAAAGATCCATTTTAACAAAAAATCACAAGGCAAACGAATCAAACAAATCAGGAAACAGGAAAGTATGATCCATTCAAAATCAATCAATCAACAAAATCTGTCCCTGAAAAAGACCTGATGCAATATCTGCTGGACAGAGAATTTAAAATGTCTGAAACATGCTCAAAGAACCACAGGAAGATGTGGAGAAAACCAAGAAAACCAGGTCTGAACAAAATAAAATACCAATAAAGAGACAACAATTTCAAAATAATCTAAGAAGAAATTATGGAGCTGAAAAGTGCAACTGAAATGAAAACTACAAAGGCAGATTTGAGCAGGCAGAAGAAATAATCAGTAAATTGAAGTTAGGCTAATGGAGATTATTGAATCTGAGGAACAGAAGGAAAAAAAGACTGATGAAAAGAGAGCAGACCCTGGGTGACCTGTAAGACACCATCCGATGGACCAACATACACATTGTGGAAATCCTAGAAGAGACCATGAGAAAGGAATAGAGAGTATTTGAAGAAATAAGTGTTGAATATTTTCCAAACTTGATGAAATACATGAATATGAACATCCGAGAAGCTCAATGAACTCTAAGTTAAATAAACACAAAGATGAACACACAGAGATACATTATAATCAAACTTTTGAAATCCAGAAACAAAGAAAGAATCTTGAGAGAAGCAAGAGAGATGACTTGTAAAGTCATGTAAACGATCCTCAATAAGATTATCAGCAGATTCTCATCAGAAACTTTGGAGATCAGAAGGCAATAGGCTAATATATTCAAAATACTAAAGGGGAAAAAAAAAAAAACATCAACTGAGAATTCTCCCTCTAGTTGTCCTTCAAAGTGAAGGAAAAATGAACACATTCTGAGACAGAAGCTGAGGGAGTAGATCTGACCTCAAGAAATGCTCAAGGAGTCTTCCAGGCTGAAATGAAAGGACACTAGACAGTAATAAGAAGTGATAAGAAATACAGACCTCAATAAATGTAAATATATAGACAATTATAAAAGGCAGTATTATTTATTTTTTCCTAAGATTTTTAAAAATTCAAGTACACTTGATATACAATCTTATTTTGGGTTTCAAGTATACAATACAGTGGTTCAACAGTGACCCATATTATTAAATCCTTACCCCAACTAGTACAGTTACTATCTATCAACATAGGAAGATATTATAGAACCATTGGCTATGTTCCCTATGCTATATATCATCCCCGTGACCAATTTATATTTTGATTGAGATTATTGTGCCCCTTTATGACCCTCACCTTCCTCACTCCAATCCCTCCCCCATGGTAACCACCAGTCCCTTCTCAGTGACTCAGTGAAGAGCAGTCTACTTCTATTTTGTTAATTTTGATTTGTTTTGTTTTTAGATTCCACAAATAAATGAAGTCATATGCTATTTGTCTTTCTCTGCCTGGCTTATTTCACTGAGCATAATACCCTCTAGGCACATCCATGTTGTTGAAAACAGCAGGATTTCCTTCTTTCTTATGGCTGAATAATATTCCATTGGGCATATGTACCATATATTCTTTATCCATTCATTTATTGATGGACACTTAGTTTGCTACCATATTTTGGCTATTGTAAATAATGAAGCAATAAACATAGGGGTGCATATGTCTTTTTGAATTAGGGATTTTGTTTTCTTCAGGTAAATTCCTAGAAGTGGAATTACTGTGTTGCATGGTATTTCTATTTTCAGTTTTTTGAAGAACCTCCATACTGCTTTCCTCAGTGGCTACACCAATTTAAGTTCCCACTAATGGTGTAGAAGGGTTGCCTTTTCTCATCCTCACCAACACTTGTTATTTCTTGTCTTTTGGATAGCAGCCATTCTAACTGGTGCGAGTGATATCTCACTGTGGTTTTGATTTGCATTTCCCTGATGATTAGCAATGTGATCATCTTTTCATGTGCCTTTTGGCCATCTGTATTTATTCTTTGGAGAAATGTCTGTTCAGGTTCTCTCCCCATTTTTTTTATTGGGTTATTTGTTTATTAGGTGTTGAGTTAGATGAGATCTTTATATATTTTGGGCATTAACCCCTTATCAGATATATCTTTCACAAATATATTCTCCCATATTATTGGTTGCCTTTCTGTTCTGCTAATGGTGTCCTTAGCTGTGCAGAAACTTCTGAGCTTAATGTAGTCCCACTTGTTCATTTTTTATTTTGTTTCCCTTGTCTGGGGAGATGTGCTCAGAAAAAAATTGCTCATGCTTATTTTAAAGGGATTCTTGCCTATGTTTTCCTAAAAATTTTATGGTTTCATGTCTTTTATTTATGTCTTTAATCCATTTTGAATTTACTTTTACATATGGGGTTGGATAGTAATCCAGTTTCATTCTCTTGCATGTAGCTGTCTAGTTTTCCCAACACTATTTATTGAAGAGACTATCTTTTCCCAATTGTATTTTCATGGCTCCTTTATATATTAATTGACCATGTATGTGTGGGTTTACATCTGGGCTATCTATTATGTTCTGTTGATCTATGGGTATGTTCTTATGCCATACCATAATGTTTTGATTAATGTAGCTTTGTAGTATAGCTTGAAGTCAGGGAGCATAATACCCCTAGCTTTGTTCTTCTTTCTCAGACTGTAAAATGTAGTATTATTGTAACAATTGTTTGCAACTCCACTTTTTGTTTTCTACATTATTTTAGAAAGTAACACATTTTTAAAAAGCAATGATTATTCTAAAAGGTAGTGTTACTATAACTTTGGTTTTAACTCCACATTTTATTTTCTACAGAATTTCAAAAATTAATGTATTTAAGAGAATTGTTAGCTTATGTTTAGGGGTAAACAATGTATAAAGGTATAATTTTGTCACATCAGCAATCAAAAGAGGTGGGAATGGAGCTGTTTAAGAATCCTTTGCATATTATTGAAGTTAAGCTGGTACAAATTATTCTAATAAGAGAGTCATAACATTTTGTTAAAGAATGAAAGAAGAACAAATTAAGCCAAAAGCTAGCAGAAGAAAGGACATAACAAATATCAGAGAAGAGACAGACAAAATAGAGTATGTAAATATAAACAAAATTGACAAACCTTTAACTAAAGGTTAGATTAAAGATGGATTAAGAGAAAAAGAAGACTCAAATTACTACAAATTATGATTGAGTAATTCCTTCTCGTAATTGCTGAATACTGTCAATGGACAGTGAGCTACACCAGCAGGACTTTTACTGACTCCAACATTGAACCAAGATATGCTCCAAGAGCTTCATGGCTCTTGAAACAAAAGCAGCATTCTCAGGACAGCAAACCTGAGCACCATGGGTTAGTATGGAACCTTGGAACAGGCTGGTAACACCAGTGGAGGAACTGGTATAGCTTGTTAGCTATATGTTAGAGAATTCTTTTAAATATAGGTTTTTGATCTTCCATTATTTACTTTATTCGCTTCTTCATTGATAAATCATGGTTGTCAGGGCTCCATGCAAGCACAGTTATAATTTGACGCTCTTCTTTATATGTCTCTTGCTCTACACACTTATTTTCATCATTTGCCAGATACCTTCAATAGTGGAAGGTTTCAACTTACTATTGTAATTCCTCTTACCTTTCCTAAATCCTAACTTAAACCTTAACTGGTTTGTTTCCAAATATGGGAATACAATGAAAAAAGAAAGATTCCAATTTCTATGCTTTAAAAAAGATGAGTTTATGTAATATAGCTCAAAGGTTGGCATTTAAATGACATGCCCTGACAGTGTCCCTTGAGACTTCTGCAGTCCTTGAACATCTATGAACTTCTCAAGTCTTCACCAGGAGAACCAGCAAGACTGTTAATGGGTTTTTATCACTTACTTGAGGAGCTATGATATTTAGTGCATGCTTAGAGGCTTTCATACATATAAAATTTGTGCAAATAATAAATATATATATGATAACTTTATTTATATAAGAACTACAATCTTAAAGCCAAATAAAACTCTATTTCTGCATGGCAATAGGAGTTTAATTAGACACTGTTGATATACTTTACCTGCTTAGGTCTTGTTTGCAACCTACAGAAGTCATTCGATGCAATTTAGCAGAAGAAAATTTATTGGAAGAATCATTCAGCTTTTCAAAATTAGTAGAGGAATAGCAGAACCAAAAGGAAACAGGAAACTTCTGCTTTCAATCAAGGTGGAGTAATAGGGACCAGATTTACCCTCCCAACAGAAATACTCACAAAACAGTAAAAATATGTGAAACCATGGTTTTTGTGACCCTGGACATCTGACAATGAAAAGTGATGATTCTTGAGAAATGGGAAACAATGAGGTGAGTCCTGTGATTGTCCCAGCTGGCAGCTTGGAAAATTTCCAGGCCATGGTTCAAGGAAGGAGAATCCCAGGCAGACTCACAAGATTGAGGCAACAGAGCTCCAACTCCAGGGAGAACATGGCTGTTAGGATTCACAGGACAATACACCAGAGAAGAGAAAGCTGCTCAGAGACAGAACCCAGATATCTGTACAGAATCCTCCTGAGTATTCAATTTGATGAAGGAATGCACATGAGGATACTATCCAAAGATGAGGAAAGGATTAGAGGTAACCATCAGAAAGGATTAGAGATAACAATACCTGACTAGGAACAGCACCTCTTCTGAGTACAACCCAAATCAGTTGTCAGGAAATTACAGCCTATGAGCCAAATCTAGCTTGCGGCCTATTTTTGAATGGCCTGTAAGCTAAAAATGTCCTTTTATAAATTCTGTTTTATTTATTTTTTATATTATTCAAGAGTTGTAAGAAAATAAAACATAGAGAACATAAAGAAGAATATTCAAAAGAGATCATATATGGCCCATAAAGCCTAAAATATACTATCTGGCTCCTTAAAGAAAATGTTAGTCAACCTCTACTCAGAAGGATCAATCTTTCCAACTTTACCTCACAGAATGAAGCTGAAGAACATTTATATGAATAAATACTAAATGATCATCCATACTTACCTAAAATTCACAAAGTCTAGCATCCAAATCATGCAAAGAAGTAGGAAAATATGACTTTTAATGTGGAGACAGGAATTAATAAAATCTGACCCAGCATTAACAGGCATGTCATAATTATCAGATAAGTATAGTAAAACAATTATAATGTATCCCATATGCTCAGTTAAAAAAATCAAAGGCATTTTTTTAAAAAGACCTGAATCAAAAATCAAGATAGAAAAATGAATTGAGCATGTTAGATAAAAGAAACTGGAAAGAAATAAAGGTAGATTAGACATGACAGAAGAAAATAATAGTAAACTTGAGCCACCATAGCAAGAGAAACCTTCCAAAATGAACTATGGTGAGAAACAGGGAGAGCAGCAGTAAATAGAATAACTTTACATGTTTAAAACCATGTCCTCAAACTCCCCAAAGGAAATGAGAAAAAGGGGGACAGAAAAAAATATTTGAAGTAATAATTGGTGAAAATTTTCTAAATTTGCTGAAAACAATAAAACCCCAGGTTTGAGAAGCTCAAAGAATCCCAAACACAAGAAAATTGAATTACACCAATGCACATCATAATCAGAATGCTCAGAAGTAGTAATAAAGAGAACATATTAAAAGTAGGCGGAACAAAAAGACATGTTGCAAAAGGGAACACTGTCTTTCCTTGGTTAAAATGGAAATAAGAACAATATCTTTAAAAAGCTGAAAGGGAAAAATTGTCAGCTGAGAATTCTGTGCCCAATGAAATTATCTTTCAAAAATGGAGGTAAAAGACAGACTTTTACACATTTACAAAGGTTAAAAGCATTGTCATCAACAGACCCACACTGTAAGAAATTTTAAAATAAGTTCTATAGGCAGAAATAAAATTATTCCAGAATGACATATGGATCTACAAAAAGAAATGAAGAGCAGTTGGGTTCTCAACTATATGAGCAAATATATAAGATTTATTTTTAAATTAAAGATTTTTAAATGTCATTGATTGTGTACACAAAACAGTAGCAATGTATTATGGGATTATGATATGTTGTGAAAATAAAATGTATGAGAATAGCACAGAAACCAGGAAGAAGAAATATAAATGTAAATAAAGTGCTTATACCTTACACTAAATGATGTCAATCACTTTAAGGTAGAGTGTGATAAAGAAAATGTACTATTAAGCCCTAAAACTATTACTAAGTTGACAAAGAGTCATACTTAACAAGTCAGTGAAGAACTAAGGTGCAATGAAACAGGAAAAATGAACAAAGAACAGATGTTATAAATAGAAAACAAATAGCAAGATGATGGATTTAATTCCTAATTATGTCAATAATCACACTAAGTGTAAACAGCCTTAGTAACCAAATTAATGAACAGATTTTTCAGTGCCGATAAAGAGACAAGTCAGTTTAAATATAAAGACACATAAGGGTTTAAAGTAAAAGGATGAAAAAAGATGTAACATGACAAAACTAGTCAAAAGAAACTTGAAGTACCTATATTACTATCAAAGTAGATTTCAGAGAAAACAGTATGATGGATAAAGCAAGCTACTGCATGATGATAGAGGGGTTAATTAACCAAGTTTACATAGCAATCCTCAATGGTTATAAACCTAATAATAATAATAATTTAAAAATATATAAAGCAAATGTTAAAAAACATAAAAATTAACTCAAAAATAGGACATAGATCCAAATGGAAAACCTAAAATGATGTAACTTTCAGATAAGAAATTATAGGATAAACTTTAGGTTAAGCAAAGATTTTTTTTTAGATATCACAAAAAGATGTATTCAACAGATGAATAAACAAACTGTTTTTCATCATATCTATATGATGGCATCCTACTCAGCAATTAAAAGGAATATGTCTTTAATATGTCTTTTTTCTCTGTCTACTTTTAATATGTTCTCTTTATTACTACTTTTGAACATTTTGATTAGGATGTGCCTTGGTGTATTTCATGTTCCTTGTGGTTGGGATTCTTTGAGCTTCTCAAACCTGGGGTTTTATTGTTTTCAAGGTTAAGCACAAGTCATTAAGAGAATATTTTCTAAACTGGGGTTCATCAATAGCAAAACCATTTTAATTTTAGAAAGACTGTTAACAGAATGAAGAGATAGCGAGAGGTATGAGAAAATATTTGCAAATTATATACTTGATTTAGTAAAAAACATATCCAAAATATATACAGAACTGTCAATTAGAAAAACAACCCGATAAATGAATAAATTATTTGAATAAGTACTTTCCCAGGGATGATAATATTAACTGAAAACAAGAACAGGAAAAAAACTCAGTATTATTAGTTATTAGGGAAACTCACATTAAAAAAAAAAGATGGCACTACCCACTTAGTAGACTACCTGAAATTAATCAGATTGATCATATCAAATGTTGGTGAAGATGTGGAGACCCTGGAGCACTCACAGACTTCTGATGGGAATGTGATATCGCACAATCACATTGGCATTTCTTAATTTTTAAACATACACCTACTGTATGTACTTATTTACTCCTTCTTTCCTTCATTCATTCATATGTATTTAACCCCAAAAAATGAAAACATGTGTCCAAAAAAAATACACTACATGAATGTTCATAGCAACTTCATTTCTAATATCCTAAAACTTGAAGTAATCCCAATTTTCATGAACAGATGAACAAAAAGCTGTTGCATATTTACACAATGGCATCCCACTCAGCAATTAAAAGGAATAAATGACTAAAATATGTTACAATATATATGAATCTCAAAATACTTATACCAAGAAAAAGAAGAAATAAAACCTATTCATTTTGTTTGATTCTATTAATATAAAATTTCATATTATACAAACTAATCAAAAGTGACAGCAAATCAGTGACTGCCTGGTGCTAGGGGATAAGTAGGAGTAGGAGTTAGGGATCACTGATGACCAAAAGGAAATTGGGGAGTCAGATACTAGTTGTGGTGACAATTTCATGGGTGTCTACAAAATGTCAATACTTATTAAAATGTATACTTAAAATATTTACTGTAGTGTATGTTTATTATACTTCATAAAAGATATTAATAAAATGAAGGAAGCTGACAAAGACATGGTTTCAAAATGGATAAATAGACAAAAAGCAGAGAAGTTTGGTTTAAAGATGGTGGCATGAGAGGTGAGACAGAAACCTTCTCCCCAAACCACATATAATATGAAAATATAGCAAATACAACTATTTCTGAAAGATTAACAGGAAAGAAGGCTGCAACAGACTGCCTAAACCTGGGGAACAGAGCAGACCTTACAGAAAAGGGTAAAGTACCAAAGCTGTGATCCCATGGGACCCAAGCCCTTCTGCCACCCCAGCTCACCAGCAGGGGGAAGAGAAATGGAGCAGGGAAGGGGTGGGGGCCTAGGACTGTTGAACACCCAGCCCTGGGGATCTGCTTTGGGAGCAAGAACCAACATTACATGGTGCTCTGGAGATTAGTGGCATTGGAAAGCTAAGACAGGCAGAATACTTGAAGAGACTGAGATTCCAGCTGTTTGTGGAGAACAGGTATGCACAACCAGCTGCTCTGGGACGAAAGAAAGAAAGGCAGTCTGAGAGACTCTGTAACAACAAGAGGGAAGCTAAAGGGGCAAGGATTGCACAGAGAGTGTTGCTCAGGAGAAAGGACAGGTGGACAAAATTGTCCCAGCACACTTAGCCCAGGAGGTTGGGAACTTACAGGAGCTTCAGGCACTCCATACCTCTGGCTGACAACACAGCTCCAAGGCCCCTCACTACAGTATACAGGCTGCAGTTCATTCCACCCTGCTGGCACCAGCTCCCAAGCCTGTTGTCCCCTCCATTGTGCCAAGTCAGCCAGTGGACAGCACTGCCTATGGCAGCTACAAGGGTGTAGCATAAAGGCTCCTCTCTGCATGCTCAGCCCACTGGCCCTGGCAGTGGAGGCAGGCACTGTAGCCAGGAAACAGGAAAGAGCTCCTTCCTCTCAGCAGGCACAAGGACTGCTCACCTGCGACCCTCGCCATTACTCCAGGGGCTGAGCAGCTCCAGACAGTAGAGTATCTGGGTACTGGAGGGTGCTGCCTAAATCAAGTTATTTTTACAAATATGAAACGTCAAAAGAACCTGGTACAAACCAAACTCCCACGAACACCAGAAAGAGAGCCAAGTGAAACTGAATTCACCAATCTTCCTGAAAAAGATTTCAAAATAAAAATCATAAACATGCTCATGGAGCTACAGAAAAATATTCAAGACCTGGGGAGGAATTCAAGAGATATAAACTTTCAAAATTACAGGATAAAAAAAAGAAACATACAATGGAGGGATTTATAAGCAGATTAGATGAAGTAGAGGAGATGGTAAATGAAATAGAAATTAGAGAACAGGAATACAAAGAAGCTGAGGCAGAGAAAGAAAATGGATCTCTAGGAATGAAAGGATATTAAGAGAACTGTGTGACCAATACAAATGGAATACCATTCACATTATAGGGGTACCAGAAGAAGAAGAGAGAGAAAAAGGGATAGAAATTGTCTTTGAATAAATAATTGCTGAAAACTTTCCCAACCTGGAGAAGGAGATACTCTCTCAGGCCATGGAGGTGCACAGATCTCCCAACACAAGGGACTCAAGGAAGACAACACCAAGACATATAATAATTAAAATGGCAAAGATCAAAGACAAGGACAGAGTATTAAAGGCAGCCAGAGAGAGAAAAAAGATCACATAAAAGGAATACCCATCAGGCTATTATCAGACTTCTCAGCAGAAACCTTACAGGCCAGAAAGGACTGGCATGATATATTTAATGCAATGAAGCAGAAGGGGCTCATACCAAGAATACTCTACCTGGAAATATTATCATTTAAATTTGAAGGAGGGATTCAGCAGTTTCCAGATAAGCAAAAGCTGAGAAAATTCACCTCCCGCAAACTGTCTTTACAGTGTATTTTGGAGGGACTGCTATAGATGGAAGTGTTCCTAAGACTAAATAGCTGTCACCACAGAAAATAAAACTACAGTAAAGGAAATAGACCAATTAATTACTAAGCAAATGCAAAATTAAGTCAACTACCCCCAAAGTCAGTCAAGAGCTAGACAAAAATTACATAATATTACACCTAATATATAAAGAATGGAAGAGGAAGAAAATGAAGGAAAAAAAAAGAACCTTTAGATTGTGTTTGTAGTAGTGTACTAAGTGAGTTAAGTTAGACTGTTAGATAGTAAAGAAGCTACCCTTGAACCTTTGGTAACCACAAATCTAAAGCTTGCAGTGGCAATAAGTACATATGCATTGATAATCACCTTAATTGTAAATGGTTTGAACACACAAATCAAAAGACATAGAGTTACTGAATGGATAAAAAAAACAAGGCCCATGTATATACTGCCTACAAGATACTCATTTCAGACCCAAAGACATACACAGACTAAAAGAGAAGGGATAGAAAAAGATATTTCATACAAACAATAGGGAGAAAAAAGCAGGAGTTGCAGTACTTGTAATAAACAAAATAGACTTCAAAAACAAAGAAAGTAACAGGGGACAAAGAAGGACATAACATAATGATAAAGGGGTCAGGCCAACAAGAGGATATAACCATTATAAATATCTATGCACCCAACACAGGACCACCTACATATGTGAAACAAATACTAACAGAGTTAAAGGGGGAAATAGAATGCAGTGCATTCATTTTAGGAGACTTCAACACACCACTCACTTAAAGAACAGATCAACCAGACAGGTAATAAGTAATTAGACAGAGGCACTAAACAACATATTAGAACAGATGGACCTAATATAACCATATATATGTTCCCCTACTTCAAGCTTTATTACAAAGTTGCAGTAATCAAGACAATTTGCTGCTGACATAAGAACAGATCCATAGATCAATGGAACAGAATAGAAAGCCCAGATATAAACCCACACATATAAGGTCAATTAATATACAATAAAGGAACCATGGATATACAATGGGGAAATGATAGCCCCTTCAATCTCTGGTGTTGGCAAAACTGAACAGCTACATGCAAGAGAATGACGCTGGATTATTATCTAACTCCATACACAAAAGTAAACTCAAAATGGATCAAAGACCTGAATGTAAATCATGAAACCATAAAACTCTTAGAAGAAAACATACACGAAAATCTCCTGAATATAAACATGAGCAACTTTTTCCTGAACACATCTGCTCAGGCAAGGGAAACAGAAGCAAAAATGAACAAATGGGACTACATTAAGCTAAAAATCTTCTGCACAGCAAGGGACACCATCAGTAGAACAAAAAGGTATCCTACAGTATGGGAGAATATATTCATAAATGACATTTCTGACAAGGGGTTAACATCCAAAATATATAATGAGCTCACATGCCTCAACACCCAAAAAGCCAATAACCCGATTAAAAGATGGGCAGAGGATGTGAACAGACACTTCTCCAAAGAAGAAATTTAGGTGATCAACAAGAGGCACATGAAAAGATGCTCCACATCACTAATCATCAGGGAAATGCAAATTAAAACCACAATGAGATATCACCTCGCACCAGTTAGGATGGTCAACACTGAAAAGACAAGGAACAACAAATGCTGGCAAGGATGCGGAGAAAGGGGAACCCTCCTACACTGCTGGTGGGAATGTAAACTAGTTCAACCATTGTGGAAAGCAGTATGGAGGTTCCTCAAAACACTAAATATAGAGATACCAGTTGACCCAGTAATTCCACTTCTAGGAATTTACCCAAATAAAACAAGATCTCAGATTCAGAAAGACATATGCAGCCCTATGTTTATCACAGCACTATTTACAATAGCAAAGATATGGAAGCAACCTAAGTGTCCATTAGATGAATGTATAAACTAGGTCAATGGATAAAGAAGATGTGGTACATATACACAGTGGAATATTATCCAGCCATAAGAAGAAAATAAACCCTACCATTTGCAAAAACATGGATGAGCTAGAAAGTATTATGCTTAGTGAAATAAACCATATGGAGAAAGACAAGTAGCAAATTTTTCCCTCATTTGTGGAGTGTAACATTGAAGGAAAAAAAGAGCAGAAGACTCAAATGCTCCAAGAAGAAACTAGCAGGTACCAAAGGGGTGGGGTGGTGGAGAGTGGGTGGGGAGGGAGGGAGAAGGGGATTGAAGGGCATTATGATTGGCACACATGGGTCATGGGGAAAACAGTGTAGCACAGAGAAGACAAGTAGTGACTGTGGCATCTTACTACACTGTGGACAGTGACTGCAGTGGGGTATGCGGAGAACTTGATAATATGGGTGAATGTAGTAACCACAATGTTTTTCATATGACACCTTCATATGAATATATTTTAAAAACCTTCATACGAGTGTATATCAGTGATACCTTAATTTAAAAAGTAGACAGAAAGAAGGAAGCAAAGGGATGTTCTAAAGCCAGCAGACAAGAAAAGCCACCAGTGACAGTTGCTGCTGGAGATCCAGAACTGCCAATCAGAGAGAACCTGATTGGCAATTCTAATGTCATATGCCACCTCTGGTGGTGGCCTCATCTCCACTGTGGGGAGTGGACAGCCAGAATGAGCACCTCTTCCAAACTACACAAAATGTGGGGAAAGATAATTCTCCAAAAGCAAACTGGGGAGAATGTTTAGAAAGGAAAAAACAGAAACAAAAAAGCAGTCACAGTAGGAACATATGACTTTGGGGTATTTGTGGTTGTTTTCTGTGTGCTTCTAGCCCTTATGAAGCTAGGAGTAGTGAAAACTTTTATTAATATAACAACTTCTGTTATTTTTCAGTTTAAGTATTGAAATCCTCATGTTTATGTTTAATAACTTACATGGAATTTCTGCTATGATACAGCAACACCTTCTATGAATGTCAGTATATGTATGTGTATGTGTGTGATTGTGTGTGTGTGTGTGTTCACCAAATATTTAACCCTAAATGAATTAATAAAACCCATGGTTCTCAGAACTAGGTGCTTTGCTGTTCACTACTTCTTAATGAAGTAAAAATGTCTGTGTGCTTCTTCATCTTCTAATCTCAGTAGCACTCCTTATTTACTTGAATTGATTAAAAATTTATTGGCGCCCTCTTTGTACCTGACATAACATCAGCTCCGTTATCACACCACAAGCTGAGAAAGCTTTAGCTCCACATGGCAACAACACTATATTATACTATTTCCTTTGTCTCTAAAACAAAGAGACATAACACTCCTGTCTTAGAAATGTTTACCTGTGAGTTCCTCATGTTTTCTGCCAACAGTTGAACGTAGGACAACAGTTAAGAGGCTGCACAGTTAGCAAACTGGATGAGAAGCCAGTTCTCATGCTTTATTCCTACTTTTCGTGGTTTATTTCACAGAAAATCCCCATTTCTATGTCTTAATTTCCCCAGCTACAAAGAAAGAAGAAAATTTTTCTTTTGTGAACAAAGGAGTAGATAAAGATTTAATGATTAGGTTTAATGGGTTCATTTAATTTCCTACCAAGATCTATTACTAAATATGTTACAATTTTGGGGAGAAAGTGTGGTTTCAAGGCTACCAGCTTAACTTATATATTAGAACCAACCAGATTGTGCACATTGTCCTGACTACAGAAGTTCTTATCCATATAATTTGAGAAACATTTCATGATGCTATGGAAAAGTGAGAGACAATGACCTTAGCTTGAATGTAACCAGTTATGTTCAAAAGTCACTGATGAAGCAAAAGAGAATGCAATTTGTAAAAAACTCAATAATTAACTTCTTGAACTCATTTCTAAAATGTGTAAGTCCCTCTGCTCTTGGGGATTTTTAAAAGTTTATTCACAGCTTTATCCCTAGCACCTACTCAAGCACCTGGCACATAATGGGCACTTGGTACATGTTGATAGAATGAATAAATGCTGACCCAGTCATAGGCAGTATTACTGTACTCTTAATATATGCTTGAAATTATTTTCTTTTTACATTGGATTAGTCTGTTATTCTATAAATTTCTACTGATCATTTTCCAGGCAGAATCTTATTTGGTTTTCTATCCAGAGTTAGATCTTAGTTCTTCAATGGTTGACTGTTTATTCTCATTTTAACAATTTATTTAGACCCTACAATAAGAGTTGAACCACAGGCAATCCTTAATTGCTGGAGCAGCAATGATGTTTTGCATAAGCTGACTTTTTCCATGCAAGAGCAGCAGCCTAAAAGGAGAGTGGTCAATTGCCAACTTGGGAAAAGCCCTGACTGACTGAAGAACAGATGCTCTTGAGTATAATTAGTCGAGAATTGCAGTGACCTAGGTGGTTATTTAACTAAAAAAGGAAACATAAAAGAAACCAAAGTGGGATTATTTTGAAGGGCTTTCATGGTGAGTCACTGAACAGAACTTAGTGACACGAAAAGAACAAATCGGTAAGCTACTGTTTATAGTTAAGTACATAGAATTAGAGTCAAGACAACACCAATGATAGTTTTTTCTTAGTTGTTATATGCTACCAGAATAGACTAGCCCCAAACCTACCTGAATTATAAATAACATACAAGCTACGAATAACCAGAAAAGCACGCAGGTTTAGAACATACCCATCAATGATTACAAATAACTATATTTGGGGAGTAGATAGTTTTACAAACCTCCTGTCATATGCACTGATAACCATGACTTTTGAAACCATTGTTTTTCTCCCAAATGCTATCTCAGAGATGAAGGCTTGGGACAGCTTCAAATAGTGGAAATAAGAGTATACTGACATCTACCACAGTGTATAGGAACTAGGACAGAAAGGGAACATAGACATACCCCCAAAGAGTGACTGACAGGAGCTAGAGAAGGACTGAAGAGCAGAGAGGAGCCCAAGGGGAACTGCTAACTGCTGCTACCTATATTGTAGCCACCAGCTGCTTCATTGAGCTCCTTTCTGACTGTTACAACTCCTCCCAAAGCACAGGGTACCAGGTGTCCTCCAGTGATAATTAGGCACAGCTCTGAGAAGAAAGCATTCCATGTATATACTGAGTTAAAAGAAAGGTGACCAAAATAAAATGGAGATATTGTCATTATAATAAGAAGGTTATTTTAATTCAAAATAACCAATATATTGGGAGACAGAACAGGATGAATGAAGAAGAGAGTTGCTATTCGAATGTCCCTGAAGAGGTGTGGCCACAGACAGGTATCAGCGTGAACAGACACCGGCAGCTCATATGGCATGATGTTCCCTGTTATGTGCAACGACGGTTTCTGTTCTGTCCAAAATCAAGTTGTGAATTTTGCCTACACACTGTCATGCTGCCTTGGCTGCTTCCTCTCTTCTTGGCAGCCTGACCCAACTCACCACCTCACACCACTGTGTGTGTGAGATTTCCATGGTCACCAATCTCAGTGGTCCAAAGAGCTCTCTTCTCAGGCCTGTTTCCAAAGAGACAAAACTGTTCCTCTCCCCCTACTATGGACTGAATTGTGTCCCCCCAAATTCATACACTGAAGCCCTGATTCCCCAGTGTGATATTTGGAGAAGGGCCCTTGGGGAAGTAATCAGGTAATTTAGATGAGGTCATGAGTGTGGAGTACCCATGGTGGGATTAGTGCCCTTATAGGAAGAGGCACCAAAGAACTCACTTTCTTTTTCTCTCTCTCTCTCCACCTTTATTCCTGAAGAAAAGTCCAAGTGAAGGCACACAAGAAGGTCAGCATCTGCAATCCAAAGAGGGAGCTCACCCTGTGGGCACCTTCACCTTGGACTTCTAGCTAAGAAATCCCATCTGCCCTATGTCATCCAAAAATGACATTAAAGTGTACGCAATGTATGGTAGAAAAAGCTTTTTTTTTTTTTTTTTCCACTTCTGGAGTTAAATGACCCAGGTTCTGCTCAGAGTGTCATGTAGACTTGGCCCAGGTACTCCCCTGCTCTTGACATCACCCACAAAATGAGGGATTCAGCTGGTTGATTTGTGAGAGTAGTTCTGATCTTTCCACCCACCGGTACTGGCCTCCTTTTCAAGAGCTGCTTCCTTGCCAAATGAATACAATCAAACTAGGTGTGCAGGAGAATCAGAAGGGGGAGTTCCCCAGTGCTCATTTTAGTACTCCAGGACATTTAACGCCCCCATCAAGATAGAAAAACAAGGGTTAGCAAATGACCCTCTGCTCCTGCGGCTGCTGACCCCTGGTAAAGAATGTTAGAACAGATGTAAGCTAACCCTGGAGACTTGGACTAATGCCAACAGCAATAAATGCTGCTTGGTTTCTGCTGTCACCCTTCTTAAGGATTGAATGGCCAATGGCACACAGACTTTCACATTGTTATGCTCTGTCCTAGTCTCCTATCTTCCTGAGCGGATGCTGGCAGCACTTCTTCCCAGGAAGAATCAAGCCCTTCAGAATACAGTCAGGTAACTGAGCCCTGCATCTCATTATGGCTACTATCAGGATGGTACTTTCTTAGGGATTTCCTTAGGCAAAGAAATCGATTTTGCCACGTCTGGGATAATCTTGCTTGTCTGTTTCTGTCATCCTGGACCCTCAAATATATCCATCAAGCTATGTTCCAGGGTATTATCAAAATTACTCAAAGGCATTTCAGAACCTGGTTCACACTATTCTGGGATCTCTGCATTCTGTTATTTCAATCCCTGCCTGAATGTAAATTGTATATATGAAGGACATTGCCCTCAGAGAAAGGAGACATTTTCCTCAAGCAGTAGGTAAAGGAAGGCAATTTAAATGACAATCCTTTTAACTTATTCTCACCTTTGGCCATGAAACTTTGTCCTTGCTCATCTAAATTCTAACAGCATGGAGCTAATGTGAAAGGCGCTCTGAACTAAATGACACATGTGCATGACTGAGACAGATGAAGGATGCCTTTAAGAGTTATTTGGACTAAAAATAACTTCAGTAATTCTTAGAGCTTTCCTAGGAAGTAGTGAAAACCTACCCAGGGTACACTTATTCACAGTAAGAATAGGACCTTGGCTCCTGGAAGAAAGACAGTCTTAACAGTATTGAGTAGTAGGAAAATGTTCAGAGTGACACCATGTAACAAAGACCAGGTTGGATCCCAGAGAAGGTTGCAATATTAAATTCATACAATCTTCACATATTTAGCAGTGGTGAAGAAAGACACATCTATCTGGACAAAAAAAGAGTTCCTTTAAATATTACTTTTAGAATTATGTTCTTTAGAAGTCAATCTTAAATATGCAGAACAACCATGTATCAGACTTAAGACACTGTTTCTCAACCAGGGGCGATTCTGCTTCCAAGGGGTCACTATTCACTTATTAATTCATTAAGTGAATGTTGACTGACTGCCTACCACCTATCAGGCCCTGGGGTGCCACTGTGTGCCTGTGATTGGTCATCCTGTTGTAACGAAACTTGCTGTCAAGATGGGCAGACAGATATTCTACAAAGTTGCTACAATGAAAGTCATTACTGTAAATGACAATGCATAAATTACAGCATCTTAACATAATCTGAAAGTCAGGGAGTTCCTTCCAAAAAGGTGACTTAAAGGATGAATAGAATTATCCAGATGAAGAATCAGAGCAGGGAGAAGCAGCCAGATGAGCTGTTCAAGTAAAATATCACTAACACCTTCCTTGCCTCAAACAGTTTAAGATTCAGGGTAGAAACAATGATGAAAAGAGGAAATTATCCTTACTACCTCCTGATCGCCGTGGTACAATTCTCCTAGGTTTGTGTGCTTATTACTTTTGGATTTCTGCTTCTGGAAACCATTGCTGTATAACATGTTTTTAAAGTGCCTGGATGTTTATTAAGTTATTCTTTCTTTTGCTTCCCCCCATTTGCTAGGGGATCTAGAGATGACTATATAAATGAAAGAACTTAGTAAGAATGAGTAGTTACAGCAAGACTGTTCTAGATCAGGAAACAACTGCTCAGAGAACCAGTCTGCAGCTTTTGCGTTAGTGGTTAGATGGAGCAGAATTTGAGAATAGCTGTTGTGTTGTTAGCATCTGCATAGATGGTGGAAGAACATTGACTGTCATGCCAATGGCATTTTATCAGAAGGTAAAGATAAAATTTACTAATTTGCCATAACTATGCCCAGAAAGAGGAATTGAGATGGGTTAGTCAATAATTAAAATATTGCACGATCAGTTTTGGTCTCTTAGCATACTCAAGGCGGGTGCTCTAGTTTGGTATAAAATGGGGATGCTTTGACTAATTAGCATCTTATTCTTATTCAGTACTGTTAGTGCCATGGATCTTCTAACTAGAATGTTTCCCCACTGATATACATTCACTCAGCCTCCTTGAAAACGTTTTTAGTTGTTTGAATAAGTGAGGGCCATAGAGGATTTTGGCTGGGTCACACACACATAAAACTCCAAGTAGGAAATTTCTTCCATTCATCAGATGACCTTCATGCAGTTGTAACTTACATATTCAGAGCCTAAAGATTTACTGGATTACAGAGTACCATGCTCTAGGTGTGCAGGCTCCCCAGTGAGGACTCTCTGATGAGGGGTAGATATTATCTAATTCAGATATCATTTTGACTCACAAGGTAGCAAAATAGGACAGGATATATCATACCCATATTTTGAGAAAATTCCAAGTGACAATGGATATTAATCCTCTGGGCAGCAAACCAACATGAGAGGAGCCCAAAGTGAGCCTCATAAACTTCATGCCAAAAGCAGGGATAAGAAAACCACATGTTATTTAATCGTCAGTATTTTAAAATGTAGCATTTTTACAGCAGGCCAGGATGAATGAACTCTTTTCTGCTTCCTTAATAATACCCAAATATTAGATGGGGAACAGGTATTTTCATACTCATATATAATACGAACTCTTAAGGTAAATAAAGGTCTTATGGTTTGAATACAGGAAAGAGAAAGTGTATTTTTTTATATTCAGTAAAAAGAGAAATAATATTAAAGGAGTGAAAATGAATAGTTTTTACTTCAGAAAAGTAAAACAGGGAAAAAAACAATTTAGATTCTCCTATAGAATGTAACTTATTGAACATTTATAGCATAACTATAAAATGATCCCACAAATATTATTCCATATAAAATTCAAAACACCCTATGAATCAATTCCTGTTTACAACTTTCTTGCTTTTACTAGATTAGGAAACTTCAGCTCAGAGGTTGAAGGGTTTACACAGGTCCACAAAGCTAATGGTAAACCTAGCCAGATAACCAGAGCAGAAAGCCTCGATTATTTATGCTTCCTGTCCATGTGACACTGGTGTAGGTAATCAGAGCCCAGAGGAATTAGTTCAGCTCTTGCAGACGTAACAGACTCTTTCATGCAAGTAAACGCTATGAAGTTTTGCAATGGAAGGAAGTATGGAGCCCAGCACACCAAAGAAATAGGCAACTCTGTTTTTCAGTGAAGGAATGGGGGTGGGGTGGGGGGTGGGGGAAGTTCACAGAAGAGGTAAGTTCCAGTGATGAGATATTCACCCAGCAGGCCTGGGCAGTCTGGCATAGAACAGAGGGAGCTGACAGGTGAGTAGAAGTCAGAAGCAGTCTGGCAAAATCAGAAATGCATGCGGCTCAGTATGGCTGAGTGTTTATGTGGTGGGCAGAAGAGGCAGAGCTGGGCATGCTAAAATTTCATTCTCATATAGGGATACCAGAAGAAAAGAGAGAGAAAAAGGGATAGAAAGTGTCTTTGAGGAGGTAGTTGCTGAAAACTTCCCCAATCGGGGGAAGGAGATAGTCTCTCAGGCCATGGAGATCCACAGATCCCCCTACACAAGGGACCCAAGGAAGACAACAGCAAGACACATAGTAATTAAAATGGGAAAGATCAAGGATAAGGACAGACTGTTAAAAGCAGCCAGAGGCAGGAATAAGATCACATACAAAGGAAAGCCCATCAGAGTAACAACAGACTTCTCAGCAGAAACCTTACAGGACAGAAGGGAGTGGCATGATGTATTAAATGCCATGAAGCAGAAGGACCTGGAACCAAGATTACTTCATCCAGTGAGATTATCATTTAAATTTGAAGGAGGGATTAAACAATTTCCAGATAAGCAAAAGCTGAGAGAGTTTACCTCCCACAAACCATCTCTGCAGTCTATTTTGGAGGAACTGCTATGGATGGAAGTGTTCCGAGGGTTGGATAGCTGGCACCAGAGGTAGTAAAATCATGGTAGGGAGGGTGGAGCAGCTGATTGCAAGGCAAATGCAAAATTAAACTGACTATCCCCAAAGCCAATCAAGGGAAGAGTAAAAGTATAGAATCTGATACCTAATATATAAAGAATGAAGGAGGAAGAAAAAGGAGGAGAAAAAGAAAAGAACCTTTAGATTGTGTTTGTAACAGCATACTAAGTGAGTTAAGTTAGACCCTTAGATAGTAAGGAAAGTAACCTGGAACCTTTGGTAACCACGAATCTAAAGCCTGAAATGGCAATAAGTACATACCTATCGATAATCACCCAAAATGTAAATGGACTGAATGCACCAATCAAAAGACATAGAGTCACTGAATGGATAAAAAAACAAGACCCATCTATATGCTGCTTACAAGAGACTCACCTCAAACCCAAAGACATGCACAGACTAAAAGTCAAGGGATGGAAAAAGATATTTCATGCAAACAATAGGGAGAAAAAAACAGGAGTTGCAGTACTAGTATCAGACAAAATAGACTTCAAAATGAAAAAAGTAACAAGAGATAAAGAAGGACATTACATAATGATAAATGGCTCAGTCCAACAAGAGGATATAACCATTATAAATATACATGTACCCAACACAGGAGCACCAGCATATGTGAAACAAATACTAACAGAACTAAAGGAAGAAATAGACTGCAATGCATTCATTTTAGGAGACTTCAACACACCATTCACTCCAAAGGACAGATCCACCAGACAGAAAATAAGTAAGGACACAGAGGCACTGAACAACACACTAGAACAAATGGACCTAATAGACATCTACAGAACTCAACACCCAAAAGCAACAGGATACACATTCTTCTTAAGTGCACATGGAACATTCTCCAGAATAGACCACACACTAGGCCACAAAAAGAGCCTCAGTAAATTCTAAAAGTTTGAAATCCTACCAACCAACTTTTCAGACCACAAAGGTATAAAACTAGAAATAAATTGTACCAAGAAAGCAAAAAGGCTCACAAACACATGGAGGCTTAACAACACACTTCTAAATAGTCAATGGATCAATGACCAAATTAAAATTGAGATTCAGCAATATATGGAAATAAATGACAATAACAACACAAAGCCCCAACTTCTGTGCGACGCAGCAAAAGCAGTCTAAAGAGGAAAGTATATAGCAATCCAGGCATATTTAAAGAAGGAAGAACAGACCCAAATGAATAGTCTAACACCACAGTTATTAAAATTGGAAAAAGAAGATCAAATGAGGCCTAAAATCAGCAGAAGGAGGGACATAATAAAGATCAGAGAAGAAATAAATGAAATTGAGAAGAATAAAACAATAGAAAAAAATCAATGAAACCAAGAGCTGGTTCTCTGAGAAAATAAACAAAATAGATAAGCCTCTAGCCAGACTTATTAAGAGAAAAAAGAGAATCAACACACATCAACAGAATCAGAAATGAGAAAGGAAACATCACGACAGACCCAACAGAAATACAAAGAATTATTTAAAACTACTATGAAAACCTATATGCTAAGAAGCTGGAAAACCTAGAAGAAATGGACAGCTTCCTAGAAAAATACAACCTTCCAAGACTGACCAAGGAAGAAACACAAAATCTAAACAAACCAATTACCAGCAAAGAAATTGAAGTGGTAATAAAAAAACTACCCAAGAAAAAAACTCCTGGGCCAGATGGATTTACCTCGGAATTTTATCAGATATACAGAGAAGATATAATACCCATTCTTAAGGTTTTCCAAAAAATAGAAGAGGAGGGAATACTCCCAAACTCATTCTATGAAGCCAACATCACACTAATACCAAAACCAGGCAAAGACCCCGCCAAAAAAGAAAATTACAGACCAATATCCCTGATGAATGTAGATGCAAAAATACTCAATAAAATATTAGCAAACCAAATTCAAAAATATATCAAAAGGATCATACACCATGACCAAGTGGGATTCATCCCAGGGATGCAAGGATGGTACAACATTCGAAAATCCAACATCATCCACCACATCAACAAAAAGAAAGACAAAAACCACATGATCATCTCCATAGATGCTGAAAAAGCATTTGACAAAGTTCAACATCCATTCATGATAAAAACTCTCAGCAAAATGGGTATAGGGGGCAAGTACCTCAACATAATAAATGCCATATACAATAAACCCACAGCCAACATCATACTGAACAGCGAGAAGCTGAAAGCTTTTCCTCTGAGATTGGGAACAAGACCAGGATGCCCACTCTCCCCACTGTTATTTAACATAGTACTGGAGTTCCTAGCCACAGCAATTAGACAAAAAAAGAAATACAAGGAATCCAGATTGGTAAAGAAGAAGTTAAACTGTCACTATTTGCAGATGACATGATACTGTACATAAAAAACCCTAAAGACTCCACTCCAAAACTACTAGAACTGATATCAGAATACAGCAAAGTTGCAGGATACAAAATTAACACACAGAAATCTGTGTCTTTCCTATACACTAACAATGAGCCAATAGAAAGAGAAATCAGGAAAACAATTCCATTCACAATTGCATCAAAAAGAATAAAATACCTCGGAATAAACCTAACCAAAGAAGTGAAAGATCTATACCCTGACAACTATAAGACACTCTTAAGAGAAGTTAAAGAGGACACTAACAAATGGAAACTCATCCCATGCTCTTGGCTAGGATGAATTAATATCATCAAAATGGCCATGCTGCCCAAAGCAATATACAGATTTGATGCAATCCCTATCAAATTACCAACAACATTCTTCAATGACCCCAAATAGCCAAAGCAATCCTGAGAAAGAAGAATAAAGTGGGGGGGATCTCACTCCCCAACTTCAAGCTCTACTACAAAGCCATAGTAACAAAGACAATTTGGTACTGGCACAAGAACAGAGCCACAGACCAGTGGAACAGATTAGAGACTCCAGACATTAACCTAAACATATATGGTCAATTAATATTCGATAAAGGAGCCATGGACATAAAATGGGGAAATGACAGTCTCTTCAACAGATGGTGCTGGCAAAACTGGACAGCTACAGGAAAGAGAATGAAACTGGATCACTGTCTAACACCATACACAAAAGTAAATTCAAAGTGGATCAAAGACCTGAATGTAAGTCATGAAACCATAAAACTCTTAGAAAAATACATAGGGAAAAATCTCTTTAATGTGAACATTAGCAACTTCTTCTTGAACATATCTCCCCGGGCAAGGAAAACAAAAGCAAAAATGAACAAGTGGGACTATATCAAGCTGAAAAGCTTCTGTACAGCAAAGGACACCATCAATAGAACAAAAAGGTACCCTACAGTATGGGAGAATATTTTCGTAAATGACAGATCCGATAAAGGGTTGACATTCAAAATATATAAAGAGCTCACCCACCTCAACAAACAAAAAGCAAATACTCCAATTAAAAAATGGGCAGAGGAGCTGAACAGACAGTTCTCCAAAGAAGAAATTCAGATGGCCAACAGACACATGAAAAGATGCTCCACATCGCTAGTTATCAGAGAAATACAAATGAAAACCACAGTGAGATATCACCTCACACCAGTAAGGATGGCCACCATCCAAAAGACAAACAACAACAAATTTTGGAGAGTTTGCGGAGAAAGGGGAACCCTCCCACACTGTTGCTGGGAATGTAAATTAGTTCAACCATTGTGGAAAGCAGTATGGAGGTTCCTCAAAATGCTCAAAATAGACTTACCATTTGACCCAGGAATTCCACTTCTAGGAATTTACCCTAAGGATGCAGCATTCCAGTTTGAAAAAGACAGATGCAGCCCTATGTTTATCGCAGCACTATTTACAATAGCCAAGAAATGGAAGCAACCTAAGTGTCCATCAGTAGATGAATGGATAAAGAAGATGTGGTACATATACACAATGGAATATTATTCAGCCATAAGAAGAAAACAAATCCTACCATTTGCAACAACATGGATGGAGCTAGAGGGTATTATGCTAAGTGAAATGAGCCAAGCGGAGAAAGACAAATACCAAATGATTTCACTCATCTGTGGAGTATAAGAACAAAAGAAAAACTGAAGGAACAAAACAGCATCAGAATCACAGAACCCAAGAATGGACTAACAGTTACAAAAGGGAAAGAGATTGGGGAGAATGGGAGGGTAGGGAGGGATAAGGGTGGGGAAGAAGAAAAGAGGTATTATGATTATCATGTATAATGTGGGGGGTGGGGGAAAGGGGAGGGCTTTGCAACACAGAGAAGACAAGTAGTGATTCTACAACATCTTACTATGCTGATGGACAGTGACTGTAATGGGGTTTGTGGGGGGGACGTGGGGTAGGGGAGAGCCTAGTAAACATAATGTTCTTCAAAAAAATTAATTAATTAATTATTTTTAAAAAATTTCATTCTCAAACCTCATTTTTTTTAGAAGAGATAGGGTAACAAGAACACAGGAGGCAGAAAGAACAATCAGGAGGGTATTCAATTATCCAGACTAGACATGATGCTGGCCCTGAGCAGCAGCTTCAGTTGCTTTTTCATGTCCCGCACACTGTTGGATATAAATCCGTGGAGTTATTATGTAAAGTGATTTAGCAATATGTAGCTAGAGTAATAAAACTGTTCCTTCTGAGGGAAACAATTTGTGTTACTTTTAAGAGAAAACTAATATATCCAAGAGACCAGAACTTCTTTACACTAATAACAATAGAATAATGGACAAAGAAAATTTCACAAAATAACTTCGAGTGACCACTAAATATATGCAAAGAAATGTTTATAATAAATAATTTAAGACATGAATTTCAAACATGAGGTCTACCATTTAAAAAAATATATATCCAAAGTTGACAAGGCAAAGTGAGATCTCCAAATGTTTTTGGTAAGACTGTATATTGATACAAATACCCTGGAATATATTAAATAATAGCCACAAAGAAAAGTTTAAAATTTTTATTCTTTAATTCAATAATTCAGCTTTTGAAAATGTATTCAAATAAATAACAAGGTAGCCCACTATTATGATTAGTTAATAACATGGGTTTTGCTAGGGTTTAAATCTAACTGTTGCATGACCTTAGACAAATTAATTTGTGTCTGTTTCTCATTTCAACTGTAAAATGTGTATAATAGGACTTGCCTCAAACTGTTATGAGTCTGAAATGAGTTAAGATTGTTAAACACTTAAAACATTATATATAGTAAGTGATAAATGTTCATGTGTTCATGTACATAAAGATTTATGAATAAGCTCATTCATCACAGGATTATTCATTATAATACAATATAAGAAATAACCTAAACAGCCAACACTAAAGGAATTTCTAAGTATTATCTTAGTAATTATAATTGTAAATTAGACAAAGAAAAAATCCCAAAGTTAGAAGAAGCACCAGAATAGGTAGTCCAATGATTAGATAGATGATAGATAGATGGTATGTGGGTGATGACGATAGACAGGTGGACAGAGAGAGGGATAGACATACAGACAGATGGCAGATAGGGAGGAAGGAAAGATGAGGGAGGGGAGGGAGGAAAGGCACTAAGTACATTCACACTGTTGTTCAGTCATTACTATCCATCTCCAAAACTTTTTCTTCATTCCAAACTGAAACTCTACCCATTAAACACTAACTCCCCATTACTCCTTCCCCTTCCCCTGGTAACCTCCATTCTCATAAGGACTTTCTGTCTTTATGAATTTGACTATTCCAGGTACCTCATCTAAGTGGCATCATAGAGCACTTGTCCTTTTGTAGCTGGCTTATTTCATTTAGCAGAATAGCTTCAAACATATTGCTGCATGTATCAGAGTTTCATTCCTTTTTAAGGCTAAATAATATGCCATTGTATGTATATAAACACAATTTCTTATCCATTCATTTGTCAATGGACACTTGGATTACTTTCACCTTTTGGCTACTGTGAATAATGCTGCTATGAACATGGGTGTACACTTACCTGTTTGAGTCTCTGCTTTCAGTTCTTTAAGACACATACCCAGAAGTGGAATTGCTGGGTCACATGGTAATTCCATGTTTAATTTTTTAAAAATCATAACTTTGTCCACAGCAGCTATACAATTGGCCATTTCCACTGGCACTGGCAACAAAGGCTCTAATTTCTCCACATCCTTGCCAACATATGTTATTTTCTATTTATTTGT
Source organism: Manis pentadactyla (assembly GCF_030020395.1). NCBI lineage: Eukaryota > Metazoa > Chordata > Mammalia > Pholidota > Manidae > Manis > Manis pentadactyla. Next base: position 115,183,927 of record NC_080024.1, on the reverse strand, counting down.
TTTCAAAAATAGCCATCCTAGTGGATGCAAAGTAGTATCTCACTGCAGTTTTGATTTGCATACCTCTAATAGGGATGCTGAACATCTTTTCACATGCTTAGAGGCCATTTGTATATCTTCTTTGGAGAAAGGTCTATTCAGATCCTTTGTCCATTTTTTAACTGGGCTATTATGGTTGCTGAGTTGGAGTTATTTATATATTCTGGATATTAATATCTAATCATATATATATGATTTATAAATGTTTTATCCCTTTCCATGGGTTGCCTCTTCACTCTGTGGATAGTGTCTTTTGATGCAAAAAAGTATTGAATTCTGATAATGTTTGATTTACCTATTTTTTTTGGTTGCCTATGCTTTTGGTGTCAGATCCAAGAAATCATTGCCCAATGCAATTCATGAAACTTTTGTCCTATGTTTATTCTAAGAGTTGAATTAATTTTTAATTGGATTTTGTTTTAGAGATCTAGAGATTACTTTTACCTATTGATCCAGGAATAAAAATATAAAAATGATAATTTGTACTTTAACATTTAATCTATGTGATACCAGAAAGAATGAGTATTCAGCTCAACAGTAATTCCAAAAACAACAAGTATGCTGACAAAAAGATCTGAAGAAAATGAATTGATACACTGGATTGTAGCTCATATTTCTCACAGTTAAATCTCTTTGCAAATAAACGTGTTCCATTTGTGGCAGGCGAACAATAATATATTAACAGTATCAAATCACTGTGGATTAAGTACTTGCAACAAATGAGTCCCATCTGTTAAAGCAGAATATTGTGAAGTAATTCATCATGTTTATTCTGTATCCAGTTGATGTGGACATAATGAAACTAAATTGTGGGGATATTACAGACTCAAATGCTTAAGTGCTTATGTATCAGACTACTTAAGCTGCTAAATGACACGTTTTGGATTCAAGAGAAAACAGGACATTCAAAGGCCAATAAACTTTTTGATTCTTTGCTTTATAGCTTCATTTGAAAATATATTAATAAAGCAATTCACATGCTGGTTTTGAAGCTCCTATTTCATAGTGGTAAAAATGGAATAAAAAAGAAAAGAATTAGGGGCTTGATACTACTGTTTAGGTCAAGAATGCTTTTTGCATGAAAGACCTATACCCTGAAAACTATAAGACACTCTTAAGAGAAATTAAAGAGGTCACTAACAAATGGAAACTCATCCCATGCTCCTGGCTAGGAAGAATTAATATCGTCAAAATGGCCATCCTGCCCAAAGCAATATACAGATTTGATGAAATCCTTATCAAATTACCAACAGTATTCTTCAACAAACTGGAACAAATAGTTCAAAAATTCACATGGAACCACCAAAGACCCTGAATAGCCAAAGCAATCCTGAGAAGGAAGAATAAAGGGGGGGTAGATTCTCGCTCCTCAACTTCAAGCTCTACTACAAAGCCACAGTAATCAAGACAATTTGGTATAGGACAAGAACAGAGCCACAGACCAGTGGAACAGAATAGAGACTCCAAACATTAACCCAAAACATATATGGCCAATTAATATAAGATAAAGGAGCCATGGACATACAATGGGGAAATGACAGTCTCTTCAACAGATGGTGCTGGCAAAACTGGACAGCTACATGTAAGAGAATGAAACTGGATCACTGCCTAACCCCATACATGAGAGTAAATTCAAAATGGATCAAAGACCTGAATGTAAGTGATGAAACCATAGAACTCTTGGAAAAAAGCATAGGCAAAAATATCGTGGACATAAACATGAGTGACTTTTTCATGAACATATCTCCCCAGGCAAGGGAAACAAAAGCAAAAATGAACAAGTGGGACTATATCAAGCTAAAAAGCTTCTGTACAGCAAAGGACACCATCAATAGAGCGGAAGGGTATCCTATGGTATGGGAGAATATATTCATAAATGACAGATCCAATAAAGGGCTGACATCAGAAATATATGAAGAGCTCACACACCTCAACAAACAAAAAACAAATAATCCAATTGGAGGGTGGGTAGAGAAACTGAGGAGACAGTTCTCTAAGGAGGAAATTCAGATGGCTAGCAGACACATGAAGGGATGCTCCACATTGCTTGTCATCGGAGAGGTGCAGGTTAGGACCACGATGAGTTGTCGCCTCGCACCAGTAAGGATCGCCATCATCGAAAAGACAATCAACAACAAATGTTGGCGAGGTTGTGGGGAAGGGGGAACTCTCCTACACTGCTGGTGGGAATGTAAATTAGTTCAACCATTGTGGAAAGCAGTATGGAGGTTCCTCAAAATGCTCAAAATAGAAATACCATTTGACCCAAGAATTCCACTTCTAGGAATTTACCCTAAGAATGCAGCACTCCAGTTTGAAAAAGACAGATGCACCCCTATGTTTATCGCTGCACTGTTTACAATAGCTAAGAAATGGAGGCAACCTAAGTGTCCACCAGTAGATGAATGAATAAAGAAGAGGTGGTACATATACACAATGGAATATTACTCAGCCATAAGAAAAATCAGATCCTACCATTTGCAACAACATGGATGGAGCTGGAGAGTATTATGCTCAGTGAAATAAGCCAGGCGGAGAAAGACAAGTACCAAATGATTTCACTTATATGTGGAGTATAAGAACAAAGGAAAACTGAAGGAACAAAACAGCAGCAGAATCACAGAATCCAAGAACGGACTAATAGTTACCAAAGGGAAAGGGACTGGGGAGGATGGGTGGGAAGGAAGGGACAAGGGTGGGAAAAAAGAAAGGGGGCATTATGATTAGCATGTATAGTGCGGGGGGGCATGGGGAGGGCTGTACAACACAGAGAAGACAAGTAGTGATTTTACAGCATCTTACTACGCTGATGAACAGTGACTGTGAAGGGGTATGTGGAGGGGACTTGGTGAAGGGGGGAGCCTAGTAAACATAATGTTCTTCATGTAATTGTAGATTAATGATACCAAAATTTTAAAAAATCAAAATAATTGTTTTAGAAGGGTTATTTTGAAAGGATGCTTTTCCTATGTCTGGACATACTACTTGGGACTCTAAATAAGGTCATGTAACAGTGTATTCATTTTGATTTCCTTATGGAGGACAACCAGCTCTCGATTATTACCTAAAAAAAGAAAAGAATGCTTTTTGCTAGCTTTAATGAATATTTTCTGCCTTTATTAAAAATAAATTGGTGTTAGGGTGCCAAGATAATTCAGTGAAATTGAAATTTGGTTCTTTTCAAAAAATGGTACAGGAACAGTTAGATACCCACATGTGAAAGAATAAAGCTGAAACTCTACCTAACACAATAAACAAAAATTGACTCTAACTGGATGAAAGTTTAGATGAAAATCTTTCTTAGGAGTAAATCTCTAGAATCTTGAGTTAGGCAAAGCCTTCTTAGAAACACCGCCAAAAAGGACAAAAGAAAAAAAAACAGGAAATTGGACTTCATCAAAATGAGAAACTTTGAGCTTCAAAGGATACCCTTGGGAAGGTGAAAACACAAAACACGAAAGGAGAGAAAATATTTGCAAATCATGTATCCAATAACATATTCAGAACATGTAAAGAATTCTTACACCATAATAGTAAAAAGGCAAATAACCCACTTTAAAAATTGGCAAAGGATCTGGAAAGACATTTCTTCAAAGAAGATAAATGTCTAATAAGCACATTAAAAGATATACATCATTCACATGAAAAGCTGCTCATCACTAATTATCAGAGAAATGCAAATTAAAACCACAATGAGATATCACCTCACAGCAGTTAGGATGGCCAACATAGGAAAGACTAGGAACAACAAATGCTGGTGAGGATGTGGAGAAAGGGGAACCCTCCTACACTGCTGGTGGAAATGTAAACTAGTTCAACCATTGTGGAAGGCAATATGGAGGTTCCTCCAAAAACTAAAAATAAAAATACCATTGGACCTGGAAATTCCACTCCTAGGAATTTACCCAAAGAAAACAAGTTTTGAGATTCAAAAAGACATATGCACCCCTATGTTTATTGCAGCACTATTTACAATAGCAAAGATATGGAACCTAAGTGTCCATCAGTAGAGGAATGGATAAAGAAGAGGTGGTACATATACCCAATGGAATATTATTCAGCCATAAGAAGAAAACAAATCCTACCATTTGCAACAACATGGATGGAGCTAGAGGGTATTATGCTCAGTGAGATAAGCCAGGCGGAGAAAGACAAGTACCAAATGATTTCCCTCATTGTGAAGTATAACTATGAAGCAAAACTGAAGGAACAAAACAGCAGCAGACTCACAGACTCCAAGAGGGGACTAGCAGTTACCAAAGGGGAGGGGCGTGGGAGGGTGTGTCAGTGGGGAGGGAGATGGGGATTGAGGGGTATTATCTTTAGTACACGTGGTGTTGAGAGGGCACAGGGAAAACAGTGTAGCATATAGAAGACAAGTAGTGACTCTGTGGCATTACTACACTGATGGGCAGTGACTTCAGTGGGGTATGGGGGAGACTCGATAATATGGGTGAATGTAGTAACCACATTGTTTTTCATGTGAAACGTTAGTAAGAGTGTACATACGTGATACCTTAATAAAAAAATAATTTATAAAAAAAATATACATCATTAGCTGTCAAGGAACTACAAATCAAAACTATATTGAGATACCAATTCACACCCACTACGATGGCTAACATTAAGAAGTCAGATATAATCAAGTGTTAACAAGGATGTAGAGAAATTGGAACCCTCATGTATTGCTTATAAGAATGTAAAATGGTACAGCTGCCATAGAAAACAGTTTAGAGACTCTTCCAATGAGTTCAATATACTTACCATATGACTAATCAACTCCACTTTTAGGTATATACCCAAGAGAAATGAAAACATGTCTACACAAAAAATGTTTTCATAGCAACATTAGTCACAGTAGCTATAAAGTGTAAACAAACATAGTAGCCAAACAAGTGTAATCCCAATGCCCGCCAACTGATGAATGAATAAACAATATGTGGTATACCCATACAGTGGATTATCTGGCCAATAAAGGAATGAATTACTGATGCATACTACACCATGAATGAACATTGAAAACATCATGCTGAATGAAATGAGACAGTCATAAAATACCACATATTGTATGATTACATTTCTGTGAGATACTCAGAATTGGTAAATCTATAGAGACAAAAAGTATATCAATGATTGCCTAGAGCTGGAGTGGGAAGATGTGAGGATAATGGAGAGTGACTTGTTTATTTTAAGGTGATAAAAATTTTCTGAAATTAGATTGTGTTGATGGTTGCACAACCATAACTATATTAAAAAACAATGAATTAGACACTTTAAATGAGTGAATTGTATAGTATGTGAATTATGTCTCAGTCTAACTGCTAAAAATCATATTGGTATTAGAAATTTTATTTGGGAATCCTTCTGAAATTGAGAGTGGAGAGGAGGAAATCAGGCTTTCAAGTTTGTAACAGGAAAAAGTCATTCCATTTGAATGGTTTTTATTACTTCATTGAGTTCAAAGATTAATTGATAGTTGTTCTCTTCAAGGTTTTCATGTATTCATTTATGTCTGGTTACTGCTATATCCTAGACACTGGGGATACAAACATGAAAAAGAAGGTGCTATTTCTCTAGCCCACCAAATAATAAGAAAGCATGGAAAATCACATACAATAAATATGATAGAAATATGGAATCAATGCAGTGGGAGTACAGTGTAGAGGACCTGACTGTCCATGTGTAGTTTGGAGTTGGGCATAAAGATGGAGATCAAAAGGATCATCCTTCAATTGAAGTTTATCATATGGTCAAGAGGACATACACAACAGATTGTAGATGACTCAGGAGAGGAAAGAGTCAAAGATGATTTTTCTACTTTTAATACTTACACACTTCATGGACTGCTGTGATCATTATGAAGGACAAAGCAGTATAGCTATTGAGTGATTTTACTGACCATGTTCACAAAGCTCACTTTTAGCCAGGAAATAGGAGATTTTTATTGACAGAGTTTGACCTCCACTGAAATATCACAGTAGTTATTTTCAGATGCACAATTTTTATGGAGAGTACCTTTAAGGCAGAGGAGAAATCTGACTTGGAATCCCTTCCCTATTACTTATTAGCTATATGCTCTGTGTTACCTTTAGCCTTCTGTAAATTGTATGAAAATGACAACAGTAACCAATGTGGTTCTGTAATGATGAAAGGAAATTGAATAGATGAAAATGTTTTCATTTCTTCAGAATATTTGACTCTCAAGCTTTTATACCTTTGTGAGTAGGACTTAGAACGTTCAATAAATCTATTGTTTGCTGACAAATGTAATCAGGGCAAAAAGAAATACAAAATCAGTCTTCTGTTACAATAAAAATGCCAGAGCTCAGATGCACAGGCCCAAAAGGTGAAGAAAATGAAAATCAAATGGGCAAGGAAATTGGGCCATGAATGAGTGTAAAAGAGGACAAGGCAAAGGCTGATTATAAAACAGGCAGACAATCTAGTAAAGGTGTAAAGAAGGCAGGGCTCAGAGGTCAAGCTCAGCAGCAGATAGAGTTGTCAGGCAGTTGTTAGGAGCCAGGAAATTAGGTGGGACTGAAATACATTAGCTGGCATTTATTTCCTGAGATAGAACAAGCATATCTTTTGGGTCTGATCTCCAGTGAAGAAGGTTGAATATTCTATCTATACTGTTTAGCAGACTGACTCGGTTTGATGTGCATAATTAGAAGGATTTCCATTGTACAAATGATAGAGGACACATATGCGTATCTATGTGCACCTACACACATTCATACACACATACATATATATACACGTGACATTTCTGCTATGTATGTTGTAAATTTCTTCCAGAGTTAAATAACCTAAGTGCGATTTCTTTTCATGTATGGCTGCTTTTATTGACATCACTTCTATATGTTTCTTCCTGTAGCATCAGTGGAAGGCAGTTTCTTTCATTGTCCTTGAAAGTTGGATTTTGGTTAATGCTGAAATATCTACACTGAAAAGTGGAGAGTAGAAAAGTGTCAGTTCTTATATTTGACTTTCATCAAGCCCTGAATGGTTTTCAAAAAGCTACTCATGGAAGCAGGTAAAGTGCCTTAAACAACATCTAGATATGCAGTGTAGAAGCACAATTGCTATTGCTAGGACAAGTTCCTGCCTGTCCAAAGAATGAGCTTCATTCACGGATCTTTCTTTGTCCAGCAGCTTTCTTCCTAAAATAAATGAAATGGTCATTCAGTGTCCCTCTACTGAATAAAAGTCATTACATCCTCACAGTATGATCTTTCCTGACCTACTTTTAAATTTGCTTCTGAAAAGAAAATTCACTTATCACTTAGATTATTATTATTGTAATTAATAAGCATTTTGTATACATTTAAAAACGAACAGATTATAGGTCCATTGGGTAAGCATTCTACTGAACTTAATGCCAGGGATTGTAACTTATTCATTGTTGCTGCCCAGTGAATTTAGACTAATAATTAGAGGACTGGTTATGAGATATCAGGGAGAAATATGTTAAAAGTAAGAAGGAACTCTTAGTATACGCATTTTAAGTCCACTTTTCTTTCCTGCATAGGGTAACCTTACTATAATTCTAACGTTTAATAACGATTATTTTTTGCATCAGTTTGTTTCATTATGATAATATGCAATATAATCTCACTTTATCTCTGACACTAATCACATGAATGAGTTATTTTAGTCTCATCGTCAAAACAATGAATAAATAGCTTGCTGACAAAACAGTCAGCAAACTGGGGCAATTTATAAAAAATGGAACTAAAGCTTATATTTTCCAAGTGAGAACTGTGTTATGAACTTCTAGCATTACTGTATCTCACTTTGCTATTCCTGAGGTATACTCCATTTTTAATTACTATTTTTCAAAACATGTAACTGGATTAAATTTCAAAAAATATTGAGTGCTTGCCAGATCACAGTATTTTGGAAAACAGAGGAAACATCCATCTTCAAGGACAATACATTCTTCATGGGCAGAGAAAGTAGATTTCAACTTTTATTCATGATCAGTGGTCAACAATAAAAACAATTCTCCATAGTTTGGTAATAGAAAAATACTTTCAGGAAAAAATAAAGAGGACAAAGCCCATCTATTCTTAAACTAAATGGTTTCAGGTACAGTGTGTTAGGTTTTAATTCCTCTTCCTGTGGGCTAGTATTTATTTTTTTATCACTTCTAACCCTCTCCTGACTGCTGATATGAAAAGTCCAAAGGCTAACACAGGCTAAAACTCTCCCTTTCCTGCCCAGGCTTCCCAGGGCAAGATTACCATAGCATCTGTTACTCATCTTGCATGTGTGATGAATTTGCCAAGTCCTTTAATACTTTATCTAATTGATCAAGAACTACTCTGGGTATTATCCTGCCCATTTAATAAATGAGGCAACTGAGTCTTAGAGCTGTAGAGTGACTAGCTCAAGACCTCAGTGTCAGTGAGGAATGTGCACAAGATAATAGGGCACAGCAGTTATCTGCCTCTGCCTCTGACCAACTCCACAGCCTGTGGTCTTCGCTGCCTCATTTTACTTAAGAACATACATAAAATATATAATGCACTAAAATTAAAATATAAGTGTCTCATATATTCTGTATGCCATTCACATGTTTAGCAGTTTGAAAGAGGAGATTCCATTCAACAGGGAGGACTTGAGATTGGAAGAGGACAGAGTTAAATGCTTTCCTCCTGATTTTTATGCCAAAGGTTTTCTGTTGATCATCATTAACTATCAAGTTTGAATACTTAAGTGAAAGCTTGTATGAAAACATTCCTCCACACTGAAAAACTTATGAAAACAACTGTGGAGTAAAAAAGACAATTTTTTTCCTTCAACTAAAAATAGCAAAAATAATGCTTATAATTTTCTAACCAAAATACATTATTTCCTATAGGTAAATTGCATATTTCCACTATACATAGTTATATATATATACACATATGTATATGTACACACACATGTATACATGTTAGTTTATAATCATATATTAAATATAACAGCTTTTTGTTTTCATGAATACCTTATTCTATATTTGTCATGACATTCTCTTGAGAGAAGTTCTAATATGAAATACTTCTTTTACATAATTTGAGTTAACACTCTGAAGAATTAAGTCACTTAACTTTTTTCAGTACAACCCCAAGTGCTTTGGTAAAAAAATTTCAAAATATCCCATTCCTATTGTCAACATAACCTTCCTAGCATATTCAAAAATCATACCAGATTTACTAACATGTTATATTTAATATACTGAAAAATACCACCAGATTAAATTAAATGTAAAACTTCATTTAGAAAGATGTTTTAAACAGCACTGATTTTTCCCCGTGAGCCAAAAAAATTTGGTCTTTTATTTAACTGCCTCCTCAAGTAAGGGTCAACAGCAGTCTTCACTCTTAATGTTAAAGAGAACTAGCAGGCAAGACTTCTGGAATGATGAAGTGAGACCAAAGTGAATCCACTTCCCTGATAAAACAGCAAAAATAATGGCAAAATTATCAATACCAATACCTTCAGAACTTTAAAAACAGTCAAAGGTACAGAAAAAACTGAAAAATGCTTATTCATAAAAGACTACTGAACCTGCTAAGAACAGCTGCTTCTGTGTTACTTCTTTAGTCCACAGCAGCCATGGAAAGCCAGCAGCCTCACATCCAACAAAAAAGACTTACTTGTTTGGAAAGTTGTTAAGGGTCCCATTCCCAGAGGATGGTCAATACATTGGTCAGGCTTGTAGCTTACTAGAAAAATCTCTGATCCCCAGGCATTGGTCTGCTCAATGGAAAAAAATAAAAAACAAAGCAACCCACTGGAATTGTTAAAATCACAACTGCCCAAGTAAGATTTTAGTTGGTATAAACAAGAGACTGGCCCCAAATTTAAAAAGGAAATCTAGAAACTAGTTGGCCATAGTCTACTTTGAAAATCTCTGACATATTTTCTAGAAGATTGTGCATATGCATAGGGTTCTTGATATGCCCAGAAAGAACTGGGGAAGAAGTGGGTCCCAGTTACTCACTTCTAGCTGATCCTGAGGCCCTTTCAAGCAGGCAACAAAAGCTAAGAGTGACTTGTGAAATGCCTGAAAGGTGAGCCTGTCCTTTCTCACACACATCTCCTTGACAAAACACTGAAGACTTACTGGGTCAAGATATTTAAGAAAATGTTTAAAGTGATCACTGGTGAACCATTCAACAATGATGATCCATGAAGAATCCTTGGAATTCACTTAAAAGTGAAAAAAATAAAAAAGAACTAGCAAAGCAGTGGCCACAAACTGAAGAGAATGCATAATATAAGAGCAACTAAAACACTGGAAGAGGGAAATATGATTCCAAAGTTGCTACAATATATTATCTATATTTTTATTTTTAACAAAAAGTTCTGAGACATACAAAGATACAGGAAAGTCTGCTCCAAAATACCCAATTAAAAATGCCTCTGAGGGGGTCCAGATGTTGGAACTGGTAGAATTAAATCAGGTAGATGTTCAAAAAACTAAAGGAATTTATTCAGAAAGAATTAAAGTAAACCATGACAACTATGCTTTACCAAATAAATAATATTAACAAAGACATAGAAATAATTTTTGAAAAGAACCAAATAAAAATTCTGTAGTTGAAGTAAAATAACTGATAAAAAGTTTACTAGATGGACTCAATAATAGATCTGAGATGGCAGAAAAAAAAGATTCAGTAAAGTTGAAGAAAGGACCATAGTGATTATCCAGTCTGAAGAACAAAAAGAATAAAAGGAGCAGAGGGAGTAGGAGAAGGAAAAAGAAGGGGAAAGAAAAGAAGAAAACAAAGTAGAGGATCTCAGAGTTGCAGGAAACCAGTAAGAATGACAAAATATGTATTATGGGATTCCCAGAAGGAAAAGGGTGGGGGCAGTGGGTGGAGGCAGAAAAGTATTTGAATGAATAATTGTGAAAAATTTCCAAATTTTATGAAAATCATTAATCACATCCAAGTAGCTCAACAAACACCAAGTAAGATATACTCAAAAGATCCACCTACATACATCATAAACTGTTGAAAATCAGAGACAAAGAGAATGTTTTGGAAACAAGAGAAAAATGCCTCATCACCTACCAAAGATTCTCAATAAGAACAATAGCAGACTTCACATCAGAAGCAACAGTGACTAGAAGAGAGAGGGATACCATAGCCAAAGAGCTGAAAGAAAAGGATTGTCAACCAGGAATTCTATACCCAGCAATACTAACCTTAAAAAATGAAAAACATGAAAACATTCTCAGATAAAGAAAGACTGAGTGAATTTGCCACTGGCAGACCACCACTAAAAAAACTCTAAAGGGAGTATTTCACACTGAAGAGAAGGACTTATATGGTAAATCAGATCAACACAAAGAAGGAAAAAACATTGACAAAAGTAATTACATGCATAAATATTAAAGGTAAGGTAACATTTTGAAACTCCTGATTAAAAGATAACTGCATAAAACAATTGTTATAAAAATAAGCTGAAAGGCTTATAATGGAAAAGACAAAATTTGTATGACAATGACAATACCAAAGGGGCGAAGCTATGTTTTCACAAAGCTTCTATGTACTATTGGAATTAAGTTAACAATAATATGATGTAGATTTCCTTAAGATGTATAATTGTTATCTCCAGAGCAGCTACTAAGAATATATATAACAGGAAAGTATAGTAAAAAGGAAATTAAAGGATTTTAAATGGTACATTAGAATTATATATTTACACACACATAAAAGAAGTAATGGAGGAACCAAGGAACAAAAAAGATGTATAGAAGACAAATAAAATAGTACATCATGTAAATCCTACCATATCAATAATTACAATAAGAATTAAAACAAAAATAATTTAAGGATAAAAATAAAGGACTAAGCACTCCAATTGAAAAGCAAACGTGATCAGACAGGATATAAGACAATATCCAACTATGTGCTATCTATCAGAGACACACTTTAGATTCCAAGACACAAAACATTATAACTAAAAGGATGGAGAAAGATTTTCCATGCAAAGGGTAATCTAAAGAATGCTGCGATGTCTATACTGATATCAAACAAAATAGACTTTAAGAATAAAAATTTTACCAAAGACAAGAGACTGTAATGAAAGAATGGTCATTAGAGCAAGAAGATAGAACAATTATAAATGCACTGCATCATTTACAGGCTTTCGCAGGGGGGACAATTTAGTACATGAAGTAAAAACTAAAAGAAGTGAAGTGAGAAACAGACAATTCAACCATAATTTTCGAATGTTAGAAAACAGACAGAAGAAAGTAAGTGGAGTTTGAGATTTTGAATAATCAGACACAGATTGTCCATCCTAGACAAGCCTAGAGCCAACTGACACAGAAACATGAGATTTTCCAGCCAAGATCTTCAGAACAGATTACCTACCCCATAGATGGCAGAGAATCCATCAATGACCCCAGCCAAGATAAGCTAGAAGACAAAAGAAATTTGTAGATTTCAAAGAAAGTGTACATTGAGAGCTTTTGAAATTGATTACTGTGGTATCCATACAGAAAATTGAAAATATCAGCTGATTGTCCTCAATTGTGTGTGATACAAAACTGAAAAAATAAAAGAGGTGAACTAAAAAGAACTAGTTATTGTATAAGTATAATTTAGAAGAAATATAGTAGGTTCCTATAAATTGCTGGGTTGGAGAAAAGGTATTTTTTTCACCTCCAGTCATTCTAGCTAGTGAAATTTTCTCAATGTAAAATGAAACCTGAGAATGCTAAGACCAAATCAAGAGTGTGGACGCTAAGACCCTTTTTAGATAACTCTGAAAGAATTAAGTTATGCCTGGTAGGCCTTCTAAGCCAGACAAAAGGAATTCTAGAATATTTGAAGGCATAGTCCCATAGAAACCTGATATCAAAATAGCACTAATTAAGTACAAGGAGGCATATCTCAAAAGTAATTCGGGGTATTGTACTTGGAGTGGGATATGATAAGACATGTCGTATGACCACAAAAATTTTTAAGTAAATTCAAATGACAAAATATCACCAAATCTAAATCAAAAGGGGCTGTGTCCAAACTGCAATAAAGTCTCTTGGCTTTCAACTTGATATAATCAAGGAACAGATTGAATTAGTTCCTTAACTGCCAAAATTAATCAATCATTCCTTAGAGATGGTCAAGAAGAATAAGCAAAAGGGATGGATGTCTCAGAGGCAGGATACAAGAGGTCAGAAATTAGAGGTTACACCCATTAGCACATAAAGTTGATTTTCTTAACTATACTCCAATTTTCTTGAAATCATCATTTACAGGCTTCAGCAGAGGGGATAATTTAGATAGTAATCTTACAGCATTTTTAATGAATACACAGACACATTTAATGAATATACATAAACTCAGTAGTTCAGTTCATTCATATTATCATTGTTGGATTAGCTAACAAGGCCACTGTGAAAGTCTTCACTGAAAATATAAATAATTTATCATTTTTATCTTTCTAATGGATAACTAATGATCAAAGTGGGTCAGTATCCAAATTCATTTCTCTTGACCTGGAGTTTATGTCCACCACACTTCAAGTTGCTTCTACTACACTGCAAAGTGATATAAACACAGAGAAAGCCCTAATTTTCTTCAATTGAGTGCAAGAGGAAGAAATGCTGTTCTATCATTTGCAATACAAGATTATTCTATTTCTTTTAAAATACATATATTTCTGGACAATGTGCCACCCAGAAAATAGTATTCCTTCTTCCTTAACACATAAATTTAAAAACTTAAAGTTCACTTATTAACTGTAAAGGAAAAAATAATCAATGGCATAAAATTCCCTTACCTTGCAATTCATTTTGTACAAGCTTACAATGTAGTCCTTGTGTTAAGAATATAAATTAAATGTTTATTTCCTCTTATTGCAAACCCTTGTTTGTCATATTGTTATATGAAAGCAGTCAATAGATAAAAAATGAAGTCCATTTTAATATAAAAATCAGTGATAAAACAACTCCATGCAGTTTGTTGCATTAGTATTATTGAAAATCTACAAAATAATCGTATTTGCCTGAAGAGACCAAAAGTGTTAAGATACCCTGAACAACTATGACTCTGGGTACTGCATATGTTTACCTTCTGCTAGATGCCTAAGTATTTGATGGTTTGTGATCATTGGAGTGAATTTAACAAATTTGGTTCCTCCTTTTTAGAAGCTTACAAATTATGACAGATAATATTAACAAATATGTATTCCTTTTTGAACTATTCCTCAAACTAACATTTACAGTTTGAGTCACATAGCTATGAGTCCCTTTAAAAAAAAAAGGCAATATGGTCTAGGGCAAGGAGCCCTCAACTGAAGGCAAAATGCTGTCCCAGTAAGGCTCTGTTACTTGCTGGCTATTCTTCAACTCCAAAAGTTATAAATTCAGATTAGAGCAATATGCTACTTTTCCAGCTAACAGGTTACTATGATGATTAAATGTGATAATGGAGGTAAAATATAATTGTTTGTGAAATATAATTGTTTGCTATGGACGAGTAAAACAGCAAAAATCCAAGGCAGTAACTTTTTTTTTTGGTGGTGGTTTAGTTGCACCAGATAATGGCTTGGAATTTAGTGGGGAGAAAAGCAGTAGGGAGGCAGGAAGTTCAGAGGGACCGGGGGAAGAAGAAGGAAAAATCTTGGCTCACAGAGAGCATCTGGATATGACACTGGAGAAAAAGGGTTTTAAGTTAATTGAAACACAAACAGAAAATATTAGACTGAGACTCCTTCAGGTTAGTAACTAAGTCTGATCCATCTTTTCGCTTCTTATACTGTCTGATACAGTATTTTGTATGCTTTACATGCCCGTTCTTAGGTTTCTAGAAAACAGAGCTCATGTTTTATTTGGGAGATATAAACTTCAGGGCTTTAGCTGCATCTTAAAGCTTAATTTTTTTTAATTTGAAGATAGAGGAAATGGGTTCCCTACACATACTACAGTGTCCCAGATGTACTTGCATCACCAGTGTTCTCTGTGACTTACCTCCACCACCCCACAAAACCCAGAAAACAATATCATTCCCATCCCACACAGTTCAGGCAATAGCCTTCCATTGTTTAAAATTTCCTCCTACCTCCCAAATTTCTGCATGATTTTGCCTCTTCTCCTGACCAATTTACTTCTTACTGGTCTTGGTGCCCTGCTTCTGAAAACTGCATCTGCTACCTTGCTCATTTTACCCAAAGAATTAAGAAAGTTTTTATGTTCTTAAAGCAAAGGAGTTTTGATTAGTACTGAGAAATTCAGTTTGCATGTAGGGAAAGAAGATAATGTTTTTGTCAATACTGTTGCTATGCAACCACTAAGCTATGACAGCTAGAACTAAAATGAAACATAACTTCATAAGTGGAGGATGGTTCAAAATAATATGGTTATGGGCTGCTAAAGCCAGCACATGCTGGAACTTCCTAAAAAGGAATGAGCTGGAAAGGAAGTAAAAGGCTTTAAAAGAGTTTATAGAATTTTATTTTTTTAAAGGAAGTCCAAGTGCAAACCCATGGGGTTGTTCCTTAAATTCTATTATTATATGAGGCGCTGCATCAGGAATGTACAACTAATTATGATTAAAGCAATAATGGGCCACCTACACTAGTTATGATGCAAAAGAGACACATCACCATTTAGATTTTTAAAAATTTAAACTGTAACTGAAATAAGATGTACTTTTTTATAATGGAGAGAGCATGACCACAAAGATGACTGGAAACATGAACTCTACAGCCCATCCATGAACATTAGTATAAAAAGCAGTCTTTTGAATATTTTTAGAAGAATGTATTATTTTTTCATTAAAGTTTCATTGATCTTACGAAGGTTCACATGAACAACGTCGTTTCAACATTCACTCATATTATCAAGTCACCCCCCAACCATCCCATTGCACTCATTGTCCATCAGTGTAGTAAGATGTTACAGAGCCATTACTTGTCTTCTCCCCACTATACTGCCTTCCCTATGAGCTGCCTATATTGTGATTATGAATTATAGTGTCCCTTAGCCCTCTTCTCTGCTCTCAGCCCCTTCCCTTTGGTAACAGCTAGTCCCTTCTTGGAGTCTGTGGGTCTGCCGCTGTTTGTTCCTTCAGTTTTGTTTTGTTGGTATACTCCATGGGTGAGGGAAATCATTTGGTACTTGTCTTTCTCCACTGGTTTCTTTCACTGAGCATAATACCCTCTAGCTCCATCCATGTTGTTGCAAATGGTAGGATTTGTTTCATCTTATGGCTGAATAATATTCCATTGTGTATATGTACCACATTAGAAGAATGTATTATTTTAAGAAATGTTAGAAAATCTAATTATGACATCAAAGTATTATGTCAAATAAGATATTTCTTCAATATGAGACAAACATTCTTTATCATTCTTGTTATTTTTTAGTCTTTATTTTTTGTGGGGTGCCAAAGTATAGCCTCAAAATTCGCATCTGAATGAAAGAATTCCACTTCTTCCTAGGAAGAAGTAAATTATAGGGTCAGTATTAGACAGGGTTCTCTAGAGAAACAGAACCAATAGTATGTGTGTGTGTGGATGAGAGACACACATACGTTTATTATAAGGAATTGTCTCATGCAGTTATGGAGGCTGGCAAGTCCCAAGATCTGCAGGATGAATCAGTAAGCTGGAGACCTAGGAGAGTCAAGGGTGCATTTCCAGTAAAAACTGGCAAGCTCAAGACCCAAGAAGGCCCAGTGTTTCAGTCCCAGTCCAAAGACCAGAAAAGAGCAGAGTCCCAGCTCAGCAGTGCGGCAGAGGACACTCACTCAGCGTTTGGCTTTACACAGGCCTTCAATTGGTTAGATGAGGTCTACCCCTATCAGGGAGGGAAATCTGATTCAAATGTTAATCTCATCCACAACCACCTTCACAGAAACCTCCAGGATAATGTTTGACCAAATATCTGGGTACCGTATGGCCCAGTCAAGTTGACACATAAGATTAACCATTAAAGGGGCCTTGTCTGAAATGTTACCCCTTGTATTGCAAGGTTCCCACAATCTGATCTCAGTTTAATTTATTTGTTTAATGTTGGTTTACATGAGCCTTCTTGTTTCTGGTTATCTGAATCTTATTGACTTTCATGTATTTCTATGAACATGCTCATTCTACCATGCCTCTGATAAAAGTAGCCCCTGTACTAAGAATGCCTTCTCTCACTTTGTCAATCCACATCCAATCCAAGTTCAGCACCCTAGCTCCATTGTCACCTCTAGGCAGCCTTCTTGGACCCCATTAGCTTTCAGTGTCTCTCCTTCCTCATTTAGTGGAACCTGCACCATCTAAGGTCACAGTCTGTTAATTGTGTAGTAATATTCTCAGCAGAATAAGTTTTTTTGAGTGGGGGTAGGGTTCAACTGCTATATTCATTTATCCATCCAATGTGTAGTCTAAATATATACATCTTGCTTTCAAGGTGTTCACAATCTAGGGAAGTTAAAACAATTACCTATTTCAATAATGTAATTGCAATAATGTAATAGGTGGTAAACACACGGTGTTATGAGAGCAGAGTATGGAAAGGGTTAGGAAATTGCTCCAGCAATTAGCAGTTCAAATGAAAAAATATTTATTCTCACTGTTTCTGTGGGTCAGGCATCTGGAAGCAGCTTAGCTTTGTGGTTCTGGCTCAGCTGTGAAGTTCCAGTCAAGCTGTTGGCTGGAGGGGCAACCTCATCTTAAAGCCTGGAAGAGGACCAGCACTCATATTCACGTACATGGTTGTTAGCTGGCCTCAGTTCCTGACTGGCTACCGACTAAAAACTTAAGATCCTCTCTCCATTGGTCTTTCCCTAGTTTGCCCAAGGTCCTTATGACGTTGCAGCTGGCTTGCCCCAGATAAAGGTATCTGAGGGAGAGGAATCACAGCCAGGAAGGAAGCTGCACTCTTTTTAAACCTACTCTTGGAAGTGATAGGCCATCATTTCTTCCATCATATTTGTTAGAAGTATGACCCCAACTCCTGCTTATACTCCAGGGGAGGGTAATTAACTACATCTCTTGAAGGGAAAAGTACCATGTCCACAATTGCTTATTTTTAAAATCACCATGAGTTAGGGAATGGTTCTTAGAGCCGGTGAAAACTAAATTGAATTTTAAAAGATCAGTTAGGTGAAAGGGTGGAAGAAAGGTGTTTTGGGGAGAGAGATGAGACTATAAAGGAAAAAGAAATATGAGAGAGCATGGGACCTCTGTGTAACAGGAAATTTCTGATAGGGAAATTTAAATAATTAACAGACAATTTCAAGTATGCTAACTGGTTTAAAGTAGTATAGAGGGATGGGAAAAATAGGTGAAGGTAAAGAAGTACAAACTTCCAATTATAAAAACAGTCATACTGATGAAAGTACAGCATAAGGAATATAGTCAACAATATTGTAGTATCTTTGTATGTTGACAGATGGTAACTACATTTATTGAGGTGAGCATTTAGTGTTTTGCTGGAGGGTTTCAGCCCCAGGCAAGTTCACTCTACACTGGGTGAAACTGAACAAGGAAAATATAACATTGGGGGTAAAAGCATTTATACCAAGCTTTATTTTCCTCATGGCAGGTGAAATGCTGGAATCACTCTGCATCCAGCAAGTCTGTAGTCCATCTCTCTCTCTGCCTCTAGCGGGCAAAGAACTGGGCAGAGCTCTTTAATAGCAACACAGACAATGGCTTATTGCCAACAGGTGTGTAGGCATGTGCCTATGCAGTAGGCCACTTACATCATTGCACATGCACAGTGGGCAAGTAGATTAGAGTCAGGTAAGGATGCTGGCCACAGGAACTTCCATTTTCCCCACAATTTAGTAGTCTATATAATTGATGAAACACTATGTTGTACACCTGAAACCAATATAATATTGTACCGTATATGAACTATAATGATGTGACCTTATGTTCCACCTAGAGTCAATCAGGCACCATTAGGCAATTTTAAGTGGAAAAATGAAATATCATATTGGCACCCTTATGTTCAAACATGGGCAGTTAAGTAAATTTGGGGCAGCAAGTCTAGAGTCAAGAGAGATGATTGATGAATTTGGAATATACTGGATATGACATACCTGAAGGGCATGCAAGTGGAGAGGTTTGCTAGAAGATTTGATAACCAGCTGCTGAACTCAGGATATAAAGCTGTTAGGAATAAAGTTGCATATTTCAGAAGTCATCTTTATAGTGGTGTTTGTTTGCATCCTGGGAAAGGAAAGTGTAGAGAGAGAAGAGGGCCAGTTATGGTCCTTAGCAAGACAGGCTGAGCACATGGGGAGATTTCTACCATCTCCTCAGAATGTAGGATGGTGCTAAACCCAGAAGAGCCTCTCATTACATGCTTACTGACTAACTGGATAACTTCTCCATTAATTTTTTATTAATGCTAACCCCAAACCCACTTTTGAAATACATCTTAAAAGGCAGTAAGCTCCCCCTCTTACATATACAGAGCTAAGAGTCATTTGAAAATTTCTTTCAGCTTTCTTTTCATATGTTGCAACCTTAATAAAGCTTACCATAAAAGTTCCCGTGATTCATTTGAATGAAATTTTATTGATCACAGGAGGTCAAAATTTGCCTCAATTCACTAAAATCATTGTATTCATTGGATCTTGAAAATCCTGAGTGCCAGTGATACCAATATACCTTCTTTAGAAACAAAACTCTAGTTTTAAAAACATGAGCCAAACAAAGTTCAACTAGGACTTCAATTTCCCACCCAACACAATCTGTAAGTCTAATTATAAATTTTATGGTTTTTTCTAACTATAATTTACAGTAATAAGTACTAGCCACAACACAGAACACTAAGAAATATTTGCCAAGTATGCCAGCATATGCAAAACACTCACTAAATATGGAGAAGAATTATTGCTATTTGTAGAATGATTATGTCTTAAATTCAAAAAAACAATTTAAAATCTTTTGAAAGTTTAGTAAATTGTCATATATAATGCAGTAATCACATTTTTCATATATCAACAATAATTGAAAATAAAACAAAAGAAACATATTTTTCATTCATAAAAGCAAAACAAATACATGAAATATTAAGAATTAGTAAGAAAAGTTTGTAAGTCCTATGAAAAAAAAGGTATGGAACATAACTGAAAGATGGAAAGTAAGATAAAAGAAACACATGTTTTTTCCCCAGAACCATTAAATATTACTGAAAAAAGTCAATACTTACCAAGTTAACATAATGGTTTAATTCAATCATGATGGTATTTTGATGAACTTTTGACAAAAGTTATTTTAAAATTTGGAACAATAGCAACAGTTTTATTTTTTAAGTCTCATACAGAAATGTCATGATGCTAAGTTACCCATAAAACATAAAACATAAAATCACCACAAATAAAATAGTGTGGAATTGGTGCAAAACACAGCATCACAGTGAAAGCGGATAAAATCTGGAAATATCATCAAACTCAGACAGTAAAAGCATGTGGGTTAGAAAGGATCATTACAAAACAACAAGGCTGGCTTATTCAAAAATGGTCTTGGTGGAAACAAGACCTTGGAGAGAATAATAAATCCATATCTCAGTTTATACTCTGAAATAAAGAGTTGAATGCAAAACTACAGTGGAAAAGATATATTCTACTGGTCCTTCGATGGACAAAGAGTTCCTAAGTGTATAAGAAATGAAAGAAAACACAAAGGAAAATACAATACATTTATCTAAGCAAAAAGGTAAACATTAAAAACTGTCTTCACCCTCCTCTCCCAGCCCTCTCCCCGGCCCCAAGGCTGTCCAGTGTCTGACATCAAAAGGCTGAGGCAACTTACCTCTTTCCCAGCTCTTCTTGTTCCTTCTGACATTTTGACTCTGGACTTTTCTCTTCAGTTTTGTTCCCTGAGTTCCAGTGTGTCTGTTTTGCCTGAGTATTTCAGTCCCTGGAAAGTTCACTATAGATCCTGTGAGACTGAGAAACGACAACAGAATGTTCTTGGGGCAAAAAGGGCTTACACCCAGCTTTTTTCCCAGGGCTGTAGACCAAGCAGTAGCATCACACCAGCATCCAGCAGTCTACAGATCTGTAACCCACCTCTATCTCTGCCTCTGCCCAAAGCTGGTAGAGCTCTTTATATAGTGACTCAGTCAACAATAGCTCATTGCCTACAGGTGGGGAAGCAGTAGCCTAGCAGTAGGTCAATTACATCATCAAGTAGTTTAGGATCAGGTGAGGAACCTGGCCATAGGAACTTCCATTTTCCCCATAGTCCCAAGATTGCATCTCTCTCCTTCACTTCTGTAGGTATCTTCATGAAAGCAAGAACCTACATAGGCCCTGGAGTTGGTGGTGGGGCCCAGGTTTGCTGGATAATGCAGGAATGTAAATTACTCCAGCACAAACTTGATTCAGGTGTTGCTGATTTGACTTACCTGCATCACGCCTGGTTGGATAATACAGGGCAACAGTCCTGAGGGAACCATAAGTGAAATACTTCCCTTTTGAATCTTGACATTTCATTTTGAACTGGAATTATGAAGCCCACAATTTTAAACACAGTCTTACATCGCTCCCAGACACTTCCATCAGCCTGTAGGTCCTTTAAATCACCAAGAGTTTTTCCCCAAAGCTGGTCACTCTTGGAGCAGTTTAAGGCCTGCTCTAAGCACATTCTACATCCTTATCTCTTGCCTCTGAGACAGTCCAATCCATTTGACCTTCTCCACCTGCAGTTTGAAAGACTTCTTAATCACCTGGCCACACTGACAGTCAAAGCTCCCAGAAGTTGAGTTTCAGAGGGGGCCTGAGGAATGAGATGAAATTAAACAGGTCTGTCACTTACTCATTAATAATTTAAATTGAGATGCCAAGAAATACTGCATCTAAGTTCTAAACACACAAATAGCCATTCTACTAAACTAGAAAATTAGCTCATATGCTTTCACTCTAGGATAGCAGGGGGAAAGGGTATCAATCGCTCTCTCTCTCCACTTAAACATCCTAACTAAATCTCTTTGTGCCTTTTCCACACACCATGATATTGCTCTGGTACCTACTTGGGGCAAGAGGCCAATGCCTTTCTTGTGCCAAATATTGGATTGGCCCCCACTCCTTGCCAAATGATACATAGCCCATCCCAAGGAAATTTCAAATAACTGTAAACTCAAAACTTTTCTCCAAATACAGACTGTACTGTATCACATGCCATATTCCTAGACATGCAGAACATCTTCATGTGGACATTTCTAGGACAATGGAGTATGCTGTGAGTCCCAGTGTGGGGAACTTAGTGTTCCTATGGTCAGGATCCTCACTGAACTGAAACCACCTGATGATGTAACTGGCCTGTTGCTAGGCTACCGCTTCCACACCTTTGGGCAATAAGTTATTACTGCACTATATAGAGAGAGCTCGGCCCAGTGCTCTGGGTAGAGGCATAGATGCTAGTGCTTGACCTACCACTGGAGAACAAGCTGGGTAATAAACCCTTTCACCCCAAAAAACGTTCTGCTGTAAATTTCTTTGGTCACATTGAATCCATAGTGAACTTGCCCGGGGCTGAAATCCATTGGCAAGACAATTGGTGAAAGTCGGCAGGGTTCATTGTTGACCAAGGGAAAAGACAAGCTGCCCTTCTGGGAGGGGTGCTTCAGCGGGCTGCCCCTGTGAATGGGGAGACAGTGGATCATCCCCCAATGGGCATGTGGTCTGAGGTGGCTTGCCTCCTAGAGGACTGGGCCCCATCCCAGGACTGGAGGCAAGTGGAGGTGACACCTGAGGCAGTAGGGGTGGCCCTTGGTATAGTAAGTAGGTCCTTTGAGAGACAGAGTGCCTGTGAGGCAGCGGGGACTGTGGGTTGGCTGCTTCTCATAGTATTAAAAAAGTCTACAGAAGAGGACACACTCCTGAAAAAGACCCAAGAAATGGCGGCATGAGAACATGAGCTGCAAACTGCTGTGAATTCCCTGAAGAAGGAAATGGCATTGATGCGAGAGGAGGCATCATGAGAATGCCAGCAGCGAGATGCTGTTGAAGATGCAAAAGATTCCTTACAGAATGAGACGGCAGCGCTGCCACGTGCTCTGAAGAAGGAAAAGGCCATCAAGGAAAAAGACATACTCTTGAGGGAAGCACAGGCAGAGGTAGCACGAGAATGACAGCTGCGAAGAATTGAGGTGAAGGTAGGAGAGCTGCTGAGGACTGAGCTAGCATTGCTGCAAGGCATGGTAGACAAGGTAAAGGATGTAGCAGAGGAGGCACTCGGGGGAGGGGAGAGAAAGATGCCATCAGCCCTGGAAATGGAGGAGCTGGGGAAGAATGAAGGGGTGGTGCTGGGGGCACTAACCCCTCCTCTGTTGACAGCACGCTCAGTGATTGTAAAGAAAGTAAAAACCCAGAAGCTGAGAGTTCCCCAAGGAGAGAAGCAGCCCCCTCCCCGAGTCGTGACGCACTCTATGGTCCACCCCCATACTCAGGCTGAGCTGGTGGATTTGGGCTCCCAGTTTAGGCAGAAGCTCTTGGAATCAATATCAGCTTGTTTCTTGTGTCGGGAATTAGGGGTGGAGTGTGGATAAAATGAAAGTTCCTGTGGCCAGGATTCTCTCCTGGCCCTGGTTGGCTATCTCACTACACACTGGTGGGCAATATGTTGCTATTGATTCTATATAAAGAGCTCTGCCCAGTGGTCTGGGCGACAAGGTGGCATGGCTGCAAGACTGCAGAAGAGCAGAGCAGAGGCTGGAGTGGTAGCAGTGTCGAGGACAGAGGCCCAGAGGGTGACTGTGCAGGCAGAGGGACCCAGAGGCAGAGACCAGCTTGCTGCATGCAGACTTGCTCTGAGTGAATGGGATTCTAGTGATTGACCTGCCACTGTGGAAATAAAGTTGGGTATAACCCTTTCACGCCAATAACATTTTACTGTCATTTCTTCGGTCACATTGAATCCATAGTGAACTTGCCCAGGGCTGAAATCCATTAGCAAGACACCCAGCCCTTCCCACCTTCCCCTGTATGTCTCTGCACCCATTTATGCTGCAATTTATTTATGAAAGCAGAAACTGTCATGTTCACCTGTGTATTTGCTGAATAGACCCTGGCACAAACTGACATTTAGGAAATATTAGTTGAATGAATGAATGATATAAACTCCATTTGTGAAAAGCTTCTCAGCCATCAATTGCAAACATCTGGACTGGAAACTCTCTAGTTAGCATGTATAATAGAGGAAAGGTTAGCACTGATTTTCAAAAGAAATGGCATTAAAAGAACAGAGAGATGATGGCTACAGAGAGAAACTATTTTCAGCCACAATTACAATTTTTCTTAGAGGAGAAAAGGTGAAAGTGGAATGCACTGGTTTGATTCAATTTAATTATCAGGATGCTGAGGTCATCTATTTTTATATCCGTTGTCATGAGAGTAAAAATTGTTCTACTGCTCAGAATATATGAGTCTTTCAGCTTCCATCAGCCTTTGCCCCTCTTTGTTCTTTCATGTCTTCACATAACTGTATTTGATTCTGAATAACTGGGAATATGCTATTATGCACAGAGCTTTTTAAAAAGGCTTCCTTCCAAAGATTACAGTGATTTTAAAATGTTTTTAAGTATGCTTTTTTTTGTTTAAAAACATAATAGCATACAGAACTTCTGTTTTGAGTCTTTGGGTGTTTATATTTTAATTTGTATTTTCATTACATATTTTCCTATCCTTTGCCATTTTTTCTGTGGGAATGCCTACAGAGTTGGACCAAATTGCTTTAAAGTAAACACTCTCCCCCTTTTATGTATTAAGCTAAAATTTTATGCTCTTGGGTACCTTATTTTCTTTGAAACAGATTCCTAAAATCTGAATATTTTAAATTAATCACCATTTAAAATTACTATGGTTCCTTGTTAGACAAAGAGACTCTTCGGAAAATCCTTTCATAAAGTAATAGAAACTATATTAATTTACAAAATGACTTTACATGAAGATTAGTTTTTGTAATAACTAATATTTTGGTCATGTCCACCTAATGTAATTTAACTATTTGCTTTGTGTTGATTTTGCTAATGTAGGTCTTACGATTTATTCACTTTTGCTATATCAGTGTCCACCTATATATCCTGGAAAAATATCAAGGGCAAAAATAACATAGGTCCTATTCTCAAAGGGCTTACCTATTTCTTTGCAAATTAGTAAAAAAATATTTCTTCAAGATAAAAACAAAAATGTTTAGTGTAACAGAGGTAGATTTTTATTTTGCCTCAGGTAACAAAATAGTAGTATAAAATTATCAAAAATAGACACTGATGACTTGGTTGGGGGGAGGCACTGACTCCCCAGAATAGTATGGATATATAATATAATAGACACTGATGACTTGGGGGTGGGGAAAAGTAAAATAAAATGTATACATAAATATCTACTGCTCCTTTTCAAAAGACCCTAGTAAACTTCAATATTTTCTAATAAGGCTGTATAATTTTCAAACAACATTAGTTTTTCTCTAATCATTTGTCTTTCTAGAGGAAGGTGAATATCTGAAAAGAGACTTTTGAAAATATATTGATCAGTTGTATTGCATACTGTGGTTAGTGTCCTGATAACTTTTTGACTAAAAGAGTACGTATTAACTGGTAAAGATGAAAATAGAAGATGCAGAACATATGTTTAAGAGTTTCAGAGTCATTAGCTATAAAAGGCTGCTTGGGGATTGGCTTTCTTAACACAAAGCTTCAAATAACAACAACAAAAAAAGGCATATCATTGGTATTGACTAAGATCTTCAGTGAACTAAAATCAACCATTTAAAAGTCTGTTCAAGTTTGAGAGTAGTTCATTGGACTTGCTCACTTCAGGGACATGATGCATTCAAGGTCTGCAGTCGATTTCAGGGAATATTACTCTCATATTTTGGAAAACTCCGAACTGTTTTATATTTGTGATCTGATGAAAGTAGCTTGAAAGGACATTGAGGGGAGAGAGATGATATCATTCAGTATTCTTATCCTGGAGATGTTTTCTTTTGAGAAGCCTCCATTGTATTTCTCTTGTGAAATTCTGTAATTTCTGGAAGCAACACTATAGAATATATTCCTAACCAAATATTTCCGATTCTTTAAAATTTAAATTGAGGTAGTAAAAACAAAAGGGGTATGTTTGCTCCAAACCTACTAATTATTGATTTTCTAAGTGGGAAATAGTATGTACAACTATTCTGTAAGTGTACCTAACTTCTAGTTTATTACCTTACCTATATTGTTCTGAAAGAAATGACTTTATACCTTTAAAAGTATGAAAACTATAATTTAAGAAGTTTGGCCTGGGATCAAGCCTTGGTTAAATGTCTTTAAATGTCTCCAGGAATAATGTTAATTTCTCTGAACCTCTGTTCCCTCATCAATTTAATGGGGGCATATACTATGCCTATGTTATTTCTCAGAGTCATTAAAAAGCTTAAATGCATTTCACTGTAAATGATGTACATTGGGAGGATGTCAGTATCATTGGAAGTTGGTTGGGGGGAGGCACCGACTCCCCAGAATATAATAGTATGGATATATAATATAATAGTATGGAATTCAAAATGGCAGACTAAGACAACATCTCCCAAAGCCATAGACTTTTAGCACTAATCTCAGATTGGCAGCCTTTTGGACAGAAATAAGTAGAGAAAATAAGGCAAACTAGCAGAGAGATCAAGCTATACCATCAAGTAAATATGAACCCTGGACCAATTAAACTCTTGAGCATTCATCTCTTCATAATGAAAATGTGGATAATTTCTATTATATGTGTATATGTATTTGTAATATTTTATAGTAGACAGAATTTGATTTTATGCTGAAGAAGAATAAAAAACCTATCTTATGTAAAACATATAATAGAAGGGGCAACCCTTACAGGATTAAGAATTAAATAGGATGTTACAATAAAGCACAATAGGTATGTGACCTTTTATTTTATATTAGAATGGTAAAGATGTCAGCCAAACTTCCTCATTTGAGAGATGAGCAATCCAAGTTCCAAAAGATGAAGTCACTTAGTGAAGTATGATTGTCTTCTTCATATTGTTTCCTATTTACTATACTACTGAAAGCATCGTCAACATAGAACTTGGAGAATGAGATTTAGAAAAGGAACTTTTGTGAGCATAAAGTGAACACAGTGGGTGAGTTCAGATGAGTTGAGCCAAGAAGTTTGCTCATCTTGAATCAACCAGGTTGTGTGTACCTGGCAGCCAATGGCAACAGGGAGTCTAGAGAGAAAATAACAAACAAAAGCTCTGATGATTAGGGACAGAAGGAAGTTTGGAAGGTAAAGAAGAAAATATGAAAGAAGAAAAGAAGGAGAAGTAGGAAAACACAAAACTTAGGTGCCACTTGCTGATTTGTCTGTTTTGTTATCTGAGACATTTTTGTGGTGCAGTAGAAAGAACAGAGACTTGGAAGTGGGAGCCGAGTTTGAAATCTTACTGCACCAAATGCAAGATATCACTTGAAAAACTTAAAACTATTGAAAAGCAGTGCCATTTTGTCTATTAATAAATTATTTTTTGCTTTCACCAGATAAGTATTGAATACTATTGTGTCAGGGGCTTTGTGTTCATTATTTGATTTATTCTTGCCCTCTCCAAATTTTCCAAAGCCTCTTTACATATCACTGATTTATACAAAAGAATCCTCAGAAAGTTTAAGAGCCAGTAAGTAATGAAGTTTAAATGGAAATCCCAGTCAGCCATACTCCAAAGCTTATGGTTTTCACCATATCATGTTATCTTGTTTCATAGCAAGAAAAAAATTAATTAAATGGTGTTCATCTATCAGTTCCACAAATAACCAAACTCTACTTCTCATGAAAAATCAATGAAAGTATAGAAAAGCTGTCTCAAGTACTATATTTCAAGTGCCTAGTAGTAAAGTACTTAATATTTATCTACTGATGGATTCTTACTGCTCCTTTCCTTCCTTCCTTCATTTCTCTTCCTTCCTTCCTTTTTTCCTTTCTTTCTTTTTTTTTACTGCCTGATGATTTTTCCACTGAGAGTTCTTTCTCTTTCTACAATACATACCCTTATAAATGTGACATATGAGTATTTTCAACATGAGTTTGTTTGCTTATAGTGAACCATTGTAATAACTTAAAATTTGACCTATTTCTATTTGACCATTTTTGCTTTCTATTTTTATGCTTATTTATAAGTGCCTTTTTTTCTATAATTCATTCTATATTGGTTTGTTTCTATTTCCTCTTAACATAAAAAGTGCACATCCTTTAAATGTTTTTTACTGAATAATTTTCTTTCTCAAAAACACTTTCAGAATTTTATTCTCTAATTATTAGAAATAAGAATATAGCAGTCATCTACTATTTAACAGGTTTTCTGCTATTTCCCATGTCTTATAAATCCTTTCTAGATTTTCTAGCAGGAGATAACATAATAGAGAACTTGATTACTAAAATTGATGTGGATAAAAAGATCACATTTCTATGGCTGTAGGAAGGGTAAAATTGGGTTTTCTGTTCTTAAGACAGCAACCAGAGTCATCCTCTCAAGCCTATGTCAGAACATACCATTTTCTCTTCAAAACCCTCCAGCGGTCATAATTCACTCAAGAGTACAACTCCAAGTCCTTACAGGAGCCTATAAAGCCCTATACAATCTGTTTACCTATCTGACCTCCTCTTCTATACTCTTCCCATCACTCCATCCACTCTGGCTACACTGGCCTCCTTCCTTATCCTTCATATTAGCCATGCTTTCACCTTTGGACTTTTCCACAAGCTCTTTCCTCATCTGAACCATTCTTCCCCCAGATATGCACAAATCTAACTCACTTACCTCCTTTAAATCTTGGGTAAATGTCATGCTGTGACAGTCTTATTGAAAATTCTAGGCCCTAGAACTTCCAATTACTTTTACTTGCTCATTTTTTTCATGGCAGGAAAATGCATATTTATAATATACAGCATAATTTATCCTATTTGTTGTTAACTCCTTTACCATTCTCCCACTGGACTATAAGTTCTATGGAAGCAGGGATTTTTTTGTTTGTTTGTTTCTGCTGATTCCTAAAATACTCATCTATTAAATTAAATTTACACTTTCTGCCAGAAGTAAAAAGGGGCTGTAAGAAGATATTAGTGCTACTTTCAAGTCTAGGTCAATGTTAAAGACTCCCCTCAACAGCTTCCAAATTGAGGTGGTGGCTGTAGGGAATACTGTGCACTCAAATCATGAGACTAACAAACTCCATCATGACAAATTATCAGTTCCAGTAAAATTAGCATGTAAGTTTGATACTTGGACAGGCTACTAGAAGCTTAAAATAGAACTAGAACTGAAGTATTGGCTTTACCACATACTAGATCACCTTCAAATAGGATGAAAGAATTGAAGTTCACAAGACAATCAAAAACCTACTACAGACATGGCTCAATAAATCATTTCTGGTTAAGATCTAGTCATGAAAAACATTATAGTATGGAGAAAAGAGACACTATACCTTTAAATAACTGGAAATGGTCATTTTAAAAATCACAAATGTATAACTATAAATCACAGCATTATGAGATACAGCAGATATCTTTAAGTTCAGAATATAAGGGAAGATGAAATTAAGATTTCATTAATACTTATTGAATGCTTACTATATGTCAAGAATTGTGCTTCTCAAAAATTCTTAGAATAACCTTATGAGGTTGGTGCTATTATCATATATACTCATTACCCAGATGAAGAAGCTGAGGCATAGAGAGGTTATGTAACTTTCACAGGACACATGGATACTCACTGTAGCTGTGGTGTGGGTCTCAAATTTAGTTATGCCTCTTGCCAAATGACAGGTTTTTCCTTCTGCTATGATACTGCGTCTGGTCCAATAGATGAAGGTAAATTTGCTGGAGCTGCTTGATAAACTAATAGCAGGCAAAGTATTCAGGAAAGAGAAAAAAGATGTTTTTTATTCAACAGTTGAAGACATGGGAGGAAGGAGAGGAAGGGAAAAAATGAAGCACTTAAGGCAAATTCTAATTCAACCAGAAGTCAGCAGGGAGAATAATGTACTTCCACAAAAAAAGCATATCGAAAATAGTAACTTTAGAAGACTTAGTTTTGATGGAAGATGACAAAGGAAAACAAAACAAATATAGTGAATAAAAAGTTCAGAGAATTTATAAGAGAACAGAATCTAATCCCAGAGGACATTGTGCAGTAATACCAGAGGGATCAAACAGAATGATCTGAAAGAGAGAAGGTGCCAGGAGAAAGAGAGAAGAAAGTTAGAGCATACAATGAAAATACATAGGTGTCTTGTGAAAGGCAGCATATAAAGTAGGAATCCATATAGTAAACAATGCAAATATGCAAATTTATCTTCAAACCATATAAAAAATAACATTGCACTGATGTGAACTGTCATGCCAGTCAACAGAGGAAAAGTTTCCTACATAACAGTATTTTTACATTTACCAAACCAAAAATTGGGCATTTGAAAGATGGAATTATGAGAATATGTGGCAATGGATTGTGAATTGGAGAGAGTAAACATTAGTGAGCATCATTTTCAGAAATTAAACACTTATGGTGTTGTGAAGATTAAAGATGGTGGCGTGAAAAGTGAGACAGATACCTCCTCACAAAACCACATATAATATGAAAATATAGCAAATACATCTAATCCTGAAAGAGTAACAGGAAAGAAGGCTGTGGCAGACTGCCTACATCTGGGAAAAACAGCAGACATCAAGGAAAAGGGTAAAGTACCAAAACCATGATCCAGAGGGACCCAAGCCCTTCCCCCACTCCAGCTCACCAGAGAAAGAGAAGCAGAGCAAGGAGGGGCTGGAGGCATAGGACCACTGAACACCCAGTCATGGAGATATGTTCTGGGAGCATGATGCTCTGGAGACTAGTGGGGTTGGAAAGCTAAAACAGGCAGAATACTTGGACAGACTGAGATTCCAGTTGCTTGTGGAAAACATGTATCCACAACCAGCTGCTCTAGGACAAAACAAAGGTGGGCAGTCTGAGAGACTTCCTAACAGCAAGAGGGCTGCTAAAGGTGCGAGGATTGCACAGAGCTTACTGCTAAGGAGAAAGAACAGGTGGACAAAATTGTCTGGGCACACTTTGCCCAGCAGGTTGGGAACTTTCAGGAGCTTCAGGCGTTCCATTCACCAGGCTGACTATGCAGCTATGAGGCTCCCCACCATGATATGCAGCCTGCTGCTCCATCCTCCCAACTGGCACCAGCTCACAAACTGGCTGTCCCTGCCATTGTACCAGGCCAGCCAGAGGGCAGCCCCGCCTATGGCAGCTACAAGTGCAAATCATAGAGGCTTCTCCCTGCATGCTCGGCCCACTGACCCTGGCAGCGGACACAGGAACTGCATCCAGGAAGCAGGAAAGAGCTCTTTCTTCCTGGCAGGCACCAGTGCCACTTGCCTGCAACCCCCACCATTGTTCCAGGGGTGAGCAACTCCCGAGAGTAGAGCTTCTGGGCACTAGAGGACACCACCTACAAATGTGAAACATCAAAGGAAACTAGTTCAATCCAAAGTGGCACAAACACCAGAAAGAGGGCCTAGTGAAGCAAGACTCATCAATCTTCCTGAAAGAGGTTTCAAAATAAAAATGATAAACATGCTCAGGGAGCTATAGAAAAATATTCAAGAACTCAGGGAGGACTTCAAGAATGAGATACAAACATTGAGGAATAGAGTATCTGAAATGAAACATACAATGGAGGGAATTAAAAACATATTAGATAAAGTAGAAGAGATGGTAAATGAAATAAAAATTAGAGAACAGGAATACAAAGAAGCTGAGGCACAGAGAGAAAAAAGGATCTCTAGGAATGAAAGAATATTGACAGAACTGTGTGACCAATCCAAATGCAACAATATTCACAGTATAGGGGTACAGAAGAAGAAGAAGAAGAGAGAAAAAGGGATAGAAAGTGTTTTTGAGGAGGTAATTGCTGAAAACTTCTCCAAGCTGGGGAAGAACATAATCTCTCAGGCCATGTAGGTGCACAGATCTCCCAACACAGGGGACCCAAGGAAGACAAAACCAAGATATATAGTAATTAAAACGACAAAGATCAAGGACAAGGACAGAGTATTAAAAGCATCCAGAGAGAGAAAAAAGATAACATACAAAGGAAAACCCATCAGGTTTTCATCAGACTTCTCAGCAGAAACCTTACAGGCCAGAAGGAAGTGGCATGATATGTTCAATGCAATGAAGCAGAAGGGCCTCAAACCAAGAATACTCTACCTGGCAAGATTATCATTTAAATTTGAAGGAGGGATTAAACAACTTCCAGACAAGCAAAAGCTAAGAGAAATCACTTCCCACAAAACATTTCTACAGTGTATTTGGAGGGACTGCCATAGATGGAAGTGTTCCTAAGGCTAAATAGCTGTCACCAAAGGAAATAAAACCACAGTAAAAAAAAAGTAGGCCAATTAATTGCTAAGCAGATGTAAAATCAAATCAACTACCCCCAAAGCTAGTCAAGGGATAGACAAAGATTACAGAATATAATACCTAATATATAAAGAATGGAAGAGGAAGGAAAAGAAGGAGAAAAAAAAAGAGAACCTTTAGACTGTGTTTGTAATAGCATACTAAGTGAGTTATAGTAGACTTTTAGATAGTAAGGAAGTTACCCCTGAACCTTTGGTAACCACAGACTAAAGCCTGCAGTGGCAATAAATACATACCTATTGATAATCACCCTAAATGAAAATGGTCTGAAGGCACCAATCAAAGGACATAGAGTCACTGAATAGATAAAAAGCAAGACCCATCTATATGCTGCCTACAAGAGACTCACTTCAAACCTAAAGACATACACAGACTAAAAGTGAAGGGATGGAAAAAAATATTTCATGCAACTAATAAGGAATAACGAAGCAGGAGTTGCAGTACTTGTATCAGACAAAAGAGACTTCAAAACAAAGAAAGTAGCAAGAGACAAAGAAGGAAATTGCATAATGATAAAGGGGTCAGTTCAACAAGAGGATATAACTATTATAAATATCTGTGTACCCAACACAGGAGTACCTACATATGTGAAACAAATATTAACAGAATTAAAGGGGGAAGCAGAATGCAATGCATTGATTTTAGGAGTCTTTTTAACATTCTTTAGGAGCGAGTTCTTTAAGAAAATAAACACTCACTCCAAAGGACAGATCAACCAGACAGAACATAAGTAAGGAGACAGAGGCACTGAACAACACATTAGAACACATGGACCTAACAGACATCTAGAGAACTCTATACCCAAAAGCAGCAGGATACACATTCCTCTCAAGTGCACATGGAACATATTCAAGAATAGATCATATACAAAGTCACAAAAAGAGCCTCAGTAAATTCAAAAAGATTGAAATGGCACCAACCAGCTTCTCAGAACACAAAGTTATGAAACTAGGAACATATTACACAAAGAAAACAAAACAGCCCACAAACACATGGAGGTGTAACATGCTCCTAGATAATCAGTGGATCAATGACCAAATAAAATCAGAGATCAAGCAATATATGGAGAAAATGACAACAATAACTCAACACCGCAAAATCTGTGGGACACAGTGAAGGCTGTGCTATGAGGGGAATATATTACAATACAGACTTACCTCTGGAAAGAAGAACAATCTGATATGAACAGTCTAAACTCACTAGAAAAAGAACAAAGGAGGCCCAAAGTCAGTAGAAGGAGGGACACAATAAAGACTAGAGCATAAATAAATAAAATCAAGGAGAATAAAACAATAGAGATAATCAATAAAAGCAGGAGCTGGTTCTTCGAGAAAATAAACAAAATAGATAAACCCCTAGCCAGACTTATCAAGAAAAAAAGAGAGTCTACACACATAAACAAAATCAGAAAGGCATCCAGATCGGTAAGGAAGAAGTTAACCTGTCACTGTTTACAGATGACATGATATTATACATAAAATCTCTAAGGAATCCACCCCAAAACTACCAGAACTAATAACTGAATTCAGCAAAGTTGCAGGATACAAAATCAATACACAGAAATCTGTTGCATTTATAAACTAATGATGAACTGACAGAACGAGAAATCAGGAAAGCAATTCCATTCACAATTACATTTTAAAAAAAAACTGGAATAAACCTAATCAGGAAAGTGAAAGACCTATACCCTGAAAACTACAAGACACTCATGAGAGACATCAAAGAAGGTACCAATAATGGAAATACATCCCATGCTCATGGATAGGAAAAATTAATATTATCAAAATGGCCATCCTACCTAAAGCAATCTACAGATTCAATGCAATCCCTATCAAAATACTAACAGCATTCTTCAATGAACTAGAGCAAATAATTCTAAAATTCATATTGAACCACAAAAGACCCTGAATAGCCAAATCCCTGAGAAGGAAGAATAAAGCAGGGGGAATTATACTTCCTGACTTCAAGCTGTACTGCAAAGCCACAGTAATCAAGACAATTTGACACTGGCACAATAACAGACCCATAGATCAATGGAACAGAATAGAGAGCCCAGATATAAACTCACACATACATGGTCAATTAATATACAATAAAGGAGCCATGGATTTACAATGGGGAAATGACGGCCTCTTCAACAACTGGTGTTGGCAAAAGTGGACAGCTACATGTAAGAGAATGAAACTGGATTATTGTCTAACTCCATACACAAAAGTAAACTTGAAAAGGATCAAAGACCTGAATGTAAGTCATGAAACCAGAAAACTCTTAGAAGACAACAGAGGAAAAATCTCCTGAATATAAACATGAGCAACTTTTTCCTGAATGCATCTCCTTGGGCAAGGGAAACAAAAGCAAAAATGCACAAATGGGACTAAATCAAACTATAAAGCTCCATAAAGCAAAGGACACCATCAGTAGAACAAAAGGCATCCTACAGTATGGGGGAATATATTTGTAAATATCTGACAAGGGATTAACATAAAAGATATATAAAGAACTCAGATGGCTCAACACCCAAAAAGCAAATAACCCTATTAAAAAATGGGCAAAGGATCTGAACAGATACTTCTTCAAAGAAGAAATTCAGATGGCCAACAGGCACATGAAAAGATGTTCCACATCACTAATTATCAGGGAAATGCAAATTAAAACTACAAGAGATATCACATCACACAAGTTAGAATGGCCAACATAGAAAAGACTAGGAACAACAAATGCTAGCAAGGATGAGAAGAAAGGGGAACCCTCCTACACTGCTCATGGAAATGTAAACTAGTTCAGCCATTGTGGAAAGCAATATGGAGGTTCCTACAAAAACTAAAAATTGAAATACCATTTGACCCAGGAATTTCACTCCTACGAAAAAGGAGACATATGCTCCTCTATGTTTATTGCAGCACTATTTACAATAGCCAAGATATGGAAGAACCCTCTGTGTCCATCAGTAAATGAATGGGTAAAGAGGTGGTACATATACATAATGGAATATTATTCAGCCATGAGAAGAAAACAAATCCATCATTTGCAACAGCATGGATGGAGCTAGAGGGTATTATGCTCAGTGAAATAAGCTCAGTGGAGAAAGACAAGTACCAAATGATTTTCCTCATTCGTGGAGTATAACACTGATGCAAAACTGAAGGAAAACAACAGCAGCAGACTCACAGACTCCAAGAAGGGACTAGTGGTTACCAAAGGGGAGGGGCAAAGGAGTGTGGGTGAGGAGGTGGGGAGTAGGGGATTGAGGGGTATTATGATTAGTACACATGGTATTGGGGATATCATCAGGAAGACAGTGTAGCACAGAGAGTAGTGACTCTGTGGTATCTTCCTACACTGATAATATGGGTGAATGTAGTAACCACCATGTTTTTCATGTGAAACCTTCTTAAGAGTGTGTATCAATGATACCTTAATAAAAAATTTTTAAAAGAAAAGAAATTAGACGCTTATATAAAGGATCCAAAGTATTATTTCAATGGCTGCCTAAAAACCTAAAAATGAAAAAGAAAAAAGAAAGAAAAGAAGTCAGTCAATTAGGTAAGATTTATGTACAAAAACTAATAAAAGTTGTGAAATAATATGCTATCTGGCTGTTCAAAAGTGGAATTACTTTCTCAGAAGAGAAAATTTTGCACTGACACAGTATAGGTGAGGAAATTCCAGTAAGATTAAAAACTGCATGAGAAATGCTGAAACCTCTGTTTCCTTTAAAGGTGTCAAAAAAGTTATGGTAATTATCTAAAGGAGGAAGTAATGCCAATGCCAATAGAAAACAAAATTAACCTTTCTAGCACCCAGTGCTTTTTAATGTAGAGAATTTATGGACAAGAGAAAAAGATTTTAAATTGGAGTTGTATGCAAATCAATGAGCAAGGGAGTTTTTTCTGATTGGACAAGGTACAGATGATAAAAGAAAAGATATAAACATGAGGAATGAGAGAAGGATGGTTGTTAGTAGTTTAAAAAGATAATAAAAACAGTACCTGACTCTAGACTGGATCTTGTACTGGAGGAAACAATTATGCTATAATACACTTTATTAGGTGGACTTACAAAATTGGAATCTGGACAGGTGATTAGATCAAAATATCGTATCATGTAAACTTACGAAGTTGAGAAATATAGTGAATTATATACATAAATATCCCTAATTGCTGAAGTATTTAGGGATAAAGAACCCTAAGGTATATAATTTACTCTCAAATTGTTTGGAGAAATAATTATGTATGTTTTTATATAATAGATATATTAGGTTGATAGCCACCTAGATAGGAAAGACAGAACAGAAGAGAAATGATAAAGCAAATGGGTAAATAAACAATAGGTTGATATGGGTAAAGGTCTATGGGTATTCTTTGTATTATTTTTATGTACAAGCTTGGAATTTTCAAGTTTGGAATTATTCTTCCCCATCACCAAATTTTGAACTTAAAAATTTAAGGACAAACACAGTAAGAATGGAAGCAAAATTATAATTTCCACTAAGAGTCTCCAGATGTGATAAGGCTTGAGCTGGGTCACCAAGGAGACAAAGCAGAAAAGTCCTGACAAACTGTGACAATAGCCTATGCTATTTGATGTACATTAGAGAGAGTATGGTATTCTTCTTGCCTTAAATTCTTTAATAAGGTGCTCTTAATATCACAAGACTATAAATGAAGTACACTAGCAAAGCAAGATTAAGCAAAGGTGTAAGTTGAAAGTAAAAGCTTATATACTGATACACCTCCATTAACAAATTAATAAAGTGGCCTCTCCTTTTCTATATCTCTAGAGGCTGTGATGTTATACTTTGCTGAACAAAAAAGATAAAAATCAGACTTACAATTTGGATGCTAAGAGAAAGAAATTCCCATCTGATTAATGCCTCTAGCTATATTTCAGGTGATATGAATGTGAAATGTGTAGAGAATTCTTTTTCAGTAACTAAAATGTAATCCAGTTTTTAAAAGCAATTTAATTTAGATAAGTTTCATTCACTACATATTTGTATTATCATTTGCAACAGCATGGATGAAGCTTAATGTGTGTCTTCCTTAGTTGCTTCAGTTTTAGAGGATTTTTTTTCCTGTTTTCCATAAAATGCAGGGAAAATGTCAAAAATAAAGAGAAGCATATCGAAACAAAATTTACACTCCTTGTTAACTCAAGGATGTTTTTAACTACTGCGTGTTTGAATCCACTATGAACACAGATTTTTGAACATGGTCATGTTTTCCTGTGTTTAGCAAAATATCCATGCCACAATCCTATTGGAGAGGAAAAGCCCAATGAGACTGATCCAATAGTCAACAGCCCACTTTAGAGAGCCAATGATAATAATTTTTAAACTAATTACCCTCCCCAAAAAAGATGGTGAAAAAAATGAATGATTCATGGTGTTCATTAAGTGATAAATTACAAATTGTTGAGGGACGTGGCTTTTTTTCCCAAATCCTCTAGTTGCTTTCAGCTGAGCACTTACTTAGTATTATACCATTAATATTTAATGAATTTTATTTGTAGTGTTATGGCAGGAATCCATTTTGGGAAGATCTCTGTGGCACCAGTCATGCATACAGACAGGTTTTTTACTATTTTTCAGGTGTCTGTTTCATCCAGTTCCTGCCTCTCAACAGCATGATGCTGGCGATTTCCACCCTACATCTAATTCCTCTCATTAATCTCTAAAGTGTTAGGATTTGTGAGACCATTGAAGTCCCCATATGCAGACTTTACACCATTCTTCATTCATTAAATACTCTGAGTTGTAAAATTATACAGATAGGCAACTTCTTACAGGGTTTCGATATGCTAACTATATTTCAGGTGATATGAATGTGAAATGTGTAGAGAATTCTTTTTCAGTAACTAAAATCTAACTTCAACAATTCTCCTCTGAGAGTTCTTTAGAAGTACTACTGAAAATCCAGTTTTTAAAAGCAGTTTAATTTAGATAAGTTTCATTCACTACATATTCGTAGAATATGTAGCCTCCTCTTTTGAAAGTTCTGTAAACCTGGCAGTTAATAGAGAGGTATATGTGTTACCTCTTTCCCTATATGTAACACACCTGTAAACCTGCAGAAGCCGAAGTTCGAAATGGGACCCCCTGTTTCTCTCTCCTCTCCATGTCTTCTGGCTGTTGCTCAGCAAGTACGTACCTAGAGACAAAGCTCTGGATGTTCCCAAGCTGGTTTCACTACCACATCTCTTCCCCATGGGTCCCCAAGGATTACTATAATGGGGGCAAAATGATTTGGAATGGTAGTATCTTTTTTCAGGTTCCATTTTGGGACTATGTTTCCCCTTCAACCAAGAGGCCTTGGTGTAATGAACTTCGTACCCTGAGGAAATCACCAAAGCTCTTGCTATACACCAGTACTTTTATGGCTGGGGTTTCTATTTCCATCCTGAAAGAGCAAACATTCCCACTATACACATTTCCTTTGAAGGGAATGTTAATATATGTAAAGCTCTAATTATTCTTTATACAATTTACCTATCAGCAAACTCACATCCTCATCTGAGAGAAGTCAGAGTTAGCTGTCAATGTCTCTGGCTTATTTCCAGAGACCCAGGAATTAGTTTCCCCACAGTGTGCTTCCTAATTCTCAAAGAGATATGATTCAGAGTTTGGTCAAAGACTCTGATCACCAAACCATTTCCCTTCTAGCTAGACTTTTGCTGGAGCTTATACAAAAAGATAGGGGTCCAAAAATTCTAAGGCAATTACTTAATTGCTCATTATTGCTGCTTAAAACGTTTATGCATATAAACTGTGGAAGAGACATAGCTTTCTCTGACCTCTTTCTGCATAAAATGTCAGTTTTTTCTAACAAATAGCAAGCCTAGCTTATTTATGAAGTAGTGAGAAACAGGTTTTTAAAAAACCTTCAACAATTCTCCTCTGAGAGTTCTTTAGAAGTACTACTGAAAAGTTTCAGAGGAAAATGCACCCCCTCTGAGCAGCTTTAACATTGATGTTTTCTACAAAAAATATTCAGCTAATATACTTAATGGTGAGAAATTAGAAGCTTCCTGCTAAGATCAGGAATAAGGCAAGAATGTTCCTTCTCACCATTTTTTTCAGAGGATTGTACTGGAAGTCTTAGCTAATGTGATAAGACACAAAAATGAAATAAAATGTATATAGATTGGGAAGTAAGAAATAAAATTGTCTTTGTTCACAGATGACATGATTATCTGTGTAGAAAACCTGAAAGAACTGACCAAAAAACTCTTAGAACTAAAAAGTGATTGTAACAATGTTGCAGGTTAATATACAAAAAGCAATTACTTTCTTATATACCAGCAATAAACAAGAGGAATTTAAAATTAAAAGCACAATGCCATTTATATTAGCATTCCCCCAAAATGAAAAATGTAGGCCCAAATCTAAAAAAATATGTACAAGATACACATAAGGAAAACTGTAAAGCTTTGATGAAAGAAATCAAAGAACTAAATAAATGGAAAGATATTTCATAGTCATGGATAGGAAGACTTAATATTATCAAGGTGTCAGTTTTTCCCAATCTGATCTATAAATTCAATGCAATTCCAATCAAAATCCCAGAAAGTTATTTTTGTGGATATTACCAAATTGATTCTAAAGTTTATAAGGACAGCAAAAGACTCAGAATACCTTGCACAATACTATGGAAGAACAAAGTCAGAGGACAGACATTACCTAATTTCAAGACTTAGTATAAAGCTGCAGTAATTAAGACAGTGTAGTATTGGCAAAAGAACAGACAACTGTATCAATGGAATAGAATAGAAAGCCCAGATGTAGACCCCCACTCCTAAACACAGTGAACTGATCTTTAACAAAGGAGCAAAGGCAGTACAATAGAGAAAAGATAGTATTTTCAATAAATGGTGCTGGAACAACTGGACATCCACAGGCAAAAATAAATGACTCAAGACACAGACTTTACACCTGTCACAAAAATGAACTAAAAATGGATCACACACCTAAAGGTAAAACAAAACCATAAAACTAGAAGACAGCATAGAAGTAAATAAGGACTGGACTTTCCTTGCCATGCTTCAAGTATAGAACAAGGATCAATACACTGAAATTTCATGGAGCATTTCCATTCAAAATCATAAAGAATACTCGGCTGCAGTTTTCCAAGGAAGAAATATGCTTCCTGGCAAGGTAGTGAGTTTTCTTTCAGTGGGGAATTTGATATTAGACTGTTTACCCCTTGGCCAAGATGCATAGTAGTGGTTCCCAACTTGGTCCCTTAACAAAGTTGGTGGAACTTTATAAAACTAGAGATCACTGGGTTCCAACCCTAACCCAGCATTTGAAGCTACCGCTGAGTGAGATTTAAGCATGGAGATTTTCCCATTAAATGAGATCACTTTTAAGATCCCAAAGTTAATAAAAATGAATAAAGTGCTTTTCTTCTTTGCTAAAGATTCATTAGGTCTTTATGTGCCCAATACACTCATCTTTTCTTTTCCTGAAATTTTCCTGCTCACTGTATCATTCCTACATTTGTTTCCTTCCTACATTCATTTCCATTTCAGCTTTTCCAACTGAACTGAAGGTTCTTTGAGAAGCATAGGACCCGTGCCTAATTCATCTGCCATTTCTGTAAGAGTTTAAGTGCAGTGTCTTTCACATACTATTCACTCAATAAACAGTTGTTTAATTTTGGCCACAGGGATGCTTCATTAAAGTGCTTCAGTTTTCTTTTTCCATCAGTGCACTAAGTGGCATCTTAGTAGACTAATAGAACCAGTGGTTCTTCTTTAGCTTCCTAAGTCACAACCAGGGAATAACTTAGGAGACAGACTTGCTGAAAAACATGCTTAGGATTTCCATTGCTATCGAAACAGGGAAAATTCCTTATCCTTTGCCATAATTGATAACTAATTTTATAGATTATACAAACAAAACTATCAAATACCTAATTTATGCTCACAAACACCTATGGAGAATTCCACTGGGTGGGAAAACATCAGTTACCCAAAGTTTAGAAGGTTGATAATTTTCCAGAAAAATTGGATATTATTTTTAATATAATAAAAAAGTTTAAATAGGATGACCAAAATGGAATTCAGAAAATCACAAAATACTTTCTTCTAAGAAGAAATTTTGTCATAGAAAAAATGGGCTTCTCATATCAATATTGCCCTGAGTTATAGTAGAGCATTAATGTTTAAA
The DNA here is from genome assembly GCF_030020395.1 of Manis pentadactyla. Taxonomy (NCBI): domain Eukaryota; kingdom Metazoa; phylum Chordata; class Mammalia; order Pholidota; family Manidae; genus Manis; species Manis pentadactyla. The sequence continues at coordinate 115,142,313 of NC_080024.1, read as the reverse complement.
GCAAATGAAATCATAATATTTGAGGGTATTTATATAGTGTGGGTGACACTACATTCTTTATGATGAGGGTTGTAATGACTATTGGAGACAGAGTATCCTTCCACTCAAAACCTTCCAATTCAAGCCAACAAATATCTTCTCAGCACCCTCCAGATCTCAGGCAACTCTAGTGCAATATAAGACATAGTCTTGTCTCATAGGAAACCCTACTTCTGTTCTATGCAGCTGCATTTTCAACACCCCTGCTTCCAGAATATATATGCTGTTTCTCTCCATCATTCTCTTCCCTCTGCCCTTCCACTCTCCCTCTGTGAGGACTGTGTTGGAGCAGAAGTGGACTTGCTTAAGTGGCCACACCATATTTACATCATCTTCTTCTTGCTGATACCTTACTTTGCCTTCTTCAATATATGGAGGCACTTACATAACTGTAAACGGGGCTGAATTATAAGCTTAATGAGCACAGGGGTCAGATCTTTTCCAATGACTTAACTTCAATGACTTGTATTTGCTTTGTATATAAATAAATGAACAAGTTTCATGGAAAATTATATCATCTCAGAATTATATTTATTCACATTATAACATTCCTATTTTTAAATGAAGGAGAAATAAGAAACAAACCCACTAGATTTTTATCGCAGTTGTGACTCCCATCCCGTTACCTTTACTGAATTGCTCTCTTTCCTATATGCTGCTCTGGTTCCTCTTTGGATACTGGTTCCCACTGGGCACTGTAGTGTTCAGACCATAGCACAGCAATGTCAAGATAAGAATATTGAAGTAGAAGCACTTAGGCTGCTAAATAACATAGTGCTGATGGATTTGTTTTCATATTGCTCTTGTGTGGTCATGTATTTCTCCTGGGAAAGCCTACTATAGAGAAGGTAATGTCTTGATTATTGCCTCCAGTGTGTTCTAGCGTAAGGATAGAGACAATAGGAAAATGTTGCAGTGAGTGAGGTTGGAGACCAGAAAGAGCTGATGTTGCAAAGTCTGAAGGCTGTTGGCAGAAATCCTTCTTGCTCAGCGCAGATCAGCCTTTTGTTATTAAAGCCTTCAACTGATTGGGTGAGTCCCACCCACATATGGAGCGCAGTCTCCTTTACTCAAAGTCCACCAATTTAAATGTTAATTTCATTCAAAAACACTCTCACAGAGACATTCAGAATGTTTGACCAAATATGTGGGCACTGCAGCCCAGCCCCGTTGACACATGAAATTAACCATCACATGTGGTGAGACTAAGTCAATTATTCAAAAAGAAGGAGTAAAACAATTTTGAATGAAATTCTTCTCCCCAGTGTGACTAAGTCATGCCAGGAAAGGCACATTTTTAAGCATTTTGGGCCACCACCTGCACTGGTAAAAGAGGCCAGAGTCCCTTGGGAATAAGGAAATACAGAAGCCAGGTGTCAAGAGTCAAGGGGAGCTGGAAGATAACCTCCTTTTCCAGCAGCAGATGGCAAGGCCTTTGCTTGCTTCTGCTTGCTGCTTTCCTCTCATTTTTCCTCAGAGAGAAACAGTCCACCCTGGGATTTAATAGAGTCCCTGTTCTCTATCTTCTGTGGCTGGGACACCCATAGCAGGTGCCTGCACAGGCCTGACCTGCAGAAGCACTGCTCTGAACATGGAGACCTGCCCCCTATTCTGCTCCGACAGAGCATTCAAAGGGCTCTACGTCACTATTCAGGTAATCCACACCAAATCACCCTTATATGATCATTTCAGGCTGCTCAGGTGCCTCAGACCCATTAACTAGACATTTCCTTTCTCAGAACAAAACTCCTATTTTCTATCCCAAACTGGGTAAGTCCAGTCTGTCGGCTCCTGCGGGTGCTGACGTACCTGGTCCCTGAGACCCCCTAAAGCAGAGGCCCTCTATTCTTCCTGCATTCACCTCAAAGACCTCTGGCCCCGGCCCTATTTCCAGCTGTTACCGCCACACTTTTTTTTACTGTTGTCTGCTCCTTGAGTCTCATGAGCTGTTCTCCAGTCACCAGTTGCCAAGCTCTGTCATCTGCTGTTTGACCTCCCTGCCTGGCTGACTGCTTGCTTGCCTGGTCTGCAGCCTGCTGCCTACCATACTAGCCCATCAGTTGGACATTTTTGCCATGATGTACATCTTGGGCCATCCACCAGCACCTTCCCCATTGTGGGGAATATGATGGCTTGTGTAGTCCTACCTCTTGTAGCCTGCTAATGTAGTAAACATTTCCAAGCCAGAACATGTCAAGAACTCTCCTTCACATTTCTCTCACATTCATGTCCAAACTGTTTTGGGTTGAGTTCGTACTCCTGGGTCCTTGCCCCCACTGTAACAAAGAGAAGCAGAGTGAAAGTTCTATTTGAATGCACCGAAGGGGGAAGCAGGCCAGCATCAAGGTATACGACGGTCTCCATCCATTAGGCAGGAGGTCTGCATATTGTATTCTGGCTAGGAGGTGCTTCTTGGTTGACAAGACAGGGTTATTTGATCAACAGGTCCACCTGGCTAGCCACCCTCTCAGTGCTCATGTTCTTTCTCATGATGAGGCATATTTGGGGCAGTTCTTAGTTTTGTTCAATTGTGCCTATGTTGATGAGATAGGGACCATGGGTATAGTCAGAGCAGGGTGAGGTCCTCCGGAAAAAGCAAGGCAGGATATTTGCAGTCAGAGCAATATAACTACATGCAAGGAGACCCGCTACCAAAACTCTGTGTTAAACATTAAGCTCTACAGTCATTCTTCAGTGAGATCAATTAATATTCCCCAGATAAAGAAGGGTAGCCCATGTTTTTATTATGCTAATCATTTGTAATCATGTGTAAGATTCACTTTAGGATGCTAAAAGGCCCAGGCCTGTGTGCTGTTTTTCTTCCTTCAGACCTGATAAGATGATTTTCAATCTGGGCAATCAAAGGCAAGCAGGCCCAGCCAAAAACAACATAGTAAAAGGCAGGAAGGATTCCATCTTAAAAATAAGATTGCATTTCAACACTCAGGAAGTTAAGAAGTAAGATTCTTAACTTACTCCTTAGCAAACAGACAATAGCTCAGCCCACCTTGGGGGCTGGGCAGGCAGCCTTGTTTGATATGCTCCCAGACCAAGATGCCAGTATCCCAGGGAGAAATCAGAGCAGTAAATCTGTTGTGTTAAGTTAATTTTAAATATTCAAGTACCACTTAACAAGTCCACACCCCTAAACCCTTTATCACATTTCCAACAGTCTATAAAACCCCTAGACAATGCACAACTACAGACTCTCATGTCCCCTCCTGGCGCAAGCCAGGAGCTCTTTCCTCTTACTTTATCTCTAAATAAACGCCTCTCACTTGCTCTCCTTTCACCTGGAGTACTACACCAGGCTCTTTTTTTTTTCTTTCAGTAAATATATTGGAAAAATTTTTGCACATTTGTGACAATTTGAAAAAACATTTGAGTGTTTGTGAAGTTCATTCTTCAGCTCCATGAACAAGAACCCTGGCATCATTGGGATCAGGTTGGGACCAGTTTGGTGGGGTCCTGATGGGCAAAGAAGTTATTTCCCTGGAAAGCCTGTGTTGTGTTCACATGGGATTCCCAGACGGGCAGTTGGGGCAGATCTTCCTTGAACTTTATCTTCCCTGTCCCCCAGCTGCTCATGCTATCCTTGTACCTAACAAAACCACCAGTAACTTCTGTCAGTCTTCAAAGCATGTTCCAAATGTTGCCTGCCTCAACCTTTCCACAGCTACTGTACCAGTCTGAGCTGCCATCATCTCTCACCTGGAATACTACACCAGGCTCTTTTTTTTTTCTTTCAGTAAATATATTGGAAAATTTTTGCACATTTGTGACAATTTGAAAAAACATTTTCTTTTCTCTAGCTTACTTTATCATGGGAAAACAGTATGTAATACATATAACATACAAAATACATGTTAATCAACTGTTTATGTTTTTGGCAAGGCTTCTTGTCAACAGTAGGCTATTAGTTAAGTTTTTGGAGAATCAAAAGTTGTACATGGATTTTTGACTGTGTTGGGAGTCAGCAAACCTAAGCCCCCATGTTGTTCAAGGGTCAGCTGTACATTTGCTCAGGGCATGGAGTTTTGGCCATTTTCTTCTCTGCTTTTCTTGCATCTGTTTTTGCCCTGGCATAGAGTATTTGTTAAATGAATAAACAAATGGAATACGATCCAGTTTGCTCTCTGAGTTGTATATCTTCCTCTGTTGGATTTCTCTTCTTCCTCATCACTCTGTTCTAGTAATACTCTACCTCTCCTTTTTCTAGTTGTGCTTTTATAAGTTAAGAGCAAGACCATTTCCTTTTCTACAGTTCTAGTTTGTTCTCTAAGACCTCAAGTCTTGTGTTAAATACACGGCTTTTTAGTTTTATTTCTTGATATTCTCTGCTTTCTGCTGTTGTAAAACATTTTGTTCATGCACCATTTCTGCAGTAAGTCAGAGTAAGCTTTCCTAAAGTATCAGGACCAGATCAAAGGGATATATAAAGCAAGACCCCCTCTGGGGACAAAAACAATAGCAGAAGGTTGAAATGTATTAACATAAAAATGCAACAGTTAAAAGTTCTGGTTTGAGAGAGAGAACCAAGATAGCGGCATGAGTAGAGCAGCAGAAATCTCCTCCCAAAACCATATATATTTTTGAAAATACAACAAATACAACTAGTCCTAAAAGAGAGACCAGAAGACACCAGACAACAGCCAGACTACATCCACACCTGCCAGAATCCAGCGCCTTGCGAAGGGGCTCCGCCATATTGGAGAAGCAGCCTGAGGCAGGCCATGCCCACAGCAACTGCAGCGCTAAACTCCATTAGCGGCCGGGCAAGATCAGAAGCCCCGTCTGCACGCAGCTGCCCAGCACAAGCCGCTAGAGGCCGCTGTTCTCCCAGGAGAGGAAGGCCATAAACTGGCAAGAAGGGACTTTCTCTTACCCAACACACATGCCAGCTCCCCACAAATATATCTATCGCCATGAAAAGGCAGAAGAAATTGATACAGACCAAGATCACAGAGGCAAACCCTGAGAAGGAGATAGACCTAACCAGTCTTCCTGAAAAAGAATTAATAATAAAGCTCATAACCATGATGTTGGAGCTGCACAGAAATATGCAAGAGCTAAGGGATGATGTCCAGAAGGAGATTACAGAAATGAAACAATCTCTGGAAGGATTTATAAACAGAATGGATAAGATGCAAGAGGCCATTGATGGAATAGAAACCAGAGAACCGGAACGCATAGAAGCTGATGCAGAGAGAGAGATAAAAGGGTCTCCAGGAATGAAACAATATTAAGAGAACTGTGTGACCAATCCAAAAGGAACAATATCTGCATTATAGGGATACCAGAAGAAGAAGAAGAGAGAGAAAGGGATAGAAAGTGTGTTTGAAGAAATAATTGCTGAAAACTTCCCCAAACTGGGGGAGGAAATAATCGATCAGACCATGGAAGTGTACAGAACTCCCAACAGAAAAGACCCAAGGAGGACAACACCAAGACACATAATAATTAAAATGGCAAAGATCAAGGACAAGGACAGAGTTTTAAAGGCAGCCAGAGAGAGGAAAAAGGTCACCTACAAAGGAAAACCCATCAGGCTATCATCAGACTTCTCAACAGAAACATTACAGGCCAGAAGAGAATGGCATTATATATTTAATGCAATGAAAGAGAAGGGACTTGAACCACGAATACTGTATCCAGCATGACCATCATTTAAATATGAAGGAGGGATTAAACAATTCCAAGACAAGCAAAAGTTGAGGGAATTTGCCTCCCACAAACCACCTCTACAGGGTATTTTAGAGGGACTACTCTAGATGGGAGCACTCCTAAGACTAAATAGATGTCACCAGAGAAAATAAAATCACAGCAAAGAAAGCAGACCAACCAAATACTAACTAAAGGCAAAAAATAAAATCAACTACTCACAAAAGCAGTTAAAGGAAGCACAAAAGAGCACAGAATTAAACAACCAACAGATAAAGAACGGAGGAGGAGGAATAAGAAGGGAGAAAAATAAAGAATGACCAGACAGTGTTTAAAATAGCTCAATAAGTGAGTTAAGTTAGACAGTAAGATACTAAAGAAGCTAACCTTGAACCTTTGGCAACCATAAATCTAAAGCCTACAATGGCAATAAGTACATGTCTTTCAATAGTCACCCTAAATGTAAATGGACTGAATGCACCAATCAAAAGACACAGAATAATAGAATGGATAAAAAAGCAAGATGCATCCATATGCTGCTTAAAAGAGACTCACCTCAAACCCAAAGACTAGGAACAAAGAAAGACTGAAGGAACAAAACAGCAGCAGAATCATAGAACCTAAGAATGGACTAACAGTTACCAAAGGGAAAGGGACTGGGGAGAAAGGGAGGGAAGGGAGGGATAAGGGTGGGGAAAAAGAAAGGGGACGTTACGATTAGCATGTATAATGTCAGGTGGGGGCAGGCATGGGGAGGGCTGTGAGACACAGAGAAGACAAGTGGTGATTCTGCAGCATCTTACTGCGCTGATGGACAGTGCAGTAATGGGGTTTGTGGGGGGGATTTGGTGAAGGGGGACCCTAATAAACATAATGTTCTTCATGTAATTGTAGATTAATGACAACAAAATAAATAAATTTTTTGAAAAAGGAAAAAAGAATGATGGATACCTTAGGATGGGGATGAGCCACAATTTCAGTTATTGCCAAATTCCTAGCTTTCATGCTGATGAGTTCTTAGGACAGTATTGTAAGAAAATTAATGTGTTCTGTGCATGGATCAATGGAAAGAATAAAAAAAAAAGTTCTGGTTTGAGAGCCAAGTCATTTGCACTCATATCCTACAACTAACTCTTCTACTTACAAGCTCTTTGACTTTGGGAAGTTACTTATGCCCTTTGGGTCTCAGTTTTCCCATCTATAAAATGGAGTTAGTAACTGTAATAATATCTAAATAATAATATAACAATAATGGTATCATAGGCTTGAATGCATGTAAAATACTGAGAACAGTGTCAGATGTACAGTGAACAGGGAAGACATGGTAGCTCTTACTGATTGCTCAAAGATGAGCCTAGGGGTGGGCCTGACTCAGCCTTCCCAGGAGAAAGTCTCTTTGAGAAGCTCTCATTACCAGTACTGCCTGCTGCCCTGGAGAAAGAGCTGGGCAGTGAGTTTGTAAAGAGATCCCTTTCTGGAGAATTAAGTTGAAGCGGAGAGAAGCAAATAAAGCCTTAAGGATCAGGCCTAGAACAGCAACTTGTGAAGTCTTGTAGGGGGACCATAAGATCCACAGTAAATTCCCCTAAACTGAGGAAAAGAGGACAGTGGGAATATTGAGGAAGCAGTCTAGATGGGGCAAAAAAGTTGATGTTCTCAATCCAAGAGCTTTACACTTCTTAAAGTGTTGAAGATGTCCCCAACTACTATGCAAATAGTTACATTCACAGTCACATCCAAACAGTAAACCATTTCTAAGGAAGCAAACAGAAGAGGTGGCAATCCGAAAAGAAAGTCATCACACGTGAAAGTGTAATGACGAATGAAACAAGGACAAATAGGTATGAATGAATTATCAGAATGCAGAAGTTAGACAAAGTCGCACACAGAAACTATTCAGGTCAATTGGAGGTCAAAGAAACAAAGCTAGCCTGGAAGCCTTAAGGTTCCTAATAAGATTAGAAACACTAATCATATGAGAAATAGAGTAAAAATAGGGACTTAATTTAATGAAATACTGCAGTTGGAGGCTCCTGCTCCTGGGAAACACATGTTTAATTTTTTATCTTAATCCACAACTCCTCTATGTCTTTCCTTCCAAACTTCCTATCTTCCTTCTCCCTTAAATCCTCAAGATCTTCATGCTATTACTTCTCCACAGAGCACCCTGCTGACAACCAGGAAAATTCCACAAAGTTCTTTTTTCCTCTCCATTGCTCCCAATCCAGGGTCTTGATCTCAGCTAGATCACCTGAGGTAAAAAGGCACCTTTCACCCTGTGGGTTGAAGTCCCTTTATGTGCTAGGGCTTAGAATGACCTGGAAGCTTGACAATGTATACAACATGAGAATCAACATTTAAAAAAATGAAGTTAGATCTTCCTAAGTAAGACTGACTGGCTCTCAAGTAAGACCAAGCACACTACTATGTGATAAGACCAGTCAAACACTGAAGTGATCTAGAGCATTTTGGAAACTAAGTATATTTCTTTAGGGAACATGTATTAGAAATCCATTTTCTCTGAACTTCTGACTTGATCTTCCTCACTTTGCAAAGTAAAATCATTGTCTAAATGGCAGTTGTATTCACAGATGTGGACATGCAATATTTTCCTGGAAGAAAGCTGAAAGATCTCTAATGGGATTTCTCTCCATTTTTAAGGTTACTGAATATGTCCTGTAGTAGAAAGTTTCATTTAGTGTATGTAGATTGAATTCAGGTTTAATAACAGTGTATAAGACTTCACTACACCACACCAATCATACAAGGGAAAGAGGTGCACAGCTCCCAAGTTATGAAGCTAGAGTCTCCCTGTGTCTGGATTCATGTCCAGGGCACTGGCAGCTGGGGGACACCGCCCTCTCCGTCTTCCAAGGACTCTGCATTCGCCTGACATGCTTTCCTCATGTGACTCATCGACAGCTTTTATTCCCCTCAGGTGTCCTCTCATCATGAATACCAACTAACTGCCAGGAGGTGGACCTGGAATAAGAAATCTCTGATTTTCTTCATGCCTCCTCAAAATAAGGACCAAGGACAATGTTTCATTACTGTATCTCTGTATGCAAGTAAAGCCTGCTCTGCCTCAGCTCCAGCTCCTACTCCAGCCTGCGTGCTTTCTTTCAAGCTCAGCTCGCATCATCTTCGCTTTGTAAACAGAGGTTCAGTAATCATGAAACTTCACAGTCTCACCCAAGTATGCATGGAAACTGCCGCCGTTTTGCAACATCTGCTGCACACATCTGCCTTCAATTTCTCTTTTCAAAATCAGAGCACATGGTGGTGGCCCCCCTCTCTCTCAAATTCTGACTCGAAGACAGATCTACAAATTATTAGGGAAGCGAGTTATGTAACATTTCAAGCAGCTAGTGGGGCAGTGAAACATTCTTGGCTAGGATGTACATGTTTTACTTTATTTCCTCTTAGGAGAATAATTTCTTTTAAATTATTAAGACTCAAGTTTTTCACAATGGATTAGCTAGGAAACAAATATTTTGTAGTTTCATCAGCAATCTTCCAGTGAAGTTTCAGTAATAGGATCAGAAACATTAGGTCTTATCTAGAGATGATATACGCCCTACTTGCTCTTTGTGACACTCAGACACTTACTTGATGACCAAGAGAATTTACCTCTCAGTAAATTGTGTGTGCTCAGCCACAGCATCTGAGCAGATGAAAATCAAGCTCTGCTTTCCTCATGTCTGTACAGTATGTCCAGCCTCTTAGGAAGCTTTGCTGAAGCAGCAGCGAATGCTCTCTCCCAACCAGATGACTCTGTCAGCCATCTCACATGACACCCCCTCCTCACCATAATGGTTCTTTGAAACCTGCTCTATTAGAAAGACTGAAGGAAGAATACCAAGTACAGCAGTGATGAGGGGAAGGTGAAAGGGAGACAGAGTGGGAGGAGGTGGGGGGTGCAGCTGAACTAAAGGCTGTAATGTGTTTGCATTTGCTTATTTGACGCTAACCTTACCTGTCATTAGCTTCAAATTGGACGTGCCATTAGGGTAACATAATGACTAGTTTCCAGCCCACTCCAAACACTGGTTCTTAGGAAGAGGTTCTCCTTCTCTCTGCCCTTCAGCATGTGTGCAAGCTTTCTTAATGAGCCTTCCAGCCTGGTGGCACACACTTACCAGTCCACACACCAATCATCCTCCCCGGTTCCTACCAGGTGCCCCTGAAATAGACCATCGCCCGGACCCGGGCAGGCTGGGGACTCAGAGGGCTGTGACAACTAGAGGAAGCGGATTAGCACAGCAGAGTGGCGGCAGTCTTGCCTTTGCTGTGCAGTCGCCGTGCAGCCTTTGCTCCAGAAAACTCTCCACAGCAATGTTACAGGCTGTTCTTTTTTACTCTGAGAGGTGAAAACAAAATAGGAACTAAAATTGGAGTGTGCAAAGCCATCTGGATTAGATGTGGCACAGAGAAGATGGCCTGGAAACTTTTCCAATCCTTGTTACACAAAGAGAGCTGCCAAGGGCCCAGAAAGAAACTCTGGCCAAGTGGACAGAGGCAATAAAAGGTGATTTGATGCTGTGATTTCTCTGTCAAAAAGCTCCAACCAGAAAACACCTTAAAGCACGCAGCACGTCCTTTTCTCAGTTCTGTGCAGCTTTGCTGGAAAAGTCACAGGGAGCCTTCTCTGGTGCCTTTCTGAGAGGATCTCTGGCAGAACCCCCAAGCCAGTGTGTGCGTGGTTTCCTTCCCTTATAACTGGGAATGGGCACATTCAGTAGCACAGTATTTCACTTCTGGGATCCTGACACCAACTTGGTATTATGGGAAAACCAAAGAATTTCAAAGGGTTTCAGCTGGCTGGCTACTTCTAGCTGTGTGTCTTTAGCCAAGTCACTTGCTTCACCTGAGCCTTAGTTCCCTCCTCATAGGCATAAGTGTACTAAGATCTGCCTTGCTAATCCATAAGAACAACAAAATAAAGCATTTGAAAATACCCTAAACCACCAGCTAGACCCTGAATAAGCTGGTCCCTGTTATTTTAAATAGAATTGTTTTATTTTACTGATTTATAAAATCTGCTTCTTCTAAAACTTTTCAGAAAATAAAATAGAAAACAGAGTGAAAAGGACTTTTATTTCCCAAGAAATAGCCACTACTAACACTGATATTTTTCCTTCCAGACTGTCATTGTGCACACACTACCATTTCACAAAACAGGCATCATGCCATACTAATTGTTTGTAAAGTGCAATTCTTATTTAATGCCATGTGAAACAAAGTGAGTTATTATTATTTTTTACTATAAAAAAGAAAGTAACCCAGATGTAAATTGAAGAGAGCACAAATATAGCCAGCATATGGCATTTCTCCACTGTGTCAAAGTTAATTATTCATAGGCATTTGTCAGAAATATCCAAGGTTACTGAGCTATTCTGGAACAGGAGTACAAATTTTTTGAGGCAGAGATTGCTACATGTTCAATAAAACCTGTTTCCTTTTCCTCCTGGGCGCATGGCAAAGCTATATTTGCTACACGCTCTTGCATTTAGATGTGGTCATGTGACTGCACTCTAGCTAACAGAACATGAGTGGAAGGACTATGCGTCAATTCCAGATGGCAGCGCAGAAGAGGGCGTGTCTTCCCTGCAGAACTGCTCATGTTTTGCCAGCTGAATAGAAGGAGCCTACTAACTTGGGTCCCGAAAGGACCATGAGGTAGACCACCTGCCGAGCACACATTGCACTTGACAGAAATAAGAAATAAACTTCTACTAAGATACTGCATTTCAGAAGTTTATATTGTAGCAGCTAGCTTTATCTGCTTGAGCCAGTGAACACACTTTCAAGTAACAAATGTAGATTGAAACTTGGCATAGATCCAGAACTTTCCTTCAATGTAGGTAGAGCTGAAATTCATTGACTGTTTAAATTTCAGAAGTGCAGAGAAAGAATCACCCCTTCTCATTTACTTGGCACAAATAAATCTCTACCTACTCCCTTATTAAAAATTTCTAAATTGCTGTTCCCTGGTCTTTCTTCCTACATATAAAATGAAGATTTAAACTACAAGTATCTCTGAGACAGACAACATATTCATTTTACTAACTAGCCTAAGTCATATTCAGGATGCTGTTAGAGATACTGCAAAGAGATGTAAATGACTTCTTACCCTCAAAGAAGAATTACGCTCTAACAAAGATAAGGAAAACAGCATAGATTTAATTACATGGGTAGAGCACCATATATAATTGCTAGAATGTAGGTTCCATAGAAGAATTTTGTCTCTCTCTAGTGCCTTTGTAGTATCTAGCATATAGTAGACTTGCAACAAAATTTGCTGAAGGCTATTGCCCTAAATGATTGGAGAACAACTAATTATTAAGCTATACATCACTGTGAATTTGAATAGTCAGGAAAGCCATAGTGAGAAAAAATGGGACTTGGGCTGTGTTCCCTAAAGTTTTCATGGAAGGGGAAATGTAAGAAATGTTGATATGTCTTCAGCCCAGCAGGGCAAACAGAGTGGTGGCCATCCCTGGAACGGCCCATCTCCTTTCACAGGTGCCAGGCCAAGCCTCTCCCTGCATCCCAGTTCTTCCCATGAGCCTTGTCTGGTGTTCTTCCAATGGCTGTCCTGCATGACCAATCCCATCCTGGTGCTGCTTTTCAGAGGATTCAAAGTAACACAGGTGATGCTGGGGTTGGCCCAAAGAAGCCAGGATTGATGAGGGGCCTGGGGCCTGCCTCTCTCATGGCCTAGAGGTCAAGGAGGATGCTGTCCTTAGCAGTGACTGGCACACACAGACCTGGCATAAACAGGGGCCCAGCTGCTGTGGAGTTCTTTGTTGGTGACCTGGAAAAACATCCTGGTAGAGGCAATGGCCCAGGTGCTCGAAAGATGTGCAGGAGTAATCACTGCAAGGACAGCAGTGAGCTGATTATTGCTAAGCTGTACTGAGAACCCACAGGAGCATAGGGAGAAATGCAGGGTCATGACCAAATAATTAAAGGTGAGAGTGAGAGCCAGAGGAACTTTTTTAGTTGCTTTTAAAGAGCCCCTTGACTCGTGTAGTGAGAAGTCTGACTCAGCTGAGGAGCAGACTCACTCAGTGGAGACACAGAGCTCCAGGGCAGTTTAAATGCTCGGCCACGGGAGTCTTTTACTAAGTCCGGTGCCTTGGCAGAGAAAACCTAGGACCCAGAAACGTGGGATAAGACACATGTATGGATGTTCTGGGGGACTCTGTCTCCGTAGTCCCTAACCCTCAGAGCTTGTGGACTTGCCCACTGCCTCCTAGTAGGAGTCAATGCTTCCTCCACGCTGCAGGAGGCTGCACAGCCCTCTCCCCCACAAGGCGCATGGTGCTTCTCTCAAGAGATGCTCTCACCTCCTTTCCTAGGTGCCAGGCTGATAACTAGGGTTAAAACCCAGCTGGGAATATGCTGGGCCTGATGAAGCAGAGGAGATAATATATTGAAAGATGTGCAAAAATTAACTCATGTGTAGCAACAACAGCCGAGGCAGTTCCCCTGAATTTTGAGCACCTGAAGAGAGACACGAGCATCACCGAGAATGGCAGCAGAGGTTCTCCAAGGCAAAGGCTGCGGGCAAAGATCCCTGGCCCAGGGCTGAGTTCATTAATACTCATGGGGCTGATGGAGTCTGAGTCTGTGAGGACCATGTGATAATGTTTACCCACCAAAGGCCAGGAAGCTGGCACTCCTGGAACAACTGGAAGAGTCAGATGGGCAGCCAGTAGAGGGGCAGAGATGGCGAACAGAACATGGCATCCTTAGAGGCAAAACCTGGGCAGCCAATAGGATGCCACCTAACGTCTGCAGAAGAAAAGGCAGACTCAAGGAGCAAGAGGCTGAGGCCAGTTGCCCTGATGAAATGTCGTGATCACTTGAATCTGCTGACTAAAAGGAAGGAATTTTCAAAATTCATACGTCCATTTCCAGAGGGACATATGAATGTTCTTATATGGAAAGGGAAATGCATGATGAGTACTGCCGCATACAGAGTCTAAACTGATCTGTACTCATAAATCCAAAGCACCAGTAGAAACCATTCATAATAAAAGAGGTGCTGAACAACCAAGTATGAAGGTACAAGAATGTACCAGCCGGCTGACATTACCTAAACTTTGTCACCATCATGATGGGCATGTGAATGGAGTGTCCACAGGGGCAGAGATGGAGGCTGCAAACAGAGCTCAGAAGCATGAACTTCTAATTATGGCAGCTGATCTAGTGACTGCTGGCTCTGAAGATTCAGCCTGCTAGCTAGGGGACCAGTACTCAGGCCCTCTATGCTCTCTTTCTTAAGAAGACCAACAAGCACATGGTAACAAGTTGATTACAGAAGGCTACTTCCAGCCTGGAAGGGCTGGCTCATCCTCATAGGAATAGGTATTTTCTAGGTATTCATTTGTATTCCCTTATTGCAGAGTCTCAGCCAGTACCACTCTCTGGGACTTATGGAGTGCCTGATACATGGGCATGGAATCAGCCAGCCTCACAGAGTGCTGGAATGGCTTCCTAAAGGCACAAAAGAAACACTAGCTGAAAAGCAACTCTGCGAACAGATGGGATGCTATCCTGTGGGATACAGTATATACATTAAGTCAGAGGCCTCCTGATGGCACAGAGTCCCCGACAGAAAGGATATATCAGTCTGGAAAACAAGGGGTAGCAGATGGAGTAGTTCCATCTACCATCATTTCCAATGACCTCTCTAGGGGATTTTGCATTTCTCACTCCTGTCCCTTTGGGCTCTATGGGGTCAGAGTCCTGGTCACCAAAGGGGAGGCACTCCTTCCAGAGGACACAGCAAAGCCCCACTGAACCACAAGCTCAGGCCATGACCAGAACTCTTTGGACTCCGCCTGTTCATGGACCAATAGGAAAGAACGGACATCACCATTTTGGCAGAGATAACTGATCCTGATCAGTGGAGGAATTGGGGATGCTTTTACACAATGAGGATAGGAAGAAATACCTGTAGAAAAGAGGTGATCCACTTGGCCCCTCTTTTTACTAGCTTGCTCCATTGTTATAGTTAATGGACACATTCTGCAGCTCCAGCCCAAAAAGCATCATAGCCTCAGACCCCTTGGGATGACATGATAAAGATGCCACCAAGACCTACCAAAGTGATCACTGAGGGTAAATGCAATTTAGAGCAGACAGTAGATGAGCCAAGGATGAGTACTAGTTGAGATGCCCAAAACCAGTTGCATCAATTATGGCTGAAGTTTGATCCACTAATCTTCCTGCTCTAAGTCACCTCAGGAAGAGGGGACCATGGGAAATACCAGGGAGCTGCTCCCTGAACCTACTTGGAGATGTAGATCTGCACAGCTCAAGGGGTAACTGTAATGGCCATGCGAGTACACCATCCCAATTTCTTACCGTAAAAAGCAGAGTTGACCGACAGGCCCAGTTACTGCTCCTCTGGATATACCAATCTGATTCACACTGTAACTACTCTGACCTGCCTTCTGCCAGCCAGGGAGCAAGCATGGTGAAGGTATTAGTGCAGGACCATTTCTCTGGGAGGCAGGAACCCTCTAAGGTATGACTTTGCCTTCAGGACCCTCCACTAACCTGGCTGAAACTCTTAGAACTGTACTCCAATTTGAGATGTGTTCTAGCCCAATCCTCCTTCCCTTCTCCTCTCCCGATACACATGCCAGTGTGAAGGCTCGCCTTACCCCTGCTCACTCCCCTGTACCCTTCACAGGTATTCCTCAGGTAACCTTGTGCCTGTCTAATTCGGTGTGGGCATCTGCTTTTCTGAGGGCCACAGTCATAAAGCCAGTGATAGGCAGGATAGGATTTTGCTCAAGAGGGCTGCAATATACTACAGAATCTTCCAGTTCACACATACTTTTTGTTTCTGGGCACAGAAGTTATCCCCAGTTTTTCAGGAGGTATCAAATGCCTTATTTTTTGTATATTTCATTCTGTGCTCACATCAGCACATGGGAGTTTATACTAGTGAAAAAGAGGAGCCCATTTATTCTCCAGTGAAAAGTATAGGCTCCTAAAATATAATTTAAAAAAGAAATGCTTCAGAGACCTAAACATAAAAGGATAAAACTAGTCTTGCAGATAAGCCTGTAGAAAAATGCTAGGAGATGGCAGGTGCCTGGATAGTTGGAATAAGACAAGAGGAGAAAAATGAGGGAGAAATATTTTATCCTCCTGACTAACTTCCCTCTTTCATTTTCTACAAGCAGTGGATGGAGTTTCCCTACTACCGCATTTGTGATTGCATCAAATAAAACAAATGGATGAGTTCTATTGGAATCACTATACTCAGCTACAGAATAACTCATTCATTAATTCATTCATTCCACTAATCATCACTTAATGAAGGCTTCTTGCATTCTGTTCTAAGTGCTGGTTCTGCTCAAAATTCTTTTTTGATACAAGATACTTTGTCATTGGTCTTCCATGCATCTCTTTTCCTTGCCCAGATTCTAAACTGGACGATCTCTTGTTCTCTGCTCAAAACGCTCATGTGTTTGATTTCCAAGGTGGGGCAAACCCAACAGTCATTTCTTACATCTGAGCAAATCAACTATAGGAAAAGGGATGTGATTCATGTAGCCTTTGAAAAGCTCCCAAATCTCTGAGATTCTTAGCTTCCTTAATAAGGACGGGCAGAAAGCAAAGGATTAAAAGAAAAAGCTGGAGAGAAACTTATACATTGGAAACTTATGTAATCTGAATATGTAAAAATTCCTTCATGTGGAAGGACTTCAAGGTCACTAGGAGATAGAAAGCATCCTTCTGTACCCCGAAATAAACATTCCTCACCCAGTGACTGAGAAACAATATTCTACAACCAGAGTACTTTGAGTATTGATAAAATTCAAATATTTCCAGAAAAGTATTCAAAGTTGTATCAGGCATTCACTCATTAGTGTGAAATACTTTCTGACTTTTCCTAAGAGTAGGTCTCAATAGGGAAAAAGCAAAACCGGAACTGGTTCCCTCAGGAACTTGCTGAGCGAACAAACAGAAGACAACCACAAAATGAAGTTTAAGACAATGAGATTAAACCTGTCCCACCCCACAACTGCTCAAACTGGGGTCTTGCATTTCCTTGAGAGGTATAGGTAAACACATTCTACAGAAGAAAACCACTTCCTAGGCAACAAGGTGTTTTGTTTGTTTTTGTCCGTATTAAGGATACAGAATAGAGCCCCTTGCAGCTGAAGTGCCAGCCCCTCGCCAGCGGGATGACTATCACCTGCGGGGCTGTCGCAAATGAGAATTCCTGGCTCTACCTCACCTAAGGAATCAGAATCTGCATCTAACAACATCCTCGGGAGACAAGCCGACACCTTTAAGTTTGAGAAGCACGGCATGTCTCAGTGGCCAGCCTCAGAGTCTGGAAAGTTGGCTTAGAGTTCTGATTCTGCCACTTACTAGCTGACAGTTGCTCAGCATCCTCGTACTTCAAATTCTTCATCGGCTTAATGGAAGTATCTCTGCCTACTTTTTCTTTTATTTCTAGTCTTTGCTTTTGCTACTCCTTGATTTCTCTAGTCATATTTTTTCTATGTTTCTGATATGTTAGCCTTCTTTACTCATTTGTATTCTTACTGGACACCTTTGCTTATGGAGGAGACACACACACATATGCGCCTATATGTAAGATTCCCTCACACATCCAGCTTTATTTATTCCAACAAGACTGATAAAAGAATAAGGTAGCTTAGGGAATATAAAAATTGTTGTACTATTTAAATGCTTTCCACTGCATGCCAAGCGGTGTTCCAGATTCTGGCCAATATCTGAATAAGTAGCCAGTTTGTATGCAACTGGTTAATACAAGGTTTGTCTTTCTAGCAGATTCTACCTAATCCCTACACTTTGCTTTTCTTTGAAAAACTTAAGTATGACTAATTGATAATACATACATTATTCTTCTTACACTAACCAAAACATTATGTCACAATTTTCTTTTCACAAAATGAAAGCTTGCTCTAAATTATCTCTGTGGGCTCTTCCAGCTCTAAAATCCTACGATTCTAATTTGGGGGATCCTCAGATCAAAACATTTGTTATTAAATATTTAAAAGCAGGGAAACATAACTTAATGTGTCCTCCTCAGGACTTCCGTTAGATGCATCCATTTGAAGAGGAGATTTGGCCCAAGATTCTTTTCATTTTGTTTCAACAAAACTCAGACTCTTGGAAGTCCAAGGAATATCTTGGCAAATACTTTTAAGTAAGCTCTTTAAAATTTTAATCCCAAGCCTCCTTTCAAATCAATTATTTATCTCATTGAAAATGTCTGACATCTCTATCAATTTCCTAAAGATAAATATACATGAAGTTTGGACCCTGAAATTAAACTGAGATTTTGAGATTGATTTTTAAATGAAGCTAAACAGCAAATTCAGCTTCTGAATAAAAATTTACAGGAATGTGTAACTGAATCACTTAGCACTTCTTATAAAAGAGGAAACCCTTTTTACAAATACTTCTTTTCCTGAAAATTCCACTAATTTTGTGGCTATAAATCTTAATGGAGCTGATAATCTAAATTCCGATTCATTGTTTCATATTGAATCAGTCACACAAAGTTACAAACTTGGAGAGTAACTAATACTTTAGAGCATGCATTGACAGATCCTGGACAGAAATAAATGTTCTTCCTCTTAGAAAACAGAATCATATGTCAATGTCCATATGTTCAGAATAACAGATATTTAACTCTCAAAGTGCTCAGCCATTTCTTGTAGAGATTAAGATTTATGGTTGCAATAACAATATGTCAAATTAAATGTTGGCTACTAACTTCTCATTAATTTGTGCTTGCTTTGTTATGGATTTACAAAAAACTCAGATTCATTAGATCTGTGGATGGTAAGGGATGAACACTTCAGATAAAGGAGCAGCAACAGTTAATCTTTACTAATCACTATTTATGCATCACTGACGTCCTAAGTGCTTTCCTAGTAACACATTTAATCTTCACAACTGCCTTTTACAAGTGAGAAAACCAAGGTACAGAAGGAAAGAATAACTTGCTCAAGGTCACAGAGATGGTAACCAGTAGAATAACAATTTGAACGCAAGCTAACTGCAGAGTCCATGAACCTTGACATTGTTGTCCTACCCAACTCCAAATCTAACATGCACTTTATTATGTTAGATGAGCTTATTGTATATCTTAATATATTATGTTCTACCCATATAATAACAACATATGATTAGATCATATTACAGTATTTGATATTAGCCAATATCAATTTGATACATCAGTATTTGACAGGATGGTGGGACTAGGATTCAGAAAAAGTTGTTATAATTTAGGCTTATTTGGCTGAGGAAATCCTTTTGTCTTTCCTGACTTTACAGACATGAATTCAGTTTACCTGTTGGGCTCATACCTTAAAAAAAAAAAAACACAATAAGAAAATATCAAAACAACAACAAACTCATTTGCTGGCTTTACTTCATAATAAATAACACTGTCCAGGGGTCCCATTATCAGGGTTTTTCTCCCTCAGGTGTTGAAGACTCAAATGCCTGGGAGAACTGAACCACCTTCAAGCAGCTGGCACAGCCTGATGGGTTGGGAGGTGCTCACCTGCAGATCACGTGCCCATCTGCAGGAGACACCATGAAACAAAATCCCTGGCCTGTGGTGGTAGTGAAGGAACTGTGGCCAGGTATTATCAGACTCTTTAATTTGTCCAGGAAAGTCAGAAATAACAAATTTCAAAAGTTGACAATAATTTAAAAAAATATTTAAAAGACCAAAAAGTCTGAAAAATCTATGTAGGCAGGTGGGATACTCAAGGTCTGAAAGCCATCTAATCTTCAGTTTGTTACCTCAGTCCTCTCTACTTTCAGCTTTCTTGCTGGGTGACATCATGCATCTCCTTTGTTTCAAATCTCATCTTATGTTTATGACTCCACACATATCTGACATTAGTCTTGAGCTCCAGATCCCAGTACTTACCCAGAGCCAACTCATACACAACGGATGAGTTGATGCGACTCTCCCTGTTTGTAAATCTCCTCCATCAGGAGTGATCTCTACCTTGGTTAATGCAACCACTTCTATGCAATAACCCAGTGATCTTTAATTCATTTGTTTAACCTCACAGATGTTCTTGATAAGCAAGTCTAATTAAATTTACATCAAGACAGTTCTGAAATCTCTCCAGTAACTCCCACACACTCTAAGTAAGCTGAGAGTTTTCTATTTTGTTCAAGCTACAAAATATTTTCTTTTAACAAAATTTTACTAAGAAGCCCAGCTGCAACAGATATAAGCAGAATCTGTCAGGTTGACATTGGACTGGAGGCCCAGATTTCCAGCCACTCACACTCATTGTCTACTGAAGTCCATGAGGTATCTCTAAGGGATTCACTATGTTCTCCAGTTTGAAAATCAGGCATAAACATAAACCTCCCAACCCCAACCAGTTTCCCTACCTCCATTCTTTGCATCTACCACACTGTGCCAAAAATTATCTTTCTAAAACATAGGTGTGATAAAATTTCTGTTTAAAAAGTGTTGATGGGTACCATTAACTACAGGATGAAATCCAAAGTCCTTCATATACCCTTAATAACTTGATATACATCCAGTCACTCATTGTACTTCAATTCACACTTCAGTGACACTGACTGTTTCACTATCTACTCTCATGCCTCTTGTGTAGTACGTTCTAGAACTTTGGCCAATGTAAGTTTGATCTGGATCTAAAATGTCACTGGAGATACAGGGCTGGGTTGAGACTTGCTTCCCTAATTCCATACTTCCTATGCAACTGTAATCATTAGCAGGGACAGGATTGCTCAGACTGAAGGAAGAATATTGTTGTTTCCGTAACAACAGTGAACTATACATGTCTTTAATCACTGAATCAATCATCAGTCTTCAATCACTGAATTTCCTTAAGAGTGGCATTCACAAGTGTGTATAGTAGACACCTGATATCACCTTGTTCATCAAACTAAACTGTCTCTATTACTGACCATTATTATCAGTGTAACCTAACCTTCAACTAACCAAGACACTTCTAGTTATAGTACATGACTATTAATTTTTAAAGACACAATCGCTGAAGAAATGTTTGAGCACCTATTTTTGTACCCTTTATAACTAAGATCACATAAAAAGATTGACATATTTCTAAGGTCAAAAAATGTGATCTAGCTCAGAAAATAGAACTAAATTACCAAACAATTTATGATCAGCATAAAGCAATATGCAAGGAAGCAATTAAACTTTAGGAATGCAAGGGAAGTGTGTTCTAGAGTTCTTATAAACCTCATGAAGGAGATTGTGTTAAGGTAGGGTTTGGAAGATAGAGAAGAATAACATAAAAGGAGAAAACAGTGCTTCAGGCCAAAGAAATAATAGGAGCAAAGTGCAAAAGTTAAAACTGATCTGGTTTGTGTCTACAGCAGAAAGTGAGAAATGGACTGGAATGTTGGGTAACTGACAGTACTTCAAATCCAGAAAGAGTTTCACACTTTTGTAGTAGGCCATGAAGCATCTTTCAAGGTTATGTTGTATGTGTTTGTCTTGCCAATGGGTTTCAGCCCTGGTAAGTTCGCTATGGATTCAGTGTGACCAAAGAAACTGACAGCAAAACGTTCTTGGGGTGAAAGGGGTTATACCCAACTTTATTTCCAGGTGGCAGTTCAGTCACTAGAATCCCATTCACTCAGAGAAAGTCTGTATGCAGCAAGCCAGTCTCTGCCTCTGGGCCCCTCTGTCTGCACAGCCATCCTCTGGGCCTCTGTCCTCGGTGCTGCCACCACTCCAGCCTGTGCTCTGCTCTCCTGCAGCCTTGCAGCCATGCCACCATGTCACGTGCACAGAGCACTGGGCTGAGCTTTTTATATAGAGTCAACAGCCATGTATTGCCCACAGGTGTGCAGTGAGCTACTTAATCAGGGCTAGGTGAGAATCCTGGCCACAGGAACTCTCTTTTTATCCACAGTGTTTCTAAAGAATGAAATGAAGGTGATTAAGGAAGATCAGTCTTGCAGATTCACAGAGTGTGTAAGATGGATTTGTTGGAAGGAGGGACTGGAGTCAGAAAATCTGGTTAAGAAAGCAGGATTCTGTGCAGTAATTGGGTAAGACTAGTGTGAACTGGACCAAGCAGGGTTGGTGGTATGCACTGGAGAGGAAATGCCTCATATGGAGGAAGAACCAACAGAGCTTCTGCGAGTCTGAATTTCATCAATAAAAGAAAGAATGAACAGCACTGAATGACCATAGGATTTTCCTTTTGAGGGACAGGATGATCATGTTATTTTTGACAGACACAGGACCTAAATTGAGTGAGGAAAAAAATGTTCCCTTCCTTTTTAAAATATTGAGTCTGAAGAGCTCCCTTAACCTGGTTTCTTTAGAAAACAGAGCCTGAGGCAGTGATTAACATGCTGATGCCTTTCTCACAGGTGCACTGTGAGCAGTGAGGATGAAGGGACAGTGAAGGGAGTGAGGGAGGATGTGCCAGGCAGTGGTGCTTTCCTGGACTGGCCACCCCCGCACAACCAGCCCAGGAGAGGCACAGCAGGTGGCTTGCTCAGTGTTTCTCTCAGTTCATAGGACTTTCCAGACAGGCTGGCAAGTAAAACCATGCTTTCATCTGTGGGTGAGGAGAAATCAATCTCCTTGGCTCTCTTCAGTCTCCTGTTTCTCATTAGTCAAAACCCATTGCAAGAGGCAATAACCCTCGCATCACCTGGCCCTTAGGTAGGCACTTAGGATGCCAAGGCCATAACCTGCAGTGTGGGGTTTCATCCAAGACCTGACATGATGGGAGGAACGCAAAACTCCAGGCATACTGCTGGTCAACCAGGAGGACAGCCAAAGGCAGGGACTGGCACTCCCAGGGAAAGTGACAAGGGGCTGTGGGGTCATTCTGGAAGTGGTCAGTCCCTCTGCAAGGAAGGACCCATCGAAGACCTAGGATATAAAACACATATCTGATATGAGAAACAACTCCTCCAAGTGGCATTAACTTGCAGTTAGTTGGACATATGGGATCAAACCCTGGAAGGAACCTTTTAACAAAAGGTATAGGGTCAGAGTTTATAATTTTCCTCCATAAAGTTATAATTAGAAGTTGGGAGGATAGATAAACCCCTGGGAAAAAATAGCACACAGACACAGGAGGGAAAAGATGAGAATACTTGGCACTAAGGGGCACAAAGAGAAAGCAAGGAAAAAGAGAAATGTGGCATGAGCACATAAAAAAAGAGGAAAAACAAGAAATGACATCTAGGGAAGACTTACGCCATGGAACCAAGAGTGGGAAAATTTTAAAGGAGTGACCAGGGAACAGTGCCCAAAGCAGCACAGTGATCCAGAGGAATGAGGGAGAATAAAATAAGTTGAATCTGGCAACTGGTTTTGTGTTGTTAAATGAAGCAAAATACCTTTTATACTCCAGAACTAGATGTAGAATAAAATATTGCTCTGTGAACTGAAGCCCCCAAAGGCAGATGTCCCATGAGCTCATCAAGTGCTTGGCTATGGACCTCTCCATCACAGACCCACAGGTTTGGACGGGCCAGCCTGCGCGGTCTTCTACACCTCAGGGTCCTGGTCAGTCACAAGCTCAGGCGTCCCCAGCTGGAGTCAGTGCTCTGTGGGAAGCTGGGAGAGTTGGGAGTGAGGGTCCCCATTCAGAAAGCACACTGGCAGCTGGTTGGGAGCTCAGTTCAAGACAAACTGAGAAGGTAGTTTGAATAGAAGATCAGAAGACCTGGGGTAGACCTAGGTTGACATGGAAATCAGGGTAAAGAAGGGAAATCTGGGCAATGTGAGGGAACCCCCCATGAGAGTCATTTGTGGAGAGTCATGAAAGGTCAGTTCATAGGGGCAAAAAAAAATGAAGATATATCCTGGTATGTACAGAGGTGGGGCTGAAATCAAGATGACGATCAGGCTGGGTTTAGTCACAGGGAGATGAGCAGTATAGAACAGTGAGCTTTCAAAACAGACTGCATGGACCCAAAACCAAGCTCCACCACTTCCTGGGTGTGACCATGGCAAGTCCTTGGTCACTCCAGGTCTCGATTCTCTCACTTGGAAAGTAGATCTAATAGTAGAATCTCTCCTACAGGGATGTGGTGATTTTAAAAAAGGCAGGTAGGGGTTAAACCATAATGTACTTCACAGAGTGTCTAGCGTGTAATAACTGATTTGCCTACACCATACATTCACATAGATGTCTCAAATGTAATATGCACAGACTGATTTCATGATCTGCCCACACCACTGATGCTCCTTTACCTAGAATAATGACATCACGATCCAGTCAGCAAGCCAGACACCTAGAAGTGATCCTTGACACCTTTCCTCTCATCCCTTACTTACAAACTGTCATCAGTTTTACCTGCAGAAGTACCTATCAAATCCACCTCTATGCATGCTAATCCAACCGGCTACTCTTCTTTGGCTTTACTATAAACATGGCTCCTGTATTTGCCAACCTGATCATCTCCTTTGGCTTTTCTTCAATCCATTGTCAAACACAGGGCTCCCCATGTAAGGACATGTATGGGCTACAGAAGCCCAAGGAGAAAGATGAACAAACAAAAGTCTGGCCTGTGGCACCTAGAGAATAAGCCACATGGAAGTTTCTGCAGCGACAGCTCAGGGCATGCCCCAAATCTCTTTGTCAAATAGACTTGTGCTTACTTCTCATGTGTCATCTTGTTTGTCTGTGTAAACTGCTGGATAGCCACTCTAACAATGCACACATGCAAATGCATTTCAGAAATTAGAACTTCAGCTTTATCCTGGACATTTTTTACAAATAAAAGTTTTAATTACACTCTACTTTGTATTTCATTTTACCTCTTAGTGCTTGGTATTTTGTTTACTTATTATAATTACATAATATAAAGAACACATAATTATTTTTCATCAAATGTTATAAAAAAATAACCCCAAGTCCCTGATTACTTTCATCAGGGCATGGAAGAAACGTCATCATTCTATATGTGTGTCATTATATGGACCATCTGGGAAAGCAGGGCTCTTACCTATAGCCTAAGTAGCCTTAAACAAAGCAAATCTGATCCTACTG
Organism: Manis pentadactyla; assembly: GCF_030020395.1. Classification (NCBI taxonomy): domain Eukaryota; kingdom Metazoa; phylum Chordata; class Mammalia; order Pholidota; family Manidae; genus Manis; species Manis pentadactyla. The sequence goes on along the minus strand of NC_080024.1, from coordinate 115,117,552 downwards.
ACTTTGCAGCGCTGTTAGAGTGAAGATCAAGATATACAATGCAGACAAGAGGCCTGCATGCCTGACCATGCTTCCTCTGTAGGGTTATCCGAAGTCATCCCCCTTCTCACACTTTGCACTCCAATTACCCTGACTTCTTTCATTTCCTTAAAAGCATTGCCCTCCCTTCAATCATAGACTTGGTGTGTGCAGACCTCTCTCTGAAATGAGGATGTCTCACCCTCACTCCACACCATTACCCACTTGATTTCATTTCACCCTTAGCTTTCAGCTCAAGGACAACTTCCTCAAGGAAGCCATACACCTCTCCCTTCCCAATCTGACTCAGGATTCCTCCATGTATTTGTCAAATGTCATGGACACCTATGTTTACCATTGCATTCCTGATGCCTAGCATAGTACTTGGCATTCAGTAGAAGCTCGATAAATAACTTCAAAAATAGACTGAGGGCTAATTTCTAGCCAGCCCTGGGTCAGGCATGAAGTTGTGAGCTGTGGCTGCCAGGCTTAGACCAGGTAGGCTGACTCTCCCACACATGGTTCCACCAAGTGTCCAATGGGTTCATTCTTGCAGATGAGCCACAATGAATGCTCTGTTCCCTTGTTCTTAACTTTATAAATGTAAAACTCAGGGAAGGACTTTCTATAGAATAGCTTCAATCATCATTAATCCTTTTAAAAAGACAAAACTGTCTCATTTTTGTGTAACAGTTTCTGTTCTTTGTCAAAATTGTTCACATTTTATAGAAATGGTGCACATACAGTATTTGTTTGCTAATTTCCATCCGGCATACTATTACATAGTTTTAAATCACTTTATCATCTTTACAGCTATGATTTTATCCAACTATACAATTAGAACTTCCTAAATGCTTATTGAGAGAAGATAATGTGCACTGGAGAAGAAAGATTCATCTAATTTATAGGAAAATATTGAACCAAGGGGTAGGGTAGAAATGGGTGAAGAAATGGAGCCAAGAGGATTGTTTTATTTCTCAATTCCAAGAAAAAAAATACATATTTGTGTGCTGATGAGAATAATGTAGCAGAAAGAGGGAAACTGATGATGTGGAGGAGAGAGAGATTTGCTGGAGGGATATCCTGGAGTAAATGAGATAGAAAGGGCTCCATGCCCGGAGCAGGCAGAGGCAGAACATGTGGGAAAGACTAGAAGGTAAGTGATGTAGGCAGAGTGTGGGAGAGTAACTCTCATTGCCTCAGTTTTCTTAGTCTTAAGTAGCCTTAAATAAAGTGTACTTAAGCAGAAATAAAGTGTAGAAAAGCAGAAAGCAAAGTGATCAGCAAAAACTGGGGATGTTGGAGAAGGGAGTGTGTGAGGAAAGAGGAGAGCTACAAAATAGCTCCAGGCCAGTGAATGGAGTACCGTTTGGTAGTCGGGGAATGAAAGGCCTATTGGAAGCTTGTGGCATGAAGAGTCACACCAGTCTTTGTGGTTGTGATTTTATTCCTCCCATCAAGTGTAGCTACATGAACGAAGGTGTGATAGTGATTCAAAGTTAGCTTTAACTAGGGTCGTGGTTTTGGCAGGTTAGGACTATATACTGATAGAGAAGCAAAGGAATTTGTTTCCAAAGAAATGATCTTAATGATGGGTATTTGTGCCATAGTCTTGTTCTCAGAGGAGGGTTCACATCTGGTGAGGGAAAGGATGAGGAACAATTGCATGGTTAAAAAAAAGCTAGAATAGGAGAATGCATAGGATGTCATGAGAACACTATGGAAGTATTTGAGGCACCATTTTTTGCTAAATCATTATAGAATATTGATATCAATTATACAGTGTCACAGTAAGCATTTGGGGACATAGAACACATTTCAAATAATACTCCAATAAATAAATCTGAATTCTTAAATCCCTCCCCGTATTGGCTTAACTAATATTTGGGTGGGTTTTTTTTTCCACACCCAAATAGTTCAGAGAATCATGAGAATGCTTAAAGTTTTAGGATTTTTGCTTGGACTCCTAATGATATAATTCTTATTTCTACAATAGCTTTCTCTTACAGATCACAGAGCTTTTCTAGGGATGCTGGGGGCCTGCCTGTTATCACCCTGAATTTGGAATTATTACTCTGCATGCCACCAAGCCTGGAGGATGACTTTCTTAACCAAAGTAGTTATTCCAAGAATCATGGTTTTCCTCTTTGCACGCTCTTTTCTGAGGTCTCACCAATATACAGTGCAAATTGTGTCTTCATAGTTTATCAGAAATATGCATACATAGTTCAACTTTAGCTGTGGGAAGTACCAAATTCTCTAGCATATAGAAGACATATAAGAGAAGGTAATACATATTTATCCATATAGCTATATCCACCCAGGGTAACTTGATACATATATTTTGAATTATTTTCTAAAGTTTAATTACCAGTGGGACTATGGAATTAATCAAAGTCTCTTACCAGTCAACACCAGCTCATCATCGTATGTGACTACTGTAGTTTTACCATCAGTATTATAGCACCTTGTCAGTGTTAGGTGCTAATCAGCAAATTTTTAACTGAAGTTTTCCAGTGTTTGCTGTTGGAAAACTTTGGGGGTGGTATAGAAAACTCTCTGCATAGTGAAGTTGTCACTTTCTTTTAAACTAGCAGATGATTAAGTTGTCCTTAAATTACCAAGGGTCTATACTTGAATTCCTTATTTTCAAATTACTTAAACTTTCTATGCAAGGTTACACCTGTTAAAAAATAAATGACAGGCCACAAAAAAAAACAAGGTCCTCTGCATGATAAGGTCCCCTGGGCTTTCCCCTAAGGGAAGGTGACCTGCCTGAGGCAATCCCTTCTCTTCTTTTGCTAAAACCTTCTTGCCCCACTGTTCTGCCTGTAAAAATCTTCCATTTTGTACAATTCTTCAAAGCATTGCTTTACTTGATAGATTAGATGCTGCCTGATTCAAGAATCCCTTAATAAAGCCAATTAATCTTGAGATTTACTCAGTTGAATTTTATTTTTTTAACACACCTTATAGATAGAAAACAGAGAACAGTGACTTACACATTTATATTGTATCAATATAATACAAAACAGAGAACAGTGGCTTAAAAATATATATATATATATTTCCATTTATACATAGGAAAGAAGCAGCTGCCTCCGTCTCTTCCCAAAAGAGGGAGAAAAACCTTGGTTATTTGGAGATTGGATGGAGGATCCTTGGTACTGAAATTAATCTTTTGTAATGTCAATAAAATCTCTCTAGCAGCCAGAGAGTCTCCCCTGTGTCTTGGATTTTTTTAACCTAGAAATGCCTCCGAGATCTGGGCTTTGTCCTTTTGACATGTAAATACCTGGGAGGCTCACTCTGCCTTCTCAGCACCTTGGGGTTTGGAGCATCATTTGAGCTGTAAACTTCTGGCCTCAGGGAGATAAGACAATTTTTTCTATTAGACAGAGTAGGTAAATGGCTACATACTCTTCTCATGGTATGGCAGAGTGAAATATTTCTAAGAGAAGGGAAAAGAAAGCAAACATTCTCTGTCTTTCCGTCTTATGCATTGCCATATTCCAGGAGTCTAGGCTTTTTTTTACTGATACACTGAGACATGCAGGGAGTCTTTATTTCCCTATAGTGTGTAAATTGTTCCTCAATGAAGCTGACTGGATAAAAATAAAAGAACAGAATGAACTAGTGATAGATGCAACAACATTATGACTGTTGATGAATCTCAAAAATATCATGTGTGTAAAGGAAGCCATACACAAAAGAGTATATTCTGTTTGATGGCACATACAAAGTTCAAGAACCGGCCAAAAAACTACTGTGACCAAAGTCAGAACAGGGTCTATGGAGGGGTGTGGACTGACTATAAAGGGCAACAGGGGAGATTTCTTTGGGCACGAAGCTGTTCTATGTCTTGATTCAGGTGGTAGTTCAATTTTTCAACAAATGGTGTAAGACCATTCTATTGTCAATGCAAAAAAAAATAATGAACATTGAATCTCACCTACCACCACAGGCAAAAATTAATTCAAAATCATCTTAGTGACTCTAGGTTTGGTAAAGATTTCTTAGGTGGGACACAAGTAGCATAGCTCCTAAAAGAAAAAACAGTAACATGTATTTCACCAAAAGTTAAAAAAAATGTTCTTCGAAAGCACTACTATTAAAATGAAAAGGCATGCTTTTGGGGGAAGATATTTGCAAAAACATATCCAACAGAACACTGTATCCAGAATATTAAAAAAAAAAAAACCTAACAACTCAATAAGTGAAATAACTAAAAAATGGTCCAAAGATGTGAACAGACACTTCACCAACAAAGAGCTACAGATGACAAATAAGCACATGAAGGTAAACTCAACATCATTAGTCATTAGAAAAATGTAAATTAAGACCGCAATAGATACCACTACACAATGCAGTAGAATACTTAAAGTTTAAAGGAATAAAAAAACAGAAGGAACAAAACAGCAGTAGACTCATAGACACTGAGAAGTGACTACTGGTTACCAAAGGGGAGGGATTAGGGTGGGTGGGAGCCAGGGTAGAGGTAATATAAGGACACAGTAGTTCACAATCAGAATATTAAGTCACAGTATAAGTTGGTCAAGGGGACTGTGGTACAGCATGGAGAATATAGTCAATGATTCTGTAAAATCTTTCTACGTTGATAGATAGTAACCGCAGTAGAGGGGGTGAGGATTTAATAATATGGGTAACTTGAACCACTGTGTTGTACATTTGAAACCAATGTAAGATTGTACATCAGTGATACTTCAATAAAAAAAAAAAGAAATGTTGGTGAGAAAGTGGAGAAAAAGGAACATTTACACACTGCTCTTTGGGATGAAAATTGTAACAACTCCTTTGGAAGAGTTTGGAAGTTTATTAAAAACTTAAACCCACTTCTACCATATGATCCAGACATTCCACTCTTAGGTGTTTACCCTGAGAAATAAAAGGTTATGCTCACACAAAGATCTGAACATGATTGTTCATAGCAGCTTCACTTATAATAGCCCTAAATTGGAAATAATCCAAATTTCCATTAGCAGATGAATAAACAAATTGAGATGTATCCTTATAGCGGAATATAGCAACCCTTTGTTCCCTTTTATGCTACTATTAAACCCTGCTTTTTCATTCTGCTTTCTTTTTTCTATATTGTCTCTTCACAGGCCAATATATGAGTCCATAACTGGAAGGACAGAAACAATAAATGGATGTACAATCACACAAATAATTGAGAAATGATTTTACTGATTCTAAATAGATCCAGGTTCATTGTAGGAAAAAATGTGTGAAATAAGAAAAGAGTCATGCACACAATATCAGCACAGTACTACATCTAAAAGAAACTATTAGCATTTTACCTGGTTCATTTTCTTATTCAATTTTAATTTCTGCTATTACATTTATTATTAAATTATAAGAATCATTAATATTATCCCGAAGTATTTCCTTTATCCATGCATCATCCTTTCTTCATTGAACACTGACAAAAATTATATACAGAGGGGCTCCGGGTGCTCCACATAACTCTAGTGAGATTACCACTCCATTCCTGTGTACCTTCCCCAACTCACTAAAATGCATTGATCAGAAATCCAGACCCAGTAAATAGACACAAATATAAATACATGCCATTCTATGAGACACACTCAGGGCACACCACTGTATCCCTGTATCCCAACTAACCTCAGGCATCTTAAGATGACCAAGTCTCATTTCTAGACACTTTAAACCTTTTTAAATCAATCCAGAAGTCACAGTCTGTCATCATCAAAATCCTCTGTTTTCCTCTTTTCTGGATGTTTTCCTAATCAGAAGCTTTAATTCAACCTGGAATCACCTCTAAGGACATTACTTCTCCTGAATCACTTTCAAGCAGGATCTATATTTTTTTTTCTGCCCTATCCCACTTGGTACTGGACTTCTTAGACACATCTAGAGCATTTTCCTTCTTTGTTCCCTGAAAAGAAAAAGGCACCTCCTTTGAGGTTTTTGCCATTAAGTTCTACCCCTCCACTCCTTTGTATTAACAGTTGTCTACTGACCAAGTAGACCCTAAATACTGCCTGGCCATCCTGTCTGTACTTCCATTGCCAATCCACAGTCACACTCTCCAAAAAGCCTTCTCTCCTCAAATCTGCAACACCCCTTCTTTCTTCAGACACTCAGCTGGCAACCTTGTTTCTTATCTCATAAGGAAACAGAAGCAATCAGAAGAGATATTCATCCTTTCGCATCATACAATTGACCAACCCTGTGAATGCATGTGCTCTGCCTTTCCTCCTGTTAAAATAGGCCAACTGTCCTGCAGGCAATCTAAGCTCGCCCCCTAGGCTGTGCCCATCTCCTCTCACCTACTCAAGGACTGCACTTTTGCAACTAACCTCTACCTATCTTCATAACAAAACCCAGAGAAAGAGTTATTTTTACTTGTTTTCTCCAATTTTTCAGTTTGTCTTTCCTCCCCAAGCTAGTTCAATCAGGTTTTATAATTCTCATTCCCACTAACACAGTTATAAGGCCAAGAATGACCTCTATATTGCCAAATTCAAGTCTCAATCCATAGTTTACCCCACTTCTCAACAGCACCTGGCCTGTTTGATCATGCCCCCCTTAAACTGATCTCCCTGCTCAACTTGCCAGACTCCACACTGTCCACCCACCTCAGCGGCTGCAACTTCTCAGTCTCCTTTGCTGCTTTCCATCTTCTCCCTAACTTCTTAACCTGGAAAGTTTCAGGGGTCAACTCTGAATAATGGGGAAAACAATATCACTCTCCAACAGGAGGAATGCAGACTAAATGAAATGGTGTAGAGCACTTACTATATGCCCAGCACTGTGTAATGTGCCCCCAGAAAAGTTATTAATACTGTCTTTCTGCCTCAATCCTTCAGCACATCCCTGGTTCTTACCTCAGTACGTATTCTCAGAATCTAATTATACTGTCAATGCATATGAACATTGTTATTGCTTTCAGCAGATATTGACAAGTGGCTTTTCAGAAAGGCTGTACCAATTTGTAATTGCACCAACAATTTATGTGAGTCCTTGCCACATGATACTTTCACAAGAACTAGTATCACTTTATACAATTTATCAGTGTTTAACCAGGATACAACATAAACACACTTTTTTTAATCAGATATAATCCTAGTTATGGGGTCAACTTGTCAAATGACTTAAACTGACTCTGCCTTGGTTTCTCCATCTGAGAAATGGAGACACATGTGTGTATAGGAAAGGGAGATATATAATTGGACTAATCCCCAAGCCTAGTGCTTTTGAAAAGATAGAATGCTTGGGGCAATGTGATTTTAATACATGGTATATTCAGAATATCCCAATCAAAATCAAGTATGCATTGAAAGAGACTTGTGAGCACAATCCCGCTGATAAAGGCTGTCAGGAAGGCAGCCTTGTTTCCTTTTGGAGCAGCTGGCTTGTCTGAATTGCTTAAGCTGTACAGTAGGCTTGCAATTATGATGCGTTTGCCTGTGTGCTTTATTCTTATAAAATCATCTCTATGTTCATCTGCTTAGTCATTAAGTTTTATGGTGGAAGTTGAATGCCTAATGAAATTGCAGATTTGAACTGTTTTATGGCCTCTAAGGAAATCTCATTTACCACAGAGTAGCTATGAAAAGATGTGAATGACAGATGAAAATGTATAGCACTATTATAAATGGAAGAGAGAAATTAGTTCCAAGGATACACAGAGAAACAAAGTTGATGCCCTTTTCAGCATTTCCTCCACTTGATCACTTCCTCCATTCTTTCATCAGTTTATTCATTCATTCTTTCATTCATCTACTCAACAATCATTTACTAAACTCTAACAGAAGTAACTAGGACATGGTCTAGTTTTACAAAGATCCTGTAATGTACATGGGAAAACCGACAGGGCCATAGACAAGAAAAGGCAACATTAAATACACCCCTTGCGTGTTTGTTTGGAAGTTGTATAGGGAATGGTGATTGTAGAGTGGAAATTATCTAGTATAAGATTCAAATATTGCATGAGAGGGAAGGCAATGCTTACGGCATCTGAAGCTGTATGTGGCACTAATTAATTTAGTGGCTTCTAACTAGGCTGGAATAATGAATGGATCAATAAATAGCTTGAAAGACAGATGCCCTAAGCCCATTTACATTATTTTATCATTAATTTTTATAGGCTCTCTTTCTTTGTGCCTGTGTGTTCCTATCCCCAACAAATGAAAAGACAGAGAAAACTGGAAAGGGACAGGTGTGATATTGGTCCTCAAAAAACTACTAAACTGTACAAACAGGTGGCTATGAACATGTAAAAAGTCAGGAATAAAGAGAACACAAAAGCATTCACTAAGGTTACATTTTGTTAGATGAATTTTTTTCATAAATTTACTTGGTGTTAGGAACATCATGGACAATGTGCAAGTTACTATGCTAATTTCAACAAATTTGTGACCAAGTACTATGGGAGGAAGGACCAGGACAGGTAGGGGGGTTCTCGGCTTGGGCCACAGCTACATATACAGTGGTTATAAGCAAGTCAGTATCAAGCTAGGAGTGTCTATTTGGTTCTCAAGGCCCCTGGTCTTAGTCGATTATCTTTTGCTAACAGTTTTGATCAAGTGTGTAATAGCAGCACAGCCACATAGAGGCTTTCTACTTCCCCTTCCAGATTAACTAAGCACTGTTTCCCACCTTGTTTTCACATCACATGAAGCCCTGGGAAGCTGACCTTTAAGAGCCTGGTCAATGGGTTCCCTTGCCCTCTGGTTTCTGGATGGTATCAGTCAATAGCAAGCAGCTGCAGGACAAGAGTGGGGTCTGGGTGTTCATTTCTCTTGCCTGCAGGGTGAACGAGGACTTGCTGAGTCCTCTACTAAAGCACACAGCTCCTGTGGGGGGCTGGCTCCCACTCAGGCAGCTGCCTCCTCGCCTTGCCCCTGCAGGCCTAGGTGTGGAATGTCTTGAGCACCCCTATCCCCAGTCCAGAGAACAGTGCTACCTCTTGCAGGTTCCCCTTATCTCTGCCCTCATCTTTGCAAACTGTCCCTTCCTTAAACTCTTCTCAGGTATTCCACTGAAGTGTTTCAACTGCTCCTTGCCAGCTCCCAGGTGACCCAATTATTCTCTGAGGCTACCTGTTCAGAAATCCCACAGGAAGCCTCGTCCTCCTTCCTTCTTTGTATCCCACATGTAACTGTTGCAAAGCTCTGTTCAAATCCATCCTCTTCTTTTCGTGCCTATTAGTGCAGTTCTAGTTCACATAAACCTTGAAGTTATATGATAAAACACATGTAGAAGCACTGTATAAATTACACATTTTCCACTATTTCTTATAGTTATTCTTATTATCATTGTTATAACCCCTGAACTCATCTCTTTTCCTTTTCTACCTGCTCTAGTATATGCCATACAGAGCTAACATTTCCTTCCCTCCAAAACTTAAATATAATCATATCACTTTTCTGCCCTATAGTTTTACATTCCCAGGTCTTTAGAATAACCCCAAACTCCTCATCATACATTCAGGACCCTAATCACCTGGCTCTAGTTCACACCCCTTTTCATCTTCTGCTCCATTCTATCCATGGGCCTTCTACTGTCTTATACGTCTTTGGACCCTCCAAAAAATTCCCTGAACTTCCACTCTGCATCTTTGTTATATGGTGCCCCCATGGGCTATAGTGTCATTTACAAACTTACCCACTTTGGTGAAATGATACTCGGCAATCTTGACCCCTATTTTCAAATGCTACCTTTTCCATAATGCCTTCCCTGATGCCAAGGAGGGAATGAACCCTTCACTATACTCCCACAGACCTTGTTCATGCTCTACCTAGGTATCCATGTAGCATATTGAGTTGTGGGTATTTATGTAAACAACTATTTCCCCTGAAGCATTTCAAACTCCTTGTGAACAAAAATCATTTGGCCTTTCCTGTTTATTTAATTTTCATCTCTTCAGTGTCTGCTTAGAAATGTTTATTGAATGGAATTAGGTGATGACATATGATTAGAAGTGTTTTTGTCAAATTTATGTACAAAAAAAAACTGTAATGCACAGTTAATACAAAGGTTGACGGAATCAAGCTTCAAAATTATTTCAGTAGACAGAATAGCTACAGTGAAACCAACAAAATGGATGTTAAGGGGGATAAAGTTATGCATTTCAATTTTAAATGCACAAATGCAAGTCTGGCAAGTCCTGGGTGGACAGCAGTTCAAACTTTAATTATGCATTTATCCATGTGCCATAGGAACAACAAATGCAACCAAAACATATGATTCCATTTGATATCTCATTTTCATAAATAATACAGAACTTAGATTACAAGTAATGAGAGCTACGTCTTATTCTGCACAGTTTAGACTGTATCCCAGGTGAGATATTCAGTTGTGGGCATCCATTTTGACAAATTATAGTTAGTTAGTGAGAATCCTCACAAGTTAACAAGAATATTTTTCCAGGAAGGAAGAAGACTTTGAAAAAAGCCTACATGTGAGACCCATTAGTCTTTGTAGTCCCAGAGATTCAAAATTACAGCAAGTGAACAGAACTTGTAGGTAGACAGAGAGCAGCTGCATATAATAAAGAACATATTTATAATCAGAACTGCCTATTTGTTGTGAAATCCTGAACTCCTTGTCAGTAGCATTGTTTAGGTAGAAGCTGAGAAGCGTGAAGTCAGTGATGAAGTAGAAGGAATTTCCACATTGGCAGGAAGGGAGGGACAGACCACTTTCCAAAGCCATTTTCTCTTTATTTTGCCACAAATACAACTTTCACTCTGTCAATTCCTTTTTGTAAAACCTTACCTGTCTCTGTGTTTTCCACTGTGTCAATTATGAACTCATCTGCCTGGCTCTCAATGGCTCTCACAGTCATACCTACAGAGTGAGTAGTCTTTTGCACAAATTCATAATATGTATCTTGCAAAGATCTGTCTTGTGCCTCAGCAACATAACCAAGTTCTTGGGCATAGTACTGATAAAATAAGTCCTTTGCTTTTCTAAACATTAATATTCATCAGTGTAAGGGTTCATCTCATTGCAGAATACTACAGAGGAAACATTTTGTGTTAAGATGAATAATTTCCATCTCTACGCCCTCCCCACTCTGTTTTTTTGCATGGGGTCCACATCATTCATCATTCATTTAACAAATATTTATGGTTATATAAGGGCACTGTGCTAAGGGCTGGAGTATAAAAATGAAACATGTTTCTATTTCTCATTGTGCTTCAATATAGCAGAAAAGACAAACAGGAAAGCAAACCATTATGACCCAGTGTGATAAACATAGAGGAAGAGCAGAGAATAGTAAGTGCCTAAGGTCTGGGGGAGTTGAGAGGGGAAGGGGAAGGGAAGGGTCACGCCTGATTGAAGTTGTAACAGTTGAAGTCAGTTTGGAGACATGAACAGAAGCTTAGCAGAAGCAAGCAGGGAAAGACTTTCCTGCATGAGAAAACTGGGAACTTTTCCACAGACCTAAAAGAACAGAATGTGTGTGGGTTCTACAAAGAGTTTTGAACAGCTCCTGCTCTGTTAGAGGAGAGAATGGAAGGTGAGACTGAGAAGTGAGCAGGGAGCAGGGCTTTAATCTCAGGGTCCTGCATGCTATGACAAGGAATTCAAACTTTATCTGAATTTTCTTCCACCACAATAGGGAGCAGAACTCATCTAGGTGAAGAGGCATGTTGGTATTTATTTATTTATTTTGTTTGAAGTTGTGGTGGTTTTAAGTGGGGGTCGGGGGGTGGATGCATGCCTGAGGATGGAGCCAGATGTTATGAATCCCACAAGGTCAGTGTCTGGCCTAACTCAGCTTCCCCTACGGTACCTCTGTGAAGTGCATGTTGCCTCTGGGCACAGTCACATTTCGAGGATCTGTAAATCATTTTCCATTTCAAGTCCGAAGGGATCTGACTCAGAGAGGCTATATGGGGAGAGAAATTATTCTGGACAAGGACACTCAAGGGACACATTGCTGCAAATTCTACCAATTGAATCAAATTGTGCCATTTGTGCAGTAGTGATGCACGGGAGCTCTCTTCCAAGCGAGACGTTAGGTGGATCAGCACAGAGGCCCAGTGTGGGTACAGCTGTGCATGCTTGTAATTCCTGCAAAGCAGTGAAAAAGAAAACACTCTTCTTTACGCTGAAGAATGATCCCTGATTGCTTGGAGAAATAGAGATAGAAGAACACGTGGCAGATATTTTAGGTCCTTGGCCTTTAAGGAATTATCTTGAGTGCTCTGTTGGGTTATTCTTGGGGAAATGCTGACCGTGCAGTGCAGGGGCTGAAAGCGCCTATCATTTAGGAAGACAGAAGGGCATGAGATCTGTTTCCAGAGACTGTCCCATACATCAGCTCTTCAGCTTTTAATGTCTCTCTGTCCTCCTTTCTCCTCCCCTCTCCCACCTTTTCCTTTGCATCAAAACTAGGAGAATGGAAGAAGGTGAGAAAGGAAGACAGTGCTTAAATTTATATAACAAACCTCAATGAAAAAGTTCAGGTTTTTGGAATCTACTATCATTTCCAATGGTGCTTTATTCTTAAAGCAGCAAAGAGAACTGTAACCATATTCTTCCATGTACTATTTGCATTTCCTCAGGGTCTGATAGACAGTGGATTCAACCCTTACACAGCCTGCCCAGGTCTGAACAGCTGGCATAAGAGAGGGGCCCCAGGAATTTCCTATCCACCCAAGAGAATCATTGAGATTGAGCATGAGGTCAGCACAAAGAATCCTTCCAAATAGAATTGCATAAATTTTCCTCAGAATATTTTCCTAAGATAGTGTTCAAGCATTTCCCTCCTTGGTTGCTCAAAGATCACTGGCAGTACTTTGGCATCCTTATTTATAAGTTTTTCTTCCTACATGATATTTATCAGGCAAATGGTCATTTATGCATTCAGAGTAGTTAGGTGCTTCTTACTATTCCTTTAATGACACATACTGAGGCTCTCCATTCCCTCCTCTGTGTCTACTCTTTTGAGTTTGAGGTCATTCCCTTCACAAGGTAGAAACAAGGTAAGAGTTAGAGATTTGTTTTCTCTTCATTGGCTCCAAACACCTGCCCTATTCCTTGCACTAAGCTGTGAGCTATGTAAAGTCAGGCAGGGAAAGTGTCCTACTCATCCTGGGATCCTAGCACTTACCCCATGTATCCGTGTGCTTAATAAAAGCTCTATGGAATGGAACCGGGTTTTCTGTCTCCAAATGAGGCAGACACATCCTGGGGGATTCCCCAGTGAGTCACGTCCTTGTGTAATCCCATCCTTGTAATGGTGGAAACTGTGGCTTGCTTCTAACCAATAGAATATGGCAAAAGATGGGGTATCACTCATTGTGTTATTTCATATGGCAAAAGAAAGGGATTCTTTTTTCAGATGAAATTAACATTCCTAATCAGTTGACTTTGAGTTAATCAAAAGAAAGTTTGCACTAGGCAGACATGAGTTGATCCATAGAGCCCTTTATAAGAGGATTTAGATCATCCCTAGACTCAGAGATTCGAAGCACCCGAGACTCTCCCTCCCACTGTGCTGAAAAAGCAAAGCACTATGAGTTCTACAGCTGCAAGGAAGCAAACTCTCCTGATAACCACATGAGTTTGTTATCCACATTATTAGGACATCGGTTTCAAATGACCTCTCAGCCCAGGGAACACTCTCATTGCAGCTTTGTGAGTCTCTGAGTGGAGGATCAAGCTAAGCTGTGCCCAAACTCCTAACCCACGGAAAATGTGAGAATGGGTGTTTGAAGTACATAAAAATGTACTTTTTAATACTGAACAAAAATAAAATTGACCTTTGTGATTATTCTGAGTTTCTTTGCAAATTTTAACTATTTTTGCTACAGATTATTCCTGACATAACTTATTTAGAGTTTTACTTGTCTTTGTTGTTTTGCTTCCTTTTTTCTGTTTTTTTAAATTAAGGTATCATTGATATACAGTCTTATGCTCAGGTTTCACATGACCAACATGTTGGTTACTACATTCCCCCCTATTATCAAGTCCCCACCTCATACCCCATTACAGTCACTGTCCATCAGCATAGTAAAATGCTGTAGAGTCACTACTTCTCTTCTCTGTGCTATACTTCGTTTTCATTCTCTGTGCTCCCCCTATATTATGTACGCTAATCACAATACCCCTTAATCCACTTTCCTTCCCTTCCCACCTTCCCTCACCAACCCTTTCCCTTTGGTAACTGCTAGTCCATTATTCTTCAGTTCTGTGATTCTGCTGCTGTTTTGTTCCTTCAATTTTTGCTTTGTTATTATGCTCCAGAAATGAGGGAAATCATTTGGTACTTGTCTTTCTCTGCCTGGCTTATTTCACTGAGCATAATACTCTCTAGCTCCCTCCATGCTGTTGCAAATGGTAGGATTTATTTTCTTCTTATGGCTGAGTAATATTCCATTGTGTATATATACCACCTCTTCTTTATCCATTCATCTACCGATGGACACTTATGTTGCTTCCATGTCTTGGCTATTGTAAATAGTGCTGCGATAAACATAGGGGTGCATATGTCTTTTTGAATCTAAGAACTTGTATTCTTTGGGTAAATTCCAAGGAGTGGGATTCCCAAGTCAAATGGTATTTCTATTTTTAGTTTTTTGAGGAACCTCCATATTGCTTTCCACAATGGTTAAACTAGCTTACATTTCCACGAGGAGTGTAGGAGGGTTCCCCTTTCTCCACATCCTTGCCAGCATTTGTTGTTCTGTCTTTTCGATGCTGGCCATACTTACTGGTGTGAGGTGGTATCTCATTGCAGTTTTAATTTGCGTTCCCCTGATTATTAGTGATGTGGAGCATCTTTTCATGTGTCTGTTGGCCATGTGAACTTCTTCTTCGGAGAATTTTCTGTTCATATCCCACTCCCATTTTTTAATCGGGTAATTTGCTTTTTGGGTGTTGAGGCATGTGAGTTCTTTATATATTTTGGATGTTAACCCCTTGTTGGATATGTTGTTTACAAATATATTCTCCCATACTGTAGGATGCCTTTTTGTTCTGTTGATGGTGTCCTTTGCCATACAGAAGCTTTTTAGTTTGATGTAGTCCCATGTGTTCATTTTTGCTTTTGTTTCCCTTGCTCGAGGAGATGTATTCAGGAACAAGTTGCTCATGTTCATATTCAGGAGATTTTTGCCTATGTGGTCTTCTAAGAGTTTTATGGCTTCATGACTTACATTCAGGTCTTTGATCCATTTTGAGTTTACTTTTGTGTATGGAGTTAGATAATAATCCAGTTTCATTCTTTTGCATGTAGCTGTCTAGTTTTGCCAACACCAGAGGTTGAAGAGGCTGTCATTTCCCCATTGTATATTCATGGCTCCTTTATCATATATTAATTGACCATATATGCTTGGGTTACTGTCTGGACTCTCTGTTCCACGGTCTATGGGTCTGTTCTTATGCCAGTACCAAATTGTCTTGATTTCCGTGGCTTTGTAGTAGAGTTTGAAGTTGGGGAGCATAATCCCCCCACTTCATTCTTCTTTTCTCAGGATTGCTTTGGCTATTCGGGGTCTTTGGTGTTTCCATATGAATTTTTGAACTATTTGTTCTAGTTTGTTGAAGAATGTTGTTGGTAATTTGATAGGGATTGCATCAAATCTGCATATTGCTTTGGGCAGGATGGCCATTTTGACTATATTAATTCTTCCTAGCCAAGAGCATGGGATGAGTTTTCATTTGTTAGTGTCCTCTTTAATTTCTCTTAAGAGTGTTTTGTAGTTTTCAGGGTATAGGTCTTTCACTTCCTTGGCTAGGTTTATTCCTAGGTATTTTATTCTTTTTGATGCAATTGTGAATGGAATTGTTTTCCTGATTTCTCTTTCCGCTATTTCATTGTTAGTATATAGGAATGCAACAGATTTCTGTGTATTTATTTTCTATTCTGAAACTTTGCTGAATTCAGAAATTAGTTCTAGTAGTTTTGGAGTGGATTCTTTAGGGTTTCTTATGTACCATACCATGTCATCTGCAAACAGGCACAGTTTAACTTCTTTCTTAACAAATCTGGATGCCTTTTGTTTCTTTGTGCTGTCTGATTGTCATGGCTAGGACCTCCAGAACGATGTTGAATAAAAGTGGGGAGAGTGGGCATCCTTGTCTAGTTCCTGACCTTAAAGGAAAAGCTTTCAGCTTTTCACTGTTAAGTATGATGTTGGCTATGGGTTTGTCATACATGGCCTTTATTGTGTTGAGGTACTTGCCCTCTATACCCATTTTGTTGAGAGCTTTTTTCATGAATGGTGTTGAATTTTGTCGAATGTTTTTTCTGCATCTATGGAGATGATCATGTGGTTTTTGTCCTTCTTTATGATGATGTGGTGGATGATGCTGATGGATTTTCAAATGTTGTACCATCCTTGCATCCCTAAGATTGATCCCACTTGATCATGGTGTATGATCCTCTTGATGTATTTTTGAATTCGGTTTGATAATATTTTGTTGATTATTTTTGCGTCTATGTTTATCAGGGATATTGGTCTGTAATAGTTATTTTTTGTAGTTTCTTTGCCTGTTTTGGTATTAAAATGATGCTGGCTTCATAGAATGAGATTGGAAGTATTGCCTCCTCTTCTTCTTTTTGGAAAACTTTAAGGAGGATGGGTATTAGGTCTTCACTAAATGTCTGATATAATTCAGCGGTAAATCCATCTGGTCCAGGGATTTTGTTCTTTGGTAATTTTTTGATTACTGATTCAATTTCCTTGCTGGTAATTAGTCTGTTCAGATTTTCTGTTTCTTCCTGGGTCAGTATTGGAAGGTTGTATTTTTCTAGAAAGTTGTCCATTTCTTCTAGGTTATTCAATTTGTTAGCATGTAATTTTTCATAGTATTCTCTAATAATTCTTTGTATTTCTGTGGTGTCCATAGTGACTTTTCCTTTCTCATTTCTTATTCTTTTTTCTTGATAGATCTAGCTAGGGGTTTATCTATTTTGTTTATTTTCTCAAAGAACCAGCTCCTGCTTCAATTGATTTTTTCTAGTGTTTTATTCTTTTTGATTTTATTTATTTCTTCCCTGATCTTTATTATGTCCCTCCTTCTACTGACTTTGGCCCTCATTTGTTCTTCCTTTGCAGTTTCATTAATTGTGAATTTAGACTGTTCCTTTGGGATTGTTCTTTCTTCTTTAAATAGGCCTGAACTGCTATATACTTTACTCTTAGAACTGCCTTCACTGCATCACACAGAAGTTGGGGTGTTGAGCTGTAGTCTTCATTTGCCTCCATATATTGCTTGATCTCTGTTTTAATTTGGTTATTGATACATTGTTTATTTAGGAGCGTGTTGTTAGCTTCCATGTGTTTGTGAGCCTTTTTGTTTTCTTTGTACAATTTATTTCTAGTTTCATACCTATGTGATCTGAGAAGTTGGTTGGTACAATTTCAATCTTTTTGAATTTGCTGAGGCTCTTTCTGTTAGGTCTATATGTTCTAATGTGTTGTTCAGTGCCTCTGTCTCCTTACATATTTTCTGCCTGGTTGATCTGTCCTTTGGAATGTGTGGTGTGTTGAAGTCTCCTAAAATGAATGCATTGCATTCCATTTTCCCCTCTAAATCTGTTAGTATTTGTTGCACATATTTGGGTGCTCCTATGTTGGGAAAACAGATATTTATAATAGTTATATCCTCTTGTTGGGCTGACCCCTTTATCATTATATGATGTCCTTCTTTGTCTCTTGTGACTTTCTTTGTTTTGAAGAATATTTTATCTGATACAAGTATTGCAACTCCTGCTTTTTTCTCCCTATTGTTTGCATGAAATATCTTTTTCCATCCCTTCACTTTTAGTCTGTGTATATCTCTGGGTTTGAAGTGAGTCTCCTGTAGGCAGCGTATAGATGGTTCATGCTTTTTTATCCATTCTGTAACTCTGTGTGTTTTGATTGGTGCATTCAGTCCACTTACATTTAGGGTGATTATCAATAGATATGAACTTATTGCCATTGCAGGTTTTGGATTTGTGGTTACCAAAGGTTCAAGGGCAGCTTTTTTACTATCTAACCATATAACTTAACTCCCTTATTATGCTATTATAAACACAATTTGAGGACTCTTTTTTCTCTCCCTTCTTTTTCTTCCTCCTCCACTCTTTATATGTTAGGTGTCATATTCTGTACTCTTTGTGCATCCCTTGACTGACTTTGTGGGTAGCTGATTTAATTTTGCATTTGTTTGGTAATTAATTGGTCACTTCCTTTACTGTGGTTTTATGTTCTCTGGTGACATCTATTTAGCCTTAGGATCACTTCCATCTAGAGCCATCCTTCCAATATACACTGTAGAAATTGTTTGTAGGAGGTAAATTCCCTAAACTTCTGCTTTTCTGAGAATTGTTTAATCCCTCCTTCAAATTTAAATGATTATTTTACTTGGTAGAGTATCCTTGGCTCAAGTCCCTTCTGTTTCATTGCATTAAACATATCATGCCACTCCCTTCTGGCCTGTAAGGTTTCTGTTGAGAAGTGTGATGATAACCTGATGGGTTTTCCTTTGTATGTGATCTTTTTTCTCTCTCTGGATGCTTTCAATATTCGGTACTTGTCCTTGATCTTTGCCATTTTAATTATTATATGTCTTGTTGTTGTCTTTCTTGGGTCCCTTGTGTTGCAAGATCTGTGAACTTCCTTGGCCTAAAGTCCTATTTGCTTCCCCAGATTGGGGAAGTTTTCAGGAATTATTTCTTCAAAGACACTTTCTATCCCCTTTTTTCTCTTTTCTTCTTCTGTTATCCCTATAATGTGAATATTGTTCCATTTGGATTGGTCACATAGTTCTCTCAATATTCTTTCATTCCTAGAGATCCTTTTTTCTCTCTGTGTCTCAGCTTTTTTGTATTCCTGTTCTCTAATTTCTGTTCCATTTACTGTCTCCTCTACCTCATCTAATCTGCTTTTAAATCCCTCCATTGTATGTTTCATTTCAGCTACTTTATTTTTAAGGTGTCTATCTCCCTCCTGAATTCATCCCTTAGCTTTTGAATATTTTTCTGTAGCTCCATTAACATGCTTATGACTTTTACTTTGAATTCTTTTTCAGGAAGATTGGTGATTATAGTCTCACTGAGCTCTCTTTTTGGTGTTTGTGGGATTTTGGATTGAACAAGGCTCTTCTGCCTTTTAATAATCCTATTTGATAGTGAGACATATTAGGGTTGTGTAGGCAGCACCCTCTAGTGCCCAGAACCTGGTGCAATGGCAGTGGTTGCAGGTGATTGGTGCCGGTGTCTACCCTAAAGAGCAAGCCATTTCCTGCTTCCCAGCCACAGTGCCTGCCTCCGCTGTCAGGGCCAGTGAGCTGCACACATGGAGCAGCCTCTGCATTAAGGCCTTAAGCTTCCATAGGCAGGGCTGCCCTCCAGCTGGCCTGGAACCATGGTGGGAGTCACAGGTGAGCTGCACAGGTGCCTACCAAGAGAACAGAGCCCTTTCCTGCTTCCCGGCCACAGTACCTGCCTCTGCTGTCAGGGTTGGTGAGCCACGTGCAAGGGCAGTCTCTGCATTAAGCCATGTAGTTGCGTTAGGCTGGGCTGCTCTCTGGATGGTCTGGAGTGGTGGCAGGGGCAGCAGGTCTGTGCGCAGGTGCTTGTGGTAAGTAAGAAGCAGCAGGCTGCTTATCACAGTGGGGAGCCTCAGGTCTGCATTGCCAGCCAGGGGGATGGAGCGCCTGAAGCTCCTGAAAACTCCCAAACAGTTGGACTGAGTGTGCCAGGACGATTTTTGTCCACCTATTGCTTCTCCTGAATCCTTGCCCCTTTAGCAGTCCTCTCACTATTAGGAAGTCTTTCAAAATGCTTGCCTTTCTTTTGGCTCAGAGCAGCCGGTTGTGGGAACCTGTTCGCAGTCTTAGTCTCTGACTTTGGTTTTCAGGCCCTCTAATCTCCAAAGCACCATGGAATGTGGGTTTCTGCTCTCAGAGTAGATTTCTAGGACTGGGTGTTTAGCAGTCCTGGCCTTCTATTCCCTCCCCACTCTGATTGTCTTCCTCCCACCTGTGAGCTGGGATTGGGGGAGGGCTTGGATTCTGCCAGGTTGCAGTTTTATTACTTTACCCTTTTCCATGAGATGTTCTCTTTTCGCAGATGTAGACTGCCTGGTGCAATGTTATTTCTGGTCACTCTTTTAGGAATAGTTGTATTTGCTGTATTATTGTATTGTAAGTGGTTTTGGGAGGAGATTTCTGCCTCACTTCTCACACTGCCATCTTTTTCCCTTCCCTTTTTTCTATTATACATATGATTCAAAAATGTGTGCTCATTGGGAAACTCCCTGACTCATTAGGCTGGGGGTCTTTTGGATCCCCATGCTCCTTGCTGAGTTTAAGAGCAGTGACATGAGCAAAATTAATTTTTGAAAGATGACTCTCTTCAGCAATCTTCTCCCTCTAAAGTTTCATGATATAGAACCAAGGAGTCTTTTTTTTGTAAATTTTGGAAACTTACCATGTAGGGTTGTTGTAAGGACAAGCCCAAACAAACAGCATTAGAATGCCCACTAATACTTTCTTGGGTTCAACAGTTTAGAAATCCCTCTTGCAAACATAATTATAGCCCCTAAATTACTTTGTGAGATAGCAAGATAAAATATTCTGGTCCTGTTTCTAGAGAGACCCTTGATTTACAGATAAAGAAACTAAAGCGCTTAGGAGTTCAGTATATTTTCCAAAGTAATTAGTAATAGGGGTAGATGAAACCAAAACAATAAACTCCAAATATCTTCTTTACATTTCCTCACAGAATCTAGCAAGTATTTCTTATACATATTGCATAAAGTCAAAGTCTATCCTCTCTTTACCTGCTTGGTATGCTGGATAATGCAGAATCTGAGATGCCACCTCAGACCCCAAAGATCTCTGGGAGATAAAAACCAGCAATGTGTGTTGTAAACAAATTGCTGATGCTATTTTCACTTCCTAAAGATAGAGACTCATTGCTTTAAGATAACATGGCCATGTTTCCTTACGCTTCCATCTTATCCTTCTCATTCCTTCTTTGGATCAAAATTATGTCCAAAGTAGTCATTTCTTAGTTGTCTCCTCCAACAGAGATGCAGCTCTCAATGACAAGGTTTTCTAGGGTTATAAAGACTATAGACAGATGAAATAATGTGGATCTCAAAATGCTATGTACATGAAAAATGCTATCTACATCTGAATTGGGCCATGTATATTTTTTCCAGGGCCATATACAAAAAGCCCAGCACAGTTCAAACATCAACAATTTGCTAAACAATCACTTTCTATTTATCTATTGACTGACTGAAAAATGTTACTTTGGAACAGGACAAAAATTACTCAGAGACATTCCTTGCTTGTGGCTAGCCCCAGAGCCTGAAATCCTAAGAGAATATTCCATAGTTTAGGGACAATTGCATGGAAAAATGGGTCACGGGAGCCCAGAGCATCTCTGACCTTGAGTAAGAGAATGGCTTTGGGAGGGTAAAGGGCATTCAGTGTTCCTGGCCTTGAGAGGAAACCTTAGAGGGGCAGAGGAGGAAGGGAGACAGGGAATGCTAGGATCTTGGGGAACATGATGCCATAGGGAGCACGTTCATTCTTTCATTCATTCATTTCTTTCAACAAACATCTATTGAACAACTCTGGTAGGCCAGGTACTGAGTGAGGTGCTGAGGATATTAAGATAAAAACATGTTCTTAGCCACAAGTATATGTCTATTACAAGGAGACAAATTAGAGTATGGTAGGTGCTAGGATAGAAATCAATATAGAGTCTGATAACAGCAAGCAGTAGGGTCCCTTAACTCAGTTTGGGAAACAAAGAATGTTTCTCAGAGGAAGTGACACCTAGAGGAATCTTGAAGGACAAGTAAGTTATCTAGAGAAGAAAGAGTTAAGCATGGTCTAGAAAGAAGGAACAAAGTATAAAAACATAACCCAGAATGAGAGATAAAAGGACCATTTGTGGATAATGCAAATAACAAGACTCATACAACTGAACAGAAAATTTGTGAGAGACAGTAGAGAACCAATAAGCAGAGAGATGGGCCTATGATATGTCAGGAATGACCTTATATGACATGCCAAAGAGTTTATATTTTTTCTTAGAGACACTGGAGCCTCTTAACATATCTAAAGGGGAGAGTGACATGATCACATTTGCTACAAAGTTAAGTATTTCTTACTTAAAGACTTTGTCCATGAATCAAGTTTTATACTATTTCAAACTAGGGAAGGTTATGATCCAGGAGACAATGGAATAATGGGGTCATAACAAGGTCAGAGGTAGAAATTCAGAGTCGTACAGGACAACCTTACATCAGCCTAATCAAGACTAGAATCATAACTGTAATTACAGCTAGGGTTGGGAGAGCATCTGTTGCTTACTGAACCCTCCCACCTTTAAAAGCACCGAGGACACAGTAAGGCCTAACTAACTGTTTGAGCAGTAAATGAATGACTGCATGTTTGAGCTTATGGTATGTTTCTAACTGGATTGCTTCATTGCCATATATCTAAATGTGTCTCAGTGATGTGACAGATGAATCGCTAGAATGGAATGTAGGGTGTAGGTCATACCCTTAAGCACAACGTTCTTAAATGTAATTATCAATGTCTGTCAATGGGCTATGGCAATCATACAAATTTCCTATGTGATAGCTTTGGAAACAACCTGTGCAAAGTGTTTTGAAACAGAACTATAAAAACAAGTAAATATTCTCCAATGAGATAGAGAAAACTCTTGCTATAAAACAAGAATGCAGTAGAAAGTACTATTAGAGTTGTATTTCTACATTTACATTAAAATAACTAATATTGAAAAGTCAAAGAGTCCCTTCCAGGAATTCAAGCAAGTACTGACAGTGAGAAGCATTCAACTGAAACCAAGTGGTTTTGTAATTACAATAGTTTCATATGTTCGTCTATAGCCTTGACTTTTTCTTTGAACATCTGTCCATCTTTCCAGTCAGCTACTAGACATTTCAATCACAGTGGGTCCTACAAACACATCAAGCTCAGCCTGCTAGGACTAATCTCATGTTCTCCCTCCACAATACCTACTGATCTTTTTTGGATCTTTATTTTAATTGTTTGCATTATCATCGATGCAATCACCCAACCCAGACACTCTGCAGTTATCATAAAAACCTTTCCTTCTCTTGATATTCCAAATCTAGTCTTCAGTCCTACTGATTCTAACTTTTATGTACATTTCATATGTATTGCCCCTTCTGTTTTCTTGTGATTCCTGCCTCAGATGAGGCTTTAAGCACTCTCACCTAGGGGACTGAATGTCTCAGTCAGCAAGGTGATCACTCTGTCCACACTCTCTCCCTTCCTAGTTATCTACTGCAGAGCCACCAAAAATGACCTTTAAGAATGAAAATTCATTCATGTCTCTCTCCAACCTCAAAACCATTCAGCTACTGCCTAAAACATGAGCATGCTATAAGTAGGGTGGTCATTCATCCCTATTTACCCCAATATTGGTCACTGTTCTGGCATAATTATTAAATAACTCCCTTTCACTATCAAAAGTACCCCAACTTAAATAAGAAATTATTAGGTAACTTTGTTAATAATGTCCTACATTATTTGGTTTCCACCCAGTTCTATTGCTATCTGATGAACATCTTTTCATCTTCCTAAGTCACCTGATTCACTAGGACCACCTGTTCTCTGGCAGCTGCTCACACTGATCTTGGAGCTTCCTCTAACTTTGCTCAGCATTGTGCTATTGTTCATGGATAGCTTGAATGCTTTATGACAGCAGTGGAGAGGCAGAGGCCAGGCCACAGTCATTTCTGCAATACTAGAACCTAGAGAGCATCAGACATGCAAGTGCATCTTACACAGCCAGATCAAAGATTGCTTTGGCAGCCATTCAGAAGACTGTACTTCCTCACCTATCAAATCACTCAGATATAGCTCTCCACAAAATAAATGATGAAAATATACTTTATAAATAGTGTCTGTCTTTTTACACATTTAAACACTTAAGACTAATCTGAGCTTGTGCTATCTTCCATACCTATTAATCTTACTTACAGTTGTAAAATGAATGACAAGAATTACTCTTTAAAACAATTCCAGCAAATATAATGACATATTTGATGATCGATTGAAAATCAATTCTTTTAAAGGACTATCAGTCTGCGTTCAGGTCAGAGACTGTATTTTTCCTGTTCTCTACAAGGTGTCTCACACGTTGTCAACACTCCATGGAGTGTAAAATAGCAGTGATAATTAGGCTTTTATATTTGTGCTCATTATCCAGAACAAAGGATGTACATGTTACTAAAGCATAATGACTTCCCTCATTTGAATATTTACAGACCTGACAACTTGAAAAGCATATTATGTAGTGTTAATCAAATGAAGAGTTTCACATTCTTCTCACAAGGAAAGGATACAAATTTTAGGTAAAAATTAGAACCCACAAGCATTTGGCCTTAAAAATAGAGAAAAGACATTCCATATAAATCAAGGTCACCTGAATATGGGAGCCAACTACTAGCCATATTTTGCAGACTTCTTGACTCTTGTGAATATTCAATCTCAGAAGGAGCCAGACTAATTCTGATGGTTTGTAGGGCTTGAGTTTGGGTGGCCTCTGGCTTGGCATTGGCCATCCTCTTTCCCCTCAATAACCATCTTTGCACTCACCAAACAAAGATGAATTTCCTCCATTCGTGGGACCCTGATACATTATTACACCAACACTACTGTTAAGAGCCACGTAGCCATACTCTTGAGTCTTCATGGAACAATAGTGAAAGTGTTTCTTAAGTCATTCCAATTGATGTTCATCTTGCGAAGGTGCTGCAGAACTAAGATTAACAATGCTCAGCACCTGGAGGATCAAAGAGCCTGCCAAATGGTTGGGGACTTCTTAAAGGTTCACAATTATCACTCGTAGCAATCAATGCTTTCTTTGAGAAGTGGATAGGTAAACATAACAGTAATACAGTCCTTTAATGAAAAAAATACTGGACTGGAATCTAAAAGTTTTAGTGCTAGGTCTTGGTCTGCTATTACTACCACCATGACAATTGTGACAGTTACTACTACTGGAAAGGAAGGAAGAAAAGGAGGAGGGGGAGTGGGCTATCAATTACTGAACACCAAGTTCCACTAGGGGAAGCTCATCACTGGGGAAGACGGAAAAGGCCAATAAAGGCTCCCTAGAGGAGGTGGCTGGAAGCTGACATGTAGTGGGTAAGAGTTAGTGAGATGAATTTGGGAGGGAAAGGTGCTCCTGGAAGAAGGAAATGCATATGCAAAATTATGTGCCAATAAGCATGACGCACTTATGGGGCATTCCATTTTTCAGTCTGTCTGAATCACAGAATTTCAGGATGGAGGAAAACAAAGATTAATCCACAACATGAAACAGAAGCAAGATTATGAAGTGTCTTGTATATATCAATAAAGCAATATGGAATAATTAAAGGGACATGTGCAGCACTAAGTCTGGGTTGAGATTGTTGTGAGTGCCCAAGGGGGTATGGATGGTGGAGTGGCCAGGCCAGAGGCAAGTGGGTCTGCAATCTCAGTGAGAGACAGAGGACAGAATCAGCAGAGATGTGGACAGATGAAAGGTCTAGGACTCAGACTTTCCTCCATTCTGCATACTCTGTGGGAACGGGAAGGGCCTGGACAACACCCAGATTCTTGGTTTTGGCAATTGAGTGAAAGGTAGGCCCCCTCACTGGGATAGGAAGAAAACAGGTTGGGAGAAGACAAGAGCTTTACACATAAATACTTGAGCTTGAAAGGCCAAGGAGGCATTAAAGGAAAGCTAACTACTCAGGGGAAGTCTGTGGAGGCTTAGACTTGGCAGTGAAAGCAGGGCTAGGTCAGAGATTCTGGCTTCATTATTTCTAACTGAAACCTTGGAAACTGTTGCAGTCACACAGGAAGATGGTGTTGAGCTGAAAAGGAATAGAATCCCAGGATAGAAACCTGCATAATACCATGTATAGGAACATACCTAGAAAGAGGAAACAGCAAAGGATGCTGAGAATGCGTAGAAAAAGAGGTAGAAGGAAAATCAGAGTATGAAATTCCAAAAAATGAGAGCAAGAATATTTTAAATAGGAGGGAAGAATTATGAATGCAAATGTTTCAGAGAAGTTAAACAAGGTGAAGACCTGGAAGTAGTCACTGGGTTTTAAAACAAGACAATCATAAATGAGCTTGGCAAAAATAGTTTCCATGAAGTGTAAAGTGGTAGTCAGATCACAGTGGGTTGAAGAGTGAATGCAAGTGAAGCAAGAAACAGGGTTCTTTGGAGAAGCTTAATGGTGAAGGGAAGGGAAGCACCCAGTCATGTCAACATTAGAACCTAAGTCCCGGGATGGCTTCTTCTGTGAAGATAGAAATACTGAATGTAATTAGGTGTCACAGCAAAGATGCCATTAAAGAGGGAAATGATAGCATAGGATGAAAAGAGTGGATGATTAATAGACGAGCTCCTAAGGGGATGGATGAGATCAGGAACAAAAGAGGGAAGACTGGCCAGGAACAAGGGGCTAAGTATTCCACAACGAAAACTAAGAGAGGAAGGATGAACAAGAACGCTGATGAGTTTAAGCTCAAGCAGTAGAAAGTCACAAGAATTCCCACTGCACAGTTCTCTTGCTCTTTCTCTCTTGTCTCAGTGCAGTAAGAATCAGAGTCATTTGCTAGGGATTGACAGTAAGTCATAGCATTGTGTATGCAAAGAAAAAATAGATTTAAGAAAAAAGAAAATAGGATGAGAGAGAGCAGAGAACTGATTAGGGAAATGGGTTGCCAGGCAGTCCGGGGAACTCAGCTCAGGTTGGAGACCATGAAATACATGATTGACAGAGGCAAAATGTGCACTGTTAAGTCTTCTCCAGTGGGTCTCCTCAGCAGGGTGCAGGCACTGAAAAATCAGGCTACGGAGGTAACCTCAACCTAGGAATGGTCGAGCAGGTGTGATGGCAGGGTATTGAGTCAAGGGAGACAGCGTGGTACACCATTTCATTTGATTTTCTCACATCTTTACAGAAAGGTAGCCTTGCCCTCCTTTTACAGAGGATGAAATTATCACTCCTAGAGGTTTATGACTGCCCAGCCTGCACAGGCTGAGGTGAGAGTTAGCTGGGCCTTAGAAAAGCTGTTCCTCCCTCCACAGCACTGCACCGTCTCCCTGTGAGCCACATGCTACTGACCTAAATGGAAAGAAGGGCACGTGCTTTGTTCATCCCCATCTAGGACAACTCTGCTCACTCTGTTCTGTAAAACAAAGCCAACTGATACACACACAGCATTTCTGTCCCTGGAAGAAAAGCACTATGCTAATTTAGACAATATATAAATGGTGCACCAAATTGCTCAGAGCAATGTTCGCACAGTGATAAGCTCATTTACGATATATGATTATTAAAACCCAATCTCTGTTGTTTTGATTCCAACTGATTTTCATTTGCCTTAGCAGCAGATGCTCTCTGCTGGGAAAATGAGAAACGATCCGTGGTGGGGGCACTACGAGGCTCTACAGCAGAAGCTGTAAACCAGAATCACACACTCATCCAAGTGCAGATTTCATTTCCTCATCTCTTTGGTAGTGATTTATGCCATTGGACTAAAGTTATTCTCAAAACACTACAAAGAAGGCAAAATAATAGTTTATGATTAGGTATGCAATTGTAGCCAAGGAATTTAAAATCTTAACAAGGTTGTTTCAACTCCCACTTTATAGATAGGGACCTCAACAAAGACAGAGAGCAGCCCCTCCCGTTTTATTTCTGGAATAGTCATATCCTCGGCAGCCCTCAGAGCTTAGAGAGCTTGACGAGCTCCAAAGCTTAATAAATTTTAAATGCTGCACTCTTTGGAGTGGTGGGCCTATGTAAATCCAAAAAATGCATTACTTTTTTTTTTTTAAAGGAGACTGATAAAACTCCTCTTTCAGGGCCCCCCACACGGCCAGTTCTCTAGAAGCCCAGGAGAAATGCGGCAGGATGCTGGTGCCCTAGCTGTGCACTGAGCCCTCCTTCTCCTGGGGCTGCAGCTTCTTTGTCTCCTTCTCTCCTTTTGTGAGGAAGTACAGCTCATCAGAGGCCCTGATGCTGCTGTCTTGCCTGTCCTTCGCAGGGGAATGGACACCCAGAAGAAAGGCAGCCCCGGACAAAGGCCAATAAGCCAGCACAACTCAGAAGAGGCTCCGAAGTGGCAGGTGCTCAGTCCCATGCAGTCTCTCATCAAATCCAAAGGGAAGCAACTTTAGGCAGGAACTACATTACCTCTAATTTGGCCCTGTGATAAATGTCTGATACAGATTTATCAACAAAATTGCTACCAAGATGCATATCATATCATTAAATTATAAATCTATACACTGAAAGAAAACATAGTCAAATGCATATTGTAAAGGCAATGTATAACTCATCCATTAATTTTATTGGAATAAAAGCTCTTAGGTTACAAGATTCTTTTTTTCCTTTATGCAGATACTGAGGAAAATGTTATGATCTTTACGAAATAAGACTAATGGTTCTTGCTGGAACGTTGTACCTTGCTAACATTGATAGGGTAGATGCAATTGTCTGCTGCATAGCAGCTCATTATTGTACATAAAATACTACAGTAGATGCTTTAAATGAGAAGTTCATGGGACATGAATGTTCGAGCAACTCTACCTCATGTCATCATATTTTAAAATTCCTCAAATTGACTAATGCTAGGTGAATCTGTGACATCTAAGAATCATTTTTAATTTCAGCTCTTTTTCCACTGGTCTGCTATAACCAATTAAAATGTTTTCCTAATTAGGTATTTCCAGTTGGAACATGGGATTCTATCTTACTTAAAACATTAGCTAAACAATAAGCAGTTCTTTGATAAGAAAAGAAAATGGTATTTAGATGGTAGGGAAAGCAGATAGGGTGTGATGTGAGATACCCAGCACCAGTTATGAACCATTGTTTCTGAAAATGTCCATTCTGAATGCAAGCAAGCCCTTAGTCCTGCACTGTTCAGGGCAGTAGCTACTAGCCACACAGGCCCTTTGAGCGCTTCACATGTGACTAGTCCAAATTGAGATGTGGTGTAAACATAAAATAGACACTGGATTCCAAAGACTTAGAATGAAAATAAAGGGAAAGGAAAGTAGCTCATTAATAATTATTATATCAGTTACATGTTTAAATAATTATATTTTGGCTCTATTAAGTTAAATAAAGTATATTATTAAAATTAACTTTTCCTGTTTCTTTTTACATATTTAACATGGCAACTAGAAAACTGAAAATCTCAAATGTGGCCCTCATTATAATTTCTCTTGGAGAGTGCTGCCTTATGCTCAACTTTGGGTTTACAGGAGAAAGATGAAGTAAAAAGAAGTGTCCCCAAGTGGAAACAACTAGCCAAATCCAGAATGGGGGACATACCACAACAGAGCTCCCTGGTGTGGGTCACACACTGCCGCTGATCTGCGTAACTATTTGTTATTAGGCCACAACAAGACTACCTTTTTATTGGGAGTGAGGAGGAGAGGAAAACTATAAAACAACTGGGGAAGTATGAATACATACTTACTAGGGCAAGAAGCAGATGGACTGTACCTTTTCACTCCAGGCCATTCTTTTAAACTTCCTAAGGGAGGGTTTGAGAGAGAAGCCAGGGATCTCATTCTGGGCTGGGTTTTAGATTCAAAGACTCTGAGCTACCTAACAAGATAATCTTACCTTGTTGCTAGTCCATGCTGAACAAAAGTAGAAGTGGATCAAAGCCTCCTTAACTTTTAATGGAGTCATATTGTCCCAGAGCCCCCAGCCTGGTCACCAGGGCTATATGTTTGCTAAGTCTCTGAAGCAGCGTCTGGAATTTGAACCCACGCCCACAGAAAGTAGGTCAGTAGAACCGTAAGGGACACGTAGATTACTCACTTCAGGTGACCATAGGGAAGGTCCTCCCAGATTTCAGAACCAAAAAAGAGCCAGGCACTTGACTCCCTAGGCAAAGGATAGAGTGTCTGTCCTTTGCTAGGGTAGGAAGTCCTTGCTAATTTTGTCCAACGTGATTATCAGAGGGACCAGTGACCCACTGTTTTCATGCTCCCTCTTTCCAATGTGGAAGGGGTTTCCTAACCTTTACTGAGAAAAATTTTAAACATACATAAAAGTAAAGAACTCATATAAGGAACATTGATCACTGAATTCAACAGTTATCAACATTTTGCCCTTCTTTTTCATCTCTTTTCTCCACTTTATTTGCTGCAGTACTTTAAACCCAATGCCAGAGATAATGTTATACATGCATAAATTAAGGGGGATTTTTTAACTTTTTTTATTGCAGTGGCCCTCTTTCTTTGTCAACCATTGGATATTGAATTGTCTGCAGTGATGAGACTTTTAACATATGCAACCAGCTCTTTAGAAGCTACATGCCATCTGCACAAGACATAGAGGTTCTGGAACCTGCAGTGACTACAAAACTTTGTGAACCTTTGGTATGTCTCTCTTTGGTGAGGAGGTGATGGCATTTCCAGTTGTATGTGGGTAGGGCATTTTTGAAGGTGCGTATTCATATGTGAATATGATATGAACACCACATTGCTCTCCTTGGGTTTCAATCTCCCATATTCCTTTGGTAAGAGATGCTTTCCAAGTCAAATATAAAACTTAACTGATTGAAAAATGAACAAGAGCTTGTGCTTGTATAGTGCTTAAAATGCACTTTCACATAAGAAAAATTGCTTAAGATGAAATCAATTCTTATTAAGTCAAAGGCATTGACTCTAAATTAAACTAGTCAGTTATGTCAGGCTCTGAGCCAGACAAGGTGAACTATCTTTTTCTGTGTCAAGCTCACTGAAAAAAAACTTGATTTGCATTACCCTGGAGAAATTTAAATGAAAATGGAGGTGTTAGAGGAGGTGTGTGTGAAAGACACAGCAAGAGGTGAAGGAAGGAGGGCAGAGATTGCTGAAAGTAACACTAAAGTGGTGCAGCATTTTCCTCAATACACTGCCACTCTGATAGGCAAGATTCCGTCAGAACTGAGCTTAAGAGGCCACAGATAGCCAGCTGGAATAATGAGGTACTAAGATCTCATGCAGTTTAAAAACTCCATTTACTGGCTGCAGGGAAGCAGTGAATATTCCAGAGGTTTCTTCTAGTTTGGGACTTCTAGGTTTCCTTGCTTCTTAGACACACAGTATAACACTTGTCAGGGGTGCAAAGGTCTAAAACAGGTCACTCTCCTCTCTGTAAAAGGGTTCAGTTCACACCTGGTTAAAGCCACTTACTCATTTTTAAACAGGCTCAAGGAGGCATGGCAGTGACATCGAGGAGAAGATATCCTAGGCTATTTTAGGGAGATAAAAGTGCATTTTCTGTTAGGAATTTCATTGAGCCTAGTATTTTCCAGCTGAATAATTATTTAGGTTTCTTTTATTGTACTAACTTTTTAAAAGAAGCAAATGCTTAGCTAAAATATATCACACACTTTGTTATCTATGTGAAGCAAATAAGTTTGTCCTGTGGTCATCTATTTAATCATGACACTGAAAATATACCTCAATAACATAAGAAGGAAAATTAAATGATATTTTAGAGTTCTGTATATAACTGTAAGAGACTGAATGTACAAATGGACAACTGCCAAACCATATATGACAACAGAACTCTGACACACAACCTCAGTAGAAATAGGCCCCATCAGTACTTTATCAAGACTCCTGGCTTCCCTATTTTGTGTCCCTGATTCCAATGAAGAACCAACCAGAGACAGGCAAATACACACCCCAAACCAATTTCAGAAGAGGTCCACTTCTGGTTAGCCCTCCTCTACCTTCACCATCCAGCAACTTCTAATCAGGGTACACCTAAGCCTTCCTTTTTCTAACTTTCACTATAAAGCTTTCTAACTCTTCAGCCGGCCTTTGAGTTTTTGCTAAACACAGGTGACAGTGGGTGACTTCCTTTGTATAGCAAGCCCTAAACAAACAACCTCCTTTTGTTCCAATATGGGTGGTTCTTTGTCTATTTCCATAGTTTCCTGAAGGTTTTATCAAGACAGTCTGCTCTATTCAATGCTGCAGACCCTAGTTTTTGACCACTTGCAATACCCACAGAATATCCTAGTCATTTACTGCTGGTGGTTTGTGGAAGCCTGGCTGTGATAGTTAAGTCAGGACTAAGTCTGAACTCCACTCCCTTTGCTTTGCCATCCTTGGCTCTGCACCCTCAGTTTGGTAACAGGGTTTTGATATTGATTCAAATTTATTTGGCATCCTTGGTGGAATGAGGCTGCTGCTTTTATCCTGTTTTTGTTCTTTTGTGTTACTGTCCTGTGTTGTGCTGTTTAACATCTTGTTCATTACAAGAAGGAGAATGAAAGTTCAAGAGCAGATTGTAGCACTGATGAATTCTACTAAACATTCAAAGAATTGATGCCAATTCTTCTCAAACTCTTCCAAAAAATTGCAGAGGAGGAAACACCCAAACTCGTTTTACAAGGCCAGCATTACCCAGACAAGGACACCATGAGAACATTACAAGCCAACTTTCCTGCTGAACATATATGCAAAAATCCTCAACAAAATATTAGCAAACCAAATTCAACAATACATTAAGAGGATCATACACCATAATCAAGTGTGATCTATTCCAGGGATACAAGCAAGGATTGTTCAACATCTGTAAATCAATTAACATGATACACACCACTAACAAAAAGAATAAAATCATATGATCATCTCAATAGATACAGAAAAACATTTGACAAAATTCATATTCATTTATAATACAAACTCTCAGAAAAGTAATTATACAGGGAACATACTTCAAGAAAATAAAGTTCATATATGACAAGGCCACTGTTAACATACTCAATGGTGAAAAGCTGAAAGCTTTTCCTTTAAAGTCAGGAATAAGACAAAGATGTCCCCTCTCTCCACTTTCATTCAACATAGTATTGGAGCTGCTAGCCAGAGCAATTAGACAAAAAAAAATAAAAGGCATCCAAATTGGAAAGAAGTAAAACTGTAGATGACTATACTATATGCAAAAAAACTATAAGGACTCCACTGAAAAGTTTGAATAAACAAATTCAATAAAGTTTCAGGATATAAAATCAATATACAAAAATCTGCTTCTATAATAGTGTTTCTATATACTAAGGATAAACTATCAGAAAGAGAGATTAACAATCCCATTTACAATTGCATTAGAAAAAAATATTGTTAAAATATCCATACTAACCAAAGTAATATAGAGATTCATTGCAATCCCTATCAAAATTCCAATGGCATTTTTCATAGACATAAACAAATAATTCTAAAAATTGTATGGAACCATAAAAGACCCCCCAAATAGCTAAAGAAACTGTGAGAAAGAAGAACAAAGCTGGAGGCTCCCTGATTTCAAACTATGTTACAAACCTATAGTAATCAAAACAGTATGGTATTGGCATAAAAATACATAAATCAATGGAACAGAATAGAGAGCCCAGAAATAAAATCATGGATATATGGTCAATTAATTGATGACAAAGGAGCCAAGAATATACATTGGGAAAAGGACAGTGTCTTCAATAAATGGTGTTGTGAAAACTGGACAGCCATATGCAAAAGAATGAAATTAGGCCACTATCTTACACCATACACAAAAATTAACTCAAAATGGATTAAAGACTTCAATGTAAGACCTGAAACCATAAAACTCCTAGAAGAAAACATAGGTGAAAAAGTGTTTTACATCAGTCTTGGTGATGATTTTTTAGATCTGACTCCAAAAGCAAAAATAAACAAGTGGGACATCATCAAATTAAAAGGCTTATGCATAGCAAAAGGAATCATCAATAAAATGAAAAGGCAACCTACTGAATGGGAGAAAATATTTGCAACTCATATATCTAATTAGGGGTTAATATCCAAAATAACAAATAACTCATACAACTCAATAGCAAACAACAAGAAAAATCCAATTAAAAAATAGGCAAAAGACCTAAATAAACATTTTTCCAAAGATGACAATCAGATGGCCAATAGGTACATGAAAAAAATGCTCAACATTATTAAGCATCAGAAAAATGCAAATCAAAACCACACTGAGATATTATCTCACACCTATTAGAAAGGTGATTATCAAAAAGACAATTGTTGGCAAGGATTTGGAGGAAAGGGAACCCTCATGCACTGTTGGTAAGAATGTAAATTAGTGCAGCCACTATGGAAAATAGTATGGAGGTTCCTCAAAAAGTTAAAATAGCATTACCATATGATCTAGCAATTCTACTTCTGGGTATTTATCGTAATAAAATGAAAACACTAACTCCAAAATATATATGTACCCCTATATTCACTGCAGCATTTTTACAATAGCCAAATATGGAAACAACCTAAGTGTCCATCAATGAATGAATGGATAAAGGTGGGCTACATATTTATATACACAATACATTATCATTAGGCCATAACAAAAATGAAATCCCGCCATTTGCAACAACATGGATGGACCATGAGGGCATGATGCCACGTGAATTAAGTCAAACAAAGAAAAACACTGAATGCTATATCGTCTCATTTACATGTGGAATTTAAAAACAAACAAATAAAAACTCATGCCCACAGATACAAAGAGCAGATGGGTGACGACTGCCAGATGCAAGAGGCAGGTCAAATGGTTGAAGGGGTTCAAAAGGTACAGACTTCCAGTTATAAAATTAATAAGTCCTGGGATGCAATGCACAGCATGGTGACGATAGTTAATAATACTGTGTTGCATATTTGAAAGTGGCTAAAAGAGTAAACCTTAAAGTTCCTCATCATACAAAAGACAACTTATAACTATGTATGGTGATACATGTTTACTGGACTTACTGTGGTGATCATTTCAACAATATGTACAAATATCAAGTAAAAAAAATATGACAAAAGCAGACCTGGCAAGTACTTGCATATCAGTGCTTGCCCTTTCTTGTCACTGGAAACCCTCCACCAGGAAAAGAAATCTGGATAGCTTCTAGATGATGAGAAGCCACATGGAGGGAGGCCCCAGACAGCCTTTCCCTCCCTGCATGCCATCTGAGTCCCCAGACCAGGTGAGCGAGGCCGTCCTAGGTCATTCAGCACCAGTCAAACTGATGGAGACCAAAAAGATCACCTACCTAGCACCAGTACTGGGAGAAATAAATAATAAATTGGTGCTTTACCAACAACAAAAACATCCAAATCATTTATATCCAATCTTGGAATATATTTTCATACTGTCTAATATTTCAGGAATCCATACCACTTTAAAGACAAAATGAATTCAAACAATGAACCTCTAGTTCAATAAAAACTAAAAAAAAAATGAAACAAAAATCTTCCTTTAATTGCCTGTTCAATATTCATCCCTGCTCTTCTGTCCAAACTCCCAGTAATCCATCTTTCAGATAAACACAACATGCCAGCAGAGACTTACCTAGGAAACTGATTCACTCCTTGGTTTGGAATAATAATTAAATGTTTCTATTTAAAAGCCTTCTCACAAGACAATTGATTATATTATGGTGTGAACATAGATACAAAATATCAAATTTTGGCTACTTTAGATATTACATTCTGCTGCAATCTGAAAGCAGTTTTTGCTTTACATTATTCACAGTAGTCTGTGAGTTGCTCTGAAAGATGGGAAGCCTGAATTTAATTCTTGGATTTGAAAATAACTGTGTGATTAGGGCCAAAAGTTTTAGTCTCTTGGTGGCTTAGCTTCCCAATGCAAAAAAATTTATAAGTTCACAACTTTTGTTTTCAAAATAGCTAAGAAACTCTTTGAGTGCTTAGGGGAAAAGTGGGCCTAGTGCTCCTTTAAATTTACAGTGGTGAAAGTAAATATTACCAGTGACTCTCACTCCCTGAATTCATCAAGAAACTGTCATGGTTTTAAAAACACTCCTGGTGGTTTGTGGGCTTGAGAAAGCCACAGGTTTACTTTCACTGAAGTAACAGTGCTCTAAGTGGTTTTCTCTTCTTTTATTCCTTCTAAAATAGGCTAAGTGGCCCTGGGAACATAGATCTAAAAGTGATGACACCAAACAATTTCTCATTTCCACCCAGATTAAGGCAAATACCTGTCCTTTGGATGAAAGGCTCAGAGCCATTCATTATTCCTTCCAACTGTTTGTTCACTTACTCAACACATGGTTTTTTTCAGCTAGTGATGCTCTAGATCAAGGTGCTTGTGAGGAAATTAAAAAGAATTAGACTGTGCTTGTGACAACACAGCACTTATGACCCAAGAAGTGATAAAACAGAAGTACCAAAGTTTGCCAAAACCCAAGTTAGATATGGAAAGTTTCTCAAGGAAGTTCTAAGCTAATAGAGACAGCAAATATGATCATATGCATATCAGGGAAAACTTACTGCATAGTTTGAGGTAGGCCTAGATGGTGGGGACTGGGGTAGGATTGCAAGAGGCCCAAAGGAGGATATATTCTCTCTCTGGATCATTCTCCCTAATAACATAGTAAAATTTGGCAAAAGGCTTTGGAAACTTCAAAGTAACAAGTGTTAGCTGATTATAATTATTATTAATTATTTTTAAAGTATTTTTTCCAAAAATAAAATATCATTAAAATAATCATTTTCAAATCTCTTGAAGAAACAATCTTTACAGAAATCAGTAAGAGAGAGTAAATAGTTTTGGCATTGCTGCTCCAGTGGCCAGAGAAAATGATCACTCACCATTCTCAGGCTATGCTCTCCTCTGGACTCTGCAAACATCTACACCTGTGGTTTCCAGACTGCACCATGCTGTTACAATGAACTCACAGGGGTGCTGTGGGATACTTTGCATTTTTGAGGGGAATACAGCGATATTTGACAACTGGTGGACCCCATGCAAATAATAGTTGAAGGCAGCTCACAGCTGCAATATGAGCTGACACCACGTGCCTGTGGATAACATCCTTCTTTGCCATGTTGGAGTTTTGGCAATGGCTGTGATAGAAAGCAAGTACCACACATTGAGTCAATGTGGAATGGAAAGTGAGGGT
Source organism: Manis pentadactyla (assembly GCF_030020395.1). Taxonomy (NCBI): domain Eukaryota; kingdom Metazoa; phylum Chordata; class Mammalia; order Pholidota; family Manidae; genus Manis; species Manis pentadactyla. Next base: position 115,080,577 of record NC_080024.1, on the reverse strand, counting down.
GGTCCTCTCCAACCTGACCCAAGGCTTGAGGAACTGTGCAGTGCCCAGCAGGCAGCCACTATCCCGTTAGCAATAGCAGACTTTTTAATTTAAGAATTAAAAAAAAAAATGTTTTTCTCTCCATTTGTTTTTCAAATGGCTACTAAGCCATCTCTATATAAATACTTACTAAGTTATTGGACCAAACTACTGATGAAGTAAAACTTCCAGGTCTTTCTTTAGATCTTCAGGACCCATGGAAAAATGATGACACATGCTGTGAATAGAAAAAATTGAGGCCCTGTGGCCTATGTAACTGTTGTGAAGTCCACTTGCGAGAGTGGTGGCACGTGCATCCAGGTCCGTTTAGAGGTGAAGACTTTTAGCTTCCCTGGAGAGAACACTGATCATGAAAATAGATGCTGCATATAGATCTAAAAACTTAAACCAGCCTTAAATAAGGTTTTTTTGGTCTTTTTTAAAATCATAAACATATCTCATCAAATTCTTCATTTATGCTTTCTAGAACAAATAAGGAACACCATGCCCTAATGTATATTCTTTTATGACCTAAGCACCTTTCTGAGGAAAAGTACAAAAGGAGAGTAAAAACAGCTTTGAATTCATACATTAGTTCACGTCTCTATTTTCAGGGCTGGCACTGATGTTCCTGGGCTCTGGGGAAAGAACATATAGAGTCCTTCATCCCAGATAACTGAATATTTAAGTTATAAATCAAGCTATCCAACTATAAAATAAATCATGTTTTTGTTCTTTTAACATGAAAGATAATGCCATCATTGGGACCTGGAAGGCCATGTCCCGATTGCTGGGAGTCCTTGGTGTCTGCCCGAGATACACTGGGGCTCTAGGAGGGCTGGCTGACAGCCATGCTTCCCTTCCCACCTGGCTGTTATCCCATGCCTGCTGCAGGGTGAGGGGACTTGCAGGCAGATGTGGACACCCACCCAACACACCCACCTGCAGTTCTCACAAGCTGCCACCCTTGGAGAGCCCTCAGACTTAGGCATGCACACCAGGGCATCAAATCCCTTACAAGGATGGATTCTGGGGAGGTCTTGTGTAGGCCCTGGAAGTGAACTTGGGGCTGTCTGGGTTGGAAGCACCAGCCTCCTGGGTCTACAGAGACTACTGTCAGAAACAACTCTTGGCCCCACAGACTCTTATCCTGTGGGGAGGGTTGTACCTGGTGATGAGTCAGAGTGGGGTCCCCTGAAGCCAGGGTTCAAGGCAGTAGCCTCTGTGGCAGGTCCAAGGATGATGTTAAAATGGGCATATTTCCTGGCTCTCCTTTGGATTAAAATAAATTTGTTCGCAGACACAAACCCCTTCTTTTCTAATCACTTCCTGTCAAAAGAATGAGTGCTCTTAGTTGCGTGGGTTTTCATTTTTAACATGCAGAAAATACAAAATAAACTTGGCAACATGCAGAACTTGCCCTTCTGTTCTTGTGATATTTCTGGCATCACTTAGGCAGGGGATGTGTGCCAGACCTGCACTTCAGTCAGCATGCCTCATGCACGGGGCAGCTCACCACGTCCACCTTCCCAGATGCTCTGAGCCTGCGATGGTCCTGGATACAGGCAAAAGCTAAAATCCAAGAAAATCCTTAGACCCCAGGAGCACAATGTAAGCCAAGGCATTCCCTCCTAGGACTGAAAATCCCAGGTTTGTGGTCTTGATCATTTAGTCACCCATTAGGACATTGAATGGGTACACAATGTGAGCCTGCCACATGGTCAGGCACCATGTGTCAGACATCACCTGAAATCATCTCATGAGTCTGTGAGCTGGTGTTACTTATGCTATTTAAAGGTAATTTTCTACTAGTAACAATGATTACTGAGTAATGATTATTCCATAGTTCTTTCATAGATTAAAGACACCCAAATGAACATGTTAAACCCTTTAACTACAATTTCATTTTATACTATAAAGAAATGTCCAACAAATACATTTCTCCCTGCAGTTAATGCACAGAGGTCACATCACTTATAATTCTCCTGGCAAAAAAGCAACAGGTAAGCAGCCTATTATACCATCATTTGCATATGTTTACTGATGACTCTTCTTTTTTTGTTGTTGTTGGTTGGTTGGTTAGTATAGTTTGGAAATTAAAAAGAGCCAGTAATCATATCAATGGCCCTGTAAGCCACTTTGTAAAATGTTTGGAAAAAAGAAGGAAGTTGAAAACAGAGATTAAACAAGATGAATCAAATAGCCAGACCTGGTCCTTGTGCCTTGCAAAACATAGATTCAAGTTTCTTTGTTAAGTAGAATCCTAAGGAAGTGATTGATGGGCATCAGACTGGACACTAACATCCTCACTCTTCAAGACAATGTTGGTTGGTTTATAAAAGCACATTCTCCTATAAGGGGTGCATGCAGGATCAGTCAATCTGACTTTCAAATCTACCTAGCAACTTCATTTCTCATTTAAAATTAATAAATTGGGATACTTATTTCTGTTCCAGACTCCATTATGTTGTGATACAGTGAGTCTGGCCAACTGTGAGCCAGAGCAGGCCTGCACATCCCTATTTTCAGGCTTTATACCATGATGACCAAGACAACCAAATGTGAGCTTGGACCCCGATGAAATTCTTTCCTGCTCATAGCAAGAGAAGACCCACTAAAGGTCTTCATAAGATCTATTTGACACTGTATGTGGGTGAGTTCTAGGCCAATTCCTGACTGCTCAGCCAAGTAATGTAAACAGGCTGCTGCCCTTCCTGTGACCTTGTGATGACCTTCTACAGACGCTTCCCTCTGGAAGAACCTCCCTGAACGTTCTGCAAGTCTGCCCCCAGGATGCCTCTGCTTCACACTCCAGCTTTGCTATCAGGTCATCAAAATTTTATTGGTCTTTGATTTTTTTTTGTATTTTTATTTAGTGTTCTTTTCTTTCAAATGCATCTCTCTTGAGAGTAGGATCTAGAATTTAAATTCTAATTCAGCATCTAAAATAAGCATATCACATTTTTAAGGATATTTTTTGAATTATTCTGGTCCAAGAACAAACAAAAAAAGAGATGGGGTTGAAAAAAACCCTGAGTGTCATCAACATGAATTACAATGATGTCAGAAAAGTTGGCAGAAGCTTGCTCCTCTCGTGCTGTCAGGAAGATACATCCCAGGGCTCAAAACAAGACAGAGCCCTGACTTGTACAGTACTACTTGGACCTTGGCACCATTTATTCACCATTTATTATGTAAAGTCCTGAAAATTCTGTCTTGAGTTTATGGGCATCAGCCTTATGAGAATTTGGGAAGTCCTAGCTTGTCTTACTATGATAGTGGTGGTCTGCCGATGTGAAATTGTGCACAGAATCCAATCGTTTTTCCTTCTGAAAGCTGAAGTTGAAGAAGTGGTTAAACTTGGACTTACCCTGGCACTAGTTTCTGTGAACCTTTAAGACTCAGTGAGATGATTTTTAGATGTTACCCTAAAACGTGTTTCCATCACTCATGAAAGTACGTGAAGATATCACTTGTGGTTTTATTTGAATCTGAAGACATGGGGACATAAGTGCCTGGGAGATAGAGGACCGAATGTAGGAGGTGCCCTATGTCCCACCCAGATCCCCTCCAGGATAGGAGCACGCCTTCCTCCAGCCTCTGGCGGTCTTGACAGGCACAGCACTCAGCAGACACCCTCTCTGGGACTTGTGCCTGGCCCAAGAGAGCTGCCTCTCTCAGGGCCATTGTCCCTCCCGAGGACGGGCCTATGCAGGAGGATGAGGGTGCCCTGCTCGCCTTGTTGGGAGCCTCTTCCCAGCTCAGGATCAGCTGAAGCCGTTGGTGCAGCTGCGTCTCAGCTCGCTGTCTCCCCTGCCCAGGGCTGTCAGTACACAATGATGGTGATGTACAAAGCCTCCTGCTTCCTGGGGAGCTGACCAGCTCCAGGCCCAGGACAGAACATCTGTGCCCCAGCATCTCTTTTCAGAAAGCGATCCCATCTTAGTCCGCTCAGGCTGCTATCACAACACACCGAGACTGGGCCAGTAAACAACAGGCAGTTCTCTCTCACTGTTCTGGAGACTGCAAGTCCTAGATCAGTGTGCCAGCCAGGTCAGCCCTGGTTCTCTCTCCCTGGCTGGCAGGATGGCCACCTTCCTGTATCCTCACATGGACCTTTCCCCAGTGTGTGCATGTGGAGAGAGAGAGGAAGCAAGCCCTCCGAGGTCTCTCCTTTTAGGGACATTAATCCCACCATGAGGACCACACCCTCGTGACCTCATCTAAGCCTAACTCCTTCCCAAAGGCCTCACCTCCAGTTACCATCGCACTGGGGTCAGGGCATCAGCACAGGAGTTTGAGGGGGACACAGACATATTAGTCTGTCACAGATCCTGACCTCTTATCCTTCAGAAAGTTCATCTCCTCTCACAGAGGGAAAATGGGAAGCATTACAGGCAGTGGTTAAAAGCTACAGCTCTGAAGTTCCGTGACATCCTCTGCCAGTCCGTGTGTGTGCGTATGTGTGTGTAATCCTGAGCCTACCAGGTATGAAAGTTGTACCATGGGCAAGTTACTTAACTCTGAGCCTAATTTCCTTATCAGTAAAATGAAGGTGGCAATAATAGCATCTGCTATAAAAGATCCCTGTGAAGATGTAAAGCAGCTGGCATAGGGCCTGAGCATAATAACAAAGAAAATAAGTGTTACCATACCTGTTATATAGCACAAGTTTGGGCACTTACATTTTAGGATGAGCATTGAATTTGTCTTCCACATCTCTCCTGCCCCACTGTGAATGCTCTGGGGCAAAGACTAAGTGTTTAGACGGCTCTGTGTCCCCATTGCCTGGCACCCTGCCTGATATAGAGGGAACACTCAGCAACTGTTTGTGGAATTGATTCAAGGCCAGGGAAACTTAGCAGGAATGAAGGCTACAAGTGGGTTTTAGGATTTTGCTGAATGCCTAACTAAATAGGCAGTTAATCATAACAGGCCACTGCTTAGAAATGACTGAAACATATATTCCTGCTCATTGATTTCCAAAAAACTAACACTTCTTTTATTCATGATCCATTTACATTATGGGTCTGTTTTGTGGGTATGTAAACTCTTTAAAATCTGGGTCCCCTAGAGAACTATGTTGCTCCAACATGGGCAAAGTACAGAAAACACACCATGTCTCCAACAACACAAATCACAATCAGTAATTGGTTTTAATAATGTGTTTTAGGGAAGTAAATCAGAAAATGCCATTGAGTGCTTATTACAGCAGCCATAGCTCAAATGCTAACACCAGGATTTCAAAATATGATTTGTCATGAGTCCCCTTCCCACATCCACCTCCACCCTCCACTGTCTGTTCTACCTTCTGGTCTGTAACTTTCCAAGTTTCAATCTGTCACATGTTTCCATGACTCATATTTTACCATGATCCAGTATCTTTTTACTGCATATGCCATAGCCTCCGTCCTTCAGTCTGGCTACACCAGAAGACCTCACAGAGCTTTATGCCACATTCTGAATAAATAGGCAGCAAAATCAATTGAGGCATCTTAACCTCACCCTTGAGTAGCTGTCATTTGTAAAGAAGACAAAAATCACGCAAAATTCCTTCACTCACTGTTAACATGCTGCTATACGTCCTTCTAGCTGATATTAGGTAAAGGTCTTTGGTTTCCCAGCAGCAGCAATGCTTGCTTATGTAAACAAAACCAAGGACTTCATAGACAGGGGCTAGGATCAGAGAATCAAAAGAAACGCTGAGCTGCGGGGCTTCAGGGAAGCGGGCATCCACACAGCTTGAGTCCTGGCAGCCAGAGAATACGGGGTCTTTAGGGGCTACCCTGAATGTGGCTCAGTTCCAACAACTTCCAGGCTGTCAGTTGGCTTTCCACTTCACTTTCTGGGGGAGGGATTCTGATAAGCCAGCCTGGACCAGGTGCTCTTTTCTGGATGAATCAGCTCAGGCCAGGAAAGCAGAGTGATGGATAGTCCTGGAGATTCAAGTATAGCTTTGGGGTCATGAGCCCATTGCTGGGGTTCGAGGATCAGGAGTGCCAGCCAAGTGTTCTGTTAGGAATCTGCCCTGGCTTAGAGCTGCAAGGTAAGGAGGGTGGCGAAAGGCCCAGGACCCGGCTTGTTCCCAAAGAAAAAAGGGAATTCTGGGAATACAAAGAAGAAATACTCAGCATGCACACTTTGCTATATGCATATGCAATACTAAAGATGCATTTATATTTTTTATAATGACACATTACCCACAGTTAGGGAACCTGCCTTTTCTCACTGTGTGTAATTGAACTTATTTCCATTTATAACCATGTGATTTAAAGTGTGGAATTTGGAACCAGAATTTCTAGATTAAAATCCGGGCTCTGCCATTTATTAGCTTGGGCTAGTAACTCCATGCTTCAGCTTCCCCATCTGTAAAGCAGGAATAAAATCTCTCTCATGAAGATTAAATGAATTAACATGTGTAGAGTGTTTGGAATAAATGCCTGGCATATGGTTAAGTGCTCAAAAAGTTAACAGCTCTTTGTGAATGCTCTTTTACATACACACATACATCCTTAGACATTTTTTTTTCTTATTTAATGCTTTAAAGCAAATGCTTAGAAGCGGACTTGTTAGGTCAAAGGCTGAACAAATTTTGAAGACTTTCATAAACAACACATGTCAGATTGCAGCTCTCTTTTGCTAAAAAATAGCCCAATGGATTCTGATGTTACTCAGAAAAAATAGGAGTGTTCTCGTCCTTGTCCACAATGACGCACACAAGCTGGTCGCTGACACCTCTGTGACATTACCTCCTATTCTTCCCTCACTTCCTGACCTTGAGGAAGGTCTGCCCTCTCCTCCCCAAAACTCTTGCCCTGTCCTTTCCCAGGAAGATTCCCTCCTCACAGTCCCATGTGGCTTGCTATTCACATCTCTGCTCCAGTGCAGCTGCTCCAGAACAGCCTTCCTCATTCATCCCATCTCAAATGGCAACCTCCCAACTCTACGTTTGTTTCCACGCATATTTCTCTTACTAGTCCTTGTCACCAATATCCCTGACATACGGTATATTCATATCCTGATTATGTTCTGCATCCCTTTCTAGAATGAAATGGTGACTGACTATGTGCTCTGAAACTCCCCTCCAGGAAAGCTGCACCCAGTTCTACTCTAGGTGTATTCATCTCTGCACTATATACATATTACCCAATATTTTACTTTTGCCAGTCTTATAGGCAAAGTCTAATTGTTTTTGCTACAGCATTTCAGAAAGGAATCATCTACTTCCTGCTGATTGCCTCCAGCCACAGAGAACTCTTCCCATCCATTAAGGGACAACTCCCACAGCTGGAAAGACAGTCCTCCCTTATACTGAACCAAAATCAGCCTGTTGAGCTGTCCTATGAAATCCTATTCCATGTTAATTCATCTGCTTGCCACTTATTCAGTCAGGACTTATGCAGTGATGCAGCTATTTCAGGTAGTGAATTGCTTACAGGGTGTTGAAAAGGTCTGGGGGGCAATAAGTAGAAGGTAGGGTTTTAAGAACAAACTTCAGAGCCTGCAGTGGGGGATGGGAGGCTCCATGTTGGTGATGCTGAGGCCATAAAGTCATGCCAGCCCTTCTCAAGACTAGTTCTGAAAATGCTAAAACTAAGTAGCCGCCAGAGCCAGTGGCCGTGCTAGAGTGACACGAATAGGAACCAGAAAAACCAGGAGGAAAGCCCATTCCCCATTCCTTCCATCTCCAACTTTCCTCTTATGCTTCTTATTGGCAGGACTTAACCCAAAGTTAGCTAGCAAGCATGTCTGGGAATCAGAGCTTGCAGAGACCTAGCCTCTGTGCCACAGAGAAGGATGAGTTTTGGTACAGATAACAAAAACTAGCACACCCACTATTCTTTCTTCTTCACCTAAAATTGTTTCAGTCTTCATAGCAATAATTCAGCCCTGCTGTTTTAATTGTCATTATAGAGTCAGGACAGATCATGAACCTTAGGCTACAAAACCAAGTAAAATGAAAGTGCATTTTGCCCTCAATTCTCCAATTATAAAGCTCAGGGGTCAATTTTAGGTGCATATGATCACCCACGGAGGTGCAGCACAGTGCAGGGAACGCTGGGGCTGCCTCAAGGGTTCCACTGTGGATGCTTGTCCTTGTAGCAGCACCAGTTTCCTTCTGCAGCTCAGCTTGTTGAGGAGATAACTGACTGGCTCAGATGCATTGAAATAGTTTGGAAGTAATCACAGACAGATGTTTAAACCCTGGAGAACAAACCTCTCTCTCTCTTAACATCTGTTAGTTCTACTGCCTTACTCTCCTGCTTAGTTTCTTTCTTTAAAAACACCCACGGGACATTGCTAGAGGTACAAGAGGAAATATGCGATGTTACTGTATCAGCCTGGCCATGTGGCTGTCTCTGTAAAAGTTTTAGAATGGGAGAACACCAAAAGCTCAGCTTCTGAAGGCCTGATCTTGGAAATGATTCAAAATTTGATCTAGAGCCAGTTATCTTTGGTCATATTTCCTTTGAGACCTTAGTTTCTCCCATTCATCATTAGGGCAATATTTTTCCTAGGGAAGTCCTTTATGATCCTGAGAGAAAGTAGAGTGAGCCCAAGGGTCCTTCATCAATGCATGTTTAAAATATTCCAGCTGACAAGTGGTGGCCATAAAGCCTGCCTTAGTCATCCTGGTGCCTGTCAATTCCTTCTCCATTTTTGGTGCATAATCAAAAGAGCCTAATGCAAAGTGATGGAAAGCATTCTTCCTGCATTACCACCATCTGTTTCCTTGGCATCCACTACAGACAGCTGTGTTGCCAGCTTTCAAGCTGTTTATCGGTAAGTCACATGGGAAAGTTATTGATGGACTGGCTGGATCTCCTGAAAACTGGGCACTTTTGTTCCTCTCTGAAATGTTTATTCAGTTTCTTGTCATTCTTACAGGATGTTCAACAGGCATTTATGCAATGATTCTACTGACCCCTGACAACAAGGTGTCTTCATATAATCATGAATGCGTGTTTTGAAAAAAGAATTATAGCAGTGTCAACTCTCAATCAAGCTATAGATGGAACTGGAAAAAGATCAGAAAAAGGAAAATGAAATGATCAAGGGGGAAGAATGCTCACCCATGAGTACAGATTGAGAATATCTGCACACAAGTGTGCAAAAAAGGAGGCGGAGATACCAAATGTAGATTTATATTATCATGAAGTTTAATGCAGAAGGATGACACTGGGATTGTGGTTTCTGCTATTTAAGGTGGAAAAGAATGAATAAAAAATGAAGTGAAGTCTCTCTTTGCACAATGGTAATAAGCTTATTTCTGTTATCTAAAATAACTAAACAAAGATTTCTAAACAATACATATCTGTATTACTATATGCATATATATTGACATATGTGCATGTGTACATATATATTCATACGTGTGTGTGTGTATAAAACTAGAGAAGAGAAATCCATGCAATGTGGGTACCTCTCCTCTCGAAGGTCAACATCAAGGTCAAAAAGCCCTATCACAGAATGCCCTTCAAGTTCACTATCACAGGCAGAATTTCAGACCAGATACAATACAGGTACAAAAGATTAGCATTCCTTGTTTGATTTAACCCTTTGTGAGCAAGGCCCTGTTGCCAAATGCCACTGGCACAGAGAACAAGTAAATAAGTTTCTAGTCCTCACAGAGTCTGTAAACATTTCAAGATGATCAGATATAAAGAGAAGCATATGCATTATATATAAACACATACGCATGTACATACGTTTACTATGAAATACTATCAGGAAGGATGAATACTACAAAAAAGTTTACAAACGAAGTCAAATGATTCTCAGAAACATTACTATTATGGTTCAGAGAAGGAGGCTTTTATCCCCAGTTGGAGGGATGAGGAAATGCTTCTTGGAAGAAGTACCATTTGAGTTGAACCTTAATGGATTAGTTGAGCTTGGTCACCACACTCAAATGTAGGAGTTCATCCCCAAAGAATTATGAGGGAAGAATGAAGGCAGGAAACATGGAGTTATGTCTGAGAATAATGAAAGGTCCACATTGCCTAGAATTTGGAGTATTTGAGGGTGAGTAGGGGTCTTTGACACTAACATGCCACTTTGATGTTAGTGTATGACAGACTTTTGAATGGCATTCAAAACAGTTTAAACCTTAAAGCTTTTCCAGCAAGATAGCCTTTTCTGGGAGCAAGTGATCAGTTCTACAAGATAAATTGAAAGAGAAACTAGAGGCAGGAAGGCCACTATAGGACAATGATGGTCTGACATAAAAATGCCACTGCAGGAAGGGACTCAAGAATCCTTATTAGTCCATGTGTTTGTTTTAAAAAATAGAAAAGAAGGTCTAGATGGGTACAGTGATTCATCCAAGTTCAATGAACTAATAATGACATATCAGAATTAGAACCCCACTGATGTTCTAATTGCAAAAAAGGAGAATCAAGGGCTTAAAGTCTTAAAATGTGAAAGTGGATGGAAAGAGTCCATGACAGAAGCAACTGGCCTTCTGGGTTCATTGACTGGGTGGGTGTGACAGATGGAGACATTCAAAGGGACTTGGACATTATGAGCCCTCCATGAACCTCCCTGGGCTCTCTGCCTTCCTGAGGACTGTTGCCTTCACCAAGGGACATGCATGCACTGTCCTTTAACTATTCCCTGCTCACCATCTCAACCAACCCATCCTCTTCCGGTCAGCAACTCAGAGGTCCCTCGGGCTCCTCCATGTTCCACTCCACTGTATTAGATTTCTACTGCAGTGTAACAAATTACCACAAACTTAGTGCCTTAAAACAACACCCACTTTTTCTGTTGTTCACAGTTCTATAGGTCGGAGTCCAGCATAGCATGACTGGGTTCCCTGCTCAGGGTCTCACAAAGCCAAAATCAAGGTGTCAGCCTGGCTGAATTCTCATCTGGAGGCTCCGAGGAAAGCTCTGCTCCCGAGTTCATTCTGGTTGTTGGCAGAATTCAGTCCCTTGTAGCTGTAGCACAGAGTTCACTGTTGTCTGGGAGCCTGTCAGCCAGGGTCCACACTAAGCTACTGAAGGTCACCTGCATCCTTGCCACAGGGACTCCATATTCAGGTCAGTAAGGGAGCCTCAAATCCCTCTCATGCATGGAATCTCTGATTTCCTCTACTTCTGACGTCTGGACCTGGATTTAAGGGGCTCCTTTGATTAGGTCAGGCCCACCTGGCTGATTTCCCTAGTTTAATCTAATTGTAGGAATAAAATCCATCACATACCCAATCCTTGGGATTGTGCAAGGTGTATACACCAGGGGAGCAGGAAATCTCAGGGACCATCTCAGAATTCTGCCTACCAAACCCTGTCTGCTTACAATCATTTCTTTTCTCTCAGCCAAGTTTGGGAACAATATAATTCAATCCAGCCTAAAGTGTGAATACTACAGCTACTCTTGATAACCTTGGTCTTCAAGCACATCTCATTAACTTAAAATTATTTTCTGATGGGATTTCAGGCAGCATTGTGGTGAGATTTCGAAATATGTACATCGGTAGATGTAGCTTACATTAAAGCCATGAGTAATTGCTGACCCATTGTTCACACCACCCTGTACTCCTGGGGCTGAGGGTTTGTATAGCTTAAGCAAAGAAAACACACAACATCAGTCATCCTGGGTGAGAATCAGCGAGTCACGTTATTTTTTCTCTTTTCTCAATTCTCAGAGGCTTACCCTCCTGTCCTTGCCCCAGCATCCTTTTCAGTAATCAGGAAGTTGTCAGGAAAAAAAATTTTCTAAACTAGCTATAATCCGATTTTCATGCAAAAAAGAAAACAGCCAATCAGCCCGTTGAAACATTCATCACATCTACATTGCAAGAGGACCATCAAGTCGCCAGCTACTCTCTATTCAGCAATCATTCTATAATTAGTACTGGCACATTGTGCCCTATTAGTTATTTCTGTGGCATATGGGCATGAAATATATGTGTTCCTTAGTCACCCTACTTTACTGTTAAATTGCCTGTAGAGATTTTTCAAAAAATGAATAATTAAGCTTATTTCTTTGTCTCTTATTTTCCAATTCCCTTAGATTCTATTCAGGTGATGTAATTATACTGTATCTATGGCAACGCTCATTATCTACATCTATAGGTGAAATCTTTGGGGACTGCTGATGAAATATTTTTTTTTTCTCTTAATCTGGCTTCAATCTGTGGACCACGAATGATGGAGCAGTTAAAAGTCACTGGTGCTAATATGGATTTGCTCTTTAGTTAACATGGCATGCAAATGCTCATATTCTATTTCCAACTGCATTTTCTTCTTTTATTTTTTTAAGTTTGACACAGAAATACATATACCCTTTATCTGCATCACAGTTTTTTTCTAATGAATTGCTCAATTATAATGAATACCCAGACTATATAACACTACTGAAATGGCTGTGATATTTTTAGACAAGGTATAAACAAGAGCTTATAATTTAAATAATGAACTTTACAAAACACTAAAACAGATTAACTTCAAAGTATCAAAGCGTTTAATAAGTAACTGATATTTTACATGACTAATCTTACAGATATAAACTTCATGCTCTATTTTTAGCTACTTAGCTGGTTGCAATGCTGCACCCCTGATGAGCAAATAGCAAGAGATTTATACTCAGAAAACATGGGTTTGAATTCCAATGCTATGACTTTCCAACCCTGCAACTGTCACAAGGTACTGATCTCATTCCCAGTCTGTTTCTTTACTTGAACAATTAGAATAATGATAACTTTATGGGACCCTTATGAAGATTAGAGATATCTAATTGACACAAAGTAAGTGACCAATAAATGGTGCTGCCATTGTTACTACTGGAATGATCATGATATGGAGCTCTGTGTGAAGGGACACTCTCAGGCCATGTCCCAGAATTTCTGAATCAGAATCTGCAGTTTCACAAGATCTCAGTGGAGCTATGTGCACATTAGAGTTTGGGAAGCATTGGTGCAGAAGACAGACTGATTTAACACAGACATTCACTCCAGCCAATTTCACGTTTCCATAGGTTATTTTGTAATCCATAATTTGAAAGCAGATTCTTTCAAAATTTTTGCATGTGTTGACAAAGTCTAGTTGGTAGAGTTCCTCCTCTTTCCATTCCCACATTGACAGAAAAGAAAAGTAACATACCTAGAGAGGTGTTACATATCTATATTGCAAACCCTAATTTGGATAGATTATGGTACCAAGGCTTAAGGAGATGAATGTGTTAGTGGTCAGTCTGACATCAAACCTTTCTTTCTGGCTTACGGTAAGAATCTTCTAAACTACAGATTTAATTTAGTACAAGTAGAGAGAAGCTTTATTTCCTTGGATGAAAGCACCATGAGCCTAGAAAGTTTGATTAGTTAATCTACTCATTATTTAGCAATCATTGCCATTGTGCCTACTCTAAAAAAGCAATACATTAGGTATCTAATAGAATCAGGGAGCTAAGAACTGAGGTACAAATGTGAAGTGGGCAAATTAATAGAATGTGTAAGGGCTTACACTTTGGAGTGAGGTTCAAATCCTGATTCTGGCATCAGGCAGATTTTTCACTCCCTCTATCTGTAACTCTATGATCCTTGGATTCTTCATCTGGTAAATGGGGCTAATAAGACAACGTTTTACAAAGTTGTGAAGACCAAATGATGCAAAGCTCCAGCATGGAGCAAGACACACAATAATTGCTCATAAAACAATGACAGCATTATTTGCATTCTTATTTGGCATGGTTGATGAACTCAGGTAATTAGGGAAGAACCTGAGCATGAGAAATTCACTTTAGGTCCTAAAAAGAGATAGAAATTCCAAAAGTAATTTTAAAGGGGAGAATCTGCTAAAAAGAACTTCTAACTAGGTATGTAAGAACAGAAAAGGCAAAAGGAGAGCTCCAGAGTATCCCAGAGTTAGCAGATGCCAGACGTAGGATGAGGGCTGTGAGGAAAAGCAGAGCAGATGGTGTTAACACCATTTAAAAGCTTGGATAAGCCGGTCTGAGGAGAGACTGCTCCCTGGTTGGTGTCTGATGCGGGCATCATGACCTGTTCCGCAAATTTGAGGAAACACAATCTGGGTCTGATTTCTGCAAGGGACCGAGCTTCCACCACTGGTAGCTTGCAGCTACAAGGTACAGACGTGAGCTAACAAGAGTGAGCAGTCTCTTCTCCCTGCTCCAGCCTTCCTGTCCCCACTGTGGTTCTCAGCTTAGACAACCTACAGGGTGGGGCTGGCCAAGAGTGGCCCCCACAAACAGCAGCCCAAAGCACAGCACCAAAGATGGGTTTGGAGGTGAGAGACAAGGGCTTGCCAAATAGCATGACCGCTTGTTGTGATGAAAAGCTGAGTGATAAAGGTCATATCAGAGCTCACATTTTGAAGGATATGGGAGTCCCCATGGTAGGTCATGAGCTGTGCCTTAAAGAAGACACAAGAATTTGCTCCATGGAGCTTCTTTCTCCTCCCTTTCTCTTCCCCAGCTCTGTTACAATAAATATGGGAAAAGGACAAACTGGAGACTTGTGCACCATTATTCTAGGCTTCCACAAACATGGAAGATCCGTGATCCCCTGAAGTACAGGGAAGAAGGAAGCACTGTGACCCCAATCTTTACAAACCAGTTCTTTTGCACTGTTGGCTGTGGTTTGCCTCTGACTTCTCAGTTTTTTCGGACCCTCCTGTGATTCTGTCTCACAGCAGTATAAGGGGGACCCAGGTGGAAAAACAGTGACCCTCTCCTAGACAGAGGGGAGACCCTGGGCAGTGGGTGAAAGCACCCAGCCATGGCCCACCACTGGATGGAGAGTTCTGTTCACATGGTGGGAACTGGGTTATGCACCAGCACACCATGCCAAACACTTAACTTTAAAAAGGTAAAATGTCTTCTGGATCATAGATGGAACTCAGACCACATCTTCCATTAGTCATTACCTTCAGAGGAAAGAGATCCCTCACAGAAAGTACTGTGGAAAAAACCCGTATATCAGATTTCTCAAGATGGCAGCATGAGAAAGGTAGAAGAAATCAACCTCTCAAAACCATATATATTTTGAAAATATAGCAAATACAACTATTCCTAAAAGAGTGACCAGAAGATACAGTACACCAGCCAGGGTACATCAACATCTGTGAGAATTCAACATCTCACAGAAAAGGGTGAGTACAAAGCCGTGCCCCAGAAGAACCTGAGCACTACCCCCAGCCCAGATCACCGGTGGGAGGAAAAGAATCAGAGTGGGGAGGGAGTGGAAGCACAGGACTGCTAAATAAAAGCCCTAGTAATCTGCACTGGGAGCACAGACACACATTGCATGGTGTACTGGATATTAGAGAAACAGAAAAGTAAAATCTGAGACTGAGACTGTGAACAGGTCCCCACAGCCAGCTGCCCTGGGACAAAAGGAAAGTGGGTGCTTTAAAAGTCTTAAAGGGACAAAGGTTTAACAGGTGAACAAAATCATCCTGGCACACTCACCCCAGCAGGCTAGGAATTTTAAGGAACTTCAGGCTCCCTAACCCCTGGGAGGCAATGCAGCTCTGAAGCCCCTCATGGCGATAAGCAGCCTGCCATTCATTCCTCCCACTGCCCGCACTGCAAGCAAAGCGGCTGACTCGCCATTGCTGTAGAGCAGCCGAGGAGCACCCCACCCACAGCAACCACACAGGGTCTTCTCCCAGCATGCAGCTAACCAGGCCAGACTCAGAGGCTGCCCCTGTGCACAGCTGCCCCACACAGGCAGAGGAAGCAAAAGCAAAGTCTGGAATGCATGTTCTCACAGGAGAACACACGCTGCTGGCCTGCGACCCCTGGCAGTGAGGCAGGCTATCCCAAGGGTTGTCCTGCTCACGGCAGCTCAGAGGATTAACCCAGAGATTGCTCTCTGTGTGCAGTTAACCTTCACAGGCAGCAGAGAAGGGCAAGGAGACCAGCAAGCCGGAAGGGACTTTGTTCTCCCAGCTGACACATGCGCCACTTGCTGGTGATCACTTCTGTCACCATGAAAAGGCAGAATAACCTGGTCCTGTCCAAAATCACTCAAATGCCAGAGAGAGGGCCTGGTGAGACTGATATAATCAATCTTCTTGAAAAAAAATTAAAAATAAAAGTGATAACCATGCTGAAGGACCTGCAGAGAAATATGCAAGAGCTAAGGGATAAATTCTGGAGGGAGATAACAGAAATGAAAAAAACAATGGAAGGATTTATGAGCAGACTGGATGAGGTGTAAGAGACTGTTAATGGAATAGAAATTAGAGAACAGGAATACAGAGAAACTGAGGCAAAGAGAGATAAAAGTATCTCTAGGAATGAAGGAATATTAAGAGAACTGTGTGACCAATCTAAACGGAACAATATTCACATAATAGGGGTACCAGAAAAAGAAGAGAGAGAAAAAGAGATAGAAAGTGTCTTCGAAGAAATAATCACTGGAAACTTCCCCAAACTGGGGGAGGAAATAGTCTCTCAGACCATGGAAGCCCAGAGACCTCCCAACACAAGGGACCCAAGGAGGACAATACCAGGACATATAATAATTAAAATGGCAAAGATCAAAGACAAGGACAGGGTATTAAAAGCATCCACAGAGAGAAAAAAGATCACATACAAAGGAAAACCCATAAGGCTATCATCAGACTTCTCAACAGAAACCTTACAGGCCAGAAAAGAATAGCATGATATATTTAATGCAATGAAACAGAAAGGCCTTAAACCAAGAATACTGTATCCAGCAACATTAACATTTAAATTTGAAGGAGGGATTAAACAAATCCCAGATAAGGAAAAGTAGAGGAAATTTACCTCCCACAAACCACAGGTGCAGGATATATTAAAGCGACTGCTCTAGATGGAAGCACTCCTAAGGCTAAATAGATGTCACCAGAGAAAATAAAATCACAGCAAAGAAATCAGACCAACCAAATACTAACTAAAGGCAAAAAATAAAATCAACTATCCATGAAAGCAGTCAAGGGAAACACAAAAGAGTACAGAATAAAACACCTAACACATAAAGACTGGAGGAAGAAGAGAAAAAAGGGAAAGAAATAAAGAATCATCACACTGTGTTTAAAATAGCATAATAAGTGAGTTAAAGTTAGACGGTTAGATAGAAAAGAAGCTACCCTGGAACCTTTGGTAACCACGAATCCAACCCCTGCAATGTTAATAAGTTCATATCTATCAATAATCACCCTAAATGTAAATGGACTGAATGCACCAATCAAAAGACACAGAGTAATAGAATGGATAAAAAAAGCAAAACTCATCTATATGCTCCTTACAAGAGACTCATCTCAAACCCTAAGACATACACAGAATAAAAGTCAAGGGATGGAAAAAGATATTTCATGCAAACAATAGGAAGAAAAAAGCAGGTGTTGCAGTACTTGTATCAAACAAAATAGACTTCAAATAAAATACAGTACCAAGAGATAAAAAAGGACATTACATAATGATAAAGGGGGCAGTCCAACAAGAGGATATAACCATTATGAATATATATGCACCCAACAAAAGAGGACCGACATATGTGAAACAAATATTAACAGAATTATAGGAGGCAGCAGAATGCAATGCATTCATTTTAGGAGACTTCAACACAGAACACACTCCCAAGGACAGATCAACCAGACAGAAAATAAGTAAGGACACAGAGGCACTGAACAACACACTAGAACAGATGGACCTAACAGACATCTACAGAACTCTACACCCAAAAACAGCAGGATACACATTCTTCTCAAGTGCACATGGAACATTTTCCAGAATAGACCACATACTAGGCCACAAAAAGAACCTCAGTAAATTCAGAAAGATTGAAATTCTACCAACCAACTTCTCAGATCACAAAGGTATAAAACTAGAAATAAATTGTACAAAGAAAACAAAAAGCCTCACAAACACATGGAGGCTGAACAACATGCTTCTAAATAATTAAAGGATCGATGACCAAATTAAAACAGAGATCAAGCAATATATGGAGACAAATGAAAACACACACAATGTGCCAATTTCTGAGGGACGTGGCTAAAGCAGTACTAAGAGGAAAGTATACAGCAATCTAGGCTTTTTTTTTAAAGGAGGAACAATCCCAATGAATAATCTAAAGTCACAAAGTCACAATTGTTGAAACTAGAAAGAGAAGAACAAATGAAGCCCAAAAATCTGTAGAAGGAGGGATACAATAAAGATCAGAGAAGAAATAAATAAAACTGAGAAGAATAAAACAATATAAAAAAATTAATAAAACCAAGACCTGGTTTTTTTGAGAAGATAAACAATATAGATAAGCCCCTATCCAGGCTTATTAAGAGAAAAAGAGAATTTACACACATAAAAAGAATCAGAAATGAGAAAGGTAAAATCACAACAGACACCACATAAATGCAAATTATGAGAGAATACTATAAAAATCTATATGCTAACAAGCTGAATAACGTAGAAGAAATGGACAACTTCCTAGAAAAATACAACCTTCCAAGACTGACCCAGGAAGAAATAGAAAACCTAAACAGAACAACTACCAGCAACAAAATTGAATCAGTAATCAAAAAACTACCCAAGAACAAAACTCCTGGGCCAGAAGGATTCACCACTGAATTTTATCAGACATTTAGAGAAGACATAATACTCATTCTCCTTAAAGTTATCCAAAAAATAGAGGAGGAGGGAGTACTTTCAGACTCATTCTATGAAGCCAGCATCACTCTAATACCAAAACCAGGCAAAGACCCCACAAAAAAAAGAAGATTACAGACTAATAACCCTGATGAACATAAATGCAATACTCAGCAAAATACTACCAAACTGAATTCAAATATACATCGAGTGTATGCACCATGATCAAGTGGGATTCATCACAGGGATGCAAGGATGGTACAACATTTGAAAATCCATCAACATCATCCACCACATCAACAAAAAGAAAGACAAAAACCACATGATGACCTTCATAGATGCTGAAAAACCATTCGACAAAATTCAATATCCATTCATGATAAAAACTCTCAACAAATGGGTATACAGGGCAAGTACCTCAACATAATAAAGGCCATATATGACAAACCCTCAGCCAACATCATACTTAACTGTGAGAAGCTGACAGCTTTTCACTTAAGATTGGGAACAAGGCAAGGATGCCCACTCTCCCCACTTTCATTCAACATACTACTAGAGGTCCTAGCCACGGCAATCAGATAAAACAAAGAAATAAAAGGCATTTAGATCGGTAAGGAAGAAGTCAAACTGTCACTATTTGCAGATGACATGATATTGTACATAAAAAAATGTAAAGAATCCACTCCAAAACTACTAGAACTAATTTCTGAATTCAGCAAAGTTGCAGGATAAAAAATTAATACACAGAAATCTGTGGCATTCCTATACATGAATGATGAACTAGCAGAAAGAGAAATCAAGAAAACAGTTCCATGCGCAACTGCATCAGAAAGAATAAAATACTTAGGAATTAATGTAACCAAGGAAGGGAAAGGCTAGGGGCTTATCTATATTGTTTATTTTCTCAAAAAATCCTGAAAACTACAATACACTCCTAAGAGAAATTAAAGAGGACACTAACAAATGGAAATTCATCCAATGATCTTGTATAGGAAGAATTAATATTGTCAAAATGGCCATCCTGCCTAAAGCAATCTACAGATTCAATGCAATCCCTATCAAAATACCAACAGCATTCTTCAATGAACTGGAACAAATAGTTCTAAAATTCATATGGAACCACAAAAGACTCTGAATGGCCAAAGCAATCCTGGGAAGGAAGACTAAAGTTGGAGGGATCTTGCTTCCCAACTTCAAGCTCTACTACAAAGCCACAGTAATCAAGACAATTTGGTACTGGCACAAGAACAGACTCATACTCTAGATGAACAGAATAGAGAGTCCAGATATTAACCCAAACATATATGATCAATTAATATATGATAAAGGAGCCATGGATATACAATGGGGAAATGACAGCCTCTTCAACAGCTGGTGTTGGCAAAACTGGACAGCTACATGTAAGAGAATAAAACTGGATTACTGTGTAACCCGATATATAAAAGTAAACTAGAAATGGATCAAAGACCTGAATGTAAGCCATGAAACCATAAAACTCTTAGAAAAAAACATAGGCAAAAATCTCTTGGACATACACATGAGCGATTCTTCATGAACATATCTCCCCAGGCAAGGGAAACAAAAGCAAAAATTAACACTTAGGACTATATCAAGCTGAAAAGCTTCTGTACAGCAAAAGACACCATCAATAGAAAAAGGCATCCTACAGTATGGGAGAATATATTCATAAATGACATATCCAATAAAGGGTTGACATCCAAAATATATAAAGAGCTCATGCACCTCAACAAACAGAAAGCAACTAACCCAACTAAAAAATGGGCAGAATTGCTGAACAGACACTTCTCCAAAGAAGAAATTCAGATGGCCAACAGGCACATGGAAAGATGCTCCACATCACTAATCATCAGAGAAATGAAAATTGAAACCACAATGAGATATCACCTCACACCAGTTAGGATAGCCACCATCCAAGAGATAAACAACAACAAATGTTGGATGTGGAGAAAGGGGAACTCTCCTGTACTGTTTGTGGTAATGTAAACTAGTTCAACCATTGTGGAAAGCAATATGGAGGTTCCTCAAAATACTAAAAATAGAAATACCATTTGACCCAGGAATTCCACTCCTAGGAATTTACCCTAAGAATGCAGCAGCCCAGTTTCAAAAAGACATATGCACTGCTATATTTATCATAGCACTATTTACAATAGCTAAGAAAATGGAAGCAACCTAAGTGTCCACCAGTAGATGAATGGATAAAGAAGAGGTGGTACATATACACAATGGAATATTATTTAACCATAAGAAGAAAACAAATCCTACCATTTACAACAACATGGATGGAGCTAGAGGGTATTATGCTCAGTGAAATAAGCCAGGCAAGAAAGACAAGCACCAAATGATTTCACTCATCTGTGGAGTATAAGAACAAAGGAAAACTGAAGGAACAAAACAGCAGCAGAATCACAGAACCCAAGAATGGACTAACAGTTACCAAAGGGAAAGGGACTAGGGAGGATAGGTGGGAAGGGAGGGATAAGGGGGAAAAAGGGGCATTACGATTAGCACACATAATGTAGGAGGTGGGCACAGGGAAGGCAGTACAACACAGAGAAGACACGTAGTGATTCTATAGCATCTTACTATGCTGATGGACAGCAACTGTAATGGGGTATGTGGTGGAGACTTGATAATGGGGGTAGTCTAGTAGCCATAATGTTGCTCATGTAATTGTACATTAATGATACCAAAATAAAATAAAAGAAAATAAAGAAAAACCCCATTATTAGGATGTAAACAAGGCAAAGAAAATTGGAGTGCTGCATTGAAAGTGGGAGAGGGCAGAAGTCACAATAAGTATGTTTGCATTTTCCCTGTTCTAGGCTAATCTTCTGTACTATGCACTTCATTTATTATCAGAAACAAGAACTAAGAGGCAAATCATGTATCTATATCTCAAGGGAGAAAAGACGTTAATCCTTGTTCCTTTGGAATTTTTCTTTTTTGAGATGCTATTCACATATTCTTTTTCTAGACGAGATGATGCATAGCACTCTTGTTAAGGAATCAAACAGAGATGAAGACACCAGATTCCAAACACCTCCTTTGAACTGAAATCCCACTTATATCTGTTTGCTGAAAGGAGAGCAAGAATATATATGAATAGCATCTTATGTAGTGTATTAGTTTACTAAGGCTGCCATAACAAAATATCCTAGACTCAGTGGCTTAAACAATAGAAATTAATTTTCTCCCAGTTCTGGATGCTGGAAGTTCAAGATCAAGGTGCTGGCAGGGTTGGTCTCTCTCCAAGAAGGCCCCTCTCCTTGGCTTGCTGACAGCTGCCTTCTCACTGTGTCCTCCTGTGACATTTTCTCTGTGCATTCCCATCCTTGCTGTCCCTTCCTCTTCTTAAAGGACAACAGTCATATTGGATTATGGCCCCAACTTAACAGTCTCATTTTAACTTAATTAGCTTTTAAAGAGCACAGTTTCAGGTATGGTTACGATGGAACTTCAACACATGAATTTTTGTAGGGACACAAATCCTATAACATGTAGTTGTAAGTATAGATATGTAAACATAATAAACTATGAATTCCTACTAGTCTAACACACTAGATTTCTATATTATTCAGTTCTTGTGAAGTTAAAATGTCAAAAGAACTAAACTAATAAGGTCCATTTTCCTGCCTACCAAAAAGCATCTGTTTGCCAATTAGATACCCACCATGGATAAGGACCACAGTTCCCACAGTGACAGAGTGGCCAGTATTTCAAAGGGACCAATATCTTCAACTGAACAAAACCAACTGAATACACATTTATTGTACAATCTCCAAATGAAATAGCCATATTCATAATTTTCGGAAAAAAAAAAAGGCAGACTTCTATGTCTTTGTCCCAAAGCAAATCCTACTTAAAGTGATATTGACTCCCAGTAAACCCATGTTAGTCCTCAGAAATTATGAAAGAGCTTTTTCCTAATTGAGGTTCTTTTCTTTAATTAATCTCAGCCCCCAGGTTTTTTTTTTTCTTCTTCTTTTTCAAGCATAATGCAGAATCAGCACTCTGGAAATACAGAAGTTGGAAATATCATAGTAACAAGATCTTTACTGTGCTTTGTATAGGTACCAACCTGCAAAAGCTGGTATTTATAGCATTTTCATATATGATCCCAATGGACAAGTCACACATTCTTAAGCCAAGAATGAAAACTGAGGACTTCATATAGCTTTACACTATCATAAATGTTCTAGATATGAAATATTTAAGGAAAATCATTCTGGAGAAACACTTTTCCCTCAGTCAGCACTTTCTCTCACTTTCCTGCTGGAATCCCTTGATAAGATACAATAAACTCAAATGCATACATTAATGTGTTTGCAATGAGATTTTGCTTTGATGTTTAGCTATGTTCCTACAATGACGCCATAAGTGACAACAGTCGTGTCAGGCTCTTAAGGGGCCCCCAAAAAATGATATTATGCAAATGTTTTCGACATGTGACTTTTCATGAAATTTGAGACTTCCATGCACATTTAGAGTTACATAATTATTCCACTGACTAGAGTTTTTAAAAAGAGTACCGTTGATAGTTATGCAGCTGTGGTTTCACACTGCTCCCTTGCTGCAGAGGTGGATAGCTATGTACAGACTCTGTTCTTCCCACCTTCTCATTTAAAAATAATCCTCTAAAGAACTTGAATGCAAATGCATTAGATAAACATTTCATTAATAATTTCAATTTTAAAAAAAGTAAAAGAAATACAAAACATGAAATCACCCACATGGAATGTGTTATGTTCTTCAATTCTTGTTATATTTGTAAATGATTCTTAATTTAGAAAAAAGAAAACTGTTAACTTTGTTTGAAAATTTCTCAAATGTATTAAAAAAAAAAAAAGGCCAGAAAAAATTTGCTGTCAATTTGTATTCCTGTGCTGGATATAATCTAAGTGCCTATATTTTAATATTGCAATTAATGCTATAATGAAAATTTTTTTCTTTTAAATTTTTACTATTACATTAAAATAGAACATTATGATATTTTATTAATGACATTTTTATTTGAGACTCATGAATTAAGTAAATGGAATAGGAACATAAATATAAAAAGTAATGAGTCAGAGCAACTTCTCAAAAGAAGACAGGAAGTACAAAACACAATGACAATAATCATTTATATGAAAATGTTCTCTTGATAAAAGTCCTCAAACTTCTTAACCTTTCCTAGGTTCAATTTCACCACTCATGATATAAATGAACTATGTGGGTAAAACTGCAATATTTCCAGAATCTTTCACCTGGCCTTAGGCATCTCCATATAATAGGCACTTCCAAAGGGGTGGAGAGAAGTAGTCCATCTCCATATCAATAGGTGATTACAAGGTGGGCAAAAGAAAACACACATCTGGACCCCAGAGGTTTGGTGGGGCCCCTTTTTGCAGCCAGGTCATGAGGGACATGGGCAAGCAAAAGTGGATGACTGCTTGTAAGCAATAAACAGGTTTCTCCTACTTTATTTCTCCATTTGACTGATTTCAGCTGCAAAGGTTATTTGTCCCAGGCTGAGAACATATTTTCCCCCAGAGTTACACTATGATGAAATACCTTTACTGCTGTAAAAGGTATTCAAATATATTATTCAGAATATTGTGATAATGAACGTTTTATACCATGTGGATGTTTTTTGTAAGAATTGTCTATGCTTTTTGTTCAAATAGTTATCCATCAGCATAAAAAGTAAAGCATTAAAAACATGATTTGGATAAGCCAGGCGGAGAAAGACAAGTACCAAATGATTTCGCTCATATGTGGAGTATAAGAACAAAAGAAAACTGAAGGAACAAAACAGCAGCAGAAGCACAGAACCCAAGAATGGACTAATAGTTACCAAAGGGATAGGGACTGGGGAGGATGGGTGGGAAGGGAGGGATAAGGGCGGGAAAAAACTAAGGGGGGCATTACGATTAGCATGTATTGTGGGGGGGGGCACGGGGAGGGCTGTGCAACCCAGAGAAGAGAAGTAGTGATTTTACAGCATCTTACTACACAGATGGACAGTGACTGTGAATGGGGATATGGGGGGGACTTGGTGAAGGGGGGAGCCTAGTAAACATAATGTCCTTCATGTAATTGTAGATTAATGATATCAAAATAAAATTTAAAGAAAAAACATGATTTGGATTATTTAAAACCAAATCTGCCTTTTCCTAAGAGCAAAGGAACCTAAGTCTGGCTGAAAACAGTGTTATGTAGAGTCTAAAGTCAAATGGAAGCAGGAAGGACACTCAGCAAGTTTCAGTTTATTTGGAGTCCATTTAGCTGAATTAGGAAGAGCAGAAAGAAGTAAATAGCTTCTTTTATTCCGTATAAACTGAAGCAAACCAAAGCCATGAAAGACATATGTCAGCCAGCAACCAGCACCGGTTTGGGGTCCTGTACAAACCACCTTAGGGTTTTAACCAGTGTTGGAGAAACCCAGGTCTTCGCCTCTACACTCCAAATGCCTGGACTGGGTAATAGCTACTCATAGGTTCCTCCCTAAAGGGTGTGTGAGACACAGTTTTATAGGTAATTGGATATGTGATGCTTTTGTTTATTCTTTTTAAACTAAGTTTCTCTGAAGGTGAATTTCATAACAGCTTCCTGCTTTACCTGTTGCTTATTAATACTAAATCCACAAGGAAGCACATAGCAAGATACACAGAGCAATATAAAGCCACTGGACGGAAACACGTGGCCAACAGCTTGGAAAGACATTCAGCCTCACAAGAAATCTAAATTGTAACACAGTTCTATCCTTAGCATTCCTATCTGTTATGCTGACAAATATTTTTAATAATAAGTGCTGTTAGCAAAGGTTCAAGCACACACCTCTGTGTCAGACACTACTGGTATCAGTGAGAGTGGGACCACATTGGAATGCAATATGGCAATATGTCCCACGGGATTTAATGGTGCTTACCATCGCTGTGCCAGCAATTCCAACTTGAAGACTATACACTTAGGGAATAACTAGGCAAAGTAAAGAATTATGTCCATAGAGGGTCCTCAAAGAATCATTCACAGTAGCAAAGAAGTGGGAACACCTTACGTGTCATACAGAAAGCCCACCACTAACAGAAGTTGTGGAGTTTTTCTGCTTAGGATTAAGAAACTACAAGAGAACATCACTCCCACTCTAAATCATAACTTCCTTGAGTCTGTCCAAGACCTGACGTTGCAGGGAAAACAAATGAACCAAATTCTAAAGAGTGACAAACAGTACCCAAAGGTCTGGGGCTCCATGAGCAGGTTCAGCTTTGAAAACATAGGAAGAAGAGAGGGCCATCTTACAAACAGGCAAGGAGAAAGCAGCTGAAATTCAATTCTTAAAGGCTATGTGTGGGCTAACATGACAGTTCAGCACACCTGGGAGCCCCTGACCTGAGCTAGGTGGCTCTCATTCACAAGTTCTTTCCTCATTCACACCCCCTAGTGGGTGCCCATGAAAGGGACAGGGATGGAATGGAGCAGGAGAAAAGAGGGCTCCCCTCAGCAGAACCCAGGAAATCTTCAGCCATTGGGAGCTAAATCCCAAAACTACTGGAAAAGAGGTAAGAAATATCTACATTCCTGGGACTCAGGCAAAGATCTGCTACTTCTGAGGAACAAGTAGAAACAAATCTCCTGCCTCTGGGGAAAGGATAAGTAGCCTTCTCAGTCACAGGATTCTGCAGTGATGCAAAGCAGGGGCTGCTCTTGTTGAGCAGAGCAGAGGGAATCCTCTCCCACCCAAGACCCCACAGATACAAAGAGTTGCCATGGAGGGGGGCAGGAATGCTGACAAAGCCCCACCACTGACACTCAGCTGTACAGGGCCTGCCTAGGACTTTCAAGTCTTTTGGATAAATAGCCAGAAGTAGGATTGCTGGATCATATGGTAGTTATATCTAACATTTTTTTAGTATATCCAGCTGTTTCTCAGGATTGTACCATTTTGCATTTGTGCAGCAATATAAAAGGGTTTCAGTTTCTCCATATCCTCTCCAATACTTGTTATCTGTTTTGGGGTGTTTTAAAATAATGGCCATCCTAACAAATGTGAACTAATATCTCATTGTTTTTCTCCCTCACTATTACTTATATTGAGAAACTTTTATATTTCAGTTGGTCATTTGCATGTCTTCTTTGGAAAATATATGTCCTTTGCCCACTTTTTAATCAGGTTGCTATTGTAAGGCTGAAGGCACCAAGGGGAGGGGTGAGCCTACTGGACAAGCTCAGGCCTCACCAAACGAGGCGAAGAGACCAACAGGTTCTGGTCTGACAACATTCCAGAGCCTAATCGGGTAACACTCCCAACTAGAGCCCTTCCCCCAAGCTAAAAGATTAGTGGCAAGTTTCCAGTACCTGGCTAAAGGCCAATGAGAGACCCCCACGTACCCTAGGTGAGCCAATCCTCACACCATTGTACACCTTTGCTCTCCCTCCCCCTGCCTTCTTTAAAATCTTGCTGCCTGCCCTGCCGGGTGTGACTTCCCTGGCCTGTGTTTCAGACTGAGGAACATCACCCGGGAATTGCGTTCAGATAAACTGCCTGGCCCTTGGTTGCCTCTCGTCACCTGCTTATTTTGGTTGGAATTTATCTTACATTGGAATTTGTCTTACAGTTATTATTATTTTTTAATTTTTTGC
This sequence comes from Manis pentadactyla, assembly GCF_030020395.1. Classification (NCBI taxonomy): domain Eukaryota; kingdom Metazoa; phylum Chordata; class Mammalia; order Pholidota; family Manidae; genus Manis; species Manis pentadactyla. Next base: position 115,053,337 of record NC_080024.1, on the reverse strand, counting down.
TATTGAGCTATAGGAGTTCCTTGTATATTTGGGATGTTAACCCCTTATCAGCTCCATGGTTTGCATTACTTTCTCCCACTCTGTAGGTTTTCTTCCTCTTGATGGTCACGGTGCCCTTAGCTGTGCAGAATCTTTTGGTTTGATGTAGTAGACTTGTTTACTTTTACTTTTGTTGAGTGTGCTTCTGGGGCCATATCCAAGAAATCATTGCCAGCACCAATGTCATGAAACTATTTCCTTCACATTTCCATCTGCTTCTTAGTTGTGAAAATAATACCTCTCTCTTTCTGTTGATATATTCCTTTAGTGTTAAAGGAGAAAATGGCAGTGAACATGTGTATTCAATCTGCTGAAAGTCCTAATGTTTGTTTTGAATTTCACATATATTTGGATTCACAGAGAAAGCAAACTATTACCCTTCAGTTGTATAATGTTAGTGATAATAATAAAAACTATCATTATTGAACAGTACTGTGTGCCAGATACTCTCTCAAGCTCTTTACCCTCCTTATTTTATTCAAGTCTTCAAACAACCCTAGGAAATTTGTGTGATTATTACCCCCATTTTACAGATAAAATTTCACAGAAACCGGGGCCTAGAGGCTAAACCTTTACCAGGATCATAAATCTTGTAACTGTGTAATTTCCCATGAGGAGCAGAGTAAGGATTGAAATCCAGGTGCTTTCATTTCAGAGTCCAAGCTTTAACCACAACAATATAATGCTTTTAGCATAGAGGGATATACATAAATCACCAATAATGTAGGTAGAAATTGGTTTCTCTGGTAACCTATACTGCACATTTCTCAATAGAGGTGATCTAGAGCAAAAATTGGAAGGCTGTAATATAATTTATATATATGTATATATCCCACATTTTCAATGTAATCTAGAGGACAAAGTTAGAAAGGACTAGAAAATTATGCATTCTAAGGCAAAATGATTTTTAACCTTCCCAAGGTATTACGCTTTAATTAGAACTACAAAATAGCAAACTAAATAATGGTGGCAGATAGATAACAAAATGGCCACAACACACTCCTCCCCGTGTGCAGGTCTTTGCAACGTGACTTTCGGGCTCCCCCAACCAAGAGGTAGAGTCTGTTTCCCTACACCTTAATTCTTGACTGGGTTTGTGTGGGTGAAATTGCAATACTTGCAGAATCTCTCACCCGGCCTTAGTGCATCTCCATATCAATAACTGTGTCCAAAGGGTGGAGAGAAGTAGTTCATCTCCATATCAGTAGGTGATTCCAAGAGGCAGGTGGGTGGGGGAGGGAGGGAACAAGGGCACAGCTGGACCTGAGAAGGCTGGTGGGGTCCTTTCGCCACTGGATCACTAGAGACAGGGGCAAGCAGAAGTAGATGACTGCTTGTAAGCCATAACAGGTTTCTCCCACTTTATTTCTCCCTTTGACTGATTTCAGCTTCAAAGGTTATTTGCCCCAGGCTGGGAACATATTTTTCCCCCCTGTAGTTACAGCTTGTAATTCACTGCTGCTGATAGAATGTTCTGGAAGTTATGGTGAGCCAGTTTCAACCCTGGCACATATCTCCTCTCTCTTTGGTCCCCTGCCTCTGCCTGGATAGCCTGCTAAACGGTGAGAGCCCTAGGAGAGTAGAACGGAATCACCCATTCTCCCAGCCAAGGCCCAGCGCTGGGAGCAAGCTTAGCCAGAGCAAGAGCAGCCTACCAGACCAACATCCGACTGCAGAGGCACGGGAGGGTCAGACTGGTCCTAGCCAACATCTATGAGTCATGGAACTGTGAGATAAATAGGTGGTTGTTATTTTGAGCCATTAAGTTTTGAAGTGGCTTCTCTTATAGCATTGTTGTGGTCATAGGTAACTGATGCAGAGGCCAAACTGACATCTCTGCAATTTCAAGTACTACTATCTCTATGGCCTAGAATATTAGCCTCTAGATGAGAAAACAAGCTTGAGACTAATCCACTGTCTTTCCCAAAGCAGCTCTGAGCCTTCCCTATTACTGTGCCAGTACCAGTGTGAGTATTCAGCCTGGGAAAGAAAGGCCTTTGTGTCACTTCCATGAAGAGAACCCATTCTCCCTCCTCCACAACTGGCATCTAATGCTGGGGGCCTTTACTTTAACAGGCAATAGAAAATATTCACATTAACCATATATTTTAACAATTTCAATTATAAATGTGTTTGTCCAGAGCTCCTCTAGGACATTTCAAGAAATGTTTCACATACACATTCCCTTCCTCCTTGTTCATTTAGATACCAGGGAAGAAAGCTGGAAACTAATTGAGGTAGAGATTAATAGTCCTCTTCTAATATTCATTGTCTTCTTTATCAGAGACTTCTCTTTTACCAGATACATGACCACCCAGGATAAAAACAGCATTTCTTCATCTCCATTACAGCCAGGACTGGCCTTGCAAGGATGCACAGGCTGTCAGATGTGAGCAAGAAGTTGTGCTCCTTCTACACCTCTCCCCTCTTTCCTCTGGCTGCACTGAGGTTGTGGGACTGAGCCATCTTGTCAGTCACAGCCATGGTGACAACAGGAACAGCCCAGGAACGTCAAGCAATAAGTGAAAAGAATTCCAGTCCATGGGTAGCCTCAAGGAAGGGAACCTGGGATCAGCCTTAGGCTTTGTCGCCCCAGGCCACTAGGCAAAGGGAAATACAGATTTTGCTTATTTGAAACAAAATCTGCCTTGAGTTTCTGTTTCCTGCAGCTGAACAAATAAATATCCTAATACTCTGGTTGTTATTACCTCAGCTTCCCATAGAAATTCCTTCTTTGAATTACAGTTTAATATCATTTCTTCTATGCATTTTCTCCAGGGTCCATTCATTTAAATAGTGCTTCTTCAAATTTTTGAAAAATAATGGTGAGTGAATGGTGAATAAAGATATTCTATGATTTATTTCCCAGTGTTCCTTATGCAAGAATACATGTGTCATATTCTTGCTTGAATTTGTTTTAGGAAGAACAGCCAGTGTTCTGTTGTTTGTGATTTTCTTAATTTTTAAGTACCTCATTATTTTGAGAGAAATTAACAATTCTATAACAGATTAATTTTAACATGTACTTCCAGGAGACTAAAGGCAATTATATTAGCCAAGTATTGTAATGTTTGACTCTAGTTGCTAAAATTTCCTATTTCTTTCATTTTAACTTTACTTTAATCCATATTAAATGTTTCATCTTGTACACTGATTTAATCAATTAAGTATTACAAATCCTCTGGGAAACAGATAGGCAAACACATTTAGTAACCAAATAAATGAGGGCTAAACAATGTACTACTGACTACCCTTTCTATAGAAATTCAGAAGAGTGAGAAATCAAATAATCAGTCAACTTGCCAGTATATGTCCAGAGAACATTCTTACTAAACTGGTAGTCTATGGGGGAAAAAGTTCTTTAGAAACAATTGAATAGAAAAATGTTATATTCTCTATTCATTCGTTGAAGATTCAAAATATCTATTGACATAAAAAAAAAGATTCTGAGGTCTGCAGATGGGACCCTATTTAATAAAATATTTCTCTTTTTGTCTGTAATGCCTTATTAGCATCTCCCAGAAGTCATGTTTCTGTGAACACGTTTTGGGAATAAGTTAAGGAAGACTTCATAAAGGATAAATACGATCCTGAATTTTAAAGGATGGGTAAGATTTACATGAGAGTAGAGTCAGGAGAGGGTTGTCAGGCAATATATCCCAAATATCCTCTGGGCATCTGCAGAAGGCTTGTTATGCATGGTGAACCATATAGTCCTAGTACTTGGAGACTTTGAGCTCTATGCAGTAGAAACCTAAATGATAGGCAGTCTTCTAAACCCTGAGAATGCAATGGTGAAGAGTAGGAACACAGAAGCATGAAACATACATGTAACAAGGATGCAGCTAGCATGACTGATAATGAAAGTCAAGTTTAATGAAAAATAAGGTCTAAATTGTAGATGGGGCTGCTAATTCAAGCTGACAACATTGCCAGTGAAAACTAGGGATATTAACATTTTGATCAGGGAAATAGAATCCTAGAAGAAAAATTTAACAAAGTCTAGTATTTGTTTAAATAATGGCATTTTCTTTCCATTACAAAGTCTGGAATTTCTTATGCCCAACTAACATTGTTAAGTATTCTGTGTGTTATGGACTATATTTTTGTGTCTACCCAAAATTCGTGTGTTGAAACCCTCATCCCTAGTGCGATGGTATTAGGAGGTGGGCCTTTGGGAGGTAATAAGTCATGAGAGTAGAGCCCTCATGTGTGGGGCTAGTGTCTTTATAAGAAGAAAACTGAGAGCTTGTCTCTTTCTCTGCTCTCTGCCATATGAGGATGCAATGAGAAGGCAACTATCTACAAACCCAGAAGAGGGCCTTCACCAAGAACCAAATCCACCAACACCCTGACTTTGGACTTCCCAGCCTCCAGAACTGTGATAAATAAATAAATATTTGTTATTTAAGCCATCCAGTCTGTTGTAATTTGTTATAGCTACCTGAACTAAGTAAGATACTATGGTTAGGTAAAATTAATACACTTTGAACATAATACATACTAAATTATAATGGGACATCTTGTTCAATTAAGGTAATTAGCTCTAGTGCATGTCATGGTTTAAAAAGCAGCTATGGACTGGTGTAAATCATTAATTGCCTTATAAATCCATAATCTTCTCCAATGCAAAATTACAAATCCCCTGTGTCAGATGGATTTTCGAAAAGACAGAAGCAGCTGAAAGATGTATAGTGTAAAGAAAAAGAGAACCTACTCAAGATGTAGATAAAGACACACATCACTGGTGAGGTCTTTGCCACCACTTTCTAGACCATTCTCCTATCTAAGCCTATCACCTTCAGGGCTCAGCAGTGGGGAAAGATGCCTTCCCGCTACTTGAGACAACTTAGTCAGGTCACATGTTGATCTTTATAAAGTTATGTTTTCCCTCCACAAAAATTACATGTACTGAAGCTTTGATAACCAGCTGGCTTAAGGAATTAATTAGAGAAAAGATGTTATTGGACTGTAACAGCTAAATGTCTGTCCTTCTGGACAGAGTAACATTTTCATTAGTGCTTCGAATATTTAAGGGAATAATAAATGCTGTAATTCCAGGCCCTTTGCAGAGCACACAATAGACATGGTGGGGGGGCAAAGGCTCTTTCCAGATCTTTAAAGGTCAACCAGATGGGCATCTACCTCCTCAACTTTTTGTAGATGGCTTACCAGCCCTTCCTGATTTGCCAACAACCAAAGAGCACACTGGGAACTGCCTTTCCACCCCAACCTGTCTGTTCTTAGAGATACACGACCATTGTTGGTTGCTATCAACTGAATGGCTTTTTCTGTCAGTGCCCTTTAAATTCCACCCCCATGAGTCAGCCCAAGGAAATTCAGTTCAACAAATTGGACTTAACACCTGCTGGGAACAGGCCATGGATTAGATGCCATGGGGGTGCAAATATGAGAGGACTAAACACCGTCTTCAAGGAAATTGCACAAATAAATGAGGCTTGCATAGCACTGTACCTTGTACATACCTCACTAGTTGCAGTTCAGCATGTCAACCCATGAGTTCAACGGCCTTGTTCTTGGAAAGTTGCTCTGCACTTTCCTAGGTTTTACCATTTTCTGTGCTACAGTTATCTTGTCTGTAAAATATGGATAGAAAACCAAAACCGTACTCATTTGGTTAGGATAACCAAATGACTTAATACATATAAGGCATTTAGAACTGTGCCTGTCATGTAGAAGTGACATATAAGTGTTTACTAGAATTATTATTGTTATTCTTGCTATTATTATTTTTTTATGGAAATAACCTAACAGTTCATCTTGCAGCTGCAGCTAACAATTTATGTTTGCTCACTCTCCATATTTCTGTAAGTTCCTTAAGGACAGAGGCAGTGATTACCCTCAACCTAGTAAAATGCCTAGCACACAGTAAGTACTCAATATGTGTTTATTGAAAAACTGAGGAAAGGAATTTACAAAGTGCTGTGGGAGCTGAGAGGAGAAACAGAATCTCTTGAGATGATCAGGACAAAATAAGTCTTTTTGCTGCAAGTCACCTAACCTAGACCTTAGGTTTAATTTAGATGGTGAAAGGATAAAGGGGGTAGAGGAAAAATGGAAGACAGAATTAAGTTTGGGTTCCTAATGCTTGGCAAAGTCCCCCAGTGAATATCTTCTGTATGAATTAGTAATTAATGAAATAAAGAATCAATGTATGAGTTTGAAAATAGAGATCAAAATTCATGTCTTTAATATCTATTGGCAATACAATAGCTTAAATATTCTAAAAAGCCCCACATGAGAAAAGAAAACACTTAAAATGCAACACAAATTATGAAAGATAACACTTCTGAATACATAACTAACTTTACAAGAGAGTCAGGGAAGTCCTGCAAGGTCTCCAGGTAAGCAGAAATAGGAACCCAGACTAGAAAGCAAGAGCTAACTCAGACTGCATCCCCCTGTCCCTAGGAGACACTGTTAATTTCAGACAATCAGAAGCTTGGTGTTTAAATACCTGCAGGGAAGCAGAGATATTCTGTGGACAAAGGGAACAGTGTGGGAATGAAGAACTCCACAGAAAGCAATGAAGGGCCATAACCTCCCTGAAAAGGTGAATTAGAAAACATCGACAACCAAAATCCTTTCCTGCAGAGGGATGTGGGAAGAACACCTGTCTGACAATAGTGGCTGTGATGAAGCAGGATTTCTCCCTGACTGTTGGTAAGCCCAGCCAGCCCGCACATAGCACTGGGGTAAAACACATAGTGCTGCATTGTACAAAAAACCCAGAACAGGAAATTACATACATTTAAGGTGCTCCTCTACCAAAGCACAAACATTTATATAGACTCAACAGGTAATCTGAAAGAAATCATAAGGAAACATCAAACCAACCCACACAGTGGAACTTTCAACATGTACTTGTCAAAAATATCCCTGAAATAAAACTGCCCAAAATTAAAGGGACATGAAAACTAAAGCAAGCTTAGAAACATTTTCTTGTTACAAAGAACATTACTGTAACTACTAGCAAAATGTGAATATGAATTGTATTTAATATATTATTGGAACAATGATCTATTTCCTGCTTTTGATAACAGACTATGTAAAATGTTCTTGTTCTTGGAAAAACATGCTGGAATATGTAAGAATTAAGGGGCATAATGTATGCAATCTACTCTCAAGTGGTTCCAAATGTAAGAATAGTAAAGCAAATGGTGTAAATGTTAAGATTTGTGGTCTGGGTGGTGGGGATTTGGGGATGTTTGTACTATTCTGCTGCCAGAGGATGGTAGCGTCCTCTGGTGACTGACAAGAAAGAAACTTGAATCCTCTCTATCAAATCCTCACTCAAATCAGTCCTCATAAGCTCACAAAGATAGTCTCGAAGAACATGAGTATTATTCTAATAATTACTTTAAAAAATTAGGAAACAAGTCGTCAATCGGGAAAAGCAGCACAAACAATAGCAGAATCAGATTCATTAGAGCATAAAATATTAAGAGTGACCAATTGCTCAGTTTGCCCAGGCCTGAGGTGTTTCCCAGGACACTGAATTTTCAGTGCTAAAAATGAGGACAATGCTGGGCAAACTGAGATGATTGTTTATCCTAAAACACAAAACATCAATTAAGTACATTTTAACACTTTTGAGGAAATAAAAAGTTTGCCAAAATAAAGAGCCCGGAAAAAGCTATCAAAGACAAGAAGGTATATTTGAAAAGGAACCAAATAGAATTTCTAGAAATAATAAAATAATTAAAACAAAATGGAAGAGTTAATTGGTACATTAGAAATTTATGAAGAGAAATCTAGTATATCAGACAATTACTCTGAGGATATCACCTTGAATGAGCTTGCATATTAAATAGATGGGAAATGTGAAGGAAAAAAAAAATCAGGGAACAAGGTTATGAGATGGGAAGAATAGAATGAGAGGTCTAAGATACAGCTAATAAAAATGAGTATCAGCCAAAGAAATTAATCAAATTACCTACAAAGAAAAGGTAATTTTAATGAGGGCTGACTTTGTCAAGAACAATAGTGGAAGGAAAACAATAGAGTAAGATTTTTGGAGTGATGAAAGAAAATTACTGAAAACCCAAAACTGCATACTAAAGTGACTGATTATCTTTTACTTATATGGAAATATCCTTGTTACTTTCCAGAATGAAGGTCAGAAAGCAAAAAAGATCCTGACCAAAGATATTTCAAAGGTGATCAAAGATATTTCTGAATATATGGTAAATCTAAAAACTTTTTATTGGAAAAGCAATGAGGATTATGTCAGTGTTCAAGGGCCTTTAAAAAGACAAGCTAGAATTTATGTACCAGACAATAATATGTAATCTGGAGGTGGCAGTGATCAGAGATAAAGTGCTCTGGGTCTTTGCATTATTATACTATGTTATTAATAATAACAGTGTGCGATAACACCACATAAGTAGACAGAATTATAAGTAGAATACAAAGTCAAGAAATAAACCTATATACATAAAGGAATTTAGTATATAATAGAGTGTGATATCTCAAAAACTGCAAAAAGATGGGTTATTTAATGAATAGTGTCAGGACAATTAGAAATTATGGAGAAATAGAGAAGTGAATTCTCATACTCAGAATAAATTCCAAATAGATCAAATATTTAAATATGAAAAATAAAACAATGGAAATGCTAGAAGAAAACAGAAGATAACTCTTTCTAATCTTGGGATAGGGAAGAACATTTTATCCATGATTCAAAACCAGAAATATATATTTTTAAAGCCTGATGAATTGCATTCTATAAATATAAAATCCTGCATGGTGAAAAAAGTAAAAAGACAAATAAAATAGAGAAACATGTGAAAAATACTTAAAAGGCAAAGGGAGAAAAGCTTCCTAATATATTAGAAATTTCCTAGAAATCAGTAAGAAAAAGATAAATGACCGGTTGGAAATTAGACAAATGATATGAAAAGTTAGTTAACAGGATAGGAAATAGAGTCTTTAAATGTGAGAAATGTTAAATGACTATAATAATAAAGCAGATGCAAAATTAGAGCTATAACCATGACACAATTTTTGAGCCATCTGATAGATATCCAACAATTTTTAACATATTCTCTTGATGAGCTAAGGTAAAAACAGCCATTCTCAGACATTACTCATGGAAATATACATTGGTACTATTCCTGTTGAGAAAAATTTGGCAAAGCTATCAATATTTAAAAGATATATAACTTGTAATCCTTTACTACTATTTCTGGGACTTTATTAAAAAACCTGTTTGCATATGTGCAAAATAAATAAGCATAATATTTTTCATTTCAGCATTATCTTAATGACAAAAAAGGGAGAAAGTTGGATATCCATAAATAGGTGTCAGGTTAAATCAAATTTATAGAATAAAATTTTATGCAGCAGTAAATAAATGAAGTTCTCTATACACTGATAGGGAAAGTGTTCATAGATATTGTAAAAACAAAATACAACAATATGTGTATTATGTAACTGTGTTATAAGAGGAATAAAATTAAGAATATGTATTCCTATTTGTTTGCAATACATAAAGAAAATCTAGAAGAATACAGAAGTTATTTATAATAGTGGTTATCTACTTTGCAGAGAATGGAATCAGGAGTGATAAAAAAAAGTAGTTGGGAAAAGAAATGAGAGAAATTTTAAAGGTAAAAATGAAAATAAAGTTGTTACATTTTTGAACTATGTAAATATGTTGTGTATCAAAAGAAATTTTATTTTAGAAGAGTTTTTTTGTACTGATTTAGAAAAATATATAAATCAGTTTGTCATATTTATAAGTCATACACATATAACAAAAAATGCAGAAAGGTTAAGTTTAAAGAAGAGAAAAAGGGAAATAAACTTAAAAGGACTGAGATAATACAGAATATGTTTTCAGATCACAAATAATTTAAATTAACAATCAAAAATAGAAATCTTAAAATGTTTAAGTATTTAATAATAAACAACATACTTCTAAGTAGCTCATGATTTAAAGAAGAAATCACATGGCAGTTAAGAAAATGTTTTAAATTTAATAAAAATGAATATTTAACATGTCAAAATATATGGGATGAAGATAAAGCTCTCTGAGAGAAATGATAATAACAAATATTTAGAGGCAGAATATGCAAAATTAGAACTTTACCAAGATACAATTTTTCAAGCATAAATCAATGAATTAAGTATTCATCTTAAGAAAAACAAATTAAACACAAAATAAGAGGAAGAATGGAAATACTAAAGATGAATATAGAAACCAATGAAACAGAAAAGCAAAAAAAAAGAGATTCAACAAAACAAAAAGTTTATTATTTGAAAAGATTAATACAATTGCTTAATCTCTGGCTAGACTCAGAGGTGGACAGAGGAGAGATACAAAAGAGACACAAAAATAGAGAGCAAGGGACAAAGAGAGAGAAAAAGAGGTACAGTGGAAAAGAGATTTGACAATATCAGGAATAAAAGAAGAGCCATCCATAAAGATTTCACGTAATTCCCATTCTCGGTAAAATGGAATAAACCCAGTCTTTACCACTGAATGTAACTATAAAAACTGGACACACTGTAAAACAGCTATTTAAACACTAAAAATTAAATACTAGCAGGCAGAAACAGGAAGAAGTCCAAAATATGAAGTACCAGTGAATCAGCAGTGAGTTTACCATTTACCTTCTTGTATCCTTGAGCCTGAATGCATCACATCCTGAAACTTGGAAGTAGGAATAAGCTGAATACAAGTAGTTCAAAACAAGAACCTCTAGTTCTGGCTCAAAGAGCAGGAAAGAGAGCTCCTAATGCTCAAGCAGAATGAGGACATCTTCAGATTGTTTTTCTTTTCTCCATTCTATCACAGCGCAGGCCCCAGCAACCCCTGGTGGTGGTAGCAGAGGCCCCAGTGAAAGTCTTTAGGGAACAAAACTCTGACAGAGGGAAAACTTCCTCTCAGGTAGGTGGAGCTATGGTCACAGGTGGCAAGTCAAGCCACCATTGGTTTTTTTCCACTTCTCTGCTCTCCCAATGCTTGCCTCCACCTCACTTGGGAATAGACACAAAATTGCATGGCAGAACAGGATAACTAAATTCCAACTTTCTGGCCAGTTAACTGAAAAGGGGAACCCTCCATAACCAAAAAATAGTAAGGAGATCATGGAAAAGGAGGAGTTTTTAAAAGAACACTGTAAAATTGTTTATGAACACCAGTCTTACCCAAAGCTATGAACAAATGCATCTGATTCTAGTCAGCATAGCAAAGTCTTTGAGGACTGAATTAACAGATAGAACACCACCCAAGCCACAGAATAGCCACTGGGTTGCACACACATGAGACAAATCCAACTATCACTGCAAATGTTTTAAAAACTGACAGTGAATCATAGTACTCAGAAGGCACAAACTTGTGGTATGCATCAAACCAGGCTGACTGCCCACTAAACATTTTCATATTCCACAGAATTTAAATAAGGACCAGCATTTCATAATATAATATTCAATGTGTCAAATGTAAAATAAACATACAAAGAAACAGAAAAATCTCAGCTCACACAGGAAAAGACAACAGATGCTAAGGCTGAGATAACACAGATGTGGGAATTATCTAACAAAGATTTTACAGCAGCTACTATACAAATGCTCCAATGATCATCATAAGCACTCTGAAATGAATGGAAAAAATGAAAATCTCAGGGAAAAAAATAGAAGATATAGAAAAAAATAGAAGTTTACAAAAACCAAAATTTAAAAATGTGCTGGATAGGCTCAATAGAAGATTGGAAATGACAGAATAGAAAGTCAGTGAACTTGAAGATAGACCAGTGTAAATAATCCAGTGTAAACAAAACAGTGAAAAAGACCCTAAGGGACCTAGTGGACAATAACATTCATGTCTGATGCTCAAGCCATCAGAGTCCAAAGAGGAGGAGAAAAACTGTGGTCATGAAAAATATATATAAAGAAATAATGGTTGAAAACATCTGTGTACAAAGAAGAACAAAACCCTTCAGATTCAAAAAGCTCAGTTCACTCCAATTAGGATAATACCAAATAGATCCATGCCAAATGAGACAAATGATTTCTCAAAAAAAAAAAAATGGAGGCCAGAGGAACTGGCACAGCATTTTTTAAATTCTGAGAAACAATTGCCAACTCGGAATTTTTTTCCAGTGAAAAAAATCTTTCAGAAATGAAAGTGAAATAGACTGCTTAGTTTGCTAGGGCTGCTATAATAATGTCCCACAAACTAGGTGGCTTAAAATAAAGAAATGTATTGTCTCACACTCCTGGAGGCTGCAAGTCAGAAATCAAGGTGTCAGTACGGTGGGTTCCTTCTGAGGCACGTGAGGGACGACTCTATTCCAGACCTTGCCCTTTGGTGTATAGGTAGATGACCATGTTCTCCCTGTGTCTCCTCACATTATCTTCCCTCTATGTGTGTCTGCTTCTGCCCAAATCTCTCACTTTCATAAGAACACATCACTCATATTGGGCTAGGATTGACCTTAATGAACTCATTTTAACTTGATTGCCTTTAATAAAGACCTTCTCTTCATACATTCTGATGCACTGGATGTTAGGACTCCAATATATCTTTTGCTTTGCAGGAAGGGGACACAAATCAACAAAGACAGTCTCAGAAAAAGGAAAATTAATTCATTACTAGACCTCTTCTAACAGAATTATTAAGGGAAGTTCTTCAGACAAAAGGTAAATGACTAATGTGATTTACTAGAAGGAAACTGGGGATATTGGGAATGGAGGAACAGCAAAATAAGGCATAAATATATAGGTAAATATAAGAGACTATTCCTCTCCTCTTTAGTGTTTAAAATATATTTGACAGTTGAAAAATAAACATGACATTGTTGTCATTTTTTAACATATATAAGTAAAACATATAACAACTATAGCACTAAGGGGAGGGTACAGAGAGCTATGGGTAGTAATATTTCTGAGTTCCACTTAAGTGGTTAACTACTATTCTAAGTAGACTATGAAAATAATTTTGTTTTCAGAATTTTATTTCCAGTGAAAATAAAATTATATATGTTACAAAACATTAATTCAAAAAATTGTTAGAAAAAAGACACATGCACACTCATAACCATTGCCACTATGTTTACAGTAGCCTGGATATGGAAACAACCTAAGTGTCCATCTTCAGATGAATGGATAAAGAAATGTAGTACATGTATATAATAGAACACTATTCAGCCATAATAAAGAATGATATCTTGGCATTTGGGACAACATGGATAGACCTTGAGGGCATTATGTTAAATAAAATAACTCAGAGAGAGACAAATACCATTTAAACTCACTTACATGGTGGGATCTAAGAAAAAAACTTTAAAAAAAAGATACAGAAAACTGGTGGTTTTCCAGAGGCTTGATTGGGTGAAAGGAGCCAAAAGGCACGAACTCCTAGCCATATAATAAATAAGTCATAGGGATGTAATAAATAGCATGGCCACTCTAGTGAACAATACTGTATCGCATATTTGAAAGTTGTTAAAGGAGAAAATCTTAAAAATCCTCATCACAAGAAAAATAATCCTGTAACTATGTATGGTGATGAATGTTAACTAGATTTATTGCAGTAATCATTATACAATATATAAAATATCAAATCCTTATCTTATATGCCTGAAACTAATATAATGTTACATGTCAATTATGTCTCAGTATAACAAAACAAGCTATTAGTTATTACCTATCCAAGAACCACATGCTAAGTGAAATAAACCAGACATTAAAGGACAAAAAAATGTAAAATTCCACTTGTATAAGATACCTAGAGTAGTTGAATTCATAGAGATAAAAATTGTAATAGCAGTTTCCACAGATTGGGGGAAGAGGAGAATGGGGGCTATTGTATGATGGATACAGTTTCAGATATGAAACTGGGATATGGAAATGTTCTGGAGATGGATAGTGGTGAAAGGCGCACAACAGTATGAATGTACTTAATGGCACTGAATTCTATACTTAAAAATGGTTAAAATGGTAAATTTTACTTTACCACAGCAAAAAAAGAAAACTCAAGTGTTTATATATTAACAGATAGGTAGACTTCAATGTCAAAATAATTACAAATGACAAAGAGGTAACTTATATAAGGATAAAAGGTCTATACATCAAGAAAACGTAGCAAATCTTAATGTGTATACATGTAATAACAGATTCCAAATACATGAAACCAAATCTGATTAAAGTAGAAATAAATAAATAATCAGTTATTCCTTCCTCAGTAATAGAATCAATAGACAGAAATTCAGTAAATGTATAGAAGAACTGTACAATACCATCAACTAACTGGATCTGATTGATAATTGCTCAACAACATCTAGACTTCCGGAAAACATTGAGGGCTGAACAGCTCAATGTGTTCAGTGAACACACTGGAAGGGGGAAAAGAGGGGCAGAGACAGAATTGTAGATTAAATGGTACTGAAATCATAATGCAAAAAATAGGTGTGACTAAACTATGGCATGAAAGATCTTAGACTTGTGTGAAAAAAATCTTAAAGAAACAAAAGAAGTAAAATGTACGATAATGTCTATTTTGGAGGGGGGATGAGAAATGTATAATTAGGATGAGGCCTAAGGAGTAGATCCAGAGGTCTTTGGAAAAGTACTGTTTCTTTACAAAATGATTACATGTGTCTACCTTGTTATAATCCTCCAAGCTGTACATTTTCATTTTGGTGTTTTTTTTTCCGTATTTATGTATTAAAAGATTTTAGACAGCAACTGCAAATTCTATTTCCAAGTAAAATAAAATAGCATGCAGTAAACCAGCGCTCCCATGGAAAGCAACTAAGGGAACTAGATAGAATGCAAACAAAAACAAAAACAAAAAATGACTTCTGCTTGAAGGCACTAGAGAATTTCCAAGGCAAATTAGACTTTAGAGGCCAACATCCTGTAGAGAAAGAAACCACCCAGAGCTGACATTCAGCAGCCACTTTTCTTTTAGTATTTACCAGTTCTTAGCATGAACCCAAGCAGAGGTTCCAACCAGGATCCACTAATAGGAGGCAGATAAATCAGCAGAAAATTTGACAATCCCAGTTTTCTAGAGAGATTAAAGATCAAGGCTGCCAAAGCAGCCATAGAAGATGTAGGGCTCTAGAGGAAAAGTTGGGTAGGAAAATGAGTCTAACATTCTAATACTTCTGAACTCCTGAATTTCTCAAAGCGAGAAGAGAATAAGCTAGGTAGGAAACTGCTGAATGGCTGAGAGGTATTTTCCACAAAAGAGACAAAAATTCAGTTTTCCAAGGAAGAACACATCTAGTAAACAGTTTCAAAGACTGGAAAACCTAATAGCAAAAATGAGCCATTGCTTAATAAAGTCTTACAAAAATTACAACACATTCTAGTCAGCTGAAATCCTGATCACATTAATCTGTGGTGAACTCTCTCTCAAAGAAGATAACATTTTCTAGACCCTTTAGAATTTATCACACCCAATGTACAGCATTCAGTCATAAATTGTAAGACTATTTAGGAGCAAACTGAAAAGTCAGGCAACCAAAACACATACAGAAGATAGTTACCTGAATTATTAGGCATCAAGTTTTAAATAGCTATGAGTAATATATCCAAAAATAGATGACAACTTTAAAATTTCATCAGAGAACTGGAATTTGCAAAAAAGAAACCAAGTAGAAATTTTAGATTTGAAAAATGCAATTACTGAATCCATCAGATTGGACAGCATAAGAAAGTATTAATGAATTGGTAGGAAAGTCAGTAGAAAACATCCAGGTTTTAGCACAGAAAGCAAAAAGCATATGTAATACAGGAAAGAGTGTAAAAGACATACAGAACATGGTTCAAAGCTCTAATATACATGAAAATGGTGAAGTGAAGCAGAGTAAACAGAAACAATACTTGAAGAGATCTTTGTCCAGAATTTTTCAAATCTGGCTGAAGATATCAAGTTACAGGATTAAGAATTCCTACAGACCTCAGATAAGCTAGGTACAAAGAAAACCACACCTAAACATCAGAGCAAAATCACTGAGAAAATAAAAATGTGAATAAGATATACCAAAGAAATGCCTAGGTAAATGGTAAAATACTCTACCTTCATGGACAAGGAGATTCACTGTTACAATAATACAGACTTCCTAAAATAAATTTATTTTCAAAGCAGTTTCAAGCAAAATCCCAATGGGATATTTCATGCAATTTAACAAGTTGTTTCTAAGATCTATATGAAAGAGGGTCATGGAGAATGAAAAGTATGAAAACACTCCTGAAAGAGAAGGAAGTGATACAGTGCCCTACGACAGATTGAGGCTTTTTATAACACAGTGTGGCATAAGCACAGAAATAGATAAATGACCCAACTGTACAGAAAAGAGTCTAAAATTAGATACCTACATAAATTAAAATCTATTCCATTTCAGTGCTCTCATGGTAGATCATAGGAAAAGGAGGAAATTTTTAAATGCTACAGGACAATAGATTATCCATATGGAAAAAGGGAAGAAAATGGGACCACTACATTAAATTGTATATGGAAACAAATTTCTGGTGGATTACATCTGTGAAAAGGACTTAAAACATGTAGAAAAAAAATGACTATTTTGTATAAATTGGGGTTAGTAAAGATTTCTTAATTAAAACATAGGTGACAGATGGTAACCACTTCTAATGGTGAGCATTTCATAATGTATGCAAATGTCAAATCACAATGTTGTATACCTGAAACTAAAATAATATTATGTCAATTATACTTCAATAATTGTTAAAAGCACAAATTGTAAAAAGAAAGCAGTCAAATTCAGCTGTATAAAAACTTTGAAACTTTCAGTTGTTAAAAGATGATATATATAAAAGTCTCAAAAACAAGACAAAAAGCTGGGAGAAGTATTTGCCCCACGTTAACCAGAATAAGGGTTATTATTCATAATGTGTATTTTTCAGGCAATAAGAAAAATGAACAAAAGGTATAAATAGGCATTTTGCAGATACATAAATGACTAAAAGCAACAACAAAAAAGGGTTTACTCTTCTGTGTAATTATGGAAAAGTCAGAATGAAATACCATTTTTAACCCCCATGAGTAAAACTGGAAAAAAAACTAAGCCTTATAGTACTGACCGTTAAATGAATGTATAGCAAGGAGGAGAGTCATACACTGCTGTCAACACTGCTTTCAACACTTTGGAAGACAGTTTAGCAATAATTAGTAAAGTCAAAGTGCATATTCCATAGAATCCAGCAACTCAACTTTTTGTAATATACCCTATACACTAGGTCTAGCACATGTGCTCCAGGAAAAATGCATACAAGATTCATAGTAGCACTGTTTAAAATAGCAGGAAGTAGGGGGAGAAAAACCCAAATATCCCTTAACAGTAGTATGACGACCAAAAAAAGTATAGTATCATCATCCAGTGACATACTGCCTAGCAGTAAAAAGGAACAAATTGGAGCTATGTGCATTAACATCAATGACTATCACCAACAGAATATTGAGGAGAACACACAAAAATATGCATATAGTATATTTATATAATGCTGAAAAGGCTATGTTGTTTAGGACAAGTTAAATAAACAAAAAAAACTATAAATACAATTGAATGATTTTAAAAAGTTGAGGTAAAATTACTTCTGAATGGAGGGAAGGATGTTCAAATAGTCAAGGGACACATAGCAGGCTTCAAAGGTAAAAGTAATGTCTTTTTTTCCCAGTTGTATTGAGAAATAATTGAAAGGCATCACTATATTAAGACTAAGGCACATTGCATGACAACATGATATTGTGAAATGGTCACCACCATAGGTTCAGCCGACATCCGTCTTCTCATATAGATACAAGAAAAAGAAAAAAAAAAGGCAAAAAAAAAATTTCTTTTGATAACAACATATAGTATTTAATCTCTTAATAACTTTCCTATGTATCACACAGAAGTGTTAGCTATAGTCATCATGTACCATATAGTACTTATTTATCTTATAATTGGAAGTTTATACCTTTTGACCACCTTCCTCCAATTTTTCCCTGCCCCCATTCTCCACCTCTGGTAACTGTAAGTCTGATCTCTTGGGCGTTATATTCAATAATATCTGGGGCTGTGAATTAGCTTTCCTGCCCTGGATGAGCAGCAGACCAGAGCCCAGAAGCTGTACAGGGCCTGTTTGGAGGTCTGAATCAGGCCTGAGAGTGTGCTGAGTCCCCTGGTCAGGTGAGGCCACTGGTTTCGCTCTACAGATGGGAGAAGCCAGGGCTGTGCTCTCTTTGAGTGCCGCTGTACACAGGGCTGCTGAATGGGCTGTGCAGTTTCCTGTGTGCCCTGTTTAGGTTCCCTCATCAGACAGGCTGAAGGCTGCTTTCAGTAATGAGCAGGGCTGTGAGTTAGATTCCACACCTGGGAAAAGCAGGAGAATAAGCTCTAAAGCTGGCAACGCTCTTTGTTGTTTTAACTCAAGCCAACCTGCACCCCAAGCCCCCTGACCAAACAGGGCTGTTGGATTTGTTTTGCAAACTACCAGTTCTGCCTACTCACCTCCTGGCTGAGGTGTCACTGGGCCACTCTGTCTCTATCAGTTGTTGCTAGCCCTTCTGGCCAGATGGAGCTGAAAGATTCTCTCTACCATGGGGGGACTGGGTCAGTTCCTTGCCTGGCAGTGGGCAGACCAGGCTCTAGGATGGCAAAATTCCTCATCTGAGGATCTGAATCAGGCAGATCTGCATGCAGCTGAGATCCTTGGTCAAAGTGTGCACCTGACTCAGTTCTGCCGATGAGCAAGACCCCTGGTGGGAATTACTTCTTGGGCACTGCAGGTATGAACTCTGTCTGCCAACATCTGTGTGCTGGTTATTACAGCTCCCCTCTTCTCTGTCAGTCAGATTCCCAGTGGTTGAGCCCCACAGATTCCCCTACAATCTCAGTGGTATGACACCAGAGCTGGGGCTTCCCCAAAGTGACCCACAATGTTGGTGTTGGAACTGGTCACTCCCTAGGGTTTCTCCTTTTCCTCTGGGGAACTCAGAGGCTCAGGGGGACCCTTCCATGTGGCACTGCACTGACCTGGGGGAGGTGCCACGAAGTCAACCTGCAGCTGCTTCTCTTCCTCTGTCTTGGTCTCTGTGGTGTGTGGGGTTGCTTCAGCCTCTCCCCTGCGTCCTAGGATTCTCTCAGTGGTATGTTGTTCTTGAATCGTTAACTGTTCCTGTGAGGGGGAGAAAAGTCAGTAACAAACTATGTTATCATCTTGATGATGTCATTCCCAACATACTACTTCTTCATGTGGGGATCTGCACTGAGAAATGTGCATTATATTTTTCTTCACACTTTCTATATTTGTATACACCTTCTACTATGTATATCAAATGTTTCATAATAAATACAAAAAAAATGCAAAACAATGTTAACACTTCACTATATAAAATATAAAAAACTGAAAGAATATTTTAAATAAATATATATAGGCAACTATTACTGCATGCTGGTAATTCTGCCATGGCCAAACTATATAAGTCAAAGATGGATGATTGTTGCTAACATTCTGTGTCGCCTAAACAACATCATTTCCTCCTTGCCCCATTTATAATAAAAACTTGATATTTTTCCTGTCTGTAATTTATATTCAGATACAGGGAGGGATTCTGAATAAACCCCAGCCAATAGGTACTTGAATAGGATGACACAGGTGACATAAGTTGGCCAAGTTAATTTTACCCAGTCAGACTGAAGGAAGACCTTATATTCTGTGGTGGAGGAAGTGTCTTCTCCCTCTTAATACACATAAACCAGGTATCACATAGCACAAACTGTCACAAATAGGCCATCTTGTGACTAGAGGGAATCCACGCATAGAATAAAGTCAGTCTACAAAAGCTCAGTGGAGACAAAGGACCTACGTCCTTGAAGACAACACTGAGCCAGCCCTAACTCTAAATTTCCATGAAAATGACATAATTATCTTACAGTTTAAAGGCAATATGAGTCAAAGTATCTGTATTTGCAACTGGAATCAGTTTGGCTAATGAAAAACTTCATGGAGAAGGTAAAGATTAACATAGGAATTGAAAACAAGTAGATCTGGGTGGATAAGGATTAATGGGCAGGTTATTGGTTGGACAAAAAATGTTTTTGGAACTGAAATGACTTTTTGTTACATTGATTCTGGATGCCCAGCTTCCCTTAAGTTGCTTATCCCCAGTGTGGGACCCCACTTGGTCACTTCAATGCCAACATGGTTAATGTGGGCATTTCCTCCCCTCCTCTGAGGTAGCACACACTTTGTAGGAGTAGAAAAAAAAAAGCATGGAGTAAAGATTTCTTCCTTTCCTCATACACATTTATCTTTGTTTATTTCCTGTGATACCCACTTTCGAAAACTGTTCTGAAAACTCATATGTCTGGATAGGCAAATGAGAAAGATGTCAACTTTAATTTCATATTTTTAAACATCAGACCTAGGACTTCCACTTTGAGAGGCAGTCTTACATAGTAGTCATAGAGACAAAGACTTGAATTCTGCCTCAACCATTTATTTGGCATGTTATGTGAACTGGTTGCTTAATCACTCTAAGTCTCCATTTCTCTGTCTGTAGGATGAGGATATTATAGTGAAATTTAAGATTTAAGTGAGTCAGCATATGTAAAGTGCCTTGAAAGAGGAAGCTCCATAATAAATGCTATTCCCCTTTCTCCTCCAGTTATGAAGGATGTCCCTGGCAAGTCTGCTGTGTAGTACTAGCATTTATAAACACACCATCAACTCTGAAGAACATGAATGCCCTATAACATGTGTATGAGGTGGTTATATTGACCCATTAGTACATGAAATTATCACTAAAATGATGATAGATAACGTGTTAACTGAATGATCCATCACATTTGCATTCTTAAAGTTATACAATTATCTAAGTGTCTTTACTATAAAGTCTACAGAAATGTTATTTTTTCTGACTTTAGAAAATAAATTTTATATTTTTATTTCAACCCAAATTTGAAAGATTCAAAACATTCAAATAGAATTCAAATATAAGATTCAAATAGAATGTTCTTATAGAAAACTAAACTCACAAATTATTGAGATGAAACTTCAAGCAAAACTTTCTTCCTAATACACCAAGTAAGAATTTTTTTTTTTCGCATCTGCTGTAATGGTTAGTTTGATGGGTCAACTTGCCTAAAATTAAACTGCCCAATTGTTTGCTCTAATACCAGTCTATATTGTTGTGAAGTTATATTTTAGAAGTGATTAACATTTAAGTCAGTGGACTTTGAGTAAAGCAGTTGGCCCCCATAATGTGGGTGGGCCTCATACACTCAACTGATGGCCTTGAGAGCAAAGACTAGGGTTTCCTAAAGAAGAAAGAATTCTATAAATAATGCTACAATGAACATAGGGGTGCAGATAGCTCTTTCAGAGAAAAATTTCATTCCCTAGAATGAAGTGGAAGATTCCATATTCCATGGCATCTTAAAAAAGCAAATTCATAGGCCTATAAAGAGGAGGGGCTCAAGATGGCGACATGAGTAGGTTGGCAGAAATCTCTTCCCAAAACCATATATATTTTTTAATAGAATTCAAAATAAATGTCACTATCATGCTTATAGACCTGCAGAGAAATATGCAAGAGCTAAGGGATGAGGTCTAGAGGGAGATTACAGAAATGAAACAATCAACAGAAGGTCTTATGAGCAGACTGGATGAGGTGTAAAGGACTGCTAATGGAATAGAAATCAGAGAACAGGAATACAGAGAAGCTGAGGCAGAGAGAGATAAAATGATCTCCAGGAATGAAAAAATATTAAGAGAACTGTGTGACCAATCCAAATGGAACAATATTCACATAATAGGAGTACCAGAAAAAGAAGAGAGAGAAAAAGGGATAGAAAGTGTCTTTGAAGAAATAATTGCTAGAAACTTCCCCAAGCTGCAGAAGGAAATAGTTTCTCAGACCATGGAAGCCCAGAGATCTCCCAACACAAGGGACCCAAGGAGGACAATACCAGGATATATAATAATTAAAATGGCAAAGATAAAAGATAAGGACAGGGTATTAAAAGCAGCCGGAGAGAGAAAAAAATCACCTACAAAGGAAAACCCATCAGGCTATCATCAGACTTCTCAACGGAAACCTTACAGGCCAGAAGAGAATGGCATGATATATTTAATGCAATGAAACAGAAGGACATTGAACCAAGAATACTGTATCCAGCATAATTATCATTTAAATTTGAAGGAGGGATTAAACAATTTCCAGACAAGCAAAAGTTGAGGAAATTTTCCTCCCACAAACCACCTCTACAGGACATTTTAAAGGGACTGCTCTAGATGGAAGCACTCCTAAGGCTAAATAGATGTCACCAGAGAAAACAAAATCACAGCGAAGAAAGCAGACCAACCAAATACTAACTAAAGGCAAAAAATAAAATCAACTATCCATGAAAGCAGTCAAAGGAAAAACAAAAGAGTACAGAATAAAACACCTAACACATAAAGAATGGAGGAGGAAGAAAAAGAAGGGAGAGAAATAAAGAATCATCACACTGTGTTTATAATAGCTTAATAAGAGAGTTAAGTTAGATGGTTAGATACTAAAGAAGCTACAGTTGAACCTTTGGTAACCATGAATCCAAAGCTGGCAATGGCAATAAGTACATATCTATCAATAATCACCCTAAATGTAAATGAACTGAATGCACCAATCAAAAAACAAAGAGTAATAGGATGTATAAAAAAGCAAGACCCATCTATATGCTGCTTACAAGAGACTCACCTCAAACCCAAAAACAAACACAGAGTAAAAGTGAAAGGATGGAAAAAGATATTTCATGCAAACAATAGGGAGAAAAGCAGGTGTTGCAGTACTTGTATCAGACAAAATAGACTTGAGAAAAAGAAATTAACAAGAGATAAAGAAGGACATTACATAATGATAAAGGGGGTAGTCCAACAAGAGGATATAACCATTATAAATATATATGCACCCAATACAGGAGCACCGACATACGTGAAACAAATACTAACAGAATTAAAGGAAGAAATACAATGCAATGCATTCATTTAGGAGACTTCAATACACCACACACTCCAAAGGACAGAACAACTGGACAGAAAATAAGTAAGGACACAGAGGCACTGAACAACACACTAGAACAGATGGACCTAACAGACATCTACAGAACTCTACACCCAAAAGCAGCAGGATACACATTCTTCTCAAGGACACATGAAACATTTTCTAGAATAGAACACATACTAGGCCACAAAAAGAGCCTCAGTAAATTCAGAAGATTGAAATTTGGTACTGGCACAAGTACAGACCCACAAACCAGTGGAACAAAATAGAGAGTCCAGATATTAACCCAAACATATATATATGGTCAATTAATATGTGATAAAGGAGCCATGGATATATAATGGGGAGATGACAGCCTCTTCAACAGCTGGTGTTGGCAAAACTGGACAGCTACATGTAAGAGGATGAAACTGGATTATTGTCTAACCGCATATACAGAAGTAAATTCAAAATGGATCAAAGATCTGAATATAAGTCATGAAACCATAAAACCCTTAGAAAAAAACATAGGCAAAAATCTCTTAGACATAAACATGAGCAACTTCTTCATGAATGTATCTCCCCGGGCAAGAGAAACAAAAGCAAAAATGAACAAGTGGGACTATATCAAGCTGAAAAGCTTCTGTACAGCAAAAGACACCATCAATAGAACAAAAAGGCACCCTACAGTATGGGAGAATATATTCATAAATGACAGATCCAATAAAGGGTTGACATCCAAAATATACAAATAGCTCATGTACCTCAACAAACAAAAAGCAAAAAATCCAATTAAAAAATGGGCAGAGGAGCTGAACAGACAGTTCTCCGAAGAAGAAATTCAGATGGCCAACAGACACATGAAAAGATGCTCCACATCGCTAATCATCAGAGAAATGCAAATTAAAACCACAGTGAGATATCACCTCACACCAGTTAGGATGGGCACCATCCAAGAGACAAACAACAACAAATGTTGGCAAGGATGTGGAGAAAGAGGAACTCTCCTATACTGTTTATGGGAATGTAAATTAGTCCAACCATTGTGGAAAGCAGTATGGAGGTTCCTCAAAAATCTCAAAATAGAAATATGATCTGACCCAGGAATCCCACTTCTAGGAATTTAGCCTAAAAATGCAGCAGCCCAGTTTGATAAAGACAGACTCACCCCTATGTTTATTGCAGAACTATTTAAATAGCCAAAAAATGGAAGCAACCTAAGTGTCCATCAGTGGATGAATGGATAAAGAAGAGGTGGTACATATACACAATGGAATATTACTCAGCCGTGAGAAGAAAACAAATCGTACTATTCGCAACAACTTGGATAGAGCTAGAAGGTTTTATGCTCAGTGAAATAAGCCAGGTGGAGAAAGACAAGTATCAAATGACTTCACTTATCTGTGGAGTAAAAGAATAAGAAAATACTGAAGGAACAAAACAGCAGCAGACTCACAGAACCCAAGAATAGACTAGCAGTTACCAAAGGGAAAGGGACTGGGGAGAATGGGGGAGGAGGGGGCATTACGATTAGCAGACATAATGTAGGAGGTGGGCACAGGGAAGGCAGTACAACACAGAGAAGACACGTAGTGATTCTATAGCATCTTACTATGCTGATGGACAACAACTATAATGGGGTATGTGGTGGAAACTTGATAATGGGGGTAGTCTAGTAGCCATAATGTTTCTCATGTAATTGTACATTAATGACACCAAAATAAAAGAAAAGAAAATAAAGAAAAACCCCATTATTAGGATGTAAACAAGGCAAGGAAAATTGGAGTGCTGCATTGAAAGTGGGAGAGGTCAGAAGTCACAATAAGTATGTTTGCATTTTCCCCATTCTAGGCTAATCTTCTGTACTATGCACTTCATTTATTATCAAAAGTAAGAACTAAGAGGCAAATCATGTATCTATATCTCAAGAGAGAAAAGACATGTGAATCCTTGTTCCTTTGGAATTTTTCTTTTTTGAGATGCTATTCACATATTCTTTTTCTAGAAGAGATGATGCATAGCACTCACAGAACCCAAGAATGTACTAGCAGTTACCAAAGGGAAAGGGACTGGGGAGGATGGGTGGGAAGGAAGGGCTGAGGGGAAAAAAGGGGCATTACAATTAGCCTACATAATGTAGGGTGGGCATGGGGAGGGCTGTACAACAAAGAGAAGACAAGTAGTGATTCTATAGCATCTTCCTACACCAATGGGCAGTGACTGTAATGCGGTATGTGGGGGGTGACTTAATGATGGGGGGAGTCTAGTAACCACAATATTGCTCATGTAACTGGTGATTAATGATACACAAAAAAATTCATAGAAATAGACAACAGATTGGCGGTTCTACGGGCAGGAGATGGGCTGTGGGAGAAATGGGTGAAAATGTCCAAAGACATAAACTTCCAGTTGTAAAACGAATGTATTTCTGGGGATGTAATGTACAGCATCGTGACTATAGGCAACAGTACTGTGTGGTATATTTGAAAATTGCTAAGTGTAGATTTGTAAAGGTCTCACTACACACACACACACACACACACACACACACACACACACTACTCACAAATTGTAACTATGTTAGGGGATGGATGGGTTACCTAACCTCATTGTGGCAATCATACATCATTTGTACCTCAGTAAAGCTGGAGAAAGAAGAAAATCTCCCTCAAAACTGTAATGGAAATCTCACCTGAGTATCCAACCTAGACTTTGAGACTCAAGACTAAAACATTAAAACTCACCTGGATTTCCAACAAACTATAGTTCAACAGACTATAGATTTACCAACTTGAATAATCAAGAGTCAATTTTTGATCTCTTTATATTCTATTTTTATGGAAAGATAGACAGAGATATTCTTTATCTATGTGTCTCTGTATCTCCTATTAGTTTTATTCCTCTGGAGAATCCTGAATAATCTACCTATTGATTCTCAGTGAGAAAAAATCTTGAAACTTAGAACAGGACTTGGTTGAATAACTTTGAAACAGACTCTAATTTTGTGTGATTAAACATAAATTTTTATGGATAATATGGCAGTTTTCACAAATTGGCAACACAGGGTACTGAATCCTTAAATATTCTATGCAGTTTTAAAAAAGTCAGTGCCATAGAAAAGCCATCCATTAACTTTACATTACATTTGGATCTTTCCTGGTTGTATTGTTGATGGGTATCCATCAAATTTACATTACATTTGTATCTTCCTTAAATATCTTTTATTGGATATGATTTCTGCAGCGATAGGGTTTCCTGTGGCTAAGCCTTCCATTAGCATATGATTACACTAGCAGTAGGTTAGTGTTAACATCTTTCAGATAAATAATGATCCTCCAGTGATTATAACTGTACCTACTTTTTTTACTAAAATCATTGCTAGTCTATGAAACTATAACATTGAATCTTGTCAAGAAAAATAAATCCTAATTTTTTACAGTACTCATACATGTGAGATTCATATTTCAGAGCATTTGTTGGATGAAGATTCTAAATAATTATCTCCCAAACCCCACAAAAATAAACCATTTGCAAAGTCATCACAGGACATTACAACTGTTTGGAAATGAATCTCAGCAACATTTTTTTGGATCTGTCTCCCCAGGCAACGGCAATAAAAGCAAAAATAAACAACTGGGACTACATAAAACTAAAAAACCTTAGAACCGGAAAGGCATCAACAAAATGAAAAGGCACCCTACTGAATGGGAGAAGATATTTGCAAATGATATATCTGATAAGGGGTTTATATCTAAAATATCTGAAGAACTCATACAACTCAACATCAAAAAAAAAAGAACAATCCAAATAAAAGTGTGCAGAAGACCTGAATAGACATTTTTCCAAAAAGTACATACATGCAGATGGCTAACATGAGACAGGGACCGTGGATGTAGTCAGAGTAGGGTGAGGGCCTCCAGAGGGGGCAGGGCGGGATATTTGCAGTCAGAGCAATGTAACTACATGCAAGGAAACCCCCCCTACTAAAATTCTACGTTAAACATTAAGCTCTAGAATCATTCTTCAGTGAGATCCATTAATGTTCCCCAGATAAAGAAGAGTAGCACATGTTTTATTAAGCTAATCATTTGTAACCATGTGTAAGATTCACTTTAGCATGCTAAAAGGCCCAGGCCTATGTGCTGTCTTTCCTCCAGATCTGAGAAGGTGATTTTGCAAACTGAGCAACTAACCTAGCATGCAGACCCAGCTGTAGACAACATGGTAAAAGGCAGGAAGAATTCCATCTTAAAATACTGCATTTTAACACACAGGAAGTTCAAGAGGCAGGATTCTTTAGCAAATAGACAAATACCTTGACCCACCTTGGGGGCTGGGCAGGCAGCCTTTTGATATGCTCCCAGACCAAGGCACTGGTGTCCCAGAGAGAAATCAAGGCAGGAAATTCCTTATGTTAATTTTTAATATTAAGGGACCACTTAACAAGTCCACACCCCTAAACTCTTTTTCATGTTCCCAAATATCCTCAACTGCCTATAAAACCCCCTAGTCAATGCACCATCACAGACTCCCTTGTCCTCTCCTAGCATGAGCCAGGAGCTCTATGCTTTCACTTTATCTCTAAATAAAAGCCTGTACCTTGCTCTCCTGCCTTGACTGTGAAGCTCATTCTACGGCTTCATGAACAAGAACCCCAGCATCAAACAGACACATGAAAAGATGCTCAACATCATTAATCATCAGGAAAATGCAAATCAAAATCACAATGAGATATCACCTCACACCACTCAGAATGGGCTAATATCAACAACAGAAGAAATAATAAGTGTTGGTGAGGATGTGGGGAAGGGAACCCTTTTGCACTATTAGTGGGAATATAAATTGGTGCAGCCACTATGGAATACAGTATGGGGATTCCTCAAAAAATTAAAAATAGAAATACCATATGATCCAGTAATCCAAAAATCTGGGTATTTACCTGAATAAAACAAAACAGTAATTTGAAAAGGTATATTCACCCCTATGCTTATTACAGCATTATTTACAATAGCCGAGATATGAAAGCAACCTAAGCATCCATAAATAGATGAGTGGGTAAAAAAGATGGGCTACATAAATACAATGGAATATTACTCAGCTATAAAAAATAATGAAATCTTGTCAATTGCAACAACATGGATGGACCTAGAGGGTATCATGCTAAATGAAGTAAGACAGAGAATGACAAATATTATGTGATTTCCCTTATATGTGAAATTTAAAAAACGATAAATGAACAAATTAATAAAACAGAAATAGACTCAAATTCAGAAGAGAAATGGGTGGTTGCCAGAGGGAAAAGGTCTGGGAGGATGAGTGAAATAGTTGAAGGGGATTAAGAGGTACAAAATTCCAGTTATAAAGTAAATAAGTCAGTCATGAAATATAAAGTACAGCATAGGGAATATAATTTTGTAATTACTTTGTATGGTGACAGAACAACTATGTTGATCATGATGAGCATTTTGAGATGTTTAATAAATGTGGGATCATTATGCTGTACAGCTGAAACTAATAATGCATGTCAACTATGCTTCAATTAAAAATTAACTAATTTTTTAAAAAAGAATTTACAACTGCTCATTGATTGACAGCGAGTTATACAACGGGATTCTTCTCCCAAGTTTGCTGAGTACTGTCAGAGGAAATGATGAAATAATTAACCTTTACATTTGTAAATGCTAGGATAATAATTTAAAAGTGTTAGAAATTATAAACCACTTCTAAATTATGAAACTTCCAGAGATATCAACTTTTATAGGTGACCTCAATAATTTTTATATTATTCTAAGTTAAAGTGGGTTTTATCTATTTAAAAATACCAACAGATAGAGTTTACTTCAATTAACTTTATATCTTGGTCATGTTAATAGTTTATATAGTGATTATAGGGGCATAATAATTCCTTTATTGATAGTTTTAAATTGAAAATTTTGGCTGTTTGAATAATTCAGTTGAGAATAGCTATTGTCAATGGCCATGATAGTGACAAAATCCCAATGTAACATCTGCGGGTGTTTTTTAAAATTCTGAGCCTAGTTAGTGGTCAAATCTCTCTGAAATCTCTTCCCCTCTTCCACTGCTAATGTTTCTCTAATTATTGTATGTAAACTTGCCTTTTTCTAAATCAACTTTTTAAATTAATTATTTATTTTTCAACAGCTTTATTCAGTTATCTTTGATGAAGTCCTCAATTTTTGGTTGAATGAATCAAATAAATACTGTCTAAAGTACTTTTATGCATATTTTCCCTTGCCATCCACCCTGTGCCCTCTAGCAGAGTTGTCTTTCTCCAGTCTCAGATAGAACCATCTCATTTGTTTTGTGATCCACTTCCCTCAGTTTCCGTTGCCTATGGGATGAATTCCTAACTTAGTGTTGCCTAACAGGTTCTTCATAATCTTTTCCTGCTTAATTTGTAAATATTCTATTGTACCCAAGACACTTTATTATCCATGACTATAAGTATATTCTTCCCCAAATATGGTAAGCTTTCTCATGCCTCTGTACCTTTCCATAATACTTTCCCTTCTCCCCACCCACCACGCCCTCCACATTTCCTCTGACAAAACTTCCTTTGACACATATCTCCTGAGCATTTTGTCAGTCTTCTGTGTGTCCACAGCTTTTTTATCTATGTCACTGTGATAACACTTATTTAATCTTATGGTAATTAATGTGTACAAACCTCTTTCTGCCATGAGATGGTGCACTTCTGATGAACAAGAACCACGTTATTCCCCTTTGTGTCCCACCCACCAGCAGTGACCACAACAGTGCTGACACATAGTAGGTGCTCAACACCTACTGTTTATAGATTAATTAGATAACTTTCTCTGTAGTCAAAGGTTACTTCAGGCAAGAGATTTTTTAAAAAAGAATATAGTATCTATTCTTGACTTTAGCATGTATTTTAGAATTTCAAAGCTAAACACCATTTAAGATCCAAGGTATTCCTTCAGTTCATGTTACCAGGCCAAATATTCACTGTGTAGAGAGGATCTGGTCCCTCCTCTGTAGTCAGCCTGATCTAGTTCACACCCATTCTTCTAAACACATTGTGATCCACAGTTTTTCTCTTATGGGTTGTTCTCTCCTTTGTTTCCAAGGTCATAATGTCCTTTCTTAGAGGGCTGCCTCAAGATCTGTTGTTTGTAAGGAACATCTCTCTTTCTAAACTCTTGTTTCTAATGGTGATCCAATAAGTGACATAACTTATCACTCTCTAATTATTGCATGTAAACTTGCCTTTTTTCCTTTCTAAACAAATTCAGATGATCCTTCAGGAATAACTTATACTGTGTAGTTGTTTAGGAAACCCTGTCCCGTAAGTCACATCACACCTAAAATAAGCCACACAGGGAGGTCTCAAATAATTGTTGATAAATTGAGTACTAAGTGAATGCATATTTCTTTAAAAAAGAAAAACTAGCACTTTGAGAGATGCTGAACTTTTTGCCTGAAACCATTGTCACAGTTCTCCTTGAACAGATCCATAAAGTTAAAAGAAAATAAAGGAAAGTACTTAGTTTTAATAAATATCTGAATTCTGGTTCTATGCTTCTTAAGCGAGCTCATTTTCTAGTTGATGAAGCCTACTTGTAGGAAGTAAATACAGCTTATATACTAGAATTTTCTGTTGCATATTCTGATAAACTGTGATTGCAATAGAAAAGTTTCAGAGGCCGAAAGTGTAATTTATAATAAATATAAAAGCTTTTTTACAGGGATTGAGAATTCTGGATACTTTTCCACGAACCTAACAGTCTTCACTGATAACACATGTTTTTGTGAAATTACATTTATTTCTCATTTCCTTTATAATAAGATATCATCTACAAGAAGCAAACCCAGAAAGCTGTGTTCACACTGATAGTCTTACATGTTTTTTTAAATCTTAATGAGAGCATTTCTCAAATACGTGGGGGACAAAGAATATAAACAATATTCCAACTTGCTTTTATTAGTGTAGGTATCTTCTAATAGAGCCTTCTTGTTACTTAAGTATTTCCCTGTTGGTCTTTAACTTGATGCACACAATGAATGTGATGTCTAGGCAAAGAAGGGGAAAATCTAGATAATTCTTTCAGCTCTACCTCATACGTAGCTCTATGACCTTGAGCAGATCATTCGACATTTTTCTTACTTTTCACAGCAACAGATAATGAATCTCCACTGCATTATTTACAGAATTATTATAAGAATATAATATTAGAATGTAAGAGGATAACATGTAAACATTCTCATAAAATATGACACTAATGAATGGAAATTATTATTACCTAGGCACCACAATATCCTAACTTAATTTATGTAATTTTTAAGAAGTATTTAAGAAAAGCCTTCTGATGAATGTTCCTTGAAGATGAATGTTTCAAACTTGATTAATGTGCTGAGGGTTGATTTACAACTGAAAATGTCTGTGAGCAGGTCAAAAATGATGAGACAATTAGAAATAATTTGGTCTCCTCCTACCAGACTGGTCCAGTGCTAACAAAGTCTAAACACTATTTACTGAGGGAACACTTCCTTGTTAATCATCATCAGTGGATATTTAAGGGGCCTACCCATGCAATTGGTGCCCGAGCTGATTTTCTTTTTTTTTTTTTTTGCATGTGCTTTTCTTTTTTTTTAAATTTTATTTTGGTATCATTAATCTACAATTACATGAAGGACATTATGTTCACTAGGCTCCCCCTCTCACCAAGTCCCCCCCACATACCCATTCACAGTCACTGTCCATCATCATAAGATGCTGTAAAATCACTATTTGTCTTCTCTGTGTTGCACAGCCCTCCCCGTGCCCCCCCACACTATACATGTTAATCGTAATGCCCCCTTTCATTTCTCCTGCCCTTATCCCTCCCTTCCCACCTGTTCTCCCCAGTCCCTTTCCGTTTGGTAACTGTTAGTCCATTCTTGGGTTCCGTACTTCTGTTGCTGTTTTGTTCCCTCAGTTTCTTCTTTGCTCTTATACTCCACATATGAGTGAAATCATTTGGTACTTGTCTTTCTCCGCCTGGCTTATTTCACTGAGCAAAATACTCTCTAGCTCCATCCATGTTGTTGCAAATGGTAGGATCTATTTTTTTCTTATAGCTGAGTCATATTCCATTGTGTATATGTACCACATCTTCTTTATCCATTCATCTACTGATGGACATTTAGGTTGCTTCCATATCTTGGCTATCGTAAATAGTGCAGCGATAAACATAGGGGTGCATCTGTCTTTTTCAAACTGGAGTGCTGCTTTCTTAGGGTAAATTCCTAGAAGTGGAATTCCTGGGTCACATGGTATTTCTATTTTGAGCATTTTGAGGAACCTCCATACTGCTTTCCACAATGGTTGAACTAATTTACATTCCTACCAGCAGGGTAGGAGGGTTCCCCTTTCTCCACAACCTCGCCAACATTTTGTTTGTCTTTTGGATGGTGGCCATCCTTACTGGTGTGAGATGATATCTCATTGCGGTTTTAATTTGCATTTCTCTGATGACAAGCAATATGGAGCATCTTTTCATGTGTCTGTTGGCCATCTGAATTTCTTCTTTAGAGAACTGTCTATTCAGCTCCTCTGCCCTTTTTTTAATTGGATTATTTGCTTTTTGTTTGTTGAGGTGTGTGAGCTCTTTATATATTTTGGATGTCAACCCTTTGTCGGATCTGTCATTTATGAATATATTCTCCCATACTGTAGGATACCTTTTTGTTCTATTGATGGTGTCCTTTGCTGTACAGAAGCTTTTCAGCTTGATATAGTCCCATTTGTTCATTTTTGCTTTTGTTTCCCTTGCCCGGGGAGAAATGTTCAAGAAGAGGTCACTCATGTTTATGTCTAAGAGATTTTGCCTATGTTTTTTCTAAGAGTTTTATGGTTTCATGACTTACATTCAAGTCTTTGATTCATTTCGAATTCACTTTTGTGTATGGGGTTAGACAGTGGTCCAGTTTCATTCTCTTACATGTAGCTGTCCAGTTTTGCCAGCACCATCTGTTGAAGAGACTGTCATTTCCCCATTGTATGTCCATGGCTCCTTTATCAAATATTAATTGGCCATATATGTTTGGGTTAATGTCTGGAGTCTCTATTCTGTTCCACTGGTCTGTGGCTCTGTTCTTGTGCCAGTACCAAATTCTCTTGATTACTGTGGCTTTGTAGTAGAGCTTGAAGTTGGGGAGTGAGATCCCCCGCACTTTATTCTTCCTCCTCAGGAGTGTGTTGGCTATTTGGGGTCTTTGACAGTTCCATATGAATTTTTGAACTATTTGTTCTAGTTCATTGAAGAATGCTGTTGGTAATTTGATAGGGATTGTATCGAATCTGTATATTGCTTTGGGCAGGATGGCCATTTCGACAATATTAATTTTTCCTAGCCAGGAGCATGGGATGAGTTTCCATTTGTTAGTGACCTCTTTAATTTCTCTTAAGAGTGTCTTGTAGTGTTCAGGGTATAGGTCTTTCACTTCCTTGGTTAGGTTTATTCCTAGGTATTTTATTCTTTTTGATGCTATTGTGAATGGAGTTGTTTTCCTGATTTCTCTATTAGTTCATTGCTAGTGTATAGGAAAGCTACAGATTTTTGTGTGTTAATTTTGTATCCTGCAACTTTGCTGTATTCCAATATCAGTTCTAGTAGTTTTGCAGTGGAGTCTTTAGGGATTTTTATGTACAATATCATGTCGTCTACAAATAGTGACAGTTTGACTTCTTCTTTTCCAATCTGGATTCCTTGTATTTCTTTGTTTTGTCTGATAGCCGTGGCTAGGACCTCCAGTACCACGTTGAATAACCGTGGGGAGAGTGGGCATCCCTGTCTTGTTCTCAATCTCAGAGGAAAAGCTTTCAGCCTCTCGCTGTTCAGTATGATGTTAGCTGTAGGCTTATCATATATGGCCTTTATTATGTTGGGGTACTTGCCCTCTATGCCCATTTTATTGATAGTTTTTATCATGAATGGATGTTGAATTTTGTCGAATGCTTTTTCAGCATCTATGGAGATGATCATGTGGTTTTTGTCCTTCTTTTTGTTGATGTGGTGGATGATGTTGATGGATTTTTGAATGTTGTACCATCCTTGCATCCCTGGGATGAATCCCACTTGGTCATGGTGTATGATCCTCTTGATGTATTTTTGAATTCGGTTTGCTAATATTTTGTTGAGTATTTTTGCATCTACGTTCATCAGGGATATTGGTCTGTAGTTTTCTTTTTGGGTGGGGTCTTTGCTTGGTTTAGGTATTAGGGTGATGTTAGCTTCATAGAATGAGTTTGGGAGTATCCCCTCCTCCTCTATTTTTAGGAAAACTTTAAGGAGAATGGGTATTATGTCTTCCCTGTATGTCCGATAAAATTCCGAGGTAAATCCATCTGGCCTGGGGGTTTTGTTCTTTGGTAGTTTTTTGATTACCGCCTCAATTTCGTTGCTGGTAATTGGTCTGTTTAGATTTTCTGTTTCTTTCTGGGTCAGTCTTGGAAGGCTGTATTTTTCTAGGAAGTTGTCCATTTCTCCTAGGTTTCCCAGCTTGTTAGCATATAGGTTTTCATAGTATTCTCTAATAATTCTTTGTATTTCTGTGGGGTACGTCGTGATTTTTCCTTTCTCATTTCTGATTTTGTTGATGTGTGTTGACTCTCTTTTCCTCTTAATAAGTCTGGCTAGAGGCTTATCTATTTTGTTTATTTTCTCAAAGAACCAGCTCTTGGTTTCATTGATTTTTGCAATTGTTTTATTCTTCTCAATTTTAATTATTTCTTCTCTGATATTTATTATGTCCCTCCTTCTGCTGACCTTAGGCTTCATTTGTTCTTCTTTTTCCAATTTTGATAATTGTGACGTTAGACCATTTATTTGGGATTGTTCTTCCTTCTTTAAATATGCCTGGATTGCTATATACTTTCCTCTTCAGACTGCTTTTGCTGTATCCCACAGTAGTTGGGGCTTTGTGTTGTTGTTATTTGTTTCCATATATTGCTGGATCTCCATTTTGATTTGGTCATTGATCCACTGATTATTTAGAATCATGTTGTTAAGCCTCCATGTGTTTGTGAGCCTTTTTGCTTTCTTTGTATAATTTATTTCTAGTTTTATGCCTTTGTGGTCTGAAAAGTTGGTAGGATTTCAATCTTTTGGAATTTACTGAGGCTCTAGTATGTGGTCTATTCTGGAGAATGTTCCATGTGCACTTGAGAAGAATGTGTATCCTGTTGCTTTTGGATGTAGAGTTCTGTAGATGTCTATTAGGTCCATCTGTTCTAGTGTGTTGTTCAGTGCCTCTGTGTCCTTACTTATTTTCTGTCTGGTGGATCTGTCCTTTGCAGTGAGTGGTGTGTTGAAGTCTACCAAAATGAATGCATTGCATTCTATTTCCTCCTTTAATTCTGTTAGTATTTGTTTCACATATGCTGGTGCTCCTGTATTGGGTGCATATATATTTATTATGGTTATATCCTCTTGTTGGACTGAGCCCTTTATCATTATGTAATGTCCTTCTTTATCTTTTGTTACTTTCTTTATTTTGAATTCTATTTTGTCTGATACTAGTATTGCAACACCTGCTTTTTTCTCTCTGTTGTTTGCATGAAATATCTTTTTCCATCCCTTGACTTTAAGTCTGTGCATGTCTTTGGGTTTGAGGTGAGTCTCTTGAAAGCAGCATATGAATGGGTCTTGCTTTTTTATCCATTCTATTACTCTGTGTCTTTTGATTGGTGCATTCAGTCCATTTACATTTAGGGTGATTATTGAAAGGTATGTACTTATTGCCATTGCAGGCTCTAAGTTTGTGGTTACCAAAGGTTCAAGGTTAGCTTCTTTACTATCTTACTGTCTAACTTAACTCACTTATTGAGCTATTATAAACATTGTCTGATGATTCTTTATTTCTCTCCCTTCTTATTCCTCCTCCTCCCTTCTTCATATGTTGGCTGTTTTGTTCTGTGCTGTTTTTAGGAGTGCTCCCATATAGAGCAGTCCCTGCAAGATGCCCTGTAGAGGTGGTTTGTGGGAGGCAAACTCCCTCAACTTTTGCATGTCTGGGAATTGTTTAATCCCTCCTTCATATTTAAATAATAATTCTCCTGGATACAGTATTCTTGGTTTGAGGCCCTTCTGTTTCATTGTATTAAGTATATCATGTCATTCTCTTCTGGCCTGTAAGGTTTCTGTTGAGAAGTCTGATGATAGCCTGATGGGTTTTCCTTTGTTGGTGACCTTTTTTTTTCTCTCTGTCTGCCTTTAATACTCTGTCTTTGTCTTTGACCTTTGTCATTTTAATTATTATGTGTCTTGGTGTTGCCCTCCTTGGATCCCTTGTCATGGGAGTTCTGTGTACCTCTGTGGTCTGAGAGGCCATTTCCTCCCCTAGTTTGGGGAAGTTTTCAGCAATTATTTCTTCTAAGACACTTTCTATCCCTTTTTCTCTCTCTTCTTCTTCTGGTACCCCTATAATGCAGATATTGTTCCGTTTCGATTGGTCACACAGTTCTCTTAATATTCTTTCATTCTTGGAGATCCTTTTATCTCTTTCGCATCAGCTTCTCTGCATTCCTGTTCTCTGTTTTCTAGTCCATTAATGGTCTCTTGCATCTCATCCATTCTGCTTTGAAGTCCTTCTGGAGATTGTTTTGTTTCTGTATTCTCCCTCCTTAGTTCTTGCATATTTCTCTGCAAGTCCATCAGCATGGTTATGACTGTTGTTTTGAATTCTTTTTCAGGAAGATTGGTTAAATCTATCCCCCCAGGTTCCTTCTCAGGGGAAGATGTAGAAAATGTCAAAGGTGTTTGGTTTAGTCTTGTCTGGATCAAATTTTTTTGCCTTTTCATGTTGATAGGTGCAGTGGTATGCTATTGA
Organism: Manis pentadactyla; assembly: GCF_030020395.1. NCBI lineage: Eukaryota > Metazoa > Chordata > Mammalia > Pholidota > Manidae > Manis > Manis pentadactyla. Next base: position 115,016,445 of record NC_080024.1, on the reverse strand, counting down.
CTCATTTGTCAGCTGGGAGTCAAGACTCTTTCCACTTGGCTCCTGGCCTTTCTTTACTGGGACAACTGCGACCTCTAGTGGCTTGTGTTGGGCAATTGCATGTAGACTGGGTCTCTGTATCTTGCCTGGCCGGTATGGAGGAAGCTCCCTTGCTGTGGGCGTGGCCAGCCTCAGGCCACTGCTCTGCTATGGCAGGGCCCTGGAGGGGTAATGGATGGAGGGCTGTTTGGCTGTTTACCTCTGTGGGGGGTCTCAGAGCTGTTGCCCAGGGGATTAGTGTGCCCAGAGTTCCCTGGAATTTCCAGCTGCTGGACTGTGACCTGGGATTCTTCTGTTCAGCTGTGGGGTCCCTGTCCCTTTAAGACTTTCAAAAAGCACTCGCTTTTCTTTGTCCCAGGGGTGCTGGCTTCAGGACCCGCTCACAGGTCTTACTGTCCTGCTTCCCTAGTTTCCTGCACCCCATGCATGCACTGTGTCTGTGCTCTGGTGCGGATGGCTAGGGCTGGGTGTTTAGCAGTCCTGGGCTCCCTCTCCCTCCCAGCTCCAACTCCTCTCTTCCCGCCAGGAGCTGGGGTGAGGGGCCTCGGGTCCTGCCAGGCTGGGGCTTGTATCTTACCCCTTTCACCAGGTGCTGGGTTCTCGCAGGTGTGGATGTAGTCTGACTGTTGTCCTGTGTCTCTTGGTCTCTATTTTAGGAATAGTTGTATTTGTTGTATTTTCAAAAATATATATGTTTCTGGGAGGAGATTCCCACTGTCCTACTCACGCCGCCATCTTGGCTCCGCCTCCTGCATGTCCAGCTGATATTCTTAGGGTAGTTTGTTCATCTATAACACATTTAGCATAGGGAGATGGGTGTTTCCAATGATGTCGTTATTTGAAAAAAACAAGTGTATGAACTTGGGTTGGTAAATTCATGTATTTATTATTATCAAATGCTTGATTTTCATAGGTAGTTCATAGCATTCCCAGGAGCATAGGTGTTCCTGTTGATTGCAGAGCCAATGGGAGAACAGGCTGGTGAAGGGAGTCAATTATATGCAAAACTATGTGTGCACATGTGTGGGTATGTTTCTAGGCAAAAAATCCAGAGCTGTCATAAGGTTCTCTAGTGAACATGTAACTTCTGGGTTGACAGTACTTTTGTGATTATATACCATCATTCTATAGAAGGGGGTTTGGGGCACCCCAATGTATGTGATATGGGAGAATGTTTCCCATAATAGATGCTGTGAACGCCAAGTCAACATGAGAAGATCTTGTCACACACTTTTTTTCTTAGATGAGTCCCCATTTATCTTGAGTTGGAATTCTTCGTGTATGACTGTTCTTATCATATTAAGTGTTTTAACATTTTAAAAACTATAAAGAGTGTTGTTTAGAAAAATCTACAAAATAGTTACCTGAGAGATTCATGTCTTGCACATAACAACTTCTGCAGATATATTCCTATATATTTAAAAGAAAATCAGCTCAAGTGCACATAGAAAATTTTTAAGAATAGATCATATACTAGGCCACAAAAATACCCTCAGTAAATTCAAAAAGACTGAAATTGCAACAAACAGCTTCTCAGACCACAAAGGTATGAAACTAGAAATAAATTACACAAAGAAAATGAAAAAGCCCACAAACACATGGAGGCTTAATAACATGCTCCTAAATAATCAATGGATCAATGACCAAATAAAAACAGAGATCAATCAATACATGGAGACAAATCACTACAATAATTTAACACCACAAAATCTGTGGGATGCAGCAAAGGCCTTACTAAGAGGGACATATATTGCAATACAGGCCAACCTCAGGAAAGAAGAACAATCCCAAATGAACAGTCCAAACTCACAATTAATAAAACTAGAAAAAGAAGAACAAATGAGGACCAAAGTCAGTAAAAGGAGGGACATAATAAAGATTAGAGCATAAATAAATAAAATCGAGAAGAATAAAACCATAGAAAGAATCAATGAAAGCAGGAGTTGATTCTTGGAGAAAATAAACAAAATAAATATACCCATAGCCAGACAAATCAAGAAAAAAAGAGAGTCTACACACATAAATAGAATTATAAATGAGAAAGGAAAATTACCACAGACACATCAGGAATACAAAGAATTATGAGATAATTCTATGAAAAATTATATGATAACAAACTGGATAACTGAAAAGAAATAGACAACTTCCTAGAAAAATACAAACTTCCAAGGCTGACCCAGGAAGAAACAGAAAATATGAATAGACCAATTACAATCAAGAAAATTGAATTGGTAATAAAAAACTACAAAAGAACAAAACACTCAGAAAAGATGGTTCCACTGCTGAATTTTATCAAATATTTAGTGAACACGTAATACCAATCCTACTTAAGGTTTTCCAAAAAGTAGAAGAGGAGGGAATACTCTCAAACTCATTTCATGAGGCCAGCATCACTCTATTACCAAAACCAGCCAAAGAGACAACAATAAAAGAAAATTAAAGACCAATATCCCTGATGAACAACAAAATACTAGCAAATCAAATTCAAAAATACATCAAAAAGATCATCCATCATGACCAAGTAGGATGTATTCCAGAGATGCAAGCATGGTACAACATTTGAAAATCCATCAATGTCATCCACCACATCAACAAAAAGAAGGGCAAAAACACATGATCATCTCCATAGGTGCTGAAAAAGCATTTGACAAAAGCCAACATCCATTCATGATAAAAACTCTCAACAAAATGGGTATAGAGGGCAAGAACCTCAAAATAATAAAGGTCATATATGACAACCCCACAGTCAACACTATAGTTAACAGTGAGAATCTGAAAGCTTTTTACTTTAAGATCGGGAACAAGACAAGGATGCCCGCTTTCCCCACTTTAATTTGATATAGTTTGCAGATGACATGATATTGTACATATAAAATGCTAAAGAATCCACTCCAAAACTACTAGATCTAATATCTGAATTCAGCAAAGTTGCAGGATACAAAATTAATACACAGAAATCAATGGCTTTCCTATACACTAATGATGAATTAGCAGAGAGAGAAGTCAGGAAAACAATTCCATTCACATTTGCAACAAAAAGAATAAAATACCAAGGAATAAACCTAACCAAGGAAGTCAGATACCTATATTCTGAAAATAATAAGACACTCATGAGAGAAATTAAAGAAGATACTAAGAAATGGAAACACATTCCATGGTCATGTATAGGAAGAATTAATATTGTCAAAATGGCCATCCTGCTGAAAGCAATCTACAGATTCAATGCAATCCCTATCAAAATACCAACATCATTCTTCAATGAACTAGAGCAAATAGTTCTAAAATTCATATGGAACCACTAAAGAACTTGATTAGCCAAAGAAATACTGAGAAGGAAGAATAGAGCATGGGAAAGTATGTTCCCTAACATCAAGCTTTACTACAAAGCCAAAGGAATCCAAACAATTTGGTACTGGCACAAGAACAGACCCATAGACCAACGGAACAGACTAGAGAGCCCAGATATAAACCCAAGCATACATGGTCAATTAATATACGATAAAGGAGCCATAGACATACAACAGGGAAATGACAACCTCTTCAAAAACTGGTATTGGCAAAACTGGACAGCTACATGCAAGGGAATGAAATTGGATTATGGTTTAACCCCATATACAAAAGTAAACTCAAAATTTATCAAAGACATGTATGTACATCATGGAACCATATAATTCTTAGAGGAATACATAGGAGAATTTTCTTGAATATAAACATGAGCAAATGTTTCCTGAAGGCATTTCCTTGGACAAGGGAAACAAAATAAAAAATAATCAAATAAGAGTACATTATGCTAAAAAGCTTCCATACAACAAAGGACACCATCAACATAACAAAAAGACATACTACAGTATGGGAGAATATATTTGCAAATGACATATCCAACAAGGGGTTAACATCCAAAGTATATAAAGAACTCACATGCCTCAACACCCAGAAAGCAAATAATCCTATTAAAAAATGGGTGGAGGATATGAACAGACACTTCTCCAAAGAAGAATTTCAGATGGACAACAAGCACATGGAAAGATGCTCCACATCGTGAATTATCAGGGAAATGCAAATTAAAACCACAATGAGATAGCACCTCACACCAGTAAGGATGGCCAACATAGAAAAGACTAGGAACAAAAAATACTGGTGAGGATGTGGAGAAAGGGGAACCCTCCTACACTGCTGGTGGGAATGTAAATTATTTCAACCTTTGTAGAAAGCAGTATGGAGGTTCCTAAAAAAACTCAAAAAGAAAAACCATTTGAACCAGAAATTCCACTCCTAGGAATTTACCCTAAGAATGTAGGATCCCAGTTTCAAAAAGACATACGCACCCCTATGTTTATTGCAGCACTATTTGCAATAGCCAAGGAATGGAAGCAACCTAAGTGTCCATCAGTAGATGAATGGATAAAGATGTGGTACATATACACAATGGAATATTATTCAGCCATAAGAAGAAAAAAAATCCTACTATTTGCAACAACATGGATGGAGCTAGAGGGTTTTATGCTCGGTGAAGTAAGCCAGGCCAAGAAAGACAATTACCAAATGATTTCATTCATCTGTGGAGCATAAGAACAAAGAAAAAACTGAAGGAACAAAACAGCAGCAGACTCACAGAACCCAGGCATGGACTAACATTGCCAAAGGGAAAGAGACTGGGGAGGGTGGGTGGGAAGGGAGGGAGAAGGGGAATGAGGGACATTACAATTAGCACACATAACATAGGCATGGGGCACTGTTAAGGCAGTATAGCACAGAGAAGACAAGTAGTAACTCTATAGCATCTTACTACACTGATGGACAGTGACTGAAATGGCGGATGTGGTGGGGACTTGATAATGGAAGGAATCTAGCAACTACAATGTTGCTCATGTGATTGTATATTAATGATACCAAAATGAAAAATATATAAATACAAAGAAAAGTAAATCAGAAATGTCCTTCCTGTTAGATCATCATATCTCTAGTGAGGATCCTCATCTAATATCCAGGATGATTTTCTAAAAATCTTAATGTGGCACTATATTTCATAGCCCAGCAAAAAATATTTTACAATTTATACTGATCATGCCAAATTCCTAGATAGTTACTACTATCACAGTTTGAAAGACAATACTCAGTACTATTTTGTGATGTAGTCTTTATTTCAAAGTCCTAGCAAAGAAATCCATAGCCCTTAACAGATGGTCATTACTCCAGATATAGTGTAATAGTGAAAGTTTTACAACTTACTTTTCCAAATTGATTCACTTGTTTTCTGCTTCTGCCTTTCTAATGGGATAAAACCAATGAATATTTGTAAATTGTCTTGTGCTGTAAGACCAAAATGTTTTTTTCTTAATGCCATTTTAATGGAAATTTGTAAATTATAGTCTGAGCCTATTTCAGTGTTTACTTTTTAGTGGTCATTAGTAATAGCTCTTATTTATATGAAAATCTGAGTATGGCCCATTTGCCCCTTGTGATTTTGGGAAAAATTTAATGAATACTAAGAAGAAAGCATTTATGAGCAACTGGAAGATGAGTGTTGGGATATTTGTCTGGTCTATGTTGTATAACTTTTAAATTTATTTCAATTTGGAATCACGTGAATGATGGTTTGTAGCATTGGGAAGAATTCTGAAATCAGAAGATTCTTTATCAAGACAGAGGTTGACTGCAGGACTTATAACTGTCTTGTGCTACAAAGGACCCTGACATCATGGTTTGTGTAATTCTATTCTAGGTGTTACAGATCAAAACAAAGATTAGACAACAGTATTTCTTGAAAAAGCTAATATTATAAATTATAAACTGATGAAAATATTTAAGGGTTAAGTTAATATTTAAGAAGAGAATTGCTGATTTAGAATTCAGTTAAGATATATATGGGAGGAGAGGATTCAAAATGGCAGTGTGAGAGATGAGAAAGAGAAATCCTCCCAAAACCACATGTAATATGAAGATATAGTTAATACAACTAATCCTAAAAGAGCAACAGGAAAGAAGGCTGCACCAGACTGCATACACCTGGAGAACAGAGCGGACCTCATGAAATAGGGCATCAGTGCCATTCCACGGTGACCCCCAACATCACTCCAAGAACTGAGCAGCTCCAGAGATGAGAGCTTCTGGGCACTACACAGTGCCACATACAAATATGAAATGTCAAAGGAACCTGGTTCAGACCAAAATCTCACAACACCAGGAAAAAAGCCCAAATGAAACTGAACTCACCAATCTTCCTGAAAGAGAGTTCAAAATAAAAATCATAAACATGCTCATTGGAGGTACAGAAAAATATTGAAGAATTCAGGGATGAATTTAGGATAGAGATTCTATCATTAAGAAATTCCATATTTGAAATGAAACATAAAATGGAGGGATTTAAAAACAGATTCGATATAGTAGAAGAGATGGTAAATGGAACAGAAATTAGAAAAGAGAAATAGAAAGAAGCTGAGGCACAGAGAGATAAAAGGATATCTAAGAATGAAAGAATAATAAGAGAACTGTGTGACCCATGTAAAAGGAACAATATGCACATTATACAGGCACCAGAAGAAGAAGGAGAGAGAAAAAGGGATACAAAATGTCTTTGAGGAGGTAATTGCTGAAAACTTTCCCAATATGGGGAAGGAAATAGTCTCTCAGGCCATGGAGGCACAAAGATCTTCAAACACAAGGGACCCAAGGAAGACAACACCAACACATATAATAATTAAAATAGCAAAGATCAAAGTTAAGGACAGACTTTTGAAAGCAGCTAGAGAGAGAAAAAAGGTCACATAGAAAGGAAAACCCATCAGGCTATCATCAGACTTCTCAATAGAAACCTTACAGGCCAGAACAGAGTGGCATGATATATTTAATGCAATGAAACAGAAGGGCCTTAAACCAAAAATACTCTACGTGGCAAGATTATCATTTAAATTTGAAGGAGGGATTAAATAATTTTCAGATAAGCAAAAGCTGAGAGAATTTACCTCCCACAAACCACCTCTACAGTGCATTTTGGAGGAATTCCGATAGATGGAAGTATTCCTAAGGCTAAATAGCTGTAACCAGTGGAAATAAATCCACAGCAAATAAAACAGAACATTTAATTACTAAGCAGATGCAAAATGAAATCACCTACCCCCAAAGTCAATCAATGGATAAAAAAAAGAGTACAGAATATGATAACTGGTATATAAAGAATGGAGGAGGAAGGAAAAGGAAGGAAAAAAAAGAAACTTTAGACTGTGTTTGTAATGAGTTAAATTAGACTGTTAGATAGTAAGGGAATTACCCTTGAACCTTTGGTAACCATGAATCTAAAGCCTGCAATGGCAATAAGTACATACCTATTGATAATCACCCTAAATGTAAATGATCTGAATGCACCAGTCAAAAGACATAGAGTCATTGAGTGGATAAAAACAAGACCCATCTATATGCTGTGTACAAGAGACTCACTTCAAACCCAAAGACATATACAGACTGAAGGCAAAGGGATGGAAAAAGATATTTCATGCAACTAATAGGGAGAAAAAAGCAAGAGTTGCAGTTCTTGAATCAGACAAAATAGACTTCAAAACAAAGAAATTCACGAGAGACAAAGTAGGACATTACATAATGAGAAAGGGTTCAGTCCAACAAGAGGATATAACTGTTATAAATATCTATAAACCCAACACAGGATCACTTACATATGTGAAACAAATACTAACAGAATTAAAGGGGGAAATAGAAGGCAATGCATTCATATTAGCAGGCTTCCACACACCACTCACTCCAAAGGACAGATGAACCAGATAGGTAAGGAGACAGAGGCAGTGAACAATGTATTAGAACAGTGACCTACCAGACATCTACAGAATACTCCAACCAAAAGCAACAGGATACACATTCTTCTCAACTGCACATGGAATATTTTCAAGAATAGATATCATATACTGCACCATGAAAATTGCTTCAGTAAATTCAAAAAGACTGAAATTGCAACAAACAGCTTATCAGACCACAAAGGTATGAAACTAGAAATAAATTACACAAAGAAAATGAAAAATCTCACAAACACATGGAGGATTATTAATAACATGCTCCTAAAAAATCAATGGATCAATGACCAAATAAAAACAGAGATCAACCAATATATGGAGACAAATGACAATAGTAATTCAACACCACAAAATCGGTGGGATGCAACAAAGGCCATGCTTAGAGAGAAGTATATTGCAATACAGGCCTACCTCAGGAAAGAAAAACAATCCCAAATAAACAGTCTAAACTAACAATTAATGAAACTATAAAAAGAAGAACAAATGAGACCCAAAGTCAGTAAAAGGAGGGACATAATAAAGATCAGAGCACAAATAAATAAAATCGAGAAGAAAAAACAATAGAAAGAATCAGTAAAAGCAGGAGCTGATTCTTTGAGAAAATAAACAAAATAGATAAACCAGTACCCAGACTAATCAAGAAAAAGGAGAGTCTACACACATAAACAGAATCATAAATGAGAAAGGAAAATCACTACAGACACCTGAGAAATACAAAGGATTATGAAATAGTACTATGAAAAATTATATGCTAACAAACTGGATAACCTAGGATAAATGGACAACTTTCTAGAAAAATACAATGCTCCAAGGCTGACACAGGAAGAAACAGAAAATCTGAACAGACCAATTACCAGCAAGGAAATGGAATTAGTAATCAATAAACTACCTAAGAACAAAACTCCTGGTCCAGATGGTTTCACTGCTGAATTTTATCAAACATTTAGTGAATACCTAATACCAAGTCTACTTAAGATTTTCCAAAAAGTAGAAGAGGAGGGAATACTCCCAGACATTTTATCAGGCCAGAATCACTCTAATACCAAAACCAGGCAAAGACACCACACACACACACACACACACAAAAAAAATTAAAGACCAATATCCCTGATGAACATAGATGAAAAAATACTCAGCAAAATATAAGCAACCCGAAATAAAAAATACATTAAAAAGATCATCCATCATGACCAAGTAGGATGTATTCCAGAGATGCAGGCATGGTACAACATTTGAAAATCCATCAACGTCATCCACCACATCAACCAACCTCCATAGGTGCTGAAAAAGCACTTGACAAAACTCAACATCCATTCATGATAAAAACTCTCAACAAAATGGGTATAGAGGGCAAGTACCTCAAAATAATAAAGGCCATATGTGACAAACCCACAGCCGACATTATACTTAACAGTGAGAATCTGAAAACTTTTTCCTTTCCAATCAAGAACAAGACAAGGATGCCCACTCTCCCCACTTTAATTTGACATAGTTCTGGAGGTGCTAGCCACAGCAATCAGACAACACAAAGAAATAAAAGGCATCCAGATTGGCAAGGAAGAAGTTAAACTGTCCCTGTTTGCAGATGACATGATATTGTACATAAAAAATGCTAAAGAATCCACTCCAAAACTACTAGATCTAATATCTGAATTCAGCAAAGTTGCAGGATACAAAATTAATACACAGAAATCAATGGCTTTCCTATACACTAATGATGAACTAGCAGAGAGAGAAATCAGGAAAACAATTCCATTCACAGTTGCATCAAAAAGAATAAAATACCTAGGAATAAGCTTAACCAAGGAAGTGAAAGACTTATACACTGAAAACTATAAGACACTTATGAGAGAAATTAAAGAAGATACCAATAAATGGAAACACATCCTATGGTCATGTATAGGAAGAATTAATATTGTCAAAATGGCCATCCTGCCAAAAGCAATCTACAGAGTCAATGCAATCCCTATCAAAATACCAACAGCATTCTTTAAAGAACTAGAACAAATAGTTCTAAAATTCATATGGAACCACAAAAGACTCCAAATAGCCAAAGCAATTCTAAGAAGGAAGAATAAAGTGGTGGGGATTACCCTCTCTGACTTCAAGCTCTACTACAAAGCCAAAGTAATCAAGATAATTTGGTACTGGCACAAGAACAGACCCACAGACCAATGGAACAGACTAGAGAGCCCAGATATAAACCCAAGCATATATGGTCAATTAATATACAATAAAGGAGCCATGGATATACAATGGGGAAATGACAACTGGTGTTGTCAAAACTGGACAGCTACATGCAAGAGAATGAAACTGGATTATTGTCTAACCCCATACAGGGCAATTCCTATTCAGAGCATATTATTCCAAGTTCAGTGCTCAGTATCATAGCTACTGAGAAGAAATAGAAAAGTGGTAGGAAATCAAAACAAAAATGTGAGAATACCAGGATACACAACATCAAATAGGATAACTAACAAAGACCATTCATTCTATGCAGCCAAAAGTAGATTTGACAGAATAGATGTCCATGGAATATTATGGTAAACAAATATAGCTACAAGTATCTCTAACAATGAAGGCAGGAAAACTTCAGGAATATTGAAATCTATTTATAAGTTAAAAAATAATTTCCTTGAGTATTAGAAATCATCATTGAGATATTATTTAAAAACTTTTAATAACAGTTTCATTCATCCTTTCAGCCCAGCACTGCATCATATAGCAGTTTAAACAACTTCAATAAGTTTTTCATTATGGTAGTATCATTTTGAGCACTGAGCACTTTCAATAAAATCATTACACAATATATGTGATGAAGAATATTGACATATACAAAATATATTACTATATCTTCAATTCACTGAATTGATATGATCTAGAAAAGGAGCTTGGAAATAACCTCCTGGCCTAAAAGTAACAGTAACATTTGATAAAAGCATCCTTATTGTATTAAATGCAGGTTAACTGATAGATAGTATAAAAGAAATGTTTATGAATGAAATGTAATTTCTATAGTATGATATACAAAAAAACACATATTACTGTTTTCTTTAATGTTTAGAAAATTTAAATTATTCTTTCAGGGAGATCAGCCTGCCATCGATTAAATCTCTTGACCAATATCAATATCAGGAAAATCATGAAAGCTAGATATTATGTGCATTAGAATATAATGCCCTAGAAAGAATATAAAAAGTCACCAGTGAAATATTTTGGTCGAAAAAGTTAAGCCTGAATCTCATAAAACCATATCTATTATAAGAAGTTTAGGGGATAGAGGACAAGTTAAGGGGCACCATAAGGGAGCAATTAGTGGAACTTGGAATGTGGGGCAAAAAAAAAGAAAGAGAAGAATGAAAGAAAAGAAAGGGATCATTGTGATGATATAAAAGAGACTTAAACAGAAAACCCAACCCAATAGTGAGAACTTCTGGATCCTGATTTGAACATCTAGCATGGCCAGAATCTGACAATTCATTTATTTATAAATTCTGAAAAATTCATAGCCATTATCACCATATACATTACCCCTTCCACAATTTACCTATTCTCTCCTTTTGGAATGCTTACCATATATATGTTGAAATTTTTCACTCTCTCCAGCATATCTATTAACGACCTCCATGTCTTTGTCAGCTGTGGGCTGCATCATGGTTAATCTCCTTAGTTTTATCTTCCAGTTTACTAATACTCTCTTCAGCTATTTCTGATCAGCTATTTAACCTATCCATAGAAGTTTTTTCTTTGGGTAACTACTTATGGAAATTCTTTGGGGGTATAATTTTCTAATCTGCCATATTTTTAGAGTCTGTTTGCTTTAGGTATTTGATCCTCTTTTATGTTTTTAATTGCTTAGTAAATACTTATTAACTAGCCTATATCTGAACTTTGGGGTTTAAGCACATTTGTTATTGTATTGTTGACTCTGACTCCCTGACATTTCATGCCTTTGATAATTTAGGATAGTAAACTCATCTTCAGTGGCTCCTAATTGGTGGTAAATCTCTACAGCTGGTATTAAGGCCACAATGTTCCTGAGAGGTTTTGCATTTGTTTCTGCCCAGAAACCATGCATTTCTGTCTTGGGCTAGCCTGACTCTGAATCTGCCCACTTACTGATTTTTATGTCTTACAGTAGTGTGTTATGGCATAGGAACTTCACTAGGAATTTCTAGAGGACACTGTCCCCTAAGCTAAGCAGCAATCAAGATTCTTATTATTCATCCTAGCAAGTAAGCAGATTTTACACTCAGCATGTAGCCCTTTAAGAATTCTACTCACTTTATGTTGCATTCTAGGTGGTTGAGGATGGAGGGCTTTTATTTTATCTAGTTCACTATTTATCCAAAATTATAAGATTCTGTTTATCAGTCTTCAAAATGAAAAAAGCCACAAAGATGTAATTAGAGTTATTAAAAAGACAAAGTAAAGGACCGCTTTCAAAATCTGGGAAATAGAGGTGATAGGGAGAGTAGGTTATGTTCTCTATTACTGCTACCTTATGAAGGGAGTAAGAAAGATATACTCTATAGTTGATGTAACCAGAAGCTAAGATGTCAATACATTATTCATGATTACATATATGACAAAAAAGAAACTAAATATAGATAAATATCTATCTGAAAGAGAAAGAAGGAAAAAGTGAAGGTTCTTTGAGCTAATTCCAAAGAATCACAGCAAGTCAACAGATAACATTTAAATCAGATAAATTTGAGTACCATAAACATGTTCTCTTAGGATAAAATGAAACACTCGAGGAGTAAATGTGTAAAAACTAATGCTCAGAAAAATACAAAGTGTTGGTTTTGAGAAATAAGATTTGTGAAGGCAAAGAACTACTACTTTTCTCATTATAAACTTATACTAGTTTTCTCTTGCTGCTGTAACAAATTACTACATACTTAGTGGCTTAAAACAACATCCATTTATGAGTTCACAGTTCTGAAGGTCAAAAGCACAGTCATATCATGACTGGATACACTGTTCAGGGTCTCACTGGACTGAAATCAAAGCTTTAATAAGGACTGTGGCTCTCATCTGTGTCTCAAGGTCTTTCAAGCTCAGTATTTGTTGACAGAAATCATTTTCTTTTGGTTCAGGGACTGCAATGCATGTCAGCTGTCAGCTGTAGGCTGCTTTTAGTTCTAGAGACCACTCACATTTCTTGTCACATGGCCATCCATGTTTAACTCAGCACATAGAATCCTCCATGTGCTGACTTTCTCTTCTGCCCCAGAGAGAAAACTCTCTGCTTTTATTTTTTATTTTACATGATCAGAACACTTAATATGAGACCTACCGTCATACCACATTTTTAACTGTACAACACATTGTTTTCTATAGGTACAATGTTGTACAGAAGATCTCTGGAAATTTTTCATTTTGTTTAAGAATTTTATGCCCATTGATTAATGACTTCCCATCCCCACTCCCAGGCCCTGGCAACCTCCATTCTATTTTTTGATTCTATGAATTTAACTATTTAGATTTCTCATATAAGTGAAACCATGAAATATTGATCTTTCATGAGCTTATCCTCCAGGTTCATTTGTGTTGCTGCATTTTGAAGAATTTTCTTTTTTAGGGATTAATAGTTTTCCATGGTATACCACATTTTCTTTATCCATTCCATGTCAATGGACATTTAGTTTGTTTCCATATCTTGGCTGCTGTGAATAGTGAGACAATAAACATAAGAATGCTAATGTCTCTTCAGGATCCTGATTTCAATTCTTTTGGGTAAATACCCAGAAGAGGGGTTGTTGGATCATATAGTAGTTCTATTTTTTTTAATTTTTGAGGAACTCCATACTGTTTTCCATAGTGACTGTACCATTTTGCATTCACAACAACTATGTGCAAGCATTCAAATTCCTCCACATCTTTGTCAACACTTGTCTTTTATTATTTTTTTTATAACAGTCATCCTAATAGGTGTGAGGTAATATCTCATTGTGGTTTTGATTTTCATTTCCCTGATGATTACTGATATGGAGAAATTTCACTTACCTATTGACCATTTATATATTTTCTTTGGAGAAATGTCTATTTAAACCCTTTGCCCATTTTTTAATTGGGTTACTAGTTTTTATTTTGTTTTGTTTTTACTATTGAGTTACAGGAGTTCCTTAGATATTTCAATATTAATCTCTTACCAGATATATAGATTGCAAAGATTTTCTCCCATTCCAGAGGGTGCCTTTTCATGTTGTTAATGGTTTCCTTTGCTGTGCTGAAGCTTTTTAGTTTTATGTTGTCCTAATTGTTTGTTTTTGCTTTTGTTGCTTCTACTTTTGGTGTCATATCCACAAAATCATTGCCAAAATTCCAGTGGCATTTTTTTACATATAAAAAATAGAAAGAACAATTCTGCAAGTCATATTAACTACAAAAGACCATGAAGAGCTGAATCAATCCTGAGAAAGAACAAAGCTGGATCCATCATACATCCTGATTTCAAAATATATTACAAAGCTACAGTAATCAAACCAGTAATTATACTGGCATAAAGACAGTCATACAGATCAATGAAATATAATAGATATCCCAGAAATAAATCCCCATATGTGGGGCCAACTTTTCTTTGACAAGGATACCAAGAATATACAATCAAAAAATGATAGTCTCTTCAACAAATGGTGATGGGAAAAGTGGATATCCATATGTAAAAGAATGAAATTGGATGTTTATCTTACACTACACACACAAATCAACTAAAATGGATTAAAGACAGCCTAGGAACCAAATGTATAAAACTCTCAGAAGAAAACATACAGGAAAAGCTTTGTGACATTGGTCTTGACAGTGAAAACTCTCTGCTTTTTAAGGACTTATATGATTAGTCAGCATAAGTTTTCTGCCATATAAGGTAACACAATCATGAGAGTAACACCAGAGAACAGAGATTATGATGGTCAAAATTCTGTCAACCACAAATTCCTCTGGCATTATTTGGTTTATTTATTATTTTAATAATAAGAATTAATTATAAAATAAAAAAGTCAATGGAAAAGTAAAAAAGAAGATCCAAAGAATGAATATTTCAAAAAGACTGCAGGAAGGGGCAGTTATCCTGGGAGCTACCGAAATACCAGAAGATGGATGAATTTACTGTGGATCATTAGCTATCCTGATGATCCTGAGATTATTTGCTTAATTTCTTTGAATAAGAATCCTCTTTTCTTGGTGTGTGTCTAAATATCTGGCCAAAAGTTGAGGGGGTTGGAAGGTAGATGATCAATTATGTATTAATCAATACATAAATTCCACAGATTTTAAATATCCAAATTAATAGATGAAATGAGGCTAAGAAAGAGAATAAAAAATAAGAGGTGCTGGTCAGAAGGTGAAGTAATGAAGGGTAAGAGTTTTCATGGGAGAAATCAATGGGGATAAGATTTAGTTAGGATGTGATCATGGGCTTAACAGGGTTGGTAAGGTTAGAGTGTTACCATGACCATGAGATGAAGCTGGAGGTGCAGCTCTCTGGAGTTGATGATGTCAGGGATGGATCACTGATCCAGACACTGAAATTAAGAATGACCACATACTAGGAAGAAGGACCTGAATGGAACAGTACCATGGAAAAGAGGGAGTAACAAGAAGGGATGTGCAGTAAGGAAGACATTGGGGATTATTTAGTACTTCTGTTCACATTATCTCAACACTATAATACAAAGAAGGTATCAAGTTATTACTTAAAATTTTGCAAATGAAAAATGATGCTCAGAGACATTAAATAAACTCACTAAATGATACTTGTGACAGATCTAGGGCTGTATGTAACCTGATGATTACAAATCCAATAGAAAATAAGCACCAATTTGATTTAAAAGCTCTTTTATCCTAAATGAGAATATAGGTAGAGGAATAAAGCTAAGAATCCTTTCTAGAAACATGAAGAAGACAAAAATGATGAGTCCCATAACGTACATATGTTTTGTTTTCTATTTGAAAGCTGCCTCAATTCATGCTTCTCTAATGAGATGCAATATAGTCATGCCTGAAATAATTTTGATTAACTGAGATGACTTCCATTAATCTACTTATGAAAGACTCTGTTCATTAATTAGACTGGACAGCACAAATGCAAGAACAATGACACTCCTGTTTCAGAATGTCAGCCAGAATCAGATTAGAAATTAGTGCCTGAAAGGAGTCAAATGTTTCCATTTACATTGATACTGTCCTAAAGGTACTCAGCCATGATGATAAACCATGTGGAGATGGCTTGGATCAGGGAATAAAAGCACAAAAGCACAGTGTGTTTGGGGTAGATCATCCACCAAGGTCAGGGTTAGCTTCCAGACAGTCTCCTTTAAACTCCCCAAAGATAAAAGGGTCACTAGGAAAAAGTAACAAAATTGTCACCTCACCTTTCTTCTCCCTCTATTTATTCTCTTTTCCCTTCCTGCCTCCTTTACACACACACACACACACACACACACACACACACACACACACACACACCGCCAACACACACCCTCTTGAAGCTGTTGGCAAAACTGCAGGTAAATAATAATAATACAGTTGCTTATAGCCTTATTTAGATGGTCTTTTATTCCTTTGAAATTCTAGATTGACAAGACAGCCAGTTAAAAAGTACATTCATCACCACTCACAATAAAATTGTATTAGTTCTTACATACTAGCTTGAGTACCTTTCCACTGAGGAAACTCGACATTTGTAGTCCAATCATGCAGTTTATTTTTAACTGTTGTCTTTAACTACTCAAGAAATATACTTGTGATAACATTAAAATGATACAGAAATGTTTGAAATAGAAGCTAATTTTTTACTACAAGAGAAATTAGTGACTATGAGATATTAAATATGAAATTCCAGTGTGAGAAGAGAGGCAACAACTGAATAAAAATCAGCCAGCTTTATCAATTAAGATAATCTACATCACAACAGAATGAAAATATTAAAAAGCAAACAGAGTCTGAGAGAACTGTGGGACATTATCAATCATACCAACACCTGCAAAAAGAGTGATCCAATAGAAGAGGTGACAGATAAAGGGGCAGAGATAATATTTGAAGAAACAATGATCCAAAAATTTCTGCATTTGAAGAAAACATTAATTGACACATGTAAGAAACCAAATCAACACCAAGTAGTATAAACTCAAAAATATCTACACCTAAGTAAACTGTTGAAAGACAAAGACAAAAAGACTACAGAAGCAGCAAGAGATGTGATTTGTCATGTGCAAGAGATCCTCAAAATGATTAATAGCTATTTTTGCAAACAGAAACCATAGGAGCCCAAAGGCAGTGAGATGATACATTCAAAATGAGAAAGACTGTAAACCAAGAAAATTATCCTTAAAACATGAAAGATAAATTCAAACATTTCCAGATTTTTTAAGAAAATGCAAACAGAGAATTTGTCACCATCAATACTACCCCACAAGAAATATTAAAGGGAATCTATCAGGCTGAAATAAAAGGACACTAGATAGTAACTCAAATACACATGGAAAAATAGAGCCCTGGTAAAGATCATATAAGTAAATATATGTAAATAAATTGCATGTAAATGTAAATAAAAAGATGTAAATATTCATATGTAAATATAAAAGGCAGTAGAAATATATTTTTATTTGTACCTCTTTCCCCCATTCTAATTTAAAAGACAAGTGCATGAAATAATTATAAAACTCTGTTGATGGACTTATGATATAAAAATATAAATGTGTATTACAATAATCACATAAAAGAGGGAACAAAGCTGTGTAAAAACAAAGTTTTGCATACTGTTGAACTGTATTGTCTGACCTATGTGTAATAATCTGAACTATACTGTTATTAGGTAATATGTTCATTGTATTGTCTAGGGAAGCCACTAAGAAAATATTTTTTAAAAATTTAGCAAGAGAAATAGAAAGGGAATTAAAATAGTAGAAGGTAAAATATTTCTTTTAAAGAAGGCAATTATGAAGAAAAAAAGGAACAAAAAATAAGATGCATAAAACAAACAGTAAATGGTAGACAAAATCCTACCTTATTGGTATTTATTAAATGTAACTGGATCAAACACTCCCCCAAAAGGGAAAAGATTGACAGACTGAATTTAAAAAAAAAAAATACATGCTGTCTACAAGAGATACATTTTAGATTTAAAGGTACAAATTGGTTGTAAGTAAAAGTAGAGAAAGGTGTATACATATAACCAGTAACAAAAGGACTTCAGTAGCTATTCTAACATTAGAAAACAATAGACTTTAAAACTAAATTGCTGAAACAAAGAAAGACACTTAAAAATGAGAAAAGTGTTACACATCAAAAAGAATGACGATCATAAATGTATATACACCTAACAACAGAGCTTCAAAATACATAAAGTAAAAACTAACAGAATTGAGGGAAAAATAAACAGTTCAAAAATAGTTGTAGACTTCAATGTTCTACATTCAATGATACATAAAACAACTAGTTAGCAGATCAATGAGCAAAAAGATAAACATTATAAGCCAAATAAATCTATCAGATGTTTACAGAAAACTTAACAGCAGAATACACATTCTTCTGAAGTGTACATGGAACATGCTGCAGGAAAGAACTCTTTCAGTTCAACAATAAAGATAATTCAAAATTCAAAGCACTGGAAGGATTTGAATAGACTTTAACCCAAGGAATTTATACCAACAGACAATAAGTACATAAAGAGACGCTGAACATCATCAGACATTAGAGAAATGCAAGTCAAAACACAATGAGATATTACTTCAGATTCACTAGGATGGCTAGAATAAAGAAAGACAAAATCAGAAATGTGTGAGGATGTAGATAAATTGGAATCCTTGTATATTGGTGAGGGGAATGTAAAATGGTACAGCAGCTATGGAAAACAGTTTGGTAGTCCCTCAAAAAGTTAAGCATAGAGTTATATATGATCGAACAATTGAACTCCTAAGTATTGACCCAAAAGAAATGAAAACATTATGTCCAATCAAACTTGTATATGAATGCTCATAGTAGCATTATTCATAATAATCAAAATGTAAAACAACTCAAACATCTGTCAGTTGATGAACAGATAAGCCAAATGTGGTATATCCAAACAACTGGAATATTATGGAGCTAGAAAAAGGAGTGAAGTACGATTGCTACAATATGGACGAAACTCAGAAACAAAATATTAAATGAAAGAAGCCATATATTGTATGTCCATTTATAAGAAATATCTAGAATAAGTAAATCCATAGAGACAAAAAGCAGATTATTAATTGCTAGGGGCTGGCTGGTGCAGGGGAGTGGAGAAATGAAGAGTGACTGCTTAATGAATATAGGGACTTACAAGCATGGTGAAATGTCCTGGATCAGTTCGTCAATGGCCATACAACTTTGTGAGTGTACTAAAGCCATTGATTATGCACTCTAAAAGGGAATTTCATGTTACATGGATTATATCTCATTTTAAAAGTACCCATAGTATTGTTATCGACAAATACTGAAAATGAAGTTCTTGAAATTTTAAACTGCTGTATCCAGAATAAACTACCACTTATCAGGTACCTAGTATGTGCCTGGCATTTCACATGCACTGCCTCCTTCAGCCCTCACATCATCACTCTTACATAAGTAAACTGACATTTCAAGAGGTAAAATAACTTGTCCAGAGTCATATAACTAATATGTGAGGAGATGAACTTGAACTTAAGTCTTCTGATTCAAAATGTTTGGTGTACTGCCCAATAACTTGTGTGGCTTATAATATGCCCACAGTGCCATAATGAGAACCATGGCAAAAGTCTGTTTATCTGACAACTGTGAAAACTGGAGCAGCCAATAGCAAGTAAATGACAAGCCAAGGAAGAGATGTCGGGTCTTCTTGGCTTTACACCTCTATTAAAGTGCTTATATTCAAGTTGACGACTTAGAAGGGAAGAGACGTGAGACAATGAGTTGGGGTAAAGAGCAGGACAAGAATAGTCTCCATACAGAATTGAAAATGATTTTGCCATTTGTCTACTTTATTTCAACCTCACCTGAATGAGGCATTCTCATTAATAAAACTGTCCTCTGACACCTTGAATTCCCAAGTGTTTTACAATTGTCTTTTATTATTGCAGTACTCTGCTTTTGCAAATGAACACCCTGTTTACTTAAACTATTCCATCCAGTGAACAAAATAAGTGATAAAAAAGCCAAAGAAAAGCAAGGCCAGACATGGGTATATAACAGTCAGAAGTTACAGAAAGAAGTGAAATTGATTGGTATAGATATTAAAAGGGAAGTGGCTACCAACTATGTTCTCTGCTTATTCATCTGGATGTCTCTGGATGGTGTAACTGTGTAGCTGGGCATCAGAATAGGAAAAAGACCCTTCACTCCCCCCTGTATCCATTGAATTTTGAACCATGTGAATGTGCTACCTAATCAATAAATTGGTATTCAAAATTAAAATTTTAATGGAAAATATTAGTAAAATGCTACATTCTAGAAAAAGCATTCAAATTCCTTTGAGAGCAGCTGTTTAGTTCAAAGCCTGTGGTGTGTGTAAGGAGCAGCAGAGGATAAGATGACCACGAGAATCAGCCGGCTCCAGGCGCTGAAAGGCAAACAGCTAAGATGAGAGATCTGTCAGATCAAGGAAAAGAATTCCCCTACTGGGACAGCAGAGCCCCTAAGGAGTCCTTTGGAAAATGTAGAGTTTGAAAACCTGTGATCTTTCCTTTTCTGCTCTTTACTCAGTAAGAAGGAATGCATGCAATCCTTGAGGGCTCAGAGCACGCACGCAGGTGGGGAAAAGGGTGTATTAACAATTCTCCAAAGATTTTTCTTCAGAATAGCAGGGAGCCAGACTGAGAATTCTGTTTCTAAGGCTAATAACATTACAATACAAACTTTAAAAAGAAACAACAATATCATGGGACTTAATTATGAATGAAGTTATCGAAAGATGTCAACAGGCTCCACAAGAATGTGACTCCAAAACCAAGGTGGCTTCAGGCTATAAATCTGAAGGCAAAAGCCTAGGTTGAAATCCTTTGGCTGCCACATAGGAGCTCGGCAACCTCAGGACAAATATTCAAGCTCTCTTTATTTCCATTTCTTCATCTGTAAAATGGGAAAGATAATACCACCCATAACTTTAAGTTATTGTAAAGATAATTATCATGTACTATATTAAATGAACAAAGTTAATCGAGGGGTTAAATAAAAACAATAGTTCTAAACTTTTTTCAGCTACAGAATACTATGCATAAAGGAAGTTTTACTCAAAGACTTAATTTGTAAAAGAGATTAAATTAGAGCTGCCTAAATTAAGTTATGGTTGGAGAGGTAACTGGATTAGCCCTAGCACTCAAAATCACATCAAATTAGGAGACTCCTAAAGCTCTTTCTATTACACAGGCTGATATGCATCTACTTCCTTGGGTTGACATGTTGAGTCCTACCCAGTCTGCATTAACAGTTAGGTTAACAGTGACTGAGAACATTATCTGCTCTTATGCTCATCAGTCTTTTAAAATATAGATTGTCCAGCTGAAAATTAAGATTAGCAATTATATTTAATAGAAATACACATCACAATAAAAGTGAGCCACAATTTCCACTCAATTTACTCTAAAATCTTATCTCCTGAAGCCCAGCTCACCCAAGCATCTGATTCCAGATGATAACTCACCCCAAAAAAGTAGCTAAGAAATGAAGTCTAATGGAAAAACTGCTTGGATTGGAATCTGAAGGAAACTAACCAGCCTAATACAGGCTACCTCTTGAAAACACCAGTCACAGTTGACAGCAATA
Organism: Manis pentadactyla; assembly: GCF_030020395.1. Lineage (NCBI taxonomy): Eukaryota > Metazoa > Chordata > Mammalia > Pholidota > Manidae > Manis > Manis pentadactyla. The sequence continues at coordinate 114,994,843 of NC_080024.1, read as the reverse complement.
TTCACAAAAGTCTACAAATCAAGTGGCTTTTTATGATGATGTGCCTCCATCTACATTGCCAACATTCAAGGTGGCAAATTATGTGAGCTAAACAAATTAATATGTTTAATGACCAAAATATTTGCTTCCAATAGAAAAAGAGCTTTGTTTAGAATTACTAAAGGCAATTCCATGTGGATTTTTTATTAATAATAAAATTTCTTTGGGTCTATAGACTCACATAAATGTTTTATAAACATTCTGAATAACAATCCCTAGGAGAAGCCAGTGAAAATATTTGGCAGTTAAAGTTATTTAAATGCTTTGGCATTTTATTTGAATAAAAAAAACTAAATGTAGTTAGCATGGCTTAAAAATACATATATACATTTAACAATGTATGTATAATGATTTGTGCATATATAAGTTATATATATTAGAAACTTAGAAATCTGTATCAGTCTCAAAATTCTGGTCCCTTAGAAAGATCTAGCACTCCAACAATTGAAGAAAACTACATCTAATAAATGGGAAGTGTGGAAGATTGGATTTTTCTGGACTTAGCTTTTTATCCAAATAACATATATTTGAATACACATGTCAAAAAAACTACTTTTCAGGAAATGAAAGAAAATGACTTCAAGCAGTTTTCACTGTTTTTATTTGTTTGCCATGTTTTGCCTCTTTGGTTAGGAAATTCTGGTTTTCTGCTGTTGCCATTCATATTTCATCTCTGAGTATATTCATTGACCTAAAAGAAGAAGTTCTTAGCTGGTAGGATATTTCAGTGTCCTGAAACAGTGTCAGAAGCAGAGTTACCAAGTTCTTCTGGAAATCAGTGTCTGGATGACCATTACATGGGGAGAGGATCTCACTGTAGCAGTTGCTGCTCTTGACCTTGATACTCATAGACAGAAGTCCCAAAGGTGTTCTACACTTTAATTTGTTTTGCAACCAAAGCGATCCATGGCTTTCATTATTCATAAAGCCATTAGTCATAGTACAGATGCATCTTGAAGAGATGAATTTTAAATTGCAGACCCTGAATCCTACAGACTCTGTGTGTTCATGTGAGGAGAGAAGCACACTTATTAAGCCTGTCTCATGGATACTTCCTTCTAGCTATAATGATAAAAAAATTAATAAGAGAAGAAACATGCTATATTATAGCTGTGTCCTAAACAAGACAATACAAGCAAATAATGTCAACTTTTTCTTAAGTTCTGATATCCCCAAAGCTTCTCTTCTTGTCTCGATAATTACTATTTAGGAAATTTGGGTAAGGTGCTGGTAGAGCACAAAAATATCAGAACTTAAGGAATGGATTTTGTGACTTGATTTTGGACAACAGGGGAAACTCTACAGGGTGACTAGGAATGTGAAGTCATTAGCTTCCCAAATAAGTAAAACATACATGTTTTCTGTCCAAGTGTAACTTTGAGGAAGGCTTCTTGGCCTCACTTCCATACAAATTGCCCCCAGCTTCCTAAGTAGCTATTACAGAGCTAACATTGCTAACTTGCTAACCCAGGAATATAATCTCTCAATTTCCAACATCATGTTCACTGTTAAGGATTTGCAAAGTACTCATTATAAAGATAACAGAAGAGAGTAAAGTTCTATCTTTCATGAAAGAATTTGAAATCCTGCCAGAAAATTTGGAGGCAAAACACAGTTAAGACTCCAATCTGATCAACAGAATTCAGAAATACTTAAATTAGGTCCTCTTATCAGTCAGATGAGATATGCACTGTTTCCCAGAATTCTATTCCTTTACTCTTTTTCTTTTTCATGTTCTTTCTCTACCTAAATCACACAAAATGGCATCTTGGCATTATTTTCAAACTTCACATAATCCGTTTGGAAAGTTCTTAACTACTACTCTGTGCAGTCCCAAGAGCAGCTGCTTGATTAAAAAAAAAAAAAGGTTACATTTTACCAATGATGAACTGAAGGTAAAAAATACACTCCTTTATAAATAATCATAAAATAATAACACCTAACATTTATTGAATGCTTCCTGTAACACTAGGTAGCATGCTCAGCAGTGAGGCTATCACAATCAGATTTCCAGGGAAAAAAATGTGTTGAGGAAGGTGATGAGGTAGGACATTGCAGTAAACATCAAGTGCCAAGCCAGGCAGGCTCTGATCCCATGATGGACGGCTAACAGTGGTTTCATATGTCTAGAGTAAAGCATGTGAGAGAGGAAGTGACATTAGATGAAGGAAGACTACGTACACATTCACGCTCACAGATGCATAAAACACATTGAAAGGATCACAAGAAATCAGCACTGGTTCACCTGCAGAAGGAACAGGGCTCATCTGGGGTTGATCACAGTCCCTCTTTGTTTTTTGTTTTTTTTATTTGATGTTTTATTACATTCGTTTTTAAAAACTAACAATAAAAGTACTCAGTGAGATGTTTCATTAATATTACTTCTGCAAGATCATAAAAAATAAATTCTCCAGGAGAGAGAAAGGGTCATATGTGAGGTAAAAAGAGAAAGGTCAAGAAGAGTAGGAATAACTCTGTGGGCAACAGGCAATGGAGTAACCAGAATACATTCAGTAATTGCTGACTCGCACATTGGGCCCAGTCAGGCTTAGTGCCCATTAATTTGTAGAGAATTTTCTCCAGGATTGACTGGCAACCTTGCTGTACCACCAGTAAGCAAGTGGTTAAGAGGTGAACTCACTGAGTATGGATCTAGGACAGGGAAGTTGTAGGAACCTGAGAGAGAGGGGATGTAGTAATTCACCATGGGATTTTTTTTGCTTAAGTGAAGCCAGGAGAGAAATGGTGAATTGAGTAAGAAACAACTGTAAATTCTAAAGATGCCTAAAAGACAGTGGACATAAAGAAAGTAAAGTATGAAAAGTCATCAAGAGAGACAAGGTTTCATATTTCAAAGAGGAGCATGGGAATGGCCATAGGAGATGATGGCTAAAGGGTCACAAAGTTAAAACTTAGTAGAACTGGGTGTGTCAAAGAACTTTGTCTACAATGGCTACAGTGGCTTTGTAGGGCCTAGAACGATATTAGGATGTGGAGGTTCTGGTTCATGACTGTGAAGAGGTATTCTTTCCATCACACTGAAATAAATTCTTCTGTGGCTGGGCTAACCCTGAGAGGGTACATATGGTTTGGCAAAGGTAGTAATAGAGAAAACAAATCTATTTAATGGTATATAGACATGTGAATAACTACTGTCAAGGTCTCCGGGAAGACTCGCCAAAGAGGTGACATATTAGACAGGTCTTGAAGTTTAAGTAGGAATTCAACAGGCAGAAAAAACATTGGGAGAAACATTACAGCCTCAGGATAGGGTATAAACACAGACTTGGGTTTCTGTTTCTGTCCAGTGAGTTACTCAGCTTGAAGTTTCAGTTACGGAAGCTGCTATTTCATAATGCTACTGGTTCATGAACCATTCTTTGACTTGTCTTTTCATTTAGGAAAATTTACTCTTTCCTCTTAGGGCACTGACTAATAATATAAATAAATGAGCACTTATAAGTGCCCATGAAATATTTGTTTCATATTCCAACTACTTTTATTTGTTGCTTTCCCCCACAAAGGAGACAATAACCTGGCTTAGCAATTATGAGCAGAAATTCCTTAAAATGGCTGCAAATTATATAATGAGGATATTGTAAATGTAACTCAAATGATTAGGATTTGAGTTAAGGTTGCTTTTTTTTCAAATTTAATATCCAAGAAGTGTCTAGAGCACTTGGGAGAGGAAGTTGTTCAAATGTTCCTGGGGTGAAGCTTTAAAATATATAATTCAAGAGAAAGTGGTGTGTATATTGGGGGAACTGCTGCTGAGTTAGCAGGCCAAAATAGTTGGTAATATGCACCTCCAACAACTTTATAAATCAAGACAAATCACAGAGAGACTGGAGCTCATACACTAAAATGTAAGAACATGAAATATCTGCCAAGACCATTTTTTTTAAATTCCAGTATGTCATACAATTTTTAGCCATCCCATTCCACAGCTAAAGCTTTAAATAATATGTAGATATAAATAGATTGTTGTCAACCAGAAATAAACACTTCAGTTACGGAATTATCAGACATAACTTTTGCTCTTGGCTCATCTCCCTGACCGTTAAATAGTATGTTAATAATAAGACAAATGAATTTCCTTTGCTACACAACACAAATTGTTCCTTACTTTTGACAAGAAGGTATTTATAACTCTCTTAAAGGCACTAGTAATAATTCTCAGACATTCTATGCAGATTAATATTCTATATTTTAAGCTAAATTTATCTTGGCTGCATATTCCTTGTTTCTCCTCTCCAAACCAAGGAATCTCGTTCCCAGATGAATTCCAAGACTAAAGTGACAGAAAGAGACTGAGGATGATGATGACTGAGTTTCTGTCTTCCTGCACATCTAGTCCAACCAGAAGATAAACCTGAACAATGTAGCCAGTGAGGGTAATGTAGGTATAACAAGCAATGTGTTGTGCAAACAATGGGGAAGGAATGTTGAGTCTGAGGATCAAGGATCAAGAAAGGCTTTAGGAAGAAGATATTTTGTATTTTTTTAGGCAACTTGAATATAGGTCTATTTCCAGCAGATGAGAAAGGAGAAAGAAGAATATAAGCTGCCAGGACAGTCTGACTTGAGGAGAGAGGCTTAAGTACAGGCAATATAGAGAAAAGACTGGTGGTCCAATCCTAGCCTAAGACTGTATGCACCTAGAAGGAGATCTATCTAGATAGATAATAGATAGGTAGATAAACAGATACAGATGCTAGATAGATGATAGATAGATAGATAGATAGATAGATACATACATACATACATACATAGGTAAGTACACAGATAAATAGGTAATCTTGAAATTTAGTTTGACAATATATCAGGAAGACCTTGAGTAAATCTCTAAGGAGTTTGGACTTTAAGGTGAAAGCCCTAAATAAGCTGTATAAACTTAGAATGAAATGATCCAGCAGCTGGTAATTTATCTTCTTTGAAAAGGTTTGTGCTTTATGATTTAGAAGGTGATTTAGGTCAAGAAGATGAAGACCTGAAAACAAATCTGATGTTCCAATAACTGACTAATAAGCAGCCATCATGTGTGTGTTATGGGGTTTTAATGGCAGTTATAAGGGAATAAAGGCTTAAGAAAGTTTTCTGAGATAAACTCCACATTGACATTTTTGTGTATGGACCTCATATTTTCTCCCATAAGGAGTTATATCCTTAAGAGGTACTCTGAGGTCATTTGGTAATAAGGTATAATGAAATCTATGGCTTCAAAACATGGATGAAACAATAACTAAAATTTAGGGTCTAATAATCATAAATAGGTAAATTTTCCCTCCTCTTAGAAGAAGTTAATAACATGCTGCAAAACTTTAATGATATAGATTCATCTGTTCCTTTCTCTTAGAACTTTCCCAATGTTTATCTATTAGAACATGACTATCAATTGAAAAAGGGTGGTAAGCAGAACAGCTGCTTCACCTTCTTAGTTCAAACCTAATCCAGCACCTATTGCAAAAAAAAAAAACTATATTTCATGGAATAGTTGGGCTGCAAGTGACAGAAACTCAATAGAAAATGGCATAATTTTAAAAGAGTTCAGTGACAAAACCAAGGAAAGGGTACAGATGGAACCAGGTGCTAGAAGGACTGAATCCAGGAAATTAGGCACCATTAAAATCATTTCAGAGAATATTTATCATCTTAAATACTTATATTTTAAAGAAGAAAGATCTCAAAATAATGATCTAAGATTCTACTTTACAAACTAGAAAAAGAAGACCAAAGTTACACAGTTAACAGAAAGAAGGAAACACAGAGGTAAAAGGAAAATGCAAGAAAATAGAAAATCATAAAGCACTGGATAAAAATTAATGCAAACAATTCTCAATAAACTGGAAATAGAAGGTATCTTCTTATGATGATAGAGAATATCTATGAAAATTTTATATATAGCATTATATTTCATGGTGAAATAATGTAGGTTGTTGCCCTAAATTTGGAAACAAGGCAAGGATATATGAACTCAACTAATTTTTTCAACAGTCTATTAACAATTCCAGCCAGTTCAATAAGACAAAGAAAATAAATAAAAAGCATACAAATTATAAAGATGAAGTAAAATAATTTTTGTTCATAGATGTCATGAATAATTTCTATGTAGAAAAGTTTAATGAATCTGCCAAAAAAAGTGAAAATTAATGTGAATTTAGCAAACCCACAAGATACAAAGTCTCTATACAAAAAAGGACATACATACACACACACTCACACACACACACAGTATTTCTGCATATTCTCTTTGAGTTATTGGAAATCAAAATCTTAATACTATATACAATAACAAAAAATACAAATATGAATAAAGCTAACAAGTGTGTAAGGTCTCTATATTGAAAACCACTGAACATAGCTGAGAAAAAATTAAAGAAAATCCAAATAAATGGAGAGATATGTTAATGTCAAAAAACTCAACAATAAGATAACAGTTTTCCCTGAATTCATCTATTGATCTATAGAGTCAAAAAAAGAAAAAGATAAATTTTTAGCTTGATTTTTGGCAGAAATTGACAGGCTGAATCTAAAACTTATATGGAAACATAAGGACCTAAGAGAGCCTGAGCATTATTGATAAACAAATTGGTGGATATACACTGCCCAATTTCAAGACTTACTTTAGAGCTGCAGTACAAAACAACTGACTGACAAAATGATAGACCAAAGAAAATTAATAGGAAGTCCAGAAATAGGTCTACACATATATGGTCAATTGATTTTTAACAAAGATGAAACTATAGTTCATTACAGAGAGAGAAAGAGAAAAAAAAACTAGTCTTTTCAATAAACAGTACTAGAACAATTCAATATATGAAAAAAAAAGACCATGATCATTAGCTCTAATCATACACAGAAACTTGAAATGGATCATAGACCCAAATATAAAAGCTAAAACTATAAAACTTTAAGAAGTAAGAAACTCTTTACAACTTTAGGTTAAGTCATAGGACACATAAAGTACAGATTATAAAATAAAAATGTGATAAATAGATAAACAAAATTAAAATTTCACCCTTTCAAAGGCATTACTAAGAAAAAGCTGTAGGCTGACAAAACAAATATCTGATAAAGCAATTCTATCCAGAATATATAATGAACTCTTACAACTAATTTAAAAGAAGACGGGCAACCCACTACAGCATTGGCAAATGATTTGGATACTTCACAAAAGATATGCAAATGAAAAATAAGCATAAGAAAAGATGTTCATCATCATTACTCATTAGAAAAATGCACATTAAAACCACAATAAGCTACACCCAATAGAATGGCTAAAATTAAAATTACCAAATGTTGATAAAGATGTTGAAGAATTGGAACTGTCATATGTTGTTGGTGGGAATGCACAAAGATAGAGCTACTTTGGAAAAGTTTGGCAATCCTTCATCAAGTTAAACATATACTTACTTTAATTTAACATCCAGCAATTCCACTTCCAGGCATTTAATCAAGAGAAGTAAGGCATATGTCTACACAAATACCTATACATAAATATTCACATAGATTTATTCATGATTACCAAAATCTGAAAATAATCCATCAACTGATGAATACATAAATTTTTGGACTTTTTCAAAATGGAATGTCTCCCCTTAAAATGGATTACAGCAATAAAAAGGAAAAACAATTATCAAGACATGCAATATTATAGATGATTCTCAAAAGAATTATACTAGGAGGGAGTCAAGATGGCTGTGTGAGAGGTGAGACAGAGAACTCCTCCCAAAACCATATATAATATGAAAATATAGTTAATACAACTAATCCAAAAAAAGCAACAGGAAAGAAGGCTGCACCAGACTGCATACACCTAGAGAACAGAGCAGACCTCGTGAAACAGGACAACATACCAAAGCCTTGATCCAGCAGGATGCAAGCCCTTCCCCCACCCCAGCTTACCAGTGGGAGGAAGAGAAGTGGAGTGGGGAGGGGGTGGAAGCCTAGAACTGCTGAACATACAGCCCTGGAGATCTGCTTTGGGAGCACAAACCTACATTGCATGATGCTCTGGAGATTAGTGGAGTTGGAAAGCTAAGACAGGTGGAATACTTGGGGAGACTGAGATTCCAACCATTCATGGAGGACAGGGATCCACATCTGCCTCCTCCAGGACAAGGGAAACGTGGGCAGTCTGAAAGGCTTCCTAACAGCAAGAGGGCTGCTGAAGGGGTGGGGTTTGCACAGAGCTTGCTGCTAGGGAGAAGGGATAGTTGGACAAGGTTGCCTAGGTATGCTCTGCCCAGCAGGTTGGGAACTTTCAGGAGAATCAGGCACTCCATTGCCTTGGCTGGCTACTCAGCTCTGAGGCCCCCCACTGTGATATGCACCCTGCTGTGTCTTCCTCCTGGCCTGCAGGCACCAGCTAACAAACCTCAAGTCCTGCCCTGGCATCAGGCCACCCAGTGGGAAGCCCCACCTATGGCAGCTACAGACACAAAGCACAGAGACTTACATCTGTGGGCTCGGCCCACAGGTTCTGATCGCGGAGACAGGCACAGCAGCCAGGAAGAAGGAAACAACTCTTTCCTCCACCTAGGCACAAGTGCCACTCCCCTGCAACCATGACATCACTCCAGGGGCTGAGCAGCTACAGAGACTAGAGCTTCTGTGCACTAGATGGTGCCACATACAAATATGAAATGTCAAGGAACCTGGTTCAGACCAAAATCTCACAAACACCAGAAAAAGGTCCAAATGAAACTGAACTCACCAATATTTCTGAAAGAGAGTTCAAAATAAAAATCATAAACATGCTCATGAAGGTACAGAAAAATGTTCAAGAATTCAGGGACAAATTTAGGATGGAGATTCAATCATTAACAAATTCCATATATGAAATGAAATATACAATGGAGGGACTTAAAAGCAGATTAGAGGAGTAGAAAAGATGGGATATGGAATAGAAATTAAAGAAGAGGAATACAAAGAAGCTGAGATACAGAGAGATTAAAGGATGTCTAAAAATGAAGGACTATTGAGAAAACTGTGTGACCAACCAAACAGAACAATATTCGCAATATAGGGACACCAGAAGAAGAGAGAGAAAAAGGGGTAGAAACTGTTTTTGAGGAGGTAATTGCTGAAAACTTCCCCAATCTGGGGAAGGAAATAGTCTCTCAGGCCATGGAGGTGCACAGATCTCCCAACACAAGGGACCCAAGGAAGACAACACCAAGACATATAATAATTAAAATGGCAAAGATCAAGGATAAGGACAGACTTTTAAAAGCAACTAGAGAGAGAAAAAGGATCACATACAAAGGAAAGCCCATCAGGCTATTTCAGACTTCTTAACAGAAACCTTACAGGACAGAAGGGAGTGGCATGATGTATTTAATGCAATGAAACAGAAGGGCCTTGAACCAAGACTACTCTACTAGGCAAGATTATCATTTAAATTTGAAGGAGGGATTAAACAATATTCAGATAAGCAAAAGAGGAGACCATTTATCTCCTAAAAATCACCTCTATAGTGCATTTTGGAGGGACTGCTATAGATGGAAGTATTCCTCAGGATAAATAGCTATCACCAGAGGAAATAAAACACAGCAAAGAAAGTAGAACAATTAATACTAAGCAGATGCAAAATCAAATCAACTACCCCCAAAGTCAATCAAGGGAAACACAAAGTGTACAGAATATGATACCTAATATATAAAGAATGGAAGAGGAAGAAAAAGGAGGGGAAAAAAGAACCTTTAGGTTGTGCTTGTAATAGCATACTAAGTGAGTTAAATTCAAGGAATTACCCTTGAACCTTTGGTAACCATGAGTCTAAAGCCTTCAATGGCAATAAGTACATACCTATCAATATTCACCCTAAATGTAAATGGTCTGAATGCACCAATCAAAAGACATAGAATCACTGAATGGATACAAAAACAAAATACATCTATATGCTGCATACAAGAGACTCACTTTAAACCCAAAGACATACACAGATTGAAAGTAAAGGGATGTAAAAAGATATTTCATGCAACTAAAAAGGAGAAAAAGCAGGAGTTCTGGTACTTGTATCAGACAAAATGGATTTCAAAACAGAGAAAGTAACAAGAGACAAAGAAGGACATTACATAATGATAAAGGGGTCAATCCAACAAAAGGATATAACTATTATAAATATCTATGCACACAACAGAGGATCACCTACATATGTGAAAAAAATACTACCAAAATAAAGGGGGAAATGGAATGCAATGCATTCATTTTAGGAGACTTCAACACACCATTTGCACCAAAGGACAGATCAACTAGACATAAAATAAGGAGATAGAGGCACTAAACAACACTTTAGAACAGATGAACCTAACAGACATCTACAGAACACTGTACCCCAAGGCAGCAGGATACACATTCCTCACAAGAGCACATGGAACATTTTGAAGAACAGATCATAGAGTAGGTCACAAGAAGAGCCTCAGTAAATTCAAAAAGATTGAAATTTTACCAACCAGCTTCTCAGACCACAAAGGTATGAAACTAAAAATAAATTACACAAAGAAAATGAGAAAGTCCACAAACACATGGAGGCTTAATAACATGCTTCTCAATAATTAATGAATCAATGACCAAATAAAAACACAGATTAAGCAATATATGGAGACAAATGACAACAATAATTCAACACTGTCAAATCTGTGGGATGCAGGAAAGGCCATGCTAAGAAGGAAGTATATTGCAAAACAGGCCTACCTCAGGAAAGAAGAAAAATTCCAAATGAACAGTCTAAACTCACAATCAATGAAACCAGAAAAAGAGAACAAATAAGGCCCAAAGTCAGTAGAAGGAGGTACATAATAAAGATTAGAGAAGAAATAAATAAAATCAAGAAGAATACAATAATAAAAAGAATCAATGAAAGTAGGAGCTGGTTCTTCAAGAAAATAAACAAAATAGATAAACCCATGGCCAGACTTATCAAGAAAAAAAGAGAGTCTATACACATAAACAGAATCAGAAATGAGAAAGGAAAAATCACTACAGCACAGAAATACAAAGAATTATAGGAGAATACTATGAAAAATTATATGCTAACAAACTGGATAAGCAGAAGAAATAGAAACTTTCTAGAAAAATACAACCTTCCAAGGCTGACCCATGAAGAAACAGAAAATCTGAACAGACCAATTACCAGCAAGAAAATTGAATTGGTAATGAAAAAACTACCTAAGAACAAAATTCCTGAACCAAATGGTTTCACTGATGAATTTTATCAAACATTTAGTGTAGACTTAATACCCATCCTCCTTAAAGTTTTCCACAACGTAGAAGAAGGAGGAATACCCCAAACTCATTCTACATGGCCAGCGTCACTCTAATACCAAAACCAGACAGACACCACACAAAAATAAAATTACAGACCAATATCCCTGATGAACATAGATGCAAAAATACTCAACAAAATATTAGCAAACCAAATTCAAAAATACATCAAAAAGATCATTCATCATGATCGAGTGGGATTTATTGTAGGGATGCAAGGATCGTACAACATTCGAAAATCCATCAACATCATCTACCACATCAACAAAAAGAATGACAAAAACCACATGATCATCTCCATAGATGCTGAAAAAGCAGTTAACAAAAGTCAACATCTGTTCATGATAAAAACTCTCAACAAAATGGGTATAGAGGGCAAGTACCTCAACATAATAAAGGCCATATATGACAAACCCACAACCAACATTATACTTAACAGCAAGAACCTGAAAGCTTTTCCTTTAAGATTGGAAACAAGACAAGGATGCCCACTCTCCCCACTTTTATTTGACATAGTTCTGGAGGTCCTAGCCATGGCAATCAGACACACAAAGAAATAAAAGGCATCCAGATAGGCAAGGAAGAAGTTAAACTGTCCCTGTTTGCAGATGACATGATATTGTTTATAAAAAACACTAAAGAAGACAAAAAAAAAAAACACTAAAGAATCCACTCCAAAACTACTAGATTTAATATTCGAATTCAGCAAAGTTGCAGGATATAAAATTAATACACAGAAATCTGTGGCTTTCCTATACACTAACAATGAACTAGCAGAGAGAGAAAACAGGAAAACAATTCCATTCACAGTTGCATCAAAAAGAATAAAATACCTAGGAATGAACCCAACCAAGGAAGTGAAAGACCTATACACTGAAAACTACAAGACACTCATGACAGAAATTAAAGAAGATACCAATAAATGAAAACACATCCCATGCTCATGGATAGGAAGAATTAATATTGTCAAAGTGGCCATCCTGCCAAAAGCAATCTACAGATTCAGTGCAATCCCTATCAAAATACCAACAGCATTCTTCAATGAACTACAGAAAATCATTCTAAAATTCATATGGAACCATAAAAGACCCTGAATAGCCAAAGCAATCCTGAGAAGGAAGAATAAAGCAGGTGGATTACAGTCTCCAACTTCAAGCTCAGCCACAGTAATCAAGACAATTTGGTACTGGCATAAGAACAGACCCATAGACCAATGGAACAGACTAGAGAGGCCAGATATAAACCCAAGCATATATGGTCAATTAATATATGATAAAGGAGCCATGGATATACAATGGGGAAATGACAGCCTCTTCAACAACTAGTGTTGACATAACTGGACAGCTACATGCAAGAGAATGAAACTGGATTATTGTCTAACCCCATATACAAAAGTAAACACAAAACGGATCAAAGACCTGAATGTAAGTCACGAAACCATAAAAGTCTTAGAAGAAAACATAGGCAAAACTCTCTTGAATATGAACATGAGAAACTTTTTCATAAACATATATCCTTGGGCAAGGGAAACAAAAGCAAAAATGAACAAGTGGGACTACACCAAACTAAAAAGTTTCTGTACGGAAAAGGAAACCATCAGCAGAACAAAAAGGCTTTATACAGCATGGGAGAATATACTTATAAATGACATATTGGACAAGTGGTTAACATCCAAAATATATAAAGAATTCACATGCCTCAACACCCAAAAAGCAAATAACTATTAAAAAATAGGCAGAGTATATGAACAGACACTTCTCCAAAGAAGAAATTCAGATGACCAAGAGGCATGTGAAAATATTCTCCACATCACTAATTATCAGGGAAATGCAAATTAAAATCACAACAACATATCACCTCGCACCAGGTAGGATGGCTAGTTTTGAAAAGACTAGGAACAACAAATGCTGGCAAGGATGTGGAGAAAGGGGAACCCTCCTACACTGCTGGTGGGAATGTAAACTAGTTCAACCATTGTGGAAAGCAATATGGAGGTTTCTCAAAAAACTAAATATAGAAATTTGACCTGGGAATTCCACTCCTAGGATTTTACCCAAAGAAAATAACTTCTCAGGTTCAAAAAGACATATGCACCGCTGTTTATTGCAGCACTATTTACAATAGCCAAGATATGGAAGCAATCTAAGTGTCCATCTGTAGATGAATGGATAAAGAAGATGTGGTACATATACACAATGGAATATTATTCAGCCATAAGAAGAAAACAAATCCTACTATTTGCAACAACATAGATGGAGCTAGGGGTATTACACTCAGTGAAATAAGCCAGGTGGAGAAAGATAAGTATCAAATGATTTCACTCATCTGTGGAGTATAAGAACAAAGAAAAAACTGAAGGAACAAAATAGTAGCAGACTCACAGACTCCAAGAAGGGACTAGTGGTTACCAAAAGGCAGGGGTGGGAGAGGGCAGATGGGGAGGGAGGGAGAAGGGGATTGTGGGGTATCATGATTGGTGCATATGGTGTGTGTGGGGTTACGGGGAAGGCATTGTAGCTCAGAGAAAACAAATAGAGACTCTGTGGTATCTTACTACACTGATGGACAGTGACTGCTATGGAGTATGTGGGGGGACTAGATAATAAGGGTGAATGTAATAATCACATTGCTTTTCTTGTGAAACCTTCATAAGAGTGTACATCAATAACAAAAAACCTTAATAAAAAAAGAATTATGCTAAGCATCATACCATATACCATATGCTATATAATCCTCTTCAGTTAACATTATGAAAATCCAGTGCTAAAAGGACAGAAATCAAATCCAGGATCTAAGAGGGATGGAAAGAATTGATGGTGAACAAGAAGAAAGAATACTTTTCAGCTGATAATAATGTTTTATATCTTGACTGTATTGGTGGTTATATGACTCTGTAGATGTATCCAATTTCATCAAACTGCACACTTTAAAGGGATAAATTTTACTGGGAATTTATGTAAATTATGCCTCAATAAATCTGACTTAAAACTGGGTGTAATTTTTTAAAACAGTTACTCAGCTGTAAATTTAAAACACCCCAACTACTTTATTCATGAGGTACAAAGTGACTCCAAAGACACTAATGGAAACATACAATAATTTATTTATTTGTTCATTCTTTAATTCATTTGATAATTGCCTATGTGACATCTACTGCCTGCCAGGAGCTGACCTTTGTGCTTGGGATACATCTATGAATATTACCAAAGATTCCTGCCTTTAGGGAATTTACCTTCCAGATAGAGGCAAACAGACTCAAAAAAAAAAATTTCTATAATTAAAAAAAGGAAATTAGATTATATACTGGATAATATAGAAGAAAAAGCAGAGGGGAGAAGGTTAGGAATTCTGGAATGGGCAGCTGAATGCAGGGTAAGTGGGATCTGTGAGTTTGGGCATTATTGAGAAGGTGAATGATGAGTAAACCCTGGGAGATTAGAAATTTAACAAAGGAAAAATGTAGCAGAATCTTTCAGGCACACAGAACTTTTAAGGCAAAGGCCGCATGACAGGACCGTGATCATGCACTTGAGGAACAATATGGAAAGCAGTGTGGTTAAAAATGAGCAAGAGAGGACGTTAGGAATGTTTTAAAATGAAGTTTTATTATTGTTCAAGTATGGTGAGGCCCATAGATCAGATTACTGCCACTGGAAAAATAGTTGTTACAGTTCCCACGAGGAGGAGGCACAGAACGCTGTTCAGGGCTGCAACGGGAAGTACCAGGGTCGGTCAGGAGGCAGAGGGAATCAGAGGACAGCACAGGCAAGAGCCTGTATTTCAGCTTCCAGGGAAAGGAACGGGCAAGGCAGGGTAAGCAGGACCAGGATTCGCTAGTTTTAATGATTTCATTGTGCTTTGGGGCATAGGGCCGGTCCTGAATTGTCTGGCTCTCGGGTAAATAGGACAGATGAAAATATCCTGGAAAGTGAAAACCCAGTAAGGTGAGTGGTTGGGGTGGGGCCCTGGGATGGCTGGTTTGGACATGAAAGATGTGCTCACAGAGGACAGGGGCAGTCTTCCTGGTCAAGACTCCAGAAGCTAGAGCAGCAGGTCAGGGAGATATGGGCTAGGGCTGAGTGAAATGAGCCACAGAAAGATTTTGATCTGATCTAAGTCATAAAAATACCATTCTGATTGCTTTGTTGAGAATGGGCCATGGTGAATGGCAGCAGAAACAGGTTGATGCTTCCCAGGCTGTGGCACGTCTGAGCCTGATGGTCAGCAGCAGAGCTGGTTAGAAGGGGCAGGTTTCTAAAATGTTATGAAGGCAGAGCAAACAGGATTTGCTGAGAGATAAGATTGTGAGTGTGGAATGACTGAATGATTCCAGGTTTGTGATCTAAGCATACAAAAGGATGGAGTTGTCAACTGAGAGGAGGAAGACTGCAGGGGGCACAGGTCTCTTTAATTAGGCTTCCCTCCAAAGCAGAGCCTGAGACAAGGACCTGGGTGCAGATATTTATATATTTATAAATGTGTGTGTGTGTGTGTGTGTGTGAGTGTAGTCAATATCTGTCAATTCTTAATTTCTTCCCAGAACTTTCTCTTTGCTATATGGGTGCATTTACTGCCAGCTCTCAGACTCTGCTATGTGAGGGTTGTCCAGAGGGTCATTCACTTCTGGGATGCTCTGGAGCACAGAATAAACAAGTTTCTGTCACACTGGAAGAGGCACTAGGGCAAATAAACAAAGACAGGGCACCTGCTTGAGATAGGCCACTGTCAATGCAGAGTCTGAGCTCACCTAAAATCATCCATCACAGCTGAAGCCCAAATCAGAGTCTCATAGTGGACACATTGAGTTTGAATTAGACATCTAAGTGTGACGGCTGGTAAACAGAAGTATATTCAAGATCGGAGTTCAGAAAGGAAGTCTGGAATGGAGGTATGACTTCAGGAATTGTCAGCATATAGATAGTATTTATAGCCATAGACCTAGAGATGACTGATTCGTACACCGAGTGTGAGAGATTGACAAAAAGAGATAGAGAGAGAAAGACCAAGAGTACAGAGGGACAGAGAGTGAATAGACATTGGTGAAAAAAGGAATCAGTAAAGAAAGCTGACAAGTGACCAGTAAAAACAAACAAACCTAAAGTGTAAGGCTTTGGTATCCTGGACGCAAATGAAGAAACTGTACCAAGAAGGACAAAAAAGATCAACTGTGTTAAATGCTACTGGTTGGTGAAGGGTGATTGCACTAAGATTTGTCATTGAAGGTCACTGATGACTTCTGTGAAAGGATCACACAGTCCCCTAACGTTGGCTGGTGTCACTTTCAGTGGTTTAAGCATCAGTAAATAGGCATTAATGTCTCTTCCCCAGTGTTTCTGAAATCTTGTTCTGCCTACTGATATACCTCCAAAATAAAATTGCCAGAAGCAATGGTAAATTACAGGAAAAGGACAAGGCAGCATTTCTTATCAGTGTGAAGGGTGACAACTGCTTTTTCTCTATTTTTAAATTACAATATCCATTTTTAAGTGAAATTACATTCTTTCATAGAAAAAGAGAATATGTACATACCTAATGTTAATCTTCAACTTAATATATATACATATATGTACATCATGCTATGGAAATTCAAAACTCTGTGAGTGATTGCTTTAACCTACAAAACCCAGAATCAGACACAAGCAGTTGTGTGTGGTCAGGGGGTATCCATGGTAGCTAGAAGTGGGGAAGCAAAACAAAAACTGAATTGGTGAGGAGAATGGATTTAGAAGGACAGAAATGTATTTCATTACTTTTCCTTGACTTTTTAACCACTGTAGAGGGATGTTTCTACGATGCCATTTATAGTTCACCTAAATAAAAAAGAATGTTTATGAAGTGCTATGTTTGTTGAAGGGTTTACTATTACAAAGATTGCTACAAAGCCTCTTATACCTGCTGATTTCTTTGCTTGCAAGAGAATGTTTATTACCTCTGATATCAGACGTGCTTGTTAAGATTCTGTTCACGTCTTTTTTTCTCAATTGTCCTAAAGACTCCAGAATCTAAGAATCTTAATAAGCAGTTCTGTAATGACAGTTAATCTCCCTCTTCTTTAGGTATACATTATTGCTTTTTTTCTAACTGCTTAGGATGGATGCTTAGCTCAGCCTTCTTTACAGATATAAGATTTTAGGCTTCATATTTCTGCCTTAATTTCATATTTCAAAAGTGATGATACATAGTATAGGCTTATCATTCAGTTCTTAATTTTTCCACAATATTTATTATGATGTCTTTGACTCATCCACTTTTTGTGAGTGTGTTCCTATTGACTTTTAGTTACTGATTTCTATTTTGTAGCATTGTGCTAAGATACTATGAGTTTTATGATATTAACTCTTTGAGATAGATTAAGACTATCAAAATTTTCTCTGTGTGCTTATAAAGAATATGTATTCTGCAGCTGCTTCATATGACTCATATGTTCATTCCATCAAATTTATTTATTTTTAACAAATCTGTGTCATTGCTGATTTTTTGTTTGTCTGCTTTTTCTTATCAAGATATTTTTTAAAACCTGGATTTAAAAATATGGTGGATTTGCTTATTTAATCCTATAGTTCTGTTATTTTTTTGCTTTATATATTTTCAACCAGTTGTTGGATTCATACAACTGATCAATGCCTACACTGATTAACTCTTATAATGCTTCTACCTCTTAAGTCTATTTTGTATGACATTAAAAGGCTACTCAACTGTTTCTTTTGTTTTCATTAGCATGGTTTACATTTTGTAAACTTTTACTTCCAAAATTTCTATGTTGTTGTTTTAGATGTGTCTTTTAGGCAGCAAAAGGTTAATTCTTTAATCCAGTCTAACAATCTTTATTTTTTAAACTGTAAGAGTTCACCTTTTTGTATTTATTGCAAGTTTGGGTAATTATGGATTTTTTCCCACTGTCTTACCAGTTCTTGAATGTAAGCTCCATGGGGGTAAGAACTTTGGTCTGTTATATTCACTGCTATATCCCTAGTTATTAGAATAACACCCAGCATCTAAAATGTGAATGTTTGTCGATTGAATAAACGACCCAACCCCTTTAAGAAACCTCAAATCCTCAATGACTTGATAAATGCAGGACTGAGTTGACTATTTTCCACTAGTCCCTCCAGATATACCTCACAAACTCTGCCCTGCTTTGTGCCCCCAGAGGTTTATTGTTTCCTTTAAACCCACCTTCACCTTTGCAAATAATCCCTTTCTTCATCACCCTTCAGTTTTCTTATATGAATGTACCACAGTCTTCCTGCTCAGACCATGATTTTTACAAAGACTAAACTCATTCATGAAGAGATTAAAGTAAAAATGTACTTTGAGCATCCACTGAGACAGTTTCATGAGTTATCTGGTCTTAAGTGCCTAAAGAAAGTATGGTAGACTCATTCAAAACAGGGACTGACTGGCACGAATTTGATATGTCCTGATTTAATTTACCCAAAGCTCATATTTTCTAGCTCAGATCCATCTAGTTCTTCAGGTAGCATGTTCTCTTCAGGTCGATCATAAATCTTATAGAGCTATTTTTCACACATACACACACAGCTTCCCAAAATGTCATTCTTATTATTTTATTACTTTGCATGAACTACTGCCAACATAGCAGTAAGAAGGAACAAAAAAACTGATTTGAGGGGCGGCTAAGCCCTGTCACACATTAGCCTCTCTATACCTGTGACTAACACTTGTTAAGTCAGCAGTGTTACACATTATTACAGGGCACAGACTTTCAGAGTTACTCACAAACAGGCTAAACCATGAATGTAATGATTATAAATGCAAAGGGTCTTATGTAGTACTTTGTAAATCAATTTGTAATCTCCATCTGGTTTGGCCTATAAAATAGTTTCACAGGATAAATTAGTTGAACACTCTCTCCCTTAATAAGAAGAACAAATTATTGAGACACATACAACTTTTATCCCTTTTCTCAAAAAAGAAAACTGAGAAACTTACCCAAGTTCACAGAGTTAATAAATGCTAGAGCTGGGGTTCAAATAAGGAGTCTGATGGCTCCAGAGTTGATGTTCGTAACTCCAAACTCTCAAGTAATTAAGTGGTAGTATGGAACAATGGTTATTAGTTTTAAGCCAATAGGTAGTGAGATTAGTCCTCTACTGTTAAAGACTAAATAGCTAATCATGTGTCTTCTCCAGATTCCATTTCCACACATGTAAAACACATAGTAAAAGTGCCATATCATGGAGTTGTTGTGAGTAATGAATCAAATAAGGCAATGAATGTAAAGTATGTGGCTCAGTAAATTTTAAACAATATTATTTTTAAGTTTCTGGAAATATCTGTCAAATTCAATTGTTTTCATTAGAGTCAACTTTTCATAATTATTGTTTCTAAATATTGTTTCTGAGAAAGCAAAATAAATCATCTATTTCTTTCATGTTGTAATAAACTATGTAATCCACATAAAAGAGACTATTTTTAATCTCTTCAATTTTTATAGCAAGAAAATGTACATCAAAATCCAAATTTTGAACAGGGCCAGATGGAAAACCATCTTTCCTGGACTCCCCAGGGATAGAAAGGCAAGTTTTCTTCAGGTTTGCCTGAAGGAAAATTTGAATCCCATTCTGAAGAATTCCAGTGCATTAGGTGGTATTCTCATGACAATTCTCCCAAGGTCACTTCTCAAAGACTAAGTGCTAAGACAGTCCATGACGCCATAGGAGATCCAACATCTTCCTTGCAACATTGTTTCCGGTCCAGTTTTACCTGGTTGGTAGGATTTATGCTCAAATCCAGAATCTTACTGAAGTGGATTTATGGCAAATATAATGAATTCACCTTGATAAAGGCAGAGAGAATTCTCCAAGCCAACAACCCTAATGTTCTGCGTCACTTCCAAAGTGCAAAAACAGATGTTGCTGCCCAGATTCTCGAATGGATAGGTAGTTATTAGTAGCCTGGGAGAGAAACCAGAACACCAAACACTGCTGGTTTCCTTGATGGTCCAGGACTGATCAAAACACGGCTTGTATTGGACCTTAGACCATGGAAGGATGTCAATGTTCTTACCAATCACACAGCTATCTACAAGCTAATGCCTGTCTCTAAAGAGAACTTCAGAAGATGTAGAAGAAATATGGTGATTATTTTTAGAATGGCAACTGTGGTTGAAGGTCACTTAAAATACAATTTTATTCTTTTTCAGAAACATGCAAACACTATAGACTGTGATTCAAAAGTCACATTAATTTTTATGAAGAAATAAAAAGTTTCAGAGAAATGTGACTCTTCGTTCAGGCTTCTTGAAGACAGACCCCAAATGATGTCTAGGCAACTCATTTCTCTCTTTTGGTATTATTAATGGCAGTTTGGTAAAAACTAAAAGTATTCTACAAGGCAGGTGGTAGTGCTTTGGGTTAGGTATGGAATGTTAGGAGGCTTTGCCATTGAAGGCTTTCTGTAATACTGTCTAAGAATGTTGTGGCCCTATTGTATATGCCACATTACTTTATATAAAAGAGCTTTTCTATACTTAAAGTAAATATCCCAAAGACAAAGAGTTTTTAACTCAAAATGAGCGTGTAGGTAGAGTGGGGGGAGACTTTAAGAGTAGAGAGCTGATTCGGACATTTTGAACATTAATTTCAAGATAGAAGTGAGGTGCAGGTTCTAAAGTGAAAAGGAATCAGTAGTGAGGGCTCTATAGCTTATGTATTTTCATCCGAAACTAGATCCCCTCCATGCACACACACACAATGTCACTAAATATTGCAGAATAAAAAACTAAAACTAAAAAACTGAAACTAAAATATTCTTTGAAGTTTTCACCACTAGATGGTGAATGGTCTAATACTCCACACTGGAAGAACTCTAGTACATGGCCTATTTATACTCATGTCAATTGCTGACCTCAGAAATTAAGACATTTGAGAAAGCAGACATACACTTGAAGGGGTCATCCAACAAATTAATACTTCTCTACAGCGACAAAATTTTAAACTCAATCAGTGACATAAACTAAAATTTTGTTTATATTTTCATTCTATTATTTAGTTCTTGTTATAATAGATTTTTTTATTAAAGTATCACTGATATACAATCTTATGAAGGTTTCACATGAACATTACAGTTTCAACATTCACCCATATTATCAAGTCCTCACTCCTGCCACTGCAGTCACTGTCTATCAGCATATAAGGTGCTATAGAGTCACTACTTGTCTTCGAGTTTTACTGTCTTCCCCATGACCTACCTATCTTGTGATTGCTAATTATAGTGCCCCTTAATATCCTTCTCCCTCCTCAACCACTTCCCTTTGGTGACCACTAGTTCCTTCTTGGAGTCTGTGAGTCTGCTGCTGTTTTGTTCCTTCAGTTTTGCTTTGTTATATTCAACATATGAGTGAAATCATTTGGTACTTGTCTTTCTCCGCCTGGCTTATTTCACTGAGCATAATACCCTGTAGCTCCATCCATGATGTTGCAAATGGCAGGATTTCTTTTCTTTCTATGGCTGAATAATATTCCATTGTGTATATATACCACATCTTCTTTATTCATTCATCTATTGATGGACACTTTGGTTGCTTCCATATCTTGGCTATTGTAAATAGTGCTGCGATAAACATAGGGGTGAATATGTCTTTTCAAATCAGGGATCTTGTTTTCTTCGGGTAAATTCCTAGGAGTGGAACTACTGGGTCAAATGGTATTTCTATTCTTTTCTTTTTTTTGAGGAACCTCCATATTGCTTTCCACAATGGTTGAACTAATTTACATTCCCATCAACAGTGAAGGAGGGTTCCCTTTTCTCTGCATCCTCACCAGCAACTGTTGTTCCTCGCCTTTTGGATGTTGGCCATCCTAACTGGTGTGAGGTGACATTGTGGTTTTAATTTGCATTACTCTGATAATTAGTGATGTGGAGCATCTTTTCATGTGCCTGTTGGCCATCTGAATTCCTTCTTTGGAGAAGTGTCTGCCCATTTTTTAATAGGGTCATTTGCTTTTTGGGTGTTAAGGCATGTGAGTTCTTTATATATTTTGAATGTTAACCCCTTATTGGATGTCATTAATGAATATATTCTTCCATATTGTAGGATACCTTTGTGTTCTGTTGATGGTGTCCTTTGCTGTACAGAAGACTTTTAGTTTAATGTAGTCCAAATTCTTCATTTTTTATTTTGTTTTCCTTGCCTGAGGAGGTGTGTTCAGGAAAGGTTACTCATATTTATATTCAGGAGAGTTTTGCCTATGTTTTCTTCTATGAGTTTTATGCTTTCATGACTTACATTCAGGTTTTTGATCCATTTTGAGTTTACTTTTGTATATGGAGTTAGACAATAGTCCAGTTTCTTTCTCTTACATGTAGCTGTCCAGTCATGCCAACACCAGTTGTTGAAGAGGCTGTCTTTTCCCCATTGTGTAACTATGGCTCCTTTATTGTATATTAATTGACCATATATGCTTGGGTTTATATCTGGGCTTAGTCTGTTCCATTTGTCTATGAGTCTGTTCTTGTGCCAGTACCAAATTGTCTTGATTACTGTGGCTTTGTAGTAGAGCTTGAAGTTGGGGAGCATAATCCCCCCAGCTTTATTCTTTCTTCTCAGGATTGCTTTGGCTCTTTGGGGTCTTCTGTGATTCCATATGAATTTTAGAACTATTTTTTCTGGTTCATTGAAGAATGATGTTGGTATTTTGATAGGGATTGCATTGAATCTGTAGATTGCTTTTGGCAGGATGGCCATTTTGGCAATATTAATTCTTCCTACACATGTGTGTAGACCTCTTTTTTTCTTGATAAGTCTGGGTAGGGGTTTATCTATTTTGTTTATTTCCTCGAAGAACCAGCTCTTGGTTTCATTAATTCTTTCTACTGTTTTATTCTTCTCAATTTGATTTATTTCTTCTCTAATCTTATTTTGTCCATTCTTCTACTGGCTTTGGGCCTCATTTTTTTGTTCTTTTTTCTAGTTTCATTAATTGTGGGTTTAGACTGTTCATTTGGGATTTTTCTTCGTTCCTGAGGCAAGCGATTATCTTACTTTCCTCTTAGAACTGCCTTCACTGTATCCCACAGGTTTGGGGCTGTTGATTTGTTGTTTTCATTTGTCTCCATATGTTACTTGTTCTCTGTTTTTATTTGGTCATTGACCCATTGATTGCTGAGGAGCATGTTGTTAAGCCTCCATGTGTTTATGGGCTTTTATGTTTTCTTTGCATGATTTATTTCTTGTTTCAAATCTCTGTGGTCTAAGATGGTTGGCACAATATTAGTCTTTTTAATTTGCTGAGCCTCTTTCTGTAGCCTAGTATGTGATCTATTCTGAAAAATGTTCTGTTTATACTTGAGAAGAATGTGTATCCTACTGCTTTTGGGTGGAATGTTCTGTAGATGTCTGTTAGGTCCATTTATTCTAATGCATTGTTCAGTGCCTATTTTTCCTTGTTTTCTCTCTGGTTGATCTGTCCTTTGGAGTGAGTAGTGTGTTGAAGTCTCCAAAAATGAATACATTGCAATCTATTTCCCCCTTTAATTCTCATAGAATTTGTTTCACATATGTATGTGTTCCTATGTTGGGTACATAGATACTTATAGTGGTTATATCCTCTTGTTGGACTGACCCCTTTATCATTATGTAATGTCCTTCTTTGTCTCTTGTTACTTTGTTTTGAAAACTATTTTGTCTGTTACAGGTATTGCTACTTCTGATTTTTTCTCCCTATTTTTTGCATTAAACATCTTTTTCCATCCCTTCATTTTTTTCTGTGTATGTCTTTGGCTTTGAAGAGAGTCTGGTTTAGGCAGCATACAGATGGGTCTTTTTTAAAATCTATTCTGTAACTCTATGTCTTTTGATTGGTACATTCAGTCCATTTACATTTAGGGTGATTTTCAATAGATATGTACTTATTGACATTGAAGGCTTTAGATTTGTGGTTACCAAAGGTTGAGAGTCAGCTTCTTTACTATCTAACAGTCTATCTTAACCCCCTTCTTATGCTATTTCAAATGCAATCTAAAGATTCTTTTTTTTCCCCCTTCTTCTTCTTTTTCCTTCTCTACTCTTTATATATTAGGGGTCATATTCTGTATATGCTGTGTTTCCCTTGACTGACTTTGTAAGCAGCTGATTTAATTTTGTATTTGTTTAGTACTTAATTGGTCTACTTCCTTTATGGTGGTATTATTTTCTCTGGTAACAGCTATTTAGCCTTAGAAGTACTTCCATATAGATCAATCCCTTTAAAATACACTGAAAATTACTCAATCCCTGCTTCAAATTTAAATGATAATCTTGCTGGTTGGAACATTCTTGGTTGGAGGCATTAGATATATCATGCCACCCCCTTCTTGTCTGTAAGGATTCTGCTAAAAAGTCTGATGACAGCCTCATGGGCTTTCCTTTATAAGTGATCTTTTTTCTCTCTCTGGCTACTTTTAATACTCTTTCCTTGTCCTTGACCTTTGCCATGTTAATTATTATACGTTTTGGTGTTGTCTTCCTAGGGTTCCTTGTGTTGGGAGATCTCTGTACTTCTATGACCTGAGAGACTATTTCCTCCCCCAAATTGGGGAAGTTTTCAGCAATTATTTCCTGAAAGAGACTGTCTTCTTTGTCTCTGCCTTCTTCTGGTACCTCTATAATGTGGATATTCCTCCATTTGGACTGGTTGCACAGCTCTCTTAGAATTCTTTCATTCCTAGATATCCTTTTTCTCTCTGTGCCTCAGCTTCTTTGTTTTCCTATTCTCTAATTTCTCTTTCATTTACCATCTCCTCTAACTCATCTAATCTACTTTTACATCCCTCTATCATGTATTCATTTCAGATACTATATTTTTCAAAGTTTCTATCTCTGTTGAATTCATCTCTGAGATCTTGAGTATTTTTCTATAGCTCCATAAACATGTTTATGACTTTTATTTTGAAATCTTTATCAAGAAGATTGGTGATTTCAGTTTCACTTAGCCCTCTTTCTGACTTTTTTTCCTGTAGCTTTGTTTGGACCAAATGCCTTTGCCATTTCATTTTTTTAGTGTTTCCTATGGAATAATAATTTTGTGTAGGTGGTGCCCTCTAGTGCCCTGAAGCTCTACTCTCTGGAGCTGCCGAACACCTGCAGCAATGGCAGGCATCACAAGCTAGCAGAACTGGTGCCTGCCAGAAGGAAAGAGCTTGGCTGGGAGGGTTTCCTGTTTTCCCAGCTGTAATGCCTGCTTCCACTGTCAGGTCCAGTCCACTGAGCATGCAGGGCAGAGCCTTTGTGCTATGCCCCTTTGGTTACCAAAGGTTGAGGGTCAGCTTCTGCACTCTGGGCTGACCCTGAGGGGCTTTAGACCTCATTCAGGTCTTTGATCCATATCAACTTTACAGGGCTGCACTCTGGCTGATCTGGCATGATGGTGGGGGACAGCAGGTGAGTTGAACCAGTGCCTGCCAGGAGGAAGGAGCAGCAGGCTGTATAGTGCAGTGGGGGGCCTCGGGGATGCATTGCCAGATAGGGTGATGGAGCATCTGAAGCTCCTGAGAGTTCCCAACCTGCTGGGATGATTGTGCTGAGATGGTTTTGTCCACCTGCCCTTTCTCCTGAGTAGTGAGCCTTGTATAATCTTTGCCCCTTTAGTGCCCCTCTCACTGCTGGGAAGTCTTTAAATCTGCCTGCTTTTCTTTTGCCCAGGGGGGCCAGTTGTGCATACCTGTTCTCCACAGGTTGCTGGAACCTCAGTCTCTCTGAGTATTCCATACATCTTTGCTTTTCAACCCCACTAATCTCCAAAGCACCATGTGATATGGGTTCATGCTCCTGGAGCAGATCTCCAGGGCTGAGTGTTCAGCAGTCCTGAGCTTCTACTCCCTCCCCACTCCATTTTTCTTCCTCCACCTGTGGGCTGGGGTGGGGAGAAGGCTTGGGTCCTGCCAGATCATGGCTTTGCTACTTTGTGCTTTTCTGTAAAGTCTTCACTTTTCCCCAGATGTAGGCAGTCTGTTTTGCCATCTTTGGGTTGCTTTTTCAGGATTAGTTGTATTTGCTGTATTTTATGTGATTTGGGGAGGAGGCTTCTGCCTCACTTTTCATGCCTCAATCTTTTTCCTAGTCCTATCAAGATTTGTTTTTTTATGTCACCATCATTAATGTGTAAAGCTGTAGTTATTTTGTACATATAATTGAAGGTAACCCTCTGAATTTTTCTAGGGGTAGGCTTCTAGTATTTTATTTTCCTGTGATTTAAAGAGTTACTAGCCTAGAAAATTTGCTTTAAGCCCTTGAAACTTGAAAAGTGACATCCCTTTATTATCATCATTAAGAACGTTGTAAGTTCCAGGTAAGGGTATGCTTTAAGTAATTTTTGAGCACTTGTAGCACTGGATGGTGAGATTGGTCACAGGTTTACTTTGCTTCTGGCATTCTTCTAACTCAGAATCTCTGACCAAAGAGTTGCAGAAGCTTGAAAGTTTTACTTTTTCTTTTTGTTTCATTGTTTTGTGTGACACACACACACTTCCCCCTATTATCAAGTTCTTATTCTATTTGGCTCATAATGAATTCAAATTGTATTCAAGTGATTACTCTCCACCATAAGAAGTTTTAAGAAGAAACTAACCTCTAAATATTAACTCTGCTGCTATTCCCTTAAGAGGCAAGACACTATTATAAATTCAATTTATTTAACTATACCTTCTCCAACCCACTAAAACATTAATGCCTCTAGTACAAAATACAGGATGGATTTTTCAAAGTGACCCTTTGGAATTAGACTTTTGGATTGTAAGACAGTTAAGTAGCTGCCATTCCAAGGTTAAAATGTGTTATCCTTGTTCATGTGATACTTTATGAGCTGCTTTCTTTCATCTAACTTAAATGTGGTCTAAACCTCGACAGTGTGCTATTACTGGAGCCTTAGACTCAGAAGCAGTGTAATACTTAACAATCCAACTGAGGGAGCTATATAACGCACAAATAAATAAAATAATTAGATAATAATAACTGTTATGAAGAAAATCAAGTCAAGTGATATGCTAGTGAGTCATAGAGTAGAAACTGGCTAAGGAAGGTCTTTTTGAGAAACTGACAGTTGAGCTGAGATTCAATCAGGATTCTATTGTGCAGAGATCTTAGAGAAGTCAGTCTAGGCAGAAAGAAGAAAAAAAACATGGATAACAAAATTGGCATAGCCAAAACAAAGAAAAGCCAATTGAATGAGGAGGAAGAGAATGGTGAAAGACATTGGAGAAGTAGCCCCAGGCCAGAACATTTGGGACTTGGATTTTATTCTAGGTGCCATATGGAGTTACTGGAAAATTTTAGGCAGGAGAACATCATGATATTTTTCTATTTTTTTTTCAAAGAAATTACCCTGGCTTTTATAATTTTACTTGTTTGACATGTACTCAAGAGAGCAAGAGTCAAAAAATCCAAAAGTCATCCACATGAAATAAAACTGTGCTAGGCTCTAGCAGGAACATCATCTATGATCATGCTTTCCAAAGCCAATGCCATATTAGAACTACCTAACAAGTTTTAGAAATTTTAAAAACTGATTTCCAGATTTTTTTTTTTTGGTGTTGAATTGAATAAGTTCTTTATATACTTTGGCTATTAACCCTTTATTGGCTATATTATTGGTGAATATATTCTCCCATTTAGTAGGTTGCCTTTTCATTTTGTTGATCGTTTCCTTCACTATGCAAAAGTTTTTCAGTGTAATTTAGTCTCCTTTGTTTATTTTTGTTTTTGTTTCCCCTGCCTAGGGAGACATATCCAGAAAAAAATTGCTAAGGCCAGTGTCCAGGAGTTTACTGCCTATGATTAAACAATGGGCTGAGGAACTGAAAAGACATTTTTCCAAAGAAGACATACAGATGGCCAACAGACACATAAAAAGATTCTCCACATTGCTAACCATCAGGGAAATGCAAATCAAATTCACAATGAGATATCATCTCACACCAGTCAGAATGGCCACTATCCAAAAGATAAGAAATAACAAGTGTTGGTAAAGAAATGAAGGAAAAGGAACCCTACCCTCATGCACTACTGGTGGGAGTGTAAATTGATGCAGCCATTGTGGAAAGGAGTATGGACTTCCTCTAAAAATTAAAAATAGAACTTCCATATGATCCAGTAATTCCACTTCTAAGTATTTACCTGAAGAAAACAAAACAATTTGAAAATACAAATATGCCCCTATATTTATTGCTGTATTATTTACAATAGCCAAGATATGGAGGCAGCCTAAGTGTCCATCAATAGATGAATAGATAAAGAGGATGTGGTACATATACACAATGGAGTGTTACTCTGCTATAAAAAAGAAAGAAATCCTTCCATTGATGATGACATGGATGGACCTTGAGGGCATTATATTAAGTGAAATAAGTTCAATAGAGAAAGACAAATATTGTATGATTTCACTTATATGTGGAATCTAAAAAACAAAACAAATGAACAAACAAACAAATAAAACCCAGAAATAGAGTCCTATATACAGAGAACAAACTGGTAGTTTTCAGAGAGGAGGTAGATGGATAGGCAAAATAGATGAAGGGGATCAAGATGTAAAACCTTCCAGTTACAAAATAAGTCATAGGGATGAATGTACAACATAGGGAATATAGTCAATAACATGGTAATAATTTTGTATGGTGACAGATGGTAACACTTAACATAATGAGCATTTCATAATGTATAAGGATGTCAAATCACTATGTTATACACCTAAAGTTACATATAGTCTAAATATTATGTCAACTATACTTCAGTTAATTTTAAAAAGTAAAATAAAATAAAAACACAGATTTTCCAGTCTTCACTTCCTAAAATTTCTGATTCAGGAGTATGGGGTTGATGCCAGAATCTATATATTTTATAGAAGAATAGTTACATACCATATGATATTACTTTCATGTGTACAACACAGTGATTCAACAAGTACAGACACTACAAAAAAATCTGTATGTATTTTTAAGATCTCCCCCATGAAGATGCACATGGCTGCTTAAAAGGCCCTGATGTAACAAGCCATACAGGTCTGAAAAGAATGTTGAGAAAATTATTCTAAGTAGAAATAAAATTTCAATACAAGAAAACTCTACAATGAATAGGCATTTAAAAAATAAGTTTTTCTCACAATTATTCTTCACAGTACTGAAGGGAATACACACTATTTATAGATGAGAACACAAGTACTTAAATATTCTCTTTGATAATTCCTTCTGCTCACTGACCTCCTGACCTCCTTTATCGCCTGCAGCCTCTCTTAATGCAAGTCAATGTACTTTCTGCCTGGCACACACAATCGTATAGAGCTGTACCAAATAATTTGGGTTTATATTGGCCTCTAACCTAATGTTCAATCTCAGGCCACTACATTTTTCAGACAGATTTTCTTTGATCTTCCTTTACACAATCTTTTAGGAAGCCCATTCTAACCATGGTCTCCCTTGGTCACCCTGGAGTCTAATAAATTTTCTGTTCCTCTAATTAATTCTGAAGCACAGCAATGGGACTTGCCTAATGAGCTGATCAAGCAAATTGTGCTTCATACTCCTTCCTCTTCTGAAAAATTAAGCAGCATAACTATGAACTTGTCTCAACCTCAGCTACATTCATCTGCTTTTGAGGACCAGAGTGTGCAGTAAATTGGAAGGGTCAGGTCTGAGATTGTATCTCAAATAGGTAACTTCTCAACTGGCTGTTTCCTCTGAGCCTGAGTAGTAACCCTTATCATCCCCACAGGAACTTTAGGCAACATTACTTCTAAATATGATGGAGAAGAAAACCTGACCATACCTGTCTCCCTTTTTTATTCCCTTATTCAAATTCACCAGCCTGGGCATAGCTCTCTTACTATAATTTCAGAACTGATTTTGCTCTGCTTTTGTCACAGGCAGAGTTTTTCCAGCTTTTCACACTGGCACAATTTATTAGGTGCTTTTCCTGTGGTGGGGGCCGGGTGTGAGCAACGGTGCCTGTCTACCTCAGTCCAGCACCTAGGAGAGCCTCTCCATTGTTGGCGTCTAGTCCCTCTTATGCTGGAGTTAAAGTCCCTGTGAATCTAAAGGAAGATTTTCATTCACGTGGGCAACATGTGGCACTGACTTTGACTCTGGAAGCTCTTTGAAATAACACTAAGGTTTGACCTGAGCAGAGATATTACATTTGATTTCTCTAATGAACCCAAGAGAAAGGTTGTTTTTCAATTTAGTCCAGTTGGGTGCCTACATTGCCCAGCACAATTCTAAAGGATATGCAAGTGCTGCCTTCCTCAGTATGTCCCAGGACCATGGAGAGATTTCTGGAAACAGGAGATAGTGAAACTTTCTCCCCATAGCAAAGTGGTTTCTAAATGGGGTTGTACCCCCTTCTAATGCACATTTTGGAATTTGTAAGAGTGTTTTGATTATCACAAAACCAGAGTGTGCTGCTAGCATTTAGGGGTAAAGATGGGGTGTGAACAAGGAGGTCGTATAACCTGCAATGTTAAGAACACCCTTGCACAATGAAAAATTGTTCCATGCCCTGCACTCCTCTTGAGTGTCCTACAGAACAATTAATATAAGTGAAAAACTCTGTATCTGAATCTAGAATCTAAGTCCTTATTACATTGAATTAGTATTTTCTGCAGTTTTAAAATAAGCTGAATGATGCAGGAATGCAACTACAAAGTAAAATAAGGAAATGTGCTACTTTGATTTGTTGGAAACTCTACCAAGAGTTGCTCATTATTTCATAGAGTAGTGTCCCTATTGACTATGTCACTTCCAGTGTTTGAGTCATCTCTACTCACTCCTTGGAGCCGTCCTCTCCCAGTGATTCTACACATGGGGAACCTCATCTAACTACTTCATTGTGCCTTCCAGACCAGAGGTTCCAATGCATTTGCTTATTAAAATACACATTTCATTATGAATGTCTTTCCTTGGATTTTCCCTTTACCCTACATGAAAACATTATACTGATTCTTTTAAAGTATTTCATGTGGTAAACTATATCTTCTACGAATTTTATTTCAGGAGAGTAAAGGGTAACAGTATAAAACACTTACTGTAAAAGGGAGGCTTTGTCTGATAAGTTTGGGAACCTCCTCCTAGGTTGAAGGCTCTCTTCAAATAGATCTTATTTATAACAACCTGCATGAGGATACCTCATTCTATGCCATCTGCTACCTACCAAACACTAGTAGTATAAATGCCTATTTGTGACATAACGTTCTTATACTGAATATAATAACAACTCTTGCTAATTGAACAGCTATTATGTACCAGGCACTATGCTATATACTTTCATATATTATATCTAACCATCAGTTTTCCATGGGAAGTACTATTTATTATTAGCTCTATTTTACAGGCAAGAACTGATGCAGGACAGAGGTTAAATAACTTGACTGAGGTCCACACCATTTGCATGTTATTTGAGCAAAATTTATCAAATTCCAGTGCCACTGACTTTGCCAAAGTCAGAGATGGACTGAATTCAAAACTGGAAAGGCAAAGAAGTTGGCAGGTAACCAGGCACAGCTATAATCAATTTGGCTGAATTAACTGTGGAAAGTGAAAGCAGAGAACAGGATCCTCACTCCCATCTATTGCCATCCCCCCGTCCTTCATCCTGACATTAGGACCCTCACTCAAATCCCTGCAAGTTCTCAAACTCCTCATACTCTGAGCAATAATGCTTGAAAAATAGCTAGTCTGAACTGAAATGTGCTATACATGTAAAGTACACATCAAATTTTGAAGACTTAGAGTAAAAAAGGAGCAAAATATATCTCAATAAGTTTATGTAATATATGTTCTCATGTTTTTTGATGTAGTGGGTAAAAATACATTATTGAAATTAATTTAACCTGTTATGTTTCTGATGAGGCTTCTAAATTTTTTAATTGTATGTATGTGGCCCATATTTCTATTGGACAGAGCTGAGGTAGATGATTTTCCTGTAATTTAGCATCTTTTTCCTGCACAACAGAAATCTACAGAAGCTTGGAACCTTGGGCAATAGCTTCCTGGAGTGGCCATTCAGGTCACTCAAAGCAGTAGGAGAAAAGAACATGAGTGTGTATTTGGAGGGGATGCTCAGCACATTTCTGTTGTGTCATTTTGGTCACACAGATTAAGGAAATCACATGTTCATTCACTATTTATTACTATTATTTTTTATCCCATATGCTTCACACAACTGCCAACACGTGGGAGCAGGAGGCAAAATCTGGAACAGACGCTGTGTTTGAACAGACGTGTAAAGAAAAGTCAAAATATTTAACATGTTACCTGAATAGGATATTGTTTATATTTACTAGTGAAGGGGAAAATAAGTAGCTTGTAGCTCTACCAAAAACCATACAAGTAGAATTAGTTGGTCATAGATGGAAAACACTAGACATAGTTTAAGTGATAAACTAATTAAAGGCAAGGGAGTGAAGTCTGTGACCTCCCAAGGTCATTCCCCCCATTATCAGACCCCCAACTTCTGTAACTGTGATTCTATTAACAATAATAATAAAAAGAAACTCCAGATATTATGCTAAGTGAAATAAGCCAGGTGGAGAAAGACAAATACCATATGATTTCAATTATTTGTGGCATATGAAAACAAAACAAAACAAAACAAAACAAAACAAAAGGAACAAAATAGCAGTAGTCTCATAGACACTGAGAAGTGACTGGTTTACCATGGGAAGTGGTTGGGTGGGGAGGGCGAGGGGGATAAAAGGGCACAAAAGTTCTCAGTCATAATATAACTTGGTCACATAATATAAGTAGTACAGCATGGAGAATACAGCCCATGGTTCTATAATATTTTCTTATGTTGACAGATAGTAACTGCAATAGTGGGGGTGAGGATTTAATAATATGGGTAACTGTTGAGCCACTGTGTTGTATACTTGAAACCAATGTAAGACTGTGTATCAATAATACTTTAAATTAAAAATTAAAAAAAAAACAGAAAACTGAGTTCAGTGAAGTCGGCCAGAGACCAATCACAGTAATTTTACTTTACAACTATTAAATGAACCAAATGTTAGATAAAAATAAAAAAGCTTATAGATAAAGCATGTGTACCACTTCAATGTCTATTAATAGAATAGCCCTTAGAGAAGCTCAACGCTGATACACAAGAGCTGCCTGTGCCAGGAAGAACAAAGAACTTCTAATTATTACGTAGATGACCGTGTGAAGGCGTCGTTGTTACAACTTGGCCCCGGTCTCTAAGCTCATTACTGGGCGCGTGCCCAGGAGGGCCACTGCGGAGGCTTTTCAGCTGAGCCAGCCAAGCGGTGGAGGAACTGAAGTCCTTGCCACATAATTTTTCTGGAAGAAACTTAAGCAAAACACAGCCACATTTTGGAGACTGTTATCTGACTCAAATGGGATCAAATCTCAAAACCTGTTTCTGGAGCCCTCCTCAGAAGGGAGAGTTCATCTCTTGCTTCTCTCCACTCCTTAACTAACTTTTCTTTTTCTGCCTGTCACATGATTCCGTGCATACATGTCTGTCTACCCTATCAGGCTAGAAACACTGTGATGGCAAGGTATAGGTATTACTCATCTTTGTATCTCACCTAATATCTGGCACAGAGTGGGTACTAAGTTTTTAGTGTTGAGTTTAATCTCCCTTGACTGTCCTGAAGAGCAGAGCAAAGAGGTGGGATCAGCAAAAGTATGTTGGACTCAACAACTGGCAGAGCTGTGCAACAATGCAGGACAACTTCACCACCTGATCTTCCTGGGCTCACCTCCATCTTCTGTAAAGCAAGAGGACTAAACTAGCCTATCTCCAAGGCCTTTTCCCTTCAACCCATTGTGGTTCTGCTAATCTTTGCTTTACAAAGTCTGAAAATGTTTCATTTTGTTATCAAATAAAGAGTAGATTCTTCTAACAAGGATCTAAAACAAATTTTGCTTTCCACATTATCATTGCTCGCTGAAAAGCCAAGATCAGATTTCTACCACCTCCAGGAAATCTATATCAAATTCTATCAGCCCAATTTGAGATTTCTTCTTGTAAGTCACAGACTGACTTTTGTTTTATTAAGGGACATTCCAGGTGAAGTTTCTCTGTTTGACAGTTGATTTGGGGGTATGCATATGTGAGAAAAATAGAGTAAGAGAGATCTCCTTTAGAGCAGGTGCCATGTCTTTTGCTTCCTTTTGAACCACTGATTATCTAGCCCCTCATATATAAGATGGTGCTTCATACTTAATACATGCTAATTAAGTGATTGATGAATAAATGTGTAAATGAATGAATAAGTAAATACATGACTGGATTCTTGGAAAACTATTACCAAAATATCTTTGCAGATTTGCATGGCAACAGTATGAATTCATGTATGTTCTGGCTTTTGGCTTGTCCCTAGAAAGCTTAGATACCTAGGCCCAAAGTTAAAGAGGGATGGAGGGTAGGGATGGAGAAGAAACTACCAATAAATGTAAAAGGGATAAATAACCATATAGCCAGGGAAACTAGGTAAAAGTAAGGTGCTATCTTCACCCAGGTGTACAAGAGAGGCTGATCTGGGAGAAGTACAGTAATGATGCTGAACTTCCCAGATGAATTCTCAGTGGAGACTCCCCAGACCTTTGAAACTATCTTCAGCAGCTCACTATGTAATTCAAAATTATTTTTGATTGACCTTCAATCCCAACTGGTAGTCACTTCTAAGACTTAAAAGAATAGAGAATATGATTTCATGGTTTTTCTAAGATTACTCGTACCTTTGCAGCTTACTTTTAGCTGTTGAGGTGTGCAATATATTTCTCTGTAATAGTTAGATTTTTGGAGGAAAAAACAAGTAGACACAATTTTCTTATACTAAGGCAAAGCAAAACAAGTAGAAAACAAAGCCTGGGGAAAGAGGACTTTTAGGATTAGAGTGGGAAATGACAGACTTAATATAGAAGGAAGAGTAAGCCAAATCCTACTCCAGGACAAAAGAAAATGGTGAAAGGATAGTCTGGGACTGAGAAGTAACCCTAGAGTTTGATTGGCAGTAAATCCAGTAGGCTCCTCTGGCATAGTGCCTGAGCACATAGAAAGAGCTCAGTAACTGTGGAGTGTAACACTCACTATTAAGAAATATGAATGCCTGAAGTAACTAAGGATGTGCTATGGAAATAGCTATGATATAAGCCATCATCACATAGGCAAAAAGGAAAAAAAGGCTCTAATACATTTACCCCCTTGCCTACTCATCATCTAAAAAGCTTGGCAAACAAGGAGGAATTAAAACAATAGCACCACTAAATCAGTAGCATAAAGTTGTTCCAATGATATTCAAGACCTGCTATTCAAAAGATTAATTTACATCTTGATTAAAGTCATTATATTAGAAAATAATGAAGTATTAACTAGTTATTAAAATGGAAACTAAAGTGATCAAAACTTTCCTGTCCATCAAAATTAAACAAAAGTGTTTCTTGTGGGCAGCCTCCCAGATGACTCCATATTCTTCTTGTGACCTGATGCCCATGTTCCTGTGTTCTACTCTACCACACTGAATAAAGATGACCTGGGTAACTATGGGATATTACGGGAATGACGAGTGTGACTTCTATGGTTGAAGAATGAAACCCCCTCCAAAATACAGGTGAACAGAGAAGATCTAAGAATGTGGAAGAATATGTGTGAAAAACACCATGTAGCATCACAGCCTGCCACCCCAAGTACAAAGAAACACAAAAGGAATTGGCATCTGATAGTGCATTGAAGGTAATCATAACCTTCAAAAATGGCCAGCAGAAGTGGCATGCCCATTGCACGGCATGAATACCCTCTGTCTCTACTGTTCTGTACACATTGTCCAGCATCCAGTCAAAAGTAACTATTAAGATGATGGATTCAATCCATTCAGGTCAAAGATTTTATTAATTGTAAATGGTAGAAACACACCAATAAAAAAATAAAAATGATCATACTAGATTTAAAAATTAAGATCAATTATATGTTATTGTTATCTATAAGATATCCGTTTTTAAGTATATAAAAACAGATTAAAAGTAAAAAAATGGAAAACTATAACTCATGTAAACACTAACTAAAAGAAAGCTGGAATCGCTATATGAATACCAGAAGTAGCCTTCAGAAGAAGAAATATGGCAAGGGACAAAAAGGACATTGGAAAGAAAGGAAGACATGACATAATAATAATGGAGTCAATTCGTCAAGAAATAACAACCCTAAATTTGAACACAGTTAACAGCAGAATTTCAAAACGTATGAAACATAATCTGAGAGAACTGGAAATGAAAACAGACAAATCTACATTTCAAGTTGATGATTCAAAAATCCTCTCTCAAACAACAGAAAAACTAGATAGAAAATAGGTAAGGATGTGAAAGATCTGAATAACTCCATTAACCAACTTAAACTAACTGATAGTTTTAGAGTGGTCCACCCAACAATGGCAGAGTGTAAATTAACTTCAGATGCACAGAGAACATTCACAAAGATAGACCATATCCAGGACTATAAACCAAGTACCAAGAAATTTAAAAGAGTTGAAATCATACCGAGAGTTTCTTTGATCAAATGGAATCAAACTAGAAATCAATGAAAGAAAGATACTTGAAAATCCTCCCAAATTTGGAAACTGAGCAACATGTTTCCAAATAACTATGCAAAAGCAGAAGTCACAAAGGGAATTAGAAAATATTTTGAAGTGAGTGAAAATGAAAACACAGCACATCAAAATTGGTGAATGCGGTCAAAGAAGTGTTTGGAGGGAAATTTATAGCAATAAAGAAAAGATCAAGAAAGTCTTAATCAATTATATAAGCTTGTATCTTAAAAAGGATTTTTTTAAAAAGGAAAAAGTAGATCAACCCACAACAATCAGAAGAAGGGGATAAATAAAGAGCAGAGATCAATGAAATTGTTAAGTAAACAAAAAAGAGGGAGAGAAAGAAAGAGGAGAAAATTGAAGAACCTAAAATTTGGGCCTTTTTAAGATCAGTAAAATTTGTAAATTCTATAGCCAGACTGACCACAAAAAGATAAAGAAAGCCTACATTACCCATTTCAAGAATAAAACAAAGCCCAAAGTTCCTACAGACATTAAAAGAATGATTGGAAAATGTTAAATGAATTCTGGGTCTGTCTTCTTTTGCTCAGTATTTTTTGGGAGAGGAATTTATCCATAGTGTTGTGGATGGCTATAAATTGGTCTCATTGCAACATAGTGTGCCACTATATGAATATGCATTTTCATACATACTCATTGCAATATAGTGTGCCACTGTAAGAAAATATATTTATCTTTTCTATTATAAATTGGCTTTTATAATTTGGGGACCAGTGGGAATAGAACTTCAATGAACATTCTTGTACACATCTTTTGTTATATTCATAAACTCAATTTTGTTAGGTATATACCTAGGAGTGGAATTTCTGGATTATTGGCTATGCATATGTTCAGTTTGTGCACATACTGTCAAATGGTTTTCCAAAGTGACTGCAAATTTAAATTTCAACAGTAAGTATACAAGAGTTGCATTTGCTCTACATTACATGCAGGATTCATCAATGTTTTTTCTGCTGTAGCTGACAGTATTTATTCTCATGCAAAGCTCTTTCTCATTTCCAGACTGTTTGCCTCTCTCATACTTAGTGAGGCAGCATGCCCTCAAATATCCTAATGTGTGGGTACAGGACAGGAGGGGATATATATCAAGCTCCAGTGGTTTCTTTGTATATCTTCTCACCATTCTTGAGCAAAGAAAACACACCCAACTTTTTCCTTTTAGTGGGGGTGGAAAACACAGCACAATAGCTTGCACTCTTTTTTGATTGTGATAATATATATACAAAACAAAATTTGCCATTTTACCATTTTTAAGTGTACAATTCAGTGGCATTAATTACATTCACAATATTGTGCAACCATGGCCACCATCCATTTACATAACTTTTTCATCATCACAAACAGAAACTCTGCACCCTTGTAATACTAGCTTCCATTACACCCTCCCCCCTAGCCCCTGGCAACCAGTATTCTACTTTTTGTCCCGGTGAATCAAAATTTTCCCTTAAACCATCACTAAATCTTCTGCACATATTAAACTAGCCTACCTTTTTATGCCCTTAGTACAGGTACAATGCCAAAGAGTTATAAAATACATTTTTAAATACTTCCTCTGGTAATTTGCATTTTGGTCTGATCCTTCACTTTGGAATTTCATTCTCTGTATATGTTCATGGCTCAGTCAAAATTTTCAAATTAAAATCCCACTATGTAAGCATGAAACCTTGGTGAATTACTTTTTTTCCCTTTAATCTTCCTGTATCTCTGACTGTATTTCTGTACTATCCTTCTAAAGAGTCAGAATTTTCTCACAGGAGAGTCTCCATCAGTTCTGCTTGTCATGATGTGGCTCATGTCTGAACTCTATGTTTTTGTTTTACGATTTAGGAAGCAAAATGTTTCCTAATTTGGGAAATGTGGGTTTAATATATCTTCTGTGCATCAGTTGGACAGGGCTGAATTTAGATGATATCGTGGGAGTTCCTCAATAATTCAGCATTTCTGTAAATGTATCATCCTGCTAAGGGATGTTCCTACATATTTGCACAGCACTTTCGGCCTCTCCAGCAAATTGAAGATAATGAGAACCAGTAGTCAAATATTAGAAATTGTCTTTTTGTGGTGATATATGGGGGAATTGCCCATAAATTGTGATCTATTATCTGTAACAACTTATTTTGAAATCCCCTTATGAGATTCTTCAACTTTCAAATGACACTCCAACCTGGATAAAGAGCGCATTTTATCTCCCCACAGAGTGCAGCATCTGCCTAATATGAGAAAGTACATATAGAGGGGTAATTAATCTCCCCAAACTGCATTGTCATTTCACATTGCAGCACTGTACATTTTCCCAAAACCAGAGTAAAGCCTGCACAGACCTCCAGAGAGCTTTTCTCTATTATCATTCCAAGGGGAGCTGCCCAAACCTGCAGTAGGGGGCTTTCCATCAACTATATAATAGCCCCATATCTCGGAGAGCTCAAATGATCCCACAGACCAGGGAGAATCTTGACAAAAGGGCCAGTCATCATTACCCACACTGGACGATTCCATATAGCAAGGGAGGGCTTCCCCATCTAAAAATCTTCCCATTTAACTGCAGCAAACTTGCTCCACTCAGGGCCAGACAGTACATATTTTGCCTTTGTGGGACGTATCATCCATCACAACCACTCAACCTTGCCACTGTAATGCACAAGCAGGCAAAGACCATATGGAAATAAACAGGCATGGCTGTGTTACAATAAAACTTTTCATGCAAAACACAGTGGGCTCAGTCTGGCTCACCATCCAAAGTTTGTCAACACTTGCTCAACAGAGCCTGAATTATAAATCAGTTATTTACACATTTGCATTAAAAATTGTACTTTGCATTAGAAGGTAACTATGTCTTGTAAGGAGTCACACATTATCAAAAATTCCTTAGTGTGTATAGCACACTCCACCTCATATCCCTTCAGCCTGGGTTCTTCTATATCTAGGAGAATAAGCAAGGTAATAGCATCCAAATTCAAGAGGCTGAAATCTCCTGTCTTCTTTAAATGTGGGTTTTCTCCAGAACTGTGAAACTCAGGTCTGGGGGTATTTAGTCTCTCCAGAGCAAGCTTCAAGCATGGGAAAATGAGAGTCAACAGGTACATGACAGCCTCCCTGTTCCCAGAGAGATTATTCTAAGACATGGGCTCCACACGGTCTCTCTGAGGACCCCAGGTGGATTGGAGTTCCAGTTTCCTAAAGCATATTCTGTTCATTACAGAAAATGTACTGGCATTTTTCCTGTCTCTATCTCGTTTCCTCCCTTGTGGTTCCTGGAATCACTTCCCAAATCAACTTTCTTGCACTTAACCTATGAGTGAGAAGGAACAGAAATGTTGATAACAGAGTAGAAGGCACTGAAATAGACTGTGGGCTCATAGAGGTGGTAGGAGGTGATGAAACCAGCCATCTAGTCCAAAGCTGTATGTCAAACTCCCCAGTTCACCACTTACTGTTTGATGATTACCTGACTTTGGGTAAGTTTCTTAAATGATCTGGAACCTCTGTTTTCTTATTGAAATATGAGAAAAGTCACTTCCCCATGTCTTTTTTTTAAATACTTTTTAAAAAAACAGTTTTAGATTTACAGAAAAATTGTGAAGGTCATACAGAAAAATTCTGTAAACTCCTTACCCAGTTTCCTCTGTTATTACATATTATAGTAGTATGCTACATTTGTTACAATTAATGAACCAATATTGGTACCTTATTAATTAAAGTCCATACTTGATTCAGATTTCCTTAGTTTTCACATACTGCCCTTTTTCTGTTCTGGGATCTGCATTCGTTTTTTATCATGCTTCCCTATGTTCCTCTTAACTACGGCAGTTCCTCAGACTTTATTTTTGATGACTGAGAGTTTTGAGGAGCACTGCTCATGTATTTTATAGAATGTCCCTCAATTTCCTTGATATTTTCCTCATGATTAAACTGGAATTACGAGTTTTAGGAAAGAAGACACAGAGAAAGTATCATTTTCATCACATCATGCCAACGGGAGTTATTATCAACATGATTTTCTCTGTTGATGTTGACCTTCACCACTTGAGTAGTGTTTGTCAGGTTTTTGACACTATAAAATTAATTTCTTTCCTCTTCTCCAAACCACTTTAGAAGACAGTCATGAGGTATAGCCCATAAGCAGTGTAGCTCCGAAGAAGTGGAAAATTATATTCTACCTCCTTGAAAGAGGAAGATGTTCATAAATTATTTGGTAATTTTGTCTTTCTGAGAGATTCATCTTTTTGTCTCCCACTTACTGATTTAATCACTAAGATATCTCAGAAAGGATTCATAGATATTTATATTATGTATTGAGTTGGACTCTAGTTTGACTTCATTCATTTTGTTGTTCATTGTCTTCATTTGGTCATTAGGGGCTCTTTGACTTGGTTCCTGTGCCCTTTGACAAACCCCCATCAGTGCAGAACTTTTTAAAGCACTTCTTTACTTTGTGGTGCCACAAGATGCTCCTGGTTCATATTTTTCCTGCCCCAGTCCAATCAGCCATTTCTCCAAGGATCCCTGGTTCACTTTATTGGCAATGTTATTAGAAGCCAAGATCTGGAAGCTATGTGTTTCCATTATATTCTTTTAAGGCTTGAGTGAAATACAAATAAGTAAGAGCCCCAACATGATAGAGTACTTGTTGAATAAACCCAAGTTAAATATGAATTTTGCTAGTTCCAGCCCAGACAAGGATAGTCTCTAGTAAATTCTTACTGTGTTTTTGAAATAATATTGAATACTGTTATAATGCCCTTCATTTATATCAGAGAAAGAGACACCTACAGGCAACCTGGGAGATTATACTTGTCAAAATTTAGCTCCCTTTCAAGAGGGTATATGGTCTTTGGATTCCCTATGACATTCTTAATTATTCAGGTTTTATAAAATCCTTTTCTTTATCCCAAGATTATAATTATATTCATTCCATATAAACTTTTAAATGTTTAGCATTTTATCATGAGTTATACTTTTCATATGCTCAAAGAAGAAAAGAAGGAAGTTTTAAAATTAAATAACCCAAGTTTCCACATTCAGAAATTAGAAAAAGAAAGGAAATGAAACCCAAAATAATTAGAAATAAAGAAGTAACAAAGTTAAAAGCGGAAGTAAATGAAAAATGAACGAAAAATAAAGAAAATTAACATGTTTGAAAGTTGGGTTCTTTGAAAAAAATTGATAAAAATGATAACACCCTATTAAGACTAGCCAAGAAAAAAGGGAAAAATCATAGATTAACAGTATCAAGGATGAAAAAGGGAATTCACCACAGATAACACAAACAAAAATGATCATAAAGAAATATTCTAAACATCATGTCAATAAAATAAAAAACTTGTATTAAAAAACAAACCTTTTACCAATTACAACTTACCAAATTGACATGAGGAGAAATAGAAAATATGACCAACCCAAAATTTAGGACATAATTGAACTAATAATTAAAACTTTCCCATAATGAAAACTCCATCCCCAGATGTTTTTTTCTGGTGAATTGTATCAGATGCTTAAAGAAAAAGTAAGACACAAGTTTACACAAACTTACAGAATCTCTCAGAATACACAAGTTCTTTTCTTATGCAAACTCTTTAGAATTCTTTACAACTCACTTTATGAGGCCAGATTAACTTTTCTAGTAAAATCTTAGATGACATTATTAGAAAATATAAATTGCAAATTATAAACTATAAAAAAGTATAATTACCGACCAATAACCCTAACTGGCAAATTAGCAAATCAAATGCAGCATATTATACTATAATATGATCAAGTGGTATTTATCTAAAAAGGCAAGGTTGGTTAATATTTGAAAATGATTCAATATAATTTACTACCATTAAGAACAAAATCAAATAATCGCTACATTAAAAGAACAAATACTCATCAAAGAAACACCTACACTAATATTACACTTAGTGCAAAAATGTGAAAAAGTTTCCATCTGAAAATCAGGGATAAGGCAATATGTTCACTGTCGTAATACCTAAGCAATTGTGTTAGAGGTCCTCATCAATACCATGGGACAAAAAGAAAAACACAGAGGCATAAAAATTGAAAAGAAGAAAGTAAAACTTTCTTCATTCACAACTATGTTGGTTTTTATTCACAATCACTATTTTTTTATGTAGAAAATCCTAAGGAACCAACAAACAACTACTGAAACTAGTAAGTAAATTTTACAAGGTGTCAGGATACAAGGTCAATATGCAAAAAGTGATTATATTTCTATGTACGTGTTAGCATACAATAGGAAAATAAAATTTGGAAGGCACTGCCACTTATAATAGCACTGGAAAACATAAAATACTTAGTAATAAATCTAATAAAAGGAGTTCAAGATCTTTACACTGAACACTGCCAAAAATTCCTAAAAGAAAAATGGACCAAGTGAAGAGATATACCGTGTTTATAGATTGCAAGATGCAATTGTGTTATGTTGATTTAGAACAAGGGTCAGAAAACCATTTCTGTAAAGAGCAAAATAGTATTTTAGGCTTTGTGAGCTGTGCAATCTCAGTTTTAGCTACTCAACACTGCTGTAGGGCCATTCAGCCATCAACAGTGCATAAACGGATGCGCCTGGCTGTGTGTCAACAAAATTTTATTTACAAAAACAGGTGGTAAGCTGCATAGGACCTATACACCATAGTTTGACAAACTGATTTCAGATTTTTTTAGCATGTCATTCAGAATATATGAGAAACTCATAAACCAACAATAGAAGAGAAGCAATTTCTTTTTTTAAATAAAACGGACAGGGTCACAAATCTAAAATGATTTGTTCAGAATAAGTACTACGGACTTTAGATTAGCTTTGCCCACAAAGAAGAGAACTCTTTGGAATGGAGTTGTAGCCTCCCTTCTTTCCTCCCTCGTGGGGAACAGGGTGGAAAACTCCTGGGTTGGTGAAGGTGGGCAAGGCCAAGACTATTGCAGCAGATTCAGAATTCAAGGGATCACAGATTCTTTCTTTGAAATACAGCCATCAGTTTAGTTGAATCTATTTGTGATATTTTAAAAAATAAATTTCTAAAACCTTCACAGAAACTGCAGCCGGGATCAGTTACTTCTGCACGTCCCTTTCACATTCCTTTTCATTGCTTGCTCACTTGGTGCAGTTTTGTGAGAGTTGGAAAAAGGAGAAAACAATCAGATTTTGCTCTTAAACTAAGCAATCAAATTAAAACACCATGTGAAGAGAAACGAAGTTTGACTACGTAAACAAATTTTGATATTTGACTAGATTCATTCATTTCCCCTAGATATCTACCACAAATGTCTAACAAGTATTTGATAACTAATATATGAAAGGCATCCTAGAGTGTACACGGAGAATCAAGTCTTCGGAATACCATAGTTTAGGATAGAACAGGGTGTGAAGAATCAGGCAAATCTGAATTCAGATCCCTACTCTGACTCTTACTATCTGTGCAAGCCTGGATGAGGTACGTCAACTCTCTCTTTTCCTCATCTGAGAAATGGGGGCAGTGTAACCTATTTCATGTGTCTCCATGAAGAAAAATGAGATAATGTACATAAAGCACCTGCATGGGGCCTGGACACAGCAGCTCTCCAGATATTAGTTCATTTTCCCACTTACTTCACAGCTTAA
The DNA here is from genome assembly GCF_030020395.1 of Manis pentadactyla. NCBI lineage: Eukaryota > Metazoa > Chordata > Mammalia > Pholidota > Manidae > Manis > Manis pentadactyla. The sequence continues at coordinate 114,950,386 of NC_080024.1, read as the reverse complement.
AAGGTCAGATGTAAAGAACTAGTGGATAACCAAGAACACCATGCATCCGGTTCCAGACACATACTAAAACCCAAAGTACATAGTCTTTACCCTTCTGGATTATAAAAGTAGAAAGGTACTGACTGATCAGGAATGACTGTGCAGAGCATAGCATGTCCTCATTATACTCAGAACATAGAGCCTCTGACTTGTAGAAGCATCAACTTAAAAAAGCTGTCTGCTCTCCCAAATATAAAGATATCCTAGAACAGACCTTTTCAAAAATCACTTTCCGATTTGCCTGCCTACAGTCAGAAGTATTTAGTTTCATTTTTACTATATATAAAGTATATACATAAAATTGGCTGGGATAGTGAGCACTTGTTATTGTGCCCATTCCCCAAAACAGAGATTGTGATGAATATCTGAGGTCTTGGAGACTCCGATTGAAGCAAGCACCTATTTATTTTCCTTTGTTCTCCACTCTCATGCATATCTGCACAGGTCTTCCCTAATTCACAAGTTAAGGAGTAGACCCTATGTTGCATAAGAATGACGTACGCCATGTATTATACAATCAGTATAGTAGTGCATACATCACAGAAACCTTTGATGTTGCTCACATGACCACACTGATTAGGTTTCTTCCTCCTTCACACCAGACATTACAGTTACAGCTCCTACAAATTCATAACTTGTCTTATCTCTTACCCCAGCAAGATAGCATCTTTGTTGCTTCCTCTCCAAGCCTTGCCTTTATCTCTTAAGATGTCAGTATCAATATGAATATTACAGAGGTATGTGCACACGCTCTCACAATGGTGGGTATACCTGTGGGATCTCATCATACTAATCTCAGACACTGAAAGAACCCATTCTATCTAATTTACCAGAATTAATGAAAAATATCTTAATGGTTGCATGAAGAATTACTTCTACTAATCTGTAAAAAATGTGTTTTAAATTTTTTGAGTAACTAAAGCAATTTTTTTTATGGAGGACAGTTTCCAAAACTAAGGAGAAGTCAGCAGATTGATAATGTATAAATATAAGTACAGTTGACCCTTGAACAATGCAAGGGTCAGGGACAATGACCACACCACCCGGTTGAAAATCTGGTATAACTTTTGACTCCCTAAAAACTTAACTCCTCATAGCTTACTGTTTACCAGAAGCCTTCCCAATAACATGTCAGACAGTTGATTAACACATATTTTGTGTTCTTATGTAATATATGCCGTATTCTTATAATAAAATAAACTAGAGAAAAGAAATTATTTTTCAAACTGCTGCAAATCGCAAAAAAAATCTTCCACCATATTTATTGAAAACAAAACACCATATAAGTTGACCCACATATGTGTTGTTCAAGGGTCAACTATAATCTGATAAAGATTCATTTTAAGCAAAGATTCATTTCTAAGGGCTTATATTTGAAAAGGAAAAATGGGTCATAGGGGAAAAAGTACATCCTAATTAGAAAATAACCAGTATTGTTTTATGAAACTCTAGAAACTTCACACAATAGTATATAAGTTGCTTAAAAGAAGGGGCCCTGTTCTAGGTAACCTGAGGACATTTTTCATCTCTCTAAGTCTTAGTTACCCTGACAACTAAATAAAAATTATATTAACATTATTTACCTCACACAGTTACTCATGATTGAATGAGCAAATACATATATAACCGTTTAGGCAATAAGTACAGAATAAATCCTTACACAAGGTCTCTCCTGCTTCCTCTCACCCAATCCTTTAAAAGAAAAGGGAGTTTGTCTTTTTCTTTCCTTTGCTTTCTTTTTCTTTTCTTTTCTTCCCTCACTTACCCTTGAAAGAAGTCTCTTTGCTGACTGTATCCCCAGGCTTTTGAGACACAGATTCAGAATGATGATGGGAAGAGGAGGGTGGGAGTAATAGAGGCAGAAGAATAAATAAACAGACAAACCCTGCACAGACTTCAGAGAGACAGTGAGAGGCCGTTGTGTGAGATCAGCGGGTATGAGGTATTTTAGGAAAGGACAGGAGGTTTTGAGACGTAGAGATTTGTGTTGCTGTGGGCTGTTGATTGAATATCCTTTAATTTCCTTTCAATTACTTTGGGTTCCTGTTCAGTGCTTCTTTGAGTGTTACTGTACAGAGACCGCACCACATAGGACTCCAGCTTACATGTAAGTTACTACCACGGTGGTGATGACGATGATGGTGATCATATGGTCCTCTTTCTAGATGCCATTGTGTGTGGAAGTTGTAGCCACTGATTTTCCATTGTACTGTTACCAGAATACTGTTCTGATGCCAAAGTATACCAAAAAGAGAGCACGAAAAAGAAGATTCTGGTTTGTAAATGGGAAATTGATGCTACCTCTTTGAGGACTTATAAGCAAAATTTTGAAGAACTTTAAGAAACAATTGCCACAATAACTCCTCCAACGTCCCCAAGCCAGACAACAAAAGCTAGCCAGGAGCTCCTAAAACATTTTAATGTGTAAGAAAATACACTAGGAATAGAGAATAGGGAAAACCAAACTCAGATTAAGCAATGATCTATAGCAATTAACATTTAACAGGAAGAAACCTTTGGTTCTCAGCTTCTACATCTATAGAATAAAAAGGGTGAAGGGATCACAATGTGTCTCAAGAAGCATTAAGGTTCCATGAAGTTGCCTTTCAGATGAAAATGGTGAAATAAAAAAGAGAATGAATTGTCAGAGCTCTGAGTTCACCTCAGCTCAACCAGAGAGACATACTCTCATACCTTTGATTGATTCAGGATAACATTAAGTTTTAAAAAATAAATAATTATTTGGTTTAAAAAATGTTTTTTCCATATTAAATTAGCAGGTCTACTCCTTGCTAGCTCTAAAGTATTCCCAGACCTAGATAGAGTTTAAATATTTCTCTAAACAATATTTTCCATTTAAAGTCTGTGCAACTGTATTTTATCAGTGATTCATAGTTAATATTTATGTAATATAATTTTATTTAGGAATAACATTTCATAGAAAAGGTCATTTTTAAATAAATTAAGTATTCAACTCTAGAATTTACAGTGAAAAGAACAAAACAAACCCAATGAAATCAGTAGAGAGAAAAATTAATGAATTAATGTACCAAAGGGAAAATCTTTCATCCAATGCCTGGTACAGAGTAAGTAATCACACCCACTAGCTAAATAAAAATAAAGGGTTAATTAATAAAATAGAAAGCAGAAAAATGTAGTAAAATAAACTAAGAGCAAGATCACTGGAGTAGATGTGTGAGTGGAAGGGAAGGGGTTGGGAGACAGTAAAACACTGGCATATCTGATCAAGGAAAAATAGTCATAGCCCAAATACATATCATTAGAAATAAAATAAGACACAAGTGACATAAAAGATATTTAGAATTAGCATCATTTTAAAACAAGTTGGGAGCACTAACCTTTAACTAGGAAAAGTTCACAGGAAATTGGGGATTTAGTGTTTTTATGTTCCTTGTCATTGGCACCTGGGACGCAAAGTGAGAGCAGATTCTGAAAGGAAGGGGAAATCTTGCAGGGCAGAGGTCTCTACAGCATCTTTAAGCAAGATGGGAGAACTGGCCTTCAACTGGAAAAAGGTGATAGCTCTTACTTCTGCAGGCCAGAGGGTCCAGGAAATTCAAGACTTTTAAGTGTATCAACTTAAATGCCAAGAAACCAAGGTTAATGTACTATTCTCTCCAAAATCAGAACCCTGACCTTGATATAACAGACCTTCCAAGTTTAAAAATTCGAACTTTCCTGGACCTCTGCCACACTTAACCATGAAACACATGCATATACAGGTAGATATGTACACATACACACATGTATATATACATACACATATATATAATTAAGAAAATACAATTAATAATACATAATATAAAAAGAAATCTAAAAATAAAATAAGCCTGATGGATTGAATTATATGATACCACTTTTCTTCTGTGGGCACAGGATATTTCTAGAACCTATACATGCGTAAATGAATGGGTGAATGATTACTTTTTATTTATCTGTTTCTGAAGGAAATTTAGCTTATCATCCATCCTACACTACCTCAGTAAGAGGAATTTTTTTAAAAACCTGACAGGGTTAATCTAGCAAACACAAAGGTATATGGTGCTAAAAATTTTTCTGTATAATTTTTCAATAGACACTATTCTTCTAAGCCACAGAAGTACATAATTTAAAAACCCAATTGGATATTTCAAATAAACACATGACAAGAAATAGCCACATAATTAATTATATTAAAATACAGATGAAAACATTTCATACTTATCCATTGTTCTGCTCATGTGTTCTTCCACATTTTTTAGAAGAGGCTCTGTCAACAGTTCTTGCTTTCCAGTCGCCTTTCTTTAACCTTGAGATTAGAAGTATGCTCTTTTTGTGGCAATCATTTGATGTTCAGAAGACTCAAAGAGCCTTGTGAAGTGACTTTGAAAACACCTCAGGATCTTTTATGCCACTTTAAGGCAGTTCTTCCTATCAATAGGAATTTGAAATCTCTCCCCTGCAAGTTATCATTTTCCTTAGTTCACAAATCCAACTTGCAAGTTTAAAATGGGTCAGGGATTTGAAAAACTCAAAGTAAAATCTTACCCTGATAGGAAGCAGCGTGATCACATAGAAAGACTAAAGATTCTAGTCATTTTTGATGCCCAAATGGACCATGACCTTGAGCAACTTGGTTAACTCTTTGACAACTTCATTGTATAAAGCAGAGAAGTACTTGAATCTGCCAACTTTGCAGGAGAAATGAGATTGTCAGAGTAATGTTGTCAGAAACAAACGCACACCTCAAAAGATGAACTAGAAATCTGTAATTTCTAGCATTTGCTTTGCCAATCCAAGGATAGTTCTCTGATTTTACATGGTCCTATGGGAACATAGTATTATTTGTAAAAGTTTGAGGGGCATGCACTAAGGCTTGAGAGGCATGCAGCACCCAGCTGTTACCAATACTTTTCATGGAATTTTTTTCACTCAGTAGCCTAGCTTGGGCATGATGGAGGGAAGAGACATTTAGACTGAGCAAAAACCTTCACTAGGTCCCCTTCTCAAAACTACCTACCTACTCTTTCTCTTACCAAATTCTATCAAAGATAATTTCAATAAAAAGCTACCCTTTGTGGCTACAAATGGGTATCAAATACAGTAGTCATTTACTCCTTAATGTTAAAAAGTACTAAGTTAATTCAAGCTCAATAACTGGTAGTGTTTATTAAAGTGAAAAGAAGGAAGAAAAGCAATCATGGGAAATGGAGGAGAGCAGAACACTGGGGGTGAGAATTTGGGAGCACGTTATACCACGTGGACACCGAGTGCCTGGAAGATGGACTGGGGTATGGAAGCAGAAGGACGAAAGGGTAGAAATGGCCCTAGTTCCCCAGATAAGTGTTCCAACATTCATTTGCAGGAAATCTGGAGGTTTATTTTACTAAATGGCTTGATTAGAATAATTGGGACTTGCTTGGAAAACTATCATCTTCTGTTTGCCATAATTCATTCCAACACCATCCCCCCAGTCCCATATAGTCTAAATACAATTCTAAAGGATCATTTCAGTGCCTGCCTTTTCAGGGATAAAAGAGAGAAAGAAGAAAATGGAGAAAAGAAGGGAAAGGCTTGTGGACACAGGAAAAGTTAAGCCATTCCTGCTTTCAGGATCCAGACTTGCTCATTCTGTTCCATGAAGACTTCTACTCAAAGTGAGTGACCAGAAATCATTCTTCATAAGTAAGTTAGATCACCAAGATTTACATAATTCAGAATACAGCTCAGCTGCTTTGCTTTGGGTCTTTTTCAAGTGGTTAGGGCTCTTTAAATCCAAGAGAGTATTTTAGAGTCTGTCTTACACAGAAGAACCAATCGGCCCCGACAGAAGATGAGCAAGGTTGCAAGGTCAATGCCCATATTAGCTGTGGTCCAGCCAGGAGACAGAAACCCCACAGTACTGTGCATAAGAGAGTTTAAGATAAAGAATTATTAGAGTAGGATTGGAATAATGGAGAATTGGTCAATGAGAGTTAAAGAGAATTCTTGAGAACACAGGAAGAGCAGACACAAGGCAACCAGTATCCCTAAGGCTGCAATAAGCCATTCAGAGCATGGCCCTGCCTCCAGGGCTGAAATGCAATCCTCACTGGTATGGACAAAGCCATGGCTCTCTGGGTAGTGGGGAAGTTGCTGCAAGGCCTCATCAGTGGGGCTTGCTGAAAATCTGCCTTATAGGGCACCAAGAAATTGTTAACCTCTGAGAACTGCTGAAATTGTTGCTAGAGAAAGTCTTCCCTGTAAGAGCCTGGTAAGAAAAATCCACTGCCCTGCAAGATCCCAGAGCTAAAGAAATCACACCCTCTGGGAGTCCAGCGCTGGAGAGCTTGCACTCAGGAGACACTGACCAAGCCTGGTGAGTGAGAGCACGAAAGGCATCCTGGCAAAACGCCCACTCAGCAGCAGGGCCCAAGGAAGCTTCAGGGTGACGTCCATGTCAGGGGGTCACCAGGCCAGAGTTAGGGCTGAGACCTAATTTGACTATGTACCCCGTGCACACAGGTAGAATAGAGTGCCACTGGATGCTCCCCACCCACTGCACCCACACACCTCCCCCCCACCCCCCCACATACTGCTGATAAATCTGTGAAAAAGAAGCCAGGCAGCTGCAGCCAAGCTAGGAAGCCTTGTCCTCCTACAGTGCCCCTCCAGCTCTCTCTACTGGCAAAGCTTGGTATCATTCTTGCCGCAAAGGAGAAATGCTTCACTGTGGCAGAGAAGGTAATGAAGGGTGAATGTGTGGCTGAGAAGCAATGTCTCAATAACTGGCATAATGCCTAGTAAAGAATCATAAAAGTCAATTAAATGTATTTATAAATAACAACATCAGTACAATTTATGCAGTCCTGAGATAACTTGAAAAGCCCCAATTAAGGTTTAATTTGGGAAAGGTAATAATTAATAGGCAGCTTCATTTTTTAAATATATTGAGATATAATTCACATGTTACAGTGTAACATTATATTAGTTTCAGGCATACAGCATAATGATTCCATATGTATACATATTGTAAAATGATTACTGCAATAAGTCTAGTCAACATCTGTCAGCATACATAGTTACAGCTTTTTTCTTGGGATAAGAACTTTTACAGTTTACTCTTATAGTGATTTTCAAATATGCAGTATGGTATTACTGTAGCCACCATGCTGTACATTACATCCCCATGACTTATTTATTTTATAACTTGGAGCCTGTACCTTTTCAACCCCTTAACACATTTTCCCACCACCCACCACCCAACTCCGGCCACTACCAATCTGTTCTCTGTTTCTATGAGCTTGGTTGTGTTTGCTTATTTGTTCTTGTTGGGGTTTTTTAATATTCCATACACAAGTGAAATCATATTTGTCTTTCTCTGCCTGCTTTATTTCACTTAGCATAATGCCCTCCAGATTCATCCATGTTGTTGTAAATCACAAGATTTCATTCATTCTTCTGGCTGATGTACATATACACATTTTCTTTACCTATTCATCCATCAGTGGACACTTTGGTTGCTTCCATATCTTAGCTATTATAACGAGTGCTGCATTGAACATAAGGTACATATATATTTTTGAGTTAGTGTTTTCATTTTCTTCAGATAAATACTCAAAAGTGGAATCACTGAATCTTATGGTTTTTCTATTTTTAACTTTTTGAGGGACATCCATGCTGTTTTCCACAGGGGCTGCACCACGTTACATTCCCGCCAACAGTGCATAAGTGTTCCCTCTTTTCCACATCCTTACCAACACTTGTTATCTCGTGTCTTTTTGATAGTAGCCATTCTCACAGGTGTGAGGTGATATCTCATTGTGGTACTGATTTGCATCTCCCTGTTGATTAGTGATGTTGATGACCTTTTCATATACTTGTGAACCATATGTGTGTATTGTTTGGAAAAATGTCTATTCAGATCCACTGCCCTTTTTTTAAGTGGATTTTTTTTTTTTTTTTGCTATTGAGTTGTATGAGTTCTTTATATATTTTGGATACTAACTTCTTATATATGGTCAGCATATTTTCTCCCATTTGGCAGGTTGTTGATGGTTAATGATCATTTTCTTGATGGTTCCTTCTGCTGTGAGGAAGCTATTATTTTGATGTAGTCCCACTTGTTTATTTTTGCTTTTATTGCCTTTGGTTTTAGTGTCAAATCCAAAACATCATCTCCAAGACTGATGTGAAGGAGTTTACATCCTCCTCTAGGAGTTTTCTAGTTTCAGGTCTTACACTGAAGTCTTTAATCCAATTTAAGTAAATTTTTGTACATGGTATAAGATAGGAGTCCAGTTTCATTCTTTTGCATTTGGCTCTCAATTTTCCCAGCAACATTAAATAAAGAGACCATCCTTTCTTCACTGTATATTCTTTGATCCTTTGTCATTAGCCTTAGTTTTATTCATTGCAAAGTACGCATTGCTTACCCCAATTCACCATATGAATTTAGCATATGAAAATGGCAAAAGTTAAACCCATCATTGATCACAACTCCAAAAGCTTCCTTCCTCATTTATTCAGTCCTCATCCTGCAAAGACCTAAACTTCAGAGTTGCACATGGTTTTTCTCATTTCATAGCCCTCCTGCTCCCAGCATTGAGTGAATCACCACCACATATATGTTAGCTTCACAGTTCAGAAAATTGGTGCCTACAACCATGATTTTTATAAAAGTTTTCTGGTTCATGTTTCTATCACTACTCTAATATATTGTGTAATAATTGTCACACTTTATCTAAATATTTTTTATGTCACATTGGTTTCAAAAAGTAAATAACTGTTTTCTGTTTGATCAAATTAAACTGTCTTAAATTCATATAAAATGTTCTACATCCATTGACTTGAATGATTTTTCTCCAAGCAATTTTATTAAACAACTTTTTGCTTTGTATGATCAAGTGGCATCCATCTGTGGGGTAGTGCTATACTGCTCCCTCCAGCATTTGCACCCATCCCATAAAGCAAGAAACTGGTGATTTACTCCCTTAGATTAAAATGGTCTCTATGAACACTCTCAGTTGTCTTTTTTGTGCATTTGAGAAAAGGAGCCCAAGACACCTGACTGAGTACCTTCTGGGGGCTCTTTTTGGAAAAAAGATGCATGTATTCTCTGCTTCTCCAGGTAGTAAGCTTACAGAGTTCCAGTTCTAGTGAATGTAATAATGCACCAGGCAGAGAAGCAGTATAATGAAGCATAAGGAAGTACATTTGGCTGCAGTTCTAAACCATAATCTCCAATCCAGGTTTTATAAAATTGAAATTTATAATGCTGAAATTTGGTTTCCATCTGTTTTACTCATGTATGTTATTTTCATGTGATTCCATATTCTGGAGAGGTGGAATAATGTTAATTAGTTCTCTTTGTAAGCCCTGTCTCTGTGCTTGGCATGAGGGCACAGTCCTCATGTAACAGTGAGTTACAGTTCATTGGTGACATGGATGAAAACACCAGTACCCAAAGAGGCTAAAGCTACTTGCTCAATTGTGTGCCTAGCTAGTTAAAGACTGATTTATGAAATCCAAATTCAGAAGTCCAAATATACTGCTACTGGCAATAAACCATAGTTCTTTCTCTGGAAATCATTGGTGTCCCTTTGAGAATCTGGTGAAAACTAAGAACACTCTCCTGAAAGATTCATATTAACACATAAACATTTGCAGCAATTTCAGGAGGCTTACAAACTCCCTAAAACCTAAAAATGACCCTCAGGTGTGCCATGGAGTACAGGGTAAGGACTTCAAACTAACTCTTATTCCATTTACTTCTTTTAAAATAAGGAGACAGGGCTTACAAAGAGAACTAATTAACATTATTCCACCTCTCCAGAATATGGAATCACATGAAAATAACATACATGAGTAAAACAGAAGGAGATCAAATTTCAGCATTATAAATTTCAATTTTATAAAACCTGGATTGGAGATTATGGTTTAGAACTGCAGCCAAATGTACAGGGTAAGGACTTCAAACTAACCCTTATTCCATTTATTCCTTCTACTCTTCCTCCTGATCTCATCTTCTTTCCTTAAAATCTCATTCTTTCCACAATGTCTGCTGGTTTGGGGTATTTAATTTAAAGTTTTAAGTTATCAGCTAGCTTGCATTCCAGGTTCATGTTCTTTGTTCTAAATGATGTTTAACTGAAGTAACTAATATTCCAAGACAGCATGACACAGCTATTATAATATGTACAGAATATTATCTCTACACATAGATTTCTGAACTAGAGTTTGACATAGTTGAACTGAACTGAATTTTGAAAGCTGAAGTGATGCTTTTAAATCACTTCAAAGGGTACTCAAATTTTAAAATGGGTAGCTTTAATACATCTGGAGCACTTAGGTTTGGTCAGTACCATCAGGATACCTACACTAGAATTGCCTGAGCATTTTGGGTTGAATTTATATATAAAATTGATTAATAATGAACAGTTGACATAGTTCTCATATTCATTGATTCTCAGATCATGCCAAATTTTTGTGGAGAATTAAACACATCAATTAAACTTATTCATATTATGCAACATGAACATAATAGCATCTGTCACCCTCTTCATGTAACAGGATGTTACATGCAAGTTTCCCCCAGAGACCTAAGGGTAACATATACTTCCAAAGGAAGTTCTAGACCATAGGCAGAAAATTCATAAAGAAGACATCTGGAAACTTTGTAAGTCTTGTCCCCTACTCAAAGTAAGTATACAGAAAATTTAAATTTGGATATTGAAAGAGGATTTTCTTTGGGTTGGAGTTGGGGAAAGGTCTTTGGAGAGAGTTTTCCTTGCAAGAGAAGTTTCCTGCATAGATCTACAGTGTAAGAGATAATCTTTGATGGTGGAGTCAAAGAAAAATTATTGGATCTTGAATGCACTGTGCTAAATGAGTTTTTTAAAGAATGTGTGAGTGTTCGGGGTGGATCAGATGTGGGGCACTCATGAGAGAACCAATGTTCGGTCTTATTCAAGAAGGCTGGCTTTAAATATCTGCCAAGTGCATAGAACACTGATGTCAGGTCATGGGACAGGCATCAAATAGGAACTTTCTTGACCCCTTTCCTCAGTTTTCTCCATGCAGGCAACTCTGGTTGAAACAAGAAGCAGATCAAGTTCCCCTACCCAATCAGAGGCTTTGCTCATGCAATAGGTCCAGGGTGGGGAAGGGAGAAGACTCACCTTTAAATGACGGGTACAGTTGTGGGTACTATGTGGGACTGGACATATTAGTCAGTGAAACGAAGCCATTTACACTTGCTGGGAAAGACTAGAATCTCCAGCAAACATGAGTTTCATTTACTCCTGGCATGAGAAATGAGGGACAGTGGGAGCCAAAAATAAGTTTTTTATGATTAAATCCCCCAGCAAGTGTTTGTTCAATATTTACTTAATATTGAAAAACCAAAGAAAATTTATATTTGAAAAAGGAGGGAGATTAAATTAAGATATCAAATTGGCCTCATAGTGCTCTAGAAATATGTAAACAGAAGTAAAGATAAGCAGGCCTCTGCCAGAGAGAAAAAAATGCACACAAATAGTGGAAAACAGACTGGTCAGTTTATACTGACATCGGTGAGATATAATCATTCCCATCTTACATGGTTTTAAATATGTAAGCATAATATGACATGCACAAACTCAGAAGAAAATTAACTAGCATTAGGGTTTTCTGCTAAGGCGCCAAGTAGACTGAGATATCAAACCAACCCCCATGTTTAAAGGCATGATGATAAAAGATAAACTCATTATGAACCTAATGTCTATGAGTAGATATTATTCCAAAATAACCCTGAGGGAGATTTAGACAAGATAAGGAGAAGGAACACAAGAAGAATGGTTTGGTATGGTTTGTATGTATCAATGTCAGAACCAGGTTTTCTGCTTGGAAACTTCTTTAGTAGTGGTCCAGTTGTGTGCTGGTAAATGCTTCACCACAGGTTTTACCAAAAATCAAAATGGCCCTGGTCTGCAGCATTTGCTGATTGCCCTGGTATAACTACTCCCACCATGGCTGATTTTAAGCTACCGAGTAAAGTCACTGAGCACAAAGATGCATAATAAGATATTTACCTTATTATTGACAATAGGATTAAATCACCATAAATAATAGTAAATGTGGAAATCATAAATTTTTGAGAATACATTGCCTTTCTTTTTAATGTTTATTCAAATACAAGTCTATATAGTTTAGTTTTAATGATGGCTGTGTTTAACAACCAGCACAAAGTTTCTGAAATTTTTACAATAGACCTTGGTGAGCCAGTCCAAGCGAGCTCCAGCATACTTCTGAACTCAGACATCTTGTTTCTCCTGCTGATTCTGTACTAATTTATGTAGTAGAAGTTTAAAAAAAAATTCCAAAAGTGTTAGTAAAAGTCCAAAGGCTTAACACCATAACCTGTAGGTTAGGCCATGCAGAAGCTGACACATATGTTGTTGGTGAGAATACAAATAGGTATGGCCTCTATGAAGGGGGTTGGCATACATATACATAATATAACATTTGTCTCTGCCCTTTGTCCCAGCAATTATACTTTCATGCATCTTCCTGAAAATACACCTCCACAAGAAGAAAACATAGACACAGAATTATTCTTTGAGGCATTAGTAATAATAGTAAAATATTAGAAACAACTCAAATTTCCATCAGTAGGAAACTAGTTGGATAATCTAGGAAAGCCCATGTGTGAAATATTACACAGTTATAAAGAAGAAAGATCTCTTTGTACTGACTGAACTGATCTCCAGGATAGTTAATTTAAAAAAGGGGGAAGATGCAGAACAGTGTATACATTATACTTCTCTTTGGGTAAGAGAAAATAACCTGAATTTTTTCCAAAGAAAAAACCCTGAGAGAATAAATAAAAAATTGTTTTTATGGGCCTTAGATGAAGGTGGGATAGGACAGAAAGAACAGAAATGGAATCTGAGAAAACTTTTAAAAACATTGTTACTTTGAATCATATAAATGTTTGAGATATTCAAGATATCAATTCAAAGGTTTTTCAAAAACAAATCCTGAAACTGAAAACTGAAGCAAATGAATATTTTAGGTGACTTTCAAACCCTGTACTCTGACCATATGTCCTTTATGGTATAGATTTTAAAAACAAAACTATAAAGAAATCCTTCAGTAGTTAAATTGTTAAAAGTAAAATTAGAATTGCAGTTTTCAAATGTTTACATGTGTGCTGCAAAGTAGAGTGCATAAGAAAACCAGTGCATTCACTGAATATTAAATTTGAATTGGAAATATTGATACTAATAAAAACTGCCTTTTAAAAATATACTTTCTAGCTCAACACAAGAACCTACAGAAATAATGCCTCTGAACAGTTTACTTAAAAATGGTTAAAATGGTAAACTTTGTGTTATGTAAATTTTATCACAATTTAAACAAAATTAAATTTTTTCAAAGAGCCTACGGGTGTAGAAAGGGAGGATTATTCTTGTTAGCACGTGGCTGAGATCACATGTCCCTCTGAATTCAGCTACCCTGACCTGAAGGTCATATTGGAACAAAGTCTGGTAAATGAGCTCCTTGATGGAGGCCAAGCCAGGGCGACCCCACCCACCTAGATAGGGCTGTCCCCAGAAAGGCTTTCCAGAAAACAGTCTGCAAGCACCACCAGACTGTGCTGCCCGTGTTCAATGACACCTGGGCACCTGAACACCTGCTTACCTGCTAGCTTCTCTCACCATGGCGTTTAGAAGGACTGACCTACAGAAGCTCTCTGTGTTTTAAGCAACAAGCAGGGTTGGAGGAGAGGCTCAAAAAACACCTACTAAGGACAGATAGGGGCTTAGGCAATTCTTTCAACATAAAGAAAGAAGTGCATGCTTGCCTGAGTGCCCCCTCTTCACTTCTGAAGTTTCACTGTGTTTGATTCAGCAAACTGCATATGTACGATAGCATCAAGTCCAGATGCTTGCTTCAACATCCAGAACTACAAAAATCCCTTAGATTAATTTTTCCATTTTTAAATTGAGCGTCAGGGGGTGTGCATGTGCATGTGTGTGTGCCTGTGTGTGACCCTGCTATCAGAAACATACTAACAAGCACTGACTGGCCTGTCAACTCAAGAAGCAGAAGTGCATGAACCATAAAAAGAGGCTTTGAGTGGGAAAAACAGCAAATGCCAGGGAGCAAATCAATGTTCCCATAGAAATTTTAATTATTAGTTCTGCTTTGAATCCACATTTCTTTGAAAGAAAAAGGAAGCACTCGTATCTACTGGAGCAGAATTGGAGGGCTGAGTGGTTTCATCACGTAAATTATTTAACCTCCCACTGCCAGCATAATTTTCTTGTTTTCTCTCCTCTTACTTCATGTGTCAAAGGATGAATTCCTGAAATAAAAGAAGTCATCTAAAATATAAATCTCTCATTTAAAACATATTAATCTGTTGTGAGACTTTTCCATAATTTTTAAGGGCAAAGCTATACTAAATATGAATAGAATTTGGCTTTCCTTGACATAAATTTGGGCAGCTGAAATAAAACTGACCGACAGTGGATAAAGAACATACACTGCTGAGCAAATTTCCTCCAGCTCCTGTTTGAATCTGTGTCTTCACAGAAACCCCTGGTGATAGATCTTTGGTCACCATCATAAGCTGCTCAGAATGGTACCTTCTAGTGTGGAAGAGTTTGCCTATCCAGGAAATTGTCCTCTGCTCATTAGGTTTGCAGTATCTGGCAATGCTAGTGACAAGCCTGTCCTGCGGTGGTAGCCACAATTTGTGGCTCTGGCACTGCTTTCCTTGTCATCTTTCCAGTCCATCTGATCCTTCAGGCTCTGTGGTCACCTGCTCAGCTGAGCAGGCCCCAGCCCTGAGTTCCAGAATGGGATCATCTACCTGCAATTAAAGGTAACAAATGCAACTGTTTCTTTGGCTCAGCCTATAAATTTTCTTGAGATTTCTAGCAAGGGGGATCTAAGGTGTTTGTTTATGGGAGTTTGAGGGTATATGCTTGTTTGTTTGATTTGATCAGCTCTGATGCTATCCTTGTGGGGAAAGGCAGGTGCATAAAAATCACGTCATAAAGTTGGAAAGTACTTAAACATTGATCTAATCACTTATTCACCTCCTGTGTCTGCACAGGAATGAATCCTAGAATGTGGAATTATATATTGGGAGTGAGTGGGTATTTTTTTTAACCTTTATTTAGAAAACCTTCAAACTAATAGGAAACTTGCACAAACAGCTATATTTTACCTAGATTTACCACTTACTAACACTTTACATTTGCTTTACCATATATACATATATATATATGTGTGTGTATATATATATATATATATATGCAATATATATGTTATTATTACTTCAAAACTGATAGCTGCAGACAACAATGCCCTTTTCCTCAAAAAAAAAAAATCCTAATTATTTCAGCATATACCTCCTAAGAACAGCAGCATTATCTTACATAACCACAGTAAAAGAATCAAACTCAGAAAATGGAACATTGGCATACTGCTGTTAACAATCACATTCAAATTTTACCAGCAATCTCCTTCATAGCACTTGCCCCCCAACACCTAACTGAGGATCACACATTGTATTTGGTAGGTATTTCCCTCCCTCTCCCTCTGACTTTCATGACATTGACATGTTTAAAGACCAGAATGTTCTTCACCTTGGGTTTGTCTCATATGTCCATGCAGTTAGCCTTGGATTATGCCTTTCTGATATATCCTTCTCAATGCTTTACACTAAGAGGCAGCACTTGATGTCACTTTGCCCCATAGTTGATTGGGGTTAACTTTGTTCACTTGTTAAAATGGTATCCTCAAGGTTTCCCCATTGTCAAGTTTCCACTTTTCCCCCTGAAATTAATCATTAATTGGGGTGATGGGGGGTGAAATACAGTTTGAGACTGTATAAGTATTCTATTCCCCATTACACTTCTACCCAATTATTTTAATATCCATTGATGATATTTGCCAGAATTCATTACATCTGTGTTGGTTGGGTTTCTTTTGGTTCACATTCTACTCTCAACAAGCGTTTTCTCTGATCCCTTACTTATGTGTTGGTTTCATTGTTTTTAAATTTGTTATTTATTCTTAATAAAATATTATATTATTATATAAGGACAACAGATGTCTATCATGATTTATTTTTGTATTTAAATTGTCCTGTATTTGGTATTTAAATTGGCCAAAAGGAGTCTCTTTAAGCTGGCTTCTGTGTCCTTTTAAAATATCCCATGATTTGGGGAGCACTTTCTTATTTTCTGACCCTTTTAGATGCTCCAAGTTCATTCTTGTGCTTTCCCTGCCCTGACCCTGGAGTAAAACATTTCTCCAAGAAGTGTCTCCCTGACCCTGGTTCCACTTCAGAATGGTATTTTAAATCAAAATATGGGTATTTGTCCAAATCTTATGGGCACAACAGAGAGCCCTTGATATACTCGGAAGCAGGCTACCCACATGGAAACAGGCTGCCTCTGCCGCCGGGCCCGGGTGTCGGGAGAGGCAGCTGGTAGTTCTCTGGCAATCTGAGTGTTTCTTTTAACCACATTGTACTTGACAATCTCCCACCTTTAAGCCCGTATAAAACTGGGGTTTGCTGAGAATGCTACGCCACTATCCTGCAGAGGTGGGGGGCATTATCCTGCTGTCCCTAACTCTGGCTTGCAGGGAAACACACAGGCCAGTCCTTGAGAGGGAGACTTGCCAGATATCTTTTTTAATTGTGGTAAATACACATAACATGAAATTTACCACTTTAACCATTTTAAAGTATAATTCAGTAGCATTAAGTACATTTACAATATTGTACAATCATCAACACTAATTCCCGAACATTTCATCATCCCAAACAGAAACCCTGTAGGCATAAAGCAGTCACCCACCCACCCACCCATTTCCTCTTCCTCCCAGCCCCTAGCAACCATTAATCTGCTTCCGATCTCCATGAATTTGCCTATTCTGAATATTTTATATAAATTTAATCGTGTGATATGTAGCCTTTTTATAATATGTGTCTAACTTCTTTCACTTAACATAACTTTCAAAGTTCATCCATGTTGTAACATGTATCATTCATTACTTCTTATGACTAAATAATATACATATATCCATTGTATGGATATACTGTCTTAGAGTTTAATAGTGTCTGTGAGTCTTTCTCCCTCTCCTTCTCTCCTTCTTTTCCTCTGTCCCTCTCCTTAACTTAAATTAGTATTCTTAACTTGAAAGTCTTTATCAGTAAGGAGAAGGCAGAGGGACAAGGGCAAGGAGAGAGATTGCTGGCAGGAAAATTAGTCACCATGTGGGAAGCTGACTGTCTTCAAATGTTCAGAGGTGATCTGCAGCTGAAGTAGCTGGCAGCCTTTGGATCCTATACACCCACAGTAGAAGCTAACAAGGGCTAAAACTCTTAGCAGACTGCTGACAGTCATGGGGTACTAAGAGATGCAAAGTCAGGACTCCAAGTGTTACGTGAAGCCACACATCCAATCATGCTTGGAAAAGGAAAATTAAGGAAGTGCCCTCAAAATAACTTCAAATCAAAATTAGCAGCAGGTACCCTCAGTGCCCTTTAGGATATGCAGGCTCTCATTGTGGGAAGACATGCAGACCCTGGGAAGAATCCAAACATTCTGGGGACATAGTGTTTGATGAGCATGAATTGAAGCTGATCAAACAAAAATCAAGCCACCCAAGGTAATCATAATAACCCATCTTCATGTTGAGTTCTTAAAAAAGCAATCAAGATTTTACATGATTATAAAAGATAGCACACTGGGATAAGATTCCAAAATTCTGTATTTCTTGTCACCACCACCATGCACTATATAAGACTGGGGAAGTCATGATATCTGCACACTTTGATTGACATACCTAAGGTAACTTTGTACAGAGGTAAAGAGCATTGGCTTTGGAGTTAGAGAAAACTGGATTTGAATCCCAGTCTGCTACTTAATAGTGACACGCAGGGAGTACATATCTTTGAAATACCTGCAAGAAGTGATTTCCAGCACAGCCAACTCTAATACTTAATGGATTGGGAAGAGTTGAATAAAAGGAACTATGGAAGAAAAGTGCCTCTCCAGTTCCTGTGCTCTTGCTCTGTTATTTATCAAGAATATCTTAGGGGGGAAATGTCCGCACAAAGAGGAACTCTGTCTACACAACCCCAGAGCAGCTGTAAAAACTGTCTGTGGGGAAGTGGATCACCCCAAGAGGTAATGTGAACTAAAGGAATAAAGAAACTGTAACAAAGGACACTGGAGGTCTTCATCAGTTTGGGCTGCCATAAGAAAAATACAATAGAGTGGGTGGCTGAAACAACAGAAATTTGAGTTCTTGTTCAAGACAGTGACAGAGAAAGATCCTGAATGGACCTCCTCCCATAGATACACCAAATCTACAGCTACATATGGAATAATTTCCTCTAAAAAAACCAAAACCCCCAAACTAGGTGATAAACTCTTACATCAGGCCAACAGGAGAAAAAATCCTACACGTAAGTGGATATTAGAGGCTGAGACACACTTTTGCCATAAACCACACTCCTGGTAGAGCAACTCATAATTGGGAGGGAAATCAAAACATGGAGTTTCTCTCCAAGGAGCAAAGGGATATTACCCCACATTGGTCAACCCAGGCTCTAAGATCTACACTTGAATACCTGAGATAATGGAACCCCTGCCTCCCAAAGCAGCTACCGTTGAGCCAGCAAGCTCATGTCCACAAGACCTAGAAGGCAGTAGCAAACTGAAAGATGGCTCTTAAAGGGCTGGCACACTTGGATTCACCCATCCCAGGGGCCAGTAAGAAGCAGCCAACTGAGAAGATCCAGGCTTTATGTGAAAGAGGCTTATTTGCTAATCTTAAAATACTGGCCCAAAGGCAGGCCTGCTGATACTATCTGGGATAGGCTGGCAGGCACCATTTTTACACCCTGTCTGATTTGCTTCAGCTCATAAGTGTCTCCCAGAAAGGTGCTTGTACCTGACTCTGGCACCTAATTTTTGCAGAATCTACAAAATCTAGAGGTCTCCTGACTCTGGTGGCCAGCGGGGCTTGTACTGAGTTGTAACCAAGGAGAAAGAGTTCTTACATGGCTATTACCCCCAGGGGACAGCAAGAACAGCTATCCTAGGAGCCCAGCTTTCCTGTGAAAGAGGCTTCTAACTTATCTTTGTAGCTGTGGTTGAGGGGCAGGCTCCAAATTAAACACACATCTAAGCACCTGTTGTAATCTTTTCCAGACACCTCGGACGGCATGCCCTGTCTTCGTGCTCTCTCTCTCTGCTGCACTCAAGTGACAGTATCTCCTGGAGGGAAGCTCTGCACATGTCTGGTGCTCTGGTTTTGCACCTGCTGCTCAGGGGAGACCCCTAAATCACCTGGCTTTGATCCCCAGGGAGGCTTGTGTTCCTGGGTCCCATGGGACTATAACAATCAGAGAGACAGTTCTTGACTGGTTACTACCCCCAGGGAATTGTGCAGACCCACAGCCTTTTTTGTGAAAGAGGCCTATTTACTTGTCCTGGGGCTCTAGCCTAAAGAAAAGACATCTGGCTTGGCACACATTTAGAGGCTCACGGAGGTCCTCAGGGGATGAAGGAAGATGGATGCCATCTTTGTACTCTCCTTCTGCCTCCTTCAGCTTGCCAGTATCTCCCAGAAAGAACTTGTACATGTGTCTAGTGGCCCAGGTTTTGTGGCTGCTGCCCGGGGATACCCCTGGATTGTCTAGGTCTGGTGGCTAGCAGGGCTTGCTTTCCTGGGTTCCACAGGACTATAACAAACAAAGAGACAGTTCTTGGCTGGCTACTACCCCCACAGCACTGTGCACACAGCAGACTTAAACATACCCTGAGTCCTTCTGTAAAAGAGGCCTACTAGCTTGCCCTACATGTTCAGTCTGAGGGGCAGGCTTCAGGTTTGTCACAATCAAGTAGCCAATTGAGGTGGACTTTGGGGACAGAGGCTGGTGGATACCATCTTTGCCCTCTTCCTCAGCCTCACTCCAGGTCTCCCAGAAAGGAACTTGTACACTTATCTGGCACCTGATATTTGTGATTTCTGCACAGATAACTCTCCTAGATCTCCTGGCTCTGGTGGCCAGTAAACCTATACTTTCAGTCCCACAGGCTAGTGATCCCACACTTTAGCTGCTGCCTGAATCTATCTTCTAATCAGTTTGCAGCTAGGTGCTGACTGAGATTCTCCCCTTTGAACACTGACAGGTCTTTGCACACCTTCAGCTACTGAGAGCCTCTAAAAATAAACTAGGTTGCTTGGACAGTCACAGAGGTCTGAAGTGGGGTAGAGTTGGATGATAAGGTTCATGTCCTATATGAGGCCACTTCTTAGAACTTGGAAAGGTAGTTAATTAATCAAATGCACAAAAAACAGAGATGTAAGGAAAATGAAGAAACAGAAGAATATGTTCCAGAGGGAAAAAATTAAAAAAACAAGATAAAACCTCAGAAAAAGTCCTTAATCAAATGGGGATAAGTGATTTACCTGAAAAAGAGTTCAAATAATGGTCATAAAATGGTAACTGAACTCAAGAGAGGAATGGATGAAACAGTGAGAAATTAAATAGAGATAGAAAATATAAGTACCAAAAAGAAATCACAACACTGAAGAACATAATGACTGAACTGGAAAATTCATTAAAGCAGTTCAACAGCAGACGAGATGAAGTACTAGAAAGGACCAGTGAATGTAGAGACAGGGCAGTGGAACTCAACCAATCAAAGTAGCAAAAAGAAAAGAAAAGAAAAAAGGGAAGATAGCTTAAGGAACTTAACAGACCAACAGTCACACTATAGCTGTCCCAGAAGGAGAAGAGACAGAGAGGGACAGAATAATTATTTGAAGAAATAATGACTGAAAACTTCTGTAACATGAGGAAGGAAACAGCCAACCAAATCTTGGAAGCTGAGAAATTTCCAAATAAGAAGATCCAAACAAGAACAACACCAAGGCACATTATAATTAAAATGTTAAAAGTTAAAGACAGAGAAAAATACTAAAAGAAGCAAAGAAAGGCAATTTGTTATGTATAAGAGATCCCCAATAAGACTATAAACAAAATTTTTAGCAAAAACTTTATAAGCCAGAAGGGAGTGAAACAGTATATTCAAAGTACTGAAAGATAAGAATACCCAACCACAAATACTCTACCTAGAAAATTTTTACTCAGAATTGAAAGATATATAAAGAGTTTTCCACAGAAGCAAAAGCTAAAGGAATTCATGAAAAAACCAGCCTTACAAGCAATGTTAAGGGACTTAAGCTTTAAATAGAAAGAGTGCTAATTAATAACAGGAAAACATATGAAAATATAAATATCACTGGTAAAAAAAAGTAGTAAAATTTAAAATAATCTAATGTTGTAAAGGTGGTAATCATTCATAAAGTGAGTATGAAAGGTAAAAGACATAAGTGGTAAAAAGTACTATAACTTCAATAATTTGTTAAAGGATACACAAGATAAAAAGACATAATGTGTCAAATCAAAAACATGTTGGGAGAAGATTAAAAATGTACATTAGAATGCATTCAAATAAGTTGTTATTAACATAAAATAGACAGTTGTACATATAAGTTGTTAATAGTAAGTCTCATGGTAAAAATAAAGCAAAAACCTATAGAAGATACACAAAAGATAAAGAGAAAGGAATCTAAGCATAACACTAAAGAAATCATTCAATCACAAAGAAATAAAGCAAGAAAAGAAAGGAATAGAGGAAGTACAAATAGAAAACATTTAATGAAATGGCAATAAGAACATACCTATCAATAATTACTTTAAATGTAAATGGACTAAATTCTCCAATCAAAAGACAGAGTCTCTGAGAGATTACAAAAAAAAAGACATCTATATGCTACATACAAGAGGCTTGTGTCAGTTGTAAGGAAACATACATACTGACAGTAGAAGTATGGGGAAAAGATATTACATGCAAATGAAAACCAAAAGAAAGCTGAGGTAGCTATTTTTATATTAGACAAAATAGATTTTAAAACAAAGACTACAATTAGGGACAAAAAAAGCATTACTTAATGATAAAGGGGTCAGTGCAACAAGAGGATACAATATTTTTAATGTGTATACATCCAACATAGGAGCATTTAAATAAAGAAAATTTTAACAGACCCAAAGGGAGAAATAGACAGCAATACAATAAATATAAGCAACTTTAATGCCAAGGTTCATTAATAGATAAATCATCCAGATAGAAAATCAATAAGGAAACATAGGCTTTAAATGACATGATAAACCAGGTGGACTTAACAGATATATACATAACATTCCACACAAAAGCAACCAAACACACATTCTCAATGCACACAGAATATTCTCCAGTAGAGATCATATGTTAGACTGCAAAAAAGGTCTTAGTAAATTTAAGAAGATGGGATCATATCAAGCATCTTTTCCAACCACAGTGGTTTGAAACTAGAAATCAACTACAAGTAGAAAACTGGAAAATATGTGGAGATTAAACATGCTACTGAGAAACCAATGGACCAACAAAATAAATATATAAAAAATACCTTGAACACAAAAATGAAAATACAACATACCAAAACTTATGAGATGCAACAAAAGCAGCTCTAAGAGTGTAGTTCCTAGTAATAAATGCCTACCTCAAGATACAAGAAAAATCTCAAATAAACAATCTCTCTTTACACCTCAAGGAACCAGAAAAAGAACAAACGAGGTCCAAAGTTAGAAGAAGGAAGGAAATAATAAAGGTCAGAGTGGAAATAAATGAAATAGAAACTAAGAAGACAATAGAAAAAAATCAATGAAACTAAGAGCTGGTTATAAGAGAAGATAAAGTTGTCAAACCTTTTGCCAAAATCACCAGGAAAAAAGAGAAATGGTTCAAGTAAAATCAGAAATGAAAGAAGAGAAGTTATAGCTGATACCACGAGAGTATATGTATACCTTATTTTATTATGCTTTGCAGATACTGTGTTTTTCCAAATTGAAGGTTTGTGGAACCCTGTATTGAGCAAGTCTATTGGACCATATCTCCAACAGCATCTGCTTACTTCATGTCTCTGTGTCACATTACAGTAATTCTTATAATATTTAAAACTTTTTCATTATTGTTATATTTGTTATGGTGACCTATGATCAGTGATTATGATTCAGTGAAAGTTCAGACGATACTTAGCATTTTTTAGCAAAAAGTACTTTTAATAAGGCATGTACATTTTTTAGAAAATGCTACTGCACATTTAATTTACTACAGTAAAGTAGAAAAACAACTCTTATATGCACTTGGAAACCAGAAAAAATATCAACTAGACTCACTTTATTGTGATATTCACTTTATCGCATGGAATTTGGTCTGGAGCAGAACCAACAATGTCTCTGCAGTATGCCTGTACAAAGGATCACATGAGGCTGCTATGAGCAGTTATATCCCAACAAACTGGACAACCTGGAAGAAATGGATAAATTTCTACATTGATAGGTTTGTTATATATAACAAACATATATCCTACCAAATAGAAAATTTGAACAGACCAATTGCTAGTAGAGATTAAATTATAATCAAAAGCTACCTGACAAACAAAATCTAGGACCAGACAATATCACTGGTGAATACTACCAAACATTTAAAGAATTAAGACCAATCCTTCCCAGATTGTTCCAACAAAAGAAGAGGAGAGAACATTTTCAAACTCATCTTAAGAGCCAGAATTACTCTGAAAATTCTGAGAGGAAATCCAGACAGGACACCACAAGAAGAGAAAATTGCAAGCCAATATTCCTGATGAGCATAGATGCAAAAATCCTCAACACAGTATTAGCAAACTGAATTCAGCAATACATTAAAAGGATCATACACCATGATCAAGTCAGATTTATTCCAGGGATGCAAAGATCCACAAATCAATTAACGTGATACACCACATTAACAAAATGAAGGATATAAATCATATGATCATATCAGTAGATACAGAAAAATAATTTGACAAAATTCAACATAAGTTTCTGGTAAAAAGTCTCAACATATTGGGTATAGAAGGAACTACCTCAACATAATAAAGGCCATGCATGACAAACCCATAGAACTCATTACACTCAATGGTGAAAAGTTAAAAGCTTTTCCTCTAAGATCAGCAGTAACAAGACAAGGATGTCCACTCTCTCTGGTTTTATACCACATGATATTGGATGTCTAGCCAGAGCAATTAGGCAATAAAAAGAAATAAATGAAATCCAAATCAGAAAAGGAAAATTTAAACTGTCATATTTGTAGATGGCATGATATTCCATGCCAACAAAAAAACTTAAAATGAATAAATGAATTCAAAAAGTTGCAAGATACAAAATAAATATATATATAATCTATTGCATTTATATACAGTAATCAGAGAAATTAAGAAAACAACCCATTTACAACTGAGTCAAAAAAGGATAAAATTACTAGGAATAAATATAACCAAGGAGGTAAGGGAACTATTTGTAGAGATGGAAATTTATATAGTCACTATGGAAAATAGTATGGAGTTTCCTCAAAAAATTAAAAACAGAACTACCACATGATCCAGCAATTCCACTTCTGAAGAAAGTGAAAACACCAACTCAAAAAGATATATTCACCCCCATGTTCATTGAAGCATTATTTACAATAGCCAAGACATAGAAACAATATAAGGGTCCTTCAATGGATGAATGGATAAAGAAGATGTGGTGAATATATTAATGGAGTATTTTCAGGCATAAAAAGGAATGAAATCTTGTCATTTACGATAATATGGATGAACCTGGAGTGCATATGTAAAGGAAATAAGCCAGAGAAAGACAACTACCTTAAGATCTCACTCGTAGGTAGAATCTAAAAAAAAAAATCCTAAACTCATGAATACAGAAAACAGATTTGTGGTTGCCACAGGCAGCAGGTGATGATGGGTAAAACCGGTGAAAAGGATCGAAAGATACAAACTCCAAGTTATAAAATAAATAATTCATGGAATGTAATGTATAGCATGCTGACTATAATTAATAACACTGTATTACATATTGAAATTTGCTAAGAGAGTATATCTTTAAAGCTCTCAACAAAAAATTTTTCTAACTATGAGGGATGTTAACTAGACTTTTTGTGGTGATCACTTTACAATATATACAGATACTGGGCCATGATGTTGTACATCTGAAACTAATAAAATGTTATATGTCAATTATACTTTAGTAATAAATAAATATTTTTTTAAGCTGAAGTTTATTTCTCATAGATATGGAGGCTGAGAAACCCAAGATCAAGGTGCCAGCCCAGTCAGTTACTGGTGAGGGTCCCCTGTTTGCTGGTCCTCACATGACAGAGCAAGTGGAGGCACTGCCTCGGGTCTCTGCTGATAAAGCCATGAATCCTATCATGAGGGCTCTGTCCTCACAACTTAATCACCTCACAAAAGCCCTCCCCCCAAACGCTGGGGATTAAGTTTTAACATATGAATGGGAGGTAGGGACCACACTACTGAGAACACATATCAAACTTCTTGGGTGATTCCCTTGAAGTCCCTCTCACTTGGCTTGAAATAAGGAGAAAGAATTCCTGACTTGTAGCAAATGGATAGAGGAAATGTAGTCATCACACATCTCTCTTCTAAAGGATTTCTCTGCAAGTCTGTTTAGACCATGTCTTTTTTTAATCTGGAAATGGATGATCAACAGTGCTAACTAATCTTGTTTTGTCTCTGTGATCTTGAATTTGGACATACTTTTGAGGGGGCACTCAGAAATCACAACTGAATCTGAAAGAGAAAGAGTCTCATATCCAATCACATTAGTAACATAATCTTGGACCATTTTGTCACTCCAAATGTCCAAAATCATTTGAAAGTTACTTGAATTTGCTAAGACTGCTTTCTCATCTATAGACTTGGAACAACAATAAAGATGAAATGGCCTAATGCATTCAATAAATGTTTTTATTTTCACTATTACATGAAAATTAAAGAGAATTGTGTATCAAATGAGATAAAGCATGTATGAAGTATTTTATAATATGTAAAGGGCTATTTTATACATGAAAGTTCATATATAATACCTGTTATTGACATAGAAAGCATGAGAAAAAAACACAAATATACCAACAAAGCTATAATATGTAAAAATTGCTACATTAGAAGGTATTCTTAATAAATCACCCAAGAAATCCCAGAGGCTTCAAGGAAGCCTTCAAAACTGTGTTCTAGAAAGACTTTAAGTAATGAGAATACAAGGAATATCAAAGCCTGCTTTTACCACTGTCCCTTCCCAAACCTTCTCACCCCACAGGAACCAATAATGACTGAATACTTACTGCTCCCCTTCCATAGGAATTCCCAATCCTCCTCTCTAGAGGAAATAGTTCCCCTAAGTTAATAGGCAAAAACCACTCCTAAATTCAGGTTTTGAATGAATCAGAGTTGAATATAACAGAATAAAATTAATACTTTGGCCTTTCTTGATTTTTACTTTAAAAAGAAATCTTTTTTATTTGGTTTATGTATTTCAAATTCCTGTTGTCTTATTGAATAACTTTAGGTCAGTTCATATCAATCATTCAAGAAATGAATTCAGTTTTTTCTGAATGAAACATATTTCACTTTCTAAATGTATTTCCCTTTTCAATCTCATTCAGAAATTAGAGACTGGATGGCTCCCACTTTGCTGGAAAATTGAATATTTCTATCAGTTTTGGCAGGAAACAAGAACAAATAATTCTGACCTGGTGCTAGTGACCAGGCTTCCTTGAACATTTAAATACAAGTAAACTTTGAAACTCTTGCTTAATGAAATATTTGGAGGTAATAGAATCAATTACTTCAAATTTATGCAAGTATTTTTCAGAAACTTTTTCATTTTTTTAAAATTTTTATTAGAATTTAAGTTCACAAATATAATTTAATTTCTAGATCTATATTACAGAAAGACATGCTCAAACATACTGAGATATGTGTACTAATACTTGTATACTAAGATCCTTATCTTTCCGTTTGGACTGCTCTTTGTCAAATATCCACATCTCTTGCTTCTCCACGTTATCTGTTCTCTTTCAAATGCTTTTTTGTCAGAGAAATCTTCTCTGAATATAGTAAAATAGTTAAAGCACAGGCTCTGACATCAGATGGCCTATTTTCTGATTCTAATTCTAATGATTATCAGCTATGAGACATACATAAATCATTATGTCTTTATGGCTCAGTTTCCTCATCTGTACAATGGTGGTAACAATAAGCACCTTGAGGAATTATTGTAAGCATGTATAGTGCTTAAAATAGTACTTGGAACAGTAATATCTCAAATATTTCCTCACATATTATTTCTAAATATTATTTTTCTGTTGGCTACCACTAAACTTTTGACACTGTACAGTGTTCTAAAGTGAGTTTATATTTTGCTCTTTCTGCCAAAGTTCTACAATTCCCTTATTCTCAGAATAAAAAGGTGCCTCTAACCCTTAACTATGTCCACTATTACAGCTACACAGTATCAATGGCGTATTCTGAAAACTTGGGCTTCCAGATAAGTAATGAAAAACAAAAATATTTTCTTTCACTTTTTCTAAATTGACCACTATTTATGCATTACTCTATTCTCTGAAATACAAGAGAATATAAGCTCATTTTCTGTAAGTCTCTTATTCTTACAAAAATAGGGGAAAATAAATATATTGCTGACTTGTATCATGAAGAATTACTGGTTTGCCCCTAGATGTGCACAGAACATTCCTTCTAAATACATCAGAATACAAATTCTTTTCAAGTGCACGTGGAACATTCTCCAAGATAGATCACATGTTAGGCACAAAACAAGTCTCAGTAAATTTAAGGTTAAAACCATATCAAGAATCTATTTTGATCACAACTGTATGAAACTAGAAATCAGTTATAAGAAGAAAAATGCAGAAAAAAAAATACATGAATGCTAAACAACATGCTACTAAACTAAAGGGCCAATGAAGAAATCAAAGAGGAAATCAAAAAATACCTCTGGACAAATGAAAATGTAAACACAACAGTCCAACATCTATAGGATACAGCAAAAGAAATTCTAAGAGGGAAACTTATAGCAATACAGGCCCACCTCAAGAAACAAGAAAAATCTCTAATAAACTATCTAACCTTGCACCTAAATGAACTAGAAAAAGAACAAAGCCCAGAGTAGATGAAAGATCAGAGCAGAAATAAATGAAATAGAAACTAAAAGAAAAGAAAAGAAAAGAAAAGAAAAGGCTAATGGAACTAAGAACTGGTTCTTTGAAAAGATTTTTTAAAATTGTAAAACTTTAGCTAGACTCATAAAGAAAAAGAAAGGGCCCAAATAAATAAAATCAGAAATGAAAGAAGTTACAACTGATACCACAGAAATATAAAGGTGATTAAAGACTACTATAAGCAATTACATGCCAACAAATGGGACAGCCTAGAAGAATGGCTAGACTGTTGGAAATACACAATCTTCTAAAACTGAATAAGAAGAAATAGAAAATCTGAACAAATTGATGAAATTGAATCAGTAATCAAAAAACTGACAAACAGAAATCCAGCAACAGAGAACCTCACAGCCAACTTTTATCAAACATTTAAAGCAGTCTGCATCTATCCTTCTCAAATTATTCCACAAAAAGCTGAAAAAAAAGAACACTTGCAAATTCATTTTATGAGGCCAGAATTACCCTAATTCTAAAGCCAAACTAAGACACCACAAAAAAGAAAATTATAGGCCAATATCCCCAATGAACATAGACGCAAAAATCTTCAACAAAATACTAGCAAACCACATTCAACAATACGTTAAAAGGATTATACACCACAATCAAGTGGGATTTATTCCAGGGATGCAATGATGGTTCATTATCCATAAATCAATCAACATGGTACGCCACTAACAAAATCATATGATCTCAATATATGCAGAAAAAGCATTTGATACAATTTAACATCCATTTATGATAAATCTATCAACCAAGTGGTATAGAAGGAACATACCCCAACATAAAAAGGCCATATATGACAAACCCACAGCTAACATCATACTCAATAATGAAAAGCTGAAAACTTTTCCTTTAAGATCAAGAACAAGACAAGGAGTCCTGTTCTCAACAAAGTACTGGAAACCCCTGCCACAGCAATCAGATAAAAAAGAAAGAAAGAAATAGAATCCAAATAGGATAAAAAAGAAGTAAAACTTCCACTATTTGTAGGTGACATGATACTGTATATAGAAAACCCTAAAGACTCCACCAAAAAACTGTTAGCACTAATGAATGAATTCAGTAAAGTTTCAAGATATAAAATGAATATACATAAAGCTGTTGCATTTCCTTACATTAATAATGAACTATCAGAAAGTGACATTAAGAAAATCTCATTTATACTTGCACCAAAAAGAATAAAGGACCTAAGAATAAACTTAGCCAAGGAAGTGAAAGACCTTTACTCTGAAAACTAGAAGACACTGAAGAAAGAATTTGAAGATACAAATAAATAGAAAGATATACTGTGCTCAGGGATTGGAAGAATTAGTATTGTTAAAATGGTCATACGATGCAAAGCATTAAATCCACTGATCTAATATAATTCCCATCAAAATACCAATAACATTTTTCACAGAACTAGAGCAAATAACCCTAAAATTTGTATGGAGCCCAAATAGCCAAAAAAATCTGGAGAAAGAACAAACCTGGAGTTATTGCTCCCTGATTTCAAATTACACTATAAAAGCTATAGTAATCAAAACAGTCTAGTATTGGCACTAAAACAGACACATATGGATGGAATAGAACAGATAATTCAGAAATAACATCACACTTACACAGTCAATTAACCTTTGATAAAGGAGGCAAGAACATACAATGGTGAAAGGACAGCCTACAATACATGGTGCTGAAAAAACTGGACAACTACATGCAAAAGAATGAAACTGGACCCCTTTCTTACACCATATACAAAAACAAACTCAAAATGGCTTAAAGACTTAAGTGTAACACTAGAAACCATAAATCTCCTAGAAGAAAACATAGGCAGTAAGCTCTTAAACATTGGTGTGAGCAATATAGTTCTGGATCTGTCTCCTCACACAAGGGCACTAAGCACAAAAATAAACAAATGGTATTACATTAAACTAAAAAGCTTTTGCACAGAAAAGGAAACTGTCAACAAAATGAAAAGGCAACCTACTGATTGGGAGAAGATATTTGCAAATGATATAACTGATAAGGGGTTAATATCTAAAATATATAAAGAATTCACACAACTCCAGATCAAAAAACAATCTAATTTTTAAATGGGCAGAGTAGAGGACCAGAATTGACATTTTTCCATTGAAGACATATGGTTGACCAACACACTTGGAAAGATGTTCAATATCACTAATCATCAGGGAAATGTAAATCAAAATCATAAGGAGTTATTATCCCATACCTGTCAGAATGGCTTTCATCAAAAAGACAAGAAATAAGAAGTGTTGGTGAGGATATGGAGAAAATGGAAGCCTTGTGTGCTGTTGGTGGGAAGGCAAAATGGTACAGCCACTACAGAAAACAGTATGGAAATAAGTCAAACAGAGAAAGACAATTACTGTATAATTTCAATCATACGAGGAATCTAAAAAAACAAACAAAACAGAAACAGACTCACAGAAAAGAATCTGGTGGCTGCCAGTGGGGAGCAGAGTGGTAGTGTGGGCAAGCAAATAAAGAAGACTAAAAGGTACAAACTTCCAGTATTAAAATAAGTAAGACTTGAGGATACGATATACAGCATAGGTAATATAGTTAACAGAATGTAACAACTTTGTGTGGTGACAGATTGTAGCTAGATTTATTGTGCTAATCACTTCATAATGTACATATATGTTGAATCACCTTGTACAGCTGAAACCAGCATAATACTGTATGTCAACTACACTTCACTTTGAAAAAAAAGAAACCTGTTTTTTTACCAAAGTGAACAATGAGAAGATTCACCATACCTTTGTGGGTTTTGCCTTTTAATCCAATGTATCTTTTAAGCTGGGAGTCGGTTCTGTAATTAATGTTTTTGTTGCAAACATACAAGTAAAAATTTAAATCAGTCCTCAAATTTGTCTCCTGTTTAACCGATAATTTATTTATCTAAAAGAGCTTCTTGGTCCCAACAATTAAGATGTTCATAAGATCCCCTAGTATTCCTAACAATGACCAACATGAACATTCTACTGGGGACTTTGGATGCCAGCCAAGGTGGGGTCGGCCCACTACACCCAGTGATTACACCTAAAACCTCAAGACGAAACAGAAAAAGCAACGTGAGGATTCAAGAAAGTAACTGAGGAAGGGAATCAAAACTGGAAGAAACAATCCATGTGTCGGTGAGGTTGTTCCTGTCTCTCCTCCCAGCTTTGACCAGAGGCTGACCCCAGTCACGGAACTGCACAGCCAAAGGGGCAGCCAACCTTTCAGCCCATCTCTCTGGCCTGGAGAACAGGAAGAGGAGACCCTGTGATCCAGTGAGTGTTGGAAGGGAAATTGCTTTTCTCTTGCCACTTTGTGGCAAGGGTGACTCCAGTTATGCTGGGAACTAGAAAAGGGACCACTGGGAGCCAGGGGGTGGGAATAATCCCAGAAAGAGGAGAACAGGAAAGCACGTCCCCTCAATCCATGCATGGACCGACATAAGTCCTAGACTCGCACCTAAGATGCACTTGTGTGGAAATGACTCAAACTAACCTAAGAAAAACTTTGAAAATAGAACTACAATATAAAGCACAGCAATTCCACTCTTGGGTATATATCCGAAGGAACTGAAATTAGTATCTCAGAGATATCTGCACACCCACGTTTATTGCAGCATCATGCATAATAGCCAAGATATGGAAACAACCTAAATGCCCTCTGATGGATGAATGGATACACACACCCCAGTGGAATATTTTCCAGCCATAAGAAAAAGAAGGAAATATTGTCATTTGCAACAATATGGATGAAACTTAAGGGCATTAAGCTAAGCAAAATAAGCCCATCACAAAAAGACAAATATTGTGTGATACCACTTATATGGGAATTGTTTTAAAAGCCAATTTTACAGAAACAGATAACAGAATGGTGGTTGCCAGTGGAATAGAGTGATATAAGTCAGAGGGTACAAATTTTCAGTAATAAGAAGAATAAGGTCTGAGGTTCTAATGCACAGCATAGTGACTACAGTTAATAATATGGTATTGTATATTTGGAAGTTGCTAAGAGTAATACTGAGATTTTAAGCTTTTTCACCACACACACACATACACAC
The DNA here is from genome assembly GCF_030020395.1 of Manis pentadactyla. Taxonomy (NCBI): domain Eukaryota; kingdom Metazoa; phylum Chordata; class Mammalia; order Pholidota; family Manidae; genus Manis; species Manis pentadactyla. The sequence continues at coordinate 114,918,109 of NC_080024.1, read as the reverse complement.
AGTTACTTATATAAGGTGATATTTGTGTTGTTTTGATCTGTAATCATTCCACAATGTATATCAAGTACACAAGTACATTGTACACTTCAAATATATGCAATTGTATTTATCAATTATTCATCAATAAATTTAAAAAATAAATTTAAGTAATATAACTCTACTGAAGTCCAGGCCATACCCTTAGGGGACCAAGCAATCACAGCAAAGACTTCAAAAACTAAACTCACATTGGAGCTACCACCCACAGAAGAGTAGACAGGACATATAATCTAACCCCAACTGGTTTGACTGCCTGCTAAAACAACAAAAATTCAACATTTTTCAGAGGATTTTACCAAGACCCAAAGTTTCAGAATGTAATATTGAAAACATTCAGAATATAATCCAAAATCACTCAACATATAAAGGGCCAAGGAAACATGACAAATTCACAAATAAAATGACAACTAGTTGTGGTGACCCCAAAGAGCCTGGAGTTTATAGTTTACTGTTTATTATCCCTTAGGACATTGACAAATAAGGTCTATCTTGAGCAATTATCTTGGGCAGGTTTAATATAACAGTTGCCCCACAAGGGTTAGAGATGGGTAAGTTTCAGTTAAAATTAACTACTGCACTCATTTATGTCATACTGTCTTTGCTGAAGTTTTTTTGGAATAAATTACAGACATCCTAATACCATTTTTTGTGATGCATGAGTCACATGTACTATGGCTTTTCCAGTCATCTGTGTCTAAGCTCCCGTGTTTGATATGATCTCAATGTTGTCTGTGGCAAATATTTATCACTACTCTATTTGTGATGCTCAGGAAACCACTTGAAAGAGGACTTTGTATACACATGTAATTGGTACCTACCAATATTCAAATAATGGGTGTGAAACCTTTGGAAGACCTAGGATTCTCAATTCCAAATAAACCACCATAGATCTGAAGTCTAGTTCGGAACATGATGTCAGTATTCTGTTTTGAAAAACTTCTTGCTATTTAAAATGTGACATTTTGTTGAATAGTATGTATCCTCTGTCAAACCATTAGATCAGGACTATACATCAATGTCACCACCATGTATGTGGCAAATGAGGACTATCCATATACATATATTCAACAGAGAATTCAAAAAGTCAGAAACATAAATCATACCAAGGTAGCTGAGATTAGCAGACATTCAGAGACTTATCTTAAAAGCAATATGCTCAATAGTTTATTTGATGAATCTTTGTGCACATCCCCCACCAGGCCTTCCAAACCAAGCACCTTAAAAGTAGTAAATAGGAGGGGGGGGCGGAAGATGGCGGCGTGAGTAGAGCAGCGGAAATCTCCTCCCAAAACAACATATATCTATGAAAATATAACAAAGACAAGCCTTCCTAGAATAAAGACCAGAGGACACAGGACAATATCCAGACCACATCCGTGGCACCTGAGAGAACCCAGCAACTCGCGAAGCCGGTAAGATACAAGCCCGGGCCCGGCAGGAGGCGAGCGCCCCTCCCCCCAGCTCCCGGCGGGAGAAGAGCAGGCAGAGCGGGAGGGAGACAGAGCACAGGACTGCTGAACACCCAGCCCCAGCCATCCGGGCCAGAGAGCAGGGCCCTCGATACTAGGAAAACAGGGCAGCAAGAACAGTGAGCGGGCACTGGAGGCCGGGTGTCGGAGGACATAAGAAAAGAGCGTGACCATTTTCTTTTTTTTTTTTTTTTTTGCTTTTTTGCTGTTTTGTTTTGACGAGCGCTTTTTGGAAGTCTTAAAGGGATAGGGACCCCAAAACTAGAGAAACAGGGCAGCAAGACCGGTGAGCAGAGGCCCGAGGCTGGCACCAGAGAATAAAGAAAAACGAGTGACCACCCTTTTTCTTTTAATTAAAAAAAATTTTTTTTTTTTTTTTAATTTAAAAAATTTTTCTTTTTTTTTTTTGGTGGTCGTTGTTTTGTTTTGGCGGGTGCTTTTTGGAAGTCTTAAAGGGGCAGGGTGGGACACTTAATCAAGAGGTAGGGAAACCCGGGATCTCTGGGCACCCTAACCCCTGGGCTGCAGGGAGCAGGGAGGCCCCTTACAGAGATAAATAGCCTCCCAGCCGCTCCCCCTCTAACACGACTCCACCACTTTGGAGTAGCTGCCCGAGCCAGGCCACGCCCACAGCATCAGCGGAGATTAACTCCATAGCAGCCGGGCAGGAAGCAGAAACCCTGTCTGCGTGCAGCTGCGCAGTACAAGCCACTAGAGGTCGCTGTTCTCCCAGGAGAGGAGGGCCACAAACCAACAAGAAAGGAAGTACTTCCAGCCGTCACTCGTCCCAGTTCTGCAGACTATTCCTATCACCATGAAAAGGCAAAGCTACAGGCAGACAAAGATCACAGAGACAACACCAGAGAAGGAGACAGACCTAACCAGTCTCCCTGAAAAAGAATTCAAAATAAGAATCATAAACATGCTGACAGAGATGCAGAGAAATACGCAAGAGAAATGGGATGAAGTCCGGAGGGAGATCACAGATGCCAGAAAGGAGATCGCAGAAATGAAACAAACTCTGGAAGGGTTTATAAGCAGAATGGATAGAATGCAAGAGGCCATTGATGGAATTGAAATCAGAGAACAGGAACGCATAGAAGCTGACATAGAGAGAGACTAAAGGATCTCCAGGAATGAAACAATATTAAGAGAACTGTGTGACCAATCCAAAAGGAACAATATCCGTATTATAGGGGTCCCAGAAGAAGAAGAGAGAGGAAAAGAGATGGAAAGTATCTTAGAAGAAATAATTGCTGAAAACTTCCCCAAACTGGGGGAGGAAGTAATCGAACAGACCACGGAAATACACAGAACCCCCAACAGAAAGGATCCAAGAAGGACAACACAAAGACACATAATAATTAAAATGGCAAAGATCAAGGACAAGGAAAGAGTGTTAAAGGCAGCTAGAGAGAAAAAGGTCACCTATAAAGGGAAACCCATCAGGCTAACAGCAGATTTCTCAACAGAAACCCTACAGGCCAGAAGAGAATGGCATGATATATTTAATACAATGAAACAGAAGGGCCTTGAACCAAGGATACTGTATCCAGCACGACTATCATTCAAATATGACGGTGGGATTAAACAATTCCCAGACAAACAAAAGCTGAGGGAATTTGCTTTCCACAAACCACCTCTACAGAACATCTTACAGGGACAGCTCTAGATGGGAGCACTCCTAGAAAGAGCACAGCATAAAACACCCAACATATGAAGAATCGAGGAGGAGGAACAACAAGGGAGAGAAGAAAAGAATCTCCAGACAGTGTATATAACAGCTCAATAAGCGAGCTAAGTTAGGCAGTAAGATACTAAAGAGGCTAACCTTGAACCTTTGGTAACCACGAATTTAAAGCCTGCAATGGCAATAAGTACATATCTTTCAATAGTCACCCTAAATGTTAATGGATTGAATGCACCAATCAAAAGACACAGAGTAACAGAATGGATAAAAAAGCAAGACCCATCTATATGCTGCTTACAAGAAACTCACCTCAAACCCAAAGACATGTACAGACTAAAAGTCAAGGGATGGAAAAACATATTTCAAGCAAACAACAGTGAGAAGAAAGCAGGGGTTGCAGTACTAATATCAGACAAAATAGACTTCAAAACAAAGAAAGTAACAAGAGATAGAGAAGGACACTACAAAATGATAAAGGGCTCAGTCAAACAAGAGGATATAACCATTCTAAATATATATGCACCCAACACAGGAGCACCAGCATATGTGAAACAAATACTAACAGAACTAAAGGGGGATATAGACTGCAATGCATTCATTCTAGGAGACTTCAACACACCACTCACCCCAAAGGATAGATCCACCGGGCAGAAAATAAGTAAGGACACGGAAGCACTGAACAACACAGTAGAGCAGATGGACCTAATAGACATCTATAGAACTCTACATCCAAAAGCAACAGGATATACATTCTTCTCAAGTGCACATGGAACATTCTCCAGAATAGACCACATACTGGGCCACAAAAAGAGCCTCAGAAAATTCCAAAAGATTGAAATCCTACCAACCAACTTTTCAGACCACAAAGGCATAAAACTAGAAATAAACTGTACAAAGAAAGCAAAGAGGCTCACAAACACATGGAGGCTTAACAACACGCTCCTAAATAATCAATGGATCAATGACCAAATCAAAATGGAGATCCAGCAATATATGGAAACAAATGACAACAACAACACTAAGCCCCAACTTCTGTGGGACACAGCAAAAGCAGTCTTAAGAGGAAAGTATATAGCAATCCAAGCATATTTAAAAAAGGAAGAGCAATCCCAAATGAATGGTCTAATGTCACAATTATCGAAATTGGAAAAAGAAGAACAGATGAGGACTAAGGTCAGCAGAAGGAGGGACATAATAAAGATCAGAGAAGAAATAAATAAAATTGAGAAGAATAAAACAATAGCAAAAATCAATGAAACCAAGAGCTGGTTCTTCGAGAAAATAAACAAAATAGATAAGCCTCTAGCCAGACTTATTAAGAAGAAAAGAGAGTCAACACAAATCAACAGTATCAGAAATGAGAAAGTAAAAATTACGACGGACCCCACAGAAATACAAAGAATTATTAGAGAATACTATGAAAACCTATATGCTAATAAGCTGGGAAACCTAGGAGAAATGGACAACTTCCTAGAAAAATACAACCTTCCAAGATTGACCCAGGAAGAAACAGAAAATCTAAACAGACCAATTACCAGCAACGAAATTGAAGCGGTAATCAAAAAACTACCAAAGAACAAAACCCCCAGGCCAGATGGATTTACCTCGGAATTTTATCAGACATACAGGGAAGACATAATACCCATTCTCCTTAAAGTTTTCCAAAAAATAGAGGAGGAGGGGATACTCCCAAACTCATTCTATGAAGCTAACATCACCCTAATACCAAAACCAGGCAAAGACCCCACCAAAAAAGAAAACTACAGACCAATATCCCTGATGAACGTAGATGCAAAAATACTCAACAAAATATTAGCAAACCGAATTCAAAACTACATCAAAAGGATCATACACCATGACCAAGTGGGATTCATCCCAGGGATGCAAGGATGGTACAACATTCGAAAGTCCATCAACATCATCCACCACATCAACAAAAAGAAAGACAAAAACCACATGATCATCTCCATAGATGCTGAAAAAGCATTTGACAAAGTTCGACATCCATTCATGATAAAAACTCTCAGCAAAATGGGAATAGAGGGCAAGTACCTCAACATAATAAAGGCCATCTATAATAAACCCATAGCCAATATTATATTGAACAGTGAGAAGCTGAAAGCATTTCCTCTGAGATCGGGAACTAGACAGGGATGCCCACTCTCTCCACTGTTATTTAACATAGTACTGGAGGTCCTAGCCACGGCAATCAGACAAAACAAAGAAATACAAGGAATCCAGATTGGTAAAGAAGATGTTAAACTGTCACTATTTGCAGATGACATGATACTGTACATAAAAAACCCTAAAGACTCCACTCCAAAACTACTAGAACTGATATCGGAATACAGCAAAGTTGCAGGATACAAAATCAACACACAGATATCTGTGGCTTTCCTATATACTAACAATGAACCAACAGAAAGAGAAATCAGGAAAACAACTCCATTCACAATTGCATCAAAAAAAAATAAAATACCTAGGAAAAAAACCTAACCAAAGAAGTGAAAGACTTATACTCTGAAAACTACAAGTCACTCTTAAGAGAAATTAAAGGGGATGCTAACAGATGGAAACTCATCCCATGCTCGTGGCTAGGAAGAATTAATATCATCAAAATGGCCATCCTGCCCAAAGCAATATACAGATTTGATGCAATCCCTATGAAACTACCAGCAACATTCTTCAATGAACTGGAACAAATAATTCAAAAATTCATATGGAAACACCAAAGACCCCGAATAGCCAAAGCAATCCTGAGGAAGAAGAATAAAGTAGGGGGCATCTCACTCCCCAACTTCAAGCTCTACTATAAAGCCATAGTAATCAAGACAATTTGGTACTGGCACAAGAGCAGAGCCACAGACCAATGGAACAGACTAGACAAACCAGACATTAACCCAGACATATATATAGTCAATTAATATTTGATAAAGGAGCCATGGACATACAATGGCGAAATGACAGTCTCTTCAACAGATGGTGCTGGCAAAACTGGACAGCTACATGTAGGAGCATGAAACTGGACCATTGTCTAACCCCATATACAAAGGTAAACTCAAAATGAATCAAAGACCTGAATGTAAGTCATGAAACCATTAAACTCTTGGAAGAAAACATAGGCAAAAACCTCTTAGACATAAACATGAGTGACCTCTTCTTGAACATATCTCCCCGGGCAAGGAAAACAACAGCAAAAATGAGTAAGTGGGACTACATTAAGCTGAAAAGCTTCTGTACAGCAAAAGACACCATCAATAGAACAAAAAGGATCCCTACAGTATGGGAGAATATATTTGAAAATGACACATCCGATAAAGGCTTGACGTCCAGAATATATAAAGAGCTCACACGCCTCAACAAACAAAAAACAAATACCCCATTAAAAAATGGGCAGAGGAACTGAACAGACAGTTCTCCAAAAAAGAAATACAGATGGCCAACAGACACATGAAAAGATGCTCCACATCGCTAACCATCAGAAAAATGCAAATTAAAACCACAATGAGATATCACCTCACACCAGTAAGGATGGCTGCCATCCAAAAGACAAACAACAACAAATGTTGGCGAGGCTGTGGAGAAAGGGGAACCCTCCTACACTTCTGGTGGGAATGTAAGTTAGTTCAACCATTGTGGAAAGCAGTATGGAGGTTCATCAAAATGCTCAAAACAGACTTACCATTTGACCCAGGAATTGCACTCCTAGGAATTTACCCTAAGAATGCAGCAATCAAGTATGAGAAAGATCAGTGCACCTCTATGTTTATCGCAGCACTATTTACAATAGCCAAGAATTGGAAGCAACCTAAATGTCCATCGATAGATGAATGGATAAAGAAGATGTGGTTCATATACACAATGGAATACTACTCAGCCATAAGAAAAGGGCAAATCCAACCATTTGCAGCAACATGGATGGAGCTGGAGGGTATTATGCTCAGTGAAACAAGCCAAGCAGAGAAAGAGAAATACCAAATGATTTCACTCATCTGTGGAGTATAAGAACAAAGGAAAAACTGAAGGGACAAAACAGCAGCAGAATCACAGAACTCAAGAATGGACTAACAGGTACCAAAGGGAAAGGGACTGGGGAGGATGGGTGGGTAGGGAGGGATAAGGGGGTGAGAAGTAGGGGGGTATTAAGATTAGCATGCATGGGGGGGTAGGAGAAAAGGGAGGGCTGTACAACACAGAGAAGGCAAGTAGTGATTCTACAACATTTTGCTATGCTGATGGACAGTGACTGTAAAGGGGTTTATAGGGGAGACCTGATATAGGGGAGAGCCTAGTAAACATAATATTCATCATGTAAGTGTAGATTAGTGATACCAAAAACAAAACAAAACAAACAAACAAAAAGGACTGTTCCTGTGTGGTAACCTCCAATGAGTTAGTTCTACACAAGGGTATAAATGGCATATACAAGTGTAGGCAAAGGGTCTGTTTGTGTTTATACAGAAATCAAAGCCTAATTGGGCTACCCTGAAAATGAACTAAGATACGATATGAAAGAGAACTTTCAACATCAGCACTCTCTGGAAGACTCATGCCAGAAGATGGTCATCAAGAAATCCCAACAAAGATCCACGCACTGCTACAGCTGTAGATGCACTCATCCCACCAGCTCCTGGACTTGCCATGGGAATGAGGAAGGAGATATTTAAGCTGGCCTGTGCATACAGTGAAACAACAAATTTGACTGGATCTATACTGTTGGAACTCAACCAAGAATTAGGAGAAGTGCAAATTGTAGCACTCCAAAATCTTACAACTACAGACTATTTACTGTTAAAAGAACATAAGGGATGTGAACATTCCCCAGGAATGGGTTGTTTTAATTTGTCTGATTTCTCTCAGACTGTTCAAGTTCAGTTGGACAATATCCACCATATCATAGATAAGTTTTCACAAATGCCTAAGGTGCCTAACTGGTTTTCTTGGTTTCACTGGAGATGGCTGGTAATTGTAGGTCTGCTTTGGTTATGTAACTGTATTCCTATTATGTTAATGTGTGTGTGCAATTTAAGTAGTAGCTTAAAACCTATACATGCTGAAGTTACTCTACAAGAAGATATGTCAAAGAAATAATCAATCTTCCCATGTTTTCTGCCACCTGCTACTTCTATAGCTTTTCTTCTTCCTTCCTAATTACAACCCTTAAATAGAATTCATGCCTCATATCAAATTTACCGAGTATCATAATTCTTCCAAGTGGTAAAGATACCTCAAGACAAATGCTGGGCATAGAAGCTACAGGGCATAAATATGCAAAGAAATAAAAAGCTAACCATTTCAAACAATAAGGCTTCTCTCTCACTTACCAACTTTACATTTCCCTGTATGGCCCCGGAAGATGACTGGTTAGCCAGAGACGGGTAAGATTCCTCAAGGGAGGAACAACCTAAGACAGGCACAGTCGCAGGGGGGCCATCAGGTGAGAAATTGGGGATCAACAGAGGTGAGGCTTAGAACCTCACCCCACCGTTCTGAGAGAAATCTTCTGCATACGTGGATGTTTTATTGCCCTTGTCTAGCTTGGATTAACACATAGTCTACAGGCACACACCTGATCATCTACATTTGCTCTCTTACAACACTAAACTATGTTTTCTACCTTTATCTTGTATCTACCTACCACTTCAGCATTTTATTAAAAATAATAATAATAAAGAGAGAAATGTGGTATCCACATATAAATCAAGTATAAAAACCAAATGAGTATTCATATTTGAACTGACTGTTTAGAGTTCATAATGCATGAGCAAAACCGAAAGTTTCTGTGATGACTGCCCTTGTACTGTTCACTATGTAACTTATTCACTATGTAAGAATTTGTTCTCCATGTAAGAACTTGTTTGTTATGCCTCAGAAGATTGGAGACTGACGAAAATTAGGCTTGGGGTGGATTAATGATTGTGCATTGAGCATTGACTCCCCTATACAGAATTTTATTGTCGTTAACAACCATTTGATCAATAAATATGAGAGATGCCCTCACAAAAAAAAAAAAGGGCAGACTTCCAATGGTAAAATAAATAAGTAACCGGGATGTAATGTATAGCATAAGGAATATAGTCAAGATATTGTAACAGCTTGGTAGGGTGATAGCTGGAACCTAGAATTATGTATATAAATATTTTATCACTGTGTTGTACACTTGAAACTAATGTAATGTAATACTGTGCGTCAACTACCCTTCAATAAAAAATAATTATCTAAAAAAAAAAAGTAGTAAATAAGTGCAGTTTTCATCACGAGTTTGACAAGCTTAAAAGTATTACTGGAATTACTACTTTGGACAGTAAGCTGCCTAATGGAATTAAGCATTAGCTTTTAGATCTTTACAATTGTATTTAGCATTTCTGGTTATTAACGGTCCATACAATGTCTAGCCCAGAACATCAAGTGTTTCAGTAAGGGCAGTTAGACTGCATGTGAACTTACTGTAACATCTCTAAGCAAGTAGTCTATTAAAGCAGAAGCAATGCCCTGAAGGCAAACTAACCAGGCCACAGAAACTACTTACCTCCTTGAGCAAAATAATAGGGAGAAGAGTATTGACTTAAAAACTGATCCCATTATGCATTTGAAATTTTGCCTCAGCACATTTGAGCAACATTTCTCGATCCCAGATCTGTCTGTACTCATTGCACTTGGCTTCACAGCAATAGGCAGTCTGTGTGCCCACATCTCACTAGACTCCTCCTGGCTGCCATCATAAGGCAAGGGGCTGAAGCCCATCTGTGCTCACAGACAACACCGTCTTGCTGTGAACCTTGACTCTGTTCTGCCAACACCTATCTCAGAGTGGCTATCAGAGATTATAACTTCCTTCTTATGGAATCAGGCAGATTAAAAGTCACAGGGACAACAACATAAATATTTCAATATCATACCTATGATGATTAATTTTATGTGTCAACTTGGCTGGGAAATGCAGCCTATATATTTGGTCAAAAATATTCTGTATGTTTCTGTGAAAACGATTTTTGGATAAGATTAAGATTTAGTTAGTGGACTTCGAGTAAAGCAAATTACCTTCCATAATGTGGGTGGACCTCATCTAATTAGTTGAAGGCCTGAATAGGACAAAGACTGGCCTCCCCCAGTAGGAAGGAATTCTGCTAGCAGTTGACCTTCAGACTGGCACTGCAGTACTGGCTCTTCCTGCTTCTAGCTTGCTGGTCTGCCTGCAAAACTTGAATTTGCATCTCCACAACAGTATCAGCCAATTCCTTATTATTGATTATATACTCATATAATTTAAAAAATATAAATATACATAAATATTTATTTATTTACACACACATACATACCATACTTGTTCTGTTACTCTGGAAAACTCTTATTAATAACCCTAGTTCCCTGTCAGTTACTCCCGAAAACTTTTTTGTGAGCAGAACGTCTGGTCCCTGGGAAATCAGTGTGATTCTAGCTGCATGATCTTGCCACGTCAGGATGGCACATATGAACAAGGGTCAGGTAAGAAGGACAGTCCTTTTCTTGGTCCATTTTACCTGCTAAAAGGAACCTTTAAAGGACATGAATAAATCCATAAATATAGATAAATCCATGGCTTCTATGAATGTAGCCATAGGTAACATTTTCTCTCAGAAAAGCAGAAAAAGTTTACACTCAGATATCAGCATGATATCTCAACAGGGACATAATGGGAATCTATTCTATTAAAAAAAATTTTTTTTGATCTTGTTGGTCACATTATATCATAGCACATTAATATGAATAAAATAATTTTTTCAATCATTCATCTGAGAACAATGGGAAAGGCCAGTAAATAGTAATAAATAAAGCCCTTTGAAGACTAGATGGACACTCTGGGGCGCTGGGCCCAGCACCCAAGGCATGAAGCCTCCCGGTTCACCGGAACTCCGAGCAGCCCAGGGAAGCCATCGGCCTTGGTTTTACCCACAAGGTACGAATATTCAAAACAGGGAAGTTCTGAGAGCCTTTTTGCCCCAGTACAGTCAACTTGGGTACAAGAGATTTTTCCAGGTGCTGTTTTTGAAACACAAATGAATCATTTTGCTGACAGATTCAATTTTTTGTGTTCTAAAAATAAGCTTAAAATCAAAGAAGTTAAAAGAGAAGGAAGGACACCATCATATCATCCAACTCAGCTGCCGGAAGCCTGTGCCAGTATCGTTACACTTACGTAACATTTTACAGTTCAGCACAATGTTTCTGCACCAAAATCATTCCCTTTATCCTTGCCAAAATCCTATGATGCCAAGCAGGTAATAACACCCTCAATTTATGAGTAAGCAAACAAAGGTTGAAGTTAGTTAGGTAACTTGCCCACACATAGCCAACTAATAAAGAATGCATCCATACAAGAACTCAGGTAAACTGATTTTTAACCCCTACAACTAATTAACATATTCTTCTTAATTGTGTTTTCCTAAACTCAGTAAACTTTATGAATTTTTGCTTCAGAAGGAAAACACTAAATTGATAAATGTGTAGGTAGTCAAATATCTGCTTAATGAACAATAAATGAGCAAATAAACAACAAAAGATTTTCAGGGAATAGCAACTAATGTTTTCAAATACACATTGCAACTGGATCTAAACTATCAAAAGGCAGATGGGACAGATCTTTAGGAAATCCCCCACAATAAACAGACAAGCAGTCTTTTATGATTAGTGCTTGTCAATTAATAAGTGACCTGCTCATGATCAGTCCTGTCCCGAGCCTTTGTCAATCATGAATGGGTTTGCTTAAGTGAATTGTTGTAAAAGTAATTTCGTCAAGTCCTATGAGAATTATCATAAAATTAGAATCAGTGCAGCCTGAGGCTAAAACATTGCTGTTGTAGGAGTGCTTTCTTCTTAGATTTCCTGTAGCTAAAAGATTAGTATGCTTTCCTAAGATTTAACCTTTGTCTTTTTTTTAGGTACTATAAAAAGTCCCCATGGTAGTTGATTAGAATTATAAACACAAATGAACAATGTCCAGTTTTATAATACTGAGTATTGTTGTTATTCATACTCTTGCTTGGTGACACTAAGAGGTAAGCATTCTGCCCTAATTTCATGCTCTACTATAGACATCCCAGAAAATTCAGCCTCAGCAAAGTTAAAAGAGAAGAAAATAGGGATTTAACAGCCACAAGAACAGTTGATGAGACAACAACTCTATGACAAACCATAGCTCTCTTGGGCTGACCTAAACCTATGTCTCTAGCTAAGCTTTTCTAGTTATTTCTATTTTGTTGACTTTAAAACAGATTCGTGACAATATATCTAAAGAAAAGTCAGAATAAATTGCAGCCATAGCTCAGTGCAAAGTGGGTTGGGATGAACAAACACACATGTTAATATAGTAGCAAGGATGTGGCAGAAACTTTAAGAGCTCATGAGAAAAATCCTCAAAAGAAAATAGTGGTGACAATAAAGATGAAGCAGAGACTTAGAACATGAAAATGGAGCTTAGTTTCTGGAAGAATGAAGATATTCCACTGACATAAACCAGTTTTCATCTTAATTTTAAAACCATAGGTTCAGCAATGGGTATTTCAAAGTCCCGTGCAAATATATGTCTTGAAATTGAGGGTACAGTATGATGACATAAGCAAGAAAGCATGTGAAAAATGGTCCTTCAACACCTAGAGGGTAGGGATGCGTTGTTGTATATTTCATCTTTGAAGAGGGTCAGGTAACCCAAGCAAAATCATTTCTATGTCCTTCTCCAATTTTTTCTTCTAAGCATATTAAAGTCTGCAACTTCGTATGCTTATAAATATGGTTCAAAATAGATTTTGGATTTTCAATACCACATTATAAGCTGTACTGACACTATAACCCAAGAATATGCTTCTTAATGGCCAAATTAAAGTTTCCCAATTTTGTAGTAATTGGGGGCAGAAGACAAAATAAGTGATCCTTAAAAATACACTGTGAAGAATTTATTTCTTCAGTTGTATTTTAACAACTGCAGTGGCTGTGCCCAAATGAGTCTTCTTTGAATCCAAAGTGAGTCTAAGGAGATATAAACCATATTCTGTTTGGGTGTTGATCGATTGGGTCATGAACTGTGCAACGTGCCTGTAACCTAGCAAAGGTGTGAGTGGTGTTGGCTGTGTTCCTGGACAGACACCGACAGACAGGTCATCCCTGCCTTTTGGGGGCCAGTTTGTGCATTCACAACTTAATTGTGGAGGGGATTAAAGCTCTGTTCAGTATTTGCCAATACTGAGTGAGAAATAGCTCAGTAGTCTAAATTTTATTGTATTCAAACTACTTTTACAGACAAAATAATAAAATCATGTTTATTGATTTAATTAATGGGTTGATTTTTTAAAATCCTGCAGGCCACATGTCAAAATGCCTGTGTTCTTGCTCTTTACACCCACTACCAAAGAACAGTCCTCTTTCAGGTCCATGTGCATTATGTCAAGATGGGTATCAAACTGTAAATGTAGACAAAATGGAGGTAACATTGACAATGAGAATAAATTAGAGTCAGGGCACCATTAAGAAAAGAGGGCCTATGTGTGTCCTCTTGTATGAAACTGATTCTTCTCTGAAGAACAAAAATCTTGATGTTCTGTCAAACCATAAGCATCCTGGGCAAAATCTGCTATCTGCAACAAAGTGGACTTTTTGCCTAGTGACTAGCCTTAGTGGCCATTTTTGTATGGCTAAGTGTAGGTTACAGTAGTTTTTAGTCAATCATGATTCTTTCCAAATGACTCTTGTAAGCCCCTCAGAGCTCCCTTTTCTGCCTTTAAAAACCCTAAATCCTTTCTCCTCTTTGGAACATACATTGGGGTTTCTTCCAGAATCTATGTTCCTGGACTGCAATCCCTAAGATCTCAAATAAATGCAATTAATTGTTTTACACATATGCCTTTTTTTGGCCCACAAAGCCCAGATTGCCATCACACCCGAGTTTCCCATCCAGTACGTGCCTGTCACTTAGGGAATCACAGGATTTGCAAGGAACTGGAACACACTAGGTTATCTCAAAGGTGTCTTTCAGATTTAACATCATGCAGATTTTAAATGTATGTCTAAAAATATGCCCTGATGGCTTTTCATAACTTTAGAAATAACTGTGGCTAGCCCACCATACCCCTAATCAATATTGACAAACACTTAAAAGAGAAAAACATGATGGATGTACTTCTGATTAGGAAAAACATTATTTCTGTTTCATATTGTTGCATATAGATTCACTCCATGGCAGTAACCTTCACACTCTTTTTATTTCAGTTGAGTTAAATTTGTAAGTTCCAGAGACAAAGTATTGGTCCTAATGGAATCAAAAACTGTAATAAATATTGGGATCCCTGGGTCTGTGGATTTCTTTCTGGATCTGTGTGTTCAAAAGAAAAGATATCAAAGACTTTTTTCTTTTGCAAGAGGAACTTGATAGGTTAAAAAAACATAATTATGGTTTAAAATCGTCCCTATGAAAGACAACAGTAGAGCTTTTGAGCCTGGGGGAGAATGGAGGGAAGGGGCTGCCCAGCATTTTTGTTTCAGTACATTCTTTAAGGTAGAGGTCGGCAGGGTCTGGCAGGGAAGGGTCATGTTCTGAGTTGGGACAGGATTCTTTTGTATCTACTTGAATACGCACAGATGGTGCAGTATGTCTAGGGTATTCTAATGGTACAAACATTTCTAACCCACATTGAAACCTTGAAGCCAGCCAGCCAAGGCTATGTATATAGGCCTGAAGGTTTGGTTATAAGGTAAAACATTCGGGGTAAGATAGTTATATCCATGCCTTAGAGAAAAACCAGTGGTAGAAAATAGTTAAGTAAAAGTGAAATAACTAAATGTGTCTAGATGTTAGAATTTCTTTAACTCTTGCTCTAAATTTATAAAATATAATCAGGTAGATTTTTCTTTATTAAGGTATCACTGATACATACTCTTATGAAGGTCTCACATGAAAAACATTGTGGTTACTACATTCACCCATATTATCAAGTCCTCCCCATACCCCATTGCAGTCACTGTTAATTAGGCAGATATTTTAATAGTTCTACTAAGAATCAGCATAAAAAACACTTTGAAGCTTTTTTTCTCCTACACGTAAGCCATTAATCCCTTTCCCATTTCTCCTTCCTTTCAAATGCCACTGCCATGTTGAACGCTTGTGTGCCTCTAACCCATTTTCATAGCTCTGGAGCCACTCTCACTGCCCCAGATCACTCTCTTTCAAATCAGTTTTATATTCAGCCTCAAATTAGTCTTTCCAAAATACCAGCATATATCCTTTCTCTTTCTTAAAAACTCTCTAATGTCTGCCTATTCTCCGTTCAATCAAGTAGTCCACACTGCCTGGCTCAGCACTCAGGGATGCCCCTGGACCCGACACACCCCTCGGGCAGTGTCATCTCCCTGACTCTTTGTGCAGAGCTGCTCCAGCCTGTGAGAAGAACTGCCGTTCCCTGAACTGGCTGTGACCTTGGCTCATTCTTTTCTTCTGTGCCCTGACCCTTCTTCAAGATCCAGTAAGTTGGAGTCCATCCTAGCAGCCATCTCTCCTGGAGACACCAAGGGGTACAGATGGGAGTCTGTGGTCAGCATTATAGACTTCAGACTTAGCTTCTCCAGCACCCCCGCCCTAACACACTCCCCTCCTCTTTCCCGCCTTCCCCAGACTCAGCTGCCTGGCTTATCCCTCAGCCTTTTATCTTTTCACCTCATATTCTGGGTTCCTCTGAACTTCCTCGGCCCTGTGGCTTGTCCTCAATGCCTCAACTCTGTATCAAAAGAACCCTACCTCTGCTCTTCAGCCTTTTTACTTAAATTTTATTACCTTGTTCCTCCCCCATGACAGCCTCCAAGTTACTTCACTGTGCTCTGAGCTGATCCTTTCGCCTATTCATAGGAAGAGCTGTTGCTGATGCCCAGTCTCCCAGCCACCACCCACTAACCGCCCTAGAGATTCTAGAGAGACCAAGAGACTAGATTGCCAGGCCCTGGGGACTGACAGCCAGAGGGGCCTTCTGTCTTCCGCAGGCTCTTCCTGGTCATGCCTGCCATCTTGTGGACACAGGTAGTAATTACATCAGGACATAGTAAGTACATCACCTAAGGACCAAAGATTTTGTTCCCTTGACTGTAAACAAGGTAGCTTAAATGCTGTCATAAGCACAATGCTTTCACTGGTTGTCCTGCTCAAATACGAGTTCTGGGTCTGCTCAAATACTATCTCTGGCAGGGACATTGGGTTATCATTCTCATAAAACATCTTTATAAAGCCCTCTACCCTGCAGAGCACATAGCTCCACGCTTTTTCATAAATGTTCTGGAAAATTCTGGATCTAGCTCTTCAAACTGTAGACCTATAATTAACTAAGGGGCAACTTAACTTCAAGTCAAAAGCAGGCCTCTTTGCATACCAATAGATTCCAAAAGACTATTTCTAGATTCATGCATTTTATAAGAAATTGAAGTTTGCAGTCTCTGGCTATAGTTCCATTAAGTAAGAGTGTGAATCAGCCCTTTGAAATTTTAAAACAAGGTGCATTCTCATTTTCCTTGTGAACATATGTTCTACAGGCAACTTTTCATTTTTTTTCTTCCACTATATTTTCTACACTAACATTTCATCCTAATAGTTCTCTGCCTCCTTGCACAAACCCCACCACCACTCCCAGTTACCTCCCAGCCACATTACAATTCTCTCCCTCAGTCTGCGGCCAGGGTGCTGATCCACACAGACAGAATTCTCTGAGCTCCCTGCTCTCTGCCTTCCTACTGGGTTGGGCCCGTGAGAGGGGAAAACATTTTCAGATTAAGGGTGTATCAGTCAACTGGAGCCGCTGTAATAAAGTACCACATGCTGAGAGGCTTAAAAATAATTTAATTTCTAGAAATTCTAAAAGCAGAAAGCAGAGATACATTTGTTGGTAGGGTCGGTACCTCCCCAAGCCCTCATCCCTCACCTGCAGACGGCCCCTTCTCCCTGTGTCCTCACATGGTCTTCCCGTGTCTGTGTCCTAATCTCTTTTCACAAAGACACCAGCCAGATTGGATTAGGGCCGCCCAATGGCCTGATCTTCACTCAGTTACCTTTATAAAGGTCCTGTCTCCAAACACAGTCACATTCTGGAGTGCTGGGGGTTAGAGCCTCAGCATATGAATGTGGGGGACCACAATTCAGCCCATAACAAGGGGTGAAGAGGGCAGGTCACGCATTCCTCTCCCCCCTCCCCTGCCTCCTCCTGGCTCTCCCGTGGCTGCAGCTCCCCAGCTCTGGTAACACACTTCACACTCCAGACCCTTCCACACGACAAGCAGTACCTACCTCCAAGTCTCTATATCTGGGCGCCGTGCTGTCCTTCATGGTTGGTTCCCTTGCGCCTTTCTACAACTCTACAGATAGTTCCATAATTGAATAATTTTCATCAAACCCTTTGGAGTATACCAGCTATTTCCTTCTGGAGTAGGGGTTAGCAAGTTTTTTCTGTAAAGGGCTATAGAGCAACTATGGCTATAGACCATACTGTGTCTGCTACAATTACTCGGCTCTGCCATTGTAGCCCCAAAACAGCCACAGACACTGAGGAAATGAATGAGCATGACTGTTTGACAATAAAACTTGACTTATAGAAATAGGTGGCCCACCAGACTTGGCTCAAGGACCAGTTCTGAAGCCCTGCTGAAGAACCCTGACTCATCCACCCACTCACCGCTCACTCTGATGCATAACAGAAGTGTTTCAAATCAGCAAAGCCATCACTGGTTTCCAAGTGTGTGAAAAAAGCAACAACAGTCCTTTTGGTATGCTGAAAATTCTGAAATAAACTCCTTGCTTTGTCCTGAATGAACACTGGATAAATAAGTGCCCAACAGTAGCAGCAATACCCTGGGTGAAGCTAGTCAAGCTTGCAAAAGCACGTTGCTTTGCCAATCACCTTTCCTTGTTCCTCGCTTTGCTATTGATTACATAACCACACACTTTCCACCTCTGGCATGATTTTGCTTTGTCTGTTAGAATCATCCTAGTGCCAACTGATTATCCTGGGTGCATAGGCAATCAGAGGTGATTTACTATGAAGCCGATGACTCTTGGGGGCCCCATTTGTACACACCCCTTCACTGTCCCAAGAGGGGCCCAAACGACGGTATGCTTTTATAACATTTGCAAAAATAAAATACTTCAGCCCCAGATTGTAAACACATCTGTATCCTTCCACTCCTACCCATCCCACTCCCCCTCATGTAGGGTAATCCTGGACCTGCCATGAGAATGCTGAGGCTCAAAGGGAAGTTGAGTCCAGCAGGCATTAGGTTAGGTTTTCGTGGGATATAGTTAAGGGGCTCACGGTCACTTTGTGACTATAGTTAAGTTGCTGCTGGCTGCTTCAGTTTTAGCATGCTTACTGGTAATACTCCTGCCACCCACCCACTTTCATATCTAATATTTTATATATAAACTTAAAGCACCTGAATCCACTCCTAGAGGTGAAAATCATCACTTCTGCACCATCTTGATATTTTTGAATCATTTCTTCTTTAGTTTTCATCTAAATACAAACACAGTTAGCAAGTATGTTCATCATCAAGGTGATGGCCAAGGAAAGCCACAAGTGACCAATTGTTACCCCAGTTGGGGCCAGGCAGTGTGAATATGCTCATATCAGAAAATACATGAAGATAACAACCAGGTTCTTCTTTTCTGCATTTTTCCTATTTCCTGAGCCCCTACCACCCGTGAATTGGTGGCATCCATGGTCACAGGGGAGAGCTAAGCCAGCCTAGGCAGGACAGACAATTTCTGAATGGGTCATTTAAATGTACAGGTGGAGCAGAAATCTCAAAGAACAAAGGAGGATTTGAAAGAGCCAGGCACTTGGGAGACAAAAGCGTTTGGGATTCCACAAACTTGCTCTTGCTGTCGATCAAGAACAACCTGGAGAACTGAAAGCAGAGCTGTGTGATCTCAGTTTCTGGCTGGGAAAGAATAAAATGGACACACAGCTGTCCCACCACCGAGAGGCCAGCACAAGCCTTTCTAGGCTCAGGAGGGAAACAAAGCAGTTAGATGGTCATGTTCACTCCACTCTCTCAGGGTTCTGGCCCCCAGAGGTTTGGGATTCTGAAGGCCTGGGAAGGCCTGGAAGTCTGGAATGAGGCAGCCTCCTAGACAACCTCCTAGCAACAGGGGTGGGGGACTGACAGGGCAGCAGGGTGATTCTAGGTTTAAAAAAGGCTTTAGATAGTTTCCCCGTCAGTCCCCCCTGAGCTGAGCCCCTCTTGTCTCCCTTGGGGCATAAGTGAATTCTAAAAAGTTCCCAGTGAGTGTGTGTGTGTGTGTATATAAAACATACAATGGAATACTATTCAGACAAAAAAGAAATAAATTATGCTATTTGTGTCAACATGGGTGGACTTAGAGGGCATTATGCTAAGTGTAATAAGTCAGACAGAGAAAGACAAATACTGTATCATCTCATTTGTATGTAGAATCTTAAAAAACCCAAGCGCATAGAAAAAGAGATCATATTTGTGGTTGCCAGAGGCTGGAGGAATAGGTAGGGGGATTGGGTGAAGGTAGTGAAAAGGTACAAACTTCCAGTGATAAGTAATTCCTAGGATGTAATGTATAGCCTGGTGACTACAGTCAACGCTGTGGTATGGTTTATTTGAAAGTTGCTAAGAGAATAGATCCTAAAAGTTCTTATCACAAGGATAAAAATCTTTGTGACTATATGAGGTGATGGGTGTTAACTTATTGTGGTAATCATTTCACCGTATATATGTGTCCAGGCATTATGCTGTATACCTTACACTTTCACAGTGTTGTACGTCAATGATACCTCAATAAAGCTGGGGTGGGGGTGGGGGCTGAAAATTCCCACATTGCCAAGAATGGTGAGAAATGAGTGCCAGTCAAGATTCAGCAGAGAGGCTGGGTGAGAGGACCCGTGGCCAAGGCTGGGGGTGGAAACCTAAGGTCCAGACCAGATGGCAGATGTGCCTGCGTCTCAGAGCAGCTGCAAAGAGAGCTGAGCAATTACCAAGCCGGCAGGGAGAGGCCACAGAGCTCCCCCAGAATCGCAGTCATTTCTGAGACAATGCCTGTGTCACATGTTACAGCTGCCACCACAAACCACAGGGTGGTACGTAAGCCCCACAGAATCACGCTAATCCCGGCAAAAGGACAAGGACAGCAAAGGCAATGGAAAGAACAAAAATTTGACTATGTACCCCAAAGAGACATAATTCTAAATTTTAAAAATGGATGGATTATGTTAAGTTTGCAAAATTAGGTTTTCCCTAAATGGAAATAATGACCCAAGAGCAAAGTTCAGGTACAAGAAAACAAATTCCCATTTCTGCTTGCCCAAGCCTAAGACTGCAAAGAATCATCCCCATTAAAAGCTTTGGCCACTTCTGGGAATATGCACACTTTGCAAATTCCTAAGAAGAGCCCCTTCTGTCCCCAAGAATTAAGAGAGTCTCAGCCATGCCAGGAGACTCGCTGTGCAGTCTCCACGAGCAGTTCAGTGGAATGAGGGAGATTGGTCAAGCACCATACATATGAAGGAAGGGGAAATTTGGAAGAGCACTGAGAGCAAAATTCAGTAACTTCCCAGCTATGTATTTCTTTCCATCAAAAGTTTTCAGAATTTGAAGAAAGGTCTGCAACTGATGTGGGCCACTGACTAATCCTGGCTCAAAAAAGTGTTTAACTGCTTGGAGTCATGATCGAAAAGAGAAGTAGTGTGTTCATGTGCACCATCAGAAAGATAAGGCAATTGATTTAAATTCATCTCCTTAAAACAGATGTGGCCACAACTACATTGGCATTTTTGGAAAAGCTCAGTGGTTCTGAGATGGAACAGGAAATGGGACAGGGATCAGGCCTTTGTAAAATCTACTTAGCCTGCAAAAAATTCCCAGCTATTCTTTAACTTAATCTATATACTTAAGTTTTCCTCCAACTCCTTAATCAAATAACTAACTTTATAACTAGGACAAAAGGTCACCTTCTTGAAGTGTAAATGAACCTATGTGATTAAAGAATGCTGAGATCTGGGTGAACATGGTCACCTAAATAACCCTGTTCTTAAGACAAAACTTCAAAGGAATTATGAGTCACCTGCATACATCATGCCTTATGCTGACCCCTACCCAAAAGGCCCTATGAAACCCCAAACCCTAAACCCTTCAGCGTGACTCCTCTCTAAGGTCACCCGCACTCCCATATGAGTGTGTACTGTCTTATATCAAATAAGCTTTCTTGTTGCAAAAGCTGATTGCACTTATCTCTGAACTCTTCTCCATGGTAAAGACAAGAACACTCCAGCCTCCACCTCTGGTGGTAAATGTCTTTGACATTTTGCTATTTCATTCACCTTTCTAAGTTTTAACACAAGCCTTTTCTCTCTCCCTGTTTTATTTCAGACCAGTGGGGAAATGGAAGCTCTCAGAACATAAACTCACTCCATCTAGTGCTCCATGGCTCCCCCAAATCCTGCAGTGGTAGGGGCTGAGTTCCCATGCCATACAGATTCAAGTGGACACTGGACACCAGGTGACCCTGGCTTTAGGAGTTAGCAAGTGATTTGCTCTATACCGAGTAGGAGTTCAATGAATTTCCTTTTCTTTCATCTCTTCTTCTTTGCTCTCTGCTACCAGCAAGGCTGCTGCCATTTGCTTCTACTCTTCCTTTAATGAATTCCTTCCTTCCCTACACTTGTCCGACCTGGCGCAGAATTCTTTTTTGATCAGGGTCAGGAATCTTCCCCTGTCCTGGTTGAGGTTTCACCTAGCACCACGCAGTGAGACACCTCCCCAGACGCAGCTGCCCGACAACAGTTCCATCAGGTAAGGGCAAGAGATCTTCATTATGAATTATTCAGCTCCTTTTCCTATAAGAAAAAGAAGATGGGAGGATGAAGAAAGTGGAGGAAGGGAAAGGTGGAGAGATATTCACATGTTGGATGCTTTCAATAGAGTCAGGATGCATAAGCTCTAAAAATGCTGTCTTTATTTTTCCTGTTTCTGAGTCACATTAGTCAAAAGCCTATGGTTGTTGAAGTTAAGGAGCACCATTTACTGAAATCACAGGCTACCAGTCAAGGCCCATAGTGGCTGGACACAAGCTGTTTACCCCATGGCCACCTTTAGAGGATTTTAGGGCCTTGGAGAAAACAAACTCAGTATCCTTTGTTTTAAGTGGTTTTCCTAACGACTGTTTTTATATAACTTGTTCCTAGGAGGCTTAGGAAGTTAAACAGGTTTTAGTTTGTTTTCAGAATATTTACTTCAAGGAGATTTTTTCTTCTTCCATAAAATCCACTTACAAAGGGGCTAAAATGGATGTTCATTTTTATAAAATTTCTTTCTTAAACAGCTCCCTAAATACTAAGCCTAATATGTGACAGACCAAAAAAATAGCCTCCTTAGTAAAAATAGTTTCTCATTTTCTACCTGATGCTGCAATTACACACTCCATTTATATATGTCTAATTCAGTTCTTCCCTTTCTAAAGCTAAGGTTAGGAAGATCATGAACAGAGAGCCCTCTGGCACATGAAGACTTTTCATTTCCCTCCCTCAGTTCCTCCATAGAGGAATCACATTCCCTCTACTTAAGCCAGGAAATATCATTCATGACTATTCATTATATTTATACACACACAGAGAGACTGAATATGTATATTGACTGAATATTTCTATATATATACACACAAAATACATATGCACATATATACATATAATACATATATACAATAGGTATATATATATGTATGTATGTATGTATGTATGTATTTGTATGTATCTGTGTGAGTGTGTATATATGTTTCTACTATATGAAAGGAACTCTGTTAGCCTTTTGTGGGATAAATTCCCTTATGTAAATGAATTTATAACCTAATGAACATGAAGATCACATAACAAATACCTAGCTGATTCTGGAAGTATTTGTCAGAAGGTGAATGGTGAATGGTTCAATTCACCATAAGACCATAAAAGTCTTATTAATGTTTTAGAAAAACTAATGGGGAAGGTAAATTTGAGGAAAGCAAAAAGCAAAAACTGAAGAAGAGCTAGAAGAATATTCTAGAATATTATAGAAGCATATTCATTTCCTATTGCTGCTATAACAATTCAGCACATACTTAGGGGCTTTAAACAACATAAATTTATTATTTTACAAGTCAGGAGGTCAGAAGTTCTAAAATCTAAGTTTGGGCAAGGTTACATTCTTTCTGAAGGCTTTGCAGGAGGAATAATGTCCCTTGCATGTTGTCCCTTGCGTGTTGCAGTTTCTAGAATCCATCTATATTCTATATCTTCTTTGGAGAAATGTCTGTTCAAGTCTTTTGCCCATTTTTTTAATTGGGTTGTTTTCATTGTTGAGTTGTAGGAGGTCTTTACATATTCCATATATAAACTCTTTACTAATTATATGGTTTGCCAATATTTTCTCCCATTCTGTAGTTTGACTTTTCCTTCTGTTGATTGTCTCTTTTGATGTGTAGTTGTATAGTGTGATGTAGTCCCATTTGTTCATTTTTGCTTTTGTTTCCTGTGCTCTTGTGTTATATCTAAGAAATCATTGCCAAATTAAGTGTCATGACGCTTTTTCCGTTTTCTTCCAGGAACATTATAGTTTTACATCTTACATTCAGGTCTTCAATCTATTTTGAGTTTAATATTTTGTACATGATGTAGGGTAATCATTCTTTCACATGTGGTTATCTAGTTTTTCCAGCATCATTTGTTGAAGAGATTGGCCCTTCTCCATTGTGTGGTCTTGGCTCCCTTGTCAAAGATCACTGGACCGTATACATGAAGGCTTATTTCTGGGCTCTCTTTGCTGTTCCATGGGTCTAATATATTTATTGTTATGCCAGGACCACACTGTAGCTTTGCAATATGTTTTGGAGTCAAAAGGTGTGAGGATTCCAAATCTGTTTTTTTTAAGATTGTTTTGGCTATTCAGGGTCCCTTGAGATTCCATATGAGTTTTAGGACTTTATTCTATTTCTGCAAAAAAAACGCCATTGGATTTTGCATTCAATCTGTAAATTGCTTTGGGTAATGTGGACATTTAGCAATATTATGTCACCCAATTCATAGACATGAGACGTCTGTCCATTTATTTGTGTGTTCTTTAATTTCTTTCAGCAATGTTTTATAGTTTTCAGTGTACAAATCTTTCTCCTCCTTGGTTTATTTCTGTTTAATTCTTTTTGTTGCTCTTATAAATAGAATTATTTTCTTAATTTCATTTTGGACTGTTCATCGTTAGTGTATAGAAATGCAACTGATTTTTGTGTGCTTTTATATCCTGCAACTTTGCTGAATGTGTTTATTTGGTCTAACTTTTTCTGTGGGATCTTTAGGGTTTTTTACATATAAGATCATGTCATCTGTAAACAGAGATCCTTTTTCTCCTTTCTTGACTAACTGCTCTAGCTATGACTTCCAGGGCTATGTTTAACAGAAGACGTGACAGTGGACATGCTTGGAGTCAAAAGGTATGAGGCTTCCAAATCTTTTCTTCCAAATTAGGTTCCCGATTTTGAAGAAAAATTTTCAGTCTTTCACCACAGAGTATGATGTTACTTGTGACCTTTCCATATACAACCTTCATCATGTTGAGTCAGTTTCCTTCTATCCCTAGTGCATTGAATGTGTCCATCATGAAGGGGTATTGAATTTTGTCAAATACTTTTTCTGCATCAGTTGAGGTAATCATGTAGTTTTTGTCCTTTATTCTGTTAATGTGGTATATTACCGTGATTGATTTTTGTATGTTGAAAAGCACTTGCATTCCAGGAATAAATCCCACTTGGTCATGTTGTATAATCCTTTTCATGTGCTGTTGAATTTCATTTGCCAGTATTTGTTCAGGATTTTGGCATTAGTGTTCATCAAGGATATTGGCATGCAGTGTTCAGAGTAATGTGGCCTCACAAAATGAATTTGGAAGTCTTCCCTCCTCTTTAACTATTTGGAAGAGTTTGAGGAGAATTGGTGTTAATTCTTCATTAAATGTTTGGTAAAAATCTCCAGTGAAGCCAGCTGGTCCTGAGAATTTGCAGTTGTTATTTTTTGTTTTTCTTGGGAGGTGTTTTATTCTGATTCCATCTCCTTAATAGTCATAGGTAAATTCATAATTGTTATGTTTTCATGATTCATTCTTGGTAGTTTTATGCTTTTGGCACTATTATTTCTTTTAGCTTTCCAATTTTTTGGCATATAATTGTACATAGCATTCTCTTAATATCCTTTTTATTTATGTGCCATCAGTTGTACCATCCCCTTTTTCTTTTCTGGCTTTAATGATTTGAGTCTTCTCTTGTTTCTTCTTAAATCTAGCTAATGATTTGTGATTTTGGTTGATCTTTTCAAAAATCCAACTCATAGTTTCATTGTTTTTTTCTATTGTTTGTTTCTTTATTTTGTTTACCTCTGCTCTATTTCCTTCCTTCTGCTAACTTTTTGCTTAGTTTGTTCTTTGTTTCTGGTTCCTTGAAGTATACAGTTAGGCAGCTGATTTGAGATCTTTCTTCTTCTTAAATTAAGCATTAACCTCTATAAACTTATCTCTTAGTACTGCTTTTGCTGTATCCTGTAAGTTTTGGTATGTTTTTAGTTTCATTTGTCTCAAGATATTTTCTAATTTTCCTTGTGTTTTCTTGTTTGATCTATTGGTTGTTTAAGAGTATGTTTTTTAACTTCCACATATTTGTAGATTTTCCTATTTTCCTTCTGCTACTGATTTCTAGTTTCATTCCATGTGGTCAGAACAGATACACTGATACTTTGTATGATTTCAATCTTCTCAAATCATTAAGACTTGCTTTATGGCCTGATTTGTGGTCTAACCTGGAGAGTGTTCCATGCGTACTTGAGAAGAGAGTATATTCTGCTGTTCTTAGGTCCTGTAGTATGTCTGTTAGGTTGCTCTATAGTTTTGCTCATGTATTCTGTTTCTTTATTGATCTTCTGTCCAGTTGTTCTTTCCATTATTAAAAATTAGGTGTTTAAGTCTCCTACTACTATTGTGTTGCTGTCTTCAATTCTGTCAATGTTTTCTTCATATAGTAGCAAGTTCTGGTGTTTGGTGCATATATATTTGTAATTTTTATTATATTCACAATTATATTATAATTTTTAATAATTTTCTTGGTACATTGACCCTTTTATAATTATATAATGTCCTTTGCCTCTTGTGATTATTTTTATCTTGAAGTCTATTTATTCTGATATATATCTATGGCAACCCCTGTTTTTCTTTCATTACCATTTACATCATATATCTGTTTCTAAGACCTTTCACTTTCAGCCTACGTGTATCGTTCTATCTAAAATTAGTCTCTCATAGACAGTATATAGTTGGATCTCGTTTTTTTAATCCATTCTGCCTTTTGTTAGGTGAGTTTAGTCCACTACTGATAAGGAAGGAATTACTATTGTTATTTTATCCATTGTTTTGTAGCTGTTTTGACCCTCATTGCCTCTCTTACTGCCTTCTTTCATGTTTTGTTCATTTTCTTATTCCTTTCTCATTTCCTTTTGTGTGTCTTCTATACATATTTTCTTTGTGGTTACCATGAAAATTATATAAACATATTAAATTTATAACAGTCTATTTTAAACTGAAAAAATTTAACCTCAATCACATAAAAATATACTTTTTTTATAGCTCCACAAGACTCAATGTTATTGATGTCACAAGTTACATCTTTTATATTGTGCATCCATTAACATAGATTTATAGTTTTTATTAGTTTATCTTTTAAATTCTATACCAGAATTAAAAGTGATTTATGCACCATTACGAAAGTACAGCATTCTATATGAGTCTATATATTTACTTTTACCTGAGTGCTTTATATTTTCATATGATTTTGTGTTGCTGTCTAATATCCTTGTGTTTCAACTTGAAGGACTCCCTGTAGCATTTCTTATATGGCAAGTCTAGTGGTGATGTTTTTTTAAAAAAAAAAACTCTGTTTTTGTTTACCTAGGAAAGCCTGAATTTCTCCTTCATTTTTAAAGACTAGTTTCTCCAGATACCACATTCTTGGTTGGAAGTTTTTCAGCACTTTGAATATATCATCCCATTCCCTTCTGGCATCCAAGTTTTCTGATAAGAAGTGTTTAAAAACTGACTTTTATCCTCCTGCTTTCAAGATTCACTGTCTGTGACTTTTGACAGTTTGATTATAACGTGTCTCAGTAAGGATCCCTTTGGATTTATCCTAGTTGGGATTCATTAAGCCTCTTGTGTTTCTATGTCTCTTTCCTGAGTTCTGGGGAGTTTGGGCCATTATTTCTACAAATAGGATTTCTATTCCCTTCTTTTTCTCTTCTCCTTCTAAGATGTAATGCATATGTCAGTCTTTTCCATAGTATTCCATAAGTCCCTTAGAGTCTCTTCACTTTCATTTTTCTTTTTGTTCCTCTGACTCAATATTATTAAATGACTTATCTTGAAGTACACTGATTTGTACTTCTTGGTCAAGTCTGCTATTGAACCCCTTTATTGAATTTTTCAATTCAGTAATTACATTCTTCAGCTCTAGAACTTGTTTGGTTTGGTTCTTTATAATTTCTATGTCTGTTGATATTCTCACTGTGTTCATGCATTGTTTTCCTGATTTTGTTTAGTTCTCTACCTGTGTTCTCTTTTAGGTTAGCATTTTTAGGATGGTATTTTGAATTCTTTACTAGATAATTCATAGATACCTGTTTTGTTAGAGTCAGTTTCTAGAAATTATTTTGTTCCCTTTGATTGGGACTTGTTTTCCTGTTTCTTCATATGCCTTTTGATCTAGCTGAGACTTGAACATCAAGAAAAAAGCCACCTCTCCCAATCTTCAGAGACAGGTTTCATACAGGGAAGACCTTCACCAAAGAGGCCAGCTAGAGACTCTGGAAACTTCTGAAATCTTTTCTCAGGATATGTCTTCTCTGGATTTGTACATGAGAGGTTTGTCCCTGTTTTTTCTCAGAAGTCTGTAATTTCTTGCTCTCTCTACCAGCTGCCTGTAGTACTGCAGGCTCTCTAGGGCTATTCCAAGCCACAGTGCCTGTTTTTGTTCTCAGTGAGCCCCAATCTGGCATCCATATATACCACAGTTCCCATCAGTTATCTAAGTTAGGCAAGACAGAAACCAGTTCCTAGGTTAGCCTCCAAAAAACCAGAATATTGAGCACACATTTGACTTTTTCCCCTTTCAAGGTAGAAGTCAGGAATTAAGAGTGTTCTCCCAACTGTATGATATTTAGCAGAGGGAGGACTTTGGGCAGGCAAAATGCAATGAATTTTTTTACCCATTTGATATGGCTCTTCTTGGCTTTGTACTCAGCTAGGATGCTGCAGTCTCTGAACTGGTTTCTGGAGTTCTAACAGAGGTATTTTTGCTGATATTTTGTTGCTAAGTCCATGTATCCAAGAGGAAATGAGGGTCCAAGGCCTCAAATTCTACCGCCTTACACCACCCCAGAAATTTCCCTGTTTTATAAGAATACAGTCCTATTGGATTAGGACTCATGACCTCATTTCAAATTGATTGCTTCTGTAAAAAAAAAAAACTATTTTCAAAAAGGTTAAGGTACTTCAAGCTATGACTTCAACATATGAATTGGAGGGGAGGTGGATACAATTAAACCTGTAACAGAGGGAGAGAAAAGGGAAGATTTGAAAATTACCAACTGCAAGTCTTGTGATGGTAGTAGTGAAAGAGGAGGTGATTAAATGACAGGTGTGCTGGTATGGCATTAACAGATAAGAAATGCATAATACATTACAAAACAATAGTAATCAAAATATCATAGTGTTGGCATAAAAACAGACACAGAGATCAATGCAACAGAGTAAACAGCCCAGAAATAGATACACGTATATGTCATCAATTAATTTATAACAGATAAATTAAAACAAAGATGCCAGCATTATACAAGGGGGAAAGGACAGTCTCTTCAACAAACAATACTGGGAAAACTGAACAGCTACATGCAAAGAATGAAACTGGACTCCTATCTTACACCATACACAAAATTAACTCAAATGGTTTAAAGACTGGAACATAAGACCTGAACATTAAAACTCCTAGAAGAAAACAGACAGTAAGTTCCTTGACATCAGTCATGGTGATAGTTTTTTAGATTTAAAAACAAAAACAAAGGCAACAAAAGCAAAATAAACAAGTGGGACTATATCAAACTAAAAACCTGCACAGCAAAGGGAATAATCAACAAAGTGAACAAGCAACCTACCAAATGGGAGAAAATAGTTGCAAACCCTATATCTGGTAAGAGAGTAATACCCAAAATATATGAAGGATACATACAATGCAATGGCAAAGAAAAAAAAAATCCTGTCAAAAATGAGCACAGTATCTGAATATGAATATA
Source organism: Manis pentadactyla (assembly GCF_030020395.1). Classification (NCBI taxonomy): domain Eukaryota; kingdom Metazoa; phylum Chordata; class Mammalia; order Pholidota; family Manidae; genus Manis; species Manis pentadactyla. Next base: position 114,888,539 of record NC_080024.1, on the reverse strand, counting down.
ATTTTCTAAATGTAAGATAAATTCTAGCTGGAATAAGCAGGCAAAGGGGGGCAACAAAGGGCCAGGTAATTTATTTAAATATCCCCAGGTGATGTTCTCCAGGACTGGGTACTACAAGCCGGAGAAGTCACACCCGGTTAGGGAGGTGGGGCGCTTATAAGGGATTAGGAGGGGGAGGAGTGGGCAAACTATCTTAGCGGGGGTGTTGAGAGGTATGATTGGCTAAAGGTGACATAACAGTCAACTAGAAACTTTTTTCCTTCCAAGAGGAGGGAGGCTGACATCCGGGTCTTAGTTGGCAATCAGGGTGGAATTCAGGGAGAGCTGTCCCCTTTCCATATACGGCATGGACTTTGGGGTCTGGTCTGTTCTCCCCCTATGGCATCTCTCTGTTCTGTTTGCATGTCCTTGTTTTTCCTTTCTCCAGCCTAACATTCCAGCCTTTTGGTCATAATGGGTGACAACTCAATCTGGCTACTTCCACCTGACAAGGGGCGTCATGGGGGTTTGAGGCTGGTATTAGGCTGAAGGAGGGGTTGAGTGGGAAGAGGTGCGTAACGGTGAAGTAACATCTGGTTGGTGGCGACTTGGGTCATCTGGGTTAGCTGCTGTTGGAGGAACTTGAGGACACAAGGGGCAACTAAGAGTAAACCACAAACTGTTATTAAGGTGCCCAGTAAGGGCATTAGCCAGGCTGTTATGGGGAACTGGAATTCTGGATCGAGTTTACATCTCAATGACTAGTATTAGGATTTAGTATAGATAAGACTGCATTATTGAAACAATACTTTTCTCTAAAATCATCCTTATTTTTATTAGAAGTAGTTAGATTAAGAAAATAATTAACAGTTGGCTTGATTATTTGCATAAGTGCAGCAAGAAGAGCAATTGATTACATAGGCTCTTTTAAATATGCTTTGCTGGAACTTTTTGTAAGGAATTTCAGATTGAACTTTTAAGGGCTTCTTGAGGCTAGAAAGCCAAGCCAGAATTGCCATCAGGTTGTGCCTGCAGTACCTATAGATTTGGGTGAATTCCTCTCTTCTTGAGGTTCCTGCACCTGCCAGGAAGTGACCTTCTTTACTCACCTGGTAAGGCTGCTGTGAACTAAGTAAGCAAGGTACCAGGCCAGTTTTTTTAAGGGGCTTTGTTGGCTCCATAAAGTCAATCTTAGTTCCTTAAAGCTGTCTGTTCATATCTGAGTTTACACACGTGTCTCTCAGGTATGACGTTCTAGTCAAAGCCTTGGTAATATAACCAGTGTTTTTAATTGGTCCTCTTACAAGGAAAGCAGGTTCTTATTGAACTTGTGCAAATAAATATACTGCCATGAAATATAAAAATAGTCACTGAGAGTTTTTAAATTCTGGAGGGATCAGGTAGAGAGAAAGATAAAGTTTCAATTCTGCTTATGGAGACAGTCATTTACTAAACTGTTGTCAGCTTAAAAGAAAAAGCTTAAAACACTTTATCAACAACATTTGAAACAAAAAGTCACAAAATCATCTTCTTTAGCTTACTTAATCTTATGTAACCAATACCTGTTCTGCTGAAATCTAGTTCTTTACTAGCTTAAGAGTAATAAAACAGTGACTGTAAATAATAAAAGACTTACAAATGACAATGGTTAAAGATCTGATGAGAGCTTACTGTAAGACAGTTGACATAAGGAAATTCTGGTATTTATGTAATACAAAACATTCAGTAACAAAGCTTAGCATTATTCTTTTTGACAGTGCTTCTTAGGTAATTAAGCAGGTAATTATATATCAGATAAATAAGCTAAATTAGCCAAATACTTTCTCCAATGAGAAAAAATTCTTCTGACATGTTCCAGGGGCCCTCTGGAAAATATCAGAGTTAACTAGAGGTAAAAGCACTTTTTTTTAATTTGATTTTGGGAAGTTGTTAAAAGTTTTAAGACACTTGCTTAAATAGGACCATATGTTGCTATGAAGCAACACTTATCTAATTAACTAGAATGACAACAAAGTACTTCAAAGACAAATAAAGGTTGCACAGTTGTTATCAAAGTTTAGCTTTTAGTCCTTTCAATATTAAGATCTCATTTTCTTAAAGACTCTGACAACTCACTGAGACTTTAAGCATAAGAAACTGCTTTGATAAAACAATTAGAAGAACTTTCTGCAATTTTTCAATATTAAGAGCTAACAGTTAAGAAAACTTTGTCTTTTTAACTGAAAACAAAATTGTAATTTTCCTGTGTACTTGAAACTGAGACTCATTTTCTTTAATTTTATATAGCATGACCATATTAAATTTTACAAACTTTTTACAACTTTCTTTTATCAAAAGACATATTTTTTAGCATGCAGAAATGTTTTCCTTACTACTTTAAGTAGTTTTGATCAGAACTTAAAACTATTACTTTAACCTTCAGTGAACACTGAAAAATAGGCTACTGTAAACTGTTACATTAGCATTCTTCAGATTGATACATTTATGAACGTATATTATCATTTTTGGAAATGTGCTTTGTAGCACAATTTCTTATTAGGCACAAAATATGTCTAACTTAGCAAACTTTAAGAATTTTGGTTTCTACAAAAATTCTCAGGCTGTTTGCGTATATATATACTGTTATACATTAATACAGTATTATTAAAATTTATTTGCTAGGCTTGTTTACTTATTTTTAGCAACTATGCTAGATTACTTACAAAACTTTTACTGAATGTTAGACAAAGCCAAGCCTTTAAGCATTTTATTCTTAAAAGATTTAGCAGATAACATTGACTTAAATGACCTTAGGCAAACTTAGGCAGCTGATAACAACAAGGACATGTCCGCCTCAGCTAAACTCAAATTTGCATTCATGCTTAACATTTTTTACTAGATTCTCTGGAAGTTCTAGAATGCTCAATCTTCACAAGCACTTGTTTTTAAATAAAATATTTTTCATTTATACACTTAGACACACAAACGTACAAACTGAGATACAACGACTACAGTCAGCAACACTTTTTTCATAAAAACATATACACAGATAGACAAACTGATACAAAGATTTGAGTCACTGATATCCAATTGCTGTCTCTCTTCTCAGCTTCTTGTCTGTGGCTTCTGGAACTAGAGCGTGGGAGGGGCGTGTTCTGGTGGGGGAAGAGGGCGGTGAAGGTGGAAGGAGAGGGGGAGGGGGTGGTGCAGCCACTGGAAGAGGAGAGCAGGACAACGGTATGGTTGAGAATGCAGGACTTTAAGATGGAGGCAACACGTGTGAAGACAAAGGACTTAAAGATGGTGGTGGAGAGAGGGGGAGGGGATTGCGAGCTGAGGGAGGTGGGCGACTGAGGTTTTCTGGCAGATCTGAAAAGGATGGACTGGGCAGAGTAAGAGGCTGACAATCTTTAACTGGAGATTGGGCCAGGAGAACCTGAGTTATAGAACACTTAACATAAAGATTTTGATGGGAGCGCAAAGTCCAAAAAGCCTGCACATGTGGGATTTCATTCTACTTTCCACTCCAGTGGCAAAAATTAGTCAAGTCGGTAAGGAGGCTAAAATCAAAAATTTCCTCAGGGGGCCAGCGAGATTGGTTGTCCAAGGGATACTGAGGCCTGGCCTCAGAGCAAAGGAAGACTAACTTCCATTTGCAGACTTCCCGGGACAAACAGAGTAGCCAGATTAGAAATGAGACACCGCAGCGGGGTCTGAGCCTCTGCTTTCATGGGCTGGTTCCTCACGTCTGCAACCACTTCCCAAAAAATAGCCCGCTGAGAGGAGCGCCCAGCATCCCAAGTGCACCAAGTCAGGGGAGACGGCCTGGGAGCCTGGGTGAGGGACATCTCCCACACCGCAGGGCCAGGGGCGGGTATCCCAGATACTCGCAACGGATGGGCTGAATGCCCAGACCTGGACATAGCTACGATTTCAGACAGACCAGGTGAAATGGAGTTAGGAAGGGAAGCAGAATGGGGAAACTGAGGGACTCACCGGAAAATAATCTACGCAGCAGAGAGCAGGCTGAGGTCCCGGGTTGGGGAAGGAGGGGGCGGGGCCGCTGGTGGCCAGTCAGGGCCTCGCACTCACACTCCTCCCACGTTTCAGCACCATATGTAAGATAAATTCTAGCCAGAATAAGCAGGCAAAGAGAGGCAACAAAGGGCCAGGTAATTTATTTAAATACCCCCGGGTGAGGTTCTGTGGCCTTCTTGCCAGAGACCAGAGAAGTCACACTCGGTTAGGGAGGTGGGGGGCTTATAAGGGATTAGGAGGGGGAGGAGTGGGCAAACTATCTTAGGAGGCGTGGAGAGGTATGATTGGCTAAAGGTGACATAATAGTCAACTAGAAACTTTTTTCTTTCCAAGAGGGAGGAGGCTGACATCCGGTTCTTAGTTGGCACATCAGGGTGGAATTCAGGGAAAGCTGTCCCCTTTCCATATACGGCACGGACTTTGGGGTCTGGTCTGTTTTACCCCTATGGCATCTCTCTGTTCTGTTTTCATGTCCTTGTTTTTCCTTTCTCCAGCCTAACACTAAAGACATACAGATGGCCAACATGTATAGGAAAAGATGCTCAATATCACTCCTCATCAAAGAAATGTAAACTGAAATCACAATGAGTTATAACTTCATACCTGTCAGAATGGTTATTGTCAAAAAGACAAAAAATAAGAAGTATTGGAAAAGAAAAGGAGAAAAGGTAACCCTCAGACACTTGCTGAGAATGTAAATGGATGCCAGAACTATGGAAAACAGTATGGAGTTCCCTCAAAAAATTAAAACTAGAACTACCTTTTGATCTAGCAATTCCACTCCTGAGTACTTATTTGAAGGAAAGGAAGACTCTAACTTGAAAAAATATACATATCCCATGTCAGCTGCAGCATTATTTATAATAGCTAAGACACGGCAGTATCCTAAATGCCAATCAGTGGATGAATTAAGATGTGATATACATGTACAATAAAATATTATTCCATCTATAAGGAAGAAGAAATCTTGCCATTTGCTGCAACATTAGACCCTGAAGGGCATTATCCTAAGTGAAATAAATCAAAGAAAGACAAATACTGTATATTCTCACTTATATGTGAAATCCAAAAAAAAAGAGCTCATAGGTACAGAGAATAAATTAGCATTACTATTAATTATTATTACTATCCCTTTTATTATTGTCCATGTTAAACATCTCGGGGGATGAAAATTTAAATACATATTCATATCTGCTTGTATTTGTATAAAGAAACTCTGGAAGTATATGTAAAAGGTTCATAAAAGTGGTTACTTTGGGGATGGGGAGTGGAGGATGAGAATAGGTTAGAAGCAAGAATTCTCAGTGAATATTTTATATGTTTATATACACACATACATACACACATATTGAATCATGTGAATATATTATCCAGTCTTCAAATTCTCTGTATTTTTCTGACAGAGATTGAAATCCCATCTTTGTAAATATCAAAGAATGTCCACAGTTTAAAGGTGGGACACTTAAAATTTTTTTAATCTCCTCTACACACCACATTAAATGAATGGTAAAATTGCCAAAAAGGAAAAAAAAATTAGAGTAGTTTTCTTGGCACATTCCAACTTATAAGCAGAGTTTAAACCTCTCTCTTCCCCTTCCTAACCCCCCCATCCTTTTCCTCTCTCACTGCCCCCAAAGGATAGGTTAGGATCAAGAAGATGTATTAATCATGAAGCTAGAGATTTGGACTAACTCTGGATTTTCCTCTTTTAATTGCTTTCTCCTCTTGTCCCTTAATTAGATGTAGTAAGATGGTGGTGGTTCGCTGGGTGTGGGCAGTGTACACAATAGTGGCTTCTACTGCAGGATCACAGGCTCAGCTTTAAACACTCACTTAGTCTACTCCTCAGAGCCCCCCTGTGAGGTAGGAACATGCTGAGGAGACCAAGTCACAGAGAGTTCAAGACTGCAACACAGATTAGTGCTGAGCCAGGCCTGGAACCAACTTGGCTGCAGGAAACTAAACAACTCTGTTGCCTCAGTTTGGCTCTAGAAGCATTGGGTATGGGGCACTTTCCTCATTTATTCATCTTGGCTACCCTTCTTTACCATCATAGGTATAAAATCTACAGCTTACTATTAGGAAGAGGGTCTTGGAGGCCTGTGGTTTATTTTCAGTGAGGACTTTGGTTTAACCAGTGATTTGCATTTTTTGCCTCTGGTTTGCATTTCTTCCCTCCCCACATGATCCCTCCTGGATCATCAGGAGATGTCTTTGGGTATGGAGCAAAAGCTTTGTATACTAAAAACAAATGTCTTGATATTCCCTCTGCCCATATCCCCCAGGGACCTGTGGTCTGGGCTTCAGAGTGCCTAGGTCCCAGCCTAACATAATCTCTTTACCTCTAACATTAATCTGCACAAGGACATTATTTAGGTGACATATCAGACCTGCTTAAGAGACTCAGGTAAAGACGTCAAATGAAGTGTAACTCCGGGGTGGAAATCCTGGGCAATTACCTTTGAAACCGAAATCAGTCAAAGGGAGAAATAATATTTTATTTCTTACAAGCAGTCATCCACTTCTGTTCCCCATGTCTCTTGCAACCAGGCTGCAGAACAGGTCCCACCCAACCTCTCGCATCCAGATAAGCCCTCACTGGCACCTGTTAATTACCTATTCATATGGAGATAGACTACTCCTCTCCACCCCCTGGAAACACCTATTGTATGGAGATGCACTAAAGCCAGGTGAGAGATTCTGGATATATTGCAATTTTATCCACATAAAGAAATAGAGGTTTTCATCTAGTTCTTCACCAGAATCTTTGTACGCCCCTTTCCAACCAAATTTGGATCTGTAGATTGAGAGCGCTGGGGAATTCCCAGAATATGGCTCCGGTCTTCTCCCTCTTCATAACATGCAGTGTGGCAAACGTGGCCACATCGCCAAGGCACTTACCATTTCCATGCATGCTGGTCCAACTTCAGGCTGCCAGCCCCTGCAGTCTTTGCCTGAAGGCAGAACTGGGGATTCAACAGGCCTGGGAACAGCCACCAAGGCAAAGTGACTGATGGATGGAGAGAGAATTCCGAGGAGCATATTCTGTACCCCAGAGATCTGCAGCAGAATTAAGCTCCATTTGCTCACAGCGGAAACTTGTTTGATTATCACCCTTTGTCAGCTTCCTTCTCCCACTGTCTAAATTATCCATTCTCGCCTACTGCTGTCTCTTGAGATCACTTCTCAAATAACTGATTAGCAATCAAATCCTTGTCTCAGGGTCTGCTTCTGTGGGAACACACACTGAAATACTCTTTCTATCTCAAACTGACTCAACATGGCTATTACCAGCCAATAGCATCTGCCCTCTCCACCCCCACGTAATGGATGTACTGCAACCAGCCCATGTCTAATATGTAGCAGGTGCTCAATAAATGCAGTTGGATCAGAATCAGCCATGCACACTGCATTTCCTCTACACATTTTATAGGCATTCATAATAGAGTGGAAGAGCTTTCATTTGCAGACATTAGAAGTAAACACAAAAAGGAACACAAGATTTTTTTTCACTTAAAAAAGTCTTGGCCTTGACAAGCAAAAAAGGGATCAAGGGCGTTAGATCATTTGCCCGGCCAGCCTTTGAACCAGCGGGACAAAACAGGAAACTCATCCTATGTCAGGCTCAGCGGGTTAAGTTAGATTTTCCCTATTTGGCCACTCCAGGCCACATTTGTTCAAGCTCACAAAATGCAGAGGAAGCTTAAAGCAAGTCGTCAGGCTGTGCCTAGTTAGACTTGGTATGCTAACAAGGCTGAGTGATCTGCTAATGTCAGTGTCACCCAGTTAACTCTGATATGGCACTTCAAGATTCAAAACAAAATAATTCACAGGATTTCAGTTTAGACAATAGTGACATGCATGCTAGTTACTCTGACGGAGTGAGACTTTGCAAGAAATTCGGTGAAGCACATCTTTAGAACTTAGAAGAGAGACAATGGAATAAAACAATGAAATGAATCAAGAGCTATTTGGTATCTTCCCAAAGAGAAGATGGAATTGGGGAAATAGTATTATTTTTTATTCTATGTCATTTGATTTCAACTGACCATGAATCACATTGTCCTATATTTGTACAGTTCTGTAAATTTTCAAGGCGCTCTTGAGTCCATTATCTCATTTATTCTGACATCATTCTGTCCTCTGCTGAGCATGTCTCAATCATGTCAGCAAATTATATATATTATGTAGCAGACAAACTTCACATATTATGTCATTCAGTCTTCCCAATAATCTCATAAGGTATAGTTTCATGAAGTTATCATTTTACATGTGAGGGAACTGAGGGTCAGCAAGGTTTGATAATTTGCCCAAGATCTCACAGCTAGTAGACTGTAGAGCTGCCAGTTAAATCCAACTTGGCCGGCTCCAAGTGCCTACTTTTACCACTCAGCACACCATTAAGTAGGCATATACCCGGGGCCACCTTCTAGCTATTTCACTTTAACTTTTAAGGTCTCCAATTCCTATCTGTAAACTGCAAAAGCTCCATGTGATTTGTCCTAATGTTGCTCTAGCTCTAAAATGTTATGATGTCACCTAACATCAGGGAGGAGTGCAGGAACAGGCAGGAGCCCGAGGATGATACCATTGTAATTGCAGAATGCTGTCACCAGGTGTCAGCACTGAACTTCATTTTGACATAGTTCTCAAGTACACATTTTGCCACCAAGTAACTCCGCCCATGTGCCTATTATGAAAGTAAGTCTCTTTCTCCTAGAAGCATTCTTCTTGGCACAGAATTATCCAAACTGCAGATGGCATATAAGCTTGGGGCAAAAAAGTACATTCCCCACACCTTTTTCCCAATTACTTTTAAATAATTTGATCTTTCAAATTAAAAAAGAACATTTGAAAGTCAATTCTGGAAAAAGTCAGAATTTCTTTGACTTCTCTACATTTATTTTACCATTTAAAATTGATTTCATCTTAATTTACATGTGTTGGGGTTGGGTATAGAAGTATTTGTATTGCTTAGGGCATTAGAGGCCTTTGTCTGGCTTTGCTGTTGGAGTCCATTAAGAGATTTATAAAAATGTATTTACATTTAAAAAAATATTTATCAATAGTACTTTCAGAAACATACTGACCCTTGAACAATGTGGGGAGTGAGGGATACCAACCCCCCAACCTGTGGTCAAAGGGTCAGCCTGTATAACTTTTGACTGTCCCTAAATTTAAATACTAATAGCCTACTGTTGACCAGACTTACTCATAACATAAATATAAATAAGCCAATTAACACATATTTGTACATTGTATAATAATACTGTATTCTTAAAATAAGTAAGCCAGAGGGAAAAAAAGTGTTTTTCAAATTGTCAATCTCAAAAAATTTCCAATACATTGATTGAAAAAATCCACCCATAAAAATCTACTAGACCCCACACAGTTCAAACCCATGTGGTTGAAGGATCAACTTTATTTTTCTAATAAAAATGGCTGGCTTATTTCGAATTGGGGACCTTTCTCAGTCTTATGCAGACACATCTGCGGAAACACTTTTTCCTTAACCTAAATTCTCAAATGTCTGTCTTAAAATATCCAAGACTTCCCATCCACTATGAAACATTTCTGACCACACAGAGATCACTTCTTTGACTCACATTCTGTCTGTTTTCAATTAATTCTAGACCTGTCTGGGCAACTTCCACATGGGAAATAAGGATTCCAGGGACACTCTCCCTTGCGTTCAGCCTGGAGCCCTGAGCATAAAGACAGGGCAGCCCGAGCAGCCCCCATCTGATTCTCCTAAAGTTAACAGGTGCTTCTTACGCACAGTAATCCAGAGAAAAGGGACCCAAGATTAATGATGTATAAAAATCCCCACTGTGAATGTAAGCTATGAAATGCAGGATTTCTATAATTAGAAGGTAATAAGGCTCAAAGACATTCCTTCAACTGCAAAATGTTGAGTGACCACACAGCACAGATAAGGAACATGCCTGTAATGACACAAGGAGTATTACTAAACAGGAGGAGTATTACTAAACTACACCTATAAAGAGTAAGGAAAGCATAGTGCCGATTCATAATCTCAAATTTCATTTCAATGAGGGATCCCAGGGAAGAAAGAACATAATGCTCACACACACAAAAAAAAGATAAAATGTACGGGGAAGCTATTTAAAGAGGTAATGGTAATTTAAAAATACAAATGACAGTGGCATGCTATTTCTAACGTCTGTAGGGCTCCTTTTGGGATCCCAAATAGTCACCCTGCCCACTAGAAAAACTCATTCGTTTGTCTATCACTAAGCGAGAAGGATGCCTGCCCTTGGCATTTAAAATTTTTAAGCTAACTTCCATAGGATTGAGAAAGCCAGGAGGTAAATGAGATCCCAGACTTTCATGACCTCCGCAGACCTCTTTGATTCTGTCATTGGCGTGCCCTGCCCTGCAGGATATGATTTCATGACCCTAGCACACCACTTACCGTTACTTTTACTCCTGGATTAAAGACAACACAGCTGCTATGCCGTTATCTCATTGTCTGTTTTCAAACAGATTCCAATTGTCATCCCCCTCTCCTTTTTGGAGAAAATAGCATATAGCCCACAACCTTGACATGATAGTTCATTTTAAGCCAGCACATTAATTTGCTTCAGAAGACACACGCCCCAAACCCCAGCAATAATAAAAAAGGGTGCTCTTTGAATCTATAAAGTAAGTAGTTCAGACACATAAAACAATAGAGAACTGCTTTCAACCTAGATAGGTAGTGTGTAGCACAAACTGTTTGTAATGTTTAATTGAACCTCATATGTTAGGATTTACTAATTCAGAATTTATGGTAATTCAAATGACATAGAGCTTTCATTAATTCATTCATTCCTCAGATTTTTCACTCAATATCTTGTATTCGTCTGGTGCGCTGCTAGGGATTAGCAGAGGTTAGAGGTTAGAGGCTGCTGCATTTCTGAGGAAAAGCCCCTGGAGCTGGTGAGCCTGAGTCCATGGATGAGAAGAGATAGGAAAACATGAGGGACATTTAGGAATTTGAATTGGCAGGACTTGGTGAGTGGACATGGAATTGGAAAGAATGTGTCAAGAACAAATCTTGAGTTTCTGGTTTAAGTTTACCTAACTGAATTGATAGTAAAAAACATCATAGAGAGATGGCAACTCAAGTGAGCATGATTTTTCTGACTGAAGTATCATTCATATTTGTATTATACTGGTTTCAAGCATACAACATAGTGATTCGGCAGTAACCTACATTAAATGCTCACTCTATGTTGTGTAATTACTATCTGACAACACAGAATGATGTTATAAAACTATTGAATATTCTCTGTGTTCTATGCTCATCCCCATGAGTTACTGTGATTTTTAAGTCTCTTGATAAACATAGAAATAGAGTAGCATGTTTTACTCATAATGCAGGGAACTGACTGCTTCCAGGTTAATGACATATCCGAAGTTTAGAAATTTTAGCATGAAAATAACACAGTATTTTAGAAAGACACTTTAGCCCATAAGGCAATGCACCAAAAAATGGAATATAAAGTGTAGTGCAGTAAGAATCACAAAGTCTTTTGTTTAGTACAGATGGATTAAGGAATGTATCAAGTATCTACAATAAGTTCATATCAATTGAAACTGCTTGGTTTTATCTATAAATGAGCAAAAGTAATATAATAGTCCAAATATTTAGTATCATAAACATAATGAATACATTTACATAATTTCTTACAGAAAAAATACCAAAATTAGCACAACATATTCATTCCATTTTAAAAGGTAAAGACAGTTGCAAAATATGTATGGAAATTTCAAGTTTCTGGAAATCTTTATTGATCCATGGGTAGGATCACCCATCAGAAGTGATCTTTGGAAAGATCCATCCAAGTCCTCTGCTTGCTCTACTGCATCTTCCTTTACAAATTTTATCTGATTACCTAGAATATCTCTTGCTCTGCAGTAAATGACCTTTGTTCCACTGTAATTTACAAGATTTTCATAATAGCAAACAGCATCTGACAGGGGCATTTTTCACGTCTATTACAAACCCCATCACACTGTCTGGATCATGTACCTTGCGCCAGTGGGATACAGCCCTCCATTTCCGCAGTACACAATGTGACATTATTGTCATGCCCTAAAGCAGACTGTGTCCTTCTGCTGTTGTAGCAGTGTGATTACAAATGGATGATCATAACAAAATTCTTTCAGAACTATCCCAGCATTTGGATACTTCTGATGTTTAGCCTCCCAAATGCACAAACTTCAGTAACAACAACCTGTGTTTTATTGAGAGCACATGAGCTCAGCACTGAGAAGTGGTCCTGGTCCTCAAAGAGCTCACAGGCTATTTGCAAAGCTAAGACTAATGGACCCAGAAGAGCAATGAGCATTCCAGATGAGCTCGAGGAGTCAGTGGGGCCTCCCAGGCACGGGGGGGTTCAGGGAAACACTGGGACACTGCCACCGCTATTTCAATACAGGCTAATGGTGAATACAGAGCAGAAAAACCCATCAAGAATAAAATAGGAGAGAAAAACTCATCCTAGTTTTCTCTCCCGAAAGCTAAATAAATCCAGGCACTAAAGAATTATTAACAATGTCTCTGTTAAAGAGAAGTGGGGTGATTATGTGTCAACGTGGTTTCATGGACTTAACAGATGGACCCCTCTGGTGGTGATGTTGATAATGGGGGAGGCTGTGCATGTGGGAGCAGAGGGTATATGAGAAAGCTCTGTGCCTCTCAGTTTTGCTATAAACTTAAAGGGCTCTAAAAAGTTAAATTTACTAAAAAAAGATTCCTTTAAGATTTGCTTCTGTTCAGGCCCTGTCTCCACAGACAGCTTGGAGGATGATCTGCCACCACATAGCTGGCTTTCCGGCTGGAGGCGGTGCCCTAACCTGGCTTCTGCTCCACTTCCCTGAACATCACAGTGGTGACCATGTGCTCTACTTACAGGAGCTCAGTCTGCATTTCCCAGTCTTCCCTTGTGTTTCTCTCCTGATGTACAGTGGGTGGATTTGTGAGGAAAGCATTCTGTCTGTTTCATTTGCACTCTGTGTAAATGTGCTCACAGCTAGGCCAACGCAAGCAGCTTTAATTGTTCCAAGTGGGTCCACAGAGAGGATGAGCAGGGATTGTCTAAGAGGACTCTGCCAGCTCAGGGCAAGCCCCCTGCTAGCCAGCAACTCGGCATGTCTGCCAACATTACCCAAAGGGTGTGTGTGGTGTAATAAGAGCCAAGCTTACAGCTCTCCATGATTTGTTTGCATGCCTGGCTTCAAAAAAGACAATCCTTTGGTTCAAAGACTATGTCATATTCTGAAACAGAATCACGTTACCAGCCATGGCTATTTTACCAATTTATTCCATTATACACTGCTCAACATTACTGCTGGAGAAGCAATTCACTTTGGCCTCTGTCCCAAAACAAATAGGACAGCCAGCACCATATTTATGAAAAGCGTGGAGTGTGTGAGGAAAATGCCCTCCCAGTGAATGGATAATGTTGAAATTTTCAACCCCAGTCTAAGAATTACAGGCCACAGTTTAGAAAACCAGAAATTTGTGGAGATGGCCATTCAGCCACTTCTGTTCAGGTCACAGCCCAGAGGATCCTTACTCATTAGCAAAGAGGAAAAGCATGAAGAGCTGGGTTTGCAGGAGAAAGGACGAATGTTTGCTTTCTGAAATCCGACCTTGCCTGCTATGAGATGCTGCTTCCTACAGGCTTCCTCAGCACTTCAGACTGTTAGGGTCCCAGACAAGGGAGCTCATAAGCTTTTAGGGGTCACCCAGAAGATCCCTAGACCCTCACAGCTTGCTGCTCTAGCTTCTGCATAAAGGGGATGGGGAAGGAAGGTAGACTATTTCCTCAACTAATGGAAAATTCTTGATATGCCAGAAGTTCAGAATTTATCTCTAAGAGACAGACATGAGGAATGCTTTGGAGGGGAAATAAGAAAAAAAAAAAAGAAACAGTGTCATTTCTCCAAAGAATTATCTTTTTTGGTGATGGTCTCACTGAAGCAGTGTCCTGGTAGTCTTCCTACGTACATCCTTAGCCAGATATTAAATCCATTTTGACATGTCAAGCAGAGAGATCAAGAGAGGGAGATGCAGCCACAACAGTTTTCATTGATTAAGGGATACTTGAAAAGAGTTTATCACTCTGAGGCCTGGGAGTGTTTGACAAGAAATATTTTATTCAATCAAATAACTGAATGAACAATATGAGCATGAGTAGGACCCTGTGTCACCTCTTGGGGAATGTGAAGTATTGATATGTTGTCTGCCACCAAAGAGCATTTGGAAAACATATATGCTAGCACTGATCAGACAATAACTAAAGCATTAATCTCTCCCCAGTGAGGAAACCTCTGGGTAGAGAAGACACAAACAGCAGCTAAGTTATAACATAATGTGTTCACTGAAATGATAAGAGACATATGCAGAACAAAACAGGAGTACAAAGAGGGACATCTAACCCAAGGCATGGTCACAGATGGCATTTTGGGAGAAATGCCCCCCAAGTTATATCCTCTATGAGCACAGATGGATGTGGACTTTGGAAGGGTTGAGACCATGGTGCCAACCATGTCTCTGTCATTTCAGGCACCCTGTGTAAGTCACTTCCTAGCCTTAGTTTTCTATATAAAAGGAGGCTAATAATATCTACCTTTCAGAATTATTTGGAGGAATATATGTTAAGCAGTTAGCTCATTCCAAGAGTAGTTAATAATGGCAGTTATTATTATTATTATTCAATTTTAGTGAAAACCTGAAGCATTTTTATAGTCTATGAAGAAGAAACCAGAAGAGAAATAGAAATAGGACAGAGAAGGAATTACTTATAAAGCAAGATTCTGAAATAATAGGTTAAGATTAGAAGTAGGATCCTGGTGAAGCAATTGGCTCAGTCAGAACGGAGACACCTGATCCCCTGGGCTTGGAGGAAAGCAGGTTACAATTGGTGAACATGTATTTGTATGTACTGCATTGGGATGGAAAGAGAGAATCAAAGGAGGTTGTACTTTAAGGCTTTTGTATTTTCTATAAAGTTGGAAGCAAGCTCATCTTCTGAAAGGGAAATCTTGGAGAAGAGAAGGGTACATGAGAATGATGTGAATCTGGAACGACAGCTGACGGAGATGGGAGAGGAAGGAGCTGAAGTCTCCTCCTGCCCTTGAAGTCATGGTTATGTGGCTGAACTAATCTGTGTGGTTCCAGATTTCTCTTTAGCAGTACTCAGCTGTCTGGGTAGCACATAAAAAAAGAGATTCAGGGCTTATGTTTTACTGGGAAGATGAGAAAGGAAAAGTATGTAAAGAATTGGAGTACTGGTAAGAGAGTTTTCAGATGATTAATTGTAGGGTCCAGGCTGGGTAAGGAAAAGGGCTCATAATTATGTCTAGTGGGAAGACACTAGAAACAAGGAGAAAAGGTCCTGAAATGAGGAAGTTATTCAAAACCTAATAAGTGAAACAAGTGTAAAAAACAAATGCAATAAATCACAATGTTCGCTGTCAACTCAGTGGCCCACCACCAAAACTACTTAAGTTTAGAAAAGAGAAGATAATTATGGGTAAGAGTTCTCTGGGAACATTTCCTAGCAGGGTCAGGGTTCAATGAGAAGATCTGGGAAGGGGGAGAGGGAGTAGAAGAGTCTTCGGTAACAGAGGATTCGGGCAGAAGTGTGGCAGAGGATAAAGTAGAAGACAAAATACACCTCAGTTTTCCAGGCTCTCAGAGAAATACCTCAAGGAATTTAGACATTATTCCAGAGCCCGTGGAAGCCACTGAGGTTTTTAAGCAGGTTTTTAAGCAAAATTGTGCTTTGGTAGATGTGAAAAAAAATGTAAAAGGGAGGCCAGCTACCAAAGAGGAGAGAGGTGCAATACTTTAAGCAAATGGTGCAATAAGTACTTGAAACGGGTGGCAATGGCAGAGCAACACTAGACATGCAGAAAACCGTGAAGCAGCAGAACTTGCTGACTAATTAAAGGTTGACAGAAAGAGCCAAGTCAAATATATGTCAGGCTGCACACTAGCCTATCCAGAGAAATACACATGAATTTATCACAATTAAGCACAAAAATGGATTCAGTTTTAGAGTGAAGATATGGAGTAGAGTCATGTGAGCTGTGTAGATAATTATTTTAATCTGTTTGAAAGGAAGAAAAATGAAAAGATCTACCAATACAAAAGAAAACTAAAATATTGGCTCATACAAGACAACTCACAAGATACTTGTAAGGATCATTAACAGCCTGTGGTATGTAGGGATTGCACCAAGAACTCTGCATTCTATTTTATCTATTGCTTTTAATTCTAGCAAAAGCAATAATATTTTCATATTTTGAGAGTGCCTCTAATGATAAAGTAACTTGTCCGTGGTCACACAGCTAGTAAATGACAGGGTGAAAAATAAAATCCAGGGCTCTTCTGGCTCCACAAGCCCAGGCTCCCACCCAAATACAATAGCAAAAAGCTGACTTAGATAAACAACTATGAGGGATTGATAAAAGGAAGAGAAAATAAATCTTGATGATTATAGGTCACAACTAATATTATACTAGTACTAATTTTATCAATGAAAAAGTAAAGAGCTATGGATCCAGTGCTTTTATGTATATTATCCCTCTTAATTTTTTCTAATATCCTTAGGTATGCAGAGCAAATATCATAGCTCTTGTAGAGAGGGGAATTTTTTTTTTATAAGAAGTGGAACCTATTGGAAATGGGAAAAGTAAGTTAGTGGAAATATAATGAATTAAATAGGTAAATATATTTCTAAAAATTATGTAAGTCCATGAGACTTCAGAGAAACACAGTGGGGAGGGAGAGAACTCTGAATGGTTTGCTGTCTTGTGATGATAAGGTTGAAGCCAGTCTAAATCACAAGTGAATTCTGAACAAGGACACCAAGTTCTTGTAAGCAGGAACTAAGCACACTCCATTCCCGTTATTTCAGAACAAACCCCATAGCCTGGGGGCAACACTGAAAGGAGCACAACAAACACAATCTAATGCACATGAAGCAAAGCTGCCCAAAGGCAAAGCCACACACCATGTCCACCGGCTCCAGGCCAAAAAATCCTGAAGAGGAGCTGGGGAGGCCGTTACGCCCCTGGCACCATGTCCTGAGTGGGAAAATTAGCAACAGTAGCACAAAGTGTAAGTTATGTCTCAAAGCTCAGGAACCTTTTGGGTGGTATGTATGTCATGGTCAGGGAAAATAATAAGCAAAATTTCTTGTCAATGATGTTATTGGTGCAGAATAAGAATCCATGGGAAGAACATGCTCACATGACCAAATATCAGGAAACTAAGCCACACGATCCAATGAGATATCTATGATCATACAGCTAGAAGACTTAGCACTAGAGACTCTTTGGTAATTCCATGATTTGCTTCATTTTAACTGTAGAAGAAAGCTTGAAAAATACTTTATAGTGGTCCAAAGGACATCTGGTTCATTAATTTCTACCAATAGGAAGCTAAGGAAGAGAGCCACTTTCAAGGATGCTACGAAGGTAAAGGAACTTTCTCAGAGTATGTGCTTATAAATGCCTTACGTCCACCTTGTCTACTCTGGGACTGACTTAAAGGTTAGATAACAGCAGTAGGTGATATCCTGAGGAAATGGTGTGCCTGTAAGATCTAGAGACCCAAAATAGACAGAAATGGGGACATCAGCAAGAGCATAATGGAAGGTATAAAACCTAATGGAGTAAAAGATTTATTATATTGAACAGGGGTAGGAAATAATTGAATCCATCAGTCAGAGCTGCTGTATTTGAGCGGTAGGGGAAGGAATCAAAGCTAAAAGGAGAGTAAAAAGCAGCAAGGAAAGACCATGATTTAGAGATCCCACTGTTCAATTTCCTAAATCAGTTTGGACTATTACTTCACAAAACATTAGGTTCTTTCTCTTTTAAAAAGGAAACTGGTATTGATAAAGAAGCCAAATTTGGGGATGCCTTTTCCATCTCAAACTCAGAATGTTGTAGGGTACAAAGGATATTGTTTATAAAAAGTTGTTTTTACTAGGTATCCTCCTCCTGGCTACCTATTAAGGAATCCAACTGGAATGTATATTAGTCACCCTAGTGGGGTGATTTTGCCAAGTGAACAGTGATAATGTTTCTAGGGAAAACACTTAGAATTACCCATGGGAAATTTTGGACTGCTCCCCGCAGGAGAACTATTTTAAGAGGTATTTGTGTTTTTGTATCATAAAATGTACTTGAATGTTTTTCTATAACAGTTTGAATTCTTTGGGTACAAGTTATGGAATCTAGACTAAGTAAGACTTAAAAAATGGTGGTGAATCATCTCATATAATAAGAAATTCAGAAGTAGTTCTCAAGATTTCTTAGTTGAGAGCTCAATTCAGATCTCTGAATGGGCTCCTACACAGTTCTCTTGACTTTCTCCTCATGGTCACAAGAGGGCTGCTGCAGCTCCAAGAAGTCTCATCCTCACAGGAGAAGGTCCAAAGGCAAGAATGAAAAAGGACTTCTCCTTTGTTTCATCTTTTGACAGGAGGGAAAGCCTTCCCACAAACCCCAGCTGTCCTTCCATTATGTCTCATTGGCCAGAACTGAGTCACCCCTAAACCAATGACTGGCAAAGAATGGGATTGACAATACTGGATTAAACCAACTACAATTTATCCCTGGAGATGAGCCTATCTTTCCTGAGCCCATTCTATTCATATCCTTTAAGTACTGGGATTCTTTCAGCAAGGCAAATGAGAGAGATAGCAGTTGAGTAGGCAGTTAACAAGGTCTGCTCAGCACCTACAGATGTTTTCCTTCACTTAAAGATCTATTTCAAAAGTTGTATTTACCATTGACTAAGAAATAACCATCCTAGAAGCTTTTCTGAATAAAACCAATACATTTCAATCCTAGCCTCAAAGGAGCTTATATCAGGAATGAAGAAACATGTACAAGAGTGAACATGAAGGGAAGGGCAAGAAAAAGTAAATGTGGAATGAATGTAAAACTTCCTCAATTCTAGGTCCCAAACTTTGGTGTTCTGTTATAGAAAGGTAATTTTGAGTCTCATGACATGTTATTGTTCCTACTTAGATCTGTATGTCCCTGGGTCATATTCTGAACAAAAATATAGAGGTATAGAAATGGCTTAGGTAAAAGCATTTTTCCTCTGTTATTTATTATATTTTATTTCCTCAAAAGGATTATGTGCTTATTCAAGAATAGAGGGTGATCTCGAAAAATGAGATGTTGGCAGGAGGTGCAACCCCTCGGTTCCTCACTGTGGGCCCTGGAAGCTCCAGTCCTGCTCTCTGGCCTTACCTGTCCACAGCTTGGAAGCCACCACTAAGGACATCCTGCTGGATGAATCCTTCTCCCCATCCAGGAAATCCATCATCCCATTTGCAAAGATGTACTGGGAAAGCGAGATGAGGGGTATATGGGCCTGGTGTGCCATTTACTGGATGAACTAGTACTGACTGAATAGCAGCTTCGTGCTCGGCCCTGTGCTAGTGCGGAGAAATAAACCAGATAAGACATGGCCCCTCCTCTCAGCATGTTTACAGTCTCATGGGGAATATATAGTGTATCTGTAAAGTAATGCATTTATAGCCACAAATGTATTTGTTTGTTAAAACATTATTATATATGTAGATGTTATAAATCTAGAGCTATTAGAATAATACATCATAAGTTGTCTTTGTGCTGGATAATTAACCATCGTTTGTCTTTTAAAAATCAGGGTTCAAAAACTAATCCTAACTGGTCTTTAAAATACAACCCATTGGCAATTGAAACTCTGTAATTACAGCCCTTAATCTCCAAACTTAAACCTGTCCTCTTTGCATATACCTTTCATGAGCAAGAGACTTCTTCAGTTATACGTTCAAGTATTCCTCTTTCCATGGAAGATATATGTTATGTGAAGGAAGTTGATGGACACATGTATTTGAGGTTGCTAATTACCTGAGAGTCTAGATATGGATGGACAGAACTATAGGGATGAAACTGAATGAAGTCAACAAACGTGCTTGAGAGGGCTGGCTGGTAGGCAGCCTGCTTGGGAAAGGGACATGCGAAGAGAGCTGTGATGGTTAATTTTACGTATTGGCTTGGCTAGTCTGTGGTGGCGAGCTGTTTGATGGAACACCAGTCTGCATGTTGCTGTGAAGACATTTTGTAGATGGGATTAATATCTACTATCATCTGATATTACATAGATTACCCCAATAAGGTGAGTGGACCTCAGCCAATCAGTTGGAGGCCTTAAGGGCAAAGACTGAGGTTTCCCTGCGAAGGAGTTCTACCTCAAGGCTGCAACACAAAAATCCTCCTTGAGATGCCAGCCTGCCAGCCCTCGCTACAGATTTTGGAGTTGCCATGTCCCATGATCATGTGAGCCGATTCCTTAAAAAACAAATCAATCAATCTCTCAGTCAAGCCCCCTCTTTCCCTTTCCCCTCCCTCCCTGTCTCTCTGCCCTCATTAGTTCTGTTTCTTTGGAGAACCCTGACTGATACAGGGATTAAGTCAATAAAAAGGAAAGTGACTAGAAGAGGTTTAAAATAATGTAATCTCATAAAACTAAGAGATTAAGAAAAAAGGGACTCTCAATTAATTGACCTGGGCAGAAATGAATTAGGAGCATCGACAGGTGGTTGTCCTTGCCGAGCATGAGTGAGCAGACCACTCATGGACGGGTTGAGCTCTGAGAGTGAAGTTTTGACATGTGGCCAAAAATGACAAAAATGAGGAAACCCTGGTCCAGGATTCAGCACTGGATAGCTCATTCAAAACCTAGTATCTACAAAAGCAGATCCTCCGCTTTAATCCCTACCAAGCCAGCGGCAGAGTTAAACGGGACACACTGAAGCAGATGGCAGCTGTAATGCCCCGCAGCGGCTACGATGTCAGACACAAAGGGTGGGGCGCCGGGGGTCTCCTCGTGGCAGCTGACCCATACTCCTGGTGAGGACTTGGACCTGTCTGTGGACGCTCAGAAATCCCAATGGGACCTTGCAGATGTGGAGTCCTACATGAGCTTGCCTGAGGTGTGTGTTGCAAGCCAATAAAACACAGTTTCATATGGTTTTATGAAAATCAATTGAATTTCATAATCAATTGAAAGCCAAAATCAATTGACACATTTGGAGGCAAAAACTGTAAACTTAAGCACTGTTCTTTATGTATCATATAAGTCCCATGTGCTTATTTGTTATTCAAAACATCAATAGCCATTGCAGCTGCCTCTGAGCTAGTAGCACACAGATCAGCCCCTAATGAGGTTTTCTGTCTTGCACAGTATACAGGTAAGTAAAAATTATCTGTTTTATTGCACCCACTAATTCAAATCTTCAGAATCAGTTCCTTGCTTTAAAGCTTAAACAATTTAAAAATCTTCACGGGCTTAAACACAAACAACCATGCAGGGCCCCACAAGGAGAGTTTTTTTTTCTGAGTGATGAGTCATTCTGTCTTCAGTGACTAATTGAGCACAAATTTCACAAACCAGAACACACTTATACTTTTAAGTCTGGGATGGAGAAGGACAATATTTTTTGCAAAAGATTTTGCATAATCTTCTTGCCTCTCAAAGCAATAGAATTTCAATAAGAAGTATAATTTGGAGGCACTATTAATTCAAGTCTTCTCCCATCCCCACTCAAATTGGGTCATTGAAACTCAGATGGAAATTATAGAAATGGTTGAAAATTCTATTTGACCACATTGCTACAGACAGATACACATAAGCTACTATCTACCTCTTATGTGTGAGAGCCCTGCTTTCTCTTTCCTCTTCTCTTAATCTTTCCTTCCTTCAATCTTTCCCTCCTTCATCTTCCATGCCCCCACCACACAACTCTGAAACCCACTCCTGCCCATGAGCACCCCAAAAATAGAAAAATGCATCAGCAGATGATCCTTTACTAAATCCAGATCAAAAATATCACCCCGATTATCTACTCATTAAAATAGGTAGAATTCCAATGGATGGGAAGGGGGAGCATGTGACATTTCACCTTCCGTTTCTGGAGCATTCCTTCCCCTGGTGTTCTCTGGGTGGGAGTTGCAGAGAAATGCTGAAGGTTTCATGCAGCAGGAAGCTATGTCCTTGCTGAAACAGCATGAACATCTGTGGGTAATAAATCTTTGAGGATCAGTTGACATTTCCATCCTCCTGTGGTAGGTATCCAGCAAGAATTACTTAGATCCACCCAATTGTTTAAACTGCACCTACAATGTGCCTGTCACTCTGTCAAATGCCAGGTAAATAAAATAAACAAGATATCCAGGTCCTGCCCTGAAGGAACTTGTGGCCTAGTCAGTGCAAAATGTTCTAGACACAAATATCTATAGTTTGGTAAATGTTTTCCTTCTTCTGCTCATGCCCTAGGTATCCAAAATACAATAACTATAGTTTAAAATGTCAGAATGTGAGATGAACATTAAAGAAATCAGAATGGTGCTTCCCATTACTTTTATCCAGATTCAGGTGCATTATGTCCTTTTCTGCTTAAAGTTCTTTCAACAGTGCAGAACTTTAAAATTTTTTTCTCCCAAATTTGACCCTTGGTCTTTCAGAGACAAAGAAGATTAATGGTGGGGAGCAGAGCACATGTTTATTGGTGCCACACTACCCCTGCGTGCCAGTGTCCCAGACCTGCAGTCAAAAATGGCCTGCTACCACCAGCTGCTCGTTCACATATTCCAGGCACACCCCAGGGAACGGTGCGTTCTGGTGTTCAGGTGCCTATTCTGCAAGCTCCTTTCCTCACCTTTTCATGACTTGCCTAAAGAAACCAGGATTTCTAGACTTTCCTTCCTTGTGGGATTCAAAATTGTAGAATCTTATCAGGAAGGGTTGTCCAAGCCAGCCTTGAACTTGAAAGAGTTTATGAATCTCCTGAAAGGCTCTCTGAGCTTCTAGACTAGTACATTTCCCAAGTCAGCTTTGGAATTGATTTCCTTTTGGGAACGAGGGCAGCTATTATTCAAGGTGATATCGTCAAAGTAAATGCATTAGTTCAGGATGGGCCACACTATACTGTGATGAAAATCCCCCTCAGAATCTCAGCGAGTGTCCCAATAGAGGAGTGTTTCTCACACATGTGAAGTCAGCAGCTGTAAAAACTACCCACCTTTGCAATTTTTGTTCTCATAACAGGACTTCGTTTTCCCTGCTCAGGAGGAGAGATTAGAGGATTTTGTAAAGATTTACACCGTTTTAGCCCAGAAGCAGATCCCTAATTATGTCCACCCATATTTCAGCGGGCAAAACATGTCACATGGCTCTACCTAACCACAGGTTGTCTGGGAGATCTAATCTACTTCATGCCAGGACTGAAAATAGACACTTGAGTCAAAGACCTTAAAATTGATATGGGTGGAAGGATAGGGTGAATGGCTTGAACCTAAAGAATCAATTCCTCCCCAGAATCCCCTCTGCGACCAGACAGGTCCTCTGCCTTTGCAAAATTGTACCAACCCATCCCAGTTTTACCCCCATCTCTACCCACAAACAACTGGTCTTTGCTGGGATTGAGATTAGGATAAGGATGACTGTATCACAAAAAATTCTGCTTTGCAGAGATGGGGAATAAAGGCAGAGTGACAGAATTATAAGAATCAAATAAACTTTAAAATGATGAAGTAGGTATGTTTAACTAACACAGAAACATGTTTGATACACGCATGTATAAATGTGTATTGGTACATATAGTTATTTGAACAATGTGAACAATGGTTATTTCCGGTGGTAGTATATGATTTTTCTTCTATGTTTTTCTTGTCTGTATTTTTTAATTATATCATAAACATGAATTATAATGTTAAAAGAAATTTAGCATTTGGATGTACAAGGAAATGATACTGCCAAAGTTGACAATACATTATTAAATAAAAAGAAAACATAACAAAATGTCACATACAAAACAGGACAGACTGAACTTTTATAAATATATATATTTTTTAACTGGAAGGATATGCCTAAAAATGTGACTGCTGATTAAGTCTTAGTGGTATCATTATAACTTCTTCTCTAGTAGGTAAGTGGAGGACTATTGTTCCCCCTACCCAGCACACATGCTTTCCCACTTCTTAATGGGATACCACCCCTCTATCTTGTGAGTGACTCTTCTGCCAGCATTAGGTGGCTTCACCTTTCTCATCACTGATGCAGAGGAAGGCACGTGACCCAGGCTCAGCCAGAGAAAGCCCATAAACCCCTGGCCACTGCAATTAATTCAAGGAAGTGCACAGGCTCTGAACTCGGCCCATCAGCACCTTCGCTGGACCCATCAGGAAAGAAGCCGTGTATCCTGAGATCACTATCAAGCTGGCAAAGTCACTGTTAACCTAGAGCTGCCAATGTGTCCTTTTCTTGTTGTAGTTCTGCCACCTTGTAAGACAGCCTTCTGACATGAAGCCAAGACATAGGTAAGTAGAAACAAAGAGGGAGAGAGACAAAAAGAGAGAATGTTTTCCTGGAGAAATATTTTCTCTAGAGAGAATATTGTTAGCTCCTACATCACCATTAGATCCAGATTTCTCTGAAACTTCATCAGCCTCTTAGCTTTCTATGCATGTGAGCAATACATTTCTCCTGTGAGCATATTATTTTGGATGGGTTTCTGTCACAATACAAGAGATTCTTGTCTAATACATCTTTTATGTACTTTTTTCATTTCTCCAGTTTTTATTACAGATATATATTATTTTTGTAACCATATTATTTTATTATAGATATAGATAGATGATAGATAGATAGATAGATAGATAGATAGATAGATAGATAGATAGATAGATAGATAGGTAGATAAATGCTTATTTTTTAAAGAGAATTACGTAGGCAATTCTAAGATTCTGGTTAGAGTTGTACCAACTGTCAGCAAATTCTAACAAGTCTACTACATCTTTTTCTTACTTCTAGGCTATAGCATCCTGTTAGTATATCTTTTATAAGCAGCTTGAAAGCATCAAAAGAATAAACCAGATTTTCCTTATCAGCCAGGGGATGGAACTCTGCAAGTCAGTGGGGGCCCATTACATGATATAGAGTCTAAGGGGATGTCTGACTCATCCCAGTCCCACTGACCTTTGAAGAGGTAGGGTGTTTTTTTTAGGTATCATAGATGTCAACCCCAGAGCTTATCCAGAAAGATTTTCAGGAAGCCAAGAATATCTGAGTTTCAACTTCCACAAATCAAATAAGGAAAGAAAAAGACTTAATTAATTTAAAGATCTGTCCTCTTATTAATATTTAAAGCCTGCTTTTTATCTCAAAGAAGTCAAGGCTGGAAAAATCTTGTCAAGAAAAGTATACAAGGATGTTTGAAAAATACAATCTATCCATAAAAGCAGCAGTCCCTACGGCACAAACCCAAGATAATGAGGGAACTAGCAAATGGGTCTACCAAAGCTTTGTAATTTATTGCAGTCACATTGGATGTAAAACGGTAGGTTGCAAAAAGGAGAGAAATCTAATTTTCTCTGAAAGAAAGAAGAGAGTCCCATAAATCTGCACTGAAAGAGAGAAACCTTCAAACATCTCTAAAATGGTCATGTCGTGAGTAATTAAACCACAGCTAAATTAAGAATCTACCAGGGAAGAACAAATTTATGGCCCTTCTACATTATGAATCAGCTGGTCTGTTTCAAAATCAGTTATGTAATACGTATTAAGATCTTTAAGAATTTGCATACCTTTTGACTTGTTAACTCCATTTATTGGACTTTATCCTCGGCAAATAAGTTGAAAAATAGGAAAAAATAAAACTTTACGCACAAAGACACTCATTTCCCTGACCAATCAGAACTAATCTCGTTGTCCCAACAAAAGAGATAAGTGAGCTGGTATGGAATTGGTGTGTCCATCAATACCAAACTTAACCTAACTAATATATAGGTCAGTTCCCATTGATCTGTCCTTTTGCAAAGGAGACTCAATACCATTCTAATCATATGGTAACCCAAGAAATTAACCACTTGGAAAATCATTAAATCATAAAGTCATTTAATAAGCTACATTTTAAAAGTTTAATGTAGCATGTGACTTGTATTGTATCCCTGAAGCAAGCTTTCTTCCATTTATACAAAACAGTCACCCAGAGACATAATATTTAATGATGAAAAAGCAACTTAACCTAGTCCACCCCATCCCACAAATCCTCAAACACATGGATAATCATAAGCATGGTTTTTGAAAGTTCATGTTCATTATTTAATAGAAAACTAAAAGAAAAATTTATTTATGCTGAATGTTACAACTGAATTGATTCTTTTCAAACTCAAGATCCTCTAGCACGTTCAATGAGGTTCTTTGGTGGGGTGGTTTTTGTTCACTTTGGGTTTTGTTCTTGCTTTTCAGCTCAGACTAACAAGGTAAGAGGGAGAGGAAAACTCGTATTTGAGAGATTACGAGAAAGACAAAATCAGGCAGCAATGTACTCGTCTGAGTAAGCCAGCTGAATGGTGCTACTGCAGGGTTGCCATAGAGGAGGAAACTCAAAAATGATAAAAGAAGGTCAAAAAATTGCCACTGTGAAGATGAGGCAGAAACTAAACCTAAATGTCTGCTCTGTAAAACTGTTTCTAAAGATGACTTGATTCTGCTTTTCTGCAACCAAAGTGACACCTAGTGCCAAGCAAGGGAAGTGAGGCAGTTCTCAAGTTCAGCTGAAGACGTCTTCACTTCTGCACATGGTTTTCTGTCAAGGGTTAGTTGAAATGGACCCCCTTTGGCTCCTTTCATCTCAGAAACATTAACAAGAAGTCACCATCACTGACAATGTTAACAATCATGGAGAAACTTCACTCTTTCTTAACAATCAGACAATGCATATTGGATATTTATTTGCAAATTCAGGTTCAAAGTCGATAAAATCATTACTATAAAGGTCAAGAAATATCCTCTAAGTGGTTAATTAATAAAAAAGGATTATGACATAGCCTTTCAACCAAACTGTATGTTACTCTAAACCTAGAATGTTTAACGATACAGGGAAAATATTTATGATCTCGTAAGTGGGAAAAAAATGAGTTACCAAAAAACATATAAAGAATGTAAGATTCTGTAAAGACCTTAAAAATGTGTACATCTGCACATAAAACACCAGAAGTCTACAATAACAGTGTTTGCCTCAGAGCAATAGAACTGAAGGTGACTTTTTTCTCTTTTTTGTAAACATATGTTGCTTTTGCAATAAAACTGCAATTAAAAATTTGTTGACCAAAGGCAAAAATCTATATAAGAAGAAAACTGGGAGACACTAAATTGTCATAAATTAGAGAAATAAAACATGACTGATGTTTTGCCAAAGGTGGAGAAATCATACATAAAATTGGGTAGGAAGAAAATATTTATAAATATTTAGAAAATGTGCCGCATTATTTCCTGCTCATCTATCTATTCACCACCTCACTGCACCAGAACTAATCAAATGCTGCCCCTCCCTCCTCCGTGCAGCAAATCCTGAGGCCAAATTGCCAGCTCAAAAGTCTTAGGAGTCGGGGCCCTACTGAAAATGGGTGAATCGAAGCACTGTAGGAAGTGGGAAGGCTTTGGGATCTGAGAAGGGCATGTCTCATAAGAAGACCGGCCAAATCACATGCATTAACATCTTCTCTCCCTGCTGTCCAAGTGCTCTGAAGGTATGTATTGTC
Source organism: Manis pentadactyla (assembly GCF_030020395.1). Taxonomy (NCBI): domain Eukaryota; kingdom Metazoa; phylum Chordata; class Mammalia; order Pholidota; family Manidae; genus Manis; species Manis pentadactyla. The sequence goes on along the minus strand of NC_080024.1, from coordinate 114,860,912 downwards.
TCAGGCATTAGATTGACACCTGCCCAGAGCAAATACTATGTTTCATTCATTATAGTCCTGTTGCTTAGCACCACCTTTAAAGTTCAGAACACAGTACCTGAGTGAATGTTTTGTCAAATGGCCCTGCTGCTACATTTGTTCTGTTTAGATACCCTGGGCAGTCAGGGTCAACTGCTTGCCTTGATAGTTTATCAGCTGACAACATAGCCAGGACCCAGCTAAGCTTTTGGACTCTAGAGGCAACAGACTCAGACCTACACTCTGGCTCTGCTACTTTCTAGAATCTTCAACAAATTCCTTAACCTCTGTAAGTCTGAGCTTTCAAATTTGTACCATAAAGGTGAAGGTAATATTTAATGTGGCAGGGCTGAGGATTAAATGAAATTATACTTTGAAAATGTTTAGAGGGGCAGAAGCTTAGAAAGTGTTACTTATTACCAATGGCTCTGCTGCCTACACCTGGTGCCTGGCCTTGCATCGGCCTTACACTTACATCAGTAGGTCTCCAGCAATTCCTGCCTGAAACCTGGGGACCCCTCACCTCTTACCTCTCAACTCTCCCACTGGCTTCTCTCTCAGGTTCATCAGGCTCCTTCCCCACCCCCATGCCTCATCATTTCACATTTCAAATGGAGCCCTCTGTGATATCAAGCTCTTAACTTGTCTAAAAGAAAAATTCTCTCAATGGTTGACCATCAATCAATAATTAGTACAGTAACAGAATTGTTACTGTAGGGGGCACCATTCTGGACCTGTGCCTTCTCAAAGCTACATGACTTTGAATTATACCCCCTCTAGGCTTCAGGTTCCATGGCTTCTCACTATTTAATGTCATTTGAGGCAGACCCCTCCAAATTCTCTTACTCTGTATTGCCAGCCTGTGGACTCTCTTAGCTCTGATAAGCCCTAGGAAAGCTTTACCTTAAGAATTTCATAAGTATCCTAGGTATGAACCTGCTAGTATTTTAAACAAGAGATATTTTCTGCTTTTAACTCAGGTGATATTCAGCATTAATTTTCCTTTTTGTTGTGGGGTGGGGACACTAACATGTTAAACAAATCAGAAATTAATCCAAATGTAAGAGTTATTTTTTCTGGCTAAGGTCTACAACTATTACAGAGTTAAAGTCAAATTATAAATATATGATGAGCAAAATATTCAAATATTTAATGTTTTTTAATCTAAAGTTCTAAAAGCCAATAAACAAGTATTATATAGTAGATTAAATTACACACAATATTGTTGCATAGAATTGATAATAAACAGAAACAAAGCTAACACTCTTTTTTTTCCTTTAGGAAGAAGAATTAGAAAAGGCAAAACAAAGGTTAAAGGGGAGAAGAAACCAAGATATGTAAGGTAATTGTATGCAATTTGTTGCTTCAAGAGATTTTAAATATCCAACCAGAAAAATTTTATCATGAGACTTGAATACGTGTTTATAGAATGATTATCAATAATCTTTCAGAAATCAAAACAAATGAAAAATTTATCAGAGAATTTAAAAATGGGCAAATTTTCAAGTTTCAAAAAGTATTACAGATTGATAAACTTGATATCAATAGCCAGCCACATTTCAGAACAGGTTATTAAAGAGATGGTTTGTGAACATTTCAGAAAAAAGCAATTACTAGTTTGTAACTGTATGTCCTCTAAAAATAGGCCATAACAACCACCTTTCCTTTTCTTTTTGGTAAGGACATCAGCTAGCTTTAGGAGATTGGGATTCAAGAACCTTGGGTTTGTGCGACTGTAGGCAAATCATTTCACCTGGGACTAAATATTCCAGAGTGTTTTCCCTACAAGTCACTAACAGTTATTTGTCTAGAAAGGTTCTGTGATGAAATATCTACAAGAACAGGTGGCTAGTGATCAACAGGTTTCATTATTGCAGAACTTCACAGAGTCTTTAAAAATTTTGTGTGCATTGTCAGTTTCCAGAAAGTGTGCTGTGGTGTACTGTGCTTCCCAACTTGGTCTCACAGAGAATTTTTTTCCAGAGCATCTTGTAGGACTCGGCTTCTACAGAACCCTGAGAAATACTGTGCTGAAAGTCCCTTTTAGTTTTAACGTTTTATGACTATATACAATGCTAATTATAAACCATTAAAGTCAATATTGTCACTATTGCTACAATTAAATCCCATAGTTTAGAAAGGCTGTGTCAAATTTTCTCACACATAACACATAAATAATAAAAACCAAAATACATCATATTTTTGAATTCTGAAACTTATACATCAAGTGATTCAAAACCCAATTTCAAACTAAATTTTAAGGCAAATTTAGATTCAGTTAAGCTTATTTTCCTATTAGTTTTTGTTGCAGGAGCTTTTAAAGTGTATCTCCTGATGGGCTATAATTCATTCAATTTAAATTGTGTGGTAATTCACTTACAAAAAGAAGCAGGATGATGGGGTGGGGGGTGGGGAGTGATCAGCCTGTTTATAATTCAGTTAGGTAATCCTGCATCGGTAATTAGATGAGAAAACCCTTTTAACTTTATCCACATTTGAAAGGAACCCAGAGATATGTTCCAGATATGCAGCACAAAAGGAATAAACTTTAGACATCATTCTATAAAAACATTATCTAATCACATTTAAATCATTAATATGCACCTTAAGGCTTATTAACAAAATACTTTATGGCATTGATCAATTAACATAAGGCCAATTAACATCTATGCTCTATATATGTACATAGATTCTGCAAAATCCAATCTCTCTATTTAAAAAAAACGAAGGATTCCTCTTCTTCCCACATCCCAGTCCCAGTGCCCTTGACTCTGATCAAGATTTTCAGGGAAATATGAGACTTCCCCAGGCCCTCAATTTCAGTAAACTTGAGAGAAGGTAACCTCTCCACCTTTTCCCTGCCTATATTCTCAGCTCCACATCTCTATTTACCTAGCATTTCAAAAATATACTTATTCTTTGCCAGACATTTTCTAATCACTTTGTTCTAAATCTAATCCTCGTAATCTGGCAAAAAAAAAAAAAACAGGGAGGAGTTATCCTCCAGGTTTACAAGTGAAGAAACTCAGGCTGGGAAAAGGAAAGGTCATATGTCCAGTGGTGGGAAAAATTGGGCCTTGTTTTCTAGTTGTTCCTGTGGTGCTTCCTACTTGTGTACATGGCAGGGCACATGGCAAGCTGTGGCCACGACTTGCACAAGCAGGGTGTTCGCCTTCCATTTCTGATCTCACCATTTGTTAGAGGATGGCTTTGGTCAAGTTACATAACTTCTGCACATCTCAGTTTCCCAAACTTAAAATGGCATATTGTGGTGCACACTTTATAGAGAGATAAGGATGAAACTGGTTAGCACACATAAGAGATTAACCATGGATTTTGGTATGTAACAAATGCTTATTAAAGGTTCTAATAATTACTTAAGTCATTTATTCATCCACATCACGTACACTAAACAATCACTCTGTACCAGACAAAGGAGTTACAGTCACTGCCCACATGGATTCTGTAGCTATTTTATTATAATTATTATGATTTACATGAGCACCACAATCACTTAACAGATGAAAAGACCAGAAAACTGAAGACTAGAGAAGAGTTGTACCCCATGAAGAGTAGTACCCCAGGGTAGGGGGATGGAATATACCTAGGTAGGCCACAGTATTTGAAAATAATATAATAATCAGAAAAATCAGGATTTTCATTTTTCTAATAGTAGTCATACCTCTATTTTCTAAAACTTCCATTCATCTCTTCAAACTGATTTCTTGGTAGCAGAATTTTAGGTTTAAAGAATAAGTTACTTAAACCAATATCTTAAGTTCTCAGTTGAATAGAGGAAAAAAACTCAAGGGACATCCTAACGTTTGGGAAAATACCCTGTGGAAATTGCAGATAGTCTTTTACATCTTGACTGCACAGACATAGTTTCTCTGGAGGACCCAGCAAACCCATTTTAATTCAGACTTTGGTTGGCTTCTACCTTGAGAGGTCTTTACAAATCACAGTTAAGACTCTGACTCCTGAGCACTTCTTGCCTTCTGCTCAGCAGTCATGTTCTTGTCTTTGGTTTGGTAATGCTCTCAGTACACTCGAGGGGTGATATTTAATGACAGCAGAAGAGATGGGGGTAGGTATGAGCAATATAGGGAGGCTGACATTACAGGAGATTATACCAAGAACTAGAATCCTTATGAGATCTGAGGATCTCTAGAAACCTCTCCATGTGGCCACAGAAGAAATGTAGTCAGATCACTTTCAACTGTAACAATACATAAAAGTGATTTTTTCAACATTTTTTCAATATGCAATAAATTTAGCATTGTGAGTTCTCTGATTCATGGACTTGAGTGAATACTCCTTTCATGTAAGTAACTCTTGTCACAAAATTATGTAAATCTTCATCCTCCTACACCTCTTAGTAGCTGCCAAAGATCACCATAATTTGATGTAATAAAATTCCCTCTCCCATTTCGTCACACAAGCAAACTAAAGAAAGGCTGGACTGAGTGGGATACACTGTCATCTGTGCCCCACCCCTAACATGCAGCACAGCTCAGAAAAGATGTTAGAAAGTCTGAAAGTACAACTAAAAATTCTACGTTGGCTGAGTACAAACTGTATTCAAGGCACCGCACTTTTATCATATGGGTATAAGACCTGCCCTAGGACTCATCCCCACAAGGCAGATGGACACTTCAGTACACAATCACAAGCATATGTGGTGGATACAAAGGTGGAGGCATTCTTGGGAGTTTAGGGCACTGAAGACAGTATTTAGACCAGTCTCACTGGTTGAATGAATGACCTTGGAAATGTGTAATACTTTCAGGAAGATAAGATGCTTAAGCTCATTTCTAAAAGTGAATAAAGATTTCAAGACTGAGGCTGGGGAAAGCATCCCAGGCAGAGGGGACTGAATGATCACAGACACTAAGGTGTAAAATCAAAACTAACTACAAGTATTTTAGAATAACTAAAGTATAAAGTGTTAGTTAGAAAGTGGCAGATAAAACTAAACAGCTAGAAGGCAGCTACAATTTACAAAATATTCTTGATATACCAAAAATGTACTTTTGAAATAAAAAAGGTAATAGTTTAGAAATTTTATTGAAAACAATGGTTTTTCTCTTCTTTTCTTACATTTCTCTAGTTCATAGAGATTTCACTGAACTCTCCTTTCCTCCATGGAACTGTTTCTGTTCTCCTCCATTTTCTATCTTAATAAACCTGTTAGTTTTTCTACTTTCAGTTATACACATTAGCAAAATAATATTTTACCTCCCTTCCCTACATCTTAAATCCATTTGCAAATTAGGCTTTTCACACAGTGCCTAGGATCGTAGGTTCTCGACTGAGTGAATTTGTGTGCTACTTAGAACTTCTCTAGCTGAGCACATTCCTTCACAGGTTTTCTCGAACAAATCCTCTGAATAAGGTTAATAGCTCACTTTTCCCTCCAGAGGGCGCACGAGGAACTTCCTTTCCCTCTATAAAGAATTATTCTTTTGTGGGTCAAGGACAAAAGGGAATTCTCATAGATATATAACTAGATCGTTAACCACAGGATATAGCTTTTAGGAGACTGGTTGTAGCTTTTATGGGTAGTATAAACAGAATTGAAGAAAAATATTTTCTTGGAACTTTTTTCCGCATGGAAACAAACTCTTGGTGGTTCTCAGCCTGTACTGCACAGGGGATGAAAAGGCTTTACCAAGGATTACCCCCATCCTTGGGAGCCAGGAGAGAATGAGGAGGGCTCAGAAAACACACACACACACACACACACACACACACACACACAGAGCACGTGAACAGCAGGGTACTTAGTCCTTCTACTAATGTAGCTGAAAAGATTTGCTTGTTTCCCCAGGTTAAGTAACCACATAACCGTCTTGGCACTGACATCTAGGTAGTATTAAGAATGCATTTGACTCCAGAACTTTCCACTCATTTAGTTCTTGGGACTCCACAGGACTGAATTTAATGACACCAACATTCGGATACCGATCACATACTGCCATGACTAGCAAGTGGAAGGGATAGAATGATCCTCTTTCTCTGATTAATAATAATAAAAAGAAGCACCAGAAAGATAAACTCATTTGTTTAAGGTCACAAATCTAATATTTTTGAACAAATATCAGCATCAGAGTGATTTATAATAGTTGAATGATTACATTCTTTCAACATGAACTCTAATTTTTAATAAACTTTTAATAAAAATAAGTTATTTGAGACAGGATATTAAGGTACTCCAAAAGAAAACTGTTTTACAAAGATGATGGAGAACACTTCTGTTGTGTAGTGTTTTTGTCTCATTTTATTTATCTAAAACAATAGCAGGACTCTGAGTTTATCACCCAATTTTGAATGAAAGAATTCTTTCTGGAAGCTAGTCTGGCAAGTTTCCAGGAAATCAAGAGGTCCTACGTCTGAAACAAAGCACTTTTTATGGTCCTGACGCTACAGAGGCCAGTTTCTGAAAAGAGTAAAAGTCTGTAAGAACCTACTTTTTTATGCAAATTATTTCTTTTTAATTCTTAGGTGAATTGTTACAAGAGAGGTCTATTTTTAATTTGTAACAAAGACAAAAAATGTTTACTTAATTTCATCCTAAACATACATGTTTGGATGTAGGACACAAATGTGCCCTAACACACACGCATAGACAGCTGTCTGCACATGGATGTGCACAATGCACATCTCTACATTGAGCTTACATCTCACTCCTTCCCTGATTCATTTCATCCTTCTTTCCTCTTTTACCTCTTCCTTTCATGGTTGGATTCAATGTTAAGGGAGTGATGAGGCAGAAGCTTGGTGCACATAAGAGATTTTTATAGAGGGGCACAACAGTTTGCAGAACGTTGGACGAAAAAGATGAGGTGAAAAGAGTCGTTACCTCGTACCAGAGGTTCCCGCCCCGCCCTCCGCAAGCATAATCCTAAGTGACGAGTCTGTCAATCTGTCCTCCCCGTGAACGACTGTGCATCAGAAAGCACACCAACGGAGAAAGCAGGTACTCAAGATTGCTCCAATGTTGTCATTCTAAAACAAGGTGAACACTGGGTTTTCGTTCTTATACTTGATCCCAGTGTCATAAGTGTGATCTGTAACTGGTACGGTATTACTGATACCGACATGTCTGCATTAATAATTCATAGAACCGGAGGATTTCCACTTCTGGGAAGGGATAGCCTAATGCTGTCACTACAGCAACTAGGAAGAGTGGATAAATTGCAAAAAGTGCATAAACTAAATAAAGTAGAGCAGTGTGGGTGCCATGAGAGCTGGAATTCCAGATCGGGGCAGTCTTTTCAGGGTGGGCCACTACCGACTATTTTCTTCTAAGGGGGAGAAGGGAGAGGGTGTTAGCTAAATAGGAGTGAAGACTGAGGAAAATGAAACCTGCAAGGATTTGGGCAGTCACGTGGACTGAATGGAAACTGAAGTATCCAAAATGAGGCCAGTTTTCCCCCAAAGGAACTCTTGCTGAATTCTGACACTACAAATAGGAGATTGGGGAACCAAGGACTTCAAAAGGCAGAGTGAAATTTCCCATATCTCATGATACTTAGGAAATGAAGTTCACTAGAAGAATGGTGTCTGCCTCAAACATATGAAACATTGAAATTCTTACATATTAGTAGGAGGATAAATGAGTTCTACTATGTTGGAAACCTCCTTGCAGACTCGAGTGAAGTAAACACACATACAATATGACCCAGCAATTCCACTCCTGGCCATTCACCCAAGGGAGATGATACATACCTACCCAAAAATATATCCAAAAATGTTTATAGCAGTTTTATGTGTAATAGCCAAAATTGAGGGGAAACCCTGGGAGAATTAATAAGTAGTGGTACATTTATATAATATAAAACATAGTAAATAAAAACAAATTAACACTTTTTGCACCAACACAAGTGAATCTCACAGACAAAATGTTGAGAAAACTACCAAAAAAGAGTGTATGTGGCATAATTCCATGTATATGTAGTTCAAAAATGAACACAATGAATCTATGATTCATTTGGGAGTCATCAACTGGCAGAGGCCTGGGGAACATGCTGCAGAGCTAGAAATTTTCTATATCAATCTAATGGCACTGACTTGGCTGTGTTCACTTATAAAAATCCATGAAAGCTATACACTCACATGTAACCTCATTAAAAAACACAAAAAACAAAGAATAACTTAATTTTAGAACTAGAAGGTGCTTAGTGACCACCCTGTCCAACTTCTGTCTTACATATGAGGCGACTGAGTCTCAGAAAACTGAAGATGCTTGTTAATGTCATACAAATAATATATTCATTTGTTCAATAAGTACCGGGTGCTTACTCTTTGCTGAGAATGTACTAAAATACAGGTTAAACAAGACAGACAAACAACCTGCTTTCATGAAGCCTATGGCTTAGCTGTTGAATCAGAAACTAAACAGATAACCAAAAAATAAACATCAATCACATTGTGATAAATGCCGTGAAAGACGGGCCCAGGGTGTTTTTAGTGATTGCACCTGAAGCTGGAACTCAGCTCATCTGGCTGACAGGTTATTACTGTCTTGCCTCCAACAACACTCCTTTTTCCACACACTGATCTTTTTAAAAACTAGGAGCAGATTATAAATCTACATGAATTTATTTCTCCCAATTTCAAAGAACAACCTTTAAGTGTAAAACTTAAGCAAAACAATAAATACATTTAAAGAGAAGCAAAAGAAAACCTAAAGGGATGACTGCCTCCCCGAACTTGCCAAAAAAGACTTAATGTCAGCAGACAAGGCACTGCTAAAATTATTGGACTTGAAATTTGTTTCCTGTTTGCTAAACCTCAGTGCTTTAGATTTATAAGGCGTTTGGCCTGGCAACAGCCTCTCAATCACTTTCCTTCAGCAGAGCAGCCTCTGGTGCCTGTTTATTTGATATTTATGTGGATGTATTGGTTATAAATTAGCTACCTTATAAAACAGAACTGAGATAAATCAATCTCAAGACAACTAAGACACTGGTAATAAAATTAAAATACACATCTAATTTCTTAACAAACTCACAGTCTATTACTTTGGGGATTTGTTTTGGAAGATGCCAGCAACTGCTCAGTATCTAGCTGGGAGAGATTGCCTCTGCAGAAAAGCTGGTCCAATTTTCCTACAACAAAACACAAGTCATTAGTAACCTCAGTTATCTTTGGTAAGAAACAATCATAACACTGTTGTCTTAAGTTTGGCTCCCTTAGAAGTAGACCCTGAAACAAGGATTTGAGGGAAAGTGGTTCATGTGGGAACTCACCTGAGGAAGTGCCAGTGGGAAGAGAGCAAAGTGAGAGAAGGGAGGCAAGGGTTGTGCACACCTAGGACTCGTCAGACTGGCAACCTCTAGGAAACTGGAATATGCCCTAAAGTTAGTCCACCTGAGGGGCAAGGAAGCTGGGATATTTATGTACCAGCTCCCAACCATCATCATTAGAAGGCTCCTCTCAGGACCATAGCTCCTTGGTGCATCCAGCTGCCCCCTGTGTGGGCTGAGCACATAGCTATAGCCAGAAAAAACCCATGAGTAAAAACTACTACTATTTGCAGTAAGAAGTCATCTGTGCATAGGGAAGCAGAAGTGCTGAGGGCATATGGATGGTCACCAACAGTAACAGCTACACATATAACTCTATTAGTGGAGCATTCATGCAGGTGTGTACAAGAGAGTTGACTCTTAGACACAAGTGTCATGCATGGAGGGAAAGCACCACTTAATTAGCTAAGTAGAAATCAGGTAGGAGAGGATCTACTACACCATAGTAACTTGCTTCAAATGCTGCTAGAGTCTTCCTGTTTAGCTTCAGCAGAAGAATAAATGGATAGTGGTCATGCATGGTATCAAGGGAAACTACAGATAGATAATATTTATGTCTTGCCTGAGGATTTCAGCCCTGGGCAAGTTTGCTATGGATGCAGTGAGACTAAGAAATGACAGCAGAACATTCTTGGGTTAAAAGAGTTTATACCTGACTTTATTTTCACGGTGGTAGATAGAGCACTAGAAGCATGTCTGCATCCAGCAGTCTGGAGGTATGTAACCCTCCTCCATCTCTATCTCTGCCCAGAGCACTGGGCAGAGCTCTTTACATAGTGACTCAGTCAATAATACCTTATTGCCTGCAGGTGTGAAAGCATTAGCCTGGCAGGAGGCCAATTACAACATCAAGTAGTTTAGGGTCAGGTAAGGATCCTGGCCACAGGAACTTCAATTTTGCCCACGTCATGTAATTTATTTTTAATTCAATGAAAGAGAAACTAAATGAATTTTCTCAGCCTTAAGTAAATATCTCATTGTCAGAAGATATTTTCTAATACATTCCTCTAAGGATAATAAAAGGAAATATGAAATTGATTAAGAGGTTTGTATTCTTGGGTTTTTTAAACTACATCATTCAACTAAGATCTTGTCAATTCTCTTTTTTCTCTAATAGATGAAGTCATTAGCATGACATCACTTTCCTTGCCTCACCTCCTGGTTTTTATTAGTTATATTTTTATATTGCCAACATATGACAATTTGGAACATTTTTTGTTTAGCCTAATTTTCACAATTATGTAATAGTCACTTGGTATTTAAGTGAAGGTACTGCTCCCACCAATCCTTTCCCTGCAGCTCTCCCATTCCTAGATTCTTTATTTTGATTTATCTTCTAGTTGTTTGAAGACCATGGTCAAAAAATTTTTCCAGGAATGCCCTTGATAACCAGTAACCCATGAAAATACATATTTTTTTTTTATCAAGGCATCATTCACATACAATCTTATGAAAGTTTCACATGAGCAAAATTGTGGTTACAACATTAACCCATGTTATCAAGTTTCCTCCCACAACCCATTGCAGTCACTGTCCATGAGCATAGTAAGATGCTATAGAGTCACTACTTGTCTTTTCTGTGCTATATTGCCTTCCCTGTGACCCACCTACATACATTATGTGTATTAATCATATGCCCCTTAAACCCCATCTCCCTCCCTCCCCACCCACCTTCCCCAACCCCTTCCCTTTGGTAACAGCTAGTCCCTTCTTGAAGTCTATGAGTCTGCTGCTATTTGTTCCTTCAGTTTTGTTTTGTTGTTATATTCTACAGATGAGTGAAATCATTTAGTATTTGGCTTTCTCTGCCTGGTTTCTTTCACTGAGCATAATACCCTCTAGCTCCATCCATGTTGTTGCAAATGGCAGGACTTGTTTTCTTCTTATGGCTGAATAATATTTCATCATGAATATGTACCACCTCTTCTTTATCCATACATCTACTGATGGACTTCTAGGTTGCTTCTGTATATTGGCTATTGTAAATAGTACTGCAATAAACACAGGGGTGCATATGTCTTTTTGAATCTGAGATCTTGTTTCTTTGGGTAAATTCCTAGGAGTGGAATTACTGGGTCAAATGGTATTTCTATTTTTAGTTTTTGGAGGAACCCCCATATTGTTTTCCAAAACGGTTGAACTAATTTATATCCCCACCAACAGCATAGGAGGGTTCCCCTTTCTCCACATCCTTGCCAGCATTTGTTGTTTCTTGTCTTTTGGGTGTTGGCCATCCTAACTGATGTGAAGTATTATCTCACTGTGGTTTTAATTTGCATTTCCCTGATAATTAGTGATGTGGAGCATCTTTTCATGTGCCTGTTGGCCATCTGAATTTCTTCTTTGGAGAAGTGTCTGTTCATATCCTCCACCAATTTTTTAATCAGGTTATTTGCTTTTTGGGTGTTAAGGCATGTGAGCTCTTTATATATTTGGATGCTAACCCTTTATTGGATATGTCATGTACAAATATTCTCCCATACTGTAGGAAACGTTTTTGTTCTGCTGATGGTGTCCTTTGCTGTACAGAAACATTTTAGTTTGGTGTAGTCCCATTTGTTCATTTTTACTTTTGTTTCCCTTGCCTGAGGAAATGTGTTCAGGAAAAAGTTGCTCATGTTTATATTCAAGAGATTTTTGCCTATATTTCCTTCTAAGAGTTTTATGGTTTCATGACACATTCAGGCCTTTGATATTTTGAGTATACTTTTGTGTATAGAGTTAGAACATAAGCCACTTCCATTCTCTTACATGTAACTGTCCGGTTTTGCCAACATGAGTTGTTGAAGAGGCTGTCATTTTGCCATTATATATCCATGACTCCTTTATTGTATATTAATTGACCATATATGTGTGGGTTTATATCTGGGTTCTCTATTCTGTGCCATTGACCTATGGGTCTATTCTTGTGTCAGTACCAAATTGTCTTAATTACTGTGGCTTTGTAATAGAGATTGAAGTCAGGGAGAGTAATCCCCTGAGCTTTATTCTTCCTTCTCAGAATTGCTTTGGCTATTTGAGGTCTTCTGTGATTCCATAGAAATTTTAGAACTATTTTTTCTAGTTTGTTGAAGAATGCTGTTGGTATTTTGATAGGGATTGCATTGAATCTGTAGATTGCTTTAGGCAGGATGGCCATTTTGACAATATTAATTCTTCTTATCCATGAGCATTGGATATATTTCCATTTATGTCTTCCATTGGTGTCTTCTTTAATTTCTTTCATGGGTGTCTTGTAATTTTCATGGTATAGGTCTTTTACATCCTTGGTTATGTTTATTCCTATGTATTTAATTCCTTTTGATGCAATTTCAAATGGAATTATTTTCCTGATTTCTCTTTCTGCTAGTTCATCATGCATATATAGGAACACAACAGATTTCTGTGTATTAATTTTGTATAATGCAATTTTTCTGAATTCAGTTATTACTTCTACTAGTTTTGGGGTGGATTCTTCAGGGTTTTTAAATCATGTCAACTGCAAACAGAGACAGTTTGACTTCTTCCTTACCAATCTGGGTGCCTTTTATTTATTTGTGTTGTCTGATTGCTGTAGCTAGGACCTCCAGTATTATGTTGAATAAAAGTGGGGAGAGTGAACATCCTTGTCTTCTTCCCAATCTTAGAGGAAAAGCTTTCAGCTTTTTGTTCTTAAGTATGATGTTGACTGTGGGTTTGTCATATATGGCCTCTATTATGTTGAGGTACTTGCTCTCTATACCCATTTTGTTGAGAGTTTTTATCATGAATGGATGTTGAATTTTGTCAAATGCTTTTTAGCATCTATGGAGATGATCATGTGATTTTTGTCCTTTTTGTTGATGTGGTGGATGATGTTAATGGATTTTTGAATATTGTACCATCCTTGCATCCCTGGAATAAATCCCACTTGATCATGACAGATGACCATTTTGATGTATTTTTGAATTCAGTTTGCTAATATTTTGTTGAGTATTTTTGCATCTATGTTCATCAGGGATATTGGTCTCTAATTTTCTTTTTTGGTGGGGTCTTTGACTGGTTTTGGTATTAGTGTGGTGCTGGCCTCATAGAATGAGTTTGGAAGTATTCCCTACTCTTCTACTTTTGGAAAACTTTAAGGAGGATGGGTTTTAGGTCTTCTCTAAATGTTTGATAAAATTCAGCCATGAAGCCATCTAGACCAGGGGTTTTGTTCTTAGGTAGTTTTTTGATTATCAATTCAATATCATTGCTGGTAATTGTTTCTGTTCAGAGTTTCTGGTGCTTCCTGGGTCAGTCTTGGAAGGTTGTATTTTTCTAGAAAGTTGCACTTTTCTTCTAGGTTATCTAATTTGTTGGCATATAATTTTTCATTGTATTCTCTAATAATTCTCTGTATTTCTGTGGTGTCCATAGTGATTTTTCCTTTCTCATTTCTGATTCTGGTTATGTGTATACACTCTCTTTTTTTCTTGATAAGTCTGGCTAGGGGTTTATATATTTTGTCTATTTTCTCAAAGAAACAGCTCCTAGTTTTATTGATTCTTTCTATTGTTTTATTCTTCTTGATTTTATTTATTTCTTCCCTTGTCTTTATTATGTCCCTTCTTCTACTGACTTTGGGCCTCATTTGTTCTTCTTTTTCTAGTTTTATTAATTGTGACTTTAGACTGTTCATTTGGGATTGTTCTTTCTTGAGGTAAGTCTGTATTGCAATATACATTCCTCTTAGCACCACCTTTGCTGCATCCCACGGGTTTTGGGATATTGAGTTGTTTTCATTTCTTACCAATTCACATTGCTTTGCCTCTGTTTTTATTTGGTCATTGATCCATTGATTATTTGGGAGCATGTTATTAAGCCTCCAGTTGTTTGTGAATTTTTTTGTTTTCTTTGTATAATTTATTTCAAGTCTCATACCTTTGTGGTCTGAGAAGCTGGTTGGCACAATTTCAGTCCTTCTGAATTTACTGAGGCTCTTTTTGTGGTCTACTGTGTGATCTATTCTTGAAAATGTTCCATGTGCACTTGAGAAGAATGTGTATCCTGCTGCTTTTGGATGGAGTGTTCTGTAGATGTCTGTTGTGTCCATCTATTCTAATGTATTGTTCAGTGCCTCTGTCCTCTTACTTGTTTTCTGTCTGGTTGATCTGTCCTTTGGAGTGAATGGTGTGTTGAAGTCTCCTAAAATGAGTGCATTGCATTCTATTTCCCCCTTTAAACCTGTTAGTATTTGCTTCACATATTTAAGTGCTCCTATATTGGAAGCATAGATATTTATAATGATTATAACTTTTTGTTGGACTAATCCCTTTATCGTTATGTAGTCTCTGTCTTTGTCTTGTTACTTTCTTTGTTTTAAAATCTATTTTGTCTAATACAAGTACTGCAACTCCTGCTTTTTTCTCCCTATTCATTGCATGAAATATCTTTTTATTTCCCTTCACTTTTAGCCTGTGTATGTCATTGGGTTTGAAGTGAGTCTCTTGTAGGTAGTATATAGATGGGTCTTGTTTTTTCTTTATCCATCCTATAACTCTATGTCTTTTGATTGGTGCAATCAGTCCATTTATGTTTAGAGTGATTATTAATAGGTATGTACTTATTGCCATTGCAGCCTTTTGATTCGTGGTTACCTAAGATTCAAGGGCAGCTTCCTCACTATCTGGCATCTAACTTAATTCACTTAGTATGCTATTTCAAACACAATCTAAAGGTTCTTTTTTTTCTCCCTTCTTTTTCCTCCTCCTCCACTCTTTATATATTAGGTGTCATATTCTGTACTCTTTGTGTATCCCTTGACTGACTTTGTGGGTAGTTGATTTAATTTTCATTTGCTTAGTAATTAATTGGTCTACTTCTTCTACCATGGTTTTATTTTCTCTGGTAAAGCTATTTAGCCTTAGGTGCACTTTCATCTAGAAAAGTCCCTTTAAAATATACTGTAGAGACTGTTTGTGGGAGGTAAATCCCCTCAACTTTTGCTTATCTGGAAATTTTTAAATCCCTGCTTCAAATTTAAATGATAATCTTGCTAGGTAGAGTATTCTTGGTTTGAAGCCCTTCTGTTTCATTGCATTGAATATATCATGCCACTCCCTTCTGACCTATAAGTTTTCTGCTGAGAAATTTGATGATAGCCTGATGTGTTTTCCTTTGTAAGTGATCTTTTTTCTTTCTTTGGCTGCTTTTAATACTCTCTCCTTGTCCTTGATCTTCACCATGGTAATTATTATATGTTTTGCTATTGTATTCCTTGGGTGTCTTGTGTTGGGAGATCTGTGCACCTCCATGGCCTGAGAGACTATTTCTTTCCCCAAATTGGGGGAGTTTTCAGCAGTTATTTTCTCAAAGACACTTTCTGTCCCTTTTTTTCTCTCTTCATCTTCTGGCACCCCTATAATGCAAATATTGTTCCATTTGGATTGATTGCACAGTACTCTTTCTCTTCTTTCATTCCTAGAGATCCTTTTTCCTCTCTGTGCCTCATTCTTTGTATTCCTGTTCTCTAATTTCCATTTCATTTACCATCTCCTCTCCTCTAACTCAGCAAATGTGCTTTTAAATCCCTCCATTGTGTATTCCATTTCACATACTATGTTTTTCAAAGTTTCTATCTCTCTTGAAGTCCTCCCTGAGATCTTGAATATTTTTCTGTAGCTCCATAAGAATGTTTATGATTTTTATTTTGAAATGTTTATCAAGAAGATTGGTGATTTCAGGTTCACTGAGCCCTCTTTCTGGTCTTTATGGGATATTTGTTTGTACAAAATTCTTTTGCCATTTCATATTTCTAGTGATTACTATGGAATAATAACTGTATAGGTGGCACCCTCTAGTACCCAGAAGCTCAATTCTCTGGAACTGCCGAGCATATGGAGTGATGGCAGGGGTTGCAGGAGTGTGCAGCTAGTGCTCTCCAGGAGGAAAGAGCTCTTTCCTGCTTCCTGGCTGCAGTGCCTGCCTCCACTGCCATGGCCAGTGGGCTGAACATGCAGGGAGGAGCCTCTGCATTATGCCCCTATAGCTGCCATTGGCAGAGTCACCCTCCAGCTGGCCTGGTGCAATGGTGGAGTCAGCAGGTGTGCAGACCAGTGCATGCCTGGAGGAAGGAGTGGCAGGCTGCATATTGCAGTGGGTGGCCTCAGCACTGCATTGCCAGCCAGGGGGATGGTGCCCCTGAAGTTCCTGAAAGTCCCCAACCTGCTGTGTTGAGTGTGCCAGGATGATTTTGTCCACCTGTTCTTTCTCCTGAGTAGCAAGCTCTGGTAATCCTTGCCCCTCTAACAGCCCTCTCACTGTTAGGAAGTCTTTCAAAGTACCTGCCTTTATTTTGTCCCAGAGCAGCTAGTTATGGATACCTGTTCTCCACAAGCTGCTAGTATCTCAATCTCTCTGAGTATTTCACCTCAGGTTTGCTTTCCAACCCTTCTAATCTCCAGAGCACCATGTAATCTGTGTTCATGCTCCAAGAGCAGATCTCCAGGGGTGGGTGTTCAGCATTCTTGGCCTTTTACTTCCTCCCCACTCCCTTTCTCTTCATCCTGCCTGTGACCTGGGGTGGGGGGTAGGCTTGGGTCCCACTGGATCACAGTTTTGCTGCTTTACCCTTTTCTGTGAGATCTTCTTTTCCCCAGATGTAGGCGGTCTGTTGCAGTCTTCAGGTTGCTCTTTCAGGATTAGCTGTGTTTACTGTATTTTTGTGTTATATGTGGTTTTGGGAGGAGGTTTCTGCATCACTTCTTATGCTGCCATTCTTTCCCCCCTCCCATAAGAATATTTTTGTTTGCCTTTATTCCTATTTGACATCTTGGCTGGGAATAATACCATTACTTTGTACTTTACTTTTTAAAGTGCAGAGCTACTTTGTACAATCTTCTCCCTTATACTAGAGTACTGAACGTTTCTTTGAAGTAGCATAATGCCAGCCTGATGCTATTTACCTTTGTAAATTACTTGCCTGGAAGTTTCAGGAATTTTTCTTTTATTCTGGAACTATTGCTGTTAAACATTTTTATCCATTTTTCTAGAATTTGATGATTTTTAAATATGCATTTTTTAAATTCCTTCCTTCTCTTCTTCTTCCTTCCTCCTCTCTCTCCTCTCTTTCTTTCTTTCCCTTCATCCCTCCCTCCCTTTCTCCTTTCTCTTTCTGATTGTCACTTCTGTCTTGGAGAAATCACTTCTCCTATTTCACCTGTTTCTTCCCAATGGCCATTTCTACTGCACTATAGACAACAGACGAATGATAAAGTCACTACTTCATTCACCTTTCTCCACATGTGCATCAGGATCTGTGGACTTAACCACTGTGGCTTCTGAGGAACAGACGAAAGATGGGTGAACTTGCCCAGCTCTGTTATGATCTTTTTTATTCCCTCTTTCCAGTTTTTTTTTCTTCACTACCACCTTTTCAGGTTAATAGCATTGAACTGCTTCCATTAATGATGATTTTTGTTGGCCCTTTACTATTTTTGTTACATTTCTTATTCAGAAAGTTATTCTGTAAGGCAGTTTTATTCTTCCATCTTAACATAGATACCCCCAGAATTTATATTCTTCAGCTTCCTAGCTAAAGGAGATGCTCACAAAGTTCATGGTCAGTTATTCATGTATTCTTCTGCCCACAATACTCACTTTTCACCACCTAGGTATACTTCCCCTCTCCAAGAGTCAGTATGACTTTACCTGCAAAAGGAAAATAAGATCCTCCTGACTGCACCTTATTGTGAGGTTGCGGCAATGAGATACATGAGCTAATGTGTAGTAATATACTTCAGAAAGCTTTCTCACACTTGAGAGATATCATCATAATGACAATTTCATTATTGTAGTTTCCACATTCTCCTTACATGAACTGAAGAATCTGCTCAAGTGTTTACTCTTTACATGTATACCTGATTTTCCAGAGATTTTACTCATTATTTTGCTAAAATTGTTACAGTGGATAAACTCAAAGTTCCCTCTCTGTATTTTTTTTCATAGAGACCATAAAACCTTGAAATTAGCCAGTTATTCATTCCTGATGGCATAAATACAATGATTATTTTTATTTGGTTGATTGATTTATTCATAACCTGAAATGCTACCCTAAGGGAAGACTAAGCAGCTAAAAAAAAAAAAAGGTGTATGTTTGTGTGTGTGGGAAGCCCACGAAGCAGTAATTTATTTTGCTTCTCTTTATAATACTGTTAACACCAGAGAGATTATTACAAAAGAGCAAAGTCACATAAAAGGATTTCTCTCTTTAGTCTACTCCAGGGACAGGCAAGGCAAAAGATGAACAACTGAACACAGAGTGGGAAGCCCACATATGCCTTGCCATGGAGTAAATCAGAAATATAAAGGACATTAAATACATCTTCCTACTAATTCCTAAAACCAAAATCTATGTGCTGGCTTATGATAATAACCAAGCGAAAGCCCATGAAGTTCTGTAGGCCCCTTGAACATGCAATAACTTTATCTTTGTACTGAGAGAGAGGTAATTAAGAGTTTAACAGACGCATTTATTTTTATGGCTTAGTCTTCTTAGAATTCTGCCAACATAGCACCAATTTATGGAGTGCAGGGATTGCTTCCAAGAACTTATCAATATCTCTGTTGCTTGCTGTGGATGTTCTATCTCAGAAACATCATGAAAGACACTCAACTTTCCAGATCCACTTACCTTTACTTCCTGAGATCAAAAGGTCACTTCTTAGCACACCTCTTTTTCTTTCCAAGCCTCAAGAACCATCATCCCACATTTCCTCAGACAGTGCAGTGCAAGCCCTTTCAGGGTCATGATATGTAGGAAAACAGCCTTGGGATGCCTCATTGTCCAAATATACAATGAGCCTAACAGTAGGGCTTAGAAATATTTCCTTAAAATGACATAATTTGGAAGCTGATATATTTTATTTATAAACAATATTCAGATACAGAGATTAATCAGATGTTTTCAAAGATCCCAAATGTATTTGCACAGACATGCTAGAGAGGAAAGATTGTGCATTTATGTGTTTCTGCCATGTGATAGTAAAATCCAGGGCTGGTTACGTCCAGATATTTTAGTAGACCTGGTGACATATCACTTACAAACTACAAGCATTGGGTTAATTTTTTCACTTGTGGAAATTTCTGAATAACTTCCCTTAATACCTTCATTCCACTGTCTACACTGTGTAACTACATCACATCGTGACTTCAGGTCAACTGAAATTAATTCTTCAATTGCTAAAAGAATTTATGAATAAACCATATTTAAGTTTTAACCCCCCTGTGCCCTCCTGCAGCCATTCTCCCTGTGAATTTTCCATCATGTGAGCTAGTTTAAAAGAGCTGAAAAGAGATTGTTTTCACTCATCTATTATCATCAACACTATCCATTCTGAAAAGTGTAATATATTAGAATTCTAAAAGTGTATCTTAATATCAGTCACACTTTATGCTAATACTTTGCTTTTTAAGAAAACTATGTAGATATTGATACTCTAAAGCCAAAAGTTTTTTTAATAAAGGTCTAATTCTTCTGTCCCCAACAGCACCAACTTGGTAACTTTGGTGAAGTCTGGGAAATGGGGCTCTAAGGACTCCAGAGAGATGTGCATTATCCCATGGGGGTGGAGGAAAGCTCATACTGCTATAATAAAGATGATGTTTTCATACACACACGTGTGTTTTCATAACTGCATTCAAAACACTGCCACTTTTTTGTTTCTACTGTATTTTCATGCTTCAAAGAGTTGAAAAAATAGTTTTCCCATTGTAAGTGTAACTTATTCCTGATATATGTGATTTTCTAATCTCAACAAAAATAATTCTACCTTGTGGATAAGAAAAGTTTCTTTTAGGAGGTACTAGTGCAAATGCAGAGCCTAATGACAACAGAACATTTATTAGGCCCCAGAGCTCCTCCCAAGGACACTGCAATACCATACTCATTCCCTGGTGTATCTCCAAGATGGAATCTACGATTCCAGTTGCTCTTCATGGGGCTGCTAAAGAGTTATTGGGAACTCATGCATATAAATTCACCTGTCATATTTTAATCTGGAGAAGGAAAAAGAAATCCATAATATTTCCAAAGGATTTCTACACAGAGTAAACACAACTGTCAAACAATTGAGAGAATTGAAACTGAAATTAAGTTCTTGCACAACAAACCACCTCCTTTTAAAAAAGTAATATAAATGCATGCCTTGTTAAGATCTTGAGGGATCCAGTCTTAGAATTTAGCTTTGCTTAATTTGATCTTGGACCTGACCCTGGTTTATAAAAAACTTCAATTCCATAATCAAAGGTGACAAACTCCATTACCTCACCTTTCCAGCATGTCTTTTAAAGTGTTTTAAAGAACTTAGCATTTCAGCAAAAAAGGGGCTGCTGGTTGAATTCACAGCATAAATGCATAAAAGACAAAAGTAAATAAACATGACAGGTCATTTTTTAATAAAGAACTTTAAAAGTGAATTGTGCTGCAAAATTACTTTTGCAATTACAACGTCGTGTTTGGCTTCACTATGTTGCAGAGGCACGCATTAAAACAAACAGAATCTTCTAATGCACTCTTTGAAAACAGTGCTTCTCAGCCAAGGGCTAGCGCAAGTTCATTCTACTGCTAGGTGCCGATGACACTTTGGTTTCACTCTACTGGCAACATTTTGGCAACACATCCTATACTAAGAGGAAGGCCAGAAACCAAGCATATGGCAGGAGCCAAATGCACTGTGTTACTTCTTTTCATGTTTCTTGGTTAGTTCCCCCACGCCCAGCTGGAAGCTGCCCCGCTTGTCCGCAGTTGCCTCTTCCCTCTGCCGCCTCTCCTGGGAGACCTGCCGCACAGCTTGCAGGATGGCATTCTGCACAATCTGTTTGCTGGCACTCTGCAGCTTTCCCTCTTCAGGCTCATTTCCAGGTTTCTCACCTAGCCCAAAATATGAAAGGGAAGTGAAAAGAACAAAATTAATTTTGGGAACCGTGACAGGAAGGAGCAAGAGGAATCGGGGAGGGAGGGAGACTATGGAACATGCTAGAGTGGCTCAGTTAACAGTGAGGAACCTATAGAGCCCATATCATTACCACCTTCCCTTCACCCTTTCCAACAGAATCTCCATTTGTTTGCCCCTGGAATATGGGGTATTCCAACTTATATTCTCACTAACCCAGAATCCTAGGCTGCTAGCAGTGGTCATGAGACATAGTCCTGGCCAATGAAGACCTCTGGGAAAATTTTTGGAAAGGGACAGAGTCATGCGCCTTCTTTGGACTTTGGCACTGGTCCCTTCTTCCTGTGTGGGATGCAGACATAATTGCCATTTGGTGCTACAGCTCTCTGACAAAAAGCATGGATTTGGAAGCCAACATTCTGGGCATGGTTGGGGAGAAAAAAAGAGCCCAGTTTTGAAATCATTCAGCATCTGTGCCAGCCATGGACCATGTAGCTCTGGACTTCTTTCTATCTGAGATATAAATAAACTCCTGTTTATTTAATCCACCATTAATCAGATTTTATGTTACTTATAACCAAACATATGCCTAACAGAAATGTCTTCATGGGGCTGCAAAAGAATACATTGTTACTGAATTCATATTAAGCTCAATCTGCTCCTGGAATAGCATCCCAAGGAAATAAGTCATTCATTCATCCTCTGTAATATAGAATAGGGATGGGCAATCTTTTTCTAAAGAGGATCAGATAGGAAATATTTTAGACTTTTGGGCCTTACAATCTCTGTAACAACTACTCAACTCTGCTATTGTAGCATGAAATCAACTATAGACAGCACAAAAATGAATATGTATGGTTTTGTTCCAATAACTATTTACATATATAAAAAAAGGCTACAGGCCAGATTTGGCCCATGGGCCATAGTTTGCCAACACCTAATCTAGAGTGGTGGGAATTTTCTAGGTAGAAGGCAGGTAGTCTACCCAATACTGATTCTTCCCCTTCTTGCTTAGTTGAAAGCAAAACAAAACCTTGATTTTCTTGGGCAGCTACATAACTAGGTATAGCTAATTCTGACCAATGATGTGGAAGTTCACTTACAGAAAATTCTGGAAAATGTCTTAAAAAGGGAATAGGCAGATAAAGCCCCCTTGCCCTCTCTCCATCCCACTGCCAGTAACTCTGACACCATGAATGTCACTACAGGGGTTCTTACTAACCATGAGGGAAACTTTATAATGGAAATCATTTTCAGGTATTTGGAAGGAAAAGAGGGAGCTTGAGAACCCAGTGACTAAGAACCCACCAGATTAGTCCTCAGCAGCTCACCTCCGGGCCTCTTTCATGTTAGAAAAAATATCTTATTAGACACAATGTTATTTGGACTTTCTTTTATTATGCAGCAAAGTTATTACTAACTCATACATGGCAGAACATCATGAATCTAACATTTGGCTAAAGTGCAATTGTGAAAATTTTAAATTCCATCTGCTTATATTTAGAGTGATAAATAGAATAGGCATCATTCCTTATTCAAAATAATCTTTTCAGGTGTCTCCTTTATTCAAATATGCTGCTACCATGAAAATATATTTAAAATGGGGGTGGCTTTCAACCAGGACTGATTAACTGCAGAATATATAAACCCATGAGAAAATCTGGGTTTTCATCACCCAAGAGAATACTGAGTCATTCTGGAACACTAGATAGCTCTTATCTCTTTAGACAAATAATCGTCATTTATGCAGCATTTGTGTCACCAGCACTATCCCCTGAGGGATTTACAGTCTAGCAAATAAGGCAAGATGAATCTATTCAAAATTAAAGGACTAAAATTCTCAGCTCCCTTCCCTCTAAAAAAGCAAAACAAAATGAGCAATCAACACTAAACCAATCAAAGAAGGAGTCAGAAGCTACAATGTGTAACAGACTGAACCTTTAAATTGGTAGAGAAGAATACTTCAGATAGTCTCTGTAGAAAAAGAGTGAACAGTAATATTAAGAGGTACAAGGGCACAACAATTAAGAACATGTGTTTTGAAGCACTTCAGAGCTGTGTCCAAGTTCTTTCCACCACTAATAAGTATGCCATCTTGGGCAGAGTCACCCCAACTCTCTAAGTTTGTTTGCACATCTATGAAATGGGCAAGTAGGACCTCTTTTAGAAGAGTTGTTGGAAAATTAAGTGAGATAACATGTACTCAACACTCAGTGTGGTTTCTGAGCACCCAGTGTCCACCACTATGTATTGTTTAGGGTATGGATCAGGCTGCTGTAACAGAGAAACTCAGAGAAAATAGATGAGCTCACACAAGAGCTATTTATTGCTGTCTCCTGTAATAGTCCAGAGGTACTCCAGTGTATAGGCGGCTCTGCTCCACCAGGTTATCTAAGGAGTCTACTTCCTTCCACCTTATGATTGTGTCATTTTCTACTATACTGCATTCAACTGCTTAGTGGAGCTGGTTAACCAGTATTCTATTTAGATATGGAAGGTAGCCAAAGAGAAAATTAAATTTTCTTTTAAAGAAAGGGCAAGCAGTTTCCTCTTAAAGAATTATCATAGAAGTTACAAACACTCTGCTCACATTCTATTGGGGAAACATAGTCACATGGTCACACCTAGCTACAACAGGAAGCCACTGGGGATACTAAGAGATAGAATTGCAAACTGTGTAGCCATATGCCCTACTAAACTCCGGAAGGTTCTAACGCAAAAACAAAGAGGCAATTAAAGATTCTTTAAAACTTACTTCCATGCAAGGGCGAAGGCTAAATCAAAAAGGGAGGGTATATATTTGTAGCAGGTCAAATTTGATAATTCAGGGAGCTCTGTCTACTACCACTACATAGCATAGGTGTGTAGACAAAGAAAGTTCAAAAGGTCAATGTCTGGTCCTGGAAAGACTGTCTTAGTGAAACTAGATATGTGTTAACTCAAACATCCCTGCTTTTGCAGCCACTTTTCTGTCTTTGTATGGAGCAAAAAAGAATCTAGGATGAGAGTAAGTTGAATCCTTAGAAAAAACAAAAATCTACTCTAAATTTTGCTGTGACCTAATATCTGAGCTGAATTGTCATGGCCTCATCCATCCATTATGAAGATAAATTGATTAAAGTCAAAGGCAGTCTATGTCATGTTGTGTCTGGAGGATCATTTTAGTGACTCACAAGGTTGGTTTAACCCTCACTTCCTTCATTACCACTTTGCTCTGGGTCATGAATATCTATCTGCATTGGAAGAACTGAGACAAAACTAGCTGGAACTGAATGAGGAATAAAGATGAGGGTAAAAGCTCCTGAGAGCATTGAGACAATACGACTAAAACAAAAAGTTGTATGTGGACCCACAAAAGACCCTGAATAGCCAAATCAAAGAAAGAATAAAGCTGGAAGTATCACACTTCCTGATTTCAAGCTATATTATAAAGCTACAGTAATCAAAACAGTATGGCACTGACATAAAAACAGACACATAGATTAGTGGCATGGAATCAAGAGCCCAGAAATAATCCAAGCATGCACAGTCAACTAATGTTTGACAAGGCAACCAGAAATACTGAATGGAGAAAAGGCAGTTGGATATTCACAGGTAAAAAATGAAACTACACCCCTATCTTACACCAGTCACAAAAATTAATTCAAAGTGGATTCCAGACTTAAATATAAGACCTGAAACCATCAAACTCATAAAAGAAAACAGGAAAAAGGCTCCTTGATATGTGTCTTGGCAAGGAGTTTTTGGATATAATATGTCGCATAGAAGCAGGAAAATAACAAATAAAGCAGGAGGTACTACATCAATTTAAAAAGCTGCACAGCAAAAGGAATGATCAATAAAATGAAAAAGAAACCTACAGAATGAGAGAAAATACTTGCAAACATATGTCAAAAAAGGATTAATATCCCAAATGTGTAAAGAAAGAACTTTCACAACTTAATAAGAGAGAAACAAATAATCCAATTAAAAAATGGGCAGAAGACCTGAATATACATTTTCCCAAAAAGGAAATATAGATGGTCAACAGGTACATGGAAAGATGCTCCACATCACTCATCAGGAAAATGCATATCAACACCACAGTGAGAAATCACCTCACACCTGTTAGGAGTACTAACACAAGAAATAAATGCTGACAAGGATATGGAGGAAAGGGAACCCTGGTGCACTATTGGTGGGATAATATATTTGTGTAGCTATTATAGAAAACAGTGTGGAGTTCCTCCAAAAATTAAAAATGGAACTACCATTTGATCTAGCAATTCCACTTCTGGATATATATTCATAGGAAACAAAATCACTATCTTGAAGAGATAGCTGTATACACACATTCATTGCAGCATTATTCACGATAGCCAAGACATGGAAACAATCCAAGTGTCCCTCAACAAATGAATGGATAAAGAAAATGTAGTGTGTGTGTGTGTGTGTGTGTGTGTGTGTTTTGTCTTCCATCTATATGAGATAATGGATGTTAACTAAATATATCATGGTAATCATTTCACAATATACGTAAGTCAAGTCATTTTGCTTATACCTTAAAATTTTACAATTACATATATTGAGAGTATATACTGTATATTGTATTATATATAGTCAATTATATCCCAATAAAAATGAAATAGAAAAAGGTTTAAAGACCACAGCTGCCTACTGTGTGTTAGGCATTTTGGCATGCAAAGAAAGATACTCTTTCTTTGGTTACCTTAAGTTTCCTATTGTTTGTTACCTTAAGTTTTTTTGCGGGTGGGGGGTGTAGTTGCTATGGAGATATATATGTCATAGCCAGATATGGAAAATTTGGCTGAATCTCACATTACAATTCATAAATTAGAATAATACAATATAGCTCCAATAATTGGATTATCCAGATTGTTCTCTGCCAGTAGAGTTTCACCTCTCCATGAGCTACTACCAACTAATAACTCCTGTTTTCTTCCAGACTCTTCATGACTTCAAGGCATTTACTTACCCTTATTTCTCCTTATTTATGACTTTTGTGCTTCATGATTTTACATACTGCTTTCTCTCTAAGGGCATTTCAGCCAAGGCTCTCCTTACATATGCCTGATTCTTAACATATCTTCAGTTAAAATTCCTGCGAGAGACCCTAAGCATCTCAGCAAACCTCCATTTTCCCTGAAAAACAGCACCTTCATGCCAGGCCACCCTCAGGCCAGCCATAGTGTGAATGCCCATGGCTCACTGTGGCCAAATCAGCTGTGGCCTGAGAGGTAGGATGAAGAGGTGAGAACACGGTTACTTGGGAGAAAGGCACCACCCAGGCTCCTTGCCTTGGCAAGGCACAGCGGGCAGAGCAGGTATTCACTGGAGTGGCTTCACCCAGTATAATAACCGAGCGGTGCTCCTACAGCATTCACTTGAAAGGATAGGGTATTTGAGAACATCCTGGTGGAGACCTTTAATGTAAGTACAGTGCAAAGAGATTACGTCCTGACAGAATGCAAAGCCAGCCACAGAAATCCTCAGAGTTCTGCCATTTACGTATATGCATTAAATTTACTTGAAATGAATGAATCACCTACATGTTGTAGGTGGCCAATTTCCTACTTTTAAATGGTGCAAATGTCCCCTAGCCTAATTAGCATTTACAAAACCATTTTGGTATTTCTCAAGAGATAAATCGATTTAATTAGCTTTAAACATAAATACATTGAAATCAAGAATGTGATATAACCAAATTTGTCTTCAGTATCTTCCCACCTTGAATCGTTACCTGCCTCTCTTTATGCACACACACTTAGGCATCCCTGTGGTTACACTTCCCTGTGACAACAGCCCAGCCCAGCCCATGGGGCCAGCCTTCCAAAAATTACACTGAGCTCTGTGGCCTCCCTAACTCAGATGGTGTCCACCTGCCCAAGGAGAAGGTGTCTGAGGAACTCAGTTGCAATATGGTTAATAATTGGTCTTAATTCCTTATTTATATCCATGAAAATTGCGCTTCTAATGGCCATAGGAAGATCCTCCTG
The DNA here is from genome assembly GCF_030020395.1 of Manis pentadactyla. NCBI lineage: Eukaryota > Metazoa > Chordata > Mammalia > Pholidota > Manidae > Manis > Manis pentadactyla. The sequence continues at coordinate 114,833,696 of NC_080024.1, read as the reverse complement.
ATAAAAATGAACATTGTTTCCCCTAAGAACCTGAGTGCCATTTGCCTCTCTTACATTATAACCCTATTATATTCCAGTGAGGTGGTTTTAGGAAACGTCTGTGTTCCCATTTTGAGGCAGAATCTGATTAGCAATTTTCCCTGGATTACACAGAGAGTATGGCAGAGGCTACATGGTAAGGAGCATTTCCACCTCTCATGCCTCTGCTCTGGGTCACTGCATATGCAGACTACAGAGGCCCTACCAGGGCTGCTAGGGTTCTGCCATCACTGCTGCCCAAACTCTTCTGGGCACAGTGCTGCCAATGGTGACCACCGAACACAGTGTTTCTCTTCCCCTCTGATTACTTGAGACTATAAAGATAGTATTGTCATTCATCAATGACTAGGCTATGGAACACAGAGACCAAGAACTAATTCTGGTCCATTATTAATGGGATGATAGTCTATTTTCCATCTCCATAACTACAGGAATTTTCCATGAAGGGCCAGATGTTAGCACTCACTCATGAATGCCAACTGCTAATGAAGCAGCTCTGGCTGTCCTGCTTTGCCACTGAGCAAGCTGGTTGTGTGACTTCCCAGTGATAGAAAGCCACAGCTTCTGAGTTTCAGTGTGCTGTGCACTACACCAAGCCATGTTGCATCTGCATGCACCATAGCCAAACCAAAAGTGACATTTTAGAGTTCACAAAAGGTAGATCAGAGATAGACAAGGCAAGACAGGTCCTGGCAGGTGTAGGATACTTTAAGTTGGAGTGATGCCCCATTATTATCACCCTGCCCCTAGCAAATCTGGGACAGGGCATTAAGAATCACCCCTGACTCTGCCTGCAATGGCCAGGCCCATCATTTCAAAATGTGGCAAGTTTCTCTCATAAACTATACAGAGTTCTTTATTAAAATGTCCTATAGAAAAAGATGAGCTCAATCAGAAAGATATTTCTTGAACATCTCTATGCAGGGAACTATGGAAGAGTAACATAGGCCACTAGGCCAAAGCATTTCATTCATTCATAAAAGAATTAGAGCACTTACTGTGTGACAAACACTAGGCCAGGTATTAGAGACTAAAATATGGAGCAGAGCAGTCATGAATCCTGTCTTATTTGAGTTTACAATGCAGGGGCAGAGTCTGGTGTTGGTCAAATAATCAAACAGGTTTGTGATTTTGAGCTGCATCACATGTCATGAAGGGGGCACAGGTTGCACACTACAAGGGGACCTGGTCTGGGGGTTGGGGAGGGAAGCCCGGACAGAGGGCTTACAGGTTAACAAGGCATTAACCAGTAAGGGGAAGGTGGGAGCAGGAAGGGAAGAACATGTCAGGCAAGGAGCTCAAACCGTGAGTGGAAAGTGTCTGTGGGAGGTGGGGAAGGGGGAATACGCTGTGGAAGGCAGGCCAGGCCAGTCCAGACGGGGAAGGCTCTGGGAGCTTGGGAGAGTCTGTTTCTGAGAGTAAAGCTGCCACGTATCATCAAATCTGTGCCACACAGGGTGGCGGAGAAGTCTGAGGGGAATCGTTATGGAGGTGGGAACATGCAGGATTTACAGCAGGTCTTGAAAGACAGACAGCATTTGGAAAAGCCAATGGGAAAAGCAAGGGAATTCTTTCCCTGGCCACAGAGGGCAGGACAGACATGGAGCTCACTGACTCACAGTGTCCTAGAAAGTGTTTACCATGTAGAGCTACCTAATTATTTTAGGACATAATTGGATTTAAACTGTACCACTGGGCTGCAATGTATTATTTTTAGGAAAGCCATAAAGAATAGTGCCAACAAAGCCTGATAAGGAAAAGACAATCTAGAAATCAAATTTGAGTATTCTGGCCAAGAAGAGCAGACAAATTTTGAAAAAGAACAACAAATAGGGAGGACCTAATTTAGCAGCTATCAGTCATAAAGCTGTAGTCATTATGAGAGTGTGCTGCTGACATAGGAAGAGGAAAATAGAATGGAGCATCCAGAAATAGCCCTACACACTTGTGGTCACCTGGCTTATGAAAACCATGACACTGTAGCACCGTGGAGAAAGGACAGCGTTTTCATACAATGGGGTGGAGACAAGTAGATACTCATACAGAAGAATAAGGAAATTCGACTACCTCAAAATATACATAAAAACCTATTCCAGGTGGATTTCTTATCTTTATTTGAAATAAATAAATAAAACAATCTGGGGTACAGAGAATTTTTAGGACAGTGAAAATACTCTGTATGACACTATAAGGGGGAATACATGCCTTCGGACATTTGCCCAAACCCATGGACTGTACAGCACCAACAGTGACTAAGGAAAACTGTGGGCTTTGGGGTACAATGGTGCATCCATGTGGGTTCGTCAGCTGTAACAATGCCCCCCCCTGGTGGGGATGTGATCATGGAGCAGGCTGTGCATGTGGGAAGTGGAGGGGCCTGTGGAAAAGCCCTGTACCCTTCCCTTGATTACGTTGTGAACCTAAAACTGCTCTGAAAGAAAACTGCCTTTAAAAGACAACCAAGCTTTTAGAAGAAAATAAAAGAGAATATCTTTATGACCTGCAAGAAGACAATAATTTCTTAAATAGAACACAAAAAACAACCATATAAAGGAAAAAATTGATTAAGTGGACTGTATTAAACTAAGTGGATTTTGTCATGGAAACACAGAGAAAAAGGCTTTTCACTTGAGGAAGTTGAGGCAGGGAAAATGCTTGTGAAATGCCACTTGGAAATGCTGTAAGTATTTAATCTTCTGAATTATTTATTTAGTAAATAATTTAATTTAATAAAATAATAAGTTATTGTTATTTCTTGGATAACAAATAACTCAACCAAGACTGGGTTACGAGTTCAGAGAGCCCCAAAAGGCTGTTCTGACCACCACGTGATTTCTGTAAAATTTAGCTATAGGTTTCCCTCCTTTCAATCCCAAAGACTAAGCAAATCACATTCCTCCCCAGCTCCTAGTTTCTTACAGTCAGTAACAGCTCTGTTATTTCTGTGACTGAAGGATTTAGGAATGGCAATCCAGAGGAAAGGGGAAACCAGGAGCTTCTCCTGAAGCTAGGGCGTACAGGGCACCTCACACAGGACTGATGAGATGACCATGCCCACGTCAATCAACAGGGGGAGGATGGGGACCGGCCACCCTGTGACAGCTGCTACCCAGCATCTCACCCTCTCTAATCTGCTCGCTTCTCCAGAGTGGCTGTGTCCCCCAGTGCCTGTTCTCCCGTCCCAGAGCCACCAAACAAACCCGGCCCAAATCCCGCCATTTCCCCGTGTTCCCATCCGGGATGTGAGGACACCACTCTCAAAACACAGGTGTTAGGTGTCCAGGGCACAGAAAAAGGAGGAGCCATGTGAGCCTGTGTAGTGAAGAAAGTGACAATTTGAGACCCGGATGAAAAGCAGGACAAACTTGGAATCCTGGGGTTTACATACTCTCTTCCCTGCCTCAAATCTGGGTCTTTGCCCAGCCCGAACTCACGCCCTCTGCACAGACCCCCCCTCCAGACCACCTCCACCCTGGACCGCCGCCCACGCTGCAGCCTCTGCTGCCCCCTGGTGGTGACTCGTAGAACGCCGCAGATGGGGGACCGGCTGTCCTTCGGCAACGAGCTGTCTGCCCTGGTTCCTGCTGGATAGTTTGTGCACGTGTCTGTACAAATGTGGGAGCGTGTGGGAGTGTCAGTGTGTAAATGTGTGAGTGGTGATTGGTGGTGGGGAAATCCTTGATTCGTGAGACAAAGGTCTGGTTAGTTTAACAAACACATTTAGAATAGGGAGCACATCCATGGCGCTTTCTGACCACAAGAACTCCTGTAAGCCCATTTACAGATTCGTCCTCCCGAGAGGCGGGAAATCCAGTCCCGAGGTTGCCTGTCCTCATTCAGATGAAAATTGCTTGAGTGAATTACTAGATCTCTTAAATATTTAATGAAAGATTCTGAGTTCCTAGGCAAAACTAGCCACATGCTCTTCTTTCCTACCCATTGTGGAAAGAGAGAAAAGGAAGTTAAAAAGGAAGAGAGAGAGAGGGAGGGACTGAAATTAGCTGTCTGAGTGACTTTAAAGGAATCCTTAAGAAACAAAAACAGAAAACCCTCTCACACTTTCCTTCCTAAAAGGAACAACACAGTCCTCACAGTCACCATTTTTCTGCTAAAGAAGGAATCAAATTCTCAGCTGTGACAAATCATAGAAAGTGCAAGTCTATAGTTTAGCTAAATAATCTCCCAATAGTGGCTCTCCATCCCTGGAGGATGTACATATATAGCAAGTATCTCAGGAGGTTAACCAGAGGGAGATGATGCTCTGACATAAAGTAAAATCTCTTCTACTCTTCTTGAAGGAACAGCTCCCAACCTTTTGAAGGCGATTCCTTTATAGTGTCAAAATATTTCACATATCCCCTCATAACACAATGACAAAAAGAGATGAATTCAGTGATGTTTTTAGATGAGTCTGAATGTTATCCCAATAGCCTACAAGTGATTCTGAAAAACTGCAGGGTTGAAGTGAGACTGTTTGTTCCAACCACAGAATGTGTGAGGTACAAACACGGCATCCTTGTCCCTTGAAACAGTCCCATGGCCCTAGGGTCTTTCTTGCTCCCACACCAGGCTGGAGATGTTAGAAGTTAAAAGCAGACAGATATTATAAACTAATCCCTAATGATGGCATGTGGTTAGGGGCCAGGGCATGGCATGAAATTAGAAGCCTTCCCCACCAGCTATCCTCAACTTCTACCCTCTCTTAAATAGTCACTCATGAAACATTGTTTAAATGTCTAAATGTGCCAGGTTTGTACAAAACAGGCCAAGTTTTCACCTCCACAATAGAAGTGATCTCTAAGATTTCTCAGAGCTTTTAAATACCAAAAAATATTTTAAGACTTAATTTAAAAGGTGAACAGAGATAATCAATTCTCTCAAATATTTAACAGAAAAAATGGAGGCCCAGATAGCGTGTGGAGTCACTTGGGGCCCCACCCTGTAAGTCCCAGAGCCGGGATCAGAAGTGCATGCTCCAGAGACCTCCTATGTATGACTCTTCCTTGCTGCTGCCTCGTCTTCAGGAAGGCAAGGAGGATGGCAGCCAGTGGCAGAGCATTTCCTTCTCTGTACAAAGTGGAAAACATGGGACATGTGCCCTTGCTCACTTCCTAATTGTTTTTTTTTTCCTTATCAAACCCCTGTCTTCTTACTAAGCCTTCTATTCGACCTTCTGCTTGCTCCCCTGACATCAGCCAGAGTAACCTTTTTAAATGGAAATCCAATATGTCACTCAGCTGTTTAAAATCTTCCTGGGCCTCCCATCACAGCTGGAATGAAAACTCAGCCTCTTGCTTGGCCTTCAGGGCTGGCTAGGTACCTGTCTCTGGTCCAGTTTCCTGCCTTCTTCCCTCTCTCACTTGGCTTTGGATTCGATTCATCAGAGATAAGATCCAGTTTTGAATGATGAATAGCCTGTTAGCACTTACTATTTGTCTTAGACTTTTCAGGCTAGTGTAACATAAATCATAGACCAAGTGGCCTAAATATCAAACATTTACTTCTCATGGTTCTGGAGGCTGTAAGTCCAAGATCAAGGTGCCGACAGATAGGGTGTCTGGTAGAACCTGATTCTTCGTTCACAGATGACACTCTTCTTGCTGTGTCCTCACAGGGTACAAGGATTGAGAGCTCTCACTGGATCTCTTTTATAAGGCTACTAACCCCATTCATGAGGGCTCCACCCTCATGACCTAATCACCTTCCAAAAGCCCCAGCTCCTAACACCATGGGGGTTAGGACTTCAACACATGAACTTTGGGAGGACACAAACATTCAGTCCCTGCCACGGCAGGACCCTGAGCAGGCCAGGTTCCTCACCTATCAAATGGTCACAATAATAGCACCTCCCTTCATTGTTATGAAGATTAAATAAGTGACTATTTGTAAAGTGCTTAGAGCTGTAACTTAAAGTGGTACCTAAGTGTCTGTTAAATAAAAATAACAAAAATAAAGAGTTTGTATCTACATGGATTCCAAGCAGTCTAATTTTGTCCAAAGTGTAAAACCTTTCCGCTGGCCTCCCACCACCTGCAGCAGTGTGGCCTGTAGCTTCCCAGCACAAGTACTGAGAGGGAAGCCTTACATGTCAACACGTCTTCGTCTGTTTCTTCTCAAAAGGGAATGAATGTGTAGCTGTCAGAAATGAACGTAGCATGCGCATTGGCTAGTCTCAGCATGGCCTGGGCCCGCTGGCCATCTTACCTCACCAGGGCAATTGGATCCCCAGGGAGCAACACCATCTGCCTTGCTCAGCCCTGTGCCCTGGACCTAGCCCAGCCCTGGCTCACAGTAGACATTCAGTGTTTGCTCAAAAAATGATGTTGCACTGGTTTTCCAGTCTCCCTTTTCTAGTCTGTTCTTTCCTCCCCCACCCACCCATCTCTGTCTCTCTGTTCCCATTAATGTCCTGTTCTTGGCCTCCTTTGGTACCTTTTGCTGCTCTACAACAATTAGGGTTCAAGCACAGGAGCAAAGAGCTGCAGAGACGCACATCTGCCCAGCTCAGAGCCTCAGCATGAAAACAGCACAGAAAGTGCCCTGGAGTGAGAACATCACAAAGGCTGCCCCCATTTCCAGGCTACATATAACTCAGCCACTTAGCATTTTTGAAATTTTACAAGAAGGCCATACCTCTCACATCCTGTCTTCCCAGTTGTCTCCATCCTCTCCTCCTTTTGCATCCCTATAAGCCTCTCTGAGGGTTAGTTCTCAACTCCCTCATTAGATTTCAGAACAAGGCAGGGTGAAAACAAGCTCCTGGCAGTGGATTCAGTCACATTCCCAGGTGATTTTGTTCCATTGGCCAACTGTTTGCACACACAATCCACATGTTTATAAACTCCCTGAACCCTGCACACACACCATAGGTCCTGCTGACTCGGAGGCTCTGGAGCCATCAGCCTGTGCAGAGAAAGCCCCAGTCCTAGAGGCACTGAGTGTGAATCCCATCTCTGGGCCTTCCTGAGTTCACCTGAACAAGTCTCAGCTTTCTCATAAAGTCACATAACACAGAGTATATTAAGGCAGAGGAATGAGAAGACAAGTCACCATTGCTTTATCTACATCTTGGACAAAGAAATACAAAACTCCTTCTTTAGCCATGAGTTTCCTTGGGCAAGATTCTAGTATACGTGGCTTTAATTTAATTTACCTTTTATATATCACCAGAATCTTGGCTCTCTCCGCTGTGTTGGGGTTAATTAGAAAAAGAGAACAGGTGGCTGGAAATAGAAAAGGAAGTGAAGAACAAGATCAGATGTTTTATGTCTTTTTTTTTTTTTAGTGATATTTCAGAAGGAAAAAGAAGCTGAAAGAAAATAAACCCAGACCTCAGCAGTGTTTGTTAGAGCTATGGGACAGGGGCTAGTTCACGTGCCTCATCCTTGTGTCTCATGGAGCTTTAGCTGCCAACATCAAAATTCCAAGTCAGAGCACAGCAGATGTACTGAGCATCTGGCTCAAGAACCAGATATGGAAACAAGGTGGAAGGAAGTGGGGGAGAGATGGCGGCAGGGAGGAAAAGAGAAATAATATCTCTGAGGATGCAAATTAGCTACCGCATTAACTACATGCATCTAATTAAAATTGTAGATGTTGCCTTAAGAAGTTTCTAGCAAGAGCACTATGGTAAGCAGAAATTAATTGTATAAAACACATTATAATAAGTTTAAGATACATAGGTTTCTATTGATATACTCCTTAAATGCTGTCATTTTTGCTTTATTTAGTGAAAATAATGTATTTTCATGGGTTTGCACAGATAGATTGATAGTCTACAGTACTTTTCATCTTAATTTTTTTTCATGAAATCTCAAGTTTCTCAACCACAAACTCTTCTACCATACTTTTTAAATGTTTCCTGTTGAATAGTTTGTTCGATCACCACTCCATATAGGAACTAGACACTGGCAGGCTCTCAGAACCCACCCAAAAGTCCCTCTCCAATCACACCCTGTCTTTCCTGAAAAAGGTAAACAACCTTCTGAATTTTCTCATAATCATTCTCTTGCTTTTCTTTAATATTTTACTGTGCATTTATATTGTTAATTCTCTTAAGGAACAGAAGTTGTTTATTTCAATGTAGTCAAGTCTACCAATTTTTTTCATTTCTGGTCAGTGATATTTTTGTGGTTGAGCTTTCTCTCCTGAGTTTATGAAGTCATTCTCCTCTATAGTCTTCTGAAATTTTTTATAATTTTGCTTTTACATTTATGATTTTAAGCCACTTGGAATTGATTTTTGTGGTTGTTGTGAGATAGGGATGTGATTTAATATATTTTCACATGGATAGTGAATTGCCGTAGAACTGTTTTGAAAAGTCTGTCCTTTCCCTCCTGACTTGCCATGGCACCTTCATCATAAATCAAGTGTCCACATATGTGGGGAGCTGTTATTTGGTTATTTATTCTTTCCCACTGGACTATTTGACTTGCACCAATTTCTCTGCCTTAAATGCTATCACTGGAACAGCAAGTAAAAATCCATCTTAGTTTGCTGAGATCAGGGAAATAGGAGAGTCTTGGGAATGAAGAGCAAAAATATTGTAGAGAACATCTATTCCAATTCTTCATTTTACAAGGACTTTGAAGCCCAAATAAGGCAGTTGCTTGTCCAAAGTAACATGCCATGTTACATCACAAACTCAGATCTCCTCATTCTCAGACTACAATCCTTTCAAAGTAAAATCTGAGCATCCTGGGGATTTTGAGGGCAAGAGGAGTGTGATTTTTGGAAAAGAAGATAAATAAAGTTAACTTGATGAAAGGGAACATGAGTGAGAAGCCAGAGCTTTTATTAAAAATGTAAGTATTTATTATTGCATTAGAGGAAAGAGGCACAAGCATTTCATTTTGATTTTGTCATTGGTTGGGTTCTAGAAAACAGGATAAAGGACAAGTATCAAAAGTAAAAGCTGGAGAAATTGCACAGTTCAGCCATATCTTGAAAAGTGAGCCAGAAAAATAAGTGTGGCAGAAAAACAAGGCAAGAAAGCAGAGAGAACTGTGGATTATTGATATTATTTTAACCACAAGAGTGATAGTAGCCAGGAACTCAAAAGGAATCCACCAAAGTAGACTAAAACAGAGCAGACTGACCCTGTAGTACTGATGGGACTCCAATATATCATAACCAACTTATGGGGATAGTACATGCAAATGATGGGAATAACAATAAAAAATGGAGCTCTTCAAGTTCTGGGGAGGTTTTGTTAGGCAGAAAGAAATGCATGGGATGAAAAGGAGAGAGGGCCCCAAAAAATGATTCAGGGAGTTGATCAGATAGAGCCAGAGGGCCATAAATGACTCAGAGAGTTAATCAGATGAAGCCACAGGGTCTTAGAGTGACTCAGGAAATGTCCAGGGTCCCCCCAGAAAAGAAACATCAGAGGCACAGGCATAGCAAAGCCTGTCCTCATTTTACCAGTCAGAACAAGCCTAGAGGGCTGACAGCTGTCAATCAAGGACCTCTCTGCCCTGCCAAAACTACATCAAAGCCTCAGAATGAGCAACCAGGCCTGTCTCACCTTAGGCAGGTCCACTCTGTTACTCTCTGCAGAATGCATTAAAACTGACTTTGCTTTCTTGACTTTGGTTTCTCTTCTCACTATATCTGACTTCCCTGTGACACCGAGCTGGGTTCCTTCCTTCCTTCCTAACAGTTTGGGATGAGCATGTACAACAGACAAAAAAGAAAATTATGTTATAACCAATAAGAAAATGATTTACATATAAAAGGGCTAACTTGAGTCTATGCACTCTAAAGAAATTCTAGGGACTCAGGTCAAAGTCAGTGAAAATAACAAAATATGGAGTTTCATGGCCACAGTGTCTCACCTCAGCTATTTAAGAAAGCATCTTCTCTTGAAAAGAAACCTCAGATCAGGAACCCAGGGCCAAGACAGGAGGATCACATCTCCTGGTCCCCTGTATAAAGATTCACAGCTCTGATGGCCTTCTCTGCTCTTGCCCTAGAGGGCTGGGGCTGCCAGAAGAGAGAAATGATACATGGAGGCATTCAAACATTTATTGAGCATCTACTAAGATCCAGGTAATTCACTAGACATTAAGGATATTGAGATAATGCAACATTCCCTGGTCCTCAAGATGTTCATAGCCTAGTTTAACTCATCTTTCAAATCACACTAGAAATGCTTTCCCAGGTTTAATTCATAGGATAAATATGAAGATAAAGAGCTATAATAAACATCAAATGGTATGAAGAGTTGAATGTATACATATATATATATATATATATATATATATATATGATGAGTTTCTTTCTAATTCTTCCATGAGTTTAAAATTGTGATTTTGCATAGATTTCTCTTTGGAAAGACCTAACGTTAGCACCACTAGAGTGTAAAGAAGGGCTTATCCCATCACAGCACAGGTGCTAGAAAGCAGAGAAGTCATGAAGAGCAATCTGTTACAGGAAATGAAAGATCTACGGGCCAGACCTCAGGCAGGTCACTGGAATTCTTGTTCCTTTGCGATTCTCAAAACCTGTATCCCAAAAACTCCCTAGGATTGAGAGCTACAGTGAAAATTGTATGGGGTATAGCTCAGGAATTTACATATTTAGCAGTGACCACAGATAATTCTGATGCAGGTTTCAGATAGGCCACCCTGTTATTGGAGGCTCACATTTAGTCTATAGAGAGCATGAAGAAGTTCACTGGATAAGTGCCCATTTAACAGTTTATTTAATTAACAACAGCCAAGCAGATGACTCAAGCCCCAAAGTACAAGGTGGGCCTTTTCCATTTATTAATTGAAGATTAAGATTCCATTAATCTTCAACCAGATTTTGACCATTAATTTCAAAATTCTGACTGTTACTTCATCTATCCCATCTCTCAGTCCCAAACTGGCATTATAGAGATCAGCATCACTGGGCTTTTCTCTTTCATTATAGATAAATTTGTCAAAGCCCTCATGTTCATGGACAATACTGAAACAACCTTTTGTTGGGTGGAAGTGGCCCTGCTTCCACGATAATTTTTGGATCAGTGGGAGATGGAAACAAACCAAGTGGAAAATATTCATATTCTACTTTGTTGTGAGGACAAAGACATTGACCAGAAATACCCTCAAATTAGAAGCTCTTATCTATGGAAAAATTGCCTCTCATATATATGCTTTAAAGTCTTTACATGTTGAACTAAAGTCATGTCTTTTTGGCAACCTTCAAGCTATTTACCTCAACACTTGATTGGAATTAACAACCAAAAATTAAAATGGTTTCCAAGAAGTAAGAAAATTAGAAGACATACTTTCAAATTTCATGAAGCATTAACAGGTGAATCAATGTAGAACATTTGCAAATAATAAAAGAGGAATGCTGGCAGATAATGTTATCAATATGTGTGTTCAGAAGGCTGAACAACATGAGTCAATATCCTTTGGATCCATCTGGTTTACTTATGTGAGTCACATAATGTACTGGGCAGTTTATTTTAAAAATCTAACAGTACAACAATTGTTTTTGTTTTTTTTTAAACTGTGGGGGAGGGTTGTAACTCTAACTAGCAAATGAACAGAAAAGATCAATACACATATGAATATATATCATAGCCAATACTGTGCCTGTACAGTAGCCCCCTTACCCACAGTCTCTTTTCCATGGTTTCAGACACATTGCCAAAGGTCACCAGTAGCTCAAAGCCATGTCACAATGTCTACAACATTCATGTCAGTTCATCTCATCATGTAGGCATTTTATCACCTCACATCATCCCAAGAAGAAGGGTGAGTAAAGTACAATAAGATAGTTTGAGAGAGCAAGAGACCACATTCACCTAATTTTTGTGCAATGTATTATTATAATTGCCCTATGTTATTATTATTGTTGCTAATCTCTTACAATGCCTAATTCACAAATTAAACTTTATCACAGACATGCATGTATACAATATAACATAGTATATATATATAGGGTTTGGCACTATCTGCCATTTCAGTCATCCACTGGGATCTTGGAACACATTCCCCATGGATAAGAGGGGACTACTGTATTTGGAAAACATTCTCTAACCTCATGCAAAAATTCCAGAGCAAGATGAAGAAAGGACAGTGAAACAAACAAACAAACAGCTTATATTTTAATTTAAGGTGCAAATATAGCAAAGTGATAATGACATAAACATTATTAGTTCCTGTTCTTACTACAAAGTTCATTTGCTTTAACAGGCTCCGAGGAGTAAGTAGTTCACTGCTTATGATTTGGGGTACAAGTAACACAAAATAAAGCCACAGATATATTGCAGGTATATGACAATTCTGTATGTATTTTACCAAAATAAATTTTCATTTACTGAAAAAAAATTACCTCTGGAAAAGCAAGTAAAAAAGTCTGTATCTAACTTCTACTTCATTATCTCTATTCGAATGAACTTAACTATTTTGCATGGAACTGAGAAGGTCAAGATCATACCGATATTCTGAGATGAGCCAGAAGGCTCCATTCCCTTCCAGAATACAGATAGCATCTTTTAGTCATGTAAGCTCCCTTCAGTGTATCCACAATGGTCATGGGGAAAGTTGTTGAAAGTGAGTATCTTAACAAAACTTCATCACAACATTTGAAACATTTATAGCACCTGCCTTACAACTAATACATAGTAAATTAGTGTCATCCTTTATACAAAGGGCAGCTCATAACATTTTATGTCACCCATATATAACATAATAAATTGGCACAATAACATATTCCCAGTGAGGATGGGTAAGGGGATTGCCACATTGACTGGTCTTTTTGAATGGATATTAAAGAGTTGGAGTGAAAAAACACTAATTTTTATTCCATTATATCTAAAGATAACAAAAATTTTAAGTAACTTTAGCCTCAATTTTTGAATTAATTCCCTCCTTTCTAGGCCATTAATTATGAAAATTGAATTAATTTTCAACTCATCATTTCATTTCCTGCTGTATACAACTGGTGTCTCTCCTATGTTTATTCCAATCTGCCAAATAGGTTGTAAAGCATGAAAACAAACTGAGGAAATATGGATCAGTACAAGTGCCATTAAAAAAGAAACCCAGCAAAATATTCTATTGAAATGTTTCAAACTCTGTGTTCTGCTTATCAAGGGGAGATGTCATCCAAAACTTTAATTGGTACCTAATAAATGCAGATAAAATTGGCCATCAGCTTCTGGCTCTATCCCATGCTCAGCTCGTAATTGGAAGGCCTGCCTGGCAGATGCCTGTCAACACTCCGAGGGTGGTGGAAATGAGGAGGAATGTGCAGAAAGAACAGTAGCGACAAAGCATCCACTTCCTTGTGCTCCATCTCCTCTCTGGAATTATAGCATGAACTGAGACCCCTCAGATTGTGTCAGAATAGCAGCACTCTTGGGCCATGCCCTATTTTCAGAGAGAGTAGTGATGAGAGTTTTTGAAGATGAAATTGTTTGGATCTGAGTACTTGCTCTACCTTCATGCTGCCCTTAAGTCAGGTAATAGGGAGCTTCATCCACAGGTCCCATGTGGCCTACATGGAAGGTGTAATACAGGAAGAGAAGATATAGGCTGAGTCTCACCTCCTTCTAAGGCAAGCACTGCCAACCCTTCATGTCAGCTGTTAAAAGTGAGCTTGGCTAACCCTCAGGAACCTTCTCCCACAGTGCTCCAAATGGCCTTTGCCAGCTGATTCTTGCAGAAGGCAGTTTGCAGTCCCTAGAAAGAAGAACCCACACGGAGAATGGACATTCAAGGTCCAGACTCACAGCCAGCCTCACCAGAACCTGCTAAACAACTCGGACATTCACTTGACCTGTGTGCCTTCAAGCTTCCTTTTCTAAAAAGGAAAATTTCTCTGATTTTCAACATTCTAAAACAAGCTATGCAATTATTGTGATGATTATTATAATTGCTTTTAAACTGCTTTTAACAAATTATTAGATAGTACCTAGAAAGATTATATGCACCTATTAGTGAGAAGGTTCTCTAACCTAAATAACAAGTTACTTAAAATGTCATGTTGTTTATCTGTAAGCCACCATCTGATTCATTATTATATTACTGACTACTGGTAGGAATTCAAATGCTCACATCTTATAGCAATGCATTTGGCTTTTGCTCTGTTGTCACAACAAAATACTATAGTAGTACTTTTCTGAATCAATAAATTTGACTCTTCAAGCACTACTGAGTTGCCAGCATTTCCCTTATCCAGTGCTATTTCATGGAAAAAGGCACCATTTTGTGTCCAAAAGCAGAAAATTGATTTTCAGGGTCACCACCTTTCCACATAATTCATGGAATAAGAGCTATATTTAAACCACATCTCAATGACAAACATGCAGGAAAGATGACAGTTGTTGATAAAGTCAAGTCCAGCTAGAAGGGTCTGTTCAACATAAATAAAGAGAAAGTCAGTACCTGATTTTGTTCTTGGTTCCTATTTCACCATTGCTCAAAAGGACATTTGAAATTGCTTTCATAGAAGTTGACGGAGCATGATTTAAAGTTGCAAGAATGTTAATCACAGTGAGCATCTTTAGTTACTGTAAACCAGAGTTCACAAAAACATGTGAGCATCTGTTTCATTTTGAATCAGTTATAGGCACTTTAGAATATGTTTCTGCTCCTAAAGTCACATCTCCCTTGTTTTCCACCATCTGCAAAACATAGCATGTGACTGGCTTAGGTGACAGTGACTAGCAATTCGCTATGCTAACATGCTGGATGTGCTAATTATTAAAGAATGGCCCTGCTTCTGTCTCATATTAAAAAGAGAAAAGAATGAAGTGGTATAGGAAGGACATTGTAAGTGATTTGAAAATATTTTTTAAATTTTAATATAATTAAAGCAGTGTGGTCCTAGCACCAGAATAGACAGACGGGTAAATGGAACAGATTAGAGAGCCCAGACCTAGAATTTGGTGATGATGGCACTTCAAATAAACCAAAGAAAGATACTGAGGAAACTAGGTAATTTTAAAAAAATGTTTTTAATCTATAACTCCAGACGAGGAAAAGAATGGTGAGTTTTTAAAAATGAAGACTATACGATATAGACACATATGCATGTGGTTGGAGAAATGAAATGGAGAGAAATGGCCCTGAGGATGGAGGATGGAAGAACAAAAAATAATAAAGTAACACACAGGGCTTCTGCAGAACCAGTGAAGACAGTGTGTCATCAGTTAAATGCGATCAGTTAAGTTCAGCACATCTGAGGTCAAAAAAAGAAGAAAGAAAGAAAGAAAGAAAGAAAGAAAGAAAGAAAGAGAGGGTATGTAGTGAATATATATCTGATCTTGGGAATAAAAAGTTCTGCTAAGAATAAAAACAAGGAGAAAAGAAAAATGATCAGTTTACAATATTACAATAAAATCTTCTGTAGGTCAAGAAAATCATAAATAATGACTTTAAAAGGCAATAAACTAAGGAAAATATTTGCTATGCAAAAAGAGATTGCTATCTTAATATGTAAATAGGTCTAACAAATCGATAACAATCCTGATAGAAATACGAGTTAATTATAATGAACAGTTTACAAAATAAATAGTCAAAATGATCAACTAAGCACAAGCATTAGCCTGTGTAAATTCCAATGTATAAAAATACAAAAAGGAATAAACCCACAACCATGAAAAGAAGGGAGAATGAAACAGGCTGCATCAATGAAGAGAAAGCTCTAGAAATCTCTGGAAGAAGGAAAGCATATGATACTGAGTAAACATAGGAAATAAGAAACTCTGGGATCAGAATCCTTAGCATAGTGGAGGCAGAAGTAAGTAGGATTCAGGGCAGACAGAAGGCTTGAAGACAAAGTAATGTGCATTCATCCTTCAGTCCTGTCCTCAGCCAGAGTAACATGATAGCATGCTTTTCACCCCAGGCAAAAGCCAGCCAATAATAACGAATAAATGATGGCCATTCTCGCTCTCACGTCCACAAGATGGCTGCAATAGATCCTGGTATCAGATCCTCAAAAAGCAACATCCCAGGCAGAAAGTGGACTCCTTCCTCCTTTTGGCTATTTGTGAGAGCTAGGAAAGTTTTACTAGATGCCCTCCCCCCTTGCCACCCTCCACACACATCTCAACCATCAGGCTTCCTTTATAATCTCTTTGGTGTCTGGCCATCACTGAACCAACTACTGACAGCAGGAATGGAACAGCCACTGTAGCCCAGCCCAGTGAGCACTCACCTGAGTCAGATGGTGAAAGGTGGACACCTGGACTCTTTTACACAAATGGAGAAGTTGCTATAGTGTCTGCAAGTATCAGTGTTTGCCACATCAATGCTGTTAGCTTTGCAGAAATACCAGGCAACATCATCCCCTCAAGAGTTTATAACACTTGAATTGACAACAGAATTATGTTTTACAGGGCAGATTCTCATAAACCATTACCAAACTGTGGTAAAAATAGCCACAGAACAGTGTTTTGAGTTTATGGCAGCGTCCTGGCTTTACCTTTAATATTTTGTTTTTCACTAATCCCCAGGGCAAACTTTTTCTACAGTCTAGTTGGCACCAGAATACACACCACATTTATTCTCCCACGATCGTCTTTATACATGGCCCCCCTAAAGGGCTCTGGGCCAATCTCGGCAATAAAATTACTGCCCTTGCCACTGGTGCTGCTGTTTCTAGATCCCTTTTATTGAACACTTGCTTATGTTGCTGGCACAGCTAAGCACGTCTTGTGAATTGTCTCGTTCTTCCCTCTAACCACCCATAAGGAGCAACGCTGCTTCCCTGCATGCAGGCAGAACGATAGGGTCACCGTGTAGCTGCTGCCATGGAGACGCTGTTCACTTGCCCTGACCCCAGCCCAAGCCAAACACTACTTCCCCTGCGTGTGGCTGCTGCCTCCAAGTCTAGACTCCTAGAAACGTGGCATTTGGATGACATGGATAATAAATGTGCTCATCTTTCCATATGAGGCAATTTTCCAAAAAGAGGATTAGGGGTAGTGAATGCAAATGGGACCTAAAGGAGGTGTACTAGTCAGGGTTCTCCAGAGAAACTGCATCAACAGGGGAGGGAGGGACAGAGAGAAGAAGTGAGAGAGAGGGAGACGGAGAGATTTTACAGAGCTGGCTCTCACAGTGTGGGAGCTGGCATGTCCAAAGCCTGCGGGACAGGCCGGCAGGCAAGAGGACAGGCTGGCAGGCAAGAGACACTGGCAGTTGCTGCTGCAGACTGGAGTCCAAAGGCAGCTGGAGGAAGCACTTCTTCCTCAGGGAACCTCTGTCTTTTCTCTTAAGGCCCTTTATGGACTGGATGAGGTCTACTGATACATGGAGGGTCATTTGCTCTACTCAAAGTCTGATGATTTAGGTGTTAATTACATCTGAAAAATACCTTCCCAGCATCATCTAGGTGGGTATTTGACCAAAATCTGGGTACCACTGCCTGGCCAACTGACATATAGAACTCATCACAGGAGGGTTTGGGTGAAATTCACAGCATGGACAGCATGGATGCAGCTTGTCAGTGCAGCCATGCCTTCTGCCTGTGACCATAATATACACATTCATGAGCCAAGGCCCTCCTCCCCAGTGAGTTCCACACAGCTCAGCTCCAGGAAGCCAGGCTGAACTGGACTATGAAATGGAATCAACTAGCTGTCAATGGCCTACAAGGGAGTGTAGGTAGCATCCTTTCCACGCCAGCACCATGAGCATGGATCATGTTCCATGTGCCTACTACAAACTAACAGGGCACCTCCAGTCTCCTCTGAGGTCCCTACGGGCTCTAACAGACAGATTTAGAGAATTAAGATAAACAAAAAGTGAGAAAAGCACTTTTTCCAAATTAACATATTTCTGAGTGAAAAAATAAAGCTTTATAATGAACTACCCACATAATTCTCTAGGAAGTAAGCTAACTCTCTACCATCATAGCCAATGCTCAGCAATTACAGTTACTTTTCACCTGCAACCTTTCAGGCCTGTACCAACCTCAAGTTTTAATAACTGCAACTATTTGAGTTTTTACACTGGGTACAATTATATGTGTATATGATTAGCACATCTCCTGTATTACTAATTCACACTTGGGGGATATTCAAAAAATATTCTGATTTTTAACAAAAATACTGCTATTATGCATTATATGGCAAAAACCGTGGTACTAACAATTTTGGCTAAAATTCATCTGATCTTATCAATCACAAAATAAAGGCAAAAATCCTATTTTGCACTGGACACAAATATACTGAAAGTTACAGAGAAGACCTATTCCTTTTATCATCAGGCCTATCTTTGATTCCAAGGATGTCTGGAGATAGAGCATTCATTATTTGTCTTAGTTAAATACTTAGAGTTCTAATCCCAGAACTGCCAGCTCTGTACACCTCCAAACTCACAGTCTGGCCTGAGGTAATATGCACTCAGAAGGTTGGTCTCATTTTCCTGGATGGCTGAGCAACTTAACCTCTGAGCTTCCATTTTCTTATGTTTAAATTAGGGGTTAGACCAGTTACTCCAGAATTCTGAGTCCCTACTAACCAAAGAATTTATACAGTACCCTAGCACATTTTACATGCTCCATAATAACACAAACACATTCATATTTACTATTTAATATAAGTTAAACATTTTATGTATGAATTGACTCATTGAATCCTCATGAAAGCCAGGTTAAATAATTAGAACTTTGTGTTTTCCGAACACACCAATATCTCTGCCCCCACCCAGTCTTCTTCAGAACTTTGCCACAAATCATCAAGAGATTAAATCTATTTCCATTCCCCTTGAACTTGTGTGGGCATTTGTGAATTCCTCAATTAATAGAATATGGTAGAAAGTACGTGCATGACTTCCAAGGTTAGGTGATACAGCTTCCACCTGGCATTTTCTCCCTTGGGATGATTGAATAGGAACCCGGTCACCATGCTGCATGGAGAGGGCTCGTATAGGTGTTCCAATCAAGAGCACCCAGCTAAGATGTTAGCTGACAGCCAGCATCAACCTCAGTCATGGAAGTGAATGCACCTTTGGATAATGCCAGACCCCAGAATTTGAGTCATCTGAGCTGAGGAGCAGAGCCAAGCCATTCCCTGCCACCCCAAACTGAAGACTTATGACCAAAACAAATGATGTCATACTGTTAAGCCACTAAGTTTTATGGTGGTTTGTTATGCAGCAATAGATAATTAGAACAAGGCTGATGATGTTTTATTAATATTTTACAGATGAAGAAACTGAGGCAAAGAGAGACTAGGGAAAGTGTCCAGGCCACACAGCGTGTAAGAAGAATCTGAACTTAGGCAGTCTGACTCCACAGGCTGGGCTCAAAGACACTCTGCTTACTTTCACTTAATAAATCATTATTGAAAGAATGATTAGTCATTGATTCATAGCCCTACTTATTCCTGGTGATATTTCACAATGTATCTTACCTAACCAAATTGTTTAATATAGTATATATTTTAAATAATTTATATATAATTGTATGTATTTTCCCCAAAGAAATCATGTTACCAAAAGCTAAAATCATTGATAATATATTTTAGGGGGAAGAAACCCCTATATCAGAAGAGTTTTTCTTGGCATCTTCTATTTATGCTTCCCAAGAATATAACATATTAAAATTTTACTGCTGGGAGAAGCAATTTCTAAGAAGTCTCACTCAATTCATTTATACTGTATCTATAAAATCCCTCTGAGGAATATATTAAGACTATAAAGATCAGGGTCCTGCCTATGAAGAAAAGAGTTATGGTGGAAGAAAATATGGGTAGCATCTAAATTACGCAATTTATGTTTTAAAGTTTATAGCATATTAGATATTTTGAGGTAAGATAAATGATTTGATGAAAAGTCTTATGCAAACATTGAGCTATAATGAATGAAAAAATGTTTTATTTCACAATTGGTTAAAAATACCTAATCCTTAAAATCCTGCAAGTTGATATTGTAATGTGCAATTTCTTTTGGAGGAGAAAACATAGTCAAGACAACTGGCAGGTGTTGTTGTTTTCCTAGACTCTATGCCTAAACATGCTAAGCCCCCTGAGGGCAAGGGTTACATCTCTTTAGCAGTAGCCCAGCCCTGGCACATAATATTTGCCCAATAAATAATTAATTAATATGAACCAAGCTCTGTTATAGATGCTGGAAATTCAGAGATCAGGCACAAAGAATAATCTTGAACTATAGTAGTGCAGAAGCATAGTGGGGTTGGCAACCATTAAACACTTGATGGCATTGATGGTGGTGAGCAGCAGCAAGGGCTGTCAAAGCCCCTGGCCTTCTTGGGCATGATACCCCTCTGCCATCTGCTGTGCATGTTTAGAAACCTAGAAATGGAATTACAGCCACATAAAGAGGATGGATTAATATTAGGCTGGCTGAGCTCTTGGCTCACCCACTCCCAACATTCTTCGTGACACATGAAAACCACAATCTAAAAAGGATGCTCTGAGCACTTGCCCGGAGCCCTCCAACTCCATTCATTCCACACCTGCCCTTTGCTCCCTGCTCTGGGTTCTCTGGCTGTATCAGTCTGCTTTTCTCCCATGATACTTTTTTTTAACACTTTCGGACTTGCAGGGAAGTTATAATAGTGCTGTGTACCCTGGCATTGGAGATGATGTGGCTGGACTAAGACAACCCAGTAACCAGCACAGAAAGGGGCCCAAGTTCTTGAGGGCTGCCTCTCCCAGTGCCCTGTCCTGTGGGACAGCCAGTGCTCCTGAGGATCCCCTTTCCAGGGGCACTGCCTACAGTGATGCTGAGGTCCATGTTCCACACCCAGGAGTGGTCAAAGTCCACCTTGGAGACCTTGCCTGGCCTCACCAGCAAATTGATAGAAAAGAGCAGTGAGCAAAACTGCCCCCTTGGATGCAGCACTGAGGGCCTGATCATTGCAGAGTAAACAGCCCCTCAAAAAACAGAAAGCAGTGTCTTAGGTTGCATGACCATGACATTGTAAAACACAGAGCAGGTCCCACCAGGGAAGCAACTCCACTGCAAAGGAGAGAACTGACCTGTGTGCGGGCCTTAGATGCTCTTCAGAGGCAGAATGCCAGCCTTTCCAGCAGTGTCTTTGATGTGCAGGTCTGTTCTGGGCCCTGCAGGAGGTTCAGCAGCATACCTAGGCTCTAGTGACTAAATACCAGTAGCTGGGCCAGTTTTATGCTCTATGACTGGTGCAGTCACAGGACCCTGCACTGGGTTTAATGCTCTGCTGTTGCCCTCTTGACATTCTCAATAATCTTCAATCTGAACTCGTGTTTTGTGAGTGAAGGTTAGTGGGAGAATGGCATGCAGCCTGCACAGGGGAGCTGCACAGAATGTGTCATTGCTTGCCACCCCATTTGCATATGCCTATCACTATAGCAGTGCCCCGTGAACACAGAATCCCAGTGGATCATGATGTGTGTGTGTGAGTACTTGAGGCAAGTGTGCTATGTCTACACTTGAGTGAGGGGTTGGGGAGAGGCCATACCTGCTGTTAGAACCATAACTTAGAACACAGAAAGAAGGAATGGCATTCTAAGAAACATAAACGACTAAGGGACACTATCATATTCTTTCTTGCTCTTGTTACTTCCTTGAATTAACTAACCATTTATGTTGAAAATGACAAAGCAAGAAAGAGAAAGATAGGGTGATCCTTAATTGCTTTACTTTCAGTCCTTCCTAACATATCAGCAAGACAAAGGTAGAGCGTGTTGGCAGAACATGTGTGCTTCAAGAACTGAAATAAAAACCTTCAATATCTGTTGAACCACTGTGTTGTACATTTGAAACCAAGTAAGACTGAATATCAATGATACTTCAATAAAAGATAAAAAATAAATAAAGTCAAGGGATAAAATCTGAAACTAAAAATTGAAGAAACAACAGAATAAGAATATTACTTAGAAAGATGGAAGTAAATATCAGAATAAACAATGGTTATTTTATCTGGAGAGTGAGACATAACAATGGGGAGCATGGGGTAGGGAATGCTGGTTTTTCATTAACAGTATTGTCATAATGGTTTGCTTTTAACAAGAATTTATATCATTAGATTAAAAGTAAAGCTTAAGTGAAAAAACTGTATTTATAGATTTCTATAATACCAACTTTTGGGCTCATATTCTAAAAGTCAGACAACAGTGCTATGTTATATTACTTATTTACAATAGCCAAGATATGGAAGCAATCCAAGTGCCCATCAGTAGATGAATAGGTAAAGAAGATGTGGTACATATATACACAATGAATAATATAATGTAAGAGGCACAGGAAGCAGATTAACTAACTCCAAGTCAGATAGCAAGTCAGCCATTAGAAAGGAAATCTTGCCGATGGTGACAACATGGCTGGACCTAAAGGATATCGTGCTAAGTGAAAAAAATCAGAGAAAGACGAATACCACAAGAAACCACTTATATGTCGAATCTAAAAAACAAAACAAAGAAGTAAAAAGGAAATGGACACCTAAATACTGACAACAGACCATTGGTTCCCACAGAGGAGGAGGGTGGGAGGACAGGTGAAATACGTGTAGGGGATACAAAGGCACAAACTTCAAATTATAAAATAAGTTAGTCACAGAAATGGAAGTACAGCATAGAGGATATAACCAATAATGCTGGTACAGTAACAAGGGGTAACTACACTTACCATGGTGAGCACTTAGTAATGATCAAATCGCTAGATTGTACACTGGAAACCAATATAGCATATCAGCTATTTTCCAAAAATAAATAAATAAATTTCTATATAATTTTATCAACTATTTTCCAAAAATAAATAAATAAATAATCACTATATAATTATAAATTACTTTACATACTATATAATAATTACTATATGTATTTTGCTATATGAAATAAAACAATTCAATAAATTTTGTGCAGAAATACATATGCACGTACAACCTATGAACTTTGAATTGCACAGTTTCATCGATTCTGCATATGAGTTTTTAAAACTAATATTGCAAGGAACTAAAATAAATGGTAAAATTCATGCTAATCATTTAAAATTTCAATTTTTCTTGACTTAAGAAAACATTATGCAGCAAATCGTAAACACTATGTCAAGAGAGAGAGGCCGGGAGATGCGGAGGTAGGAGAGGAAGACCAAAGGAGAAAGGACAAAGCCTTACACGTTTAGTACCTTTAATGACAAGCCAAGTAACGTTTTCCAAAGCCGTGTTGCCTGTATGATTCACACATTAACTTAGAATTCTTTTTTTAAAGAGTTGAAGACTAATCATTTTAAAAACTAAATATGTATAATTGCCTTTTATGGCAATATAACAAACCATGGGGCAACTCAATCTCAGGATTTCCAAAACAAAGTGGAACACTTAGTATGTGACATAGCATTAAATATTTATTTTCAGGCTCATGCATTACATAGAATATACTATAAATAATAAATATGTTATTCTTATCTCACCATATAACACTGCTTCTAAGTTAAATTGTATAACAAAAAAAAAAGTCTTAGGTTAAGGGAAAACTGATTTGATTATATATTTACCTAGATTCTTTTCTTTTATGTTTGAAATTTGCAGTAACATGCCCTTCTGCAATGTGAAACCAAGAAAACTGTCACTATTTCTCTATTTGACCCAAATTATTGTAGGAACACAAAAGGCTTAGAACGTCATTGGAGCAGATATAGAGGAGTTCCTGGCACATATATCATGGGTTCTGCCTTATTTCTTCCTCATCTGTGACTTCGTACCTGTCTAAGATTCATGCCTGTGGGCAAACCACCCTCGGTGAAAATTCCTGATTGATGTCCCTCTAGGACCATGTGCTTCTGCCTTCTGCCTTTCATTGGAGGACTGCACTAACTAGGTTTTGACCCTTACCCTAACCATAGTAGGACTCATCTGCCTATAATTATATGGATCCTCCTGCTAACTGATGAGTGTAATCCTGGCTATATGACCACAATGGCCAGTGAGTGACAGTCCCATCATGAACAAGTGGACAAGACCACTCCCAGTTTCTAAAGAATGTCAATCCTGCCAATGACCAGAGCAGGGTTTGGGTGGAAAGGCCCCATGTGGGCAGCAGAGTTAGAACCCTCTCTTGATTTTACTTTAATGGGATGACTATGAGGTAAAAAGAAAGGTGAGCATTTGTTCATTCATTCATTCATTTATTCAACATATACCAAGCACTTGTATGTACCCTGTTTTGAGAAGAGAAGACACAAGAGGAACAGGAGAAGAGTCAGGCCAGCTGCCTGCCTGTTGTAGTTGCCCTTTGAAGTGAGACCGGTGGTTGTCAGACCAAAAGCACACTCAACCACCAGGAGAGTTTTTAACAAACACTTATACTTAAGACATGCCACAAGAGATTTTTCTTTTACCCCAAGGGCTGGACTTGGAGCATTAATAAACTAAATTTTCAAGGTATTTCAATGTGTAGTCACCACTGAGAACCCCTGAGCTACAGGACAGATAGTAATGGGATGGGCTGAAGGGACCAAGAAGTAAAATATTTATGATCAGATCAAAATCCTGAACCTCTTGATGTATTCATATGCTAATTTCCTTTGGGTTCTCCCGTGTTTAATCAAAGTCCACCTTAGCTATGAGTGGAGAAACAGGAAAAGACATGCCTACCCATGGTCAAGGCAATTCTTTAAAGGAAGCATAGCACACCCCCATCCAGGCCTGGTGGTCACAGTGGTCATTAAAAGCAGACTATCTCAAGCAAAGATAAGTAAGCTTCAGTAGCCAGAATCAGGCCCAGATCAAATACATCTACTCCTCTTGGAGAGTCTCATTTCAGGACTTCAATATATTCCTGCCTTCAGGGCATCTTTGTTGTCTAAAGGTAACAGAGACTTTCTTTATAAGGTACACTTCTGTACCTAAAGGGGACAAAGGGACTCTCTTTCCTCCCTTGGGAGTCACTGCCTTCCCATCTCCCA
The DNA here is from genome assembly GCF_030020395.1 of Manis pentadactyla. NCBI lineage: Eukaryota > Metazoa > Chordata > Mammalia > Pholidota > Manidae > Manis > Manis pentadactyla. Next base: position 114,808,797 of record NC_080024.1, on the reverse strand, counting down.
CCCCAGCACTCACCAACAGAGCCCTTCTGCATGGCCCAGTGGAACTAAGGAACAGTCGGGGTAAAAGAGGGTTTCTCTACTGAAGAAAGGCTTTCCTTTCTTCTGAAGCAGGCTTTCCAAAAGGAATCAGACTCAGACGAGACAGTCACTTCTTTCCCCACAGAGTTGATTCATCCCTCTTCTTCATCCCCATCTACTCTCTGCCCTTCAATATAGAACCCTAACCCTTTAGGGTATATCTTTATATTAAAGTCCACATACTAACCACTAAGCAAAGTACCTGGCACAGAGAAGAGAGGCAATGAATGTTGAAGAAATGAATGAAAATAACCAAAGTATTTATACCCCAGCCCCACTCACCTACGTATGGCCCTCCCCAATGTCCCAGCTCCACTCCCACCAAGGCTACTACCATCTCTTTCCCCAGGCTGCATGGGACCCTCACTGAGAGATCTGCTCCAGTCTAAGGTGTTGGGTGGAAGAGTGGTCTTCTTCTTCGTACTGAGTCCAATCTAGTGATCAACACTTCCACCCAACTAGCATCGCCCTACAGGCACAAGAAAGAATGGCAATGTAAAGGAAACTTTAGAGGCTGTACTTCTTGACAGAAGTTATTTTGAAAGCAAGACAACTATTATGTATTGACTTGTACAGCATGGCCTGATGATGTGATGAGATAATCTATTCTGAGGCATGAGTCAAATTGTAATTAAGACTATAGGAACTTCATTCTAAATACCACGGTTTTGGGTGATCAAATCTCATCTACAGTACTGCAATAAACATAAAATTTCATTTTTTATTACTGAAAATGTAAAATGCAAATGAAAAGGCAGAAATAGGTATATGAGAATGTTAGAAATTAATTCCATGGAGACAAAAATTAACAACTTCTGCCAGGCAACACATGATGTGGATTCCATGGTGGCCTCCTGTCTAAATACTAAATAGACGCAACATATGTGGTTAATGAGAGGTGTCCAGAACAGAGCTATTACATTCAAAATTTGAATGTATTTCTTGAGTACCATAATCACTAATTTCTCTCATTTTAAAGAAAAAAAATGTTTAAGGAATTGAAGAAGGCATTTCATTTTTGTCTACTAGTTTCAGCAAATAGATTATCTGTGACTATTTGGAATATGAAACAGCATTTCAGCCACAAGTTAAGGAAAAACAGTTCTCATTTGGCATTTACTTTATAAAGTTGTTCCTTTAAGAAAAATGCATGTGACATACCTAGCATACAGTAGGTCTTCTACAAACGTAGCTCCCTTGCCTTTTCTTACATTTATCTCCTCTGCTAATAAACATCTGTGCTGAGAACTAAGATACTAGGCCTCTAAGATGCTGAGGAGGACAACTATTTAGAAAATGACTGAGAAAGAGGCACAGGAAGCAGATTAAATATCTCCAAGTGACATAGCAAGTCAAGAAAACTTTTGAAGGAAAACTCCAACCCCTCTCCTCATCTCTAGTGAATGACTGTGTGGTTGTTTAGCAACAACATTTCTTCATAAGAAGAAAACAACAAAAAAAGCTTCCTTCATAAGAAGATTCATGTAGAACCAAAGATAATATTCAAAGAATACAGGCACAAAATAACAATTATAATATCATATAGTCATGGGGATGAACGTGCAGCATAGAGAAAGTCAATAGTTCTGTAAAATCTTTTTATGTTGACAGTAACTACATTAGTTGGGGTTTGCAACTAATAATCCAGATAACTGTCAAATCACTATGCTGTACACTTAAACCAATATTGTATATCAACTATATTTCAATAAAAAATGTATTTTAAAAAGGCACAGAGAATAACAATTTCTCAAATCCCCAAATAGAAATTTACCCTAAATAGTGAAATATATAAAACATAACACATTATACCCTCACTAGAAAATCATCATTCAGCTTTTAAATTTAGACAGGATCAGGATTATTCAGATCAGCAAGATGGCCATCTGCTTTTAAGCATGCAGCTGCTAGCCTTTAAACAGCAGCCTTCCATGATTCATAACTTATTCATCCCAGGATGTACTCAGACATCTGCTTTATCATCAGTTCAGCTTGTCATAGCATTTTGCTTTAAAGTTTCATAACCTCTACCGAGGTAACATAATGAACCAGTCAGTCAGTCTTCCACAGAAAGAATCAACCATATAGCTCCCCATGACTGATGGTCCAATCTTGAAATCATATACATACATAATGTACACAAAGAGCACATTATTAATCATTCCCTTTTAAAATAATATCAACAGTAATAGTTACCATTTAGCCACTGTGGGCCAGGCCCTTCATCTTTACCTTCATTACTGTTCTGGAAATAGATATTATGAGCTTTATTTTACAAACAAGTGAATCAGCAAGACTGGGTGACTTACCCAATGCCACTAAGTGTGGGCATGGCAGATGTGAGCTGTTGGAACCCAGGCCTATCTCCCACCAAATTCAAGCTTCTACAGCAATCAACTTTGCCTCGTATTTGAATTGCTGTGGAATAACTGAAATATTCTCACCAGTTATACGGAGAAAGAGAGACTCTATTTAGCCCAATGCCATTCACTCTCAACTCAAGAAATACCTTGCTGATGGCACTTAGTTAACATAAATGCTTTGAAAATTACAAAGTGCTGTGTAAATTTATTGGATCTTTTTAGTCTCCTGGTCAATTTTTGGTAATCCAAGCTGTCTATTTTTTTCGCACTTTCCATCACTAAGCACAGCAGCCTGGAGAAGACGAAGAATTCAGGAAGTGTGAAGGGACAGAGCCCTTTTCTGTGTGGTTTAGAGAACACCATGCATACTCTAACATAGAAGAAGAGGTGCTCAATGTAAGATTTTCTCCAAAGGAGACCAATCTTACCTCTTCTCTTTGTCTCTAATTCTAGTGTACAAATCGTTTGTTGCTTGCTATTATTTAAAAACTATGTTTTACATAGAAAATAGGTGGATCCAATGTCAAATCTCAGTTCTGAACCTAAAACTGGCCAGACATTCTCAATCTTACTTTTATCACCTGTAAAAATAGGGATAATGATACCTTGTGTTCTATGTCATTTTTTTTAATGATATGTAGAAGACAACTGAGTGGCATGAGATGATAATAGTCCATTCTGTAAACAATCATGTCACCAAATAACATGCTTGTCAGGACAACATTTTTGTTTTAAAAAGTGGGACATATATTCATAGAAATAAGGTCTGAGAAGTTTTATATGAAATATTAACAGTGTCACTGCTGGATAATATTGTGATTTTTATTTTCTTTTTTATTACACTCACTAAAATTTCTAAAACTGTAACAATAAAATTTCTCAAATGAAATATTATTTAATTTTAAATGATAATGGGGAATTAGAAAATACAGTAATTACAGAAGAAAGACATCTAGAGAGTCAGTAGCCAACTTAATCCTAACTTAAACCTTTAAAACCCTGCATTTGATTAAAAAGCAACACCCAAAAAGATGCTGCCTACAAGAAACCCACATTTAATGTAATGATAAATGTAATTAAAACATAAATGGATGGGAAACAATATACAGTCTATTCTCATTATTCACATAGTTATATTCTACAAAGTAGCTGCAAACACTGAATTAGCAAATATGGAATCATGCTTCTAAGGGAAATACAGGGTTAGGAAGGTTCCAGTAAGCCTCTGGTCAAAATGTTTTTGTCAACTGGTCAAGGTTATGTAGTATGTTTTTTATGTGTGTTTTGTTTAAAGACACTTTCTTTAATATATATTGTTGATTCAATAACATTGATGTCATAGCCAACAGCACTATATTTCAAGCCTAAATGAAGTTTATCTAACAATTACTTGCATAATGCATATCACAACCTTCTTGCACTTAGGGCACTAGACAACACCTCAGCAAGTAAGGACCATACCAAACAGTAAAATCATCAACAAAAGCACAAACGTGTGAAAATGAAATAGGCCACTAAAAGCACACTTGTTTATGGCATGAGAGCTCAAACAAGAAGACAGTATATTGCCTTGTTCAACCTCAGCTGGCAAGACTGATGTCAGGCAACTCAAATTTTTGTCACTCTGTGCATGTCCCGAATGACAGAGAAAGTGCTGCAAGTATTGACTTTGATTGATCTATCTTACAAATGGATTTCAGTGAGTAGGAAAATTTGCAAGTATGGAATCTGTGATAATGAGGATTAACTCATTTGTAACCTGCAAATACTCATCCAAAAAAAGTTGGAATGACTATGTTATTATCAGTGCAGAGATAGATAGACTCCAGAGTAAGAAAAATTACCAGAGATAATGAGGGGCACCGCTTAATGATAAAAGGGTCAGTTCACCAAGAAGACATACCAATTCTAAATGTGTATGCACCTAATAAGAGAGTTACAAAAATACATGAAACAAAAAGTGATAAACAACAATGAAATTCAATTTTTTTTTGGCTAGATGTTTCAGCATTCTTCTCTTAACCAATAAACCAATAGGCTGTACATGAGCTAGGATACAGAAGAAATGAAAAACACTATCAACCAACTGTATCAAACTGACATTTATGGAGTATTCCACACAAAAGAGCAGAGTACACATTCTTTTTAGTGTACATGAAACACTCACCAAGATAGACCATATTCTGCTTTACAAACATACCTTACCAAATTAAAAATAATTGAAATCATATAAAGTCTGGTCTCTAACCATAATGAAATTTAACTAGAAATCAGTAACAGAAAGATATGTAGGGAATCCCAAAATAATAGAAAACTAACACACTTCTAAATAATCCATGGGAAAAGAGGAAGTATCAAGAGAAATTAGAAAAAAATTTTGAATTGAATGAAAATGAAAATACAACAGTAAAATTTGTAAGATATGCCAGTGCAATGCTTAGATGGAAATTTACAGCATCAGATTTTTTATATTAGAAGAAAGAAAGATCTCACATAAACAAGCTACTTCTAATCTGAAGTCTAGGAAAAATAAAATTAAAATAGATAAAAAGCAACAAAGAGGAGAAATCAATGATATTGAAAACAGGAAAAACAATAAAGAAAATCAATGAAAACAAAAAAATGTTTCTTTGAAAAGATAAAAACAACTAACAAACCTGTAGACAAACTGACAAAAAATAAATAAAAAACACAAATTTCCAGTATCAAGAACAAAAGGCAGATATCAGTACAGACCACACACATATTAAACAGATAACAAGAGAATACTACAAACAAATTTATTCACAGAAATTCAACAAATTAGATGAAATGGACCAGTTCCTTTAAAAACTACCAAAACTCACCCAAGATATACAGAATGATCCTATATTAAAGAAATTCATGTTTGAAGAACTCCCTACAAACAAATTTCTAGGCCCAAATGGTCTCACTGATGGATTCTACCAAACATTTAAGGAAGCAATTATACCATTCTACATCATCTCTTTCAGAAAATCAAGGAGGAGGGAATACTTCCCATCTCATTTTTGAGGACAGCATTACACTGATGCCAAAACCAGACAAGAATGGCCCATGAATAGCAAACTACAGACCGATGTCTCTCATCAACATTGACCAACAAAATCTTCAACAAAGTATTAATAAACTAAATCCTTTAGTATACAAAAAGAATAATATATCATGACCAAATGAGTGTTATCTCAGGAATACAAGGCTGGTTCAACATTTGAAAATCAATCAATGTAATCCACCATATAAACAGTCTAAAGAAGGTTACCCACAAGATCATAGCATTATAATAAGGAAAAAAACTGACAATGATCAGCAGTTACTGTTGCTTCTACAAGAGAGTTAAGCAAGATTATAAGAAACAAGCTGAACATACAAAAATAATATTTCTATCCTAGCAATGGATGTTGGAAATTCTTTTTAAATGCTATTTACAGTAGCTCCTCTCAAAAGAAATGCTTAGGTAGAAATCTATCAAAATATTTGCAGATTTATATGCTACAAACTATAAATGCTGATGAAACAAACCAAAGAAGAGCTAAATAAATGAAGAGACAGATCATGTTAATGGATTAGAGATACAACATAGTTAAGATACTAATTTTCCATGAACTGATCTATAGATTTTATGGAACTCCAGTCAAAATCTTGGCAGGATATTATATAGATTTAGATAAAATGATTTCAAAATTTAAATGGAAAGGAACTACTACAGCCAAAATGATTTTGAAGAGAAGAAAAAAATTGGAGTATTCCCACTACTTGATTCTTCATTTTTTGGTATCATTAATCTACAATTACATGAGGAACATTATGTTTACTAGACTTCCCCCATCACCAAGTCCCCCCCAAAAACCCCATTACATTCAATGTCCATCAGTGTAGTAAGATGCTGTAGAATCACTACTTGTCTTCTCTTTGTTGCAGAGCCCTCCCCGTGCCCCCCCAACATTATACATGCTAATCATAATGCCCCCTTTCTTTCCCCATGTCCCTTATCCCTCCCTTCCAACAGATCCTCCCCAGTCCCTTTCCCTTTGGTAACTGTTAGTCCATTCTTGGGTTCTGTGAGTTTGCTGCTGTTTTGTTTCTTCAGTTTTTTCTTTGTTCTTATGAAGTGAAATCATTTGGTACTTGTCTTTCTCCACCTGGCTTATTTCACTGAGCATAATACCCTCTAGCTCCATCCATGTTGTTGCAAATGGTAGGATTTGCTTTCCTCTTATGGCTGAATAATATTCCATTGTGTATATGTACCACCTCTTCTTTATCCATTCATCTACTGATGGACACTTAGGTTGCTTCCATTTCTTGGCTATTGTAAACAGTGCTGCGATAAACATAGGGGTGCATCTGTCTTTTTCAAACTGGAGTGCTGCATTCTTAGGGTAAATTCCTAGGAGTGGAATTCCTGGGTTAAATGGTATTTCTATTTTGAGTTTTTTGAGGAACCTCCATACTGCTTTCCACAATGGTTGAACTAGTTTACATTCCCACCAGCACTGTAGGAGGGTTCCCTTTTCTCCACAACCTTGTCAACATTTGTTGTTGTTTGTCTTTTGGATGGTGGCCATCCTTACTGGTGTGAGGTGATATCTCTTTGTGGTTTTAATTTGCATTTCTCTGATGACTAGCGATTGGAGCATCTTTTCATGTGCCTGTTGGCCATCTGAACTTCTTCTTTGGAGAACTGTCTGTTCAGCTCCTCTGCCCATTTTTTAATTGGATTATTTGCTTTTTGTTTGTTGAGGTGTGCGCACTCTTTATATATTTTGGATGTCAACCCTTTATCAGATCTGTCATTTATGAATATATTCTCCCATACTGTAGGATGCCTTTTTGTTCTATTGGTGGTGTTCTTTGCTGTACAGAAGCTTTTCAGCTTGATATAGTCCCACTTGTTCATTTTTGCTTTAGTTTCCCTTGCTTAGGGAGATATGTTCATGAAGAAGTTGCTCATGTTTATGTCCAAGAGATTTTTGCCTATGTTTTTTTCTAAGAGTTTTGTGGTTTCATGACTTACATTCAGGTCTTTGATCCATTTTGAATTTACTTTTGTGTATGGGGTTAGACAATGATCCAGTTTCATTCTCTTACATGTAGGTGTACAGTTTTGCCAACACCAGTTGTTAAAGAGGCTGTCATTTCCCCATTGTATGTCCATGGCTCCTTTATCATATATTAATTGACCGTATATGTTTGGGTTAATACCTGAATTATCTATTCTGTTCCACTGGTCTGTGGCTCTGTTCTTGTGCCAGTACCAAATTGTCTGGATTACTGTGGCTTTGTAGTACAGCTTGAAGTTGGGAAGCAAGATGCCCCCTACTTTATTCTTCCTTCTCAGGATTGCTTTGGCTATTCAGGGTCTTTTGTGGTTCCATATGAATTTTAAAACTATTTGTTCCAGTTCATTGAAGAATGTTGATATTTTGATAGGCATTGCATTGAATCTGTAGATTGTTTTAGGCAGGATGGCCATTTTGACAATATTAACTCTTCTTAGCCAAGAGCATAGAATGAGTTGCCATTTGTTAGTGTCCTCTTTAATTTCTCTTAAGAGTGTCTTGTAGTTTTCAGGGTATAGGTCTTTCACTTCCTTGGTTAGGTTTATTCCTAGGTATTTTATTCTTTTTGATGCAATTGTGAATGGAATTGTTTTCCTGATTTCTCTTTCTGTTAGTTCATTGTTAGTGTATAGGAAGGCAACAGATTTCTCTGTATTAATTTTGTATCCTGCAACTTTGCTGAATTCAGATATTAGTTGTAGTCATTTTGGAATGGAGTCTTTAGGGTTTTTTATGTACACTATCATGTAATCTGCAAATAATGACAGTTTGACTTCTTCTTTACCAATCTGGATGCCTTGTATTTCTTTGTTTTGCCTGATTGCCATGACTAGGACCTCCAGTACTATGTTGAATAACAGTGGGGAGAGTGGGCATCCCTGTCTTGTTCCCAATCTCAGAGGAAAAGTTTTCAGCTTCTCACTGTTCAGTATGATGTCAGCTGTAGGCTTATCATATATGGCCTTTATTATGTTGAGGTACTTGCCCTCTATACCCATTTTGCTGAGAGTTTTTATCATGAATGGATGTTGAATTTTGTCGAATGCTTTTTCAGCATCTATGAAGATGATCATGTGGTTTCTGTCCTTCTTTTTGTTGATGTGGTGGATGATGTTCATGAATTTTCAAATGTTGTACCATCCTTGCATCCCTGGGATGAATTCCACTTGATCATAGTGTATGATCCTCTTGATGTATTTTTTAATTTGGTTTGCTAATATTTTGTTGATTATTTTTGCATCTATGTTCATCAGGGATATTGGTCTGTCATTTTCTTTTTTGGTGGGGTCTTTGCCTGGTTTTGGTATTAGAATATTGCTGGCTTCATAGAATGAGTTTGGAAGTATTCCCTCCTCTTCTATTTTTTGGAAAACTTTAAGAAGCATGGGTATTATGTCTTCCACTACTTTATTTTAAGACTTACAGTAAAGGTGTAGTAATCAAAATGGCATGGTGTTAGTGGGTGCATAGACATACAGATAAACAAAATAGAAAGAAAAGCCCCAGAAATAGACCCACACAAATACACCTAATTAATTTGTACAAGTTGCAAAGGTAATTCAGTGGAGAGATATCTTTCCAACAAATGGTATTAGAACAATTGGACATTCATACGAAAAAAATAAACCTTGACCTGTAATCACACCACATCCAGAAGTCAGCTTGTTGAGGACAGCATATGTGTGTCCCTCCAAAATTCATATGTTGAAACCCTAACATACAATGTAATGGTATTAGGAGTTTGGGCCTTTGGGAAACAATTAGGTTTAGATGAAATCATGAGGGTTGGCATCTAGACTACAATTAAATCTAAATGTAAATTTATAAAACTTTCAGAAAAAAACATGGCAGAACATCTTCCTGACCTTGAGTTATACAAAAAGCTCTTAAATATGACAGCAAAAGCAAAATATATAGAGGAAAAGAAAATGATAAATTAGACTGCACCAAAATTAAAAACTTTTTCCCTGAAAAATGTAAGTCTTAAAAGGATGAAAAGTCATCTACAAACTGGAAGAAAATATTTGCAAGTCACATATCCAACAACAGATTTGTATCCAGAATATATAAAGAACTCAAAACTCAACAATAAGAAAACAAACATAATGCCCAAAAGACTGGCAAAAGTTTTGAATAAACACTTCATCAAAGAAGATATACATGTGGAAAATAAGTTCCTGAAAAAAATTATCCAAATCATTAGTCATTAAGGAAATGCAAAATAAAATGACAAAGAATACCATTGCATACCTATCAGAAGGACAAAAATGAAAAGTAACTAGAGTCTCATACATTGCTGGTGATAATGCAAAATAGTACAACCTTCCTGGAAAACAGTGAAGCATATACTTACTATAAGATCCAGTATTCCCAAGCCTAGGTATTTACCCTAGACAAACGAAAACCTATGTTCACATATACACATACAGGAGTGTTTACCACAGCCTTATTCATAATCACCAAAGATTGAAAACAACCTACATATCTTTCAGTGGGAAAGGGATAAACAACTGTAGATACATCCATACAATGGAATACTACTCAACAACAAAAGGAACAAATTCTTGATAAACAGGACCACATGGATGAATCTCAGAGGCATTAAACTGAGTGAAATGAGACAGTTTCAACAGGTTATATATTGTATGAGTCCATTTATATGACATTCTGGAAAAGGCAAATCTCTAGGGGTAGAAAACAGATCAGTCATCACTAGGGGTTAGGGGTTGGGGAGAGGGCTTGACTAAAAGGTAGAAGATTTTTTAGTACAATGGAACTGTTTTGTGGTCATTACAAAACTCTGTGCATGCATTATAACTCTTAGAGTTGTACACCAAAATGTCAATTTAGCTGTATGTAAATTTTTAAAATAATAAATTAATATAAGTAAATTTATGCTAAAAAAAGAGAATTTATTTGGGTTGGCAGATTGTAAACCTTACAGTTAAGACAGAATACCATATAATTTATTTATTCATTGATCTTTCAGGAATTGGTAAAAAGTTTATATAAATAAATAAAAGCTATAACTACCTTGCAATAAATATTTTCTTAAATATTTTGGATAGCTTTCTTTAGAACTACTTTGCTAAATATATTTCATAGTAATCTCAAAAGTCAAGGGTCTGGCTGTCTAATTGCTTAAATTATACCATTTTTATTCTGTTTTGGCATCCTTGTAATCATAGCTTGCTAATTCAGGTGCAAGAGAAGAAAGAATTTTTTGTTGAGAGTTCAACTTATTTGAACACAGTCCAAGCAAGTCAAGTATATACCAGGCCCACCCACAAAAGAGAAGTGCATTAATCCCTATAGTACATACTAATTATTGGGGGAAATAGGAAATGGCCCAGGGATAAAGAAACTTCTGTCCTTACTTTCCACCTATTCTTTATTAGCTCTTTCTCAAGGGAAGAGGAGTTGCTAATCTGATGTTTCAGAGTCTGGAATTTTTTGGGTGAAATGATGGCATTAAAAAAACATGAATTTGTGAACATACTGTCTTTCTCATCCTGGAATAGGCCAAGAAATATACTGATATTCTCTGTGCCCTTTTTCACTTCCAACACCAATGTCCAATGGTCTTTCTTCTTTCTTCCACTTTGACTCTGTCCACAAATTGGTAAGAATGCCTTGATATTCCCCCACAAACCCAACAGAGCACCATATCAGAAGTCCAGACAACTCCTCTCAGAACTCCTTTTCCTCCCAATGGAAGCTGTTGCTATAGCCACAGACTAAGTGCTTGGGTCAGTTTAGTATCATCCACCAGATCCAAAGTGTTTTCCCCTATTAGTTGTGTCACCGTCTTTCCTTTTGCACTGGTTGTATGCTTCTAAATCTTCTCACATTGCTGTACAAAGATTGCACTCTCAGTTTAAGGGCAATAAAGGAGGAGGAATAAATAAGAGATTTAGGAAAAACAAGAGGCCACATTTTTGCCTTTTGTCTCTGCCATGTGCTCCAACTTAGTTCAACTTTTATTTAGGGATATATGATAATTACAGAGAAATTAATATATTTATACTTTATTCATCATTTAAATGTTATTAATTCTGTATAATTCCTTTAGAAGAAAGAAGAAATGACTGATAGGCTTCAAGTAACTGAATCCTTAAATAATTAATAGTCATGGCCCCTTATCTGTTAGGGGTTTAAAAATTGGTATGCACAAAATTAAGACCCTCCTAACTTACAAAGTCTATGAATGGTATAATAAGGAGGAAAAGTGTAGAACTGAATTGTCTGCCCTATGTAAACTGAGAAACCACCCAATGACTCTATCCAACTTAAGCCCTGTTCCTTGTAATTATAGACTAAATGAAACAAGACAATGCATATTTTATACCATATGATAAAAGCAAATCCTAACTAGAATTATCTAAAGTCCCACTCCATTTCTCCCTCATTTCATTGTACTTATGGACTGAAATTTGCTTCATGAACCTCTGTCACTTTTTACCTTTGCCATTAAAGTAAGCAAAAGAGGCAGCAGAACCATTCAAAGGCAAGCCAATCCACAGAGGCATGGCCAGAACTGGACCCCAGGATTCTTGTATTCTTTCGGTAAAATCCAAAAGTTATAATGGGTTTTGAAGAGCATGGTACAACTAACCCAATTTGTGAACAGCTCATTGTTAATTTATTGCTATATTCGTCTTTAATTATTATTTTATTTTATTAATTTTGGGATGATCATAGTGAATGCCTCTGTTCCCTCACTTCCTGAGTGTTAGGTAGACCTGGACAAAGGGGTGGGGGAGTATTTCCCTTGACTGGTACAAAACATCTGGGTCCCTAGATTATAGATATTTAGAAGAGCAATTGTCCTAGAAATGAGGTTGTAAAGCTGAAAATCTGGCAGAGTTCAGAACCATTTCATTATTTTGATTTTCTTTCAGAAGAATAACACTAAATGAGTTAGAAGCCATATAAACCCGTAGATAAGAAGATGAGATGACATAATATTTTTAGCACCCTGTTCTTATTACACCAAAATGTTTATTATTTTTCAAGAGAAATGCAAAATTAAAGAAATGACCTAAAAAAGTGTTTCCCCACAGGTTTCTGGACATATCCTATCCAGGTCAATTTATGCCATCTCTGACAGTTATGAATTACTTATATTCTTCCCATAGGAAATAAACTTAACTAAACTAATACAAAACCTGGAAGCAAAATGGAAATGTAAATCCCTGTCCACATAGTGGGCTGCTTACACCAAGTCAGTCCACTCCAGAAATTCCTTACTGCTCATTGCACAATCTTTCACCCACAATTTAGAAAATGCCTAGTTAATATCACCCAAACACCCTAACTCGGGACAACCAGTTTATCCCCCACCTTGGAAGTGGAAGGACATTTACTTGCCTTTAGGCTACATCTGACTTCGGACCAAAAAGCAGCTACTCCTAAAACTGGTGAGGCATTTGTCAGGAAGATAGGCTCTGGGGTTATAGGAGAGAGAATCAGAGGTCACAAAACTCCACCTGAGGCTGGCAAAACTATCTGGAATCAGCCTCCCTGTGGTTGGTAAAAGAGAGATGATATTGCTTACCTCAGAGGGTAATTTGAAGATCAAATGAGATAACGGCATAAAAGTGCTTTATAAAGCGCTTAGTAGTTTATAAATGCAACAAACAGCTGTTGTTTTACAACTTCACAGATCTTGTGTTGATTGAATAGCCACTGTATGGAACAGTTTCTCCCCTTGGATTATTTGGGGTGGGAAGCAGGGTTCCTGGTCTTTCCTCTAAGGCAGTCTGGGTCAGAACTCAGGTGAATAACATAACTGACAGAAACTCATTCCTGCCTTCTCAGCTAGCATGCTGATTTTGGGGTGGAATTGTGGTTGGGACTTCCTCTTCTCAAGTTTGGCTATTTGAATTTTTTGAAGCCCAGACTAAATTCTTCCCTTTTAAAAATGCAATATATACCTTTCCTCCAGCTATCTGAGGTCCATGGTCACAGCAAATGAAAACCAAACTTTCAGGTTAAAGAACTACAACAAAGTCAAAGAGTTTGAGGCTCCTGTACTCTCTTCCTTACTCCCGTTTTTCTACAGCAGTCTGTAATCAAAGCAGAGTCTGGAGTTTAAGTCAAGAAAAAAAAAAAAACTTTGTATCAATCCCTAGGACAACTACCTCCATTTACAATCACCACCCATTCCCCCGCTGCTCCCTGTTTCTGACCCCACCTGAAACACACCCACGTCCTTGCTGTTGAGGGGGTGGGGCATGGGGATGCTCACGCAAATGTACACACGAGCACACTCAAGTAAGCCCATCAACCCGCAGACAAATCTGACTCTTCGCCAACTTACAGCCACGGATAGCAGCGAAGGAACCAAAGTCCTTCATCGTCAGCTCCAAAAAGACAACGCAACCCCTGCCAGCGGCGCCGCAGTAGCAGCCTCTGTGCTGCAGCCTTCGGCCGGAGTTTCAGCTCTAATCCCTTAAGGAGTATTGCTCCTCTGCCCTTTGTCCCACCCTCCTGGTCTTCATCCGCTTCTCTCCTCACGAGGTCGGGAGGAACCGGGTCACTGCCACTTCTGCGGAAGGGCGAGTGGCAGCGAAGGAGATTCCCACCAAAGTAGCCCTAAGCCCACTACTCTTTGCCCCACCCCTCCACCCTCCTGCCCACGTAGGCGCTTTCTGCTGCTGGCGGAGGTCCCAGTTCTCAAGGTGCATGAACTCCAATGGGATGTGGAGGAGCCAGACGGAGGAGCAGCGGCGGGACGATAGCTGGAGATTGTTAGGGGACAGATGGGGCGGGACTGGGGAAGGATGAAGACGTCGCACAGAGGCACTCTCCCGCACCTCGCGCATAGACAGTAACTTCAAAACGGGCAGACAGGCCGTAAGGTGAAGGCCTTTTCTCCCTAACCTCCCCCTTCTTCCCCGCCCCCCTCCCGGGCACTTGGTGAAACAGCAAGGTGCAGGTGTACCTGGAGCGAACACCATGATTTCCTCCAGCCGCTACGCCCCTAGGCAGAGAGAGAGAGAGAGAGAGAGAGAGACGGGCAGACGCAGGTTGGAAGGAAGGTGCTGGGCGCCCCCTCCGCGGGTCGGGATGGTCAGCACGTCGGACAGCTCCCCGCCCTGCGATCCCAGGGCCGCAGCTCCAGCCGCCGCCGCGCGCGCCGACTCCACAATGCACTGCTCCGCCGGCGGACACCGCAGCGGCGGGAGGAGGAGACCGAAACCCTGCTCAGTTCATCCCTCACTCCTGTGCCAGCTCAGCGTACCCTGCTGCTTGGGGAGCAGAACTCTTCTGCCGCTTCCGCGGGAGAAGGAAGATCGGAAGAGAAAGAGAGAAAAAGGTAATTGTCTGGCTTCCCGGCAGGGGGACGGCTAATTGCTTCTAATTACCTGCTGTCGCTCGCTCCCGTGGATATTGGACTGACATTTAGGATGGGTTTGCCCTTTTATATATATGCGTATGTATGTATCTCAGAGAGCTTTACTCTAGAAGATAACTCTGAGTTCTCCAAGTTGCGCTGGCTCTCAACAGAGGGGTGAGTGGGCCCTTAAAGTTAATCAGTCCTTGGGGTCCGTGACTCCTCTCTTGCCTGAGTCCCAGTCTTCTGCTAACGTCAGAAAGAGGGCTGGAGGGAAGGACAGGATGATTGTGGGGCACGTGAGGGAAGCGCCACTATCAGGCCTGGCTCCCAGGCCGCCAATCTCACTCTGAAAGCTCCTTCACCTGGATGACCTTGAGAGCCAGCCAGGGCAGCAGAAAGAGACCTTGGTAAGGCAGGTCACCTCCACTGTAAATTCACACCCTACAAAATGGTGACCCAACAGAGTCTCTTTGGAGTGTGAGAACAATCCAGGGGCCTTCACCCAGATGAAAGCTGTGCCCCCAGGTACAGCTAGTTCCCCTCTAAAGGTACTGAGGCATGCCCCATACTTACTTCATGTTTCTAATCCAGTGCTCATTTTAAAGCAATATCTACCTCCCCTAAGAAATGCTTGTGCAGTGTGGACAGCCAACACTTGGTGTTACCCAGCTTGAAACAAGTCCATTTAGGTTACAACCCCAGAGTTAAAGTGACACAGGATACTCCAGCCTAAAAGCAATGTCAGTTGCTTTGGGTTTTATCTTCGATTTTTGCAGCTAAATGGAGTTTTCCAAGAACAAAGGGTGATCGAGGTCATCTCCAGTGTTTCATATGGTTTCTCCACTTGTACTTTTCTGGAAAATAGATATCCTGAAAGTACAGTATTTCTTAATAATTTGGTTGGTGGCCATAAGTTCTACACTCTTTTGGCAAATAGGAAGCATTCAAATAGCCTTATTGGCACTGGTTTTGTTCAAAGCCATCTGATAGATTAAAATTGCAAATAGTCTTACAGCTCTTGAACCACAGTTTGCATGGAGGCATATGGGCAGCCTCAACATAACACAATCAGTACTGCTCTCAGCACCTGGCTCAACACGGCTTGAACAGGTGGGGCCTGCCTCAGCAGCAACAAGGTGCAAGTCAGCTGATGGGCAGGATGAAGTGTGTGCATGACAGGATGCAGTCCTCTCACTTCCCCAAGTTACACCAGAAGCCAGGGACCAATGATGCTTTGGTCTGTCTTTTTTGCTTTATCACCAGAAGTGTAAAACACTATTTGAAACAATCTTTGGATAACTGAAAGACTTCTTTCTTTTAACACAAAAGGGCTCTCTTTTACAATATTTCTTAGTGGGCTTTATTCTCCTATTCATAAACAATTACTCATGATTAAGATCAAGAAAAAGCAACTTAATGTATGAAAAGAAAAAAGACTTGGGAATCAGTCAGGCCCAAGAAGAAGAACATCTTCACCATTTAAAAGTTATCTGTCTTATCTGCAATATGAGGATTAAGGTATCTTTAAAGCTTTTTGTAAGGGTTAAATGTGATAATGGATTAATGAACAAATTAAGAGAGCACACAGCCCCAGTTAAACCCATTCAAGGACATTGCTGATATCCAGAGAATAGGTTACACCCCATAGGAATGCAAACAAAATATCTTAGATCAGTATTTCTCAAACATGAATATACCTATGAATTCTGCAGAAATCTTGTAAAAATGCAGATTATAATTCAGTAGACCAGTATGACACCTGATATTCTGCATTTCTAACAAGTTCCCAGGCGACATCCATATTATAGGTGCTGCTGGCCTGAAGACTATATTTTGAATAGCAAGTATTATATTTGTCAGCATTTAAAAAGAAAGAAATTGCTGTATTTCCTCCAGCCTCAGACCACATCTTTCTAAATGTTAAATAAGGAAGGAACCCAGATGGATGCCCACAAACTGCCAATCTATACAGAGACCAAGATAGTAGTAGAAAGAAAGAATGCCTGAAAACTGTCCCAGAGCTCCTTTGATTAGCCTGCTGTGGCAATAGGAGGTAATGTGATCCAGTAAAGACCTTGACTGCAACAGGTCAAGGACAGAAGGGAAAACTCTTTTCTGCCCCATCCTGAGCTGTTCTCTGTCCTTCTTCCCCTCATCATCTCTTCACTTTCTCTGCTCAACACACCACTGCCAGAGAACAGTTTAGCCCCAACCCAGTTCTTGATTGTTTATATTTTAGTAAACACAATTACTTTTCTTTCCAATAAAACCAAGGAACTTTAATAAATTTTTATTTACAGTTATTTCATCAGTAAATTGTATATTCAGCGATATTATCTCCAGTTTTTACTATACTGGAGTTATTATTCTGTTGCTTAAATACCCTAGTAATGCTACTGGATTTTTTTATTTCTTAATGTAAATGATCAATTTAATAAAAGCATATTTTGTAGGAAAATAAAAATTCTCTTATTCTATTTATTTTTTACTCTTTTAATATTTATTTTGTGTTCTATTTATTCATAAGAGCCAGATTTTTCAATTGATCATTTATAGAGTCTTCACAACTAATACTTAAGTTCTCAATATAGTCTCACTTTGTCTCTGTTTAAACACCTCCACTCAGGGTAACCCACTCTCTACTCAAACAGTGCATTGCATTATGAAATAACTATTTAGGCACCTGCCACTGCCACCAATACCACTATACCTGCTTCTGGCACCTCATTTCCAGTCAGTGATGGGATTGGTGATAGGAAGGAAGGTAGTAAACAGGTTGGACTACATGCCCCAACATTACTGCTTTGGCTTTAAGCTTATAAACCCCTATGGATATTTGAACAAGGTTCTGGATGAACTAGAAGGCACAAAAGAAAGAAAAAAAAATAAGATATTCACCTAATAGAACCGTTTGTTTTACTTGGAAACTTGACAATATTTTATACAAAAATGAACATGGATACATTGTGAAGTAGTGGGTCATGTGACATATTAACATTAAATTGGAGACTGCAAAGAAACTACCATAAGCAGACAAGGGCTTTAACTTTCAGATTTCCCCAAGTTCCTATCCATTCCCTTTAACATTAACTTATTCCACTCTGTCTTAGAGCTTTAACAAATAGAAAAGTTTGAAAACCCATTCTGAAATATTCCCATTGTTTCCATTATTTGCAGCTCACCTTGGCACCAGCCATACCCCAATTCTTCCCACTCCATGCTCATTTTAAATGCATTATTCGACCAGCTAAATTTTTAAATAATTTTTAACATCTCTAAGGACACTTGAAATAGATTGAAAAGAAGCATTTTCATTATGAAGCATTAAACCATAATTGTTTCCAAATGTCTTGGCTTGTAAGTTTTAAATGATTACAGAAATGAAGTGCTAGAAAAGCACTCTTTCCTTCTTCTAAGAGCTGCTAGCAGTCATTGAATTGGGCCTAAGGAAAGGCATTGAGGTGAATTAAAGAGAAATAAAAAAAGGAATGAAAGAATATGGAATAAAGAGACAGGAAAATAGAAAATCTGAATGAGGAAGAAGACACTGAAAGACTAATCTTTGTGCCATTCAAACTATAAGGGCTTAAAGAGAACGAGGTAAAGATACATATAGAGAGGGAAATGGCATAAACCGAAAAAAATGAAGAAAGAAGATGTAATAAAGGGGAAGGGAGAATAAAAATAATGACTGTACTACATTGAGAAAAGAAATGGGAAATACTAAACTTTGCAGGCTTTATGAGTACAGGACAATCTCTCTGTAGGTTTGCATTTTATGAAGCAGTTTATGAGTCCTGTGAAATGCTTTCAAAGAGACATTGAAATAGCCATATTTTCTTAAATGAAATATCAGCAAAATTCCTCATTTGAAAAAGCACATTTGATCAGCCAAATTCTTATAGTATGTTTATACAAAATGAATATTTTCCCAAAAAAAAAAAAACTAACTTTGTTTGAAGACCTTTTTTCCTCCCAAAGAACTATGTATCAATATTTATTTTTGTATTAAAAGTTCTTCCAAAGCAAAAAATAAATTGTTGATTTTACTAGATAATAGGAGAGGGAGGATCAGTTGAGGACAACATTCAAATTAAAACTATCTTAGTTTTTGAGGAGAAGCATAAAGCATTCAACTCAACATTCAACTCATCTTCAAAATTGTGAATATATACTATAAAACTTTACTCAATAAATTTTGCATGTATAAATCTGTTTGTATATAGGTTCCACACTAAATCAGTTTCAGAAGAGAAAAATCAATGAGAAAAAAAGACTGGAAAAAATACAGCTGGAAGAGAAGTAAAAAGAGATAGGAAAGGAATACGGGGAGGGGAAAGAAATATGGCAGGAAATAGAAACTGCTCTTTGGGAAGGTATATACATACACACACACACACACACATATACATATATGATAAACTTTTTTTTTTTAAATATGATGACAAAGAAGCAAGCCTCAATACAGTCCAAATTGAGAAATTAGGTGCTTTTCTCATATCCTGCTCCCTTAGTCTTTATGTTTGGGAATACATTTAATTATTGCCTTTTGGAAATACGTATTATTTTTTTTAAACAGTCATGTAAACCTCTTCATTTTTATTTAAAAATTCAGTTCAGAATTAGGAATCACAGTATTCTTTCAGTATCAGAGAAGAATTATTCTTCAGATCATGGTAACTAAAATCACAGCAGTGCTGACCCATTAGTTACCTTTTAGCTTATTTTAAAAATCAGCTTGTAGTTGGAGAGATTCTTTGCAACCTTAGAGCAGGCAAATATTTCCTAGACAAGAAACAAAAAGCATGAGTCAAAAGAAAATAACTGATAAATGGAACTTCATCAAAATTAATATTTTCTGTTATCTAAAAATACACTGCTAAGAAAATGAAAATATAAGCTACAGACTAGAAGAAAATATTCACAGTATGTATATTTGACATTTATATTCATAATTCCTACAACTCAGTAAGACAGCAACCCAACTTAAAACTTGCCAAAATGTTTAAACACACTTCACAAAAGGAATCATTACTAATATATTACTAATGTATTACTAATAAGCACATGAAGAGTTCTCAACATCTTTAGTCATTAGAGAAACATAAATTTAAACCACAGCGAGGTATTATTACATACTCAGCAGAATGGAGAAAGATAAAAAGACTGACAATGCCAAGTATTGATAAGACATGGAGCAACTAGAACTCTCACACATTGCTGGTGGGAATGTATTTGATAGCTTCTTAAAACATTAAACACATACTTATCCTAAGACCCTTCCAGTCTACTTGTAGGTAGTGACCCAAGAGAAATGAAACTGTCACAAAGACTTATGCTGGATATTGACAAGTTTTATTCATCTTAGCCAGAAAATGAAGCAGTCTCAAAGTCCATCAACATTATATGGCGACACAAATTATGGCATATAGAGGCAACAACATGGAAAAATCTCAAGAACACTGAGCAAAAGATGGCAGACACAATAGAGTACATACTGTATGATTCTATTTATATGAAATCCTAGGAAAAGTACAAGCGACAGTGACAGAAGGCAGCTGAGTGATTATGTAGGGCTTGGGAGTATGAGGAGGTGGACTGGGATTGACTGAAAAGGGACACAAAAGAACTTTCTGGAATGATGAAAATGTTCTATATCTTTGCTGTTAGTGGTGGCTTTACAGGTGTATACAGTGTGTCAAAGCTTATAATGTGCATATTTACTTTAAATTATATTGCCATAAAGTTCATCTGAAAATCAGTTTGCAAAAATGGAATATTTCTAATAAATAGAAATATGGTTGAGAATATCCTAAAAATGGAATACTTTGAGAGCTAGAATTAACTATAAAGTATGCTTACCCAATTTTTCCAAATTTTAAAAAATGTTTTAATTCTAAGATAATTTCACATTTTCTAGTCAATGCTTTTGAATTGAATTATTGTCTTTAGTTTATCTGAATGATAGAAGAATGAGCAAATAAACATAAAATGCTGCAATTTATTTTAAGAATAAGCATTACTCTTTTATTCATTCATTTATTCAACAAGCATTTTTTGATCACAGGAATCAAAAAAGAACTTCAGTTTAGATATTGTAGATCCATAGGCATAAAACACAGGCACACTCTTGAGTAGCTTAGAATCTGATAGTTAAAAAAGACAGAAAAAGCAGCAGGGGAGAAGAGCAGGGGGAGAAGAGGAGGAAGGAAGGAAGAATGTGAGACCCAGCTTAGGTCTACACATATTTATTTGCAGAGGTGTCAGGTGTCATGGTCACATGCTTAGCGTTAGGGTTAGGGTTAAATTTGTGTTCAAATATCTAGAGTAGGCCCAAGATAGAGTCACTCATGCTAAGCCACCATGTCAGCAAACCTGTTTCTATGCACTTATCTCTCCCAGAATAGGAGGGCCTAGGTCAACCAATGGTGCTTGCCTGCTCAGCACAAGTTACCTGACCTGACTCTAAGACTTTGCTTGGTTTCATATAAGGAAAATAATCCTGCTTTAACCCACCAGCAAGTGCCCAGTATAATATCCTTGTTCCTGACCACTTTGGCCTGTAAGAATCTCTCACCTTGTACAGCTCTTCAGCGCTCCTTTCTGTCTATTAGATTGGATGCTGCCCAACTCATGAATCACTGAAGAAAGCCAATGAGCTCTTTACAAAATTTATGACTGTTGAATTCATTTTTAGCAGCAGAGAAGGTTTGTAACTCCGGGGAGGAAAATCCCAGGGCAAAATACCTTTGAAACTGAAATCAGTCAAATGGAGAAATAAAGTGGAAGAAACCCATTTATTTCTTACAAACAGTCGTCCCAGGTCTCTGTCTCAACAGGGCTGCAGAAGAAGAGGTCCTACCTAACCTCTCCAGCCCACAGAGCCCCTTGCTGGTCCTTGTAATTACTTATTGATATGGAGATGGGCTACTTCTTTCCAGCCCTTTGAAACACATATTGATATGAAGAAGCATTAAAGCCAGGTGAGAGATTCTGGAAATACTGCAATTTTACATACAAGATTACTAAACTAGTAGAATCTAAGTTGGAAAGGGAAAGACATTAAGCCATAAAGAACTTGCTAAAGGAGGAGGAAAATAAGAGGTCATTCTGGACTAAAAGTTATGAGGTTTAAAGACTAAGCACCATGAACACAAAGAAAGAAAGCTGGCAGAACTGGAGGCAGGATTGCTGACTTTAAAGTTTCATAGTGTGGGGAAGTTGGGGTTCCTATGACCAGGATCCTCACTGAACTTAAACTACCTGATGATGTAACTGGCCTGTTGCTAGGCTACCGCTTCCACACCTTTAGACAATAAGCTATTATTGTGCTTTATAGAGAGCTTGGCCCATTGCTCTGGACGGAGGCAGAGACGCCAGTACTCAACCTACCGCCAGAGAACAAGCCAGGCAATAAACCCTTTCACCCCAAAGAACGTTCTGCTGCCAATTGCTTTGGTCACATTGAATCCATAGCGAACTTGCCCGGGCTGAAACCCATTGGCAAGACAATAGGTGGATCCATTCTGGATGATAAGATCTTGAGAGTACCCCTGTAAGTGACCTCTGAGCAATCAGCAGTGGGGAAGTGAAAGAACCCTGAGAGTGAAATGTCATCCCGGATGGTGGGTGGACACAGAGGTGGAGAAGATAATGACCTACACAACTTGGCTTCTATCAGTGGGGCAGACAGGGTGGATAGTTAGGAATGCTGAGATGATGCCAGATACATCTATGGAAAAAAAATAGTTAAAAGGTCTTTGAATAAACTAATAATGCTTAAGTAGCATGATAACATTTGGAAATTGAAATTGATGCTTTCATAGTAATTCCTTTTCCACCACTTTACATAATAATAGTAGATATTTCAACTGAATCTTACTGCTTTAGAAAGAGACTGACTGAATTCAGAAAATAAACAAACTCTTGGCATTTAAATTTTAAAATAAGTGATTAAAATGAAAAGTTGACTTTCAATCATTGTCAGAGTGGAGGGCAAAAATTTTTTTTTAGTTCTAGCCTCAAGGGCTCAAATTTTGAAGTTTGTAAGATAAACAGAGGTTGTATGAGAAAAGCAGGAGAAAGCATAACCAGTTTTCCCACCCCAAAGGAAATATTTTGCATTTGTTTTGTTTGAAAATTCATTCCAGGCTTGGAGACAAGTCTTTTTGTTTTGCTTTGTTTTTTTAATGAGGATAGATAAGAAACTATAGATTAAGCAGAGCCTCCAAAAAAGGAGGCTGTAACCCATGGCTGCATCCCAGCCCTCATCAGTCCATGGAGAGATGAGGCTCCACAGGAGAAATGACTGAGTGCCCAGATGAATTTGGAGATATCCCAAGACTTCATCTGACTTCCAAGGGTATATATATCTCAAAAAGACCTCTAGCTTCAGAAAAATTCCAGGCTGAAGGGGTAGGGATAAAATACCAATAACAGATGAGCTGTCTGGGCAGATGAACTTCACGGCCACTTCTAAGAGGTTCAGGACAAGTCTCCAAAAACATGCCACTTTAGATATGGAATATTTTGAGCTGAAGGCAGTAGAGACCCTATGGCCTCAAGAGAAACTTTTGTCCCTACCTTAACTACCTAGAAGAATCTAAATTGGGTTTTTTTTTCCCAGAATAAGACTTATTACTGAGGCAGGGACCTAGTGGATGTAGTCAAAGTAGGGTGAGGGCCTCTGGAGGGGACAGGCCAGGATATTTGCAGTCAGAGCAATGTAACTACATGCAAGGAACCCCCCCTACTAAAACTCTATATCAAACATTAAGCTCTAGAATCATTCTTCAGTGAGATCAGTTAATGTTCCCCAGATAAAGAAGAGTAGCAATGTTTTATTATGCTAACCATTTACAATCATGTGTACGATTCACTTTAGCATACTAAAAGGCCTAGGCCTATGCACTGTCTTTCCTCCTTCAGATCTGATGAAATGATTTCGCAAACTGGGCAACTAATTTAGCAAGTATGCCCAAGCATAAACAACACAGTAAAAGGCAAGAAGGATTCCACCTTAAAGATAAGATTGCATTTTAATACTCAAGAAGTTAAGATGTGAAAAATTCCTAACTTACTCTTTAGCAAACAATACCTCAGCCCACCTTGGGGGCTGAGCAGGTGGCCTTGTTTCATATGCTCCCAGACCAAGATGCTGGTATCTCAGAGAGAAATCATCAGAGGAAGTTGCTTGTGTTAAGTTAATTCTAAATATTCAGGGACCACTTAACAAGTCCTCACCCCTAAGTTTTTTTCATGTTCTCAAAAAATCCTCAACTGCCTATAAAACCCCCTAGACAACACACCACTACGGGCTCTTTTGTCCCCTCCTGGTGTGAGCCAGGAGCTCTATTCTCTCACTTTATTTTTAAATAAAAGCCTGTACCTTGCTCTCCTACCTTGAGTGTTTGTGAAGCTCATTCTTCAGCTTGGTGAACAAGAACCCCGGCATCATTACCAGAGACAAATTTTATCTGAGTGACCCATCTGTAGGGCAGGGCAAACATCTTACTACCAAACATCTGCTCTTCTTACTGCCCTATGAATTGCACTCCTTCCCTTTGAAGACCCAGGCCCCTATCCCACTCCTTAGCTCAGAATGGCATATACCTCATTTTACCTTTCTATCTTTGACCTTCTTAAATGTTTGTGGGGTCCCCATACATAGGAAAATTAATTTGATTTTTTATTTTCTCCTTTTAATCTGTCTCATGTCAATTTCATTCTGAGGCCAGCCAGATGAATCTCTGAAGGGTTGAGGAAAATCTTTCCTCTCCCAACAGTTTCGGTGAGCCAGCCAGGAGACCTCACTGGCTGGGCATTGCTTACTCCAAAGCTGCTGCAGTAGAGATCCTGGGATCTCTGACAAGCACTAGCAGAAGGGAAGATCCTTACCAGGTCAGACTCCCAGATCTCTACCTGCAGACTCCAGTGGAAGGACAGTGGTGAGAGTCCTCTTTTTTTCTTTTCTAAATTTGGATTAGCAGGAGAAAATATCTGTGGAACTAGGTCCTTGGGCTTAGCAACTCTAGTGATCCTTTCTCTCCCAGAGATGGTCAGTATGTTTCTTTGTGTCAGTCTATTTGTCATTTTTCATAAGGAGGGAAACAGGGCAGAATGTGGGCATAGGCCCTGTACACCTGCTATTGGACCAGCCTCACAGACTGGTGAGCTCACGATTCTCACCAGACCAGCATCTGTTTAGACAAACTTTGCTATGGATTGATGTGCACATGAGCTAAAAGTTGTTGCTAAGGGATATCTTAGAAGTCAAAGCCACAAAACCAGTGGGCATGGGTCAAGAGTGATTAGTTTAATTTTGAGAAACCCAAGGCTTAGCTAAAGCTGTTGTGCATAAAAGAAAAACCAAATAAGGTTTTCCTTTCATCTTGCTCCACGTCCTAAGAACTTGGTTTTGTGACCAGTGAGAATATTCTCTACCATCCAGAAGGGTGCATCTAGGTGACCAGTCCAACAGACTGGGGTTCCAAGCAGCACACTCTGTTTAGTCATGCTGATTCTCAAGGGAGTTTGTCGTGAAGGGTCCTAGTCCATGACAGTCTTTATTGTTTTGTTAGTGATAGAAAAGTCCCATTCCAGTAGCACCTGCTTGGTGTCACAGACTAACAGATTTGTGACTAGAGGTGACTCATGCACCACCCTTAGAATTTTGCTGTTAAATTAAATGAATGGGAATTCATTGAATATCTAGATCATTTCCAAATAAGATGAAATATTGAAACATTAATTGCTAAACAAGTCTAAGTTTACCTACTTTTGTCTTCTTATTACAGAGAAACTAAAGATAAATTTGGGTCTGTTGGTAAACATGTTTTGTGCTTTACTGAAAGACAGTACTATAAAGAAGCCTGTGTTTCTAGAAGTTTTGAAATACATTAATAAATTTGCCAATCTAAAAATGCTGTTGTAACAGACAGTTCACAATTGCTTTCAGTAAACAAAGGTATGAGGAATGAAAATGCATTTTTGTTGAGGATGAAGAAAGTAATGTCCTAAAGTAAAACTGGTTATAAAAAAACTTAGGACAAAATCCGAATGTAAAAAAAATAGGTAGAGCAAAGTTGCGGAAAAAGGAATCTTTGAAAGGAGTTTAATGTATGTATGATCAAGCTAAGATTAAAATGAGTTTATTTAAGAACAAAGTTCAGTATCAAAAGTAAACTTACAGTACTAAAATTTGACTTTTTCTCATTCAAAGGACAAAGTTTGCTTAGATTTTTAAACTACTCTTAAAAAGAATTTGTAAACAAAGGTTTTTCTTTATAATCAATGTAATAGAGCTAGAAAAACAGACACTTTGTTCAGTCTTTATCAGGTCTCTCAATACTAAAAGAGCTTACTTGTGCTGATAACTATGTAACCTCCTGTTTTGTAGTCTTTCATTGTCACCTTATTATTTCAAAGTGACATATGATCCCACTTGACCAAGTATTTTAAAACCTTATTATTTTTAACAAACTTCTCCCAAATCAAATACTAAATGAAGTCTTTTTGACCTTGAACTAACTTTGAGATTTTCCAAAGGACCCCTGGAACATTTCAAACTTTGTTCTCCAGATATTAAACTAGTTATGCTTATTTCGTATGTCACATTACACAGGAAGCATTGTCAAATAAGTGATGCTAATTTTCTTAGATTATATTTGTGTAGATATGTGTTATGAAAATCAGTGTTCTAGAAATTACATGAAACTTGATATGTCCTGGTATGCTCATTTATATTTCTAGTTACTGAAATGTTGTGTCATAGAGATAAATACATTTCCTTATCAGTTGCATAATAATAAACTCTCATCAGCTCTTTAACCATGCCATTTTAAAGTATTTTGTCATTGACAATTACTATTTTACTCAGATGCTTTTACAAAAGTATCACTGCAAAAGTATTGCATCTTTAGAGAGATTCTTTGAAACTTTTGACAAATACAGATTTCTGAAAACCATAAGGTCATAAAACTGAACTGAGTAAAAATGTCTAGAACTAATGGGAAAACTGCATTCAAGCAGAATAAGAATTACATGAGACTGAATGAACTGAGGAGGAGGATTAATAATTTTTGACTCTTGTTTAGAATGTTGCTGGTTTCTAATGTTTGGTTTTTCAGATTTAAGGAAATTATCTATGACATATACCAATTTAGTAAAATATACATTTGTAAACAAGTATGAAATATATTTTTCCCCTTATATGATCCTTCTGGAATTCAGAAACTCTCAGTAAGTATTCTTATTTTCATCACAATATAGTTATTTTCATAAGTTCAATAAGCACCTATTCTCCTTGTAACAGGACACAATTGGAAACCAGTTATTTTACCAAGGCTCTGACTGGAATGTCATATTTGAGACACAGGCAGAGACTCAGATACAACCAGACAGCTTTAAGGAACTAAGACTGACTTTATGAAGCCAATGAAGTCCCTCGGAATTATCAACAGGTATCTTTCTTACAAGGTTTCTGATAGCCTTACTGGAGGAGAAAGGAAGGTCACTTATCAGAATTCAAAGAAACCTCAGGGTATTCTGGGGACCTCAGGAAGAGAGGAATTCACCCAAACTATAGATACTGCAGGCAGAGTCTGATGGCAAGTCCTCAGTTTGGCTTCTTAGTCTCAAGAAGCTTTCAAAATTTCAATCTGAGACTCCTTATAAAAACTTCTAACAAAGGGCCTATATGGTCAATCACTATTTTTGCTACATATATGTAAGTAATCAGGGCAAGTTTACTGAAACTATACTTGGTCTGCAGACAGATTAGTCTTTTCTTTGACAAAAATGAAGACTTTAGTGAGAAACATCATGTTTCAGCAACACAGTGTTGTGGATATTAGAGTCTAGTTCTGATCAATGGTCTGTGAGGGTTTACTGTTGCCTCGACACTAGACTGGATACTGAATTCCTCTGGTTTCTTCAAATATCTGGCTATGACTCTCCACACTAACAATTCCAATATTCTTCCATCCTACTGACTTGGAATTATTGGGAACTAAAGCTGCCATTTCTCCTGATGTCCTGCAAACTGAAACTAGAGGACTTGACTTAAATTTCAGGAAATTGCCACAACACCCCTTGTTTAGATAATCCCTGTGCCTGTTGCTGTATGGACCACTCAGAAAGATAACCAGAGTTATTCAAACTGTAAACCAGAAAATCTACTGGATTGCTACTATGTGCCATCAGTCTATCTGAAGATGCTTCAAGACTGACATCTAGAAATCTCACTGGCAGCATGCAGGACTCAGACCCTGGGCTTAGAATTTTTTCTAACCATTAACTTTTGTTTTTCTTCTGTTTCCATAGAAATGCCTCTTATTAATTACCTTAATTACACAAGATAGGTCTAACTTTAGGACCCCACCTGTAAGACCCTTCCTGAAATGAGATACAGCTATTTAACTGAAATGGCCTATTCTCAAGACTGAAACTGGTTCAATGAGATACAGAGCAGTCTATCAACTGAACTTCTCGATTATGAAATTCCTTTAGTTTCAAAGGCAGGACTAAAGGGATTCAGGACAAATGTCCCAAAATGTGCCACTTTGGCGTGTGGAATATTTTGAGCTAAAGGCATGTGGAATATTTTGAGCTAAAGGCAATCAAGACCCTATAGGCTCAAGAGAAATTTCTGCCCCTAACTACCAGAAGAATATGAGGACTTTTCCCAGAATAACAGTTGTTACCAGAAATAAATTTTATTTGAATAACTTATCTGTAGGGCAGGGCAAACATCTAATTACCAAATATCTGCTCTTCTTGTTGCTCTGAAAATTGTCTTCCTCTTCTTTAAAGCCCCAGGCTGCTATCCCATTCCTTAGCTCAGGATGACACATAAACCTCACTTTACCTTGATGTCTGAAACTCTCATGTACGTGCAATTCCCATATGCACAAAATTAAATTTGGTTTTCTCCTGTTAATCTGTTTTATGTCAATTTCATTTTCATATCAGCCAGAAGAACCTTTGAAGGGTGGAAGAAAATCTTTCCTCCCCAACATATTTACCTGTTGAAAATAGGACATCGGGTCCAAAATGGAGTCTCTTATGCTAATCCCCAAGTTGCCAAACCAACACTTAATTATAGCTTCAGCTCTCCCAGAAATGGAATCCTAAACAACTTCATCAGGAATCATTTGATCAGCACTAGCTAGCTCATACATCTAATAGACCCTTGCCATCACCTAAAGGAACGTAACCTAGCAAAACCAACCTGCTTTTTGCCTAGTATAACTTCCTGTGTCTGTTCCCTTTGGTCTATAAAAGTATTTTACTTTGTGTAGTTTCTCAGAGCTCCTTTCTATCTGCTAGATTGGATACTGCCCAATTCAAATCAATTTTTGCTCAAATAAACTTAAAAATTTTAATGTACCTCAGTTCATCTTTCAACATGGCAGAGGGCTTGGGCACATAAATACAGTAGGGGTCTTGAGGTCAGAATAAGGAAGACTCCAGAGGCCATGGTGAGATGTGGCCATCTAAAATGATGGCTCAGAGATCAAGTCCCACAAGCAAAGAACAAAGTCACATCTCAGTGACTGCCAGAGACCAGCTGTGTCTGCAAACTGGATACCCACCCCCTTGAGCTTAGATACAACCTCAATGCAACACAGAAATCCTTTACTGGTGTATTTAAAATCCTGAATTTTACTCAGGATTCTGAAATGACCAAGTAATGAATCATTTTGACTGAATTTGCTTAGAAATTACTTGATTGAGTTTCTGCTATCAAACAACATGATAAAAAGACCAGCATTAGTTATACAAAAAAAAAAAATCCCCCATTTGAGGGTGTGGCCTGTGAATTACTACCAACCCTACTAACATCTTTGAGGGTTGTTTAGTACATTAACACAATATTTCTGGCTGCCTGAAATGCTATTACTTCCATTCCATACAGCTGCCTCTTTCTCAGATAGGTATAAATTTAAATATTACTCCTCAGAGAGATCTTTCATGTCTAACCAACCTTACTAGGTCCAAATCCCCTGCCCCACCACCACCACTACACACACACACACACACACACACACACACACACACACACACACACACATACACACATACACTACTATGTCCAAACCCCTTGCCCACCACCACCACACATACACCCACACTATTTATTCTCTATCAGGGTCTCAGATTCATTTTCTTATGTTGTTTTTCTCAATTTGCTATTTCATAATTATTTGATTACCTGTTTAATATTTAATTATCTGTTTAGTGCTACATTGTTAGTCCCATAAGGGAAGAAACTGTTCCTGTTTCATGATCACAATATTCTCAGTGCCTAGCATGGTCTTAGCTGCAGTAGCCATTCAATAATACATATTGAATGACTGTATCTAGCTGTATGCTAAATTCTTTGCCTGAATTTATCTTATTTAATCTTGAAGTAGATGCTTTCATCGTTTGAATTCTAAGGCAAGGAAAATGAGGCACAGAGAGATTAAGCAGCTTTGCAAAGGTCACACAGCCAGTAAATCATAAAGCCAGAATTTAAACCCATGTAAGAAGGAAGGTTCATGAATGAGATGACAGGTGCAGTGAGGTAGGGAATCTTAGACTTCATTTTATTCAAAACTGAATTCATCATCATTTTAGCATTCTACTGCATTTCTATTAACTGGTGGCAGCATCTTTTACCCATGCTAGGAGTCTACAAGTGACCTTAATTTGACTGACCTTACTTCCTAAAATTTAATTTTACCAGGTACTCTCCATTCCTGTCACCCATGCCCTAATCAAACCCTCATTATCTCTCACCTGGACTATTGCAATAGCATTATAACTGGTCTCATGTTTTCTATTCATTTGCTTTATTTATTCATCTGTTATATTTATCTCTTTCACAACCACTCAACTCTGCCTTCATAATGAGAAAGTAGTCATAGAGAGGGAGTAAAGGAATGGGCATGTCTGTGTTTCGATAAAACTGTTTACAAAAGCAGGTGGTGGGCCAGAGTAATACTATAATTACCAGAGCTATCAGTAGAGAATGCAATACTAACCATGCAACTACTGTTAAAAAAAAAATTCAACCCAGTACATTTAAAGATTTAATGGCCTTATTAAATGATTCATGAGTGGGGCAGTATCCCATCTGGCAAGTAGAGGGGAACTCCACACAGCTGCAGAAAAGGAAAAGTTTTTAAAAGCAGAGAGGGGGCATTATAAAAAGGAATTTATTAGCAAGGCATACATTGTTTAGGCAAGGTTGCCCTCTTACAGAGGAAGGGGTCTCTTGGGGGCTTGCCTCCTACTATTGACCAAGAAATTTAAGTTTGCATAATTAAAGGATACATTCCTGAAGGCACTGAAACTGCACTTAGTTTAGGTATTAAATCTTGGTTTACTGATGTGGTTCCTCAGCATAAGTCACTCCATTTTGGGCATGTGTCTTTCTTTTTTAACAATCCCCCATGTTTGATCAGACTTTCAACTTAATCAAGATATGTGATCAAAATTTAAGGCATTAGTGTCACTCTCAGCTATCACTCTGCAGTTCTCACAACTTTTATTGATCTTTTGCTTGGTATTCACAGGTCATGAAGTTTTTGTTTCATCTCTGTGATATGTACATCTTTCAGGTTATGACTTTATGTTCACAATTTTTAAGTTAGTTGTCCTCTTTGGTT
This sequence comes from Manis pentadactyla, assembly GCF_030020395.1. Classification (NCBI taxonomy): domain Eukaryota; kingdom Metazoa; phylum Chordata; class Mammalia; order Pholidota; family Manidae; genus Manis; species Manis pentadactyla. The sequence continues at coordinate 114,777,278 of NC_080024.1, read as the reverse complement.
TTGTGTTTTTGACATCCCAGTCTTAAGGAGATCATTTGCTTGGTGGTTAGCAGTTATGAACATGCATTTAAAGCTTTTGAGGGAATACAATGTACCAGGGAGATTATTATTATCATAAACAGGATAATTCCCAATGTTTGGAGTGCACTTTGGAGCCATGGTTCCCAAGACCAAAACCAATCAAAATCACTTAAGTCAAAGAAAGGCACCATGGAAACAGTCACTTTTGAAGCCAAGCAGGAGGACAGCCCCACCTGGCAGCTACAGGGGCATATCAAAGAGCCTGTTCCCTGTGTGCTTGGCTCACTGGACCTCACAGTGGAGGCACACAATACAACTGGGAAGTAGGAAAGAGCTCTCTCCTCCCAGAAGGCACTGGCACCACACCCCTGCCACCCTGCCATGACTCTAGGTGCTAGGCATTCCGAAGAGTAGAGCTTCTGGGCACTAGATGGTGTGGCCTACACAAATCTAATATTCTGCATTATCTAATAGGATTATGAAAAGGCAGAAAAAACTTGTTCGATCCAAAATCTCTCAAACACCAGAAATAGGGCTCAGTGAAACTAATATCACTAGTTTTCCTGAAAAAGATTTCAAAATAAGAATCATAAAAATTCTAATGGGGCTACAGAAAAATATTGAAAATTCAAGGGATGAATTCAAGAGAGAGATAGACACTTTGAAAGATACAGTATCTGAAATGAAACATACAATGGAGGGATTTAAAGTGGACTAGAAGAGGTAGAAGAGACAGAAATTAGAGAACAAGAATACAAAGAATCTGAGGCAGAGAGATAAAAAAGGATCTCTAGGAATGAAAAAATAATAAGACAACTCTCTGACCAATCCAAATGGAAAAATATTCACATTAGAGGGGTACCAAAGAAGAGATAGAAAATGTCTTTGAAGAAATAATTGCTGATAACTTCTCCAATTTGGGGAAGGAAATAGTCTCTCAGGCCATGAAAGTGCACAGATCTCCCAACACAAGGCACCCAAGGAAGACAACACCAAGACATACAATAATTAAAATGGCAAAAATCAAGGTCAAGGACAGAGCAGTAAAAGCATCCAGAGAGAGGAAAAAGATCACCTATAAAGGAAAACCCATCAGGCTATTATCAGACTTCTCAACAGAAACCTTACAGGCCAGAAGGGAGTGGCATGATAGATTTAATGTAATGAAAAAGAAGGGCCTCAAAATAAGAATACTCTACTCAGCAAGATTATCATTTAAATTTGAAGCAGGGATTAAATAATATCCAGATAAGCAAAAGTTGAGGGGATTTACCTCCCACAAACAATCTCTACAGTGTATTTTGAAGGGACTGCTCTAGATGGAAGTGTTCCTAAGGCTAAATAGCTTCAACAGAGAAAATAAAACCACAGTAAAGGAAGGAGACCAACTAATTACTAACCAAATGCAAAATTAGACCAGCTACCCACAAAGTCAGTCAAGGGATACACAAACAATACAGATTTTGACACCTAACATACAAAGAGTGGAGGAGGAAGAAAAAGAAGGGAGGGAAAAAAATAATCTTTAGATTGTGTTTATAAAAGCATAATAAGTAAGTTAAGTTAGACTGTTAGATAGTAAAGAAGATGCCCTTGAACCTTTGGTAACTATGAATCCAAAGCCTGCAATGGCAATAAATACATATCTATCAATAATCAACCTAAATATAAATGGACTGAATGCACCAATCAAAAGACATAGAGGTACAGAATGGAAAAAAAAGCAAGACCCATGTCTATACTGCCTACAAGATTCTTACTTCAAACCCAAAGGCATACACAGACAAAAAGTGAAGGGATGGAAAAAGATATTTCATGCAACTAATGGAGAAAAAAAGCAGGTGTTGCAGTACTTGTATTAGACAAAATGGACTTCAAAACAAAGAAATTAACAAGAGATAAAGAAGGACATTATGTAATGATAAAGGGGTCAGTCTCACAGAAGAAATAACCATTATAAATATCCATGCACCCAACATAGGAGCACCTAAATATGTGCAACAAACACAGAATTAAAGGGGGAAATAGAATGCAATGCATTCATTTTAGGAGACTTCAATACATCACTCACTCCAAAGGACAGATCAAATAGACAGAAAATAAGTAAGGAGAGACAGGCACTGAAAAACACATTAGAACAGAAGAACTTAAGACATATCTACAGAAAACTCTACCCAAAGGCAGCAGGATACACATTCTTCTCAAGTGCACATGGGACATTTTCAAGAATAGATCATATACTAGGCCACAAAAAGAGCCTCAGTAAATTCAAAAAGACTAAAATTGTGCCAACCAGCTTCTCAGGTCACAAAGGCATGAAACTAGAAATAAATTATGCAGAGAAAACAAAAATGCCCACAAACACATGGAGGCTTAACAGCATGCTACTAAATAAGCAGTAGATCAACAACCAAATAAAAACAGTGATCAAGCAATATACAGAAACAAATGAAAACAACAGCTCAATGCCTCAACTTCTGTGGGATGCAGCGAAGGCAGTTCTGTATATTGCAATACAGGCCTATCTCAAAAAAGAAGAACAATCCCAAATGAACAGTCTAAACTCACAGTTAATGAAACTAGAAAAAGAAGAACAAATGAGGCCCAAAGTCAGCGGAAGGAGGGACATAATAAATATCAGAGAAGAAATTTTTAAAATTGAGAAGAATTAAACAACTTAAAGAATTAATGAAACCAAGAGCAGGTTCTTTGAGAAAATAAACAATAGATAAACCCCTAGCCAGATTGATCAAGAAAAAAGAGTCTACACATTTAAAGAGAATCAGAAATGAGAAAGAAAAATCACTATAGAAAAAACAGAAATACAAAGAATTATTAGAGAATACTATGAAAAATTAAATCCTAACAAATTGGATAATCTAGAAGAAATGGGCAACTTTCTAGAAACATACAACCTTCTAAGACTGACCAAGGAAGAAACAGAAAATCTGAACAGACCAGCTACAAGCAATGAAACTGAATAGGTAATCAAAAAACTACCCCAGAACAAAATTTCCAGACCAGATGGCTTCACTGCTGAATTTTATCAAACATTTAGACAAGACTTAATAACCATCCTCCTTAAAGTTTTCCAAAAAGTAGAAGAGGAGAGAATACTACCAAACTCATTCTATGAGGCTAGCATTACTCTAATACCAAAACCAGGCAAAGACAACACAAAAAAGGAAATTACAGACCAATATCCCTGATGAACATAGATGCAAAAATATTCAACAAAATATTAGCAAACTGAATTAAAAAATACATATCAAAAACATCATCCATCATGATCAGGTGGGATTTACCCCAGGGATGCAAGGATGATACAATATTAGAAAACCCATCAACATCATCCATCACTTCAACAAAAAGGACAAAAATCACATGATCATCCCCACAGATGCTGAAAAATCATTTGACAAAATTCAACATTCATTCATGATAAAAACTCTCAACAAAATGGGTATACAAGGCAAATACCTCAACATAGTCAAGTCCATATATAACACAACTACAGCCAACATCATACTTAACAGCAAAGAGCTTTTCCTCTAAGATTAGGAATAAGACAAGGATGCCCACTCTCCCCACTTTTATTCAACATAGTACTGGAGGTCCTAGCCACAGTAATCAGACAACACAAAGAAATAAAAGGCATCCAGATTGGTAAGGAACAAGTTTGCTGTCACTGTTTGCAGATAACATGATATTGTACATAAAAACTCCTAAAGAATCCACTCCAAAACTACTAGATCTAATAACTGAATTCAGTAAAGTTGCAAGACTCAAAATTAATACACAGAAATCTGTTGTATTCCTATATATTAATGATGAAGTAGAAGAAAGAAAGATCAGGAAAACAATTCCATTTACAATTGCATCTAAAAGAATAAAATACCTGGGAATAAACCTAACCATGGAGGTGAAAGACCTATACCATGAAAACTACAAGACACTCTTGAGAGAAATTAAGCAAGACACTAATAAATGGAAATACATCCCATGCTCATGGGTAGGAAGAATTAATATTGTCAAAATGGCCATCCTTCCTAAAGCAATCTACAGATTCAATGCAATCCCTATCAAAATACCAACAGCATTCTTCAACAAACTAGAACAAATAGTTCTAAAATTCATATGGAACCACAAAAGACACTGAATTGCCAAAGCAATACTGAGATGGAAGAATAAAGCTGGGGGGATTATGCTCCCCACCTTCCAGCGCTACTACAAAGCCACAGTAATCAAGACAATTTGGTACTGGCACAGGAACAGATTCATAGATCAATGGAATAGAATAGAGAGTCCAGATATAAACCCACACATATATGGCCAATTAATACACGTTAAGGAGCCATAGATATAAAATGGGGAAATGACAGCCTCTTCAACAACTGGTGTTGGCAAAACTGGACAGCTGCATGTAAGAGAATGAAACTGGATTACTGTCTAAATCTATACACAAAAGTAAACTCGAAATGGATCAAAGACCTTAATGTAAGTCATGAAACCATTAAACTCTTAGAAGAAAACATAGGCAAAACTCTCTTGAATATAAACATGAGCAACTTCTTCATGAGAATATCTCCCCGGGCAAGGGAAACAAAAGCAAAAATGAACAAGTGGGACTCTATCAAACTAAAAAGCTTCTGTACAGCAAAGGACACCATCAGAAGAACAAAAAGGCATCCTACAGTGTGGGAGAATATATTCATAAATGACATATCCAATAGGGGGTTGACATCCAAAATATATAAAGAGCTCATATGCCTCAACAAACAAAAAGAAAATAATCCAATTAAAAAATGGACAGAGGATCTGAACAGCCACTTCTTAAAAGAAGAAATTCAGATGGCCAACAGACACATGAAAAGGTGCCCCATATTGCTAATCATCAGAGAAATGCAAACTAAAACCACAATGAGATATCACCTCACACCAGTTAGGATGGCCAACATTCAAAGACAAAGAACAAGAAATGCTGGTGAGGATGTGGAGAAAGGCAATCCCTCCTACACTGCTGGTGGGCATGTAAATTAGTTCAACCATTGTGGAAAGCAATATGGAGATTCCTCAAAAACCTTAAAATAGAAATACCATTTGACCCAGGAATTCCACTCCTAGGAGTTTACCCTAAGAATGTAGGATCCCAGAATCAAAAAGACATATGCACCCCTATGTTTATCGCAGCACTATTTACAATAGCCAAGAAGTGGAAGCAGCCTAAGTGTCCATCAGGAGATGAATGGATAAAGAAGATGTGGTACATATACACAATGGAATATTATTCAGCCTTAAGAAGAAAACAAATCCTACCACTTGCAACAACATGGATGGAGCTAGAGGGTGTTATGCTCAGTGAAATAAAGGCAGAGAAAGATAAGTACCAAATGATTTCACTCATCTGTGGAGTATAACAACAAAGCAAAAACTGAAGGAACAAAAGAGCAGCAGACTCACACACTCCAAAAATGGACTAGTGGTTGCCAAAGAGAAAGGGGGTGGGGGAACCAGGAAGGAAAGGAGGGAGAAGGGGATTAAGGGGTATTATAATTAGCACACATAATGTAGCGGGGGGAACGGGGAAGGCAATATGGCACAGAGAAGACAAGTAGTGATTCTATAGCATCTTACTACACTGATGGACAGTGACTGTAATGGGGTATGTGGTGTGGACTTGATAATAGCGGGGAATGTAGTAACCAAATTGTAGCTCATGTGAAACCTTCATAAGATTGCATGTCAATCCTATCTTAAAAAAATTTTTTTAATGTCATGGTTGAAGATCTGATTAGAGCTCAGTGCAATTGATAAAGAAATTTGGTTATTTCTGTGACATATAACATTTTAAAATAATAACTAGAATTATGACTGATAACATTAGATCAAGACATCAGAATTTTAGGAATTTTAAACAATTTCTAGAACACTTATATCAATAGCTGCAATATAATAAGTCATAAGAAATACTATTTTGTCATTCATATGACAAAATATTTATTTCCCAAGAAACTCTGGTCTTTATCCACAGTTCCTGAAGAAACTGCAGAGTCTAAAGGTGAAATGGATGTATTATCATGTTAATTACAGACTTTTGGACCCTACTCAAAGGCAGGGGCTGGAAGCTGAATCAGCCAAGGGCAAATGGTTTAGTTTTAGTCAACCATGGCTCTGCAACAAAGCCCTCACAAAAACCCCTGAGAAGAGTTTATTGCTCTCTTGGATCCTGCTTCTCTGTTGGAAAGAGTTTCTATGCTTGGGGAATCAGAACACTTCCATGTGCCACTGAGCCATGCCCATGTTCCCAGAAGATAGAAGCTCCTTTATTTGGGACCTTGCCCTATGTCTCTCTTCATCTGGCTGTTAACCTGTATCCTTTATTAAACTGATAAATGTAAGTTTTCCTGAATTCTGTGAGCAACTCTAGCAAATTAGTTGAACCTAAGGGAGAGGTCATGGGGACATCCAATCTGTAACTGATAGGTCAGAAGCACACATAAGTGCCTGTGGCTTGCAACAGGCATCTGGAGTGGGAGGTGAGAGGCATTCTTGTAGAATAGAGCATTAACGTGAGGAATGGGGGCTGTCTCTGGTCAGACAGACTCAGAATTGAATTGAATTCTCAGACAACCTGCTGGTGTTCAAGAAGTGCTTGGTGTTGCATGTGTGGGAAGACACCCTCCCCCTCCACACACACATTGGAATCAGGTCTGGGAACCCAAAAGAAGTTGTACTATTATGTCTGTAAACTGTTACTGTAGTATAATATTGTTGTGCAGAAAAAAAACCACACACACTATTTACCCATACAATATAATCTAATAAGGTTTTGCATCAACTATTGGACAATGCTTTCCATGTAATTTAACATACCAAATAAGCTTAATTAGTTTAACATCTCTCTTTTTATAAAAAGGAAAAACAGATCCTTTGAAATGTTCCAAGGCCCTCTGAGAAATTCTGAAGTCAATTTGTAAAGACTTAATTTTAGAATTTTATTTTGGGAAGTTTGTCAAAAATATCCAGATGTTTTGGACACTTGCCTAAATAGGATCACTGTGAAACAATACTTAGTTATCTATTTAACCAAGGGGACAGTTAAAGACTTCATAGGCAAATCACATAGGTTACACAGTTGTAAAACTCAGCTCTTTAAATAGCAAGAAGATTCCATTTCCTTAAGTAATCAAAGAGCTAAAGATACTTTGTCCTCTTAACAAAGAGAAAACTGAATTTTAATTTTGCCCCAGTGTACTTCTGATATTAAAACTTATTCCTAAATAAATTCATTTTAATCTTAGCTTGACCATACATTAAAATTCTTTTGCAAAGATTCTTTATATATAAATATTCTATAACTTTCTCCTTTTTTCTTTACATTCAGATTTTGTGATAAATTTCCCTCTTTGAATAACCAGCCTCATTTTAAGACAAAATTCCTTTTTTCTCAACAAAAAAATGCATTTCCTTTCTTCATACTTTCTTTTACTGAAAGCTCATATCCTGTATTTCCTGCATACAGAGATGTATCCCTTATTTCTAGTGCCTTTAACCACATATATTAGTTAGAATTCTTAACCCTTAGGAACTTCAATTTCTAATGAAAATTAAGTAGCAAGCAACTGTAAACTGTCTGTTACATCAGCATTTAAACTGATTGACAAATTTATGAACACATTTCATAATTTCTAGAAACATCTTTTATAGTACAATCTTTCAATAAAGCACAAAAAATGTTACAAATTTATCTTCAATTCCCCTGTAATAAGGAAGCCAAAAGTAGATGAACCTATGTTCAGTAATTAATGTTTCATCATTTTATCTTATTTTGAAATGATCTAGATATTCAACAAATTTAACTTAACTCATTATTAACTTAGCAAACCTTTCAGGTTTCAGGTTACCAAAAAGATTTTGGAAGTTATTTTTAAGTAAAAGTTTCATTATATCAAGTTATTATCAACAAATTTTGTAACAGAGATAACATGAGTTTATTTTAGCAAACCTAACTAGAATAAAAGTTTTATATTTAATGCTGATAATCCGAAAGACAGGCTTTCCTTAATTAAACCAACAAACCTAAATTAGCTTTAATACCAAATGTTTTTCCAAATCACATGAACCTGAAATTCAATTGGATTTTTTTATTTCATCTTTGAGAACTGCTGTGAATACTAAATTTATATAAGTGCTTTATTTTCTTTAAGACAAGTAAATCTTAGAGCTCTTCTACAAATCAATTTTAGCAATATCTATAGAGGTAGAAAGGATCACTTATTCACAATCGACATCCATGTAAATATATGGACCCAGAGACCTTATAGTTATTAATATTTGTGAAGAAGATTTTTTGAGATTTGTATTTGTCTCTGGAAGAAATCTTAAGGACTCTGAGTTCTCAAGTTTGGGCATGTAAGGCCTTTTAGCAGTATTTATATACTTTAAAAGGGCCTCTTTCCTCTTTCTTTTTTTCTTCCTTTCCAGTCTCAGAGCTGTGTTTGAGACATGATAAGATTTATAACTTCAAGGGACAGAAAAAGAATGCAAATTTCTCCAAAAAGAACTAGTTTTCTAAGGCAAATAACTTATAAGCCTTTTAAGATAAACAGGAGAGGTTTTAGAATTGATAAAGGAATAAGTGAACTTGAATTACCCCAGAGCTACATTTCTAAGTTTGAGAAGATTTTTAAGGTAAGGACAGTTGCTGTTTTCTTTTTTTTTCCATATTCTATTTTATTATATTTCTCTTTTTATTGAAGTATAGTTGATACATAATATTTGTTTCAAGTATACAACAGAGTGATTCAATAGTTACACCCATTGTTAAATCCTCACCCCAACTAGTGCAGTTACTATCAGACAGTTGTTTTTAAATCCTCAAAGAACCGAATTGTAGCCTGGATGTTAAAGGACCGACATACCTACTCACCTATGCTGGATTTTTTTTTCTTTCTTAGTATTCCCTTAGCTGTTTAAGTCTCATAAACTTTGGACCCGGGGATGGGAGGGGTGGGGGTAACTCATAAGGAATCTTCCTTTAAAGGTAGATATGAGAGTGTCTGTAAGGTCATTAATGGGAGGACTTTTGTTTATATTCATGTAAAGGCAATTCAGACAGAATAACTAGAATGAGTATTTAAGTAAAGGAGGATAAGAGGGAACCAGTAAGAATTATGTCAGTCTTACAGTCTTTTGTATTAGGAACTTCTTTGCCTTTAAATCAGCTTTTGCAACAAAACTTTCAATGAAACTATCTTTGGAATTTTGAACTTTGCTTTAGGTATATTTCTTGAATGATCTTATCTAATGATCATTGTAATTCTAGGTTGTAATTCCCATGAGGGCTGGCAGCAGTTTGGTAGGAACCTAGCCACAAATGGAGTTTAACTTGGATTTCTGTCCAGCCTTATTTTGGGGTCTCCAACCTGATCGTTACCAAGCTAAATTCCTCAGGATGCATAACAAAGCTTGTAGATTTTTTTATAGCTTCTGGGACCATAGTTCTTAGATTAAAAAAATAAGCAAGTGTGCTGGAAGGTGGAGTGCTTAATATTTTGTATTTTAAGGATCCCATTCTATTGTTCTTTATTCATTATTTTTCTTTTAGCTAAGTCTTTATGTCATGTGCACATTAATAGAAACCAATAGTACTGAGGAAATGGAAACTATGGACAACAGCAATACCCAAGGAATTAGGGACTGGGGGGAGGACTGAACCAGCAGACCCTAAAGAATAGGGACTGCAGACTGATTCCAAACACACAGAGAACTACAGCTGTGGCAGCTCCAAAAGCAGACTCTCAGGAAAGAAGCAAGGGCTGGGATTTAGAAGTTAGTGTGGCCTGGCCAACAGAAGGCCCTGCATACACTACCAGCAATTCCCAACAGGGATTAAACCAGCAGACTCCATGAACGGTGAACGGCCAGCTGGATCTGGGGAAAGGGATTCCAAATAACTGGGGATTGAAGACTGAACCAAGGCCAAGACCTGGCTCTCTGTTAGAACCTCCCATCAGTCTTGACGAACCTATTAATCCTGGACTGCAAAGCCAGTTAGATCAGGAGCTCAAACCTCAAGGGACTTACCAGTGGCCTTCAAAATGGTGAGAAAGACAATAAACTCAGGAGGGTTCCTGAGGCACAATGCCTGTGTTCCTCATTGTCCGCAAATGTTACCAGACATTCACTTCAGATCCTGACTCTACCACCAAATCTGTGAAAGAAAAACAAATCTCAACTGAGTAAGTTTGAAAATCTAACTGGCATTATTAAATGATTCCGGAATCAGGCAGCTTCCCATTTAACAAGGGGCTCTGCTGAGCTGCAGAAAAGGAAAGGTTTTTAAAAGCAGAGAGGGGGCATAAAAAAAAGGAATTTATTACCAAGGAAGCCATTGTTTAGGCAACGTTGCCCTCCTAAGGAGTAAGGGATTTCTCCAGCTATTGCGTCCTAAGTGTTGACCAGGAAATTCGAGCTTACTGGTTAAAGGTGACATTTGTGAAAGTATAGTTAGGTTAGGTATAATTACATCTTGTTTTACTGACATGGTGCTTTAATGTAAGTGACTCCATTGTGGGGCCTGTGGTTTCCTTTTAACACTATGTCACCTCTACAAAGACACAAATAAAACTTTTGACAATGCCACATTACCCATAAGATAAAAGATCCGAACCTCTAAATAGGGCTACAGGTTTGGCCCTGCGCACTATCTTACTTTACATCTCACATTCCTTGCCTTGCACTTCATGTTCCTGCAACACTGAACTGGATCTAATTTCCTTCACACAAACATTGTTCCCTGACGTTCCCAGTCTGACATCTTTATCCAAGTTCTTCCTTCTGCCTAGAATGACCTATTCACATTTCATCTTCACTTGGCTAACTCCTGTTTATTCATCTGACAGTACGCAGGCCTCCTTGTGGAAGCTTTCCACAATCCACACAGGATTAGATGCCCTCCCCTGTCTCCCAGGAATCCCTAGGTTTACCCCTACCATTGTTAGTAAGGCACTGGATCATAATTATCTGCTTGTCTCCCTCAGTAACTATGAGTCCCTCAACAGAAGGTTTCCTATTCATATTCACCTTTCAATCTAGTGCCCAGCATTTTTTTTAACACCTAGTGGAAACTATAAATATTTTATAATATTTATTGAGTAAATGACTGTTTGAATTAATGCAAGAACTAGTTCAATTTAAAGAGTTTATATAAATGAAACAGGGCTTGTTAAATACTAGCACTGTCTCTGTCACACACATCTTTTATTATATTTATGTGTACATGTATGTATGAATATATATACTACTACAAATTATGTGTTTGCATATACATATATTTAAAACAATTTGTGGATAATTTCAAACATACGCAGAAGTAGAAAGAATAGTACAATGAACCATTCACCCATATACTCCTCACCCAGTACCTATATATATTAACGTATGGCAAATCTTGTTTCATCTATACCTGTATCCACTTCCCCAAGCCTCCCATCCCCAGATATTTTGAAGTCCACTTCAGATACATCATTTCGCAGGAAACTGCTTAAGTATGTCCCTCTAAATATTAAGTATTTAAGCATTTAAACATAATCACTCCATTATCATGCCTTTAAAGAAGTAATTCTTAGCCATACCTAAACAAAATCAAAATAGCATCCTCTCAACAACAGGAATATGTCCTTAAAATGATTTAACACTTATCCTACTCCTTTTGATGTACGCATTAGTATCTAATGTTTTAGTTCTAGTCATTCACCCCTAAAGTTAGATATTATTAGTATTTCATAGAATCTATATTTGCTTTTCAACGTGTTTACAAATATCTAGCTCACTTTTAAATCCCTTTAGTGTAGGATCTTTTCATAATAATCTTTTACATTGTACTTATCTAGAAATGTCTTTATGTCAGTCTTGTTCTTAAAGGACAGTTTTACTGGTTAAGTTTCTAGATTGATTTGTTATTTTTTCTTGGTATATCAACTACCGTTAGTATGGACAGGCTTAGATTAGACCGAGAAAAGAACCCTGTCAAAAAAAAACAGAATGTATTTCCCATCTACACCCTCTCTAGCAGCAGATGTAGAAGAAAGTCTGCTCTCTACTCAGAACATGCTCAGACTAAGCCTACAGGTACAATTTTAGCTGTCTCAACAATCACTAGAATCTCATGTCTTGCCTAATCTAGACAAAATTGGTTAAATTGAACATATTGAGCACCCAAGCTCTTAAAACAGAAGTCTATATCCAGGGATAGTAGCCCAAAGCAGAAATTGTATACACTTTTCCTTGTCCCTGAGAGCTTTGGGTCTTAGGGAGAGTGTTTTCTCTCCAGAAGTGCTCCGAGGTCTGGCTGAGCCCTTGATGCAGGTAACGGTGTACACTGTGGAAGGAGTTGGCAGACCAGTCATGGGAACCTGGCCCTTTGATAAACACGGACAGGCCTCAGGAGCTGTCTCTGGGACTGCTGGAGAGCCAGCATTTGCAAAAGGTTCACCCTCTAATGCTTGTTTCTTTACAGGTGAAAATTTCAGATTGCTCAGCTGAAATGTGCAGAGATAGAAGATGGCCCAAGATAGAGTAGTTTCAAAACTTTCTGACCCTTTAATCTCTGAAATGCCTTTCTTCTTCAAATTTGTATAAGAAATCCTTACTATTCAATTTCCCTTACACAAAGCACCCAGCACATTTGTTGTAATTGTTCACACCTTTTGATGCTTATTGCACTGATCTGACATAGGACAAACTAACATGTAAGTACAGGAGTAGATTGGAGTTTTTGCTTAAAGAAAAGGTATCATATGATGTCATCTGTAACTTGCTTTTAACTTCAGAAGTTGGATTGGCATAATCCATCACTGGGGAACAAACTTTTCTGTGAGCTGATCTCTATCACACACACGTGATTCAGAAGGATGTATAGACTAGTTCTTTAATCCACGTTGAACTTGCCCATTGGCAACCATACAGTGTCTACCTTGAATGATGTGAAAAGAATGGTTTCTCTTCCCCATTACTTTTGTACCAACTGCTTTTGAAAGCTTATATCCTCAACTTATGTGGCTACTCCTCTCATGACTACAGTGTCTTCTTCCCTCAGATAGGACCCACCACTTATCTTCAGCGTTGCCTGGGTTATCAGTGATTTAGTTACACCCACTTTCCCTTGCATATTGCTTAAGGGTCTTAGGCTCCCAGTGAATGCAGAAAGGGATAAAGGAAAGATGCCTTCATCAGGTCTCAGGACCAAGCATCTTCATTCCTAGGGCTTTTTATAAAACCAAGAATGCCTACTTTTTAGCTTAATTCCCATGTGCCAAAGGAGTCTTTGTCTTTTTCTTCTGAGGACCCCAAAGTGAGGAATTATCACTAAAGCGCACCAATCTGAGACAAAAATAATACAAAAGCAAGGGATACCTAGAAGGTAAGCAGTGCTTTTATTTTCTATTCTACAACTTTTTTCTGAGTGCCTATTTTATGTCAAGCACTAATCTAGTGTTTATCAGTGAACAAAATAAAGATGTCTGCCCTCATGGAACTTATATTCTAGCAAGGAAGCTTATATCTGATATATCAGATGCAAATTATGATTAAGTGGCAGGAAGGAAAAACACTGGATCCTGTAAGGGTTTATTACAAGACACCTGGCCTGATTCTGGGGAAGACAGAAATAGAAAAGAACTTTCCTAAAGGACTGACATGTGATAGGAGAGCTAAAGGCTAAGTAAGACTTAACTTCCAAGAATATCTACCCTCTCATCTTTCTAAATGTTGAGGTACCATAAAACATAAACATAGAACATATAAAATCCATGTAGTAAGTGCTCAATGAAAGGAATTGGAATAGTAGTTATTGTAACTAGTAAAACATAATCCTATTTGTTCTCCAGATAACCCAGACTGCGCTGTTACCCCCTGCCAGGGACTAGGATACAACTGCGCCAGAACTCTGATTCAGTAAGGCCCTTCATCAAGTACTCACCCATTCTTCATCTCACATGCCTCACGTCTGAATTCCATCCCCATGGCAAGATCAAAAGTTCCTAGAAAGTTTGTAGGGGTCTCCTTTCACATCCCTCAGAGGCTGGGGTTCTGGGCCCATTCTAGGTATTGTGGAAATATTAGTTCATTTTCAAACATAATTTATTCCAAAGATCAGGTTTTAATCTGAGTGTTTAAAAAGCCAAACCAAAGTGGAAATCAGCATTATCTTCTAAAATATTTTTCCTAAATAAATTTATATTTCATCCATTTCAGTGTGAGATTTTTGTGTCTAAGAAAAGCAATATCCATGGTTTATCTTTTCTTTAGGATAACACCCTTCTTTCCATTTTGGATGAGCATGTGCTGGTCATTTTATCACATTGTATGGACGTATATGGAAAAACAATTTGAGTTCATATGACAAACTGGAAAAATACATGTAGGATAGAAGAAAGTTCAGAGTTAAGATCTGGTTTTGAATGTCTAGCTAGACATATGCTATGTAGGCATATTCCTGAGCCTCTATTTCCTAAATGCTCAAATGGAAATAATACCCAACACAAAGGGTTTGGAATGAAATTAAGTGATATAATGAATGATAAAATGCAGTGCTTGTTCAGTGAACAGCATTTAAAGACAGAAGCAATAGTAGCCATAACAGATGTAGCAGGAGTTTTTGTTATTAAATGTCAAATTTTATGACTAGATTTATGTCTAAAAATCTTTGCAGCATTTTCCCCTACACAAAGCTGCTTCTTACAGAAATGAATTGAAAATAAATGAATGTGAAATCCCTTTAAAATGGTATGGAAAAATAATGTTTAAGATTATTTGTTAAAATTCATTTGATGCATCTTTGCTTAATACCTAATATATGCAAGGCAGAGGGTTAGTTACAGTGTGAGATACAAAAATAAGATCGAATCCCTGTCCTCAAGAAGGTTCTTTTCTAATAAAGGAAATATACATATAAATCACTATATTGCAAGGCAGAATATGATTAAATGCCATGTAACAGCGTAAAGAAAGACCACAGAATTCAAGCAATGGACAGATTACTTCCAACTTTATAGAAACGAGTTTTATATAAGCTAAAATTAGAGAATTACAGGCAAAAAGCTGTAAAGATTAACTTTAATAGACAAATACCCATAGACATGGACTTCTTGTCCATGGAAAAGTACTAATTTGACAATGCTCCTGAGATTTGAGATTGAATGAACAGAAGCCCTAACACATAAGGAAACCTAAACACCATCAATGTTTTCATGTATTTATTTTTGAACAGCACTGGATCTATAGGTACTGTGTACATGTACATATACACATACAATATATGTATTATATTATCAAGACCACCCTGCCATGCCAGTAATCACCTGTTCACAGCTTTTTAATGAGAAAACTGAACCCAAGGAGAGAAGCTAACTAGTGACAGAACCACAACTATGACTTCTACCCAGTCTGGTGGGAACCTTATCTCTGAGGAAAATCTCAGGTCTACTCAGTCTCACTCATTCCTGAAGGAGGAAGAAAACAAAACAGACCTCGTGTCTTCCAGAGTGTTTTTCTCCAAACTATCCCTGCCTTTTCCCCACATGTATGTGTTGACTCATTACATAGCTAAAATAGAAGTGGACATTTGGCCACTTAAGATAATTCCACTCTTAGCTATTTGTCCCTTAGTGAGCTTTGTTCTCAAAGAAAAAGACTATTATTTCCTGTAATCACCTAGGTAACTAAAGAAATGTCCACCAATGATTGATGATCACCAACCTCAAAAGAGCCCTAAACATTATTTCCTTAGTCAGTGACTTTCTCACTCCTCTGCCTGAAGCCTCACTCTCAAATGGTCTTGCCTCCTTCTCAGAATTTGCTGATGCATTGGATATAAGGTTTGAAAAGGAAGAGGGAACTTCCATGTTTGAAACTCCCAACTTGAAAAATGAAGTTTCCATTTACTTAGATGGAGAATATTTCAGAAGGAATGGGTTCAGATATGAGGAGCAGAACATGTCCTAATTTTGGGACATTTAAATCTGAGCCACATATTAGAAGGAGCTTTCAAGTAGCCTATTGGATATATAAGTCTGGAGCTCAGGGAGAAGTCAAGGCTGGGACATAAGAACTGGGGAGTCTTCAGTTCTGTATACGTATTTAGCCCAGGAGCCTGGATAGGATCACTAAAGAAGGAAAATAGAGAAGGGGCCTAAGAAATCAGATTTGGGCACTCAGTATTCAGAACTCAGGGAGGTAAGGAGAAACCAGCAAAGGAGACTGAGAAAGAATCCAGAGAGATGGAAGTAAAACCAAGAGAGGGCGATACTTTAAAAAAAGAGAAGAGTTTCAAGGTGGAAAGAGTGATCAGCTCTATCACATGCTATCAGCAGGTCAAATTAGATGATGGGTGAAGAAAACATGGATGTCATGTGACCTTGAGACATTCAGGATAAGTAGCAAGTATGAAAGTCTGAATGAAGTGGTTCAAGAGAGATTTGGATAAAACCTCAGTGATAAAATACAGTGAATATAAATAACTCTTTCAAAGCATTTCACTGTTAAGGGAAGGAAGGAAAAGGGAAATTAGAGAGAAAAGTGAAGTCAAGAGAAAATTCTGGTGGAGGAAAAGAGTGACAATGCAGGGAGCACAGGAGATAATTTGCTAAGTATTGCCCTTGCTCTTGAGTAGTCCCATCCTAAAAGGAAATGGGATCACAAGTGAAGAGGTTATCCTTTGCTAGGGGCAAGTTTAGCTCATCTATAATAAGAGCAGAAAAGGCAAAATATGTGGATATAGACTCTCATAGGTGGGTAGATGTGATGGTGGAAGTTTGTAGAAGTTCTCTTATGATTGCTTCTGTTTCTCAGAGCAACAGGATGCAAGCTCATCAGCTTAGAGTGAGGACTGGGGATCCCAGAAAGATTTGAGGTGTGGTCAGTATGAAGCAGTCAACAAGGAGGAATGGAGAGTGAGTACTAGTGAAAGCCAGTATGATTTCTGGGCAACATTATGGGCACATTTGGTATTAGTGGTTGTATAAACTGAGCCCATTCAGCATGGTTTTGTGTTTTTCTCTAGCATGAGGACAGGTGAGGAACAGATGGGGAATTGAATTTAAATAGGGTATGGTTTTTCCAAGGAGACACAATGAAGCAAGAGAAAGTCAACGGAATCAAGCATGTATGCAAAAGAGTGATTATGATGATGTTATGGAAGAAATATAAACTGAATAAAGTAGTCAGTGAGATCACAAAAGGAAAGATCAGTGCATTATAGGTGCTGGTGGGAAAAGCAACATTGGAGTAGTGGGGTTAGGGAGAATGAGCAGGGAACATGAGAAGTATGTAAGAGAGTGGTTGAAAGTGGTATTAAGGAGGGTCACAGTTTTTGGTAGTGGCAGACTCAACAAGTCCAATGTGGAACTATCATTCTCTTCCAATGTTCCCTATCATAGTAATGAAACCACAAAGCTTTTCATTCACTACATGCAATAATACATCACTACATTTTATCCATCTGACCAGATGACTCCCAGAGCTGTCTGCTTCTCTCTCCTTCCTTGCTACTCTGCTAATCCAAGCTACCATCATCCCTTGCTTGGACAATTCAACAGCCTTTTAACTGGTCTCCCCACATCTGCTCTGATCCCAGTTATAGCCAAAGTAATCTTTTCAAGATAAATCATTAATCCTGTCCTGCATTAAAACTTCAATGGCTTTCTATTGCTTTAGAGATGAAGACCAAAATTTGTAACATGCCGCACACTTCACCTACAACTGTCTAGTCCCTGCCTCTTCCTCCAGCCCTATCTTGCATTGTTCTCCCCTCTCACTCTCTGTGCTCTAGACATGCTGGGATCTTTTGAAAATTCAAACATATCATACATCCTCTGACAACAGAGACTTTGCCTGTGCCTTTATGAAAATCACCCACCTCCACCCTTCTATCTGGCTAATGCCTTCATGTCTTTCAGATCTCAACTAATGAGCTCTTTCTTCAAAGACCATTACTCTGACCACACAGTATTAACTGGAGTCCCTTGACATACATTCTCTCACTGATTATTTTTTTTTAGTATGCTTGCCCTGGTTTTCTTTAGTCATGGATCATGAGCTCCAGAATAGTAGCAACTGTATCTATTTTTATTCATTGCTATGTCCCTAGTGCCTAGGACAATCCTGACACATACTGCCAATCATAAATATTTTTCATAAATAAATAATGGTGTTATTTGCATGTATATGTCTGATGTTTTCTTTCCCCAGAACCATCTTGATACATCTGAAGCCAATTATCCTCATTAAATTTTATCACATGTGTTTTAAGATCCATTTTACTCAATTCAGTAACTATTTAGTATGTACCATGTACCAGGCATAGAGGATTAAGATATTAATAGGCCTAATCATCATCTTTAATTTGTATGTAATCCAATGTGGCAAAATATGTGCAAACAAAAACTACAACCACTTCACTAAATGCATATTGAGTGCTTATCAAGTGCCAAGATTTCTAGATCCTAGAAATACAGCAGTGAAAAAGCCTTTGTGGAGTCTATAATTTGGTGGAAATGCACTATACATTATTCTGTTGGAATGTAGCACCAGTGAGGAAGAAGCAACTAATTCTTAAGTAGTAGGGACCATAGAGAAAGGCATTGTAGAAGAAGCAATGGGTAAATGCTCATCAGACAGAGAATGACATGTAACCAGAATGGGATACCTTACCAGTTTTTCCTTTATTCTGAGGCTACTAGAGCATGTTTAAGCAACAGAGTGACATCATTAGTTATGTTCTACAGGAGGACAACTTCAGCAATATGAAAGATGGATTTTGGTCCTCATTATTAAGAGTGATGTTTTAAGAACTATTCCAAAGTCTAAGGAAGAAATTATCAAGGTCCAGAATAGGAGAGTGGCAGTAAGAATAGTAAGGAGAGGATAGATTTGCAGAGTAGAATTACTTATTGAATTTGATGGCTGAAAAAGAAAGAAAACTCAAAGATGAGAAGATTTTTAATTTGAATGGGAAGATAAGTTATAGAAGATACTGTTATATTCCCATGGGACCTATTCTGTTTTACTTCTGAACACACAGCCAGGTTACATAACCCTTACGATTAGGTGTGATCAAATTTTGGTCAAAAGAATGTAAAGGAAATGATGAGCACTACTTGCAGACTTAATAAAAATCTGTCCTTTAAAAATCCATCTTAAATAAAATCTCTCTTCGACTCTCTTCCCCTAACAGCTGGATGTCAGGGCACAAGATGAGTTTCTGTGAGCCTGGGTCCCTGAAAGGGAGCTCATGTCTTCTTCCCATTGATTGGATTTTAAATCAGTAAGAAACATATATTGTGTTAAGTTTCTAAGATTTGAGGATTTACCCAGCAGCTAGAGTTAACTTAACAAATGTGATGTTAAGTTAACTTAACATAATGATCACATTAGCCAAGAAAAAGACCCCAAACAGAAGCTGATGCAGAAGTAAAGATAAAGAGTTCAATTTAGGCCATGTTTAGTTTGAGATTCTTTTGGCACATCCAAACAGCTGGAAATAGTGGTCTAGAGATCAAAGGAGAACTAGTGGCTAAAATTTGGAAGTTTTTGGAATACAAATAACCAAAGCCTTGATCCTGATTGGTGTTACAGAGAGAGGACACAGAGGAAGGAAAGCTGAAGGCCTGGGATGAGGAAGATCAGCATTTAAAGGAATGCAGAAAATAAGGGGAGGGGGGGTCAGAAGAAAAAAGTATAATTTGTCAAATTTTTTCATGATTGTTATTTTACATAATAAACCAAAATAGTAGCTCTTAGAATTCTTCCTAAGGACCATTTATACCTATTAAACTGATAGTAATATAAGCCATATTACAGCTTCGGCTGTTATAACCTTGAATTCAGTGAACTCCTTAATGCTTCACTTCTACACTGAAAGCTCTAAAATTCAGTAAAACCATGCCTCCTGCCTAAAACGCTAAAATTCATTTAAATATTGCACAAAGCTTTGAAACCAACAAGTGGCCCCTGATGAATTCTGACATGTTTTATAATCTCCTGAGTAAGACACTGTCTAATCAGTGTCATCAACCTAATAATGTTTGATCCTTTCCAAAATACATTCACATGCATTATTCATTTGATGCCCCTAACAAATCTGTAAGGTTGATGAATATATTTTGGTTCTCCAGACATGCTGACAAATGATCAAAGGGGACCATTACCTTATTATGGGGCTCACATCAGAACAAAGCCCATTCCAGGAAGCAGAACCGTCTCTCAAGGATATTTGCAAGAAAGATACACCCATTTAAAAATTCTATTTCAATCCTATAGATTATTCATTCATCAAGTCCTACAGTTTGTAAGTCTCCCAAGTCTTTTTAATGTGACATCAGGGGACATCTTGTTTCCTGATTCACAGTTTGTGAGTCACTGTAAATGATCCCCTAAAGAGAGTAAGCAAATGATAAAGGGTACATCCTGGACAACAAAACAACCATTCATTTGCTACTCACACCATCCTTTGTCATAATTGCTTTTAGTAGTTTCAAATATATGCCAATTAACTAACTCCTCATAGATAAGGGCATGGTTATGCATGGTTATACTTGCCTAATTCAAATATATGCCAATTAACTAACTCCTCATAGATAAGGGCATGGTTATGCATGGTTATACTTGCCTAAAGGAAGTTACTATTTTGAAATATTCATGATTTAACTTGTTTTCTAAAAGAATTGTGAGTCATGTAAACCAACATTTAGATGACTTCTCATAAATTCCCACTTAGTTTAAGCCACCTCTTCTAATATCTTCAAATATTGTTCTAAAATGATCTACTTTCCATGTAGCTGATTCTTTGTGTCAATTTGGCAAAACCAAAAACTCATTATTTGGTCAAATATTAATTTATATGTTGCTGTGAATGTACTTTTTTTAATGTGATTTACACATTTACAATCAGTTGATTATAAGAGGAGCAGGTTACCTTCCATGATATGGATAGGCCTCATGCAGTCATTGAAGACCTTAAAAGTAAAGACCAAAATTTCCCAAAGAAAGAATTCTGCCTCCAGAGTGCAACACAGAAATTCTCCCTGAGCTTTCAGCCTTTAGACTCAGAACTGCAACATCAGCTTACCTGCACCTCTAGCCTAACAGCTTACACTACAGATTTCAGACTTCCCAGTCCCTACATTGGCAAAATTCACCCCCAATTTTTAATAAATTTCATATCCCCTACTAAAATCATGTCCCTGTCCAAAGCAATCATGTATTGTCATTCAATGTATTTTCCCTTAAGCCTTTTAAAACATCATTTTTGGTAGCAGTAAAACCACCAAAAAATAAAAAATGTAGAGTCCTGGATCTTATTTGTTATAAGCATTTTTTGGTAGGAAACACTTGAAAGATAATTTCCTTTAGGAATATATCCATAAATATTCTGTGAATTAAAGAAGATTTACAAATGAATAATAGAATAATGTATTCGTCAGGGTTCTCCAGAGAAACAGAACCATATTTATGGCCTCATTTAAATTTAATCACCTCCCTAAATGCCTTGTTTTCAAATACAGCCACATTGAGAATTAGGGCTTCAACATCTGAATTTTGGGAAGGCACAGTTCAGTCCATAACACATTTTAAGGAGCTAGAAAAAAGAACAAATTAAACCCAAAGCTAGCAGAAGGAGAAATAATAAAGAATAGAGCAAATATAAATGAAACAGAGAATAAAAAAATAATAGAATCAATAAAACTAAATGTTTGTTCTTAGAGAAAAAAATCAACAAAACTGACAAACTTAGCTAGACTGAGAAAGAAAAATAAAGAAGATTCAAATAACTAAAATCAAAATGAAAATGGGATATTACAGCCAACTTTAGAAAAATAAAAAGAATTAAAAAGTGTATGAATAATTCTCCACCAATAAATTAGATAACTTAGATGAAGTAAGATTCCTAGAAGTACATAATTTATTCCTAGAAGTATATAAATTACCAAAATGAATCAACAAGGAATAGAAAAATAATCTGAACAGACCTATAATAAGTAAAGAGATTAAATCAGTGATTTAAACAAAAAATAAAGGAATTTAAAAAATAAAAACATCCCAATACAGAAAAGTTCAGAACCAAATGGCTTCACTGGTGAATTCCACCAAACATTTAAAGAAGAATTAATACCAATACTTCTCAAACTCTTCTAAAAAAGGTTAGGACAGAACACCTCCTAACTGACTCTATGAGGTCAGTTTTACCATTTATCAAAGACACCTCAAGAAAAGAAATGTCCCTTATGAATATACATGTAAAAGTCCTCAGAAAATAGTATCAAACTAAATCCAGAAGCATATTAAAAGGGTTATACATCATAACCAAGTGGGATTTATCCCAGGTATGCACAGGTAGTTCAATACATGAAAATCAGTGTTCAACTGATGTAGAAAAAGCACTGGAAAGATCCAACACTTTCTCATGATTAAATAAAAACCACTCAATAAACTAGTAATAGAAGGAAACTTGCTCAATCTGATAAAAAGGCATATATGAAAAACCCACAGCTATCACCTTATTTAATAGTGAAAGACTAAAGTTTTCACCCAAAAACCAGGAGCAAAACAAGGATGCCTAGTTTCACCACTTCTTCATGATAAGTTCTAGCCAGATAAATTAGGCAAGAGAAGAAATAAAAGAAGTAAACAAGAACTGAAAAAAAGTGAAACCATCTGTATTTTCAGATGACATGATCCTATATATAAAAAAAACTACAAATAATCCACAAGAATACTACAGCTAACTATATTAGCAAAGTTGTAGGGCAAAGGTCAACACAAAAAAATCAATTGTATTTCCATACACCAGCAGTGAACAATCCAAAAATGAAATTAAGGAAAAAATCCATTTATAATAGCATCCAGAACTATAAAATACCTAGGAATAAGTTTAATCAAGTATACAATACACTGAAAACAACAAAACATTGTTGAAAGGAATTAAAGACATAAACAAATGGAAAGCTATGCCTTATTCTGGATTGGAGTACTTGATATTCCTAGGATGACTACCCAGAGTAATCTACAGATTCAGTGCACTCCTTATCAAAATTCCAATGGTCTTTTATGTAGAAATGTCAAAGCCAATTATCAAATTCATATGGAATTTTAAGAGGAGGCCCCAAATAGCCAAAACAATATTTAGAAAGAAAAGGAAACTTAAAGGACTCACACTTTCTGATTTCAGAAATTACTACAAAGCTACAATAATCAAAACAGTGTGATATTAGTATACAGGTAAACAAATAGATCAATGAAATAGAATTGAGAGAGTTCAGAAATAAATCTATTCAACAATGGCCAATTATTTTCCTATGAGCATGCCAAGATAATTTAATAAGGAAAGAATTGTCTTCAACAAATGTTGCTTAGACAACTGGATATTCACAAGCAAAATAATGAAGCTGGATCCCTACATCATACTATATACAAAAATTAACTCAAAATGTATGAAGAACCTAAATGTGAGACCTAAAACCATACAAATTTTAGAATATAAGGATAAATCCTCATGATATTGGATTTGGCAATGTACTCTTTGATATGACACTAAAGGCATGAAAAAAAAAGAAAAAATAGATAAACTGGACTTCATCACAATTAAAAATATATATCAAAGGACATTATCAAGAAAGTGAAAAGACAACCTACAGAATGGGAAAAATATTTGTAAATCATATATCTGACAGGGTCTAGTATCTACAATGTATGAAGAACTCTTACAACTCAACAGCAAAAGACAAATCAATTTAAAAATGGACAAAGGATCTGAATATACATCCCTCAAAAAAAAAAATATATATATATATATAAATTGCCAACAAACACATACATGAGAAGATACTCGACATCATTAGTCATTAGGGAAACGAAAATCAAAACCACAACAATGTACTGTCTGACACCCACTAGGATAGCTATACATATTTTTTAATGGCAAATAATACCAAGTGTTAGGATATGGAGAAATTGGAAACTTTGTACATTGCTGGTGGGAATATAAAGTGGTTCAGCCACTGTTGAATATAGTTTGGCACTCCTCAAAAAGTTAAATGTAGATTTACCATGAACCCAGCAATTTTACTCCTAGGTAAATACTCAAAAGTAATTGAAAACAGTATTCAAACAAGTACACATACACACATGCTCAAAGCTGTACTATTCACAATAGCCAAAAGGTGGAAACAGCCCAAATGTCCATCAACATAAGAATGGATAAACAAATTGTGGTATGTACTTACAACGGAATGTTATTCAGCCATAATAAGGAATGAAGTACTGATACATGCTATAATGTGTAAAAATTTGAAAACACATGCTAAGTGCAGGAAGCCAGATGCAAAAAGTAATATATTGTATGATTCCATTTATAGAAAATACTCCAGAATAAGAAAATCCATACAGATAGAACACAAATAGGTTGTTACCAGAAGCAGTGGGGAGGGAGGAATGGGGAGCAACTGCTTATGCACAGCATTGTGTATGTACAAAGTACACTAAATTGTTCATTTAAAATGGTTAATCTTTTCTGATTTCACATCAAATTTTTAAAAGTATGCACAAGAAAAGAGGGATCCTTGACACAAGATTAGCATCCAGGAGGATTGTTCAAATGCTAAGTTCTAGAAGTTTTATAATTTCTCCTCAGAATGACTTTAAAATAACTTAATAGTGCTATGTAACATTCTGAGCCTTCACTATGCATCAAGCACTCTGTTAAAAAGTTTTATATACATTATATCCTTTAAACTTAATTATAGCCATGAATACTTTCAATTTAAAGAAGAAAAATTAGGTATGGAGAAGTTAAATTGCTCAGTCACACAGATAGGAAGAGTACAGACCTCAGATGAGCATTTAACTATTAACCATGCTTTAGTAACAGAACTAAATAAATATTTATTCAAAAAGTTTATTGAGAGCCTGTTAAATTCTGTGTTTTTCAGTATGGTACATGTAACATTGATGGTACAAAAGATTTTCTGAAGCATACATGGATAATGGGTATGTGACTTAAGCTGTATTAAAATAAATATGTTAAACATCCAAACTGTAATGTCATAGATAGTATTACTTGCAGTGAGGCTAAAGTAGGCAAATACATTTGAAAAGTGCAGTTGATTTTTTAAAAAATATTTAAAATAATAATAGCTAGAATTTATTGGCAATTTGCTATTGGCTAGGCACTGTTTTAAGGACTTTATACATATCAATTCATATTCTCATTTACTTAACCAATTATTAATACAGTACATGCATTTCAAAAATTATGAATGTCTTATTCATATGACTGAAGTGCTGAAAATAGTGGTATAATTGAAAGAAAGACCTGAATTTAATTTGGGGCTCTACAATTTAACAACTATGATATGGGCTATGAAACTAAAATTGTTAACTGTTATAACATATATTCAGAGGTATTAGATTATCAAAATAGCCAGACTTAATTTTTTTTAAACTAAATAAACTTCTAGAAATAAAAAACACAATTGTCAAAAATTAGAATTCAATGGATAGGTTACATAAGCAGATTTAAGGCAACTGGAGATAAATTAGTGAAATGGAAGTTAACTTGAATAATTTACTCAAAAGCAGCAGAGAAAGACAAGAATCTGTTGATTGTGAGATGTTACAAGAGAAACTATAATAAAAATGTCTAAGATGCTTCTAATATGAGTCCCAGCTGGAGACAATGAAAGGCATCAAAGAGAAGCAATAGCTGAAGATATAACGGTTGGAAATTTTTCAGAACCAAAGTCATGAATCCACAGATAAAGGAAGGACAAAGTGTATTAAACAAGTTAAATAAAAAGAAATCCTACCCTGACACTTTGTAGTGAAACCTCAGCTCCAAAGTCAAAGGGAGTAAGACAAAAGGGTAAGACAAGACTTACAGAAGCTCAATGAACTGATGTTAAAAGATACATAGAAGAGCAAAGACCAAGAATAGCCAAGATACTCCTGAAGGAAACAAGAGAGAATAGGACCTATCTTACCAGATATAAAGACCAATTATAAAGCTATATAAATTAAGCCAGCTTGGTAATTCTGGGAAAACAGTCAAACAGAAAAATGGAAAAGAATAGAAAGCCCAGAATCAAATATACATATATAGAAACTTGATATATGAAAAATATGGCATAGCAAACCACTGAGGAAGGACTACTTAATAAATATTGCTGGAACAATTGATCAGTCACAGAATTGGATAACTAGCTCTCTCAAAATTCAATTCCAATGGAGTAAAGTCTTAAATTGTAAAGGTAAAACTTTAAAAGATTGAAAAAAGTGTAGTAGATTATTTTTCTAGCCTTGTAGTTGGGAGAGGTTTTCCATTTTGTTTTGTTTTAAAGGCTTTTTAAAATGTGAAATACAAAAGAGAAGATAGATATTTTCAGCTAAATTAAAATAATTTCTACTCACCAAAAAACACAAAAAGAAAGCAAGCAAACTACAACCTTGAAAAACTTATATTCAATCCATATAACCCACAAAAATCTTATTCCAGGGTATACAAACAATAAGAAGGAAAACAACTGTATATTAATGGATAGATCATCTAAACAGAAAATCAATAATGAAACATTGGCCTTAAATGACTCATTAGACCAGATGGATTTCATAGATATATATAGAACATTCCATCCAAAAATTGCAGAATACACATTATTTTAAAGTGCTCATGGAACATTCACCAGGCCAGATCATAGGTTAGACCACAAAACAAGTCTCAATAAATTTAAGATTAAAATCATACCAAGCACTTTTTCTGAGTAGAATAGAAATCAATTGCAAGAAGAAAACTAGAAACAAACAAACAAACATATGGAGACAAAACAACATGCTACTAAACAACTAACGTGTCAGCAAAGACATCAAAGAGGAAATCAAACAATATCTTGAGATATATGGAAATGGAAACACAACTTTCCAAAATCTATGGAAGGCAGCAAAAGCAGTTGTAAGAGAGAAGTTCATGGCAACATAGGACTATCTCAAGAAACAAGAAAAATCCTAAATAAACAATATAACTTTTCACTTAAAGGAACTAATAAAAGAAGAAAAGGCATAGCCCAAAGTTAGTAGAAGGAAAGAAATAATAGAAATCAATTGGAAACAAATGAAATAGAAACTACAAAAACAGAAAGTTCAATGTAACTAAAAGCTTTGAAAAGATAAAATTGATAAGCCTCTAGTTAGACTCATCAAGAAAAAAAAAGGGCCTGTTGCTCCAGGAGGAAGGGGTTCCTAGCCTAGGGAAATTCCCTATGAATTCAATAGGACTGAATAAAGGCAAGGGCAATGAGTTGGGGGCTTAAAAGGGGGTTTATTCTCAGGGCAGTAGGTCTTTTAGTCTCTCCTCACTCTTCCTGATCACACCTTCTATGCTCTCTTGGCTCTCCTCCACCAGTCAAGTTCTCCCAGCAGGCTTCCCTCATCCTCCACTCTCCAAGCTCCGTGCTCCTACACTCAGGCTTAATTCACTAGGATTACCAGGGTGCCACAGCTCTTTCCCTGCAGCCCTCTAATTCCCTGCCCCAGCATCAGGAGGAATTCTGTGGGTAGGTCTCTGGTGACTGGCAGATGACTGACCAATTATGTACTAGGAACTAAGAGGAGGAGAAAATGAGTGTTTCCTCTCCACCCCTCCCTTGGGCTGGTACTCCTGTGACTGACCAGCTACTCTGTCCTGGGTAAACATCCCGTAGATGTGCAAACAGGCTCTTATGTATATATACAATGGGCACAACTAAGGCCAGGTGGGAATCCTGGTCAGAAATTCCCATTTGCTCCACAATAAATAAAATAAGAGATTAAAGAGAAGTTACAACCAACATTACATAGATACAAAGGATCATAAGAGACTACTACAAACAATTATACTCCAACAAATTGGAAAGCCTAGACAAAACAGATAAATTCCTACAAACACACAACCTTCCCAAATCGAATGATGAAGAAATAGAAAATCTGAATACATCAATTACAAGTATGAAATTCAGTCAGTAATTTAAAATCTCCCCAAAGAAAATTCCAGGACCAGATGGGTTCAGAGGTGAATTAATAGTGTACATTTAAAGAAGAGTTAGTACCTATCCTTCCCAAATTATTCCCAAAAATTTAAGAGGAAGGAACACTTTCAAACTCATTTTTCAAGGCCAGCATTACACTGATACCAAAACCAGACAAAGACACCACACAAAAAAAGAAAATTACAGGCCAATATCCTTCATTAAAATAGATGCAAAAATCCTTAACAAAATATTAGCAAACCAAATTGAATACATTAAAAGGATTACACATCATGATCAAGTATGACTTATTCTAGAAATGCAAAGGTGGTTGAACATCTGCAAATTATTCAACATGATACACCACATTAACAAAACAAAGGAAAAATCATCTGGTCATCTCAATTGATGCATTTGAGAAAAATATGACAAAATTCAATATTCATTTATAACAAAAAGTTTTCAATAAAGTGGGTATAGAAGGAATGCCCCTCAACAAAATAAAGGCCATATATTACAAACCCACAGCTAACTTCACACTCAATAGGGAAAGCTGAAAACTTTTCCTCTAAAATCAAGAATAAGAGAAGAATATCCACTCTCACCACTTTTATTCAACATAATATTGGAAATCCAAGCCAAAGCAATAAGGTGAGAAAAAGAAATAAAAGGCACCCAAATCTTAAAGGAAGAAATAAAACTGTCACTATTTGCAGATACCATAATATTATATATAGAAAACCCTAAAAACTCTACTAAAAAACTATTAAAACTAATAAATTCAGCAAAGTTGCAGTATACAAAATCATTATACAGAAATCTGTTGTGTTTCCATATACTAATAAAAAACTACCAGAAAGAAAACAATCCCATTTACAACTGCATCAAAAAGAATAAAATACCCAGGAATAAACTTAACAATGGATGTGAAAGACCTGTACTCTGGAAACAACTATAGGACATTGACAGAAGAAACTAAAGATGACATAAATAAATGGAAACATATACCATGCTTACTGATTGGAAGAATTAATATTTTTTAAATGTCTGTACTACCTAGAGCAATCTAAAGATGTGATGCAATTTCCATCAGTATACCAGTGGTGTTTTTCATAGAACAAAGAACGCTATAATTTGTATGGAACCACCAAAGACCCTGAAGACCCAAAGCAATCTTGAGGAAGAAGCACAAAGCTGGAGGTATCTTTCTCCCTAACTTCAAACTATACCACAAAGCTATAATAATCAAAACAGTATAGTACTAGCACAAAAAGAGACATATACATCAATAGACTGGAATAGAGAGCTCAGAAATAAATCTACATTTATATGGTCAACTAATCTATGATAAAAGAGACATAAGAATATACAATGGAGAAAAGACATTACTTTAATAAATGGTGCTGGGGAAACTGGACAGCTACATGCCAAAGAATAAAATTGGATAACTACCTTACACCATATACAAAAATAAACTTAAAATGGATTAAAGACTTGAAGTAAGACCTGAAACCATAAAAGCCCTAGAAGTAAACATAGGGAGTGAGATCTTGGGCATCAATTTTAGCAATATCTTTTTGCAGCAGCCTCCTCAGACAAGGGCAACAAAAGCTAAAATAAATAGAATCACAGCAAACTAAAAAAGTTTTACACAGCAAAAGAAACCATCAACAAAACAAAAAGGAAGCCAACTGAACAGAAGATACTTTCAAATCATATACTGATAAGGGATTAATATCCAAAATACATAAACTTACACAAGTTAGTATTTTTTTTAAAAACACCCAATTTAAAAACAGAGAACGTGAATAGACATTTTTCCAAAGAAGACATACAGATGGCCAACAGGCACATGAAAAGATGCTCCACATCACTAATCAAAAGGGAAATGCAAATTAAAACCACAATGAGGTATCACCTCAGACCAGTCAGAATGTCCACTATCCAAAAGACAAGAAATAACAAGTGTTGGTGAGGACGTGGAGAAAAGGGAACCCTCCTACACTCTTGATGGGAATTTAAATTGGTGCAGCCACTATAGAAAGCAGTATAGAGGTTCCTAAAAAAAAAAAAAATTTAAATAGATCTATTATAAAATCCAGTGATTCCAATTCTGGATATTTATCTGGAGAAAATTAAAATACCAACTCAAAAATATATATGCACCCCTATGCTCACTGAAGCATCATTTACAATAGCCAAGATATAGAAGAAACCTAAGTGCCAATCAATAGATGAATGGATAAAGAAGATGTGGTATATATACACAATGGAATATTACTCAGCCACAATAAAGAATGAAATCTTGCCATTTATGATAACATGGATGGACCTTGACTGTAATATGCTAAGTGAAATAATCAGAGAAAGACAAATTATCATGATTTCACTTACATGTGGAATGTAAAAAACAAAGCAAAGAAAATGAACCCAAATAGACTCATCTATACAGGAAACTGTTGTTTACCAGAACAGGGAGAGTTTGGAAGATGGGTGTACCTGGTAAAGGGAATTAAGAGGTACAAACTTCCAGTTTTAAAGTAAGTAAGCCATGGGGATATAATGTAGAGTGTAGGGAATATAGTCAAAATATTGTATTAAGTTTGTATGGTGACAAATGCTAACTGGACTTATCATGGGGATCATCTCTTTTTTTTTACTATAGGAATCATTTCATAATGTAAAAAAAAAAATCAAATCACTATGATGTACACCTAAAATAATAGAATATTGTATGTCAATTATATGTCAATAACAGACGAAAGCAGACTCCCTAAAATGGGTAAAATGCATGAATAAGCATGGCACAAAATAAGAGACATAAATGGTAAAAAAAATATATGAAAAGATGCTCAAACACATTAGTAATAAAGAAAACTTAAAAGAGTCACTTAGATATAATTTTTCTCCTACTACATTGGCAAATGTAAGAGGTATGAAAAAAAACAAGTGTTGGTGAAAGTATAAATTTGTACAACCATTTTAGAAAACAATGTAGCATTATCTTACAATGTTTAATATTCACATGCCCTCTAATCTAATAATTTCACTCCAAATATAACCCTAGAGAAATTCTTAATATGTGCACCAGGAGGCATACACAAGAATAATTGCATCACCATTTGCAATCGCAAGCTTCTGGAGACAATCCAAATATCCATTAACAGGAAAATGGACAAATGAATTATAGTATATTTATATGGTGGTATCAACATATCAATAAAAAGAATAAATAAATAAAATTAAATGTATATATGATATATATAATAGACATATGTATTATATATCAATAAAAAAATTAACTAATGCTGCATGAATGATACAACTTAAAGAAACATAATCTTGAATTATATTGATATATATTATAGACATGATATGCATCATATATCAATAAAAAAATTAACTAATGTTGCATGAATGATACAGCTTGAAGAAACATAATCTTGAATTAGTGAAGCATTGAAGAAATGTAAAGCAGTCTGATACTATTTTTAAAAATCTCAGAAATAAGCAATGAAAGAAAAAGATCTATAGATACAGAGAGATAAATATAAAACTATTTTTTAAAAGACCAAAGAGTCATTAACACAAATTTCAAGATACTGGATAACTTGGAAAAGATGAGATAAGAAATACCACACAATAAATTCAACAATCTAAACCTTAATCTGGGTCATAGATGTGGGAGTGTTTAGTTTATTAAGCCTCATAACTTAAATACATACATATTTATTAAGCATCACTCATAAGTCTAACAATGTTGTTTTTAAAAATGTATTCTGTAATGTATGATATACGCAAAAGGATATATATGGTTATTATTAGTTAATAGCATGCACATCCTGAGTATTTTCAGCATGTCTGCCCAGCTTTGTATTCGGGATCATAAATTTTATATTTCACACTGAGGACAAATTAAGAGTTCATTTTGGTTTTGAATCTTTAAAAGACATTTTGATGCTATCTGAAGCTTCAGAGAAATTCTATAAATTATACTAATTCAGTAAATGGCTTTCCTTTTTTAGATGAATTGGTTATAATGAAAAGTAATCTTTTCCTCAACAAAAAATTAATGTCTAGTTATAAAGGAATGTAGTAACACTACATATTCTTCAAAACAAAGCCTGAGATCTGAAATGCAGTCTGAGTTAAGCTCTGATTTCAACCTCTGTGGTCTCCAAAATGCTCTTTATAAACTAATATGTTAAAAATTGAAAACGTTTATTTTGTATTTTCTTAATTTTTCTTTCATCTTAATAAATTGTATTTTTTCTTAATTATCAAATCAATAGTCACTTCAAAAATCCAGAGATATGTACAGTAAAAATTTTCCACAATAAAGACATAAAGTAAAACTTGTACCATCCAAAGATAACCACTTTTTTGTTGTATTTTTTTTCTTTCTCACGGTAACATTTTAAATAATCAATATCAGAATGCATCTAGTTTTATATTTTGCTTTTGAAAGTGTTTTAACACAATTTATGACCTGCAGTTTCATAAGTATACTATTTTACTAATACAAAATAGTCTCCAACGCTAAAATACCAAATAAAAATCAAGCAACAGTCAAAATCAAAACCTACCATAGCTATGTAAATGACAAATGGAAGCTTCTAGCAGCAAGTATTAGTTTTCCTCTCTAAAAAATAGAAAATTATGTTCTTTCAAGTAAGTGTTACTACTCATCAAGATACATTATTTGAGTTTCTTAGGCCTTTAATATCAATAACCCGTCTGCAGTTTTCTAGTAGCTTCACTTCAGGTGGTTCTGGCCTGGAGGGTTCACAGGGTCAGTCCTCAAGTTTGGATACAGGGGGGCTGTCTTGCCAATGGGTTTCAGCCCCCATCAAGTTCACCATATTCAATGAGATGGAGGAAAGACAATGGAATTTTCTTGGGGGTGAAAGGGTTTATACCCAACTTTTTTCCCACTGTGGCAGGTCAATCACTAGAATCCCGTTCACTCAGAGCGAGCCTACATGCAGGCAAGCCGGTCTCTGCCTCTGGGCCTCTCTATTCCCCCAGCGTCTCAGTCTCTGCTCCCCTGCAGTCTTGCAGCCCTGCAGCTACGCAGCAGCCCAGAGCACTGGGCGGTGCTCCTTATATAGAGTCAGTTACAAGGTACTGCCTCCCACACGTGTGGTGAGCTAGCTGACCAGGGCCAGGTGAGAATCCACCACAGGAACCTTCACTTTACCTACAGGGACAAAGACTTGGGGTTCCAGAGCCTGAGAGTGGTTCTTAGTAGAGTTTCTCCAATCAGGAAGTCAACATGCAGCTGGAGATCACTTAACAAATTACTAGCTGCAATCACACACAAAACTGAAGCTTTCTTTAGCTAGCACATCACACTGACGGGGAAAAATAATGAGACTGGTTAGGTAGGAAGGGGGTCAGAGCAGGGCCTTGTTAGCAGGAGAGACAGTGACTGAACTGGACCAGCTGGCATATGTTCCTTTCATGAATACAGACATCACCACCATTAATCAAGACGAGGGCCTTTCCTATACACAAACCCTGCCCACGACCTGAAGTTCTAGTTCATCTTCAAAAACCTGGCCCACAGGAAGCATTCTCCCACTCTTCCACCGACTTGGGGGTTCGAGTCTCTACAGTCTCTGAACTGCTTTTTGTCATCCGGAGATAAAGAAAAAGGAAAAACAAAACCAGCAAGGGCTTCAGAGAGTAAGCAGGATTAGATGGGACTGTTAGGCGCCTAGCACACCAGAGGCACTTCCCATGAAAGAGCTGCGGCCCCCAGTCCTGTCAGGTTGGGAGCCCCTGCGGGATGTCTATTCCGGAAGCACGCAGGGCTTCATTAGAATTGCCTCCTCATAGCTATGAGGTCTTAGACAAAACACGTGAAGAACCAGGAATAGGAAACACAATAAACACTAGAGGCCTACACGTCTCGGTAGGGACGGAGGAAACGGAGGCTGTTGGACCCGCCGCGTCCCCTTTAAGCACCTGCGGGCCGCCCCGCGGAGGGAGTCCGCCGGAGGTCGGCGCGCGCAGCCGCGGAATCAGCTTCCCCCTCCCGGCGCGGCTCTCTGTCCCCCGCTTCGGATTTCTTCCTCCCGCTCCCTCCCGCCGGCTTCAGGTCTCCCAGGCCCCACTTCTCCGGCACTAGCCCCGGCGACCCAGCGAACCGGCCCTCAGGCCTAGGCCTGGCCCGGTCCACGAGGCCACCCCGCCCCGTCGCGGGGTCCCGCCCCCGAGCCTGACACGCACTTCCGGCGCCTCGGGCTGGGACGGAACCGGGGTGAGCGGCGCTGTGGTGGCAACATTGGCAGTAGTGGTACCGGACCTTCTGACCCAGAACCATGCCCTGCGTGCGCAGGGAGAACATGAGCTCGTGGACATGCAGCCAGCCCGCTGGTCCCGGTCGCCGCCGGCCTGCCCGTGCTAAATAGACTCCGCCTGGCTTCCCGAATTTTTGACCCTAGCAGCCTCATACATGAGTTTCTACGAGGACGGATTCTCCAGCGACATCGTGAAGGTGGCATTTCTAATCAGCGCCTCACTGGGGCGGCAGAGGAGTGGGTAGACCCCTACATTGAGAGGGAGAGCCCTATCCTGGCTCAGTACGAGAGCTGAAGGGGGCCTTTAGCAGGAATGGGTAGGAACTACCGGGCCTGGACCCTTGGTGTCGGGAGGGAGGAACGCGGGCCACTCGCTCCCCACAAATCCGGTCCTGCCTGGCTTTGGTTCACAAAGAGCTCTCAGTTCCCAGCTGCTGGGCACGACCCTTGCTTGGAAGCTTGGTCGCGCCTGTTTTCATTCCCACTCCCTGCACTTTGCCCAGCAACCCAGTCACTGGCAGGGGACCTGTTAGAAATTGAACGGACCACCCAGGCTCATGCCCCTGCCCCCTGCCCTCTCTGAAGGGTGCTGCTCACCACCTTTGAAATCAGGGACAACCTAGGAAGTGCCTGAGTTTGCACACTATGTGGACACCAGTTTGGATAGCTCAGGCCTTGAAACGGTTTCCATAGTTAAGAGTGTGCCTGGCTGCCAAATTTTGACATTTCTCCCCCAGGAACTAGTTTCCCACATTTTTCATTTCTGTTCTGAAACCACAACAGTCTCACACATTGTGCCTTTTTGGTGATAGAAATCCAAGCACTGGACCCTACGTGGAAAATGTATTTACTTTTATAACTATATATCTTTCATTACTATATGTCTAATATTTGGTGTTAACATGGAAAAAAAGATGACTGAGACAAAATATGTCCTCTGAAACACAACTGTGTTCTGAGAAAAAATTCTAAGTGCATATTCCAATGTCAATAAAATAATGCTTTTATGCATGAAGAATGGCGTGTTTTTTACTTGTTTTATGGCCCTTTTTACCCCATAGTCTAAAAATACATGTTAAAAACACATGCAGGTCACAAAGGAGACAGAAAATCCAGCTGGAGCAATTTTTATGTTTGCTGCTGAATCTGGTAAAAATAGTGTTTTTAAAGATGCATGTAACTTGTGGCAGAAAACAAAAACGGGGAGGATGCATTCTGTGAGCTGTATGCACTTGGCTTTATTTCCTTATTTTAAATGAGCTGTCTCACTTTTTGTAAATCACCTTTTATGTACTCAGTTTTTCTTGTTATTAAAAGCATTACTTGATCAGTAAAATTTGGTTCCGAATTTAATAAATTCTCTTAGGGGGCCAAAGAACGGGAAGAAAAGGTAAGCTCAAGCCTTTCTTTTAAACAAAGGAGTTCATGAAACCCTCCAGGAAGGAAAATTCGTATCTACTTTTCCTTAAATGTCCATGGTTTTGTCATTCTAGTGATCAATATAGTCTCACTGAAGTATTTTCCTGATGTTTCCTGGTAAGGTATCTTCATATTAAGAAAAACTCATCACTGCCTCCTTTGTGTACTAACAAAAGTAATTGAATCTTGGTCCTGTTGACTGTTAATGTCTAAGCAGTGTTTTTTCCACAGTAACAAAATCTGGAAGATATAGCACCAAAAATTTTTTTCAGTAAACCTCACAAAAGGACTATTTGATGAGGATACAAAAACTTTCTAATGAAAGATGAGTATCAACATTTAATAAGTAAAACAGAACAGAAAAAAATGTAACTCATAAGTCAAAATATCCCATACTTTAATTTCTATAACTATCTCTCTGTTGTTTTTGTTTTTTAAGCTTTCAGGATCACTTAGATCTCCACTAAAAGAAAATACAAGAAAGTACATGAGGCTTGTTTACAGTTACTCAGAGAGATAGTAGGAAGGAAAGACCGTCACTGGTCAGTGACCTGCACATCAGGTACTGCCTCTGAAATCAGGTCATAACAGATTATGATCAGTTTTCTTTAGACTGCTGAATGGTCTCCAGGGAATGGTTGTATAACTGGTCCTATATCAGGCTCACCTAGAAGACGTGATGCAACTAGGGCCTTCTGGACCTGAGAAATTTCCTCATCTGCTAGGTTAAGCATCTCTTCTGTGTGGGCCTTTAAAGCTTGGTATCTTTGGTCTTCCGTTTCAATTCATAATATTTATTCCTCAGTATACTTCCTCAGCCATTCATCGTGGGTTACCCTTCAATCACCTGTTCCTCAAATCCCTTGGAAAGATCACAGAAAGATGTGTTTAGGGAGTTCTTAGCTGTAGTAAGTTGATCTTTTTCTTTCAGACCTTTCAGCTTTGGCAAGCTCTGTTTCTGAGCTGCCTCCATGCCCTAGACTATGGTCCCTAAAAATCCATAATTTTCCCCCTTCTCCACGCATTTCACATGTCACTCTTCATATTTGCTTTTTTATTCCAGGTTCCCCATTTGCGTGGCTTTGACTGCCATGTCCAGGTTCTTCTGGCTAAACTGCAGACATCTATGATGAGACCAGTGGACAGAGGCAGGCCCACAACCCGCAGACATGGGGTAGAGTCTGTCAAAGGAATATCCAGAGCTAAGAAATCGAATGCTATCAGCCTTGCTTTAGGTGGACTTGCTCAGGAAGTCTTGGCATCATGAAGGTTATTTTGTCTCCGTGGCCACAGAAACCAAATTATTAGGGCTGTCTTTAAGGATTGGGTCAAATTTGAGGTATAAAAGATTAATTTTTCAAAGCAGATGCAAATGAGGGTGTTCCAATCTGCTCCAAATAATCCATCTCAGCCCTTGTGCCTGGAACTTGAGCTGGGTCTCTAAAGCTCTCCTTTTCTCCTCTGTTCACCTCCCACCCCAACCTCAGGCAAAAGGTTTATTCAGTACTTACAAGGAACTTAGACACACAAGTATCTTCATACACAATGTTGGAAGATTTTTATACAAGAGCTAATAGCTCAGGAAAGTTGGCCCATGAAAACATGATTAGTAAGCAAGGGAGTCAGAGTTCAACTCCACTAAGCGTGTGCATCACAAATGTTAACTTGCTGCCCATCACCTCATAAGGGAAATAAACTTCGCAGTGTAAAACCACAAATCACAGTTTATACATCCTATGTATTTTAGATACACAATTGTGTGAATGTTGCCCTAAACAGCAATTTATGAGATTTCCAAAGTCCTATTTAACAATTTAGAACAATAGCAGCTTCCCTCCAATGAAGGCTAAGGTATTTTGAAGTGCAAGCACATTTACAATCCTGACTAGTTTCAACAGGAGAAGCAAAGAGGAAAGCAGTTTTCATTTTATCCTTTGGCCCTTCTCTGAAACCTCACTGAGGAAAGTAAACTGATTATCCAATTTCCACAGCTACTTAGGAGTTTAATAATAGGGGATTAGCTGTAGAAGGTTCTTAGTATGATGACTTAACACAAATACACAGGATCAACACAGCAGTAATACTCAACTGGAGAATTTTAAAGATGTTTTAGTATAACTTAAGTAATTGTTGGCTTGAAAATCCATTGCATTTTGCAGCAAACTGCAAAATGCTATAACCTAACAAATCTTCCCTTGTACATGTACAAGTTTGCATTTTCTTAATCACATTACGTATTTGTAGGTCAGAATGCATATTTCACACCAATGAGCTTAAATGTAGTGATGTAGAATTTAAGACTAAAAAATAACAGGTCTACCTGTTGCTTTATCAAAACAATCAGCTAACAATTTGGTTACACGTTGGGTAGCATTAAGATGCTGAAAAAGCATCTTACAACAACTTATATTGCCTTTAAGAACTAGAATTTTTTTCTAGAATTTTATTCAATTCAAAATTAATTCACCAACAATATGCTTGATCTTGATAACTTGATAGCAAAAACACTTCTTGATCTTGATAACTCTCTAGAGCACAAAGCTAATACAGTCATCGCCCTCATATAGTTTACACTCTAATTGCAGGTCTTTCAAAGAAATGGGTACAAATTCTGAGCATGCACAAGTAATGTGAATATGTGTCTCTCAGGCCCAAGTTCACTGATGACTGCAGAGCGCAGTTTACAGTGTGCTGGCAGCCTTCAGCCTCCAGCTCCTGAATCTTTCTACTCTTCATGAGAAGGAAGCTCTTTGAGGCCCACGGCAGGCTCTGGCTATGCTGAGAAAGGGAAGTAGGGCTTGCTGCCCGGACTGTTAACTGAAGGACCCAGAGAATCTGCTGTTCCTCCCCTACTGCTCTCAGAATCTCCCTGGGACATGTGCCCTTTCATCCTCCAGTGATTCCAATTTGTATCCAAAATCTGAGGAACACTTATCAGGATAGATTTGAACCCTCGGTAGAAAGTCAGGTGAACTGTAGAAGGGGTCCATGTACAGAAAAAAATCACGTCTAGTTTCTCTTGAATTTGGCTTGTGTGGCTTTGCTTAATTTGGGCATTTTGTGCTTTACCAGAGAATTGGACAACTGTTCATACTAAATTAGAGAATGCACTGTAGAGCCAAATAACCATAATTTTTTAAATCACTTTTATTTCCCTCTATTATGCAAGTTGTTAAAATTTGTCTTGGCTTAAGTAAGGTTCAGGTAATATCTTTATTTCGGACATCGTAATTTCTTGCCAGTTAATTAAAGTTAATGTTCTAGTACAGCAAGTGACTCCCTATGTAGTGCAACTTGCAGATCACTGTTAATTCAAGTAGATTCAATCCCTCATCTTCCCTAGATCTTTTGCAAATGTCCTGCAGTCAACAGCATCACCTTGGGTGCTTATTTAAAAACACAGATTGAGGGCCCCATCTCCAGAGTTTCTGATTGAGTAGGTCTGGATTGGGACCTGAGGATCTGCATTTCTAATTGAAGTTCCTAGGTGATGTTGATGCTGTTGATGTAAGGGTAAAAAACAAATGAAAAATAAAAAAAATACTTCATTCTCTCTGGTACAAAGGAAAGAAAAAGAGAGCATTTACTCTGGAAAACTTGTCATTGTAGGCTTTCTCTGCCTCTTGAAATGTATGTAAACCCTTTTAATGACTAAGCCTCTCGCCTATTTTACAATCCAGCAATTTCTTTTTGAAATGGGACCCAGAGCCATCACTTTGAAATGTAATCATCAAGGAAGATGTGAGCACCCCCACCTCCCAATCTCCTGGGAGTATAGAAGCCTAACTTCAGCAGGAAACTGGCACCAAATTACAAACCTACTTTCTGTCATAAAGATATGAGAAATTAATTTGTCCTTTATATGAAGGCAATTAGTTCTCTTACCTGAAATTAGTTATCATTTATCTTGGGAACATGACTGTAGTGGGTGGCATTTGCTTGGCTGGATAAATGGGTGAGATTTCTTTCTGTCTTTGCTAGTTCTTTTCTGGCTTTCCTGTGATCCACATGACATTCTGGTTTTATTACTGAATACACCTTTCTCCTTTATCTTTGAGGAGAGATTTTTGTTAAATTTCTTTTATGTTTGGCAAAACATTAGTAAGTTCTGAAAAGAAGTAGCAAGGGTCCCAGTAACACAGAGCAATTACATTATTAGTCATCAGACAACTATATGTCATGTAATGTGCTAGGTGCCAGGGACACAACTATGAACAAGACAAACATGGTGCTCAAGTAGCTTACCACTGGGATGGACTCACAGGGCCACTGTAATGCAGGGCTGCAGTCCATGGTAGAAACCGTACCTGTGGTACCACAAAGGGCGCCCCCCACTTCAGCCTTGAAGGGTGTAATGGACTGAATGTGTTCCTCCAAACTTCATATGTTGAAATCCTAGCCCCCATCGTGCTGGTGTTAGGATGTGGGGCTTTGGGGAGGTATTTTGGTCATGTGGGTGGAACCCTCATAAATAGCATTAGAGCCTGTATAAGAAGAAATACAAGAGCTTGCTTCCTCTCTCTGCTCTCCACCCTGTGAAAATACAGGAAGGCCATTTGCAAATCAGAAAGCAGGCCCTTCCCAGACCCAGGGTCTGCTGGCACCTTGATCTGGAACTCCCCAGCCTCTAGAGCTGTGAGAAATAAACATTTACTCTTTCAGCCACCCAGTCTATGGTACTTGTTGTAGCAGCCTGAGCTAACTAAGTCAGGGAGAAAGAGATGGCCTCCCGAGAGAGTTGCCAAAGCTTATGTTCAAAAAATGAGTAGGAATGAGCGGAAGAGAGAGCAGATCTGAGCAGAGAACTAGTGTTTGCAAAGCCAGAAATATGAGACTATGATACACTTGGGGAACTGTGGGTAGTTCAACAAGGTTTGGGGTGATTAGGGAAGCTGTTGGGGAGTAGGCAGAGGCCAGATTGCTGTGTTGATGAACAGTTTCCAAATGCCTGCAAATCCATCTAATTATACCTGTGTCATGTTTCGCCATTTTATCTAGGTGCATACCTTACAACTTTGTCACAGTACTCAAAGTTGAAACACACGAGGCATCTATCCTATCTCCCATGCCAGTAATTCTGCAGGAACAAGTGAAGATACCTCTTTTGCCTTGTGGGCCAGACTTAGTGATTTGCTTCTAATGAATAGAATGTGTCCTACCAAAGTGATGATGTGTGGATCCTAAGAGTAGGTTATAAAAAGCATTGTGGCTTTCACACTTGGGATCTCTTGGATTTTTAAGGTGGTGCACAGTCAGATGCTATATACAAAGGACACTCAAGCAGCCCTAAGGAGAGGTCCATGTCGTGAGGCACAGAGGCCTCCAACAGCCAAAAACTTGCCATGTGAGGGAGCCTTCTTGGAAGCAGATCCTCAATCCCAGTCAAACCTGAGATGACTGATGTTGTCAAGCCAACATCTTCACAAAAACCTCATGGGAGATCTGAGCCAGAAGCAGTTACCTAAGCTGCTTCTGCATTCCCGACCTGCAGAAACTATGGAGTCATACATTTATTTCTGTTTTAAACCACAAATAGTTATGCAGCAATGAGTAAGTATACATACTTATCAAGTTGATACATTATGGATGGAGAAAGAAGTTCCAATGATGGAGTAAGATGAGATGTTTATCAGCCCCAGAATACGACATCTGGGTTCTGCCTTAATGCCAATTTACTGCATGTGACGGAGGAGAGAGCAACGTTTAGAGTCATGCGCTGAGAGCATATTCAAGTATCTGCTCGACTGGTGTTCAGGCTGTGAGCCAACGCTCTTCCTTGCAAGGTCCTGACTGGTGAGACAAAAGGACAGATTGTCAAATGAAAACAAGGTAGCATCATTGATTAATCTCTAGGCAAATACCCTATACATGGGACTTCATATATCCTCTCTGGATTTAAGCAGCTAAAACCTGAATTGCAGTAATCCAAATGAGAAGGAAAAAGGTTTTGGCCTAAGGTGGAGAGAGGAACCTAAACTTGAGATATTTTTTTAGAGACAGAAATGATAGTCCCTACAGATGAATGGAATGTAAGAAGGGGTTTTCTTCTCTCCCCAGTCAGGAATATTAGCAATTCCATTTCAATTTTTCAATATCCCCTTTCTTGTTTCTCCACAAGGGAGGAGGAGGGGATAAAGTGATGGTCAGAGCTCACTAGTCTTTGTGCAGCTTTTCCTTGTGAACAGGATCAGGAAACACACTTTCTGTGCCCAGGCACAGCTGGTCCCTTTGCTTATTGTCACTCTGCAGTATGGCAATATGCTAACAGCCTTCTAACTACATCTGTTCTTACTCTCTCCCAGTCCACTGTCCACAGCAATCATGGTTCCTTTTTTCATGTGATTTCCCCAAATAGTTCATTGATTTACCTGAAGAGACTTAGAGGTCCATTTTTGGCCTACAACAATGAGGATGTTAGTAAAAAGCATTACCAGTCACATTCATGCTTCAATTTGATGCAGGAGTGACGTTGCCATTTTTATGACATAATTTGTTTACATCTCACATTTCTCTCATTGGACTTTGTTCTCTGAAGTTTTGTCAGATGACTGTAAATATCTGCATCAAAAAAAAAAAATACAGCCATACAGGATTTCCAATTGTTTTAAAAATGAGAAAAGAATAGGTTGATAGAGATATTTTCCATTTTTTGAAAGGCCTGTTAAAAATGAAACCAAAAAAATACATTATAAGTGATGAAAAATGCATTGGCTGACCTTTGCAGTTCATGAAAGCTCAAAAAGAGCAGAATAATTAAAGAATACAAGCAAAAAGTCCAAGAAAATATATGAAGCTTGACTAATATATGAAGCATGGTTAAAATAAATAATGTACCTTCATGAGTTATTGATGATCTTATAATTCACGAATGCTAAGAAAAACATAAGGAATGGTTTGTAAAAGGTCATCAAAAGCAAGTAAGAATACAACCAGCTCATTGCTTATCTTGTAATTGATTAAAGTTCTAAGAAGAAAGGAGGAAAGAAAGAAAGAAGAAAGGAAAAGGGGTAATAGAAAGGGGTCTGTACTTGGTTGAATAATGTTCCCCCAAATTCATGTTCACTGGGAAACTCAGAATGTGTTCTGTAGCAATAGGATCTTTGCTGATTTAATTAGTTAAGATGAGGTCATACTGGATTAGGATGGCTCCTAAAGCTAATATGATTGGTGTCCTTGTAAGAAAAGGAGAAGACACAGAAGGACACAGGGAAGAAGCCATGTGACAGCAGAGACAG
This sequence comes from Manis pentadactyla, assembly GCF_030020395.1. Taxonomy (NCBI): domain Eukaryota; kingdom Metazoa; phylum Chordata; class Mammalia; order Pholidota; family Manidae; genus Manis; species Manis pentadactyla. The sequence continues at coordinate 114,734,246 of NC_080024.1, read as the reverse complement.
AGATTGAGTGATGCGGTTGTAAGCCAAGGAATGCCAAGGACTGCTGGTCACCACCAGAAGCTAAGAGAAAGGTATGGAAAGATTCTTCCCTAGGACCTCAAAGGGAGCACAGCCCTATTGACACCTTGATTTCAGATGTCAGGTCTCCAGAACTGTGAGAGAATATATTTCTGTTATTTTAAACCACCTACCTTTGGACACTGTTACAACAGCACAAGTAAACTAGGACAGTGTCCAAAAACAAACAAACAAATTCATATTTGATTTCAGAAAGTACTAATGGCTTAAAGAACATAGATCGTAATGACCAGAATCATGATTCTAACTGAAATATTGAATTCAATGTTTATATTTGCCAAAATTTGCAAGCCACATATCTTTTAAGTCATAAGTAACCCCATATTTGAATATCAATTCTACTCAACAAATATTCAATTAAATATTAGAAGCCTAAGAAGGCTGAGTTGGGGTTGGTAAATAAAAGAACTTTTTAAATTGTAGGCTTCGAGTAACTTGTTAGGAAAACGAATAATAACCAAGGAACTAAGTGTAATAAAAGAAATATAAAGTACAACCTTAGGCTGTAGTTAAGGTCCAAGAGGAAGATACTACTTATAATGTCATATGAAACATGAAAAAGAGGATGGGCTGAAGTCACTGGGTATGCTTCCTGGGAATCAAGGAGGGTCATAAACAGTATTTGAGATTTGGTGAGACTGACTCAAAAGTAGCTGGGTGGGGATAGCTGGGTGGGGGTAAACATATTTAAACACAGCCCTCTTAGATATCCACTGTAACAGGCTCTGGACAACTGAGCAAGTGTGCAATCATTCTTTACTTTGGTTTTCCTGTTAATGCTCTTTATGTCTTCCTTGTGGACCTGTGGTGCTCAGAGTAGTCTACTAGTGTGGGTTTAGGATTACTCCTGATGCCAGGAACAATTATTATTAACTGTCAGGAGTATGAAGGGGCTTGTGACCACTAAGAGCACCAAAGGATGTAGATCAGTAACAAGATATGAAAAATGTGAAATACTTTTAAAACACATTACTTAGAAGTATAGGAGTTTGCTTCAAATTAATTATTCTTTACTTAATAACAGTATCCTGTAATTACTCTTATTTAATGTAACTACAACATGGAAATGACATTATTTTAAATTACATACGAAGAGTTAATGTTCAATAATCATTTACTTTAAAAGTCTATTTTTTAAAATTTCAAAATAAAACTCTTTGTATCCTAATACACACTGACTAAAATAAGTAACCAGATGTTTGGGAAGCTGCCCTATTGCTGAATTAAATTATAATTAAGGGCATCTGTACTCAACTGTATAATCTTGTCATTTTTAAATGTTCATATTTTCATGTCATTTAAAATACTCTAATATATATCAACATTGTATGTTAAAGTATGTAGATCAATAGGGAATTATTGTGAGTTTTTATCTGAGCTCAAGTAACTCCATCAATTTGCTTTTAAAAAGCTAATAGATACCCAATGCCCAGACCTTGATTTTTTCATTCTCCAATAAAAGGAAACAGGGAGAAATGGCTGATACTAGAGATGGAACAGATAATATACAAGATGACCCTGGAGCATCTTGTAGTGCCAGAGATCACATTGTAGTACATCTTGCAGCGCTCAAGAAAATGAAATGACAGGGCCTATCAAAAGGACCAGGGAGCCATCCTGGAAAAGGTAAAATGGTAAAAGATGAAATCATTTGAGCAAAAAAACAAACAGTATAGTATTAGATTATAACCCAGTATAAAATATCCATGAGCCTCATGATTGCCCTAGCTTATACTGTGACAGAATGGGACAAGGGATAGGGGGAAACCCCATCAAAACCTGGCTGTCCCCCAAATTTGGAATTGGTGGAGGCCAAGGCAGCTGAATTCATATAGCAGGCTAGCCCAGGAGAGCAAGCTCTGGATAACTGCAGAGGAATCCCCTCAGGCCTGTAGCTGCATACTGATCCACACATGTGAGTGAAGGAACTAAGGAGGTTAGGGAAGAAACCACCAGAAAGAAGCAAGCAGAGCAGCCCTTGGGTCTCACAGACGGCTGGGTATAGTATTTATTCCCACCAACTAGGGTAGAAAGGCTTCCTACCACTTGGAGCATCCAGAAGAATCCACGGAGGGGATTGACTCATAGAGGGGCCACATTAGGCTTTTATCGGGTCCACCTAACAAAGCTTTAAATCAAGCCTTGAGGTTCATTTCAGGAAAATTAACTACATCCCAGAACAAAGTCCAAAACAGTTTATGAAATACAAAAGTCTAGCATCCAACAAGGTAAAATTCACAATGTCTTGAATATGATTTTTAAAAAGTTATTAGGCATACAAAGACCCAGAAAAATATGGCTCAGAACAAAGAGAAAAATGTTTTAAACATACCTAGAAATGACTGATGACAGAATTAGTGGACAAGGATGTTTTAAAACAACAATTATAAGACATATCCATATGTCCCAGAGGGTAGAGGAATATGAGCATATGAGAAAAATAAGGGAAATATAAAAAAGACCTCAAATAAAACTTTTAGAGATGAAAATATTAATATTTGAGAAGAAAATTGCATCAGGTGGGGTTACCAGCAAATTAGACACTACAGAAAAAAGATAGTGAACTTGAGAACATAGTAATAGAAACTATACAAAATGAAACCAGAGTGAAAAAAGACTGAAAAAAACAAATGAATCTTTGAAACATCAAGCAGATTAATATATGTGTGTGATTAGAGTCCTAGAATGAGAGAATAGAGATGGAGGGACAAAGAACTTGTATCTGGCATATATAAAGAACTGTCATAACTAAATAATAAGACAACCAACTGAATTAAAAAACTGAGTACCAAAATAGACTCTTTACCAAGAAGAAAGATACACAGCCAAAAGCACATGAAAAGATATTCAAAATCATTAGTCATTAGGGAATTGCAAATTAAAACCACAATGGGATATCACTACAGACAAGAATGGATAAAATTAAAAAGATTGATCATACCAAGTGCTGACAAGGATGTGGAGCAATTAGAACTCTCACACAATGCTAGTGGGAATTTAAAAATGGTGAAACTACTTTAGAACAATTTGGCAGTCTCTTAAAAGTTAAACATGTACCTGCCATGCAACACACTCAATCCACTCCTAGTTGTGCACAGAGATTTGTACATAAACATTCCTAGAAGGTTTATCTTCAATAAAACTTTTGGAAGTTATAGAAATGTTCATTTTACATAGTATTGGTATCATGGTGTCATATACATATGTCAAAACTCATCAAATTGTACATTTTAATTATATACAGCTTAATTGTACATCAATTATATCTCAAAAAAGTGAATATGAAGGGATATCAGTCTTGTGATTAGGCTACATGCCATAGCAACTGTGAAGGGATTTTGTCTATGTAATTAAAGTCTCAAGTCAGTTAACTTTGATTTAATTAAAAGGAATATTATCCTTGCTGGGCCCAACCTAATCAAGTGATCCATTTTTAAAGAGGGTCTAAAGATAAGAGACAAGAACAGCAGAGATGCCCTCCCATTGATCTTGAAAGAGCAAACTATAATGTTGTGGAAAGGACCATGTGGCTATGAATAACAGGTATCTTCTAGTTTCTGAGGGTGTCAGTCCTACAACCATAAGAACTGAATTCTTCCAATAACCACTGAGCTTGGAAGAGAGCCTGGATCTTTATAAGGTATTGCAGCCCTTGCTGCCACCTTCATTTAAGCCTTGTGAGACAGTGGGCAGAGGACCCAGTTATGTGTCCAGACTCCCAACCCTCTGAAACTGAAATATTAAATGTTTGTTGACTTAAGGTACTAAGGTTGTGGTAATTTGTTACAAAGCAATAGAAAACTAATATACATGAAAATTAAGTAATGAAAATGATGATATAAATGTTAGCCTGGAACTGAATGAAGACAATATTACTGGAAGATAATATTTAGTAAGTCACTCAAAATGTGGCTCAGAGTAATAAATACTTAAGCAAAATAAGAACAAAACTTGGAAGAGCATTTGTGAGATATGAGGGACAGATTGAATACCTAGTATACATATGTGTGTGCATATATGTGTGTGTGTGTGTATATATATATATATATATATGAGACAGTTCTATAAAAACAGAATGGAAATACTGATGAAGAAGCAATATTTAGGAGATTTGGGACATAGTTTTCCTGAGCTAAATAAAGGTATGAGTATTCCTATCAAATGTACATTATAGAGGTAAGAAAAATAGAGTTCACACTAGACTATCAAGAATAAAAGAAACTCAAAAGATGGTAGCATGAGAGGTGAGACAGAAACCTCCCAAAACCACATATACTATGAAAATATAACAACTACAACTAATCCTGAAAGAGCAACAGGAAAGAAGGCTGTGACAAACTGCCTACATCTTAGGAAAAGAGAAGACCTCAGAGAAAAGGGTAAAGTAGCAAAGCAACAATATGGCAGGAGCCAAGACCTTCCCCTACCCCAGCTCACTGGTGGGAGGAAGAGAAACAGAACAGGTAGGGGGTGGAGGCCTAGTACTCCTGAACACCCAGCCCTGGAGATCTGCTCTGGGATCATGAAGCTACATTACATGGTGCTCTGGAGATTAGTGGGGTTGGAAAGCTAAAACAGCTGGAATACTTGAAGAGACTGAGATTACAGCTACCTATAGAGAACAGGTACCCACAACCAGCAGCTCTGGGACAAAAAAAAAGGTGGGCACATTGAGAGATTTCCTAACAGCAGGAGAGCTGTTAAAAGGCCAAAGATTGCACAGAACTTGCTGCTAAGGAGAAAGCACAGGTGGAAAAAACTGTCATAGCACACTCAGGCCAGCAGGTTGGGAACTTTCAGGAGCTTCAGGCACTCCGTCCCACTGGCTGGCAATGCAGCTCTGAGGTCCCCCACTGTGATATGCAACCTGCTGCTCCTTCCTCCCAGCTGGCACCAGCTCACAAGCCTGCTGCCATTGCCATTGCATCAGGCCAGTCAGAGGATGGCCATGCTTCTGGAAGCCACAAAGACATAGCATAGCAGCTCTTCCCTGTGTGCCCAGCACACTGGCCCTGGCAATAGAGACAGGCACTGCAGCTGGAAACAGGAAAGAGCTTTTCTCAGCAGACACCAGCATCACTCACCTGTGACCTCTGCCATTGCTTCAAGGGCTGAGCAGCTCCAGAGAGCAGAGATTCTGGGCACTAGAGGGTGCTGCCTACACCATGTTATTTTTACAAATATGGAAAGTCAAAAGAACCTGGAACAAACCAAAATCCCACAAACACCAGAAAGAGGGCCAAATGAACCTGGACTCCCAATTTTCCTGAAAAAGATTTCAAAAACAATGATCATAAACATTCTCAGGGACCTACAGAAAAATATTCAAGACCTCAGGGAGGAATTCAAGAAAGAGATAGAAATTTTGAAAAATATGGTATCTGAAATTAAACATACAATGGAGGGATTCAAAGCAGATTAGATGAAGTAGAGGAGACAGTAAATGAAATAGAAAATAGAGAACAGGAATACAAAGAAGCCGAGGCAGAGAGAGAAAAAAGGATCTCCAGGAATGAAAGAATAGTAAGACAACTCTCTGACAAATCCAAATGGAAAAATATTTGCATTATAGTGGTACCAGAAGAGGAAGGAGAGGTAAAGGGATAGAAAACGTCTTTGAGGAGGTAATTGCTGAAGACTTCCCCAATCTGGGGTGAAGGAAGATTATATTTAGTAAGTCACCCAGAATGCTGCTCAGAGAGATAGAGAGTTAAGCAAAATAAGCTCAAGGAAGACAATACAAAGACATGTAATAATTAAAATGGCAAAGATCAAGGATAAGGATGGAGTATTAAAAGCAGCCAGAGAGAGAGAAAAAGAGCACATACAAAGGAAAACCCATCAGGTTATCAACAGACTTCTCAACAGAAACCTTACAGGCCATAAGGGAGTGACATGATATGTTTAATGCAATGAAACAGAAGGGTCTTGAACCAAGAATACTCTACCCAGCAAGATTATCATTTAAATTTGAAGGAGGGATTAAACAATTTCCAGATAAGCAAAAGTTGAGGGAATTTACCTCCCACAAACTGTCTCTACAGAGTATTTTGAAGGGACTGCTATAGATGGAAGTGTTCCTAAGGCTAAATAGCTGTCACCAGAGAAAATGAAACTACAGTAAAGGAACTAGACCAAGTAATTACTAAGCAAATGCAAAAGTAAATCAACTACCCCCAAAGTCAGTCAAGGGATAAACAAAAAGTACAGATACCTAATATATAAAGAATGGAGGAGGAAGAAAATGGAGGGGTAAAAAAGAACCTTTAGATTTTGTCTGTAATAGCAGACCAAGTGAGTTAAGTTAGACTGTTAGACAGTAAAGAAGCTACCCTTGAACCTTTGGTAACCACTAATGTAAGGCCTGCAATGGCAAGAATTACATATCTATCTATGATTACCCTGAATATAAATGGTCTGAATGCACCAACGAAAAGACATAAAGTCACTGAATGGATAAAAAGACAAGACCCGTCTATATGCTGCCTACAAGAGACTCACTTCAAACCCAAAGACATACACAGACTAAAAGAGAAGGCATGGAAAAAGATATTTCATGCAACTAGTAAGGAGAAAAAAGCAAGAGTTGCAGTACTTGTATTAGAGAAAATATACTTCTAAAAAAAGAAAGTAACAAATGAAAAAGAAAGACTTACATAATGATAAAGGGGTCAGTCCAACAAGAGGATATAAACATTGTAAATATTTAGGCACCCAACATAGGAGCTCCGAAATATGTTCAACAAATACTAACAGAATTGAAGGGGGAAATAGAATGCAATGCATTTACTTTAGGAGACTTCAACACACCACTCACTCCAAAGGACAGATCAACCAGACAGAAAATAAGTAAGGACACAGAGACACTGAACAACACATTAGGACAGAATGACCTAATAGACATTGGGTGTACAGAACTCTACACCCAAAAGCAGCAGGATACACATTCTTCTCAAGTGGACATGGAACATTTTCAAGAATAGATCACATACTAGGCCACAAAAAGAGACTCAGTAAATTCAGAAGAATTGAAATTGTGCCTATCAGCTTCTCAGACCACAAAGGTATGAAACTAGAAATACATTATGCAAAGAAAACAAAAAAGCCCACAAACACATTGAGGCCTAATGACATCCTTCTAAATAATCAATGGATCAATGACCAAATTAAAACAGAGATCAAGCAACATATAGATACAAATGAAAACAATAATTCAACACCTCAAAATCTGTGGGACACAGCAAAAGCCCTGCTAAGAGGGAAGTATATTGCAGTAGAAGCTTACCACAGGAAAGAACCGTCCCATATGAACAGTCTAAACTCACAATTAATGAAACTAGAAAAAGAACAAAGAAGGCCCAAAGTCAGGAAAAGGAGGGACATAATGAAGGTCAGATAAATAAATAAAAGTGAGAAGAATAAAACAATAGAAAGAATCAATGAAAGCAGGAGCTGGTTCTTCAAGAAAATTCACAAAGTAGATAAACCCCTAACCAGTTTATCAAGGAAAAAAGAGAGTCTACACACACAAACAGAATCAGAAATGAGAAAGGAAAAATCACTATGGACACCACAGTAATACAAACAATTATTAGGGAGTACTATGAAAAACTGTATGCTAACAAATTGAATAACCTAGAAGAAATGGAAAACTTACTAGAAAAATACAAGATCCCAAGACTGACCCAGGAAGAAACAGAAAATTTGAACAGACCAATTACCAGCAACAAAATTGAATTGGTAATTTAAAAATTACCTAAGAAAACTCCTGGACCAGATGGCTTCACTGCTGAATGTTATCAGATATCTAGTGAAGTCCTAATACCTATCCTTCTTAAAGTTTTCCAAGAAGTAGAAGAGGAGAGAATACTTCCAAACTCATTCTATGAGGCCAGGATTACTCTAATATCAAAACCAGGCAAAGACACCACAATATAAGAAAATTACAGACCAATATCCCTGATGAACATAGATGCAAAAATACTCAACAAAATATTAGCAAACCAAATTCAAAAATACATCAAAAAGATCATCCTTCATGATCAAGTAGGATTTATTCCAGGGATGCAAGGATGGTACAACATTCAAAACTCCATCAACATCATACCCCACATCAACAAAAAGGACAAAAACCATATGATCATCTCAGATGCTAAGAAAGCATTAAAAAAATTCAACATCCATTCATGATAAAAACTCTCAACAAAATGGGTATAGAGGGTAAGTGTCTCAACATAATAAAGGCCATATATGACAAACCCATAGCCAACATCATACTTAACAGTGAGAAGCTGAAAGCTTTTCCTTTAAATCACGATCAAGACAAGGATTCCCCTCTCCCCACTTTTTATTCAACATAGTTCTGGAGGTCCTAGCCATGTCAATGAGACAACACAAAGAAATAAAAGGCATCTAGATTGGTAAAGAGGAAGTTAAACTGTCACTGTTTTCAGATGACATGATATTGTATATAAAATCCCTAAAGAATCCACCCCAAAACTACTAGAACTAATAACTTAATTTAGCAAAGTTGCCAGATACAAAATCAACAGAATCAGAAATGAGAAAGGAAAATCAATACACAGAAATCTGTTGCATTCCTATATAAAAATGATGAACTAACATAAGAGAAATCAGGAAAACAAATCCATTCACAATTGCATCAAAAAGAATAAAACATCTAGGAACAAATCTAAGCAAGGAAGTGAAATACCTATACCCGGAAAACTACAAGACACTCTTAAGAGAGATTAAAGTGGACACTAATAAATGGATATACATCCCACATTCATCAATAAGAAGAATTAACATTGTCAAAATGGCCATCCTCCCTAAAACAATCTACAGATTCAATGCAATCCCTATCAAAATACCAACAGCATTCATCAACGAACTATAACAAATAGTTCTGAAATTCATATGGAACCATAAAGGCCCCGAATAGCCAAAGCAGTTCTGAGAAGGAAGAATAAAGTTGGGATCGGGGGTTGAGGGAATCATGCTCCCCAACTTCAAGCTCTACTACAAAGCTACAATAATCAAGGCAATTTGGTACTGGCACAAGAACAGACTCATATAGTAACGGAACAGAATGGAGAGCCCAGATATAAACCCAAGCATACATGGTCAATTAATATACAATAAAGAAAACACTAGAAATAATATACAATGGGGAAATGACAGTCTCTTCAACTGGTGTTGGCAAAACTGGAGAGCTACATGTAAGAAAATGAAACTGGATTACTGTCTAACTCCATACACAAAAGTAAACTCAAAATGGATCAAAGACCTGAATGTTAGTCATGAAACCATAAAACTCTTAAAACTCTTAGAAGAAAACATAGACAAAGATCTCTTGATTATAAACATGAGCAACTTTTTCTGAACACATCTCCTCAGGCAAGGGATACAAAAGCAAAAATGAACAAAAGGGACTACTCAAACTAAAAATATTTTGTACAGCAAAGGACACCATCAGTAGAACAAAAAGGCATCCTACAGTATGGGAGAATATTTTCATAAATGACATATCTGCTAAGGGGTTAACATCCAAAATATATAAAGAACTCACATGCCTCAACACCCAAAAAGCAAATAACCCTGTTAAAAAATGGGTAGAGCATATGAACAGACACTTCTCCAAAGAAGATTTTCAGATGGCCAACAAGCACATGAAAAGATACTCCACATCACTAATCATCAGGGAAATGCAAATGAAAACCACAATGAGATATCACCTCACACCATTTACGATGGCCAACATCCAAAAGACAAGGAACAACAAATGTTGTTGAGGATGCGGAGAAAGTGGAACCCTCCTACCCTAACTGTGGGAATGTAAATTAGTTCAACCATTGTGGAAAGCAATATGAAGGTTCCTACAAAAACTAAAAGTAGAAATACCATTTGACCCAGTAATTCCACTCCTAGGAATTTCCCCTGAGAAAACAAGTTCACAGATTCAAAAAGACATATGCACCCCTATGTTTATTGCAGCACTATTTACAATAACCAAGACATGGAAGCAACCTAAGAGTCCATCAGTAGATGAATGAATAAAGAAGAGGTGGTACACATACACGATGGAATATTATTCAGCCATAAGAAGAAAACAAATCCTACCATTTGCAACAACATGGATGGAACTAGAGGGTATTACACTCAGTGAAACAAGCCAGGTGGAGAACCACAAGTACCAAATGGTTTCACTCATTTGTGGAGTATAACAATGAAGCAAAACTGAAGGAACAAAACAGCAGCAGACTCACAGACTGCAAGCAGGAACTAGCGGTTACCAAAGTGGAGGGGTGGGGAAGGGTGGATGGGGTGGGAGGGAGAATGGGATTGATGGGTATTATGACTGGCACACGTGTTGTGTTGGGGGGGTCACAGGGAAGACAGTGTAGCACAGAGAAGACAAGTAGTGACTCTGTGGCATCTTACTATGCTGATAGTCGGTGACTGCAATGGGGTGTGCGGGGGACTTGATAATATGGGTGAATGTAGTAACCACAATGTTTTTCATGTGAAACCTCCGTAAGAGTGTATATCGATGATACCATAATAATAAAAATAAAAGAAATTCTTAAGATCTAAAAGCAATTTAAAACAAAAGAAAAATAAATTACCCACAAAAATATGACAGTGAGACTGATAGTAAACTTGCCATCAGCTACAACAGGTGCCAGGAGGCACTTTTTGTCTGTAAAATGAAGGAAATAATGGAATTTTATACCTGCTCAACTGTTATTTCAAAGGAAAAGCAAACTAAAGACATGTCCAATGGTATAAAAATGAATAAGGGTTGCTATTCACAGACTTGCAAAAGAAGTATTTAGGGTGTATATGAAAAAGAAAGTGAATTGAGCAGAAAGGTAATGGGATCAATAAACAATGGTAAGAAAAAAAATTGGTAAATTATTTGGTAAATTTAATTAATGATTGACTATGAAAAAGAGAGAGAATTTTTATATTTTTTTAAAAAGACAAATCCAAAACTTTGTGGAAAATAACTAGATAGGAGAAGTATTTAACAGGTAGTTACAATGGACTAAAGTTCTTGCCTCACTGAACACAAGAGGTTTCAAATAACTTTAGACTCTATTGGAAACATTTAGTTGTAAGCACATTGTTAAATGATTAATGGCAATCATTAAAAATGTGAATAGAAGCTCTAGTTTATTAAATAGTGGGGAAAAAATGAACAGGGGTGGGTTCATGGTGACAAATAGAGAACATGCATCTATCCAACAGAAAGTGAATAGAAGAAAAAAGATGAAATGATAGGTTTAATAAGGAAAAACTTAAAATCATGGTAGAAGTAATATGAGTGTTTTAGGGATAAAAATAATGCTAATTAAATACACCAAGAAAAATAAAAATATTATCAGATTGAATTCCTTTTTTTAATTCAATTATATGATGTTATAAGAGTCACACCTACATACATTACTCAGGAGGTTAAAAATAAAGGGATAAAGATAGGTATCTCAGTCACTTACCATCTAAGAGCGTTAACTAGGAAATGTTAATTTCATATAAACAATTTAGGCAAAAACACATTGAGAAATAGACATTATATAACAATTAATGAAAAAAATCTACCAAGAAGATATCATCTTAAACTTGGATAATCATAAATGTAATCCACCTAACAATGTAGTATAAAAACAAATAATAAAATGGACAGATTATAGAGATATTGAGCCAAAAAGATAGCATTTTTACACACACAATTATTAGAATCTGGTAGATATGGTTAAAAAGTTTAAGTTTCATGTAGAAAATGTGATGAACAAAATATAAAATCATTATATAAACAATGCATATGGAATCCTTCATGCAACAAATAATGCCTATGTATTTTTTGAGAATGTATCAAATTTACTAGGTCATAAACAAGTCTCAGTAAATTGCAAAGTAAATTGCAGTGAATGCATTATACAGCCACATTTTTTAAAACCACCATGCAATTAAATTTGAAACTGACTATGAAAATATTTTTAAAATTTGGAGCTTTGAATAACTTGTGGAGGGAATCACAATGTGTATTTAAGATGTTTAGAACTAAATAAAAAGATTACTATAAAACTTTGTAAATTACAACTTACAAAATAAAAACAATGAAGATAGAAATAGTTTCATATTATTGAAAGTCTAGAAAAAGGCGAATAATAAATACATAGGAGTAGAATGAAGTTTCAAAAAACAAAAACAGATATTAATGAAATTAAAAACCAAGAAAATATAATAGAGCAACAAAAGGTTTTTAAAAAAGGCAAGGTATTAGCATGACAATCAGAAAAAAGAGAAGAAAACACAAACACATAATATAAAAATGAAAAGAAGATACAGCTTAAGAAAAAGTGTAGATTTTCTAAAAATGTGAGATGAGTATACATTACCCGTTTTTAATAAATTTATCCAAGTTTTACCAAACCTTTAATAGATAGAGTAAATCTAACACATAATTTTAAAGATACCAGAAAAAGATAAAGCCACTCAATTCATTCCTTGGGGTTAAATAATTGTGGAGAAAACAGTACACAAACAACTCAAGAGAATTAGCTTAGTGACCACTCTCACTACGGTGTGAGGAAGGGCAGGGTGGAATCAGATTTATATTTGGGAAGATAATTATAGTAAACATTTTAAAAGTAAAAAAATCTGGAAAATAGAGTAAAGAATGGACCATACAGGATAAAGAGAGACTAAAAAGAGAGAGAGAGTTTTTTGAGAATGTTAATGGTTCAAAGGAGAGAAGATGGAAAATGAGCCAGGGCAAAGAAGTGTGATAGGTTGGAGGGGGAAATTTTAGAATGAAAATACTGTACTTTTAGCAAAAGTAAATATGACATATTGTGGATGATAGCTACTTTTTGTTTTAATTGAAACTATTTCTGAATGCCAAACCAAAAATAAATATATAAATAAAAGGTATTTAAGCTATAAATAAATAACATTTCCAAAATGTTAACAGATAAAACTTAATTTTGAGCATCTCCTTATTGGGTTTGCTCCCCATGTGAACTTGGTCATTCAGTATAAAAAACATTCTGCAGTCACAAGGATTTTTTAAGTATTAAGGCAAGTACTGAAATCCATTTTTATTTTTCAGCAATAAAAGGAATTTCGGTAGTTGATACACTGTCTCTCTTTAATTTCCAAACTGACAAAAGTATTTAGACCATTTTATTTTATTTTTAGGCATTTCTCCCAAAATGTTTAGGACTATAGCAGTAATATACTCCTTCCAAACATTAGAACAGCAAATTAATCTTCTTTCAAGGATATATGCCTCTAGCTTTTGCAAGACTTTGAGGAGGAATTGGTACCAAATTTGTTTTGCAAGTAACAACAATTGCCAATGGAATTGTTTACATATTCTATGTAAGAGAAATACATTGTTGGTGATGTGTGGGAAAGAGCACTAGAGTAAGAATGAGAAATGGTTGGTCCTAGATCTGTCAATGACTACAGCATAGGAATATGGACCTCTCTAGGTATAGGCTTTCCTGTTTTGAATGAGAATTTGGATTAGTTTATTTCTAAAGTTCCTTCCAAACACAAATAACATTATTCAGCTGTGATTTTACATAAAATAAGAACATTTTATTTTGTGTTTGGGTTTAATGCACAGCACTTGAATATTCAGATAGAATTAACTTTTTATTACAAGTGGCACACACTTATTATGGAAATTTTATGAAATATAGAAAGTGAAAAGAAGAAATACAGTCACTCCTCTCACCTTCTCAGTGGGGAAGCATTAGTTCCCCAGTATGACAAATGGTGACTCTCATCTCCCCTTGCAAACTCATTACAAACTGACCGTCCTAAAGCTCCTCTTAGAACCTGGTTCACTCACTCTGACCCATGGCTGGAGGAGGTCTTACATCAAGAGCCCTTGAACAGGCCAGCTGCCAACTCTGATTCTCATCTCCCTGAAGTGGTCCTTAAGGTCAGGCTCCAATGTTCAGTTTAAGTGAATTTTCTGCCTATTTCCCAAATCAATCTCTCACACTAGGTCCTGTTCCTGGTCTGAAACATATGGTTAGTATGTGGTATTTGCCAGATTCCTTCCCAGCAATGGTGATGGGGGTTAATATGGTTGACTTTTGTTGGAAGTACATTAATGTACACACTTTCCTGGAATAGAACAAACATATGGTACTCTAAGAAAATGATTAGATGAACATCTAGACATGTAAAAACCTAAATTTGAGAGTCACAGTCTTTTTAATGAATTAACTACCAATTTCATTTTGAAATTATGATTTAGTCTCAGTCCCCAGGAGATATATAGCTTTCCTACTTAAGGGTCTTAAACACATGCACTCCTACACACCGTTCCTTTTAACAGAATTTTATGAGCCTTAAAGAGAGTCATCACAAACAATACAGTATAATAAAGGTATTTGTTAATAAATACTAAGTGATAATAACTGAGAATTGAGTAATTTGTCACCATTTTAGTGGTTTTAGTTCATCTAGGGGTGAGTTCTGAATTTGAAGGTACAAATCAGTTTTTAATGCTGAAACTCATTGTGCAGAAGCTAAGTAGCAGCAGGATCAGAACATGCTCTGGACTTCCCAAAGGAGCCGTCTCTGATTTTTTCATGGCATTAATTTTTTTGCCCTATTAAACAATAACTTTTGGCTAAATACATATTGATATTATGTGTATTTTCTCCCCTTCCAGATTGACTTCTTGAAAACTGACAGAACTTTTATTAAATTTGATATCCACTTTTCCCCCCTAGTACTTAAAGCCTAGAGTCTTGCTTCTATGTTTAATGACAGAGAGCTGGTTGAGCAAGAGAGAGATGGGGGTAGAGTGTGAGAGCAGAACACAAATGTATGTATATGTGTATCTTAGGTATGGTTATATGTCATTTTTACATTAGGTCCTACCAATTCTTCTCCAGCTTATATGGTAGTGTTTCTCATATTTAAGTATTGTACAAGTTCCTTTTCAACATTAAAAATAAAAATTTTTACCTTTCCTAGTGCTGGATTCAATTCCTTTTATTAGAATGTTACTTAAATAAATACAAATTAAGCCAACTGTAAATCCTTATGCATATAATCTTATTCAAATTACAAATAAAATACAAACCAAATTTCAAAACCAAAATTGAAATGAACAGCATGAATTAAAATTGAATTATGATGTGCTGTGCTGAAAATAAATGACTCCTTCACAACATGAACGTGGTACTAATAAAGGACACTCTATATTTCCTGATTCTCTGCAGGCTCATGGCTAGTTTTAGAATATTGACATATTTCTGCATCTGTCAATTGAATTGTCTACCTGCCAAGAGTTTGTGTGTTCCTCCATCCGCCCCAGACATGTTTATGCCAGCTGTACTTTTTAATATGTGATTTAATTAAATAATTCACAAACATAATTGTGAGAAGAGAAGCACTGCTTCTATTAAAAAATTGTTAGATGATTTAAAAAATTAAAAGGCTAAATTGTTATAAAGTACAGATGAGACAAATATAAAATACTGGACAAAAAAATTCTAAAAATCTAGGCAGTAATTGTATTTTAAGTTCTCTATTTTAAAGAAAGAGTTGTATTATGGGTATGAATTACTTAAGGCGTGAATTATGACACTTGGACTCTTAAGAAAGGTCTTGACCCTATATCAAAACATAGGTAAATAAATGTACATTTAAGCCATTTACATTTACATGTTAAAGGTACACTTTGTTTTTGAATAAGTGACCAATCTTTTATTTGTTCACTGCCATTTGGAAGAATCCAAGTCTTACATATTAAATCTGCCTTCATTATTTTTTTATTACACCATAACAACAAGGAACAGTATTAAAAGCTGCCTGTGCAATCCTAAACACAAATAAAAGATGATAGCTCTGCAATCAACTGGTAGTTATTTCTTGCATATATGGTGGCCTTCCAAAAAGTACTGGATATTACTATCATTATAAAAGTAAAAATATTTGAAATTTCTTGTAGAAAAGCAGAGCCCAATGGATGTATCATTACAAGAAAAGTCTAGTCTCTGAAAACCACTGAAAAGGTTACTGCACCATGTTTAAGTGGCTTTCATGAAGGGTTCCAGAGTGAATCAGGGACAGATGAAGAAACAGATTGAAAAGGTATGATTTTTATCTTTAAAGAAAAGCATCAAATTCTTCCTGGTTTCTTCAAAAACTGATGTTTTTCTATACCTCCTATGCCTGCTGATATAGTGTTTAAGAGAAACTGTATAACAACTGCTAGACACCACCTTCCTGAGGTACAGTTTGGCAGCTGGTAACAAAGCTTTATAATTGTCCATATGTATTGACCCAAGTCTACCTCTTAGAATATATCCCACTAATATATGCTATGCCTAGAGATCTGCACAATATTTTGTCAGAATGGTGTGCTTTATAAACACAAAAAAACTAAACATACAAAATAAGTAAAAGTAAATGCCTGAATAAATAAATTACAATAATATCCATTATTATGGCATACCATGCAGAAATAAAAATTATACTCTAAAAGAACAGTATTATTATAAAAAAATTTGTTATGTGCTCCTTAGTGAAAGAATCATGATAAAAACAGGATGTATTCCTTGATCCTGTGTTTATTTAAATACATTTATTTATATAGAAAAAAGTCTGGGAGGCATACACAAAAATGTTTTGAGAAATTTATCTAGTTCTTGGGTTATCTAGGAAGTACCACCATGGACAAAATAGGCTGAATTTTAGTTGCCATGGAGTTTATATTCTAGTGGGGAAAGACAGAAAATAAACAAAATAGTAAATTTACCAAAGAAAGACATAGTATGCCATACAGTGATATGTACAATGGTAGTGAATGCCCCAGTGGAGGTAGGTGGGGTTGTTCTCTGTATAAAGTGGTCCTGGAAGGCCTCACTGACAAGGTGACATTTGAGCAGTGATCTGAAGGCCCCTGAGAATGTGATGGATGAGACATTAAATTTTCTATTTGAAAGAATCTTTCTGGCTGTCACATTTAGTATCGACCGTGGTGTAGTGGGGCAAGGGCAGAACCAGGAGCCCAGTAGGACACCACTGCAGTATCTTGGCAAGAGATGATGTAATTTAGAACCAGGTAGACCAATTTTGAAGGCTGGGCCAACAGGAAGTACTGGTGGCTTGCATGAAGAATGGAAGAGCCTTCCAAAGAAATAATGTAGGTTTTATAGCCTCAACAGGGAAGGGAGGATGGAGTTTTCATTTAGTGAAACAGGTAAGACCTATGGGGAGCAGACTTGAGGGTCAGGTCAGGAGTATGGTTTTGGACATGTTAAATTTGAGATGCCTACTAGAGATCAATATGGCAATCATATAAATTGCAGTAGGTGGAAGAACTTCTCTCAAAGAACTCCCCTGAACCTCTCCTCACCCTAAGTTTGAATTAGTTGTTTTTGCCCCATGTGGCACCACTGCCCCACCCCTACTCCCCCATACACCCCCTTGCATGAGATTGTAAAATATCTCCCCACTAGATTGTGTGGATTCTCACTGCATCCATGGCACCAACTACATGACCTGGTTTGTAATAAAGCACAGTTAAGTGTCTGTACAATGGTGGTTAGAAAAGGAGAGAGAGCAGAAGCCAGTGAACATTGCTACAGGTATATAAGTTATCATTACCAATAAGACAAATATCTTTCTGTGTTTCATTTAGAAAGATCCTACTAAAATACTTTTACTTGAGAAGGAAAAATGTCATTAACACTTATAACTTGTGACTCATGACAAATTCAGTAATACAGTTGGGTGCTGATTTCCTTACAAACTTCACAAATTAAAGATTTGCAACCAAAGTGTGTAAAATTTGAAGTTCTCATGTTACTCTACTTTAAAGGAAAGACATTAGAACTTCAGATTCACTGAATGACTCCTTACTGAATGACTCCATAGGCTACCACTGATAGACAGGTCTTGGTACATTTCTGTCAAATCCTAATTTAAGATCTTCTAATGATTTCTTTAAGAAATTTCTTATTGAAATAGTTGCTGGGACTTCTGGCTATACTGGACAGATGAACGTTCATATTTATTTATTTTACCAGACCAAACTGCTACTAAAATACAGTTAAGGCATTTTCACAAACAATTCTCTAGAAGGAATAAAATAGGATGTCCTGAATTGTGGGGAAGGTGAAGGATTTAGCTAAAAGTGGGGATTCTTTAGACTAGAGGGAGCACATACATATTGAATAATGATATTATTCAGCCTCCTTCTCCTATAGATTCCAGAATACTGTCAGCCAGACCTTCCCCCCATCCCCACCCCCAAACAGAATATTTGAAAATATTCTTTGCTGTGTCTGATCATCTCAAAACGAAGGATCTGAAGATGCTGCCCTCAGGTGATAACCAACTAGCATTGCAGTCAGATCACCAGAGAATGAAGCATCTCCCGTGGGCTCAGGGATCCCTGTCAGCTTTCATAACCCACTTTAGAAATGAGATGACAAAAATACCACTAGTCTTCTGAAGAAATGTTTAACATGAAGAGAGAGACCAGGGCAGACAAACAAACAAATAGGAAAAGCAGCCTGAAGGAAACAGGTGATCTGATACAGGGACAAGAACATTAAAAACAAACTATCATTAGTATCTTCAGAAAACTAAGAGATTTTGCAACCATATAATAAGAACAGGATGCTATGAAAAGGGAGCACGTGGGAGGCATTCAAGCAACACAATAAAAACAAAAGAAACTTGCAAAAATTAAAATTATGATAGCCCAATGACCAAAGTTGAAACAATTTGAGCAACAAAATAAACAACGATAGCACTGGCTTATATCCCATGGATTAAAATAAATATTAATGATTTTTGATATAAATAATTGAAAAAATAAATAATTGGGGGAAAGGGGATATCTTTTCTTGTAAAGGAATTTCAATGAGCACATCTAGAAAGGATAAAGGAAACAGAAAAATAACTATCAGAGCACCATAGTAATAACTACTATTGGCAATTTCTATCAGAACTGGATGCTAAAATTAGTGACCAAAAGTTTGAGGAGAAACAGGATACTTACATATTCTTAAAGCACCACCTCCAAGACATTAATTAAAAAGGGGAAAATAATAAAGTTTCTAGTGGAGAAAACATGCAAGAAATAGATTATTCAACTGATCAAGGTAAACATCACCAGTAGTAAGACATAGCAGCACCAGGAATCACATGGTGTGATTCACAGGGAAAGGCACATTGCTTCTGTGGTATTCTTACCAAAAATGCACAACCTCAAAGTAACCATAAGAAATCATCAAACTCAAATTGAGACACATTCTACAAAAATAATGCACTGGACAGATGGAAACTCATCCCATGCTCGTGGCTAGGAAGAATTAATATCATCAAAATGGCCATCCTGCCCAAAGCAATATACAGATTTGATGCAATCCCTATGAAACTACCAGCAACATTCTTCAATGAACTGGAACAAATAATTCAAAAATTCATATGGAAACACCAAAGACCCTGAATAGCCAAAGCAATCCTGAGAAAGAAGAATAAAGTAGGGGGGATCTCACTCCCCAACTTCAAGCTCTACTATAAAGCCATAGTAATCAAGACAATTTGGTACTGGCACAAGAGCAGAGCCACAGACCAATGGAACAGACTAGACAAACCAGACATTAACCCAGACATATATGGTCAATTAATATTTGATAAAGGAGCCATGGACATACAATGGCAAAATGACAGTCTCTTTAACAGATGGTGCTGGCAAAACTGGACAGCTACATGTAGGAGAATGAAACTGGACCATTGTCCAACCCCATATACAAAAGTAAACTCAAAATGGATCAAAGACCTGAATGTAAGTCATGAAACCATTAAACTCTTGGAAGAAAACATAGGCAAAAACCTCTTAGACATAAACATGAGTGACCTCTTCTTGAACATATCTCCCCGGGCAAGGAAAACAACAGCAAAAATGAATAAGTGGGACTATATTAAGCTGAAAAGCTTCTGTACAGCAAAAGACACCATCAATAGAACAAAAAGGATCCCTACAGTATGGGAGAATATATTTGAAAATGACACATCCGATAAAGGCTTGACGTCCAGAATATATAAAGAGCTCACACGCCTCAACAAACAAAAAACAAATAACCCAATTAAAAAATTGGCAGAGGAACTGAACAGACAGTTCTCCAAAAAAGAAATACAGATGGCCAACAGACACATTAAAAGATGTTCCACATCGCTAATTATCAGAGAAATGCAAATTAAAACTACAATGAGGTATCAGCTCACACCAGTAAGGATGGCTGCCATCCAAAAGACAAACAACAACAAATGTTGGCGAGGCTGTGGAGAAAGGGGAACCCTCCTACACTGCTGGTGGGAATGTAAGTTAGCTCAACCATTGTGGAAAGCAGTATGGAGGTACATCAAAATGCTCAAAACAGACCTACCATTTGACCCAGGAATTGCACTCCTAGGAATTTACCCTAAGAATGCAGCAATCAAGTATGAGAAAGATCAGTGTACCCCTATGTTTATTGCAGCACTATTTACAATAGCCAAGAATTGGAAGCAACCTAAATGTCCATCAATAGATGAATGGATAAAGAAGATGTGGTACATATACACAATGGAATACTACTCAGCCATAAGAAAAGGGCAAATCCAACCATTTGCAGCAACATGGATGGAGCTGGAGGGTATTTTGCTCAGTGAAACAAGCCAAGCAGAGAAAGAGAAATACCAAATGATTTCACTTATCTGTGGAGTATAAGAACAAAGGAAAAACTGAAGGAACAAAACAGCAGCAGAATCACAGAACTCAAGAATGGACTAACAGGTACCAAAGGGAAAGGGACTGGGGAGGATGAGTGGGTAGGGAGGGATAAGGGGTGGGGAGAAGTAGGTGGGTATTAAGTATAGCATGCATGGGGGGGGGTAGGAGAAAAGGGAGGGCTGTTCAACACAGAGAAGGCAAGTAGTGATTCTACAACATTTTGCTATGCTGATGGACAGTGACTGTAAAGGGGTTTACAGGGGGGACTTGGTATAGGGGAGAGCCTAGTAAACATAATATTCGTCATGTAAGTGTAGATTAGTGATACCAAAAAAAAAAAAAAAAAAGGGCAGTTCCTGTGTGGTAACCTCCAATGAGTTCTACACAAGAGTATAAAGGGCATATAAAAGTGTAGGCAAAGGGTCTGTTTGTGTTTATACAGAGGATCAAAGCCTAATTGGGCTACCCAGAAAATGAACTAAGATACAATATGAAAAAGAACTTCCAGCATCAGCACTCTCTGGAAGACTCATGCCAGAAGATGATCATCAAAAAACCCCAACAAAGATCCACGCACTGCTACAGCTGTAGATGCACTCATCCCACCAGTTCCTGGACTTGCCATGGGAATGAGGAAGGAGATATCTAAGCTGGCCTGTGCATACAGTAAAACAACAAATTTGACTGGATCTATACTGTTGGAACTCAATCAAGAATTAGAAGAAGTGCAAATTGTAGCGCTCCAAAATCTTACAACTACAGACTATTTACTGTTAAAAGAACATAAGGGATGTGAACATTCCCCAGGAATGGGTTGTTTTAATTTGTCTGATTTCTCTCAGACTGTTCAAGTTCAGTTGGACAATATCCACAATATCATAGATAAGTTTTCACAAATGCCTAAGGTGCCTAACTGGTTTTCTTGGTTTCACTGGAGATGGCTGGTAATTACAGGTATGCTTTGGTTATGTAACTATACTCCTATTATGTTAATGTGTGTGCGCAATTTAAGTAGTAGCTTAAAACCTATACATGCTGAAGTTACTCTACAAGAAGATATGTCAAAGAAATAATCAATCTTCCCATGTTTTCTGCCACCTGCTACTTCTATAGCTTTTCTTCTTCCTTCCTAATTACAACCCTTAAATAGAATTCGTGCCTCATATCAAATTTACCGAGTATCATAATTCTTCCAAGTGGTAAAGATACCTCAAGACAAATGCTGGGCATAGAAGCTACAGGGCATAAATATGCAAAGAAATAAAAAGCTAACCATTTCAAACAATAAGGCTTCTCTCTCACTTACCAACTTTACATATCCCTGTATGGCCCCGGAAGATGACTGGTTAGCCAGAGACGGGTAAGATTCCTCAAGGGAGGAACAACCTAAGACAGGCACAGTCACAGAGGGGTCATCAGGTGAGAAATTGGGGATCAACAGAGGTGAGGCTTAGAACCTCACCCCCCCTGTTCTGAGAGAAATCTTCTGCATACGTGGATGTTTTATTGCCCTTGTCTAGCTTGGATTAACACATAGTCTACAGGCACACACCTGATCATCTACATTTGCTCTCTTACAACACTAAACTATGTTTTCTACCTTTATCTTGTATCTACCTACCACTTCAGCACTTTATTAAAAATAATAATAATAAAGAGAGAAATGTGGTATCCACATATAAATCAAGTATAAAAATCAAATGAGTATTCATATTTGAACTGACTGTTTATAGTTCATAATGCATGAGCAAAACCAAAGGTTTCTGTGATGGCTGCCCTTGTACTGTTCACCATGTAAGAACTTATTCACCATGTAAGAATTTGTTCTCCATGTAAGAACTTGTTTGTTATGCCTCAGAAGATTGGAGACTGACGAAAATTAGGCTTGGGGTGGATTAATGATTGTGCATTGAGCATTGACTCCCCTATACAGAATTTTATTGTTGTTAACAACCATTTGATCAATAAATATGAGAGATGCCTTCACCAAAAAAATAATAATAATAATAATAATGCACTGGTACTATCCAGCAGTGTCAAGGTCATGGAAGACATGGAAAGAATGAGAAATGATCACAGATTGGAGGAAATCAAGGACATATAACAAATATTTGCAATGTGATATCCTGGATTGGATCCATTAACAAAAATAAAGGATGTTAGTGGGGAAAGAAAACAAAAACCAAAACTGGCAAAATCCAAAATTAAGGCTATAGTTTAGATAATTACACTATAGTTCTGTAAGATGCTAACATTACTGGGAAGTTTACTGGGGTGTATGGAAGCTCTCTATACTGTATATTCTCTTTGCAACATTTCTGTAAATCTAGATTGATTTCAAGTAAAAAGCTTTCTTTTAAACTGTAATATAAATGTTGGAAATACAATATTAAGGTAATCTCTCAGAAATTATATCAAGAGGACAAGAGATAGAAAGTAAGGACTAACAAGAAATTTAGAGGACTTGTCTAGTAAAACTGGAGAAAAAGAAACAAAGATGAGGAAATCATAAATAATTCAAGAAAACTTTTCAGAACTCAAAGATATAGTTTCCAGATTGAAAGAACCCACTCACAAGTATCCAGTACAAAGACCCATACCAGGAAACATCATTATTTTGGAACATGGGGATAAAGAAAATATTCCTCAAGTTTTAAAGAGAGAGAAATATATAGGCTACACATAAAGGATCAGAAATCAGAATGGCTTCAGACTTGTCAAGATAACTTCAAAATTTTGAAGACAGATATTTAATACTTATATTTATTCCTATGTTTACTTCAGATGACAGAATTCAAAGTTGTCATTACTTACAGAAATAACTACACTAGCTCCCCATCTCCAGGACACTGTAGGTGGCATAATGAGAGCTAGACGTCAACCTGCAGATAGCAAGTCTGTCTGAAATTATGAATCTGGGAGTTTATAGAGGCCTGAAAACTGACTCTTCCTCTCTGGAGAGAAGCAGAGAAACTTTTGATCCCTAGTTATTAACAATGCTCTGGAATGTAAGTGACTGACTCCAGGTTCTGCTGGTTCATCCCTCTTGGAAATGCAAACACATTAGGAGATCCCAACTAATTAAAATATTACAAAACAATAAACCTGAATCCTGAAATAACCTTAAAGACCATCATATACAAGGCCCTCTTAAAACAAGGAGATGATTCAGGAAGATCAGTTGCTCAAAGTTTATAGAGCAACCTTAAAGCTGAGGAGAGCGTGAAATCCAGGAGTCCCATGTTTTACAGATAGACTGAGAAGCAACCATACAGCATTTCGCACGTTCATGAACTTCCTGCAGATTGCCTCACTTAAGAGAAAACCTTCAGAAAGTTTCAATAACTTGCCCAAGGCACCCAGTTAGTGGTGGAACCAGAATTTATACCCAGCAAGTCTAAACACAGAGCCTACACTCTAAATTACTATACAGGGTTATGTCACTCATACAAATATTTTTGAAATTTCTCAGTAGGGAAAAAATCCCTACAGAACTAGATTTGGAGATTTGAGTCAGAAATGCAGGAATATTGAGAAATATTTTCTTTATCCCCATGTTTGAGCCAACAATTCAGTTGCTAGAGAACAAGAGTAGGAAGGATACTAGAAGATAACTAGATGATAGTCATATAGTAAAAAAAAAAAACCTAGAAACTCGGGAGTTTTAAATCCAATCTTTCAAATTTTAATCTTTTATATTAGGAAGTTTTAGAGAGAGCCAAAGCTTTATATAAATGAAATAGACCCTGTACATAGTTAATTATTCGACTCCAGGCTGCTTTTAATCGAGGGAATTAATATATCTGCAATTAACAGGTTCAAAGAACCTAGGTTTGAGCCTTATTTTATTTTTGTCTGTAAAATGAGAATGGTATTTATGGCCTAATACTGTGAATTAATAATATGAACTATAAAGTGTTCTATAAATGATATAATTAGCATGGAGTCTAGTTCCACCCTATCACCAAAGTTACACTGCTTTCTCTGCATTATAACAAATCATTTTTCAAAAGGTAAGAAAGCTCTTATGATCTCATAATTCACAGAAGAGTGCTCAAGAAACAATTAATTTTATAGCACCGACAACTTATTTCACCCCTACCTACCATTTTTTATTCCTCTTAACCCCACATTTTATCCCATGGTATCCAGACTATTACATATAATCTTGTTTACACTAATCAGGCCAGCTGATCCAGTAGCCTTCCAGTCTGGCTAATATTTCCTGTTTCATATTGGCTGAAAGATTGCTAGAAGATTGCAAGCAGAACAGCTAAAGCTTTCAGAGATATATGAGAAGCAGTGCTCATACACACATGCTCTTCTTTAATCAAATGTAAACAGCATAGAAATGAAGTATTATTAAGTTCCCCAACTGTTAACCTAACCATCTAACCATCCTGTTTGAGGTCAGAAATATTTTAAATCAATTGTATCTGATCTTCAAAACCATTTTAAAACTAAATTGCTTATTTATTACTTAAGGAAAAAAATGAGTTTATCTTTTGAAATGAGCAAGAGTGGTGTAAACTGCAAAGAATCACCATTCGCATTTTTGGCTGAAGAAAGTAAGATTATAGAACCAGCCCAAGGTCATAACAGAACTTGAAAGCAATAGTTAGAACCTGAATTCAAGTTCCCTAGCATCTTTGGGGTGGGGGTGGCGGAATCTCCTAATATAGATAACCACCGTTACAAATAGAGAGTTAATTTTGGCACCAAACTAGATGGCCTTTAGTCTGATGGGGTTTCCCTGGCTTGCTGCATAATGGAACATGTGAAGAAAGCCCAAGTGTAGGTTTGTGTTACATTGCAATTATCCATGACATTGTATCTGCAGTTTTCCATATTATTTGTAGACAGCCTCTAGGCCTGAAGCAAGGTAAAACATTGTTGGCTTAGTATTTGGCCCCTTGCAGGTGAAATATCTGGGAGAAATACAGATATTGGGACTAACTGATTATAGAAACCGAGGGACAGCTATTCGCATAAATGCCTCTCCTCCAGTTAATTGCTCCATCATCCAGGTGCTCTCCCTCTTGCCATCTCCCTGACACCCGACTGAAGTGGTTAAAGATGCGTGCAAGGCCACAGTTGCTCCTTTCTTGGTGACAAGGTGTATGACACATGACTAAGCACAGGCTCTGGACACAGGAAGACCTTGGCTCTGATAACTTAATGTTGGCAAGATTTTTAACTTCTTTAAATCTTAGTGTCTTCATCAGTAATGATGTGTACCTCAGAGTTGTCACAAAGCATACAGAGATTGTGGTAGAGTGCCTGCTACCTGGGAAGTATTCAATATATACCAGTTTTTATTATTAAATTCCTGATCTACTCAACTATCCAGTGACCGAGGTTCAAAGGGAGAAGTGAAAGCAAACCAGCAAAGAACCCAGCGAGGACCTATAACAATCACACACAGAAATCCTCTACATAAAGCTTCTGCCCTTGATTAAAAACGAAAATGACCACATTCCAAATAAGCTTAGTAGCACAGGATGCTTTTGCAGAATTCCACCAAAATGGCAGACCACCTCATGGTGATCTTAAATCACCAGAAGAAATAGCTTTCCTTTCCAGGTTTCCATTAAGCACCCTATGCTGATTATCACCTTAGCCTTCAGTGGCCTCTAGGGGAATATTTACAGAGCTGTGAGCCTATTCTGTACTGCTTACACAGTTCCCTCCCTTGGAACCTGTATTTATTTATTTATATCCTTGGTCAAAGCTGGTGGAAGTCCAAATTACTGTTCTTCTACTCTCCTAATTTTCTTTGCATTGGACCCTTTCTGGATGACAGCATCCATTACTGTCAAGAAATATACCTGAGTCTCATAGTATCATTCCTCTTTCCAAAATTATCAATGAGAGAAAATGAGACTCATTCTATTTAATATATTTTCCCAGTATATATATTAAAAAAAGACATTTGGGAATGTTTCTTTTGGTATTACAAACT
Organism: Manis pentadactyla; assembly: GCF_030020395.1. NCBI lineage: Eukaryota > Metazoa > Chordata > Mammalia > Pholidota > Manidae > Manis > Manis pentadactyla. The sequence goes on along the minus strand of NC_080024.1, from coordinate 114,707,439 downwards.
TCAGGAGTATTTTTTAAAAACCCTTAATGACTCTCTAAAGTATGTTCCATGAACTGGACTAAAATACATGCCATAGCAGACTTTTTCTGAAAAGCATTTTGTACATTTGAGATCATTAATTTGTATATCTTTGTAAAATTTTGTCAAACTTGGAAAGGCAATCATTTCCCTCCACCCTGGATCTTAAGCTCCTGAGGGTGGGAATGGGGTCAGTCTTATTGTATCCCTAGCACCTAGACCAATGCCTGACATATAAAGGACATTCAATAAACGTTTGTTGACTGATATACCTTAGTTTTACTCTATATGCATGATTAATGGAAATATCCTCCAAAGAGAAGCAAAGTGATTCAGTAAACTGGTATTCTAAAACTAAAAAGGAAATTGGAATTCTTGGGTAGCAGTGTAATAAAAGCCCCTTTAGGGAGAAGTTACAGATCATCCTGGAATTCATACAAACCAGAAAGGAAAAGGTTTAGTCTGAAATATACACCCAATCTTAGAAAAGCAGATATATACATATGAAAAAAAGTGCATGATTTTCATACATGAAACTCAAAAGCCAGCTCTCGAAATTGTAATTCTTCCTCTGCCATCACAGATATTCCCAAAAAGCAGGGAGCCACCCAGAGGCCAGTGTTTACATTTGCCTACAGGACCACAACCTACTTAAATGATGAGAGATTACAAAAACCAAGACAGCTCTAGGATGAATACATGAGTTTGTGAGAATAAAGCCGCAAATGGACTGCAGAATACAGAACACTAGAATAAAGACAGTTTCTGCAGATATTTTCTGTTAGGAAGACTAGATGAGGTTTAGGTCTACAAGCTGGGGGCCAGTGATTACAGAACCTGCAGATGTCTTGTCAAAAATTTTGCTTCTGTTTCTCTATTGAGAATGCTCTTTAGGACGAAGGGAATGTTTATGGTGTTATCTACAAAGTGATAGGTGCTGGGCTAAGTATTTTGTACTGGTTATCACATTTCATCTTCACAGCAAACCATGAGGCAGAAATCCTCATCACTATTTTAGAAATGATAAAACAGGCTCAGGGCAGTTAAGAATTTGCCTAGATTTATGTAGTAATTGATAAGCAGAGGACCTAATTCATGTTTGACTCCAAGTCTTTCCACTAAACGACACTTCTCCTTATTATACTGAAAACATTCACATGAATATGGGTAATGGCAAGTATCTGAAAAGATCATGAAAACGAAACTGCAGAAATCTGTCATAATCCAGATACATTACATTCAGGGCCCTTGAGATAAGTCTGGTGGCCTTTAAGGAATCGTGGATAACAGAGGATGGGCAGGTGTGATCCTCAATTAAAAAAGAATTCTTAAGACAAGACTGGGAAAGTAAGCACACTCTGCTAGCCAGGGGCCAAATCTCTTCTGCCTTCGTACCTCTAGATCCAGCAAAAGGCCTCACACAAGATGCTCAATGCATGTTTGTTAAATGACATTTTATCATTACACATCTGAAGTGTTGTCAAGTAGATGCAGGATTAAACTTACTGTGAATAGTTCCAAGGGAGAGAAAGATCCCAGTTACAAGTGGGAATGCAAAAAGAGACAAAATTCAAGAAACAATGAGCACTTAGAGCTGTCTCAAGACAGTGCGATCAGCAGGGAGGCAGGGCCATCACTGGAAGTGCTTGTTGATTTAAATAAGCATTACTAGCAAGCATGAGGGTCTTCTAAATTTAGGCCTTCTCCTCTCAAAGCATGGTTGTCAATGGTTACCTTGCCTTCAGGTCGATGTTATTTGTCTCTCATACTGGTGGAGTGTGGAAATGCAGGGGGGTTGGGCAATGCATAAAGGGGGATAGATGTTAAAAGGTAAACAACAGAAAGTGAGAGTTCTCCATTCTCTTCTCTGGAAGCCTCAGCTCCCAACTCCTACAACTCAGAACTCAAGACTAGAACCCTCATTATACTAGCTCTGCTACACTTAAACAGAAAGCAAATTTTACGGTGGCTCTGGGAACTAATCACCGTGAACAGCATTACTCAGGAAAATGAATTCCAGGTTACCAACGCCTGAACACCTGAGCTACAAATAGTCTTACAAAACATAATCTATAACACTGGGAACTACATGAACTTGCATCATTCTCCATCTCAATCTTTTTTTTTTTTTGACCAAAATAGGAGGTATTTGTCAGACTCACTTGATGGTGACCTCTGTAATTTCTAACAATTCTAATTCTGTGATCAAGTTAATTAGCAGGCAATTACCTAAAATTTAGACTTCCTAAAATTTCCTTCCTCAGTCACTGCCTGTATAACACAGCTTGCTGTAAAAGTTAGAATCAAGTTCGCAGATATTCTCTGAACAAACAGAAAAAGTGGGTGAGTTAAATAATGAAAAGGTTGTAGTGTGAACATTTAAAATTTCCTCCCCACTCACACTGCAGATTCAGTGTAAGCACATTTCAGAATTAACTCCCTGTGGTTGGAGGTACCCTTGAACTATCTTAACATGACGGTTTCATCATCCAGGGAACTACGAGAGCCAACTGGGCGGGGGGAAAGGCAGTCTCAGTGACCAGGAGATGGGAGAGCTACCATGCCATGACTTCGCTGCCACCAGGAAAACGAAATATGCACCCTAACACACATACGAACCCAGTACCAGTGGTAGAAATTTTAACACAAATATATTTCTCATGCACAATAGGATAAATGATAAATATTTACATAATACAAGTAACGTGCTGAAAATTAAACTTTCTTTTTGGGGGTACCACCGTGATTATGTTGTTTCAGTGGGGGTTAAGAGCATGTGTTTACTCTATAAAACCATGATGAAGATAGTTCAGAAAATGTACTTTGGTAGAAACCTGGATGTGTGAAAGGCTGCTACGAAAAAGTGAAAACAGGAATGATAGAAGTATATTTTATGTATAAAAATGAAGGCCCCAAAAATGGTTTGTTGAAGTAGCTATCGACAAGATTTTCCCTTTGCTTTGGTTAAAACAGTCTAGGGACATCCCTCTCTATTAACAGCATCTAAACACAGTGACACGACTACTCTTAGGACAGAATAAACAACTTTTAAGGAAAGAAATTAAATTAATGTTAAACTAAATTAAACATTTTATCAATAAATAAGTTTCTTAAAAAGGCAGCATCTTCAACCTACAATCTTGGGCATAACATATACACCAATTGGAAAAATGAAATTTCTCCCACAATAGTAGTTACAGGTGTTAATGCAACAAGCTCTGAAATGAAATCAGTTTAATGTATCTTTAAAAAAAAAAGAAAATCCTAGCAACCAAAAATAAACTTTAAAAATGGCATTTTTCTAGGACTGTACATTCTAGAATACTTTATTACAGAAACATAATTCAAACTATTTGGGTATTTCAATATACTCTAAAGAAATGGTTAAAAAAATTTTCATACACCAATAATGGAACAGTGCTTATAATTGTTCACGGATATGAAAAGGCAATCAACTTCCACTTAAAAGTGTAGCCAGTGATGAAATATACTTCAGAAAAATAAATGTTTGGTCTGACAATCTTTAATGTTGGTTAAAAACAGACTGATATTTGTTGTTGATGAAAGCTATCTTACTCCAATGTGCAAAATAAGTGCAGCTGTCTACTGACTTGAAATACATAACACCAATATACTTCTATACTATTTACACACTTAAAGAATTTTAAATTTATTAATTTAAGTAATGATATTACATCTGCTTTATGGATAAATCGTGCTGCACAGAGTCCAAAAGCTTGATGACATTCTGTTATGTCACACCAATGTAGCTAGAGCAGCATACCAATTCTTGTCCTAATTTTGATCCTAAAAAAAATCCAATTTCAAAATCAATTAGGAATTCCCTTGATCTAGAAAATCTTGGAATTGTTGCAAATGTGAAAACCTTGTCTCTGACAGCAAGGTGCCTATTTGCCCTTTTCTATTCTTCCCACCACCCATCCACTCTACAAACTCCACAGAAAGGGGCAATGCCCCAAGTAAGAGGAACAAAAAACTCCGCCCCCAGAGCACCCACATCCTCGTGGGCTTACTCAACCTTTGGGACTTATGACTTCCATCTTTTCAGGCAGGTACAGGCAGTCAAAATGAAGAGACACTTCAGCAAAGCAACCATTATTTGTCCACAAAACAGTGAAAAACAGTAATATAAAATTAACACACCAAATATAAACCCAATACCATTCTGCATTTCCAGAACTTGTTTTCATAACTGCGCAGCATTCTTGGTCAACCACCCACCAGGATTTTTTGCGTCTACGTGAAGAACTTTTATTAAGTTATTAAAAATGCTGTTTTGACCACGAGTCACATACAATTGTGAGGATTAGGAAATCAATTTACTCAGTTATCACTCTGTTCAGTGCACTCACCAGCGCAGCTGTAGGGAGGAATACAAAACAGGAGTCTTCCCTTCTGACCTGGACATGGGAGCTCTCAAATTAAAATCGTAAAAAAGAGGAGTGGGGTGTATGGCAACATTACTACTAGACACCAGACAAGACAGTGAAACTGTTTGGTCGGAATAAGGAACATTTCCTTGAAAAGTTTTAGAAATACCTAACCAAGTACTGCCTTAAGTCCAGTGAGTACAATGTTCCGTAAGTTTCAACAAAAATACAGTGTCTGAAGTTCGCTTATTATATACAATGCAACCTGTCTCCAGGGCTCAGAGGGCTCCTTCCCCGTCACCTCTAGCTGCAGGCTATTGTCTCCAGCTGCTGCTCCGCCTCAGCGGCCATGGCCGCAGCCTGCAACTGTTCCGTCTCACTCTGGATGGTGCTGGGGGTAACCTGCTTCCTTTCACTGTGCATATTGTTCTCATGCCTTTTCAGATCGGATGCCTTAGCAAATGCCTTGGTGCAGGAGCCACACACAAAAGGCTTCTCCCCTCTGTGTCTTCGTTCATGATCTTTGAGGTGGGACTTGTGTTTGAAGGCTTTGTCACACATGTGGCATGCAAACGGTCTTTCATTACTGTGAACTCTCTCATGCTTCTTTAAGTCTGGGGCACGAATAAACGACTTCCCACACACCTCACAGCTGTAGGGCTTGTACCCCGTGTGGATCTTCAGGTGCTCTTTCAGGTGAGCCTGCGTGGTAAACCCTTTCGTACACATTTCGCAAACGAATGGCCTGTCCGCCGTGTGGAGCTTTTCATGCTTCCTCAACCTGCCTTCATCGGAGAATGTCTTACCACACGCCTGACAGGCAATCTGCTCCCGATGGTGGCCATAGAGCAAGTACTCAAACTTCATGTCACTGGCAGCTGTTGTCCAACCTGGTGTCTGTTCATCCTTCACTTCACTCATTCCATCATTAAATGTTAAGGCTTGAGGGGTCTGGGACCCCAGATCTTTTGATTCTGGGGTCTCCATGGATTCTACCTCCTGGCCATAGCAGTTTACTTTTCGAACTTCCTCACTCCCCAGCTCCTTCAAGATCGCTTCCTGAACCCTGAGTGTCGTTGTAGGTGACTTGCCGTCCTCCTGACTTGGGGGTGTGCCTTCTACCGTGTCATCAGAAGGACTGTCATCCTGATCTCCAATTTCTTCCACGTCATCATCCTGAGTGTCAGCAGAATCTCCAATGGGGCGATTTATTTTGAGGCAATACTTACTTTTTGATTGGCCATTATTTTCATCGGGACTAGATACATCACGCTTCTGAGAACATAGTTTGTCTAAAAATCGGATACCGAGAATCTGACCTGATGACATCATTAAGTTGACATCTTCTTTTTTCACAGAAATCTTTGCTGTATACATGTAGTTCAGGACCTCCTCAAATATGTCAGAACGAAGAAAATCTATTTCTATTACTGAAGAGCTATCAACCTCAAGCTTCTTGAAAAGCTTTTTAAAGTAGGTGCTGCAAGCGGCAAGAACACATCTGTGTGCTCTGAATTTCACATCTTCAACCACAATAGCAATATCACAAAACTCTCCTTCCAGGCGTTGTTCATTTAGTGTTTTCAGAAACAGAGTTTTATGATCATCGTCATTATATTTAATGGTTTCAGACATACTGATGAAAAACTCCTACGAAAAATTTTTAAAAAGAACATTTGGTAATTACGAACAATACTTTTCCATACAGAAAACACAGGTAGATTTTCGTTTTCTGATCAATTTTTGGTATTAACAATTTCATAAAGTCAGTGGTAGTAATGGTTCAAAATGTGAGTAGAAGACTGATCCCAGCTGAGGGATTTCCATATTGTTACCTCCATTTACCTTCAGTTTACTAAGTGCTGGCCTAGCTATTACAAGAGCGACTTTTATAGAGCACAGAATACATGCTGGGCGTTGTACTATGTGCTTCACGTGTCCTCACCAATACCTAATAAGGCTGGTATTACTATCCCACTTTTACAGATGAGATTAGGATCCTGCCTGATATGCTAATTACTTAGTGGAATCTGAGACTCAAATCCAAGTAATCTAGCTCTAAAACCTGTGTTTCCGGACAACTAGAGCTAATGACAAAACTTTAAGGTTTAAGAAATAGGTTTGAGGTTAAGGATCCTCTAGCACTGTCTGTTGCATCTACTCTGATTCCACGTAAGGAGGATTTAGTGAAAAAGCTAATGGTACCCAGGGTCCTACTTCCTTGGAAGAAAAGAGAAATCCCTGCTGCAGAATTAGAAAGGGATAGCAATACCAAAACATTCTACTCAGTGTTCTTCTCATTTCTTATCACCAATTTTAGTCCACTTCTGAATGAAGGTTAAGGTTTGATATGACCCTCAGAAAGTCATCTGGGATGACAGTGATGAGCGGCTTCACTACCTCTGGATGCCAATCTATCTGCCATTCAAATAAAAGTGTCATCAAGATTGGATGTACTTGACAAGTGCTGTGAGTATTTTATAAGCAAAAGAATTTAGAACTGGCACAAAAGACATGTGACACCATCTTAAAGAAGTGATCTTTTTAAAATAATGTATTCTATGTTTCTTTCCAAAACAGTTTCCCCATTATTCAACAAAGTACAAATATGAGAAAAATAAACATTTCCCCCAAAGGAACAAATGTGCTACTGAATAGTTGAAATACATTTTAAAGCAAAAACCAAACCATATTTTCAAGATTTAGTATCCAAAGTTATAGTTACCATGAACAATTCAGGCTATTATCTTAATGCTTTAAACACCAAATTCTTCAGATCAGAATAACTCTGATCAGGGACAGGCCAGTCCTACAAGAGAAAAGGACACACAAGAGTAAGGTAGGATCTTCCTCTATCCCAAATTCTAAACAGGAATGTTTTCAAGAATTGATTTAAAAAAATAAACTTTCCTTTCTCGTCCTGCCACTTGCACATGTACCCATTTTCAGGTTGGGAACAGAGAGGAGGGTGACTGGCAGCATCAGGTCCAGCTCTGAACAGATATGAAGGAGAACAAGTAAGGGCTGTAGCACTTTGGGGTGTGGAGGGGTTGTACACTGGGATTGGAAGGACTGGTTGGAGAACTACTAAGCAAGTTCTCCTCACAAACAAAGCCCATGTCTGTGTCTGTACAGATGTTGGTAGCAACACAGATACAGAAAATGACAGTAAGTGCCCCTTACTCCCACCATTTCCTGCTGGGTATGTAGCCTTCCACATTTTTCTTTAGACTCATATGTAGACATACAGTGTACATTTAAAAAATAAATACATAAAGTTATGGAAGTACACATACCCAACAGTTAACATTAAAGGAGAGAGAACAGGGAGCTCTTTTTTTCCACACTTTTGTGGGATGTAGCTCACATCATTTGGGCTATACTGGTCTTCAAGCTTGTCTTTGAGAAATCCAGGTGTTTTCACCTCTATCCCTCCAGGGAAGCTCGAAGAATTCTAGCTTTTTGTGAGTTTTAACTCTTAGCAGAGAAAGTCCATCCTGCAGACCAATATCCTGAAGAACATAAAATCTCCTCTACTGAACAGAGACCACGTAAACTTTGGTGTGGGGCGACCAAGAGACTGGGCTGCAATAGTGCTACTACATACACTGTGGTGCAAGACTCGAACCTAGAGACCGACATCCTGAAAACCATCAAAAGTTCCCTCTACCGAAAAGCGCACACACCAATAAGCTGCCCAAAGTAGCAGGGGATGAAAGGTTGGGGGTGTTCTCATCTGCAGTGTGAGGGCTGGGCAATATTTTGTCTAAGGATGCTTCCAACTCTGCTTCTTCCCTAGGTGCACCCCAGCCAGCTGTCACCCCTAAGGGAAGGCAGCCAGGCAAAGCCTACCGGGTCACTTCCTACTGCTGTCAGTAATTCTCCCTAGGGCTTGTGGGATAAAAATACTTGGAACTAGGGAGAGGGGCGGCCTTACAGTTCGCATGCAAACATATCCGCATGCTGATTATTTTTAGCCGGTGTGTTATTTGGCCCCCCTGTATCTCTGTGGACCACTTTTTTCAACTGAGATGTTCCAACTAAGTTCAGATGAGTCAAATTGTTAGCTACCGTTGTATCTTTGTAAGTAGAGGAAGAGATGTTGGCCCCAACTACTCCTCCACAGCAAAGCTGCCCCTTTATTATGTTCTCCGCCCCGCTGGCACGCGGAGCCGCCGATACAGAGCAGGGTGCGGGGGGTTCCAGCGAGTCAAACTTACATAAGCAGCAGCCGCGACAATGGCGGCACCACTTCCCGGTTGCAAGCTCGCAACTCGGGATGCAAAGGAAGCAGGGAACGAGGCTCAAGACCCACGGAGCCTTCAGAGCCTCTCCAGGCCTCGCTCTCCTCGCTTTGGGCCCAGGAGGTGCGGGAGTGGATGAGCGTGTGCATTCTTTCCTAAACAAAAGCCCCCTCCCTCGGAGCCGAGAGGTGAAAGGGCCGCTTTCTCTTTCAGAGCCCGGAGTCCCGAGCAGACCAGGGGCCGCGGCTCTGAGCGCGAGCGGAGGGCCCGCGGCGGCAGCGGGAGCGGGCGTGTGGCCGGGACTCCGCACTCGCGCGCCGCGACCCGCTCCGCCCGCGAGCACCGAGCTCGCGCCCCGCGCACTCCCCGGCCCGCTCGCGCCGGGCCCTCCCCCGCCCTCCCGCGGCCGAGGGTGGAGCGGCGCGCGGCCGGCTGCCCGAGCTCTGCGGGAGCCCCCGGGAGTGCGAGCCCGGGGATCCCGGCCCCCTCCTCCGTAGGCAACTGGGGGCGGCGCAGCGGGGCCTGCGGCTCGGAGGGGCGGTGCCCGGCGGACCGCGCTTCGCGCCGGCTCGGGCCGTCCCCACCCCCACGGCGGTGCACTGCGGCGGTGCGAATGGGGGCGGCCATGAACTCCGCCGGCGAGGCTCGGCGAGCGCGCGCGCGGGGCCGCCGCCGCCGCCGCCCGGCTGGCTGCCCGAGCCCGCTCGCCAACCAGCGCGGTCCCCTGGGCATCCCGTACCCACGCCCGGCACAGCCCCGGCCCACGCCCGTATCCGCCCGCACCGAGCCGCCGGCGGCCGCCCGCACATCCTGGAGCTGGCTAGCGCCCCCCCCCCCGCCGAGCTCAGCGAGAACGCGCTTCCTCCGGGCCGCCCCACCGCGCCAGCGGCCGGCTGCCCCCGCGCCCCCGCGCCCGGCTCGCGGACGCCCGGGCCCTTTCCGCACCCCCGGCCCGCGCTTACCTGCAGCCTGGCGCAGCCACAGACACTCTCCGTGGGTTCCCCGCGCTCACTGCACGCAGGCCGCGGACGGGATGGACGCGGGGCGCGGGGGCACGGTGGGTGGCAGTGTGTTTTGGATTTTTTTTTTTTTTTTGGAGTTTGGGGAGGGGGCGGGGTGGGAGGGAATCGTGCACGTCCCTGATGGTAGCAGCCCTCCTCCTACACGAGCACAGAATGTCTAGCCGGCCGTGAACACCCCCACCGGCACCCCCACTTCCCGTGCATGCGCGGTGCGGGTCGGGGGAAGGCGCGCCGCCGGCCTGCGCAGGCACGGAATCCGACTGGCCCTCTAAGTGGGTGAGCAGAAAAAGGGTTAATCCGGGACCTTGCGACGCTTTCACTGGAGTCTACGGGGCGGCCCCCGGAGGGCCCTGGCCTGCGCACGCGCGCGCACGCGCGCGGCTTGGGGCGCGCGGAGCCCGCGCGCGGGAGAAGGGGTGGGCGGGGCAGAGGCGGGGCTTCGGACGTATACGCGCGAATGCACGAGCGGCGCACGCGGGCACCCGCCCTGCTTGGAGCTCCCCCCTCCCGATCTATAGACTGCGCTCCCGCCCGCGCCCGGCGACGGCACAGCGCCGGGGACGCGGGAGCCCGGCCTTCCCGTGCGTGTGCATGTAAGTGGGGCCGTGCCTTCCTCGGGCGCGCGCAGGCCGGGCGCTGCGACTGCGGAGCTCGCCCTCGGCTCGGGGCGAGATCTCCAGGCACCCTCGCTCTCTCCGTGCGCACTGGTAGTTCCCGGGACGCGCACTCGCGGGCTCTGGGTTTCGGGTGGTGCTGCAGTATCATGTATATGGGGAAAATGGTAGACGCTCCGTAAACGTTTGCAGAACAAGTGAAAAAACAGACATCTTTCCTTTGGAGTAGGGGGCGACCCAGTCACCCAGGAAAACGGGAGCACCCCTAAAGCTTTGGATCCAGCCAGGCCTGCACCCATGCTCCCGCATTTACACGGACACTCAAGGAAAAGTCACGGGGACCGGAGGCCGTAGTCCACCTCTGGCGTAGTGAGCAGCTCCTCGAGAGAGCTCTGGTAACTCAGCAGCGTTCTTACATCCCTGTTCAGCAAAAGTAATGGATCCATAACTGTGGAAACCCTGTCGCGTTCCCTCTGACGCAGAGACTGGACCAGTGCCCGGCATCAGCACCTGGGAAGTCGAGCCGGCTCCCGCGTTTTTGAGACAGGGAGCACGGGCTTAGACCGAGTAGGGTGAGGGCCTCTGGGATAAACAAAGCAGGATAATCCATTGTGGGATTTGCTTTGGCCTGCTGGGGGGCCCAGTTTATTTTTCTGACTTTACCCAGGTGCTGCTTTTCTTCCTCCAGCTCTAGTCAAGTGATTTGCCACCTGGGCAATTTAACTAGCAAGCCCAAAACAAATAAGAAGGAAGGATTCCATCTTGTAAATGAAATTGCATTTTAAAACCTAATTTGTTAAAAAATAACTTTCTTAACATACTCTTTTTAACAAACAGACAGTAAGTCAGCCCTCCTTGGGAGCAAAGCAGGGCAGTCTTGAGTGATATGAGTCCAGGGTCTTGAGTCCAGACCAGGAAGCTGTTATCCTGGGAGGAAATAAGAGCAGTAAATTTCTTGTAAATAACCAGGAAGACTTAATTAGAAACTTAATGTCTCTTCAAAGATAAATATTTTGGGACCACTAAGCAGGTGTACATCCCTAGCCCTTTGTCTCTGAACCCTCTATAGCCCCCCTAGACAATGCACCACGGGGCTCTCTTGTCCCCTCTGGCGTAAGCCAGGAGCTCTGTCCTCTCATTTCATCTCTAAATAAAAGTCTCTCACTTGCTCTCCCACCTTGAGTGTTTGCGAAGTTCATTCTTCGACTCCAAGAACAAAAACCCCCGGCATCATTCTCAGCTCACCTAAATACAGGAAGCTGGACAGCAGAACTGTATCTCTTGGGTCCTTAAACTCGAGTTTATCAAACTCACTTTAACAATGTTTGACAAAAGCAGGCCTAAATTAACATCTTAAAATTAGAGCATGACTTTCCTCATGGGCTTGTTTGATGATTACATTAAATAATTCTTGTCACGGGTATATGATAAACATTAAGAAATGATATTATGATGGAGGGGCTGTTTTAAATTGTAAAGAAATTCTATATGGTCTTAGTTGATTTTGTAATATTGATTAGTTTCAGCCTTTCCCAAGGTGCTTTTATACACATCCATTTTGCTGTTCACAAAGCAAAGAGGTTAGTATAGACCTTTTATACACATCCATTTTGCTGTTCACAAAGCAAAGAGGTTAGTATAGCAGGATAGAATAGACCAGTTCAAGAGTCAGGCATATGCAGCTCAAATATTAGGAACATTGTTTAGCTCCTCTAACCCTGAACTTCGTATTCTCTGAAACGGTGAAAAGGAAAGTCCCTAATAGGACAGTTGTGAGGATTTAATGAAATAATGCTTAGTTAACTGTTTCTCTCAAATATTAGCTCCATGGTGTTAAATACCTGCCCACTCTTCACAGATGTTAGTGGTGGGGGCAGGACTGTAATGACCAAGTTTGTGTTCATACTTGATACCCGTGTGGTGGCATTCACTCTTGACACATGCTTGGGCCTGTTTATTCGTGTTTACAGAGTTTTTAAAATTACACTTCCATCCTATGTTTTGGGTTTATAGGGGGATAATAGTACTGTATCATAGATTATGTTACCCAGTAGTAAAGCTGTCACTGCGTTTCCCAGTGTGGGGACATGGTTAGCACTTAGTTATGATTCACTGGTTGCTCCCCCTTCTGTATCACATAGTTGCATAGGTTTATACACTCGTTCTGCATATATTTATTATCTGCCTGCTGTGTAAAGACAGTCTTTTTGCATATGGCTAGGTAAAATCTTCCCAGTATTTGGTTAATCTGATGAAATTAAAATAGTTCAGAAGAGTTTTCAAGCACTAGAATGCATTTCTCGAGTGACAGAGTTCTGACATCTTGGTTTTGCATCAGTTACCTCTCTTTTCTCATTTGTTTTATGCTAATGGAACCTGGGCTCTGCCTGGCTGTCCCTTGCTTCATGGGGATCATGCAGATGAATCGGAATTAAAGGGGCAACTCCATGAGAAGGAGGAGGTCGAGGGGAGGCCATAAAGGAAGGGCCTGACCTAGACATGACACCTCATCTGGTCACCAGCCTTAACCCAGCATTACTGTCATCCATTAGGCCCTCAATACATACTGGCTGACAGATAAATGACAACCTGGAATTCAACCAAGGGGACTTACAAGGGCACATTGTGGGGATGAAGGGGGATCAGGGCCTTCCTGAAATGTGCAGACCCAAGACCCTTGAAGGAGGTCCTCCCCTCTCCCACTAGGAATGGCGTCAGTCTAGGTGGGATTCTCAGTGTGACAGTTCTGCTAGGAGCACCTTGTTCCTCACCTGGATGCCCACAGCCTCTTCCTGCTTCTAGGAATTGTGAGTCCTGGGATATAGGGTCTGTGGTATGGAGTCTGGGGCACCAAGACCTAAGATGGTTACAGAGCAGCTCCCAAGAGAAGTTTGGAAATGTTGGGTCATTGGGGTTCTCATAGATGTGTGGAGTTGATTTCTCCATCCCACCAACCTGGAGCCTCTAATTGGTTTTGACCAGTGGAATATGGATGGACAGGAGGGTGAACGAGGTCTGAGTAGAGGCCTTGAGAATCAGCCAGTGTTGTTTGGCTTACCTGTGCTTGTGTGGTCCACCAGGGAGGGCCGTACTCACGTCGCCACTGCCTCTTCTGCCCAGGTCGTGGAATGACAAGCAGACTGGAGAAAATGAGGCTGACCTGAAAACCTGAGCCCAGCCAAGTCCAGGCAAGTGACAACAGCTCATCCACAGACCCCTGAGAAATAAATGTTGTGTTTGGAAGCCACTGGGAGGTTGTGTTTTATGGTTTGTTATTGCAGCCAAACATACTATACCTGTGCAAAGAAAAATGTCCCACCAAAGGCCATAAGCACCCTTCCCTTTGTAAGGTAAACGAAACCAGACCAGGCAAGCAGCAACAAAGGAGCCAAAAAAAAATTTATTAGCGCAATCTCGGGTGAGGTTCACCAGTCCACATATCCACGGGCCAGGGAAGTTGTGCTCGGAAGGAGGGGCGACAGGCTTATCAAGGGAGCTGGGAGAGCCCTGAGGGTATGATGAACACAACTAATTGGCCGGTGTGGGTGTTGTAATCACTGATGATTGGTCATGCTGGGTTGCTGGGGAGAGAGTACTGTGATGCATGTTCTAGGTGGGACCTGTGGCTAGGGATCTTCCACTGAATCATTTGAGTGACATTCGCCGTTCTCTTACTACTTGGCTCGAGTTGGGTTCCTCCAGTGAGACCCGTCCCTTCCCCTGGTACCTCCAGTCTTACGTTCCAGCCTTTTTGTCATAGGGGGCGCCGGCTCGTTCTAGCTACTTCCTGCTGAGGAAGGGTGGCATGGGGAAGTTGCAGCTGGTATGTGGCCGGGGGTGGTTCGGAGGGAAGGGGCAAGTACTGGTGTAACAGCATCTGGTTAACCATAACTCGGGAGACTTCTGCCAGTCGCTGTTGAAAAAATATGAGGAGACAAGGGGCGAGTTTTAAGGCCTCCTTGGATAGGCATGCTGCTGCCGCCACTGCTCGGAGGCAAGGTTGCCATCCCTGGGCAGTGGAGTCTAACTGTTTGGATAGAAAGACAACTGGTCGGTATGAGGGCCCCACTAGTTGGACTAGAACTCCAGTTGCTACTCCAGCTCTTTCTTTAGTGAACAGGGTGAAAGGCTTGTGAGGACTGGGAAGTATGAGGGGGGAGGCAAGGAGGGCACTCTGCAAATCCTCGAAAGCATGAGCTACTGTTGAGGGGGAAGTGAGAGGCCCGGTGGGGGTCTCTTTGGCTGCAGCATATAGTGGTTTAGTAAGTATAGCAAAGTTGGGGACCCAATGTCTGAAGAAGCCCACCAGTCCAAGGAACAACAAGATCTCAGCACCTGAGGTGGGAGCTGGAGTTTCCTGATGGAGGTAGCGCAGTCCACTATGAGGGCCTTGGAGGTGGGGGTTAGGGCCACCCCTAGGTAGGTGACTTGTGGGGTGGAGAGTTGAGCTTTGGAGGGGAAGACCCTAAATCCCTGTTGTGCCAGGAAGTTAAGGAGGGAGGCTGTGTCTTGGAGGGAGAGTTTTTTTTGAGGGGCTGCACAGGAGGAGGTTATCTACATAGTGGAGGAGGGTGCTGCACCCAGAGTCATGAGGCCAAAAAGGTGGGGGCTATCATGGAATCCCTGGGGCAGAACCGTCCAGGTTAACTGTTGGGTTCGGTGGGTGTCCGGATCCTCCCAAGTAAAGGCAAAAAGTGGCTGGGAATTGAGATGTAGGGGGATGGTGAAGAAGGCATCTTTAAGGTCTAGGACTGTGAAATGAGTGGTAGTGGGGGGTATCTGAGATGAAAGAGTATATGGGTTAGGGACCACTGGATGTAGTGGCACTACAGCTGAGTTGATTATCCACAGATCTTGTACCAGTCGATAAGCACCAGACGGTTTTCTGACTGGGAGTATAGGAGTATTGCAAGGGGAATTGGTGGGAACCAGGAGACACTGAGCGAGAAGCTGATTGACAATGGGCTGAAGGCCCTTGCGGTGGGTGTGGGAAATAGGAAACTGATGCCAAGAAGGGAAGCAGGAGGGGTCTTTTAGACGAATGAGGACTGGGGTGTGGTGTCTGGCCACTCCTGGTGTGGAAGTGTCCCAGACCACTGGGTCTACCTTCTCAGGGGAAACTGGGAAGTCAGATGAGGGCTCAGGGGAGGAGACAGCCTGAGCGAGGGCGAGGACCAGAGTTGGAGGGGCTCGGTGTGAGGAGAGACAGATAGATGCTCCAAGCTTATATAGGAGGTCCCTTTCCAGCAAGGGGGCTGGACATGATGGAATGACTAAAAATGAATGACTGAAGGGGCGGCCTTCGAAGAGGCAGGACACCGGGCCTGTTTCCAGAGGTTTAGAGGGTGTCCCAGAGACGCCTACAACCAAGACCTGGGAAGGATGTAAAGGCCCATGGAAGGAGGATAAAACAGAATAGGTAGCCCCTATGCCCACCAAAAGGGAGATGGACTTACTCAGTACCATAGTGCAGCTCTGGGCTCGGCAAGGGTGATCGGGGTGCTTGAGTCCAAGTGGTTCAGTCATCCAGGACACCCAGAAATTCTGAGGAGGGGCCCATTGGGGGAGCCAGCCCCCCATGAAACTCTGTCACCAGAGGATGTCTTGTCCCAAGGGGGCACTCTGACTTCCAGTGACCCTTCTGCCTGCAGACAGGGCAAGGCCAAGTTGGTGGCCTGTGGTTGGGGCAATGTTTTGCCCAGTGGCCATCCTGGCCACACTTGAAGCAGGCTCCCGGAGGCATGCAGGTCTCGGATGGTTTCCTGAGGTAGGGGCCCTGAGCCCCTGTTGTGCCAGCCGCAGGGCAGCGACCAGGGCTTGGGTTTGAAAGGCCACTTTCTGTTTTAGCCTCTGCACCCAAACGGCCTCGGCTTCCTCCCCTCGGGCATTATAAACTTTAAAGGCCATATTTACCAGGTCTCGGAGTGGAGTCTGGGGGCACTCTTCCACCTTTTTTAGTTTACGCTGGATGTCCAGGGTGGACTGGGTGATAAAGTGGGTAGCTAGGACCATGGACTCCGGCAGTGAGGAAGGATTTAAACGGGTGTAGAGGGTAAGAGTCTCGGTTAAGCAATTAAGGAAAGAGGCTGTGTTTTCATTAGGCTCTTGAATGACCTATCTCAGTTTGTCATAGTTAACAATTTTTTGAGCTGCCTTATCCATACCTGCAATAAGACAGTGGACCATCTGATCTCTCCTAGTCCTACCTGTGGCATTATCTTGATAGTTCCATTGTGGGTTTTTGGCAGGCACTGCCGTGGCCCCGACCAGTAGAGATTGGTCAGAGTTATGTACCTGGTTGGCATAGTCTCAAGCTGCTGAGGTGACATGATTGCACTCCTCAGGGGTGAGAGTGGAGGTTAAAATTACATGGAGGTTGTGGCATATGAGTTCATATGCTTGAATGAGGTACCCAAACTCCTTAGTATAAGCAGTTGGATTGGCAGAGTATGAGCCCAGGCATTTTTCTGTCTAAGACAGGTCTCCCAGGGAGAAGGGGACATATACTCGAACCAATCCCTCAGTGCCAGCCACTTTCTGAAGGGGGGCCAATAATTGGGCCCAGGATCTAGTGACTGGAGGGCTGGCCCAGTTAGAAGGCGGCTTGGGGATATAAGATGGCAGTGGGGTGAGGGTAGGAGGCAACGTAGGAGAAGGACAAGATGGTGGTGCAGATGGAAGGGGGGATATAACTTGTGGGTGGCAGGAGAAAGGCCAGAAAAAGAGGAGTTAGATGTGACATCAGTAGGACCGGAGGTGGGTGGTTGTGTCCCCGTGGTGGGAACAGAGGCAGGTGGGGGAAGGGAACTGACTGAACTTAGGGGGACTGAAGTGGAAGACAAAGGAGGAATTAAAGATGGCAGTTTGGAGGGGGAGCCAGATAGGGGAGAGGTGAGACAGGAGATGGCACAGGGGGGTAGGCACTGGAGGGAGGAGGCCAAGGTCTTCTGGGGGATCTGTAAAGGAAGATTCAGGCCCAGTGAGAGGTTGATAGCCCCTATTGGGGGATTTGGCCAGGAGGACCTGGGCTGAGGAACACTTAACACAGAGGTCTAGGTGGGAACACTTAACACAGAGGTCTAGGTGGGAGCACAATGCTCAAAAGGCCTGGACATAGGGAACCTCAGACCATTTCCCAGTCCCATGACAATAGTTGCTGAGATTGGTGAGGAGGCCAAAATCAAAAGTTCCCTTGGCCTCAGTAATCAAGACAATTTGGTACTGGCACAAGAACAAAGTCACAGACCAGTGGAACAGAATAGAAACTCCAAACATTAACCCAAACATATATGGTCAATTAATATACGATAAAGGAGCCATGGAAATACAATGGAGAAATGGCAGTCTCTTCAACAGATGGTGCTGGCAAAACTGGACAGCTACATGTAAGAGAATGAAACTGGATCACTGTCTAAAGTAAATTTGAAATGGATCAAAGACCTGAATATAAGTCATGAAACCATAAAACTCTTAGAAAAAACATAGCCAAAAATCTATTGGACATAAACATGAGCGACTTCTTCATGAACATATCTCCCCAGGCAAGGGAAACTAAAGCAAAAATGAATAAGTGGGACTATATCAAGCTGAAAAGCTTCTGTACAGCAAAGGATACCATCAATAGAACAAAAAGGTATCCTACAGTTTGGGAGAATATATTCATAAATGACAGATCCTATAAAGGCTTGACATCCAAAACACACCTCAACAAACAAAAAGCAAATAATCCAATTAAAAAATGGGCAGAGGAGCTGAACAGACAGTTCTCCAAAGAAGAAATTCAGATGGCCAACAGACACATGAAAAGATGCTCCACATCACTTGTCATCAGAGAAATGCAAATTAAAACCATAATGAGATTATCACCTCACACCAGTAAGGATCGCCACCATCCAAAAGACAAACAACAACAAATGTTGGCGAGGTTGTGGAGAAAGGAGAACCCTCCTACACTGCTGGTGTGAATGTAAATTAGTTCAACCATTGGGAAAAGCAGTGTGGAGGTTCCTCAAAAAGCTCAAAATAGAATTACCATTTGACCCAGGAATTCCACTTCTAGGAATTTACCCTAAGAATGCAGCAGCCCAGTTTGAAATAGACAGATGCACCCCTATGTTTATCGCAGCACTGTTTACAATAGCCAAGAAATGGAAGCAACCTAAGTGTCCTTCAGTAGATGAATGAATAAAGAAGATGTGGTACATATGCACAATGGAATATTATTCAGCCATAAGAAGAAAACAAATCCTACCATTTGCAACAACATGGATGGAGCTAGAGGGTATTATGCTTGGTGAAATAAGCCAGGCAGAGAAAGACAAATACCAAATGATTTCACTCATATGTGGAGTATAAGAACAAAGAAAAACTGAAGGAACAAAACAGCAGCAGAATCACAGAACCCACAAATGGACTAACAGTTACCAAAGGGAAAGGGACTGGGGAGGATGGGTGGGAAGGGAGGGCTAAGGGTGGGAAAAAGAAACGGGGCATTACAATTAGCATGTATAATGTGGGGGGAGTACGTGGTGGGCTCTACACCACAGAGAAGACAAGTAGTGATTTTACAGCATCTTACTACGCTGATGGACAGTGACTGTGAAGGGGTATGTGGGGGGGACTTGGTAAAGAGGGATGTCTAGTAAACATAATGTTCTTCATGTAATTGTAGACTAATGGTACCAAAAAATAATAATGAAAAAAGTTAAAAAAAAGGAAAAGTTCCCTTGGGGGCCAGCGAGACTGGTTATCCAGAGGATATTGGAGCCAGGCCTGGGAACAAAGGAAGATCAGCTTCCATTTATGGATATGCTCAAATAAGCCCAGAGTAGTGACATGGGAAGTAAGACACCTCAGTGGGGTCTGTGCCTCAGGTTTTGAGTGCTAGCTTCGCATGACTATTTCCTCTGTTGCCAGGTCCGTAAACGAGTAGATCTAGTGTCCCAGATCCACTCTGGTTAGGGACAGGAAAAACAGGTTTGGCAATCCAGAGATAGGGACATCTCCACTATACCGGAGCCAAATAGGCACAGGCCAGAGGGGTGTCTGGACGCAGCCATGATTTCAAACTGGGTGCCCCAGGGAGGGTAGGAGGAGGGAGCAGGAAAGACGAGGGGCTCACCAAGTTGTCTGAGGCCCTGGGATCAGGTACTGTTCTGGAGAGAGGTCCCGGGTTGGGAGAGGAGGGGGAAGCCCGCTGGGGCCCCACACTGTCCTCCCGGGTTTCAGCACTAAGTATAAGGTAAACGAAACCAGACCAGGCAAGCAGCAACAAAGGAGCCAAAAAAAATTTATTAGCACAATCCCGGGCGAGGTTCACCGGTCCGCATATCCACAGGCCAGGAAAGTCACACCTAGCAGGAGGGATGACAGGCTTATCAAGGGAGCTGGGAGAGCTCTGAGGGTATTGGGAACAGAACTAATTGGCCAATGTGGGTGTCTTAATCATCAATGATTGGTCATGTTGGGTTGCTGGGGAGAGAGTACTGTGACGCATGTTCTAGGTGGGATCTGCGGTTAGTGACCTTCCATTGAATCATTTGAGTGATATTCACCATTCTTTTCCTTACTTGGCTTGAGTTGGGTTCCTCCAGTGAGACCGGTCCCTTCCTCCGGTACCTCTGGCCTTACACCCTTGCTGTTCTGAAAACAATGGATATGGTAAATGAACATGAAATAGATCCAATCATTGATGATCCAGCTTTGAGGTATGGAGGTATGGATATGTACATTCAGCAAAGATCATGTGCATAATTTATACAATTGCACATTTTAACTTTAATAAAAAGTTAAAAATTATAGGGTATGATGGAAAAGAGGAATACAAGGAACTAATTTTGGTTGAAAAATCACTAAAAGCATCTCCAAGGCAATAAATACATTTAAGACCTGAGGGATGAGGGGGAGAGAACAAAGAGAGGGAACAGTGTGATCAAAACAGTGAAAGAACATTGATGTGCTTGAGGCTATCCAGGAGGGCAGAGTGACCAGAGAACAGTGGGCACGAGAGGGTCAGTGACAACAGCAGAGCCCAGCACATGCAGGGCCTCGTGGTACTCTGTGAGGGGCTGGGGGTTTACACTAAGCACAGTGAAATCCATCTCCTTGCCAGACTTTTTGTTTTAAACTAACATTTACTTAGGTAAACATGTTAGTCTCATAGATTCAGCCCTTGGAATGCAGATATGGACCTTGAATTTCAAACATGCACAATGGCAAGATTGCTCATGTAAAACTTCCCACAGTTCAGGTTATGGGGAATGTTTTAAACACTATCTGTGGAAATACTATACTTCTCTACCTAGAAACAGACAGAAAGTTAGCATACTCATGGAATTCGATTTAAATAAAATATGTTTATTAAATACTAACCTAAGAAGTATAATTCTAGTCAAACTTCCATTTGATCAGCTGTCTTACAACTTCACTACAACAGTGAAACAAAATGAGAAAAAATGCTAAATTACTTTAGCAGGGAGATAAAAAAATTTGGTTTTTCTGGATCAATAGAAGAAACTTGTTAAATAGAAATAGAAATACCATATTTATTTATTGGAAGTCAAATAAAAAGAAACCAATTACTGAGATTCACATTTATAGAATATACATTTACAAAACATTATCTTGGGATTAAAGATGGTGGCGTGAGAGTAGAGACAGAGGCTTCCTCCTAAAACTGGATACAATTAGAAAATTTGATTGGTGCAACTAATCCTGAGAGAGCATCAGGAAAGAGGACAGCATCAGACTGCACACACCTGGAGAACAGAGCAGACCTCACCGAATGGGGTAACGTTGGCTCCGTGGGACCCAAGCCCTTCCCCCACCCCAGCTCACCAGCAGGAGGAAGAGAAATGGAGCAGAGAGGAAGTGGAAGGCTTGGGACTGCTGAATACCTAGCTCCAGAGATCTTCTCTGGGAGCACAAACCCACATTTCATGGTGCTTTCATGAGACTCGCATGACTACCAGGTTGGAAAGTTAATACAGGCAGAGTTCCTGGGGACACTGGGATTCCGGCTGCTTGTGGAAAGCAGGGATCCATATCCGGCTGCTCTGGGACAAAAACTTATACCTGTGTGCCCGGCCCACTGGCTCAGGAAGTGAAGACAGGCACAGCAGCCAGGAGGTGGGGAACAGCTCTTTCCTCCTCCCAGGCACCAGCACTGCTCCCCTGCAACCCCCGACATTGCTTCAGGGGATGAGCAGCTCCACAATACAGCTTATGGACACTAGAGGGCGCCATATATAAACATGAAACGCCAAAGGAACCTTGTCCAGAGTAAAATTATTAATACAACTCCTGAGAAAGATTTAAATGATATGGACCTCGTGACTATTCCTGAAAGGGAGTTCAAAATAAAAAACATCAACATTCTAATGGAGGTACAAAAAGACATCCAAGAACTCAGGAATGAATTCAGGTCAGAGATCCAATCATTGAAGAGCACGATGGAGGGTATTAAAAGCAGGTTGGATGCAGTGGAGGAGACAATAAATGAAATAGAAACTAGAGAAGAGGAATACAAAGAAGCTGAGGCACAGAGAGAAAAAAGAATCTCTAAAAATGAAAGAATATTGAGAGAACTGTGTGACCAATCCAAGCGGAACAATATTTGCATTATAGGGATACCAGAAGAAGAAGAGAGAGAGAAAGGGATAGAAAGTGTCTCTGAGGAGGTAGTTGCTGAAAACTTCCCCAATCTGGGGAAGGAGATAGTCTCTCAGGCCATGGAGATCCACAGATCTCCCAACACAAGGGAACCAAGAAAGACAACACCAAGACACATAGTAATTAAAATGGGAAAGATCAAGGATAAGGACAGACTGTTAAAAGCAGCCAGAGACAGAAATAAGATCACATACAAAGGAAAGCCCATCAGACTAACATCAGACTTCTCAGAAGAAACCTTACAGGCCAGAAGGGAGTGGCATGATGTATTTAATGCCATGAAGCAGAAGGGCCTGGAACCAAGATTACTTTATCTGGCAAGATTATCATTTAAATTTGAAGGAGGGATTAAACAATTTCCAGATAAGCAAAAGCTGAGAGAGTTTGCCTCCCATAAACCATCGCTGCAGTCTATTTTGGAGGGATTGCTATAGATGGAAGTGTTCCTAGGGTTGGATAGCTGTCACCAGAGGTAGTAAAATCACGGTAGGGAGGGTGGAGCAGATGATTGCGAGGCAAATGCAAAATGAAATTGACTATCCCCAAAGTCAATCAATGGATAGACCAAAAGTACAGAATTTGATACCTAATATATAAAAAATGAAGGAGGAAGAAAAAGGAGGAGAAATAGAAAAGAACCTTTAGATTGTGTTTGTAACAGCATACTAAGTGAGTTAACTTAGACTCTTAGATAGTAAGAAAAGTAATCTGGAACCTTTGGTAACCACAAATCTAAAGCCTGAAATGGCGATAAGTACATACCTTTCGATAATCACCCTAAATGTAAATAGACTGAATGCACCAATCAAAAGACATAGAGTCACTGAATGGATAAAAAAACAAGACCCATCTGTATGTTGCTTACAAGAGACTCACCTCAAACCCAAAGACATGCACAGACTAAAAGTCAAGGAATGGAAAAAAGATATTTCATGCAAACAATAGGGAGAAAAAAGCAAGTGTTGCAGTACTAGTATCAGACAAAATAGACTTCAAAACAAAGAAAGAAACAAGAGATAAAGAAGGACATTACATAATGATAAACGGCTCAGTCCAACAAGAGGATATAACCATTATAAATATATATGCACCCAACACAGGAGCACCAGCATAAATGAAATAAATACTAACAGAACTAAAGGAGGAAATAGAATGCAATGCATGCATTTTAGGAGACTTTAACACGCCACTCACTCCAAAGGACAGATCCACCAGACAGAAAATAAGTAAGGACACAGAGGCACTGAACAACACACTAGAACAGATGGACCTAATAGACATCTATAGAACTCTACACCCAAAAGCAACAGGATACACATTCTTCTCAATCCACATGGAACATTCTCCAGAATAGACCACATACTAGGCCACAAAAAGAGCCTCAGTAAATTCCAAAAGATTGAAATTCTACCAACCAACTTTTCAGACCACAAAGATATAAAAGTAGAAATAAATTGTATAAAGAAAGCAAAAAGGCTCACAAACACATGGAGGCTTAACAACACGCTTCTAAATAGTCAATTGATCAACAACCAAATTAAAATGGAGATCCAGCAATATATGGAAAT
Source organism: Manis pentadactyla (assembly GCF_030020395.1). Taxonomy (NCBI): domain Eukaryota; kingdom Metazoa; phylum Chordata; class Mammalia; order Pholidota; family Manidae; genus Manis; species Manis pentadactyla. Next base: position 114,683,912 of record NC_080024.1, on the reverse strand, counting down.
AAATGACAACAACAACACAAAGCTCCAACTTCTGTGGGACACAGCAAAAGCAGTCTTAAGAGGAAAGTATATAGCAATCCAGGCATATTTAAAGAAGGAAGAACAAACCCAAATGAATAGTCTAACATCACAACTATCAAAATTGGAAAAAGAAGAACAAATGAGGCTTAAAGTCAGCAGAAGGAGGGACATAATAAAGACCAGAGAAGAAATAAACAAAATTGAGAAGAATAAAACAATAGAAAAAATCAATGAAACCGACAGCTGGTTCTTTGAGAAAATAAACAAAATAGATAAGCCTCTAGCCAGACTTATTAAGAGAAAAAGAGAATCAACACACATCAACAGAATCAGAACTGAGAAAGGACACATCACGATGGACCCAACAGAAATACAAAGAATTATTAGAGACTACTATGAAAACCTATGTGCTAAGAAGCTGGAAAACCTAGAAGAAATGGAAAACTTCCTAGAAAAAATACAACCTTCCAAGACTGACCAAGGAAGAAACACAAAATCTAAACAAACCAATTACCAGCAAAGAAAACCCCGGGCCAGATGGATTTACCTCAGAATTTTATCAGAAATACAGAGAAGATATAATACCCATTCTCCTTAAAGTTTTCCAAAAAACAGAAGAGGAGGGAATACTCCCAAACTCATTCTACGAAGCCAACATCACCTTAATACCAAAACCAGGCAAAGACCCCACCAAAAAAGAAAATTACAGACCAATATCCCTGATGAATGTAGATGCAAAAATACTTAATAAAATATTAGCAAACCAAATTCAAAAATATATCAAAAGGATCATACACCACGACAAAGTGGGATTCATTCCAGGGATGCAAGGATGGTACAATATTCGAAAATCCATCAACATCAACCACCACATAAACAAAAAGAAAGACAAAAACCACATGATCATCTCCATAGATGCTGAAAAAGCATTTGACAAAATTCAACATCCATTCATGATAAAAACTTTCAGCAAAATGGGTTTAGAGGGCAAGTACCTCAAATAATAAAGGCCATATATGATAAACCCACAGCCAACATACTTAACAGCGAGAAGCTGAAAGCTTTTCCTCTGAGATCGGGAACTAGACAGGGATGCCCACTCTCCCCACTGTTATTTAACATAGTACTGGAGGTCCAAGCCATGGCAGTTAGACAAAACAAAGAAATGCAAGGAATCCAGATTGGTAAAGAAGAAGTTAAACTGTCACTATTTGCAGATGACATGATATTGTACATAAAAAACCCTAAAGACTCCACTCCAAAACTACTAGAACTGATATCGGAATACAGCAGGATACAAAATTAACACACAGAAATCTGAGGCTTTCCTATACACTAACAAGGAACCAATAGAAAGAGAAATCAGGAAAACAATTCCATTCACAATTGTATCAAAAAGAATAAAATACCTAGGAATAAACCTAACCAAACAAGTGAAAGACCTATACCCTGAAAACTATAAGACACTCTTTAGAGAAATTAAAGAGTACACTAACAAATGGAAACTCATCCCATGCTCTTGGCTAGGAAGAATTAATATAGTCAAAATGGCCATCCTGCCCAAAGCAGTATACAGATTTGATGCATTCCCTTTCAAATTACCAACAACATTCTTCAACGAACTGGAACGGGTAGTTCAAAAATTCATATGGAAACACCAATGACCCTGAATAGCCAAAGCAATCCTGAGAAAGAAGAATATAGTCGGGGGGGATCTCACTCCCCAGCTTCAAGCTCTACTACAAAGCCATAGTAATCAAGACAATTTGGTACTGGCTCAAGAACAGAGCCACAGACCAGTGGAACAGACTAGAGACTGCAGAGATTAACCCAAACATATATGGTCAATTAATATTTGATAAAGGAGCCACGGACATACAATGGAGAAATGACAGTCTCTTCAACAGATGGTGCTGGCAAAACTGGACAGCTACATGTAAGAGAATGAAACTGGATCACTGTCTAACCCCATACACAAAAGTAAATTCAAAATGGATGAAAGACCTGAATGTAAGTCATGAAACAATAAAACTCTTAGAAAAAAAAACATAGGCAAAAGTCTCTTGGACATAAACATTAGCAACTTCTTCATGAACATATCTCCCCGGGCAAGGAAAACAAAAGCAGGGATGAACAAGTGGGACTATATCAAGCTGAAAAGCTTCTGTACAGCAAAGGACAGCATCAATAGAATAAGAAGGTACCCTACAGTATGGGAGAAAATATTCATAAATGACAGATCCAATAAAGGCTTGACATCCAAAATATATAAAGAGCTCACACACCTCAACAAACAGAAAGCAAATAATCCAATTAAAAAATGGACAGAGGAGCTGAACAGACATTTCTCCAAAGAAGAAATTCGGATGGCCAACAGACACATGAAAAGATGCTCCACATCGCTAGTTATCAGAGAAATGCAAATTAAAACCACAATGAGAGATCACCTCACACCAGTAAGGATGGCTACCATCCAAAAGACAAACAACAACAAATGTTGGCGAGGTTGTGGTGAAAAGGGAACCCTCCTACACTGTTGGTGGGAATGTAAATTAGTTCAACCATTGTGGAAAGCAGTATGGAGGTTCCTCAAAATGCTCAAAATAGACTTACCATTTGACCCAGGAATTCCACTTCTAGGAATTTACCCAAAGAATGCAGCACTCCAGTTTGAAAAAGACGGATGCAACCCTATGTTTATTGCAGCACTATTTACAATAGGCAAGAAATGGAAGCAACTTAAGTGTCCATCAGTAGATGAATAGATAAAGAAGATGTGGTACATATACACAATGGAATATTATCCAGCCATAAGAAGAAAACAAATCCTGCAATTTGCAACAACATGGATGGAGCTAGAGGGTACTATGCTCTGTGAAATAAGCCAAGTGGAGAAAGACAAATACCAAATGATTTCACTCATCTGTGGAGTATAAGAACAAAGGAAAAACTGAAGGAACAAAACAGCAGCAGAATCACAGAACCCAAGAATGGACTAACAGTTACCAAAGGGAAAGAGACTGGGGAGAATGGGAGGGTAGGGAGGGATAAGGGCGGGGAAGAAGAAAGGGTGCATTATAATTAGGATGTATAGTGTTGTGGGGAAGGGGTACGGGGAGGGCTTTACAACAGAGAAGACAAGTAGTGGTGCTACAACATCTTACTATGCTGATGGACAGTGACTGTAATGGGGCTTGTGGGGGGAACTTGGGGTAGGGGAGAGCCTAGTAAACATAATGTTCTTCATGTAATTGTAGATTAATGATAACAAAATTAAAAAAAATAAGATAAATAAAAACAAACAAAAAAAACACATTATCTTAAGAATTATAATCCAATGAAGAGAAAAAGAAAAAGCTCAAACTTATTTTAGAAGGAAGATTAAAAAATATTATTGCTATATTTCTGGATTATTTATTGGTCTTGGTAAGAATAAAAATACCATAATTATACTGCCTACAAATAGAATAAAATGAAAGCAATTTTTAAGATTCATTATCTATGGTTTATAAAGCACTATTCTAAGAATTATAGTTATATCAAACTTCCATTTGAGCCATTGTTTAATCTTTTGATTAATAGCAAGAAACTAGGAAACAGAAAAAACAAAATTACTTTAGTAGAAAAGGAGAAAAGCACCTTGTTATAATTCTGTATCTTCAGAAGAATGCTTATATGAAGAAGGAGTCTACATAGAACATGAGTCCCTTCCTTTTTCTGGTTTTGTGGACAGAAGATTGAATTCAGCACTTGCTGAAGACATTTCTTGATGCTAATTTTGGATGTGCTGGACCAGGCAAGTCCCCTGGTGGAGTTAATTTTGGGGGAGGTTTATTTTCATTCTCCAGAAGGAGGGAAAGAAAGGGTATCGAGAGAATAGCCTGGGCTAGTAGCATTCCTTTCCAGTGGGAGGGTTGAATCAAAAGAAAGTCCTAAACATCAGCCAGGGCAAGAAGCAATAGGACAAGCTTTAGCTTATGCTTGTGGAGAAACTGCTGAACATGGACAGATTGGGCAGGATGGAAAGATCCTTCTCCTGTGGGCTTGAACCTGCTGGGTCATCTGGTCTACCCAGGGCTTCCGGTCTGGAATCCCCATGCCAAGGTAACCCATTGCTCCTCCTTTCTCTGGAATCTGATCATTAGAGGATAATCAGAACATTATAGGATGCTGGGTGAAGGGTTTATGGAACACTCTGTACTATTTTGGCAACTTTTCTGTAAATGTAATATTTCAGTACAGGAAGTTTTTCTCTACAGGTAGTTATTTTTCTCTGGCTGCTTTCAAGATTTTTCTTTAAATTTTAGCCTTTTGATTATGATGTTTCTGAGTGTGGATTTCATTGAATTACCTATTTAGGATTTATTGAGCTTCTTAAATCTGTATGTTTATGTCTTTCTCCAAACTTGGGTAGTTTTCATCAATAGTCTTCACATTTTTTTTTCAGCATCACATTCTTTCTCTTCTTCTGAGATTCCAATTACATGAACATTGGGATTTTTAAAAATTCTCTCATAATATTGCGAGACTTTTCATTATTTAAAATATTTTTTCACTCTGCTATTCAGATTGAATAATTTCTATTGATTTATCTCCAAGTTAACTGACTTTTTGTCATCTGCATTTTGCTATTTAGCCCATCCAGTGAGTCTTGTAATTTTCAGTTCTAAAATTTCCCTTTTTATTTTTCTTTATTTCTTTCCTTTACTGAAACTTTCTATTTTTTATTTAAGTGTATTTATAATTCCTTTTTGGAGAATTTTAATAAAAGCTGCTTCTAAGTCTTTGTCACGTAATACCAACATCTTTGTCAGCTCAGTGTTGCCTTCTGTTGACAAAGACTCATGTCTTTACAGAAATGAGTTGAGATTTCCTGGGTGTTAATATACCAAGTAATTTTTTTGTGTGTCTTGGACATTTTAAATATTGTTATATGACACTGGGCCTTCTTGAATCCTATGGAAAATGTTGGTATTTTAATTTTAGCAGACAATCATCAGGTTAGGTGCTTGATTACAAGTTTTAACACATTTTCTATGGGAGGCAGTATGGTATATTTGGAGTCCTGTTGGGTTCTGTCTTGAGTGTCTTCCATGCATTGGCCAGTCTAGGACCTGAGCAATGACCTGTTAGTTCAGTTCTCAAAAGTCTTTTATATGCTGATTAGGATTTTCTCTGTGTATGTGCAGCTCCAAAGTGAGCCTAAGATTTGTAAACAATTTTATGGGATTGCTTTCTGGGCTCCTAATTCTCTCTGGTACTTTTTACTCCCTGGAGCTCTCTTTTCCTACCACCCTTCAGCCAGAGATCTGGGGCATATCTATGGCTGCACCTGCATCTAGAATCAAGGTAGGAGGACCAAAATGAAAAAAGTGGTAAACTCACTGCCTATTTGATGATAAGCTTGATTGTTTTCTGATTTATTTATTTTAAATAGCTGTAAGTTTCCTACCAAGGACTGCTTTCTCCTTTCCAGTGTATATGTTCATATAGTTTTATTTACGTTCTATTTCTTAGGTTTCTTCATGATTTCCCTTTTAAGCCATGCTATTTAATAATTCAAGTGTGATGTAATAATGTTGTTTTACATCTATATGTGAATTTTTCTGAGTTGTCTTTCTTTTTGGCAACTTGTTATTTTTAAAGAATATGGTAAAAAGAATTTTATAGGCACTTTATCTTTATTCAGATTTACTAATTGTTAACATTTTGCCCCGTTTGGTTACCATTTGCTGTCTTGCTCTCTCTGTCTCTCATTATCTACACACACATAAACATACATATTTTTTCTGAGCCATTTTTAAAGAGTAAGTTACAGATATTATGCTCCTTTTCCCTAAATATCTTATTATGTGTTCTTGAAAAAAGGACAATGTCTTACACAACCACAGTACAATGATAAATTTCAAGTATTTAACATTGATACAATACTATTATCTAATCTACAGTCTATATTCAGATGTTACCAATTGTCCCAGTAATGTTCATTATATTGTATACTTTTTAAAGAACTGGTTCAGGATCTGATCCAGCGTTACCCATTGCATGTAGCTATCATGAAGCTGTTCTGTCATTTATTCCCTAACTTTTTAAAATATGCCTCAACACCAATATTACCCTCTTTCAAATCTGTGATTTGTTTTCTTCTAAACCATCTCTGTGAGAATGTTTTGCATCTTTTTGAGTTTAGTACATCGAGGGTAGACTCCTTGTCTTCCTTGCTGTAGCCTCACCCATTACAAAGAATATCATTATCTTCTTATAGTCTTGGATTCCTAAAACCTCAGAATAATTTTAGTTGCCTTTCTTTCTTCTTCCCTCTACCTTGTGTCAGTTGCAAAGCTCAGCTACTTGATTTTTAGCAGAGTATATTGATCTACACTTGACAGTTTTATTTCTGAGGACGAAACTTAAGATTTGACTTTTGTCCTTGAGCAAAGAATATTTGATCCTCTAGAGTGAAACACGTATTCTTATATTAATATTCAAAATATTTTATTCTCTTTGAGCTAGCATGTTATTGAAGCTGAAATTGATCTTCTCTGGGCTTCTTGAAAAATGTGAGCACTTTCACTGTATGGCACAGCTCTTTATCCATCATGTGGGCTGATACTTGTCAATGACCCTTCTATACTTTGTCACAGTGTCTTGTCACATGCCACTCCCAGCAGTCTGAACCATTCCAACCTCAAAAGAATGACAGTTTTCTAATTTGTCATTGGCATTCAAGTTGTATCTCCTACTATTAATACTAAATAGAAACATCTACCAAATTCTACTTACATCAAATTCCTTTTCCTGTGATACAAACTACTTATGATCGCTTTCTTGCTTCTTATTGAAACTGGTTATCTTTTACATTGACATTATAAGCCTATATATAATATGTGAACTCTATTATATTATTTCTGATGTTTAGTAAACTGTTTAGTATACATACAATATATAGAACCACCTTATCAGTTTGGTGTAGAAGTTAATATTTTAATTTACTAGAATTATCATCATGATGCCAAATATTGTTAAAGCTGTTTCAGAAAAACCTGCAGAGGACTTATTCTTAGTTCTAGTGAGCTAAAATTATAGTTTCCTCTTTTGTGCAATCAGAAAGTTGTTTCCCAATCATAAAGACTTCACTCTGAATGTAGTAAGTTACTGAGTGAAAAATTGAAATAAAAATATTTCCAACTGTCATCTATTTTCACAGATTGTACAAAGGCTATATTACTTCTCTGTTCTTCCCCCACTATGTTTTTGCTGTGCCTTGAGCACATCTGGCATACCCCTCCCATCAGTATCTCTGTAATACTGATGTGAAATTGTCAAAATATATTTCAGATTCCTATTGTCTAAATAAAATTATAATAGTTGGTCAATTGTTTGTTGTAATAGCACAAGCCCATCAATATAATATTCTCTAGTTTCTTTTCTAACTCAAAGTTCAGTCTTCACTTACAAAGTTAGGAGACAAATTTTCCACTTACAACATAGAAGGAAGGCAGTATAGAGTAATTAGCGCATAATTGCCCTCTCTGTACTAAATTTGTATCTACTGCTACTGTTTACTAGCTCATGTTCCTAGGCAGGTAACTTGGTGGTTCAAGGTTCAGCTTCCTTATCTGCAGAATCAGATAAAAAATAGTACCTACCTCATAGGGTTAATGGATTAATTCAATAGCTATGAGTATGTATTTTGCACCAGGCATTGTAGGCACTGTCTGATAAACATAGTGCAGACGTTTCCAAAAAGATCTATTGGAAACAATAGTGAACAAACAATAAATAATTGAAATATATATTATGTCACCTCATGATAAGTGCTATGGAGAAAGATACAGCAGGGAATAAAGCTATCAGGGAAGCCCCACTAAGAAGGTAGCATTTAGGCAATAACCTGAAGGAGGGGGTGGCCCCAGCGGGGGAAAATGATGATTGAGAGCTTTCTAGGGAGAAAAGACCAGCAAGCACAAAGATCGTGTTGAAGAAACAGTGAAGACAGAAGAAGAGAGGAGTCCTAAGAAGACAGTGCTCGCCCTCACTCTGTGTCAGTCTAGGAGGCACAAAAGACAGTGTGGCCGTTTTTGTTTCTGTTTGCTACTGAGGTGCTGTATTTGTGTTTGTTCAACATGAAATACCCAAGACACACTAATTTAACAATAACTACAAATATTTCTGGCCAAATTCTAGTATGGTTTAAGAGGTGTCTGGAACTAAAATCTTCAAAGGATAAGGGGGAGGGAGGGGTGGTAGGTAGAAGCTATGACAACATGGAGAGGTAATAGGTTAGAGAGTCCAGTGGTCTGACAGTCACAGCTAGGGACTTTTATAGAGAAGGGAGGGGGAAAGGCTTGGGAAGGGAGGGAGGACACCTTCTCTACTCCAGGCAGGAGTGCACAGGCACACTCAAGAGAGTTACAGGGATCAATGTCCTCCAGTGAGGGCCAGGATGCCAGTAGACTCCTGAGAGCAGACCTTGTCCACCTTGGGTGCATACTGTTATCACCTGGGGGCTTTAAAAGTATTGGCCCCGGGGGCCCAGGGGGGCTGATGAATGGCTTTGAGGTATGGCCTAAGTGATCAGGAGTTACAACAGCTCCCCAGGTGGTTGTAAGGTACAATCACAGTTGAAAACCACTTCCTGTAGCAAAAAGATGAGGGGACTATTCTGGGACATTCAGGGTGTTGCAAGATTTACATAAAATGATACTTTCAAGATACTAACACAGTTCCTGGTCTATAGTCAGCTGTTGACTTCCTTCTTCAGACTCATGCTTAAATTATGGCATGACTAGGGAAGTGACATTCATTCTGCAGGATGGGATTGAAATTAAATGGGTGACAATAAATGAATGATATCTCTGGAACTCTTTACTCTATCCAAGATAATATCTTTATAGCACTCTTCCACCTTTCCATGGTCAGCCCAAAGTTCTGCCCAGAAATTAACCATTCCTTATCTTCCATGCTTTACAAATGAGGCTACCTAGAGGGTGGAACTAAGTAAAAGGTTGATTTTTTTTTCTTGATAATTAGCTGGAGCACATTTGTCTGCATAACTAGCTACCATACTGGGTCTAAATTCCAGGGGTTTTTTGGGGGATGAATAGGCTGAGCATGAATTTAAGCCAGTCAACTATTAGCAGCTACTATATTCAAACTGAAGAATAATAAAAGTAACAGATGACCCTAAATATTACATGACTATCTTTATGATTAGGGAACCAGCTAAGGTAATTTCCCATGCTCCTCTTTTCTGATATTAGCAAAAGTTATGGTCTCAATCTCCAGTTAAAAAAGAAACAACTCAACAAGTTCTAAGAAACTCATGAAGATACATAGATCTTCTCAGAGCTAATATTTAAACCATTTAAGTAAGTGGAAAAGGAAATGATTAGACAAATTATGTCATTGGCTTCTCATTCTATGTCCTCAGTTTCAGAATGAAACAACTTATCTATCTAAATAGATCTTTTTGGAAATGTCTACACTATATTTATTTGAAAAAGTTATTTATAAAATTCTATTCTATGGTTTGCAAAATAATATTTAGAATAATTTAAACAAATACTCTTGGGGAAAAGTGTGAGTAAAAATAAATTCTTTTAAAAAGTAGCTGGCATGCTCATATTTCCCATTCAAGGGAGTCAGACAAATTTCCCATGTTTGACCTCTGAAGCAGTCCATAATGCTCCACAGAAAAGGGTAACTAGGGTAACTTTTTACATTAAAACTATTTTTCAATAAACTTATTTTGAAATAACTTTAGATTCATGGGAAAGTTGCAAAAATAGTACACAGTACCCCTGTACACCCTTCCACCTAGTTTCTCCATTGTTAACATCTTATGCTACCATGGTACATTTGCCCAAACTAAAAAACTGATATTGGTATGTCACTATTAACTAAACTGACCTATTTGTAATTCACCAGTTTTTCCACTAATGGCCTCTTTCTGCTCTAGGAGCTGATCCAGGGTGGCTCATTGCATTTAGTTGTCATGCCCCCCAGTCTTCTGTGGTCTGTGACAGCTTCTCTGTCCTTGGTTTTCATGCCTTTAGCAATCTGGAGGCACACCAGGCAAGTATCCTGTAGAATGTTCCCCCAAGATAGATTTGTCTGATGTTTTTCTCATGATTATACTGGGATTATGGGATCTGGGAAAGAACAGCATAGAGGCGAAAGGACCTTTTCATCACATCATCTATTTTTAAAATGACAACATTTGGACTAGATAAGCTCTAAGATCTTTTCCAATTCTAAAATACTATGATCATTTATTTTATACAGCCCCCCACTTTTTAAAGAGAATACATACATATACATATGGGTATGTATATATACATATACTTATATATGGGTATGTATATCTATACAGATAAATGTGTTTGTATATGTGTGTGTGTGTGTGTATATATATATATATGGTCTATAATTTCACTCACATGGTAAACAGGTGAGGAAGCCCGCATAATCAATACAGGGACAGCCACACATTAACTCTCTACTTTCCCCACAAGCCATGTGCTCTGTATGGATCTCTAGCATTTACAGATTTATGACACACATTTTACCAGTCTACTAAATATCACCATCCTTGGCTAAATATATGTATCAGTAGGCCAAGCATATTTTAGAATAACGGGAAACAAATGAAAACTCAAATAAAAAAAAAGATAAGAATGTATTCAATTTTGGGGACATCAAGAATGATAAAGCTGCTCTTTGTTCTAGGAATCCATAATTTCCTCCTGAGAACAGACAGAAAAGTTTGAGAGGAAAGAGATGGGCTAAGAGAAAAGAGTAGACAGCAGAGGAAACCACTGGTGAGCAGGCAAAACATTTTATTAAAATGATTTCATAGTTGTCCTATTTCCTTTCAGGACCATTCAGTTTTACACTTGCAGAGCAAATATTAAAATGTTTGCATAGTGAACATAGCTCTCAATACACCCTATGTTGACACTGAAAACTGACATTATATTTGCTTTGCATTTGTATGATGCTCACACATTCATTATTCAATTTGATCCTCATAATAGCTCTGTACAATTCCACTTGAGAAGGAAAGAAATGGAGGGCCAGATAAACTGTATTAGGATTTGACATCCAGAAGCCCATCCATGCAGCGCCACCCTCATTTTACAAATGAGAAGACAGAAACCTAGAGATGTTAAAAGGAGCACTCATAGCTAGTTAATGGGAGAGCAGGTAACAATCTCTGGGCCTTCTTTACTCAGAGTAAATAACAAAGCAAACAGTGAATACCTACAGTGCTTGTCTCTTTATGTGAATTAACTCATTAATCCTCACAGTAGCCTATGAGTAGGTATCCCCATTTAAAAGTGATGGAGTGGGAGCAGAGGGAAATTCATCAGACACCTAACAAATGGCAGGCCAAGGACTGGACCCCAGGTTGCGCAGCTCCGGGCATCGCTCAACCACAGCAACTGTCCTAACACAGAGGCCAGTTCCCTTGCCTTGTAGTTGCATTTTCTCGCTCATGAATAGAAAACTTTGAACTGTTATTGTCTCAGCCATTCATAGGAGTCTGGGTAGTTGTTAGTTGTAACCAAGGTGGAGCAGATCCTCCCAAGCTGACCTGAAATAATGTTGCTTTCTTGTGACAGTTGGTGCAGTTGCTGAATTTCTCCTCTTATTGGTGCCTGCCACTCTTGCCTTCACAGTGAATTGAAATTGGGCTCCTGCTTCAATCCAGGCATTCACTCCATAAATACATACTGAGCTCCTACTATGCATAGGGGATTGGGCATATAGCCATGAATTAGATAGATATAACCCTGCTTTCAAAAAGATCATAATTTAGTCATGGTGAGAGGTGGGAAATTTGGGATGGTAAAGTTATATTTTCTTCCAGTGCCAATGCAAAGAGATCAGTTGTTGAGAAAAGAAAATCATAAAAGATGTAGCAGACTAGCAGCGAGTAAAGTCATCCTCAATCAATCAACAGGTATGCAATTAAACATCAGGTAGCAATGTTTTATGAGACAGTAATAAGTACAGTAATACTGGCTAATGTAAGGCATGATGGTTTGTCAGATTCTCATTTCGTGTTCAACAGGAAGACAATTTTAGACATCCCTCTTTTCAAAATATCTGTTTGCCAAAGTTTGTTTTTTATTTTTCAAAGAGAAAGTACTTTATCATATCTGTAATTGAGAGGAAGCAAATTGCAAAATGTTTGAAATTAATGACTTAGTACATTCTCTTCTGGCCTCAAACAAGCCTCTTTTCTCCAAAAACAAAAATTTCCAAATGTACCTTGCAATGTCATGGGCATCTCTGGAAGTTGAAAGTATTTTAGTGCCTGAGATTTAAACCAGAAATAATAATTCTGTTTTTATCTTCTGATAAGGGGAAGTTAATGATATCTTCTTTAACAGCACAAAGTCTACAGAATGGGATACGTCCAATAACTTGTCTTAAAAAAATCTTCACGTGGAATGCTGATTTTTTCCTGAACTTCAAATCCAGCTAATAGGCATGCATTCATATTGTTCAGATTTCATTATTTATAAATCTGATACAACTTCTAGAATAGGCAGACAGCAAATAGAAGCAATTATTTAGTTTCCTACTCAGCGTTTTTATTTATTTATGCTGACTCATAAATTCCTTGATATGGTCACATCAAGCCAACTCTTCCTTAATTTGAATGCAGTCACAGAAAGGAATTATGACTTGGAGATCACAGCAGGAAATCTTTTAGCAGTGGTGACTCCACAGGGCATCCATTGATGGCTGAGTTGTCATTTGTTCATTTTTGCCTTTGCTATTATTTTCTTCCCACACAAATTGCTTGCCAAATGTTTCTGGAAGCAGCATGGCTGTTTTCACTTAGAATAACCCACTGTAGGATGCTTATATTTCTTCTGCTGTCAAACTTGGTAACTTGGTCAGAATTGCTATAGCTTTAGTCACGAGTAAATCAACGCTTCATGTGAATTCCTCATTTTTATTGTTAAGGTGTTAAATGCAATCTAGACTCATGAAATGATTTATTTCCCTGCTGAATAGGAAGGACAATAATCAAGTATATTCCAAAATCGGTATACTCACCATAGCAGCCAGACTGAATAGAATCCAAATGATCTCTAGAATGCTTTATGCATCCCAAGTCCTTCCTTCTCTCACACTTGCTAATCTTAGAAAAACAAACATTAGTCTCAGTAGCCTTTTGTTGAGGCCATCATTATGACTGTGTGTATAGTGCTATGAAATTAACATTCACATATATATTTCACATGGGTCCCCTACTTGTGCAAAATGCTGTCAGGTTCAGAAAGTCAACATTTTAGAAATGGAGAAACCAAGACTTGGAATCTGAATGATGTGTTCAGGATGATACAGGTAACAAGTGTCCCTGCTGCTGCTAGAATCTTCTGCTCCCTGACTACTGTTCCCTACTCTCTCCTCCCTTCAACAAACCAAATCAGACAAATAAGGATAGAAGATAGAGGTGATATGTTTGACAAGTCACAAAGGATCTCTGCTGGGATGGACAAGAAAAATGTGACCTTTTGTTTGGTTCTATTAAAAAACCATGATCTTTTATCTTGTGTTTGATATCTATAGTCCCTTGGGTTTCTTCCACTCCTTTAACCAATTCCATTTGATAAAGTTGTCCTTTTATCTAACATTGCTTTTTCTTTCAGACAATGAAATATCATGAGCTTTGAAATTTTAGCAACCAAGGTTTGAAGCTCAATTCTATAACCATGTGTGTGACTTAAGGCATGAAAGAAATAGAACAGAAGAGAATAGTCAGTAAATTAAAAATCACCTTCTCACTGAATCACTGTGAAGCTTTAAATGATAATTAAGTCAGTATATGTATGCTCAGTGTCTGGCACAGTGAAGGTAATCCATAAATGTAAATTCCTTTCTTCTGATACAATCATGTTCTATCTTTTGTGTGCATCTGGGTTACTTAACTGATTTTGTATTTACAGTACACTGCAATGATGGCCAAGAGAATAATAAGGGAAAAATGAGGCTAAGATGAATTCAAAAACAGCCTCTAAAAATAATATTCATCTGGTCCAACATTTATATCAGAATGATGAATTTAGATTAAAACATACAGAGTCTCCTAGTGGAGTAACAATTTCTTAGTATTTATACATGCAAATATAGTTTAAACCTTACATTTAGAAAATTGTGAAACATAGAGATTCTTTCAATCCAGTGCCATAGGCTCCTTCCAAAAGAATGCATGAACCCAGGTATATCTAGGTAGTCTACCTTTCATTCATTTATTAAATAAATATTTATTGAGTTCCTGTTATGTATCTTGCCTCTGGGAGCCTAGTTACTTTCCAGGGAGAGAGGTAACCAAAAGTCAAAATGGGCATTCTTGAATGTTAATGTGTTTCCAGTTGATGTGGAGAAGGCTAAGTATATTACATATCATGTAAACTTGGAATCCATATAATTTTTAAATACCTGAAATTAAGGAATCCCTACAACTATGGAGATATTTCATGGTGAAGGTATGAGGAAGAGGGAAATAACCCCATCAGTTCAGTGTCACCAGGGTAATTTCTGCTGGACTTCAGGGGTTACACCATGAATCTGCCTCACGGGCATTTTTATCTTAGAAAAACAAGCATTAGTCTCAGTAGCCTTTTGCTGAGGCCATCATTATGACTGTGTGTGTAGGTGCTGCTCTCCTGGGCATCCCTGGGAAAAAGACCAAAGAACGTTCCTTGTGATTTGGACTCAGATTTTACTCTTGAGCATCAAAGATGAAAGAAGCCTTGGGTCATCTAGTCCATGCCTTTATTTTATAGATAAGGGAACTGAGGCCCAGAGAATTGGAGACTTACTTAAGGTCACACACCTAATTAGAAGCAGAGGTGGGACTGGGCTGGCTATGGGGAAGGGACATCAGATAGCCATTGCTGCCTCTTGAGCAGAGAATGTCATCATGAAATCAGTATTTGGCTCCTTCAACTGGGCTTTAATTACCCCTCAGACATTCACATGGTGAATTAAATACACAATGGATTGGAGGATGGTAGAGATGCTTACACAAGAATGCTGCTTTCTGCACACTATTTAAGAATATGAGTTTCTAAACCTAAAAAAATAGGACTTTATGAACTCATATAAAAAATTTTCTCCCCAAAATAACAAAGATTTTCTTTGTGAGAATTTGAAGCTGCAAATTCGAAGGCACAGGTCATGCCTGCTAAGGCCAGTTCTCTTTCAGAACTTTGGGAGAGTCTTAGGGATTACAAAACTCTAATACCTTATTTCTACCCATCTCCTTACAAAGCCAGGTGGTGGGAGAGGACTGTGATGATAGTAAATGAAAAAATGCGATCTCAAATACATTTTAAAAAATTGTGCAGGGGAAAAAAACTGAAGGAAAATATTCCAAAATATTAATAGTTGTTATCTCCAGAGAATGGGCGATTTGTTTCCTTTTTAATACTTTTTTGGTATTTTCTTACTTTTATGCAACAAATGTACATTATATCTATTCTTAACAAGGTATTACATGTATATATATGTATGTGTATGAATGCACACATACAAGAATATTTTAAGAGTCTTTACCTTCTGGGTAGGGACAGGGAGCTACTCTAATCTCTGCGTTGCTCCATATCACAACCATATCACTAAAAGCAAGGGGGACTGTGGTGGGAGTGGGAGGCTCAGAACTTCTTTTTCTAGACATACAAGATCTGCAATTGTAGATCCACAGCGGTCACGGGCACAATTGTAGATCACATAGGCTGTGAATAATCAAATGCCTCTCCGTGTGTTATTTAAGATGGGCAGGAATAAAGCAGGGCTCAAGTAGATGGCTACCACCCAACTACCAGTGATACTACCCACAAACGTGAGGAAAAACCTCACTGCCTTCTATTCTGCTGCGAGATAACCTGCTTTCCAATATCCTGACCAACCCATCCCCCACAACCACCACTCACAAGAAAAAAAAAAAAAACCCCTCACAGCTAAAGATGTCAGTGGCCCGTCCACGAATGTAAAACAAGCATAGGTGGGAGAAGCCTGAGGGACTTTCACTAACACACATGCCTTGGTATCAGTCAAGAATGCACTTAACTTAAAGCCTCATCTCTGACTTGAAAGAGTTCCATGGTGAGTACTGAAAGGGTAACTGCGACGGAATCTCAGCCATCCAGGGTCACGCAGAGGACAAACTAGCACCACAAGGGTTCTAGGTGTTTCCTTCAAAGTTTTGTCTCTGCCTCCTGCCCTCCAACTCCAAGCCACTGGTGCTTACACTGTGGAATCTGCTGACCTCCTCACCCTCTCTTTAGCCTGTAGAGCAAGACAGCGCCGGATAGTAGCTTCACATAAGCCCCAGGACCCAGGGACAGGGAAAGGGAGACACCTGAGAGGTGCACACTGAGGCTGCGGGCTGGCGATGAAGGTGGTTTGTGTGCCATGCTACAGTTAAGTGGGGGCTGAATAGGGTTGCCAGACAGAATACAGGACGACTCTGGGGAATTTGAATTTCAGATGATAATGCATAAATTTGGATGTAAGTGTGCATAATTATACTAAAAATTATTCATTGTTTATCTGAAATTCAAATTTAACTGAGCATCCTGTATTTTTCTTTGCCATACTTGGTAACTCTAATCCTGAATAAGGATGAAATAAAGTGTTAATCCAGTTTAAGTATTTAAACACCGCTGTCAGTCCAGTTCTTGTAGTTATTTTCTTATTTTAAGAGTCTGTACTTTATGGTATTCCTAATTCACGTTATTTGGGGATCTGTAACTTTAATAATATCTTTGTGTTGGAATGGAAATAATTTTAATAATGATTTGAGATCATTTATGTAATTGTAATTAAACTTAAGTACTTGAAATATATATATCTTCCATATTTAAGAATAATTCTAATTGCTAGCAGGTCCTTTTCCTTTTCAGAGTTAGCCTGATAACCACGGAGAGAGAGATTGAGACTACATTCAGTTCAGGAAATGACCGGGTCAGAGGTTTGATGACACATGTTCAGTGCATTGTCTACCAAAAAGATGGTGTTTGAAATATCTGTAACAGTATCAGCTAGGAGTCAGTCCCTTGCTATTTCATAAAGCCAAATACCAGTGATGACTATTTCTGCTTGTAACAAAGAAGACAGTAAAATCAAAGGGAAAATATTCAAAGCGAGATGAAAGAAATATTAGCTTTAGAAAGGACTACATGGGGACTGGAAAAAGCAGGAAGAGACTTTAAAAGTTTTCCATCATGGGTCACACTAGTCACTGGCTTTACCTCTTACAAAATTTCCTTTCCTATTGAACTAACCTTGTGTTTCCCTATGTCTGGTGGAAACCAGCAGAAAGAGAAAATAAAGGTTTCCAAATGGGAGTAGGTAAATTCAAGCAGCCCATGTCTGCGTGGAGCAATTAGTTATAATAATGCTCAAAAGTAAGGTCAGAGGCAAAGCAAACTTGCTTTCTGCCAAATGCTTGATGACTTGTTCCAAGAATCCACCAAGAAAATTAGTGCCCGAGGGCAAGTATTGAGCAAAACCCAGCCAGGACAGAAATACTCCAATTGGTATAGTAGAAAAGGCTTAGGATCAGAAGTTCTGAATTTGGGCACCACTCTGCCAGAAACTAGTTGTGCCTTTGGACAAGTTCTTCAGTCTCTCCCTTTATAGAACGAAGAAGCTGAACAAGACTAAGCTTGTAAGCTCTCTGACTAGTGAAACTCCAAAGAACCTTAATTCAATTACTTTTCCCTCCCAAAACTTTCACTTCCCTTTCCCATCTTTCCCTCCATATTTAACTGGCCCTCAATCAATCCAACTACTCTAATCTCTGCGTTGCTCCAGGCATTTGAGAAGCACAGAGGACAACACAGCACAACTGAGATTAGTGCCACTCCAGATCCATAGCCAGCAGCCTCTGCCCTTACTCAGCAAAGGTCCCCCCTTCAGTGTAAAGAAAACTTATTTGAGCCCCTGCCTTCTGCCTGCTCTACAGACTCGCCACCATTACCCCAATTGCTTTCCTCTTTCTGGCTCAGCAGAAGGAGCTTGTCCTGAGCGATGCTCCATTGCTAATCACTTCTCTAGGATGTAGCTTCCTTCCATTTTACTGGATTATTTCCTCAGCATAAAATGTTTATATAATCTATTAAAAACAAACAAACCCTCATTTGTCTATCCTGACTGCTATTTCCTTTCTTAAGAGTTAAGCTCCTTGAAAGGGTGGTATGTAACTATCATGTCTGCTTTCTTATTCCAATTCCCTCTCTCACTCACTTCCTCCTGGCATCTGCCCCTGCTGCAGCAGTGAACTCCCCCCGGGCAAAATCATCAACGGCCTTCCAGCCCTCAGGCTTAACATCACTTGCACTGAAATGTCCTTTCCCTTGACTTTTATGAACTCTATCTCCCCTTCTCTGTTTTTCTCTCTGCTCTTCCTTGTTACTATCCCTTAAATATTGATGTCCTCTAGGGTACCTTTATAATATCATATTCATTATCAGGCAGCATCTGATCTTGTCATCACCACCCATGACCCCAGTGACACCACACTGTAAGTCCTGAGAGGTTCTAGGGCACTGACGGGATACAACACAGCTCTTTGCCATGGACTTCAAAGCCTTTTGAAAGCCAGCCCGTACATACCACGATGATCTCATCTCCAGTCGCTCTCCTCTGCTGGACTCTATACTTCTGCCAAAACAAATGCCTCTGGCCTCCCAAATGTGTCTTGCTGATACTTCTGCAGGGCATTTGCATATGCTTGTCCTGCCGCTGGGATTCTCTCACCACTCTTCTGCTCCCCATGTCAGCTGCCTTATTTCTACACATGCTTCAAGACTCAGTTACTGGGTCCTCTCTACCAAAAGTCTTTCTTGGAGCCCCAGGCTAGGTTGGTCTAGTCCCATAAAAATTTAGAATATATTTTTGAAAGTTCAATGACGTACTTCAGTGTTTTTCTCTTTTAACAATAAAATTACCCTAATTTGATATCCATGACTTCTTCTGTACCCAACTTTCTTTGTACTTCACTTTGTTTTTTGGGTCTTTATCCTATCTTTAATGTATCACTTCTGTATTAAGCAGTTTTTACAAAATATTTTCCAAAGAAAAATGTTTAAGAGAAGCAGATGGAACACAGCATCAACAGACATGAAAACTAGATGGAAATGGATTTGTTATGGAATATCCGCCCTCCAGCTATTATTCCAGTGTGACATAACCAGAGCTTCTCCAGTTATGATTCCTTAAATTTTAAATATTGTATTAAGCTTCTGGTTGCCTTGAACATAGGAGTTTTCTAAGAGGTACTGTGTTTGCATTACTATGGGTGTGCATTTAATTATGTGTGTATTAGCAAAGATATAGGCTAAGCTTCTGTAATAAAGAAACAAAAAATACTGGCTCCACCAGGGTTTATTTTTCCTATCCAGGGAGGCAGGGTGAGTCTGCACCAAGCACGCAGCCTCCTGTCCTGCTGCTCTCCGTGCCCTGGGACTGCTCTGTGTGAGGTGGTAGCCACCCCCTAGTTGTTCCTATTGGGCTCTGAAATGCTACTAGCCCAAATGAAGACATGCTGCAGGTGTAAAATGCACACTGGTTTTCAAAGACTTTGTATGAAAAAAAGAATTCAAAATATCTCAATAATTTTATATTGATTGTATGTTGAAATAATATTTTGGATATGTATTGGGTTAAATAAGATATGGTATTACATCTATTCTTTTTATTTATGTTTGTTTTAGAAAATTTTTAATTACAGTTGTGGCTCCCATTATTATTTCTATTGGACAGTGCTGTTCTAGAATATAGCATATTATCTTTATTTATGTGGTAAAAGCTGGCTCACAGTACCACATACATGGCCAGAAGAAAAGCTGGGGAAAAAAATAATAGAGAGCAAATGATTTCCTTCTAAGGAGATGATGTGTGATTTGCACACATTAGTTTACTCACATTCCGTGGTGAGAACTTAGTCACATGGTCCCACTAAGCTGCATAGAATATGAGGAAATGTAGTGTGCGGATGGGCAGCCATACCGCACACTGGAAGGAAAGAAGGGAGAACAGATTCTAGGGTAACAGATACTAACTAGTCTTTGTCACAAGGATGTTTCTAAAATGAGGTATTAGAGCTGATGTTCAGTGGAAGGGAGTTGAAAGGTGTTCCCTGAGAGAGGGCATGGGGGGAAATAGAGCAGAAAGACATTAAAAAACTAAACTATTTCAGCATCTAGATTAAGAAAGTAAGATGAAGAAGAGATAAACCATGGCTTAGGGCAGAAAGGGATCGGCCAAGGGAAGCAGGGCACAAGAGAGGAAGGGATGGGAGTGTGTACAGGCAGCTTTCCGCCTCTGTAGCTGGGGCCCAGGAAGCTCGGATACAGCTTTGCTCCCAAATGTGGAAGAACTGATACGGGAAATCAATAGTAAACTGAGATCTAGAGAGCCTCAAGATCTCAAGACAGAGGTTGATGAAGAGAGAACATAATGGTGCACAGTAAGTACAAGTGAATCTCACAGACACAATGCTGAACAACGGAATCAAGACACAAAAGAATATACAGTGTATGTATGTACTGTAAACACATGCATTTATATATGCATATATAATATATTGTTCATTTATATAACATTCAAAAAGTGGCAAATCTAATCAATAGTTATAGACATCAAATACTGATTGCCTTGTGGGAGGGTAATGCAGGAAATGGGCCATGAGGTAGGTTTCTGAGATGCAGGTAATGTTCTATATCTTGGTCTAAGCAATGTTTATGTGACAATGTTGCTTGGTAAAAAGTCCTTATGGATATATATGTGCTTTTCTGTATTAATATTCTACTTCAATAAAAGCTGTATAGAAACAAACAAGCAAGCAAGGGAAGGGGTTGCTATGCCTGATACAAAGGCTACATTATAGACCAGTCACGGTTGTTCCTGGGGACTGGGGAGAGGCTGATCTTACCTGAGCACATTGCTGTCCACTTCATACCTGATGAAAATCAAGGCTGTGTTTGCAGGGATGCAGGACAGAATGCCTAAGTAGGCAGCAAATAGTGACTGCTACATGCAGTTATTTTTAAAATGATGTAGCTACATATTTATTGACCTGGATGTATATCCAACCATGAGTTTTGAAATAAGAAAGCTATTAATACTGGATCCCTGAGGGCAGGTGGGTGGGAATAATGGGGGGCTGAGCTTATTAGGGTCTTCTTATTTTTCCATTGTTGCCCTGACTTCAGAAAGCCTGTGTACTTTTGTATTTTTTGAAGCAGAATTTACTGGAAGATTAAGATCAAAAGGTCAATAACCTAGTAAATTAGAAACTAAGGTACTAGGAATGGGTGAATGCCAGGTGGCAACATTTCCTCTTTTGCTCTCAGAATATCTTTAAGAAAAGCACTGCTTCAGTGGTTGACCCCTTTAACAAGACTCAGAAACAGATAGCATGGCTCTTTGTAAGTACTTTTGTCCCTCAGAACCATTTATTGAGTAAAGTTTGAAGCCTGTTAGCATAAGAGCCTCTCAGGAAGCAGAACTCTCAGCGGGATTCAATTTCTTTCTGTGTCTTAGGTATTAAAATCTGCGGAGAAGAGTAAAGTGGGAAAAAGTCAATTTTGTCTGGCAACACCCACCCACCAGAGGCATTTGTTTCCTGAGAGGAGAAAAGGCACCACCATTCTGCATAAAATCAGTTTTTTCAGCAATCTGGTTTACAGGGTCAGGGGCATTCACACAAAGCTTTCTTATTATCTATTTGGTGTCCATACCACTTCATCTAATAAATGCTGATTAATATTGACACTACAATCTCAAACCACCCTCAGGACTTTTCCTTATTTATTGAAGTTGCCTTAACTTTTCCCAGGTATGAAACAAATACCAGTAAGGAAGTTAAACTGTTGTACCATTTGTCAATACTGGAATTACACATTTTTGCACTCCTTCTTGACTATGAATTTTATGGTAAGCATAAAACAGCTATGAAAATACAATGAAGACTTAATTGCCAAACTGGTATGTGTTTTGTAATAATTTGTTTTTAAAGAAATGCTTCCAGATTTGGCTTTATATTCCTCAAATTTGAGTTAAGTTCTTTTCAAGTGGATAGGTAACACTGGTATGAATCCAATTAAGTTCAGGGTTATAGTTTAATCTTGAGGATTAAAAATAGATTCTGTATTTATTTTTTATTATTGCAGAAGTAACCACAAGAAGGAAAAAAACAGCAAAAATAATAGCATTAATACAATTTGGTAGGGGGCAGAGAAAGCTAGTGAAAAAGTATTTATTTCTTCAACTTTCAATGTGGGAACTAATAGACACTGATAAATCAAGAAATAGAAGTATAAATATATTATTAGATATAAAAATGTTAAGCCTTCAAGAGAACTAAATAAGAGCAATAGCTAAAAATATAAATCATGAAAATGAGTGTTGGTAGATGGGGAACTGCAGAAATTTGCTTTTTATTTTATATCCTTCTTTACTGTTTGAAAAAAATCATATATAAAATATAAATTAAGAAAGGGTTTTTTTTTGAAAACAATAATGTGATAAGAATACATTTAAGCTAAATGTTATTCAGATCTTCTTGGATAATGTTATAAACCACTTGCTAATACTGAAGTTTGCCACAATTTGATCTTTAGTAATAATGGGATTCTTTTTTTTCTTTTTATATTGACATAGTCCTTTTTTAATAGTGGCAATGCTCAGATTAAGATATTCAAGTAAGATTTGGACCTAAGTTTGGTTTTGATCTTCAGAATTTCAGCCTGATTTGTTGCAGAGCCTTCTCTAGTTCTGGGTCTCACTCAAGACTAGTAGCTTTTCAGCTTCCTTGGTAGATGGGCCATAAACATGAGGAATATGCTACCTACAAAATCCACGGAAGTCCACTAGACATTGTGTGTGTCTGTCTTATTTTTATAGTTTATAACTTGCATACCTACAAAAGGGGCAGTGGATCCTAAATTATCCTTTTTTAAAAATCACAGTGCATAAACTTATCTCTTACACAGAGAAGCCAGTGAGTGGCTGAAGTCATTTCTTCCTAGGAAAAGAATGGTTCCTGAAAAGATTGTTCTGTGACCTGATGCCCCTCACTGTGGTTCAGACATTCCTAGTCATTCGTGGCTCCTTATTCTGAGCAGCATGAGGTGTGTATAGAAACCAGTGTCTCTTTTGTTTTAAAAGGGGCCAGATGCAACAATTTGTCCTTTCTTAGAAGGAGTATCTTGACATGCTCTTTATCACTGGACCCTTAGAAATTTCAAGGAGGAGAGGCCTCTGAATTTTTGTCAGATTTCCCAACCCCTGATAAACAAATATCTTACAGTAAGTCTAGAGTAGTTGTTACTTCCTGCTCAATAGCATAATGGCATGTAATAGTGTGATGTCTTTCAGAAGGAAGAGGCAATCAAGATCCCTGAAAGCTAAGTTATGACAGAGTAGAGAGTTGATATATCCCTGAAGTCAGACAATTAAGATGTATTGTTGGCCTTGGCAGCTGAAAGCAAGCTTCTGATGGTCTTTACTAACAGGTATGGACAAAAAAAACATATGTTGGATCAATAGCTGAATACCTGGCACCAGGGGATGTGTTAATTTGCTCAAGCAATGAAACCAGAACTGGAACAGCAGCTGCAATTGGAGTCACCACCTGGTTAAGCTTACAATAATCCACTGCGATTTACAAGATCCATCTGTTTCTTGCACAAGCAAATAGATGAGCTGAATGCAGATGTGGTGAGACTCAGCACCCATGCAAGGAATACCATGGTCAACTAGCCAATGTCATAGGCCTCTGTGAATCAGACTATTTGGATTCAGCTTTCACTCTGTTGTCTATTATGGTCCTCATGCCCACTTGGCCTTTGGCAACTAAGTGTACTACTTGGCCCCTGCCACTCTGGGATCCAATTATCCCCATTGCATTTAGATTTCATAATCCAATGGCTGAAGTTCTCATTGTAATTTTTCCCTAGTTTTATTGACATATAATCGACTTATAATATTGTATGTTTAAGATGTACAGTGTAATTATTTGATATATGTATATATATGTATATATAAGGTAAGTTAACATCCATCACGTCACATATGTTGCAATAACTATTTTGTGTGATGAGAACTTTTAAGATCTACTCTCTTTGCAAATTTCAAAATATACAACAGAGTATTATTAACTATAGTTATCATGCTGCACATTAGATCCTCAGGACTTACTCATCTGATAACTGAAAGTTTGTACCATTTGACCACCTTCACCCATTTCATCAATCTTCATTGCCTCTCCCACCCACCTCACCCCTTCCCCAATGTGTCACGTGCACACATCAGTTCCTAGAAACCAATGGGTTCTGTGTTTCTGTGAGTTTTTTTTAGAGTCTAAATATAAATGTGATCATACAGTATTTGTCTTTCTCTGTCTGACTTATTTCACTTAGCATAATGTTCTCAAGGCCCATCCATGTTGTCACAAATGGCAGGATTTCCTTCTTTTCTATGGCTGAATAATATTCCAGTGTGTGTATATGTGTGTGTGTGTGTATTCACACATACATACATTTTCTTTATCCACTCATCTCTTGATGGACACTTAGGTTGGCTATTATAAATAATGCTGCAATAAACATGGTGCGCAGACATGTCTTTGAGATAGTGATTTCATTTCCTTCAGATACATACCCAGAAGCCACTGTAATTTCTGACCTACAGATAAGAATGATCACAGAGCTTTTCCAGGGTGCTGGGGCTCCCCTCAGAAATTTAGTTTTCACAGCTCAGGTGAAAGGTGTGTCTTCTGGACCATCCCAGGGTTGGTGAGCATTGGTCTATGCCTTTGGATTTCCTCCACTATTGTATGTCAAAGCAGTTCTGGAAGTTCAAGCTCATGTAGAGTAGATCACCTTTCAATTCATGTTTCGTTAAATCACTCAAAGAGTCCTTTCTAACCCTACCCTTCAAGCTGCAACACTGAACAGATTCTCTGCTTGGTGGACCCTATTAATAAATTTGGCATGATCCGACTTGATGTTTCTTCCATCCTTATCCCACCCCTTTAATATCCATATCCACACATATTCCTGTGTTCTTTCTGTATAAATTAGGAAAGCCATGTAGTTGTTCTGCAGTGTAGCACAGCTCCTCATGGGTCAGGCTTTACATCTCGCCTTTTGGGGTCTCCTAGGACTTGAATCTAGTTATAGGTCTAGAAGCAAAGAGGAGTGGTGGGGCTGGCTTCTGAGGAAGATTAGCTGTGTCCGGCAAAGCTGTTACAGTTTCCCCAGGTGAAGCAGGGTTAATCTCTTAGATATGGCTGGAATAGCTGCTTCTCCTGGCGAAGAAGATTCATCACAATTTAGGGGATCCTATATCCCAGCTCCATCAGGATCATCCCAAATATCCCATTCCAGTTTTCAGGGTTCTCTTTCTTCCCAGCCAATGAACTCACTTTTACAGCAGACACTCTGCAAGTTTGGCAATTCAGTTTGTGTTAAAATTTAGGCACTTGCAGAATGAGACACTGGATTTGGTTTTTAGCAATTTCAGCCCTGCAGCTAGAGGACATAAGGGTTTCTTTCAGCACAGAGACTTTCGGGTCATTTATGTGGCTCTTGAGCTGGGAGTTCAAATCCCTGCTTTCATCATTTCCTTTCCTCGCTTTATCCAGTGCCATTGGAGCGACCTGCCAATCTCACCATAATCATTAGTTTGTCAAATGTGCTCTAAGTATCAAATACATTGTCATCCAGAACCTTGCCTCTTGTAAGTATTTATTTGATTAGGAATATCCAATGGTGACATTTTGGGTATCTCTATGGTGGTATCATGACATGGACTCGATGTTCTCTTTACTACTGGAAACAGTCATTAATGACTTGAAATGTAATCAGATTAGAGAACGAATTTCAGAAACCCCAGAACAAATTCTGAAAACTGTTCAGAAATCCAACAGAATATATATGCATTCTCTTTCGTGTATGGCTTTTTCCACTTAGTGTTTCTGAGATTTAACCACATTATTGAATATAACAGTTCTTTCATTTTCACTGCTCTTTTAGTTTATCATTACAAGAATATACCACAATTTATTTATCCATTCTGTTATTGATCAATATCATTTTCAATTTGAGACTATTATAAATAAGAATATGATGTATTCTTTTCAATATACTGTGTCTATTTCTAAATTTCTACATATTTACATTTCTGTGCAATATATACCTAGTGGTAGATCAGGAGGACATAGTGAATGTGAATTTTCAAATTTAATAAAACTCTTAAAGAGATTTCCAAAGGTATTCCATTTTATACTACTTCTAGTAGTTAATGATAGTTCCAATCACTTATTTTTCTTGCTAACACTTTCTCCTGCATTTTCCCTCTAATTAAGAAAAATACAACCCTTATGATGTGTATGTGTATGATGTCTAGTTCACTGTTGTTTTAATTTGCATTTTTCTGTTCACTAATGATGTTCAACACTTGTATGTGTCTACTGGCCATTTGGGTAGCCTTTCTTGTGGAGTGCCCACCAAGTACCCTTCTCCATTTTTTGGGGGGGTTGTTTTTTTATTGATGTGTAGGAGTTTAAATATATGTATACACACACACACACACACATATAGATGCTAAATTCAAGCCCCTTGTTACACGCACATACGTTCCTACTTCCTGGCTTGTTTTTAAAGTCGCAATGGTATATTTTGATGAATATAAATTTCTTAAGTTAAATGCAGTCTCATTTATCCATCTTTTCCTTTATAAGTTTTATTGTCCTGTTGAAGAAGACTTTCCTGTGTCATATTGTAAATTTGCATTGTATTTTCCTTTCACATTTAGATCTAAAATTCACCTAGAAATGGTTTTTTGTGTATGAAGTGATGTCAGAGTGAAGATTCATTTTTGTGTATTTGGATATTCATTTGTCCCAACACCTTTTATTGAACAGGACATTCTTCCTATACTGCTCGCTGTGTGATCATTTTCATAATCCATCATCCATATATGCAGAGGGAGGGCTGAGAGTAGATTCTATGCTCTATTACTCTGGTATATTTGGCTATCTTTGCAGAAAAAGAATATTGTCTTAATTACTGTAGTTTGTAATAAATCTTGTTATACATTTTTACTACAGTAAGTCTACCTGTTTTTTTCTTCTTCAACATTTTCTTCAATATTCTTGGCCCTTTGCACTTCAAAATGAAATGTAGAATTAGCTTATAATTAGATAAATTTTAACACCAAAGAAACGTACTAGCATTTTTTGCTGGGATTATATTCAATCTGGAGCTCAGTTTGGGGAGAACTGACTTTAATAATCCTTTAATATGAATTCCAATGCTAAAATCCATTAATCCAAGTCTTTAAATCCATTAGCATGTTACATTCTTACATTGATTTAGATCTTGACAACTTTTTCTTTAGTTTTTGATGAAATGGATTTGCACATCTTTCATTTGATTTTATATCCTAAACATTTTATATATTTTATAAAATTTTATATATTTGATGCTATTTGAATTAAATTATTTAAAATTACATTTTCTAAGTGTTTATTGCAGGCATGAAGTGATACATTTGTGTACCTGAGGATTTGCTAAATTCTGATCATTTATCTGTGTATTATTTCAGATTTTCAACATGCATATTTATGTCATCTGCAAAAGGCACTTTTATTTTTTCATTCTAATCATTCTACCTTTTAAAAACTTCATCCATTTGTTTGCTTGCTTCTTTATTGCCTGTCTATGCTGGCTAGCATCATTGTAATGCTAAGTTTTAGGGGTAAGAGTGGTAAGATTGAGAATCTTATGGTTCCCAATCTCAGAGGGAAAGTTTTCTTTTACCATGTGGTATGATGTTTACGGTTGTTGGTATTGTTCATTAGATTAAGTTCCCATCTATTACTAGTTTGCAGAAAGTATTGACTTTGGATGTTGAGTTTAGGCAAATGCATTATTCTGTATCTTTTTTTTTTTTTTACCATTTTCTTTATTATAATGATGAAATGAATTGTAATCATTACTTTTCAAATGCTAAAACAATCTGTGTTTTTGAAATAAACCCATTTTGTTTATGATGATTTATCATTTTTCTAGAACTTGGATTTGATTTACTAAATTTTTTTGTTTAGAATTTTATGTCTATGTTTATGAGAGATATTGACTATATACATTCTTCAGTGTATTTAAACTTCCCATAACAACAATTTTATGCTTCCTCCAATAGGATGATCTTTGTACAAATGAAAATGTTCTCACTTCCTATGAACTGAATTGTGTCCCCTTCAAAATTCTTATGTTAAAATGTTAACACCAAGTGTGACTGTATTTGGAAAGAGGGTCTTTAGGAGGTAATTAAGATTAAATTAAACCTAAGAGTAGGGCCTTAATCTGATAGGACTGGTGGCTTTATGAGAAGAGGTGGAGATCTCTCTCTTTGTCCCCATGCATACACCGAGGAAAGGTCATGTGAGGACATAGTGAAAAGCAGTCATCTACAAACTGGGAAAAGAATGCTCATCAGAAATCAAATTTTCTGGAACCTTGATAATAGACTTCTAGCCTTCAGAACTGTGAGAAAATAAATATTTATTGTTTAAGCCATCAGTCTGTGTTATTTGTTATAAAAACCTGAAAAGACATCACCAATACACCAAAAGGAGAAACAAAAAATCCCACCAAGTACAAATCTATCTCTGGTTGTTGTTATGTATTTTCCCAGGTCATGCACAACCTCATCTGAATAATACAAAGACTAAATTATAAAGTTACCAACCATGAAAATTCCTTATGCCAAGTAATACAGAAAAGGAAAATCATGGAAAAAATATCTAAAATATGCAAATTCACACATAACAACCAAGGAAAAAAATATGACCAGATGCTACAATCCTTATTTCTATTTCTGGTTGCAAAGCTACAGATGATACTTATTACTTCATTTTTCTACTTTCAATGGTATGGTTCCTGGGCCTTTGGCCAGCACCTAAGCTAGTTGGGAATTTTTAATAATCTGAAGTTTCATTTCTCAAGGGCTTGAGGTCTCAATGGTTCTGTGTTTATTGGGTTGCAGTAGTTTCTTGTTAACTTTTACAGAGAAGTAGTAAGAGTTACCCCAGGAAAATCTTCTCACTTAAAGCTATTATTCCCTGATGCCATTTCATAATAGAAACCAACTTTCCACTTACTTCGTTATCAGAATCAATTTCCCCAACTAGTCTCTGTTAGTTCAGGGGCATGACCTGAAATGGACAGTTGGCAGTTTCTACATCCAATCCAATATATCCTTTATTGTGTCTCCTGGTGAAAGCATTCCTTCTGTGGGAGGTAAGACCTTTAAATCAACAGAAACTAAATGTGTAGCAAAATCAGAAGCAAAAATTCTTGGAGTGGTTTATTAGGCCTAATAGTGAAAGGAACCACTCTCACATACACTTCTTTATTTCTAGACCTATCTATTAGAGCAATTAGAGAAATGGTATCATATATTGGAGGCTGTCTTAAAGCATATTCTGTATGAGAATATCCAATCTCAAAAAATGTTTCTATACTGCATCATACTGAATCTTCAGGAAGTGATACAAAAGTTCTCTCACAGGAGATGCTTCTCAGTAATAGGGCATGCAGAAAGGCCAGTGAATTCCATTAAGGCTTTTCTCTTGCTGTGAATTGCTTTTCTTGATTAGAAGTTATGTTCTGTGGGATACTTTGATGATGAATAAGGCATTTCTTATTTCCTATATCTATCAGAAATATTTTGTGCAGTGAGGTCAATAAAGACTAAAGTGGATGGCTGCTGCCTCAGATGCAAGGACAGCAATGCAAGACTTCAAGGAACATGAACAATCTAGGTAACATGGCACCCCAAAGGACTACAATCATTTTCTAGTAACCAGCCGCAAAGACATGGAGAACTGTGATTTACCCAATAAAGAATTCAAAATAGCTGTTTAAAGGAAGCTCAATGAGCTACAAGAAAACACAGAAAGGTATTTCAGTGAAATTAAGAAGAAAAACAGAATAAAAGATTTGACCAAGACATGGAAATTATAAAAAACAATCGAACAGAGATTCTGGAACTGAAAAATACAATGAATGGAATGCAAAATGTAACAGACAGCATGAATATCATACTGAATCAAGCAGAAGAAAGAATCTAGGAAATTTAAGTCAGGACTTTTGAAATTATCTGTCAGAGAAATTAAAGAAAAATAAATGAAAAAGAGTGAAGAAAACCAATTGAATTATGGGATAATGTCAAGAGAAGCAATCTGTTAATTACTGCAGTCCCAGAAAAAGTAAAGAGGGAATAGCCCAGAAAGCTTATTTAAAGAAATAATGGCCCAAAACCTACCATATCTAGGTAGAGATTTGGTCATCCTTGTTCATGACACTCAGAGGTCCCTAAATAATTCAGCTTAAAAAGATCTTCTCTAAGATGCATTATAATAAAACTGTCAAAAATCAACACAAAGAGAGAATCTTAAAAGCAGCAAGAAGAAAGAAACTTGTCTCTTACAGGGAACCCCACGTAATGCTATCAGGCCAGGAGAGAGTAGAATGATATATTCAAAGTGATAAAAGAAGAAAACTGCCAACCAAGAATATTTTATCTAGCAAATTTGTCTTTCACAAATGTATAGAAAAAGGCATTTCCAGGCAAACAAAAACTAAGGGAATTCATTTCCACTAGATCTGCCTTAAAATAAAGGCATTCTTCAAGCAGAAATGAAAGGATGGTAATTAATAACATGAAAACATATCAAAATATACCATACACTGGTAAAGGTAAGCATAAAGTCAAATTCAGAATACTTTAATATTGTAATATGGTGGTATGTTAAGCATTTAACTCTAGTAAAAACATTAAAGGACAAAAATATTACAAAATAACTATAGCTACAATATTTGTTAAGAAATATAAAATATTAAAAGGCAAATCACATCAAAAACGTAAAATGTGGGGGTAGACTAAAAAGTATGGTTTTTGTATGTGATCAAAGATAAGTTATTATAAGCATAAAATACACTGTTATACCTATAGGATGTTTTATGTAAGTGTCATAGTAATGAGAAAGCAAAATTCTAGATACATAAAAGATACAGAGAAGGGAATCAAACCATACCACATGGAAAATAATCAATTTACAAAAGGAGACAGGAAGAGAGGAAGAAGAAACAAGAGAACTACAAAACAGCTGGAAAACAATAAGAGCATTAGTAAGTCCTTACCTATCAATCATTGCTCTAAATGTAAATGAAACTCTCCAATCAAAAAGAAAACAGTGACTGAATAGATAAAAAAAAAAAATAAGACTCAATTGCATGCTACCTACAAGAGCTCATGTCAGCTTTAAGGATTCATATAGGCTAAAAGTGAAGGTTTGGAAAAAAGATAATCCATGCCTATGGAAACCAAAGAGATTAGAGGTAGCTATAGTTATACCAGGTAAGTGACTTAAAGTTGTAACAAGAGACAAAGAAGTTCATTTGGTAATGGATAAAGGAGTCAAGTCATCAAGAGGGTATAACAATTGCAAATATATTTGCAGCCCACATCAGAGCATCTAAATGTATTAAGCAAATACTAACTGATCTGAAGGGAGAAACAGGTAACAATAAAATAGTAGGGGAACTTTAATACTCCACTTCCAACAGGGGATAGATTATCCAGACAGAAAACCAAGAAGGAAATGGTGGGTTTGAATTATATTTTAGCCAAATGGATCTAATACATATATATATATATATATGAGGAACATTTCACCAACAGTAGCAAACATCACATTATTCTCAAGGGCACAGAAATTTCTCAAAGACAGATCAGGTTTAGGCCACAAAACAAGTCTTAGCAAGTAATAAGATTGAAATATATGAAGTATCATTTTTTTTTTTTACAATAATGGTATGAAACTAGAAATCAGTAACAGGAAGAAAACTGGAGAAATTCACAAATATATGGAAATTAAATAACACACTCCTGATAAATCAATGGGTAAAAAAAGCAATCAAAAGAGAAATAAAAAATACCTTGAAACAAATGAAAGTGGAAGCATAACACAGCAAAATTTATGGGATGCAGCAAAAGCAGTTTTAAGAGGAAAGTTTGTAGTGATAAATGCCTTCATTTAGGGGGAAAAAACCCTCAAGTAAACAATCTAACTTTATACTTCAAAATAGAAAAGGAAGAATAAACAAAGCCCAAAGGTAGAAGAAGGAAGAAAATAAAAAAGATCAGAGCAGAAATAAATGAAATAGAGTCTAAAATAATAATAGAAAAGGTCAGTGAAATTAAGTGATGGTTGTTTAAAAAAATAAACCAAATTGACAAACCTTTAAGATAGACTAAGTGAAAGAGAGAGAAGACTCAAGTTAATAACTTCAGAAATGAAAGAAAAGACAGTACAACTGCTACCCTAGATATACAAAGGAACAGACTACTATGAACAAATATACACCAACAAATTGGACAGCCTTGAAGAAATGGATAAAATCCTAGAAACATACAATCTACCATGAATGAATCATAAAGAAATAGAAAATCTGAACAGACCAATAATGATTAAGGAGATTGAATCCATATTCAAATACCTCCCAACAAAGAAAATCAAGACCAGATATTTTCTTTGGTTAATTTTACAAAACAGTTAAAGAAAAATTAACACCAATCCTTCTCAAATTGTTCCAAAAAGATAAAAGAAGAGGGAATACTCCCAACCTCATTTTATGAGGCCCACTTTACCCTGATATCAAAGCCAGAAGAGGACACTCCAAGGAAAGAAAACTATATGCCAATAACCCATTTGAAAATAGATAAAAAATTCTCAACAAAACATTAGTAAACTGAATCCAGCAGCACATTAAAAGGATCATGATCATACACCATATTCAAGTGGGATATATCCCTGGGATACAAGTATAGTTCAACATCCACAAATCAATCAATGTAATTTCATTAATAGAACAAAAGATAAAAATCATATGATTATCTCAACTGATGCAGGAAAAGCATTTGACAAATTCAACATCCTTTCATATTAAAATTCTTAACAAGTTGGGCATAGATGGAACAAACTTTAATATAATAAAGGTCGCATATGACAAGCCCACAGTGAACATCATACACAGGTGAAAGATTTAAAAGCTCTCTTCCAAGATCAGGAACAAGACAAGGAGCTCGCTCTAACCACTCTTACTCAACACAGCCCTGGAAGTCCTGGCCTGAACAACTGAGCAAGAAAAAGAAATAAACAACTTCCAAATCAGAAGGAAAGGAGATAAATTTCTTCTTTGTCTCTGTTTTCAGATGATATAATCTTATATGTAGACAATCCTAAAGTGTCCACCAAACAAAACTAGCAAAATAAACCTATTCAGTAAAGTTACAGGATATAAAATCAACATACAAAAATGAGTTGAATTTTTATACACTAGCAGTAAATTATCTGAAAAAAGAAATAAAATACTCCCACTTATATCATAAAAAATAATAAAATACTTAAGAATAAATTGAACCAAGGGGGTGAAAAATCTATATGCTGAAAACTGTAAGACTTTGAAGAAATCAAAGAAGACACAAATGGAAAAGTATCTCATGATCATGAATGAGAAGAATTAATATTGTTCAAATTTCCATACTACACAAGGCATATATAGATTCAGTGCAATCCCTATTAAAATTCCAGTGGTGTTTTTCACAGAAATAGGAAAAACAATCCTAAAATTTATGTGGAATCACAAACAAAAACCCAAGTAGTGAAAACAATCTTGAGCGAGGACAAAATTAGAGACATCACACTACCTGATTTCAAAATCTATTACAAAGTATAATAATCAAAAGAGTATGGTATTGGCATAAAAGTAGACACTTCGACTAAAGGAACAGAATCAAGAGCCCAGAAATAAACCCTCATATATATAGTCAGTTAATATTTGCAAGGGAGCCAAGAATACTCAATGGAGAACAACAGTCTCCTCAATAAATGGTGCTGGGAAGATTGGATAATCACTTGCAAAAGAATGAAACTGGACCCTGTTTAACACGTCATATGAATTATCTCAAAATGGATTAAAGAGTTAAACATTAGACCTGAAACTGTAAAAACCCTTGAAGAAAACATACAGAAAAAGTCCTGTGACATGGATCATGACAATGATCTTTTTGTATAAGACTCCAAAAGCAAAGGCAACAAAAGCAAAAATTAGTAAGTGGGATAACATCAAACTAAAAGGCTTTTGCATAACAAAAGAAACAATCAACAGTTGAAAAGGCAACCTATGTAATGGAAAAAATATTTTAAATCACTGAACTGATAAGGGGTTTAAGATGTTTTAAAAATATATCTGAAATATTTAAGACCTAATACAATTTAATAGCAAACAAACAAAAAAGCCCCTAACATTCTGATTTTTCAAACATTAAGAGGAACTGAATAGACATTTTCCAAAAAAAAAAAACAACCAAATGGAGAGAAGGTATATGAAAAGATGCTCAGTATCACTAACCATCAGGGAAATGCGATGAAAATTACAGTGAGATCTCACTTTGCACCTTTTAGAATTGATATTTTAAAAAAGACAAGAGAAAACAAGTATTGGTGAGACTGTGGAGGAAAGGGAAGCTTTGTGTACTGTTAGTGGGAATGTACATGGTGCAGCCACTATGGAAAAAGTGCAGTGGTTCCTGAAAAAATAAAAAATAGAACTATCATAAGATCCAGCAATCCCACTTCTGGGTATATCTCCAAAGAAATGAAAACAGGATCTAAAAGAGAGAGCTGTTTTTCTATGTTCACTGCAGTATTATTTACAATAGCCAAGATAGGGAAACAGCCTAAGTGTCCAGTGACAAATGAGCAGAAAAAAGAAAATACGGTATGTATTTGTACAATGAAATATTATTCAGACATGAAAAGAAGGAAATCCTGGTATATGTGACATGAATGGACCCAGAGGGCATTATGCTAAGTGATAGACACAGAAAGAGAAATGCTGTATGACCTCACTACATGTGAACTCCAAAAATCCAAACTCATAGAAACAGAGTAGAATGGTGGTTCCCAGAGGCTGGGTGGGGAGGTGGGAGAATTGGGAGATGTCAAAGTGTACAAACTTCCTGTTGCAGGATACATAAGTTGTGAGGATATAATGTACATTATGGTGACTATAATTAACAATACTGTATTATATACTCGAAAGTTGCTAAGAGAGTAAATCTTCAACATTCTCAAGACATATAAAAAATAGTGATTATGGGAGGTGATGGAGGTATTAACTAAGCTTGCTGTGGTAATCATTTCACAATATATGTTTGTCAAGTCATCATGTTGTGCACCTGAAACTTACATATGTTATATGTCAATTATATCTAAATAAAGCAGGAAGAAAAACAAATTAAAAAAAAGGAAAGAGGCCTAGGATAAACCCTAAAGATCTAGGCAGCAAAAACATAGCTTCAAATAAGCACCCAGAGAAACAGAAGAGAAACAAGGCGAGTGGGTGTTGGAGCAGCTAAGGAAAAACAGTATTTCAGGAGGGAGATTTCAATGGTGTCAAATGCTGCAGGGAGGCACCAGCTAATGAGGAATGATTGATTTAGCAAGAAGTAGGCCTTGATGACCTTGGCAGAAGCAGTTGAAAGATGGTGAGGGTGGAGACCAACAGGGGAACAGGGTGCCGAAATGAGGGAGGCAGAGAAGCAGGGGAGCAGCTGTGGTCAGCATGGGAAGTCAAATTCCAAGAATGAAAGCCAAGTCGAATTCCATGAGTTAACTCGGTGGTTCCCCCTCTTCCCACTGGCTTCCAACTCCTACCTCACCCTCACACATTCCACTGAAGGTATTATCAGCGGCAGTGGCCTCATACCCTGAAATCTGATGACATGTTTCCTAGATAGCTTTCATCACTTACCCACTCAGTCCCACCCCCATAACTACAGGTTGCCCCATGACTCAAGTGGGTCTCCCAGCTGATCTCCCCAATGCTAGTCTTGTTTGTTTCTAATTCCCCACTCACACACCACACCATCATCAACTTTTAAAATGCAAATATGGTCACCTTTTCCCCTGGCTTAAACCCTTTAATGACTCTCCAGAGCATGTAAAAATTACTCAGACACTTTCAAATTCTGGTTCCTGCCCCTCCCTCTCTTCCTGGCTAACGAAGTGTGCTCCAGCCATATGTAACTCCTGTCTTTTTCTGACTAGCCATGGTGTCTGTATTTTTAATTTTTCAAGGTGTTTGGAAGAGTTCCTACTCTTCTTTCAAGATCTGCCTCATGCACTTCATCCATCCTAATGTTTGCCCTCACCCCCTCCCTGTCCACTCCATGATCACTCCAGTCCTTCATTCCATTTAGTTCTATTATTGTTCTTGTTAACCTTTTTTCAGTACCTCTTTATTGTATTATATGTTTATCGCCCACAGGAGAATATGACTTCCTGGAACATGAAAACTATAATAGTCATCTTCAAATTTCTACTATTTATGCGAGTGTCTGGCATGGTGAGTGTATCTTACATTACTATTTCAACTTGGGGGGCATTACTGGTAGCAGCATCACTGCTCCACCAGTATCAGAGGTGGGTCTACAAAGGAGTGAAGGATGCATGTGTCTGTAATCTTGTTGTCCCCAGGCTCCACTGACCAAGGACCCTTCCACAGCAGGCTGGGGTCTTTTGTTCAAGTCCACCTGGAATATCAAATGTCTTTTTGCCATATTAAGGACTCTGTAGCTCTATTCTCAACCAAAATTTCCCTGAGGAATATGGTCTCCTTTATTGCAAAGCAGACTAGCCTACACCCAGGGCTTTTCAGTCCAATATGCTTCCTGGGGATTCTGCTCCAGAGATCCAGAAGGAGACCCATGGCCTGGGCGTGAAGGGCACGCCAGACTGCCACTGCCTGAATGCCGTCCTACTGCAGATTCAGTGGCTGAAAAAGATACTTGTTTCTGGGAAACATCAGAAGCTGCTATAGCATCAGAGAGGCCAGACTAGGTAAAACTCAAAAATAAGAATTACTCCAAATTCACCTACCCTTTACTCTTTATTCCATTTTTTTCTTTTATCGTATACATGTCTGCTTTAGACAAATTTACAGTTGGCACAAACAATTTTTTCTTGGTCACTATTTTACAAAAATCACATTCTCAATTGGTCTGGGTAGCTTTAAAAGTTTCCCCATTACTTGTTATTTTAGTTTAATTCTTGAACTCTGATAGCAAAGAAGAAAATAACTCCATACGAGTGTTCTCCTTTTGACCGGTTAGGAATGGCTAAATTCCCATTGACTAAATCGGTCCCAGGAAGTCACTGAAGACCATTCTCAGTAGACCAGCTTGTAGTGATTTCCTCTTCATTATATAGCATGTAAGTTTTAAATGTGTTTGAAGGAATAATCTGACAGGGTCAAATTTGATAATTTCTAGAGACCAGTTATTTTGAAGATAGTAACTTGACTTATAAAATGATTATAAAGCTATCTTCACCTCTATGTGGGTTTTTCAAAATTGCACTGTTTGAATGGAACAGAAACATCTTTATGAACATGGGTCACAAACTCCATATGCTTGTACCTCTTTTCCTTGAGTGCAGGTGAGGCCCTGGAGGAAGAGGGTAAGCCCACCACAGTCACTACCAATGATGTCAGGGGCTAGTCACACAAGGCCAGACCCTTTCTCCCCTAAGAGCCAAAGTGGAGTATACTTTATGCCCCACTGTGTCTAGCAACTGGGGTTCTCCCCCACTGTGTGTGAGGATTAGAAACATGGGAGAGGATCAAACTCTGATGATGTAAAGAAGGTGGCAATCGGCTTGTTAAATTAACCTTGCTAATTTCACCCCTGGTGTGCACTGGCAAGGAGAACTGCTGTTCACCTGTCTACGCGCCTGCCTTGTCATTCCTTGTTTCCTGCATTCCAGTCTGTGTCTGGCAAATTCAGGCTTCAAAGTGAGACCCGTCACTTAATGAATTACTCAGTAGCTCCCAAATGTCCTTTGCTTGTTATACTCCTTCCTGGGTGGTAGCAATGAACTGACATAAAAGATGTGATTTCCTAAAGCCATATGATGCTCAGGAGCCCCTTCAGAGGCCACGGGACATGGCCATGACCATGGCAACAGGACACAGGAGGTCTTAAGGAATG
Source organism: Manis pentadactyla (assembly GCF_030020395.1). Taxonomy (NCBI): domain Eukaryota; kingdom Metazoa; phylum Chordata; class Mammalia; order Pholidota; family Manidae; genus Manis; species Manis pentadactyla. The sequence continues at coordinate 114,645,731 of NC_080024.1, read as the reverse complement.
TGACACCCAGCAAAGACCTGGGCCATCTGCAGATGTGGCCAAATACTGTCTCAGAGAAATACTGCTTGAGGACCTTGTAGCTTTCAAGATTCCTTTGGAGAATTCTCATTTAAGTGCTCAGACCTAATGACTTGTGAGATTTGAGGAAAATAAAGGGAATGTAGTAGAGATTTGCAAAGTTATCAAAAGCAAGTTCAGCGGTGTTTTATCACTTAAGAAGAAGGAATGGCCATGTTGTTAGGAAATCTAATTTGTTCAATGACAAATTGCCTCAGAAAAATGACAAAATGACAACTCATGCTCAAAATGTCATTATACTAGTCGTGCAATATTCCTGCATTGAATCATTTATTCAGTAATATTGACTGTCACCTAGAGGTTATAGTCCAAAGGAAAATATCAAATTATTCAAGGTTTTATCTGTAGTACATATATCAAGCTCAAAAGGAAACCATTTTAAAGCAAAAATAAAGGTGTTGGAATGTCTCTCTGTACCCTTAAAATGGCAAAGTGCTTTTCATATTCAAGTTAGCACTTCCAGATGATGATGACTTTTAGCTTGATGTCAGAAGTGATGCCACTCAAAGACCTGCCTGGTCTTAGTTTGGAAGAACAATTTATAGTTTCCAATGACAGGTGTAAATGAAAAATGTCATAGCATTCAAATTTCTAGTTAGATGGAAACTATACTCTCCTTGATCCCTGACTTTCACCAAATGAGTAAGAATATACTACTGACAGGTAAAGAATCTGGCACAGGGAGTGAAAATGATTTAGTGGAGCCCAAATCCATGTAAGAAATACTATTGGATAGTCATTTGTGTGTTGTCCAAGGATGAGGTCAGAAAGACCCAAAGATATATTTTTATATCTTTGTCCTATAAAATAAGACATGATTACATTAGAAACCTCTTCTATACTAAGGACCTTTCCAACTAACTATATGCTCTCTTTATGGAATAGTGGGGCAGGAGGCATGGAGGGAGGGAGTCAGGGTGAACATATTTATTGAATAGACTTCAGTAAAAAAAGTTGCAGGCAAGTTGGTTGCATCTTTATACCCTCACAATGAACAACCCCAAAAGAAAAGTAAGAAAAGAATTCCACTTACAATACTATAAAAAAGAATAAAATGCTTAGGGATAATATTAACCAAGGAGACAGAAGTCTTACGTGTTGAAAAGTATAAAACATTGCTGAAAGAAATCAAAGCGGACATAAATAAATACAAAGATGGCTTACATTTGTAGATTGAAAAGTTAATATTGTTAAGATGTTAAAACTACCCAAAGTGTTCTATAGATTTAATGCAATCCCTGTCAAAATCCCAGTGATTTTTATTTTTGCAGAAATAGAAAAATCCATCTTAAAATTTATAGAAAAATTTCAAGGACTCTAAAAGGCCAATCTTGAAAAAGAACAAAATTCGAGGTCTGATACTTCCTAATTTAAAAATTTTCTATGAAGTTACAGTAATCAAAACAGTGTGTACTGGCATAAAGACAAATATATTGATCAACGGAATAAATTAGAGAGCCCAGAAATCAGTCTTCACATATATGACCAAATGAATACCAACACAAGTGTCAAGACTATTCAATGGGGAAAAGACAGTCTTTTCAGCAAATGTTGGAAAAACTGGATAGTCATATGTAAAGAAACAAAGTTTGACTCTTACACTATATGCAAAAATTAACTCAAAATGGATTAAATTCCTAAGTGTAAGAGTCAAAACTATAAAACTCTTAGAAAAAACAGGGGAAAGGCACATGACATTGTATTTTGCAATGAATGCCAGACTATGACATCAAAAGCACTGGCAACAAAAGGAAAAGTAGATAAATGGAATTCCATCAAAATTAAAAACTTTTGTGCATCAAAGGATACTATCAACAGATAGAGAAGGCAACCCACATAATGGGAGAAAATATTTGCAAATCACCTATCTGATAAGGGATTAATATCCAGAATATATAAAGAACTCCAACAATTCAACAAAAAAACAAGCAACCTGATTTAAAAATGGGAAAAGGATTTGAATAGACATTTTACCAAAGGCATGCAAATGGCCAATAAGCACATGAAAAGATGTTCAACATCATTAGTCTTTAGGGCAATGCAAATCAAAACTACAGTGAGGTACCATTTCAAACCCATTAGGATGACTATTATTTTTTAAAAACCCAAGCAAACAGAAAATAACAAACGTGAGTGAGGATGTAGTGAAACTGGAACTCTTGTGTGCTGTTAGTGGGAAAGTAAAATAGTGTATCCACTATGGTAAACAGTATGGTGGTTCTTCCAACACTTAAGAATGAAATTATCATATGATCCAGCACTTCCACGTCCGTGTATATGCCCAAAATAATTGAAAGCAGGCTTTCAAAAAGATATTTGAATAACCATGTTCATAACAGCATTATCCACAATAGCCAAAAGGTGGAAGTAATCCAAGCGTACATGGACAAATGAGTGGATAGACAAAATGTGGTATGATGGAGTATCATTCAGTCTTAAAAGGGAAGCAAATTTAAAATATGCTACACAGATGAACCTTCAAAGACATACTAAGTGAAATGAGCCAGCCTATTTATATGAGGCACCTAGAGCAGTTAATTCATAGAAAAGAAGTAGAATGGTGGTTTCCAGGAGCTGTGCGGAGGTGGCAATGGGGAATTATTGTTTAATGGGTACAAAGTTTCTGTTTGGGATGATGAAAGAGTTCTGGAGATGGATAGTGATGATAGTTGCACCAAAGTTATTGTACTTAATGTCACTGAATTGTGCATTTAAAATGGTTAAAATGGTAAATTTCATGTTATGCATATTTTACCACAATACAAAAAATTGAAGGCAACCTATAAGGAGGCTTTGGATATAGTCATTTAAAGACCATGAGTTGTACATCCTCTCTGATAAAGTAATACAAAAGTCCTCTGTAAGTAAGACATGAATCACATTTACCTTAGAGAAAAGGATTAATATAATGGAAGTATGTTCTGATTTCTAAATTGTAACCAAGAATAAAAACAGAAAGTTAAAAATTATTGACTAATTGTTAGAGTCCCCTACTCATGTTGTGAAAGCATTAGAAGCAAGAATGCAAAACATCCAGAATTAAACATGTATCTGGAATAGTCAGTAGCTAAAAGAAAATGAAGCAACAGGAAGAAGTAGATTTGTTTCCAGAGAGAATACTCAGAAAAGATTTCTGAGCTTCAGATTGCACTGACCTATTTCCAGGAATATTGTCTTCAAAGATTCATTCTGAAATGCCATTGGGCCATTGAGGAAATGTGTTCAGGGATGGGAAAGGCAGAAAAACAACAGATCAATATAACTTTTTATTTTTATGTAAAATAAAACTGTGGATCTGATTATATATGCAAAAAAGAAAATTGATGTTAATTGAGTTACAAGTTTGGGTGGCACAGTAAGACTCTCCCTAGAGCCTCAAGGAATAGATAATGTATTTTACTTAAGACACAATTGATTGCAAGATGAACAATTATTTTAGGAACATTGAAGAAAGAAAACAATTTTCTGATTAAGCCATGACCCACCATTAATTGCAATACAGACCTTGATTACAGACATTTTAAGGATGTGAAAAATGTGTATCTTAGAATAAAGAGAAACTGTATATAAAATGGAACTTGCCCTAAGGCCCATTGTAGTATGTCTCTCTCTTCATGGAAATCTGGGCTGAAAAGAACTGTAAAGGGTGTTAGTCTAAATTGTCACACCGAGTTGTAAAGGCAAGCATTAGTTCATAGAATGATGGGGATAAAATTAAGGTCTATATAAACCCAGTTATGTTTAAACAGCATTTGAGATATGGATTGAAATGCTTTCATTCTTCAATCCTTACTACTTATCAGTTTCCAAGAACACATCCTATGAAAATGTACAAGGATGGAGTGGCAGAAAGGGAGGATGGCAGGAGGCTTTATCAAATTTGACCTTCTAAAGATCACCTTGCATGCAGTGACAGGTGGAGACCAAAAGAGAACACGGGGAGAGAAGCTAGGAGGCTCTGAGAATTCCCAGTGAGCGACCCCGGTAACTTGGACTAGGAAGGGTACGTGGGGATGGGAAGTACACAGATTTAAGAGACATTGTACAGGCGACATGGACAGGATTTGGTGATGCATTACATTGTGTTTGCTTTTTGTTTTCTAACCATCTTTTTAATCGTTTGGTAAAGACTTGTAGTGGTTTTATTTTAGCAGGCATAATAGGATTCTCATATTTCTGAAGCTTTACATTTAATTAATTTTAAAAAATAGACTTCTTAATGCCAGAAAAAGTTCTCTGTGTCAGATTGGCATGGAATGATAAAGACATGCCATTCTTAGAAAGGCCTGGCTTCAAGGAGCATGGAGAATTTAGTGGAGCACATTTGCATTCCCAATCACACTGCTGTGATCAGGCCCAAGTTGGAGCTTCTATATATGGATCCATGTGGCAAATTCTCACTGTGCTAACTGAATTATCAGTCCACCTTTTGGATACTCTCTAAAGTGCTGACAGAAGAAATAACATAAAACTCCTAGTCTAGAGGTTCTCTGCATTATTATTCTAGGGGTAGAGGTAACTGTACGGGAGATGCCGTGAGAGTTTAAGCTGCCTCACTAGCTATGTGTGCCTTTGTTCACACATTCTCCTATTGTGTTTTGACCAAAATTATGAATGGCTATAAAGATCAAGGGCAAATCGAATAAAGTGAATAAAATTACATTATATGTGTGTAGTTTATAAAGGCAAGACTTTCATGAATAAAAAAATCTACTTGCATAGTTCCTATTGAGTATAAAATAATGTAACAAATCAAAACCAAGGACAAATTTATACTTTATAATAATCATGTGTAAACATAGTCAATACAGAGGAAGTAGGAAATGAGGGAGGCCAGTCACTCCACTTCCATTGCCTACAACTTCAGTGACATTTGATGGAGTGGGCTGACCTTTCAAAGATACAATTGAACCAAAACGTGTAACTGGAGGGTTCAAGTTGGGACAGAGAAAAGGCTTGCTTGGAGCCCTCCAGCTCTAGCTAGATGCTCATTCCACAGAGGACTCTACTCCAAATCTGTATCAATGGGTTTTTTTTTTTACTTTCTCCTTTATTGTACTCTATTCTGGCTTTTACCTCATTCCTCTTTATTTCCTCTCACTTAATTTTTAATCTTTACTTAAGATTTAAAAAGACTTTAAGTCTTTAAGTCTTCTTAAGATTAAGAAAGATTAAGTATATTTGAACATAAGTTCTACTTGAGCTGCAGAAAGGTTTTTTTTTTTGAAGGGGATTAAGCTCTTTGCCTTGTAAAAAGCTGTTATGGGTTGAATTGTGTCCACCAAAAAGATGTACTGAAGTCCTCACCTTCCAGTACTGGTGAAGGTGACCTTCTTTGGAAACAAAGCTGTTACAGATATAATTAGTTAGGATGAAGTCACACCAGAGTAGGTGGACTGCTGTCCTACAGGAAGAGGGAAGTGGTGCAGATACACAGACACCCAAGGGGAGAACACTGTATGAGGCAGAGACTGAAGAGCTGCAGCTGCCAGTCAAGAAATGCCAAGGATGGCCAGCAAATCCTGCTGGTGAGAAGCTGGAAGAGATGATGAGAGATTCTGCGCTACAGGTTTCAGAGCAAGCATGTCCTGCCAACATCTTCATTCAGACTTTTAGACCCTAGAACTGAGACAATAAATATCTGTTGATTTGAGCATCATAGCTTGGGGAACTTGGTGAGGCAGCCCTAGGAAACTAAGTACCCATCCATCTGCCCACCTATTCCTGCACCCATTATGCATTCATTCAAATGACATTTATTTTGCACTTGCTGTGTACTAGGTCCAGTGTACAGTAGTTCCGAGAAGGCAAAGATGAGAAACTCTCTCTAGTCCTAAGAACTCTAAACCTCAGGAGACAAGATACTCTGGGCTGCAGAGAAGGGGCACTTACTCATTTTGGCGTGTGGATGGAGATGAAGGTGGGTGTTGGCCACAGAAGACTTAACAGAAACGAAACATAAAGAGTAAGCAGATGGCTATGGTGAAATATAAGAATATAAAATGCAATGTTGAAAAGGAATTTAGAGTTTCCTCTCTATAACCTTTTGGCTATAAAGAAACTGATGCCTTCACAGGCTGTGATCAGTGCAGTGTCACAGGTGGAGCAGGACACAGGTTTCTGAGAAGAGAACCCACTATGCTCTACGCACCTGCAAATGCTTTACTTCCATCTTCCGTACCCTCTCCTCAGCTTGCCTTTGACAAACAAGGAGCCTGAAGGTCCAGATGCGTGAAGTGATTTGCCCAAGTGAAGCAACTGTCTATTAAATGGAGGAATCCAGATCAGAGCTGGCCTCAAAGCCTTAGGCCCCTGAATGGGGAGACATTCCTCAGGTTTTCAAAATTGAAGATTTAGTTTTCTTTCCATGTACCCACACTGCTTTACAATTTATGAAATATCAAATTAAAACCAGAGCATTCCCTGCAATGTAAATTAAAATGCCTGGAAAAAAATGAGAATTAAAAAATGTAATTGTGCCTTTAGGCTTCACGTTCTTTTAGCCTCAACAGAATGTACTATTCATGAATCATGTGACTGATACAGGAATATTCATGTATTCATATAAATATTGAAATTAAATTACCAGTCCTATTGTCATTGCAATCGTCACAGATATGGACAAGATTTATTTCTCTTTCAAATTTTAGAGGAAGAAAAATCTAGTAACAATTATTGTTATACACTGATGTGCACAGTAACTCCTATATTAAGATGATGATTGATTCCCAGGAATATTTCCAAGCAACTTTATATTTTCCAAGTGCCTATTCATAGTCTGAGAGTTCTTACATATATATATATATCCCATATATATATATATGTATGTTCAATTTGTATAGATTGAGAAGAACTCTGAATTATTCAACAAATATTGTTATCTTAGGGGGCAAGGGGGGAATCTCTTGAAGCTTGAAGAAACAAACTGAAGACAAATAAAAATAACTCTACTTTACAAAGGAGTAGTAAATTTATGGATGTTTGTCCCAGGAGGTAAGACAGTGGAAACTGAAATGGTAATGGTGTCACCATACTCTGGGATTTTTTCAGGTTGTGAGATCCATCAGTAGCTCTATACAGCAGAAACTGGGCTGAGATACTTACCCAAGTCTTGGGAACACAAACAGGAGGGAGCTACAGAGAACCTTGATATTTAAATACCTGTCTTGGTAAATCTCAGTAAATCTACCGTGTACATCTTCAGTTGGTAGATTAGTTCTCCAGAACCTTTCGTCTGTTAACTGGGGTTATAAATCAAATTGCATTAGATTTATGTATTAATTAATTTGGGGGAAATTCACACAATTATATATTTAACTGTTTGCTTAATGTCTACATCTCCCATTAAACTGTAAGCTTCATGAGTACAGGCATTCTGTTCATTTTTTTCACCACTCTGTACCTAATGCATACCACAGTGCCTGGTATGCACAGATACTCTGTGGATATTTGCTGAGTACATGAAATAACCAACATCCAAAGCTTATCACTTTAAAAGGTGAATAAAGATATTTTAAGGAAGAGATTATATGGTGAGTAGAGCAGTTGTTGCTAGTGACATTTATTGGTAATCGGGCAATATACAATGCTGGTTCTATTTTCCATAACCCATTATCCAATACAATGGATTTTTTAAATTTCAAAATGTTCATTTTAGATCTATTATTGGAACTTGGAATACATTTACCTATTAAAACAATAATTATAAATAGAAGTTAGATTCCTAGCCTATTCCACAGCATATGCAACAATTAATTAAAAGTATACTTTGGATTAAACAGGCTTCTGTAGAACTAATCTTTATTTGTAAAGTATTATAATAAGGATAAAAGCATTAACAAATTCAATTTGGAACCAGGTCATAGCACTCTGTTCTCTCCCAACATCCGCACCACTTACAGTAAGAGGAAAGCAAACATAGCATAGGGAAAGAGCAAGCTCAAATGGTATCTCCCTCACCTAGTAGCCAATTGACTTTGAAAAGTTCACCTTTGTGTTTCTACTCATATCTGTAGTATCTGTAGTAACAGTGATGTCTTTCAGCACTTGCTCTTCAGCAGGCCAGCATGCATCAACTCACCAGGAGAGGACTTCCATTTTGTGTTGTCTTGAACCAAAAATAAAGGTGCCCAGGTCCCAGGTTGGGATGGGGCCCTTGTATGTGGATTTAAAAATCTGCTCAGAGAATCTGATTCTGATTCTCTTATCAGTTGGGAAGGTCTAAGTTATGCTGCAGTAAATCCTGAATTTCCTATAGCTTAACACATATAACTGTATTTCTTACTTATGATACATGTCCACATGGGTTGTAATGGACAGGGGGACTCTGCTCCACAGTCAACTCAGGGCTCAGAATATCAGCAGCTCTGCTGTCGTGTTTATGACCGCGGCGGGGCAAAGGGGAGTGTCACAAGCAATTAAATGTCTGGGAAGTACCTGAATCACCTGCTCATAGCCCTTTGGCCAGAATTTGTCACATGATCCCACCTCCCTGCAAGACTGCTGGGAAGTACATGCCTCTGTGTGCCCAGCAAGCAAAGACCCTGCCTGGTGAGCAACAGGAATGCCTACACGTGGACATTGCTCAGACTGACTTCATTTAATGTTCTAACTAAATGACATGCTACAAGTGAGGTTTATTACTTTGCTGTCTAATGTGGCAACCAGTGCACATACATGGCCACTTAAATTTAAATTAATTAAAACTAAGTAAACTTTAAAATGCAGTTCCTCCATCACAGTAGCCACATTTCAAGTACACAATAGCCACATGTTGGTTACTCAATGGGGCAGCTCAGATGTGAAGATTTCCATCACTGCAGAAAGTTCCATTGGATGAGGCTGGTCCAATAGTCCTTTCCCTGCTGTGCCATAATTCTAGGGCTATTCCTATCCCAGGGCTAAGCCTCTGTGCTAACAGAAATGCTCTGACAATGGTGCTGGCAATTGTTCAGAAGATTTTTACGAGGAAGGACATTTGCCAAGTGAAACATTCATAAAGCAAAGAATGTAGGGGCAGGGCTGGAGGAAGGTGAAACATTTCAGGTTAGCAAAGCTATTGAGGGATAGACTGAGAGAATAGACATATGTGAAAAAGGGTCATGTGGGCGACTTGTGGGTCAAAAAGGAGACACAAACGGTTGTAAAAGAAAATCTGTAAGGATTATGTCATGACTAAATCAGTTGAGAAGGCAAAGAGGACTGACTACATGTTTTTACAAACAAGAATCCCATACAGAGTAACTGGACTCACCTCCTCTACTTTAAACAGAGTAAAAGGTGATGGGCTTAAATTTATGGATGAGGAATTTCATGTATATATAGGACTTGATGCATTAAGAGTGAAAAATAGCTAATTCTAAACACTCATCTACTGTAAAGTGGAAGCCACATTGTATCTTGATAGTATGGAGAATCCTGTACTATTTGAAAATGTGGGGCAATATGGTGTAAAATGTTATTGAATGATGTCTCAATCCTCTTCTAAAGTTGTAATTCTATTTGGGGAGCCCTTACATATCCAGTGACCTCTGATCCTGCAGCTGGTTAGGTGTGTCACCTGAGAGCTTTCAGCTCAAACTATTTTCCTGAGAGCACTGAGATGTTATGTACCCTTTTCACAGCCTTAACATGTGCACAGAGGGTGCAAAAGCAATAATGGATAAAACTTCGGGCCCTTAGAACAAATTTTGATAGTGGGACAAAACTGTTCTAGCAGTTGTATTCTTCAACCCAATGTCTTTTGATGAAAGAAAAAAAAAAGCGAGTTTCACTAAGTATGCCCTTGATAAAGCTGTAAAAAGCACTTATTTTATTTGATCTTCACCCTTAACAAACAGCTTTTAATATTTGATGGTAAAATTGGGAGTATCCTAAAAGCACTTCATGCATATGGGCGTACAGATTGCTCTGAGGAAAAGCATGCATGCAGCCCTTTGAGGTGCAAACGAACTAGCTGGTTTATTTTAGGGGGTCTGAGTGACTGAGAGACAAACTATAGTTATTCAGACTTGGGTATCTGGCAGACACTTTGTTAAAAAAAAATGAAAAGAGCTTGCCACCTCAAGGAAAATATTTGCACTGAAATTATTTTTGCTGGTGATGAAATTCAAGCTTTCAAGTGAAAATTATAATAATGAAAAACTTGTCTTCACCAAGTAAGCTTTTCAGTTTTCTAACTCTTAAAGGTTTTGAGTATTGTGATTTTAGCAGTCATACTAATGATGGTTTTCTTTGTGTGTGTATTGTATGATGAAATATGTCAATGCTTAAAAGATGTGTATAACCTGTGACGAATGCAAATTTTACAATCATAATTTCGCTCGTAAGTGCAAGATACAAGCCAATGTACTATGCTCTGATGGAATATGACAAGTATGTTGATGTAGCTTCAGACGCCACATATATCACTTGTGGAGTTTTAGTGTTCTATAAAGGAAGAATGTCCTAAAGATTTTATGAAAAGGCCACTAATACTCCTCCTTTTTCCTACTATGTATCAGTGTAAGACTTGATTTTCTTCATATACTTCAACCAAAATAACATATTGCAACAGATTGAGTGAAAAAGCAAATGTGAAAATTCAGCTATTTTTCTATCAATCCAGACATTAAACACAGAGATTTTTAAGACTGTAAAACAATTCCACTGTTCTCACTGAACCTTTTGGCTTTGGAGCACAGAGCTATTTTTAAAAAATAAAAATATATTATTTATGCTAACATAATGGATTTATTATTTAAATGAATATTTTTAACATTTCTCCATTTAAATTTCTAAGAACATAAGTATTGATAGATATAAATGACATAGAACACCTCCCTTTGGATGTTCGGTTATTTCTGAAGAGGTCCTGAAGCCAAAACATGTGAGAACCACTAGTTTAGGACTTACTTTGAACTACATATATGTATATAAAAGACCTTGGACAGTGCCAACAGCTGCTTCAACAACACTAGAAATACCTAAGACCTAGTACAGTATATGGAATTATAGAATGCCAAGTTTTCACTCTCTAGATCATAAGTCATTCATTGCAGGCCACGAAAAGAAATTTTCAGAGAGTTTTACAAAAATATTTCAGAACTGAATTTAGGGAATATTTATGGCTCTTTATTTGTTCCCTAAGAGTACAGTAACATTTTTTCATTTAAAATATTGTATTAAAGTGATCTAAAATAAACTGTCAGAATGATATTTATTTGATAACATATTATGTTTTTCATAAATATGAATAAAACAAAAGAAAATCTTGTTTTAAAAGCATAGTCATTTGGAAGAACAGTTTAACAAAAAAAAATACTGGGAATATATGGGTAGATGCACTAAGTGCTCTTTAGCTGCTATGAAAGTGTTTCCAGGGTAAGTTTTCTTATTATATAAACTCTTCTATTCAACTACTTGTAGTAGCTGCTTATTTTTTAAAACTTAGATGTTTCTGTTATTCTGTAAATATGTGAAATGCAACACACATAGTGGTTTGACAGAATGGTTGTTAAATACAAAGTCAGATACAATTAAAAAATGCATCGAAACATGGCTACATAAGTGAGCTTTCTTCCAAACTCTTCAGGCTTCTATGAGTTTGCAGTTATCTCTGGGTTAGACATGGTTTGTGATCATTCTGTTTTTTGTTTTTTTTTTTTAAATAATTATTTTTTATTGAAGGGTAGTTGACGCACAGTATTACATTACATTAGTTTCAAGTGTACAACACAGTGATAAAACATTTATATACATAATTCTAGGTTCCAGCTATCACCCTACCAAGCTGTTACAATATCTTGACTATATTCCTTATGCTATACATTACATCCCGGTTACTTATTTATTTTACCATTGGAAGTCTGTCTTTTTTTTTTTTTTTTTTTTTTTTTTTGTGAGGGCATCTCTCATATTTATTGATCAAATGGTTGTTAACGACAATAAAATTCTGTATAGGGGAGTCAATGCTCAATGCACAATCATTAATCCACCCCAAGCCTAATTTTCGTCAGTCTCCAATCTTCTGAGGCATAACGAACAAGTTCTTACATGGTGAACAAGTTCTTACATAGTGAATAAGTTCTTACATGGTGAGCAGTGCAAGGGCAGTCATCACAGAAACATTTGGTTTTGCTCATGCATTATGAACTATAAACAGTCAGTTCAAATATGAATACTCATTTGGTTTTTATACTTGATTTATATGTGGATACCACATTTCTCTTTATTATTATTATTTTTAATAAAATGCTGAAGTGGTAGGTAGATACAAGATAAAGGTAGAAAACATAGTTTAGTGTTGTAAGAGAGCAAATGTAGATGATCAGGTGTGTGCCTGTAGACTATGTGTTAATCCAAGCTGGACAAGGGCAATAAAACATCCACGGATGCAGAAGATTTCTCTCAGAACAGGGGGGGTGAGGTTCTAAGCCTCAACTCTGTTGATCCCCAATTTCTCACCTGATGGCCCCCCTGCGACTGTGCCTGTCTTAGGTTGTTCCTCCCTTGAGGAATCTTACCCGTCTCTGGCTAACCAGTCATCTTCCGGGGCCATACAGGGAAATGTGAAGTTGGTAAGTGAGAGAGAAGCCTTATTGTTTGAAATGGTTAGCTTTTTACTTCTTTGCATATTTATGCCCTGTGGTTTCTATGCCCAGCATTTGTCTTGAGGTATCTTTACCACTTGGAAGAATTATGATACTCGGTAAATTTGATATGAGGCATGAATTCTATTTAAGGGTTGTAATTAGGAAGGAAGAAGAAAAGCTATAGAAGTAGCAGGCGGAAGAAAACATGGGAAGATTGATTGTTTCTTTGACGTATCTTCTTGATCATTCTGTTTTTTAAAAATAGGCAGCAATATTCTATTGCAATACATTTACTATATAATATTTTAAGGATTTCCCCCATACTATTAAATAAGATATACATGGAAAATTGCCAAATATTGTTAGATAATCACACCCCAAAATACTGCATCTTTTTCTTTGAATTACTAATTAAGCTGATCTTTTGTGCCTAAAACAAGTGAGATAAAAAAATGAAGTAGGGATAATATTAAGAAATTTTATTATATGTGATATTTTCATATGTTGATATCTTTATTAACTTTTGAGGATTATAATAGCCGTCAAACTATATTTACATGTGAAATGAGTGGAATGATGTTACCATGGATATGTAAGTATCTAAATATTGACTTTTATCACAATTCTAACAGTGAACCTTCTAAGAGAAGCGGCCTTTGGAAAAGAATGAGCAAAATAGATAGTGATGATATTTCTTTTTGGATATACTCTGTTTTGAGGGTTCTCTTTAGTCATTGGGAAGATATGAATATAATACAGAAAAAGGTTTTCATAATGAGCTTTTATATTTTTTTAACCACATTTCATCCAAAGAAGCAAATCTAATTTTGAATGTTTACTAAACAATGTTCCTAATCACTCCCTGAGGCAGAGAAACTAGTCAAGGCTCCTCATTTAGTACAGTGAAAACTAGAGTTCATGGAACAGTGTACGAGTATTTTGCATTAATGGTATGCACTTATTGCTGTGCTAGGTATTACTAGGTATTAGAGTATATATTGAATACTTGATCCTAATCTACATGAGATTTAGTTGAGCAGTAGATGAAAACAAAGAATTGAAGAATAGAGATGACATATTTCAAGTTATTTGGTTCTGGGCAGAGTTTTGGCCAGACAAGGAATATCAGTTTGGACTATTTGAAACTGTTGAATAAGTTTTGTAGACAGGGGAGTCCGAGTTCTGCAAACATTCATTAAGTATGGCAGGACATGGGAATTTAGAACTAGATAGGATATCTTCTCTAACCACTAAAAGCTTAGAGTTTGGTAGGAAAGAAACACATAGAGCAATGCCTTCAATAGAATGTTGTATGTCCAGCAGTAGAAGAATGCAAAGGGCACTTTGCTTGCATTGTTACCTATGGATGGTTGGCCATGATGCCTGGGTTGAGCTCTGAAGAATGAGTAAAAGTTAACTCCTTAAAGAAAATGGGACAGAGGCTCCGGGCAGAGGTTCCGGGCAGAGGGAGCAGCCTGAATAAAGACACAGGTGTGAGATGGAAACAACAAATTGTTTTCTATGGAATAAATGCAGGCAAAGAGGGGGGTCAGCTCTAACGCTTTGCGTGCAGATAGGTGATCATGGGCAGGGTCAGTGAGGAATGGGGTCAAGCTAGAGATGAGTCAGGGTCAGGACTGGGGGAACCAAGAACCAAGCCTTTGCAGGCTGTCAGGGGACCCTTGTCCTACCTTTTCTTGACTTAGTCATACACTGCACTCACATGTATCTAACATTCTATCTCTGGCTCTGTAGGTTGAGAAAAACCTACACTGAAGGTTTTGACTATGTAAATAGGGAGGAACACACAGGGGACTCAGGAGCAATTTCTCAAGAAGGGAAAGTGCAAATGTGGGCAGTGCTGGGAGGCCCTCCTGAGTCTCTGCCTCCCCATGGTTGAGGACCCGGTGCACCTGTGTCACAGCCCAGCACCCCCACCATGCCTGAGAATGAGTAGATTGCATGAAGGCTGTGACCCCAGAAAATCATTTCATTTCAGGCACGTTGAAGCTCAGAAATTCTGGTTTGTGTTGAGACTTTGGTGCTTTGATTCAGGGTCTCTAGGGAAAATGTAAATTAAATCTGGTACAGAAACACTTCAGGTCGGCTCAGCCTGTGGCTGCTGCAGAGAACTGCCCAGCCGTTCTGATGTACTACTGATGGGCCAAAAGGTGGTTTATGAAATCCTGATTCTCCTTGTCTGTCATATCTGGTCTGAATTATTGCAAAGGCCTCCCATCTTGACTGGCCTAAGGGATGAACAGATTGCTGGAAAGACTTTATTCCTGGGTGTGTCTGTGACAGTACTTCTGGAAGAGATTAGCATTTGGTTTGATAGACTGAGTAAAGACAATGGCCCTCACCAATGTGGTGGGTACAGCCATTCCTTTGAACAAAAGGGGAAGGAAAGGCAAACTCTCTCTCTTCTTGAACTGGAACATCCATCTCCTCCTGTCTCAGACATTGAGGCTCCTGGTTCTTGGGCCTTTGTTCTCAGGGTTTTAACACGAGCAGCCCTCTGGCTCACAGGTCCTGGAATCTGGAGAATTTCACCACTGGCTTTCCTGGTTTGCCAGCTTGCAGAGGCTGGACTGTGGGACTTCTTTGCTTCCATAACTGCATAAGCCAATTCCAAAAACACATTTCCTGTTATATATATGCCTATATATCCTATTGGTTCTGTTCCTCTGGAGAACCCTAATACATAGTCTATCTTCAACACAGTAGAGAAAGTCATCTTGCACAATATATACATTTTCTCTCTCCTCTGCTGTCAAACCTTCATCTGCTTCCCATCTCACTTGGAAGGAGTCCTCACAGAGCTCTCTGTCACCTGACCTGTTATTTCTCCGGTTTCCTATCATACTATTGCCTCCCATGGTTACTCTGCTCAGTCTACAATGGCCACCATCACATTCTTGAACAAGCTGGACACATTTTTTGTCCTGCACTTTGCATAAGCTTCTTTCCTCTGCCTGGAATACTCTTCTCCCACACAGCCTCTCGGCTCAGGCCCTCATCGTTTCCAGGTCTTTGTTCAGATATCACCTTCTTGGTGAGGTCATCCTTGACCACCCTATTCAAAACTGGCCAGCACTTCCACTGCTACATATCCCCCATTTTCCCTTTATTTTTCTCTACATCACTTACCACCGTATAAACATACTCAATATTTAATTAATTAATTTTGTTTATCGCTTGTCTGCCCTGATAAGGATGTAAACTCCATGCAGGCAGAGATTTTTCACTTCTGAATCACTAATACCTAAAGTAGAACTTCACAAAGAATAAAAGATCAAAAACACTTTTTTTGTATGAATAGGTAAATAAATTTTGACATAAGTGATATAAAAAGTTCAATTGGATTGAAAAATCCAGTAACATCACAAGAATTTAAAAATTGCATTTGTCGATATGAGAGCTATTGTGGTATTTATCAACTGCTTTATAAATTATTAATGATTATATAATCAATGTTTTATACATTTTTATTACCTAGTTGTTTAAATAAAGTTTCTCATTGGTGGAGACTATCAGAACGTAAAGAAATCATCATTCATTTCTTAATCAGGAATAACATGAAAACATTTTAAGCATTAAAAACACATTAACAAAACATACAGAAAGACAATGTATAGTTGCCCACTAACACTGAAAGTTTTATTTAAAAATATTATTAAAAATCAGAGTCTTTCCCCTAATATATTGTCTTTATATTTTATTATAATTATATATAAACAAAGTTATATATTTTTTCACAAAGCCCTACAGACATCCCCAAATCCTTACATTTTGCCTCATTTGCCATGCAAAATTATGCCATACTACATATGCTATTAAATAAACAGGTTTGGAAGCCCTAATATTGAGGGCTCACAAATCATCAACAAATATCCCAAAGTATGAATATGGGCTGGAGGGATGGGACCCAATGTGCCTACACTCTGGGCTGTGGGGTGAGTTGGGAAGTCTCAAATGTTATTGCTGCAAGGGGGGTAGGTTCTGACTAAGTGGCCTTGAATGCCATGATGAAGTGTTTGGAGTTTATTTTATGGGGGTAGAGCAAGTTGTAGCAAATGCTGTTTGTAAAATATTAGGCCACATCTATAGCATTTCAAAGGCCAAATAACAGATCAACATATCTATAGTGGTCATTATTTGCACAGAATACAATTTTCTGCTCATCAGTCTCACCCATTCAGATTCAAGCCTCTATCCACTCCATGCCCCCACCCTCTACTGCACCACCTTCTGCACAAAAATCAACTTGATAGAGACCCTTGTCTCGTAAACTTGCGAAGTAGGCCTTGATCACAGTCTGTTTTAAGGAGGGTCAAAGCTGCTTGTTCTTTTTGATGCAAGTATGCGGAGAGTCTATTTCGGGAGGAAGATGCTCACCTAAGTTCTGCTGCGATTACCAGTTTCTGAGATCCTGTTTCGGAGAAGAGGCCCTTCTGAGTGGAGTCTATGGCTTCATGGTCAGGCCATCAGCTATTGTTCTGGCCATGGCAAAGGAAAGGCAATGAGAAGGAGTGAGGCCTGAGTCCCAGCAGCACTGAAGACACCCACATGTGCAGGTGACTGGCACTGGCATTGCTGGATGCCAGGGTGTCTGCAAGCCCTGGGCTCTCAGTAATTAGAGGAAAACATTAGATTTCAGGTCCTCTACAGGCTGACTCAAAGTGGTGCCCCTCCAACAGTCTCCAAAAGGTTCTAGGAAGAATTAGGAGTTGATGATATGTAGGCTGAGCACTCCTGAGGGAAGACAGTGCCCCTTGCAGAGGGTCTGGGCTGTCATATGATCAAACTAACTGATGTAAAAATAGAAGTGGATTTAAAACCACAGAGAACAAACTGGTGGTCACCATAGGTGAGGGTAGTGAGAATGGGTAAAATGGGTGAAGGAGATAAAGAGGTACAAACTTCCAAAAATAAGTCACAAGGATGTAAAGTACAGCATAGGGAACAAAGTCAATAATATTGAGATAACGTGTGGTGACAGATGGTAACTGGACTTACAGTGGTGAGCATTTCATACTGTATGTAATTATAGAATCATTGTTGTATACTTGAAACCAACCTACTAGTGTATCAACTATACCTCAATTTAAAAAAAGCTGGCCAACCATGGCTCTTAAACATCTAGGGTGGCCTCAGAGCATATATGAAATCTAAGTCAAAGCTTCCATCCAGGCTAGCTGGAGCATGTAATGATCTTGGAATTGGACCTCAAGAATCCGGTGTTGGATGACAGTGAGAGTCAGGAGAAGGGTGATGGCTCCATGGGGCCCACCAGGTGTAGAGCTGGTTGGAGTCTCTCCACTGCCCTGTGCCCTTGATGCAACTCAGGTGGGCCTTCATTTCTGTCCAGGAATCAGGATCGGATCTCATCCACCTTCAGCACTCACAGCAGTGGTGTAACAAACAGGTGTGTCAGGCTTTGTGTTGGCTGCCATGAATGCAAAACGTAACGTAGTCTGTGTCCTCTAAAAACAGACTGCCTGGTGGGATTTTGGTTGGCTAGTTGGGAACCACGAGTGACCCTGCTAGGGGAATGGGCACAGTGAGGTGAGTCCTGGGAGGGGTATTTTGAGCAGGATCTGGTCATGTTCACGGGGGTGAGTGTGCCATGATGTGGATTTGAGTCTTCCCCAGAACTGGGCAGTGTGGTGACTGTTCAGAGTCCAGGCCTAGGACCATAGTCTAAAGTTGACCCTGGGTGATTAGAAGCATAAGATCTGCTGATAAACAGCCTCTTTCCATTTGTGTTTTTCAAAATGTCATCAGAGGTGACTTTTTGAGTAGTAGCCCAGAGCTAAGTTTTTAAATAAAGCCCAACAAATGAGGCTAATGAAAAAAAGCCTCACCTTAGAGTCATCATGAGGGACTCTGGAAGTCTGATCTTTATGGGGAGGCCAGACTCAGGTTGGAAGTCAGGTGGCACCCTCACATCTAGACGGGAGGAAGTTAGTGTCCTTCTGGTTCAAAAATGCCATGTATCATTAGACTGCTCAATTCTCCAGGGCAAGGCCTCTGAAATCAAACTAGGTAACAGACCCCAGAATAAACTCAAGCCTGACAAAACTGTTGAAAGCAGAGCAAAAAGAGCCCTGAAATACAGCAATGTCTTGCAACACTGCTGCAAATACACTGGAAAGTGAGAATGTTATATAAATCTGGCAACATTTAAATTTAGAATGCAAGTGCTATTTGCATGGGCTTAAGCCTGAATCAGACAGAAGGCACCCAAGGAGGCATTCAAATCTAGTACTAATATTTTCTCTTACCTAGGAAAAGGAATTTTGCCACTATTTGGATTACATTACATATGCAAAATTACATATCCTTAAAACAGTGGGCTAAGTTTGCACTTAGGATATAGCTTGGAAATGCACACAAATTTTCTCGGTGTATACATCCTGCTAAAGGATGTTTGCTGCATACACACCAAAGCCTGCAGAGTATGTGTGATGAGAAACTGTCTCTTTGGCAACAGACCTAACAAAAGTAAGGAGAGGCTGGTCTCATTAGTACTATTCGTAAGACCAAAAATAAAAGCTAAAAAACAGGAGGCACCACCTCCTTTTTCTTCTTTCTCCTTTGTCCTTTAGCATCTTATTTCAGAAGAGGTGGAGATGTTTTAGCTTTATTATCTTGTCTTAATCTTTAAAGTGACAGGTATGCTTCTGTTTGTTAATATTTCATTTTCATAAACATTGCTAAATTGAGTTCAAAGGTTATGGGAAGTAGGACCTGACTGGGCCCTAGCATTGAGGGGCAGGATTCAGGAAGTTCATGATGAGCCTGGACAGTAAGAATGACTTTTGAGAAATTTTGATGTTATTTAAAAGTGACAGCTTACAATGCAAACAGAGTCGGGATAACTGAGCCACAAAGACAAAGCTACCATTAGATTGTGGACAGCTGGGGTGCAAACAGGCACAGATGTATGTTGTAATTTATTTGACGTATTCTTATCCATGGAAAATTACCTTCCTACATATCCACGGACAATTGAAGAGATGATTTAACCTTGCTTGGGACACAGCCAATCAGTTAGCTTACCACCTCCCCCCAAAAGCCCTACATGTTTATTTGTAAAGAGTTTGAAATCCGGAACATGTTTCAAAAAAAACCCCCAAATTCTACAAAGGGTTCTTGAGCCACTAGGCAAGCCCACAGAACCCCACTTAATCTACGAGGTAACTGCAGTGGAATCAAGTATTAACAGTGACACAGGATCTTAACATCATGCAGAACAGCATTTCTATGAAAAATTCTATTGAGATACTGCCTGCAACTATGAAGAGGAGAGCGAGCCCCTCGGGCTAGACCAGCTGGCTGTGCGAGTGGACATCCCCTGTGGGGCAAGACCAGAAAATAGGGCCATGGGTTGGGAGGCAGGGCCCCTTATTTACAAGTGGTTTGAGTTTGCCTCTGGGCTCAGTGGGAGAGCCCTACAGTAAGGGAGCAGTGTCTTCCTGGGAAGCGGGGAGATGAGGGCAGCACAGATTTGCTGTCCTTCAGCAAAGATGTAATTTATAGAATCTGAGCCTCAAAACTAGAAAGGAATAATTATATACAATGTATCAAGTACTGTGTGAATGGCTTTACATTTAACTAGCTCTCACAGCACATGGAACTGTAGGTCAGAGCTGGTCAAATACTGTCATTTTGACATGGTTCAAACTACCACTTTACAGCTTCTCCCACCTTACAGATTTTAAAGCAAGATGTTAAATAACTTGCTCGACATCACAGAGCTAATAAGTGGCTCTCCAGATCCAGTGTTCTTGCAGGAACAAATGGTACACTCAGAAGGGGAAGGCAGGACGTTTAATGAATGGCTGTTTACAAATGGCGTTAAGGGAAATCTACAAGGCTGGGGAAGCTCCTGAAAAGCCATGAGTACCAGATGAATGGTGGTGGTGAGAACCAGAAGCTGGAGCTGGAAGCAAAGGGGCAAGTTGAGCAGGACAACAAATATCAAAGGTACGTGTGTAGCAGGGAAAGCCCTAAGTCGCCACTGCTCATGCATGGTCTTATAAAAGGTGTTAGCGTTTTTTCTTTCATCTTTAAAAGGGCTGAAGTCAGGTGTTTATTCTTTTTAACATATAGTGCCTGTCAAGAAATTCTGCAGGAGTCATTCTGGGCACAGCAGGGGCACTTCACGGACCAATGCAACAGAATGACAGCTAGATATTAGTCACGAGTTCTTAAATAGATCCATTTACTGTCAACCCTTAATTAATGGGTACCCAACTGACCAGCACACTCAGCTAGACTTCTGTCTCCCCTTCATCTCCTGCTCTCTGCCAGCTCACATTTAGGAGACAGGGGGATGAAAAGCAAACACCCTAATATCAGAGTTTTAAAAAGCCTTTATACCCAAAGCAGCAAGTCTTTGGTAAGTTCCTGGACTCTGCCGGTCAAGCCTGACTTTTCTCTCACTCCTCCATCTTAATGCCTGTCTGTTGCCAACCTTTCCTGCTGTTCTAACCAGCAGTATTCATGTGATCCAACCTGGAGCCGTACCCTGGACCTGGGCTCACTGCAGCCTCCCATGATTCCTGCCAGGGAGCTCCAGGTGCAGACCTGGCTGTGCTGGCTGGTCCTCCCTATTTCCAGGTGCCCTGAGAGCCCAATGAGCCATCTTCCTCCATCAAATCCCACCCCTGACACTGATGGGCAGAAAACTTCCTTTCCTAGAAATGACTGCAAGAAACCTGAGAAATGATTCCTGCAGAAGGAAGTTGGGCTGCCCCATCCTGAATATCTGAGGATATTCAGTCTTCGTGCCTAAGGACAAGTTTCACCAGTTTTAAAATCTAAGTGAGAACATCCCAGTCAATACCAATATTTGAAGCTGGCCAGCCTTCCTTAGATGCTCCTGATAATCCAGTACCCCCAGACTTTAAACGTGAGGCAATGTCATGCTTCATGCGTCAAATGGATCATCTATATTTCTTTTTGCAGGAAACTGCCCTTTATCTTACATCCAACTTTTTACAAGTTCAAAGCACCTAATGTTTGCACATAAAGTGAATTTACATTACTTTTATGAGGAAGTCACGTAACAAGGCTGTTATGTGTTACGTAACACCTGGAATTTACAAGGCTGTTACCAGAAATTTATTCCAAAAAATGACTTGCAGACTCTGTCCTGAGGTCAGTACACATTCATGTCCATTTCCTTTCCTCTGTATCCACAACACAGATAGTGAGAAGAAGTATTATATAAAGACTCTGATACACGGAAAAATCTTGAAAGAGTGTTCTGAATCATCAAAGAAACAACTCATACTATTATTAGCATTAAATCTGTTGTATGGTATTGTCAGTCTTTACACATTGTTAAGTCCTGTGTGAAATATATGGTATAAACTAATCAGACTACTCTGTCCCAGCTCTGGTGATTGAGAAGTTTTATTCAGAACAAAATTCCATTTAATCCCTAGTTGCATCTTTTCAAATAGTTGAGATTATTCTCCTCATAGAAACTACTCTTCTATTTTTAAACTTGCCTTACATGAAAAAATTGACACTTACATATATAAATCTAGAATTATAAAATGGAAAGAACTACTTGATAAGAAATCTAATCCATCTCCAAACTTCTCGCAGGCCATCTTAAGCCAGTCCCCAAAGCTGGCATTTTTATGTGCTTTTCATTTCCTTTCCAATCTCCTAACAGATTTTCCCACTGCCTCCTCACCTGCTCCATGTCCAGTGATGGACATCCTTCCTCCACCTCACCCTTCTGCCCAGACCTGACTCCGGACCTCATAGCAGAAGTTGCAATCAGAAGCCACAGGCCATGCCCTTTGCTGACCCTCAGGCACTCATTCACACATTCTTACTCTTGGGACGCCTGCTTATATCCTGCTCGACTCCATTGTCATTTAGGCCAATGTCCCCACAGTTACCAGAGCAGTGGACAGAACTGGCAATAGACGGCTGTTTGGAATCATTAGATGCCATACCTAGGAACCATTCTCAGGGGGAGAAGCTTCTATTTTTCAAGAGTCCTGCTCCTCAGCCCCACCACCTCCACCATCTGGTATCTGGTGAACACTACATACCCATTATGTTCCTTCTTCTGTCTTGTGACTTCTTCTGTCCCCTCTAGGAGAGGCTCCTTCTCCTCTTGGCTCCTAATTTGTAGTCACCACTATTACATCTCCCATCAAGTTCTGTGTGGCTTTTTTTGTCTGCCTGCGTGCCTCATTATGAATATCTCTGAATGGCCACAATTGTGTGTCCAGTGTAGTTTATCTTGAGGCTTTTTGAAGAGCCTACATGTAAGGCCGGTCTTGGGTGATCACAACAAACAAACGTTGAAGCACTTTTTGGGGCATTGTTGCAATATCTTTTATTATTACTGGTACCTCCTTGGAGATGGTCTACTTTCCATCACTGGTTATTCTTAGCAACATTTACAAGGCAGTTCCTGCTGCCCCTTGAAGATAAAACTTTACTGGAGCCGTGTTCGCATCCTGATGACTGGTGGTTGGGCTTTCATCCTTTTATCAGCCTGTTCTCTGCATTCCTGGGACTCAGCCCACTTTATTTTGCAGCTCCCAGTATGTGTGGAGGGAACAGTATTGCCTTGGGCTTCTTTAGCACTCCATGCATGACTTTCAGAATACTGTCTTAATTAATCTCCACAATAATTGTACGTAGATAAGTTAATTTCCTTTTAGAAAGGATGAATCACAGTAGGTCAAGAAACTTGCCACTCAGCTCTTCTCAGTCCTCACTCAGTGCTCTTTCCACTGGGCCAGCACTTCTCAAAGTGAGGTCTCTGGATTGGTGGTGTCAGCAGTGCCTGGGAACTTGCTGGAAATGCTCATTCTTAGGCCTTCCCCCAGACCTACTGAGTCAGAACCGCCACGGATGGGTCCCAGGGCTTCAACAAGTCTTCCATGTATTCTGAGGTGTGCTCAGTTTTGAGAGCCACTTCACCAGGGCAGTGATTCTCCACACTGGCTCTACGTTAGATTCTTTTGTGAAGCTTTTAAGAAATAGTAATGCCAGGGCCTACCTCCAGACCAAGTTGCTCAGAATGTCTGTAGGCTCTAACTTAAAAAAAAAACAACCCAGTGATTCTAATGTGCAGCTAGGCTTAAGACCCACAGCTTTGGACCATGCAGAACCTATGACACCTGGGAATACCTTCTGTCTTAGTGCTCAAGAAGCAGCCCCAGAAAAGGTACCAGACATGAACCTAGTTAAGCACACAGACATTCTATGCCATTTTGAAACTCTGTCACTTATCAACTCTCTATATTCATAGAAAAAGTGTTTGTGCCAATTAGCCACCCCACCCAAGAAAGTTAATCTAGCTAATGCACACAATTGTGCATGCCTCTGTAGGTACACACATAGTCAACCGGCAATGCAATTGACACGGGTACTTGCTTATTTAGGGTCTGGAGTCAATGCACATTTACTGCATGCTTAATACTGCAAGGCATTTTGCTAGCTAAATTTCACTGGCAATATTAGCTAAATTCTCATCATAGAAAAGCATGAACCACCTCCATAAGGGTAATTATACATACATTCTTTTTGCCCCTTTGAACAAAGTGAAAATTGACCCTGGTACAAGGAAGGATCCTAGCTATGGTCACTCACTCACATTGTTTGAATCATAACATAACATGAAAGAGCTTCCAAACCCTTCCTGTAAGTCAAGGGATATTTCTTCTTAATGAAAGACAACTATTCCTGAGATAAACCAGTCTGAGTTCTCATATACAGAATAAGTGACACGCAGTGATGAGCGGAGAGAAAATGGGGATAACATTAAGTTATTACACTGAACCACCATTTTATTTTTTAGAAGAACTTTCCTCTTTGGTCATATACTTCCTCAGAACCAAAGGACTGTCACTATAACCAGCTTGGTAGCTGACTACAGTTCTCTTTTTAACTATAATTAAACGGAGGCTTAAAGTGTCTAAGTCACTGGCTCAAAATATCAAAACTAGTTAGCGGCAGAGTGCCGGATTGCTGAGTTCAGAGTTCATGGGTTTTGTTTTTGGTTTTGGTCTTGGGCCATGCTTGTTTAAAGAGAAACAAGGCTAGTTGGTGACAGACTGCTTTACACAGAGGGAAGTGAAAGTTAAGGAAACCCAGAGAAGCATTACTGTTCAATTACACTGTGGTAAACACTTAAAATGACTTTTACAGTTTACTAAATACTACCCTTAAAAAGCATGCACACTGCCTAACTGCTAATGTGTATCCGAGGCAAAGCTCATTCATTTGGAAAGATCTAGCATCACGTGTTGCTATAAATAACTTCATTATCTATAACAGAATTTCATTTATCACCATTCTAATTAGAATGTGACTAAAGAAGTCAGTATGCAACAAAGGCATTTGTACATTTGATTGTAATAATGGCTTTGAAGTTACAGGAAAAAGTCAGTTTTCCAAAAATCTTCTCATTTACATATCTCTCTCCATTATTCTCAGTTCCTAAATAAAATTATTAGTATTATTTCATAAACTGTTTTTAAAAATATACAATTATGGTGACAGACAACTCAGAGACACTTTGAAAAAACAGAACAAAGAAGAAAAATATCATTACATGCTCTCCCCTCGGAAAGAGAAAATTGTTGCTATCATCTTGCTTTACATCTGTGCATTTTTTAAAATGCATACATAAATAATAAAAAAATTTAGCACCATAATGTATAAACTCTTTATCTGCTTTTATACTTAACATATTAGAGTATTTCCTCTGTCAGGTTAGTATTCTATGATTTTTGGTCACTGTGCAGTACAGTATTCTATCTTATGTAAATAATGTATTTACAAATTTCCCACTTTGCTGAGTATTTACTGTTTAAACTTTTTCATTTTTATGAGTACCACTGAGCTAAACGTCCTTGTGTGTTAATTCCTATATACCTCCGTACTTTATTTGCGAAACATTCCCAGAAGTGAATTTCCTGGGGTAGCTCCCGTGGAAGCGGTGTTCCTGGCCCGGGGTGAATAAACTGGTGTGATCTAAATTAGTCTAAGGCAAGGCTGGATTGCGAGAAACCCCTTTATTGCTCACTGCGAGGCCCGGCTCCGGTCTTCCCCTCTGGCAGGTGCTCTTGCTCCCCATCTCTCCCGCCAAGGTGCGCACTAGCCTCCCCACCCGCCCCTTCCGGGAGGAACTCCGCCTGGCGGATCCCTGGTGACTGACAGGCGCCGGACCAATTAAGCAACAGAGGGGAGGAAAGAACAGCTTCTCTCCACTCCTTGCCCCCGAGGCTGCAGGAAGAAACACCTATTGATATGTAAATGACAAAGGCCAATGGGGATTCTGGAAATAATTGCAATTTTATCCCACCATGGGTTAAAAAGTTTGTAAAAAAATTTAAGAATATATGTCTTTATCAATCTTACTTCATATTACCAACTTTCATTCCCACTTTTTTTTCTCCTTTTCTTTTATGGTTTTTGCTTAGAATTAAAACGATATTTTGGATAATTGTTGGAAAATAATACTGCATTAAAATGTGCATTTTTTTGTCGTTTTTTGTCTTTAGGGATCACTTAGAATTCAGTATTAGTCAAGCAGAATGAGTAAACCTGAAACTCAGACAAAAATATTCTGGTTCTTCCTCATAGCATGGGGTGCTCTAAAAATCCACATATTATCTTGGCCAATAAGCTCTCCCTTAAACTTGTAATATAAGAACCTCGCCAATCTCTTAAGAGACTACATTTATCTCAAAGAAACATGAGAGGCTTTTGTGTGGGTGAGTGGGTATGCTTGCTCATTAGTAACCACACTTGGTGGGGAGTATTAGTGTCTCTGTCACTCTTCCTCAGAGGTCATCGGCTCTGATAAACTATTTGCCAAAATGAAGTGTCAGGTCTGAGAAGACAATTTTAAATATACCGATGGTCTGCCACAAAGTGTATCTCTTAAAAATGGAATACTCCAATGTTACACCTAATTAATGTACATTTAAACACAAGGGCACCTCTTTGGCAATCCAAGGCATGCACTTCTTACTCTGGTTAATTTACCACAGTAAGAAAAATTAAAATGCATTTAACAGAGGGTATGTATAATCCTCATTTGTAAGTTAGAAGCAATTTTGGATCCATGTTCTAAATTCCATGTTAATTTTTTAAAAATAGAGTTGATGTTGACTTAAGAAATAGCATAACAGATGTGCTAGAAAGAAGTTAGATATTAAGGAAATGGATTATAGTAATTGTTTTAAAAAAAAGTGGGCTGAGCAATCCTGCAACGTGCATGATTTAACTCAAAGCTCCCAAGCAGAAGGGTTCTGTGAAATTTGGAAGGAATATAGAGTAGAAGGGGATGGAAAATTCTTCAGGGGGTGTGAAGGTGCTGCAATCCCACGTCAGTAGTGTTGCCCTCCTTTCTCTCACTGGAGCAGACAGTTCCACCCATTCACCCCAACACGGAGGAAGGAGCAGAATGTGTCCACACAAACCGAAGCCTCCCTACCAGGCTAGCTCCATTTGATCTCCACTGGATGGAGAGCAGGGAGCATTTTACCCTAAGGCAGGCTAATAATTATCTTAACTTAGCAATTGACCAACTCCAGAGAAAGTATCTTGCAGTTTTTTTAGGTTTGGTGACTCCATAACTAATGTTTCTGCAGATCCCTGTGTGGTTAGCATGGAGCTGTGGGTCACCAATTGGCTGGACCTTAGAGTCTTTAGGCTTGTAATTTTTTTCTGCTTATCAACACCAGGTTTATAGCAGAACCATCAATACTTGTTTTCTTACAGCCTGAATCTTAGAGCGCACTGAGAAATGTTTCTTTTCTGTGAGGCAAATAGCTAACTGAAGTGGAATTCTTCAGGTCCTGAAAGTGTAATATCTAAGGGTTTTCTTCACACTTAATGCAATGCTATAGTTTTCTGTATTAGTAGTAATAGCTAAAAGAAATGTTCTGAGATGACCTAAGAGTTTAGCAGCAAGCTAAGCCAGTTTCATTACATTAGTAGGATCCAGCTTTAAAACTGTTGGATTTGGGACAGGGATCGATTGATCTCCTAAATTAAAAATTTTTTTGATGCTGTGAACAGAACCTGTGACTTGCTTCTAATCAACAGAATATAGCAAAAAAAGAATGGGAAGTCACTCCCTTGATTATGTTGTATTATGTAAAAGTGTGTTGCAAGCAGAGTCTCCTTCTCTATTGCTGGCATTAAAGAAGCTGCCAAGGTCCTACAACCACACGAAAATGAATTCTGCCAACAGCCAGAACAGCTTGGGAGTGGATCCTTCCCCCGGTGGGTCTTCACAGGTGAGATCCCAGCACTGGCCAGTGCCTGGATTACAGCCTAACAGAGGGACACAGTAAAACCATGCCCAGACCCCTCACCCACAGAAATGTCAAGATAATAAATGTTCATTGTTTTAAGTTGCTACCCTTTTGGTAATTTATTATGCAGCAATAAATGGTAGATACAAACTTTGGTACTAGAAATGAGCCACTGCTGTCAGAAATACCCAAATATGTGGGAGTGGGTTTCTAATTCCTACATAGCAGTGGGTAGAGGCCGAAAACATTCTGAGCAACACAATAGAAGGAAAAGAAAGCTGAAAATGTCTAACTTCCCCAATAATGTATAATTTTATAAAAATGAACAAGCATTTTTTTTTTCTGAGGATAGAGAAACACAAAAACATTAGGTTTGGTTTAATACAGCAAACATGGACAGCATGGTGACTATAGTTAATGATACTGTGCTGCATATTTGAAAATTGCTAAGAGTAGTTCTTAAGAGTTCCCATCACAAGAAAAAACATTTTCCTAACTATGTGTGGTGATGGATAGTAACTAAATTATTATGGTGATCATTTCACAGTGTATGGACTCATTATGTTGTACACCTGAACCTAATTTAATGTTACATGTCAATTATATCACAATAAAAAATTTAAATAAAAAAACAGAAAACACAGATACAACTTGATATCTGTGCAGATTGGGGACAGACATCCTTAGGAGGCCACTTACAATCACGTACCAATAAAATGTTAATTTCTCTCAATACATTTTTCAATTGGCTTTAAACACAATTAAAATGATGCTTCAGTTCCTAAAATGAATACTTAGTATTGACGTTAAGGACAAGCTGATAGATAACTCCTCCACAGATAAATGATAAGAATTTGACTTCCTCAATAAGACCAATATATGTGGTCAAACTAACAATTTTCTGAAAAAAAATTTTTTTAAGTTAGAGTTTAAAATAAATCAGAAAGTTAGATCAAGCATTACATGGTAGGAAATGCCTGTCTTACTCTTAGTCCCTGGCATGCAAGGAGACTGATGTAGATGAGCTGAGGGAACACACTGCCTGGGCCTTTGTGGACTGTACAGGGTAATCTGTTTATGGAACTGACGTGTGAGATATAAGTATCTCTCTGGTAGATTAAAAGCACCCAGAAACACTGGGTTTACATCAGAGACTCTTTCCTTACTAAAAAAAAAAAACATAAAACAAACACTTTGAAAATGAGATTCTGTGATAATCAGTGGTACTTCTTAAGGCCTTCATAGGGAAGCATTTATATGTATGTATTTTGTTCCCCTTCTCCAATAACTCAAAAAATCTGTACACTGTATAACTGTATATACTTTTTATCCTGTAGAAAAGACAGGCTTTTTAAATGCAGATGAATAAGTCCTTTGATGCCATGCAAATGCTACCTCTGGGCTAAACACATACAATATTAAAATTATTACACAGAGAGGATTAGAGTTTTAAATGCATTTACCATTTTTATTTCTCTATGCAGAAACATACATTCACCATGGGCTGTGTGATGCAGTTGACAGTGTAATGGAGAATATATCTTTTTGAAGGCTATTTATAACTAAACACTTAATAGTTTAATTACAGTGGAAATTCTGTACAATTTAAGGCTTGGCTCTGAACTAAATTGTAAATATGGACCAGATTTGGAAACCAAACACGTTTTTCAAGTAAAAGAAGAAAAATCAATTACAAAATACAAGGAAGAAGAAAAAACAAAACAAAACAAAAAAGAAAACAACAAAAGCCCAGCAGGTTTTTCTGGAGTGAAATTTCTTAATTTTGTAAACTAACAAAAATACAGGTTTTCTTCCCAAAATAAGACAATTTACATATTTAGGACTTGTTATGGGACCCTGGGAAGCTTTCCAGATTGAATATAGACCAAAGCTGACGACAAGGAAGAAATCACATTAATATGCTAAACTCAGTACTACCTTATAATGAATTAAATTAGATACACAAAGCAGGATTGTAAGCATTAAATATTTCCAGAGGATCAGAAAGTCATTATTGTTTATGGGTGAGAGTAATAAAATCAGATGAAACAAGTACAAGATTCAAGTTGTTTACTGAATAAACTCGGTTATTGGCACAGCTAATCTGGGATGACCCGACACACCAGATCTAGACAGCTTCTAGCATTTTAGGGGAGTTGTCATTTATTTGTAAACAAAAGATCTGTCACCTAAGAAATTGCAATTTTGTTTCGGCTTCAATAATAATAAACTATGAAAGGCATGAATTGTTTATGTGTTACATGAGATCACTGTTTATATTGTTGGTTATGAACGTGCAGGTAATAGCTGAAAACTTAGACATTTTGTGAAAATTAAAAATGCCGCTTTTTTGGAATTGATCGTTGCTTCATGCAGTATCAGTTTAGTGATGCTGATTCAGATTGCTTTATTATGGGACAATCTCTCTGCCAGTGTCTTTATTAATGGTCAAGTTTGGTTCTGGGTTGAAAATTCCATGGCAGATATAAGTCAGTTGGGTTAGAAGAGGGAAATCCATATAGGCTCTGGTTTTCCTAATGGTTCTCATGACTGGACTCATGTGCAGGCTGTTATTCCTGTAGAAAAGAGAGCTGCATTAGTTTCTTGTTTCAAAACATCTGAGAGTTTTCCTAAAATCAGGGCCACAAAAAGAGTATCGTGCAGGGCATTAAATACTCTTTTTGACAGGATATCATAAAATACCAGTGTAAGTCACTGATTTGCTTTCTCATAAACAAGGACCACATCACCCAAGTGGCTAAAGCTCACTGAAGAAGACCTCTATTTGCTTTCTATCTAATTACATTACTCACTGGAACATAATGGATGATTTTTATGTTCCTTTTTTTCTTTAAGAGAAGCCACGCATTGATCCATAGTCCTTCAACCAACATTAGGGATCTTATTTCATTTATACATGCAAAGCATTTAAAACACTTTTATCACATAACCAAGTGTGCAAGTAGCTCAAGGGTTGCTTTCAGCATTCAAAGCCCTCTAGGGATGCTCAGGGTCCCGTGAGTTCTTGCAGGGCAGGTGAGTATGCATAGCAAGCTGTGCACACACAGAAGAGGCTGTCTGCTCTTGATGCTGGCCAACAGCAGCTGAAAAGTCATGCATTTTCTGGAGTATAGTAGGACCATAAGTCTGCATTTTTGTCTCCTCCTGAGACATAATGCTGTATTAAAGGCGAAAAATTGTCCCAAAGACTACAGAAAACATAAGACATCCAAAATGGAAAGTGGGTACTCAGGTTTCAAAGTAAAAAACAAAGCGAAACTAAACAGGCTATAACCAAACACAGTTGGAGAGAAAGTTTACAATGTGATAATGTTGTCATCAAAAGGAGAAAGGGGTATATTTTATTTCCCCAGTATTTGGAACATACACAGTGTACTTTTCAGAACAAAACTGCCTTAGTTCTGATTAGGCCACATAGCAAGTGAAATCAAATATGACCCTTCAAATTTGGATAATGCAAAGAGAACAGGGCATGGATTAAAAGGGAATACCAGTGGGACCAAGCGAGCAAAGACCCTGCCTCTTCTTTATGCTCTAACTGGCAATGCACATAAAAAGTCCACAGGATGGAACCTCCAAATCTGAAATGAACCAGCATCCACAAGCCAATTCTCCATCCTCTTGGCAACCAGCTCAACAAATGCCAGTGAGAGAAAAAAGGAAAGGCAGGATGAGTGGGAAGTGTACCATGCCACATGCCAGCTGAGGCTGAGCCTCAAGAATCAGCCTCACCACTTACCTGGGGTCAATCCTCTCCGTCTTCCGGTGTGATTTCTGTCTCTTTATGGACCACTACTTTGGTCACTGACATGTCTGGGTGCTGCTCTTTGGCCTCTTTAATTGCCTGAGCCAGCGCCTATCCCCAGGAAATCACAGAAGGGTGAAGACAAAAAGGAGGTGGAACATGCAAGATCAGTAGCAAGCTGGAGACTTATGAGCTAGATCTACATATGCAATTTACACTTGAGGTACCATGATTGCCAAAGGAATCATACATTATCTATCGGAAAGTTAATTTAGAAAATTGTTTTGACTACATGCTGGCCTGGAAGAATAGCATTGGGAGTAATAGGGCCAACTAGTCTTTCTCTGTTCTCTCTGCCGTCACATGTGCATTACCTGGTCATGGTCAATGTCCGCATCTCCCGTGATGACAATTCGCTTCTCAATTCTTGTCTCTGAAATGCCTCCTTTCACAGTCTGAAAGCAAGACAGGAGTGTTATAAATTTACCCACTTGGAGGAACAATCTTTGTTCAATGGGGGAAGTGGCAGAAAATGCTAACAAAGTTTTAAGGAACATCATTCATTGTTTAAGAATTGAAACAGAATTCTATGGCAGTTATTTAAAATTGTTAACTTCAGTAGCAAGGACAGAATGGATTCCTTTGGGTTTGGCTGGCCAGTGTTTCTGAAACACCTACCATATGCTAAGCTCTGGCATTAAGTGTTAAGCAGAGGGTATCAGAATGCACATTCCTCAACAGAAACTGGCAGAGGATACATGCACCATAAATCCAGAGGTTATGAAAGCTCCTAGCGGCTGTCCTGGCATCCTGATAGCCATGTAATTATTTGCTCATGCAGCCCAACCTGGGAGAAGTTCTGAGCAAACGCCTTGCTTTTAACAGTTCCCACTCCACTCACCTTGGTGATGTGGGTGGTGGTCGTGGTACTGGTGGTTTCAGATGTGATTGTTTGTGCGCTCATCAGCACGCCTGGCTCCAGATCAGCACCAGGATCGACCTAAGCAAGCAAAGGAACAGACACCACACTAGATTACTTACATTACTCCTTCAGATGTTTGCTCTGCAAGCCTGAGCATTACATTCATCTCATTATCTCTCCCAATTCCTGTGCTGTTCAGTCAGCACCTGGGAGCCGCCACTATGAGCAAAAATACTGAACAAAACACAGCCAGAGTTAACTGTCCTTAAAAAACTTGGACTTTAGAAATGTGAGCAGTGACTGGTTGAACTAATAGTCTTTCTTATCTATGGCTAGGGAAATAGGTTTCTGAGCCTTTCTCTACATGTTGAGATATATGAAGACCTGCTTAAATCACCTACTATTCCTTGATAGGTAATAAAATTACAATTATTGTATCAGTCTTAGGAGAGACAATCTGGTTGCTGGGCCCTCGATGAATTAAATATCATGTATCTATAATTAAATGCACAAAGCCATCAAAGGGGTAAAACGAAATGCCAGGGCCCTGGTCTTCATAGCCTGTCTTACCTGGGATGATTCGTATGTTATGGTTTTTGTTTCTGTGTGAACAACCGGCACTTCCTTAGTACAGATTTCTAGCTTTACTCCTCCTGGTGAAACACTGTCAAAGCTGATGGTTTCTGTCTTCACAGTTGATGACTGTACCAATAGGAGGTAGATACAGTGGCTATTACAGTTTGCACAAACACACAATTTTGGTTGTTTTTTCCCCCCTCCATTCTTGATGGATATACATAAGCACAGGTTAGTAGGAAATAAATGTTTACCTATTAATGGGGTTAAGTTGGGGAATAAGACATACAACAGATAAATGTCAAACAGTCTCCCAGAATTCCATAGCATTTTTTATATAGAATGTTCCAGGTAAAGGAAAACATTTTGAAGGAAATTGAAAAGAACAATTTTTACATCTCCCCTCCTTTATCTCATAAACAAATCTTAGTAGATAAAAAATCATAAATTAGCTTTATATTTTATAACTTCTTTGAAAGAAGGAGTAAGTAATAAGACATAAACCCCTACACATACTGCAGGAATCTCAATACAAGAGGATAGAGAATAAAGTTCTAGCATTTGGTACCTGGGAAAGTATTGTTTTGGGTCCTGTATAAATATATTGACCAGAAATAAATTAATCAACTTTTCTACTCTCTTGGCTGGTCACGCCTTCCTTAGGTTTATTGACAATTACAATAATTACAATGAGAAGAGAAAACATTTCCTGGAACTAAAGACTGCCAATAATCACTATGTATGTTTGCATGTAACCCCAAAGATGGACACTGCATGGAGGCCCATAATCACCATGCAAGTAGGAAAAAAGGAGAAACCAACTGCACTTGGAAAGGGCAGAAAAATAAACTCAGAAAAGTAAATTTTAGTGCTACAGTAACATGAACCACCAGTTACCTCAAAATGAGGTTTTTGTTCCAAAGTTTCAGAAACGTGGAGTGTTGTACTCTGCTCCTCCTCTGGCTCACAGGAAACAACAGCCATTTCTTCCTGTTCGAGTACAGCTTTATGGGTCACCTCCCCCTTTTCCTCTTTAGCCCACTCGGTTAGAGCAGAGCCCTCCTTCCCTTTGAAGCTGGAGGCGTCAGCAGACACTGCCTGTGCTGTGGCACCTGCGTCATCTCCAGCCACGTAAGCAGCATCCCCGCATGCGTGCACATTCATCACATGTCTCTCCTCCACCAACACAGTTTCCTGCACAACCTTCTCAGTGCTGAGTAGCTGGGGGTGCTGGGTTGTTTCAGTCTCTGTTTTGCTGGACTCTGTCTTGGTTTCAATTTTCTGCATGGAAAAAGATTGTGGTGTCAGTCTGTCTTTCCATAAACGAAGGTCAAAAACAAACAGAAAAGCAGCCACTCACCAGGATGCTTAAAGCCAGTCTCTTATATAGAAAATATAAATTGGTTCTCATTCCACCCACCAGAATCTCTGTTGCCTACCCCTGCCCTGACACACATACACACTCAAACCTGCACTGCCAGCTTTGGGATATCTGCAAAAGAAGCAAAATGCTGTAGAAAACACAATATTAAAAAGCAAAAACAAAATCAAAGCACATTCACATTTGTTTAGGCTGCTTTCTTAGATCTAGCCAGCAACATAAAATGCTTTAAAAAATTAAATGCTGTTGAAATTCCTCAACAAGATTGCCTTTTGAATATTGTAGGTATGTTCTTGTCATGGAACTAAAGGCATAGGACAGATAATGGGACACAGGCACAAAGGAAAATAACCGAAGACACCTTGGAGGTGTTTAAGGCAAAGCCAAAATTGGCTGCAAAACACACACACACACAGCCCCAGCCTCCCAAAAAAGGTATAAAGAAAGGTAAACGGCAGAGTCAGGACCACCAAGCATGGAAGCAAATGGCCACCTGAACCCAGCTTTGAGAAGTGGAAGCAACCCCGCCTATGAATTCTGTTGGTTTTCTTGCAGACTCTAATAAACTGAAGATGTCGGAGCCGTCCATGAGCTTTTCCCCAGAAGACTGTTTACTCTGAGTGAACAAAGAAACGGAGAGTCAAGCACAGAGACAGGTAGGTGCGGAGGCGCGTACACACTCACAGCCGGTTAGGCGGAAAAGAGGGTGGCAGGTTGAAGGCATCTACCGTACAGACTTTGGAAACAGAAAAGAATGGGAAATAAAAGAGCAAATGGCGGTGACCCTGAGCTCTCGTTTGGAAAAGCAGGGAGTGATTAGGTCCAGGGCAGCGCCGGTTTAAGCGGGTCACTTTCCCCTTCGCTGCATGTGCCACGGCCTCTCCGACCGGCGTGGGGAAATCAAATGGCAAACGTTTCAGTGCTCACATTGGGCTGCGGGGCTGATTTAAACCACAGAAAAAAAAAAAAAGAAAAAGAAAAAGAAAAAGCTTGGGTTGGCTGCTCTCAACATAAAGCCAAATAGCAAGAGAAACGGAAAGGTTCAGGGTGGAAGGGCGCTGCCTCAAAAATAGGTCATGCTGGCATCTGCAGGTTACCACAACTCGGGCCGCGGCCGACTCGGTAACGTAATGGGCGGCGGCGGCCGGCTCCTGGGAGTATCTCCACTCTGACAGGCTCTTCCTCCGGGGCCCAAAGGGGCCCACTTGCAAGGCCTCGGCCCCCGCGCCTGGGGCTCTCCGGAGGTCCTCATCCTCAGGACTCTGCTGCCGGGACTCGGCTTCCTTGATGGGTGCCAGGGACTCGGACAATCTCCGCTTAGGGGTGTGGACCTCGGGTCCGCTCTTAGGTTTTTCGTGGGCCGTGGTGGCCAGGACCTCAGACTCCGCCGGGACAGCAGTGACCTGCACCGGCTCCCACGGTCCTCCCTCCGTTTTCTGAAAAGCTTCCGGCACCGAGGGTGGCCCTACCTTCTCCCCCTCTTTAGTTTTTCCAGTCATGGTAACAATTCTTCCTGAAACGGTGTCGTACGATTTTCCTAGAGTGTATATTTTCTGTTTGCTTTCTTCTTTCAGTTGCATTTCTCGGGCCAAGTCTTCGAAGCTCTGCATTTCCAGGACACTAGATCTTAACAGCTCAGAGGGAATGTCACCAGTTCTACTGCTCACGGTCACCACCTTGTAAGTCACAATCTTTTTCGAATCACCGTCAACTACCTCTGTGGGTATTTTGTCTACAATAACCCAATCCTCTGTGCCCTATATTTGAAATATAAAAGCTAAGTTAGAAGATCTGATGCTACTTCATTTTAAAAATAAGAATTCTTTAAGAAAATCAGGGAGAGAGCTACACTCAGGTGTGTGATGTGATTGCACTGGGCTGCTGGTGTCACTATGGCTGCAGTCTCTTCTCAGCTGAAATTTATAAACTCTAACCTTCAACTTGGAATACAGTCTGCATGTAGAGATGTAATTTCAGATTTCTTTATACAGGAACCCACTTTTGTGGTAAACTTTGCAAGAAATATATTTCATATTATGCTAAAGTTCTGATCATTTTATATTTCAAGATCAAGTGACATTATTGAAGTTGTTGTACAAGTTATTTAGCTTTGTGTGGACACCAAAAGACTGTTTTCCGTATTAAATATAAAATTGTATTTCCTATCTGTTCTCATAAAGAACTTGTCAGAATTCCACAAATTTCTCTGAATATCATTTTCCATGTTTGTAAATTATACTTCCATATGCAAGAGACTGAATCCACTATAATGCTTATTATCCAGTAAATATCAAGTATGCCTGTGTTCAAGGCATTGTAATAAAATATTTCAAACTGTTGGTACATTGGTGGAGCCATAGGAGTCTGCACAGTGTTCCAATCTTATTTACAACTGAAATTCATTGTCTGAGTAGTTTCCTTGCCATTTTCCTTAGTGTTAGTTCCAATAAGGGAGAAGAAATGAAAGTTAAGAGACTTTTATATTTGGGAAGGCTAACAGCATATGAGCAGGCAGCTAATTAATCAAGGAGGTTACAAAGGGAAGAGAAATCAAATCAGAAGCATATGAGCCCCTTGGTTTATATTTTAAACTAGAATGTTTTCTATCTGCATATTTATAATAGCCTGAACACATTCTTCAATCTAGAAATCTGCATGCCTTAAAAGGATTACAGGTTAATCTACATGCTGGTGCGGGATTAAGTGAAATGAATTGAAAAATAACCTCTAGGGTTGATGGGACAGTTTTCTGGAAAATTATTTGATGAGAGGTAACCACAGAGCCCGCAGAGTCTCCTTCCTGCATTTTCTGTATCACACTCGGCTAGTGGGAAAACCAATAAAAGTTCAGCATTTTCAAAATCAATCAAGGTCATCTAAATTAGTATCACCCTATGGGTAAAAGCACAGAGTACAAAGTCCTAACAATATTATTAGAAAGTATAATCATAAGGCTTCAATGACCACACACAGATATAATCACGAAGGAGCAAGGCCAGAAAGGAATGATGGATAACTAATGACCAAGATAGTGAGAAAATTCTTTTTTCCCCTCCCCAGAAGCAAAAATGATACACCTACCTTAGTTTTTAAAACAAGATAAATTTTAAAAAGAAAATAAAAACTGAAGACATTTTAATAACACTGACATCTGAAGAGCAGTTCCCTTTGGGAAAATTCCTTTATGTTTGTTTTTTACCTGAGACTCAAGGAATGGAGAGCTTCCTTGCTGCAAAAATATAACTTTGTCAGAAATTTCTCTTTCTTCTTTGGTCTGTTTGAATAAAGGGGGTTGGGTTGGAGAAGAGGAAGTAGACAGTGTCCAAAAAGGCAAGTTAGGAAGAGAGTTCTCTTACTGTGCTATACACATTAGAGTCATTCACTTTATTTGTCGGAAGAAGCCAAGTATTGTTTGCTAACTTGAAAAAAGATGTGAAACCATCTCAAAGTTTCATAATTATTTCCAAAAAGTTAACATGTTACTTTCTAAAATTCTTGTGTTTGTACAATGCATTTTCCATTTCTATGAGCACACAACATGCACGAGCAATATAGAGAGTTCCTTGGCATTTGAACAGTGTCTACATGTCAAGTCAGCTGCAACACCATAGAAATGAATATTAAAAGAAAATGTAAAGATTAAAAAAATTAAGCTAGGAAAAAAATCCTCACTTCTATTTCTGACAGATACTTGCTTATAGTCCCCATTTAAGTGCTGCTTGATAAAGATTAAGAAAATACACAGGGAGGTGCTTTAACTACTAATGTGAATAAACCAGGTGATACCTAGATTGACTTCTTTCTTATTTCACAAATAAACATAAAATATACTCAAGGTTATAGCTGTTTTTGAACTTTTATAACATGGTAAGTAATTTTTAAAAGTTAATTTCAAAACATCTTAGTGGAAAATTATTTCAAACCATGCTTTTTTTTATCATATAAAATTAAGAAACACTAAAGTAAAAATATGTCATGTTAGGAACTAGTTTTTTCTTTCCTTTTATCTACTTTTTATTCCTTTAGTATTGAAAAAGGCATAAATCAATCTGTGCACAGTGGACAACTCCATGAAGTATGACAGAAAGGATATTTTGGAAGAGTAATTTAAAAAATAACAAAGTTCAGTTTATAAAAATGGAGCTTTTAAAATAGATACCATTGTTGTAAACAACATAATTTAATGAGAGGCATTTAAAATTCCTATGTGTCTACAAATCTACCAGTACTACATTTAATTTTTGCCTGCACAAGGGTGTAGGGAAGCATCTGGAATATTCTCTTGAAGGACCTACTGACAGATTTTGATAGCATTATTCTCATAGGCTCCTTTTAAATGAGGAACTAATGAGACATTTTTGAAGGAAAAGAAAACCCCCATCCTGTCCCCTTTTGGAAAAGCCAAAATGTACCATGTGGAATGATTACATGTATACTTTTTTTCTTTTTCTTTTCAATTGTGGCCTCTTTTTCAAACAGAAATAAGAAACAGGAAGGTAAGGTCAAAATTATGGGTAGTTTTCAGGATACCACTGCTAGGCTGCTAATTATAATTATTGAGCTAAATATGATTCCAAAGATGAAAGCTTAAAAAAACAGTAACAGTAGGAAAACAGTGGTTTTCAGCATATCCTGTTATCTGACATCAACTAATTAAAAAAATGTCTGTGTCTGTAATTGAAAATGTCAACACCATCTGTCTGCATTGAGAACTGTGTACGTCCAATAACAGAAAAGGATAATATAAGGGGACAGATTTTAAAATTAAATCCTATATATGGTCAACTCCAATCCAGTTAGTTCACCTAAAGAGAAGTGAAGAGGTACTGATAAAGAAATGCTGATAATTGAGAAGTTTACTTTTATTACAGGTTAGAGTAGAGTCAGATGTATACCCCAACCATTTGCTTAGTTACTTAAACATTCATCTTTATATCATAATTGGGAAACAAAGTCCTACATTGGCATGCAAAATTCAGAGATGTTACTTACTCTTGGGTGATTGTTTCCACAGAGCTATGACTCATTTCTGGGGGTTCTCAAAATGGGCTACACATTAGAATTATATGGAGAGCTTTAAATAATAGTAATGTGTGGGGTACACCCCAGACTAATTAACTCAGACTCAGATGTAGAACCCATAGGTGATTTCAATATGTACCAAGAGGTGTGTCCAAAGGCCGGGATGGAAAGTCACAGAAGGCAGATTAAGGGAATAGAGATAATCCTTCCTATCCAAAATAGATGATCTATGATGAGTGGGTTTTTTGCCCAAGTGGAGGCCAATGCAAGACTTGAGTGGCAAAAGCAGAGCTGGACCAGAGAGCAGATCAGTGCACAAATGGAGTCAATCCCAGTTATTCATAATTATGCTCTATGAAATTGCCATGAGTGATGAGTTAGTGAATACTGATCCACTGCTCCTGGGGAAATAGAGGGTTAAAGTTCCTGTGAACCTCTGGTTATGACACTGTCAGCAGCTGATCAATACATAACCTTGTTTTATATGTGTTTCTTTTCAAAGACCCCTTAATATATATTACTGATCATTAATATCAAATGCACAGCAACAGCATTGTGACTTCTTCCCGATAAATGCTTATCTAACCCACGTGTTTTCCCATAAGGCACATTACAGCCCTCTTGCACGTAGGGACCCTGAATAGCATGTTGATACACTGCTCGGGGGTTATTTTAAACAGCAGCATCATCAACAACAAAAACACAAAAAGCAAAAATGTGGCACTAAACAGGCTGTAAAAAGGACACCTGTTTAAAATATGGGAGCTGAAACAGGAAGGCAGAACACTACCTGGCTGGACCTCATCTGGGAGTGTGTGCACAGAGGACTCAAGTTTTCACCACTCTGTGCCTGTCTACTAACGACTTGAAAAGCTCTGTTCATATCGACTTTTAGAGTTATATTTTAGTGAGCAGGTGATTCTGCAAACATGGAATCTGCAAATAAGGAGGATCAATGGCACTCAGCTTACATACCTGTAAAACTACCCCCCACATGAAAAAGAGGATGATAATGGTACTGCGTAAGTGGCAATGGGTATTGCATTTTGGTTGGGATTTGCAAACCTTTAGTTTTCAAGTAACCATGGTGGACTATAACTCGAATACAGCCTTGGCCCATGGGCATCATAAAATGCTGTTATGGGAAATACTCGTGGGCAGAAGATGCACCTGGAACACTTCATATGCCAATCATCTACCCTTCTGGTGTTTGGTGGGCCCTGCATATGGGTTTGTCTATTTTCCAGAGTCAATGAGCATTTGATATTATCTGCTGCTTTGGGGCATGCTTGCTACCTGCCTGCTATTAACTCAAATGTTTGGAACTTGAAACCACTGGCAATGAAATTTCCATTTTATAATAAACATGATATTCTTAGAATATAATCACTACTACTGGGTCATTCAATATATTTCAAACTCCTCATTTTTTTTACTTGTTCATAAATTGGTAGCATTTTACAGAAACAGATTTACTTAGGATTCAACCACCATAGATAAAATAAACAAAAACAATGGTCACACTGAAAATCAGAGATCGTCAGATTTTTTTCTAAAACATTTTATCCCTGAGATTTCCAAAAAATCCAACTAAGCTTGGGGTGCTGAATCGAAGTTTCCTCACCTTTATGACACAAACCATATTACTTTATTTAGGATGTCATTTTTAAGAATTAAGTAAAATGAAATATCTCCTTTTAGAAATAATTGAACTTTCTAAATTGACCAATTACTATTTAATGAATTTAAAGAGGGGCATATTAACTAATAGGATGATGTCAAATTAGCAATTTACTTAGAAAAATACCTCAACTCCAAAATAAAATATGTTCATAAATTAATAAGCTTTGTATGTGCCAAGTTGGTAGGAAAAAATTATTTTTTATGATTTCACAAAACAAGTAACAAAAGCCATGGTTTTAATATAGAAATTGGCAAGAATTTAGAGCATAAGAACTTTCTGGGTTGTTCATAGGATTATCTTCTAGGGCCCTCAAATGGGGTATAAACTTTGATGTCATCAAAGACCAAGACAAGGGCAGGAAGGAATCAAGGTCACCCGGCCTGGCCCTAAAGCCACAGGAGCTCGCAGGGCTCTGGCCTCCCAGAAGGGACCTCTCTCCTTCTGGGACCCAAAGCTCCTCAGAGCTGCTCTTTTAGAGCACCTTTACTCACCAGCATTAATCAGCCTTTCTTTTAAGAAGGTCTTTACATTAAGCCAAATGTTTCTACAATTTCCTCTTTTCATTGTGGTGGAAGAGCACTAAAGGTACTGCATCTCCAGCATGATTTAGCAGACACTTGAGGGCAGTTACTAAGCCAGCCTTTGTTTGGTCTTCCCCAGCAACATGACTAAGCTGTTGTGCTGTGCTCTTCTGCAGAGGACAGGTCACCATCCTTTAATCAATCAGTTAGAGGATTTACTAAGTGAATAACCATTTTTTACTCATCTTTCATCTTGGACTCTTAACGTCCCGAGTTTATTAGCACCACCCTTGAACTTCTCCAAGCAACTACTTCACTCCCACTCAAAGTGGCTGCCACCTACCATTTCCCTGACTAAGACTGGGAAGAGATGTTTGGCTTATTTGTTTTGTTTTGTTTTAGGTGGTCATTTATGTGGTATTTCTGTAACTTAATTCAGTATCTGCCATCTTCAGAGCCAGCACATTCTTCTTTATTTGCAACAGAGATGGTAGAAATCTGGTAAGCCAAACCTGACCAAGTACAGTAAAATTTTGCCATCATCACAAGTGGTATTCTTAATAATGCAGGGGCTACAATGTTCAAATCAACCACATGTGAAATTTCTCTACCTTGAAACTCAAGTGATCTAAATGAAACTGGTGTTTAATGGTATAAAAAGACTTTGGTAACCATGCTTTTCACTGATTCTGCATAAAAGGGCTCTTTTCAAAGTAATTCAAGTGGATATACACCTTGTCACTGTTTAATAGGGATTAGTTAGTGACTGTGGTCACTTTTGACAAACAGCTTTCACAGGAACTTTAGAAAATGAGCACATGAGCATAATTATATTCTTTTCACTGCAAGGACCTAAGCATTGTATATAGATTATGGATTCTTAAGGATTTTTTTATATGACTTAAAGGGTCTTTTTTAAAAGGATTTTTCTCCCACAAAGGTGTTCAGTTTTACTTTTCTTCTGTTCTCAGCTTCTGTGTTTCAGCTTCCTGAACAAATATCT
This sequence comes from Manis pentadactyla, assembly GCF_030020395.1. Taxonomy (NCBI): domain Eukaryota; kingdom Metazoa; phylum Chordata; class Mammalia; order Pholidota; family Manidae; genus Manis; species Manis pentadactyla. The sequence goes on along the minus strand of NC_080024.1, from coordinate 114,602,889 downwards.
TACAACAAAAGAGACTTGGTAAGAAAGAATTTGATCAATACAATGCTAGAAAGATTCAGTTTTTAAAAATTACTTCCTTTGAAAGACAGAGAAAGCAAGATGATGTCCAAAAGTTGACAAGACTGCCATTTGAGGGACCCACACCATGGGAGCACTGAAATAGCACCATGAACCCCTCACTCTCTGGCTGTACATTTAGAGAGCTTCCCTATGTGGAAGACCGTTACTTAAAATGACATTCTGGCCTCTACTTTCCCTGTTAAAAATCAAATAAAAATGGATCATAAATCAGTTAAAATAACCACTTATATATATAAAAAATCAGTTACAAATAAAAATCAAGTACCACACTCATTACATACTATGAAAAGTCAGGCAGAGTAATGCCAGTCAAATATGCTCTGAAAAGCCATCAGCTTCAGATCACCACTCAGTCAAACTTCAAGACAATCTCAACAGGACTCGTCTTGCAATTGATGAGAGACATTCATGAATTTTAGGGCATTTCCTTAAGTTGGCAGAAGCAGAATATTCAGAAAAAGGGTCAGTTTATGATGATAGCATTTCAATTTCTCCCAGCTGTGAAATCTAGGTCTATGGTTAGAATAAGCCGATTGGCACTATGCTTCCCCATGGTTCCTGGTTCACTCTAACTACCATCTGGTGCAATTACTCACTCCTGAGCCACCTAATCATTTGACTTCGCAGCTTTTCTTTGGAGCACTGAGTAGGTCAGTTCAGGTTATACACAGACAAGCAGTGAGATTCTCTGCTGAGGAGCTTGCCAAATCCCTTCCCTGCAGAGAAGAGAGGCTAGTCAACAGAAGACAATTATGACCCAAAGCAAATACCTGAATACCAACCTCCTCAGGTACCAGTGGTTCAATCATGGGCGCGTCCTCCTGCCTGGCGGCTAGTCGCACCGGGGAGGTAGAGAGCCTCTTTTCCCACTCATTCATGATGGCAGTGTCTGTGGAGGTTTCCAGAAAGGTTCTTTTCAGCTCACTAATATTGGTTTGATGTTTCATCAGGTCATCTTGAGTTTTATCTAGCTCCTAGATTCAGAACATAAAGAATCCAACAGTCAACGTTTTATACTTGTTTTCATTTCTGCTCTCTCTCGCTCTCTCTTTTTAAAGTAATATCAATCTCATTAGTAGTCAAAATAAAATAATTTCGATCAGGGTTCATGGCACTACCACAGACACTCTGGTGAAAATGTGATATTTCCCAGGAAAAGACAGGAAAAACAAATCTAGTTCACGCAAGCATCAAAATAAAAAGAATTTTTTTTAAAGGTAAATTGCAAAGAGTGTAATACACATGTAAACAGAGAGAATTAAAATAAATACACACACAAGAAAAAGGATCTACATTTAAGAGAGGAAGGAATCTGAGTAAGCTGAGAAGTCACCCCCACTTATTCAGGTCAGAGCACACAGTTCATGCAGCATGGCACAAGCCCATGGGTATGCCACTAAAAGAAAACTGACACACACAAACATGCACTGGTATATACCAATACCAACCTCTAACATAAGATTACTATGTTTGACATACACATTTTCACCCTTTATTCGCTTAATCAGACTATTCTGAAAAAAGTGGAAAAGAAAGGGAAAGGTAAGGGACATGGTAGTTATGGGAACAAATGCCATCCTCTACACTGTCCCAACAACACGGTAACCAGCTACGGAGCATGCTGGAAGATTTGAACACCATAGACGAACAAACACTTACACATACTGGTTTTTGCTTTTTTCATTTTTAATTTTCTACCTGTGCCTTGAGCTCAGCATCTTCCTCCTGGTCCGACTGCCAGCATCAAGAGAGAGTGGGAAATAAAGTCTTACCATGCAATTGACTCTAAGATCGAAGAACTATATAAACTTGAGAAAAGGGGACACAGGGTTGCTCTTGTACACGGATGCCATTTCTTTCCTGTATGCAAACCACAACATTCTCACACGCAAATTATGAGGCTTAATAAGAACACAGGAATAAAAGACTTCCTGGTCAGTGGGTCTTTTACACTTTGACCTGGAGACTTCCTACTGTGACAAGAGCACACACATGCATGGGAGGTGACAGTGAGGGCTTGGTGGACTATCCTTAATGAAACATTAGAAATGGTTTGGGAAGTGTGGGGAGACACACTGAAATGAAAATTCACAAGAATGGCTATGAGGACCCAGTAATGAGAGCTCTCTTAGAATGTACAAATTTTCACAATGATCCCATGAGATTAGCTATTATTATTCCCAATGTGTTACCAGAGAATCAAGAACCAAAGAAGTTAACACAGAGGTTCCCACATTTAAAAATTTCTTGGAACCCTGAATTTGAACCCATATACTTAAAAACAAATTTGGGAAGGGAGAAAGCTGATATGGAGTCTGTAAGGAAGTTTGAAAAAAAAAAAAGAAAAGGAATCAACTGCCATCAACATTACCACCATTTCTTTCAAATGTAGACAGGATAGTTTTTGAGTTCATGAAAAATATAACAAATTTATCTAAAAGCCACTTCATTAACCTTATTTTTCTAATTTAAGGATTTGTCTAATCCTTAAACTGGCATCTGAGTACCAATAACCAGGTGATTAGACAAGCCACTTGTGTGTGCAGCAGTAATGCTACGTTCCTCACTGTGGCACTCTGACCCAGGGCCTGGGATTTATGCCTGAGCTGCAAGAGGTCCAGAGTGAAATTACAGATCAGACAAGGGTGGTGCCTGAGCAAGAGATCTTCAACAAATCTATCTGGGTCTCAGTTTCCATATCTGTCCATGGGGGACAAAACTGCCTACCCAGCTTGTCCCACCTTGCACTACTGTTGCGCTGGCTCCTGAGAGAAGAGAGGGGAAGTGTTTAAAAAGTGTTAGAGTTACACAGGTAACTGTAACACAGTGCTGGTGACATGCTCATTCTCAATTCAAAGCTTTTCATGTTATTTTTAAGCTTCACAATCTACCAATGTTACCTGTATTCATTTGTATGCCTCAAATGTTGTATACCAAATTTTAAAACTGTTACAGAAATTTAGAGTATTACTATTAAAATACTTTTCATTTATAGCACACTAGGATTACAATGACCTTTATTTTACTAAATGTATGAATATGTAGCTACATGTAACTAATAATTCTTGCAAAATCAAGATGTAATTTTGTTATATGTGGCATAGAAAATTTTTAAAACTTGTAACAAATTTATATGTGATTGCTTGCCTAAAATAATCTAGTTTTACAGTATTTTTAACTTAAAAAAATTTGTGATCTCCAAGCTTCAGATTGAATTCTGGCATTTTCAAAGGATGAAACTTAATAAAACTCTATTTTGGAATGTTTTTCTGAAGATGTTTCAATTAAATGATGTATAGATACTATATAAAATGTTTTTAGTTCTTTCTAAATATCCAACTGGAAAAATATTGTATGATTAGATGATGTAAAAAACAACCTACAGCAAACATTATCACAAAATGAAAAAATATATAAAATGTTTTTAGTTCTTTCTAAATATCCAACTGGAAAAACACTGTATGATTAGATGATGTAAAAAACAACCTACAGCAAACATTATCACAAAATAAAAAGATCCTGCTAGAACTTCAGGAAATGAACATCTTGACTTCTATTACTATAAATATCACTTTCACAGAAATTGTAATTAGTTACTGATAGAAAATATTTGAAATACCTATTTAATGTATCATAAAGAATAAAAGGTAAGTAGTAGCATAATATCTTTCCTATCACTATTCAATGTGATCACATTTTTTTCAACAAAGTACTAACAGTAATTTACAAATTAACTGTAATTTACTAATTTTATCTTCCTTAGAAAATTCACTTCTTTTGAGTGACCTAGCTATATTCTGTCTACAAAAATGAATTAAAAGAAGTCGTCTTATTTTAATAATTACTATTTGACCATTCGGGATTTTAAAATATATCTGTGCCCATTAATAAGCTGATTAAAATTATTTGTGAGCCTCCTTGCCACTCATCATGGCTGTCATACATAAATGGCCCCTCATTTGGGGTTGGGGAGAAAAAAAATTAACAGTTACAAAAATTAACATTAAAAAATTAATAGTTAAAAAAATTAACAGTTTAGCCAAGGGTTCTCAAAATGTGATCCTAAAGTTGACATAGTAAGCATCACCTGGGAGCTTGTCAGAAATGTAAATTCTCAAGTACCACCCCAGACCTTCTTCTGAATGAGGAACATGAGGATGAAACCTTCCAAATGGTTCTGATGAAGGCCAGAATCTGAGAACCATTGATCTAGGCAAGAGAATCTATTAAACTGCTACTGTTAAGTTAGCATTTATCTCCACTCTAAAAGCAAAAAGACCAAGTTCCTCCCTGCAGAGCCACCCTACAAGGCATTTTCATTAGGCAGCTCCCAGCCACCCCGGTTATCATACCAACCTCAGTGGCAGTGGTTTCCCCATCGGCTGCGGTGTCCGTGCGTTCGCTGTCCGTCTATCGATAACAGAAGTGATCAGGTTCCAGGAGGAAGGCAGGAATAGAAAACAAACCCATCTGGTCAATCAGGGCATGGCACAGGCCAACAGTTCCCACTCTGTCTCTGTGACCCTGTACCGCACCACCTTCCCACAAGAATGCAGGTTCAAGCCAAAGCACAAGAAAGGCCAGAGCTACGTTCCACCAGCAGAACCACTCAGAGGACGACCAGAGGCACACAGCCCACGGGAACCGCAGACCTGCCTCAGCCAGGCTGACTTGTCTGGTTTCAAGTCTCAGGAAATCAAATCATCATTCTCTCCCCACCCCTTTCAAACTAAAACCCTGAGAAAGATCTAAAAATATTCAATGCAAATAAAGTTCATGTTTATAAATGTTCTTATTCTAGTAATATGTCACATTTGAAAGGTCAATTAAAATGTAAATTTAAATAAAAAGCGACTCTAACAGTCACTGGACTTTCAGCCCCTCATTTATACCATTCTGGGAATTTATGGCCATCAGGCTGTCTGCATTACCTATTAATTATAGAAAGCACAAGCCAGTGACTCACAGGCATACATTTTATACATGAAAATGGATCTCAGTTTTCAAGTAGCATTACTAACTACACTTTTTAAAGATACTATGTTGCATTTATTTCGTCCCACCCTCCAATATAAAGAGGTATATCAAGGTACATATTTGAACATCTTTTTCCAAAAAAACCATTCAAATGAAGCAAATTAAAGTAACAATTAAAAAAAGAAGGAGAGAGACATCTGGTTGGAAACACATAAAACAAAGCACAGCATTTGACACAGCCTAGTTTTTAAGGGAGAACTACAGTAATAATTTCAGGACTGGTTTTTGATCTGTTTCATGGAGGTTTATGATTTAAAACAAAACTGTTTTTTTCTGGAGTAGAGCCATAGCCACTGAAAATGGGACATCCAAATGTCCTAATATAATATTAGCTGACTTTCCCTTTGCAAATAGCAAATACTCATTAATAAAATCCTCTTGAGCAAAGATGTGCGATTACCTCTGGAAAACAAAAATAAAAACTGGGGGCTGTAAGATTATGCATCTGTCTCTTAGAATAATCTTTCACTCCAAAGAACCAGGAATGTCAAGAAGCATATGACTGGGATAGCGATGTTCATTCAATGTAACTCTGGGTAGGTTGATTTTTGGGCACTATGACAAACTTTTGTTTTGTACATTCCTAAAAGAAAAGGAACTCAAATTCATGCTTGGCATGTGCCCCTGAGGTCGCCATTCTGGTAACCTTGCTACCATGCTTCAGTGGGAAATAATTTTCAACTGGTTGGTAAAGACAGCATGTGACACATTTTCATGACCTGACCACCTTGGCAACACCTGGGGGTGGCTATTAGTTTTTTCCAAGGGTGACTGTTGCTATGGCATTAGTATGGTTTCACCAGCTGACAGCCTATGGCAAGGCCAGCGTGACCAAGGAAGAGAGGAGAGCAGAATGACTCAGAGACACCTTAGTCTTTCAAGAACAAACCAGAATGACTTGTGCCTAGTGTGCTAGCTATTTGTGTAGGACACTTCAAAGGTCCTTGAAATTTCCCTCATGGCTTTAAAATTTACTTCAGCAACTTTCCAAGCATCTTAGCTTTGGGTCATAATCATGGTTGGGTGAGGGGTCTGATGTCAGACTGACATGAGCTCAAATCCTTGGTATTTAAATCTGTGACAAACCGGACACATTTCATACTTTAATCCCAATTTTCTTCTAGTAAAATGGGGAAAAGAACAGCCCTAACTGTATCAGGTAGTGGATACTAAGTGCTTTAAACAATGCCTGACACACACAGTTAAAAATGCCTATAATAATTGTAAAATACTGATGTTAATATATTACATGTTAGTATGACATATTAGTATTACATATATAATATTATTACATATTAGTATTATAATATCACATAATCATGACTACTAGTAATTTTCTTAGCTATACACAAGCAAGTAGCTTGGGCCATATCTAAACTCCTTTAAATTCCTACTTAGTACTAGTCATTCAACCAACAGAGTGCCTGACCAATAAATAGTTAAAAAATGAAGTAATAAAGGCTGAATAAAGTAGCTTTTATAATATACTATGACTAAACAAAACTACAAAACTATAATTCTATGTTTACACAATTTAAAATGTTAAAATCAGATGACCAATTAATTTTTTCCTCCAGATTTGAACCTATCTCTTTTTTTGTATTATCAAAAAATTCCTTACAAACTGACACATAATTATATCCTATGGTATGATGAGCCAAATTCATCTGTTTCCTGACAGGTGTTTTAATATTCTGCCCCTTATTTGGGCATTCTGAAAGTACAAAAGGAAAAAGAAAAGATTGGCCAGCAGCTTTATAGTTTGAAATGAGTAAGCCTTTCTACACTGGGTTTCACTCTTGAGAAAGGCTGGAACTAATTAAGCCACTATAACACGTGAAAAATGTAAGCAGTGGTGAGAAAATATTTTAGAAGAATTATAGTCATTAGGGGTTTTGCAAAACAAAAGTGACAGAGCTGAATTGTATGTTGTGAAGTCACCCACTTTAGCTGCCAAAGTACTTGAGGCCCAGAGAGTAAAACAGGCCATGTAAACAAATGGCAATTTTCTTTTTTAATTGAATGACCTACATATGAGTCCCGTGAACTAGAGTGCGCAGCTCTTCACACTTGGGGTTAAGGGAGGACATGGAACAGTTGGCCAAAAAGGGAGTCTAGTGTCAGGAGAGCGGGCATGGGTGGGGGGCCTGGGGAGGAGGGCTGAGAAGGCTGCAGGAGCCAGTGCTGGGTCATAGTCCCAAAGATTTACAAGAAAAAGAGAGCTACGACTGGGAGGCTCCAGTCACATGCTTGCTAGCTTGCAATGAGTATAACTGCTGTGATTTGTTTTGCTGATGTAATGCAGACATGCCCAAGTTTAACATTAATTCTCATGCACTGATTACAACAAGATGTATACCCTGGATTAGGCACAAGATCTGTGTGGTTTGCTACATAAAAGTTCAGTTATTTAGAATTCAGAAAAGCATGAAACAGCAATCTTTCTGCTTTGTTAGCTTGATGGCTAACTCTACTGCTAAAGGAAATATATATGTCCAGTTTGGAAACCAGATATTACAGTCTTTATAAATAATATCATGTTCTTAAAGTTGTATATTCTAGTCCTATGTTATTTGATAATAGTGCCACTGCGAGAAATAGTGATTTTAAAGCCTTGGATTTAAAGTAGTTTTCTCTTCAAATATTTTCCTTGTATGAGAATAGTTTTTAAAATATATATATATATGTAGTTGCAGCAAGTCATATATGATCCAAGAACCTTGAAAAAGGGCTCTAATGTAACATCAAATTGAAAAGCTTAAACTTTTATTTAAAACATCTGTGAGACCATTCCAATTTTTTTCCTTCTGATGCAAAGAAATGGTCATAATGCCACTAAATATAGGTATTTACCTTTGCTATTCTGTATACTCATAGGTGCAGCTCAAATTATGATTTCTAGCTGAGCTTAGATCTAAATATAGTTTCTTTCCTTTTTTTAGTGTTTCTTTGACTTTGTGATTTTTTTTCCTAATGCTAGGAGTATTGGGCTTGTCTCCTTCCACAAAAACCTTTCATGGAAACAGAAGAGCTGGAGGGGCCTGGGGAAGGTGTGTGCAGGAGGGAGGTGACAGCCAGGTGCCTCCATTGGCAGCTTCTGTTCTTTTTCTCTGCATCTATTTGAAGCCTGTGGAAAGGGAACTGCTGGGCTGTTCACAGAGCTGTGGAGTGGGAAAGGAGAACAACTAAAAGGACAATCTACTGGCTGCAATGCCAACTAAACCAATGACTCACATGAAGGCTGGAAGACTGATAGCTGGCATGCCTTCACGGACAGGGGCTGAAGGTTCAAGTCTTTTCCATACTAAACAGGTGCCTGGCTGAGCGCCACAGAGGCCTATACAACTTCCCTGACCTTACTAGACTGTCCACACGTGTGTGGATTTTGGCTTATGCTGGAGTTGAAAGACTTACTGCCCTCCAATATATGCACTAATGTTGCTGGTACTGATGAAATTTCAGCTCATTTTGACAATGCCTAGAAACCTTAATGAGTCTTCCCCACAGGGTTTGAAACCTGCAGTTCTCTCTGCTCCTGTCTGTGGCCCCACTGTGACTGCTCTCATGCAGACATCATGACAGCAAACATGCTTTCTGTCCCAGTACCCAGGGGGTCTGCCTCAGCTCCAGGAGTAACAGCAATGGTTGCTACTGCTGGGGAACCACAGAGGAGAACACTGGGGATGTGCTGGAATCTCCAGGGAGGAGAGGCCTTTCCAGTTGGGGGGATCTGCACAGATGATGCAGATACATCCCCTCTGGCAGTGTTCCTTCCCACCTCACCCTGAGTATCATTTACCTACAGGTGCCACCACTTCACATCATTTTTTCAGGAGACATTTTGGCAATGATCTATAAATCTAGTCAAAAGTTGTTTGTGTACGTTGTGTGTAATTTACTTTATTAAAAAGTAACTGAACAGAACCTTTAACTGAACCATGACTTGTTTACATAGCTAGCAGGCCACTCAAAATTGGCTTCTGGCTGAGTCCTTTACCAGCCATAGAATTCCGTGGGTAGCAGAATGATTCCAGGCTGGGTGCACACTGCTACATCCACATGGTGTTGTGCCTAACCCTGGGGCCGGGTTGTACTCCCCAAAACACAAAAACCTCTTCACATATTGGCACAGACAATAAATGAGGCTCTGAAAGTAGGACCACTATGGCAGTAGGCGTCTAGCACTGTTTCGGACCGAAGCCCCGAACACGACAGGGGAGTGTGCTCTATGCCGAGGTACACACCTCTTCCTCTGAACTGTCACTCGGGTCATTGTCTAGTGAGGCACTCAAGGAGGCCGCCTTGGGCTCCAGGTAGCAGAGGCACAGAGCCAGAGGGAAGGAGAGAGTGAGGGCATATGGCACTGAGAAGGAGGCGGAGAGCAGAAAGAAAAAGATGAAGAGGAAACAGGGCACGAGCGAGGGTGAGCGAATTGGGAGGTAATGCTGCAAGCTCTGGGGGAGGAGGCTGGTTTCCGATAGGCTGGGGAAAGAGAGGTACCCATCATCATCTAGAAGAGAAGGGAATGACTCAGGGAGCTGCAAGGAGAAGGAAAACAGGGTTGTCCCTTTGCCAGTTGGCTGTTTGTAGCTAAATGCCACATCTTGGTCCCCCAGGAAGGGCTTTCCTTTGCCATCTGAGTCCAGTGTGGACTCCCCACGCAAGTGCCCAGTGCCTTTGGATGGCTCAACACCCAGAGGGTGGTGGTCATTCTCCTTACACCTCCTACGGAGCTCTGTGGGCAATGCAGGGGGACAATGGGCTGATGGGGGTGATGGGGGACATGAGTCAGTGCCAAGTCCGGGTGACTGATGTGAAAGAGACAGAGAGAGACAGAAAGCAGCAAACAGAGGTGCAAAGGAACAAAAAGAAAACTGCAATTAGTTAATTTTCTTATGGGTATCAATATAAAATTGTAAAACAAGAATTTTAGCACTAGGGCTGTTCATGTATTTCAAGTATTCAAGCTGCATGCCAACACTATGAAGGGCTGCCATTTCCCCCTTAGACCATCACAGAGAATGCGGGCTTTGTAAGTCAGAACAGAAACTATTTGGTGAGCGATCTCAGTCTACATGTTTCACATGACCCAAAAATTGTGTTTAGAACAACAACTCTAGGAAGTTTTAGGGCTTGGAGAACAAATGCAATTCTCTGATAACTTACAGTCAAGACTTTCAATAACTTCTCCTGATCTCCAGGTAACAGATCTGTTGCTATATAGTTCAGTTGGATTAAAAAGTGAAAACAAATCCAAATTGTCATTATTAAAAAAAAAAAACCTCTCACATGACCTTTCCTTGCTTGGTCAATTACATCCAAGCAGCGGGGTTTCTAAATTAGGGAGTTTCTGGCCCCACTCCTAGCTAATCGATCAGTGGTTCTGATTAAGGAATTCAACAATTAGCCTTTTAGGAACTTGGACTTTGGACAGAGAATTGAAGTTTCTTTGAAAACTCTTGTTTTGGCTCCTTTATCCAAGCTGTAAACAGAATTTAAATTCAAGTGGTTTCGACAAGCTAACTAACAAAAATAATGCATTTTCTTGTAGTATGGCTTATAATCGTTCACTTAGTATTTGTGGTCCATAAACCATAGAAAGATAGGATTTCCCAGCTTCTGATTTTTCTTAGCAGGTAAACTGTGTGTTTAAGTCCCTTGGTCTGAGTCCTGAACAGAAAGAATACAGGCAGGCTTCCCCACAAAAGTGCTCCCTGGTGAGTTCAGGCTTATGCAGGGAAAGCAGCTCTTCACATTCTCTGGCCTTGGCAGTCTCAAGGACCACAGCCAGTTTCCTCTGCAGATGGTGGAGGGCTGCTGAGCAGGAGGGGAAGAAGGAAAGCGAGCAAAGCCCAGACAGGACCTGGGCACCGCACAGAAGCTGCTACAGCCCGGGGAGTTCAGGACAAGGTCACACGGAGCCTGGAGACAATTAGACATCCGCTGTGTTCTCTGTAACAGAGTGCATGTGCACGCCGACCAGTGTTTTGCCTACTGATCTGATGGCATGGAAATTACCCAGCCTGCTTTGTGGTGGTTATCCAGTCCTGACATGGTAAATATAGACATAGAGGGTAAGAAAATGCACAAATAAAATTATATCACGGGTATATGAGAATTTAGAAGTGTCTGTTTTTTTAGTATTAGACAAGTGTGTCTTTTCCCAGTACAAGTATATCATGTCCCAATGACACTAAACATTGTGTTTTAAACAAGACCCTGCACAAATCCCATTCAACTGAGAATACTGGAAAAGTTACAAGCTGACTTCTGCATGCACACAGTCATTCCCTCAGTGTCGGAAGGCTGTCAATCACCTGGAGTGACCATTAGCCTGGGACACATGCCTCTTCTCAAAGGCATCTAGGGCCCAGTCTTCTAAGAACTATTTCCAGTAATACATTTTCATTTTGGTTAAAAAATGAATACCCTCTATGTTACTTTTTGAAGGTGGAGAAGAATAAAATAAAGGTTTAATCTTCAATGCTACCTATTAAGGTGGTTTTTAAAAGATAGCTTTGTCCTGTGGGAAGTGAAGACAACGCCAGGTCTGGGCCACAGCCTTTCCAAACGCATCTGCGTCAAAGTGCTGGCTTCTCAGAGACTCAAACTATGATAGTCATGGTTTTCTTTGTCTTTTTATTTTCCCATGTCATAAATGTCAAAAGTAACAGCTTAGTACTATATTTTATATAAACAAACTGGTGGTCTTTTAAAATCAAAGTGAGATTACCTGAATCTGCTTTTAGAGCAAAGTGGAAGTCACATATACCCTTATCTGCCATGCAATAAATATGATCATATAGTTACACATCCCTGAGGATCATATGTTGGCATGGGTGATTTCAAGAACTCATGGAACACATTTGCTGTTCAGGTACATTATTGTTCATTCCTATTTAAAACCTACTTAAAACCTGCTTTGACTTAACTGAAAAAGAAGTGTAAAAACAAAATTCAGAACAAAGCACATTTTAATGGCAAAAGTGATCCAAATATCCTTGCTGTCATTTCCTATCCTGTTTTTATTTTTGTTTGGCACATAAATGATCTTATCCTAAAAGAAAATTATGTATTGGGTCACTTAGAATAGTCTCACATAACTATATTTGTTGATCTACCTGTGTAGATGCCACTGTTAAACTCTTGTCAAAAGAAGCACTTTCCTATAGAGCTCCAGGGGAGTCTCTACCACATAAATCTATATTTGAAGATCCCACATGCAAAATAACACTTTTGCATCAAATTTACATAAGTTTTAGCATAACCTGTAAATTCCCCAGCATTTTTATTCTATTTCCTTTCACTTTGTACATTCTAAAAGCCACTCTGTTTTCCCCATTATTATTATGCAGAAATCTCCCAAGGTGTTTTCTGACTTTTATTTTTCAGAAAACTTGCTCTACAGTACTGAATCACCAGAAATAAACATAATGTTAAAGAATAAATTGAATCTTGGGTGAAATGAAGTTACACAATTAAATGAATAAAACAGCTTGAAGAAATTGCTGCTAAATTCACTGTCTGCCTTCCCTTGCAACTTTCTGCATTAATAACCTTTTCAAAACACATCCACGCACTACCTTGATTAAATTGTAATCAGATGACGAAGAGAGGAAACACTGTATACGCAGGCTATGGTCACTCCATTCGTTGCAGTCAGAAGAATGGCAATACAACTACCATTACATCCACAAAAATATACAGTAGTTGGATAGGAGAATGGGGCCAGAAACAAAGAAAATAGCTTTCAGTTCTGAAATGTGTGCTCAAACAGAAAAGTGTACTAGGATACCAAATGTAGTTTTAAGAAACATAGACAGGACAGCTGTTGAAAGTCTTACATAGCACATCAGTTGTTAAAAATATTTTCAGAAAGTTAGGGAGGAATCTTTAGAGATGTGGACACAGGAAACACTTTAAAAACTGACAACATGTGACTAGTGCTGAAATAGGAGTTACCCTAAGTCTAAGCACATTTCTAGATCATACCCTCAGAACTGTTTGGTAGTTCTTAAAAGTGTGAGCAAGCTCTGGGAGGCAGCCTGGGAGATGTACCTTTCCCTCGGGCCGTGCCGCTGTGACAGGCGTGGCTTCCGCTGCCTTTTTCCGTCTGTCCTCGTCCTCGTCACGCTCCTCCTCGGCCTTTTTTTCCGGCGTCACGGTGGTGATCAAGTTGGTCTGAGAGATGCCCTTTGTTGTGGCGTACTGGCCAGTACCAACCTCTGCAGCAGACACAGAATCCTTCATGTATATTTCATGGTTTTCATTCACTGATGCTAAAAGCAAATACAATTGAAGAAATAAAGTCTGAAATAGTTATGTCAGAAGACAGAGATAAACACCCCCAGTTGTCCCATTACAGAAAAAAAAAAAAATACCCCGACCAAATACCAGGTTTTTCTTGAAAAGACACATCAGCATTGCAGCTCTTTCATCCAAACATTATCATGGGCTCTTCCTGCATCTTCTACAACACCGTTTTCAAATAATATAAATGCTCATCTCTGGAAGCCACCAAAATAATTTCCATCCATTCTCAGGCTCTCTGGTGAGGGTGAGCGTGAGGGCGGATGTGGTGGAAGGACTGAGCTGCCGCACAGCCTCTGACCCCGCAGAGTAACTGGCTGGGTGCCCGCACCAGGCGTAGTGGAAAGTCCCACAACTCCTGGCCGGCTTTGTAGTGAACAAGTGCTGTAGTACACTTGACTTTGAACATATCTTTGAAGTGCCATTCGCCAAGGAGCACCGAATTGGTTTATTATTGTTACTACTGTAATGGTTGAAAATCTATCCCTTCTACAACATAAAAGCTCCATGGGAAATAATGAAATTTAACCATCATGGGAGAGATTAGAAAATTCAGATGGCAACTCTGTTCAACTGAAATGAAGCAATGTTTTAACTCCTATTGCACTTTCAGCAGACTACCTTGGTATGCATGCATCCCTTCATCTCTAATCTTTTGTGAAAGCAAGAGGACCGATGCCGACCATTGCTAATGAAATTCATGCAAATGCGAAGCACACAGACATAAGCCATGTAGGACCACAGCCTTTCATCCCAGCTAAAATGTCTTAGTGAAAGAAATGCTTAGTTCAGTTAAATATTTAAAATTCAGTACTGGTTATTTTAGGTTTTAGATATATAAAATGTATTTCAACTTATATATAATGCTTTTTCAAATACACAGTAGCTTATATAAGTAAAATATAATCAGCTTTCATATTTTAGGAAGTTTAAAACATCAATGTAAGAAAATATTCTGAAATCCTTATATAATAGCTGAACTGTTTCACTAAAATATCTTCACTAAGATATTTCATGTCTCCTTACACTGAAGAAAAAGCTCATATGAGACATAGTTTCCAAATTGGCCCATTAGGCTGTTCTAAATCAGATGCAACCTGCAAAAAGCAGTTTTATGTTCCATTATGCAGCCACGGCACCTGGCTCAGCAGCACAGAAAACATACTAGAATTGGCAGGACCCCAAAGAGCGAGAGACAACACATACTAACATCAAGAGACAACACATACTAACATCGCTTTGGGGCAGGGAGGAAGAGACAGTATGATATTAGTACATTTATTTCACAAGTGTCTCTGTCTTCTCAGCAACCATCATCACACAAAATGTCACAAGGAAAACAATTTTAAAAAAGTGTTCCTTTAGGTACACATCTCTGAACAAAGTGGATGATATTTGTGGAAAATATGGTGTGATTCTATAAAAGTTCCTGACATATGAAATACACAACAGATTCTTTATAAAGAGTCTCTAAAGGAGAAAGAAGAGTAAACGTGACAGGGTAAAAAGAGATGCTCCACTGTTAACAGGGACTTTTTGGTATCTTAATTCTACTTGAAACAGTCCTAATAAAGATTTTATTCTAAAAGTTTGGCTCTAAGTGGGATATTCCAAAAACAGGAAACTACTGGAAGATATAGAATGGTAATTGATCCCAGGCCAGCTCACAAATGCCTATAAGGATAATCATCAATATAATCACCATTATATCTGTAACAAGAATGCTTTCACATATGTCTTATTCACTCTTTGTAATAACCCTGGTAGAGGTGGCCACAGACTCATTTTATGGATAATTACTAAAACTGAGACCTGGAAGTTTGAATCATTCGCCAACTGCCACACAGACAGCAGGCCATATGGCCTGGACTCTGTCTGGGATGAGGTATGCCAGGTAAGTAAGTGCTCTTTCTACTTCACTTGCAACATAAGCAATATAACCCTTATAATACAATTTTGACTTTGGTAAATGGTCAATAAAATATCCCATCAGGAAAACAGTCTCTTAAGTCAGGGGATTCAGGGAATGGTCACCTCCCCACCAGCAAGCTGGGGCAAGGGGAAACAGAAAGGAGCTTTGGGACTCTACGGTGAGTGGTGGCAGAAAGGGTAAGGAAGAAGGTGATCCTAGGCATGCAAATTTTTATTTACTTTTATGTTTTTGTTATTATTAAAATTGTACACACACTAGAAACTTCTCTTTTTATGTGCACAGGACAGGTCTTCTATGAAACACTAACCTCCAGGAGCTGTGAATTACAAGACAGACGCCTGGCCATGGTCAGTTCCTAAGTTAAATATTACTCCCTGCCATGTCTTGTAGCAGAAAGCACATCTGTCTGTAACTAAGGACAGCAATTCAAAATATTGTCACATAAAACAGAAGCCTGTTAAAAACTCACAATTAAGTCATTCCTTAAAATGTTATTTATGTGACTCTCTCCCTGTCTTACTTATAGATTTGATGTAACAGTAGAGCACATTTACATAGCAATGCTCTTCCTGCACATCTGGGATAGGAATTAATATTAACCAGGAGGATCTAACTCAAGAGCTTTTTGCTGAGGTATTTGAATGTCATCCTCTCTATCAGCTATTTATTCATTGGCTGATAAAAGTCACATTTTATTCATAGAAATTTCTTAGAAAGAGATCAATTTAACTTAGTTTTCCTTCTGAAACAAATTGTCTGAAAAAACCTGACAATCATTTAAGATCTGCCAGCAACAGAACCAAATTACTTGTAGAGTATATGATGATTAGATTTAGGAAATGCAGGGTGCTGGCTTATGAAATCTACACTTGTCATTCCCTAAGTACCATTCTTTTAATGTAATTTCATATAAACCCACCAATAATATATATTAAACTCACAAAGGCACTTTTTATAAAACTTGCCATTCAGCCGCAGACCAACGAGTGCTCTTCATTTCATACTATACAAGAGGATCTCTGTTAATAGAAAGCTCGTGACGGCTCCACCCTACTTCTGGTAGCCACTAATGATTATTGTTAAGGGCTCGGGAATGATGCCTACCTCCATCCAAGCTGCGAGACATGGTGTAACGTTTGCTGGACGAGCGTTCAAAGTAAGGGGCAGGACGGTCTATCAGTGCACTGGCTCTTCTTGTCTGGGCTTGTGTCCTGCCACTGTAACGAAACTTGGAGCCCAGGGTAAGGAATTTCTTTGGAGGCGCTTCTGGTAGCAACAGTCTGAAGATATTAAAGAAGAAATGCCAGAAAGACCATGAAGTCAAACATTAAGAATGCTATCTTTTTACTCTGTTGTGAAAGGTAAGGTACTTTGTGTGCTAAAGGTTTAACACACACATGAAATTAAATGAATGTGATTTTGTACGAGAAAAATCAATTCACACAGTGCATATCAACTAAGAAGTTCTGGAGAGGCTAAACAAAATGGGGGTTGGTGTGGACTTCATGAATTTTAACATCCATACAACTGGAGAGTCTGTGGTTCTATTAATTCCAAAGAGCAGTTAAACAGGTGATATTAGTGAAAGAAGGACAGTTATAATTTGTTATGCTGTAGACACAAATCTGATGGTCCAAATACTTTCTGTGAACAAAGGAGTCCAGGGTATCTAGAAATTACTGAAATAGTAAAGAATGGATTGGATACTTCAATTGAATATCCTATAAAATAATGAAAAGACAATAAAGATAATAAAGAATGGGGAAATGGGGGTTGATAAATATAGACAAGAAATTTCCTTCAAATTTCTTCAGAAGTTCTCTTAGGATTTATTGTCAAGAAACCTGGTGATTGAACTTAAACAGAAAGGATTATGCTTCCATGTTCGTCCAAACAACCTTTTCATGTAAGTGACTCTGATCATTCTAGGTCTGCCCCAAGGGAAACAAAATGATTATTACCTACCTAAAAAAGGTATGGTGTTCCACACATACTTTCCATAAACGTTTGGCAGCTCGATGGTTTGGCAGCTTAAACCCAATGGTGCTTTCAAATTGTTCAAACTAAATTAGGAAAACACATTGAAAAGTAAAGTCGTTTGGAATTATATATAACATAACAGCAAATGATTTACAAAATAATAACACCACCCACAATTTTTTCTTTACTCACCAAATCAATCACTATATGCAGAATTCATGTTATACAAATTTATTCATTAAAAAAAATCTCCTTATACCTATCTTGTTGAAATGCTGTAGGTATAATAACCACATTATGCACATAGCACATTTTTTAATGTACAAGTATGGGTTTTATGCTAACTAAATGCAGAAAAGGAAGATAACTGGGTTCCTTCCAGAGACCAATTTGTCTTGATCTCATTTTTAAGACTTAATTTCAAGGTTTCTTCATGACATCATGATTTCAACTCAAATATACAGAAATGAACACAACATTCAATTCTCAAGATGACATTTTTCTCCTGGTATCTGGTGAGGAAATATCCATATTTCCTAGGCACTTTATGACTCGGTATCAAGTATTTCTGATTTTATTTGTACAGTCCAGTATGGATTATCATGTTAAATGCTAGTATCTCTCAATATTACTTGTAAGCTTAGATATTGGGAGAACACATTTTTGTATTTTTCAGCATGGATAGTGCAGATGATAATCTATCAACCATTTGATTTTTCAAAGTGAAATAGCTCATTTCCTGGGTAATATAGTTTAATATTATTGCCATGGCTGAAAATCTTTTTTATTTTCTGTAGATGGTATGCATCAGGCCACCAGAGGGCAATCATTTTAAACAGTAAAGGTTCTCCAAAAGAGTACAAAACAACCAGACTACTGATAAAATCAATAGCAAAGAACCAAGGGGAGGGGTTCTGTGCATGGCACATGGGATATAATATACTTCTAGTTCTTGGGTGTTGATTAGGCCTAGGCAGAGGAGAGACTGGGAAATTTATCACAAGCTGCTCCAATGGCAATTGCCTTTCCCAATTTTACTCACTCTGAACATTCCTGTGCAGTGGCGGACCTAAATATCACCACTGTTCAACAGACCCAGTCAGTCAACAAGCCAGAGTACTGTGGATCTTGACTAACCCATTCTCCATTTATTTATCCTGTATCTAATATGACCACACACTATGCTAAGGCGAGGGGTTTTAAAGAAGTCAATTCGTCTTCTACTGCAAGAAGCCAGCAAGATTCTCTTTGTGTTATTCTTTGTCCAAGGATGATTGAGGCCCCTGCATTTTCTGAATGTTTATCTATCTCTCTATACTTTGTATCCATTTCTTTCAACCTCTGCAGACACTTTGTGCCACCAATAATTTCTTCTTGGCCTATAAATATGATTGTAAGAAAAGGGGGAACCACCAACTTTCTTTGAACTTGCTTCTGCCTGAACCAGAAGCCCCTCTTCCCTGCTAAATGTCACAGAGAGGGAGCTTTGGCTATTCCACTCCTTAAAAACTCAACTGCAATCTGGCAGGTGCTCCTAACCCCTCCTGAACTCTTCAGTGTCACAAGGTTCTGATTGTCAAGTCCGATGCACTTTTCTTAGTTTTCATCCTGAGTGCCTTCTAACATTTGGCCCTTCTGGTTAACCATGTGTTCTGAATCTCATATCATCATCATCCCTGACTGTTTTTATCCCTTCTTTTCTTTCTCTGGATGTTTTTTGGCTGTGGTGGTGGTTGTGTTTTTTTTTTTAATCTCCCTAAGTCCCTCTTCCACCTGCCCCTCCCTCAAAAAGTAGTGTTAGCCAGAGTTTTTGTTTTAGGATGTCTTTTATTCTTTAACTCCCCTTGTTCTCTGAGTAACTAATATTCTACACCTAAGCCCTTAAATAAAAGGTATACAGTTGGTGACTCAGTTCAAGTCCTATATTTCTTATGCAAGAAACACCCTGTGAATATATCTCTCAAAGAAATTTCAATATTTTTTTCTGAAATCCTCTCCCTTTCCCCCTCTTGTCTATTCCCATCATGTCCATTGATTTCACTCATGCAAACTGAAGACCTCTGGTTATCCTGGACTCCTTCCTCCTGCTATACTTTCCCATCCGGTCTCCAAGATCTACCAGTTCTGGCTCTGAAACCTCTCCCATTTGCTCTTTCCATTTTACTTCCACAGCCTCTGCCCTACTTTACATCTTTTCACATCCCATTGCTAAGTTGCTGAATTTCATTCCAAAATACTCATCTAGTATGTCACATCCCTATGTAAAACCTTCCATGGCTCACAACTGTCTCCTGATGCATTTCTCCAACCTTCCCTTCTGGCCCTTCACAACACTTTATCCATCCCATGTGTGTGGAATATTACTGCATGTGTATCAGGACATTGTAATTCTAAGCGCAAGAGTGTTTGTTTCCCTGCTAAACAGAAAGTCCCTTAAGGACAGGAACAAGGTCATATTGATCTTTCTGTTTCAATGCCCAATATGGTATCTGCCAATGAAAAGATGCTCACTTAAGAAATGTTTAATAAGTTAAATATATATTGGTTATAAGTTTAATAGTAGTCTTTAGGAAATATGAAAAAAATAATTTCAGGTATATACATGAAAAGCTTACAGATTATTTCAGTCTTCATATATATTTACATTAAACATGGTTGCTGGCTTTATAGTCTCATTTTAAAAAACTTTTTACATTGAGATATAATTGACATATAACATTATATTAGTTCCAGACATGATTTGTTGTCTGTATATATTGTAAAATGATCAACACAATAAGTCTAGTTAATATTCATTACCACACATAATTACATTTTTTCTTCTGCTGAGAACTCTTAAGATCTCTACTCTCTTAGCTGATGGTGCCTGCCGTCGAAGTCAAACGGTCTGAAGGGAAGGCGTGGAGCTGAATAAATGTACAACTCACTCTGAGAGGACACCCAGTCAAGCCGGAACGTAACATATAGCCTTTATTCTCCTCTTTTTATACACACTCAGAAGGGGCAAGTTAACCAGGGATCAAGAAACATGTGCTTGAGTGTTGACATACTTTTTTACAAAACAAGCAGACTCTGTCCTCAGGATAGAGTCTATCTCAGCACACTCAGACTCAACATCTAGGACTTGTTATTATTCTTAGCAAACTCCCTTATCCCTGACGGTTCTTTCACCCCAGTCTCTCAGCTGTCCTCTCTCAGTTCCCTTCAGGTTTCAGCAGTCCCCAAACACTTAGCAAATTTCAGATATAAAGTACAGTAACTACTGTAGCAATGCTGTACATTATAGCCCATGTAGTCTTATTTTTTAACTGCATTTTCCACCCGTGGAAGGCTGATTTTGAAGATAGGAGATAATTCTATATTGTGCCAGAAAATGTTCAGAGATGAATGAGCTGCAATTGTAGAGCTTTGATGCCTCCATTATATTAACCACAATAATTAGAAACTGGATGTATTTATTAGTTACCTATTAAGCAGATAATAGCAGATATTTATTACCTATTATGTACAAACCACTAAGGAGGATATAAGCTGATCATGGGTGCTTTTGCCAAAGGAGCAAGGATTGGTTAACAATTTTGATTCTTTCATTAGTTTCTCTGATTAAACATTTTAAAAGGCACAATATGTTAAGCTGTGAAACATTCACATAACTGATACTCAGTATCCCTTGTTTTGTTCTTCTTTGTACCTTGATGTGCATTTTTGTCTAAGCTATTCATTTGAGGGTGCCATCACATCAGAGTTAGATGACAAAAAGAGAGGGCGGGAAGACAGAATAACAGGACAGACAGGAAAAATCTATTTTTTCTTCACAAAGAGGTTCAGCAGCTAAGAGTTTCTTTTATACCATAGCATGAAACATAGAAAACATTATTCACAAATCTTGATTTTACATTAAAATATGTAAATATAAAACCCTTTCAATGTATGTAGTGGGAAAAAATTATGGCAAAACAACAAAGAAGAGAATATTTTATTTATGAGTGTTTATTGGACAAACCACAATAAATTCTCTTGGGCATTTAGACATAACTCACCATGTCAATGTGATGTTCAGAGCTTGAGAGCAGGTAATTAATTTTGTTTGCTATCTGGCACCTTTCTTCCCAAAGTACATGCAAATTTGTGTCCACTTACCTCTCCCGGCCGGATCTTAATGTAGAAGTTGTTCCGTTTGTATGAAATTTTTAGAACCTTGGGCCAGGCAAATCTGTTTATTCGCAGTCGGTCACGGTATATCAACAGACCACTTGCACAAACTCCTAACATAATTTCTACTCCTTCAGAATCCTGGAAAATATCATCAAGATACGACAGATCAGTCTTTCACTTACTTCCACTTACAGCTGGCTACAGTATTTAAGCCTCCATGGCAAAACCTCTAATTGACTACCCATAGTTCTAATTTAAATATGAAAAATACTGCAGCCATTTTTAAAACATTACCTTGAATAATAGCATTTTAATGAAGCTATTTATCAGTACGGAGATTTATTAGAGTACAATCTGCTCATCCAGGTATCTTAGACGTACGATGTAAATACTACATACAGAGAAGGCCAACAAGATGAAGGTGTGTTAATAACAATATAATAATAGCTACATTTCCCATTATTGAAGGCCAGGCACTACTCTAACCACTTTACGAATATTAACTCTTTTAATCTTCACTATGCTATTTTGAGATGGTTGCTACTGTTATTCCCATTTACAGATGAGGAAATGGCATGGAAAGATTAAATGTCTATCCCATTTGAATATGGGCAGCCTGGATCTAGAGGCATAAGTTTTAACTAACATGGATACTAACATAGAGGCCCTGTCCTTTTTCCTATGAATGCTTTGGGGTTTGTTTCTTTAAAAAGAGCTTCAATCTTTTCTATATACACTACTGTCAGAGTAAAATTTAAACATAAAATTGTTTTTAAAAGTATGAGTGTGTACTTCCCCAACACGCCCAGAACGTACACACACTGGCCAGTGGTCATGATACTTAACAATTTGGTTCACATACATAAGCATAGATACATTTATATATGTGTATGCTTTTTTTTTTTTTAACAACAGTGGGATCACGCTGTATTTGTGACTTGCTGGTGTTTCATCTTTAGGTTATTTCGTAGGGTTGCCTGATGGGAGGTCTCAGAGGATGTCAGAGATGCTTTACAAAGCTCAGGAGACAAACTGTGTATGCTCTATGACCCCTAAATGTTGCGTTTGGATGAAATCAGGGTAAAGTGAACATCAGTGGCCTTGGGGGGTAAGAACAGAGGACAGAGGCAAGACCGTGTGTGTGGCACCGTCTCTACCCCCTCATCTCACTGGCTGTTGAAAGCAGGGGGCACACAGGGGAAAAGCAGAAGTCTTCTGTCACATTAATTGGCAGGGCTGTCCCGGCTTTGAGTCACTCTGAGCACCAGCAGAGAGGGGAGGGGCAAAGGGAAAAGTCCAGATAGGAGATTCTGGCTCATCTCCATCATTGGCATTTGCTGCCCATGTCCTGCCAGTGCATGGCACACAATGAACATCTCCGAAATAAAAAAATATATTTTTGTTGCATCTCTGGGAAAAGTAAATTTACAAATACAATCTAATTGGTTTAAAAATGAAACATTTTTACCTTGGAAACATATCATTCCATTAGACAGGAAATTATGGAAGTGGAAATACTTGGTGGCGGGATATTACAACATGATAAGATTTGAGGAGAACTCACAGACCAGCAACTGCCTACCATTTATCCAGGGCTTCCATTTGAAAGAGCAGTTTAAAGAGCTGTGAACTGAGGCTGACAAGGAGTTGGCCTTATTGATTCTTTAGAACTCACAGGATTGCGCCGAGGTGACCACCTCATGTCATGAGCAGAAATGCAGGCACGAGGGAGGACCATTGGGATAACTGCTCTTTAATGCACTTTCTTTTTGAGAAATACACAGCATAAGATTAGGAAGCATGCCTCTGACCTACAGAGGAAAAGGGCAGTAAGCCCCTTTTCATTATTATTATCTATTTTAAAATCACCCATTAGTGTCCTTGAATCATAAGAAAACAGAATGCCTTCATGGGGAAGATCAGGAAGGCCCCTGGATGCCACTTTTCCTTATCCCCTCCAGCACACAGTTCTCTGTCCGCACATCATTCTGGTACCGCTGCACACCACAAGCAAGCAGTGCTGCATAATTCTCCTCCTCCTCTGACCCGAGACTGTAAGCAGGCTGAGAGCAGGAGCTCGGTTTCACTTTTGTAACCATGGGGCCCCCACGTAATGCCTACCTGCGCCTTCTAGCAGGTATTAAGTCATTACATGTTGAAAGACAAATGAAGAAAGAAAATGTTAGGAATAAGTGGGGCTTTAAGTTGGATGCATGTTTCCATTTCATTAATCCATAACAACAAAACAATAATACTTTTGACATCAAGTTTTATGCATTGCCTGCAGTATGAATAAATCTTTTGTATGGAAAGCTGTAATAGCAGTCTTTCTTGGGGATAGGTGTGTTTCCCTAACAATAAATATACTTAATGCCCCTTTAGCAGGGAGCAGTGTCAATCCATCATAATTAAAATACACAAGCGTGTTGTTCTCTTCTTGTAAACTTTGTTCCTGTTCAGACTTTGCCATCTTCTATCACTTGGTCTGTGGGAGATCCAACATGGGTTCATTTCTACATTTCAGAAATGTATATGAAAGAAATGACTCTCACAGAGCCTATTCAGACTGAGATGAAATGACGAAGAAGCAGAGACAGTTTCCCTATGGAAAAACATTTAAAATGTCCAAAACAGGGTATTTACCCATCGAATATGGGTATGTTGTGTTCTTTACACAGAGCTGTGGAGTCCAAGATAACGATTCAGAATTTTGAAACAGATCCTAAAGCTCAGGGCCTTTCATTACCATCAACAGAAGAGAAGCATCTCACTTATAACCGGAAATTAGCTCTAATTTAATTCAGTAAATTTCCTTCTTGAAGTGATGGAGTATAGCTGCCTGAGAAAATGGAGCCCATAACTGAGTCATTTGTTATACTTAATATTCAGATGAAATCCTATAACAGGCTACATATGCCTTTCCTTAATTCTCTTTCTTTTTCAACTGACATAATTTCAAGTCATATTATTGAATGGAAAACCAGCGATTTCAATTCAGTAGCTATATAGTGATGTGAAGTGATTTTATTTTTACTGGTAGGAACACTGATAAATCCTGAGTTGCACTTCCCCAAATGTGTGCCCTCATCTTTCATTTATTTATTTTTCCTGGGCAGTAAGTGAATCATCGTGTGTAATGTAACTCGAAAACAGCTTTTGATTCACTTAAATTTCCAGGCTATCTTCATTTCCTTCTTGTTTCCTTATCTTTTAGCCATCTAGGGAAAAACTCTAAGAACAATCTCAGAGTGTGTCCTTATTTTATTTTTAACACCTCATCCTATCTTATTACCTGGCATAAAATTTAAAACACATTGTCATCTGAGTGAAAAGTAAGTAAAAAACTATAATAATGAGTAATAAATACAGCTGCACCTGCTGTGGGCACTACACACAAACGTGGAAGAGCCTGGCACTCGCTGTTCAGCACCTCCCTAGCCGAAGCCCCAGCTCCCTCTCGGAGATGTTGCTAGTGTTCAGGCCTTGGAAGGGCCCTCCCTGCATGATGCACAAAATGACCCACAGACATAACCAATTAAACCTACATTTGTTTGATTGATGGCTCTATTTTCTTGTCCAAATTCTCTGTGGATGAGTCTGCTCCCCACGTGCCCACCAGGGAGCAGCCCGGCTTGCAGTATCAACAGAACCTATAGGTCACAGACTCCCTTCCACGGGTCCTTAGGATTGTTGAAATATTTGCTAGAACAGAGCCAGCTGACACTCTCTTCATTTCCTGGACCCAAACTTGACTGTGTAAGATACTCACTTGCCTGGAAACCTATTAACTGCATGTTATTGTGAGTCACAGACTGTGAAATTGGTGACCACTCTGTCTATCAAAAGTAAAGACACGTCCTTATACAGGAGTGATGTTATCTTGTTTGCCCAAATCAGCAGAAACTGCCCCTGAACTTCAAACACTGATAATGCTGCTCAAGTATCAGAAGCCATCCCTCAGATCCTAACAAATTTCATAGGTTTTAATCATAAGAGCTTTTAGACAAGCTCACCTGCACTTCTGCAGTACTATTATTCATGACTGTTTACATAATAGAGCAGTAGCTTACACACTCATTCTCTCACTGCTGAACAATACCGAGATTCTGGAAAAAGTACAACACGGAGTAAAATCTGCTCTTTGCAACTCACCACCTTAACTTTCCTTCTGACCGATTCCAATTTCTTTCTTCCCAAGACTGTAGGCAAGATACAGCTTCCACATTTCACCAATCACCCGTCAACTAGGCAATCTTTAGCTTAGGTGGTTACTTTCAGTTAAGTTCAAAATGACAATCTTATTTCTGATTATTTGTCAGAGTTCCTATGCTTTAGAGAGAGAGTTATTTAAATTTATTCTGAATTTCCTCAGTGCTGAGTAGGCATCCTGAACTGGGGCATAAAGAATACTGGGCACACAACAGATACGACAATTGGGTCTTGGCAATAGGCCAAGTTTAGACAGGCAGACAGGCAGGAAGGAACAGGACAGTCCAAGGATGGGCATATTTAGGGGAAAGGCAGATACAGTCTGGCAGAAGCAGAGGGCACATGTGTGTACAAACTGGCAGATACAGTGGTGATAGGGAAGGTGGATGAAATAGCTTATGTGTAGATTAATGTCCAATTCAATCCACAGGCAATCAGAGGCTTTGCCTACTTGTGGGCTTTCAGGAGGCTGGGGCCATGAGCAATGTGAGCTTGAGCCATGTAGAGCAAACCCGTCAGCAAAACACCAGAGAGCTAATCAGTGAACTGGTTTTAAAGGCAAACACAGATTTGATACCCAGAGTTTTCCTTTATACTAACTAAAGTAAAAAATGACCAGCTTAAGAGCAATACCAATACTCAATTACATAAAATTAAAAGCAAGTTTGGGGTTTAAAAAATTCATACCTTGGCATGATGTAAATCTACCCCATACATGGAAAGTTTTTTGGCATTTTCCAAGAAATGCATCTCTGCTTCTGCTGGCGTCATTCCTCTGATAAGCAAAAGAGAAAATGTTACATTGCTGCTTTTTGTTTACCTGGCAGGGCTATAATATTTCCTCATTAGCTCCCCTGTCCTAACAAGTAAGCCGCCACAGAGGCACCACTAGATCAGTGTTCTGAGGTGCGTAGTGGTGGGCAGAATAATAAGAAAAATGGCTTGTAAAGAAAACATGGAAAATAGGTGTCCTGAGTGAGGGTGTAACTACCCCAGAATCATACCAAGTACAGAATCTCACTGCTGATGTCCTGCCCCTAACACTCTGACATCAGTCCTGGGAGAAGCATGTAGAGGAAGTGACGCTCACCACCCAGAAACAACTTAAATGGGCTGCTCTCAGGGTTTCAGTCGTCACTAACCTGTGGCTCTTGTGCAGCTCAATGACTTTATCTTCCAGTTCTTTCGTGTGGTTTGGTGCGAAGCGGAACTCGCTAATGTAATCATTCCCACATTCGTCCGGGTCATAGTCTCCAAGCTCTGACTGGACAGTGTAGGAGCCCAAGAGGGCGAGTGTGACAAAGGAGCAGGGCAGCCTTCCAGACACGATGTCATCTCGCAATTGTAAGCAGAGGTAGTACCTTCCAGGAGACACAGGACAAAGCAAAAGGCAACATGAGGACACGTGAACAGGAACCCACTCGGTACAAACTGCGCCATAAGCAATTTCTCGCTGATGAATAATCTCATTATGACAAATGTTCTGGAAACTATATTTTGATCTAGATATAAGGGGGAAATTCTTGGTGACAAAATACAGTATTTAAACATATCTGGAGGCAAGTCAAAGTTCACAATGAAATGGATTTATTAATAAAGCATATAGTAAAAAAGACCTAGAGACTTATTCCTCTAACATCTTTTAAAATAACATTTAAAGCCAAATTAATAGTCCCAATGCACCCCTTGGAGTCTCTGGTTGGGAGAATTATAATATAAGAACAGTGCTCTTAAATATAATTACTAGTCCCAACTAGACTTAAGGAAGTCTTCTTGGTCTCTGGATGAAAGGTGCTGCCACATGACCAAGACAAATGTAAGGTAACCCAACAGCTATGCCATCAGACTCTGCTCTCCATTTCTTGCATTCCTGAGGAGACAGTCTCTTTATAATAGGACTAATTTCTCCTGCTTCAAGTTCTCATTTCTGCAATTCAAATAGCTTCCTAGAATCCAACTGATACGAAGATTAGCTTTGAAAAAGAATTACTACCTTAAAGATCTGAGAATCTCGTCACTATAAGTAAATAATTTTACATTGGTGGAAAACATTTTCCATACAAATTTCCAAGATATCATGCAAATAACTCCATTAATAGCTGATTTATCTTCCCTGTTATTTTGCTTTAATATTTACAGATATAATACTAATTGCGAGAATCCAAGGTAAGTGTTAACATTCATGGATTTTAAAAATACCCCTCACGACCCAGCAAATGGGTATATTAATAAAATACATCTTATGCCTTTCATGTAAGAAGTGAGCTGTTATTAATCTTTTGAAGCTGAGGGCTATGATAAAATCTTAAGGTTTCCTTTAAATATAATTTTCAACTAATGATAAAACTATAAACTCCTATACATCACATAGGCTCTACAAACATTACAGACAGACAGGAAAGAACCATGCACTAAATTTCAAATCCAGGTACAAAGAGGTTCTATAACCATAAATGAGCCACAATTAAGTAGTTCCTCAATATTACTGAAACATATCTTTAAATAAGAAATTATACTTTTCTTTGATTTAATGCAAATATTGAAAAAAATCTTCTGGAACTAGTTTTTATCCTTCTCCTAATATTGATGAAATTATTTTTAATCATAGCAAGTGACTGAAGCTTTCTGAGTAATTTTCCTTTTCTGAAAAGCCCTCCACGAAGGATGTGAGGATTACACAGAAAATTCAGCACATACCACACAATATTGCTCTGGCTATAAACTTACTACCAAACCGACAGAGTGTTGAGGGTTCCAAAGTGGAACCGCAGAAGCCTAGAAAGATACCCGGCAAGTCTGGGATAACTTCCTAAAGGGATCCCTTCCACATTTGAAGCTCAATCATCATGCCAGGACATTTTTATGTTAGATTCCTTTCTTAATGCCTTCTTGCCTGAAAACAAATTAATCATTTTCCTTGTATACACAGTGCATGGGAAGTAAAATTTTAAAGTATGTGTTTATGTGTATGTGTATCTATGTGTATGTATGTATATGTGATTCTTTAAGAACAGCTGTCATGTATCAGCTGGGTTATATGAAAGGCATAAGCATCCAAGGTTTTACTCTAAGTTTTAAAGCAGGAGGGCTAGGAATTGCTGCTTTATCATGAAAGGCTAAATCCTTTCCAGTTTGGCTGTGGTGGGTGGATGGCAGTATTTAAATTCCTCATGTTTTCCCCCCAGGGTCAGGCAGAGGGAAATATCCACTTAGCACCCAAGATTCAACTGTGAACAGATAGGATCTGGTGAAATCTCCGCATCAGATTTGCTCTCTGTCAGCTGCCTGTTGTTTGCCATTTCAGCATGGATGACTGTAAGGTTACCAGTGAGCATACTCTTCTCCAGAGCATTTAAGAGAGGTTACAGCTCTCCCAATATATCTGCCTTTTTCATAGCCAACTTTCAAATACCTGGTGATATCCTCAGATAGCTGCGCAGGGTCTGGCGGGTAAAATTTCACATTAAATGAAAAGTGCCAAGCGCCACCTGCAGAGATGAGAGGGAAAATTAGAATAAAACCTTAGAAAATCCCTTTATACTTACAATGCTAATTGGTAGCCAGAACTGCCTTAACTCCAAGTACTAGCACCTAGGCAACTTTTGATCATTAATGGAAAACAGAGAAGTGTCTGTTAAATGAAACCCACAGATTAAGTCAGAAAGTTCATCTAGTTTCTAATCTTCTCCTGAATCAAATCCATTATTGGTGCTTCTAACCAGCAAGGAACTTGACTAAACTTCTTCCCTTTCTCAGGAAGGAAGGTAAGCTTTTGGAAGAGGGAGAAAAAAGCGAACAATACAGATAATCCTCAATCAGACAAATCTGGAATTGGCTGGATCTATTGCTATGAAGTCTGGATAGCTCACATACCAACATTACAGACATAATCCCATTTCCTTTGTCCTTTCTGCTTTGTTATTACAGGTCAAATACCATGATAACACATGGCAAGGGACTGTTCAAGATACTTTCATTTTATGGGAAAGGTTTGTTGTAGTGAATATTTAAGAAGTGAGCTGCTCCATGGGCTGCTGAAAAATCTTCTTACTCAGGGAAATTTTTGATTATAGAGATACTTGCATGTCCTTTGCATTACGAAATTCCAGCCTTGACACTTGAATGTATTTACTCTACATTACCAAACACCTCCTTCTTAGCCAGGCCTGGACTGATCCTCTTCACACATTGCTGTTCTGTATCCTGTGGTAACTACATATGGTGTCTCTAGCATCAAATAAAGTCAGTGAGATGTCAGCTCACAGGCCCTAACTCTATGTATTGTCCACACGTGCACTCGAAACATTATTAAGCCTTACTAAGCTCTTTCTTGTATTAACACTATCTCTAATTGTATATAGTTGATTTTAAACATGAAAAAAAAACACCTTTGCTTCCTTTCCACTTCTTTTCTATTTATTCCCTTTCTCTCTGTGATTGCTCCTTGAACTTATATACATTGCGGTCCTTTCTTACAGCCTTTCAACGTATCAGTTCATTTATGTCTGGGTATTCTTCACGGGCACACTGCTTACATCTGTTCCTTTAACCTACTAACCAAGCTAAAGGTGGCACAGTGCGGACCCCGCCTGTATTCTGAATGTGCTACTAAAAGATCCCCCTCTGGCCCCCTACAGGGAGTCTTTCATCTGCACCAGGAGAGGAGCCATGGTCTGCCTTTCACCGTGATTCTGTGAGCCCACACTCCAGCACTTAGGTTTCAAGTACTCTCCTAAGACTTCTCAACACTCTCTTCTCACCCTTAAATGACTTCTGGAAACTACATTTTCTTCGTGAGCCCTTCCCAAACATTCAGAAGAGAGAGACAATACCGTATGTACTTCTAGAAACTTTCTTTGCGCTATTTTCTTGCATAGGTGACAAATACTTAGCTGCATAGGTTATCTGTATTTGTTACAAATGGCATAGGTCCTTTTATTGTTTCTAGTTTATTCCTGACACTACCATTCATATCACACTATAAGTGTCACATGGTGGGGACACTACTCTCGGCTTCTTATAAAGGAGTTGGCATAGGACCAGGTATTTTTGGGTGCTGAGTACTATTTCTAAGCTACTCAGAAAAATATTACTGAAACATTGGCTATAAGAATTATAAGCCATATTATACCCGTCAATCAAATTTATTTCTAGTGATTATTTTACTCACTGTTCTCAAAAAAGTCCTGCTATTCTAAAAACACTCTGAAATGTTTGTGCTTTTCTATTGATTCCTATTCACTTTCTGCTAAAATGGATCCCTTCAACGCTTGCCAAGAGTGAGTGCTGGCTTTCCCCCAAGCAAGTGGAATGAAAACTAATGAACTGGTTATGGGAAATGAATTTATTGCTCTTTTGTAATTCTTATCCACTTCAAAGTATGCTTCGAATCTAATGAACAGTTTAGCAATGTAATTAAACAATCTCACAATAAATTCAGGACACAGCTTTAAGTTGGAAATTAAGAAGTAATACAATTGTAAGAAAGACAGTTCATTGCAAAAAATCTTTCCAAGAAAATGAGTTTCAAGCTATAGTGGCTTAAGAAGCATCGAGGCGCTTTGCAAAAAATGCCAATTCCTAGGATCCACTCAAACATTTTTATTTCAGATATTTGGAATATGGCCTAGGAACCTAGCGGTTCTAATATAGCTGGGCTTGCAGATCACACTTTGAAAATCATGAATCATAAGGAATCTACTTTCCTAAGGTTAAAAGTCTAACTATAAGGTTTTGCAGACATTCCCATTTTTGAAACAGTGGGAAGTTTAAGGAGACTATAAGCTACACCTCAATCAAGAAAAAAAAAATCCAGAGAGATGAGACATAAAACTTAAAATTAATGAGAGGCAGATTAAAGCTCAAATACACATCACCACAAAGAATTTGGTAGAAACAAATCAAATGGGAGGATATTACACAGTGAATGTGCTTCAGAGCCTGTATCTGCTCAGATGATGGTCCTGGATAGAAACAGGAAATGAAACAGTTTGGAATTATACAGATTATCCACGTTTATGGTAAAAGCAAGAGCTACAGAAAGGGATTAAAAATAAAAATTAAAAAATTTCTCCTTCTCAACCCCTTATAGTGTAGTAAAACTTCTGGAGGTATTTGCTATTAATATCTTTTGTGCTCTTCCAAAATTTTACATGCACCAATATATGTGTAACTTTTAAAAAATAAATGTGACTTGTTTGTCTCACTGATGAAAACCAAGACTGTACTGTACCTTTCACTCTAACAGCTGTCTAGTGTTTCAAGGTATGGCTATCCCATGATGGCTTTAAACAGTTCTTTATAAGTAGATATTTAAATTGCTTCTAGTTTTCTGCTATTGCAAATATTATAATAAATTTCCATATATGTACACTATGCACATTTTCCTCTTATATACATATGCTGGATAAATTTCTACAAGTAAAATTAGGGATTGAATAATAAGCACATTTTAAGTTTTAATAAATACTGACAAAGTGTTCTCTTCAGGGCTATAGCAATTAATACTTTTATCAATTGTGCACATAGTTGCCAGTGTTGTGTATTATAAAACTTTGAAAGTCTTTGCTAATCTGAATAGGTAAAAAATGATGTTGCGTTTTAACTTACATTTAATTGTTAAATGATGTAGCAATCTGGTTAATACTTATTAGCTGCTTGTACTTCAATTTTGTGAGTTGCTCATGCAAGTGTTTTATCTATTAGGAAATAAGGGTTTCTTCACTTACCTTGCAGGGACTAAGAAAAAGCGTTACCACCAGAGAGGAAACTTCAATCTGACTTGTAATTCCATTTCTGAACTATTAAATCACTGTTACTTTTAGTTTGACTTTTATACTTTGTGGCAGTTGGGCTTAATAAAATATTAAAAATTAAGTTTGGAACTTTTAAATGGTTAACTGCCAACTGGAGCATCACTTGATTAAATCATATTTCACATTCTTTGTGCAAGCAGGGGAAGAGGCCAAAAGTCATGGTCATTTTGTTCATGAGTTAAGATTATTAAAAGTGAGTCTCTGAGCTACACCAACCTGTCAAAGATGAAGTTTGAGATCTTACTCTGTCTTTCACAAAATTAAATTCACACTAGCCATGTAGGTATGGGGGCTACTAATTCAGACAACTGCTCTCTGAGAAATCTTCAGATTTTCACATAAAATAATCCAAAAGAACTTACTTCGAATCTGTTTTTTTATTTCCTTAGCAGGGTCCAACCAATTCTGAAAAGGAAATGACAGTTTGAATTTGAACCAGAGAAGAACAAAAATAACACTGATCAGGTAGAGACACACGCTAAATAAATGTGAGACTGAGTGGTCCCTGGACAGCCCTCCAGGCTAGGTCCTTCCCCCTTGCCTGGTGCCCCTTTGCTAGGTTCTCCAATGGCCCAGCCACTGGCCTGAGGAAATGTGTGTGTGCACACAGTTCATGCTTGACAAAATTCTTTTCTTTTACAACCACTGTCTTCAAGGATGCAAGTCAGCACAGGAACAGAGGAGAACAAATGGTGAATTCTATGTTCAAAGAAGTTACTAGAATAAATTAAAATACATGCAATTTGACACAGATGTCCTAGCCATTTGGCCCCACATAGTGACATCTGTGGGTATAGATTCGTAGGCACCTACTTAAGAAAATTTTTCTAACACATAAACACTTGCTTGAGATTTTTTTCCTCAACAGAAAACCCACACATATAATACTGAAATTAGACACTGTCCAGTCAATTCAATAGGTGTTAAGTATGAGTCACTGCACATTAAAACAAGTAACGTTTATGAGGAAAATTTCTGCAACTCAGCTTCCGGCACCAATATAACGGAAACAATTTCCTCTTCCTTATTTTTCAGGTAGGTGTGGGAATTAGTGAGGTCAAGCCCTGAGTAGACTGCATTATATTCAGGTGTAAGAGTCCACAGAGGTATTATATTAAACATTAAATACCTACTGAATACACTACACAGGTGTCAGGTCAGCAAACATTCCTTCTCAGATTCTGATTTGGTAAGAACATGAAAAAGCATAGTAACATGAATTAAGAACCAGACAGCAATCAGTGAACATATTTTCTGTATAAGTATCCAGTATTTGCTTTTCATTGGCTCAAATCCACTAAAACGTATCATTTAAATGAAGCACCATATAAAATGCTTCCCTGGAAACATAAATGACTCCGTGAAAAACAGAACCACTAACTAAGTGCTTCCAGAATATTCAAGATTAAAGGAAGTTGTTAATAATATCTTTCATGAAGAAATAAGGTAACAGCATTTAGGGACTCAAAATAGTAAATGTGGGATCATGAGGGGAGGTTGGAGAAATGATTTCCCAATTCAGTTTTCATTCACTTTCTTACAGTAACAGCAGCTCAAGACATAATATTTTCTACTGCTTTTAGTCACTCACCTTCTGGTTTTCAGCATCTCGATACGTAAGCCCAAAGTAGTCTTTTTCTAGCAAGTTCAGATGTTCACATACTTTATCAAACAGTACTTGGCCTCTGGAGCGTTTCTGTGGAAAACAAAACAGGAAAATGGTTCAACACACTCAAAAAGGTTTTCTCAATTGCCATAAATAAAAATTAAAATTACTACTTCCTATAACATTTAGTAGGCAGCAAGCAAGCGTGACCACTTCACATATCATCTTTAGTAAAAAAGCTCAATAAAGTGGCACTCACCCTACGAAAGTCCACTGTTACAAACAAATAAATAAAAAGAAAAAATTATTGGTATCACTGAGTAAGTCCAGGCAACTTGTAGATGATTTCTAAGCAGAAGTAGCTGGGGAAATGATGGAAGCCTCAAATATCTCATGAAATAAAAAAATACTGACAGTGAATGGGTATAAAGGACCAACAGAAGCCATGTTTCAGAACACCCTACCTCAATCCCCATGTCATCAGATAATTAACCTTATTCCTTGTCTTAGGCACACCTCCCCTAAGAACTTTCTGTTCCAGTCTTCACTTAGAAATTCTAGCTATGGATCACATTTGAAAGCCCATTAAATTAATTTCATTAATTTATCTTTGGTTTTTTGCCACAAATATTAATTTTGTATTACAGTATTCAAATGTTCTCTTAATTTCTTTTAGAGGAAAATTCTTCCTGTAAAACCTAACAAAAATGTTCTTTAAAGATTTTAGGTATCATATGTAAGTATAAGATAGATAGATATGCTATATTTTTTACCATAAAGCAGTGATTATGAGGAAGGAAAAAGGTAGTCATCTTGGGAAAAAAATAACTGTCAGCTTAATGTATTGTGTTAAACAGTATCATATTTTCATCTAATCCTTCAAAGGTCTTTCAATATGGCCTTGGAAGACTGAGATAATTAACTGGCAACAGTTAAGCTGAACTACTTTTTGTGAAGTACCAACATTTCATATCTAATATACTAAAGCATATTTGTCTTCAAGATTTAATGTAACAACAAGGAGAAATATGAAAACTGATAAACACTGTGCATGCCAAATTAAGTATTCAGAAGACCTGTGAAGTGGTATGTATTGCTGTGCATCTGTAATTATATTGGAAGTTAATTATTCAGTCCCCTCAAGCATGACTATTTAGGAAAAGAGATAAATTTATGACAGAAATGTAAAACTTGAATTCTAGCTAGCTAAATAATCAATTATATATTTGAAAAAGTTTAAAAATGTATGAAGATTAATTTTGTATATTAGCAAAACTACATAATAACATTGCTCAATGGATATGAACAAATGGTGTGACAATGGAATGCTGCTCATTGATTTAAATATTTTTATTTACAAATAATAGCATAAAGTTTCTGAGTAATGTTTAACAAGTTATAAAGTTTTCACAAAAAAACGGATTCTTCCAATGCATCCATCGGTATTATTTCCAGTACACTGATAAAACAGAGGTTCAGAGAAGTTAGACAAGAGAGGCAGTGTTCTGTAATGGTTATGAGCACAGTGGTGTTAGCAGATAAATGTGGGTCTGAATCTTCATTATGTCCCTTGCAGCTATGTGAACCTGTTTTTCCCTCTGTAAAATGGGTAGGATATCATCTACTTCTTTGGAATGGTTGACATTTAAGTAAAACAAAGAATTCAAACTTGGTTCAGTGGTGGCACGTATCAAACATTCCACAAACATTATCCATCATAGCCCAATGACTGACAAATGGCAGGAGGTGTAATGGAGACCTCCCCATGCATTTCTGTCCTGGAAGCCCACCTACAACTCATGGCGCCAACAAGCAGCTTTAGTATGCCTGCATATCAATGACCTGCTACTACTTAATTGCTTTAGCTAGACCACAGTATTTACACACACACACACACACACACACACACACCCCACACACAAAAACACATCTGTGTCTGGACAAGTACTTTGTCAATGAGTAAAAACAAAGCAAAAACAAATAAACTTTTCCTTACAAAGCCTCCTATATTCTGTGACCCAGCAGACCACAGCCAGCCCCTCAAAGGAGGAATTGTTCCTGCTGATGCCTCAGGCTGCCTTCAGCATTGTTTTAATTATCTATCTTCTGGCTGCTGTGTTCTTCCTTTCGCCTAACGGGTGGCATGGATTAGCTCAAGCACAGACCCTATACTAACTGCCTGTTCCGGTTTCTCACAATTTGATTTCTATTAATGACTCATAGCTTTCTCTTGAAGAGACCAGATCTATTCCTACTGAATATTTTAAACATATTTTGAACACTATATAGACAGTCTCTAAAACAACTGCACAGTGGTGCATTTTTCATACTAGAGCTTTATTTTTTTGAGTGGGGGTGGGGCTTTTAGAACCAAGATCAGTTGTCTACACTCTGTGATAGTTGGTTTTGTGTAAACAGTGAAATTTCTACCTGCTAAATGTCAGCACAGCCACCAGCTACCTGGTTGACACTGGAAAAGCTTTTTAAGATATTTGGCCTTCATTTTCTCATTCCTGAGTGAGGATGTAAGGCTCCGTGGAGCAAGGTGATCATGAGTTTGAGCCTATAACCAGGGCCCTTTTACTTCTGGCAAACATTTTCAATGATTCTAATGATTACAGCGCTCTTTCCCATGGGACCAGACGTGGCTTCAGGACGCTTCTGCCCACTGACGAGATGCTGCTGGTGGGCAGAGTTGGGGCAGGGCGCGGAGTTGAAACTATTTTCCCTGGATGGAATTCCCTCTGCAATCTCTCCCAATGCCCCCAAATTCTTGACTTTTTCCTAGCACAGTATTCAACTTTTCAAGCCAATTATTTCTTCTCACTGACAACTATGCAGGACTTTAGGTAATTTAGGTAATGACATCTAAAATATGACTAAAACTCAACAATCAGACTGAAACTTTTAGAGAACTTACATTAAAGATTTAGTTCCCAAAGACATGATGTTCACTAAGTGATCAAATATATGTACTTTACTGTCACTGGGTGTGTTTATGTATAGCCATATTGAATCAAGAATTGGGTAAAATAAAAAAATTGCCAGAAGTATTCTAAATTAATGGATAATTTAACAAACTAGAGAAGAATAACAGTTTGTAGTCTTACTTGCTTTCTTGTGAGATGAGTCATATCTCTGACTCAAAGGCACATGTATTTCATGTAACCTTTCACTACTAACACCTGGACATCCAGAAAAGTTGGTATTGCTTCGCTAAAGTGCTTCTTTTTTCCCACTGAAAAATTATATCTGTTTCTGATAGAGTAAATGGGATATTACAGCTCAACAATTTGAAAGACCTTAATATCTTAAGAATGATAAATCTTCAAGCAATTTAACCGTTCATTCTTAACTATTTTAATTTGTTTTTATTTTAACTTAAAAGATTTCTAAATTGACTCATGAAGTTGTTGGGTGTTAGGAGAAATGTATAAAGAGAAAAACTTTAAGAGAGTGAAAAGACAAGCCACAGAGTGGGAGAAAATATTTGCAAACACATGCCTGATAAAGGACTGGTATTCAAAATATACAAAGAAATATTAAAATTCAACAATAAGAAAACAACCAAATTAAAGAAATGGCAAAAGATAAAAGACTGGTATCCAAAATATACAAAGAACTCTTAAAATTCAACAATAACAACCAAATTAAAGAATTGGCAAAAGATCTGAACAGATACCTCACTAGAGAAGGTATACAGATGTTAAGTAAGCATGTGAAAAGATATTCAGCATCATATGTCATTAGAATTGCTAAACTAAAATGACAATGAGATGTCAATACACACCTATTAGAATGGTTAACATTCAAAACACAGACACCAAATGCTGACAAGGACATGGAACAATAGGAGCTCTTATGCCTTGCTGATGAGAGTGCAAAATGGTACAGCCATTTTGGAAGACAGTCTAGCAATTAAACACACTCTTACTGTAATGATCCAGAGATTACACTGGTATTCATACAAAGGAGCTGAACATTTATGTATACACAAAACCTGCAAAGATGTTTACAGCAGCTTCATTCAACCTTGCCAAAGCTTGGAAGCAACCAAAGTGTCCGTCAATATTTGATTAGGTACATAAACTGTGTTACGATCCAGACAATGGGATATTATTCAGCACTAAAAACAAATGAGCTATCAGGCCATAAGAATATGTGGAGAAATCTCAAATGCTTATTATTAACTGAAAGAAGCCAATCTGAAAAGGCTACATGATGTATGTTTCCAACTGTATGATTCTGGAAAAGGCAAAACTATGGAGACAATAAACAGATCAGTGGTTACCGGGGGCTAGTGGGAAGACAGGATAAACAGGTGGAGCACAGGGGATTTTTAGGGCAGTAAAACTACTCTGTATGACACCACAGTGTGGACATGTGTCACTAAATTTTGTCAAAATCCATAGAATGTACCTCACAAAGAGTGAACTCTAAAGAAAACTATGGACTTCAGTTAATAATAATTTGTCAATATAGGTTCATTAATTGTAACAAATATAGCAAAGCACACTAAAATGTTAAAAATAGGGAAACAGCGTTGTGGGGAATATGAGGGGTTATATGAGAAGTTAGTACTTTCTGCTTATTTTCTGCACACCTAAAACTACTCCTCCAAGAAATCTGTTAACTAAAAAAAAAAAAAAAAAAAAAAAAAACAATAAAAATACTTAGGTCTTATTTTAAATGTTCACAAAACCATTTGTTACATACTCAAAAAGTTAATAAACTCCAAATGGTTTTACTTTTATCATAAGTAAGTAAAAACAAAATTTTATTAAGAGTAAACATTTTAGAAAAATCAAAAAGTTTATTCTCAGCACATACCAGTGAGAAAAGTAAAATCATTCTAGAAAACGCTGCCATCCTCCTCCATCCCATGTACACAGACGCAGGAACCTGGAGTCTAAAATGCCTGAGAGCTAAGTCAAGATGATCTGTAATGAACACAAGCTGAGCAACAGATCAAAGGGATTGCCCAGGAAATACAGGCACAACTAGGTAATCCAAACTACAAACAACTGAAATGATGTTTTAGTTAAGGTTCAAAGGCTTTCTTTTGGCACAAAATTCAAGAGGGATATATGTCCATCATCACCACTCAAATATAGCAGAGAGAATAAGGTTTTCTGAGGCATTAATGAAACTTCCAGCAAGTAAAAGATCATTCAAGAGCTTTACAGTATTTGTAGAACATTGGTTCTCAACACATGGCTTATCAGCCAGCATGTCCTGAGAAGCTGGTGTAAGTTGTTTATTATTTTTTTTAATTGTTCACTTAGAAGAGCAGTTTTTAAAAATTAATTTCAGAATGCTTTAGTATGAAGAATTTCAAACATACAAAAGCAGAGAGAACAATACAATGAAACACTGCATATTCATCATGTAGCTTCAGTGAATGCCTTTTGAGGACCACAAACTTGGTTCATCTATTGGTCCATTCAGCTAATCCTCCTGGTTATCCTGAAGTATCTCAGCAGTTAATTTTATCTCTATATGTCTTAGTATATATCACTACTCTTAAAAAATGTAATCTTAACACTTTCATCACAACTCAACAAAGTTAGCAACCAGTCCTTAATATCATCTAACATCTAGTTAGCATGATCTTCCTTGACATATGGAAGTTATGAGGTTACATCATGAGAAACCCATTAAAAATGGGAAGTATCATTAAGTTGTAAGTGCATTTAATAC
Organism: Manis pentadactyla; assembly: GCF_030020395.1. Taxonomy (NCBI): domain Eukaryota; kingdom Metazoa; phylum Chordata; class Mammalia; order Pholidota; family Manidae; genus Manis; species Manis pentadactyla. The sequence continues at coordinate 114,563,063 of NC_080024.1, read as the reverse complement.
ATCTAACCTACCAAACTTCATAGCTTAGTCTAGCCTACCTTACAAGTGCTCAGAACACTCCCATTAGCCTGTAGTTGGGCAAAATCATCCAGCACAAGCCTATTTTATAATGAAGTATTGAATATCTCATGTAATTTATTGAATACTGTACTGAAAGTGAAAATCAGAATGGTTGTGTGGGTGTGAAATGGTTGTAAGTGTTTCAGTTGTTCATCCTTGCAATCATGTGGCTTGCTGCCCAGTGTCATGGGAGAAGATTGTACCATGTATTGCTAGCCCAGGAAAAGACAGAAATTTAAAGTACATTCTACTAAATATGTATCACTTTCACACCATCATAAAGTAGAAAAATCCTAAGTCGAACCATCAAATGTTGGGGACTGCTTGTACTTTATAGTTTCCCCAGTTATTTCAAAGATTTCGCCTTCTTTTCAGTTTGTTTGCCAGGTCCACACACTGAAGTTGGCTAACACCTCTTTAGTCTCTCTTAATTGGCAAGTTCTCCACTTACCCTGGTTTTCCCCTTGAAATTAATTTTTCCAAGAGACCAGCTCATTTGTCTGTAGAGTTCCCTCAGTCTACACTTTACTGTTTGCATCTCCATGGTGTAATTCAACTTGCTCCTGTCTCCTGTATTTCCTGTAAACTGGGAGTTAAATCTAACAGCTTGACCAGATTCTGGTTTGACTGTTTCCGTAAGTGATGCTGTGCCATTTCATCAGAGACATAGTGACTCTGGCTTTTGTTGTGATGTTAGCAGTCTCTGATGATCATTGCCCTAGATCCATTAATTTGAGGTTGCAAGTTGAGAATATTCTAATCCTAATCAGTCCTCCTTCATTTATTAGTTGAAGTATGTCTAGAGAGATACTTATGTCAGAATTGCTTGTTTACCCAGTGACATAGTTTGATGATGAAAGTCAGTGTTACTGTTTGCTTCTTTCCCTTTAAACATTTTCAAGATGAGTTGGCTCTCTAGCATCATCCAGAAGTCACCAATCAGATACTTTGTTTTGTACCATCATTATGAACTCATGTTTTGACATAGATTTGTTGTGTTCTAGTTCATTACAGATGTCACCCATATTGATGCTCTAAATGTCCCCAAATGCTCTGCCTTGCCTATTGCCTGTCAAATCTCACATCCTTTATGACACCTCTCCAGTGTCATTTCTTTAAAGTATTTCCTGTCCTCCCAGCCTAGTGTGATTTCTCTGCCCTTTGGACATTTATAGCACTTCACAGCACCAAGAGGGGACTTGCCATATTCTGCCTTACATCACAGCTGTCTTCTGCACACTTACCTTATATCCCCAACTACTATAAAGACGTGCCTGGTGTCATCATGCCCCCTGTATTTATCTTTTATGAGGCCACATTTTGGTCAAACACCATTAAGAGATAAAAAAGGTAACTTGATGAAACTTTACATAAAATTCTTTCACTAGCATATCATAACCAATGTTACAGAAGCCATATTTTAAACTACTGGTTTTCAAATGTGGATCCCGGGAGCATTTAAGAAACGTCAATGGCCAGGATCCCACCTGATATCAAATCAGAATTTCTGAAAGTGGGCCCAAGGCATCTGCATGGTTTTAAGATTCCCCAGGTGATTCAGACAGGCATGGTCGACAGCTACAGTTTAAGTTAAATTATGTTTATAACTTTAAAATTCTTAACTCTGAGAACTCTAATATTTCTTTTTTTGAGGAAATGTGTAAGTTTTTCAGATTTACTGTTGACCTTTAAACAGCATGGTTTGAACTGCCTGGTCCACATATATGTGGACTTTTTTTCAATAAATACATTGGAAAAACTTTTGGAGATTTCTGACAATTTGAAAAAAAAATTTTTTTTCTCAGCTTGCTTTATAGCAAGAATAGAGTATGTAAAACATATACCATACAAAATAGTGTTATGCAACTGTTTATGCTATATCGTAAAGCTTTTCAGTCAACAGTAAACTCAATAGTTAAGCTTTGGGGGAGTCAGAAGTCATACGTGGATTTTCAACTGCCTGGGGGGTAATCAGTGTCCCTGACTGCCTGGTGGTAGTCAGTGTGTTGTTCAAGGATAAGTTGTAGTTTAGGCCCAAACCGATTTCTTCTAGGCCTCCTATGCCAACACCCTCAGCTGCATTATGAGAATATTTGTTTACATACACACATGCTTAAAATCTTAAGCCATCCTTTCTAACAAATTTTCTTCAGGAATTTAAGTCCTGAACAAATGATACACCAGCCAAATGCTGGAAAAATAAAAAAACAAAGGAGGAATGCTAAACCACCAAACTGTAAAAAAGCAAACAAAAAACAACTAATATTTAAAGCTAGGAATGAAGTACACAAAATAGAAATGTTTTTGAGTTTGTGGAGTGTTTAAGTGCCAGCGTCTTCCCATTGTAGAGCTAAAATACAGAACCTACTGCACTACTAAAGAACAACCCCCAGGGGATTGCCAAATGTCTTGATTTTGTTACAACAGAGCAGAAGCATATTCCCCAGGAGGTTAGGGAGGCGACTGGGTGGAGCGAACACACAGTGCTGAGCCCTGGGAAGGGCCGAGGAAGGAGCTGAGCTGACCTGGAGACAGTTGCACCTGCCGGTGTTTCTCCCCAAAAGAGCAAGTGCCTTGATGCTCAAGTCCCTGGAACTCATTTCTTACCCTGTGCTGAAGACAATGAGTACAAAAGCAGGAAGCACCGATCATACTACATCTTAACACAAGACTTAACAATAGAATCTGTGCTTTTTCTTCAGTCTTACAAAGCTATAGCCAGCCTGAGAGAAGACCTCCTCTGGCAAAGGCTAAATGCTGACATTAGAGGGATTTGCAAAGTCAAACGTAATTTTCTAGCTCTGGAAGATGGGTTGCAGTTCTTATCTACCTGAGGCTGCATAATCACCAAGAAAATGAGACAGAGAAAGTTGTGTTGCCTGAGAACAGGAGCTAATCAGCAGTCCCCAAGTCACAGGAACGGGAGGGTTCCCCAAATCCGCAACAGGATGTGTGTGCTTTTCAATTTTCCTCACTTAGAATTAATTTCCTCAGTTAGAACTGATTTCCTCAGTTAGAATTCTCTTTATTTCTAAATGACTGCAGCACAGCTTACCTAGAGTTTAGGAGCATCTAGGTCAGAGCTTGAGTCCTAGTCAGACACCTGGACTCTGTGTAAAGCCATCTTTCCTGGGTTTTCCTTTTTTTCTTCTGGATTCTTGACAGAAATACATTCCAACCCTGTTTGCCCTGAAATGTAAGTGATGAGTGGATTCTTTTTTAATCCACACTTGGAAAATACCAGGAGGCTGTAGTCCACCCAGGAACAAAGGATGATGGTGTCTGGTGTCTGGTCTGTGAGTCCATAAACCATTCAGAGAGATCTGAGGCTGTGAAGGTCTAAGATATGGCTGTCCTACATGCACCTACTCCCTTTTGGGGCTTTATGACTCAAGTGTATATTCAATGCCAAGCACAGATACTAGGTCTCAGCACAAGACTTAACAATAGAATTTGTGTTTTTTTCCACATTATCCATATCATCACTGCCAGAATCCATTCCCATGGGGCCAGAACTTAATGGAATTTTCTATTCTAGGTACTAATCCCAAATGTGATCCAGGCAGCATATTCTGAAAGGGCTGACATGAGAGGCAGAGTTGGCATTTCCTCCACCTAGATGTTATATATATGGGCCAGCCCTTTCTTTAAATTCATGAGTAATCAGCTTCTCAGAAAACCATGACTGTTACTCTTTCAAACAGTAAGTCAATCATGTCCACGTTCTTGCTCAGTTATGTTACCAGTGATGATCTTGAATGTTCTGTTAAAATATGAATACAGAACTATTTCCTAGTCTTGATAAGTTTTTAAACAAAACAGGGATTTATTTTTATGCCTCAATTATCTAGAGATTATAATTCAACTGGCATTGTATAAACATGTCTAAAATGGGCATCCCTACCCATTTAAGCTTGTTTTTTCCCACCATCCTATTCTATGTCAACCCCGAGGCTAGACCTTGATTCTACAACTGGCTGGCTCTTGTGAGATTAAACAAGTTATTTAATATTTCTGAGCTTTGCTACCTTCATTATAAAATGGAAACAATACTGGTATTTACTCATAGGATGTTGTGTTAAATAAAACACAGGAAAGCACACTGCCTAGCTCATGGAAAGCAATAGCCAACAAATGTTAGCAATTATTATTAGGCCTTTTTGATAAGCAGTCCAATAACGTTAGGGTTTCTGAAGTTGAAATTTGGTATAGAGAACGACCTACTATTGAAATCTTATTCCTTGTGTAGTGAAATCATCCCACTTCTCTTATGATAAATCTCACACAAACCTGAGAAATTGTTGAAAAACAATATTATTATCAGTAAATTCAGTGTACATTCCCTGACCACTTACAAACACACACAGAATGATTTTTTAATGTGTATTGGGTATACTGGCATATTTTGGTACATCCTATGCTAAAACATAAGACGGTAATTTATTATCTATATGGCATACAGCCCCGCCAAAACAAGAATTGTTCTGATTGTTCAAATTCAATAGAGTCGTCCTATGTTTTGACTGAGATTTCACAGAAACTCTTAGCATGCAGGCAACAGGAGTGCCTTCCTGCCCAGTAAGCCCCTCTACCTTTTTTTTAAAAGAGGCCCTCTTCTTTCAGCCAGGCTTTCTGCCTTCATTTGTTGTCGCAACATCAGCCTCTTTCGAAATCAGACTTTCGTGCTCGGAGACGTGCACTGTGGTAGATAATAGCTTTCCAGTGAAGCATGCTTCTTGCCGGCCAGCAAAAACAGTGGGCTTGGATTTTTACAAAGAGTTTCCCATCGCACATATGAGATGTTGGCAGTGAACCATCAGACAACATTTCCTGCTGTTAATCTGCTAAGGATTCAGGTCACTAAGCCAATGTGTGCAAAAGGAATGTAGAAAAGGAAGCCTAAGAAAGAGGAATGTTTGAAAGAGACACAAACTTAAACTTGAATCATGTAAAATAACTGTAGTATGCAATTCTGAATGGGAGTTTTTCCCATGAGAGGAAGTACTTAAACTCCTAAAACAATTTGCAGGAAAAAAAAAAAATCAAACAAAAACCCAAGTTGTGATTTATAAATTCATTTGATCAAATAAAGAGTTGTAGGCAATGAAATATATTGATGATGAAACGTGACTTTTTAAATATCAATTTAATGAGAATGCAGCTGCAACACTATTAATTTTCAACTCTGTAAGGCTTTGATGGTCGAAAGAATAGAAGAATATTGTCATTGCTTTAAATAAATATGTACTAAATGAACCTACGCCCTTTCTATCAATTGTTTGTTTTAGCCAAGGCTGTGAGTAAGGGTTTTTATTATATAAACTACCCATATAATTTAAAAGTATAATTATATCCTCTCCTAGTTAAATGTTAAGTTTATGAGCTAAAATGATCCTACAATCTATAAAACACCTGTAATGAATTATCCTTAAATTTCTGGTAAATATCATAGGATAGATGATTATACTTTAAGTGATACCAAGATCATTTGAGCATTTTGTAGCTCAGATTAGGATTTAAAATCCAGGAGACGGAGGAAAAAAGCCTTTCCATGCATGAAATAGTTTGAGTCTACATACATTTTCTTCAACTTTTTATGACACACGTAATACCTCATATGTAATACTCCGGGTGCAGCTGGCTCTCCACGTCAAAGGCTGGCATTGTTGTCTGACACCACGCTGCAAGGGGCATCCTGGTTTAATACTGCCCGAGCTCACAATCCTGAAAAGCCAGTGCTAATCCTCTTTGCCTGTCAGTGTCCAGTCTATGAATGCTGTTGGGGAGGAGGCTGCTCAGCCGGGCTTAGAAGGGAGGCCTGGTCCTTATCTCTAGAGCCGAACAGACAGGGCCAGCTCCTCCGGTCAGCAGAGCCAGAGGCCGGAGGGGAATGAGGGGGCCCTCGCTGCAGCAGCAACAAGAGCTCTTGTAACCTGGAAAGAATGTTAGTCACTGTTGTGAACTGAATCTAAGGTGGTTATTTAAGTACTGTGGTTAAAATCTTTTTGAAAAGTGTGAGTGGCATTAGTATAAAGCAGTAAATGATAATTGTCTAAAATTTAAATGAAGAGGCAAAATGAATTAAGAAAACAAATCGCTTTTAAAGTAGCCCTAATAAACAACTATAACACTTCTTTATTTACAAGAAAACTGAAAGCATTCTATTCAAGCAAAAAGCAAACTATTATGCACTCTTTCAGATTATTCTGCTTTTCTGGTGCTCACAAGTGCTGGGCTTCCCTGCACTCAGAGTTGAGCTGCAAGAGCCGGGGCTGAGGGGGCAGCAAAGACCTATGATCTGGGAGCCACCGTGGGATGTACAGTGACATCCCAAGGAGGTCACCCCTGAGATTTTATCAAGTTTAACTTCTGTTTTTATGTTAAAAATCTCAGGGAGAGTAAGTATGTGTGGCAAGACCAGTATTTGACTATCCGATTCAACAGTGAGAGATGCTCTGGGACACAGGCAGCCACAGTGGACGGTGGCAAGACCTCATCACCCTCACAGCCTCTCCAGTTTCCCTGTCAGTGTTCCCGCAGCTCTCCACACTCCATCACACACCCTTCCTTCAGCCTCCTCTCCTCCCAGGCTTCCTCCTGACCAGCAAATTCTGCACAGGCAATCTCTTCACAACCTGGAACATTCGACCAGCCCCTTTTGGATCTCTACTTGAGCACTGCTTCCTCAAAATTGCACATCTGACCTCCAGGAGCAGCCCAAATCCCAGAGAACTGGCTTACACAGCTCCTGCACTGCTCCATGAGGGTGGCAGTTTTGCACTGGTTTCTCTTCTGATTTGAGTCATGTTATGTTATCCTCTCAGTAAGCAGTTTTCATTCACGACTGGATTCCCAGCATGAACCACAGTGCGTAGCAGAGAGAAGAATTATTATTTTTTCAAATAGGAAAGAAAATCAAGCTAAATAAATGCATCTGGGGTTGATTTCCTCTTTCAAAGCTTTTGATAAACTGCTCTGATCTTGGAAATTTGTTCATGACCAGTTTATGTTTTTCTACCATGTGGGTATCATCTGCACTGGCCAGATCTAAAGTGTTGGCTTTTTTCCCCTCATTTTTGCATGAAGGCAATACAAATAAAAGACCTATTGATTTTTTAAATCCCTCTTCAAATGCTGCAGGTTATATTGTTAATACATTTCTCAAGTTTTCCTGAAGGAGATGTGGTTTTATTGTTACTTTCCTCTGATACACACTTAATCCCTGACACTAAACTAGAGAGACATAAGGTAGATCATGGTTTTTAAGGACTTCCTTTGGCTAAGCTTGAATTAGACTAGCCTGATCCCCCAGGTATTAACAACCTGCATCTTCACACCTTGTGATAAAGGTGCACAGTAGGTCCAGCTGTAGTATGGGAATGTGTCCTGGATTCTCCTTCTAAATTTTTATTTAAAACTCATTGATAAGCAGGAAGAACATTCTCTCTCCCCCATCTAACTAAAGGAGAATAGAAAGATAAATGCAGAAGGCAGATTGGAAAATCAGCTATTTAGTGTACAATTAGTCCTGACACCTAAAAACTGTTCTAAAACTAAAGTTAACATTTTTATAGCTGTCACATTATTTAGTGGGTTTACAGTTTACAATCCTATAAAGGAAGTGGTTTATATTCACATATCTAGGCATATATTTTGCTTCACATTATCTTGAAGAGTGAGAAAGAAATTACATTACTCAAGGTTGAACATTTTTTAAGCTGAAATCACTGAAGTGATGCTCTATGAAGTGCAGTGTTGGGGACTTGATTATCATTGTCTCTCTACAAGGGCCTGGATCCAAACATTTGAGGTCTATCTTCCCCTCCCCCTCAGGCATGTTCATGGCCCACATCCTTGCAGGAGGTGATGCTTTCTCTGTGAAAATGTTGCTGTCAAGCCCTCACCTCTCTTGAGAGAGACCCATTTCATTCTTAGTTCTGCTCTTAAAAATATAGTTCTGCAATAAACTGACACCATAAAAAGCCACACATCTCGGATACTTAACAAGAAGCATAATCCCCAGCTGACAAATCATTACGTAATGTTCAGTAAAGGTTTGACTGAGATAAATAACAATGATTGAGCCCTTCCTGATGGCTATTCATGATCTACTCTTGGAATAAGCTGACAGTTCTCTCAAACAATTGGACCTGGAATAAACGTGCTTCCTTTGGACACCTGGGGTGTTTTGACTGCATCAAGGTTTTCTCCTCAGTGCCTGCCAGAGAGCTCCGAACATGTGTTTTATGTACTAACCTCATTCCTGGCTTCTTTTACTTTCTCTTGGTTCTGCTTTCTACAAATTTACTTTCTTCTCCTTAGATCATGCACACTTACGTAAAACATCTTTAATCCTTGTTAGAACATGGCAGGCATAACCAGTGGAAGCCCCAAGTTAAAATGAAATATATTTTTAAAACAAATTACATTTCCAATGTTGGTGGGGTTTTTCCCCCATGATAATGAATTGTTGCCCATTGTTGCTATGAAAGGAGTGTTGCAAATCATGACACTGTGGACTGTTTTTTGTCTAAAGGAATTACTGGAGACCTTAACTGAGGCATTTTGCTTGGGGTAATCATTTCAAACCGTTCTTTGCTTTACAAGCTCAGTCTAATGGCATTTTCCTAAAGGATCTGGTGGCTCTTTAATGACTTTATTTGCTGTCACCATGGTATTCCACAAGAAATAACAAGCCCCTTTATTCTTTCCAGTTTTCCAAATGCCATAATAAGAACCAATTCCTTGTGCCGGCTCTACATCTGCACACCATCACTCATTCCTATAAGCAGCAGTGGGGAAAATTAGGTACATTCCAAAGTGTCAATATGACTTAGGGAAAGGATTTTCTTTCACCCTTATTAGAAAGTGACTCCAAATGTACACACCAGTTAAACACAGCTGTGTGTCATACTGAACAAATACATCCCATATAGCAAAGATGTCTTGTTTGTTAACAAGAAGAAACCCTCATTGATCAAAGCATTTCATGAATTAATATCTAATCTGGCCATTTTAATTTGCTATCTGTAGAGATATAGTGGACCCAAAGAGCAGGAACAGTCACTAGGCAACACTAACAAAATAGGGCTGTCTTGGCAGAAGCAATAGGAAGACCTAAATTCTAAATTCGATTTTTCTGGAAATAAATATTCATAATATCCTCTGGCAAGGGAAATCACACCGACAGTTTCAGGAAGCTAACTATATTGCTGAAGATGTTATGTGTTCTAACAAAGACCTCCCACAACTTGGAATGTGACCTCTTCTAGAAGAAACAAATAGAAAGCTTAAAGTGCATTGGCTGACCTACAACCAATGCAACTGAAGAGGAAAAGAAGACTTCGCTTCTCTATAGTGAGAGAGACCCACACTAGGCATTCACTTCTAGAAGCCTTGTGCCGGGACCAAAGGGGAGGCCCTAGGTTGGGGCAGGAGCATTTCTTGAATGAAGATCAAGGTTACCAGTGTTGCCAACTGGTAACCTGCTGGAGGCTATGCATAAGGAGCTTATTTTTTCTAGTTCAAGATAAAAGTCTTAAGAGAACTTTCTGAATAGCACCCATTCTTCCCAGTTTATAGTATAATCATGGTATCTTAAAAATCACAGTTCTATAGCACACTAATGCAAAACTACTCCTAAGTCTTCTTAAGTCATATGAAGGAATCAGGGATCTGTCATTCCTTGTCAGAAATGTAATGTTATACTTCTCCACTTTCTGTTACTGAAAGTCAAATGTACAAGACAGCAAAAAGCCAAATTAAGGAAATAAAAGGAGAGCTAGCAATGAACTGGGGGGAAGCATAAGAATCCCTTCCAATGACTGATAGCACTTAATTTTTCCTCAATAGATGGTACTTCATAAAATCTCCACTTCCTGTTTTCTACACCCAACAGTGCAATGCTTCAGTGGAGTTTGGAAATGACACTGGGAATGCTTTTCCAGGTAGACTCTCCCTTTGAACCATCTGAAGGAAACTCACTCAACCACAATTACTACCTTAATATCCCCCTGGGGTCAGGCACACCTGGCTCATAGGCTGAGGGTACAGCCAAAATGGCCCAGGGTGGGTGAACAGAAGTACCTGAGGGTGGAGAGGAGGGAAGATTTGACAAAGTGCTCCCTACACCCAACTTTAAATGTTACCATTCCCCAGGGCTCTGCCATTAAACACTCTTTTTTTCTTACTTATTCACTGACTATCTGCACACTCATAAAATTAATCAGTGTAAAAGATACTGGCTCCCACAAAGCCTATTGGCCTGGCCTCTCTTACAAATGCTGACTGACATATCCACTTGTAATAGTGGACTGTTACTTTCATGTTCCAGGCATTTTAAATTGTACAGGTTTGGATGAAGTTCATTACTTTCTCCCATCAACTTTTCTTCTTGTATTCTACATGTGTCTATGTAGCTACTCCATCTAGGAAGTTGGAAGTCATTATGAGTTACTGTCTCGTCATACCCCCCGCCAACACACACACACACATCCAAATAATCAAGTCTGCTTGTTTTCAGGATAGTTCTTTAAAATCTGCTCTCTCCCCTGGTCTCACTGCCACTGTCTTGGTGCTGGTCCTCAGCATCTCTCGCTCGGTTCATTGTAACAGAGCTGACTATAGTGTACCTGTTTCAAATCTCTTCCTCTTCAGTTACTATTTACTAGAAGTATGTTTAAAAACACAAATGGCCAAATAGCTCTACTATGTAAAGCCCCTCAGAAATCCCATCACCTATTGTGATAGGCAGAATTATAAAATGACCCCAAGATTCCTGCCCCCTCATACATACCACCATTATACACCTGCATATGCACCATTATACACCTGCATAATGCAAGGGACAGTAGATAGAGTGGGTCTTATTCCCATGATTATTTATACTACTTGACACAGATGACCTTCAGATGGGAACATTGTCTGGGAGGTCCTGACCTAATCATGTAAACCCTTAAAAGCAGAGTTTTCTTCTGGTAACAAGGGAAGGTAAAGAGAGATTCCTAAGTAGAAGGTGAGGGAGGCTGTGTGCTTAGATGGGGGGACACCTCCAAGAGTGGTCCCTGTCTGACAGCCAACAAGGCAGTGGGGACCTCAGTCCTACAACCAGGGGAAGTGAATTCTGCCAACAGACTGAAGGAAGGGAGCATGCATCTTTCCCTAGTACAGCCTTCAGATAGACATGTGATTGGTGAACACCTTAATTTCTGCTTTATGAGACCCAGAGCAGAGGACCAGCCAAAAAAATGTAAGATGATAAAAATGTGTTGTTTTAAGTCACTACATTTATAGTAAATCACAAATTGTTGCACAACAATAGAAAATCCAAATACCTAAACAATACTCAACTTTGCTAGCACATCAAACCCATGCTTCCTGACAGGTACCTGGCCTTCCTTTCCAGCTTTATCTGTCTCATCTACCCTCTTTGAAATCAAGTATTTCAAATATACTTGATTTTATACCTCTTTATCTGTCCCTATTTGAAACAGAATTAAGTAAATATCCTGAGTATTATTAGAATTATTCTGGGAATTTAAAAACAAAATATGTGAATGTCACTTGACCTTAGGTATCTTAAATACCACTGCAGGGACAGTCAGTCAACATTTTCTAATAATTAATATCTACCTTCCAAATAGTGATTGGACACATGCCACCATTTATAACAACATGAACCACAATTGAGGAATCTTTACTCCCAAGGAGGTATTTACAAATACCTGAAGATCTGCAGTTTTGCTTTCTATACATCAGCCCTATTTCAAAACCTAGATCCTTGAAGAGAAAGAATCCAGGAAACATGTCTAGGCAGCCACTCCCAAATATTCAAGTAAGAGAGAAAGCTCTCTACAGTAGTAGGGGACCGGTCAGTCCCAACATGAAAAGGAAGTGAGGTGGGTACATTTTCATCTCTTTCCTTCTTCCTGGCTGCTTCTATAGTGTCCCTAGTTATTCTGCCAAAACCCAGCATACCATAGAATTCCTAATATGATGAAGCAAAAAAAAAAAAAAAAAGACTCCCACATCCTATACTTGTTACAGAACAACAAACAGGGAATGACCTGATTTTTAAAGACACTTGAAATAAAACTGAACAGTAAGGAACCCCCTTTGAGTATACCACTCAGAGTTACTAGGTAAGAAATCAGGACATACAGTGAGTTCAGGCGAAGGGGACCTAGAAAGTGCTCTGTGCCAGCCTCGGCAGGGTTTAAAGATGGAGAGCAGAGTGACGTCATCAGGCCCCTCCTGTAACAGACTTTCCGACATGATTTGAGGGAGTTCATTATTGAAGCCAAGGAGCACTACCTCCTCGTTCACTATAGAATGTGAGGCGGTTCAGGATAAGAGACTAGCACTAAAAGCCAGAAATGGAGTGTGTGTGATTATTTTCAGAACATAATCAGGCTTGTTAAACACCTACTGATTTCTGACACAAAAGTGGTATTACCCTAGCTGCTTCCTCTGTCTAATCTCAGCAGGTTCTAGCTGGGCAGTGTGAGTAAAAGCAGGTTTCCTATTTTCCAGGTCAGTTTCTGAGCCCTAACAAGCTTCCAGATGAATGGTTTTTTTAAAAAAATCATAAACACAAGCAGTTACTTCCTGTTCATATTTAATACAATTGTTCAGCATTTCCAAAGTGGCCAATTAATGATTAGCTGATGAAACAAACTACAAATGGAGAATCAAGATGAAATTCACTCAAACTTAAGAAAACACTTACCAGTGTCTAATATACTGTTAGGTGATAAAAGCAAATATCTAAATAGTATGGAATATATCCTGTGGTTTTGTTGTTAATACTGAACTTTTTTAGAGCGATTTTTGGTTCACAGCAAAATTGAGGGGAAGGTCCAGAGATGATCCATATATTCCCTGCTCCCAACATGCACAGCCAGAGGGGGACATTTGTTTCTACTAATGAACCTACATTGAAACGTCATAATCACTTAGAGTTCATAGGTTATAGGAGGTCAGGATAACTGTATAGTGACATGTATCCCCAATTACAGTATCATACAGAGTGCTTTCACTGCCCTAAAACTCCTCTGTGCTCTGCCTATTGATCCCTCCCTCCTTGTCCCATCCCCTGGCAATCACTGATGGTTGATCTATAGTTTTTACCATCTCATAGTTTTGCCTTTTCCAGAATCTCATATAGTTGGAATCATACATATAGAGCTCTTCAGGTTGGCTTCTCTCACTTGGTGATATGTATTTAAGGTTCCTCCATGTCTTTTCATGGCTTAGTAGTAGCTTATTTCTTTTTGATGGTGAATAATATTCATTGTCTAGGTTGTACCAGTTTTATTTATCCATTCACCTACTGAAGGATAAAAGCAAATCTCTAAACAGTATGGAGACTATGATCCCACATTTTTGTTAACAGACCACCATTGTATTTTATTTATATTCTTACAGACAAGGCCTAGAAGGCTATACATTATATTTTATGTGGTGGAAGTTGTATAAAGTTAGAGAAACTTTCAAGTTTGCCAATCGTCCTTGGCCCAACAGGGTCCCTGGCACCAGTAAACATATACTGTTCCCTCTTTCTACCACTCATGGCAATTCTGTGAGTTCTGGTTTACAGATGAGAAAACTGATGACTTCAGGAGATGAATAACTTACAACAAATGGCAAAGCCAAGATGCCACCCTGGCTACTGCTGCTATGAAATGTTGCTTCCCACAAGTTAATACTCTAAAGTTCAAAATTCAGTTCTTTACAGAGTCAACTGAAAAATCCCATCTACTGTACAACTATCCTCCAGTCTGATTTGACTGATGATACCCCCATAGATATTCAGATATTAGGGTATCTATACATTATGAGTTTCATTAACACACTTTTTAAAGTCTAGGTGTGAATGATCCTTTTAATTGAAATACTAACTGCTGGTTCCACAATTGGGTGAATGGATCCAAAGTAAAATTAGAGTTCAACATTTCTACTGTTCTGTCTTTAGTGAACCCAAAATTTGAGTAGAGCAGCATAAAAACTGATCAGGTGTTTCTTAGCAGAAGTCCCTGGCTATTTAAGAGAGTTAAAATGTCAAAGTAGAATCTAATTTTTAATTTAATTTAGAATTTCTAAATGACCCTCTATTTATTGAAGCAACTTGAACTAGATACTCTGAGCATGTCTGTCTGATACAGAAATCTTGAGAGAATGAGGAAATGTAAGAAAAATGCAAAACCTTGGCAAAAATGGTTAACAACATATTTTTCACATCTTGATAGCCCCACATGAAGCTTGCATTCAAAGCTAAATACATTACTTGCCTTCAAATCAGTGCCAAAACTGACTGCTGTAATTTATTGATTTATAACCAATAAAAATTTACCATAGCATATGTGTTACCAACCAAAATAAAGGAAAGGAAGCTATTCAAAATCACTATGTAACATTTTAGCAGAGATTTTTCCTCTATTTCACAACTTTTCCCATCTCCTGCTGAATTATTTGCCATATCCAAACAGCAAACATACCTGAACTGAAATATTACTATATTTCCTCTTCCTCTTCTGCTATAAAAATTAACAATATCATAAGAACAGTAAAAACCAGAAAAGGTATTCACTCATAAATGCAGTTTAGTGTCTCCCTGTAAATTATAAATGCTTTACAATTAAGAGCACCACAGTCACCTCTCTTTACATGCCAATCGGACACTGGACCCTAAGGCATATGTGCCAGCCAGGCCCTGAGACTAATTACTGCCTGACTGTATGCTGCCTTGTTAGGCTCAATCAGCCAATGTGTATATGCCAGCAGGCCAAAGTCAGCTCTTTGTAAACATCTTACCCCATTTTACCAACAGGCCTTGGTATCATACTGTACTCTTCTTCCTTGACCTACTTCTTTATTTTGTTGGAATTCACACACACACACAAAAGCACACTCATCACACACATTTTGGGGGCTGAGAATTGAGTTCATCTTCTCCTCCAACTCTGAGAACCTGTGATTCCCCCAGATTTCAACTCTGAATTCAAAAAAGGGTCACAGGTGCTATTCTTAGACATCAGAATTTGGAGACAAGATCAACAGACACCTGCTTCTGAAATTGAAGGAAATTAGAAAAACTGGTATCAAATTCAAGAGGTTATCCACCACGTAGGAATCTTCCCAGGTTTTTATCCATCTATGAAAAGATTTTCTATTCTTGTGGCTAATAGCAATAGTCTGCCTCCTTCCTAAACATCCTCAAGGACCAAGAGTACTTCCATGAAAAGGAAGGCCTCAATTTACATGCTAACTAAGGGGAGATGAGCTATCATCTTGAAAATTATAGCCTGTCTTTCATGGGGGAAATGCTATAATTATGAAATGAACAGACAATTGAACAGGAAAACTGAAACAAAAATCACTGTATTGTGAAAACAGTTCCTCTCCAGAAGGGAGGATTAGGGTCCCCAGTTTAAGCTAGCCTTTCCGCTTTAAGTTGGATATGTGGATAACTGTAGAACCTGCCTAAAAATCATTTTCTATTAAGACGAAGCTTGAGTCAAGCCTAAATCTTGTTCCATACACCACCTTGATGAACTTCTATATAATAGCTCTCCAGCTATTTTCCCCTTATTACTCAAAATAAAGTGTTGCTTCCAAGTTCTACTCCTCACATAGCATCTTATTTCATGTAGTATAACTAAAACCAAAAACTTGGCAATTATTTTGAGAAATTAAGTTTAAGAAGTCTTGAGAGAACGACATTCTTTCCATTGACTTAACTTATCTCTCTTGGGTAGGATCTGCACATGACCTCATCTTGTTCCCAGGGAGGCCTAACAAAGCTACTTCAAGCCTAGTCAAGCCATCCTGTTGATTAAAAGAAACTTTTAGAGTCTCTACTGCAAATGGGCTTCAAGGAGGTTTCAAAGCCTTCCTGCCACCAGAGTAGGGGAGGGGAGGGGAGGAGAGAGAAGTAAGGGAGGCTGGAGAAGGGACAGGGAAATGAGTCAAGAGAATAAAGAGTAGAGACAGACTTTGGACAGTCTCACTGTCTTCCACTCAACCAAAAACTACACATATAACTAATTTCGAAATTCAGAAAAATTAATCAATTTCATGTCAAATGCTTATACAGAATTACAAAAAACCATAGATATTTAAGAACCTAACAAATATATTATCAAATCATCTGAAAAGCAGATCTTCCTCCTTTTCTTTCTCTCTTCTTTCTAATAGTTCTCAAGCCCATGCTGGAGAAGAATGCAGCTGACCCTTGAACAACATGGATTTGAACTGTATGGACCCACTCATACATAAAATTTGTTTCCAATAGATACATTGGAAAACCTTTTTGGAGATTTGCAACAGTTTGAAAAAGCATTTCTTTTCTCTAGCTTACTTTATAGTAAGAATACAGTATATAATACATATATACAATATGTGTTAGTTGACTGTTTATGTTATCAGTAAGGCTTCTGGACAACATTAGGCTATTGGTAGTTTGGTGAGTCAAAGTTACATGTGGATTTTCTATTGTCCTGTGGGTGGGCCCCATGTTGTTCAAGGGGCACTTGTACTGTATTTCAGTTTCTTCCTTCTGCTGCTACAGAATTTGGATGTTTTGATATGTCCCAGTAAAAAGTCCTGGAGCAGAGGGCAGGAGACCTGGTTTCTAGCCCTTCTCTGCCTTTTCCAGGCTGTGTATCCTCAGGCACACCATTAACTGCTCTAGGCCTGTTTCTTCATCAATGAAACAAGGTACGAGACAGTTATTTCCAATGTTCCTTCTAGATCTGAGACTATGACTATCTGAGTATGACATTCCTCTGTCTAAGCTTGAAGACTTTGACTCATTTCATTTTCCATGCCTGGAACATAATAGGCCCTTAAGAAATATTTTTTACTATAACCTCTGCAAAATTGGTAAAACTTCTTAGCATCTTTTGCACAGTGTGGTGTTAGTTCTATGAACTGATACTAAAAATAAGAAAAGAGATTATGTTTTCAGACCAATAATAATTAAAACTCAAATGATTCACTCCCTTGTTAAAAAAATACCTGTGCCTATTATGTACAAATCAATCAACATATTCTAGAAAATACAAAGATTTTAATAAGGTGTCTGGCAGAGACAACACTGTGATTTTTTTAAGCTGTAATATACGTCCACGTCTGGGAGGCAGGGTGGAGAAGCTCACTGGCAGCAGACACTCCTGTTCTGGGACCAGGGGGCCAGCTAAACCTGTGTCATTGGGAGGCTGTGGTCTCCACACAAGGGACTGTGTCCACCATGCTGGGGAATTGTTCTGAGGGGGGGAATGATGAATGCTGTGGACTAAAGCAGGGAAGCACTTTCTTTGCTTGTGGGGCTCCAACTGCATTATAATGGGTATGAGCTGGCACTCAGCAGGTGGCAGTGGAATGGGTACCAGGCAGGATGACACTGATTAGGGACTCGGGAGCAAGCCTTTAGTCTGTCCCACCTAAGAATGGCACCTGGAATAATATGTATTCCTTTCTTCATGTGGTCTTTCCCCAAACCTCAAGTTAAGCCTAAACCTAGGTATGCTAAGGCTAATTATTTCTAGACAAGCTGCCAAGAGAGCAAGACTCTCTCCTGGAGCCCAGGGAAAGATGTCAGTGGCCACCTCACCATCTCCTGAGGAGCTGCAGCGATAAGGCCAGAGGAAAGAAGAAGATTTTTTTCCAGATTATAGGTGAAAACTCAGAGATAAAGTTGGGGGAGATTCTGAAGGAGGCAAATATTAAACAAGTAAACTAGATATAAAAATATAAAGTATAGCATGAAATTTTAATCATAGGATGGTGAGCACTAGAGAACTTGAATTATTTTTAAACCTGGAAGGTTGCTTCCTTCATTAAACAAACAGGTGAAAATCAACTCCTCTGTGCTACTAAATACAGAGATAAATAAGACCCTGCTCTTTGGGCTGGGTAAGACAGAGCACATCCTGGAGACTGCTTTGCTTATGAATCCTCTGCCTGCCTGCATCTCATCAAACCAGCGACACAAACAGGTCTCGGAAACACAAGGGGAGCATGAAGGATCCAGGCAGCAGTCCTGGGAAAGAGCAAACCTGTATGTTGGCTTTGCCATGTTAGAATATTAGCATTTGGAAAACCAATTTCCCAGCAGGCCTTCACACCATGTGACAATCAGAGGAAAAGCAAAAATAATTCCTCCGTGATTTTTATCTTTAGTACAGCATCAGTCACCCACTCGGGTTCCAGAACTCACACCACCTACAGGATGGTGACACACCAAAGGGTTGCTGCTGTTATCTCTTCACATAGGTGCTCACATGTGCAGTTTTAATGTTAATATTGTTTGGACTGTTTAATAGTCTGTGTCGACACTCATGATAGAGGATTAGAGCTTATTACTTTCTAAAAATGAAAACCAGTAAAAAACATTAAGTAACTTTGAAAGAGTTTGTTTTTCTTAACTAAATCTTAATGAGGACAACTCTGAGCACCTTGGGAAGATTTAATGCTAACTATGCCAGATAAAAGAGAAGGTGTGTATTCATAGTCCTTAGATGTAACCGTTCTTACAGCTGCTCTGAAGAGGCATCACCCAAGGACACCGTGTTACTGAAAGCCCTTCCATCTTCGGGAGACCCCAAGCATTGCCCTCAAGAAGGGAGGTTGCCATTGCTAGACTGGGCCATTCACTTTCAGCACATGACAGATGGTGTGAGATGGTAAGACGTTCAGTTAGGCAGAGACCCATAGAGAGGTTACATAAGAATTTATACAATTACACAGAATCAAAAATGGTGACTTATGTAGTTACTGAATGATCAGTATTTATACTGGTTTGAAAAATATCCTTACTTTTTATTTTTTTACAATTAATTATTATTTCTTGTAATTCTTGAAAGGCAATAGATGCTCTAATTCACTTTCTGGATTATGGCAAATATCCTTACTTTTTGTTTTTTTACAATTAATTATTATTTCTTGTAATTCTTGAAAGGCAATAGATGCTCTAATTCACTTTCTGGATTATGGCAATTCTGTTTCCTGTCAAGAACTTCCGAAGGCATTGAGAGGTATTTTAATCATAGAACCTATAAACACTGGAAAATTCAGACACTGAATTTTCTTTTCCAGCCAAGTGAGTGGAGTACAAGAAACAGAAGCATGAAATGTACAGTTCATTGAATCAGTGGGCAAGACAGAGCATTTGGGAATTTTTTAAACAGTCCCTTCCTGAACAAGAATTAGATGGTAACAAAACACATTTAGGACATAATGACATACTTTTCCTCACCTGTGATTCCTTCAAAGCATCTCTGGATGGTATCAAGAAATGCTTGTTGGAGTAAACTTACTCTGGATTCTGGGCTATCCTGCAGGGTCCTGAAGGTACTGAGAAGGACTCTGGACAGAACTGAACCCAGCTGCAGGCTTTTATGGTTTTACTGGTGCACTTAAGTAGCTCTATTTGATTTGCTTCAATCTGCACACAAACCTCTCTCCAGTGTGGTTGAATCAGTGGCATTTTCCCCTGGGGTGCTGGCCGTGTGTGGAGCTAACTGGGTTCCATAAGCACTAAATCTCCCTCTCTATTAAACCATCAACATTTAGGGACTGAAAAAACTGAGGTTTCACATGCACAGGGAAACATGGCAGGGCCCCTGGGAGAGATGCCTGCCAGGTGAGCCCTCTATCACCTGTCCAGCAATGCTCTAGCCGCCACCAAGGTTTCCTGCAGGGAACAAACCCAACTACACCGTAAAGCGGCTCAAACGCTTTACACAGGCAGCAGCGGGCCTATAATGTGGAATACGGACTCAACTTTTCCATCCTACCTGACTTAATTTTCTAAGAAAACCAAGTCAGACCAGATTAGAATGGTGCCCAAATAAGAGAGACATTTCTAACTGGATGGTCATGAGGAAATATATTGTATGTCCATCAGTCAGACTCAAATGAGTCGATGTTCACGAAAAATAAATGTGATGGGCAGTATTTCCTCCACTGTGTGTGGCTGGGGTATTATTTTTACTTATTTTCTCTCTTGAAATTTATGTTCAAGAAATAAATAGCAACAATGATAGCAAACTGCCAGGAGAGGTTGGCTGTGTTCTTTAACAATTTCATAAAAATACAGGAATGACAGTATCAGTGACTTTGTTGGCATCCATGAAAGTCTGATAGTGTATAAACATTTTCCAAACATATATATTAAGTTGCTTATAAGGTCTTTTCTTATTATAATAAGATATTTTAGATAATCAAGACTAAGAGTTTGAAAAAATTGAGGGAAAGTAAATGGGGAAACATTGACCGCTGCCATGTTCAAAGCCTCCTGCCGGGGCAACCTGACAAAGCGCAGCCCAGCTGGAAATGCTCCCTTCATGACACTGGGAGGCAGGAACTGGGGACGCGAGTGCTGAATCACTGCTCTCAGAGAGCAACCAAAGAATCAGCGCTTCTTGCTTTTCCAGGTCACCGGCTCCCTCCCACTGTAGCGCTTCCGTGAAAGGGGAAATGCTACTTTTTGGTTTCAAAAGAAAAGACAGCTGGGCAGGGGGTCCTTTACAGGTGACTATAAATGCTCACGATAATGTCGTAGCAGAGTTGAACCTTGTTGATTTTGACGGTGAAGTAATGAAGGCATTAAATGAACCATGGGAAAAAACATCTAGGCATCGAGATTTCATTAAAATAAACTGTCTTTTTTGATGCCTTATTAAATACAAAAAAAGTAAGCTGTTATTGTCTCCTGAGTTCTGGTCCTAATTCACCTACAGCTCCCTGTGTTGGGGACAGAGATTAGGGAAGCAATTCTGCTTTTTCAGTTCAGATTTTTGTGTGTTTCTTCTCTCCATAAATCTTAAGAGTAGGAATGGGCATTAGAAGTCATCTGGTCTGAGGCTGTTTCTGAAGAACTGTTGGTGTCCATAAATGTACCTACAGTTTCTGCTGGAATCTTAATGGCAGAGCATATTCATCACAAGGTAAATGACAATAATTTAAAACATTTTTATCTGTTTATTTAACAATCTGACTTCTGCCTTAGTTTTATGGTCTATACATTAAAAAGAAGTTATGACAGACATTCAAAACCAACTTTTCCAAGTAACTGAATAACTATCCCATCTTTTCCAAATCTTAGTTTCTTCCACATTCAACACCTTCTATTTCTTCAATCATTCTCACAGAAGGTTTCCAGGTCACTCACTATCCTATGACTCTGCTGAATAAGCTCAAAGCAGAGCTCATTGTTCTTGTTACCATTATTAAATAGCTACCATTTATCAAGGATATGTCATACCCCAGAAAGTGTTCAAATTAATTATCTTAATCTTCTCAATAATGCCTTTTTGAGGAAACTGAGGTTCAGAAAGCTTAAGGAAGTTCCTTGAAATTACGCAGTTTAAAAGTGGATAAGACCATTTTCACACACACCAGGTGATTTCAGAGCATGGGTATCATGTGTGAACTAAAAGACATCGCAACGGGATCTCTCCAGCCCGGGGAATGGGGCGACCCCGCCTTTGGTAAGCCAAACACCACACTTCCCCAGAGGCAGCCTGTGATGCATGAACATTTCTGACAGCCGCACTGCCTTTTTAGTTGTCTGGAGTTTGTGATCACCTTAAACCAGAAGATAAGTTACACCTTCATTGTTATTAAGTCTGACTCTCCCTTCCTCCAGGCCCATCTCTGTTTTGCACTTGATCCTTAAACAATGAAGTGAAACTTTACCTGCATTCCTGCTGTTACCTCGCTACCTTTTTTTGCTTCAATGTTCCACACTGTCCACATCACAAGAAACCTGGATCCTGACATACAAGCTTTTAGTCACTGTAAAGCTCTGTATCATTTTAAAAAATGGTTTAGCTGTTCTGTTGTGTGTGTGCCTTCATCCAAGACTTTGATATAAACTCAGCTTAGAAGAGAGCAAAAATTGAAGTATATCTTCCCTAGGGCAATGTTTTTCAAGCTCTGTTGATAATTACACCCTGTGCACTTTGCCAGCCAAGCTTTACTTTCCATAGTTTGTATCTAAAAACAAGAGATATTTTGAATATGCTATTTCAACTAGCATCTCCTTGCTACCTTGAGAACCATGTCACTGATTCACAAACTATTTGTCTTATCTAGTCAGTCAGCTACAAATAAATCCAATTCACTTTACCATCCAAATTTCTTCATTTTCTTCACAAGGATGTCAGTAGTGACCATATTCTTTTCTACTACCAATGTCTGTTGTAAAACTGAAAATATTATGTTGGCCTAGGTTTCGTGTCCCAGAAAAAAGTTACTCTTAAGAATCTGTCAAATATATAAAAAATACTTTATAATAAAGGCAAAAAACCAGCCAACAGTGCCATACCACTCAAAATGTTCACAGTGACATTAAAACCAACACTGAATGTATCCAAAGTTAATTAGAATATTCTGTACTCAAAAACACAGATTATCTATAATGAATTTGAAGCATGGGATATAAAATGATTAAATGATCAACATTATATGTTTGGTCAGCCATGAGGTATTGATTGTCCCCACATGAAACCCTATAAACTTTCTTCTAGACTCTTCTTTAGAAAATTCTGGTAGCCATGACTGGAGGACTTGCAGGTAACCATATTTATTACATTATATAAATTCAATCAATAGAAGGACTCTTCTCAAAGTTAAGGGAAAAAGCTTCTCTTACATAAATTTTTTCCAGAAAGTGGGTCCACATTGGAAAAAGATAATCTCTCTCAAGTTTTACAAAAGTTCTTTAAGCTTCATAGTGAAGCCTAGGTAGGAGTACATTACTGGATTTCCCCATTCCCAGAATAAACATCTAAATTAATAATTGAACACTTTGGGCTAAGAAATTAGCCTAAATCAGAGCCAGCAAAATGTAAGAAATGGGTATGTACATGGCAAACCTTAGTCAGGGTCCTTGGAACATGTATTCAACCTCCTGCAGTAAACCATCAATATGTCAAGTAATAGGATGACAAAAATTCTATGTATCAATATGCTAGACTAAACTTTTGATCTGCTTATTTAAAAAGAATGTTTTCCTATGCTCCTGTAATCTAATAATTTAGTCACCCAACTCCATCCCCGCCCTAAATGACATTATCAATATGAAATGGATTTACATCTCCTGTTCCAAGAAAAGCACAGGGTATGAGTGTATTATGCAAAATATAACAGCAATGAAACAGGAGTTGTAAACCGAGAAAGCAGCGATAACTGTGGGACATGGGCAGTCACATTGGTGAGGCTGAGGCTGGAGGGAAGAAGAACAGGAATGCTTGAGGACGCACAGACGTACACTGCCTGTGGTGCCTGGGAGAGGCTCTGAGCAAAGCCAGTGGGAGAGGTGAACTGTGCAAGCACGTGCTGGGAGGGACTGGGTGCAGGGTGTGGTGCCACATATGACAAAGGGCAGGGTGCTGGAGGTGGGAGGAACAAGCTCTTTGATGAGAACGTTAAATATGAAACTGAATCACCTTGCTCAAAGAGCAAGCTGTTCCTTTCCAGTTATGGGGAGACGATGCTGCGGATGGTGCAGAGATCTTCCTACAGCCTGAATTTCTGCCGTGAGTGTATTCTTGGTACCCAGAGGACTCAACAATCATCCATCCCCATGGCTATGGACAGGCTGCACTGTGCTCATCTGTTCACTTGGTCTGGCTAGACATCTCTCTGACAAAAGTCATTCAACTGCCTTTTCTCTAAAGAATTTTAGTTTTCTTTATAAAAAGAACAAAGAGCAGTATACCCTTGTACATTCAAATTGCAATGCCTACCACAATGTGTATTTTAAAAATTACTTGTTCTTTAAGCAAGAAAAGGATATTCACAGTTCAAACAATCCTACTGCTCCCATGTATAAAAATTTACAAGTTTCTACCAATTAACAATTGACATAGCCATAAATTACTCAAATAGAAAAGGTAAAATTCATTTAAATGACAGATCATAGTTCAGGATATTAAAGAAAATTTGATTTTTTTAAGGTCTCCAAAATTTTTCTTTTGAATGTAACATTTTGGGGACAGTATAAGTATTTTTAGTAATTTTATCTCATTAGGGACATCAGAAATAATTTTGTATATAGTAACTTGGTATGAGTAATTTTCCAGAGTTCTGAAAAAATAAAGAAGCATCTTGTATATTTATACCAACACTCTCCAGTTCTCAATAACTGGAACGAAAAAGTTTTAAAATATACATTTACCTCCACATCACAGGTATATTCTGATCCATCCAGAAGTATCACTTTGCACTGCATACTTTTGGGCTTTTTGACAATCTTTAATGGGGACCGAGATAGTTTACTGCTAGATGATTTCTGAGAAAGTTTATCGTCTTCAAATTGTTGATATTCAAGCTGTTTCACTGCTCCAGCAGTAAACTCCTGATCCTTGTCAGTGACCTGGGAAGAACAAACAATGGACAGTTTTCACTGCTGAAAAGACAAGAAATAAATATTGCATTGCTCAGACAATAACAGAACACTTTAGAAACAGGCTTTCCTATTTCCTAGAGGATGAGAGATGTCTGAATTAGGATAGTAGGAATGGGTATATATATATATATATATATATATATATATATATATATAGGATATTTATAATGCTAATAACAGTCTCACTTAAGTAATTTTTGCTATTTAAAAGTACCAATAGGCCTTATTCCAGTGTGACTCAAGGATTCAGTTTAGAAACACTGAGTTAGCAAATGTCATTGAGTTCACTAAGCAATGGATTGACTTTTTAAAAGGGCTTAGATAGTACAGGTCTTTAAAATATATCACTGAGATTTTACGTGCTGTACTCTATTTTCTTCACTTACTGGATGCACCCTTCTATATTCCCTGACCCAAAACTACCCCGTATACATATAAGGTATCTATGAACTTTAAGATCTAGAGAGCTTTAAGAATTAATCTTCTCAGTAGTTTTATAATGGGTAAAATACTTGATTTAGTTCTCAATCAACTCACTGAAGCCAGCAGCACTGAAATTCATCACAAAGTAATCCCCTTAATCTGCTTCTCCTCTTTGTAATGAGCCAGTATAAGAACAGATCAAATCTGTCCGAAAGCTTTAATCTGATTTCAAATCACAACAGTCTAGTCCAGGGTAGACTCAAATACGCAGAGGAGGTCCCATGTAGCTATCACATTCTACCTTGAATCCATCTACTTGGCAATCTCTGTGAACTGCTGTCCAAAACTGCTCTTTTTAACCCCTCTTCTATCTATTAAATAACCATCCATGGTATTAGCGTAAATTGAACTCATGGGCCAGGTATCTGTTTCCACTGGTCTGCAAATATGCAATAACAGTTCAAAGAAAGGTATGTTCCAAAATTCAGTGTAGGCCCCTTTGAATAAGCATGACATTTCCTCTCTCTACATGCTATCATCCTTGGCTTTAGAGGAAATGCAGTTGTAGGGAAAATGGAAGTTCCATGGCCAGGATCCTCACCTGATACCCACTGTGTACATGGGATGAGGTAATACTTAGCCTACTGTGCAGGTGCATGCTTGCATACCCACTGGTAATAACCTTTACCGTCGACATTGCTGTAAGAAGAGTTCCACCTAGTGCTAAGGGCAGAGGGAAGCAGCAGAGAGGAGAGCAGAGCCTGGGATGGAGGCTGAGCTGGGGGCAGAGACAGAGGCAGACCAGATTCTAGTATTCATCCTATCGCTGTGAGAATAAGGCTTGGTGTGAACCCCTTTTTACCCCCAACATCCTGCTGTCACGGGATCCATAGTGAACCTGCCCAGGCTGAAACCTTCAGGTGAGACCACAGTATTGGCAGTTTATCATTTTAACTTTTCTTTTTACTACCCTCCACAATTTTACAACATTAATATAATCACTGTGTTACTTTTCAGTACATGTATTTCGGGTTTTAGGTATAGATTTCTGGTTCAACAATGGCATTTTCCAGATTGTTTTCCATCCAGAAAATTAGAAATACAGTCCTTTGCTCTACTATCTGGCCCGGGAATTCAAGGCAAAGTCTTGGAGAAGTTTGTAAGAATAAACAAACACCAATTTGCTGAGCAAAGAAACCAAGGAAAACCTAAATAACCAACTTCAAAGGCCAAAATAGTTGAGAAGGGAAGATTCAGCTAAAACAAGTAAATAAAAGAAAACCAACTCTGGCAATTTGGTTCACTTTTTTCTGACTTTTAGTCTTTTCATACCAAATAATTAAATAGTAAGTTTTTGGCCTTAAAAGACATTTGGTAACCTTGGACCTTATACTTTTAATTCACTTTTATACTTTGAATTCACATTTTCATCTCATTACAGGCAAAGTCAACAGAAGCTACATTTTTATTTAAATTTTACCTGGAATCAACTTTTTCTATATATTAGGGAAGCTACTTCTCATACAGATACTTTTATTTTCGTAGAGGAACCCCTACTAAAATAAAAGTATCTGTACGAGAAGTAGCTTTCTGGGTTCCTTCTATGTCAACTCAGGAGGCATCTGAAACCACCAGTGTTCAAGGGGAGGTGTCGCTTCCGGAATACTCAGAACAGGAATCCACCATTGAGGCTCTTAAGCACATTTTTAAAACTTAGCAGCTCTGAAAGAGCAGGCCAAGTACCTCAAATGGCAACTGGAGTCATATAATGCATTACAATTCAAAAATACCAGTGTCAACCATTTTAGTAAATCCCTATTTCATTTAATCCCCTAATAGCCCTAGGAGGCAGCTATCATCACCCTCATTTACATGGGAGGGGAAAGAGGGCCAGGGCACAATCCTGACACATGTTCTCAAGGTCTCAAAACTAAAAAACTGGAATGCAAGTCCAACCAAAGCCCATGTTGCAATTCTCACTAAATACCAAAATGTACTTCATTTTACCTCAAACTAACTTGGACTTCCTAGTATGCTTCAGAGAATTTTTGAGTGGAAGAATCTTAGAAAATTATCTTTTCTGGTCTTTCATTTTGTAAATAAGGATGGTAAGGCTCAGCGAACTTGAATGAGCTTTTCAAGATGACTGAAATAACCAGGCTAAGAGACAAGACCAACTGAGCTCTCCGGATTTTGCAGGCAGTCATCTTTCCCTCTAAGGGCTTAGTATCATGTTTCCTGTTTTGTGTCAAATGTCTGACTACAGAAGATAAAGTGTACTATAGTCACATCTGGGTATAGAAACTCGTCCCTGTCTACATTTATCCCCCAATTTCATGTTTATTTCATTTCAGAGTTAAGAGGGAAGAGTGGAGAAAAATCCAGTCTAGTAATGTTAAATTTCTGAAGTTTTATAAAAGACTAAAAGCATCACACACACACCCCTAAAAAAGACAAAAACCATGACAACAACTTAGATTTCGTTTAACAGGTTGGAAGGATAAAGCCCAGCTGCCCATCACAAAAGTGATTAGATCAGACAGAGCAGAGTCTATTTATAGAGCATGAAAATAATAGGGAATGCCATGGGAAAAGAAATAAAACAATCAGCTTGTAAACATAGTTTAGTGTGATAATACTGTGTAGTGCCTTCCAAAGAATTTGACTAACATGCTGATTTCTTATCTCTTCTCTCAACATCTTCTAGAATTTCTAGCTCAACACATACACTTCCACCCTGTAAAAGGTCAGTCATTTGCAGGGACTCCCAGATTTCCTTACCACATGAGTTGGTCCTCTAAAACATGTTAATTCCAGGTTTGAAGTTTTAAATATGGATTCATTCAAGACCCAGGTAGACAGTACACTTTGTATTCTGTATGAAAACTTTAAAAATAAGTTTTTGCCCTGCACGTGACAACTTAAGCACATCTAGGGAATAGAGTTGAAAATGAACATGTAGAAGAGGGAAAGAGACCCACTTGAATATCCACTAAAAGCAGCTGGCCACATTAGGGTCAGAGGGACCGCTGGGAAATATCAAAATAGCTTGAACCTCTAGGCTTGAAGAAAAATCAGGAGCATAATTAAAATCTGGAGTGTGGTATCTATTCTTCCTGCAAACCCAGATAAAACCGATAACCTGCAGTCCAGATTTCCCTCTGAGTTCAAGTGCTTTAATCAAATGAAGGAGTTACCAAGCAAAACTGTGGAATGTCATTCACTGAGAGCTTTAAAACAGCATAAATTTTCATCTGCCTGGCCAGAAGGGGTGGAGCTGTGACCCCTCATAGTTCCCTCCGGGGCTAGGAGACCAAGGTCAGAGCAGACCTGGGGAAGCCCGGTAAACATGCTTCTGGAGGAAGCTGGCAGGTGCAGCGGAGCAGACGGCCGCACGGGTCGCGGCTCACCTCCTTCCTGACTGGGGTGCTGTGCGCCGCCGCGCCCTCGAACTGCTCCAGGGCCTGTCGCTGCTCCTCGCCGCCCGGCTCCGGCCCCGGCCCTGGCTGAGCCCCCGTGCGCCCCTGCGGGCCCGCCGCCTCCTGGGGCTCGGCCTCCTGCTCCGGTTTGGATTCCGAGTCTGAACCGGATTCAGTCGTCATGGTTGATTGTTCTGCAAGCAAAAAAAACGGAAGGTGCCATCACTCAGTGCAATTACCTTCCCCAGGCAAGAAAGCTAGGATGCCACACGTGGAAAGGCTGCAGAGAACCATGATATAAAGGATGGAAGAAGCGACCAAGCAGAGCACCATCCAGTGACACACACTTGACAGACGACTCATTAAATTACCCCAAAGATGGGTGCCCTGAATGGGTCAAAATGAATATTTAACTAGAAGTGAAAGTTGATCTGTAATATCACAGGTTTTATTCCTATTAGAATTTTGTCACAGATTATTAAAATGACATCAGTGTCCTAATTATTACATAACTTACATACATTTGATGTCAGAAAAATGAGTTTGCTACATCAGCTGGATATGTATTTTAATCTCTGGGAAGGATGATCTAATTAATAATGGAAGCAAGAATTTTTTCTCATTCCCTTTCCTCTTATTTCTACACAGGGGCCCTGCTCTGCCTCTCCAAACCCCTGAATCTGTCCTTCCTTGAACAAATGCCTTCCCTCGACCTCTCCTGACTCTGGTATCCCCTTTCGCGTTAGCAATGACAACTACAACAGAGGCTTCCTCTGCCCCACCCTGGCCAAGCCCTGGCCAGGGCGTTTCTGCCAAAGAGTTTTTCTGTCTGGTATCTCATAAAGAACTCCCCCAACTGATCTTAAAATATGATAATTTGCTCTTACATCCTCAGAAAGACCTTCTAAAATATAACCACCATCTTCTAATAGTTTCCTGGTCAAGAAACTTAAGCATTTTTTGCCTCAGTTTTTACATCTGTCGAATGAGGAAATTGAACTTGATTACATGTAAAGAACTAAATTTCTGTATTACTTTTTCCCCTACTCATAGGCATTCTACTATTTAAAGCAAGTTTTTGCTCCCAGCAGCAAGAGAGATGCTACACCAGTGGTTATCATGTCATTTAAGTAATTTCTTATCTTAGGTATATGGTAAATATCTCAAAAACAAAGAGGCTGTCATACAATTTACCTCCTAATTCAAATTTGATGGTAAAAATATCACAAGCAAAGGGCTGGTATAATACTTTAAGCAAATGCTACAGTCATTAGGATAAAATAGAATCACACAAAATAAAACTCCATAGTAAAGCCAACATTTAGCTCTTATCTTCATAGTATATATTGGAATACATTTAATAATTTGAAGAAGAGGGACTATACAAATACCAGTCTATGTTTTAAACTAAATGCTATATGTGCTTTCTATTTAGAGTTACTTTTTAACATCACCAGCTATTCTGTCTGTTGAATGAAAGACATTATCAACTTGGCATGTGCTCAGCAGCCCAAAGCATGTGCAAATATGAAGACCAAACACCGAACAAGATAGTGATCCAAATAAAACTAACAATTTTCTTGTTTCCTCTTTTATTACATTTTAGATTTTCAAACAAATCTTGAAAGTAAATATTATATTTGCTTTTGCATGCTTATACTAGGAAGTGTTGAGTCTACAGAAAAAAACAGTGGAAGAAAGGAAAAGGTGCTGGCACTGTAATTCAGAACCTAAATCAAATTCTACCTTTTAGAAGGGGGAGAATTCATTTTAATTACCAATTCAATAAACTTGTATTGAGTATTCAGTGTAAGTGAAACAGCACTCATGGTCTAGAAATAGATAAATATGTTGTAACCCCCCTTCCACCTCACCCAAGGAGTTCATATTCTGTGACAGAAAATGACTCCCCCAGAATCCATTTTCTCCCCCTTCCTTTCAGTAATTAAACTTTCAATGTTAGCTGGTATTCCATCCAGCTTGACACCACAGTGAATTGTGTTCATGTGATTAAGGCTGGACCAATGAGACAATAGAGAAAAGGTAGTCAATGTTTAGGTCATTTCCATAAAGACAAGGCCACTTGCCCTAGATTCCCTTTCCCATTGGCTGGAAAATAATGACTGACACAGTTCCATAGACCCAATCATGGAGGCCTCAAGTTCAGAAGGATTCCAGAGCCTCCACCTGGGTCCCTGGATGACTTCATGGAGCACAGCCCACCTGCTCTGGGTTGTTGCATGAAGCAGAAATCATCTTCTGTCTTCTAATACTATCTATAGACTAAAATTCTACCAAAATATTGTCATATGCCAGGGATTCCCAACAAAGTACCCTTCCCTTGATCTCATATCCTTCATCAGCTACTACCATATTTCTCTGCTTTCTACTCATAACTTATCAGAAAAATTTTTTTGACCTTTACTGTCTTCTACATCCCATTTCTCCGCAGCTGCTCCAGACTGACTCCACTGGGGCAGCCCGTGTGGACAAAGCAATGGACCAGCCACTCTTGTCTGTTCTCATCTCCTCTGACCTGTTAGCAGCCCCAGCCCAGGGGATAAGACTGTCCTTGTCAACATTTTTCCCTCTGGGGATTCAGAGCACACCACACTCTCCTGCTAATCTCCTCTGGTTTCTCTTTCTCATTCTCTTTTACGGGTTCCTCCCTATCCAACCTCTCAATATAGGAAGTTAAGGAAAATTCAATTCTAGGCCCTCTTTTGTCTTTACATTTTCTCCCCAGCTGATGACATCCTTTTCCAGGGATTTAAATACTTCTTAGAAGCCAACAGCTCACATATTTACATCTCTACTCCAAACCTCGGTTCTGAGCTTTAAAATTCAACTGCCCACTTGATGTTCCTCACTGACACCGCCCAGGGATCCCTGGATTTTCTCTCCCAAGTCTGTTCCTCCTCCCCTCATCTTCCTCACACCTCAATAAATGGCAATGCCATTCCTTCCAGCCAGAATTCCAGAGGTCACCCTAACACCTTCCTTTGCTTTACCTTATCTAATATATACATAACAAAGTTTTACAAACAATTCAGTCTTGCAAATACATATATATAAAAATATGTATTTCCAAAATATATCTTGAATCAGTCCCTGCCACTACCTAAGCCATCCTGACTCCTTTGATAACTTTTTCCCTGTTTCTATTCCAGCCCACCTCTGTCTATTCTGTCTGATATTCATAAAACACAAATCTAGTCAGATCACGCTAATAGCTTCCCAATGTGCTGGAAGTAAAATCTAAACTCTTAATTACCAAGCACAAGTCTACGCCTCAACATCCCCTCCCGCCAGTGGCACTGTCCCCCACTATGATCCAGCCACAAGGTCTCTGTTCACTTTCTAATCCACATCCAGGTTTCTTCCTCTGGGTTGTTTTCAAACAAGCTGTTTTCTGCAAGAACACTTTTTCTTCTGCTCTTCAAGTGGATAATTCCCATGCTTCAAGTATTGGTTGAGAAAGCCTTTCTCTTTTTACATAGTTATTCTAACTATTGCTTAT
Organism: Manis pentadactyla; assembly: GCF_030020395.1. Classification (NCBI taxonomy): domain Eukaryota; kingdom Metazoa; phylum Chordata; class Mammalia; order Pholidota; family Manidae; genus Manis; species Manis pentadactyla. Next base: position 114,531,226 of record NC_080024.1, on the reverse strand, counting down.
TGTTTCTTCCCAATAATTTATCAGATTTTATGATTATTCAACCATCTCCCAACCTCTCCTCCATATATTCATTGGTGGGACTCATGTGTTTATATCCAATATACCCTGTATCAACATAGTACCGAGAACATAGTAGGTATTTCAATAATTAGATGAATGACTAAATAATAAAAAGAACTCCATTTATTGTCATATCTATGTATTTAAAAGTGTAATAAATCATCCTTATAATCCTTAACCATAGTAAAATCTCTCATGTGAGTAAAGAGTAGGTATTTCTATGTTTTATAGAAAACAGAACCCAGTTACAATTTTCAGAACTGAACTCTCCCTACAAGGTAAGAGACATGATTGGTTTGATCATGGTGTAATGCTTTTACTAGTACACAAAAGGGTTTCCGAAAACTCAAAAAGAAAATATTTAGGTGGTTTAGAGAATTTGTATAAAAGAGTAACCAAATACTATCATAAATTTAAGAAATAAATGACTACTAGAAAAAGCATATTTTAAAAAGAAGCTTAACTTTCCCAGAAATGGCACTTCTTGCATTTAAATCATATTACTAAATAAATGTTGGCAACTTCAATATCCCGTATTTTCTATGAATATCGTATTAAGGATTCTCTGTTATTACATGTTTCAGCACATAATAGCTATAACTTAATAATTAGATGTCAAAACTTCTACAGAAGTAGAACCAGAATCTTATCTCAAAATATGAAAATTTCAGTTCATTTCATGTTAATCTGTATATAATCTTCATAGATAAAATACATGAAGAAAATCAGCAGCAAATAAGTTGCCATGTGTGATCCTGGGGGACTAAACTTTTTTAGTCTTTTACTTCCTCCTTCATAAAACAAGGGGTTCAGACTAGAGTTCAGTGCTGACCCAATCAACAGGGGTAATGGGAGGGGAGAGTGGGGAGGAGGAGCAAAAGGCAGGGGACGTGGAGATTCTGCCAAGAATTTTCTTTCAGCTTAAGGCAATGAATTTGTTACCTCCCCTCATCTTTCAACATCCTCACTTTTTGCACAAATGTAATTGTAGTCATTCATCTCCCATCAATGTCCTCTAAAATTTTAAATGTCAAGTATGTTAAAACAAGAATCTTTCTAAACACATGATATGAGCCCCTGGACTCACTACATGAAATAGAAGGGAACAAATCAGTAAAGTGATCTCCTAATTTTGAGTTTTGGTGTTATTATTCTGGTTGTGAAACCATTTTATATTTGCTTTTGCCTTTAAATCCATGAGTTGTCCCTAAGGCAGAGAATCAGTTACAAAAGCTGAATAAAAATGGCAAAAGGGATGGAGCCCAGCAACCACCTATCAATTATCTAAATAATAAATAACCTACCATTATTTTCAAAGTATGAATATACCTGTCACATATCACATAAATCACAGAACTTCAAACTGCAAATAAAATCCTATGTCCTTGTCAAATCTTTCCTAGATATATTTTTTCTAGCACTGTATGCCTAATTCAATGAATGGAAATACTGCTTTTTTTGTCTTATTTTAATACAATAAAACTTTTATTGCTGTTGAGAGATAGCGAAGCAATAAACCTGAACAATGTAAGGCTGTTTCACTCTGGAATCTCAATATAATCAATATTTAATTCCACATATCTGAAAGGCCATAAGTTCACACTGTACCTGTGAATAAACAATATTGACAGCCTAGATCAATAAATTCAATTTCAAAACATAATATCTTTCTTCCCTACCCACATGCCAACACAGGCAAGCAATAAACTGAGTCTTAATTGTCAAACAAAATCAGAAGCATATAAGTACAGTACTTCTAATTTTAACTCTTTATTTTCATAATTTTATAGTGTATCTCCAATCTTATTCCCAAATGCCAAAACATTTTTTTAAATTATATTTTATATTTACATTGTTTCGGTTTTTCTTTTTCTCACACTAGTTTCTTGATTTCTTGGATGACCTCTGCCACTTAGGATTGTACATTTCCCTTTTCAACTCACGAAAGATTATTGCTTTACAATGTTCCTTTCTCTCCTCCACTAAAAGTAACTATTGATTATTTGAGTTATTGGAAATAAACACCATCACTTGCAATCACAAACAGAAAACAACACAAAATGCTTATGCTTAGCTTTGGCTCAAACTGTGTCTTTTCTTATATTAAATGTACCTTATTATACCTTATTGTGTGTTGCTTAAGCTAAAAAGGTTTGGATTCCTAGACACTCCAATTCTCAAAGTTGGTGCAAGGACATTCATTAGGCAATCCAGGGTGATGGCAAGAGAAGTACTTTGTCTTTTTAAGAAACACGAACTGTATTTCATTATGCTTCTTTCAGCAATATCTTTGGTAAATGACTACCAAAAGAAATGGCAATGAGCTTCAAAGAAGGCATTGGGCAGATGAAATGAAGTCATAATCCCAATTCCCAACTATTTCCACCTGTGAAAATGGTAATGGCCAGGCGTTTCAGCCTTTGTCCCTTTTCAGCTCTACTTTTTTATTCTGTAGACAAAAAAAGACAGTTTACCCTACTCTTTTCCACTTTTAGAATAGCATCTCTAATCTGTCTCCTAAGTAAATGACTGCCAAATTAGCTTTCTCTATTCAAATTTACCTACTTCTCTTGCTGATATGAAAATTTAGTGGTATTTTATTAAAAAATACAAACCTAGAAATTAGTGGAGGAAAATACTTAATGTAAATCTCTGTCATTTAGGTATAAAGCAGGATTCCTGTGGAATAACAAATCACTTCATAAAAGAAAAATCCTGAGATGGATTAAAGATGGCAGCGTGAGAAGAGAGACAGAGGCTTCCTCCTAAAAATGGATACAATTAGAAAATATAGTTGGCGCAACTAATCCTGAGAGAGCAACAGGAAAGAGGATGGCACCGGACTGCACACACCTGGAGAAAAGAGCAGACCTCAGTGAACAGGGTAACGTACCAGAGCTGTGGCTCCGCAGGACCCAAGCCCCTTGCCCACCCCAGCTCACCAGCAGGAGGAAGAGAAATGGAGCAGGGAGGAAGTGGAAGTCTTGGGACTGCTGAATACCTAGCTCTGGAGATCTGCTCTGGGAGCACAAACCTACATTTCATGGTGCTTTCATGAGACTCGCATGACTACCGGGCTGGAAAGTTAATACAGGCAGAGTTCCTGGGGAGACTGGGATTCCGGCCACTTGTGGAAAGCAGGGATCCATACCTGGCTACTCCGGGACAAAAACATACCTGTGTGAACAGCCCACTGGCTCAGGCAGTGAAGACAGGCACAGCAGCCAGGAGGTGGGGAACAGCTCTTTCCTCCCCCCAGGCACCAGTACCGCTCCCCTGCGACCCCCGACATTGCTTCAGGGGCTGAACAGCACCAGAATAGAGCTTCTGGACACTAGAGGGCGCCATATACAAATATGAAATGCCAAAGGAACCTTGTCCAGAGTAAAATTATTAATACAACTCCTGAGAAAGATTTAAATGATATGGACCTCGTGACTCTTCCTGAAAGGGAGTTCAAAATAAAAATCATCAACATTCTAATGGAGGTACGGAAAGACATCCAAGAACTCAGGAATGAATTCAGGTCGGAGATCCAATCGTTGAAGAGCACAATGGAGGGTATTAAAAGCAGGCTGGATACGGTGGAGGAGGAATAAATGAAATAGAAACTAGAGAAGAGGAATACAAAGAAGCTGAGGCACAGAGAGAAAAAAGGATCTCTAGGAATGAAAGAATATTGAGAGAACTGTGTGACCAATCCAAGCAGAACAATATACGCATTATAGGGATACCAGAAGAAGAAGAGAGAGAAAAAGGGATAGAAAATGTCTTTGAGGAGGTAGTTGCTGAAAACTTCCCCAATCTGGGGAAGAAGATAGTCTCTCAGGCCATGGAGATCCACAGATCCCCCTACACAAGGGACCCAAGGAAGACAACACCAAGACACATAGAAATTAAAATGGGAAAGACCAAGGATAAGGACAGACTGTTAAAAGCAGTCAGAGACAGAAATAAGATCCCATACAAAGGAAAGCCCATCAGGCTAACATCAGACTTCTCAGCAGAAACCTTACAGGCCAGATGGGAGTGGCATAATGTATTTAATACAATGAAGCATAAGGGCCTGGAATCAAGATTACTTTATCCAGAAAGATTATCATTTAAATTTGAAGGAGGGATTAAACAATTTCCAGATAAGCAAAAGCTGAGGGAATTTACCTCCCACAAACCATCCCTACAGTCTATTTTGGAGGGACTGCTATAGATGGAAGTGTTCCTAAGGTTGAATAGCTGTCACCAGAGGTAGTAAAACCACGGTAGGGAGGGTGGAGCAGCTGATTGTGAGGCAAATGCAAAATTAAATTGACTATCCCCAACGTCAATCAATGGATAGACAAAAAGTACAGAATTTGATATCTAATATATAAAGAATGAAGGAGGAAGAAAAAGGAGGAGAAATAGAAAAGAACCTTTAGATTGTATTTGTAAAAGCATACTAAGTGAGTTAAGGTAGACTCTTAGACAGTAAGGAAAGTAACCTGGAACCTTTGGTAACCACGAATCTAAAGCCTGAAATGTCAATAAGTACATACCTATCGATAATCAACCTAAATGTAAATGGACTGAATGCACCAATCAAAAGACAGAGAGTCACTGAATGGATAAAAAAACAAGACCCATCTATATGCTGCTTACAAGAGACTCACCTCAAACCCAAAGACATGCACAGACAATGTGTATCCTGTTGCTTTGACTAAAAGTCAAGGGATGGAAAAAGATATTTCATGCAAACAACAGGGAGAAAAAAGCAGGTGTTGCAGTACTAGTATCAGACAAAATAGACTTTGAAACAAAGAAAGTAACAAGAAACAAAGAAGGACATTACATAATGATAAAGGGGTCAGTCCAACAAGAGGATATAACCATTATAAATATATATGCACCCAACACAGGAGCACCAGCATATGTGAAACAAATACTAACAGAACTAAAGGAGGAAATAGAATGTAACGCATGCATTTTAGGAGACTTCAACACACCATTCACTCCAAAGGACAGATCCACCAGACAGAAGATAAGTAAGGACACAGAGGCACTGAACAACACACTAGAACAGATGGACCTAATAGACATCTATAGAACTCTACACCCAAAAGCAACAGGATACACATACTTCTCAAGTGCACATGGAACATTCTCCAGAATAGACCACATACTAGGCCACAAAAAGAGCCTCAGTAAATTCCAAAAGATTGAAATTCTACCAACTACCTTTTCACACCACAAAGGTATAAAACTAGAAATAAATTGTACAAAGAAAGCAAAAAGGCTCACAAACACATGGACGCTTAACAACACACTCCTAAATAGTCAATGGATCAACGACCAAATTAAAATGGAGATCCAGTAATATATGGAAATAAATGACAACAACAACACAAAGCCCCAACTTCTGTGGGACGCAGCGAAAGCAGTCTTAAGAGGAAAGTATATAGCAATCCAGGCATATTTAAAGAAGGAAGAACAAACCCAAATGAATAGTCTAATGTCACAATTACCAAAATTGGAAAAAGAAGAACAAATGAGGCCTAAAATCAGCAGAAGGAGGGACATAATAAAGATCCAAGAAGAAGTAAATGAAATTGAGAAGAATAAAACAATAGAAAAAAATGAATGAAACCAAGAGCTGGTTCTTGGAGAAAATAAACAAAATATATAAGCCTCTAGCCAGACTTATTAAGAGAAAAAGAGAATCAACACACATCAACAGAATCAGAAAAGAGAAAGGAAACATCATGATGGACCCAACAGAAATACAAAGAATTATTAGAGACTACTATGAAAACCTATATGCTAAGAAGCTAGAAAACCAAGAAGAAATGGACAACTTCCTAGAAAAATACAACCTTCCAAGACTGACCAAGGAAGAAACACAAAATCTAAACAAACCAATTACTAGCAAAGAAATTGAAGCAGTAATAAAAAAACTACCCAAGAACAAAACCCCCGGGGCCAGATGGATTTACCTTGGAATTTTATCAGACATACAGAGAAGATGTAATACCCATTCTCCTTTAAGTTTTCCAAAAAATAGAAGAGGAGGGAATACTCCCAAACTCATTCTATGAAGCCAACACCACCCTAATACCAAAACCAGGCAAACACCCCACCGAAAAAGAAAATTACAGACCAATATCCCTGATGAACGTAGATGCAAAACTACTCAACAAAATATTAGCAAACCAAATTCAAAAATACATCAAAAGGATCATACACCATGACGAAGTGGGATTCATCCCAGGGATGCAAGGATGGTACAACATCAGAAAATCCAGCAACATCATCCACCACATAAACAAAAAGGACAAAAACCACACGATCATCTCCATAGATGCTGAAAACGCATTCGACAAAATTCAACATCCATTCATGATAAAAACTCTCAACAAAATGGGTATAGAGGGCAGGTACCTCAATATAATAAAGGCCATATACAATAAACCCACAGCCAACATCATACCGAACAGCGAAAAGCTGAAAGCTTTTCCTCTGAGATCGGGGACTAGACAGGGATGCCCACTCTCCCCACTGTTATTTAACATAGTACTGGAGGTCCTAGCCATGGCAATTAGACAAAACAAAGAAATACAAGGAATCCATATTGGTAAAGAAGAAGTCAGACTGTCACTATTTGCAGATGACATGATATTGTACATAAAAAACCATAAAGACTCCACTCCAAAACTACTAGAACTGATATCGGAATACAGCAAAGTTGCAGGATACAAAATTAACACACAGAAATCTGTGGCTGTCCTATACACTAATAATGAACTAATAGAAAAAGAAATCAGGAAAACAATTCTATTCACAATTGTATCAAAAAGAATGAAATACTTAGGAATAAACCTTACCAAGGAAGTGAAAGACCTATACCCTGAAAACTATAAGACACTCTTAAGAGAAATTAAAGAGGACACTAACAAATGGAAACGCATCCCATGCTCTTGGCTAGGAAGAATTAATATCATCAAAATGGCCATCCTGCCCAAAGCAATATACAGATTTGATGCAATCCCTATCAAATTACCAGCAGCATTCTTCAAAGAACTAGAACAAATAGTTCAAAAATTCATATGGAAACACCAAAGACCCCGAATAGCCAAAGCAATCCTGAGAAGGAAGAATAAAGTTGGGGGGATCTCGCTCCCCATCTTCAAGCTCTACTACAAAGCCACAGTAATCAAGACAGTTTGGTACTGGCACAAGAACAGAGCTACAGACCAGTGGAACAGAATAGAGATCCCAGATATTAACCCAAACATATATGGTCAATTAATATATGATAAAGGAGCCATGGACATACAATGGGGAAATGGCAGTCTTTTCAACAGATGGTGCTGGCAAAACTGGACAGCTACACGTAAGAGAATGAAACTGGATCACTGTCTAACCCCATACACAAAAGTAAATTCGAAATGGATCAAAGACCTGAATGTAAGTCATGAAACAATAAAACTCTTAGAAAAAAACATAGGCAAAAATCTCTTGGACATAAACATGAGCAACTTCTTCATAAACATATCTCCCCGGCAAGGGAAACAAAAGCAAAAATGAACAAGTGGGACTACATTAAGCTGAAAAGCTTTTGTACAGTGAAGGACACCATCAATAGAACAAAAAGGTACCCTACAGTATGGGAGAACATATTCATAAATGACAGATCTGATAAAGGGTTGACATCAAAAATATATAAAGAGCTCACGCACGTCAACAAACAAAAAGCAAATAATCCAATTAAAAAATGGGCAGAGGAGCTGAACAGACAGTTCTCCAAAGAAGAAATTCAGATGGCCAACAGACACATGAAAAGATGCTCCACATCACTTGTCATCAGAGAAATGCAAATTAAAACCATAATGAGATTATCACCTCACACCAGTAAGGATCGCCACCATCCAAAAGACAAACAACAACAAATGTTGGCGAGGTTGTGGAGAAAGGAGAACCCTCCTACACTGCTGGTGTGAATGTAAATTAGTTCAACCATTGGGAAAAGCAGTGTGGAGGTTCCTCAAAAAGCTCAAAATAGAAATACCATTTGACCCAGGAATTCCACTTCTAGGAATTTACCCTAAGAATGCAGCAGCCCAGTTTGAAATAGACAGATGCACCCCTATGTTTATCGCAGCACTGTTTACAATAGCCAAGAAATGGAAGCAACCTAAGTGTCCTTCAGTAGATGAATGGATAAAGAAGAGGTGGTACACATACACAATGGAATATTATGCAGCCATAAGAGGAAAGCAAATCCTACCAATTGCAACAACATGGATGGAGCTAGAGGGTATTATGATCAGTGAAATGAGCCAAGCGGGAAAGAGAAATACCAATTGATTTCACTCATCTGTGGAGTATAAGAACAAAGGAAGATTGAAGGAACAAAACAGCAGCAGAATCACAGAGCCCAAGAATGGACTAACAGTTACCAAAGGGAAAGGGACTGGGCAAGAGGGGTGGGAAGGGAGGGATAAGGGTAGGAAAAAGAAAGGGGGCATTACGATTAGCATGTATAATGTGGTAGGGGCATAGGGAGGGATGTACAACACAGAGAAGTAGTGATTCTACAGCATCTTACTACGCTGATGGACAGTGACTGTAATGGAGTTTGTGGGGGGGGACTTGGTGAAGGGGGGAGTCTAGTAACCATAATGTTCTTCATGTAATTGTAGATTAATGATAATAAAATGAATTTAAAAAAAAGAAAAAAAGAAAAATCCTTCATACTACGGGAACTGCCTACAGGGATTTAGGACTACAATGGACTAATTTTTTTAAAAACAAGCCTTTTCATTTTCCTTTTATGGTTCAAATATAAATTTACAGAATAGAGGCTAGTAGACCTACATATACAGAGCTTAATTATTTGTGAATACTGAATGCCATCCACCAGTACACTAAAAGCCACCAATTGCAGGCAAATTAAAAGACAGTAATATCCCCTGACCCCTCTACTGGATTCTTCCTATTTCCATTAAAAGAAGAAAAAACCCTAATATCACCCATCTTAAAAAATCACAAGGAACCAAATTGACCTGCTCTTGTTCTCACATTCCATCCCTCTATAAAACCATCTCTACTCCTCAGTGCAGCCCTGCCTCTTCACTACTATTTACAGTCATGCTTCTGGAAAGAATGTTCTTCCTGTGCTGCCACTATGTCCTCCCTCCCACTCTTCAGAGTACAGCGGACTCCTGAACAACACAGGGAGTAGAGGCAAAAATCAGCATAACTTCTGACTCCCCCAAAACCTAACTATTAGCTTACTGTTGACCAGAAGCCTCACCAATAACATAAACAGTCACTGACACATATTTTGTATGTTATATGTATTACATACCATGTTCTTACAATAAAGTTAGAGAAAAAGTTCTTTCAACTTGTCACCAATCTCCAAAAAAATTTCCATACATTTAGTGAAAAAGCCCCACACATAAGTGGATCCACACAGAACTCATGTTGCTCAAGGGTCAACTGTATTCCCCATTACTCTAGTAAACCGTACTAAGGTCACCAAGGACATCCCTTCAGGCCAGTAAGTCCTATATGACACCCCTTCTCATCTTTGCATTCTCTCTGTTTTTGACACTTGATTTTCTGGCTACTCTTTCTCATTTCCATTTGCCTCTTCAAATTCTTTTTCTCACACCCAGCTTCTAACTCTGTAGTTCTTTAGGAATCGGTCACACTCCCTAAACCCTCTTCCTTGGAGAGCAACTCTGCTTCATTACAAATATAATGACAATCCCAAAATACAGGATGCTGAGATGTAGATCCATATATATGACTCTAATTCTCACCTCTTCCACCTGAATATCTCACAGGCACCAAAAAATGAACCTCCTCCACTAAACTTTTGGTCCCATTCCCTCCCAGCTCAGTCTGGGGACTGCAGCCAACCCCATTTCATAGGTGGTCTTCTGTTTGTCCAGCTATCCTGCTGGGAATCAAGATACCACCTCCTGACCCTTGGCCCTGACCCCCAACTCATCACACCTGTCCATTTCATATTGATTGTGTTTAAAGAAGGAAGACAGGAGAAAATTCTAGACATAGGTAACCAATCAGGCAAGGGCAGAACAGAAGGAAAAATCAGTTGCACTTACTTGTGGTCTGTTGTGGCTGGAACATACACGGAGTGTGAGGAGTGACAAGAGGTGACAAGGCCCACCAGGCAGAGGCGGGTCCTGCAAGGCCATCTGGTATTCACTAAGGAGACTTCATGCATTACACAGAGGCCACTCTGGCAGCCACAAACATGTCAAGGAGTCAGCTGGACTGACTGTTTGGCTCAACATCGACCAAATTAATAGACTCAGAGGAGCTTCAATGGAGCAGCAGCGAACAAGTTATTCCTCAGAGCACAAACAGTGGAATTCAGGACTGGTCATTATGAAATATCTTCATAAACTTGACAATAAAGAGTTGACACTCTCAGTGTTTATGACCAGAAGCTGGGACAATTCTGATAGCTATTTTTTTCAAACAATCCTTTCAGCTATACTTGGTTCAAATCTTTAAGCCAAAATATCAGCTCCTATGGATTTGACTGGCTTTATAAAAAAAGCGGGACACTGGAATTTTTGTGAAGATGACATAATAATTCAAAAATCACTATCACAATGACCGCTGTAAACCTGCAGGGGATTACCAAAATCTATTAATATGGAGACAAAACTTCCTAACAGCATTGTACATATACAATTCAGTGTTGGGAATTTAAAAAAAAAAACAGGACAAAAGAATAAAAGTAAAAAAGGCCACAGTCCCCTGCATCAAGGAATATACATTCTGACAAATGACCCTGGGAGGCAAACCAGCCACAATATCCAGGGTCTGAGAAGTAAGTCAAGAGGAGGGGCTTTCCAACATGGGGTGGAAAGCACTTCACAGGAAATAATCCTTGTTTGATGGAAAAATAATCACTAACCTTCAGTCCCAAGTTAAATGACTAGCTTTAAGATTTAGATGCACATAGGCATCATAGGCTACTTCAGGAAGATAAAAGGGAAACAGGGATAAATAAAAGTGCAGGAGAGGCCCCCTGACAGGAAAGGAGGGCACAGACCAGCCTCAACCCCACCACATGCTCTGTGACCTCAGTGGAATTTGCCTTCCTTTTCTTTCTAAATTCCGAAATTCTAGATTCCTGAGAGCCAGAGACATGACTGTATTAACAGCATGAGCACTGAGCAAACTTTGTCCTGTAAGATAAGACAGATCCTGATCTTACTGACCAGCCCCAAGGGTATAAATCAACTAGGCCAGGCCATCGCCAGCATGCCAAGAAGGCCAAGCCCCTCGCCACTGCCTGGGCAGCTGAAGGCTCATTAACTGAGCCCATTAAGGGATTTTACTGCACTGAGGCAGTACTTACCCAGATAATCTGAAAAGGCTGAAGGAAACACTCTTAGTTTACTTAGCACATTGGTTTATTTTTAGTAAGTCTTTAGCTTTTCTTTTTAAAATAAAAAATGTTGAGATCTATCTGTGAGCAGAAAAATTAACAGAGGTAGTTTAGAAGACAGATAGATATGGTGATTATGATTATGTAAGTGTTTACCTCATTAACATAATATCCCTATTTCCAGATCCAACTGGTGCCAAATATCAGAGTAGTACATTGCATATACCTTCGAAATACCAAGAATATTTGGTTGCTCCCACAATCCCCCTAAATGCCCTTCCATAAACCCAGATAGCAGCTGGCTCCGTCTCTGGATGCAGGGGGCTTGTGTTATGGAAGGCCTTTGGGGTCAGTGACAGTGCGAACAGTAGGAGAGGCAGGGTTCCTGAAGGGACAAAACTACTCACAAATTAAATCTATACGGAGAGTGGCAGAAAAACCACTTCAGGTCTGTTCTAGGACGTCTGCATCACAATCACTCTGATTAGAGCAGGGAAGTTCTCAAACTAGGGTTTCCTGAATTCTGGAGGCTGGGGAAGAGCACCTAGGGATGTGCATGTTTGTTTTGCTATTTGGAAGGAAAGTGTACTTTCACTGCCGTGACAGAGCTGCATATGCTAACCATGTGCCTCTACTTCAGCCAGAAATTTATCAGTTAGGATTAAAAATACCAGTGACAGCATTTCTTCACTCACTGATATACATTCCTTCCACAAACATTTCCTGCATAGGTGTTCTGAAGCCTGGGGGGACATCAGATAAAGACAAATGGTTCTCTGCTCTAGGGGAGCCTGCTTTCTAACTGAAGGAGAAAAAGAAAAAATGTCAGCTATGGAGAGATGCAGTCTGAAGTAGATGGCTGGCCTGCTTCCACTGACTGGCTGGGGAGGGCTTCTCCAACGAGGGGATGGATGGTAATGCAGATGTTCCCATCGACATGAATCTGCCAGGTGAAGATACAGGGGCTGGACAATGCCTTCTAGGTGCCCAGGACCTAAGGGCCAAATGAGCTGGGAGTGGTCCAGGAACGAAAAGACAGTCGAGCTAGCAGGGAAGACGGCACATGATGAAGCAGATGTGGGTGGGGGTCAGATCCTGTGAGTCTTGGTGAGCCAGTTTATGAAGCTGGATTTTATTTTACATGCACTAGAGCATTTTAGGGTGAGGAATGATAGGGTCTTAGAGAAGCTTTTAAAAGACTGCTATGGCTTCTGAGTGAAGGAGCAAGGGGGAGAGCAGAGAGAGCAGTTTTGCAGGCTAGAGCAGCAGCCCGGGTGAGAGGGAAAGCTGAAGCGCAGCAGCAGGAGAGGAAAGGAAGGCATCCTTCAGGTGGGTGCCGCCGCAGACTCCGATGGATCTCGAGGAAGACAGAGCACATGGACTGAGCCGGCAGGCAAAAGCTCCTCTAAATGTTAGGTCTTTTATAAAAAGAGATCCACAGAGGTGAAAAGACTGCAAATCATGCATCCTCCAACAGGCAGGGAGCTGACCAACAAACAGACGTCCAGTTTCAATCATTACACATCTTGAGTGGTGCTCCATTGCCTTTAGCACTGGAAATCAGTGAACTGGAGGCCATCAGCGATCCTGTTTAAAAACATCTCATTCAGGAGAGAAGCGATGCCTGGCTTTATTGATAGTGAATGTATTCGTGTGGTCTCAGTGACAGCTCTAGTCTTCCCAAAAAAACAAACAGAATACCATGAGAAGCTTTGGCCTTTTGGCCAAATGTGTTTCTAGACTTCATCTGAGAGCCTCACTAATGGCTCAGCCTAAGCCTATGTACCTACAGGCTCATTTCGCACATTATCTGGCAGAGAATTTTTGTCTAGATGAAGTTCACCATGATTACCGCTGAGATGCTGTCATTAACAGGAACATGAATAGGTACTGGCGTAGTTTCTACAGGGTTGACTCAGGAATCCTGCTGGTGCTATAGAAGATTTTATTTACATTTCTAAATTGACCACACAGGAATCCTATAATGCCCCTGGGTAGGACTTCGAACCACCTTACAAAAGCAGAGGGTAGTGTTTTCCCATAACATATTTACATTTTTTCCCCTCTGACAAGCATTTTAATGCATTATTTCATATATACCAGAAATACTTCAAAGAACTGTTCCTGGGATAGGAAATTGCCAAATACATATATTTATTTTCAGGAGTAAATATGAACTTGAATTCAGTTTCTTAATAACAGTTCATCAGTGTTCCCTATCATTGAAATAGAGTTCAGAATTTCCCTGTGACTTCATTTCCCTTAGCCAAAGGCATTCCCAGAGTGTTCTTGAGGTTTTAAGGGAAAACTTAAATCAAATTGGAAATCTCAGAGTACCAATGAAATACACAAGAAACAGCACTGTCTAGCCCTATGTCAAACTAAATCCTTGAAAATGTAACAGATAAAGCTAAATATGGCAACTATTCTCTCCAATTTTCTGTTAACCATAAATCACTCTTTCTAAGTAAGAAACTGCCATTATGCCCTCAATGCGTAGACCATAACTCAAACACAGCATATCTGCTTCTTAACTAAAACACTCCACAAATATAAAATATTGCCTTATGGTTTCCTAAAAGTAGAGTTCATTTTCTACAATGCATAGGCTCTTGATGAGTTTGAGGGCTGACATAATTTCTCATAAACATTTTGTGCCTTTATTATTATTTTAAATTAAGGTACGGTGTTTGATAAAGTCAAAAAATCAAGGAATTTGTTTACGGATAACCACAGATGTGTGGTGCTCAGCACCTCCCTTACGTTCTTTCACTCAGACTCACCCCCCATGGCCCTGAAGTGCTGTCACCTCCCACAGGACAGCTGGGGACAGAGAGGTTAGTGCATAAATTGCCAAGATCACTTAACACTAAGCAAGGAGCCAAGAACAAAACCTGAGTTTCTGCTCCTAACAGAGCTCTTTCTTCCAAACAAGTCCTGCATTTGGGTACACCAACGAATCTGCTCTTAACCCCCATTCCAATTTCAGAACTGGACAACTTTTCAAAGTTATTGTTTTATATGATCATCTGTAATTCCACATTGCTGCATGCTACCTTACTCATCTAGGTACTTACTCATCTATCTTACTTAACGTAAGTCAAACACTAAAATTCTATAAAATTATAACTTGTTTAAAGACTATTTTCCCTACTAGTTATCTTTAAAATATATGTATTTTATACATATATATAAACTTCACAATATTAGTTTCTTCCTTTACATAAAGAGGTTTTTAATCTAGTGTGAACTTTCAGGATCCTATCCCAGGTTGACATTTTATTTTTGGAAAAAAAAAATTATTGCTGTTGCATCTAGAGAACAGATGAATGGACTGACTCTACTTCTTGATTCCCAGCAGTTTATAACTTTCTACAGACAGTGGCTTTAAGTCTCTAATGGACAAGCCTAAATTTTAATCAGTTTCAACTTTGAAAGTGTTTTTAATGGTGGCCCTAAAATTGACAAGAAATTGTTTCAAAATAGAAATGCCCAACTCCATCGTTTAAAATACTCAAGAATTCCACTGCTAAATTCAAAAGAGAAAAGGAGATAACATATTTCCTCTGTATTGTTGGCCAATTCTATCTCTGGGAAGAACTTACTAGCAAAAAGCTATCTTTGGCACCTTAATGCTGGAGCATATTTTTCTATTCCCCAACATCTGATTCTGCATCTGTGAGAAATAAGGTGTGAACCGTAGAGAGTGAATAAATTAAAGTGGAGTCAGACACTGTACAGTCATATTGTAAGTCTGACTCTCTTCTTGAAATGGTTCTCTCTTCAACAGAAGCGTTCATTTTAAAAACTGGGGAAGGGTGATGCTGAAACATCTGGTCTTTGCACCTTAGTGAGGGGCACTATACCCCCAAGAATCCACAATTCAGGTTTCTCTTTGTACATGTCAATACCATAGGGGTGAGGATGACTAAAACAAGAATGGCTGTCTCAAAACGACAAGTAGCCTGCACTCTAATTCCCTGTCTGTACAGGACAATGTCCCACATAAACAGACAGTGAACAAGTAATGATTGAATGACCTGTTTGTGCTTCTGAGTCTCACGAGTACAAGACAGTTCAGCAGATCTTGCTTTTATGTAGGAGATCCATAAATTAGATGAACAGCAGAACACGGACCTGGCCTGTCCATTTTCTGTAACTGCATGCATGACTCAAGGTGTTTATCTCTGTGGTGAGCTCCTAACAGTGAGCTTCATGCAGACACCCAAAACTAAGTCACCAGAAGGGTATGTGGTGAAAACGAGAAGGAAAACAAAAGGCAGAAATCGACCTTTCAAGGACCCTAGAAGATAAGCTGCCTATAAATATTTGTATCTTGTCTATAAAGGAGTTGTAGGCAGTGAGTCCTGAAGATGTATACAACAGAAGTAACATTTATGAAATCAATAAAGAAATATGAAAAGAATAAATAAAAGGCACTTTTTTGCTAAGAACAAGAAGTCACATACACGGAAAAAATTCCAGTCATTCTATTGCTTCTCTCTAATACTTACAAAATCATACAAAGTAATAGTTCTTGGCATCCTGGTGGTCACTAAATGCATAAATGGAGGAATGATTGAATGTATCAGCCTCATTTAATGTAAGTGTGCCCTATGTCACATGTTTACAAATGATATCTTGGGAAATCAGATCCAATTCAGTCTGACCCCCTAAACCCCTGGGGCTGTTTCGTGGTGTGCTGCACTGAGCAGAAATGAATGCAGTTTAATAACCCCACAAAGAAAATTCTAAATTTCATCAGTTTCCCTTTGTAATCCTGACATTTCCTAGGAAATTTCTGTATTCCAAAGCCAAATGAATAAAATTAGGTTTTCCCCACTGTAACTCTGGGAACAGGAAATCCCAGGGCAAAATACCTCTAAAACTGAACTCAGTCAAAGGGAGAAATAAAATTTAAAACCCGTTTATTGCTTACAACCTGCGGTCGGGGCCATTTCTCCCTCTGGCTCTGGCACAAACAAGCAAGACCTCCCCCTAACCTCTCAGGTTAAGATAAGCCCTTGGTTGCCCAGGTAATTACCCAATGATACGGAGATGAACTACCTACCGCCCCTGAGAAATGCCTGTTGATATGCATAGGCACTAAAGCCAGGCTAGAGATTCGGAAATATTACAATTTTACCCACACCCCCAGTTTCCTATCCTGGAGTCTTTGCCATCCCCTAATGAATTAGCTAAATGTTCTCAGCTCTTATCACAATGCTTACAGAGAGAGGAAATAGCTCTTCTGGCATTCTAGATCCTTCCATACTTACAGTTTTGGCAGGCTGTTGAATTTTTTCATCCTTCAATACAAATGTGAGGCCAAGTATTTAATTATTCTCTTTTCACTCTAATGCATTAGCTTTTATCTCTGTTAGTAATGGATGAAGACTACAGAGAAGGTTTCTTAGGAGATCACTGGCACACAAATGAGCTGCTTGAGAATAAAGCTTCATCATGTTGTCCACAGTGCTGATAAGAGGATTCCTTACTCCAGGGCCGTTCACTCTGTTCCTGTAATACTGGAAGGCTCCACATTTGTACCTCAAATCCTTTGTAATTAAAGCTTCAGGAGCTTGGCTCAGCCACCATCTTTCCTCCTGCTTCTGAGGTGACTCAGCAAATAAAAATGCAGCCCGAGGTTGGAACTGCCTTCAGATACTCTGGTTATGAGGGTTGAATTTCCCACACAATGTGCTAAAAATGACTGAATAGCTACAGGTGTGATGTTCCATTTACATTCTTTTTCTTTAATGGCAACTAAGCCAATAAACAACTCTTTGAAGTTTTAAATCCACATATTTCCAGTTCAATGGCGATTAACTTAAAGCCACACAACCAAAAATAACTGTGAAGAAAATCTGAAAGGCTGAAATACAGTTCATCTTAAAAATTTTTTATAGCTTCTTTATGCTCTAGATTTTTTTCTTAAAAAAAAGGTTTAATCACAGCAAACCCTGCTTCACTTACATGTTGATACATTTTTTAATTACTATACTTTTTACATGAAATTAGTTTTAAATTCTTTAACTTGTCTATGTAAAATAAAAGCAAAATAAATCTGGAAGCTTTATATGTAAAAAGTCATGCTAATTCTTTACTTTAGAGTTCTTCTGTTCAGAGGGGTCCTCAAAAAGGCAGGAAAGGGGTGTTTGCTCTCCCAAAGTAGACTCAGCCAGAGTAAAGCTGAGATGAGAAAATTGCAAAGCAAGGAAACAAAAGCAAAACTGAGGCCTATAAGAGGAGGGGATGGGCCTAAACATTTACGCATTGGTCCTAACACATTTGCCAGAGGCTCCTGGGAAGAGTCGCACAGATTCCAGGCAGGATGCAAGCTTCCAGGGCTCCCGCTGGTGTTTCTGAGGTAGGAAAGATGAAGGGACTGAGGAAATCAGCCTGAACTACTTTCCAAGAGCAGGGAAGTGATTTCTTCTGATAGAAGGGATGGGCCATCAACAAATGCCATACAGATGGGAGCCTAGCGCCAACTACTAACCGTGACAGGCTGGGGGTGACGCCTGGAGTTTTCAGCATCCAGACTCACCATGAGAAGACATGTTTAAGTGATCAACCGAACTGTCATCTCGGAATGGCTGACTCTTTTTCAGATGTTCTACAAAGGCACTGTTTTTATAATGTGAAGAAAAATAAAAAGGCTTCCTCTTAAAGACATATTTATCATATCTTTAAAAATACACTTTCCTAGGTTTTCCCTTAGTTTTTATAGGGAAAAAAAAGGATTGATTCTAATAGAATTTGTTTTCAGACTTCTGAAATCTATCCCTTTATCCTCCACTAATACTACTTGGTGCTACCATTCAGTAGGTGGAGCAAACCAGTGGAGTTTAAGGATTGCAGAGGATAATACTCAGAATACTTGGACAAGAACCTCCTGGGGTGCTGCTGAAACTGCATATTCCTCAGACCTAGCTACTGGTATAAAGAATCTTTAGAATACAGAGGTCTTGGTTCCACCCTGACCAATTCAGCCAGAATCTCTGGTGGAAACTCAAAGGTGTCAGTCATTTTTTAAAGCTACCCTAGGATTCTAAAATTCAGGCTGGATTGAGAACAGTTTGATAGCATTTCTGCACTCTTACTAAGGACCCAGGTGATTCTTACACTAAAGTTCACTCGCCACTGGTCTATAAGGAAACTAACAGTCTGAAAGTGATTTGAGTGACTGCATTTGGAGACAGAAATGGCAAGTGGATAACAATAGGTCATTGGCCCTGGTCAAGACTACCAATTTCTGTTTATTTTAATGACTGCCAAAAAACTGGTTCACCAATCTACTCCATTTGCATTTCATATGTGTACATGCCATTTTGTTTTTGTTGATTAATGCAAATGGTATATGTAGACTATTATGTTTTTGAATTTGAAGATCATCACTTCAGTAATATGTAACGCTCAGTACAAGCTGTATTTCAAATAGATACGTTCTTCCATCTCAGTCATGCTCAATCTTCCTCCCAAAATAATATTAAGTCATAACTGGTGGAAAGAATATATCTACCTATGTTAGTGTTGATTGCTGAAATAAGGTTAAGAACATCTCACTTCCTTAAAGTTGAGAAAATGTGATTTCCTCTTCTTTCAAAAATGTCCCTCCCTTAAGCTGAAACAGGCTTCTGCTGAGGAGAGGACCACTGGAGAGGATGAGAAACGAAAATGAACAGGAAAGGGAGAAAAATTAAGCCCTGCTAGTTATGACTCACCAGCTACCTTAAGTTTTTGCCTTAGTGATAACTCCAACCTGGACACCCAACTGTTCCTGGCCCAATGCTTTCACTTCAATTCCACAAAAAATTGCTGAGTACTTTACTTATCCTGAGTACTCTTATTTACCCAAATATGAAAACCTGTCAAGTTCTTTTCTGTTGACACCTCTACTACATTCTTTTCACCCTGGCAGCTCTGTTGAGCTTCCCCTTGAATAGGACAAAAGTGGAGCCAGCAGTGGGTCCAAGTGGATTTCAGTGCCTTTTACCAAATCAGTCCATGATCTACAGCATCACAACTAAGAACTAGGACCACAGCATTTTTATAACTTCAGAAACATTGGTTGTGAAAGGAGTATACAACAGGAACAAGATGGGGTCACAAATTATAACCTACTCTTTATTGTTTCTACTGGCATTTGCTTCTAGCTTGGATTCTTGGCAAATTTGGAATTGAGAGACCATTTCTTTCTAAGCAATAAAATATTCCCAATTGTTCCCCATCCCTTCCTTCTCCCTGATACAACATTAAGGGCAGCCAATCCTGAGCCTTCCTGACTGTCAAGCCTCCATGCTGTCCTGACATCAGCTCCAGCAGGTGAATGCATGTAGTCCTACAAGAGCACGGGGCCCACAGTGGGCTTCCCCTGGCCTAGAAGCTTCCCAGCACTATTCAACCTTATGCTTCAAAAGTCAGCTCAAACACCACCTCTACCCCAACCCTCCCCAGGGACAGTTCCCGCAGGCCCCATGGCACCTGTGCACATTCCTGTCACTCGGTCCTCTATGTCTGGCTGTATTTGTAGTGACATTTGCTTGAGAGGCTCTGCTACCAGACACCATTTTCTTAAAGGCAGGCCAAGTTTTTTCTCTGTCTACTAGAAGTCCGTCTCGAATCTACGGTGCCTAAAAGTGGGTCCTGAGCTTTCTTCCCCAAAGCAGTTCACCCGAGTCTTATCCCAGTGGCCAAAGAAAATACAAAAACGAACCAGCCTTTTCCACACACTCCTCAGTAATTCCCTTCCATAACTTCTGGGCCTCTACCTTCAACATACACGGGGAGCATGGCACACTCTCCCCCGCCACCCCCTGCAGCCCTGCGTCCTCCAGCCCAGTTGTTCCAGCACCGTGTCCACGGATCCCCCTGCCTCTGCCCATGCATGTGCTGGTGTTTTTGACACAACAGGCAGACTGACCCTTTTGGAATTTAATCAAATCATGTCATTTCTCCAAATTCCTCCAATGACTCCCTTTTTGTTAAGAGTAAGTTCCGGCTGTTACATCCCACCTAACAGAGACCCACAAATGCCCCCACACTCCGTCCACCATTCCTCTGGAGCAGCCAGCTGCAGCCCCGGGGTTGGCCATTCCTCCCAGGAAGTGCCTCTCCCCTGGTCCGACCCTGCCTCCTTCAGCCTTTACTCAGATTCACCACCTCAGTGAGGCCTGCCCTCCACTCCCTAGCCTCCTTCCCTGCCTTCCCCACAGCACTCATCACTAACCCAGCACATGAAATATTTCACCTATTTACTTTGCCTTTCCTCTGCCTTCTCCCACAGAAGGCTCCAAGCCCCAGGAGGGCAAGTATTCTCTTTCTATTCACTGTCATATCCCCACTGTGCAGAAGAGTGTCTGGCCCAGAGCAGGTGCTCAAGGTGTATTTGTTGAATGTAGGGTCTCAGCTTTGGGTTTTCAGGCCCTTGAGCAGAGAGTGTCAAGCACTTAAGTAGGCACTTGTTAGCTTATGTTTGCTGAATTAGGAGACACATCTGCTGAATTCCTGAAATGCTGTTTGGAATTGTGCTGTCCGTTACAGTTCATTTCTAGGCAGAATGGCACTACAATAGACATGTTTACTGCAATTCCTAGAATCGTTTTTCACAGAAGACAGCCCAACCTAGTGGAAAGAGCGGGGGCCCTGATAACCAGACCAACATGGGCTGGAATGCTAGCTCTGCTACCTACAGTGCACACCTGGCAGTGTGACCTCACAAATGTCAGGTACTTCATCTAAAGGAGATAATCTGGCATGAGGACTTGAGATCATACATATAAAACATCTGGCATATAGCAGATCCCCAATAAATTATAGTTCATATTATTATTTTCTTATTAATTTCTCAGAATGTTCTTCAGAAACTGCTCAACATGAATTATTCTCTAATAGAGCAGGAGATGGGACAAAAGTCAGATTTAAAATAAGCAGCCTTGGTCCACTATGGGAGAAAGGCATATCTAGGTCCTTGACCAAAAAAATGCACGGTCATTGTTACCTCTAGTGCTGATACCATGGAAATCAGACGCTTAGAATCTGATCCTCCAGACCTGTCGCAGAGTCACAGATGCTTGCTCAGCTGGGGTGGATTCCATGAGGGCCTCTCTGGATCAGGGCTGAGAGACAGCATGAGAGTCTCCAGATTCTGAACCTGAAGAGCTGCTATGACTCACCTTCCCTAAGCCCACCTCTAAGGATGGCCCCCAAATGCTGGAAACTGCAGGGCAGTTTGGATACTGAGGCTGAAAAATGTCAAGCCACAGCACTCCTTGGTAGTGGCCGGAATGAACATACTGACACAATAAAACATGGCCCTCTGTCTCAGGCCGAGTGCACTCTCTTCACGTCTATCTGAGGAGCACTCCATTTTGCAGAAAAGAAATAGGGCAAACGTGTCTACTGTCCAGAAAAGCACCTTAAAGAATGACCTATCCACCCCACATCCTGACCTGGGGTCCCTTATAGTGTCTCCCTATGATGAGGCTCTGCCACAGGCAGGTCACTCCTTGGCCAAAGACCTTAAAATAACAGAGCAACCAAAGGACACAGACAACATCAGTGTAAGACCCACGAGGCAGAATGTAACCTACCGCGCTTATAAGCAGCATTAATAATTTGATATGAGGCATGTCTCTTTCAAAAGGGGTTTAACAATAAAAGACAAAGCGACACTATTATTTAAGATAGTCAGAGAGATTAATAAGGACCATTAATCAGTTTTGCCAATTGGTATCAGTTGCTGACCTACAAAGTGTTAAATTCTAATAGATTATGTTCAAATTTCAGTTCTGTCACCAGGTCTGTGCACTGGAATAAGTTACTTAAATTCTCTGGAAATCAGTGTTTATCAATTGTAAAATGCAGATAAAATACCTCTTATGACTGGGAATTATGCAAAATAATGCACATAGAGTAGCATTTAACATAGTCCAACACACATAGTAGGCAGTTAATAAATGGGCATCATAATTTTAAAACCAGTATAGCAATTCTTATGTCCCTATCTCCAGACTAGAATTTATTCCATTATTAGTGAGGAACAAAAAATGAACATTTTGTTAGAATCTACTGATTTGGGCAAAGCTCCTTAAAACTTATGAAATGTCATCTCCTGCTTTAGAGCTTTACAGGGCTTAAGGATTTTTTACTGCTAATATAATCAAAATTAATAAACCAAATTAAGAGAGAGGTTGACACTCTCCTTGCCACTCTGTCAGAATAATCGGAGCAGCATCTATCACCTCTGGGGACTTGTCATTTCCAGTAATGTGCTTCCATGAACTCCACTGAGAAGCTGAGCTTGGGAGATATTTATCTTACCGGAGGGCTCTCTCAGGAGGGAGATAAGGAAAAAGAGTTCAGACAAAGGTTACACAGGACAATGATGTACTTGGTTAGCGAGGAAGACAATGAAAATAAATTTTCTGGGTATCAGAGAACCACAACTATAAAATCATAATTACTAGAGCCAAGTCCTTATCTGACCCTGTAAATATTTTGTCTTTTTCATGTAGCTTCCAAAAGACATGATAAAAGAATAGTCCGAAAAAAAAAAAAATCCATTCTCCACTTTCCAAGCTATGTTCTCACCCTGGTGATGGAGAAAAAGAGGACAATTATCTACAGTGTAATTTTTACATGAACATTATCCAACACAGCAGAAGATACACCTCCCACTGAAATATCTTGTTTATTCTAAAACTTGCAGAGTACTCCTGTTCCCATCTATTTTCTCCACATATTCCCTCATTCCCCATCACCATGTATCTGCTTTGTATGTATAACAGCATCTAATAAGAATCACAGCTCTTTGATGTGTTTTACTACCTAAGTCTGATAGCAAACAGAAAAGCACATTGTGCTTAATCATGACAATAAAGATGGTCTTCAGAGGTTTCTGATCAAACCATCAGCCCTGTAGAGAATGCAAGGGTCACAAAGACCACCTACAGGACCCAGACTTCAGAGTCCAGTTAGGCAAACACACTTGAACATAATAAAAGCAATAATTTGCATAACTTCATAAACATTCAAACTGATTTTGTATTTGCTGAGAGGATGCTTTAATTTTGAGAAGAGAAAATAAGCCAGAGGATGCTCAGGGAGGCTGGTCTCAGCAACAAAAAGGACACAGGTCTGGCCCCAACAATGCTCCCTGATTTCTGGTGGTGAGCATACAAGCTGAAGTGGAGGACTGAGTCTTAAAGGACCCACCAAGGCATCCATTCTTGGTGACTCCATCAGGGTCATAAGAAGCAAGAGTGCAGGGATCCGAAGGAAGAGAGTTAAATGTGGTAGGAAGAAAGAAACTGTTGGAAAGTTAAACAGGAGTGAAGACACTAATATTTCATGGTTTGCTATTTTTTCCTATTAAAACATAGTTGATATACAATATTATGTTGTTTTCAAGTAAACAACATAGTGATTCGACAGTTATACACATTATTAAATGCTCACCCCAAGTAGTGCAGTTACTATCTATCAACATAGAGAGATGTTACAGAACTATTGACCCTATTCTCTATGCTTTACTTTCATCACACACTAAAAGGTTAAATCCAAGGAGATCAAAAAAGTTAAGTCTGCAGGCCCCTAGCCAGACATGCTTGACCCAGAGGTACTGGCTTACTCAAACTGTGGAATCTACCTCTAATTGCTCTGCTAGCCTCCTCTTTCAAAGCACTTTAAATTTCTATTAATAGGATTTTTGTTTTTTGGCTATTATTCTGCTTTGTTTCTGTATGTAAGATAATTATTTTAATCTTTCTCTTTATAAAATCCTTCATGCATAACATTTACTCATTTAATCTATCATTCAATAACATTTATATGGTGTATGTTGGGTCCTAAGAATATGAGACTCTGATACCTCGTTTTCAATTTGGGCCAATTTTGATGTTTACCATTGAATAACATGTTTTATACTGTAATCATTAAAATAGCTAAATACATACAAAAGAGTGACTTACAGCTCACCCTCAACCTAGACACAGGTCAGGAGGTACCTGCACTCTTAGAACAAACACTCAGTGTACACTACAGATGCTGTATTTTAATATGGAAACCAGTATTGCAATTTTGATTTTAAAATATACTTGAGGGTTTGTGCCTCTGAAAAATAATTCTTTTTCACATCAGGAACATTAATGGGATATGACTACATATGTACTTATAATTCTTTTACAAAATTAGTATTTAGGACCTAGAGGATGCCTGCACCACATGCTATCTGGTCTACCAGCAGGCCCCATGTCACGCACTCCAGGGAGGACTTGATACACTATGTGATTTGTGACTTGACACATTATGCTTAGTAATGTTGATAAGAGGACCCAGCCTTCTTCCTTAAGGAATCAGGTGGAATGCTATCCCTTATACAAAACCAAGCCCAATTCTCAGGCAGCTGGGAAGCACCTCTGCCCTCTGAGCAATGACTGCATTTTTAGAACATCAGACAAACTGCCCTGCTGTCACCCAGTACCCAACCTGACCACGGGCTCTTCTTCAGCAGGAAGCAAGTAGTTTTTAGTTTTTTATTTCAGTGCTTAAAATATAGATCATGTATTTGTTCAGTAAATGAATACTGAAGAAATTTATCTAGCAGTTGTTTAATTATAAAATATTCCGTATCAAAAAATAAAATATACTCTATCACCCTCAAATTCTACCTGTAAAATTATTAAATTAATATCAATTTTTTACTTAAATGCTAGCTCTATTCACCTCTTCATTTAGAAGAGGAATAAATGAGGAATAAAAAATTCACTGTAGGCATCAATCTCTTAAAAAAAAGGGAGAGTGTTTGAAATAACCATACATGTGTGTTGTCCCTTTTACTCAAGTGGGAAATAATTTAGCTCCACAACCAGTCAGCATTCCATCCATGTGCCTCCCACTTTTTGCCTGGACAGGACTTGCGTTGAGTTTGATTCACATTAGGACATCCATTATAAAAGAAAGAAGAAAAAACAGAAGCATGTGAAATTCAAGTGAATAAATATGACTTGTCTCCGATATCTCCTTGGAAAAACTAAGTTGAAAAAACAGTAAGAAATGTTTAAAAGAACTGAGTCCCACCTTTTCTTCTAGTGGCTGTTTTTCTTTATGTAGCTCCCTTATTTGTGAGGTAATCAAAGGCTCCAATTTTGGGTTCTCCCAGTCTTTGAAGAGAGTGTACTTGAATTTAGCCTGAATTTATGTTTTTTCGACAATGATTCCAATAAAGTCAAGATAATTTTTGGTAAAATATATAATATATATTTCACAATACTTAAAACTGAAACCTTTTCAAGTTTCTTTTCTATATTTACCCCACAGAACATTGTAATTTTCAAGAAGGTGACTCCCAGTGCTTACTTTTCAAGGATCCTTAACATCCTAAACTTCTAGACACACACAGAACACCTGGGTAGAAATGTCTGACAGGGACACAGCAGAGCGTCAGAGAGGCCATCTTGCTAGAGATGAAGAATGTATGAAAATTACCCTGCTTCCAAATCATTTCAAAAGGTTTCTGGAATAACATTGGAAAATAACTTTCAATAAGACAAGGACATGAGGTGGAATTAGAATGATAAGACAAGGACATGAGGTGGAATTAGAATGAACTTTCTAGTCGAATTTAGCAAATTAAGAAAGTAAGTACGGATCCTGGAAAGAATTAGAGGCGGCCAGACCAGATTCTATTGCTTGGTTGATTGTTCCTTCAGCTAACAAAGTGCCATGTGTTAATGGTGGGGACATAACAATGAATCAAAGATGTGGATATAAATTCCTGCCCTCAAAGATCTCATCGTCTACAAAGAACACAGACAAGCAAATAGTTCTAAAACAGAGCCGAGAAATGCCAGGGGATGTGGAATATGGCTACCGTAGTTAACAGTGCCCTCTTCCAACTATTTCTGGTTTTCCTCTTTCTAGGCACATAATAGGATCACGTGTCCTTGTCAGTTAGAGCCCCTGAGCTATTACCATGAGTAAAGATCCTTTGTCAAAACACAATGTACTTATAGCTCAAGTAAGAAGTGATCTTTGCTTTTCTCCACTTAGGAGATATGGTGTTATTACCACAGCATATTCTTGACTATTCTCATTGGCTGCCTAAGGAGGCCACCTGTCTGGTATAATGAGAGAGGAGAAAGCCAGGTATGTTTCTGCTCTGTTTGAAGAACCTAGAACAAAGGAAAGAGTGAGATGACCAGATTAAATTGAAGATGGATGACTAGAAAATTGAGACTTTTCTTTCTTTTAAATATGTATGCAATACCTCCTTTGTGACTGTCAGGAAACTACTCACACCATCCATTGATCTGTCTCACTGTTACACAGACACAGTAAAACAGAGAGGGTGAGAGTATAAACCCTACAGTCAGATGGCTTGGGTTCAACTGGCTCCATGATTCAACTGTGTAACTGTGGGTAAGATATTTAACCTCTCTGAGTCTTAGTTTAGTAAAAAGAGGTAGTCATATGAGGATTATATGAGATAGTTCATATAATTTATGCAGTTTGAAACATATAAATATTAAGAACTCAAACATTGCCATTATTTACCATATATATTTCAGAGTCCTAAACTCAAATGTACAGAATACAGTAGCTTACAGGAATAATGTTTATCCAAAGTAGAAAATCAAGATAATTGTAATGTATGCCCTTACAAAAATCTGATAGAAATGATATAGCAAAGCTAAAGTTGCATTTTAAATTTGAACTTCACTTCAATAAAAAGAAGTAGTAATGACTTTGATTTAGTTAATACATAGAAAAAGCGTAATTATAAGGTTACAAAAGTAGAAGAAAATGAGCATTTTCCTCACTATGTCTTGTGTATTAAATTACAACTCTTAACAGCAACAGAGCTGACATCAACCCTTATGCAATGATTATTTCAGTATGGAGCACTTCTTCCTGCCTGCTCCAACCTAACTGAAACAGTATGCCAGCACAGCTGTGAATACAGTACAATCCTCACCATTGATTATGCTCAAGGCTCATTTTCCCTTCACAGGATAAAACCACAAGAAAAGTTCAGTGGATACACATTTTTTCTAGCTGATGTCAATTACAAATGGCATTCATGTTTCATAAGTTACTAGAAAACATAACCAAAAATATAGTTATAGTTTATCTGATAAGATTACTCTTGAAATACATTTTCTCTCTTCATTTCATAAGCATTTATATTCATAAGCATTATAGTCCATCTGCAAGTAATTCCTTTTTCTTTCCAAAGTCATCTTCTCCTCTTTAAAAGACCAACACACAAACCTAGCCTTATTGGCATCAGATATTACTAATTTATGTATCTATTTTATTTTTAATCAAGAAATGTTAAAATATTAATGAAAGTTACAAAGAAAATATATTTTCAAATGAACCTCTTATGAAAAAATGTACATCTGACAAGTGTATTCAGAGGGATCATTAGCACTTTCTTGGTATTACTTTGGTGTTCAAGGGTTGTTTTTTTAAAACAGACGGAATATTTCTCATGCCATATGTTTCTGATGAGAAGGTGGGATTTCCCTGGTCCTAGAATCCATTAGTACAGACAGGGTACAAGCTGCTCCCACAATATTCTGATATTACAAATTACAGGTATACAAAATTCGTTTCCTATTCTACTGTTAAATCAACATGCATTCATTAGTCAAATGTCTCCAACACACAATTCTGAACTACAGGAGAAATATATGTGTTCTCTTGCTCATGGGGCTTTTAGAGCCAAAACTATTACAGTGATTGACCATCCATTTATTATTACGAACACTAAGTAGGGTGATTTTCAAAAGTGTCTAAAGCGAACATATGCTGGACAGGACACTTTATTTTTATTCTATATGCACTTTGGCTCCCTGGAGCCCAAGGCAAACAGCTGTCATTTACACGGAGGCCTTCTGCTAACAATTTATGTAATTCCTAAGGGGCTTCCCAGCCTATAATTAGACTTTCCAGCTGCCGCAGTGTACACTGCTGAGTTTTTTGCTTTACAGCTTTCCCTAAAAAGTCCTCTTCAAGAGGGGACTGCTGGAATAACACTGTTTGGAATTCAGCTTGGATGATGAATGTGAATTCTTCAACCATTTGTTACGAATAGGTTTGTTCTACAAGCGAGATTTGCTTTAACATGAACTCTGGGCCAACCACATGAGTGGAGAATTAAAAGACTAAGCAGAAAAAAATGGGGAAGTACAAAACAATACTAGAAACTTCCTAATTCAAAGTTGCAGAGAACATCGGTATTGGCAGTTTCAACAGCGTTGATAGCCTTTCACGTAAGTCCCATGCCAGGCACCATTGCCAAGAAGGAACCAAGGGAGAGTAGGCAAAAATCTCACCCTGTTTCAAAATTTTCAAGGCCAACAGTGTCAGGAAAGATAGCGTGCAAGTCAAAGACAGTAGTAAAGTTAAAAAGCGAAAGAGGAAGCCAGCTTTAATCAGAGTTAGTCTTTAAAACAAAAAGAAGTCTGATTTTTAAGAAAAAGGAAACATTTTCAAAGTCCAGTGCACTGGCCACAGCCCCTCCGGTGCCAGCCCAAATGCACAGAAGCAGGTTTTCTGGGCAGTTCAGTAGAGGGGCTGCTGAAGCCACAGGGGTCACCCTCACCAGTTTCCCTGACCAGAAAAATCACTATTACATGAACTGAAACTCAAGTGCCCATAAAAAGTCAGATACCCCAAGAGCTGGTAACTGATACAGAGTCCTCAGGACAGTAAGATGCTTTTTACTAACCAGGGTTCCAGAGGCCTTTGGCCCACAGACCACACTTGGAGCACCACTCCAGGGGCACTACTCACACAGCCTGTGACTACGCCCCTCCTGGGCACATCTGGGGACAGCCATGCTCTGTAACCTGAGAGACGGTGACAACCAAGATCAAGGGCTCATCTGTGTTGTGGGTTTTTGAAATGCTCAGGTTGAGATTAAAAGCATGCTTCAAGGAAATATTTAAGGAATGGATGTGAGGACCAGCTCTCCCACCCAACCGAGGACTCCCCCTAATTATCTCTGCTGTATGAAGGAAGCATTTGGGAATTATCTTTCCTCAGACTCATTCCATTGACCAGTGAATTTCCCAAGCCAGAAATCACATGGGCAAGGAGAGACTAATAGGTCCATGTTGGTTCCTGACATTGTCAGTTGTTTCCCATGTGAATTTTTCAATAAACTGAAATTTATTCCTTCCAGTGCCCAAAAAAGGACTTTAAAACCATTTCTGATGGAAATAATTATCAGTGCTGCTTTCACTCCCACGACTCCTTAAACCCAAAATGCTCAACACTGCGAACTGCCAGAATTCCCCTTTTCACAGCACGCAGCTAGATTAATTCCTGAAAATCAGATGGTATAAAGTCAAGGAATGTAAATTCATTTTGAGATGAGCCTAAGCAAAACAATTAATGAGACAGATTTGATTTTTTTAAAACCCAGGAGTCAAAATTTATATATTTACAGTACTAACATATTTCTATTAGAGATAACTAAGAGTTGCTTATTTCACAAAATCTGCTGATCAGAATAATGAAAACTAGTGTATGGGAAGTTCCCAACTGCCAATTAATTATATTCCAAAATGCTATTTGTAAAATGGTCGTTGAGAGCCAAAAATCCTGTTTTTCGCAGAAATAGTGTCACAAATTATAGTCAGGCTTCGAGGACTGCCTATAAGAATCTTAAGCCAAAGGCATGTGAAAGATCTTCAAGATCCACTGTGACTCCTCTGACCCAGCAGGGCTGGTTGTGGGGGACGAGGGCTGGGGGTGCTCTAATGATAAGCAGTATCATTGGGTCTGTGGCTCCAATGCCAAACATTTCAAGTAAACCTTGGCATAATCAGGCGCTCAGTATTTGTGCATGAATGAATGAGAGAATGAATGAGAAGACTCATCGACTGCAATCTGAGAGTCTGACAGGGTGAGGACACAGAAAGAAATCCTCAAAACCGTGCCAAGGAAAGGAAAGAGGAAGGGGCAGGCAGCGGCTGCTGTCAACTCACATGCTCTTATATAGGAAACAGCTTATATGCACTTAAACGTTAACTGTGACTTTTACACTGGAAAAGTCTCTCGCCCCAGTATGCCTCCACAGAGGATACATATGTTAAGTTTTTCAGGAATTCCCCTAGAAATGTTTTAGGCAAAGTCAAGCACAAATATGCATACACACATTTGGACAAAGGGAGGCATCTTCTATACGTGGTTCTATATCATGTTTTTTCCAGCGGCAGCCGAGGGCAGTCACCACCTCCACCCACTTTAAACCGTTTCCTCTGTAGGACTCCTGATGAGAGGCTCCCATTTTTCCCTCATCCTCACTGACTGCTCTGTGTATGGACACTTGAGTGTCTCAGGGCCCAGTCCTTACAGCTCCATTCTTCCTTACCTACGCTCAGTCTCTGAAGAGCTTGACCACTATCACGGCTCTGGATATTGTCACCTTACCTGCATCACCATACCCAAGCTCCTGACTGGCGACTCTTTACACATCACCTGGGGTTCATTTCTTAAAATGCAAGCTCAGGTCAGGGGATTCCTCTGCTTCTGAGATCCCCATGGCTTCTCATCACTCAGAGAAGTCAAGGCCATGCCACATGGCCTCCTTTCTCCTCTGGCCTCACCTCCAATAATTCTCCCTGTCTCTACTCCAGCCACTCTGGCCCCTCACAGCTCCTAAAGCCCACAGGCCCATCCCCACCTGACTCTCTGGCTAGAATTCTCTTCCCTCCCACCCCCTTTGGGGCTTTGCTCAAATGCGTCTCTTTCCCTAAAACTGCCCCTAACTGCACTCTCTGAAGTTTCAACCTGCCCTTCCTACTCCTCTCCCTGCTTTATTTTGATACAAACACTCATCAGACATCCCATATTCTATATTGCTTTATTTCCTCTTTCTCATCTCTGGAGTATAATAACCTTCAGGACAGCAAGGATTTTTATCTGCTTGTTCACTGATCAATTCTCAGAATAATACCTGGCACTCCATGATAGGCACTCAGTGAATATTTTTGGAATGAACTAATGAATGAGCAATGTATTTCGGATACTATTTCTTAACAGTCTCCTTACTAGATGAATAAAACAGTCTCCTCATATTTAACACTCACTGATGTAAGACGTAAACATTTATGCTATATGCCCCATCCTGATGGACTTCAGGGTTTCCCCATGCTTTCAGTACTAAGGAACGATATTGCAACAACCATCCTTCTACATGGCCACATATTTGCAGTATATGTATTCTTAAAAATAAGTATTAAAAAGATTGGAGCTTTTCCTTTTGATTCAAATATCTCAGCAGTTAAAAAGAACAAGCAGAAGCTCACTAAAAAGTGAACCCATTTGCTTGGCAAACTAGCAGGAAAAGACATCAGCTCAGACGTGTGTCAAGTGACATCCCACAGTGAATTATTATAATAAAATTATAGGGTTGATACAAGAGAAAAATTGCAGGGAAAACAACTCATGCAAAGCTTTGAAGAGAGGAAAACAGCTAAAACAGCAATGACAAATACTCAATAGTTGTTTCTGGTGAAAGCCCACATCGCATTCTTAGCAGAGCCTGTGCATGTGGCCTGGTATGGTGTGGCCCTGTTTGTGCGGAAAGACCCAGAAACGTGCATGGATGTCTTCAGGAAGACTGTAAAACAGCTCAGCACTCCCAGTAAAGTAAGGGAAAATCAACTAAGATGAAATGCTTTCCTGCTCAGTCCTTTATTCTACTATCCTATGTCTCAGTTGTTTCTGATGTGACCATATCATTTCTTATTTTTCTCCTCTTCAAGAATTCTCAGGAAAATTGCCACTTAGTTACCACCTGTAACCAAGGACTGCTGAACCTCAACAAATCAAGTGCCAAGTATGTTTTAAGGGCAGAGGTTTGTTCCTCTGACACTACTGAACAAACGCCTTTTTCAAAAGAAGGTGCTGAAGCCACTGGCTCCATGAGGCCTGCCCTCAAGGTCCCTGTGGGGCTTTGCAGAGCAGTGTGGGTTCACGCCTTTGCCAGCTGAGTTACTGTAGGACCCCTTGCCAGAGGTGAACAGAGGGGGATTGTCTGACTTTCAACCACAGGGTACATCCAACACCCACGACAGTCTTTGTTTTCCCTTAGAAAGGATTTATCTTCTGTTCCCTGCATCTGAAGGAATCTCAGCTGAGTAATTACTGATAACTTTTCCTCAGCAGTTAGTTATCTTGCAGTTTTATACAGTTCAGTTTTCAAGTCAATCACTAGAATGACAAACACCACTATCTGTATAGTGCTACACAAATTTGATAGTGAGAACAACTAAAACCTAGATATCTGTGTGGATCAAAACAGCAAATACTGGTCAGTAATGAGTTCTGTCATTTGAGGCCAGTCAAGGACATGAACTGTGACACGCTGCTGCTTTTCCACCTTTATTGGTGGGCTCTAGCACACACTGACCCGTAACGATGCAGTGATTGACATTTCCAAGGTGTCAGATGAGAGAAGCCCCCAAAAGAAATATGCTTCAAGTCAAGGAGAAAAGAATTAAGGCTAAATAAATGAGGTCATAGATTTATCTCTGAGTTATGTAAGTTGGACATGTTTCTGAGTCAGAGTACTAATCCAGAAGAGATAATCAAGCAGCCTCGTACTAGAGAGGCAGTGAGCCAGGGCGGGGTGGTGAAGCACCTGTCTGTGAATTAAAATGTTCTAGTTAGAAAATGCCAAACATAATGATAGATCTTCCATATGAATACTATTTTGTTGTTAAGGTTACTGCCAATCAAATAAGAAATTAAAGAGAAATAATAAACTCTTCCTTCACTTAAAATATCTTTGAAGAATTTAAATCCAATGTTTCCATGGTCAAAATACTATTTAAAGGAAAAATATATAAAAGCTGGTATGTGAAATCTGATGAATAATAAAACAAGCAGTAACAATTTAAATGATCTTCTCTCCTATTCTGTTATACAGAATAACACTCTTATTGACATGCGTTGCTCAGGGAAACAAAATTAGAAAATGCAGCACTAATTAACATTTTTATTTTTCTTCCAGGTAACATGGCTCATGCACCCCACTGCCATCTCTCAAGGCAAAAGAGTATAAAGTTTAAACTTCCACCCAGGACTTATTGACTAGGGATAATGCCCACCTAACAGTGTTGTAGGCTTAGAGGTAACAGAAGATCAGACTAGAATATGCCCAAAATCCACATGGGCAGAGATTTTCTGGGTTTTATTCACTGCTATGTAGGAAAGTGTCCAGCATATAATAGCTGCTCAAGAAAAATTAGGTGAATAAGTGAATGAAAGTAAATGACCGACTTAGCTGGCACTCAAAATATAATTGTGATTAATTTAGTCATGAAATACTGAATTACCGACAACAGTTGCAACATTAGCCTTAAAAATACTTTATCATAACATGCAATATTAACAGCTAAAATTTTAACTAGAAGTAAGAATGCAATTAAACATTATGAAGCAATGTACCTCAGGAGATTGTTTACAAGCAAAAGTGTTATCTTTGTAGAACAGAAACATTTATTCATTTCAATGACAAATAGATGTTTACAGTTGCAGTATAATGATCATATTATAAACATGTATATCTGTATATAACCAAGTATACATACATGGGTGATCCAGATGAAGGAAGGTATTTTGCCATGAAAAGCATACTCAACAGACTATATATGTTTCATCTTTTGGTACTCTATTTAACTTAAAAAATACATGAATACAGTCAACAGCCTTTCCACCATAAAATTTCATTAGAGTTTAAAGCCTTCAGAGCACATACCAATTCTCTTGGCTTTTGACCCATGTCTACTTACAATGAACTGATAAAATGAATAACTAAAGTCACTCTTAAAAGTCATCCTAGTAGAGGCCAAATCTTAAACAATGAAACATATCAAAGCAAAGAAACAGATACAAAATAACAGAAAAATTTTCCATTTTACTACAATGAATCATAAATCTTATTATACAGACTATGTTTCTATATTGAAAGGAAGAAGTATTAAGGATCTAGTATCAAAAGCATCATCTGCCTAGCCAACAGAGATAGGAAAAATGAGAATTCCCATTACAGTCCTTCATAAAGACAGACATACATAATGTATCAATAACATGAGGGCCAAAAATGATGTGAAAGTAGTGGTTTCCAAACCTTTAAATGGCACAGACTTGGAAAATGGCATTATTGAACATGAAATAAGTGTTAGGTGTAGCTACTGAACCAAAAATTAGCCATAATGGTTTTGAACAAAAGCGACTCAAATGTAGATTGCTTCAAGTTCTTGTTTTCCCCCAAGACTTCCCTTGCTTTTTCAAGGCCACCACAGCCTCTTCCTTACAAAATTTTTTTTCCTTCCTTAAACTATTTAAATTGGGCTTTGGTCAATTCAGACAATAACCAATGTTCCAAATCAGTAATGAACTGATACAATAAAATGGATATAAAGAAATTATGTACAATCCTTCTGAAAAACAAAATATCATTTTTCCCCATTTGACTTTTAAAAATACATTCAACATTAACATTAAAAAATTTTAATACTTGTTGGTATAAGTTTAACCTTTCTGAGAAGGACTGGCCTTACTACTATTTGGTTTTAAAATTTAAACCATGGGAGGAGGGGCGGAAGATGGTGGCGTGAGTAGAGCAGCAGAAATCTCCTCCCAAAACCACATATATCTATGAAAATATAACAAAGACAACCCTTCCTAGAATAAAGACCAGAGGACACAGGACAATATCCAGACCACATCCGCACCTGAGAGAACCCAGCGCCTCGCGAAGGGGGTAAGATACAAGCCCCGGCCCCGCGGGAGCCGAGCACCCCTCCCCCCAGCTCCCAGCGGGAGAAGAGCAGGCAGAGCGGGAGGGAGACGGAGCCCAGGACTGCCGAACACCCAGCCCCAGCCATCCAGGCCAGAGTGCAGGGCCCTCGATACTAGGAAAACAGGGCAGCAAGAACAGTGAGCAGGCACTGGAGGCTGGGCGACAGAGGACATAAGAAAAGCGCGCGACCATTTTTTTTTTTTGCTTTTTTGCTGTTTTGTTTTGGCGAGCGCTTTTTGGAAGTCTTAAAGGGATAGGGACCCCAATACTAGGGAAACAGGGCAGCAAGACCGGTGAGCAGAGGCCTGAGGCTGGCACCGGAGAATAAAGAAAAACGAACGACCACCCTTTTCTTTTTAATTAAAAAAAATTTTTTTTTTTTTAATTTAAAAAATTTTTCTTTTTTTTTTTTTGGTGGTCGTTGTTTTGTTTTGGCGGGTGCTTTTTGGAAGTCTTAAAGGGGCAGGGCGGGACACTTAATCAAGAGGTAGGGAAACCCGGGATCTCTGGGCACCCTAACCCCTGGGCTGCAGGGAGCAGGAAGGCCCCTTACGGAGATAAACAGCCTCCCGGCCGCTCCTGCTCCCAATGCGACTCCACCACTTTGGAGTAGCTGCCCGAGCCAGGCCACGCCCACAGCAACAGTGGAGATTAAATCCATAGCAGCCGGGCAGGAAGCAGAAGCCTTGTCTGCGCGCAGCTGCGCAGCACAAGCCACTAGAGGTCGCTGTTCTCCCAGGAGAGGAGGGCCACAAACCAACAAGAAAGGAAGTCCTTCCAGCCGTCACTCGTCCCAGCTCTGCAAACTATTCCTATCACCATGAAAAGGCAAAGCTACAGGCAAAGATCACAGAGACAACACCAGAGAAGGAGACAGACCTAACCAGTCTTCCTGAAAAAGAATTCAAAATAAGAATCATAAACATGCTGACAGAGATGCAGAGAAATACACAAGAGAAATGGGATGAAGTCCGGAGGGAGATCACAGATGCCAGAAAGGAGATCGCAGAAATGAAACAAACTCTGGAAGGGTTTATAAGCAGAATGGATAGGATGCAAGAGGCCATTGATGGAATTGAAATCAGAGAACAGGAACGCATAGAAGCTGACATAGAGAGAGACAAAAGGATCTCCAGGAATGAAACAATATTAAGAGAACTGTGTGACCAATCTAAAAGGAACAATATCCGTATTATAGGGGTCCCAGAAGAAGAAGAGAGAGGAAAAGAGATGGAAAGTATCTTAGAAGAAATAATTGCTGAAAACTTCCCCACACTGGGGGAGGAAGTAATCGAACAGACCACAGAAATACACAGAACCCCCAACAGAAAGGATCCAAGAAGGACAACACCAAGACACATAATAATTAAAATGGCAAAGATCAAGGACAAGGAAAGAGTGTTAAAGGCAGCTAGAGAG
Source organism: Manis pentadactyla (assembly GCF_030020395.1). NCBI lineage: Eukaryota > Metazoa > Chordata > Mammalia > Pholidota > Manidae > Manis > Manis pentadactyla. Next base: position 114,494,507 of record NC_080024.1, on the reverse strand, counting down.
AAAAAGGTCACCTATAAAGGGAAACCCATCAGGCTAACATCAGATTTCTCAACAGAAACCCTACAGGCCAGAAGAGAATGGCATGATATATTTAATACAATGAAACAGAACGGCCTTGAACCAAGGATACTGTATCCAGCACGACTATCATTCAAATATGACGGTAGGATTAAACAATTCCCAGACAGACAAATGCTGAGGGAATTTGCTTTCCACAAACCACCTCTACAGAACATCTTACAGGGACTGCTCTACATGGGAGCCCTCCTAGAAAGAGCACAGCACAAAACACCCAACATATGAAGAATTGAGGAGGAGGAACAAGAAAGGAGAGAAGAAAAGAATCTCCAGACAGTGTATATAACAGCTCAATAAGCGAGCTAAGTTAGGCAGTAACTAAAGATGCTAACCTTGAACCTTTGGTAACCACGAATTTAAAGCCTGCAATGGCAATAATTAAATATCTTTCAATAGTCACCCTAAATGTTAATGGATTGAATGCACCAATCAAAAGGCACAGAGTAACAGAATGGATAAAAAAGCAAGACCCATCTATATGCTGCTTACAAGAAACTCACCTCAAACCCAAAGACATGTACAGACTAAAAGTCAAGGGATGGAAAAACATATTTCAAGCAAACAACAGTGAGAAGAAAGCAGGGGTTGCAGTACTAATATCAGACAAAATAGACTTCAAAACAAAGAAAGTAACAAGAGATAAAGAAGGACACTACATAATGATAAAGGGCTCAGTCAAACACGAGGATATAACCATTCTAAATATATATGCACCCAACACAGGAGCACCAGCATATGTGAAAGAAATACTAACAGAACTAAAGGGGGAAATAGACTGCAATGCATTCATTCTAGGAGACTTCAACACACCACTCACGCCAAAGGATAGATCCACTGGGCAGAAAATAAGTAAGGACACGGAAGCACTGAAAAACACAGTAGAGCAGATGGACCTAATAGACATCTATAGAACTCAACATCCAAAAGCAGCGGGATATACATTCTTCTCAAGTGCACATGGAACATTCTCCAGAATAGACCACATACTAGGCCACAAAAAGAGCCTCAGAAAATTCCAAAAGATTGAAATCCTACCAACCAACTTTTCAGACCACAAAGGCATAAAACTAGAAATAAACTGTACAAAGAAAGCAAAGAGGCTCACAAACACATGGAGGCTTAACAACACGCTCCTAAATAATCAATGGATCAATGACCAAATCAAAATGGAGATCCAGCAATATATGGAAACAAATGACAACAACAACACTAAGCCCCAACTTCTGTGGGACACAGCAAAAGCAGTCTTAAGAGAAAAGTATATAGCAATCCAAGCATATTTAAAAAAGGAAGAGCAAGCCCAAATGAATGGTCTAATGTCACAATTATCAAAATTGGAAAAAGAAGAACAAATGAGGCCTAAGGTCAGCAGAAGGAGGGACATAATAAAGATCAGAGAAGAAATAAATAAAATTGAGAAGAATAAAACAATAGCAAAAATCAATGAAACCAAGAGCTGGTTCTTCGAGAAAATAAACAAAATAGATAAGCCTCTAGCCAGACTTATTAAGAAGAAAAGAGAGTCAACACAAATCAACAGTATCAGAAACGAGAAAGGAAAAATCACGACGGACCCCACAGAAATACAAAGAATTATTAGAGAATACTATGAAAACCTATAGGCTAACAAGCTGGGAAACCTAGGAGAAATGGACAACTTCCTAGGAAAATTCAACCTTCCAAGATTGACCCAGGAAGAAACAGAAAATCTAAACAGACCAATTACCAGCAACGAAATTGAAGCGGTAATCAAAAAACTACCAAAGAACAAAATCCCCGGGCCAGATGGATTTACCTCGGAATTTTATCAGACATACACGGAAGACATAATACCCCTTTTCCTTAGAATTTTCCAAAAAATAGAACAGGAGGGGATACTCCCAAACTCATTCTACGAAGCTAACATCACCCTAATACCAAAACCAGGCAAAGACCCCACCAAAAAAGAAAACTACAGACCAATATCCCTGATGAACGTAGATGCAAAAATACTCAACAAAATATTAGCAAACCGAATTCAAAAATACATCAAAAGGATCATACACCATGACCAAGTGGGATTGATCCCAGGGATGCAAGGATGGTACAACATTCGAAAGTCCATCAACGTCATCCACCACATCAACAAAAAGAAAGACAAAAACCACATGATCATCTCCATAGATGCTGAAAAAGCATTTGACAATGTTCAACATCCATTCATGATAAAAACTCTCAGCAAAATGGGCATAGAGGGCAAGTACCTCAACATAATAAAGACCATCTATGATAAACCCACAGCCAACATTATATTGAACAGCAAGAAGGTGAAAGCATTTCCTCTGAGATCGGGAACTAGACAGGGATGTCCACTCTCTCCACTGTTATTTAACATAGTACTGGAGGTCCTAGCCACGGCAATCAGACAAAACAAAGAAATACAAGGAATCCAGATTGGTAAAGAAGAAGTTAAACTGTCACTATTTGCAGATGACATGATACTGTACATAAAAAACCATAAAGACTCCACCACAAAACTACTAGAACTGATATTGGAATACAGCAAAGTTGCAGGATACAAAATCAACACACAGAAATCTGTGGCTTTCCTATATACTAACAATGAACCAACAGAAAGAGAAATCAGGAAAACAACTCCATTCACAATTGCATCAAAAAAAATAAAATACCTAGGAATAAACCTAACCAAAGAAGTGAAAGACTTATACTCTGAAAACTACAAGTCACTCTTAAAAGAAATTAAAGGGGACACTAACAGATGGAAACGCATCCCATGCTCGTGGCTAGGAAGAATTAATATCGTTAAAATGGCCATCCTGCCCAAAGCAATATACAGATTTGATGCAATCCCTATGAAACTACCAGCAACATTCTTCAATGAACTGGAACAAATAATTCAAAAATTCATATGGAAACACCAAAGACCCCGAATAGCCAAAGCAATCCTGAGAAAGAAGAATAAAGTAGGGGGGATCTCACTCCCCAACTTCAAGCTCTACTATAAAGCCATAGTAATCAAGACAATTTGGTACTGGCACAAGAGCATAGCCACAGACCAATGGAACAGACTAGAGAATCCAGACATTAACCCAGACATATATGGTCAACTAATATTTGATAAAGGAGCCATGGACATACAATGGGGAAATGACAGTCTCTTCAACAGGTGGTGCTGGCAAAACTGGACAGCTACATGTAGGAGAATGAAACTGGACCATTGTCTAACCCCATATACAAAAGTAAACTCAAAATGGATCAAAGACCTGAATGTAAGTCATGAAACCATTAAACTCTTGGAAGAAAACATAGGCACAAACCTCTTAGACATAAACATGAGTGACCTCTTCTTGAACATATCTCCCCGGGCAAGGAAAACAACAGCAAAAATGAGTAAGTGGGACTATATTAAGCTGAAAAGCTTCTGTACAGCAAAAGACATCATCAATAGAACAATAAGGATCCCTACAGTATGGGAGAATATATTTGAAAATGACACATCCGATAAAGGCTTGACGTCCAGAATATATAAAGAGCTCACACGCCTCAACAAACAAAAAACAAATAACCCAATTAAAAAACTGGCAGAGGAACTGAACAGACAGTTCTCCAAAAAAGAAATACAGATGGCCAACAGACTCATGAAAAGATGCTCCACATCACTAATTATCAGAGAAATGCAAATTAAAACTACAATATGTATCACCTCACACCAGTAAGGATGGCTGCCATCCAAAAGACAAACAACAACAAATGTTGGCGAGGCTGTGGAGAAAGGGGAACCCTCCTACACTGCTGGTGGGAATGTAAGTTAGTTCAACCATTGTGGAAAGCAGTATGGAGGTACATCAAAATGCTCAAAACAGACTTACCATTTGACCCAGGAATTGCACTCCTAGGAATTTACCCTAAGAATGCAGCAATCAAGTATGAGAAAGATCAGTGCACCCCTATGTTTATCGCAGCACTATTTACAATAGCCAAGAATTGGAAGCAACCTAAATGTCCATCGATAGATGAATGGATAAAGAAGATGTGGTACATATACACAATGGAATACTACTCAGCCATAAGAAAAGGGCAAATCCTACCATTTGCAGCAACATGGATGGAGCTGGAGGGTATTATGCTCAGTGAAACAAGCCAAGCGGAGGAAGAGAAATACCAAATGATTTCACTTATCTGTGGAATATAAGAACAAAGGAAAAACTGAAGGAACAAAACAGCACCAGAATCACAGAACTCAAGAATGGACTAACAGGTACCAAAGGGAAAGGGACTGGGGAGGATGGGTGGGTAGGGAGGGATAAGGGGCGGGGGGAGAAGTAGGGGGGTATTAAGATTAACATGCATGGGGGGTAGGAGAAAAGGGAGGGCTGTGCAACACAGAGAAGGCAAGTAGTGATTCTACAACATTTTGCTATGCTGATGGACAGTGACTGTAAAATGGGTTTATAGGGGAGACCTGGTATAGGGGAGAGCCTAGTAAACATAATATTCATCATGTAGGTGTAGATTAGTGATAACAAAAAAAAAAAAAAAAAAAAGGGCAGTTCCTTTGTGGTGACCTCCAATGAGTTCTACACAAGGGTATAAAGGGCATATAAAAGTGTAGGCAAAGGGTCTGTTTGTGTTTATACAGAAGATCAAAGCCTAATTGGGCTACCCCGAAAATGAACTAAGATACGATATGAAAGAGAACTTCCAACATCAGCACTCTTTGGAAGACTCATGCCAGAAGATGATCATCAAAAAACCCCAACAAAGATCCACGCACTGCTACAGCTGTAGATGCACTCATCCCACCAGCTCCTGGACTTGCCATGGGAATGAAGGAGATATCTAAGCTGGCCTGTGCATACAGTAAAACAACAAATTTGACTGGATCTATACTGTTGGAACTCAACCAAGATTTAGGAGAAGTGCAAATTGTAGCACTCCAAAATCTTACGACTACAGACTATTTACTGTTAAAAGAACATAAGGGATGTGAACATTCCCCAGGAATGGGTTGTTTTAATTTGTCTGATTTCTCTCAGACTGTTCAAGTTCAGTTGGACAATATCCACCATATCATAGATAAGTTTTCATAAATGCCTAAGGTGCCTAACTGGTTTTCTTGGTTTCACTGGAGATGGCTGGTAATTACAGATATGCTTTGGTTATGTAACTATACTCCTATTATGTTAATGTGTGTGCGCAATTTAAGTAGTAGCTTAAAACCTATACATGCTGAAGTTACTCTACAAGAAGATATGTCAAAGAAATAATCAATCTTCCCATGTTTTCTGCCACCTGCTACTTCTATAGCTTTTCTTCTTCCTTCCTAATTACAACCCTTAAATAGAATTCGTGCCTCATATCAAATTTACCGAGTATCATAATTCTTCCAAGTGGTAAAGATACCTCAAGACAAATGCTGGGCATAGAAGCTACAGGGCATAAATATGCAAAGAAATAAGAAGCTAGCCATTTCAAACAATAAGGCTTCTCTCTCACTTACCAACTTTACATTTCCCTGTATGGCCCCGGAAGATGACTGGTTAGCCAGAGACGGGTAAGATTCCTCAAGGGAGGAACAACCTAAGACAGGCACAGTCGCAGGGGGGTCATCAGGTGAGAAATTGGGGATCAACAGAGGTGAGGCTTAGAACCTCACCCCCCCATTCTGAGAGAAATCTCCTGCATACGTGGATGTTTTATTGCCCTTGTCTAGCTTGGATTAACACATAGTCTACAGGCACACACCTGATCATCTACATTTGCTCTCTTACAACACTAAACTATGTTTTCTACCTTTATCTTGTATCTACCTACCACTTCAGCATTTTATTAAAAATAATAATAAAGAGAGAAGTGTGGTATCCACATATAAATCAAGTATAAAAACCAAATGAGGATTCATATTTAAACTGACTGTGTATAGTTCATAATGCATGAGCAAAACCGAAAGTTTCTGTGATGACTGCCCTTGTACTGTTCACTATGTAACTTATTCATTATGTAAGAATTTGTTCTCCATGTAAGAACTTTTTTGTTATGCCTCAGAAGATTGGATACTGACGAAAATTAGGCTTGGGGTGGATTAATGATTGTGCATTGAGCATTGACTCCCCTATACAGAATTTTATTGTTGTTAACAACCATTTGATCAATAAATATGAGAGATGCCCTCACAAAAAAAAAAAAAATTTAAACCGTGGTTTAAAAAAAATTTTTTTTAATATGTACATATCTTGATAATCCCCTTATAGATATTTAAATACATATTTTAAATATAAGATTTATATGAATATATGTACATGTATGTATGTATGTATGTATGTATATATACGCATAGCCCTAAAAACATTTAATTCTCACAGCAACCCTATGAAGTGGTTACTATTATTATTCCCACTGAAGAAATTGAAGCACAGAGAGGGGACTTACTTTCCTCTGGTCATACAGATAGTAATTGGTTGGTCTCTTTACTACTGTATCATGTTATTAACAGCTGCTTTCATACTATCCTTAATTAACAAATATAAACAAAGTAATATTTTCATTGGCCATTTTCAGGAAATTGGGCAACTCCAGAGATCTTAAGGACTCTATGCTGCTAAAATGTAATCTCATCTCTCTTCTTGACATCCTGTTCTCTGGGCCAAGCAAGAAGGTGACATTCTTCTACCTTTACTCAGAAATTTAAAGCCAGCTTTCCTCTACCCATATGGGAGAGTCCTGGGTAGGATCTGTTGAGCTAGCCTGGATCACACGCCCAGGAATGGAGGAGCATGACTGTCAAGGTCTGGGTCACCTCCCTGTCACTTTTGCGAGGGCACAGGCAGCTGGAATTGGAAGTCCTAAGTAATTACAAGAAAGTGAGACAGGGACCATGGATGTAGTCCGAGTAGGGTGAGGGCCTCTGGAGGGGGCAGGGCAGGATATTTGCAGTCAGAGCAATGTAACTACATGCAAGGAAACCCCTCTACTAAAACTCTACGTTAAACATTGAGCTCTAAAAATCATTCTTCAGTGAGATCAGTTAATGTTCCCCAGATAAAGAAGAGTAGCACATGTTTTGTTATGCTAATCATTTGTAACCATGTGTAAGATTCACTTTAGCATGCTAAAAGGCCCAGGCCTATGTGCTGTCTTTCCTCCTTCAGATCTGACAAGGTGATTTTGCAAACTGAGCAACTAACCTAGCATGCAGACCCAGCTGTAGATGCATAGTAAAAGGCAAGAAGAATTCCATCTTAAAGATAAGATTGCATTTTAACACTCAGGAAGTTCAAGGGGCAAGATTCTTTAGCAAGTAGACAATACCTCAGCCCACCTTGGGGGCTGGGCAGGCAGCCTTTTGATATGCTCCCAGACCAAGGTGCCGGTGTCCCAGAGACAAATCAAGGCAGGAAATTCCTTACAGTTAAGTTAATTTTTAATATTCAGGGACCACTTAACAAGTCCCCACCCCTAAGTTTTTTCATGTTCTCGAGAAATCCTCAACTGCCTACAAAACCCCCTAGACAATGCACCACTACGGGCTCTCTTGTCCCCTCCTGGCATGAGCCGGGAGCTAAGTCCTTTCACTTTATCTCTAAATAAAAGCCTGTACCTTGCTCTCCTACCTTGACTGTTTGTGAAGCTCATTCTTTGGCTCTGCAAACAAGAACCCCGGCATCAAAAGGAGGGAGCAGTTCTCCAGAGCAATGGGAAGGAGGTAATGGTCAGACTGAAAGATGCCACAATGAAGGTTAATACTGTGAGATCAATTATCTAGCTTATTTCAAGTCTTCACTTTAAATCATTCATTGTAAGAAACCCGGTTTTAACAAGGATATGCCCCATTTCATTTCATTTCACTTATTAATATGCAAAAGTGAGAGCAGCCAAGCAGCAGAAGATCCCTCGGCCACGGCCTGTCTTACATTTGCTCCTGGTGGCTCCCAAGGTGAGCCCAGGACCCACCTGGTCTGATTGTCAGCATAGGGCCCAGACAATCAAAGCGGTGAGGAGCTTATCCAAGGGTAACAGTACCACAGCCTAGGACAACTTTCATGTGGACCAGCACGGCTCCACGGACTGACTGGCATTTTGAAACCAACTCTATGAAGTATTAGTAATATTTATAATAACCCTTATAATAACACAATGAGGTCGACTTTACTACCATTCCCATTTTGAAAATGCACTTTGCATGCACATAAACTTCACAAAAACCTGATGAGGTTCATATTAATATCCATACTTTAGAGACACTAAAGAACTTGCCTATGACTGTACTGTCAGCAAAAAAATGACTGAGATGGGATTAAATGTGGAGATTGTATAATAATAAAGGTTATTGCATATAATAAATCTGATCTAAAATTTCCACACTGATGATAACACATACAAACAATATATATATATATTATAGCCATAATATATATGCATGCTTATCATATAGATATTTTGTATATGATACAACACATATGAAATGAAGATTTACGTATTATCTTAGAACTTAAAGATGTGAGGAGAATGATTTTAGAGGGCACAGGCCTTCTAAGTTTGCCATCATTAAAGAATACCTAAGTTGATATCTTCTTTACCACTCAGTATCAGGAAGATGCATTAAAATCATTGCAGTGTCCTTAGCACCTCTTCCAAGAAGATGCCTGCTATAGGAGAAACAGTCAATGCACGCTGAATGCTTATGAGGATTGTAATGATGCTGGTATTTCTACTGAAATGTTTTTCAAACCCATCCTCTTGTCAGTATCAGATGAAAGAATACAACGAAACAAGACTGCTCTGCCAGGCAATTCCATTTCACTGAAAAGCCATAAAAACAATTATCTATGTCATTAGAGACTCTTTGCAAGGAGCTTCAAAACATCAAATTTGCTAATCCAGGCCCAGACAGAATCCTGACTGCACATGCTGAAGAATAATAGCTTCAAATTGAGTAATGGATATTTTCAGACCTCTTCAATCAGTGAAGCCAAACAGAGGAGGATGCAAAGAGGCAGAGCACCTGTATGTCTTGGTCAAACCTATTTGTGTGGGCCATCAATTGATGCAGTTCACAGGGAAGATTATGGGAGTACAAGTCTCCCACATTTCCAGTTATTAAAGAATATCTAAATTGGTATCCTCTTTTACCACTCAGTCAACTCCCCTTTTCCAACCAGTTCAACTCACACATCCATCTTGGAGCCACATCTTAGACCAAGTTACTATTGGCAACAAGAAGAAAGAAATATGAATGAAAACAAATTTAACAATGAAGAGAGACTATTCGATTTTATCAACACTTACTGAGAACCTGGGGCTAGGTAAATTCCAGATTTCTATCGACCTGAAGTCTAGACAGGTTACTCAGATTTAGAGAAAAATTTAATTTCCTATAAGTAGGAATAAGGCTGTCATGTAAACTTCCTTTTGGAGAAGAAATTGCTCAGAGATAAGTTTTAAGTGATTTTGCCAATAGGAAAACACAAGTATCTATCTTTATACTTTGGAAAATTTCCTACAGTAGTCCAAATGAAATATTTATCATTCATTTTTGTTTAATTAGAATGTATGCCTCATCAAAACTTCACTCTGATCTACTTGGTGTTTAATTGAAGAACTCAGAATTAAAAACCAACCATGCTTTGATTTTCCCCGCACTGCAAACAATGAGTGAAAATGAGAGGTGTATAAATTATTTTCCAAATTATAAGACAATGGAATATTCATTAGCTAAAAAAAAAATCTGTTTACCTTAGACTGCTAAAATTAGAAGGGAAAGAAGGGGCCAGGCCAGATGGTACGTCTGGGAGGCATTCACAATGTAGAAGTGTTAATTCTTTGGGAGGGGGGAAATTACTATACTCTAATGAGCATAAAGGATCCCAAGACCAAGTTAATTGAAAAAGACTAGGACACAACTGTTACTTTGGGAAGCATGGCTGAGCTCGCTGCTCAGTGAAATAGGGTCTTGATCCCGCACACACACCAATTCTTTTACCTCCCAAAAGATCCTGTAAGCTGTACAGGCAGATTTTCTCATCAGGGAATCTCCCTTTTAAAGGTCATATTTACAATATTAAAGTTAAATCACTTTTAACAAAGCCATATCTATTAATGAAATGTTAAAAATTCATCTAGAATTCTCCTTCATAAGTCTGTGAGATTGTTTTCCATTATATTTTAACAACTCTTGCATTTAAATATTTACTGAGCAACTATTACATGCCTAGCATTGTTCTAAGAGCTGGGATCAATGGCAGTGAACAAAACAAATACAAGAGCTGTCTTCACAAAGCTGATATGCTGCTTGGGGGACATGTGCCAGAAACATGAATAAGTAAACTATGTAGTAATGTGAAGAAACAAACATAAGCAGTTAAGGGGAATAGGTAGTGTTGGACGGAGTATGTGCAAGGAGTAAGCTGTGTAAATATGCTGGCAGAGAATGTTCCAGGCCATGTCTCTCAGGTGGAAGGATGATCCTGTTCAAGGGCTGTTAAGGAAGCCATGAACCTAGGTTAAAGTATCCAGTCATCACTAATCAGAAATATTCCAGGGAATACTACAGATGTCAATATACATGAATCTCAAATAACACTGAAGGAAAAAGCAAGCTGCAGGAGGGTGTATACAGCACACTAAAGTTTTTTAAACATTAAAAACAATACCAGAAATAATTTAGTGAGGCTATAAATAGCAGTGTGGGAAGGAATAAAGAAATTTTATAATTATGATAAACACAAATTCAGAAGGAGGGAGGGAGGTCCAATTGTGAAGAAGACCTCTGGAAGATTTCACAACTTGAGTAATGTTTTACTTTTTAAGCTGGATGTTGGAAATGCAGGGGTTCATTATACTATTATTCAACCATTCATCTGTCAGAAATATTTTGCACCATTAAGAAAAAAATCTTCAACCCTACCTCAGCACCCTCTGGTTTCTTAGTTAACCATCGTGGGTTATCTTGAAATTTATCTTTGAGTAAGGGACAAGGGAGTACCAATATTTCTGCTCAGCAGTGATCAAGAATGTTTACTACTGGTAGAATCATTTATGTTATCATGAAGAGAAAGGCAGCAAGTTAAGGGAATTAAAAAGCTGTCTTCACATTTCTAGCACTCTGAAACTACACATTAGAGTCTTTTGTGGCAGAAAAGGGATGCATAAAAGAAAAGATGGCAAATCTATGTTTAGTGCTTTAAACTAAACTGCCTGTCATGTTTTTAAGCATAACCTCTTATCTACATAGGAGGTAGGTATTTTTTTTAGTAATGTCACCTTTGCTTCTCAGTATACTTCTTTAAGAAAAGTGAAACACCATGGATTAAAAATACATGTATTTCATAAGTCACTTCCTGTGCAATAAAGACGGATGTACTTCCCGTGGTTCCATGAGAATCAGGTATCCCAGCTGTGCCTCTGTGCACACCGGGTCTCCCACTTCCTACTTGCCTCTCTGAACCAGGGGTTGTGAGTTCCATCCTCAGGATGCATGGTCCAGGAGAGAAAGAGGAGCTGGGAAGCGGAAGAGCCCGTGTACACGCAGGGGAACCAGCCCCCTTGCCGAGCTCCTCCCTGAGCTCCCAACACCCACCTCTCAGCTAGATGCAGGTGTTTCAGGTGCAGTGTGGCCTGGGTGCCCAGCAGCCCAGGGCACTAATCCTCCCTGAAACATATTTCCCAGACATCTCTCCCCTTCCCCTCCCACCTTCCTCTTCTGCAGAGTACCTTCACTCTCCTTGTCTTTAGGACCTCATCTCCCACAGTTTTAATGACCGTCCTATGTTAATGATTCTGCACCGATCTTGAAGATGGACATCTCTGGCTTGCAGACTCTGGCACAAAGCCTCCTGGACATCTCTTCTTGGATGTCTTGCAGGAACCTCAGGCCCAACTCTTGACCTCTGCACCACTGTCACCAATCCCACCATTATCGCAAACCTCCCCTGGCAGACACAAGCTCAGGGGACAGCCAATCGGGTATTCCCCTCTCCCTCACCTCCCAAACCTGACATGTCACCAAGCCCCCAAATTTCTTCTCCCGAATGTTGCTCAAAGGATTCCTTTCCTTTCATCTCTACTACCTCTCCTTTACTTTGGACCACCCTTCATTCTCCCCTGGAAGTGATACTGCTCCTGGTTAGTGAGTTCAAACTATGTGCAAAGGACTTACACACAGGCTTGCCATAAGGATTGATATATTGTGAGGTGTGATTTACAGTTTTTAGAAAAAGCGAGTGAAGTCTTAAAAGGTTAAATATTTCCCAAAGTAACAAGGTTAGACTGCTGTAGAGTCAGGAGTTTACTGATTCATTCATTCATTGAAAAAAAAAAAATGACTCAAAATCAGTAATTTTAATGACAGTTGACATTAATTTCACTTCAGTAAATTCCCAAGATAACTACAATAGTCAGAGTAGCTTCTCTAAAGATCACATTTGACCGCATCATTCTACAAGGCAAACTTCTCCTTGGCTCCAAGTCACCCATAGGCTCACAGCTCAGGCCCAAGCCCTGTCCAGCTGCCTCCAGGCTCATGGCATCTCCCCACAGTCCTTGGATCCCGTCTTGCTCCAGTCAGATGCAACTGCTTTCCTTCTTGAACTCACCAAGATCCCTCTTTTCCCTTGGCCTTTGAACCTGCAGCCCAGTCACTTCAAACCCTTCCTGACACCCTACCCTAGACCCTATCAGGCCCTCCTCCCCATCACATGCCAACTCTAGGTCATGGGTCAGGCCTGAGGTTAGGCCTCCCCTCCCATGCCCACACACCCCCAGGTCTGGGCAAAGGAGCTTCCTTTGTGCTCATTTAATGCACAATCCCATCACATCGCTTGTCAACGCTGGGTGCCAGTGCCAAGCAAGCAATATTTTATCTCTGAGCCCCATGAGAGCGGGTAGTGCTGTTTTATTAATCATTCTATGGCTGCTACCTGTACCATACTGGAGCTTAGTAAGTACTCAGAATATGCTCCACTGAAAGGAGAATGAATGAAAGCACTGAACTATGGGTGAAGAGCATGAAAGAAGGCAAAGAGGTTCCTTCCCCTAATGCTTGCTGTCTTAACTCCCTAAAAACACTGTCAGTTATTATCACATGCATCTTTACAGCTCAAAAAGTGCTCTCACATCAATTAGACCATCTGATCATTACAGTAATTCTATGAAGAAGAAAAGGGTTGCTCTGCATATTTACATATGAATTTATGTCTCTGAGAGGTTCAGTGACTTCTTTTATTCAAGTTACAAATAAATTCACACCTGTGCATGCATTTCTTGGTGCACCCACGGGACACTTCAAAAGATGAATTTGGACATAGAGTTCTGGGTTCTAGTTAATTAGAGTCTGCAGTCAGAATCAGAGAAGGGGCAGTTTAATGTTAATTGGGAGAAGCAGAGGCAGCTTTTCTAAGCACTGAAGCCTTTACAATTTGTAGAACCTTCTTTAAGATTATAAAATTATGAATTCAAATGTAAATATAAGCTTCATTAGTTTCATGGGAAGTCCATATCTGAGTGGGATAGTACAAGAAATGAAATGAGAAAGAAGAGAATGTATATCCAAAATCAAAATAATATGACAGATAAGGTACAAACATGTGGGGTGGCAAGAGTAAAATCTATTTATCCAGCAATTAACATGGGACAACAGTAAGGCATTGATCTGGGCTCAAACACAGAAAGATGATTAAAGATGTGGTCCCTGCCCAGTACCACTTAAAATCAAGAATCGATGTCACACTTGCAAACTTGCAAACAAGGGTTGCAAATAAGAAGCAAGGACTTTATACAATGTTAAACTTCCCCAAGTGATGGTATCTAAAGTGGCCCTCTACACCCATAGCCACTGTGACCAGGCCCTACCTACTTCAGAGCCTCTATCACTATCTGGAGTCATATTTATTTGCTTATTGTCTGAGGCCCTGCTTATAATACAGGGTCCAGGAGAACAGAGACCAGTTTGTCCTGTTCATCACTGTAATCCTAGATCAAGCAAGGTAGCAGGTTCATAAGAAGCATTCCATAAGTGTTTGCAGAATAAATAAACAAATAAATGGAAAAAGGAATGAACAAAGAAACAAAACTTTACAAAGGCTCAAAGTGTCATGTTTTGGCACATGTCGTCAGTCTTTTCAGCTTAAATGTGCATTTTGGTGTATATTAATGAGTCTTTGAGAATTAACTAACACTATTGCCAAATGAGTGTGCTGCCTGGACAAATCATAATTTCAAAGAGGTGTGTGTGGCTCATGGCCAAGCAGCTGAGAAGAAACACAGGCAATGTGCTTGAGGAGGAAGCTGAGTCAAAAGACGGCATTGATTGGTTTGTTTTGTTTCACTTGTTTCTTTAGGCTGCGAGACACCTGAACTAGAATCATTTGGAGAAGGAGATATTCAGACAGAAGCTGCCTTGAGTGGAGAAGACCTGGAATCATCTTAGGGGACAGTAAAACATTCACTGAGATGGGGAGGGTGGAAATCAGTCAGGGCTGGGGGGTACATGCTGTCCTTGATCTGACCATCAACACAGGCTCTCCAGTACCCTAATATGAAGAAATAGATAGCTCACAACTCCAGGCAGGAGGAGCCACAGGCAAGATCACCAAGCTGAAATCCAACTCTTAAATAAAACCATGTAGAAATAACAGGTATGAGGGCAAACTGATAAAACCAAAAAATGTTTCAGAGGAACATTTTGCTAAAACTTGAGTAGAAAAAAAAAATTAATTTACTAATATTTGTATAGTCCCTCTTTTACCATTTACATATACTGTCTTAATGTTAAAGCCCTCTTAGTGGTGAGTCCAGGATACATGTTTGATGATACTTGCAGAAGTTGCAACGGCAGGGAGAAAAGTCAGCATCTGAGATGGCAAAGTAACTCATCTAGTGTGCCGGCTCTTTTCCAGGACAGGGCCATGCTGTCAGGAAAGCTTCTTATGACCCCTAAGGCTGTAATGTAACTGGAGTCCCAAAGACTGGAAGTGTCTTCTAGAATTCATCTTTGAATCCTCAGAAATTCATGCGATGTAAATATGAAATACAAGTGACTTTTGTTTTGTTGCACTGATATGTGGCTTATGTGAGATGTGTGCCCTTCTTGGGCATGAGTATAGGAAAAAATGTTGACGTACATCAGAATGCAATCTGACCATGTACATTTATATGACTGAAATGGTAACGTGTAAAGAAAACAAAGCTAATCACTTTTTCACATACATGTTAAGAACTTCATAATATTATGAAAATAAGTGTAAAACCCAGACAGCTTATGATTTTGATCAGCAGAATCACATTTACTCATAGAAGCATCTCTTCTTCAATTATTATACTTCAATTATTTTCTATTATCAATCATAAGAAAACTGACCCCAACTGAAGACATGCTAAGAGCCACATATTTTCACTTACTCATTTAATGCTTGTGACCATTATTCTACATAATTACTATCATCCCTATTTAACAAAAAAACTAACCCTTAATCCTACTTCTTTAACCTTTTAAATTTTACATAATTTCCTAGGGTCACAAGAGTGATCAGTGATGGACCAGGCCAAGTGAAACCCAGGCATGGCTCTTTGCTTTATGCAAAGCCTTCTCCAGATGCTAGTACTATTTATTTAATGTATTATCTTTCCAAACTAAACGTTTACCAGACAACAGCCAGTAAACTGGAAGGTCACTGAGATAAGATTCCTTAAGACAGCTATCTCAAAATGTGGTCTAGGGACCACTGTATCAGAATCCACTGAATTATTTCTTGAATATACAGATGCCTGGACCCAGATCCACAGCTATTCAATGAGAACTATGGATGGGTCCCCAGAAATCACTTTTTCACAAATTTCCCAGGGTAATCCTGTTGCATATGAAAATTTGAAAATATAAAACCATTGCGGCTAAGTCTTTGTAAATCTCTATGATTGTGAATAGGAGTTTCAAACTTGACAAAATTCTGTATTCTCCTTGAGGGTCATCTTTTGTATTATGGAGTTCGTGGTGGAATATCATAAAATTACATACTCCCCTTGAGGACTCTGGAGACTCATAATTCCTAATGTTTTCCCCTAAGAACAAGCAAAGTAGGCAGAACATTACCAGCTGAGACGAGGAAACATTATTATGTGCCTACTCCCATGACCTACCACTCTAGATGTCTCTGAATATATAGGTCTCATTTCAACCCTGAGGTTGGCACCATCATCACCATTTCACAGCTGGGGGACTGTGCCCAGAGAATCAAGTAACCTGCACTGATACCCAGCTGAAGGTTAGCAGATGTTTCAATCTATATCTTCTCTAACTCACTTTGTTTTCTTTATTCTACAACACAGTTCCTCCCCATGAGTTACTGCTATCTAGATTTCAAGAATTAAGGGGAAAAACTTTCCAAATGTCTTGAGCAGACAAATTAGCCAACTTGTATCTTTCCATCCCTATACTTAGTCCACTAAGAGTATTCTTAAAGTTAATAAAAGCTACCACCTAATAGCACCAAGGAATGGTATGGACAAAAATAAAGAATTCTCTGT
Organism: Manis pentadactyla; assembly: GCF_030020395.1. NCBI lineage: Eukaryota > Metazoa > Chordata > Mammalia > Pholidota > Manidae > Manis > Manis pentadactyla. The sequence goes on along the minus strand of NC_080024.1, from coordinate 114,477,914 downwards.
AAATGAAATTACCAAGCACCCTTATTTCTCTGTGATGTTAGTAACTCTAGATACAAATTAGGTAGAAGCAAGCAACTCCTAAGCTCTTCATGCTCACAGACTCCATAATGGCATGACCCAGCAAAGTCCAAGTATGCCCTCCGGTTAGCACCATCTCAGGATCATAAAGCTGTATTTCTCAACTACGTGAATGTAGGGAAAACAAGACTGGATTTCAAATAAGATCAGTTACTTGAAAATAAGATCAGTCCAAATCATATGCTTGTCAATAACATAAAGAGTAGTTCACATCCCTGGAGAATCTGCATGAAATCCATGAACTGAGTCTGATATTTATTAACCTTCTACTGCTAAAGACAAAGGGTAGGTTCAGAACTCAGAATAACACCACGGGGAGCTTATTTTATTTCTATCTTTGGGAGCCTGATACCCCACAACCTCTAAGTATCCCAGACTCCGAAGTGTCTTGACTCTAAACTCAAAAGTCTAGTTCAGTTATAGGCTGTGAGGTCTGCTGCCCCTTGGGGCATGCCAGGACACATGTGGAAAGATGGGAGAGTCAGGGGAGGAACAGGACATCACAAGAACACCTGGGGCCTCAAGATTAGACTGAGTTGGGGGAGGTCAGCTCTCTGTGAAGAGACTCTGCATTAAGGTTTGAATAAGGAAATCAGGAAATACATAGCTAAAGGTTGGTTGTTTTTGTTATGATTAGATATCTTATCATTAGATAAAATTACCATTAGAGGTTTCAATTTTGCTTAATGTTGTGTTGCACCAAAGCCCTCTGATTTGTGTGCTATCAGACAAGGATGAAAAGTGTAGGCAGCCAGTAGGAGGAGCAGGAGGAGCTGGATGACACAGGGCTTCAAATAATCAGCATCATTAAGGTAATGATCCTTTACCAGTATGTACAGAACCCAAAGAAAATATTTATTTCCCGTAGATATAGATTTCTATGCATGAAAAAGCTTCCCAAAACATATTTTTACAGAAAAAAGAAATGACTACATATTAATATTTAAGCTGGAAGACTATTCATGTAAAATAGTATGTAGCTATCTATGAATCTATACATAGGAAAAATAAAGCTAGTGTTATTTACTAGGCACCTGTTGATATATCTGACACTATGTTCAGTGCTTTGAATGTTGTATCATTCAATCCTCATATCCCTGAGATGTAAACATAACCATTATATAAATTAGCACCCAGACTCAAGGACAGACTTACCATGTCACACAGCAATTAAATAAGAACAGTGAGACCGGGAGTCCGACCCAGGTCTGTCTGATTCCAAGACCCACTATGGATTCAGATTGGTGGCTTAGAAGGATCTTTGCCAAAAATATTAATAGTAGCTATTGCTAAATGATGAGATTTCTTTTTTGTTTCTCAGTTACTTTGAGAGTGCATTTTACAGTTATCATGCATAATTTTTAATATCTGAAATAATAAAGATGTTTTAATTGGAAGGATAAATAAAAAGCAAGAAAATCTCCCCATCTTCCATAAATCTAATTTTTCACTCCAAAGAGCCCAAAAGAAATACTTAATCTCCAACTAAATGATAAAAAATGGGGTGAGTTGCCAAAATACCAAACACAGAGAAGAAAAATAATTGCAATTTTTGAAATGTGTTGGGTTAGTCTATTAACAAAAGACCATCTGTCTCCAGACTTCTATTCTTCCAATCAACTTATATTTATGACTAGATATAACCTTTTCTTCCTTGCTCAACTACCTTCAGTGGCTCCCTACTACTCAGCAGAGTCCAAAATATCCCTTAGTCTCATATACAAAAACTTTCCATAATCAGGCCCCACACTCCCACCTTAGATCCATCTCCTACTACTCCCCAATGAAAGGTTATATTCCAGCGACATTTAGGCCTGTTGGCTTCTGGAATGTCCTATCTGGAATGTCTTCTCAATAACTAATCTCTAAAGGACCAAAATGGAAAATGAAGACCACTTAATCAATTTTTTCCTTTTTTAAAGGAAGGCACATAAGAAACATAATTACTAACACATAGATAGCATAAGTCATGTAAATAAGCACTGAACATTAAAGCATTTTTAAAAAAACATGCATAGCCAAATGATAAATCATATTTCATAAAATCCATGATAGCATTAATTGTAAAAGATAACATGTCATGTAGCATTCTGCCATTAAGCTACGACACATTTATTGGAATTTTTATTTTCTAATTAAAGAACTCTTTAAGGCTTCTTAAGGCATTCTATGCACACAGAAATATAATTAAAAACAAATTGACCAGGGTATTTCTAAAAATTCTTCACTCAGAATCCAAACCTTTTGAATTATATGCTGACTCAATTATTGCCTATGCTTTTCCACACAATACCATCTTCTGTGTATCTTCACTGGTGATGCACCATTTCACACGAGTGCCATTACTATCTCCAAGATTTTCTTCCAGTCAGCTGACATCCAGTCTCTAATTTTTGATGCATGTTACCAACCAATGAGTTTATTTGTCTTTTTCTTTGCCACAGGGCTGACAGCAATTGTTAAGACATACCCCAATTTCAGACGTGTTAAAATGTGAAAATATAAGTTTGGTTTTAGAAATGCTGGAATTTGGGGCCTGAAAGAAATATGCAGAAACTCACTGTTTGAGAATGTATACACTGTATGAAAATGACCAAAGAAGAAGGATCTACAACAGAAAACAGTTTTTCTCCTTTTTGTTCAACATCAGGATCAATGCCATCAGCCCACCCAAATCCATTTTCAGCTTGTCACACTCCAATCTGACCCCTCTCTTCCTCTTCTGAGTATTCTCTCTCTACTGGTGTCCTCCAGGACATCAATTAGAGCTGGCAGGAAAGGAAGTGAGCTGCCTGCAGATCTTCCCTTAAAGAAGCCATTCTTTTTTCTCTTGGTACCTACAGTATTCTCTCTTCTCTGCTATGGGAAAATCTCCAGAACCTACAAATTTGAGCTATGGACTGAGTAGCAAGCTTGCTATGAAGAGGATCATGCCATTAAAAATAATGACTGCTTCCAGGAATCCAGTAGTTCTCACTTTTAAATAAACCAGCGATGTTTTTTAAGCCTTTTCAAATATTTTTTTTGTAGTGAAACATAAGGCATAAGTGGCCTCAGTTTTTATTCAATCGCATAAATATTGACTCAATGCTTTAAGTGTTTAGACCTGCACTGCTTTAGGGATGAAATTCCCAGAGAAGTATCTACTAACATCAAGCATGCACTCAGTGCAACTGGAGAGAAAAATAAACACACAGAGGCAAGTTAAATGTTGCATTTGTTTTCTAGGTCTGATATAAACCTTTCTGCTTTTTTTTCCCTTTTTTGTTTTAGGTTTGTAAGGAAGGAACATAAGAACAATGTACCAAAATGCCAGCAATCTAAAAATTAAGTTGTCAGCCTTTTCTCTGTACTGCAAATTACAAAAGAATCACGGGCTTGGTGCTAATAGAAGCTTACGATTCTAAAGTGTGCAATTTAACCAATCATCACAAGGTCTAAAAATGCAGTACCAAAGACATTTCAACCAAGTGATCTGCAGTTCCCGTAATTTCAACTTCTGCACTTGTGTCATTCTTCCTATTATTTTTCTTCCCCTTGCTTTGGAAATGTGTTCTGCAATAGCCACACAGTGATGTAAGAACTGTCCAGAGCTCCCTGGTGCTCTTTTGTGAGTGAATATACCTAATGCACTCACAAAAAATGACAGTCATCTTACCAAGGAGGTATAGATAAGATGATGAACTTGTGCAGCTGTTTTGTAGTTCTTCATTTCTTTATGCTCACATCACATTAAATTCAGAAATCAAAACATGAAATGTACTTTACAGTTTCAAAATTTTAGACTTCCTTTATAATGTATTCAATAGTAATTTAGATGTAATGAAACACATCTGTAATTATCATTCTAAGTTAGGATTAAAATGCTCAATTATCAAAGAGTTTGCAGATAAAACAAAAACTTACATGGAAACCAATCACCCCAATTCACTGCAGATACCTTCTATGCTTGTGAAATCCCTACCTTTTTCCATTTTTTCCAATTTCCAGCTGTAACCACATCACTTAAAAATAAATCAGAAAGAACACAGCCTACTTAGAAAATAAACTGTCTTTATAGACACCACATCCTTTTAAAAGACAACACTAATAAGCTAAACCAAGAATTTAGCAAGTGTTATTTTCGTACACAGAACAGTAATAAATATATTGACTATGTATAAATAAAAATATATATTCTTGTTCTTTAGATAATTTTTTAAATGGCCCTTTTTAAAGATTTCAGTATTTTCCTCAATTAAAGGAATAACCAAAGATTTCTACTATTTCATAAAAAAACAATTTTTTCTTCTTTGACCTATGAAACACACTTTCCCATACAGTCTTGCATTCACATCTACCTTCTAATCTCCAGACCATACCTTATGGTGCAGTTCAACGTAAGAAAGAAGAGTCTCATTCATTTACCAGTCAGTTGAAGCCAGCAAAATCTTCAGACCGTCTGGTTTTGCCTGCCCCACCCTTATTTCCTTTGAGCCATAGTGATGTCACAACACCAGGCAGGGCACTGACTTCACTGCTTCGGTCCCTGCTTCTGAGCACACAGTTCTTGGCAGCCAAGGCAAATCAAATGACAAGAGAACCCTCCAGGAGTGTCTGATGAATTCCCAACAAATTAGCAGCTAACTAGCCTTTTGAAAGGAATAGATGCAGTAATTGCACCACTAAAGATCTCTCTAATTGAAATGGTGCTAAAGATAAATCTAATTCATGGTTTTCAATAGTAAATCTATATTCCATAATAACACGGGCATTCATAGGAAAACTGGTTGGACACTTGGAAGAGACTGTGGGAACTGAAGATGACCAGTGCACAGCAGTGCACCTAAGAAATCTCTTCTCTTCATCATGGTCAAATTCTCACAAAAAGATGTATTTTTCAGTGTACTCTTGGGGTTCTATTTTACTGGAGAGTTAATGAATTATATTTTGTAAGTTTTAAGACTTTTTTTAAAGCACTAACTAAAAGATGAACATGTATTTTTACAACATCGAAGAAAATATCTCAGACTAAAAATCCCTGCCATCCTTAACCCAACATATGGTAAATCCAGACAGGATTCACAAAATAATGATACTATCACATGTCTCAGTACATGAAGGGTTGCCCCTCTTCTACCGTGGCCCCTTAATGCATTTGACAATTTTTTAAAACCAGTGTATACATAAAATAGCATCTAATCAGGTTTAAAAAAAAAATCCCTGATCTATTTCAACATAATTTAGTTGGCCAAAGTCTAAGCACTGAACAAGAATTGACAAAAACTGCTTTTGACTTAAATCACACTCATGCATAAGAAATGACTTTAAAATTAAATGTAAAAATTTCAGAGACACTGACCTTTGACCTCTATCACCTCAATCCTTTACCTAAGAGGGGTCCACAAATTAAATAAGGCCCACTCTCACTCCTCTTTTTGTTACTGGTCATTTACAAAACATGTTCTGTTTTACAAAAAACTATTTGCCTTTAGTGCATTAGTAGATAAACTATGCAGTAACTTGTGCATCTGGTATTTTGCTTTTCTAAACCATCAGAAAATCATGAAGTAAACATGACACTATTTAGTATTCAGCTATTTTATTTTCATCGATGCCTTCTGAAATTAACAAATTTCAGAAATTAACAAAGTTATGCTTCTCAACTTAGCACTTATTTCCTCTCACAATCACTTTGTTACTCCATCTAAAGTTTTAAAAGTCTGACAAAACAAACATGCATTTTTTAAAAAGCCTTGTCTGAGCCAAGATATATGTCACCCCTCATTCCCTGAAGTTCACTCTAGCCCGATGCACTTGCTCCCTTACTCAGTAGGGCTTTTCTGCTTAATTTGCTCTAATTGGTGCTAAGTCCAGGGTTCCCAGATAAACGTAGAGGTTTATCAGTTTCACTTCCTTGAGACTAAAAATTAGTGTAAAATTCAACAAGAACATTTTCAGCCTTGGGTGATGGCTCTTCTGCCAAGGAATTCCAGGGAAAACCAAGGGAAACTCCAACACACCTGGCCGCCTCAACCTCAAATGGGTCCCCAAAAACGACCGCCACGGCATCTGCACAAGCAGTTCCCCAAGACTAACGTAAAAAAGCTGAAACACCAACTCAAACACGTTAATGGGAGCACCGCATCAGCAGGACTGCCCGGCCCTCTCAGGACTTCCCAGCCCAGCCTCCACACGTATTTCATTTCATACCACATGTTTTCTTTATCAACCATTCTTCCCAAGTTTAACCCTAGGCTGCAACGGGAGGAGAAAAACCCGAAAACTTTGCATCTGTAAATGTAAAAACCGAGAAGGAAAAACTGCTCTCGCCCGCAAAGGACCACAGTTACAATTTACTAGATAACCACACCCACCGCATTGCAGAAGCCGTGAACTTGGCTGGGGGCGGAGGGGAGAGGGGACGGGGGAGGGGCAGGAGGGCTACCGGAGCGGGACGCCGAGGAAGCGAGCCCCGCGGCCGGAGGCGGGCAGCAGCCGCACGCCGCCGGCCGAGCCCACCACTCCGGCAGTCCGAGGCCCGGCCTCCCCGCCCCCGGCCGCCGCAGAGCCGCCCCGCAGACCTCTCCCGAGGCCGCGGGGCCGCGCGGCGCCAGGTGAGTGGCGCCGCTCCCGGCTCGCGGCCACGTCCCCGGCCAGCCCGCGCTCGCGCTGCCGCGCAGGGGCGCCGGGGCGGAGGCGAGGCCAGCCCCCAGGTGCCGGGCGAGGGCAACCTGGGGGACACTCCCCCCGCCTGCCCCGCGGCCGTCTGGGGCACGCTGCCCCAGTTCGAGGAGGGAGACAAGTTACATAAAAGCGGCCGGTACGCCGCCGAGCGGTGATGCTTCGTGCCCAGCGCACCTTCCGGCCCCGCGCCCGCCGCCCGGGACGAGCCGCCGCCGCGCGCTGGGAGTAGGGTTTTTACCCGCCGGCCGGCAGGCCACCCGCCCCGGGCGGCGCCGCAGTGTCGCCCCCGGTTCCCGCTCCTCCACGCTCCCCGACCCCAATGGGTAACTTAAAACATGGCGCCCCGAGCCGGCGGGGGTGGGGGGGAGCTGTTCAGCAAACTGACGGAGAAGGGACGCGGAGACCTTGTCGCCCCTCCCGGCGAGAGCTCCGAGACCCCCCAGGCCCGAGGCCGGTGCTCAGGCTCCGCGCGCCGGCCGGAGGCTGCAGCGCGGCGGGAGGAGAGCGGGTCCCCGGGCGCGGACGCGGCGTATCGGCCAGGCGAGGTTCCCAGCGGGCGGACTGGGGCCGGGCCCGGCCGGGCGCGGGGCTCCCGCGAATCGGGCGGCCGTGCGGCCCCGGAGCCACGCGTCAGCAGGCAGCCCGGCGCGCCTCGCCCCCGGCCTCCGGCTCTTCCCCTCACCTAGCAATCGGAGACCCCCCCTGGGGACCCCGCTCGGGCAGGCAGAAAAGTTACCTGGGCTGGGCGGGGGCCCGCGCGCCGCGGCGTGGGGACGAGGCCGGGGCTGGCGGCTGGTCGCGGTGCGCAGGAGGCTCGGGCGTGGGGAGGAAACCGCAGACGCGGGCTGCTCGCCGCGCTCCCCGCCC